>NC_067464.1:18982465-21419965 GCF_025434085.1 Hippocampus zosterae | reverse complement strand
GACGCCGTCTCGGTCCTGCTAATCCTGGCTGTGGCGAACATTGTTGCGCCCGGCGAGGGGGTGGAAGGGGGGACGTAATGTCTTTGAAAAGTGTCTTTGAAAACTGACTTTTGAATGCACCGATCCAATGCGATACTGTCGTAAGGCAAAAAACTCCAACACAGACCAATCAGCATTTAGATTCAAAGCAACAAGAAAAGATTGTTTTGCATTCGCATCCTCGTCCCCGAGAGTGACAGGTGATGTTTTCAATCTGTGGACGCACATGGTCGCCATGCTTTTGATGTGTTTACATAAAGTTCCCGTACTCCTCAGACATGTACTTGATGATCTTTCGACCAATGTAAAACTCGATTCTCAAAAAAACAACACTTGATTTCCAAAACAACGCCCAGCCAGTAACGATCGTTGCAATGCAATATATTCGTTAGCGCGTGCTACCTGGCTGTGGCGAACATTGTTGCGCCCGGCGAGGGGATGGAAGGGGGGACGTAATGTCTTTGAAAAGTGTCTTTGAAAACTGACTTTTGAATGCACCGATCCAATGCGATACTGTCGTAAGGCAAAAAACTCCAACACAGACCAATCAGCATTTAGATTCAAAGCAACAAGAAAAGATTGTTTTGCATTCGCATCCTCGTCCCCGAGAGTGACAGGTGATGTTTTCAATCTGTGGACGCACATGGTCGCCATGCTTTTGATGTGTTTACATAAAGTTCCCGTACTCCTCAGACATGTACTTGATGATCTTTCGACCAATGTAAAACTCGATTCTCAAAAAAACAACACTTGATTTCCAAAACAACGCCCAGCCAGTAACGATCGTTGCAATGCAATATATTCGTTAGCGCGTGCTACAACCTCAAACACGCCAATCATGCTCGTGCAACACACGCCCAGGGCACTGGGCATGGGTTTGCACAAATGCACAATGTGCCTGCGCATTCTACTGGTGTGCAGACGAGAAAAAAGACTGACGAGCACATCATTTCAAATGGCTGTAAGTTCACTCCTAAAGCGTGGCTGTTTTTCGCCTGTGCTCAGGGCGTTCACGTGAACGCACGTTCATGCGCGTCACGTCCATGACGAGACCACACGACCGAGGCATGCATTGCATAACAGCTTGACCAATTCAAAACTCGATTTTTAAAACATAACACCTGATTTTCCAAAAAACACCCATCGAGCAATGCTCTTCAAACTGCATTACATTGTTTTGCATGTGCACGCGAGCGTGCATGTGCAATCCAATGTAATTTATGTGCAATACACGCGGGTCAGACTTCTTAAGAGGTGACAGCAGAAAGTTGAGTCTGTCTGGCTGACGTCTCCGCAAAAGACGCGTACGACCAGACAATCAAATGAGCACAAAATGGCGGGAAAGTACTGCTTTGATGTCTTTGCTCATTGCTCTTCTATGTGACGTGCACATAAGATCATATCCATTCACACAGATGCAAATAGACCTCTCTCAACAAACTAAACCGTTTATTCGAATGAAAATGACGAATTGGATGTTTTTGAAATGACTAAAGAGCTGGCACGAGAATTATATTTTAGGCTCTACCGCCATCTTGTGGAAAGTGAGGTAAAAAAATATTACAACAATTCTCAAGCTTTGATCGTATTGGTGAGCCGCCGGTGATGTGATTTGTGCAAAAATTTAGAAAAATGCACGATAAAACACCAGGTTTACAGTCTATTGAAAATTGGAATTTGTAATGGCCGTCAATTTGTCCTTTTTGGGTGAACTACTAAGTACAAACTCCAAATTTGTCACAATGACATATATACCAACTGTAATGTTTAAAATTGTCCAGCAAGGTGTCATTTTGAACTTTGACCCTTTTTGACGTCCGATGCAAAATTTCAGCTTCGTGGGGTTATTTTTCCACTGTTTTTGGCTGTGTGTGCAATTGTCCAACTGTCCAAAATGTCCCATTTTGGGGTATAGTGCATATTTAAACAACTCATTTCCTAGCCATTGTGAGTTACAAAGCATGGAATATATTTAAAGAAGATACAGTTGAATACTCAATCAGAATGTGATATATGTTTTCTGCCAGGTTTGTGATGAAGCGCAATCTTCTCAATTGTGGATAACAGGGCTATTGACATTAATGCTTTGTATTCTGATAGAAACAAGCTTCTAACTGCAAATATTGGAAACATGTTTGTGGGGCCTTTGATACATACTTTGATACTTACTACTGTAAGTGTTTCAAATGAAACCCTGTAAAACAAACACACTCCCTGTCTTAATAAAACAACAACAAAAAGCAATCAGAATAATCAATAGGTCTAAATATATAGAACCCACAAATCCACTATTTATCCAATTAAACACAATGAAATTCTATGACCTGGTTGACTTCAAAATCACCCAATTAATGTATAAAGTACATAACAATCTCCTTTGCCAAAATATTCAGAAGCTGTTTGAAATTAGAGATAGTTGTTACAATCAAAGGGGTATTAATCAATAAAAAAATCCAGAACAAGAACAAAAATCAAGCAAAAGCGTGTGTCAGTAACAGGTGTCAATCTGTGGAATAAGTTTGAAACAGACCTGAAAATGAGTAAATCGCTGGATGAGTTCAAAAACAAATTCAAAAGATTAGTACAAAAAACTACATAAATCAGAGTTGAGAAGATAAATTTGATATACTTAAAAAATATAGTAATACAACTGTTGTGATTTTTTTCTTCTTTGTATTGAAAAAAGATCAATTCATATTACTACATAACAAGGTGTAGGACTAGATAAGTTATTTACTTCTTCCTACTCCTTTGAACATATAACTGCGATGATGTCTGTTTTTATTTATTTATTTATAATTTTTGCCTGCCTTCACTTTTGTCAATCTGTTATTGTTTGTTCTATATATGTTCAATAAACAACAAGCCTAAGCCGTGCATTTTTTGTCCCAAATAAACTGTTTAAATATGTTTGTCAAGTTTCTGGAAAAAAAACAACATTTGGCAACGGCATGGGAAGTTCTTGAAAAAGATATATAAATTTCAATAGAATCGACATTTTGATTGAATTAATCAGTTACATCTGTCATGTTCTGCTCTGCTTATTTTTGTTTTGAGCACCAGCTGGAGTGTTGGGCGTGACCCTTCAGCGGTGCATCTGTGTCTCGTCTAGCAATCAAGCTCCTGTGTATTTCAGGATCCTGACTTCAGCGCCGCTTTGGCCCATGAAAGCAAATCAAACATGGTAACATCCATGATGCTTGCTAAAATATGTACCACAATTTAAAAGTCTCATATGTAATAAATAAGAGACACTGTATTAGTGATGGGTCCATGAGGCCTCATGAGGCGTGTCGAGACACTGACACACTGTGTTGATACTGTGCTGATACTGTACTGACCACTGCCACCTGCTGGACCTTCAAGATCCCTGCAGCCAACCCACTTAACAGACTGAACTGACTGATAAATTTCTTTGTATATTGAACATATAAAATATACAATCGGTAATAAATTGGCAAAAAGTGAAGGTAAGATATAAAAAAAGGAAAAGAAAATAGTCATCATCACAAATATGTGTTCAAAGGAGTAGAAAGAAGTAAAAAAACCTACCCCAAGTCCAACCCCTTCTTATATATGAATTGATCATTTTTCAAAAGAGGAAAGAAAGTCTACATATCAACAAATGCTTTTACCCTTATGGATGCTGTACTTATACATTTTTACAACTTTAGGTTTGTATATACAGTACATACTCATTGGAGCACATGTATATGTCGATTTTCTCATATTCATAATGGATGCTACATTTCATTAATATATTAAATAATCTCATCAATGTATTTCTGATGTATTGCTATATTTCATGAGTGTATCGAATGTATCAGCTTAATTCTGATTTGTGTAGTTGTCTTGTACTACTCTCGAATTAATTTTTAATCTCAGCAAGAGAGTTACCGGTACTCATTTTACTGGTCCGTTTCAGAATCATTCCACAGATTTACACCTATTACAGATACACTCCTTTGCGTGGTGTTTGTTCGTGTTTTGGATTTTTTTGTGTAGGTTAGTACCCCTTAAATTATGACAGCTTTCTCGAATTTTAAAAAGCTTCTGGATGTTTTGGCAAGGGAGGTTATTGTGTGCTTTGTACACGAATTGGGCGATTTTGAAGTCAACCAGGTCATGAGATTTCATTGTTTAATTTGATAAACAGTGGATTTGTGGGTTCCGTCTATTTGGAGCCAGTGATTGTTCTGATTGCTTTGTATTGTAGTTTTAAAACAGAGTGCGTTTTACTGGCATTTCCCCATATTTCCACACAATAGGTCAAATATGGAAGTAATAAAAGTATAATGTGTGCAAGGATCTCTTATTCAGCACATTTTTGGGAGGATCCCTATGGCTCCTATTGGGAGGATCCCTATGGTTTGGGATATTTTTCTTTTATTATCTATTATGTAGCTGCCAGCATGGTTTTGCATCTACAACTGTTCCAAGACATTTTCATAAGGTAATTCATCGATTTGATGATGAAGTGTATACAATATCATTCACATCCATGCATTCATTTTGCAACATTCAATGTGTTCAAATAATGTGTAGATCATTTGAATGAGGATGCTTGTAGGCTTTGACATCACAAATTTTTATTGAGAAAAATAAGATGCTCCAATGTTTTAAACTTCAGCCTGTTGCGTCTTTTACAAGCAATTTCTCCTGCTGTGGAGAACACACGCTCACAAGGGACGGATGAGGCTGGCGTACAAAGGAACTCCTTTGCGAGGTGGGAGAGGTTTGGGAAAGAAGTATGTTGGTCCTTCCAGTACAACAGCGGGTCCCGGTCACGTGTAATATTCCCCTGTGCCAGGTACCGCTGGACCTCAGATACTGCGTTTGCTGTTGCACCACCTCTTCCCAGTCTCCCCACCTCATCATCCAGATGACTCCACAGGCCACCTAAAAAAACAAAACAAATTGGCATTTAGAACAGTTTCCAATAAACTAATAATGATGAGTAACGTGCCCGATGTAGTTGCAGAGGGCTGCGATGATGGTCCAGGCTGGGCCTCGATTGTGCACCCGATGACACGCATGCACTCAGCCCGCAGTCAGGATATGGCCTCCGTGCACCTGGAGCAACTGCGGAATCCAAGTGATTTGAATCTGGGGTCTAGAAGTGTTGCTAAGGTTAACACACTCATAGACTCCAAACTGGAAGCAGTGTCTGTGACTCGACGCTTGAGGTTATTCGTGGAGTTGTATGACTGGCTGTGTGTGCAGGGTTGAAGCGTGGCGCCCAAGTGCATGATAAAGCATTTTCATCATCGGGATGACCTTCGAACCTGAAACTTTCCTCTCTTCAGACAACTCCACTGTAGCTTGATGGAATGGAGAAAGCACAAGTAGTGCTTCTCCTATGTTGTTGAACTCATCAGCTGTCAGTGGAGCCAAATCTGTCTTTAGGGAGGCCAGAGATACCCACACTGGTTCACTCTCACCATGCAGCCTTGACAGCATTTCATAGGTACTGTTCCAGCGTGTTGGCACCTCATTGATAAGTTTCAGGGTTGGACGTCCCATCTGTTGCTGCACCTGAGCAAGCTTCTCCTTGGCTGTAGTGCTTGAACGGAAATATGTAACAATGTGCCGAGCTTTGTTCCTAATGTCTGTCAGTGCAGGGACCTGATCGCACGGTTTTCTAACTAATGAATTAAGACCATGTGCAATGCAAATTGAGTGGCGTATTTGGAGGTGTCTAGTGGATGCGATCATGTTCGGTGCTGCGTCAGTCACAAGACACTTTACTTTGTTGGTTATGGCCCAGTCCTCCATCATGCCCCTTTTGACCTGGGCCAAATTGTCAGCAGTGTGATTTTGTGGAAAATATTGTACTCCCAACACTGATGAACACAACTGCATATTTGCATTAATGTAGTGACAGGTGAGTGCCAAGTAGGCCTCCATGTTCACAGAGGTCCACATGTCAGTAGTTATACTCACTGCCACAGCTTGCTGTACTTCCATTTTCACTTTTTCCCGTTCCTCCTTATATTTTTCGGCCACCATTTTCTTGATGGTCTGAAAATTAAACCAAAAGTAAACATTATATGGGATTCATCTACTACTTTATGGAACTTCCACACAGACCTTTCTCGTCGGCTAAACATATGAGGGTTCAAGGACCTGAATCAGCTCCTTGAACCCTTCACTCTCCACAATGCTGAGGGGCTGGCAGTCCTTGATAATGAAGTTCAGCAGTGCCTGATCGAGCAGCTGCTTCCTGGAAGCTTGATTGTCAAACATGGAGTGGAGAGTCAACCAATAATAATTACTGATTGTCAATTAATCATCAACATAGCAACCGTGAAAAGATGAGTGAACGTTTGCATACCTGGCGTAATACTGGGTGTATCGCGAACTTCATTCTCATGCTTGGCCCGATAATGCCTCAGCATGGTGGAGGTGCTTCTGTTGGTGTACGACAATTCGACTTGGCAAATTCGACATGTCACCTGTAATGAAATGTGAATAAGAAGTAACTCAGAGTTACCTTGAAATGTATTCGGATTAGAATGGTACAACACATGTCAATAATCTGAGAGGCTCTCGGCGACAGAAGGCTATTTGAATAAATTAATAATACCTTATTCTCGAGGACATCAAAATGGTCCCACGCGGCGGATGATTTGTGTCTCTGCTCCATAATCGGCAAGGAAGGCAAGGCACGAACACGAAGTCTGCACTCACACGAACTTCGACAAGCGAGCGTGAGTGAGGTCTGGCTTGTTTCGGCAGGTGGCATTGTGTCGCCAGACGCACTTCCTTATAAACACTGTGCGGCGGGCTTTTGCTGCGTCAACGCCCTCTGCACTGAGTCGACGCCCCCTGGACTAAGTGGCGCAGCCTGGACTGTGCCAAGCAGCCGATGCAGTCTAAACTGCACCGGTGCAGTTCACGTGTCAATTAGCAGCCGATGTGTCAATTAGCAGCCTGGACTGTTTCAACGCAGCCTATGTGTCAATTAGCAGCCTGGACTGTGTCAACGCAGCCGGTGTGTCAATTAGAAGCCTAGACTGTGTCAACGCAGCCGATGCAGTTCACGTGACAATCACGTGACGTAATGAAGCAGCACATGCATCGACATGTGGTTTGCTCCGTGAGCCCGGCGCATGTGTCAATGCATCGGTGTCGCTGGACCCATCACTAGTAAGCATTTTGTTGTGTTTTTGTTTTTCTTGTTGAGTGGCTTTTGCTTGTCTTTTTGACACAAAATTAATTTGCAATTTCCCTTGGCGTTTGCAAGAACTTTTTGTTACCCTCATTCTTATCCTGGTAATTTTGTTACCAACGTTTTATGTTGTACTTTATGAAAAAGTACAACATAAAATAAAGTCTTTATCGGTTGTGTGACCGTATTTTGTAACTAAAGCATTTTTATGTTAGAATTTATTTTGGTATTGAAGTCTGTATTCTGCTCATATTTAGTCATGCTGTATGACCTTCCCATGCCCACAGCGTCATGCCATCCTTGTAACCTTCATCTCCTAGAATTGGAATACTCTTCTATTATTCCTCTCTTCTTAGTTTGGTTTGATGGTTAAAGTTATATTCCTCTCTGTTAGTTGTGTTTGTTCAGACACTTGAAAGAAATAATGTAGAATGCTGTTGAAGGTATTTCCTGCTCACTGTTTTTACAATCACCTTTAGTGCCCCTCGACCCCCACCACTTTAGGGCCCCCCTCCACAAGGACATGTTTAACATCAAAAGAGGAACTGTTATCTCAAGTATCTGTGCTCCTGCCATCACACCAAATGTTGGGTAGTAGTGGTCTGGTCTCACCTCACCGCTCCCAACTTCTTCCAGCCACACCGGGTCAGATGACATGTTACTTTATTTGTTTCTGGGATTTGCATAAGAGGCGTACCTCCCCGCCTCTCATTATCATATTGTCTCTATATAATCTCATGAATGTGTTTCTTTTACGCTTCCTGATTGAAATCTGGATCCCTCAGGAGTCCGAATCGATTCGTAAACTGCAGAAAAATTAAGTAAACCCTTCGAAGGAACCATTCATCGCCTCCAGCCTTTATTTGGTTTACCAACGTTCTCCTCATCCGAAATTCAACGAACAAGCGGGGAAGAGGAGGCCACTCTTCCCACAACAGTGTAAAGTACGTTTGTGGGATTCGCTCCTATTCCGGATTAGTCAAGCACACCAATCAGCTGGAAGTAGACGTCTCATACGCAGCGAAGTTATTTGGCAGGCCTCCTGCAGATATGAGCGGCAATTCAGCTGAATCTGCCACCGAAAGTGGTTTCAGTGATGTTCTTAATCGCATCTGGAACGCTCTTGATGTTGCAAGACGAGAATTGCCGGTGCAGATGGACGACAATAATCTATTGCAAGCCACAAGAAGCACTTTTCGGAGACGAAGAAGAGCACGCCCAACGGCAGGTAGGCTAACTTTGACAAATCTTATTGGCTCTATAAATGTTGTATATTGCATGAGTTTCAATCAATGTTATGAATAATACGATAAAAATGAAATAGTTTTGGCCATATGCCTTTTATTTGGTACTGTGTTACCGAGTTGTTTTGAAACACTTCTGAAGTTGTATGAAGCTAAAGAACTCTTACCGTGTGCCAGTAGGGTGGAGAGCCAACACCCTCAGCAGAGTGAGCTTCAATACGAGCTAGGCGTTCGTACGGTAACCCATAGCGGACTCTGCTGAAGTAGCATCGCTCCCCTCCTTTTATCCTCAAAAGTCTGTGCATCGGGAGGGGTGAGTGGCCATTCTCATCCCTCCCTACGCCACACTGTTTGTTGTGTAACCAAGTGGCACGGACTTGTAATCATTTACTTGCAATTATTCCAAAGCAGGTTCAAGAGTTTATCTCACTTGTAATCATTTAAAAGCATTCCAAAGGGTTTATCTCACTTGCAATCATTCCAAAGCAGGTTCAAGAGTTTACCTCTGAGAAGATATACACTGGTTAAAGAAAACATCACAAAATATCTTAATATACCATTCCACTCTTGGTGTTTACCTTAATCAATTTATATAACAATAAAAACTATCAATTAGTTCTTCGGGCCAAGTCATTCTTAGCACTTCTCTCCAAACCATCCCCGAAAGTTCTTCCAAAGTCAAATTATTTCTTCGTGTAATTTGGTTATACCACTCATCCAAATAAAATTCATGAGTCTCCTGTGGCGTCAATATGATCGTCATATTGGTTCTACCGCAATAAGTCGGCTCCAAAAACATTGTGATTTTCATTTCCATTCAATAATACGATACTTGTTCGGTTCAAGAGTTTACCTCTGAGAAGATATACATTGGTTAAAGAAAACATCACAAAATATCTTAATATACCACGAGTGTAAGTATATAATAATGAGAGTGGAATCAAATAATATTTGCCCGAACGTCTTTGGCTATTTTGAGATTAGAATACCTGTACCCAATTTGCTGGAGGTCGACAGTTGCATATTCTGTTCCTGTATACAGAAACGCAAACACGTGTTCATGGGATACACGGAGAAAGGAGAGTAAGGCTATTCCTGTTGCCGAATTCCGATCATGTTGCACTCCCGCCTCATTCGGAATGCTGCAAACTGACCAGAATTGGTTTAAGTAATTCACAAATGACAGCTTTTCACAGTGAGATTGTATTTTTACCCCCCCCCCCCCCCCAACCCCATTTGTTACTGTTATTGCTTCATTGGATGTGTAGTCCTGAACTGGTTGCCAGCCATATCACTAATGTTCAAAAGTTTGGGGTCACTCATAAAATACTTATGCTTTAAAGAAAAGCAATGCTTGTTTGTATTGTTTAAAAAAAGCACTAGCAATGTCAAGATTGGTATTTCCAATTAACTTAATGTTATTGTCATTGATAAAACAGTGGGTAAGAGTATAAGTGACCTCAAACGTAGGAACAGTACCGTATTTTCACGACTATAAGGCGCTATTAAAAGTCTAAAATTTTCTCCAAAATGGACAGGACGCCTTATAATGCGATGCGTCTTTTATATGAGCCGAGTTCCAAAATCTGGCTGAGACCCGACATGCTGTTTATATAGAGAAAAGGCGGAAGTGAGGTCGGCCAATCAGTGAAGTGCGGGGAAGAGGTCGGCCAATCAGTGAAGCGCGTCCGCGCACTTATATGTAAATTTGGAGAGGGAGAAAATGTGTACGTGAGTGACGACACGCACGCATGCGGAGAAGCGGTCGGCCAATCAGTGAAGTGCGTCCGCGCACTTATATGTAAATTATGGAGAGAGAGAAATGTAAATATATGAAGAGAGGTGGACGTGAGGGAGGACAGGCACGCAGGGGGTGGGTCCGGCAATGACATACCTTTGTGCTTTTATTGTAAAAATTATGCTCATATGTTTGATTTTTCTTTTTTATGGGGGATGGGTATTTATTTTCCAGGGATCCCAAGTCATGATCTGCAAGGGACAAACTCCCCCGAGTGTTATGCACAACTTTCATGGAGTCTCGCAGAGTTTAATAATTACATCTGTCAAAGCTTCCCACCAGTTAGCCTAAATGTTATTGGATTTCATCTCGCAAGAGCTGATAAGTCGAGGCGTCTGACTAGAATTCAGGGAAACACTTTAAAGGACCTCAAAACAGCAGTTGGCAGAAGCAGAATAAATATTCTTCCCCAGACCAATATTACACTGCCATTAGAGGTTAGTCTTTGTATTGATCAAACATTCCTTTTGGATATTAGCACTCTGACTGATTAATAAGAGTTTGTCTTGTCAACATAGATCACTGAATTTGAAAACACTCATGCTGTACCAGAGACGTCCCAGCCAACTGAACACGAAAGCCTTCCCCAGTATTTTCCTCGTCCACCATCCACAACATTGATGGCTTCACCTACTGCTACCTCAACAGCCACCAGACCTCAGGTCTCACCCAGTACTCAATCTCGACCCCCTGCATCATCAGGTATCGTATCTGTGCCCTCACCTGCAGTCCCTCAGGTCACCCCCTCTGCTCCTGCAGTACCAGTTCACTTGTCATTTGTCACATCTTACAACAATTTTGATTCAAGTTCTTAGTCTTTGCCCTTCAATGCCATAGATTTGTCCTCATAGATGAACAATGATGGAAGCTCAGCAAGCACAGGCTTGGACTCTTGTCAAGTAAGTATTTGTCCACAATGTTGTAGTTTATATTTAATAATTCGGACTGGAGGCAACTGTGAGCTAAATGGTTACAATTGGAGATTAAAAGGGACCCTCTCGGTGTTCACGTCAAAAAAGACAGCTGGATGTAAGTCTAACTCTTTCCAACAGGAGCAAAGTTTAGAGTCAAGTTTGGATTCTGCACAGTGGCTCAATGGGGACCCCAGAGGTATTTCCCCACATGGAGATTATAAATAATCTGTCATATGTTCTGAAAATATGACTGCAGACATGTTGATGTTTGCACATTATAACATGCACCATTTGTACTTTTGAAGGTATTTTACAGAGTGACACGCTTGGAATCAACGAACAGGTATTTTGTAGGTTTAGAAAAATGTACCATATGTGACACGGAATTCTATTCAATTTCTGTTCTGTCCTCAACACTTGTGCTGTGCCCTGTATATTGACAGATAGTTCAACAACCCTTTCTAATTAACACTCTGGAGAAAGTTTTGTCCTTTATGAAGTTTTGAATATAAGAAGCTTTTTCTCCAGCAAAACTCTATGGAAAATACAGAAAGCAAATAAATGATTTGTCACTTTTACTCTACGGACACCAATGTGAATGAACAGGAAATTAAGGAGATCCACATGCATGAATTAAATCACAATACATCTGTAGATAAATCAAAATGCAGTACATCTATGATGCAAATGGTTTGAGAGTCTGGAGTTCCAGTATGTAATTATGATTTGGGTACCGGTAATCTGATTTTTAGGACTCGTGTGGATGACTTTTTTTATTTATGATTCTGAAGAAGAGAGGTTGGATGATGACCTCATGGCAGTAGCTTATGAAAATGACAGTCCTCCATCATTAAGTTAGAGCTCATTTAAACATAACATAGGCCAAAATGTTTTTTTTTCAGGAGTTGTTTATGACACTGCATTTTAAATATTCATAAGTGGAAAGAATTTTTTGCCTCTCTCTGCCATTGTTTTGCCATTCAATTCTAATGTACTGTTCTTTTAATATACATTAGGAAAAAGTGGGTCTTGCCACTATTTTGAGGGCTTTTCACGAGGATCACATTTCTGGCAATCTGGTATCCACCATCTGTATCAGAGGGAGTAAGCTTCTGGAGAGTGCAATTAAAGCAATTTCCAGAGTGACTTTCAGTTGGATGCAGTCACCACACATAGAGTTTGTAGGAGAAGATGCAGATGATTTGGGGGGACCACAGCGGGGGTTTTTCAGTTATGAATGCCGGTTTTAATTTTCCATTTTCAACACAGGGGTGCTGGAGCTTATCCCTGCTGTCTTCAGGCGGAATGCTGTCTTCAGGCGGAATGCGCACAGCACCCTAAACTGGTTGCCAGTCAGTTGACTGCTCCAAATTGTAAGCAGGTGCGAATGGTTGTTCGTCTCAGTGTAGTTTGCGATTGGTTGACGACCAGTTCAGGGTGTACATCGCCTACCGCACAAAGACAGCTGGGATGAGCTCCAGCACGCCTGCAAAGCAATTCATAAGATGAATGAATGGCTGAAAGAAACCCTTTTCTTTTGATTTTTATCCTAGACTCCTGATGATAGAAGTACAGACCTCCCTCGGAATTTTTGAAGGAAAGGCTGGCCAAGTCTTTCTTACTTATGACCAAATGGCTCTAGACCAGCAAAAATATTTGAAAGGTGGCAACCTTATCGCTTGGTCAATTGCTTATGGTGGTCCATGCATTAAGGCCCTGGATCCTTGCCTCTTCCAGTTGATGTGCGGCCAGGAGCCAACACTGGAGCAGTTTGACTGTCATGTGCTGCCTGACCCAGATGTGTCACGTCGCGTGTCCGCCAGCAGGTGGCGGGTTTTCTCCCCCGCCATCCGCGCACCTGTCCGTAATTTCGGGCTGATTACCCCCTTTTATTAAGAGACTCCGACAGTCATCTCGCTGCCGGAGAATTCCTCACCGTGCCATTGATCTCTCGTGCTAATTCCTCCATTTGTAGATTACTCGTTGCCTTCTTGCCTTGCGGCCTTTACTCTTGCCATTAGCGTTAGTCACTAAATTGAATACTTCGATATTGCCTAATCAGTAGTTCCTCGCACTTTGTTTTTCAGCGAGCGTTTTCAGTTGTTTCCTTATTTCTTCCCTGGTCCTTATTTGACCAGCGTTTTGTGTTTCCGTTTTTTCCCTGTCGGGCTCTTTCTGTTTTTGTCATTAAAGACACTCTTTGCTTTGAGAAAATCCTTTCGTTGTCTGTTTTCCGGGGATCCAATTCTTTATTTTCCTCGTTCTGCACGGAGCGATCATTATCGCTTCGGGCAGATCGTGACAGAATTCTCCGGCCACCATGGATCCCGCAGACATCGAAAGAATTTTGTCCGCTCTTTCCCGACAAGAGCAACAGATGAGTCAGCAGGGCCAAGCCATTAGGGAACTCCGTGGCGCGGTCTCCATGCTGGCTCATCGGTCCGATGATTTAGAACCTCGGTTGGTCCGGGTGGAAGAGCGGAGACCATCTCCCCCCGGGGTTCGTTCTATCATTCCCGAAGCGCCCCCCTCATATCCCATTATGACGAGGGAGCCATCGCTTCCACACCCCCCTCGCTACGGGGGCGAGCACGGGCAGTGTGGACACTTCCTCCACCAGTGCTCTCTCATTTTTGATCAACAGCCGTCTGCCTATGCTAATGACGCCGCCAAGGTGGCTTATGTCATGAGTCTGTTAAC
The DNA here is from genome assembly GCF_025434085.1 of Hippocampus zosterae. Lineage (NCBI taxonomy): Eukaryota > Metazoa > Chordata > Actinopteri > Syngnathiformes > Syngnathidae > Hippocampus > Hippocampus zosterae. The sequence goes on along the minus strand of NC_067464.1, from coordinate 21,406,099 downwards.
AGGTCCGGCAGCATCGTGGGCGATTGCGACAAGTGACGCCAAGCCGAATCTCCGTACTTCGTTCCCCGACTTCGTGGCTGCGTTCCGCCGGGTGTTCCATCATCCCGTGCGGGGCAGAGAGGCAGAGGGCCGGTTACTCGCCATCCACCAGGGAGAGCGATCGGTAGCGGACTACTCCATCGAGTTCCGGATCCTGGCCGCCCAGAGTGGATACGATGATCGGGCGCTGTGTGGCCTATTTCGCCGTGGACTAAACCCTCAACTCAAGGACGAGCTGGCGACCCGCGACCACAGCACCAACCTGGAGGAATTAATCGACCTCTCTCTCCTCATGGACAATCGCCTGAGGGAGCGAAGCCGGGAGCGTGGGGGTGAGCGGCCCCAGTTCCGACGAACACCCACGGAGGAACAGGTGCAGCTGGGAGGCAGGGACGCTGGTGCGGAGGAAGGAAAGCGTCGTTTCAGCGATCGAGCGACGACTGACGGCGTTCCACCATCTCCTCACGCCGCAACCAGCCATCCGGGGCCGTCACCCCCTGCCCACCAGGAGTACTGTGAGTCACGACCGCGCGCGCCTCCCTTCGAGTCTAGGCGAGTCGACTCGCGGCCTGGTCACCCCAACAGACTCGAACTCGAGGGGGAGATATTAGGGGGGTCCCGGTCGTGGCGGGTTCGGGCTCTGGTAGACTCGGGGGCAGATGACTGCATAATGGACACCGATCTCGCTTCCGAGCTGGGTTGTTCCGTGGAGAAGCTGATAGATAGGAAGCGGGTTTGTGATCTTGATGGGCGTCTCCTGGCGGTAGTTACGCATAGGACGGAGCCGTTGAAACTTCTTCTGTCCGGCAACCATGTCGAACATCGTCGTTTTTACTTAATGCGGTCTCGCAACGCCCCGATCGTTCTCGGGTTACCCTGGCTCAAGACACACAATCCCGTGATTTCCTGGGCGCGCCCAGCGATAGACAGCTGGAGCCAGTACTGTTACCAGCACTGTCTGCAATCGGCCGTCGGGAGGCATGAACGTGTCACACCCCCCGAGGAGATCTGCCTTGACGGAGTGCCGGATTGCTATCGGGATCTAAAGGAGGTGTTCAGCGAGGATCGTGCCCACTCTTTGCCTCCACACCGCCCCTACGATTGTGCTATAGACCTGCAGGCGGGCGCTCCGTTGCCGACCTCGCGGCTGTATCAGGTGTCCCAACCCGAGCGCGAGGCGTTGACGGAGTACATCAACAGCTCGCTCGCCGCAGGTCTTATTAGACCATCGCGTTCACCGTTAGGGGCGGGTTTTTTCTTCGTAGGGAAAAAAGACAAGACCCTGCGACCCTGCGTAGATTATCGGGGTTTAAACGAGATAACTATTAAGAATAGATACCCGCTACCCTTGCTGGACTCCGCCTTCGCCCCATTACAGTCAGCCACCATTTTCTCCAAATTAGACTTGCGCAGCGCTTACCACTTGGTTCGCATCCGGGAGGGTGACGAGTGGAAGACGGCTTTTAAGACCCCTCTGGGTCATTTTGAATACTTGGTTATGCCTTTTGGGCTCACCAACGCCCCTGCCGTTTTCCAAAACCTAATCAATGATGTGCTAAGGGACATGATTAACATCTTTTGTTTCGTTTACCTTGACGATATTTTAATTTTTTCCCGGTCATTACACGAGCACCAGCAACACGTTAGGCTGGTGCTACAACGTCTACTGGAGAACCGGCTCTTCGTCAAGGCAGAAAAGTGTGAATTCCATGTCCCCGTCATCTCCTTCCTAGGGTTCATTATTGAACAGGGCAGGTTAAGGGCGGACCCCATTAAGACGCGTGCCGTCACTAACTGGCCGGTTCCAACCAATCGCAAGGAACTGCAGCGCTTTCTGGGGTTCGCCAACTTCTACCGACGCTTCATCCGCGGTTATAGTCAGAAGGCGCTCCCCTTAACCCGCCTTACGTCCATTAAAACCCCATTTAAGTGGGATCCGACCGCGGATGCGGCGTTCGCAAACCTGAAGGCGGCGTTCACCAGTCCCCCCGTACTACAGCACCCTGATCCTGATCTCCCCTTTATCGTGGAGGTGGACGCCTCGGATTCGGGGGTGGGGGCTGTGCTGTCCCAGCGCTCTCCGGTCGACCAGAAGTTGCACCCCTGCGCCTTCTTCTCCCGTCGACTCAGTGCCGCCGAGTCCAATTACGACGTGGGCAACCGTGAACTGTTGGCAGTTGTGACCGCCTTGCAGGAGTGGCGGCACTGGCTCGAGGGGGCAAAGGAACCCTTCACGGTCTACACAGATCATAAGAACCTCGCCTACCTTCGCTCCGCCAAAAGACTGAACGCCCGTCAGGCCCGGTGGGCCCTCTTCCTCACCAGGTTCGACTTCATCCTCACCTACTCTCCCGGGTCTAAGAACACCAAGCCCGACGCCCTCTCCCGTCTCCACGAGCCTGCGGGGAGGGATCGATCCCCGGAGACCATCCTCCCGACCCGGTGCGTCGTGGGGGCCGTCCAGTGGGAGGTTGAGCAGCGGATCCAGGCAGCCCTGGAGGGGGTTCAGGTGCCGACGGAGTGCCCAGCAGGGAGGCTATTCGTACCTCCCTCCTTACGATCTGAAGTTCTGCAGTGGGGACATGGGTCCAAGGTGGCGTGTCATCCCGGGGTGAACCGGACTGTGCAACTCGTCGCCCAGCGTTTCTGGTGGCCGGAGCTCCGCAACGACGTGACGGAGTTCATCAAGGCCTGCACCTCCTGCGCCTGCGGCAAGTCGTCCCATCAGCCGCCGGCGGGACTGCTCCAGCCGTTGCCCATTCCTCCTCGCCCGTGGTCCCACATCGCCCTGGACTTCGTCACGGGTCTCCCGCCTTCCCGGGGTCGAACTGTCGTACTCACGATCGTGGACCGCTTCTCCAAGGCGGCTCATTTTGTTCCTTTGTCCAGGTTGCCGTCGGCGCTGGAGACCGCCGACCTCCTTGTCGAACACGTCTTCCGTCTCCACGGCATTCCACTGGACATTGTCTCGGACCGGGGGCCCCAGTTCGTATCCCGCGTCTGGAAGCAGTTCTGCCGGTCCCTCGGGGCCACTGCCAGTCTGACCTCGGGGTACCACCCCCAGTCCAATGGACAAGCCGAGCGTGCCAACCAGGATCTGGGGGCGGCCCTCCGCTGTGTGTGCCTTCACCGTCCCTCGTCCTGGGTCGACCACTTACCCTGGGTGGAGTACGCGCACAACACCCTCGTCTCTTCTGCCACCGGTAGGTCCCCCTTCATGGCCGCCTACGGGTACCAGCCGCCGCTGTTCCCGTCCCAGGAGGGGCAGGTGGAGGTCCCCTCTGTGCAGCACCACCTCAAGCGGGCCCATCGCGTGTGGAAGGAGGCCCGGGCTGCGTTGTCCCGCACGGCGGCCAGGAACCAGCGGATCGCGGATCGTCGCCGGCGCCCGGCTCCTTCATACGTGGTAGGACAGAAGGTGTGGTTGGCGACGAGGGATCTTCGGCTGGCCGGCACGTCTGCGAAACTGGGACCCCGATTTACTGGACCGTTCGAGGTCGAGGCCGTCATCAGTCCAGCTGCAGTCAGGCTCCGGCTACCGCCCACCATGAAGGTTCACCCCGTCTTCCACGTCTCCCTTCTCAAACCCGTGTCTCCCAGTGACTTGGCTCCTCCTCCCACGCCGCCGCCACCTCCGCGGGTCGTCGACGGTGACCCGGTGTACACGGTTCGTGCCATCCTGGACTCTCGGCGCAGGGGAAAGGGGTTCCAGTATCTGGTCGACTGGGAGGGCTACGGGCCTGAGGAGCGGCAGTGGGTGCCTCGCTCCTGGATCCTTGATCCGTCCCTTTTGCGCGACTTCCACGCTGCACATCCATCCAAGCCGGGTAGTCCGCCGGGAGGCGTCCATTGAGGGGGGGGTACTGTCACGTCGCGTGTCCGCCAGCAGGTGGCGGGTTTTCTCCCCCGCCATCCGCGCACCTGTCCGTAATTTCGGGCTGATTACCCCCTTTTATTAAGAGACTCCGACAGTCATCTCGCTGCCGGAGAATTCCTCACCGTGCCATTGATCTCTCGTGCTAATTCCTCCATTTGTAGATTACTCGTTGCCTTCTTGCCTTGCGGCCTTTACTCTTGCCATTAGCGTTAGTCACTAAATTGAATACTTCGATATTGCCTAATCAGTAGTTCCTCGCACTTTGTTTTTCAGCGAGCGTTTTCAGTTGTTTCCTTATTTCTTCCCTGGTCCTTATTTGACCAGCGTTTTGTGTTTCCGTTTTTTCCCTGTCGGGCTCTTTCTGTTTTTGTCATTAAAGACACTCTTTGCTTTGAGAAAATCCTTTCGTTGTCTGTTTTCCGGGGATCCAATTCTTTATTTTCCTCGTTCTGCACGGAGCGATCATTATCGCTTCGGGCAGATCGTGACAAGATGCGCAAAGCAAAGTCAAAAGGGTACATCATGATTGTCATTTAAAGATGTATTTGTAAAGAGTCAAACTGCTACCAGTTGCTGTTTATTTCTATGAAAAGAAAGTTCAGTCTGAGACTCGGCTGCATTGTTCCCACTCCTGTCTCTCAGATTCAACAGTGCAAGACAAATGAGGACCTGATAGCACTCCAACGTGACTTGGGGGACTGGATTTCTGAGTGTGGCATCCCAGGAATATCTAGTGCCAAAGTTGAAGACATGCCAAAAATATATGCGTATGTTGTCAAGCGTTACATCTATCTCAGGTAAAAACATGTAAAGGAAAGAAACATTTCAACTTGTAACTGCTACAAAATAATGTCACTGAGGTGTTGTAAATAGGTAGATTTCAATCGGACCCTGCCTTGACTAACTTATATTTTGAAATGTTAGTTTTGAATTGACAACAAATCGTGATGGACAAATGAATCTTAATGAAGTACTTATTTTTTTGACTCCTCTATATGGCACTCACGATCTAAATGTCGCCCCAGATTGGTTTGTGTGCGCCTATTAGGTAGTTCCGCCTACCAAAGAGGTGCACACAAACCAATCAGGGACTACATAAAGATGCAGTGGAAATATATTAAATTTCCATTGCACTAGTGTTTATCTTCAAATTAAGAGTACCATCTAGAGAAGTAAAAAATTATCACGAATACTTACTTTTTCCAACATTTCCGGTTTTGCAGAATCAGCAATATTAGTGTTTCTAATTCTCAGGAGGAAAATAATGTTGCTCTTACAAATTACAGAGGTCCTAGCTGAATATCAGTTGGAAATTTGTTTCTCATTGCTGAAACAAGAGACAGATGAAATTAAATCATGAAAAGGTGTGCGTATAGGGCTTTTCCCCTTCTGACCTGGTCATGACTGCTCAAAATGGAAAGCTATTGTAAAAACATAATTATGACTACATACCCTATGGTCATATGAATTTGGGCCCAATTATGCATTTTATGAAAAACTCCAAATGTATATCAGGGATTCAAAACTGTTACAGACTAATCTACTCTGCATATGTTCTCACTGTTGCATTATAGAACAGCCAAGATGATACACCAGTTCACAGAGGGAATGAATGCATACGGAAAGTTGTGGGACCTAGTCAAGAAAAACTGGATCGCTTTCTTGGCCCTGTTCACCAACATGCAGGAACCTCAGTCAAAGGCAGCCTTCAAAGCTATCCTCACTTATTATTACAGTGACAGGAACCAATAATCGGCAGACAGAGGAGGATACCATCTACAGCTGGGAAATGGTTTTGAATATGATTGAGGGTAACTTAATCAAGCCTTTGTTGCAGAAATTATTAAATACCTTGCACAAACAAAATGGCATACTTAAAATTTTCACTACCGGTACTTTGACGGACTGATCAAAGTGCTATAGTCGGATGTTTTACCATTTGAAGACAATGTAAATGACATAAGGTAAATGAGGGTTGTTAGAAACTTTAATGAAATGCAAATATTTTTCCTTACATTATGTTCATATACCCATAAGATTTCACCTATATATATTATATGTTTAGCTTAAAACTTTGTATCATAGACAGGTCGACTTTGACACTAGTCTCTGTCCTGAACATCTGCTGAAGTACTTAAAACAAAGAATGTAGTGTGAAGTTTAGATTCTATTTTCACTTAGTTAATTAACAGCCCCCGAAGGGTTTTCTTGCCTCCTCCACCTCGTAAAAGTCCCTGAAGGCTGTCATGTGCCTTCAAAGAGAAACCCTAATCTCAAGATTTGTGGACCAGCAGATATGGTCTGTACTTTGTCAAAATGCCAAGATCGAACTTTGCTTGACTTTTTTTGTCTCCGATTTTTTACATAAGGGGAAAGACTGCCCGCCCCTAATTAATATAATTAACATACTATGTCTATATGTACGTGTGACTGTAGTTGCTCGGGGCTTCCTGATGAAATCTGAGACTCACAGGAGCCCGAATCGATTTGTGTTGTGCCCTGAACATTCAGTAAAACATCTTGCAAGAACTTCTCAATTTCCAGCCTCTGACTTTCGCACATCAACTTAGCCCAAATCAAACGAACACGCGGAGGACCTTGGGAAGTGGAGAACGGTGAAGGGATCCCGCCGTGTCGACAACAACACGCTTCCCCTGCTTGATCATCCTCCAACAATTGGTGACCCCGACGTGATTCGAGCTGATTGTCGGTCAAAAGGCAGAATTTCGGCGCACCATAATTGATAAGGTAAAAGGACATTTATCCTCTCGATTGATTTTCTGCCCTGTTGACTGATATGATGTGATGCTTCACGTTGAATTTGAGACCAAATTAGTTTGGGGCTGGTAATTGAGAAAACCTGTTTAAACGTATTACTAGGTGTATTTCGCTCTAATTCTGTGTTCTAGAAATAATAATTCCTCGTTTTACGGTTTAAACCCATTTAAACGTATTACTGGGTGTACGCCGCTCGAATTATCGAGTTATAGGAGTAATAATTCCTCGTTTTGCGGCTTAAACCAAAGGCCTAAAATAACCGGTAAAGAAGAGAAGTACAAGAGAATAAGAGAAATACAATTGAAGTACAAGAGAATAAGAGAATAAGGAAATACAAGTGAATAAGAGATTAAGAGGAATGCACACACACTGAACTGAACTCGTTTTCAGGGAGGTTGTCTCGTTCTGTTAAGAATCCTATAGACTAGAGTTCCTCGAGGAAGACAAGTTCATTTTAAGAGAAAATAGGAACAAGGAACAAGAGATGCGCATACTATGATCTTATTTTAGGAGGGGTTGTTTCATTCTGTGAAGAATCTTGGACACAGGAATTCCTCAAATTTAATAAGATCATGTAGAGAATACAGGAGAATTCACTTGATAGAGATTTGCGAATACAGAGGTTCGCGAGTCAAGAGGTTGGTGAGTCAGAAGTTTGTGGACAACGAAGTTCACGGCTATTAAATACTGCAGTTCGTGAATAAAAGGGGTTCCCGGGAAAAAGAATAAAGGGAGTCACACATTTCAAGTTACAGCAAAAGGAAGGGCGAGATTGATAGGGAAAGAATTGACCTCCATTTGTGTGACATTAATAAAAATAAATAAGGCCGCTAAGAAAATAAAAAGAGGAGGGGAGAAGAGGAGTTTGTAATCTGTGTGTCGTGTCCTTCTTTGTAATTTGTTTTGTGTTGTTAAAGTATAAAGATGGATGGGGAATTTGATAGGGAGTTGGAGTGGTTCAATACCCGTGTTATTCCAAACCACGGCCGTAATGTGCTGCTAAGTGATCAAGTGAGAAGTGCATGTAGTGTGTGTGTGGGCGCTTTGCCAGAGAAAAGTAGAGAAGAAAAAAGGGATGAACTGAGAGAGTGGGTGAGAGAATGTTGTGACAATGGCTGGATGTCTTCGGCTGCGTGCTTGGTGACTCTGATGAAAGAAGTAGAAAAAGCATGTTTGAATAAAAAGGAAAAATTGGAGGAAGATGTGAAAATTACAAACAAGTTGTCTCCGAGAGGCAGGAAGGTGAGAGGAAGTCTAAAGAAAGTTGAAAAATGGACGAAAAAGACTGAATGTTGGCAATGGGCTATGCTGTAAAACAGTCAAGAAAAGAATCTCAGACAGAAAGTGTGGGAGTCAAGCAGCTGCCCTCTGCGCCGCCACCCTATTGTGAGTCTGCCGTGGGGCGACAGAGCGTGCCTATAAACCCTTTCACCGACTCACCTTATGCAAACGTAAAACAAATGCTTTAAGATACATCTGTACCGGTTTGTCCTATTTTGTCAGTTAATGGAGGCAGCCTACAAGTGAACTGGGATGGAGTTGGCGCTGCGCGTCGACCACCTTCTGATCCGACCAGACAGACAGCTGCGGACTCGCTGGCTGCAGGAGTCACTGCTTCAATCGACATGATACAAAAAGAATTTGATAAACTAATGAAATACAGGTGTGAGCCGCGACAATTGCTAGACAGAGCTATAAAATTAAAATGTTTGTTGACAAGACATGAGGAAGTGCCGAGGAATGTTAATGACAATCTACTCACACTCTTAAAAGAAGCAGAGGAGAAAGCACACAGAAAGGAAGAGGAAGAGATGAAACGAAGCCGTGAGGCCAGAGATGTTATTTTTGAAGAGAGACAGAAGGAGATAGAGGAGGGGGAATGACGAAAGCATATGGCGACTGTGAATACACACCTATACATGTCCCAGCTGCAGAAGGAGATGACTGACATGCAAAGCGAGTTACAGAGCCTTAAAGATACACATCCAGACTCACCACTGAGTACATCGCGACACACTGAAATCGACACCGGACTTTGGACATGCCTGCATTAGACGCTTTGTTTCCCATACCCGAGGTCGTTATCTCTGACTTGGTGTTTGCTCCAAAGTCAGATGAGGATGCAGCAGTATTTATTGATTGCGCTCAAGTTGATTTTGCGCTAAAAACAGTTCATCAACCCACTGACTCCTCTCTTGATTCCCAAGTATTTCGGGCGGCTGTGCTAAAAGGGGTTCCCAAATTCGTAGTCCAGGCCAAGGAGTCAAACCCTGATCTCCCTGGCGCTGACCACGCTCGCTGGCTTCACCTCATCTATCATCTACGGAGACATAGTAAAGATAACGAAACAAAAAATGAAAAGCGAAAGAATGTTGAATCCCAATTGACTATAATGCAGCTCCAAAGCTTGCAGAAAAAGGAGGAGCCCGTGACTCCACCGGCTGCTAACACCTCATCACCTTCTGTCTTTTCTGAGTGCATGATGTATCAGTCGGGACTCTTGAATGAGTCGGAGAGCGCCCCCTTGTGACCAAGGACAATGTTTTAACTGTGAAAATGGGTCACTGGGCATGTGACTGCCGAGTCGGACCACAAGGACAAAGATGGAGGGGCAGAGGCAGAGGAACACAAACAAGCTATGACAGAGAGCTGATAGAAGCGCCAATGGCGACGAGGTGGTGCGGCACACTGGCTGGTCGATGCCCTAGGATGTCATTCAGTCGATTGTAAAATTTGCACGTTTTTCTTCCTCTACCGGACGTCTTGTTGTTATCAGTTATTTTTTTGTATTCTTGCCTGAGGCCTTTAATTTTCTGGCGGCACTGACCGCCAGTGTGGTAAAAACCTTGGGCATGCATCTTCTCACCTATTTTGTGAAAAACTGCTTTATTCCTCCTGGTTCCTTCTAATTGGGCTTGGATGATCCCATCAGCCCAAATTGATATCAGGGCTGAAGTTTCATCGTCGCCCCAGTTTACCCCCCTGTATTTGTTCTTTTCGCACGTGCTGTTATTGTTGTTACTCGCCGTGTTTTCAAGCGCAAAATACCCAGGATGTATGTTTGCAAGTACCTGTATGGAATCCTCTGACGCGTAGCGAGGCCACTCCCCCCGCAAGCGAGCATTTGCTCTGGAGCAAATTTTTAAACCACCTCCCTAAGGTGGATCAAATTTGGTCCGGTGTAAGCTCTTTTCCGGGGCTATGCCGGAGCTAATTTGCACGTGTGAACGCTCTACTGGGGCAGCCCCGGCGGAGCACTGGACCAAATCTTGCTGTGTGAACACCCCTATTGTATACAAGTTCTATAACTCGGTGGTGGCCTCGGCCATCCATTATGGCATTGTCTGCTGGTCAGGCAGCATCTCAGCCCGGGACAGAAAGAGACTGGAGCGACTGGTCAGGACGGCCAGTTCTGTCCTGGGTTGCTCCCTTGACACTCTGAAGGAGGTGGGCAACAGAAGGATGCTAACTAAGCTAAAAGCTATGATGGCCAGTCCCTCCCACCCCCTCCAGCCCGCCCTGACAGCACTTGGTAGCTCCTTCAGCCAGAGACTGTTACACCCGCGCTGCAAGAAGGAGAGATACCGACGCTCGTTCCTACCGACTGCTGTCAGGCTGATGAATAAAAAATAACAATCATAATAATAATAATAATTAAATGATGTGAAGGAAAATTATAAATAGTACTGCGATTTACCCATTTTGTGTTCATATTGCATTTAATTGAAAGATGTTTGTTGTTTTTTTCTCTTTCTTCTTTCTACATACATTCTTGCTGCTGGAGGCTGTAAATTTCCCCAGTGTGGGACGAATAAAGGATATCTTATCTTAAGTTCCCTTGCACACAACAGACACTTTACCTGTGAAAAAGCAAAAGTTAGACACAATAACAAGCAAAAAGCTGTATTATCACATTTATATTCATGCAGTTTTTCTCCCTTACCTTATTGGAAGCAATCAAATCAAAATGTTCCCATACAGGGGAGGATTGCCTTTTTCACGTAGGTTCCATCGCAAGCAACGGACAAGGCTCGAAAAAAGATTGCACTAGTTGCACTGTTGCGCACAGGTGTAACAAGTACAGGAGCCCGAAATCCACAAAATGTGAGATAACAGGTGATTGCCATTGCGTTTTGCAACCTATTTATACCGTAGTCTGGATTGTGTTTGCAATGCGGGCCAAACGTCGGACCACTCTCAAAGCATGTGATTCAGTCGGCCGGTGAGGATTCACATATCATTATATCCGGGTTTTGATGAAATGATGCGCGCCTCGATACAAGCTTCGTGGAAACGCTCCTCCCATTACTCGACACAAGGTTCGGAGCCTCGGCTCATTTCGTCCCATCACTAGTTTTAATACAATTTAGCGCGGGTCATGTGGCTGTCCCATGTTTCCCCTTCAGGCGGCGCATGACATTGTGGCCGTCCCATGATCCTTGTCCATGTCTAGCCGTCTCATGTTCCCCGTCACGCCGAGTTCTGTCCACGTCAGGCCAAGCCCAGCCAAAGGGTTACCGCCACCCTCCGTACCTGTTCCCTGGCGAGTCAAGGGTTGCCGTCGCTTTTCGTTCGTGTTCCCTGGCGAGAAAAAGGTTGCCGTCGTTTTTCGTTCCTGTTCTTCGGCAGGCAAGGCTTGGTTGACTTTGGGACGTCTGGGATACGTCCCTTGAGGGAGGAGTACTGTCATGTTTTGGTTTGTGACCAACAGGTAGGACTGTAAGGCTCTCCATGCAGCTGCACACCTGTTGGTCATTATTTAATTATTGTTTTAAAAGGACTCCCGGCACGACCACTCGGTGTCGGGTCATTGTTTGTTTGCTGCCGTTTGTTCTGGTCATTTAGTGATGGGTACATGAGGCCTCATGAGGCATGTCGACACGCTGACACACTATGTTGATACTGTGTCGCTGACTACTGCCACCTGCTGGACCTTCAAAATCATTGCAGCCAACCCACTTGACAGACTGAATTGACTGATTCGATGATGAAGTGTATACAATATCATTCACATCCATGCATTCATATTGTATCATTCAATGAGTTTCAATCATGTGAAAAGCATGTGAATGAGGATGCTTGTGGGCTGTCACATTGTGCCCGAAGCGATGAAATAATTGCTTTGTGCACAACAAAATAAGGAAGTGGTAGTGGATCCCCGAAATAGCAGACACAGAAAAGGTTTGTCAGAGAACAAAAGAGGTTTAATACAAAAACACAAAATACCCGTCCGGGTGAAACAACAAAAAGCGCTGGTCAAAAATAACGACCAGGAATGAATTAAGGAGGTAACAGAAAACGCTTGCGGGAAAAATAGCAAGGAGAATGAATTGGCAACTATAGAATTTCACACGAGCGGATAAGACTGCACGCTATAGCAGTCAATTGACTTTAAGATAATACTTTATTCAAGAAGGACTCGGTGAGAGTAATGGCACGGCGTGGAATAATCCGGCAGTAAGTCAACTGCCAGAGCGCCCAAATAAAGCCCGTGTAATTAGTCCCCAATGGGTGACAGGTGTGCAGGTGGCAAACAGGGTCTGCCCCCTGCTGGCAAACATGGGATGTGACATGGGCTTTGTCTTCACACATTTTTATTTAGAAAAATAAGATGCTCCAGTGTTTTAAATTTCAGGCTGTTGTGTTCCTTGCATGCTATTTCCCCTGCTGTGGAGAACACACAAACAATGGAATAAGACATGTCAAAAATCCGAGAGGCACTTGGTGAGACAACAAGATTTGAATAAATACCCTATTCTCCAAAAGGAGATCAAAATGGCTCTACATGGTGGACAATTCGCGTTTGTCTGGAAGCTACTCCATAATATGCACATATTGTAGCAACGTCGGCGGCCCAGTAGTCCGGTGGTTAGCACGTCGGCTTCACAGTGCAGAGGTACCGGGTTCGATTCCAGCTCCGGCCTCCCTGTGTGGAGTTCGCATGTTCTCCCCGGGCCTGCGTGGGTTTTCTCCGGGTGCTCCGGTTTCCTCCCACATTCCAAAAAAAATGCATGGCAGGCTGATTGGATGCTCTAAATTGTCCCTAGGTGTGAGTGTGGGCGTGGATGGTTGTTCGTCTTTGTGTGCCCTGCGATTTGCTGGCTACTGATTCAGGGTGTCCCCCGCCTACTGCCCGAAGACGGCTGGGATAGGCTCCAGCACCCACTGCGACGCTAGTGAGGAAAATGGATGGATGGATGCATGTAGCAACGTCACTCGAGTGAAGCGCGCCTCAGCAGTCGATAATCAGCTGCTATCTGCTGCATGCGAGTGAGCATCAGCACGTACTCACGGCGCCGACGCAACTCATGTCACATATTTCAAGAAGCTTTGAACTACGACTATGTACTAGCCTAGCTGATATGACGCTCGAAGTCAGACGGACACGTTTTTCTGATAATCTGTGTTTTCCTTTTTGCCCAAATATATATTTTTATTCGAGCGAGGGTGAGGTCTGGCTTATTTCAGCAGGCGGCATCGTGTCGTTAGATCAGGGATGGGCAAACTACGGCCCGCGGGCCAGATCCGGCCCGTTGGGCTTTTTAATCCGGCCCGCCGAAGATTAGTTCAGAATACAGTACAAGGTTTGATGTGAATTGCCGCAATTTATTGCATTTTTACTTGCAATGACCGGCGTTCAACACCAGGTGGCGTTGTGGCTTTATTTTGCAGTGCCTGTACCCCGAAAGAATGAGAGAAAGAGAGAGAGAGAGAGAGAGAGAGAGAGAGAGAGAGAGAGAGAGAGAGAGAGAGAGAGAGAGAGAGAGAGCACTCTAGAGAGTTAGCCATTTCCAATTCAGTAATCGCTCTACTTCTACTGGTTAGATCGCAAGCCATCTGCAGCAATGTCAAAGAAATGAAAAGTCGACAGTGAGTGCCGGGTGTTTAAGAAGGAAGGCCTAAATCCTTTTTACCGAAGTCCGATCCAAGGCTGTATGTCATATATGCCAAGAAACTGCTGCGGTTTTAAAAGAATACAACATCAGCCGTCACTTTTCCACTAAACATACTAATCACGCTAGCAACCTTTCAACACAAGAACATACAGCCACCGCTGACAGGTTGCTAGCAAGTTTGCAGGCTCAACAAAACACCTTTACTCAATCAACTTCCATCCAAGAAGCAAGCACGATGACAATTTTTTTTTACTGACATTCAAACTAGCAAGAGCCAGCCAGCGGTCAGAGGCACAAATTACATTGGAGAACGCTCACCAACGTTACCACAGACGGATCACCGAATCTGACAGGAAGAAATATCGGGATGTTGAAGAGAGTTCAGGACAGGGTGAAAGAGGACAACCCTGAGCAGGAGGTAATTTTCCTACACTGCATAATTCACCAGGAAGCACTGTGTAAATCCGTGCTGCAGCTTGACCACGTAGTAAAGCCAGTCGTGAAACTTGTCAATTTTATTCGAGCGAGGGGACTTCACCATCGTAAATTTAGTCAATTCCTTGAAGAAGCTGACGCTGATCGCACGGACTTATTGTACCTTTCTAGTATCCGCTGGTTAAGTTGGAGAAAGTATGTCAACGTGTGTGGGAGCTCAAACGGGAGATTATTTCATTTTTTGAGCAATTTGAGAAGAGTGACAAGTTTCCTGAGCTGAATGACACAGATTGGCTTTGTGATTTTGATTTTACTGTGGACATACTGACACATATGAACGAACTGAATATAAAGCTCCAAGGGAAAACCAGTTTGTGCATGAAATGCAAGCAAACGTCAAAGCCTTCAAAAGCAAGCTGATTTTATTTTCGAAGCAAATGTCAGCCAAGTCATTTGCTCATTTCCCCACACTGACTACGTTAAAGGAGGCCCCACAACATGTGAAAAAATACAGAAAATCACTGGATGACCTGCATGAGGAATTCTGCCGTCGCTTTTGTGAGTTTGGAAAACTGGGGCACTTCAGCTGGTGTCAGGTCCCTTCTCACAAGACCCGGAAACAGTGCCACAGGAGTTGCAGTTGGAACTGATAGATCTCCAATGTGACATGATGTTGAGTTTGTTTGTTTATTGAGTTTGAGTTTGTTTGTTTATTGAACATAAAACATATACAGTAACAATTTGACAGAAAATAAGGTAGATAAAAAAGTAAAAAGAAAGAAATCAGTCTTCATTCAACACAGTTATTATGTTCAAGGGAGTAGGAAGAAGTAAAAAACGTATCTAGTCCTATCCCGTTATGTGTTTATATCTCCTAAATCATTTTTATATCAATCAGAAAAGAAAAAAGTAAGAAGAAAGAAGTCTCCATTAAGGCTCATACTTAACCGTGATATTTTTACAACTTTTGGTTTGTATCGGGATTATATACATCCACAACCTGTGTCAATTTTCTCCTGTATTCATAATGGATATTTCAATACCTTTCTCTATTTATCAACTTAGTTCTGATTTGTCATTATATTTAATGTGTAGAATTTATCACCCCTCCGTGAGTCGTCACCTTACCGTGGTGGAGGGGTTTGTGTGTCCCAATGATCCTAGAAGCTAAGTTGTCTGGGGTTTTATGCCCCTGGCAGGGTCACCCATGGCAAACAGGTTCTAGGTGAGGGGCCAGACAAAGCACGGCTCAAAGACCCCAATGATGAATACAATAAATGGATCTAGGTTTCCCTTGCCCGGACGCGGGTCACCGGGGTGGAGATCTTACCCCAAGTGGAGGAGTTCAAGTATCTTGCGGTCTTGTTCACGAGTGAGGGTAGGAGGGAGTGGGAGATCGACAGGCGGATTGGTGCAGCGTCTGCTGTGATGCGGACGTTGTATCGGTCTGTCGTGGTGAAGAAGGAGCTGAGCCAAAGGGCGAAGCTCTCAATTTACCGGTCGATCTACGTCCCAACCCTCACCTGTGGTCACGAGCTATGGGTCGTGACCGAAAGAACGAGATCCCGGATACAAGCGGCCGAAATGAGTTTTCTCCGGAGGGTGTCCGGGCTCTCCCTTAGAGATAAGGTGAGAAGTTCAGTCATCCGGGAGGGGCTCAGAGTCGAGCCGCTTCTCCTCCACATCGAGAGGAGCCAGATGAGGTGGCTTGGGCATCTGATTCGGATGCCCCCTGAGCGCCTCCCCGGTGAGGTGTTCCGGTCATGTCCCACCGGGAGGAGACCCCGAGGAAGACCCAGGACACGCTGGAGAGACTATGTCACCCAGCTTGCCTGGGAACGACTCGGGATCCCCCGGGGAGAGCTGGAAGAAGTAGCTAGGGAGAGGGAAGTCTGGGCTTCCCTGCTAAAGCTGTTGCCCCCGCGACCCGGCCCCGGATAAGCGGTAGATGATGGATGGATGGATGGATGGAATTTATCATTTTAACTCTGATTGATGTAGGTTGTTTGGACTATTTTTTTGAATTTGTTTTTGAACTCAGCAAGCGATTTACTCATTTTTAGGTCTGTTTCGAGATTATTCCACAGATGTTAAAAACTCCCTGAAACTGGATAAGTTTTATGCTTTGTTAAGTGCAGCCAAATTTCCAAACATCCAGACTATGGCACGGAGAACGCTGGTGTTGTTTGGCTCGACATATGTGTGTGAACAGACTTTTAGTGTGATGAAAACCAACAAAGCACCCCACAGATCCCAGATGAGTGATGACCACCTCAGATCTGTTCTGAGAATTGCGACAACACGATTACAACCATACTTTGATGTACTGGCTAAAATGGGTGAGCAACAACACTGCTTCCATTAAAAAGTATGTTAATACTTTAATGCTTTTGTTCTGTTTATGTTTAATATGTTCTGATATGTTAATAAATCTATCTTGTACTGACCCGGCCCGTCTATCACATTTTGACTCCCTGGACTGAGTCAATGCAGTTCATGTATTGGTCACGTGATCGTCACGAAGCAGCACAAACACCGACACATGGATTTCTCTGTGAGCTCGACGCATGCATCGGCGCATGCATCGGCGCATGCATCGGCGCATCGGTGTTGCTGGACCCATCACTACGGTCATGTTTCGGTTATTGATAGTTTTTGCTTCAGTCATGGTTTTGGTTTGCTACTTTGGATTATTTTTGTTTTCAGGGCTTTGTTTTGTTTAAGATTTAGTTTTCTTTGTGTTTTAACACAATTTGTCAAGTACACCCTGCTCCTCCCTCCTGCCTACTTTTTGGGGTCCACCACCACCTCACATCGTGACATATTTATCCATATTTATATATGTCGATGTATTTTCATGCACTTCAGTTTGATGCCCTTGTTTTTAGCTGTGATTCAATGCACTTCATGTTTGCGCTGTGGTTGAGAGAAGGAAGTCATCTGTGCTGTATATTGAACATCGAGCATATTTGACAATCAAGTTTGACTTGTCTTGATAATTTTAATTGCTCTTAAAAACGTGTCAATCCTGGTTTAAAAATGAACCAAGTAAAACAAATACAGATAATAGTGTTAAAATATAAAAAATAGTCCGATAAATACATACTCAGTTAAGTGCTGGCAAAAAAGTACTCAACAAAAATGAAATATTTGTTCTCTATTACTTCCTATCGCTGATCCTTTTATGTCACACTTCATTGCAGTTGTGCCGTGGCCACTCTGTGGTTAATTAGCATTGCAAAAGCAGCGTGACAGCCAAACTTCAATTTAATAACCCGGTGACGATTTGTGTGTGTAATGTGAAGGCAGGTTATAGCGACGACGAGATACTTCATGAACTGGAACAGCCTTTCTAGAGAGAATGCATTTGGTGATTGTTTCCACTCGGTGGCATCCTACCACCATAAAGACATTCTACACATTTTGACACTCTGAAATGCTGGCCCTTTTGTCTATTTCTGTACAGACTACATTAAAATTAATTGTATAAACAGTGACGATAAGCATCCAATTACTCCAGTTACTATAGCTTTTTGAACTAAGCTGAATCATTGTATTGAAATGAAAATGGAAACTTGGAAACAAGGGAAGTCAGAGGGTTAAATGTTTTTCCTTAATCCATAGCCAAAGGCTCGTATTGTCCATTAGAAACTTTTAACTCGCGTCTCTAGATTTGTACACAATAATTCTTGGGCTCGTTGCATGTTCATTTAAAACATGCACGAAAACCATTGAAAAGCTTAGTGAACTTTTATGGTCAATGAGCACTGACATTATTGCATCACATAATATGTGTCAATATGCCCGTTTTGCACTGTGTTCTGCTTGTATTATTGCATTTTCTCTTGGTGACCTTGAACATACGCATATGTACCTGCACACGCGCGGTGCTATACAAAATTCAGAACTGAATTGAGACACTAAATGACACTAAAATTCAAATTCAATTTTGAATTTGAATTTAAATTGAGGTGGCCAACAGGATGGATGCAATTGCAATCAACTGCCAGCACATTTTACTTAACCAGAATACCGCTGTGTGTTTTGGCCAAGGGTCAAATCCAATCCAAATTTCCTTCCTACTCCTGTCTGTAAATGCTTAGCGTCGTCTGATTCTTCTTTTCTATTTGGGTGACTGGCAGATTTCAAACTCTTCGGTGCTTCCTACTCCTGTACAGAAATACAAAGCATTTATATACTGGATATATTTTTTTTCTTCTGGCATCAAATATGGCATCAGGTCTGCTCTTTCCTGCAACCCACAAAAGTTGCCCAATTATTATTATTTTTTTTACTTTAGCCGATTTCCTTTTCGGTAACAGGTGAGGGTTGCTCAGCTGCTCGTGATGGTGTGTGATGTATAGGCTATAAATTCTCAATGTATGTAGCTTGGTGTATTTTTACCCTTGTGTTAGAAGTTACCAAATTGACACCCACCTATCATGAGCTTTGAGCTGTGCCATGACAAACATTTGAGATCGATCCCAAATGAATTCGTCAACAGTCCTGGATAGCCCCAGGGCGCTTGTGTTTTTTGCGCCTATAATGGGCAGCATTTTTCACAGCCCGTTTTGTGCAGCGTAGATGGGGGCGCTGTTGGACAGACTGCACGGGTACACTTGGATGGATGGCTTATGCAGCCGAGGATGAGGAGAGAAGAGCATCGGCGGGGAGCGCGGATGCGTATTTGGAACTGAGAGTTGCCGCTGGGAATTGAAATGGATTTATATGGGACAGCAGAAGGGAACCAATCTCTTTTTTCATCAATGGATGCAACAGCTTCTTGTTTCCGTTAAAACTTAGCTTGCAGCCGACGTGTGCACATTTTGAGCATGAAGCTTTGATTATTTCCTCTTTCATTGAGAACTGCTTCAAATAGCAAAGCGGATGAGGGGAAAGTGGTTAAGATTGCACGACTGTCTGTGTTTTTACGTAATGTGTTGTTTATTATTTTACCTTATATTAACTTTTTTTGTCAAGGGCTTTATTACAGCTGCAGCTGTTGTGAAAATGCTATATAAATCAGGATGTATTGTATTGTATTGTATTGTATTGTTGTATCAATACACACACTTTTTTTAAATTCAAAAGTGTCCCTGTAACCGTTAGCTTCAGGAGGAGGTTTGACAAACATGTCTCTGGACAGTTCCTTGCCCTGTAAGAATGCTGACTTTATGTCCATTGTCTTTGAGAAGTTACAGTATTGCGACAAGAAGCCTCAGTGGCTTGGACACGTGACAGCTATACAAACAAAAATCCATGACAGTAACAGCACAAACACTAACCAACAGAAGCAACAATGACCCGACACTGCGTGGTCGGGCCAGGAGTCCTTTTAGCAGAAAAACTGCTAATAAAATGATGACCAACAGGTGTGCCGCAGTAGGAAGAACCAACCACATCCACATCAACTGTGACATCCGTATTCCCTCTTAATAGTCCGCTTCAGTAAAAGCCCTTCGAGCTGCATGCAGAGTGAAAATTTGCTTTGCAACCCATTCACTTTTTGTGGTGCCTTCTAGAGCGGGTGCTATGTCAATCACCGCCAAAGGTAGGTTGGGATTCTGTCTGAATACAAGCTGATGTCGACTGTAGCTGTGGACATTTTGCTAGCCTTTTTTATTTATTTATTTATTTATTTATTTATTGCCATTAAATCTGAATTTATTGCAGTGCTCCAGTTACTTCCAGTGCTTGTTTTCATTTTTGTTACAATCTCAGTTAGGGTTTGAGTGCGTTGTTCTAAGAGCCCAACTCCAAGAACTCTAAGCAGCTTTTGTCTTTATTTCCATGTTCAAATTCTCAGCCAGGTATCTCACTTCTTCATGATTGATTTCCCCATCATTGTCACTGAACATTTTTTTAGGGGGGCCGTGCACAGTGCTTCAGTCATGAATAAAATGCTTCACTATCTCAGAAGACTTCTTGGTAGTCAGAACACTCCCTGCACTAAAATGAGTAAACTGGTCAATAATATGGAGCTCAAGCTCATACAAATCTACAGCAACTGCTACATTATACGTTGATGCATCTGTTATTGCCAGTATCTTTTCCTCAGTAGCTGGTTTCCGTGTTAGCATTATTTTGATCGTCACTGTCCACAATGCTTACACAGTAATGTCCAGAGCTAGTAAAATCCAGTTTGACAGTCAGGTTGAACATTACTGCATTTTCACGCTCCATGTTCCAAAACTGTTCCAGCTCTTTTCAGTGATGCTTCACTTAAAAGCAGTGGAATTTCAACAGGTCACACTTCTGTTTGTATGCTACACTTTGTGGCCCAATTTTAGCAGGTATCTTAACACTTTTCAACTCAGAGACCACTTTTCCATCTCCAAACTGAAACGGTGTCTGACTTTGTTTTTCTGTCTCTCGACTAATATTTGCACTTTTCTTCCCAATACTGAGGTGTAGTATTCAAGCCACTGTTGTCCGCACACTGTTCTAGTGCAGGCAGTGTCTATTATAGCTGAGCCAAAAACATTGTCATGAATATTTCTGCATCTGTAAATGATTCCTTGGTGAACAGTTTAACATTACGCTCATCAACTTCTGTTTTATGATCCTCAGTTATTTTGACATTATCACATTGGTGTGCACAGTCTTTGGCCTATTGAAACGGGATTTGGCATACTGCACATATTGATCGCCGTCCATACTTGTCAAGGGGATTTGTACTGTTCTGTGGAGTTTTCTCTCAAGGTGCTTTTTTTGTCTTCACTGCTCTGTTGCATACACCGTTTCCTGGCTGATGCCGTCAATCCCCGCACTCACGTTCGCATCAAATATCCTCTTCAGCCCCAACGTCATATGCTGTACCCAGCAGCTTAAAAGCTAAAACAGCACCAGGTAGCTCAATGTGTATTTCTGCATTCGTGAATATCACTGTTCAAACTCAATAATATAGTTCGCTATGTACCCATTCACGTCTTTCATACTCCGGTCAGAGTTGGGGTAAGCCTTGTAGATTCTGTCCTTTTCTTCATCAAGTTTGGCAAAAAAAAAGTGTGGATTCCCCTAACTTGATTTAAATTGTCTGCTGGAATTTTCATCGCTATCTCTCGCACCCCACCTGATAGCGTAAAAGCCACCGCGAGGGCTTGCTTTTTATTCTTTTTATAAGTTGGTGACTCTTGTCCAAATTCCGACCTAATTTTTCCAGCTTCCATTGGGCTTTCCTTCTTCAAACGATCTGTAGTCACAAACCATCCACTCCTGGCAGTGTTTGCTTGAATAATAACTCGAGTTGCATTTCAATTCAACACCTCTTTATTTCGCAACTGCTCTCCTCACATTCATTACAACAACTGAACTCCCTCTAAACCCCGTGATCTCTCATCTTGAAAGCATCACTGCCCAGTAGCAGTGTGGCATGTGTGAAGGTTATCACTTAAAATAAAACAGGTACTACTGCACAATGGTACCTTTAGATTACGGAAAGTCTTTCGATACTGATATGCCATGTCCTTGTTTATTGTCACTTGTTATTACAATACTAGCGTTCCCTGTACTACTGGAGACAAGTTCCTTGTGTGTTCTACATACTTGGCCAATAAAGATTATTCTGATTCAGATTCATGCTTCATCGGGTCAGCAATGTAGGACATTGAGCGGGCAGTTGCGTCGGCACAACAACAGCTTGGTCCCGAAGGATTGGCTCTTCGTCCCAGATTCCCTCGCTCTCAAGTCCTGCAATGGAGACAGTTCTCCAAGTTGGCTTGACATTCTGGGGTCAATCGCAATGTAGTTCTTGCGACAACGCTTCTTGTGGCTCGGATGGTGCAAGATGTCCGAGAGTTCGTCGCCGCCTGCCTCATCTGCTCGCGAGGGAAAGCCTCTCACCATTGCCTCATGGGCCTCCTTTTAACATCTACCCATCTCCAGCCGTCCCTGGTCCCACCTGTCGATTGATTTCATTTCTGGTCTGCCTCCCTCCGATGGAGACACGCTCAAATTGACTGTGGTTGAGCGATTCGCCAAAATGGTCGATTTCATCCCATTACATTACCCAGACATCCCTATCCCTCGGATTGCAAAAATCCTTGTGAACCACGTCTTCAAGTTTCATGACATCCCTATTGACATTATTTCTGTCAATTCAGTCCCCAGTTCACATCACAGGTACGTCAGGGTTTGCAATGTTTTAGGATCTCAGAAATGTAGACTCAAAACAAAACTCCGTAACAAGGTTTATTTACAACAACAACAACAAAAAAAACCACTGACAAAAACAGAAGTCGCTAGTTAAAAGAACCAGGAAATACTATACATTCATGAAAAGTGCTCGCAAAAGGCAAGGAGGTAGTCTAACAGAAAAAAAACAAACAAACAACAACGAAACATCCAGAATCCAATGACACTTTCGGCAGCCAAAACGTGAAAAGTAATGGAGTAATCGGCTACTGATTGCCTACCTTGAATATAATCCATTAACCTCCCTACGGCCTCTCTCCACTAAACAGGGTGGTGGAATACACCACAAACTCTGCAACAAAAACAGGGAAGGAAGACCTGATCCAGAGTCATGCATTACTGCAATTGCCCAAGAACCAGCCTGGCCAGTCAACAGACTCATAATGAAAGTCACCTTGGAACCATCGTTAACATAGATGGAAGTTTGCTGATCAAAGACTAGCAAGCACTGGTGAAGGAATTGCCTGTACAATCGCGGTTCACCTGGTTCATCATATCGTGGTGGATCTGGCAAATTAGGTTCCCGACCAACGGTCGGGGGAGATAGTACTCCGATGAGAACAGTCTGAGTCTCCAAGGGGGGCATTCCACGGTTGTCCAATTGCTCAACACCTGAACCCAATTTCTCAAACCGGTGAGCCAGCAGGAAAACCGCATCACGCAGCTCTTTTAGCGCCTTCTCTTTCTGCCCCACCGGTTGTCCTTGGCTGGCCAGTGTGGTCCTAATTTTCTTGGAGTCTACGGGATCCAAGATGGTCGGATTATTCTGTCAGGGTTTGCGACGAACTGAATAATGTTATAGGATCCCAGAAACGGGGACTCAAAACAAAACTCTGTAACAAGGGTTATTTACAAGAAAGAAAAAAAACAAAAAACACACTGCCAAAGTATGAACAGAGGTCGCTGGTTAAAAGAACCAGGAAAAACTATACATTAACGAAAAGCGCTTGCAAAAGGGAAGGAGGTAGTCTAACCGAGAAAACCAATGACATTTCCAGAATCCAATTATGCGAAACAAACAAAAATAAACACAAATGACTAAAACAGATATTGCTTCCAAGAAACCAGGTACTAAGGAACGATAATGATTATGATGTGAACAAGAGGTCGAGAAAATAATCACTTGGGCCAGAGCAGCAAACAAGGTCAACAACAATCCGATAACTGAAGGCAGTTTGTCGGTCTTGAAATACATGGCTCTCTAATGACAACATTGGCAGCAGGTGTGCACACTGAAGGCTCCAGTCTGCCACCTGCTGGGTACACAAGAACAGGAACATGACATCCCTCACCTCCTCATCCACAGGCATGTCTCCGTTCATGGTCGCCTATGGGTATCATCCCCCACGCTTCCGTGCCCAGGAGCAAGAGGTCATTGTTCCCTGTGTCCACGCCCATTGCACTTAAACAATAGTACTACCTAACTTTAACCCGCAATAATCACAAGTGCCATTGGTTGTCTGTTGATTTCTATTTTTTTTTCATTTGTTTATATGTATATATTTGTGTCTTTATGTCTTTTTATGCAGTTCAGTTTTGCTGCCCTTATTTTTAGGTGTGTGGTTTCAATGCACTGCATGTTTGCACTATGGTTGAGAAAAAAGTAATTTCATCTGTGCTGTATATTGGACATAGAGCATATTTGACAATAAAGCTTGACTTGACTGTTTTTTTACTTTGAATTTTTGCATATACAGACTTTTACTTAGCCACTTTCGACTCCTGTCTGCTCCAGGGTCCAAATTCCACTCCTCACATGATAGTTACGATGGATTGAATGAATGGCTGATGCCGGCCGCAGAGGTTGGCAATGTGTGTAAAACATGACTCAAAGTTTTTCATGTTCTCTTTCACATCCTGGTTCAAAGAATTGTGATCCTTTATCTTACTTGGATGTGAGCACAATTATGTATGGATGCTCATTGCTGTCAGTAAGGACAGAAAAAAAATCTTTACATTCCCTTTCTTAATTATTTTTGATGCCGTGGCCTCATTTCCACCTGTGATTTTTTTTTCTTCAAAATTTATTTCTTCATTAAGAGCGAATGAATTCCCAAAGTACGATTTCCCCCCCACCCCCATGTTACTGGCATTAATGGGCTTCGATAAGTATGTCGCTAAGATGGGGAGAATAATCACACAGATATGTATTTACCTTGGGGTTGATACAAGTCACTTACATGTACTCCCATCACCCCTGTGTGAGCACCGTCTCAGAGACTCTGCTCAAATGGGATGAGTTCTTCCTCTCCTGTGCTTCCAAACTGTTTCGGCCTCACTTCAGCCGACATCATCGGCCCTCTGCTTACTACCCACCTGAATGTCCAACCATTTCTTTTTCAGCTCTGCGATTGTGCGCTGATCTGACCCCAAAGCCTACAGTCCCTCACACACAAACTCTCCCACTCACTTCTCTTTTGTGTGTTATTGACTCTGCAGGACAGTGTGCCAAAAGTAATTCTGTTTCAGGCCTCGACTTCATAGATAAGTATGTCCATCTCGCATTCTTTGAAGTTCCTGTTTTAGATTCATTACAATCCCAATTTTTGGCACGAGGAATTCCCACGGGCCCATGGGAGGATGCCGCTCCCATTATCTATATATATATTGCGCGTCGTCCCGCACGCGGTCTGTCCTTCCGTCTGTCCCTTTTCAAAACGTACCTACTTCACCGCGCCGCTGCGCCCCGCCACTGCGCCCCGCCACTGCGCCCCGCCACTGCGCCGCTCAGGCAGTGGCTCACTACGATCGTGCGGGCATCTTAGTGAAAAAATGTTGTCTACCCACAAGCATTGCAATGAAATTGTTAGTTATTTAGTAGAGCTAAACATCTCTTTATTTTCGCGATAAGCAATGAAGATGAACAAAAAGTTGAACCAAGCAACAACACTTTTGTGGGCCGAAGGCCCAACTTACCAGCCTTCCGCAGGAACTAGCTGATGAGCCGCCCGGAGGGCGGCGAACCAGCTAGTAGAGTATAAAAGTCATGCAAATCTTTGTACTGGAGGCCCCAGACCTACTGAAAATGCATGGCATATTCCTCATGATGCGCAAAATGCAACTGAAGTTATACATGTACATGGAGCAAGGATGGGAAATAATTCCACGTACAAAGCTTCAACAGTTAATGTCCTCAATTCCCAGTTGCATATTGAATGTTGTTAAAAAGAAAGTTCATGTAACAGCGTGTTAAACATGACCCTGTCCCAACTTTTGGGGAATGTGTTGCAGGTGTCAAATTCAAAACAAATGAATATTAGCACACACAAAAACATGTCAGCAAGTATTTGAGAAGTCCTGGGAATATACAAAAAATGTCTACACATGTTTTGTTGACCCTTGAAAAAGCATACAAAATTGTGCCTCGGGATACATTATGGATTGTGATGCAGAAATATGGTATTGATGGTCAATCTTTTAGTGGCAAATCACTGTATGAATGTTCTGAAGTGTGTGTTTGTGAAAAAGTCAAAACCATTTCCAGTACGGTTGTCTAATGTCACCCCTCCTTTTCGTTGTTGTCATGAATAAATTGGACATGAAACGCCTTGAAGATGAAAGAGTGCCAGTTGGAGGGGGCAATGTCAATTCCCTGCCGTTTGCAGATGATTTTGTTCTGCCTTTTCCTTATAAACAGAAGCTCCAAGCACTGAATTGTTTTGCTGCTGTGTGCAATTATGCTGAAATGAAGATCAGCGCTGCAAAAACCTTCACCTTTCAAGAAAACCAGCCGACTAGACTCTCCAAGCAGGTGCTCTTACACCAAAGCAGGTTGAAAAGTGGAAGTATTTGGGGTTGACTTCAGCAATGAGGGAAAACAGTATCAAGAAGTGAATACTCAAATCCGGAAGGCAAGCGCTGGGCTACGTGAAGTGAGATTCTTCAATTGTTTTTAAACGAGAGCTTTCTAATGATGGTGAGCTTTTAATTTTCAAATTAGTTTATATTTCAATCCTCACATACGATCTTTAATCTTGGGTTCTGACTGAAGAAGTCTGATTTGTATGTGACACCTTGGATTTTTGCGGACAATCCAAGGTGTCACATTATTCAACCAAAAAGCTTTGAAAATCCGCAAATGCCTAAACGTTGAGTCATTGCTTCTTCAGATTGAAAGGTCCCAGTTCCGCTGCTCTGTGCACATGATGAGAATAAAAGGCTTGCAAATCGACTTTTGCTTGCTCCACCAACTGGTCAAATGCCTGGAGGATGATCAAGGAGCAGATGGGGATTGGGGATTTGGTTTGGCGTTGCCTTGATCTGGAACCAACTTCACATTTGGAGGTGGTTGAAAACGGTGAGCATTTTTGGGAGCTGCTGCCGCCGCCGCGACCCTTTCTGAGGGACATAGCAAGCAAGGAAAATTAATGAAATATTTGTATGAACAGTAAATATTTTGTCACTGCAGTATACTGTATTCAGTTGGATGTAGGTTGAACATTCAATTCATTGTATTCATTGAATACAAAGAATAGAATGCAAATCATTGTATTCTGTTTGCGGCTCGGTGTTTGAGTGGTTAGCGCATCGACCTCACAACGCAGAGGTACCGGTTCAATTCCAGCACCGGCCACCTGGTGTCAAGTTTGCATGTTCTCCCTGTGCCCATTGTGGGTTTTCTCTAGGCACTCCGGTTTCCTCCTACATTCCAAAAACATGTATGGCAGGCTAATGGAACACTCTAAATTGTCCCGAGGTGTGAGTGTGAGGTGTCTGTCTGCGTGTGCCCTGCGATTGGCTGGCAACTGGTTCAGGGTGTTCCCCGCCTACTGCCCGAAGATAGCTGAGAGACACTCCAGCACCCCTCGTGACACGTGAGGATAAAGTGGATCGGAAAATGGATGGATGGATGTATTCTGTTCTTATTTATGTTTTACACGATGTCCCAACTTCGTTGGGTACCGCAGACACAGGACCAGGTTGGTTGAAAGTGTGCGTGCGTGTGTGTGTGTGTGTGTGTGTGTGTGTGTGTGTGTGTGTGTGTGTGTGTGTGTGTGTGTGTGCACGTGCGTGTGTGTGTGTGTGTGTGTGTGTGTGTGTGTGTCTGTGTAGGGGAGGCCAGCATTACAGAAATGCTTTGTGAGAGGAAAAGATCCATGCTCCCCGATTGATGCTCATTCATGTCTCCCTCTGCCACAATGATGACAGGTACCCCCTGCGCTCATTTTGATCAGTCAAATGAGAAGAGATTGAAATTGCCACTTGGTGGGCAAGCAGAACTATTAGAATCAAGTCAAGTCAACTTTATTGTCAAATATGCTCTGTGTGCAACATATGGCAGAGATGAAATGTCTTTCATCTCGACCACAGTGCAACCACAAGAGAGAGAGGAGCCGCTGCGGGTACCCGCATCACCATCAACAGAACAGTTCACATAAAATAACAAAATAATACAACACAACACAGAAGACACAGACAGTCATGCAATCTTAACCACTTTTTCTGCATACACTTTGTTTTTTGAAGCACTTATAAATGAACTATCAAAGAGTCCTTACACCAGTGTATCAGAGACGTCATGCTCAAAATGTGAACACATCTACTATAAGCTAAGTTTGAAAGCAAACAAGAAGCTGTAGTTGTAGCTGTGATAAATACCCATGATCAACCAGCGAACATGCGAATTTGTGAACACGCGAATGTTCGGGGTTTCACTATGCTCAATGGAAGGTGCTGCGGTCAGTGCAGCTTCTCAGTCCCGATTACGGATTACGTATCAACAAGAAAACTGAATACAAATACAGGCAAACCTCGGTTTTCGAACGTCTCTGTTCTCGACCAAATCGGTTTTCGACCAAAATTTCGAGTTTTATATTCCTCGGATGACGACCGAATTTCGGTTCTCGAACAAACTGAGCGCACTTGAATGCGTAACTTGACTCCTCTCGCCTTCCTTACACAAAGAAGTGACGCTTCCTCGTGTAGCGTTCCATTGTGAACAGACGTGTTATATAAAAAAGTATATATATATATATATATATTTTTAAAAGAGCGTGGTTTCGGTTTTCGAACAAATCAGTTTTCGAACAGCCTTCTGAAACGGGTTATGGCCGAAAAGCGAGGTATGACTGCACCTGTTTTCCCCCTGACATTTCAATGTCATCCTGCGACAGTGCAAATATGGCCGGTATACATGATGTTTCAATCTGCATGAAAAAATGGGGACGCATAGCTTAGAGCACACAAACAAAATAGTATTTAACCGTAAATGCCCAGAATTGAATACGTTCAACCCCAGTAGCCCCACCCCGCCCCTCACCCTCCCTCAAAGCCCAGGGGAATCACATTGAGTTAACAGGTGCACATTCACGTTAAAACCAAGACAAAGACCTTATGCAATAAATGCCTTTATGGTTGCATGTGTTTTCACTCACTGCGGAGGTAATATTACTGGACAAAGGAATGTTTTATGGGGTAGTGAAAGACGGGATGGCGTTGAGTGTGTGTTGGGTGTGGTGGGGGCGGCGGGTTGGGGGGGTGGGGTTGGATTGGAGGAGGCTGGGAGTTGTGGAGGGGCTGCAGGTGCGGGTGGAGGAGTACCGCTGCAGTGAAATAATGGTGGTATAACTTGGGAGAATAATGTTCTTCAGTGAGACAATCTAGACTACAAATAGTTATGAATTCCCTCTATAGGGGTGTTCGCACGACAAGATTTGGTCCGGTGCTACGCAGAGGCTGCCCCAGTAGAGCGTTCACACGTACAAATTAGCTCCGGCGTAGCCCCGGAATAAAGCTTACACCGGACCAAATTTGATCCACCTCAGGGAGGTGGTTTAAAAATTTGCTCTGGAGCAAATGCTCGTTTGCGAAGCAGCACCGATGTTGCCTGGGTGGGTTTTCTCCGGGTACTTTAGCTTCCTCTCGTATTCCAGAAACATGCATGGTAGGCTAATTGAACATTATCCGTCAAAATTTCTCATTATCTCAGTATTTTTACATGGTTTTGTTTATGTTCTCTCTTGGCGGTCCAGTGGTTAGTGTGTCGACCTCACAGTGCAGAGGAGCAGGGTTCGATTCCGGCTCCAGCCCTCCTATATGGAGTTAGCATGTTCTTCCCGGGCCTGTGTGGGTTTTCTTTGGGTACTCCAATTTCCTCCTACATTCCAAAAACATGCATGGCAGGTTGATTGAATACTCTAAATTGTCCCGAGGTGTGAGTGCGAATGGTTGTTAGACTCTGTGTGCCCTGCGATTGGCAGGCAACGGGTTCAGGGTGGCCCCACCCCCTGCCCGAAGTTAGCCGGGATAGGCTCCAGCATGGCCTACGACACTTTTGAGAGTAAGCAGATTACAAAATGGATGGATGGATGTTCTGAATAATTTTTGGGACTAGTGTCTCAGACTGACCTCAAAACAGAGTGCACAAGCTGGGTTCTTGATTGTGGCATCGATGAGATTTAGTTTGTTTATTTTAGAGCGGCATCCTCTCTCAGGCTGCTCTCCTCACTGGCAATCACAAGCATTTTCCCGCACATCAGCTTGCTACTTTGCATATGGGCAAGCGTATTAGCATCATGTATATGGTCAGTATCTGCACGTTTCCACTCAATTTGCAACCAGTGAGCCTTTCAACACTCACTTTGGTGGCGTGTGTGATTTCAGTGAGGGAGATTGAACCAAACAGAATCTCGCTCCATTGTTTTCTGCTCTCCGCGTAGGGCAGGGGTGTGAAATTCATTTCGGTTACAGGTCACATTATTGTTGCAATTTCCCACAGAGGGCCAGTATGAAAAGACATCCAAATGTATGCCGCGATGGCTGTTTGAAAGTGCTCTATAAATCGAGTTGAGTTGAGAAATGTTTAATCTCATATTATTCGATCTGCACAACAACGGATGGACACGTTTTGAAATTTAGACATCAAGGACATTAGTTTGTTCAAATTGAGTGTCACGCCTAAACCAAAGGACTTAAGCACACACTTCAACATGTATTTTGTTCAGGATGATCCCCTGAAGCCTAAATGAGCATTAACTTATGCACGCACTTCAACATG
Source organism: Hippocampus zosterae (assembly GCF_025434085.1). Taxonomy (NCBI): domain Eukaryota; kingdom Metazoa; phylum Chordata; class Actinopteri; order Syngnathiformes; family Syngnathidae; genus Hippocampus; species Hippocampus zosterae. The sequence goes on along the minus strand of NC_067464.1, from coordinate 21,375,885 downwards.
TATTTTGTTAAGGATGACCCCCTGAAGCCGAAATCACCATTAATTTGATCACTCACCCATTCCTATGAAGATACATTCAAAGTCAGAAAACGTGCTCAGCTCGACCTGAAAATGCATTTAAAGCAATAAAAACTCCAATTGAGTGTCACGCCTAAAGCAAAGTTTTTATGCACACATTTCAACATGAATTTAGTTCAGAATAACCTCCTGAAGCCTAACTCACCTTTAATTTGATCACACAACTCAGTCCCATGAAGATACATTCGAACTCAGAAAACGTGCTCAGCTCTGCCTGAAAATGCATATAAAACAAATAAAACTCAAATTTAGTGTCACGCCTAAACCAAAGGACTTATGCACACACTTCAACATGTATTTAGTTCAGGATAACCTCCTGAAGCCTAAATGAGCATTAAATTGACCACACAACTCAGTCCCATAAAGATACATTCGAACTCAGAAAACGTGTTCAGCTCGGCCTGAAAATGCATTTAAAGCAATAAAAACCCAAATTGAGTGTCACGCCTAAACCAAAACATTATGTAAATGATTCAACATGTATTTCGTTCAGGTGTACCTCCCAAGTCTAAATGAGCATTAATTTGACCACACAACTCATTCCTATGAAGATACATTCAAAGTTAGAAAACGTGCTCAGCTTGGCCTGAAAATGCATTTAAAGCAATAAAACTTAAATTGAGTGTCACGCCTAAAGCAAAGGACGTATGCACACATTTCAACATGTATTTAGTTTGCAGATGACCTCCTGTAGCCTAAATGAGCATTAATTTGATCACACAACTCATTCCTATGAAGATACATTCGAACTCAGAAAATGTGCTCAGCTCGGCCTGAAAATGCATTTAAAGCAATAAAAATTAAAATTGAGTGTAACGCCTAAACCAAAGGACTTATGCACACATTTCAACATGTATTTAGTTTGCAGATGACCTCCTGTAGCCTAAATGAGGATTAGTTTGACCACACAACTCATTCTGTGCACGATTGTGCACAGACTGGCCTGTAATGTGCCTTGCATGCTCTTGTCCCTGCAGTAGGTTCATTAAAAGAGCAACCAGTGTTTTCACCACCATGGTCGGATCTTACTCTGGAGGGTAACCCATACAGACAGGTGGCTTGGACAAAATATTTCAACACTGTCAAAGCTATGTTGTCTGTGCTGCAGTTGAGGTACGGTATTAGCCTGGAATTCCCATCAATGCCAGCATGTGTCACAAACCCCCACCTGTAAAACAAACATGAAAAGAATAATGATTAAATACAAGAAAACAATCAAGTTTCATATCTTGTTTGAAATATCATCTCGGTAGAGATGTTATTGCTGTGCACTTAAGACTACATGGAGGCAATTTGGAGTTTGTGTAACTTGGATATACAAATGATAAAATTCAATTTAATCTGTGCTCCATACAATATGGCTTTCTAATGCTCCCACAAGTACAAATATAAGATGATCCCTTATTACCGAATGAGACGCATATGCCCATCTATGGGCCATAAACTATTGGGGAATGGCACATAGTATGTTCTTCGAGCCACAGTCTGGCTCCATCTCTGGGCTGCAGCAGCTGGGTCAATACGGTTGAGGATTTCTCGAACTCTTTTTCTTTGTACTACAATACCATCAGCACGCAGGTATGCCCTCATCATCTGCAACAGGTTCATAAAACAACACAATAAAGAAAGTACACTTTCACAATGAATATAATGATATATACATGAAGGGACAAGAGTATGGAGCAGAACACTTGCTTCTGAGACTGATCTGGGAAATTGGCTGTGCAATCTTCTGACATGCTCCTCCAGGTCAACATCATGAATGTGAGTAAATCTATTTCTGGCTGAAATCTGAAAAAAATTGATTTTTTTATGCAGGTATGAAGAGGAACAAACCAACATCCCCGTGATGGCTGTCACTGTAAAGCCCTGAGTGAGGAGCAGTTCAATTTGATCCCTTGTAATGTCAAGTGCTGGTCTTCCTCGTCTACCTAAAGTATGGAAATAAAAGGATTAAGGAATTTAAGCAAATGAATCACTACGTGTTTTTTATATACTGTATACAGTACAGGCATATAGACACAGATGTACATAAAAGTATATGCAGCTTCAAAACCACGAGCAGCTATTTTCTCTAACCATTTTACTCAAGAAAAAAATAATTCAAACTTATAATTGAATAACTAAAAGATCACTAGTTATTGCTTAAAAGTGTATAGCCATCGCGTTACTTAATAGTCTACTGATTTGCAGGAAAACCACTGGTATAAAACGACGTTTGACAGGGTGAAAGAAGGTAAGTCACAGCAAGTCGTCAGTAAAACCCGTGTGTAGTTCGAATAAAAATACATACAAAAAAGCAATGACAAAAAATGGTAGCCATTTTACCTGTGTGCAAACGATGTGCCATATGGGAACAAACACGACCACCATTAGGTCATGATGACAGATCGGAGATCTATTAGACTTTGAATCAAATTTTGAATAGTATCAGCGCTGAACTGGTCATTGGTCACTCTTCTTAAATTAGCAATTGAAATGTTTATTGCACGTGCTTCACTTTCACCGGCAGACCCTTGACGACCGGCACTCTCTATTGCCCTGCACCTTCGCCGAATACGTCTCAGGACGCTGTCCGCCATTGTTGTTTTGAAAAACTAATTGTACACAGAATTTCCAAAATCATGAGCCCTGACTGGTGGGATGATACTATTTTGAAAAGTATAGCCAATAGTATTGCATGTAATGCAAGTACAGTGTAATGTCACTAGCACTACAAGTGGGCACATTTATGGCCTTACATGTTCACTAGTAAGCGTCAAAATGATCTTACTAGTGAACTAGTGGGCACATTTATGGCCTTACATGTTCACTAGTAAGCGTCAAAATGATCTTACTAATGAACTAGTGGGCGTTTTGCGGCTTAAATGTCAACTAGTAAGCCTAAAAATGATCTTACTAGTGAACTAGTGGGCGTTTTGCGGCTTCCATGTCAACTAGTAAGCCTCAAAATGATCTTACGAGTGAACTAGTGGGCGTTTTGTGTCTTACATGTTCACTAGTCAGCCTCAAAATGACCTTACTCGTGAACTAGTGAGCGTTTTGTGCCTTACATGTTCACTAGTAAGCGTCAAAATGACCTTACTAGTGAACGAGTGAGCGTTTTGTGGCTTACATGTTCACTAGTAAGCGTGAAAATGATCTTACTAGTGAACTGGTGGGCGTTTTGTGGCTTACATGTTCACTAGTAAGCCTCAAAATGATCTTACGAGTGAACTAGTGGGCGTTTTGCGGCTTACATGTCAACTAGTAAGCCTCAAAATGATCTTACTAGTGAACTAGTGGGCGTTTTGTGTCTTACATGTTCACTAGTCAGCCTCAAAATGACCTTACTCGTGAACTAGTGAGCGTTTTGTGCCTTACATGTTCACTAGTAAGCGTCAAAATGACCTTACTAGTGAACTAGTGAGCGTTTTGTGGCTTACATGTTCACTAGTAAGCGTCAAAATGATCTTACTAGTGAACTAGTGGGCGTTTTGTGGCTTACATGTCAACTAGTAAGCCTCAAAATGATCTTACGAGTGAACTAGTGGGCGTTTTGCGGCTTACATGTCAAATAGTAAGCCTCAAAATGATGTTACTAGTGAACTAGTGGGCGTTTTGTGGCTTACGTGTTCACTAGTAAGCGTCAAAATGATCTTACTAGTGAACGAGTGGCCGTTTTGTGGCTTACATGTCAACTAGTAAGCCTCAAAATGATCTTACTAGTGAACTAGTGGGCACATTTATGGCCTTACATGTTCACTAGTTAGCGTCAAAATGATCTTACGAGTGAACTAGTGGGCGTTTTGCGGCTTACATGTCAACTAGTAAGCCTCAAAATGATCTTACTAGTGAACTTGTGGGCGTTTTGTGCCTTACATGTTCACTAGTAAGCGTCAAAATGACCTTACTAGTGAACTAGTGAGCGTTTTGTGGCTTACATGTTCACTAGTAAGCGTCAAAATGATCTTACTAGTGAACTAGTGGGCGTTTTGTGGCTTACGTGTTCACTAGTAAGCGTCAAAATGATCTTACTAGTGAACTAGTGGGCGTTTTGTGGCTTACATGTTCACTAGTAAGCGTGAAAATGATCTTACTAGTGAACTGGTGGGCGTTTTGTGGCTTACATGTTCACTAGTAAGCCTCAAAATGATCTTACTAGTGAACGAGTGGCCGTTTTGTGGCTTACATGTCAACTAGTAAGCCTCAAAATGATCTTACTAGTGAACTAGTGGGCACATTTATGGCCTTACATGTTCACTAGTAAGGGTCAAAATGATCTTACGAGTGAACTAGTGGGCGTTTTGCGGCTTACATGTCAACTAGTAAGCCTCAAAATGATCTTACGAGTGAACTAGTGGGCGTTTTGCGGCTTACATGTCAACTAGTAAGCCTCGAAATGATCTTACTAGTGAACTAGTGGACGTTTTGTGGCTTACGTGTTCACTCGTAAGCGTCAAAATGATCTTACTAGTGAACTAGTGGGCGTTTTGTGGCTTACATGTTCACTAGTAATCCTCAAAATGATTTTACTAGTGAACTAGTGGGCACATTTATGGCTTTACATGTTCACTAGTAAGCGTCAAAATGACCTTACTAGTGAACTAGTGGGCAATATGGAATAAATACTGAAAGGGCTTGCCTGGCAAGCCTTTTCAGTATTTATTCATCCGCGATGGTATTGTAGACCAATGAGAGCCCGTCCGACAGACACGTTGACTTCGGGCAGCCAATCATGATGCATTTCGAGCCAAGCCCCAACAAAAACGGAGGAGAAAACTTTCAGACGCTTTGAAAGCTTTTGGGGTACATATTACTCTTGTTGTTACACAAAATTTTGTTTTACGATTATTTTAGGCGGAAACGTTATGGTGTAAATGTCTAATACATGGTCAATTTATCAAGATGAAGCCTGCTTAACAATTTGCTCCAACGATTTCGGAGATGTGTCTGACTTTGACAGCAATGGCGGCAGTTAAACGCTGACAGTCGCAGTCGGGTGCAGATTTATTTCGGCAGGACTTTCTAAAATCTGCCGTTTGCTCTGACAGTTCTGTCTGACAGTCACATTTTGTCTTATTACTCACAAGCTAATTGACATTTAAAAAAGAGTTAAAATTAAGGTTTGGAACACGATTTTGCTCTTACTGTTTGCTGCCTTAGTTCATTTGAATTATTCGCTGCCTGCATTACATGAAGTACATTTTTTAATATTCACAAGACTGTAACTGTGCATTATAAATAATGTCACATTTGCACTATGTTTTACTGGATCTACAACTAAACTAAACTAGGTCCTCGTTTCTGGTAGAGTCCACAGCACCTCCTGTATCACAACCAATCTGCCGGCACACCATCAGCAGCACGATGTTTCTAACGGGAGCTGGAGGGTGATCAGCTTCATTGAAGAACAGGAGGAGGAGAGGCACAACGTTTGTCATTTGTGATATGTTTTTAGACTTTTCTCCTAATTTAAAAAAACTGTATGTTTTGTTAATTTCTTGATATAGTTCTTGTATTTAAATATTTTAACAATCAAATATTTTTCAACTGTGTTTTAGATATGAATTGTATGAAATAAATCAGTGAAGCCCCATTCAAATTCTACTCCATCTAATCTGCTCGATCACACTGCTATCAACCTGCTGTAAATAATGCCTCCATTCATGATTGTAGAAACCCCAGAACAGTAAACATGTGATTATTTTATTTTAAAATATAAGAAGCCTATGTTTTGCAATTGTGCTCATTTTCGTTGTATTGCACGACAAATATAATAGATGAGCCGGTTTGGGGACATCATCAACCAAGCTGCTGCTCCAATTGCAATGCGATATATTGTCCTGCTCTCCTAAATTCGCATCTTCACCACAAATTATAACATCCTAACTGATTTAGCAACAACTCAAAATTCACACCATTATTTAGGGAGTTGCATAACTGTTGCATTATATGGTGCCCTATTAATTTCATTTAGTATAGCATACTTATATAAAAGTGGAAAGATACTGTAGAGCTGTGCCATTACTCTTTATCTCTGTGTACATAATAAATAAACATCACCTACAGATACATTGGTAAAAATTGCTTGATTCCTTCTGTATACTGTAGATATTACGCAAATGGCGGTAAATAATTGTGAAAGCTCAGAATCAGGTTTAAAGGGTTAATTCTTTGCTGGGTGGAGCTCTTATCATGGAGCCAATAGGAGGTTTCCTCGGGTGGTGTCCGTCCCTCATTCAGCTCGGATCCTCTACCAGAGGCCAGGAAGCTTGAGGATTCTGCACAGTATCCTTGCTGTTCCCAGCACTGCACATTTCTGGACTGAGATGTCCGATGTTGTTCCAGGGATCTGTTGCAACCACTCATCTAGTTTGGGGGTCACTGCCCCGAGTGCTCCGACCACCACAGGCACGACTGTCACCTTTACCTTCCAGGCTCTCTCCAGCTCCTCTCTGAGCCCTTGGTATTTCTCGAGTTTCTCGTGTTCCTTCTTTCTGATGTTTCCATCATTTGGGACCGCTACATCCACTACAACGGCTTTCCTCTGCCCTTTAATTATGATCACGATATCTCGTTGGTTCGCCATTACCATCTTGTCAGTCTGGATCTGGAAGTCGAGCCGGCCCGCTCTCAGCCGCTGGGCCGGCCCTTTCTCCGCCGCGGAGCCGGCCCGCTCCCCGCCATTGAGACTGAACGGGGGCTTTTTTTTTTAATCTCTCAATCTGTCCAAGAGGCCTCCTGCCCAGCTGCACTCGGCCGCCGAGCCGGCCCGCTCTCCGCCGCCCATTAAAATGAATGGCCTTATGCCTACTATACCGCCCTCTGGCGGACTCAAGCGGTATTGCCGAGAATGAAGGGGGGGATTTTTTAATTTTCCCAATGCGACCAAGACGCCTCTCCGCCGGCCACGCTTGGCCACGTCGCCGGGCCTCTCCTCCGGTGCGCAAGATAACTTACGCGGGCAACGTTCCAACACCATTCATCCAACCAAGACGCCTCTCAGCCGGCCACGTCGCCGGGGGCTCTCCTCCGGTGCTCAGGATGACTTCCGCTGGCCGCGTTCCAACACCATTCATCCGACCAAGACGCCTCTCCCCTAGCCACAGGCCTCTCCTCCGGTGCTCAAGATGACTTCCCCTGGCCGCGTTTCAACACCATTCATCCTACCAAGACGCCTCTCCGCCGCCGAGCCGGCCCGCTCCCCGCCATTGAGACTGAACGGGGGCTATTTTTTATCTCTCAATCTGTCCAAGAGGCCTCCTGGCAGGCCGCACTCGGGCGCCTAACCGGCCCGCTCTCCGCCGCCGGGCCGGCCCGCTCTCCGCCGCCGAGCCAGCCCGCTCTTCGCCATTGAGAATGAACGGGGGATTTTTGTATCCCTCAATCTGTCCAACAGGCCTCCTGCCTGGCCGCACTCGGCCGCCTAGCCGGCCCGGTCTCCGCCGCCGGGCCGGCCCGCTCTCCGCCGCCGACCCGGCCCGCTCTCCGCCATTGAGACTGAACGGGGGCTTTTTTTATATCTCAATCTGTCCAAGAGGCCTCCTGCCATGCAGCACTCGGCCGCCTACCCGGCCCGCTCTCTGCCGCCGGGCCGGCCCGCTCTCCGCCATTGAGACTGAACGGGGGCTTTTTTTTATATCTCAATCTGTCCAAGAGGCCTCCTGCCATGCCGCACTCGGCCGCCTACCCGGCCCGCTCTCCGTCGCCGAGCCGGCCCGCGCCCCGCCATTGAGACTGAACGGGGGCTATTTTTTATCTCTCAATCTGTCCAAGAGTCCTCCTGCCAGGCCGCAATCGGCCGCAGAGCCGGCCCGCTCTCCGCCGCCGAGCCGGCCCGCTCTCCGCCGCCGGGGCGGCCCGCTCCCCGCCATTGAGACTGAACGGGGGCTTTTTTTATATCTCAATCTGTCCAAGAGGCCTCCTGCCAGGCCGCAATCGGCCGCCGAGCCGCCCGCTCTCCGCCATTGAGACTGAACGGGGGGGTGGGGGGTGTTTATCTCTCAATCTGTCCAAGAGGCCTCCTGCCCAGCTGCACTTGGCCGCCGAGCCGGCCCGCTCTCCGCCGCCCATTAAAATGAATGGCCTTTTGCCTACTATACCGCCCTCTGGCGGACTCAAGCGGTATTGCCGAGAATGAAGGGGGGGATTTTTTAATTTTCCCAATGCGACCAAGACGCCTCTCCGCCGGCCACGCTTGGCCACGTCGCCGGGCCTCTCCTCCGGTGCTCAAGATAACTTCCGCGGGCCACGTTCCAACACCATTCATCCAACCAAGACGCCTCTCAGCCGGCCACGTCGCCGGGGGCTCTCCTCCGGTGCTCAGGATGACTTCCGCTGGCCGCGTTCCAACACCATTTATCCGACCAAGACGCCTCTCCCCTAGCCACAGGCCTCTCCTCCGGTGCTCAAGATGACTTCCCCTGGCCGCGTTCCAACACCATTCATCCTACCAAGACGCCTCTCCGCCGCCGAGCCGGCCCGCTCCCCGCCATTGAGACTGAACGGGGGCTATTTTTTATCTCTCAATCTGTCCAAGAGGCCTCCTGCCTGGCCGCACTCGGCCGCCTAGCCGGCCCGGTCTCCGCCGCCGGGCCGGCCCGCTCTCCGCCGCCGACCCGGCCCGCTCTCCGCCATTGAGACTGAACGGGGGCTATTTTTTATCTCTCAATCTGTCCAAGAGGCCTCCTCCCCGGCCGCACTAGGCTGCCCATTGAGACTGAATGGGGGCTTTTTTTATATCTCAATCTGTCCAAGAGGCCTCCTGCCATGCAGCACTCGGCCGCCTACCCGGCCCGCTCTCTGCCGCCGGGCCGGCCCGCTCTCCGCCATTGAGACTGAACGGGGGCTTTTTTTTATATCTCAATCTGTCCAAGAGGCCTCCTGCCATGCCGCACTCGGCCGCCTACCCGGCCCGCTCTCCGTCGCCGAGCCGGCCCGCGCCCCGCCATTGAGACTGAACGGGGGCTATTTTTTATCTCTCAATCTGTCCAAGAGTCCTCCTGCCAGGCCGCAATCGGCCGCAGAGCCGGCCCGCTCTCCGCCGCCGAGCCGGCCCGCTCTCCGCCGCCGGGGCGGCCCGCTCCCCGCCATTGAGACTGAACGGGGGCTTTTTTTATATCTCAATCTGTCCAAGAGGCCTCCTGCCAGGCCGCAATCGGCCGCCGAGCCGCCCGCTCTCCGCCATTGAGACTGAACGGGGGGGTGGGGGGTGTTTATCTCTCAATCTGTCCAAGAGGCCTCCTGCCCAGCTGCACTTGGCCGCCGAGCCGGCCCGCTCTCCGCCGCCCATTAAAATGAATGGCCTTTTGCCTACTATACCGCCCTCTGGCGGACTCAAGCGGTATTGCCGAGAATGAAGGGGGGGATTTTTTAATTTTCCCAATGCGACCAAGACGCCTCTCCGCCGGCCACGCTTGGCCACGTCGCCGGGCCTCTCCTCCGGTGCTCAAGATAACTTCCGCGGGCCACGTTCCAACACCATTCATCCAACCAAGACGCCTCTCAGCCGGCCACGTCGCCGGGGGCTCTCCTCCGGTGCTCAGGATGACTTCCGCTGGCCGCGTTCCAACACCATTTATCCGACCAAGACGCCTCTCCCCTAGCCACAGGCCTCTCCTCCGGTGCTCAAGATGACTTCCCCTGGCCGCGTTCCAACACCATTCATCCTACCAAGACGCCTCTCCGCCGCCGAGCCGGCCCGCTCCCCGCCATTGAGACTGAACGGGGGCTATTTTTTATCTCTCAATCTGTCCAAGAGGCCTCCTGGCAGGCCGCACTCAGGCGCCTAACCGGCCCGCTCTCCGCCGCCGAGCCGGCCCGCTCTCCGCCATTGAGACTGAACGGGGGCTATTTTTTATCTCTCAATCTGTCCAAGAGGCCTCCTCCCCGGCCGCACTAGGCTGCCCATTGAGACTGAATGGGGGCTTTTTTTATATCTCAATCTGTCCAAGAGGCCTCCTGCCATGCAGCACTCGGCCGCCTACCCGGCCCGCTCTTTGCCGCCGGGCCGGCCCGCTCTCCGCCATTGAGACTGAACGGGGGATTTTTTTATATCTCAATCTGTCCAAGAGGCCTCCTGCCATGCCGCACTCGGCCGCCTACCCGGCCTGGTCTCCGTCGCCGGGCCGGCCCACTCCCCGCCATTGAGACTGAAAGGGGGCTATTTTTTAAAATCTCTCAACCTGTCCAAGAGGCTTGCTGCCCGGCCGCACTCGGCCGCCGAGCCGGCCCGCTCCCCGCCATTGAGACTGCGGGGGCTATTTTTTTTATCTCTCAATCTGTCCAAGAGGCCTCCTGCCCGGCCGCACTCGGCCGCCGAGCCGGACCGCTCTCCGCCGCCCATTAAAATGAATGGCCTTTTGCCTACTACACCGCCCTCTGGCGGACACAAGCGGTTCTGCCGAGAATCAATAGGGGGATTTTTTAATTTTCCGACGGCCACGCTTGGCCACGTCACCGGGCCTCTCCTCCGGTGCGCAAGATAACTTCCGCGGTCCGTGTTCCAACACTATTCATCCGACCAATACGCCTCCCAGCCGTCCACGTCGCCGGGGGCTCTCCTCCGGTGCTCAAGATGACTTCCGCTGGCCGCGTTCCAACACCATTCATCCGACCAAGACGCCTCTCCGCCGCCGAGCCGGCCCGCTCTCCGCCATTGAGACTGAACAGGGGCTTTTTTTAAAATCTCTCACTCCTTCCAAGAGGCCTCCTCCCCGGCCGCACTCGGCCGCCGACTCAGCCCGCTCTTCGCCGCCGAGCCGGCCCGCTCTCCGCCATTGAGACTGAACGGGGGCTTTTTTTAAATCTCTCAATCTGTCCAAGAGGCCTCCTGCCCGGCCGCACTCGACCGCCTAGCCGGCCCGCTCTCCGCCGCCGGGCCGGCCTGCTCTCCCCCGCCGAGCCGGCCCGCTCCCCGCCATTGAGACTGAATGGGTGCTATTGTTTAGAGTGAACGGGGGCTTTTTTAAAAATCTCTCACTCATTCCAAGAGGCCTCCTCCCCGTCCGCACTTGGCCGCCGAGCCGGCCCGCTCTCCGCCGCCTAGCTGGCCCGCTTCCCGCCATTGAGACTGAATGGGTGCTATTGTTTATCTCTTAATCTGTCCAAGAGGCCTCCTGCCCGGCCGCACTCGGCCGCCGAGCCGGCCCGCTCCCCGCCATTGAGATTGAACTGGGGCTATTTTTTATCTCTCAATCTGTGCAAGAGGCCTCCTGCCCGGCTGCACTGTCCACCGCCCATTAAAATGAATGGCCTTTTGCCTACTACACCGCCCTCTGGCGGACACAAGCGGTATTGCCGAGAATGAATGGGGGGATTTTTTAATTTTCCCAATGCGACCAAGACGCCTCTCCGCCAGCCACGCTTGGCCACGTCGCCGGGCCTCTCCTCCGGTGCTCAAGATAACTTCTGCGGGCCGCGTTCCAGCCATTGTTGAAATTCCGGTCAAAAAAGGGGGCTTGGTAAGAGAAATTAAATTTTGTTTTTTGCAAGAATCACCGAAGTTGATGCCCAAAATTTGTTTCTGGAGGCCACATATTATGAAGTGGCGACCCAGATCAGGCCCCCATGCCTTCGGTTTGACACCTTTGATGAAGGGTCACAAGTAAGTTTTAGCAGGGTTCTCAGAGTAGAGCAGTTGCACAGCGAACAAAAGCAAGATAGACACGATACTACTTATCTGGTCTGAACTCAGCATCATTGAGCTAAATCTATCAAATAAACGTGCTACAAACGGAATAAACCATTGAACATAAAATGTGCCTTATACCCCCATGCACTTAACGTATGGAAATGTTTGAAAATTGACCCGCTCACTGATTATTGCGCCGAATAGTACAATCAGTTTAATAGTCCATAAAATACGGTAAAGTTAAACTCCTGATGCTGTTGCACTGTATTTTTAGCACCTACTGGAAAAACTCTTGTGCGACTAGTTTGCCTTGTCGGAACTTGCTTGTATAATTTTTCGGATCTGTTTACCATTACTTTTGCTCCTTCTTGCTTTTTTTTCGCAAGTGGAAAATGTGAATACAAAAAGGTACATAACTGTTCAAAATTGTTCCATAGAAAGAATCAGGCGTCTTTCTTCATATCGAGGCTGTACAAATGATATGCGGGGAATCTGCTATCACAATACATGAACGAGAATACTGAAAACACACAGCTTGGAGCCTAGGCGATATGCCAGCTGTGCAGTTTTTCACTAAAAACTAATGGTTTAAACATGTTTCCACCGTAATTATAGAACCAAGACCAAAGCTGTCTCATAGATAATGGAATAGAGCAAGTGTTTATTCACGCTTTAACACAAAAACAAAAATGTGACATAATTGAACACTTGTCTTGTTGCTTTTGAGGCTCGTCCACCAAAACCCTTTGTGTTTTACAAGAGCAACATTGCGGTTTAATGACTCATTAAGTGAAACATTACTGTCTGTCTGAAATCAAGACTTAACCTGCCTGCAAGGCTGAAGTTGCTGTTCAGCTGCCGTTTGTATTAAAGTGCATTTTATTGGGTCGCACCTGTTTGTTTGTTTTTTTTTTTCAGACATGACTCATTTGCCTCTGTGCTCTATTCTTGTCGGTCATCTGGTTCTAATTTAATGAACTATGTAATGATACCCTCTACAATAGCAGTCATCTTGGTGCCTTGAAGCAATTATGACCTCTCACCATCAGAATTTTCAAACATTATAGCCCTCTGACGTTCTGCCTATCTAATCTCTCTCTGTCTCTCTCTCTCTCTCTCTCTCTCTCTCTCTCTCTCTCTCTCTCTCTGTCTCTCTCTCTCTCTCTCTCCCTCTTTCTCTCTCTCTCTCTCTCTCAACTTGCCCCCTCTTTCTCTCTCGCATCACTTAACTGCAGTGTAACGATATATGTGTAGCAATACATCAGCCTCCATTTAAACCATCACCTTATTGTGGCCGAGGGGTTTTTGTGTCCCAATGTTCTTTGGCGCTAAGTAGTCTGGGGATGGGCTCAAGGAATGGGGAAATGTCACTTCTCAGGCAGCCAAGGCGCCCGAGCTGGTGTGCAAAATTGAGATGACTAGAAAATTGTCAGGCTCGCCGCCACCGCACACTGCTTGGGCTGTGGTACCAGTTTTCTTGAGAGGGGTTGGACTCTTTTCCATTCTGCAGTTGGTCAAAGTGACAGATGCTGAGCAGGTGTCAATATGCCTGCATGTATGTTAGGGCTTACCCCAGTGGATGAGAAGGTATCCTCCCTACTGGCTGGTGTTTTGCTCCAACTGGGGACACCCTTGTTCTGATGGGGCACTTTAATGCTCACTTGTGCATTGACAGATATAACACAGTGGTTGGGAGGAATGCCCTTCTGATCAGAACCGGAGCTGCGTTCTGTTATTGGACTCCAATGCTTGTAATGGATTGTCCATAATAAACAAAATGGCTGGTTTACAATATACGACTGGGCGAAAGTGTTTATTGAAGAATTGACCATTTATGAAATTGAACAATTTTGGTGGAGCTTGTGATGAATCTGCACACAGGAAATTACTGGACTAACATTGCCCTAAAGGCCACAGCTGGAGTCCGGAGCCAGTGAATCTGGAAGGCAGTTGAACTGTAACAGCAGTACTACACCTTGGTTCTTCTTTTGGTAGCCTTTAGAATTTTCATTAATTCTCTTGTGTCCCCTCTTGCTGTGGAAACCTGGTGCACAACAGCTGTCTACCTTTGAAGAAAATGATTGAGTTTGGTCTGGCCTCACCATTACAGATCATGGAATAATTTATCGGACACGGGAGCAGAAGGGACAAGATTGTGATTAAAATAATGAATGCAGGGACAGACTGATGATGATGGACTGTTGGACTGGTGAAATTTACTGACGGTCCAAAAATAATGGTGACCAATTGTATTTGGCAGTGTTGGACGCATCGTTAAAATATGACAGAGTGTTGGCCTGATAATTACAGTTTTGGTTTGGCTTAAAATAATGATGGACGAGTGGCCCAGCCACTGGCGAATGACGGACCGGAAAAAAAATTACTCATGGTGCGTGTGTGTGTGTGTGTGGGGGTATATATATATATATATATAAATCCTCATCTCACCCCTCGGGTGGTGTCCGTCCCTCATTCATCTCGGGTCCTCTACCAGAGGCCAGGAAGCTTGAGGGTTCTGCGCAGTATCCTTGCTGTTCCCAGCACTGCACATTTCTGGACTGAGATGTCCGATGTTGTTCCCGGGATCTGTTGCAGCCACTCATCTAGTTTGGGGGTCACTGCCCCGAATGCTCCGACCACCACAGGAACGACTGTCATCTTTACCTTCCAGGCTCTCTCCAGCTACTCTCTGAGTCCTTGGTATTTCTCGAGTTTCTCATGTTCCTTCTTTCTGATGTTTCCATCATTTGGGACCGCTACATCCACTACAACGGCTTTCCTCTGCCCTTTATCTATGATCACGATATCTGGTTGTTTCGCCATTATCATCTTGTCAGTCTGGATCTGGAAGTCCCACAGGATCTTCGCTCTGTCATTCTCCACCACCTTCGCAGGTGCTTCCCATTTTAACCTTGGGGTTTCCAGTCCATACACCGCACAGATGTTTCGGTAGACTATGCCAGGCACCTGGTTATGGCATTCCATGTAGGCTTTCCCTGCCAGCATTTTACACCCTGCAGTTATGTGTTGGATCATCTCAGGTGCCTCTTTGCACAACCTACACCTTGGGTTGTTGTTAGGACCCTGCCACTGAGCGTACACTTTCGCAGGTTGTGTTGCGACCTGCCTGTTTATTCGTTTGGCCTCATTCTCTTTCGTGTACCGCTTTAGGCGGCTGGAGAAGGCTTGGAGCCTTTGTTTGGCAGTTTCGAGTGCTTCAGGTATGGTCATCTGGATGTACCTCTCGGGTATCGGCCTTTTCATCACACCTCTCTGGGCCTCCGTCAATTGACTCACATCTTTCCGAGCCACCTTGATCTTAGTCTCCAACTGTGTTTTCCATATATATATATATATATATATATATATATATATATATATATATATATATATATATATATATATATATATACATCTGTGCCGAGTATGGACTGGAAACCCCAAGGTCAAAATGGGAAACACCTCCGAAGGTGTAATACTTGAGATATGAGCAATTTTGACAGATAACTTAGAGTGATTATATATATATATATATATATATATATATATATATATATATATATATATATATATATATATATATATATATATATATATATATATATACAGTATATCACTGCTTTTATTCAATAGGTTTGTCTAATCATCATCATCATCTTTTCCCAAAGTAAAGCGTAGCATGTGTGTTGAAACATTTCCGCTGCAACTGGTCCCCAAAAAGGCTGAAAAAAGGGAAGATGAAACATGGAAAGAGAGAAAAAGAAAATACAGGGAGGGCGACTTGGCACTCCATCCAAGTCACATTTTGTGTTCTCTCTGACATCATCATTGTAAAATTAGGAACCGGGTTTCGTCTTTCAACCAGATGTGGAAGCTTGAAAAGGCATTCCATGGACCCTTGCCACATTTCATCTGGGAATTTTTCCTCACAAGTGTTCAAAGCAGGGCTTGATTTTGTAGTGTGCTCATACTCTCATACCACTGTGCCAGTTCTTTTACATAGACTTGTCTTGTACACATAAATTATATTATTCAAGCATTGATACTATTCATTAGCCCATTTATGGCCTTTTCTGTTTTGCATTATCGTTAAAGGCAAAGTTATCTATTAAACTGCTTGAAACCTCCCTTTTTTGGGGGGGGGGGCGAATTTTTTCACGATTCCAATCTGCGACATTTTTTTAAATGAGCTGAGACGGGTTCACAACCACTACACAGCTCTGTTATCTCAATTTGCTTGGCCAAATGGCAGCTCCTTTTTCATAAAAGCCAAGGTCACACCACCGTATTTCTAATGAGAATTGATGAAATGCAAAAATGGCACCACTTGGAAAGCTAAGAATCTGAGTTGAGAAGCTCATACTCTGACGAATAGCTATCTAGCTAGCTCCATAGATTGAAAGATAGATCGATTGATAGATAGATGTTACTACAAATTAAAAGTCTCTCACAAACTTCCTCCCCTCCTGTGTTTGGCTCATGTGCACCAGAACTCTTGAGCAGTCAGGGGGCTGTCTAATCCCCAAGCAGAGCCCACACCTGCTGCTGATATGATCCTTCTGGAGTACAAAGGTTCAAATTTACTGCCTGACGAGCTGCGGGCTCAGCTGCAGCTGCAGAACGGCAGGAAAGGGAAGTTGTTCATCACGAACTGTGCTCGGATAGATGGCCAAAACTATGAACTTGACCTACAAGACAGAGGGCAAAAGCACATGGACAGTTCACTTTTACAACATATTTACAGACTAATATTTTTCCATTTAGGATATTTTTATGTGATTTGATTGAGAATTGATTTTTTTACACTCCGTTTCAAACACAATTCTTGACATGTTGCGAGCATCTTCACATGTGAGTTTTGTGGCATCTCTATGAAAACGGATCAAATGTATTTGTTCATGTCAATTTCCTGAGAAGGACAGAGCCGAATCTTCCTACTCAGGAAACTGAGGTCTTTTGGGGTTCAGGGGTCACTCCTTAAGACTTTCTATAACTCGGCGGTGGCTTCGGCCATCCATTATGGCATTGTCTGCTTGTCAGGCAGCATCTCGGCCCGGGACAGAAAGAGACTGGAGCGACTGGTCAGGAGGGCCAGTTCTGTCACAAAATAACTGTAACATTTATTTTGTGAATGCAAACACTTTGTTTTTCTTCTTTCTTCTTTCTACCCACAATCTTGCTGGTGTAGACTGTAGATTTCCCCACTGTGGGACAAATAAAGGATATCTTATGTTATGCCTAATTAAATCATCACCAGTCAGCAATGAAACCATTTTCGCCTGTGTTTTGGTTGACGTGGCTAAAATTACATGTTTTTTTCCTGTCTCTTCTCGTTAGGTTTTCCTTTCTCCCCAGCCTTGTTCCAAGTGTCTACCAATCCATTTCCTCCAGCCACTCATGTTTTGCCCAGATGTGGCTCATTGTCTTGTCAATTTGGTTTTATATAGTTCCCTGCTTTCTTTCTGTTCAGGTAGGTTTATTGTCGATGCTGTCACATGTCACATAGCTTTAGTCATGTTTGTATGCATATAACAGTGAGCGCACAGTTGGACACAATCAACCAAATTAGCAGCCCATCCCAGCATCCCAGAACAGTTTGTTTGTCCAGAACTTTGTTCGGTGTCTTTACAGAGCAGCGAATAGCAGCAGGACAGTGAAATTGCATAACCCAATCATTGGACTAAAACGCATGGGAAAGAGGCTACCAGTAAGCTCACATCCTACTACTGCGCTTAAATGAACTGTTCAGATGTAATTGCGAGGCTGTAGCACACAGTAGCCTTTGTCTGCTTATGGAGCTAACAAACTGTATGTATTGCTTTCCTCAGTATGTTGCATGTTGAGCAGTGTTCTGTCCAAGGACCGGCAACCCGAGGCAAGGCCAAGGCCAAGAGAAATTTTCCGAGGCCAAGGCCAAGGACCAAGGACTTGCCTCCGAGGCCAAGGCCAAGGACCAAGGACTGATTTTGAAGTGCAAGGGGTCACTCCCTAACGTTTGAATGAAGTGTTTTTATTCAAAGAGTAGGACAGTCTGGGTACGTGTTATTTATACTGAGAAAAACAAAAATAAAAGCACATGATATACATTTATTAATTAATGTTTTAGTGCAGTAGTTTCTTAATATGAAATAAATCAACACTCAACAGGCATGACATGGCACAGAAGACAAGTTGAGAAATGACTTTGCATGGAAGTCAATCACTGTCTGCAGAAAATGCAGTAATCTCTCAGTGATAATTTTACAGTTTGCCGGCAGCGAGTCCCAGGGACTCGCTGATCACAAAAGTATGAGTGCCATTATGGATTGAGAGAGTCCCAAATTTCCAATTCTGAAAGAGTCTACTTATTCAATTGCATATGATAATAACACAAACAACAACATATACATACAATGATAAACAAATGCTGCAAAATTTTAAATAATTCAGGAGCAGGCCTGAGGATTTCGGAATTTCATGATAACTGTTTTTCGGTTCCGTGGGATTACCCAATGGGAAACCACGGGAACTAATGTTGTGTTCCGTAAACGTTCATCATGGGAACTCATTTTTCTATTTTGACTGATATTCATAATCAAGGATTCTGAAACTCAAACGTATAATGTTTCAAGAGTCAATGTTATATGTGGCACTATTAGCCTTCAAATCTAATGACCAACTTGCCTCGTAATCGTGCCTCTCATCCTATCTTGCTCTCATGTTCTGTGCATACATCCCAGGTGAGTTTAGTGATACGCCCTTTGGACGATTCATACAAAAAATCAGACTGGCATTCCCATTACTTAAATGTCGTAATTAGTAGACCTTTGTGAGTTTTTTTTCGCCACCATCTCAAACTTTCATCCGTGCGATTCCTCAGATTGCGGACTAAAATAGCCCGCATGCGCACATAACGTTACCTGTTGCATTCCCCCCCAACACTGAAAACAAAACAAAACAAAACGAAAGTAAATTAGAAGAAAGACACACACACCACACCACACCACAACACAAACACACATACAGGCACAGTGAAATCGCGTTGATCACACAGTCAACACCTCAACAGGGAGCATCCAGGAGGCATCCTAATTAGATGCCCAAGCCACCTCATCTGGCTCCTCTCAATGTGGAGGAGAAGCGGCTCTACTCTGAGCCCCTCCCGGATGACCGAGCTTCTCACCTTATCTCTAAGGGAGAGCCCGGACACCGTGCGGAGAAAACTCATTTCGGCCGATTGTATCCGGGATCTCGTTCTTTCGGTCATGACCCATAGATCGTGACCATAGATGAGGGTTGGGACGTAAATTGAGAGGTTCACCCTTTCGCTCAGCTCCTTCTTAACCACGACAGACCGATACAATGTCCGCATCTGTCAAGTTGCACCCGAAGCGACAGAATAATCGCTTCGTGTACAACAAAAACTGGAAGTGGATCCCCGAAATAGCAGACACAGAAAAAATGTTTGTCAGAGAAACAAAAGGAGATTTAATACAAACACAAAAATGCCCGTCCGGACGAACAACAGAAGGTGCTGATCAAAATAAGAACCAGGAAATAAATAAGGAGACAACAGAAAACGCTTGCGGAAAAATAGCAAGGAGAATAATTTTGGTGAACGATATAATCTCACACAGAGGGTATAAAGGCGCACAATAACAGCCACAAGGCTTTAAGGTAATGAACAAGTCGAGTAGTAATGGGCGAGAGAATTGGCACGGCGTGGAATACTCCGGCAGTGAGTCGACTGCCAGAGCGTCCAAATAAAGCCTGTGTAATTAACTACAAATGCTTGGCAGGTGCGCAGGCAGCAAGCAGGAAGCCTGCCCCCTGCTGACAAACTCAGGACGTGACAGCATCATAGCAAATGCTGCACCGATCCGCCTGTCGATCTCTCGCTCCATTCTGCCCTCACTCGTGAACAAGACCCCAAGATACTTTAACTCCTCCACTTGGGGCAAGATCTCCTCTCCAATCCGCAGAGGGCACTCCACCCTTTTCCGACTGAGGACCATGCTTTCAGATTTGGAGGTGCTGATCCTCATCCCAACCGCTTCACAATTGGCTGCGAAACACTCCAGTGAGAGTTGGAGAGTCCTGCTTGAAGGAGCCAACAGTACCACATCATCTGCAAAAAGCAGAGATGCAATACTGAGGCCCCCGAAACGGACCCCCTCAACGCTTCGGCTGCGCCTAGAATTTCTGTCCATAAAGGTGATGAACAGAATCGGCCACAAAGGGCAGCCTTGGCGGAGTCCAACCCTCACTGGAAATGATTCCGACTTATTGCCAGCAATGCGAACCAAACTCTGACATCGGCAGTATAGGGACCGAACAGCCCGTATCAGTAAGTCGGCACCCCTTACTCCAGAACCACCCTCCACAGAACCCCCCGAGAGACATGGTCAAATGCCTTCTCCAAGTCCACAAAACACATGTAGACTGGTTGGGCAAGTTCCCACGTACCCTTGAGGACCCTGCTAAGGGTGGAGAGCTGGTCCACAGTTCTACCCAGGACCAGTTTCCCAGGACGAAAACCACACGGCTCCTCCTCAATCTGAGGCTCGACTTACCGATGGACCATCCTCTCCAGCACCCCTGAATAGACCTTACCAGGGAGGCTGAGGAGTGTGATCTCTCTGAAGTTGGAACACACCGTCCGGTCCCCCTTTTTAAAAAGAGGCACCACCACCCCGGTCTGCCAATCCAGAGGCACTCTCCCCGATGACCACGCGATGCTGTGGGGCTGTCCTGGTTGACACGCCTCGGCGACTACCAAAGCTGCTTTCCGATTAGCCAGTCGATAGCTGCCTCTGGGGTCCCACAGGCCATAAAGGCCTGATAGGACTCCTTCTTCAGCTTGACGGCAGCCCTTACTGCTGGTGTCCACCAGCGAGTACGGGGTTTGCCGCCACGACAGGCACCAACCACCTTACGGCCACAACTCAGATTGGCCGCCTCAACAATAGAGGCATGGAACATGGTCCATTCGGACTCAATGTCCTCCGCCTCCCCCAGGACATGGGAAAAGCTCTGCCGGAGGTGGGAGTTGAAACTCTTTCTGACAGGGGATTCCACCAGACGCTCCCAACAAACCCTCAGAATACGGGTCTGCCAGGACGGACCGGCATCTTCCCCCACCATCGGAGCCTACTCACCACCAGGTGGTGATCAGTTGACAGCTCCGCCCCTCTCTTCACCCGAGTGTCCAAAACATGCGGCCACAAATCTGATGATACAACCACAAAGTCAATCATCGAACTGCGGCCTAGGGAGTCCTGGCGCCAAGTGCACATATGGACACCCTTATGCTTAAACAAGGTGTTTGTTATGGACAATCAGTAATGAGCACAGAAGTCCAATAACAAAACACCACTCCAGTTCTGATCAGGGGGCCCGTTCCTCCCAATCACACCCTTCCAGGTCTCACTGTCATTGCCCACGTGAGCATTGAAGTCCCCCAGCAGAACAAGGGAGTCCCCAGCAGGAGTACTCTCCAGCACACCCTCCAAGGACTCCAAAAAGGGTGGGTACGCTGAGCTGCTGTTTGGTGCATATGCACAAACAACAGTCAAGACCCGTCCCCCCACCCGAAGGTGGAGGGAGGCAAGCCTCTCGTCTACCGGTGTGAACCCCAATGTACAGGCACTGAGCCGGGGGGCAATGAATATGCCCACACGTGTTCTGCGCCTCTCACCGTGAGCAACTCCAGAGTGGAAGAGAGTTCAACTCCTCTCCGGAGAACTGGTAACAGAACCCAGGCTATGTGTGGAGGCAAGTCCGACTATATCCAGTCGGAATTTCTCTACCTCACACACCAGCTCCTTCCCTGCCAGAGTGGTGACATTCCACGTCCCTCGAGCTAGCTTCAGCAGACGAGGATCAGACCGCCAGGGTCCCCGCCTTTGGCTGCTGCCCAGCTCATATTGCACCCGACCCCGTTGGGCCCTCCCATGGGTGGTGAGCCCATGAGAAGACCGTTAACGATTATTACCGTGAAATCCTCAGGCTTGCCGTAGTTTTTTTTTGTTTGTTTTGACTGAGAAATTTCCTTGCTTCCCAAAAACGCACATTATTTGGAACTGTGCGCCCCGTGGGAAAATTATGCATCTAGGACAGGGGTGGGCAAACTTTTTGGCTCGGGGGCCAAATTGATTTCTAAATTTGACAGGTGGGCCACAATATCATCAAATAAAGGAAACAAAATATATTCAGCATATCCCTTAACACGTCGTTGACCAGATTTTGGAACAACGCGGGAGCATTGGTCAGCCCGAAAGGCATAACTAAATATTCAAAGTGGCCTAATGGAGTTTTGAAAGCAGTCTTCCACTCATGCTCTTCCCGAACGCGGACAAAATGGTATGCACTATGTAAGTCTAATTTCGAAAAAAACTGTGGCTGATTGCAAATGAGCGAAGGCGTGATCGCGATGGTCTGATTAGACCTGCAGCGAGCGAGCTGTTTATATACGCCATTAATGCCTCTTGTTCTTGAGACACCTGATATAGTCGAGAGCTCGGCAGTGGAGCGCCCACCTGCAGGTCTATGCCGCAGTCATACGGACTGTGGGGGGGCAAAGAGAGGGCGCGATCCTTGCTGAAAACCTGTTGTAGATCGTGATAGCACTTTGGCACTCCATCAAGGCAGATAGCTTCAGGGGAGTTGTTACCGGCACGTTCGCGTCCTCCTACGGCTGATCGTAAACAATGCTCATAACAGAACGGGCTCCAAATAGAGATTTGGAGCCCGCTCCTAGGAAATAATGGGGTTGTGTGTCTTGATCCAGGGCAAACCGAGAACTATTAGTTCCTCAAGATTGGACCTGTTGTCGTGGGTCGCCACTTCATCCTTGAGTAGGGTGTTCAATCCGCGACGAAACAACCCAGACAGTGCCCGGTAGTCGTAGCCACTCTCGGCGGCCAGGATCCCAAACTCAATCGAGTAGTCCGCCACGGATGGCCTCCCTTGGTGGAGTTCGAGTAGCCGGCCCGCAGCCTCTCTTCCCCGTACGGGATGGTGGAACACGACCACGAAGCCGGGGAAGGAAGACCGGAGGCTTGGTTTCGCTTCACTCACCGCCATTGCCCATGATGCTGCCTGACCTGACAATAGGCTCATTTTATATGCAACCTTCGCGTCATCATTAGCATCAGTTACTTCGTCTGGACCCGATGTGGAATGTTTGCAATGTTTTTGGCCACGACATTCTTCAAAGGTGAATAATCTATGCTTGGTGGTTGCGCCTTCACGCAACATGCGTGTGCCACCACTGATTTTGATGGGGAGGAATGTCGGCTGTATTTGACTGTCGTTGCTGGACAGCCCTGCAGAGCGTGTGTTTTTTTTTTGCGCATGTAATGAGCACCATTCTCCAGGACCACGTTTTGTTTCGCGACAATGTCGGTGCCGTTGGACAGTCCGCGCTGGTGCGGTTGGATGGATGGCTTGTGGAGCCGAAGATGAGGAGTGTCAGCGTAGTGTGCAAATGCACATTTAGAACTGAGAGTCGCCGCTTGGAATTGAAGCGGATTTACATGAGACAGAAGAAGTAAACCAATCACTATTTTCCTCAATGGTCGTTACAGCTTCTTACTTTACTTTCATAATTTTGATTGTAGCAGACATTTTCAAACACATTTTGAGCATGATGTGTCTGATGCACTGGTAAAAGGGCACTTTGATTCTCTCTCCTCTTTCATCGAGAACTGCTTCGTACAAGAATGCGTATGAAGGAAAACTGGTTAAGATTGCATAACTGTCTGTGTTTTATGTCATGTCAAGTGTTGTGTTATGTTATTTTGTTATTTTATGTTCATGTTTTGTACGGCTTTCTTACAGCTGAAGTTGTTGTGAAGGGACTAGTGTATGTATATGAAGATGTAGATGTGGAAGATAAAGTTGAAGTGTTCAGTTTTGTATTATTGGTACTTTCAAAGTACCGTATTTTCCGCACTAAAAGGCGCACCTAAGAGCCTTCCATTTTCTTAAAAGCTCACAGCGCACCTTAAAATCCGATGCGCCTTGTGTATGGTTATTATGGTAAATGTCAACCCCAAAACGGCTCCTAGCGAGAGACATGCTTACAATGTAAAGGTCAAACTTAAGGCGATCGCGTTACACAGTTGAACGGCAAGCGATTTCAATGTTAATTAACGAGTCAATCAGGCGCCGACAGGTATGGCAGCCTCGGTCACACGCTCCCTAGTATTATCCCTGTTTTTGTCATTTTCGTTTGTTTTTGGCAACCCTGAGCGGCTTTCTTACACGAGGGAAAAGTTGCTGCGCATTGGGGAGTCTACGCTCTGTCTTTTTTCATCAGCACACGAAAATCCACAAGGTTTTTCAGAGCTAATCGCGAGCGGAGCGGCTGCGCTGTACGGAGCATGGAAACGCCGCCGGAGGAGGGGGAAGCGAGTGAAGTGTAATTTGGAATTCCCTCTCTATTCCTGTAGGTGGCCTTAGAATGTCCACCTGGCGTCAGTAACACGATTCTATTCTATATTTGCTGGTCAAGATCTCCTTTTTAGGACTGAAGTAAACTAGTAGATTGAAAACCGCAGCTGGTGCACAAAGCCATGACATCAGCTCCTTGCCAGGTATAAAAGATACGGGCCTGACAGGGGTTGGGAGGCTTTTTTACATCCATGCCTTGGGCCACTCAACTTTTTGGAAAGACTTCACTCTGACATTGGTTGAATAAAATCTTTTCCCAATCAGCCGTGGTCCCTGAAGTGCTCATTCGTCGGGAAACAGCCACCGATCACCGAGTGTTTTTTGAAGACCAGCGAAGCAGCAAAAACCATATACCACACGAGCTGGCGTGCTCGTCAAGCTCCGGCAGCGCGGATTTCGAACGCCGCTCCCATCGATCCATTTTGCTAATCGACGATCTCTGCCAAACAAGATGGATGAACTTCTTCTACTCACAAAGAACAACAAAACCTTTGCACGTTCTGCTGCGCTCTGCTTCACTGAAACCTGGCTCACTGACCGTCACCCGGATTCCGCGCTACACGGAGCTATCGGGGAAATCGAAAGGTGGTGGGATTTGCTTCTATATCAACGAAGAATGGTGCACTGATGTCACGAAGCTCGACGAACACTGAAGCCCGGACCTGGAGTCGCTGTCTTTAAACTGCAAGCCATTCTACTCGCCACGTGAGTCCACTTCCTTTTTACGAGTCGTGTTTACATTGCGCCACAAGCTAACACTAACACGGCGATACAAACGCTAGCCGAACAAGTAAACAAACTCAAACTAAAATACCCAGAGTCACCCCTGATCATTTTGGGCGATTTTAATAGACCATATCTTAACCGTGAACTTCCCAGATATAAGCAGCACATCGACTGTTTCACCAGAGAAGGCAACATTTTAGACCACTGCTATACAACAATCAAAAATGCATACCGATCGGTCGCCCGTGCAGCATTGGGTCTTTCTGACCACAATTTAATCCACTTAATACCTACATGCAGACAGAAACTCAAATGTGTTAAACCGGTTGTTAAGACTGTGAAAAAATGGACAGATGAAGCAAAGCTAGCTCTACAAGAATGCTTAGACTGCACTGATTGGGGCGTCTTTGAAACTTCAACGGGCACACTGGATGAATACACAGACAATGTAACATCATACATCAGTTTCTGTGAGGACATGTGTGTACCAACGAAGTCCTTCCGCTCCTTCAACAATAACAAGCCATGGTTTACTCCCAAACTCAGGCAACTCAGGAAAGAGAAAGAGGCCGCATTTAGAAGTGGAGATCGGGCACTGTACAAACACGCCCGAAACCAGTTGACAAAGGAAATTAACATCGCTAAGAGAAGCTATGCAGAGAGGCTGAAAAAACGGTTCTCTGCTAACGACTCTGCATCTGTATGGAATGGCGTCAAAGCAATCACTAACTATAGAATGCCATCCCCCCAAACAGTGAACAATAAGGGTCTTGCTAATGAACTAAACATGTTTTTCTGCCAATTTGAGAAGGACACCCCCATTTCCCACACACACCCACCTCTACCAGAAACCACTCTACCTACGCCCCCACCCTCTTTTTCTCCACTACAGATCCACGAACAGGACGTGAGACGGCTATTCAAGCAGCAAAAGATCAAGAAAGCTCCGGGGCCCCACACAGTGTCCCCCTCCTGCCTGAAAGTCTGCGCTGACCAGCTATCTCCGGTCTTCACACGAATCTTGTCTTGTCCAGCTGTGTAACATTGTCCAGCACATCTTCAACCTGAGCCTGAAGCTGGGCAGAGCTCCACAGCTGTGGAAAACTTCGTGCCTGGTCCCAGTGCCCAAGACCCCCCACCCTAAGGAGCTGAACAGCTACAGACCGGTGGCGCTGACGTCGCACCTGATGAAGACGCTGGAGAGACTCATCCTCGCCCACCTTCGACCGCTGGTGAGCCCGTCACTGGACCCGCTGCAGTTTGCCTATCAGCCTGGCATCGGCGTGGAAGACGCCATTATCTACCTCCTCCACTCAGTGCTGTCACACTTGGAGAAGGCTGGGAGCACTGTGAGAATCATGTTCTTTGATTTCTCCAGTGCCTTCAACACCATCCAGCCCAATTTGCTGGGAGGAAAACTGCAGAACGCCGGAGTGGACCACCATCTCACAGCATGGATCATAGATTACCTCACAAATCGGCCGCAGTACGTGAGATTGCAGAGCTGTGAGTCGGACCGGCTTCTCTGCAGCACCGGAGCGCCGCAGGGGACTGTTCTGGCTCCATTCCTGTTCATCCTCTACACCTCGGACTTCAGACATGACACTCCATACTGCCACCTTCAGAAGTTCTCCGATGACTCTGCGATTGTTGGCCTCATTACAGAAGGGGATGATCGGGAGTACAGGGGACTGACAAAGGACTTTGTGGACTGGTGCCAGCAGAATCTTCTCCAGATCAACCCGAGGAAAACTAAGGAGTTGGTTGTGGATTTCTGCAGGAAAAAGTCCTCACCAGCACCGATGAACATCCAGGGTATGGACATAGAGAGGGTGACCTCCTACAAGTACCTTGGTGTTCTTCTCAACGACAAACTGGACTGGTCCACAAACACGGACACCCTGATTAGGAAAGGACAGAGCCGACTCTTCCTACTCAGGAAACTGAGGTCTTTTGGGGTTCAGGGGTCACTCCTTAAGACGTTCTATAACTCGGTGGTGGCCTCGGCCATCTATTATGGCATTGTCTGCTGGTCAGGCAGCATCTCGGCCCGGGACAGAAAGAGACTGGAGCGACTGGTCAGGAAGGCCAGTTCTGTCCTGGGTTGCTCCCTTGACACTCTGGAGGAGGTGGGCAACAGAAGGATGCTAACTAAGCTAAAAGCTATGATGGCCAGTCCCTCCCACCCCCTCCAGCCCGCCCTGACAGCACTTGGTAGCTCCTTCAGCCAGAGACTGTTACACCCGCGCTGCAAGAAGGAGAGATACCGACGCTCGTTCCTACCGACTGCTGTCAGGCTGATGAATAAAAAATAACAATCATAATAATAATAATAATTAAATGATGTGAAGGTAAATTGTAAATAGTACTGCGATTTATCCATTTGTGTTCATATTGTATTTAATTGAAAGATGTTTGTTGTTGTTGTTTTTTTTCTCTTCTTCTTTCTACATACATTCTTGCTGCTGGAGGCTGTAAATTTCCCCATTGTGGGACAAATAAAGGATATCTTATCTTATCTTCAACAGATCCCTGGAGCTGTGTGAGGTCCCATCCTGCTTCAAACAGTCTACCATCATCCCAGTTCCCAAGAAATCGGCAACATCGGAACTGAACGACTATAGGCCCTGACGTCTGTGGTCATGAAGTCCTTTGAACGCCTTGTGGTGAACCACTTAAAGAACGTGACTGGACCCCTGCTGGACCCTCTCCAGTTTGCCTACCGGGCAAACAGGTATGTGGAAGACGCAGTCAACATAGGTCTGCACTACATCCTCGAGCACCTCGACAGCACAGGGACCTACGCAAGGATTCTGTTTGTGGATTTCAGCTCTGCGTTCAACACCATCATCCCGGAACTCCTCACCCCCAAACCTCTCCACCTCGGTGTGTCCCCTACGATCTGCCAGTGGATCCTCAGCTTCCTGATGGGACGGACACAACAGGTGAGACTGGGAGCAACAACATCATCAATACGCACCACCAGCACTGGAGCCCCACAGGGATGTGTCCTCTCTCCACTACTCTTCTCTCTCTACACAAACGATTGCACCTCAACAGATCCAGCTGTCAAACTCATAAAGTTCGCAGACGACACCACGGTCATCTGTCTCATCAAAGACGGTGACGAGTCTGCGTACCGCCAAGTGAAGCAGCTGGAGATCTGGTGCAGCCGACACAACCTCGGGCTGAACGCGCTCATGACTGTAGAGATGATCGTGGACTTCAGGAAACATTCTTCTCCACAGTTGCCCCTCACACTATCCAACTGCCCTGTGTCAACCGTCGAGACCTTCAAGTTCCTGGGAATCACAGTCTCACAGGACATGAAGTGGGAAGTCAACACCATCTCCATCCTGAAAAGGGCCCGGCAGCGGATGCACTTCCTGAGGCTGCTGAGGAAGCATGGCCTGCCACAGGAGGTGCTACGACAGTTCTACACGGCAGTCTTAGAATCAATCCTGTGTCCTTCCGTCACGGTTTGGTTTGGGGCCGCGACAAAAAAGGACAAAATCCGACTTTAACGGACAGGTAGGACGGCGGAGAAAATCGTTGGCACCGCCCTACCCACTCTTGCGGACTTGCACACTGCAAGAATCAAGACAAGGGCACGGAAAATCCTCCTGGATCCCCCGCACCCTGCCCACCACCTTTTCCAGCCACTCCCCTCAGGCAGACGCTACAGATCCATGCGCACCAAATCCAGTAGACACTTAAACAGCTTCTTCTCCCTAGCCATTAACTCCTTAAACAGTCACTGACGTAGTCACTCTTCTTGTACTACAAAATGATACTACAAAACTACTGGTTACTGTAAAATGGTTCAATGATTTTGTTGTTTACGATGATACTAGTGCAGCATGTTATACCGGAGACAAATTCCTTGTGTGTTCTACATACTTGGCCAATAAAGATGATTCTGATTCTGAATCTTATAACTTGCTGTTGGTTAAGTCAACTGCGTCGCTGCTTTATTAAATATGTTTTACTTACATTCGATCGTTCTGTAGCAACACCACTCAATAGCTAAGTTACTGTATTTTAGCTGTTGTCGTTTGCTCAAAGCTTCTTGGATCTGTGACGTAGGTTGCGTCGGCGCTGATTGGTTGAATGTGCGTACATGCTCGGGTTCACAGCAGAGAGCAGCGGATTACAGACTGCTGAGGCGCGCTTCACTCGAGTGGTGTTAACCCAGGTCTTTTGGCATTTCCATGAGTGTACCTCCATCTAGTGGATGCATTGTAGATTGCATCTTATAGTGTGGTACATCCAATATAGGAAAAAAATTACAAAATAGGCCATTCTTTAAAGGTGCACCTCATAATCCAGTGCACCTTTTAGTGTGGAAAATACGTTATTTATTGTGCAAATGTATGCAGTACTTCAGAGATCGGCCCTATTTTGCCGGTCCATCCGTGACCTGAGCACCCTTTGGTCATCGTCTCTCCATCCTTATTCATGAAATAATCGTCCTCAGTCCGCATCCATCCTCGTCCTTTTAAAGCACATCGATCACGTTTCACCAGCTCGTCAAATCCGCCCAAAACAAGCAAGCAAACAAGCAAAAAAACATCCGTGCATGTCACCGTGGGAGAAAGGCTAACCGAAGAGGTTTCCGAATTCATAAACATTATTTCAAGCTCATTTGCCGGCTAATTTCCAAATCACATACAATTACTTTACACGCACCCAAATAACAGTTTATGCACACATTTGAACATCCACTTGAATCCCTATTCGAGTCACCACTATTTTAAGGCCGGCTGTAAAAAAAGTGGACAGGCTGGCAACCATTTTGATTTATTGTGAAACAGCGTGGACCACTTGACACACACAAACTATAAATTATGAGCAGCTTGTACAACTTTACACACAAAGAAATATGTTCTAGTTATTTTCTTTTGTGTTTGCCCCCCACTGCTTCTCTCTTTGTAGGGACATGGTTCCCTTGAGGAAGTTTTACATAGGCCAGGACAGTCATCGTTGACCAGAGCATGTCTGTGGCTGCTGAAAAACTGTCTCCACAGCAGCGAAGCTAGGAATTGGAGTGTTGTATTAAATTAGTCCACCCACGCCTTCCTGTTCTCCGCCGGCACGTTCCCAATGTAGTATGCACGGTTGGGTGACCAGTGGCGTATTTGAAGCATTCCAAAGCAATTTTTGTCCTGAGACTAATTCGGCCGAGTTGAAATGAATTTTTGGCTGCCTCACGTCGGCGTTAAAAATGTTGGTTGTATGTCACACTAATAAGCAGAAACAGACAGAAGTTGACACATGGTCTGACCTCAGACCGTATGGAGTGTGGATCCCACAAACGCAGACTCAGATAAATGGCGATAACAAAAGAGTGGGGCCACTCTACCACTGCCTGAGTCTTGGCTGGATCTGTGCGGAACTGTTCCTTTTCAATAATGAACGCCAAAAAGGGGACAGATTTGGCATGAAATTCAAATTTCTACGCCTTCACATAGTCGGTTTTCTAATCACCATTGGAGTACTTTCCTAACATGTAATCTGCGTTCTTGAAGGTTCTTGGAGAATATGAAAATATCTACATAAACAAAACAATGAGCATGTCTCTCAGAACGTTGTTAATTAAGCATTGGAAAAAAGCCGGTGCATTAGTCAATCCAAATGGCATGACCAGGTACTCAAAGTGCCCCAAAGAGGTCTTGAATGCCGTCTTCCATTCATCTGCCTCCCGAATGCGGATTAGATCGTATGCATTTCGAAAGTCAAGTTTAAAAAAAAAAGTTGCAGACTGCAAACGTGCAAATGCAGAATCTAGTAGGGGTAATGGATACTTGTTTCTCACTCTGATTTTGTTGAGTCCGCGGTAATCTGTGCACGGTCTCTGAGTTTTATCCTTTTCAATCGAGAAAAATCCCGCACCTAAGGGTGACTTGAATGAAGGGTTGAATGAACCCTGTTACCAAAGCACTGGAGATATGCTCCTGCAGCGCCTCTTGTTCCAGTTGCGACACCTGATTGAGTCGTGAGCTAGGGAGGGCGGAATTAGGAACGAGATCAATGGCGCAGTCATAGTGCCGGTGTGGCGGTAATTTTTGGGCTAGATCCTTACTAAATACTCTTCTGAAATCATGATTGTCACGGTTGATTTGTTTGGGACCAACAGGTGGCTCTGTTGTGCTCCTCCTACAGCGGCACAGCTGTTCGTCATAATGCCATTAGTAGGTTTTCTGTTGAAAGGACTCTCGGCCCGACCACTGGATGTCGGGACATTGTTGCCGTTTCTATTGCTGTCACTGGTTCTCTTTGTTTGTGATTATCATGTCATATTTTTTGCTGATGCCATGGGTTTTGTTGTTACTTTGAATTCTTGTTGTTTGTCGGACTCTGCTTGTTTTGTATTTGGTTTTCTCAGTGTCTGATTAATACATTTTGTCACCCTGCTCCTCCCTCCTGCCTGCTTTTTGGGGTCCTCCATCACCCCCGCACGATGACAGAATGACCTGGCCAACAATAGTACCCCGTAGGAACAAAGAACTGGTCCCAGTTCCACCCTGTGCCTGGCAGAGGAAGTCTGCGGCTGACACCCATTCCCCTTCAGGTGGCGCATGTCATGTGGCCGTCCCACGTTTCCCCATCAGGCAGCGCATGTCAGGCGGCCATCCCATGTTCCCCGTCACATCGAGCCCTGTCCACAGCAGGGCAAGCCCCGTCCATATTGACCCGAGCCAAATCCACGTTCCTGTTTGAATTGAATCACATCCACATAAACTGGCAGCTTACAGCTTCACAAACATTTTTCACTGAAGCTTCGTAGCCAAGCCATTGTGAAAATGTAAGATGATCACTCAAATATGAAAACGTATCAGAAAAAGAATACTGCTATATATTCATTCATTCATCTTCCGAACCGCTTGATCCTCACTAGGGTCGCGGGGGGTGCTGGAGCCTATCCCAGCTGTCTCCGGGCAGTAGGCGGGGGACACCCTGAATCGGTTGCCAGACAATCGCAGGGCACACAGAGACGAACAACCATTCACGCTCACACTCACACAATTTAGAGTGTTCAATCAGCCTGCCACGCATGTTTTTGGAATGTGGGAGGAAACCGGAGCACCCGGAGCACGCAGACCCGGGGAGAACAGGCAAACTCCACACAGGGAGCCCGGAGCTGGAATCGAACCCAGTACCTCTTCACTGTGAAGCCAACGTGCTAACCACTGGACTACCGGGCCGCCCTGATATATATATATATTTATATATATATATATATATATATATATATATATATATATATTTATATATATATATATATATATATATATATATATATATATAGGCTCCAGCGAGGGGTGCTGGAGCCTATCAGAGTCTTTGGGCAGTAGGCGGGGGACACCCTGAATCGGTTGCCAGCCAATCGCAGGGTGTGTGTGTGTGTGTGTGTGTGTGTGTGTGTGTGTGTGTGTGTACCTTCATATTTGTTTTCTGGCTCTCTGCAAACTTCTCGAACGTTTCCTCCATACATTTCTGGAACTGGTCAACCCTTGTTTTTCTGGCTTTGAGGTTGACCCATTCCCAAAGCTGACATCACTGCTTTCTTGATCCTCATATTAATTTGCGCTGTCTTCACCGCTTAAATCGTCTACACTTGTACTGGGAGCGGGGGTGCACGCCCGGGCTTCGTCCGTGTCGCTGGTCCTCTCATCACTGTCGACCGGCGTCGGATTCTGTGCATCTGGTCGCGTGCTCGGGTCAGGGACGGAGAGTTAATAGAAGCGCCAATGGCGACGAGGTGGAGCGGAATGCTGGCTGAGCGATGCCCGAGGGTGTCATTAAGTCGAACATAAAATTAGCATGTTTTTCTCCCAGGACCAGACCTTTTGTTGTTACCGGTTACTTTTTTGTATTCATGTCTGAGGCCTTTGATTTTCTGGCGGCACTGATCGCCAGTGCGGTGAAAACCTTCGGATTGCTTCTTGTCACCTATTTTTTGAAAAAACGCTTTATTCCTCCTAAATCCTTCTAATTGGGCTTGGATGGTCCCATCAGCCCAAATTGTTACCAGGGCTGAAGTTTCTTCGTCGCCCCAGTTCATCCCCCTGTATTCGTTCTTACCACACGTGTTGTTATTGTTGATACTCGCCATGTTTTGAAGCGCAAAATACCCAGGATGCAAATTTGCAAGTACCCGTATTTACTCCTCTTACGCATAGCGAGGCCACTCCCCCCGCAAACGAGCATTTGCTCCGGAGCAAATTTAACCCACCTCAGAGAAGTGGTTTGACCTCCCTGAGGTGGGTTAAATTTGCTCCGGAGTAAGCTGTTTTCGGGGGCTACACCGGTGTAACTTTGCACGTGTGAACGCTCGACTGGGGTAGCCGTGTAAATGCTGCCGTGTGATATATATATATATATATATATATATATATATATATATATATATATATATATATATATATATATATATATATATATATATATATATACACATATGTATATATATATATACATATATATGTACCCTATATATATATGTGTGTGTGTGTATAGGGCGGCCCAGTGGTTTTCGTCCTCATAGTGCATAGGTCATGGGTTCAATCCCGGCTCCGGCCTTCCTGGAGTTGTGCGTTATCCCCGGGCCTGCGTGGGTTTTCTCCGGGTACTCCGGTTTCATCCCACATTCCAAAAACATACATGGCAGGCTGATTGAACACCCTAAATTGTCCCTAGGTGTGAGTGTAAGCCCTCCGCATGACTGACAACCAGTTCAGGGTGTACCCCACCTACTGCCCAAAGACAGCTGGGACAGGCTGCAGTACACACGCGACCCATGTGAGGATAAGTGGATGAGAAGATTGATCGATGGATATTTAGGTGTGTGTGTATGTATGGCACAAAACAGTACATTGCAGTGTATTTTAGCACGGCCTGTTACATGTAAAAATATAATTCTCATTTTGTTCTTATTTGCAATACAGTTTTAATATTAATCAATACATGGATATGTGCTTATTTTGCATTATATGATAAAATATAAATACAAAATAACATGGGAATATATTATTATTGTATGATTTTTTCCCCCACACATTGCAATATATTTATGTTTTGTATGGGATGCCATGTCAATCAGATATTTACAAAAGGCTTCATTCTAAAGTATTTTTCAACCAAGCACACTATTTTGATGTTTCGACTGAGTTTTTTGGGCCCCTCATACATGTACAATTTGGAGTCACTGAATCATAGCAGCATCAATCATTTGGCCATTTACAATTGAATGACTTACTGTTGTGCACTGGTACTGTCACATTTTGTTTCAGAGACGAATGTAACCACCTCCTCTGGGCTCAAGCTCCCGTGCTTGATATGGTGGGAGCCAGGTGTCTGAGTCCAATCCACAATTTCCTGTGTTATTGTAATCAATGTGCTCATAATTGACATGGGCAAAGAGATTTGTTCCTCCATTGAACAACTTTAATCATTGACAGCAGCTCAATTTTGTACAATTAGACAAATTGTCCGAAATGGAGGCAGATGGAACAAGCTCACATGGCAGAGGCCACTTTCTCACTGAAGAATGGAAATGATTTAGTCATGCAGAATGGGCTATCAGTGCTCCACCAGTTCCGCATGGGAACAGTACTTCATATGTCACGTGACTGGCACATCGTGGGTTGGGTGCATTGGTCGGGGCACCATTTTAGAGTCGCCTATATTGTACTGTAAATAAGATTTAAGATATCTAAGATATCCTTTATTTGTCCCGCATTGGGTAAATTACAATCAGAATTCAGAAAGGAATGATAAATAGATAAATAGAATGAAACATATTTTTCAACAAGTGACATGGGTAAAGTATTATATCTGGTAAACACTAAATGAGTACACAAAACACAATTTTCTCATTTTCACTTTTTCATGGGCATGTTCAGTTTTTTAAATGTACGATGGGTTTGTTGCCTCTGACTTGTCCAAGTTGAGCAGTAAAAGAATGAACTTCACAAAGCTATGAAACTAACTCTTAGCCAGGCAGAAAAAAGACATCATTGACTTCTCCTGAAGTCAATGCACCTCTGCACTGTGAGGCCGACATGCGAACCAGTTGACCACTGTGCCGCCACACCCATATACAATAAGTATCCTCGAGTAAGGAATCATATTTGCGGTAACTGCAAAACTGCAGTATGCTGTTCAGGTATGGAGTATCAACAAATTACAGAATAACAAGACCAGCCACGGAACTGCAAACACATGGTCCAAATACTGTTTTTAAAATAAGACCAATACAGTAATGTATTTTAATGTTGATTTTTTTTCCATCTTGGGAAAAAAAGGGTCTATTTTTGGGTTGTTGTGTTTTATTTATTCTTTGCTGTATGAAATTGTTTGCCTGCATATCATACAGTTTTGTTGCTAATTGCAAGTAACTGTCCCATTGATCACCACTGATGTCTGGTGATTGCATACAAAAGCATTTTTGATGCCATCTACTTAGCTTCCTTGCTGGACGGTGGCTTGACGTTAGGAGTTGAACTGGGCACATCATCTTCCTCCTCAGACTCGATCACATTAGTGGTTTGATCGAGCTATTTGTTGATTTCTTTTGCTGTGTAATCTTTCATGACAGCCAAATCACAGTCCACAATCAGAAAATCCTGGTTTGTCAGGTCAGGTATAATCTGACACATTGGAATCAGATCAGCCTCATCAAAATCTTCCCCCTCAGCACAGTCAGTGATGGCTTTGGTGTGTGAAAATCTACTCTTGGAAAAGCATTTGCCACTGGTGGAAGATTCTAATTTCATCCAAGCAACTTCAATCCTTGATCGTGATTCCTTTTACAAGTTCACTTTGCTTTGTTGCACTCATCCATGTTCAGCAAAATGCTTCTCAGCATGCATTTACAATAATGCAGCTGACATTCCGGATCACTCCGGCATACCATCGACAGTGAGAGTTTGTGTTTGGTGGGAACAAAATTATCTTGATATTTGATGAGGTGGTAAATATAATTTGCTGAATATCCTTCAATGAAACGAGGCAACTTCTCTTTCCACTCACTCCCTGTTTCAAACTTTGCCTCCCCTCCCTCACCACACATAATTGGCCAGCTGATGCCGTGCAACAAACTTGGAGCGAGCCAAGGGATGCTTCGAAGACATACGACTACAGATTGTGCTATGGAGCTCGCCTTCTCTCAAATTAGCGGTCTATTTAGTGGAAATTTTTTAGCACGATAACAGTGAAACCATTCCAGGAAACGATCATTTACTCCTCTGTATCTCTTCCGTCGAGCCACGACCAATTTCCTCTGAGCAGGGAGATTGCCAGAATCGTACTGAGCAAGAATCGATGCCTTGTTTTTTAAAGTCTCGTAGATTTGAGTCTTTCCGACTCCAAGTGTCTCCTGAATGTTTTTTACTTTGTATCCAGCTTCGCTTAATTGGATGCGTTTTACTCGCGCCTCCACGGTCATTACCGTTCTTTTTCGGTTTGATGCCATGATCTACAGGATGTAAGTGAATAAAATTAAAATCGTAATGTCATACAAAAATCCATGTCATAAAATATGACTATAACATGATTAGGCGGCCCGGTGGCCGAGTTGTTTGCACATCATCTTCAGTGCAGAGGTACTAGGTTACTCTGTCAAAACAATGAAAAACAAATGTTCTC
Source organism: Hippocampus zosterae (assembly GCF_025434085.1). NCBI lineage: Eukaryota > Metazoa > Chordata > Actinopteri > Syngnathiformes > Syngnathidae > Hippocampus > Hippocampus zosterae. The sequence goes on along the minus strand of NC_067464.1, from coordinate 21,339,383 downwards.
CTTCCATCATCCCTATCTGGAAATTAGTTTCCAACTGTTTCCAGTAACAGCCAGAATCAAGAAAAATGCCAAACCTTTTCCCGCCACGTTTGTCTGGTTCTTATTGAAATATCCGTTTGAGCAGAACCTGGAAGGATATACCGTAAATACAGACCGCACCTGATTAAGAGTCGCATGCTCAGATTTATGAAGAAAAATCATTAATTAATTAATTCATTCATTCATTCATCTTCCGGTCGCGGGGGGTGCTGGAGCCTATCCCAGCTGTCTCCGGGCAGTAGGCGGGGGACACCCTAAATCGGTTGCCAGCCAATCGCAGGGCACACAGAGACGAACAACCATCCGCGCTCACACTCACATCTAGGGACAATTTAGAGTGTTCAATCAGCCTGCCACGCATGTTTTTGGAATGTGGGAGGAAACCGGAGCACCCGAGGAAAACCCACGCAGGTCCGGGGAGAACATGCAAACTCCACACAGGGAGGCCGGAGCTGGAATCGAACCCGGTACCTCTGCACTGTGAAGCAGACGTGCTAAATACTGGACTACCGGGCCGCCCTGAAGAAAAATCAAATTTCTAATTATATGCACCGCACCGTACTATAAACCGCTGGCCAATGATTAGGCGGGGGTTTGCTTCTGCGTCCCTGCCGCCTGGAGCGCCTCCCGGTGAGGCCGCTGACACGGTCCCCCGCTGAACCCAAAAAACGCACAAGTTCTTAAGTTTAAAATCATCTCCATATTTTTATGAGCATGATAAATGCATTTGCACAACGAAATTACGCTGAAACACATAATAAGAGGCCAGACGAAGAGAGATCGTGATGTGCATTTGCGTAATTACAAGGAGAAATATTGCAGCCCACTAGGCTTTAAATAGAATAATGCAAATCATATAAATGGGAAAAGATATACGAAATTATTTCTATAGTCAGCCGCTTAAAAATGATCATCGTTGGCAGCTTTAGGCCCGATGCTACGCGGCTCATAAGACAGATAAAATGTGTTCTCTTGTGGCCGCTTGTTTTCAGTATGACGGGGGAGTCATCTTTTTTATTTACAGTCAGTAACAGTTAGAGTTACTGTTTTACAGTTAGAGGCAAATCAAATGTCAGAGGGTCTTCGTCCATATTTATTATTTCATCTGGGCTGGTGGAATTCTCCGCTATCTTTGTTTGTGTGAATGTGCGGAATGAAGCAAGTTTGTCCTCGGAATTAGGAGGGAGCTGCTGACACAACGTTATGTGTGCCCTAATGGACAGGCTTTTCCGTTTCATGAATCTATAACACCACAACGGGCCACTTTTAAAACCTTGAAAAGCTTTGGTTGTCTTATTACACTGGCTCAGTTCTTCTTGCCGGAGCCTCCACCCTCGCACCATTGACTCGTCTTTGCCAAGATTACGGGCAGCAGCTCGATTTCCTTCTTTAACTGCCAGAGTGATCGCTTTTAGTTTAAAAGCTGCATCATATGCTTTTCGTCTGGTATTCTCCATGTTGATCAGGGTTAGAAGAAAGACTGAAAGGAAGTTGTGATTACCGGTAATCATACAATTTCATTTGGACCCCTATATACTTCCTACTCATTCATTTTATTGGTCGATTGTTGCCGGGTAACAAATTTTTCCCCCGCTACACCAAAATGAGCGGAAGTTGTGATTAGTCATACAATCTCATTGGACCTCAGTGAAAGACTCATTCATTTTATTGGTCCATGTTTTTCCCGCGATGGAAAAAAAAAATTAAAAAGCCGCTTCATATTACACGCCGCAGTGTTGAAAGTGTGGAAAAAAAGTAGCGGCTTGTAATCCGGAATTTACAGTATTTCCTTTTCATTTGGGATCTGTCCATTTTCAATGTTTGTCGGTATTTGACTGTCGCACATTAGCTGACATAAGCAAACGGAGGTAATGAGACGGCGAACTATATTTACCTGAGCGGTCTGAAACACATTATCATTGTTAATGTGTCACTTTTCCCACTTCCAGTTAGTGCGACTGTATTAACAAAAACAGCAACTAAATATTTTTTCTGGTTATCATACAAAAATATGTATCGTGTGCTTGACTTTTACAGTGTTACATTTGGCGTATAATTATTCTGTACTATTTATCAAGTGCAGTGCTGTTCACTTTAATCGTAAAATGTTCCCCTGTAAATTAATATTGTAAAATAAGTTAGACTGTGAGACTGAGCGGGAACTGCAACCACAGGAATGTAGCCAAGAGGTTGAACAAAGGAAAAAGGAGTTTGGCAAAGAATATGTCAGTACTGGTGAGAAAGCCCGTGGCTGTTCAAATCCAAAATCGGTCATGTGAATGATGTCACACTATTTATCATTAGTGCGATGGGTCGTCAATGACAAAGTGATAATAATTAATAACTTTGCTCGACAGTAAAAGGCCAGATTTGCTGCTCAAAGACAGGTGGAGGAGTAATTATTTTTTAAAGACAGTCAGTTTAACCCTGGTATGGTGGAATTGTCAAGCCAGGAAAACAATGACTTTACCAGGGTGCTGCAGAGCCATATCAAGGCTTTACATCAGGGGTCCCCAAACTACGGATACGGCCCGCGGGCACATTTAAGCCTCCTGTTGTCCTCGGGTCAAAATGACCCGTCACTGTGTAAAAACACCCCAAAAAAACCCTAAATGATAACTTTTCCTAGATTGTCCCCAACTGCAGAAAAATTGAAATTTTGTTTTTATTCACATTTCCATGGAAGCTGTACAAAAAAAAAGTAGAAAGGTGGTCTTCTGGGCAGAATGATCCATGACACAAATAGGGATGAAATCCAGGTCACAAACTTATTTACACACCATAGAATGTTTCAGTGTTTTAGTCGTGTCTCAGATCAATTAGTAGAACACGTGAACAAGATGGTAGCAGACATAAACAAGACAAGATAGGTGGCGTTCTCATAGATGGCATCGATGGCTTTTTTTGTGGATTTCAAGGGGCTATAAAGAGAGAGAGTTGTTTCGTTATTATTTTTTACTGTGAAGAACTCAGAGAGGGTTATTTAGTTATTATTTATTTCATTAATAGTGTTATTATTTGTTTCCTGACTTTTTTTCTGTAAAGAACCTGGAAAGGGTTATTTGGTTATGTGTGGCTTTCTGGGAAACAATACATTTTTTAAGCTCCCCTATGATCGTTGACGTTACAAACTGACACCGGCCCCCCATCAGAGAAGGGAAAAGTTATGTGGCCCTCACAGGAAGAAGTTTGGGGACCCCTGCTTTACATCAAGAAAACCCCAAACTGCGAAGCATGGTAGTGAAAGGCAAGTATTGTGTATGATGGCCTAAATTATTATTTTATATCATATAATATTTTTACATTTAGACGCAAGGTTGATTCAAAAATCTAAAAAGCCGTCACCCATATCAGCATGTGTGGTCAGATACGCAATGGTCATCAGTCAGAGCATGTTTGAAGAACATTTTTCTTATTCATCAATCAAGAAATAACAACCAGATAAGCGAGGTTGTAATTTGTTGATATGATTAAGCAAGCAACAACCTTCAGTCACGGTCTGTATCATTTTTATGGAATGTTAATAAACGGGAAATGCGCATCATACAGGGTGAACGAGCATGTACATGGAGTCTGTGTCAACCCTATAACCTACTCTTCTGACAATTATTTGATGACATGGCAATTAACTTGTAGCTTTGGTGACAAAATTGTTCTTTATGTTTGCTGTCTGTATAATATATGATCATTAAAAGTCTGTGTTGATGATAATGCGATCTTCCTAGGCCCCGCTTCCTCAACTGGCGGACCCCGATCCACGACCGGACCGCCGACCTCCTCTGTCTGGACCGCCGACCTCCTCTGTCCGGGCCTCCTCTGTCCAGGCCCTCTGCAAATTGTATAAAATAATAAATTATAAAGTGATTTTTACGTTATACATTTTCTATTTTTGGAATATAATCTGCGCATTACCGCGATCGCTTGTTAAAATTATCCGTTGTATTATTTGCGTGCATGAACAGATGTATTGCAGAGGACGCAGCAGCGCGACTCTGTGTGTGTATGTTTGACGAACTGGAGACAGGGGCATGTCGGCGATAACGATGCGCTGATTGGCTCCTCTGAACTTAAGGTGTGCCCATACAACAGCGTCACGCATTCAAAATGGATGATTGTGTCAAGAAACAGACGCATGCGCGACGCCACAGTGTGCTCAAAGCTTCAGCACAGGAGAGCCACACACATCGCGGGACGTTTCGATTGTGTGCAGTTTTGCTCCCGTCTACCCGGGGATCTTTGCAGCTGTTTAACAGCAGAACACCGCAACATGTTAAATGAACATCCCAATGGATTAGTGGAAGAACAGCACTGCACATTCCTGTGCTCCCTTGTGTCAGTATTTAAAATGGTCCTTAACTCCTCTTCTGATATATTTTTCAAAGATTTCAGAGGGGATGTGAAACGGGGAATTGTACAAATGAAAATAATATTTTTGTTTTCATTTTTAGTATTTATTTTGGTAAAATGAGTATTTTGTTTTGCTTTTGTTAAATTAAGCGGTTCAGAAAATGGATGGATGGATGGATGGATAAATTAAGGGAAAAAAGACAACTGCTGTTTAACAAAGTTAAAGTAAAAAATGTCTTATTTCCCTAAAAGGGCTATTTCTATTATTAAGCAGGCAAAACTTAACAAAATAAAAGAGTTCCTCTGCCTCAACACAATACCTCTCATTATTTGCTGTGTACTGGCAAAGTGAATAATTGTTATTTTCATGCACCCCATTATTGGTTGGTTGTGAGGAGTGTTGATTTGTATAAGCTTGACTAGACCATACTAAATGGGCATATAGCCCTGCTCCCCATGACCACCGAGCATGGGACCGGACCTTGGTCTTATAAAAAAAAAAAAAAAGTGGACCGACAGCATTTCTAGTTGAGGACCACAGTCCTAGGCTGAGAGTCTTTGCCACTTCTAGCCGGAGATCCATCCACCCTCTGCACCTTCACTCCTTGTGAAGTGTTTTTTTAAATTACATTTTATTTATTTATTTATTTATTTATTTATTTATTTATTTTATTTAGTGCAAAGAAACCATTTAAAATATCCAATGAGCACAGGAGAATTCTCCTGTGCAACAATTTAGTGAATGTCACTAACTGAATGCCATTTAGACAATCCCAACTCTTTTAGGACTGCGTTGTTACATGTGGGCCATTTTCCCCTTGCCCCGAAGGGGAAACCAAATACCTTCATGCTCTTTGCACCCAACATATCCATAATATACTGTACCTCCTTGTTACTCGGCAGCTTATTCAAGAGGGTGGTCAGCTGTTTCATATCGTACCGCTCCATTACTTGTCAGTACGAGTCCGTTTCACGCACACACCAGATCGGGTATCTTAAGTCTTCCATCCGGTGATTTCACTCTAAATTCTCTCATCACCGTCCATCTATTTTTTTCGATGTTCATTTTCACATAATCGCATTATGCCAAGACATGCGGTATTGATTCACATGTTGCTTCACATCTCATACAGTACATGTTGTATTCCATTTCTCTCTCCCTCTCGCTTTGTATTTGTCACATTTGCAAGGTGTTGGCGGACCACAAAAAGCAGGCAAGAGGGAGAAGCAGGGGAAACTTGACAGATTGTATTAAAACAGAGAAAACAAAATCCTAAACCAACAATGTCCTGAAAACAAAAAGAATCCAAAGTATCAAACAAAACCCAGGCTGTAGCTAAAACAGTCAACAAAACATGATCAAGAACATGACAGCTATAGCAAACAAATGGGCATAACAGCAACAATGACCCGACCATGAGTGGTCGTGCCGAGTTCTTTTAAAGCAATAATTACATAACGACCAACAGATGTGCAGCTGCAGGGAGACCCTGCAGTGCTACCTGTTGGTCACAAACAAAATCATGACAGTATTCCCGTGTTAGTGCAACACCCGCTCTCAGTGCCAGTCCCAGTAAATAGTGTTTCTGTTTGACGGTCACTTCTGCAGGGTTTCTGATTCATGAGTTACTGTTTTGTCACCTTGGAACATGGCAACCCCTCTCCAGCCTCTCCCACGCCAAATTCCCCTCATCCCTCCAATTTGGAAGGTTCCTCTCTCTTGCCATCGACTCTCGCAGGTCATCGCCACATTCGATCGTCGCTGTACTCTACATTACTTCTCACAAAGGTTGCCATACCGCCTCTCGAGCCAAGGATCCAGACCACCCGTCCTTTCTCGAGCACATCTTCCGAATGTGTTTCAGTTTCGTACTCCATATGAGTTTTTCCAGCCTCAAGATTCCAAGCCCACTATCACGCACTCTTGCGTAGAGCAACCCATTGCTTGTGGACTTAGCTAGGCGAAGCCACTCTTTCACCGCTTTCCACACCATTCTGTCGTTCAAGGCTAACCTGATTACTAGCACCTTACCGATGTCTGCCTTGTACATCACCCCCGAGAGGGCGAAGATGCTTCATATTTTTATTCGTTGGGAGGGTTTCAGGTGAGCGCTTTCGATATTCCTCAACCACCTTTCCATTGAGGCCTACAATTTGGGTTGGTATCATACAGATTACCCATCTCTATCATGAAGCCATGGCATTTGTTGTGCTGGACACTTAGCCCCGTGAGTTTACAGTATTCTTCCAGCATCTCCAATTGCTTGGTCCTGTCTTCCCTCGAGACACTCACCAGCACGAGATCATCAGCAAATGCCAGTGTGGCGAACCTTCACTCAGATCAGCCCAGACTAAAATGGGAATTGTTCAAGTTTAAAATAAATCGGATTACCATGAGACATAGTAAATGAAATTAAAAAAAAATAGTATCAGTAAGGAAATTAATTTTATGAAAAATTTAAATAACTTTGTAAGCAAAGACAATTTTTTCTAATGAAAAGAAAAAAAATCAACTGAATAGATTAAAAGAGTAAATAGATCATGTATACTGTATTTTGATTTAGCCAAAGGAGCCTGTGTCAGGTCTTGAGCCAAATGGTCATGAGGCGTGTCGACACAATGACACACTGTGTTGATACTGTACTGATACTGTGTCGCTGACCACTGCCACCTGCTGGACCTTCAAAATCCCTGCAGCCAACCCACTTGACAGACTGAACAAACTGATTTGATGATGACATGTATACAATGCACTACCTCACTCTACCCAATGACTGGTACTGAATGAGTTAAAAGCTCAGTGTAGATACAAGTGCCATTGTTTATGTTGTTGCTTATGCTGTTTATATTGTTTATATTGTCTATACTGTTCAGATTACGTCTTTTTTTTATACAGTGTAGCTGCTATCCTTTCTTAGCTGTGTGTGTTTAATGCACAGCATGTTTACATGCATGTATGTATTGAGGATTGAGAGGAAGAAATTTCATCTATGCTGCATGTCATACATAAAGCATATTTGATAATAAAGATGACATTAACCCTTGACAATATCATTCACATCCATGCATTCATATTGTATCATTCAATGTGTTTCAATAATGTGAAATTCATGTGAATGAGGATGCTTGTGGGCTTTGTCTTCACAAATTTTGATTTAGAGAAATAAGATGCTCCAGTGTCTGTTGCATTTAATGCATTCTATTTCCCCTGTTGTGGAGAAGACACACACACAATGGAATAAGACATGTCAAAAATCCGAGAGGCGCTTGGTGAGACAAGGAGATTTTAATGAATACCTTATTCTCCAAAAGGAGATCAAAATGGCTCTACGCGGCGGACAATTTGTATTTGTCCGGAAGCTGCTCCATAATATGCACGTACTGTAGCAACGTCACTCGAGTGAAGCGCGTCTCAGCAGTCGATAGTCTGCTGCTCTCAGCTGTGCGTGCGAGCACGTAGTTGCGGCGCCGACCCAACCCACGCCACATATTAAGCTTTGAACTACAACAACAGCTAAACTAGCCTAGCCGATGTAATGATGGTCAGCAGACAAGGTTTACGTTTTATGTGACTTTTAATAGCAACGTGGCAGAGTCATAAAACATGCGGTGTGCTTACTCGCAGTCACTTTCTGGAACTCCCCCTTATAGGCGGGATCTCTCAAAGAACTGGAGTATGACGTACAGTACAAACATTCATAAAGCACTTCTCATATAATAATAATATATATATATATATATATATATATATATATATATATATATATATATATATATATATATATATATATATATATATATATATATATATATAATATTATATTATACTATTATATGACAGCCGACATGATGCTAGAAGTCAGACGGACACATTTTTTCTGATAATCAGTGTGTTTTCCGTATTGCCCAAACATATATTTTTATTCGAGCGAGGGTGAGGTCTAGCTTGTTTCGGCAATCGGCATCGTGTCGCCAGACGCACTTCCTTAGGATACACTGTGCGGGCTTTTGCTGTGTCAACGCCCCCTGCACTGAGTCGACGCCCCCTGGACTAAGTGCCGCAGCTTGGACTGTGCCAAGCAGCCGAAACAGTCTAAACTGCACCGGTGCAGTTCGCGTGTCAAATAGCAGCCTGGACTGTGTCAACGCAGCCGATGTGTCAATTAGCAGCCTGGACTCTGTCAACGCAGCCGATGTGTCAATTAGCAGCCTGGACTGTGTCAACGCAGCCGATGCAGTCTAAACTGCGCCGTGCAGTTCATGTGTCAATCACGTGACATAATGGCACATGCTCTGTGAGCCCGGCTCATGCATCAACGCATCGCTGGTGTCGGTGTCGGTGTCGCTGGACCCATCACTAGTATTGACTAATATTGCGTTCCTTGATATCCTCTCGTGTGAGATTATAGTGTTTTGCCTAAATTTTCTCCTTGTCATTTTTCCGCAATCATTTTCTGTTGCCTCATTATTAATTCCATGTCCTTCTTTTGACCAGCGTTTTCTGTTGTCCGTTTAGACGGGAATTTTGTGTTTATATTAAATCTCATTTTGCCTGACAACAATTTTTCTGTGTCTGCTATTTTGGGGATCCACCTACATCTAATTGTTGTGCACGAAGCGATCATTCTGTCGCTTTGGGCTCAATGTGACAATGATGTCATGATGATGAAAGACATATATTAAAAATTCTGGGTTTTTTGTGTATTTTGGATGATCGAAAAGTACAACTTCAGTCAAAAAAGTTTGGGCACCCCTGTCTTAAGCTCTCTACTTTTCATCAGCAAGCCCGATTAGCATGGAAATCTTGTTCCTCCCACAACTTCTCTCCCCACAAATCTATTATATGGAAAAACTCATATGTCGCAGGTCTTTCCAGTTACAACATTGAGTTGACAAAGGTACAGTATTCTCTTTATAAAGCAGGGTGGATGGGGGGGGGGGGTGGCAATTCTGGTCCTGTAGGGCCACTATCCTGCATGCTTCCCATCTCTCCCTGTTGCAACACACCTGCTTCAAATGGTTTGATCATCAGCCAGGTGATATTGAACCTGTTTATTGGAATCAGGTCTGTTGCAACCCGATTCCCTTTTATATCACAGCAATTAAATTTTGTTGTAAGAAGCACATCTCATGGTACATTAGAACTTATGAAAAGCTGTAGTTATGAAGAAGTAAATGTAATTCCAGATTAAACTTTTTTTTATACATCTTATTGATCTTATGTGTAAACACTGTAATAACAATTATGTTAGGATGTGCTTTGATAATGATTGGAAAATAACCCCTTCTGGGATAGTTTTCTGGAACTCTCAATTCACAAAGACAGGTTGGCGTAAAACATGGCTTGTTCCTTTTACATTTTTTTTGTAACAAATTGAGTGAAAGAGTGGCGGGCCCGGTGGTGGACTGGTTAGTGCTTTGGCCTCACAGTGCAGAGGTGCAGGGTTTGATTCCGACTCAGGCCTCCCTGTGAGGAGTTGGCATGTTCTCCCCATGCCTGCATGGGTTGTCTCCGGTTTTCCCCGACATTCCTAATACATACACGGTATTGGTTCATCGTTTACTCTATATTTTCCCTGGGTGTGAGTGCAAGCCCAAATGAATCGTTCATCCATATGTGCTCTGCATTTGGCTGGCAACCAGTTCGTGGTCTCCCCCGCCTACTGCCTGAAGACAGCTGGGATAGGCTCCAGCACGCCGTGTGACCCTTGTGAGGATAAGCAGATCAGAAAATGGATAAAGATATTGCATAACAGTTATCCAACAAATGTACAGTATATATTTCAAACTTTGCTGAATTGGATGATTGTTGTACAATCTGTGGGACTGATCAAGAGCGTGGAACTCATCTTTCCTCGAGGTATTCCTTTCGTAATGGGTTCTGGAAAGATGCACAAAAGTATATTTCTCATAACACTGGTCACACCGTAAAGATTGAAGGTGAAAATATTGTCACTTGTCATACAGAAATTTACACGATTGTTGGTCTTTTTATTTAGTTAGGGAAATTTCATATTCACAAGGCCATTTTTTTTCAATTTACTCCTTGTTTTAATATCTATTTATTTTTATTGATTGCTATATTAAGTCTCTCTAATTTGTAGGCAACAAGAAAGGTAGAAAGATTATTGACTCTGGAACTGGAATATCCAATGATCTATCTACATACACACACACACACACACACACGTGCACACACAAACACACACACAGGCATGTCGTGCGGAGTTGATATGCCTGAGTCAAGTAACACTGAGCGTGGTCACCATTACGCTGGTGTTTCGCGGCAAAATGAGCATGAGCCCACCAAAACAGAGTTACACAATGACATAGTGACAGGTGCCACCATGGCCAAAATGAATGTAAACATGTGTGGCGGCCACCAGGGGCTCACGTGGACTGCCATGAAGGGACTTAAGATCTCCGGGATGGGAAGTTGGAAGACTTACAGAGCACCGCTTGAGTTGGTGACTGACGCAGCGGATTGAACAGAGAAGACGAAAGAAGTGCAGTTGCAGCTTTTGCTGATGGAGGACGCTACATTCTGTCTGCATCTGTTGAGCCCCAAAAAGAGACGAGATTACAGCACACTGGTGGGTGCTTTGCAGAGGTGCTTTGGGGAGTGTAATTTGAGAGACTCTCCGTGGTGTGAGTTCGAACAACGTGATCGATATCCACGCAGCCTCGTTCATGACATCAAGAGCCTGGGTCGGCGCACGTATGCTGGAATGCCAAACGAGGTACAAAATGAAATGATATGAGACTCCAAGCTCTCAGATCGGATGAGCTGTGGCCGCACGCTCACTCGTCAGTCCTGGGCGAAGAAATTGCCTTCCCCATGGAGAGGGAGATTGCAGTCAAGGGGGTGCTACAGACATCAGCCTGCCCAGTTTTGGCAATGCCGTTGTCGGAAGGGGAAGAGTGCAGACTGGCGTAGTCGGAGGAGCTGATGTGCCCGATAAATACCCACCTATCATAGCATGGGGAACGGACCGGTTTACGTGCACGCCTACTGTCTGCTGGGGGCGTGGGCAGTCAGACCATCTGGTGCGAAGCTGCCCAAAGATGTAAAACCAGGAGGTAAATGAAAAATGGTCCATGTAGCCCAGACAATGGAGACCTTTCCACTTTTTAACTGGGAACTGCGACAGTCATGTGGAGGAGCTAAGACCCCACATCCGTGACGAGACCATTCTCCTGGTGAGTTGGACAGATATGGGGGACCCGAGTTATGTTTGTGTGCAGATTGACGTTTCCTGCACAGCCTTGGTGGACACTGGGTCCTCAGCCACAATTGTCAGGCCTGACGTTGTTCCAGTGGGAGCCGTCTTAAAATCAAACTTTTCAACGCTGAGGACACTGACTGCTGAAAGAGCCCAGATGAGAGGCCGAGGGGCATTTGCGTTTGTCCTGGGGGGCTTGTCAAATATGCGCTTGACTTGGCTTGCTGATCTGAGTGACCACTGTATTCTACGGCGGGACATTTCGAAAGGCTGCAGCGCGTGTGGCGACCTTGAGAGCTGGGCTCCTCACCCTACCAAGTGGTCAGCATGTGGGACTGATCACGGCATCCCAACGAGTTTCTTCAGGCGTGACCATAAACACCGCAGACTCTGCAGCAGAAAATCTGCAGGTGGGAATGACCCCATCGCGCCCTTCCAAAGAAGCTTCAGCAAAAACTCCTCAGCAGTCAACGGCAGATTTGGTAGTGTTCAATCATCCCACAAGGACTTGCCAAAGTCGGCCCCACACTAATCAATGCTCGATCGGATAGAGATTGCTTGACATGCAATGGATGGGGGGGTTGGGGGGGCAGTGATATCAAGCTCAGCCATGTCAGCAAAATGTATCTCATGTCAGGTAGCACCGAACTAGAACAGAGGCAATACGGTCCATCTGCGAAAGGAACTGCAATGGCTTGGATGTCGAACATTGGGAGCAGTTGTGGCAGATGCTTTGGGACTTGGAGAACATTTTCACTCTCAGTGAGAATGAGGTGGACCTCATTCACTTGTGAGCACCACATCGACACGTGGGATGCACGACTAGTTAAGGTACGGCCGCCTCTAGCCCAGCTGGAGGCCGTAGATCAGGATTTCCTGTACTATGCTGGAGGCGGGAATCATAGAGCCATCTAACAGTCCATCCATGGGTGTCTGGTCTGGTCATTGTTCCCACAAAAAAGAGCATGGTTCTGTGTAGACTACACGCCGCTAATAAAGTGACCAGGTCTGCTACCAGCTCCCACGGACAGACAAGACATTGGATCTGGTCTCAGGGTCCGCGTGGTTCTCATCGCTTGGCGGCTACTGGCAAGCCCCTCTCACCGCTGAGTCCAGACCAAAGACAGCATTCTGCACCACGTGAGGACATTTGGCGTATCTGACTGACATGCCCATCCATGGTAGGTCCTTTTAGGCCACACTGGATTCTCTATAATTGGTGCTGGGAAGAATTGCGGCACCTGGACTGAAAGTTCATCCAGAAAAGTGCTACTTTATGTGACGAGAGGCGGATTTCCTGGGCCACCGAGTGAATGGTGAGGGCATCGGCACACTGGAAGAGAAGGTCAGTGCAGTCTTTGATGGCACGACAGAAGCGGCTTAACAGCTTATTGGGGCCGGCCTCATACTACAGGTGGCTCGTGAAGAGATTTTCTTGCATCGGGGTGTCCTTCTTTCACGTCTTTCAAGCCAACGAACCCTTCACATGGACACCAGACTGTTAGGAGGCATTTTATAGCCTAAAAGAGGACCTCATTAATGCTCATGTTCTCACCCCGCCAGCCTTGTCTTTTGTGCTGGGCATGTATGCAATGTCTAGCAATATATGGTTATTTAGTCTAATTGAACAATTATTGCTACTTATTGCGGTGGGTACCAATGTGATAGTGTTCTTTTCTGCACCTTGGGTTAAATGTCTTGCACTGAAGGAGCACCCGAGGAACTCTGCAGTACAATCTATCAGGGGTGGGAATTGTTGTGCTGGATGGATGTCAGCTTTGAAAAAATTCTTCTGTTGTCCACGGACTCTATTTGGCAGCATAGGACACAGCTAGCTTTCTTAACCACTTGGTTAAGTCTCATTTTATCAACATCCGCAATGCCTCCTACCCAGGTCCTGATGAGTCCACTGTCTTAATGTTTAGTCGTAAGTGTGTGCGTGATGGGAAGGGTTTCCGTTGGAAACCAATCAACTCTTTGTAATTTTGAGGAGCAGGTAGTTATGCTCACACCAATGCACAAAGTCCTCAATCACCATCCGGTAGGACAGCTCATGCCCGAGATACATAGTTGATAATGCCAGAGTTGTTCTTCTTTTTCACAACACGTTTTGTGTTCACGTTACAGATGTTACAGAAAACCAGCAGACTCAAAGTGTCTGGGTGGGGCCCCTGGCCGTGCTAGAACACTAGAATACCACTCGCACCTTCTTTTAAACTCTAAAAAATGTTTGATTTATTTTTCTATTTCACCTTTATTGGACATAGTATGATTTGTCAAAACTAATAGTCATTAATTAAACACTACTTTGCCCACAAGTACATCAACCAAACAACATGTACCCATGTGGTGCAGTGCATATTTTTTTGGTTGATTTTCTCACACACATTGAAGCATTTATTCCTCTGACACGGAATCTGATCCATGTGCTAAAACATTATGCTGAGTGATATGCTGCATAATCTGTTGCTCCAGATCGGCCCTCTTTCCACCGAACAGTAGTAAAAAGGTGTGACAGACATTCCTCAAAACTTCAGCTGGTCAGGGAAAAATATTTTTATGTTTCTCTTTTCCCACCAGAAATAGAAGCATTGCACGCATTTTGTCTTGAAGTTGAAAATACAAACCATATGTTGTAGTCTAACTTTCCCAACAGTTTTTCTCATGTCAAAATATTATAACATTTACAAGACGCGGCCTTAAGAAACAGATATGGTCTGTAACTGATTTTATGGAGCAGCACGATGAAGTAGGATCAAGGCCAAAAATCTGTGCGTGCGTGCGTGCGTGCGTGCGTGCGTGTGCGTGCGTGCGTGCGTGTGTGTGTACATATGTTGAGTGTTCTGTGCATCTTTGCACGAGAGCCAGAGGGAATTGTACCTTACATTGAACCATCAATGCTGTAAACTGTGGTACCTCTTATACGAAATTTTCAAGTTGCTAAATGTCTCAACAGGAAAATATTGCCTTTTGTTACAAAAGAAATTTCAAGATACAGGATGCACTGCTACTCGCAGCTCCAAGTTTCCTGAATGCAACATACTTGCTTATAGCTCCTCTGCAATTGTCTATTTCCGAGCATCATCCTGGCATCACATTGGCTAAGAGGGACCTCTCCCGAATGTGTCTGTGTAGATAGATATGTGTCGATGGAGCATCCTCGTCATTCGCCTCTCGGGCCGTGAAGCGTTCCGATAGTTTTCGTAAATGTGAATCATCCAGAAAAATAGTGTTCACTGGTCGAGCGATTGCTCACAATGTTGATGTTTGCTTTGGACATTATCGAAGGATTGTTAGAAGCCGACAAAAAGCAAAAGTCCTTTGATCAGTTCTCTACAAAAACTCAGACAAAATCCCCTTCTAAGAGAGAACATGAACTAAAGAGGGCAAAAAACGACGAGGTTTAAAGTTAAAAGTTAAATTATCATTGTTTTTATTCTTTATTATTTGTTTTTTAACATTACTAATTGCAACATGTATTTGTTACATATTGTGATGCATTTTTATGTTTCAGAAAACATTTATGTCCGAACTTTGGGGGCCTGAGAACGGATTAGGGCATTTACATGGAAAATGCGTTTCTATTTCCAAAATTTTCTTGTTAAGACATTTCTTTCAGAACCAATTAATTTCATAAGTAGAGGTACCACTGTATACTATATCCATTGCATTTTTGTGTTGACTAATTCAGAGAGGATTCAGGCCCTTAATTTCAAGTAACTGATTGCAGAAATTTCATATTTTCCTTTTTACTTGTGGTCGACTGGTTAGCGCGTCAGCTTCACAGTGTGGAGATGCAGGGTTCAATTCTGTCTCCGGCTTTCCTGTGTGAGTTGGCATGTTCTCCCCAGCACCTGTGTGGATTTTCTTTGGGTACTCCCACATATCAAAACCATGCATGGCAGATTTATTGGACAATCCAAATTGTCCCTAGATGTTATTGTGAGCGTGAATGGTTGTTTATCTATATATACGTGTGTTTCCGCCGGGCACTCCGGTTTCCACCCACATTCCAAAAACAAGCATGTCAGGTTAATGGAACACTCTAAATTGTCTCGAGGAGTGGGAGCGCGGATGGTTGTTTGTCTATGTGTACAATGCGATTAGCTGGCGATGAGTTCAGGATGTCCCATGCCTAATGCCCAAAGTCAGCTGGGATAGGGTCCAGCACGCCCTGCGACCCTTGTGAGGATATGGCGGCCCAGAAAAAGGATGCATAGACTACACCACACATTTTCAGTGGGAGACGGTATGTACTGCCGGCAGGCCAGTGTAGTACACACTCTTTTAGGATGAAGCCACACTGTTGTAACACATGCAGAACACGGCTCCAAACTTGTATGTACAGTACCTTTCGGCATAAATGTTTCCTTCACAGATGTGCAAGTTACCTATGCCATGGTCCCTAACACACCTCCATGCCCTCACAGTTCCTGGATTTTTAACGACATAGCATTACGGATGGTCCTTTTCCTCTTTGGCCTGAAGGACACAACATCCAATAGTTCCAAAAATGTTGAAATTTGAAACATGGACTCGTCATACCACAGCACACTTGTCCACTTTGCATCAGTCTTTCACAGATGAACTTGCGCCCAGAGAAAATAGCGGCATTTTTCAGTGTTGTTGATATATGTTTTTTGCTTTGCATGGAAGAGTTTTAACACACATTTGTAGATCTAAAAACAAACTGTGTTTGCTGACAACGGTTTTCTGAAGTGTTCCTGAGCCTATGTGACAATATCATTTACATAATGAGACTATGTCACCCAGTCGACCTGGGAATGTCTTGGGATCCCCCGGGACGAGCTGGAAGAAGTGGCTGGGGAAAGGGGGAGTCTGGGCTTTTGCACCTGTAACCCGACCCTGGTAAACAGTTGAGTATGTATGGATGGTGGTCAGAAACTTTAACAATCTAACTCAATGGATTTAACAAATGCATGGGCATGCTATTAAATTTCATTGTGTTTTTATTAGAGCTGTCAGTTTAGTGTGTTTTTATTGGCATTAATTTAAATGAATTTTAACGGGATTAAAATTTTTCTCGCGAGATTAACGTGGCACACGTCACAAGCGGATGTTACGTTGCTCTATAAATTCACCAGAAACAAAACAACAAGCGCGCTGCAGAAGTCCACGCCCATGTCTGGTTTGCCAGCCACGGCAGCGCGAGACACCGAAAACGGATACTTAAAGAGTTTATGAATGGAAAGTTTACTTTTAAAAAGTTGCCATATTGCTCCACTGACAAGACCAAAGTTATCTGTTCTTCTCTCTCTCTCTCTGTATCATACAGGTATACGATGTATGCCACTGACACGATTGTTACTTGTTTGGAACTATTTTGTGTGGAAGGTTACAGTGTTCTCATGTAAATAGAGCCGGTGGAGCTTCTCTGTGTTCGTCTGACAGAGACAGTGCACTACAGTGGTAGCGACTAAGGGTGTGGAAAATAATCGATATTAATCGATACATCGATGCGCACGTGCGCGATCCGAGTGCATCGGCTCATTCGCTGGGTACGACGCGATTGACGGGTGAATTCGCGATTCATCACTATGCATTGATGGGTATCGGTAAAATCCGATTCAAGCGCCGTTTTATTCATGTTAAACGTCACATATCTGCCCTTTCCTAGGCGCAATGAATGCACCACCATTGCTTTGCGTTTTGTGTTGAATACGGACGGTAGCCGCGCGTCACATACAGTCCAGTACACAACTAGCGAAACATTATGGAAGTTAGCGCACGCAGCAGCAAGGAAACTACTATATTAAATGCAGCCGCAACATTCAAATCTTATGTTTGGAAATACTACGGCTTCGAAAAGAAAGACGGAAAGCTTGATAAAACCTCCGTAATTTGCAAGGTATGTCGCACTAAGAAGCCATACAACGGCAGCACCACAAATATGCAGACCCACTTAAACCGATGGCACCAGATCCCCGACAAGTTACCCTCCCGCTTCCCCGCCCAGTTCCTCGTCGGACACCGGAGAAACTCTTGGTAAACCAGGTCAGGATCAGAAAAAAAATTGCCTCTTATTTTGGGAGTCCCCTTGCAACTCACTGTGACCGCGCAATGGCTATAACTAAGGCCACTGCTTATTTCATATGCAAAGACCTCCAGCCTTAGCGTGGTGGACAACAAGGGTTTCAGACAGCTCGTGCACGTTTTGGAACCCAGGTATAAAATACCAGACAGGTCTGTGTTCACTTACAAACATATTCCCGATGTGTACAACAAAGTAAGAAGTGAGATTACTGTGTCGCTGAACAGTGCGCAAAGAGTTGCACTTACATTGGATGGGTGGACATCTTGCGCTATAGATTTATATACATATATATATTATTATTATATTTCATATAAGACACTCAGTGAGAATAGTCTGTTTGTGTTTACACTACAGCAACAGCTGTGAGTCTCAGGTGCCAAATTGTTTACATTTTCTTTGCACAAAACCCAATTGTGAAAGGGCTTAAATAAGTTGTTTTACAAGTTCTACTCTTTATAAGGAATAAAGTGGCATCCTTTTTGTAATACCATACTGAATTCTATCTTTTTAAAAGCTTTTTTTCTTTGCTTATTTGCATCATGTTTAATTGCACAATATCGCAACAAATTGCATTGTATCATATCGTATCGCATTGATTTGAACTTAATGTGTATCGAATCGTATCGCATCGTGATGACGGTGAAACGTATCGCATCGTATCGCCAGAAAATTCCATGTATCGTTTAAGTATCGCATCGCTGGCAGTGGATCGTGATGTGTATCGAATCGTCCTCAGTGCTGAGATTCACATCCCTAGTAGCGACCTAGCGAAAGTAAAATGTCTCCAGTGTTGTCATCGAACCAAGTGTAGTCATTCGAAATGAGGTCTACACAAAACCGAAGAGAGACTTCCGCGCAAGAAGGACCAATACAATCAACATAGCCTGACTGTGTTAGGGGGAGTGAACCCCCCCCCCCCCTTTCAGAATGGTTTGCCCCTGCAGCACGGGGGAAGTGCGAGTGCTTGTTTGTACGGCCGGCAGTTTCCAATACAGCGGCACATAATGAACACTGGTGTCCGGTGTCTCGTTATTCTTCAACAAACATACAGAAACAGACTGCTGTGTTCAAAGCAAACTTGAGAAAAATGAAGTATGCAACCATGGTTTAAATCCACTATAGGCTGAGTACTAGTCTGCCTTAGATGTGCACTTTACAACGTTATATAGCTCTGTTTTGATTTCATAAAGCTGTTAAAGCAGCTGTTGTGTGACAAAATATTTTTTTCACCGTTATTGATGGACAGTAATATTGTGTGAGAGATTATGTGTGAATAAATGCACCAAGTGAAAAATGTTTATGTAAAATTGAAAATTGAAATTGTTATTTCATTAAATATTTGCATTTGGCACATAGAAAACTGATTCATGATTCCATGTTGATGAGAGCATTAAAATGGGGAAAAAATAGGACAAAAATGTAAAAGGAAATTCAGAAACGATAAAAAAATGTGTGAGTAATCACGATTAATTTTTTAGTTGATTTGAGTTCATTATGACAGTTGCATTTTTAATTATATTAAATATTTTAATCGTTTGACAGCTCTAGTTTTTATGTAATGGCAATAAAACGAAACTTGAACTTGAACCAAGTAAGCATGTTATTTGTGTTTATTCTGCCCCTCATAACTGATATCAACCATGATTATATTGATCATCAAAGTAAAGAATCAGGAGACCTTCGTAACTCACTGACTTTTTATTACTTTTTTTGTTGCAAAAATTTCACAGGGTTCGTGGTGAGATGATCTGAATGTCAGTTTGTGGGTGGATGCACATCTTGAACCGAGTTTGGTTAACGCAGTGATGTGTTGTTTCTCTGGACTGCATTCAGCAGGAAGATGGTACTCCTGGGATCTTGCATAAACCGAGACTGCCTTCGTGCTAACTTAAACCCATCACTCATCATTCACGAGTGCCTAGCTTGCAATACTGTAACATTTAAAATACTCATCTACTCATCGCACTGAGCTAAATTTCACAGACTGTGCTTCCTTGAAGTCATTATCGTTTTCAGTCCATTGGCATTATGGCAGGCAAGCCTGCAAACTGCCACTTGATATGGCAGTTTGGACTTCAATCCTTTCCCTCGGAAAATGAGACCATATAGATTTACCAAAAAGAATGTTCAAATAAAAAAGGAAATACGTACCGAAGTCAAGACCATAATAGCACTTTCACTTGATAGTCATAGTGATTGTCATTGTGTCCCAGATCAGTATCCTATTGTAAGTGTCAGAGTAATACCAGTAGAGGGCAGTCACTGCGCACAGATGTTATCCCACAGAGTGGAGCCCACATCTTTTTTTTGAGCCAAGGCACATATTTTTTTTAAATTTCTAGCACACCAGCAAACTGTGACATAAAATCTATATACTGAGCAACAACAATAATAATAATAAAAAATAATAATGATGAATTTGTCTTAATTTGATGACTGTTGTTGACATTTAGTCAATTAACATCCAATGTGCTGAAGCAAAAGAAGCAATCACTGCTGTAGACAAAACAGTTGATGGGGATGATCTGTTTGAACATCAGATTCATCACAGAGGTGCTGCTGGTGCTCACCCAAATGGTAAAATAAGCCTGGTATGTTTGGTATTGTGACACAAACCTGGCCCTCCCACCACGTGGCTCTCATTACACAACTGGAAATATGGTTGCAATTCATCCAGGTGGTACATTGTCTTCATAAAAGCCACATTGTGTTTGGTGAGTCATAGTGTATTTTGCTGTCCCCCTTGGCACGGGAAAAAAAGAAAGCAAGAACCCTTCGGGATTGGTTGAAGCTAGGCAACTGCTGAATGAGGACTAGTTTCTGATTGATTTTTGATGTATATCTGAAGAACCCTTCTGGATTGGTTGAAGCTAGGCAACTGCTGAATGAGGACTAGTTTCTGATTGATTTTTGATGTATATCTGCAATCCGTACACATTCATATTTTCATTGGCTAACATAACACAGTTCATCACGATTGATCATATTTGCCGCAGACAAATAGAATTAATTTCTAATATTTTGGCACAAAAAAGTACTTGCAGACTGAAAAAACGCTAAAAATTCACTTCATCTACCCGTGAATTGGGCGGCCTGGTGGTCAACTGGTTAACATGTCGGCCTCACAGTGCAGATTTGCAGGGTTTTATTGCGGCCCGACCTTCCTGTGCGTTTCCATGTTCTCCCCATGCCTGCATGGGTTTTCTCTGGGTACTCTGGTTTCCTCCCACATTCCAAAAACATGCATGGCAGGGTGATTAACACTTTAAATTGTCCCGATATGTGAGTCTGAGCGCAGATTGTTGTACATTTCTGTGTGCCCTGCGATTGGCTGGCAACCGGTTCCGGGTGTCCCCCGCCTACTGTCCGAAGACGGCTGGGATAGACTCCAGAACCCGTCGCGACCTTTATGAGGATAAAGCGGATCGGAAAAGGGAAATCATCCACCCATTATTCAAATAATATTAATATTGGATTGGATTGGATCAGCTTTATTGTCAAATGCACAGATGAAATGTCTTCCGTCTCAACATAAAACATAACATAATTATGTTACTATTGCAGGAACACATTCTAATTTGGGACTAACAAACCTGTCTCCTGATGGTTTTCACCCATTCGCGTTCTTTACCAATGTTTGATCCATCCCTGGGTGAATTATGTCTCATGATGTTCGGAACAACTGACATTGAACAGTAGACTTGTGCGCACCCTCTCGTATTTTTGATCATTTATAAAATCAATTCTTGATGACTGTCTCTCAGGAAGCAGAATGTAGTAAAGCAAAAAATTAGATCAATTTTAAAGCGCGAACACAATCAGCAGCTGTTAGAACTGCCATAATACCCAAAGCTGGAGCTCCGGCCAGATGGAAATGTTGCACCATGTGTGTAGCACACCTGCTTGTAACCTTGCATGTGTCCAAATCAAAAGCAGCTCCCACCACAAGTAGTTCCTGAGTGACTTGACAGTGTATCCTCATATAATTCCACACACACTCTTTGGTTCATGTGATCGTAAAAGGACACGTTTATTTTCAGATGTTTGGCTGAACTTGAGGCCAAATCTTAAAAGCAACAATGACTGCATGATTAAAAAAAAAAAAAACATAAGATGAAGGAGTCCCATCGGGATGAGTTCAGTGAGGCTGAAGAGAGAATGCCTTTGAGCAGATTTTGATTTTGGGTCATTGCTGACCTTGATTTGGGTTGCGGACCACCGCAACTTCCGATGGGGCAGTCGAGTCTCGGGACTCTGAAGTAAGTTTTCTCTGAGGCTGAAGTGGCCAAGCTATTTTTAAAAAAAAGTCCCCAGTGGCAGGCCCCCAGGATTGGGTGAGATCTGCACTTTCCTCAAGACTCTGGACATCGTAGAGCTGCTTTTTTGTTGACAGGCCTCCACAGCACTGCACGGACTTGGAAAACCGTAGCTCTGATTGGCAGACGGGGGTGGTTTTGCACCTTTTTAACAAGGGGGACTGGCCACCCTGATAAGGTCAAGCCAAGAATTCGGGAAACGAGGATCCGTCAGGAAGACAAACGTTGGATTTGGTTGCTGGATCAAGTGTTAATGGTGAGAGAGGGCTGGGCCTCTTTGAGCAAGCTGCTGGTTATTGCGACAATTGATGGACATAAATCCCCATACGGTTTAATTCCTAGTGACATTTTGTTTGTTTTTCTCACTCTTCAAGTTATTATAATGTAAATGGGGGCTGAACTTGATGAGATTTGCTTCCCTCAGCTAATTCTTGAACTTATCATCGTGTGCCATTTTTTTCAGTTCCTTATTATGTTGGATTTATTCTTGTGCTTATTTGAGACAAATAAAAAAACAAATAAAAAAATCAAGTCAAACATTTTGGAGTTCTCCAGTCGTTGTCAAATTAGTGATTCGGTCAGCAGTGACATGCGCCGAGATTAATAACTCGTTAGATTTTCACATTTCAGAGCCAAACGTCTCCAATGTGCCGCTAAACGGGCAGCAACCAGACATTAAAACAATGGCAGACTGAAAGTTTACAGATCCATGAAATTGTTTCCACTCTTCTCAAAAGCTTTGTTTTTTGCATTGTGTTAGTATCCCAAGTAAGTATAAAACTGTTTTCCAATGTCAATCTTATTTATTAAGGATGGGAAAAAAACTATTCAAAGCCCCTCAAAAATTATCTACATTTATTGTTGTGTTTGCAAATACTTTTTCTTCTTTCTACCGTGCAAATTTGCTGCTGTAGACTGTAAATTTCCCCACTGTGTGACAAATAAAGGATATCTTATCTTACCTCGCCTTGTTTGAGTGGCTCACCATCCAGACGAACACACACATGCATTATACAAATCTATCTATCTATCTATCTATCTATCTATCTATCTATCTATCTATCTATCTATCTATCTATCTATCTATCTATCTATCTATCTATCTATCTATCTATCTATCTATCTATCTATCTATCTATCTATCTATCTATCTATCTATCTATCTATCTATACTGTATATACGTATATATATACACATAGAGAGACAGAGAGAGAGACGGCAGCGGCATGGTGGTCGCACGTCGACCTCACAGTGCAGTGTGTATAGGGTTTACATGTTCTCCCCATGCCTTTGTGGGTTTTCTCTGGGTACTCCGTTTTCCTCCCACATTCCAAAAGCATGCATGGCAGGTTAGGGGAACACTCGAAATTGTCCATCGGTGTGAGTGTGAGCTTGAATGGTTCTTCATCTACAATATGTGTGCAACCAGTTTAGGGTGGACACCGCCTACTGCCGAAGACATCTGGGATAAGCTCCAGCACTCCTGCGACCCTCGTGAGGATAAAGCGGATAAGAAAATGGATGGATGGATATCATGACTGACTTAGGAGGCACTCTTTCACAGGTTAAGCTGCAATCGTTAGCCAGCCAATGCATTGCTTGCTAGCTTATGTGGCTTAAGCACTGAGTTTACCATGATAGTCCACGATCAGTGTTGGTGACTGTTCATCGTGGAGACACTGTTGTTGTTTATTCCTTTTTTTTTTTTACACAAAATTGGACCGATTTATCCTGTTTAGTTTTAAATTTGTACTGCCCTTGAATCTGTAATATATTGATGGCCTGACACTGCGTGGTTCTGACCATTTGCTTCCGACTTCTACATCCCATGCATAGGTAGCTCCATGTTGGACCATGTTAACACCTGTGAGTCCAGCCGAGTGAAGCTTTTGGGACCAGATCAGAAGACCTTCAAAATCATTGATCTGCTATTGATTTTGTGTTCAATGTATTTTAATGAGATGCAAAATTTTAATGTTGTCTCACAAACCTCAATGTGTGTATAAAGAACGGTCTGTACATATACTACATATGTACACACACACACACCACCATGTTGCCTGTGGGCAGTGCAACATGAGAAGTCTGCGGGACTCTTTTTTAAAAAAGAAACATTTTCGTTATTTCAGATGTGTGCATCAAACTGGTAGCCCTTCTCATTGATCATTATGCAAGAAGTAGTTCTCAGTTTCAAATAGGTTGTTCACCCAAATCTTCTAAAATATAGCTTTTATATTTTTGCATCTATGTCTTCCAGTGATTGAGGATTTGTTTTATTTCTGTGGCAAAAGTCCTGTTTTATTGATTACTATTCATATATGAGAACATTTTGCCAAAAATGAATGGCTACCTGGTGCTCCTTGAAAAAATGGTTTACATTAGCCTTGAGAAACGGGTCGGAAATAAATGCATATTGTGCATCTCTAAATTCAAATCATTGCACAGTTCTCTGACACCTGTGGGTGTTCACCGGAAAGGGTATTTCTTCATCTGCCGCACTCATTCCATCCGCCGTCACTTGTCGGCGCCACGCAAACGTTGGTGCCGTGCGGTCTTTGACAACTGTGGTGCCGGGTTGCATTTTCTCATCCTGCATCTGCAAGACTTTACGTGTCTTTCAATCGAGGAGTCATCCTCCTCACCAATGACAGCAAATGTCAGTCGAAGCATACAAGTGCACACAAATGATCCAAATTTTAATTTGGTAAACGGCTTTTATACAACGCGTGCAACATTGTGCTTTTCATGTAGATAAGCAAGAGAAAAATCTCAAGTTCAAACCCTAGGTGAATCCTTCTGTCAATCAACCATCCAAGAGTGTAAAGCATAATCACAGCAAAGAACTTTGAGCACTTTCAGTTGCAACAAAAAAAAAACAAAAACGAAATTGTTTTGGAAAACAGCCTGCTGCGAATGATAGGCAAATGTCAATTTTTACCTTAATTTACTCAATCCCATTACGGATCTGTGGGGAGTTGTCTTCGCACTGTTTTGCTCGCCTGTTCCTGAACTTCTCCTTTCTTCTGTTGACCTTTCCTTCACTCATCAAGGGTGCGGGCTCAGCTTTTGAATTTCCTTTCATGAGCATGACATCAAGTATGCCATAACCAAAAACACACAAATTACAGCAAACCTATGTCACACTTAATAGATTTAAAAATATACTGTCTATATTCTGGAGTATAAAATCTAATTTAACATTAAAGGCACAGCAACCCCCCCCCCACCCAAAAAAAATCATCTACTTAAATTCAAGCCAATGGACATACCTAGCCATTTCTCTTGTAGAGCCTTAACGAATCAGTATATCATAATAAGTCCTTTTACAACTTGTATGTATTCTCCATTGGTGGGGTACCTATGAGAAAGATTAAAGTCGCCAATAAAGCTGTAATTGTCACGGTTGCGAGGTGGTAGGTAGATGACCCCAAAAAGCAGGGAGGCAGGAGGAGTAGGGTGGACTGAACAACATGTCTTTAAAAAATAAAAGCACTAGCAGGGTACACTGTAGTACCTAACTCAAATACTTAAACAAAGTCCTGAAAATCATAAGAAACCAAAGTAGCAAAAAAAATGAAAAATACATACGGCAGGACGAAATACAAGCAAAGTGACGAGACAACGAGAAACACCTTGACAAGACATAAAGGCTTGAGCGATCTGATTGGTCAAACACCAGAGACCTGCATGCCGAAAACAGGTGGAGACAAAAAGGGCACATGAGGGAACAAAACCAAATGTCATCTAAACAAAAATCTAACAATATTATGTCAGCGCCTACTCGCGATTCGACTGAATTGGTCAGTCAACCTGGATTGCTGAAGCATCATGCATCCCTGGTAATCACAATTTGGGAAACCTTCAGTGAAGCAATTTATTTGACGGGCTAGAGGCCTCCAGCAGGTGGCAGATTGTATTCACAGTAGCACACGTGCGGCTAAAGTTGCGGTCCACCTCGAAAGTGTGTGTGTGTGTGTGTGTGTGAGCGCGCGCCAGGTAGCATACATATATGACGTAATAATTAAATGTATGACATAATAATTAAATGAAAAACTATGGCAAAAGTAGGACAAAATATCTATGGTCTAAAACTTAAGTGAACAAATATGGCAAAAGCTGTCTGTCTGGTAGGCCTAAATTTAATCCGGTGTTTTAAAACAATTGATATGACAAGTACTGTGGTTAAATTAGCGCCGCCATCTGTAGGCAGTCTCATCACCTAATGTGTGCTTTAAATATCATAGATTTACTTCCCAACCCCCGCATGTCAAGGAATCAAGGAATGCTGTACAGAGCCAAGTCCTGGTACACTTTAGAGCATGAAGAGCTCATGTATGTGAAAAAAAAAATCTGCTCAGCATTCTCTGTTCTATTGTATTTCATTTCAGTATGTAGAGAGCACATGCACAAGCGCAAACTGCCAAATCACAGCGGAAGAGTCAACTTGTCCAAATGCTGAGAATTCATTCCTAAATCTGCCGCCGGACGCCGTTGAAGGATATAACACTTTGCATTTTTTTCAAACTTAATAAAATGACCCCAGTTTGTAGGTTTTTATCATCTATTTGTGATGTCGTAGTCGTTGGAGACGAGTGTCTGTTTCATTATTTTTAGTACTGTCCATTCCAAATGTTTTAATGGGTTGTGGTCAGGGCGCTGTGCGTTGGTCAGTGAAGTTGGCCAACCGTGAAACACTTTTGGTAAGTATAGAAATGGTCTTAGCTGCTTACGCAAGCCTTGTGAGTTGTGGCTCACGTCGAGTGCCTCACAGAACAGCGCAGCTCTGGTCTGCGTAATCTTTATGTATCTCCAACGGCTTGTATTGGATGTGGGTTGGCTGAGTGACGCGCCAGTCGGAGCTTCGCTCTGCGCAATAAAGAGGCGCGGGTCAGTCAGCGAACGGGGAGAAGCAAAGCTGCACCAGCACACACCGCCGTGCCTTGTCAGTTCAGACGCATTTTGCGGCGAACTGAGAGGAGGAAACATGCTGTGGTTTCATTAAAACTCACGTCAAACATCGCGCTTCATCTTCACCTTGCCACGAACGCTTCCCATCCACGGCAGACCTCCGCGGCGAAGAGGGGGATCTTTCAGGGGTTTTTTTTGTTCGGTAAGTCCTCTCTTTTATTTGTAAACAAACACGCTCCTAAGTGCAACAACAGGAGTTTGCGTGAAGGCAAGTTGACGGTCACAAAACTATCACGCCCTTACTCATGGCGCCTTTTTGCGATGTAGTTTAGGACACAATTACTGAAATTCATACGGTGCATGAAATGTGTTGAAGGCTTGCGTGGGATTTTTATTTTGCAACAGGAATTATTTAAATTCCATACATAATTGGTCTACTGCTGCCAAATTTGTATGTCTACAAGTTGGGTAACTTCCAATATTATGGCTGATACGTCGTTCAAATGAATTTATGAGGACATTGATGATGTCTTTTCACTATACTGTACTTCACGCAGTAAAGTCTGAAAAAATACTTTTCAGAGTTGGTATTTTTTGGCAAAATTGACTAAATTGGCTCATTTATGCTGAATGACCTCCAGACAGCATCCCTCTTTGGTGAAGCAAACATGAACAAGCATAACTTGTGCAATTAGCCAAGTATGAATAAACATTGCTAGAGAGAAAGGTGGAGAAAGAGCCTTAAGATGACTTTTAAAGAAAACACTTACTGCATGCAGCTGCACCCCCTACCTCACTAATTCATGTTGCCGGTACTGTAATGAAGCATAATCCAATAAAGACCTTGTGTGTTAGATTGGAGGTCTGGGAGGAAGATGTGGAGCGTTAAAAGCATTGACTGTTTTTTTTCAGCACCTTGACTAATAAAGGTCTGATGACACCGGTGGTTATCCTTGGCTTGATGCCGCTTCATGTTGTGCTAATTGAAAAAGAATGGGTATCACATTTAAAATTGGAATTTTTTTTACAGACAAAGTAGAACTGTGTTTCCCAACTTTCATTGAGCCAAGACACCCATTTCACATTGGAAAAAAATTCAAGTCACCCTCCCACACAAAAAGTAATAAATACTAAAATAATGGTGTTGCAGTTTAATCTAAGTGTGGAATCTGGTCCCGTTTAAATTGAACACAAATCGACTGACACACTGGCAGGAAGCTGTGACTTATTCTGAATGGCAACAGCTTTATTGTAGCTTTCCACCAATTAATGGAAGAGCATTTAATTATTTTGCCTGTCACAATGTGCCGCTGGCAGCGATAGATGAACAAAGATGCCTTAAAGTTATAATGAATCATATTTTTTGCCCGAATGAAGTGAAGGTGGTATATTTCCTGCGGCACACCTGCTGATCTCTCAAGGCACACGAGAGTGACATGGCACTTTGCTTTTTGAAACACTGAACTTGAAACCTTTGGAGCTTTGTCCTTTTTAAAATCGATTATCTAAGATGTTACCTACTTTCATCAACAAACAGTCGTCAAAAATACAAACAAAATTGACAAATTGAAATTATTTTTGTGAAATGTCTCATGAGTGCAATTGCATACCTGCCATGCTGTTACTTTTAAATTCAAACTCCTCTCTGCTATTTAGATTGAAAGTATTCATACAGAACTGTAAACTCAAGTAATTTGGTTCGTAAACAATTGTATAGTCTTTAAAGAGCTGAAGTTTAAAAACACACAGACATACAGACACACACACACACACACACACACACACACACACACACGCAGACACACATTTGTGCAGATATTTTCAAAATAAGAACGTAAAAGCTACAGGAGCCACAAGCACGTAGATCAGGGGTGCACAAACTTTTTGGATCGAAGATCTACCTTTTGATCAACTAACCTCACGGGATCTACCCTTTACCGGCGAGCGCACGCATACACACACACAAATTTAAGATTTACCTGCTTTATTTTATTTTTTAAATATTTTTTTGGTGGAAATGAGACAAAAACAAAAAAATATATTACTAACATGTACAAAGACACACAAATGGTTTTTGTTTTTTTTCTTCTCGACACCCCTCGGATCTACTTGGGACCTGATCTACTTGGGACCTGTCTTAGATCTACCGGTAGATCGAGATCTACCTAATGGGCACCCCTGACGTAGATCATGTATTTTTTATTTACCTAATATCAAGATCTATTTTTAAAATCTTTAGTAATGAAATATATATGGTATATATATATACAGTACCTATATATATATATACGCAGGTGTGTGTGTGTGTGTGATTGAAAGGCCAAAATGGTTTTGGTGAGGCTCTTCGATGGGGGTTGTAGTGTGCCAGTCTGATCAGATTTACATGGAGGTGAGAAGCAGCGTCTCGGTCACCCAACAGTCCCTCGGAGGTGCTGAATGTAACAGTCTCGGCTTAAGCAGAGGATCCACGTGGCTCTCTGGATCTGGACGCCCCTGATATGCAGACATGAAAGGGTTAAAGGTGAGGAGAGCCTCAGCAGCAGAGCAACCTCTATCCTCTAATGACCTCCCGAGTAAAAGTCAATTACTTCTGCTCATGATCAGAAAGGAAGAGGCCACAGGGGGCCTGTTTGAGCTTCACTGCTCCTCATTACAACGACTTCATTCACTTTAGTGATTAGCGGCCTGA
Source organism: Hippocampus zosterae (assembly GCF_025434085.1). Lineage (NCBI taxonomy): Eukaryota > Metazoa > Chordata > Actinopteri > Syngnathiformes > Syngnathidae > Hippocampus > Hippocampus zosterae. Next base: position 21,309,805 of record NC_067464.1, on the reverse strand, counting down.
CCACCACTTGACGCCTTTGACATTAAGGCTATTATTGTTATTTATTTATTTTTTTGTTCACAGCACATGAACAACCTTGCATGGAGCTGTTAACAATAAAATATGCATGATTGGATGGTTCACAAAACTCTATGAGGCAGTGATGTATTTTAATATTTTCACAATGTGATTGTGATTTATGTAAACCTATTCAAACTATATTAGCTGAAGTAGATTGTTCTTGATGGTTAACCCATTACTTCACTGCTCTTTACCCTTCAGTCCAACAGTATTTCTAAAAATGTGTGATTATCTACAGTATTGCATGCTATATAAACTGAGTTGAAGCAAAAACGAAACTAATTTAATTATTTAGGTTCACACTCAAGAGATGTTGACCAACCCCTACGATTTGCTTCTTGATTAATGAAAGCATGAATATTAAACGAAGATATATTCATTGTAGTAGCCCAGTGGTGCAGTGGTTCACGCCTTGACCTCACATTCCCAGAGTTTGTGGGTTCAATCCCTCTGGCCTTCCTGTGTGGGGTTTGCTCCGAGCCTGCGTGGCTTTTCTCCGGGTGCTACGGTTTCCTCCCACATTCCAAAAACATGCATGGCAGGCTGATTGAACGTTCCAAATTGTCCCTAGGTGTGGGTGTGAGCGCGGAAGGTTGTTCATCTGTCTGTGCCCTGTGACTGGCTTGCAACGGGTTCAGGGTGTTACCCACCTTCTGTGGGTTTTCTCCGGGTACTCCATTCCCTCCCACATTTCAAAAATATGCAGCATAGATTAATGGGACACTCAAAATATTCCCTAGGTGTGATTGTGAGCTAGAATTGTTCGTCTATGTGTGCTCTGCGATTAGTTGGCAACCGGTTCAGGGTGGCCCCCGCCTACAGTCTGAAGACAGCTGGGATAAGCTCCAGCACATCCATGAGCCTTGTGAGGGTAAGCGGATCAAAAAATGAATGCATGGTCGATCATCAGGGCTTACCATTATTTAATTGTATGAGCTCAACATCATTTACTGTTCAAGGCCAAATGATGTTATATTATTGCTAAGTGTAATTGTTGTATCAATAGGTTATTGTTGCGGGAAAGTGTTGTATCAACTACCATGTTTATTATTGACAGCATGTCTATTTCAGAAAAATAGTTCAATGGTACAGGTCAAGTTAATCCTTTAATAACAAAACAATATATTGGTATATTAATGTATATATTGTGTTGGATTTGCCTGTTGGTGTAGTGTATGTTGTACAACAATAGATTTTATGGTACGCAGAGACAGTCGGATATGACTCTTCGACATTGATAATGAAATTAGTGGGAGGATCTCATTCGTTTTTCCTACTCTTTACCTCATTCATTAGTCATGCTTGTTTTGATGATTTCTATGAATTAACTAAAAGTTTTGGTGACATATTCTGTTACTTTATGATACTTTTCAAATACAGTAAATGTTATATTATTTTATACATGCTCAAAATAAACAGAGAGGGAAGCGCAGAAAGCAAAGTATGTAAGCCTGATGATTTTTTTCAATCTTTCGAGGTCCCTCCATCTGAGACATGCTTCATGAACAAGAGGTAGTTTTACTCGGCAGTGCTTATGACATGAATACATTTTCATGAATCGGATTATCGTCCGTTGTTCATTGATTTGTCTTTGGCCAAGAGCTGGGGGAAATGTAGTTGTTCACATACTGTAGGTGACGTTTTTATGAAGCTGACGTGCTGTTGGCGGCGTCCTCCTTTCACCTAAATCAACTCCCCTCTTACCCCCAACCCAGATAGATCCATAGAAAACAGCTGGATGGATGCTAACCTGTTTTATAAGCATTTCAGAAAAGGGAAGACGTCGAGATATTTCATCCACAACGAGTGAACATTAGCTTCAGTTTTATGTACAGCGTGCAGAGCTGCTCAAATGGAGCGGGGAGCTGCTCTGCTCGCTGTCAATCATAGACACAAGACACAAAGACACATTGTTGTCTTGTTATTCCTGCTTATCAAAACCTGATTTAACAGCTCACAGGCTCTTGATAAATGTTGCCATTCTCTTACACCACCTTCAACAGCTCCAGGCATGTTTCTGGCAACAGCAAACACACATATACGCTTTTCTCAATTTCTGTCTGGCGCATTCATGTATGTGTCTTCAAGCTGCCAAGTGTGATTCACTCACCTTCCCTGACACATTTACCTCATGCATACACTCTCATTTGTCACGGTGCATTGTTACAGAGCTATTTCTTGCACAATTTTCAAGCAATTCACATGAGCAAAACGTTTTAATAAACCTTGTAGTGTTCACCACGACAGTGAACACTGATAGGGAAAGTATCAGCAATGCACGTGGATAAGTACTGTGGAAACTCGTTTTTAAAAATTTCCCAATCCTTTATTTTTTTTCCCAAGACAATAGTTCTGTTAGCTACGATAGAGCCACCTTCAAAGAGTTTCTGCGTTGTGGTTCAAACAGTGCAGCCCCTTGAAACGTGCACTCTTCATAAGCAGATTATGACTGCTCCTTGAACAGCGTTTATCAAAAATCAAAGTTCGATGTGTAAAAGTGCCAGATGTTGGGCGGGGCGGGGACGGGTGGGCGGGGGGGGGGGCTCAAAATCCAACTCACCATTCTTGATTGGGCCTGGGGGGTTCTGATGTATTTGTAATCTATATACTAAACACAGCGAAGCTTTACAACACAAAAAAGAATTTTGAAATTAGTTTGGATCCTGTTCTCGTTATTGCTAAACAACATTATCCGTCGGAGGGGGGGGGGGGGGGGGAATTTGCTGGAGGCAGAACATTTTTTGTTTCGGGAAGACACTCTAACTTGGTCAGCGTAAAATACAAAATCCCTTGAAGCACAGGTGTCAAACTCAAGGTCCGCCGCATTATTTTGTGTGGCCCGCGAGCTCAAATCAAGCATGTCAACTTTCCATCATGCTTGCTCAAGGCCGAACCAAAAATTCAAATTCCATCCATCCATCCATTTTCCAATCCGCTTTATTCTCACAAGGGTTGACTTCTGATTTCAAAATTAGCACCACACCAATTTGTTGTGCACTGAATATGTAAAATGTGGAGGTGATCAAGCATTTATACGGTTTTCCAAAATTCACAGTCATAATGGCCCTCTCAGGGAAACCTACAATGTTGCCTGCGACAAAAATGAGTTTAACATCCCTGCCTTGAAGTATTGAAACTGTGAAACAGCCAATTCCTGAAAATGTTTGGTTTAACGTTTCAGTCTTCATTGTAAATCCGAACTGCAACATGTGTCTAACAGATCATTTTGAAGCGGTCTGTTCTTTTTCCCTTAGCCGCGTGTATAAATCATATTTCGATTGTTGCAAGCGGTTTTGGTTGTTGTTTTGATGGCATCAGGAAGGAATGACTCTTCTTGACACATGAAGTAGCGATGATTCAAAGAATTTGAATTGATCCGCCAATGTGTTCTGTTTGTTCCAGACATCTAATTGGATTTCTTGCCTCCGCCATGGGCAGCAAGACTCTGGCAGCTCCAGTCCCTCTCCACCCATCTCTCCAGCTGGCGAATTATTCCCTTCTCCAGAGCTCCACAGGCCTTCAGCTGCCAACGGATCCCTTGCACAGCATCTACAGCTTCAGTGCCTTGCATGCCATTCAGCTTCACCAATGGACCCCGGGCTACCTGCCGGTGGCCTTGCCTCGGTGCACTCTTTCAAAACTACCTATCCAATTCTCTTCGATGGCCTCCATCCCGATCTTCCCTCATCACCCGCAGCCCAAGCAGGTTTCAGTGGCTCAGATGCAGAGCTCAAAGGATAAACCTCGCTTTGACTTTGCCAACCTGGCCACAGCAGCCACCCAAGAGGATCATCTGAAGGCGGAAGACCTGAGCATGTCAGGTGTTGCTGCTGCCGCTGCTGCCGGCGCTTCGTCTCACCATTCTGAGTCAACCGGCCTCGGGTGCCTCCTGGATGTGGCCAAGCTCTCCTACCCTGAGCGCAAATCCAGTCGTGGCCGGTTGCCCTCAAAGACCAAAAAAGAATTTGTCTGCAAATTCTGTGGCCGCCATTTTACAAAATCCTACAATCTGTTAATCCACGAGAGGACGCACACAGATGAGAGGCCGTACACTTGTGATATCTGCCATAAAGCCTTCAGAAGGCAGGACCACCTACGAGATCACAGGTAAGGTCAAACATTGATGTGAAACCTTCTTTTGACTTTTGTTCTATGGTCCTAGTTTTCAGCATGGCAGTCAAGCAACACACGAGAAGAGCTTGAGGAAGCTCAATTTCTCAACATTTTGTCTCAGTGGGACATGTTTGGGCACAGCGTTAAGGAACAGGAGACCCAGCCTTAAGCATAATAGTATAAGTTTCCGGAGGAGCAGACATAGAGAACTTGATTAAAACGGACAAGTACTGATACATATTGCCTGTTTTATATTGAAGAATATATTTGGAAACAATTTCTAGGAAATGGAAAAACCTTTTGGGACATCAAGTTCATACCCAGTTATACTTTTAAATAAATGATTTATAGTCTGATCCTTGTCATCACTTTGTGTCGCAAATAATTTGACATGTAACAGCAAGTTTAATGGAATCAGACCAGAATGAAAAGTATTTAGTGGGGAGAGCATGTTTTAAGATATAGCGTAGGTGTGGTGTGGAGAGGACAGTACTTGCCACAATAGCAGCAATACAAAAATGAAAACACGAGCAATGGTTTCTCCTACCACATTTTTTTACTTGATTATTGACATTGTTGGGCAAGTTCAGAAAATGATTGCATGCATCTTTCAAGTATGTTGAAATATATTCTATTTGAAAGGCCCGAGTCACAGTGGTGTGCAACGTATTCACAAAAAAAATCATAGGAAAAACATTTGCTCTGAAAGCTGCATTGAAAACGCTTATTCGCTCCTCTGCCATTTGAACACAGAAACAACAGTTTCACCATATATAATATCTCCAGGGATGTGCGAAATGGGTGCAGTATCATCGTGTGAATGAGGATGTGTGTGTGCATACACGTGTGGGATGCAGTGTGTTGCGGCTCAGCCTGAATGTTGTCCGATTGGCAGCCAAAAGTTCTCCACAGTGAAAAAATATTTTTATCTGAGTTTCAAATGTGACAACTCGATGCAATTATAGATAGATAGATAGATAGATAGATAGATAGATAGATAGATAGATAGATAGATAGATAGATAGATAGATAGATAGATAGATAGATAGATAGATAGATAGATAGATAGATAGATAGATAGATAGATAGATAGATAGATAGATACCCTAAACCCTAAACTGCCAATCACAAGGCAAAACTTAATCATGAGCCATCAGGGCAAACAACTAATCATGCTCACAATCACACCAAAGGACAATTTAGAGCAGGAGTGTCCAAACTTTTTTGACCGAAGATCAAGTTTTGAAGCAGCCACTCTCCACAATTGACCAGTTACCTCACAATCACACACCCACACACACACGCATGTGTGTGTGCACTAATGCAGACATGCATCCACACACACGCCAGGATGACCAACATAACAGCCCCTAACATGAATGAAACAGAAAAGTAAAGTAGATAAAAGAGTTAGTGAAAAGGAAATCACTGCCGACCTTAATAGAGACCCGACGCGTAGTGCATAAACATGACTATCGAAGCTCACATGTAAATTTTTAAAAGGCTTGTCCTGGTGCTCCACATTGCCATTCTCTGTCAGTGCCCTCGGTGAAGTGCAGATGAAACAAACTGAATGAGAATTTTAAAAACAGCATTATCACAGCAGCCGTGATCGCAAGCTGGAACTGGTGACCGCTCACAACCTCCGGTAATGCCGGTCAGGCATCACCTTAGGTCAGGGGTCGGCAACCCAAAATGTTGAAAGAGCCATATAGGACAAAAAAAAAATGTCTAGAGCCGTACAAAAATAAGCCTTCTTGTAAAACGTACAATGAAGGAAACACATGCTGTATGTATGAAGGAGACTGGACTGTCTCAGAATTGTTTGTTATTCATTCCTTTGTTGTGTGTTCACAAACGCCCCCATAGAATTTATTTTGTGATTTCTTCGTTTGATTTTTTTGTGTTGGTGAATTATTTAGCTTTTCTTAGTGTTCATGAAGTGATCATTAATTTCTTTTTTTCGGAGGCTGTCTTTGAGCGCCTCTCAAGTCGAACTATTGTCCACTCATAATTAATGGAAAACATGCCATTTAATAAAACACAAACATTCTAGTCGTGTGTCATTTAAACAGGAAAAAGAGCCTCATTCAAAGTAAACTACGCCCATGTTCGAATGACTGAATGGATCGATCAACAGTCAGTGTCAGTCGTAAATGTGAGTGTATGTGTGTTAATTCATGCTTCAAAATAAAGTAGAACAACTGAGTGGGCCCCATGCTGTACTGAAACTGTAAGGGAAGTGGGAATTGTGTAGTGTCCCGCATTTAGATTGAATTGAGGTGGAAATGAAAGAAGGAGACATCACTGTGTAAAGCATATCACCAGATGGGCTCAGGAACCTTTGAGAAAACCAATGTCAATTCTAGATACAGTTCGGCTCCATGAAGCTAAAGCAACTGATAAACAACACTAAGAAATGTCACCGGCTTCTCTGGGCCCGAGCTCATCTAAGATGGACTGTGCAAATGTGTCTACAGCAGTGTTTCTTAACTTTGTCAGATGTACTGAACCGAACCAGTTCATAATATGCAGATTCACCGAACCCTTCATTAGTGAAAAACAAAAATAGGAGTTTTTACTGTCACGTTCTGCCCGAGGCGATGAACAGATCGCCTCGTACAGAACAAAATAAAGGGATGGATTCCCAGTAAAGCAGACACGGAAAGATCTTGTCAGAAGAACAAAAGAATCTTTAATGACTAACAGAAAGAGCCCGACAGGGAAACGGTAACAAAAAGCGCTGGTCAATTAAGGACCAGGAAATAAGGAAACAACCGAAAACGCTCGCTGAAAAAACAAACTGCGAGGAAGTACTGATTAGGCAATATATATGTATACAATTTAGTGACTAACGCGAATAGCAAGAGTAATGGCCGCAAGGCAAGAAGGCAACGAGTAGTCTACAATAGAGGAATTAGCACGAGAGAACAATGGCACGGCGTGGAATTCTCCGGCAGTGAGTGGACTGCCAGAGCCTCTTAATAAAGGCAGATAATCAACCCGAAATAACGGACAGGTTTGCAGTTGGCGGAGGGAAAAGCCCGCCACCTGCTGGCGGGCACGGGACGTGACAGTACCCCCCCCTCAATGGACGCCTCCCGGCGGACTACCCGGCCGGGACGGATGAGCAGTGTGGAAGTCGCGCAAAAGGGACGGATCAAGGATCCAGGAGCGGGGCACCCATTGCCGCTCCTACGGCCCGTAGCCCTCCCAGTCGACCAGGTACTGGAAACCCCTGCCCCTGCGCCTGAGAGTCCAGGATGGCACGCACCGCGTACACCGGGCCACCATCGACCACCCGCGGAGGTGGTGGCGGAGCGGGAGAAGGCGCCAAGGTACTGGAAGACACAGGCTTGAGCAGGGAGACGTGGAACACGGGGTGAACCCTCATGGTGGCCGGTAGCCGGAGCCTGACTGCGACGGGACTGATGACGGCCTCGACCTCGAATGGTCCAGTGAATCGGGGTCCCAGCTTTGCAGACGTGTCGGCCAGGCGAAGATCCCACGTTGCCAGCCACACCTTCTTTCCCACCACATATGAGGGCGCCGGGCGCCGACGACGATCTGCGATATGCCGGTTCCGGGTCGCAGTGCGGGACAACGCAGCCCGGGCCTCCTTCCACATGTGATGGGCCCGCTTAAGGTGGTGCTGTACAGAAGGGACCTCCACCTGCCCCTCCTGGGACGGCAACAGTGGCGGCTGGTAACCGCAAGCCGTCATGAATGGCGATCTGCCTGTGGCGCAAGAGACGAGGGTGTTGTGTGCATATTCCACCCAGGGTAGGTGGTCGACCCAGGATGCGGGACGGTGGAGGCACACACAGCGGAGGGCCGCCCCCAGATCCTGGTTGGCGCGCTCAGCCTGTCCATTGGACTGGGGGTGGTATCCCGAGGTCAGGCTGGCCGTAGCTCTGAGGGACCGGCAGAACCGCTTCCAGACGCGAGACACAAACTGGGGCCCCCGATCCGACACAATGTCCGCTGGAATGCCGTGGAGACGGAAGACGTGTTTGACGAGGAGGTCGGCGGTCTCCAGCGCCGACGGCAACCTGGACAAAGGCACAAAACGAGCTGCCTTGGAGAAGCGGTCCACGATCGTGAGCACGACAGTTCGACCCCGGGAAGGAGGAAGGCCCGTGATGAAGTCCAGAGCGATGTGGGACCACGGGCGAGGAGGAATGGGCAACGGCTGGAGCAGTCCCGCCGGAGGTTGATGGGACGACTTGCCGCAGGCGCAGGAGGTGCAGGCATTGATGAACTCCGTCACGTCACTAAGGAGCTCCGGCCACCAGAACCGCTGGGCCACGATGCACCGGGTCGGGAGCATGGTCTCCGGGGACCGGTCCCTCCCCACAGGTTCGTGGAGACGGGAAAGGGAGTCGGGCTTGGTGTTCTTGGACCCGGGAGAGTAGGTAAGGACAAAGTCGAACCTGGTGAGGAACAGGGCCCACCGGGCCTGACGGGCGTCTAGTCTTTTGGCGGAGCGGAGATAAGCGAGGTTCTTATGATCCGTGTAGACCGTGAAAGGTTCCTTTGCCCCCTCGAGCCAGTGCCGCCACTCCTGCAAGGCGGTCACAACTGCCAACAGTTCACGGTTGCCCACGTCGTAATTGGATTCGGCAGCACTGAGTCGACGGGAGAAGAAGGCGCAGGGGTGCAGCTTCTGGTCGACCGGAGAACGTTGGGACAGCACCGCACCCACCCCTAAATCCGAGGCGTCCACCTCTACGATAAAGGGAAGATCAGGATCAGGATGTTGTAGTACGGGGGGCAGTGGCGTGCGGTGAGGTTCATGGTTGGTGAGGCACCGACTCCTTTAGTGTCAGATTTACAAATGTATCAACCAAAAACGGTAGCTTATTCAATTGGCTACTGGTTATTTCATATCCAAAATTTGACCCCATGGGTAAAAATACAATATTCTATTGTATTTTTCTTAGACTCATTTATTTTGTTATAAGATTTTGACAGGCTCTGCAGTTTGGTGTCATCAAAATGTTGTGACATCATTAAATTTTGTACAGTTGACCAAACCGAGGAAAGCTAGCTCACAAAATGATCAAACCTAGCTTTCATCTGAACACTGATGTTGACCATAATGTTGTCGAACATTTGTTTTCTCTCGTCTCTGACCGACTGATTTCTTCCACTGTTGTTTCGGCCAAGTGTGCTGCATTTCTGCTCAAATCGCTCATACAGTGTGTTAAAGTCCCGTCTCATGCGTTCAACAACTCCGATGGTGTCATGGGTTCGCGCACAACAATATCCAATGTCCATGACTTTGTTTTGCAGCACTCTAAAAAGTGCATCAGTTTCACTGAAAATGCCCTCATATGCCACCATTAAAAAGCATGTCGATGCTTCTGACAGCCATCGATCATATCCAGTGACCATCATTTGAGTATCATTGTCCCAGCGATCGGGATCATAGGTTTGTGCTACTAGTTTTTTAACACAGCTGTTTTCTCCAACACTTCCAAGACATACGCAGCTACAGCAGGGGCTCGCCTATCATCACTTACATCATCAAATCCTAAAAATGGGGCGGCCCGGTAGGCCAGTGGTTAGCACGTCGGCTTCACAGTGCAGAGGTACCGGGTTCGATTCCAGCTCCGGCCTCCCTGTGTGGAGTTTGCATGTTCTCCCCGGGCCTGCGTGGGTTTTCTCCGGGTGCTCCGGTTTCCTCCCACATTCCAAAAACATGCATGGCAGGCTGATTGAACACTCGAAATTGTCCCTAGGTGTGATTGTGAGCGTGGATGGTTGTTCGTCTCTGTGTGCCCTGCGATTGGCTGGCAACTGATCCAGGGTGTCCCCCGCCTACTGCCCGAAGACGGCTGGGATAGGCTCCAGCACCCCCCGCGACCCTAGTGAGGATTAAGCGGTTCAGAAAATGGATGGATGGATGGATCCTAAAAATGCTTCCACCACCACAGTCCACTTCACTTTTGGCAACATAGCGCAAAATAACAGATCTGTGCTTTGTTTGTGATATCCGTAGTCTCGTCCAACTCTATGGAAACAAATGGGGCCGCATTGATCTCCCTTTTTAGATCATTTATTATCACATCACCGAAAATTTCAATTATATCGTTCTGTATTCTATTGGACAAGCCAGAAAGCACACTGGATGAGTCCAAATGTCTAGCTAACCTCTCATCTTTCTCATCAAAAGCATGTGATAGTTCTACATAATCGCCACGATTAGAAGAGCTTGCCCTCTCGTCGTGACCACGAAATGCCAACTCCCGTTTAGCGAAAAAGCAGGTTGCATGAATGAGGTCTTTCACAATCTCTCGGTTTTCCCTTACCTTGGCATTGCGGATGCTAACGTTGAACCTCCGCTGTTCGTTCAATGCCAAATCGATCCTTGCGCTTTTTATATCACAATATCCAGACAAATTGAGAACAAAAGGCAGGGAAAACAGTAAAGACGGGTTTTCGAAGGACAGCCACATCACCGTTCTTTTCGGCTTTACCACTCCGTTTGAAAAGTTATCCGGGCTGTCCCGTAGTTTGAAGCAAACCTTTTCACTCCGGCGTTGGTCTACCTGTGTTAATCACGTCCACTTTTGACTGAAAGCCCAGTTTTGAGAAGTTTTTAAGCTTCAATGTATAATCCTTTTCTTCCATTTTGGCTGTCCGACGTAGCAAATTTAAAAAAGGATCGCACTTGACTCGCCTGGCGCCTCTGCACAGAAGAAGAGCGCAACGTACCTGTTTGCTCACGTACGCCCTCTTAATTGCGGCAGAGAACGATCTGCCGCAACCTATGCCTTTTCACTGCGGTTTTATTTCCCATCAGCAAATCTAAATATGTCACAAAAAACATTAAACTTTAATGGTTTAAAAACATTAGCCAGACTTAGGAAAAGCAGATCAAATAAATGTATCTGCAAATGTTATATTGCTGATGTGCAGATGTACGGCAAGCAGGACGTGCCAGTTGCATGTATCAACCCAGTTTGTGATGATTGCGCAATGCAATGCGCGTTCAGAGGTGCGGCACTGCCTCACCTGCCTCCCCTGACCGCACGTCCCTGACGGGGGGACTAGTAAACGCCGCCTTCAGGTTAGCGAACGCCGCATCCGCGGTCGGGTCCCACTTAAATGGGATTTTGACGGACGTAAGGCGGGTTAAGGGAAGCGCCTTCTGGCTGTAACCGCGGATAAAACGTCTGTAGAAGTTGGCGAACCCCAAAAAGCGCTGCAGTTCCTTGCGATTGGTAGGAACCGGCCAATTAGTGACCGCACGCGTCTTAATGGGGTCCGCTCGTAACCTGCCCTGTTCTATAATGAACCCCAGGAAGGAGATGACGGGAACATGGAATTCACACTTTTCTGCCTTGACGAAGAGCCGGTTCTCCAGTAGACGTTGTAGCACCAGCCTAACATTTTGCTGGTGCTCGTGTAATGACCGGGAAAAAATCAAAATGTCGTCAAGATAAACGAAACAAAAAATGTTAATCATGTCCCTTAAAACGTCGTTGATCAGGTTCTGGAATACGGCAGGAGCGTTTGTCAGTCCAAAAGGCATAACCAGGTATTCAAAATGGCCCAGAGGGGTCTTAAAAGCGGTTTTCCATTCGTCACCCTCCCGGATGCGAACCAAATGGTAAGCGCTGCGCAAGTCTAGTTTTGAGAAGACGGTGGCTGATTGCATTGGGGCGAAGGCGGAGTCCAACAAGGGTAGTGGGTATCTATTCTTGATTGGTATTTCATTTAATCCCCGATAGTCTACGCAGGGTCGCAGGGTCTTGTCTTTCTTCCCCACGAAGAAAAAACCCGCCCCTAACGGTGAACGTGATGGTCTAATGAGACCTGCAGCGAGCGAGCTGTTGACGTACTCCGTCAACGCCTCGCGCTCGGGTTGGGATACCTGATACAGCCGCGAGGTCGGCTACGGAGCGCCCGCCTGCAGGTCTATAGCGCAATCGTAGGGGCGGTGTGGGGGCAAGGAGCGCATGCGATCCTCGCTGAATACTTCCCTACGATCCCGATAGCAATCCGGCACTCCGTCAAGGCCGATCTCCTCGGGGCGTGTGACGCGTTCCTGCTTCCCGACGGCTGATTGTAAACAGTGCTGATAACAATACTGGCTCCAGCTATCTATTGCTGGGCGCGCCCAGGAAATCACGGGATTATGTGTTTTAAACCAGGGTAATACGAGGATGATCGGAGCGTTGCGGGACCGCATTACGTAAAACCGGCGATGCTCGATATGATTGCCGGAGAGTTGAAGTTTTAGCGGCTCCGTTCTATGCATTACTACCGCCAAGAGACGCCCATCAAGATTACGAACCCGCTTCTTATCGATCAATTCTTCCAAAAAACAACCCAGCTCGGATGCGAGATTGGTGTCCATTAAACAGTCATCTGCTCCTGAGTCTACCAGGGCCCGAACCCGCCTCGACCGGGACCCACCAAATATCTCCCCCTCGAGCTCAAGTCTGTTGGGGTGTCCCGGTCGCGTGTCGCCTCGCCTAGACTCGGGTGTGACGCGCGGGGTCGTGACTCACAGTACTCGGGGTGGACATGGAATGACGACCCCGGATAGCTGGTTGCGGCGTGAGGAGATGGTTGGACGCTGTCAGTCGTCGCACGATCGCTGAGACGGCGCCTTCTTTCCTCCGCACCAACGTCCTTGCCTCCCAGCTGCATCGGTTCCTCCGTGGGTGCTGTCTCCCGGACTCGGGAGTGGTCACCGAGCCCCACTACCCCACGATGTTCCTCACGGTACGCGGTGCGTCGCAACGGAAACCGATCACCTCCACGCTCCCGGCTTCGCTCCCTCAGGCGATTGTCCATGAGGAGGGAGAGGTCGATCAGCTCCTCCAGATCGGTGCTGTGGTTGCGGGTCGCCAACTCGTCCTTGAGTTGCGAGTTCAGGCCACGGCGAAACAGTCCACACATTGCTCGATTGTCGTATCCACTTTGTGCGGCCAGGATCCGGAACTCAATGGAGTAGTCCGCGACCGATCGCTTTCCCTGGTGGAGGGCGAGTAGCCGACCCTCTGCTTCTCTGCCCCGCACGGGATGGTGGAACACCCGACGAAATGCTGCCACAAAATCAGGGAACGACGAACGGAGATTCGGCTTTGCGTCACTGGTCGCAATCGCCCATGACGCCGCCGGACCTGTCAACAGACTCATAACATAAGCCACCTTGGCGGCGTCATTAGCGTAGGCAGACGGCTGTTGGTCAAATATGAGAGAGCACTGGTTTAGGAAGTGTCCACACCGCCCGTGCTCACCCCCGTAACGAGGGGGGTGTGGAAGCGATGGCTCCCTCGACATAGTGGGATATGAGGAGGGCGCTTCCGGGGTGGTTGGACGAACCCCGGGGGGGGGGGGGGTGGTCTCCGTTCCTCCACCCGAACTAAGCGAGGTTCGAAATCATCGAACCGATGAGCCAGCATGGAGACCGCGCCGCAGAGTTCCGAAATGGCTTGGCCCTGCTGACTCATCTGTTGCTCTTGTCGGGAAAGAGCGGACAATATCTTTTTGATTTCTGCGGGATCCATGGTGGCCGGAGAATTCTGTCACGTTCTGCCCGAGGCGATGAACAGATCGCCTCGTACAGAACAAAATAAAGGGGTGGATTCCCAGTAAAGCAGACACGGAAAGATCTTGTCAGAAAAACAAAAGAATCTTTAATGACTAACAGAAAGAGCCCGACAGGGAAACGGTAACAAAAAGCGCTGGTCAATTAAGGACCAGGAAATAAGGAAACAACCGAAAACGCTCGCTGAAAAAACAAAGTGCGAGGAAGTACTGATTAGGCAATATATATGTATACAATTTAGTGACTAACGCGAATAGCAAGAGTAATGGCCGCAAGGCAAGAAGGCAACGAGTAGTCTACAATAGAGGAATTAGCACGAGAGAACAATGGCACGGCGTGGAATTCTCCGGCAGTGAGTGGACTGCCAGAGCCTCTTAATAAAGGCAGATAATCAACCCGAAATAACGGACAGTTGTGCAGTTGGCGGAGGGAAAAGCCCGCCACCTGCTGGCGGGCACGGGACGTGACATTTACAAGTTTAAGACATTAAAAAACACATGTATTTAAAACTGAAAAAGTCAATAACATTTCAAGAAATGAAAAGATTTTTTTTTATTTTACGACATACTATGACGACAGTCACACATTGACGAGTGAGCACACTAAATTTCCCACAGCACTGATTGCACATGCGATGTAATGTGATCATCTGCAGCCAGTGATGGCCAAGTGCGTGTGTCATAGTGTCATAACTAGTCGGGTGTGTGGCAGAGCCTCCATTAGACACCTGCAACCGATTAACCGAATCCCATGCCTCACTACCTTCAATAAAGCACATTGAAAATATTAAATTCAAAACAATTGTCTTTTAAAAAAATCAATTTCAGACACCTCATTTAATCCCCCTCAAGTCCAAATGCACTCAAGTAATCCAAACGCATAGTAATAATATTTGGGGTAATACGAAATTATATTCATCAAGGCATTAACATTTTTTTTTCTGAAAGCAAAGAATCTATTTTGAGCAGATACAAACATTCCATTCTAGCTTTCAGTTCCATAGTTATTCTCCCAGGCGGTAGTGGCATCACAAGACATTACATAGTTTGTATTTGACAAAACCCTAAAACCTGGTCTGGATAGTGTAGCATTGCTCTGTGCGTGAATGTTGCCTTCATTTTGACACTTTGACAACTGGCTGGTTTGCCAACCGTTTGATCATGTAGAAGTTTTAATCAGCTGACGGCTGTTCAGATGTTGACTGGTTTTGCAGAGTCTTTGGACCACCTTCAAAATTACATGGCAGCAAAACAGATTAACAAAACAATTAACATGACCGGTTGTGGGTCCAATTTTCAACCCTTGTGCCCATGTCAAAGTGTCCTTGAGCAAGATACTGAGCCCTGATTTGCTTCCACTCGGAGCTGCCTACCATTGGTGTACAAATGTGCACGTGAATGGGTAAATGTGAGCCTTTGTAAAGTGCTTTGGGCACCATGTGGGGTAGATAAAGCATTATATATCTATAAGTGCTCTCCATCTATCGTTTTTGCAACCCAATACTCACACACATTAGTGAGACCTTGTCTTCCAGATGGTAGAAGAGTGTGCCAATTCCACAGACATAAATAATGTGGACATTAACACTTCATACCATCCTTTCAATGCAATCAAATTCCTTCATGGACTCTTGGCTTTTCATCTCATCTCATCTACATGTTACCTTTTGGAGAACACTGCAATTGGCTGGTAACCATTTCAGGGTGTCTGAAAACAGCTGGGTTCGGCTTCAGCATGCCCGCGCCCCTCGTGAGGATAAACGGATTAGAGAATGGATGGATTTTGGAGATTTGCCACATTGTTTGTCAAGCGGGTAACAAATGGAGCTCATTAGAGTGAATGGATTCATTTTTGCTACTCAGCCCCAAAAAATCCATGTGCAGCTCATCACTCTAGCTCCCTATACTTGCTTCAATCAAAACATGTGAAGTGTCAATTAACCTGATTGGCTGTGTCGCCCATGTGACGATGTGGTGTCACACGAAATACAAATATTGGCCAATCTGTTTTACAATATGAAGTTGAAAACTCAGGTGGAAATCAAGTTACGAGGATTCTTTTTTGATCAAATAACATAATATGACAGTTCACCTTTCTTTCCATGTATAGCACTTTGTATGCAGCGATGGCTGGTTGAAAGTGCTCTATAAATACAGTTGAGTTGAGTTCTTTCAGGAAGTTTGATTTTATCTTGCAAGCCAGGAGGAAAATGATGGTGAAGAAAAATGTCCTCGACTCTAACTCGTCAGCTTCAATGAAATAAGGGCATGGTTCCAATTTCAAAGAGACACCAATCAGAATCGAATCCAACTGACACCCCATTTTAACACCGATCAGTGTTACATCCCATACTACAAAGGCTACTTTATTCCTGAGTGGTGTTTGTCAAACTGTTTTTAATGGTATTCCCGATCTTTTAACAGATACGAATATACAGTAGATAGGATAAGAAAACCTTTATTTGTCTCACAATGGACAAATTCCCAAATTACAGCAGCAAAAATGTATGTAAGGGAGAAGTCAAAGAACAAAAAGTATATAAGTAAATATAAATTCTAAAATATTAAAAAAAAACATTCAGAATGGGTGAGTGGGGGTGGGACCAGGTTTCCAGGTCAGGTCTGTCTATTCAATAGCCTGACAGCAGTCGGCAGGAACGAGCGGCGGTACTTCTCCTTCTTGCAGCGCGCGTGTAACAGTCTCTGGTTGAAGGAGCTGCCCATTGCTGTCAGGGTGGCCTGAAGGGCATGGGGAGGTCTTTTATATATCTCGATAAATGGGATACAACCACGCAGTTTTTTGTTCTGTTAAATCCCAAATTTGTCCCCAGAATGAATTTGACCCCTTTTTTCAAGCTGCCACATGCATTTCAAAAATTGAAAAAGAAACTCTCGAAAACAAAAGAAAACCGATGAAAACTACAAAACGATGTGTAATAATTGCAGACATGCATGAAAGTAGATGAGGAATGCACTCAAAATGATGAAGACTGTCTCAGGTTTGTGCGGAATTCAAAACTTCCTGGGATGCGTGGGCTCACAACAGCAGACATGATAAGACGTCTACAAAGCATGTAACTACCAGTATATATGTGTATTTAGAGGAGTTTTTTTTCTTTTCTGAAATTCAGTTGTGCCCACTTGATTAATAAAACACACACACACACACAACTGTGCCCCTGAAGTGAAGAAGACGAAGGCGTTGCTAGTTTTGGTACCGGAAAAATGAAGAACAATAATAAGGTTGATTAAGGTTTCGACTGATACGACTATTAACGCTGTTCTGACTTCTTACTTATTGCTAACAGTGCAATGTTGTGTTCTATTCTGCAGGTACATTCATTCCAAAGAAAAGCCCTTCAAGTGTCAAGAGTGTGGGAAAGGCTTCTGTCAATCCAGGACACTGGCTGTGCACAAAACATTACACATGCAAGTCAAGGAACTGAAGCCAGCCAAGATGAAATGAATATGTTTTCTTCAAGGGAAGGGACGGGGACACTGGATATATCCAGTTCAGTATGACCAAATACGATAATCAACCAGACTTAAAAAAAAAAATCTCAGTTATTGGTAGGAAAACCTCCAATTTCTTCCACTTATGTGGGAACGCTGCTCAAGGATTAACATTTTCACCCGCATTTTTTTTTTTTACAAGATGCAGAAATAAGCCTTTGTGAAGAAGTGCATGGCTAGTTAGTAAAGTTGTATTGACAAAGACTCCAATGGATATGTGGAATGTGAAATCACAATAACAATTAAAAACAAACACAATTAAAAAAAAAAAAAAAAAAACTATGGCTGCTCATTCCAAATAGGGCTTGCAGAAAACTGTATTCCAAAGACAAGGTCCAAAAAATATTCTACAAGGAGGATAAAAGCCATTTTAGCACGTTTCCTCCATTTCATTGTAACATTCCAATGTTATTTTTGTACGGATGCATTACAGTATATAAGAAATGTATTTTTGCACTTTAACCTGATTATTGATTTTTTTTTCCTGTATATCACTGGATATTATTTTTCCAACAAGTAATCATTTTTGAATAAAATGTTTCCTGTAAATGTTTGAGTCTGAGTTTGCCTGACATCCATAAACAATATGTGTAAACACCAGGTCATAATGCAAACATCATTATCATACAATACATTTAAATGTCACTGATACATAGAAGTACAGATATCACAAGCATGAAAAGTGTCTTTGTAATGCTTTTACAACCTAAATCTGTATGTTAAAATCATTTCACTGACTCGTGAAGGAGAAAGGGATTAACGTTGAAATAACTTCAAAAGTGGTTGTTTCATTGAACATACAATAGCTGCTAAACAAATCACTGCAGATGCCAACAAATACAGTAAGATTACATATTCTACTACGAAAAAGAGTAAAGACTAAGTCTGCCTTTAAGTCAGTTAAAGCACCAACACAACCATGTGACAGATCCAAAGCAAGAAACAAATTCCAACTGAACTCAAGTTAGTGGACTAAAAATGCCTGGAAGTCAAAGCTGCACTTAGTTTTTGAAGCCCAACAACTCTCTAGATCCTCTGAACACACAAGAAAATATAAAGTCCTATACACTTTATGAGGTATCATTTTGTAATTTTAAGGGGTGGATAAACAAGAGACTATTCATTATTCAATGTGGCCAAATAAATAGCTATTAAGAATCAATATGAGTGTTAGCTTTTTAAAGTAGCATTGTTGCATGAACCTTGATTTATATATCTACATAGATATAGGTCTATGTCTCTAGCTAGCTAGACTGTCAAGTCATGTACAACTTTATTGTCAAATGTGCTGTACATACACAGATGAAATTTCTTCCATCTCATGACAACATGCAACAAGAGGAGCCGCTGCGGGTGCCCGCACCACCGTCAAAAGAAAAGTTAACATAAAATGACAAAATAATACAAGACAACACATAAGACACATACTATCATGCAATCTAAACCACTTTCCTGCATACACGTTGTTGTTTGAAGCAGTTATAGATGAAAGAAGAGCGAATCAGTGTCCTGTTCACCAGAAGATCAAAGACGTCATGCTGAAATGTGCACACGTTTGCTACAAACTAAGTTTGAAAGGAACAAGAAGCTATGATGGGGAGCCTTTGGAGATCGATCAGAGTCGCTGTACTGCCAGGGTCTAGTGTGGGTGAGGACACTGGATGCTGAGTTTTGTATGAATTGGAGCCTGTCCAGAGTTTGTCCGGGTACTCCAGACAGGACTCTGTTGCAGTAGTCCAGGTGGGAGGTTATGAAGGGGTGAATGAGTGTTTGAGCCACAGGATAATTGAGTGATGGCTGGTGTCTGGAGATCTTCCGAGTATGACCCATGGCAGATTTGGTGACAACTTTTATGTGCAAGGGAAAGGAGACAGTTTAGTCCAAGTCAAGTCAAGTCAAGTCAAGTCAAGTCAAGTCAAGTCAAGTCAAGTCAACAGTATTTATAGAGCACTTTCAAACAGCCATCGCTGCATACAAAGTGCTGTACATGGAGCGATTTAACATATACAATAAACAGTAAGACGAATCAGTAATAAGTAATATGTAATAATGCGGTAGAAAGCACCAAGCAGTAAAACCAATAGCAAATCTAAGTCATGCTGAGTCAAACGCCAAAGAATACAAGTGAGTTTTGAGGAGGGCTTTAAAGATGGGCAGCGAGGAGGCTTGCCGAATGTTCAGTGGGAGGTCATTCCAGAGAGATGGACCAGCAACAGAAAAGGCTCGATCCCCTCTGAGCCTCAGTTTAGTTCTTGGTACGTCTAGCAAAGACTGGTCCACAGACCTGAGGCGCCGGGCAGGGGTGTAGGGGCGTATGAGCTCAGAGAGGTAAGGTGGCGCGAGATTATTCAGAGATTTGAAAACAAAGAAGAGGATCTTAAAAATAATTCTAAAATGAATGGGGAGCCAGTGAAGGGATGCCAAAGTAGGAGTTATATGCTCCCTCTTACGAGTACCAGTCAAGAGGCGAGCAGCGGCATTCTGTACCAGCTGAAGGCGCTTGATGGAGGACTGGCTGACTCCAAAGTACAGGGCGTTGCAGTAATCGAGCCGGGATGTGACAAAGGCATGAATTACTGTCTCAAAGTGTTCATGTGAGAGGAAAGGTTTTATTTTGGCCAGCTGTCTAAGGTGAAAGAAGCTGGATTTAACAACGGCACCAATTTGCCGATCGAGTTTGAAATCACTGTCCAGTTTAAGTCCCAAGTTTGAGACCGTTGATTTCAGATAAGGAGATAGGGGGCCCAAGTCTACAGGATGGAATGTACAAGGTCCACTGGGGCCAAACAATATCACCTCTGTCTTCTTTTCGTTGAACTTCAAGAAATTTTGTGCCATCCAGGTTTTGATTTCCTCCAGACAGGATAGGAGTGGCCTTAATGAGAAGGTGTCTTTCTTGCTCAGTGGGACATAGATCTGGCAGTCATCTGCATAGCAGTGGAAAGGAATACCATGTTTCCTTAAGATGGAACCCAATGGGAGCAGATACAGCGAGAACAGCAGAGGCCCCAGAATTGAGCCCTGTGGAACACCACATGACAGGGGAGCAGTGCGTGATTCAGAGCAGCCAAGGCTGACACAAAAGGTCCTGTCAGCTAGATAGGACCTAAACCAATCAAGAGCACTCCCGCCAATGCCCACCAAGTGCTGCAAACGAGTCAGCAGAATACTGTGATCCACTGTATCAAATGCTGCAGTTAAGTCCAATAAAACCAGACACACGTGGTCTCCAGAGTCATTTGCCAGGAGGATGTCATTAGAAACGCGTAACAGGGCTGACTCCGTGCTATGCATCGTCTTGAAACCTGACTGGAAGACCTCCAAGATGTTATGTTCATCCAAGAAAAGTTTCAACTGCATGTGCACCACTTTTTAGTCCAGGATGACACTTATGGCTCCCGAAGGATGGATAGATGGATGTACCGTCCGTATAGAGCATGAAATCTGCACGCTTTCCCAGCAGTGATTTGGAGGCCACAACGATGAGCTCTGTTTTATTGCTGTTGACTTTGAAATTATTCAAGTTCATCCAGGCTTTGGGGTCATGGAGGCAGTTTATCCGGGAGTGTGGAGGGAGCTGGGTGGAGGGAGAATGTCATCTGCATAGGACTGAAAACTGAGACCATTTTTGTGTACAAATTATCTCAGGAGAAGCCTTTAGATGGTGAGAAAAGGAGATGTCCAAGAACAGAGCCTTGAGACACGCCTGGTTAACTGATTGAAAGGTACGAATGAAACTCTGAGATAGAGCTGAACCAGTGATGCCAAGATGGTGAGTCAGGCGGTCGAGAACGATGGTGATGGTGAAGCATTTCAATTTCAGCCTTTGCTGAAGGGCCCCTCGTTAGTTCCAAAGAAAAGAAACTCCTTCCTCTTTCCTTATCAATAATTGTATTACTTAGGATATGCTTTGACTTTAATTGTGTGTCAGGCATCAGCTCTTCATGAGCTGCTGTTGTTGTTCTAAATTGTCAATTGGCATGAATCATTCAGGAAACTGGTATCTCGGCCATGAATTGATAGCAGAGCTGGTTTTAACATATTTCCCAACATTCCTAAGATTTGAGAGATTTTTTTTCCTACTTTTGGTGGCACCGTGGTCGACTGGTTTGCATGTCTGCCTCACAGTATTGAGGTCCATGGTTCAAAACCGGCCTTCCTGTGTGGTCTTTGCATGTTCTCCCTGTGTTTGTCAATATGTTCCCTGCGACTTTGCACATTGTCACACAGTTGTCACTGGATGGTACTACTGCACAATGGTGACCTTACATTACACAAACTCTTTTGATACTTATATGTAATGTTGTTGTTTATCATAGTTGCTTGTTATTGATAATACTCGTGTAGCCAGTACTACCAAAGACAAATTCCTTTTGTGTTTCTACATACTTGGCCAATAAAAATGATTATTATGATTGTTAGGATTATTTGCTGGCAACCAATTCAGGGCGTCCCCCGCCTACTACCCAAAGACAGCTGGGATAGGCTCTAGCACCGCGCCCACAACCCTCGATAAGCGGCACAGACAACAATAATAATTTTTTCTACTGTATGCCCTTTTTAGGTGGCCCAGTGGTCGCCTGATTAGTGCATCCGCCTCACAGTGCAGAGGAGCAGGGTGTGATCATGGCTTGGGCCTTCCTGTGTGGAGTTTGCATGTTCTCCCGGTGTCCAAATGGTTTTTCTCCAGGTACTCCAGTTTCCTCCCACATTCCAAAACCATGCATGCAAACAGGTTGATTGAACACTCCAATTTGTCCCTCGGCATGAGTGTGAGCACAGATGGTTGTTTGTCAATGCGTGCCCTGCGATTGGCTGCCAACCGGTTCAGGGTCTCCCCCACCTACTGCCCGAAGACAGTTAGGATAGGCTCCAGCACCCCCCTCCCCAACCCTTGTGAGGATAAAGGCAGGTCAGAAAATGGATGGATGGATGTACGGATGTCCTTAAAAAACAATAACAACAATGAATAACAATACAATACTTTGGTTGAAACGTAATATTTTAACAACTGAAATACACTTTCTCCTCAAAATTGGTTTTGTCCACCCTGTCCCCCTCAACTATTACTGCCGGGTTCATGAGTGTTAGAATCCATTTTTTTTCTCTGTCGTCCACGGTGTCGCCCCTCCCATTTGTTTTGTTTTGTTACCTTTTTCAGTGTGGGCTGGGCATTCTCCCTAATAAGTGCACCTGCGTCCCCTACACACCTGCCAGTTTTCATCTCGTCAGCCACTTACAGCATCATAGCCAGCCTGAACAGCCACCCGTTGCCAGTTCGTCAGTGATCTCGCTTCTGCCAAGCTGTTACACTCCAGCATTCCTGTGCTTCTTGACTTGGTTATTCTGACTCCTTCTCAGTTCCTGCCTGCCACCTCGACCTGTCCCACGTCCTGACAATAAAACCGTTCTGAGTTCATTGTGTCCGCCTGTGGGTACTGTGCTCATCTCCCATGAAGCCTAACAATGAGCTTGCTATCACAGAGCAAGACGCTGCCTTTCAGTGATATACAGTTGTGGTCAAAGTACTTGGCTTAAATGAGAATACGGGAAACATTTCTTAACTTTTTCCATTTAATCACATACAATCATCAATCCTATTCCTAATTTTTGTATCATTCAATCGTGGCTTACTGTTGGACATTAGGTAAAAATGAGCTGTTTTTCTTCAAGCTGGGGTGGTCAGGGCACCATTATGCCCTGTTTGAATTGGCATAATTGAAACTAGCCGATGTGTCATCTGCATGTGTTGATAGTCAAGCCAATGTGCTACTAACAAAATAACTCACTTAATGCCAATCAACAATATAACTCATATCCACCTCAATCCTATGCCCCAATGAGGCGATTCAGCAAAAACAATGTTTGCGTTATATGGAAACTGTTGGTGTGAGCACACTTGCCGTGACAGTTACAGACTTTAACAATGTGGGAACAAGAGTTGCTGCACCTTAGAAGAGAAAACATTTCAATCCCACTTCCTGCTAATGTAGCAGTAAAGGATGATGATTAAAAACAAAAGAGGCCCGCGACAAGACAGTCATGTTTCACTATTTTCCAATCTCTTCAGACGGGAGGCAATGAGCAATCGCAAAAGCTCTGAAGTGTATCACGACCGACACTGTAAGAAGGTTGGTCTCATTTTGTTGAAAGAGGTTTGACATAGTCTTATTTCGCTTAAAGCAGACATAGGACCCAGCCAAATCTCTTCCTTCCCACTGTTTGGTACAGGTTTCACATCGCTCAAGATCATAAAAATGCTGCAAATCTTCATTAAACATCTCCACCTATGTCAACTTCAACTGCTGCAAGAACAATTGCCCGAATATTTGGATTTGATTAGCAGGACATTTTTTACTTGATAGGGGCTCAGATTAATGACAAAACTAGCTTTACTGCTAATAAAATCCTTCTAAAAATTCTAAAAATGTCACAGGTTTACGAATACAGTAAGTATTCTCTCGTAAGGAATCATATTTGTGATGTCCAATCTTTCCGTATCACAGAACGTCCTTCCTACTATGTTACATGTCCTTTAAGAACATGCAAGTACTGTATGTGGAAAATAAAACACAACACAAGCAATAAAATGCAAACATATATGGTCCAAACCTGTTTATAACACAAACACTGCAGCATACAGTACAGGCATGTGAACAAAATACAGTACAAGACACATCACACAATTAGGACTATTTGCAACAAAAATAGACCACTAACAGACCCCGTAGCTTTTCTTTCCACTCACTTACTGTCTTTAATGTGACCTCCGCTCGATCACCACACAAGACAGCTGATGTCGAGCAACGAACTTTTGAAGCCAGCCACAGGACGCTACGAAGTCCTCGATGCCCATAGTTAGCGCTATTGAGCTCTTTCTCCGCAAAATAAAAAATAGGACAGGTACGACAACAAGGTGGTGGTCTTCTCAGAAGAAGACTTTTACAGTATTTTTTCTGTAATCCTCATCTCCAGGACGACTCTGCAAACTCGTGTTTATCACAGCATTCTCTCGTCCTTGTCCGGGCCAGCCTGTTCAAAACATTGCTCTTGTAGTCACAGATTCAACTTCCTCTGCTTGTTTGTCCAACCGCCGTGAAAGACATTTTTTTCAATGCAATGGGGGCGAATGATTGCTTGGAAAAGACGGTGAAAAAAATGTTGAAATAAACTGCTTTTTGAAACACATCCCACTGTAACAAATAGTTAATTCTGACCGGAAGTTGCTAAACATTAACGTAGACCCCATGAGACCACCTCGCAAATCAAGTGGATTCAGACACAGAGTGAGGGAATAGCAAAAAGGAGGATTATACACCTACATATTAGTACAGGGTGAACCCCCCCCCCCCCCCCAAAAAAGGGGCCCCAACTCTAATTAGGCCCCTTTTCTTAGTGTTTTGTCCGAATGAAATGAAACTTTGGCCATAACTTGTTTATTATATTCAAAACATCACATCAAAACACTAGGGTATTTGGCCTTTTTTTCTCTCCGTTCTACAGCATATGTTCTAGATCAGGGGTGCCCATTACCTTGATCCTGATCTACCGGTAGATCGAGGACAGGTCCCAAGTAGATCCGAGGAGTGTCGAGGAGGAAAGAAAACAAACAACCATTTGTGTGTCTTTGTACACGTTAGTAATATATTTTTTTGTGGTAATGTACGCTGCACCCTATTCATCCTATCAGTCTCATTTTCACAAAAAAAGTATCTAAAAAATAAAATAAAGCAGGTAAATCTTGAAATTACCATGGCGCGTGATTACGTCACCGGAGGTTGTTAGCGCTCAGCAGTCTGCAATTGCAGCTTGTGATCAGAGCTGTTGCGCTCTATCTTTTATCGTCATTATTCTCATTCAGAGTTTGCTTCGTGTTCAATTCATCGAGGGCATGGGCAAAGAATAGGAATCTAGGAGGGCCCAGGGAAGCACTTTAAAACGGTACGTGTGAGCTATGATACTTAACAGACTGCAAAAGTGCATCGCATGCCTCAGTTTCAGGCTGTTTCTCATCATGGAGTGTGTGTGTGTGTGCGTGTGCGTGTGCGTGTGCGTGTGAGTGTGTGTGTGTGTGTGTGTGTGTGTGTGTGTGTGTGTGTGTGTGTGTGTGTGTGTGTGTGTGCGTGTGTGTGTGCATGCCGGTAAGGGTAGATCCCAGAAGTTAATTGATCGAAAAGTAGATCTTCGGTCCAAAAGGTTTGGGCACCCCTGTTCTAGATGGGTCTCCCTGTGTAGACTCTGTCCTTAAGATAGCCCCAAAGAAAAAAATCTGGGGGGCTTAGGTCCAGGCTATGGAGTGTCCACTCAAAATCAGTCTTGAGACTGATCACTCAGCCTCCGAAGTTCTCTTTCAGCCAATCTCGGGACAGGTTTGAGGTGTGAGAACTTGCTCCGTCTTGCTGGAACCAGAACTTGCTCATGAGCGACGGGTAGATGGTTTGGAGGTCATTCTTGAAGGTTTTGAGGACCTCCACATACCGCCCCTTGGTGACTGTCACTGCTGCGCCACATTCTTCGATGATGATTGGTCCAATGATACCTCTGACCGAGATTTCTGGTTCCGGAGCTAAATGGAGGCCATCTAGAACATATGCTGTAGAACGGAGGAAAAGAGGCCAAAGACCCTAGTGTTTTGATGTGATGTTTTGAATATAATCAACTAGTTATGGCCCATGTTTCATTTCATTCGGACAAAACACTAAGAAACGGGGCCTAATTAGAGTTGGGGAACGTTTTTTTGGGGTCACTCTTGTATTTAAAGTACACGTATCCCAAAAATCAAATGTCAATGTTCATGTTTTACATGTTCTGCATTGCATTTGACATAAAAGTCCAAATATTACGCCCATGTTACATTTTTATAATGTTTAGTACTCACTACAGAGGATTGGTTTACTCTACTTTCTTCTTCTTTTTTTAAACTACTGTTAATGTGTATGTAGAGGTGCTGAAATTTCCAAATGAGTCGTCTTCCCCCGAGAACAGGGGTGGCCAATCAATCAGACTAAGAGACATTTTTTTTACTGTGCTACTGCAAACCCTACCTCGCGCACATTCTCACACACACGCGCACACTTTTTTGCCCAAAGATCGACTTTTGAAGCGACCAATTTCCCACGATTGACCCGATCGCACACGTGCAAGCATACGCACGCACATGGGTGCCCACCCGTGCACTCGCGCACATATGCACGCACGCCACGATGAGCTACGGTCGGAACGGGTTGAAAATGAACGAAAGCTAAAGACACAAACAAACAAACCTTTTTGCTCACCCATTTACTCCACCCTCCCCTCGCGGTCAACTTGGGACCAATTCGCTGGCTCCTTGTCTCTTGCGATCGACGTATTGGGCACCCTTGCCTTAAAATCAGAGGCAATTCGCTGACTAGCTTAGCGCTTAGCGCTGATGTTTGCGAATGAGCGGTGATGCAGTCATCTGATTGGTTGGCCTCTATGTCAATCAAGTAACGGGACTGACATAGTACGTTCTGTGTATTTAGGGCCTTTGAATGGGATCACCACTGCTGAGGCGTTTTCTATGCTTGTCGCGTGAAAGCTCGGGAGCCGCAGTGAACCAGCCAATTAGCTGCATGCGGTTCGCGAGCCGCGGGTTGGCCACCCTGCCCTAAAAATTAGCAGCGTTACAATATGTCAGTTAAAATTGAATTCATTCCTTTTTCTTTTTCTGAACGTTGATCAAATTTGATGTTTTACTCACAAACTTTATCGAAAAATGTGATACTTCTCTTTCATAAATGTAGAAAGCAGTGACATTTAAGTTGACTAGCCATGAGCTCATCAGTTGTAAAACTCTGATCTTTGAATTACACTCTGCCAATCATAAATGAAAGCTGCACATGTAAACAAATGATATTAATGTGTGTGTTTGTTGGCATGTGCCATACAGGAGGAAGGCTGTTGGTCCTGGGCGGATGCTCAGCCCACTACTCTGCATTTCTCTTATAGCCAGGAACTAATCAGTCTGTCATCATCAGCCATAGTAGCCAGGAAAACACACACACAGCTGGTCAGTTCGAGATGGCGGGGGATGGTGTACGTGACACAAGCCTTGTTTAAAAACAGCCGTGTTCTTGTGTGGGATATGTCATAGTGCAGGCAGAGGGCAGGCTGTTGACAACCATCCTTCACTACTATTACCACCACTTACCACACAATGACTAGACAAACATGTCACTCACTATTTGTGTAGTCGGCAATGTCCTTTTTCAGTATCATGGTAATTTGGTTGACTTGGGAACACAGGCACAATAAAGTGTAATACCTCCCGATGTAACGGTTGAATTATTATTATTATGAATGAATATTTATTTTTTAAAAAAATCATAAGCTGGGTCTACACAACTCCAAAATCTTGTTTTGAAATCTTTAATGTGAAGCTAGGTCAGGGTTCGGCAAACTGCGGCTCTTGAGCGCCAACCTAGTGGCTCCCTGGAGAAAAGATGGGGGAGGGAAACATATATATATATTTTTAATATGGGTTCTGTAAGAGGACAAACATGACAAACATTCTTAATGTTTTCCAATGCTGTAAAAATGTGTAGAATAAATATTAAATTTCAACATTTCTGACATCGAAGATTCTATCAGATGAAGAGCAACAACCATAACGACCTCTAAGATGAACGACACATGAAAACAGAGACAAAAGTTTGTGAGTTTGTGAAAAGCAAATCACAACCTACCTTTGTAGAGACCCGATGAGGAGGCATGGGACATACTTATGCAGCATGTTAATGATTGTAGCTCACGTGTACCATTTTAAAATGCTTTCCCATTCTTTGCCCGTGCCCAGAATGAGAATAATAATAATAATAAAAGATAGAGTGCCACAGCTCTGATTACAAGCTGCAATTGTAGACTGCCTAGTGCTAACTTCCGATGATGCAGGTCACGTGCCACCATAGGTTAAAGGTGACCTGCTTTATTTTTTATTTTACTTTTTATACTCTTTATGAAAGTGAGACTGACAGGATGCTCAGGGTGGAGTGTGCACTAACACAAGAATGTATCAAGTAGTGTACACACACACACACACACACAGGCCAGCGAGGTGTGCAGCAGACGTGTTTATGATTAGACAATTAAGGATGGAAGAAACCTGCTTTGGTTCTTACCATCCTCCTCTCTCTCTCTCCCTCTCTCTCTGTATCTCTCTCTCTCTCTCAGCCACACACAGACACGCCACACCCACACGGCACACACTAGCAGCAACATAAACAAACTTAGAAACTGATTAAAGATCAAAGAGTAACCTATGCAATATATATATATATATATATATATATATATATATATATATATATATATATATATATATATATATGGTATATTTTTTATGAATGTTTGTTTCCGCGATGTACCGAAGCCGCGATAAACGAACCGCGAAATAGCGAGGGATCACTGTATTAGGCACCCATTGATGACAATCTTCTTTCTTTCTGTCAGTAACTATTTTTATATCCGACAATGTGTTTTTATGTTCACAGAAATCATTCACAACAAGCCGACTTTGTGGTGTACATCTCATGAGTTCTCGTTCAGGTTCTATGGAGATCACTGAACTTTTGCGTTTTTCCATGACCTCTGTCCTCAGTGGGGTATCGAAGTATCAAAATAAAGAATAAGGAAAAGCAAAACAGAGGTAATCCCATTTTGACTGACATGGGTTGGTTTCTAAATTGTACAACCTTTGCAAGGAGAGTAAATTCCCGTAGAATGTCATGGTGACTCGAACAGCACACCTAATATTTTGGCTACTTTAAAATAGTTCAAAGCAGGTGCCTTTCTGGTTTCGCCAGAAGTAGAGTAGAATCCATACGGACATGAACACCTCTTGCATGGTTTCAAGTACCATACAGCAAATGTGTTTGGTCTGAAGAGGACAAACAAGTCTCCTGTTAATTTTGTACATGCACTGAGACAAGACATACTGCACTACACTCTCGACAAAACATCTTTTTATTTGAAATACAACACAATCTGGAAGAATATATTTAGTACATCTGCTTTACAGATTAAAGCTTTGGGTCAGTCATTTCTGCACGGAGTTGGGTTGAGCTCCCTGTGTTTGTCATGACTTTTGGACCTTGTGGGTAAAAGTAATCATTTTTGCATTATTGTGATTCGTGGAAAGTGTCTGGTTTAATTAAATACAACTAAAATCCTTTGATATTAGCCGGCCCGGTGGTCGAGTGGTTAGTGCATTGACCTCACAGTACAAAGGTACCGGGTTCGATTCCAGCTCCGGCCTTCCTGTGTAAAGTTTGCATGTTCTCCTGGTGCCTGCGTGGGTTTTCAACACTCAACTCAACTCAACTGTATTTATAGAGCACTTTCAAACAGCCATCGCTGCATACAAAGGGCTGTACATGGAGCAACTAACATATACAACAGTAAAGCAACAAATCGGTAACAAAGACTGTAGAAAGCACCGAACAAACCAAGAACAAATCTGCGTCATGCTGAGTCAAATGCCAAAGAATACAAGTGAGTTTTGAGGCGGGTTTGAAAGATGGGCAGCGAGGAGGCTTGCCGAATGTACAGTACACTAAAAATTGTCCCTTGGTCTGAGTGTGAAGAAGACTGCTGGGATAGGCTACATCACCCCCCGCCACCCTTGTGAGGATAAAGCAGATCAGATAATGGATGGATGGATCTTTCCATATTCAAAGTTATTTCAAACTATATATACTAAGTTTTTATTGAAATATTAAGTGTAAGCACTTGCTTCGTGAAATACAAATGAAAGATACGAAAATTATGTTGAGGTATTTAAAAAAAAAAGTATTTTCCCAGAACAGAGAACTTTTCACCTGGTGGATATCCAGCAAAACCAAACGATTGCGTAAAGTGTGGAATGGATACGTGATGCATGACAAATGTAGTCCAGATCGATTTTCGGAGTCCACTAGGAATAGGCGGAGTGGATGAGCTCTGGTTTTGGCAAATGTACTGTACAGTTTTAATAGTTAAA
This sequence comes from Hippocampus zosterae, assembly GCF_025434085.1. NCBI lineage: Eukaryota > Metazoa > Chordata > Actinopteri > Syngnathiformes > Syngnathidae > Hippocampus > Hippocampus zosterae. The sequence continues at coordinate 21,279,555 of NC_067464.1, read as the reverse complement.
AGGAAGTTGAATTAAACTTCACAATGGAATTGCCAGTGAACAGGTTTTGACAGCATGAGTAAATGGTGGGTGGATGAAATCATGAGCTGTGAATTCAGACTGGGAAGAAGTTAGTTCTGCTTGAGCTCGAACCAATTCTTTGTTGAACCTATGAAATAAAAACATGAATGAAACAAAAAAATCCACAATGGTCACTTATGACTGGCCAGAGCAATATAAATACAACGTTGCTTCAAATTAGGACATGCAAATGCTTCTATTTGTGTTTCAGATCGAAATAAAGAAACATAAACTAATACACAAATGAGACTGACCTGGTCAAAAATGATGATCCTCTTCCTCAGGCAATTGCTGCCATCAAACATATTTGATGACTCCAAATTAGACTGCTGCACCTGGCAAAAAAGGTCTTTTGACTCAATGCTGCTGCTTTTGAAAAGTAGCCCTCGCCAGACTGCACGTTTCAGTTACTAGCCAAGGTGAGAATCGTTTTGGGTTTCCCATGATACTTTGTTTTGATCTTGTTTTAACTTTTGCTCTTTAAATTCAGTTCACTTGATTTAGGTTTGTTAGTATTGATTAATTAATTTATTTTTTGGGGGTGGAAATGCTTCATTTCTAATTATTCATTCATTCACTCATTTTCCAAACCGCTTTATATCCTCACTAGGGTCGCGGGAGGTGCTAGAGCCTATCCCAGCCGTAGGCGGGGACACCCTGAACCAGTTGCCAGCCAATTGCCGGGCACACAGAAATGAACAACTATCCGTGCTCACACTCACACCAAGGGACAATTTTGAATGTTCAATCAAAATTTAAAAAAAGGAAAAAACAACAGTGTCTCCACCTACAACAGCCACCAACATTGGTCGTTAACTATCATGATAAAGTCAGTGCTTAAGGCACATAAACTAGCAAGCAATGCATTGGCTGGCTAACGAGTGCAGCTTAACTTGTGAAAGAGTGCTTCCGAAGTCAGTCATGATATCCATCCATCCATTTTCTGATCCGCTTTATACTCACGAGGGTCGCAGGAGTGCTGGAGCTTATCCCAGATGTCTTCGGCAGTAGGCGGGGTCCACCCTGAATTGGTTGCACACATACTGTAGATGAACAACCATTTACACTCACACTCACACCTTGGGACAATTTTGAGTGTTCCTTAACCTGTCATGCATGCTTTTGGAATGTGGGAGGAAACCGGAGAACCCGGAGAAAATCCACACAAGCACGGGGTGAACATACAAACTTCACACAGGAAGGCCGGAGCCGGAATCAAACCCTGCATCTCTGTACTGTGAAGTCAACGTGCTAACCACTCGACTACCGGGCCGCTCATTTCGAATTAGTTATTTTAATTTTGCAGGGTTTCTTGTGACCAAGTTTTATTTTTAAAGGCCACAGGAATTATTGTCATTAAAACTCAACAAAAGATACCATTTTAAAATATGACAGGCAGAAGAACAACCATCAAGTGATATCACAGGGGAGCGGGGGGGGGGACTTGGTGCATTGTTCTACTGTGCAATAAATGTGTTTGATTGTGTTTGCATTACTTTAAAGTGTGCTTAAAAAGTACCATAAATGCTACAGGAAAAACATGCCAAGGGCATATTTCAATATTAGACTGATATTACGATGATTTGACTGACTGCAGTGCTAGTCGAAAACACAACAAAGTTTGCCGCCATTGCTTTGTCGACCTGGCAGGCTGCAAGGGTTTTCCATCATGGGTAGTTAAAAGTATATTAGTTATATCTCAAATATTTAAAATATAAGAACCTTTATTAGTCCAACATCGGACAAATGGGCATTGTTTCGGCACTCATAGTGGATACGGGAAATGGAAAAAGGTACTGAGGTACATTGCATAAAATGATTTTTTGCTTTCTTAATACTGAAAGTAATGATTCTCACCCGGCCTTGGCTTTACCTGCCCTCCGAGCCTAAGGGAAATGTCATTCACTGCTACTGGCCTAACTGAATAATTTACGAGGAAGTGGAAGGGATCATAAAAGGGGTAAGGTAATGCTTTACACAGTAGACGTCGCTCTGTGCTACTGACACTTTTATGACTTCCGACCGACAGGGTGGCAGGATGGACGTCCAGTGAACTGACAGAGACCTGGCAGTGACTTCGTGGTTCACCCCAGGCTTCCTCCAGTGACAGAGGAAAGGGGAAGGAAATGCACTCCCACCACCTCTTCATTCTCCAACAGCAACGGTACGTAAACACGGTAAGTCAATAAGGTGAAACCAGGTCTGAATGGGAAATGATTCCCATGGTGCAAGGGTATCCTCATATCTCTAAGGCAGAGAAGAACAAACATAATTTGGGCACAAACTGTGCTTTACAGCTGCCACAAGGTTCAAGGATCAAGGCCTTTATGATTGAATGGATCATCATGATAATACACAAGAGGCCTGAAATAGTGCAAATGAGACACATTTTTAAAATTTGTTTTAGTACTTACTAACAATTCACTTGTTTATATATTTACCCTGGCTTAGTGGACAGGGTCACTCAATGTAAATGACATCTGTAAATGACGACTACTTATACAATACAATACAATACATGCTGATTTATATAGCGTTTTCACAACAGCGGCAGCTGTAACAAAGCGCTTTACAAAACAGTTATCATAAAGTAAAATAATAAACACAACACATAACATAAAACACGGACAGTCGTGCAGTCCTAACCACTTTTCCGTCACACGCTTTGTTGTTTGAAGCGGTTTGAGATGAAAGAGGAGAGAATCAAAGTGTCCTTTAACCAGTGGATCAGAGACGTCATGCTCAAAATGTGCACACGTCGGCTACAAGCTAAGTTTCAAAGTCAACAAGAAGCTGTAGCATCCATTGACGAAAAAAGAGATTGGTTCACTTCTCCTGTCCCATGGAAATCCATTTCAATTCCAAGCGCTCCACAAATAAAGTTTGACTGATTGATTGATTGATTGATTGATTGATTGATTGATTGATTGATTGATCGACAAATTGGCTAAACCAAAGTCAATGCACCATCCATTCTCTGTATTGCCTATCCACACGAGAGTCACGGGTGTGCTGGAGCCTATCTCAGCTGACTGTGTGCGTGAGGCAGAGTACATCCTGAAATGGTTGCCAGCCAATCACAAGGCACATATGGACAGATAAGTATTAACCCTCACAGTCACACCTTTGGACAATTTCAAGTGCTCAATTAGAACTTAGATTCCATATTTCTGGAATGTAGGAGTAAACCGGAGTACCCAGAAAAAACCCACACTGTCACGTCCCGTGTTTGCCAGCAGGGGGCAGGCCCTGTTGCCACTTACACACCTGTCACCCATTGGGGACTAATTACACGGGCTTTATTTGTGCGCTCTGGCAGTTGACTTACTGCCGGAGTATTGCACGCCATGCCATTACTCTCGTCGAGTCCTTCTCGTGTGAATTATTATCTCTAAGTCGATCGACTGTTATTGCGTGCAGTCTTATCCGCTCGTATGAAAATTCTATAGTTGCCTAATCATTCTCCTTGCTATTTTTTTCGCAAGCGTTTTCTGTTACCTTCCTATTTCATTCCTGGTCCTTATTTTGACCAGCGTTTTCTGTTATTCGCCCAGACGGGTATTTTGTGTTTATTAAATCTCATTTTTGTCTGCCAAACCTCTTTTCTGTGTCTGCTATTTCGGAGATCCACTTCCTTATTTTGTTGTGCACGAAGCGATCATTCTATCGCTCCGGGCACAACGTGACACACACAGCCGTGGGGGAGACCATGCAGACTCCACACAGGAACCCAAAGGAGCCCAAATTGAAACCTATAACCTCTAAGACAGGGATAGGCAACTCCGGTTCCTCAGGAGCCATGTGCTGCCCGTTTTAGATTGCTCTCCACTTCAACATATCTTGATTCAAATGCAATCATAAACAATTGAATCTGGTGTATGTAAATCAGGGAGGGATCTAAAACAGGCAGGGTACCCTATCCCTTCTCTAAGAGGATCATCCGGCTAGGATTGTCCATTAGGATTCGTCCAAATTAGTTTTGTGAGTTTTTTGGAATCAGGAAAATTATCTTCACTCTCATTTTCAATTATATCAATTGATTTTGGAGAAGCCAATCTAACGACTTTAAGACCACCCCGGGGAAATGAGCAATATGGCTATGCATCCCCCTGATCACTGCAGTCACAGGGGGGGACCGCAGACTATTTGTCCATTCGGTGCTCCAAATCTCTCCAAGTCGAATTTCGAAATTTCAACTCACCAACCTCTCACTTGTCTCACAGTTATTTGTCCAAAGTTTATGCAAATGGGGCAACCGACAGGCCCTTTGCACTGTATCCCATGTTCGTCATTGTTTTTCATGTTTCTTGTGCGGAGCGTGCCTGTTAAGTCCAAATTACCCCTTGCGGATAAATAAAGTTTTTCTGAAGCCCAAAGCCACGACGATGCCGCTGCATCACTGGCTTGACAGAATTAAAACGTTCGTCCCGCTATGGCTACTTGTACGGCATGCTACCGCAACATGGAGGTCCGTCACGGAGAGGGTGACCTCGATGTGACTTCCTCAGGAGCACTGGCAAACCTCAACCACAAAAACCATGATTCAAGCATATTGTAAAATGTCAATGTGACATCAATCTGCTGAATAAAAGCTTCTCAATATTGGCTCACAACAATCTATTCCTAACAGGAAACATTGGGCTAGCCTTTATACAAATAGTGTTACAATTGTTGTCTGTGCTCATGCTTCCCATTTTGACATGGTTGTTATTAAATTACATTCATTCATTCATTCATTCATTCATTCATCTTCCGAACCGCTTGATCCTCACTAGGGTCACGGGGGGTGCTGGAGCCTATCCCAGCTTTCTCCGGGCAGTAGGCGGGGGACACCCTGAATCAGTTGCCAGCAAATCACAGGGCACACAGAGACGAACAACCATCCACGCTCACACTCACACCTAGGGACAATTTAGAGTGTTCAATCAGCCTGCCACGCATGTTTTTTGGAAACCGGAGCACCCGGAGAAAACCCACGCAGGCCCGGGGAGAACATGCAAACTCCACACAGGGAGGCCGGAGCTGGAATCGAACCCAGTACCTCTGCATTGTGAAGCAGACGTGCTAACCACTGGGCTACCGGTACCGGGCCGCATTAAATTACATATAGAGCATAAAAATGTTTTAGAAGCGTGGCAATCCAAGACAGCTGGCTCGTTTCAACAGTCGAAGTTGCCCATGAAAATGAGAAGTGATGCAATACAAAAAAAAAAAGCACTCCCCAGGCCATCAAAAAGTCTCATGATAAAAATGACTAAATAATTTATTTGCAAATGATAAATGTTCATAAATAGAGGTGAAACAATTTGACTTCATGAGTTTTATGGATAAAGTGGTGAGGAACAAACATAGGTTTGGCACACTTCAAAGGCATTTCTCCACCACCCGTCGAACTCGGGAGAAGCAATAGTTGAAAGCCCAGTGTTCCTGTGGGAGGGACATCCCATGCATGGTAGCATTTGGTTTCTCTGGAGTGAAAAAGCCTCGCTGACAACAAATATTTGTGGCTATGGTCTGTGTGCAAGTCCAGACAATGTGGCCGGTCCGCGGACAGCTGGAGTGTGCCAAAGCGCAGCACTTTACCAAATGATGACCAGAATCCACGAACACATGTTCTTCCGTTACCCGCAACATCTATGATTGTAAAACTTTTGTCAGCATTCACAACTGCTAACAGAACGAATGAGAACGATTATACAAGAGGGATTCAGAAATGGCAGGGGCTTTGTGGACAACATGTTTCTCCATCCAGTGCTTTACAGCAGAGAGGAAAATCCCACTGCTTCTCTAACCTCAAAGCCGGATCTCCACTGTCGTTGGGACGTTGTCATCCATGGTTGCTTGCTAAATGAAGACACCTGGTTCTTCTCTGATTATTTCAGACTTTGACTTGTGCCCTGCCTCTGTTACGGTTCCGGAAGACTCCGGAACTGAATCGGATCCCCCAAATGAGGTAAGATTATTGACAATAATAGCTGGAACGACACAGTAAAACGCTTCTAACAAGTAACCAGGGTGGCTGTCAAGTCTCTTAATAGTTAAAACAATTTATATAAAGGAAGTTGTTGAATTATTTTTACTCCCTATAACCAACACTCTCCCTGTCCTCATAGATTTCTTGTGCCATGCATGAATCGAAGGACGTAACGATGGGTCTCTTCCATACTTAGTTTTGTAGGTTCATTGAGTCTGAACATCGGCTTTTTTCCCCTCAATAAATCAGGATGCAAAATGTACAGCGGTTCAATTTTACTTCCATCAACAGAGTATCTGAAGCACAAAATTTTAATGTGAATAAAAGTGTGAATCACCACTGATTAAAATTAAACTGATTCTGTGCCCCGAACAGCACTCTGGAAAGTGCTGGAACGTCAAGGCTGCTCCCCCAAATTCATATCCCTCATCCGGATGTTTCACAACGGCATGAAGGGTTGCGTCCTGACTCAGGGCGAAATGACTCCCCCATTCCCGGTTCGGACCGGTGTCAAACAGGGCTGCACGGTGGCGCCGACGTTGTTCTGCCTCTACATCGCCGCGCTCATCCACCACGTCACCCCTGTCCAGGAGCACGGAATCAGTCTACGCTACCAAACTGAAGGGTCGCTCTTCAACCTCAACCGTTTGAGGAGAAATAGGGGGACCATGGTCACGACCGTCAGCGAACTCCAGTACGCTGATGACAATGCTGCGGTCTCCAACTCCTCCGGGGGCCTCCAGCTCATCGCGGACGGCTTCGCCGCGGCGTACAGGACCTTTGGCCTCTCCGTCAACACCAAAAAGAACAAAGACCCTCCACCTGAACCATCATCCACCCCAAATCACCATAGATGACGAACCCATCGAGCAGGTCTCGGCGTTCCCTTACCTGGGTAGCATTATCCAGCAGGACGCCGGCCTCACGGAGGACCTCACTCACCGTATCCAGGCAGCCCACACAGCCTTTGGACGCCTCGGTCGTCGGGTCTTCAGGAATCACGCCATTTCCACCAACACGAAGATCATGGTGTATAAGTCTGTCGTCCTCCCGACCCTTCTCTATGGCGCCGAATGTTGGACCCACTATCGGAGCAGCATCAAGAGGCTCGAGAGGTTCCACCAAGGACGACTCCGATCTCTCCTCAACGTTTCCTGGGAGGAGAGATTGACTAATAATGAGATCCTCACCCGGGCTGGCCTCACGAGTATCGAGGCCATGATCACCTTGGCCCAACTGCGGTGGGCCGGCCACGTACAGCGGATGAGCGACAACCGTCTCCCGAAGCAGCTCCTCTACGCGGAGTTGCTGGAGGGCACCCGTCCCCGCGGAGCCCCGAAAAGACGATTCAAAGACCAGCTAAAGGGTCATCTTCAGCGGTGCCGGATTCCCCCGGCACAGTGGGGAGACCTGGCCGCGGATCAGGTGCCCTGGCGTGGGGCTGTGCGGGGCGGGGTCCGGGTCTTCGAGACTCGACGCGTCACTGCGGAGGAGGACCGGCGAGCGCGGAGGAAGGAGAGGGCCCTGCAACCGCCCGGCCCCCCAACCCACTTCTGTCAATCCTGCGGGCGGGGTTTTCGGGGAAGACTGGGCCTCCACAGTCATCGGAGACACAAACACCAGGAGCCGTCGCCCTGTCCTGGGGGCCGCATTCCTCGATAACGAGGGCCTTCACCGACCGACCGAAAATTAAATAATGTATGTTTAAAATATCTGAACTGCCTTTTGTAATCATTTTTATGAATTGAAAAGAGACCTGAATGTATCTATCTATCTATCTATCTATCTATCTATCTATCTATCTATCTATCTATCTATCTATCTATCTATCTATCTATCTATCTATCTATCTATCTATACAGTATAGGCCAGGAAGCTTGAGGGTTCTGCACAGTATCCTTGCTGTTCCCAGCACTGCACATTTCTGGACTGAGATGTCCGATGTTGTTCCCGGGATCTGTTGCAACCACTCATCTAGTTTGGGTGTCACTGCCCCGAGTGCTCGGACCACCACAAGCACGACTGTCACCTTTTCCTTCTAGGCTCTCTCCAGCTCCTCTCTGGGCCCTTGGTATTTCTCGAGTTTCTTGTGTTCCTTCTTTCTGATGTTTCCATCACTTGGGACCGCTACATCCACTACAACGGCTTTCCTCTGCCCTTTATCTATGATCACAATATCTGGTTGGTTCGCCATTACCATCTTGTCAGTCTGGATCTGGAAGTCCCACAGGATCTTCGCTCTGTCATTCTCCACCACCTTCGGAGGTGTTTCCCATTTTGACCTTGGGGTTTCCAGTCCATACTCCACACAGATGTTTCGGTAGTCTATACCAGCCACCTGGTTATGGAGTTCCATGTAGGCTTTCCCTGCCAGCATCTTACACCCTGCAGTTATGTGTTGGATCGTCTCAGGTGCCTCTTTGCACAACCTAGACCTTGGGTCTTGTCTGGTGTGGTATATCTGGGCCTCAATGGCTCTGGTGCTCAGGGCCTGCTCCTGAGCAGCCAGGATGAGTGCCTCTGTGCTGTCCTTCAGGCCAGCCCTCTCTAGCCACTGATAGGACTTCTTGAGATCAGCCACTTCAGTTATGGTCCGGTGGTACATCCCGTGTAGGGGCTTGTCCTCCCATGATGGTCCCTCTTCCAGCGCCTCATCCTCTGTTCCCCATTGTCTGAGACATTCTCTGAGTACGTCATCCATTGGAGCCTTCTCCTTGATGTATTCATGGAGCTTGGATGTTTCATCCTGGACAGTGGCTGGCACACTCACTAGTCCCCGGCCTCCTTCCTTTCGGCTTGCGTCCAGTCTCAGAGTGCTGGATTGGAACATCATCAATACGCACCACCAGCACTGGAGCCCAACAGGGATGTGTCCTCTCTCCACTGCTCTTCTCTCTCTACACAAACGATTGCAACCTCAACAGATCCAGCTGTCAAACTCATAAAGTTCGCAGATGACACCACGGTCATCGGTCTCATCAAAGAAGGCGACGAGTCTGCGTACCGCCAACAAGCGGAGCAGCTGGAGCTCTGGTGCAGCCGACACAACCTCGGGTGAACACGCTTAAGACTGTAGAGATGATCGTGGACTTCAGGAAACAGTCGTTTCCACAGTTGCCCCTCACACTATCCAACTGCCCTGTGTCAACTGTCGAGACCTTCAAGTTCCTGGGAATCACAGTCTCCCAGGACATGAAGTGGGAAGTCAACACCATCTCCATCCTGAAAAGGGCCCGGCAGCAGATGTACTTCCTGAGGCTGCTGAGGAAGCATGGCCTGCCACAGGAGGTGCTACGACAGTTCTACACGGCATTCATCGAATCAATCCTGTGTTCTTCCATCACGGTTTGGTTTGGGGCCGCCACAAAAAAGGACAAAATCCGACTTCAACGGACAGTTAGGACGGCGGAAAAATCGTTGGCACCGCCCTACCCACTCTTGAGGACTTGCACACTGCAAGAATCAAGACAAGGGCACGGAAAATCCTCCTGGATCCCCCGCACCCTGCCCACCACCTTTTCCAGCTACTCCCCTCAGGCAGATGCTACAGATCCATGCTCACCAAATCCAGTAGACACTTAAACAGCTTCTTCCCTCTAGCCATTAACTCCTTAAACAGTCACTGACGTAGTCACTCTTCATGTACTACAAAATGGTACTACAAAACTACTGGTTACTCTAAAATGGTTCAATGATTTTGTTGTTTACGATGATACGAATGCAGCGTGTTATACCGGAGACAAATTCCTTGTGTGTTCTACATACTTGGCCAATAAAGATGATTCTGATTCTGATTTGGGATGGAACCCTCCATGCATGGTTAGGAGCGGGAGGTGAGGAGGAGGTCTAAATCTCTTCCTTTGGCCACCTTATTATTCCTGCAAGGTATCTGATCACTGGCAAGGCATAGCTGTTTATTGCCCGGTCTTATTCTTGTCATTGAGCTGGCTTCTTAGGACTTGCCTCACAGGTATTTGGCCATAGCCACTTTCCTGGTTGCCAGTTCGAGGTTGCCATTGGCTTGTGGTATACCAAGGTACTTGTAGCTGTCCTCAATGTCTGCTATTGTTCCTTCAGGGAGTGAGACCCCTTCAGTGCGGACTACCTTTCCTCTCTTAGTCACCATCCGACTACATTTCTCAAGCCCGAATGACATCCCGATGTCACTGCTGTAGATCCTGGTTGTGTGGATCAGGGAGTCTATGTCCCTTTCGCTCTTACCCTACAGCTTTAGTCATCCATGTAGAGGAGGTGACTGATCGTAGCTCCATTTCTGAGGCGGTATCCATAGCCTGTCTTGGTGATTACTTGGCTTAGGGGGTTCAGTACTATGCCGAACAGCAGTGGGGAGAGTGCATCACCTTGGTATATGCCACATTTGATGGACACTTGGGTAAGTGGCTTGCCATTGGCTTCAAGTGTGGTTTTCCACATCCTCATCGAGTTCGGAACGAAGGCTCTTAGGGTCCTGTTCACCTTATACAACTCCAAGCATTCAGTGATCCATGTATGTGGCATCGAGTCATAGGCTTTCTTGTAATCAATCCAAGCTGTGCACAGGTTAGTACGTCGGCACCTCCAGTCTTGTGCGACTGTTCTGTCAACCAGGAGCTGATGTTTGGCTCCTCTGGTATCTCTACCAATGCCCTTCTGTGCTTCGCTCATGTACTGATGTGTCCATTTATCTTAACTGCAATTACGCCTGACATGAGCTTCCATGTTGTGGAGAGACAGGATATTGGCCGATAGTTGGATGGGACTGCACTCTTTGAGGGATCCTTCATGATCAGGATCGTTTGCCCTTCCGTTAGCCATCCTGGGTGAGTCCCATCCCTCAGCAGCTGTTTAATTTGTGCTGATCGGCTGTGCTCCTCTCTCAGGGTCACCAGCCATTTTGCACTGCTGTTATGTGCAACCTCCTTCTCCCATATGCCTTTCCAGTACCTTTCAGTTTCCAGTCTTGGTGGGTCAGCTCTGTTGTAAGTACCCTGCCAGTGAGCGTACACTTTTGCACGTTGTGTTGCGAACAGCCTGTTTATACGTCTGGCCTCATTCTCTTTCGTGTACTGCTTTAGGCGGCTGGACAAGACTTGGAGCCTGTGTTTGGCAGTTTCGAGTGCTTCAGGTATGGTCATATAGATGTACTTCTCGGGTGTCGGCCTTTTCATCACACCTCTCTGGGCCTTCGTCAATTGACACACATCTTTCCGAGCCGCCTTGATTATAGCCTCCAACCGGCTTTTCCATGGTGGGTAACGTATGTCACGGCTTGGCATGGTTGCTCTTTTAGCCAAGCATCTCTTGGATCACTGATGCTGAAGCGTATATCAGCTCATTGGTTTCTGTGATCGTTACGGTAGTGATCGCCCTCAGTGCTGCATTCATTCACATTCACACTTTCACACTTTCTATGAGACTTTCAGATGGTACTTCACATAGCCATTGTAATCGGTTTCTAGGTTGCCCAGCTTTCATTCTCGCCATGTCTCGTCAGGTCAATTGCTGCCTCGCTCAGCATTTCATTCATTGGGTCTGGCCACCCAATCTCATCATCTGCATTCATTGGGGCTTGCCTCCCAATCTCTTGTATGACCTCCTCCTCTGATCTGGCAGCCTGGGGCCCTTCACCATGGAACCTGCGTTGTACCTCATCAATCTCAAGTTGTGACACCAGTTGCCGTTTGTGGATGTTGGAACACTGAGCTACTAGTTGTTTCGTGGTCAACCGTGACTGTGGGTTTCGAAGTAACCATTTAGCCCACATTCTCTGCATGTATCCCCTCTGACTAGGGTTGCTTGAGTAGTAGCATTCCAATGTTATCGCAGCCATGTTATCGCATCTCGCCCATCTCCGCTTTGTTCCAGTAGCCCATTTTTCATCAAGGTGCTCTGGTTCCCCAGCACCTGACGCAGACCTTGTTTGGCCGGGCGACGTCTGAGCCGGCATGTCATTCGTTTTATTGTCTCTCATCATTGTATGAGGTAGGCATTAGTGTGAAGGATCTTGCCCAAGGACCCACACTGAATGGTGTTATGTGCTCATTTTTTTGCCCCAAGCGGGATTCGAACCACCGTCTCCCGTATGCCAAACAGATGCCTTACCAACTGAGCTATCCAGGCGCCAGTATATATATAATATATATATATATATATATATATATATATATATATATAATGTATATACACGTTGGTAGGTTGTCATCCAATGTATATATGTACATCTTAGCATATCTATATATATATTGCGCGTCGTCCCGCACGCGGTCTGTCCTTCCGTCTGTCCCTTTTCAAAACGTACCTTCTTCACCACGCCGCTGCGCGCCGCCACTGCGCCGCTCAGGCAGTGGCTCACTACGATCCCGCGGGCATCTTAGCGAAAAAATGTTGTCTACCCACAAGCATTGCAATGAAATTGTTAGTTATTTAGTAGAGTTAAACATCTCTTTATTTTCGCGATAAGCAATGAAGATGAACAAAAAGTTGAACCAAGCAACAACACCTTACCAGCCTTCCGCAGGAACTAGCTGATGACGGAGGGCGGCGAACCAGCTAGTGTACATATATACCATTTCACCCTGGAATGGAAAAGCTCATATGAATAACTTAAATGAATAAGACACTCATGCCCATGATGAATGTAATTTCTGACCACAACTGTAGCTAACACACTAGAGAAAGAAAACAAATGACAACGAGGGATGGTGTCAATGCTGAGGACAAAAACAGGCCATGCCTAATAATTCCCTGAGCTCATATGGCCGCCAGCCAGTTTCTCTGAGTTGTCAAACATACCAGTTTTCATGGCAATACAAAAATAAATCAAGTTATCATTGCCACTGAAAATGGGACACGTTTCTTTCCATGTAAAATGATTTTTAGCTAGTACCTCGACAGCTGTATTTTTCCAGGATAATTCTGCTGCTCATTCCTATCAACCATTTACTTTTAAATGTGTTCAACCTTTGGAACTAAACAGACCGACAAATGAAAAACTATTCTGTCAAAACAGAATTAATTTTACCAAGTCATTCAAGTGACACAAAGAAAATAGAAACACCCAAATGAATCAATGGAATGGAACATTCATTCATTGTTGACACACTCAACACTTAAGGTCAGTTAAAATAGATTCTTCATTGCAACCTTTCTCCAAGGCAGTTTACAGGCTGGAATATTTAGTGAGTTTACTTCTCTCAGTATGTTGACATGAACAAGAGACACGACTGTTGACAAAATAAACGCCAGCTGGAGTAGCTGTTGGAGGAGTACTCGTAGGCGTCCTGACTACTGTCAAGGTGCCCTTGAGCAAGACGTCCATCCTTCCACCCCAATTTTTTCACACACATTTCTCTTCCGATCTTTGTCCACATTTCCGCAGCCATAAACTCCATGTCATTGTACCAATGTAATTTACCCTGTATCTTAACTCCTTGTCTTGTCTTAACTCCTAATCTTACTGTTCTTTTATTTTCCTCTCCAGTAAATGTTACAAAATAGTCTTTGTTTATTCTCAGCAACCATCGTCATTGATTTGGGCAGATATCGTCTTCCATGCCAGTGGTGTGTCTGGCATTGTCTGGCACATTCCTGCGGCCTCATTTATTGAGTGTGCGTGTGCGCACAATCATTCACAAATTATAGGATCTCTTGATAAGATAAGATAACTTTAATTTGTCTCACAACTGAGAAATTTGCATGATACTGGTTATGACTGTGTTTTGGATGGGTCCTTGATGTCAGTTGCTATGGCCCTTAATTAACATTCATTTAAGTATTGTAATACAGTAATCTCTCGCTATAACACGGTTCACCTTCCGCGGCTTTGCTGTTTCTTGGATTTTGGGTGAAATTTTTAAAAAGCTTTTTTTTTAAACAGCGAATTGTGTTCTGCATCCTGATTGGCTAAGGGACTGACCAACGTGAACAGTCACCGCACCTCATCTCTGTACAGCTTCCCAAATTTAGCTTTGCAAATTTTTGTTCTTTGGTTTCATTGTATTAGTGGCGGATGCTGGTCTGTCAAGGAGGGGAAGCTAAATTTCGAACTACATCGTAAAATGTGTTTATGTGTGTTTATTTATATGCGAATTCGACTCTCCGTTCCTTTTCCATCCATCCATCCATCCATCTTCTACCGCTTATCCGGGGCCGGGTCGCGGGGGCAACAGCTTTAGCAGGGAAGCCCAGACTTCCCTCTCCCTAGCTACTTCTTCCAGCTCTCCCCGGGGGATCCCGAGGCGTTCCCAGGCCAGCTGGGTGACATAGTCTCTCCAGCGTGTCCTGGGTCTTCCTCGGGGTCTCCTCCCGGTGGGACATGCTCGGAACACCTCACCAGGCGTTCAGGAGGCATCCGAATCAGATGCCCAAGCCACCTCATCTGGCTCCTCTCGATGTGGAGGAGAAGCGGCTCGACTCTGATCTCCGATCCGCCTGTCGATCTCTCGCTCCCTCCTGACCTCACTCGTGAACAAGACCCCAAGATACTTGAACTCCTCCACTTGGGGCAAGATCTCCCCACCCCGACCCGGAGGGGGCACTCCACCCTTTTCCGACTGAGGACCATGGTTTCAGATTTGGAGGTGCCGATTTTCATCCCAACTGCTTCACACTCGGCTGTGAAACACTCCAGTGAGAGTTGGAGAGCCCTGTTTGAAGGAGCCAACAGCACCACATCATCTGCAAAAAGCAGGGATGCAATACTGAGGCCACCAAAACGGACCCCCTCAACGCTTCGGCTGCGCCTAGAGATTCTGTCCATAAAGGTTATGAACAGAATCGGTGACAAAGGGCAGCCTTGGCGGAGTCCTACCCTCACTGGAAACGATTCCGACTTACTGCTGGCAATGCAAACCAAACTCTGACATCGGTGGTATAGTGACCGAACAGCCCGTATCAGGGAGTTCGGTACTCCACGAAGCACCCCCCACAGAACTCCCCGAGGGACACGGTCAAACGCCTTCTCCAAGTCCACAAAACACATGTAGACTGGTTGGGCGAATTCCCACATACCCTCGAGAACCCTGCTAAGGGTGTAGAGCTGGTCCACTGTTCCACAGCGGGACGAAAACCACACTGCTCCTCCTCAATCTGAGGCTCGACTTCCTGACAGACCCTCCTCTCCAGCACCCCTGAATAGACCTTACTAGGGAGGCTGAGGAGTGTGATCCCTCTGTAGTTGGAACACACCCTCCGGTCCCCCTTTTTAAAAAGAGGGACTACCACCCCAGTCTGCCAATCCAGAGGCACTCTCCCCGTTGACCACGCGATGTTGCAGAGGCGTGTCAACCAGGACAGCCCCACAACATCCAGAACCTTGAGGAACTCCGGGCGGATCTCATCCACCCCTGGGGCCTTGCCACCGAGGAGCTTTTTAACCACATCGGTGACTTCAACCACAGAGATAGGAGAGCCCACCTCAGAGTCCCCAGGTTCTGCTTCCTCCAAGGAAGGCATGTTGGTGGAGTTGAGGAGGTCTTCGAAGTACTCTGCCCACCGGTTCACAACGTCCCGAGTCCAAGTCAGCAGCGCCCCATCCCCACTGTACACAGTGTTAGTGGTGCACTGCTTCCCCCTCCTGAGACGTCGGATGGTGGACCAGAATTTCCTCGAAGCCGTCCGGAAGTCGGCTTCCATGGCCTCACCTAACTCTTCCCATGCTCAGGTTTTTGCCTCGGCGACCACCAAAGCTGCGTTCCGCTTGGCCAGTCGGTACCCGTCAGCTGCCTCTGGGGTCCCACAGGCCATAAAGGCTCGATAGGACTCCTTCTTCAGCTTGACGGCATCCCTTACTGCTGGTGTCCACCAGCGAGTACGAGGGTTGCCGCCACGACAATAGAGGCACGGAACATCGTCCACTCAGACTCAATGTCCCCCGTCTCCCCCGGAACATGGGAAAAGCTCTGTCGGAGGTGGGAGTTGAAACTCCTTCTGACAGGGGATTCCGCCAGACGCTCCCAACAAACCCTCACAATACGTTTGGGTCTGCCAGGACGGACCGGCATCTTCCCCCACCATCGGAGCCTACTCACCACCAGGTGGTGATCAGTTGACAGCTCCGCCCCTCTCTTCACCCAAGTGTCCAGAACATGCGGCCCCAAATCCGATGACACGACCACAAGGTCGATCATGGAACTACGGCCTAGGGTGTCCTGGTGCCAAGTGCACATGTGGACACCCTTATGTTTGAACAAGGTGTTCGTTATGGACAGTCCATGACGAGCACAGAATTCCAATAACAAAACACCACTCGAGTTCTGATCGGGGGGGCCGTTCCTCCCAATCACGCCCCTCCAGGTCTCCACTGTCATTGCCCACATGAGCATTGAAGTCCCCCAGTAGAACAAGGGAGTCCCCAGCAGGAGTACTCTCCAGCACACCCTCCAAGGACTCCAAAAAGGGTGGGTATGCTGAGCTGCTGTTTGGTGCATATGCACAAACAACAGTCAAGACCCGTCCCCCACCCGCAGGCGAAGGGATGCAACCCTCTCGTCCACCGGTGTGAACCCCAATGTACAGGCACTGAGCCGAGGGGCAATGAGCGTGCCCACACCTGCTCTGCGCCTCTCACCGTGAGCAACTCCAGAGTCAAAGAGAGTCCAACCCCTCTCGAGAGGACTGGTACCAGAACCCAGGCTGTGTGTGGAGGCAAGTCCGACTATATCCAGTCGGAACTTCTCTGCCTCACCCACCAGTTCGGGCTCCTTCCCTGCCAGAGAGGTGAAATTCCATGTCCCAAGAGCTAGCTTCTGCAGCCGAGGATCGGACCGCCAGGGTCCCCGCCTTTGGCTGCCGCCCAGATCGCATTGCACCGACCCCTTTGACCCCTCCCACGGTTGGTGAGACCATGAGAAGCCGTTCCTTTTCAAAAAAATCAAAAGGATCCCTTCACCATAAAATCGGTGATTGGCTCATTTTGCTGTCAATCAAAACGAGATTCCGCCTCAGACAGATCATCCGAAAATCATGCAGAAAGCTGAGCTTCCGCGCCAGCCTATGAACGCCCACTGTCCATAGACTCCCAGAGATGCTAAGCGCCCAATGGGAGGGACAAAACCAGCATTTATCCTATGACTCGTCTCCTTTCAATGCATTGGGACAACTTACACTCAACTCTCTAGACGCCCAGCGTCCACACAGTTTAAAGCACAGTGAAGCTGCGGGAATGAGTGAGAAGAGAGTCACATCGCAACCAGTAATAAGAAGCTGATTCGGAACAAAAGTTGAGCGCGTTGTAGCGCATATTTAGTCAATGACATGTACACACAATTGTACACACACACAAATATTTGATCACTTACTTTTGACATTTTAGGGGAAGCTGAGCTTCCCTTGCAGTCATAGAGCAATCGCCTCTGCATTGTATACATATTTCAGTATTGTATAATAACTGTAAAAAATAAAGCTGGCTATCAAGTAATGAGTGTACTTTATTTAAATCATTTCACACACTTATATCTTTGTAAAACTGACAAATTGAAGGGAACACTACAGTCCAATATTTCATGTTGATCACATGTGTGTGTGTGTGTGTTGTGTGTGTGTGTGTGTGTGTGTTTGTGTGTGTGTGCTTTATTTATATTATATTTGTTATCTGTGAATTTGACGCAGAAGGAATATAGCAATAGTGCTCTCTTTAAATTACTCGGACTGTTTAAATTATCTAATTAAGTCAACTCAACTTAACTTAATTTATAGAGCACTCTAAAACAACCATCACTGTATACAAAGTGTGAAACATGGAGCAAATTTTATATATACAACAATAAAACAAAAAATGAATAACGAAAACAAATTACAAAACAGTAAAACTAAGATCAAGTCTGAGTCATGATGAGTCAAAAGCCAAAGAATAAAAACTAGTTTTAAAGATGGGCAGCGTGGGGGCTTGCCGAACATTCAGTGGAGGTCATTCCAAAGAGAGGGACCAGCAATGGAGAAGGCCTCTGAGCAGCTTAGTTCTTGGTACGTCTAATAATGTCTGGTCCGCAGACATGAGGCAGGTGGTTAGGGGAGGAGGAGCTCAGAGAGGTAAGGTGGAGTGAGGCCATTTAAAGATTTGAAAATGAATAATAGGATCTTAAAAAGAACTCTAAAATGTACACAGAGCTAGTGAAGGAATGCCAGAGTAGGGTTATGTGCTCCCTCTTACAAGTATCAGTCAAGAGGCGAGCAGCAGCATTCTGGACCAACTGGAGGCACTGAATGGAGGATTGGCTGACTCCAAATTAAAGTGCTTTACAGTTATCCAGACGAGATGTGACGAAGGTATGAATGACTGTTTCAAAGTGTTCTTGCGAAAGAAGATGTTTTACCGTATTTTCACGACTATAAGGCGCCATTAAAAGTCTTAAATTTTCTCCAAAATGGACAGGACGCCTTATGGTGCGGAGCATCCTTTATATGCGCTGAGTTCCAAAATCTGACTGACAGCCGACACGCTGTTTATATAGAGAAAAGGCGGAAGTGACTGTGAAAGAAGTTGGCCAATCAGGGAAGGGTGGGCGTGTATATATATACATATATGGAGAGGGAGAGAGAGAGAGAGGGAGAGAGAGGACAGACAAGCTAGTCCGCCAATGGTGAAGGGTGGGCGTGTAAGTGGACGCCTCAAGCCAGTACCAACACTTGTATAGCGTGTGGCAATGTGCATTGTTGCAAAACAACTCCGGTTTTGGTTTCTAAGAACCCCTGAAAATAAATTCGACAAAGAGACATGCCTACGAAGCTCAGTTAAAACTTCAAGCCACCGGTTATGCTTTTGGCATGCGTGACCATCTCACAGCAGCGGTGAAAAATCAAGTCAAGCAAATGAACTCTGAGCTTGCCGTTATTCCCGGAGGCTTGACAAAAGAACTCCAACCGCTGGACATTGGCATCAACCGGGCGTTCAAAGTAAAGTTGCGAACAGCATGGGAACAATGATCGATGGCAAACACAACTTTACAAAGAGTGAGAGGCAGCGCTGGGCGAGTTACGCCACAATACGCAACAACGAGAGGGAACGCGGCGTTTTTGATGGATTACGGTACTTGCACAATTGTTCAATTCTTTCTACACACACACGCGCTGCCACCATGTTTCGCTCTGTTCTTTACTTTCAAATGTGGGAAAGCTTCACACGAAAGAAATGTTGACTTTGCTGTTGCTACTCCTTCTTTCCGCTCGGCAATGCGTAGCAACTCACACTAGCATGTGATGCATTCAATGACAACTGAGATGTGCAGTCCTCTGCTTCTGATACAGAGGATGAGAACTTTGATGGATTTCTGGGTGATGATTGATCGAAAATGTGAGAACATTGTACGATGGCTAAATAAAATCCACCCGAACTCAGTTCTGCTTTCGTTGCCTTTTTAAAAACGTGTTTTTATCTTATCTGTATGTCTTGGCATGCTACCGTATGCTTCAAGCTAACGTGTTAGAGTGCGCGCATGCATGCCGTATGTTTAAGCTGGCGTATGTTTTACCACTGTAAAACTGCGGCTATTCGTACGATGCGTCCTGTGTATGTGTAAAATACAGAAATGTCACGCATTAATGAGACTGCGGCCATTAGTACGATGCGTCGAATAGTCGTGAAAATACGGTACTTGAGCCAGCTGCCTGGATTTAACAACGGCACCAAATTGCCAGTCGTATTTTAAATCACTGTCTAGTTCAAGACCAAGGTTCAACACTGTTGGCTCTACAGAATGCGATGTACAAGGGCCACTGGGACTAATCACTATCACTCCAGTCTTCTATTCATTAAAATTTAAGAAATTAAGTGCCATCCAGGTTTTGATTTCCTCCAGGTAGGATAAACATGGCCTTCATGAGAATGCATCTTGTTTTGCTCAGTGGGACATAGACCTGACAGTCATCCGCATAATGTTTCAGAGAGATGGCAGAAGCTTTCCCAGCCGACTCGGTGTGTTCCCCTGCAGCTTTCATCTAGAGTTCCAGCCAAGCACCTGGAAGCACCTTGGTGCCCCTCTTGTCCCGAAGCTACAGCCTTCCTTTCAGTGACCCGCTCTTCGACTGTGGTCACCACCCTGTCCTGCTCCTCATCTGAGTCCTCCTGCTGGTGACACCAGCTAAACACTGTGCTTGGCATCCTGGCCCATGCCCAGAGGGCATTGGCGAGCCAGATTAAGTCATGTCTCTGCTGCCCTCCTGACTAGCATCGCCAAACATGTCAGCAAGTCCCCCTGAGTGACCTCAGCCTTGATTCCTCCTCCAAAATGACCTCACCATGTTCACTTGGCATTTGCCCCATGGAGCACCTCATGCTTTGTAAAACCCACATGTATCGTTCCTGCCATTGAGTATCCTCACTGTTCTCACTAGCAAGTACAATTGTTTCTTTTGGCATGTTCTGTAATTTCCCAAAAACATTTATGGTCATTTCACTGTCCTACTTTTCATTGTGTTTGTCAATTTGTTACTGATTTTAAAATCATCAGCCAGGCCACATAGTTAAAGATCATTTGTGTTAGTTTCTGAAGAAAAATTGAGCTGCATGACTTTCTGCGCAACAATATCTTACGAGAACAAAAAAAGGTATTTCAATTTGTCACATCAGTGATGTACAGGAAAAATATCGGCCCTGATGAACTGTGTGATCTTTGTCCACGACATCCGTCAAAGGAGAAGAATCTGTGCTTGGTGGTTGCGCCTTTTCAGCAGCACGCGTTTACCAGCGCTGATTTTCATTGGGAGGAACGTCGGCACCGTTTGACTATCGGTGCTGGACAGCCCCTGGGTGCTTGGGTCCACCCTGGATCTGATCTGCTGCTCTGGTATTTCCCCCACCAACTGTACTGCTGATGAACTTCCAATAACGGACCACTTCCTTATCTCATTCAACATTACACTCCAGCTCTCAACTGCCAAATCACCCCGGACCATTGTTTACCGTAATATTAAAGACATTAACATTGACTCTCTCACTGCATGGCTGACCACCCTGACTCCGGACATTGACTCCACTCCTGATGATTTGTTTTTCCGATATAACTCTGGTCTCACCAGCATCCTCAATACGCTCGCCCCTGTCAAGTCCCGCTCTGTCCTTTTTACTCGGTCTGCCCCTTGGTTCACCCCTCATCTACGTTCCTTGAAATCCCAAACCCGGCAGCTTGAGAGACTTTATAGGAAAACCGGCCTCACTGCTCACAAGGACATCAATGCAGCTCAACTATCCCTCTACAAGGATTCCATCTCTCAAGCAAAATCACATTACTACTCCGGACTCATCTGCTCCAATGCTGGAAATACTAAGACTCTCTATTCCCTTTGGAACAGAATCACTCAACCTCCTGACTCCCTACCACCTCACTTTTACTCTCGTGACACCTGCAATGCACTTCTCCTCTTTTTCAACGAAAAAATCAACAGAATCCACCAGCTTCTGGGCTCCTCTGTACCTTTCCCCTCCTCTGACCTTCTCACCCCTTGCAAACTGTTCTCTTCTTTTGAACTCCCCCATCTCTCATTAATTTCAGACCTCATCATTAAATCCAAGACTTTCTCCCGTCAGCTCGATCCCCTCCCCACAGTTCTGGTCAAATCCTGCCTACCCTCTCTGCTTCCCTTCATCTCAGCCATTATCCATTCCTCTCTGTCGACTGGAATTGTTCCTGTGCTCTTCAAAACTGCAGCTGTCATCCCAATCCTGAAAAAAACCTGGTTCGGATCCCAATGACTTCAATAACCTACGCCCCATTTCCCATCTTCCCTTCATCTCGAAAATTCTGGAGAAAACTGTCGCCTCTCAGCTCCACTCCCACCTCACCGACAATAGTCTTTATGAACAATTCCAGTCCAACTTCCGTCACCGTCACAGTACTGAAACAGCCCTCATAAAAATCACCTGAGTGTATCCTTCGACACAATCTCTCACCCCATCCTCCTCAATAGACTCCCTACCATAGGCATCACCAACACCCCTCTACGTTGGTTCCACTCATATCTCACTGGCCGCTCTCAGTTCATTCAACTTGATTCTTTTACTTCACAATCCCTCCCCGTTTCTTCTGGTGTTCCCCAGGGTTCTGTCCTCGGTCCGCTCCTCTTCATTGTCTACCTCCTTCCGCTCGGAAATATTTTCCGCAAATTTGGCTGACACTTTCACTGCTTTGCGGATGACACCCAGCTCTATCTCTCCAGCAAACCCGAGCCTTCTCTCCCATTCTCATCCCTCTCTCACTGTCTCTCAGAAATCAAATCTTGGTTCACCCACAATTTCCTCAAGCTAAACAGCAATAAAACTGAACTCCTACTCGTCGGTACCAAATCCACTCTAAACAAAGCCGACAGTTTCTCCCTCACAATTGATAATGCCACTATATCTCCTTCCCCCCAGGTGAAGAGTCTGGGTGTCATCCTTGACAGTTCACTATCCTTTCACTCCTACATCAATAACATTACCCGGTCCGCTCATTTCCATCTTCGCAATATAAACCGCCTCCGTCCCTCACTCACTCCGCATACCACCACTCCCCGTATTGACTACTGCAACTCACTCCTCTTTGGTGTCCATCAGAAATTCCTCCATAAACTTCAACTTGTTCAGAATTCAGCAGCCCGGATCATCACGAGAACCCCCTCCTTCCATCATATCACCCCCATCCTCCGACAGCTCCACTGGCTTCCTGTCAAACTTAGAATCAACTTCAAATTACTTCTCTATACATTCAAAGCCATCCACAACCTTGCGCCCCCCTATCTGTCAGATCTTCTTCAAATCTCCATTCCCTCTCGCTCACTCAGGTCCTCATCCTCCCTCCACCTTTTTCTACCCTCTGCCCGTCTCAGTACAATGGGGTGCAGAGCCTTCAGTCGCTCTGCCCCCAAACTCTGGAACTCACTTCCTCCCAACATTCATAATATTGACTCTCTTTCCTTATTCGAAACCTAGCTCAAAACCCACCTATTCAGACTTGCCTACCCGCCTTAAATCTTTCTTTCTTTATTTATTATTTTATCTGTGTTTTACCATTGGTCTTGGCTGTACAGTGTCCTTGAGTGTTGTGAAAGGCGCTTACAAATGTGACGTATTATTATTATTGGGTTTTTACGCCTGTAATGGGCAGCATTTTTCACAGCCCCATTTTGTTCAGTGGAGATGGCGACATTGTAGGATAGTCTGCATTGGTGCGGCTGGATGGATGTCTTGTGGAGCCGAGAATGAGGAGAGAGGAGTGTCGACGGGAAGCGCGGATGCATATTTGGAACTGAGAGTCACCGCTTGGATTTGAAGTGATTTTACATGGATTCATTTTGAATTTTATATGGATTCATTACAGATTCAATTCGAGCTCAGCCCTCCCTGTGTGGAGTTTGCTTGTTCTCCCCCGGGCCTACGTGGGTTTTCTCCAGGTACTCTGGTTTCCTCCCACATTCCAAAAAACATGCATGACAGGCTGTTTGAACACTCTAAATTGTCCCAAGGTGTGAGTGTGAGAATGGATGGTTGTTTGTCTCTGTGTGCCCTGCGATTGGCTGGCAACCGATTCAGGGTGTCCCCCGTTTACTGCCCGAAGACTAGTGATGGGTCCAGCGACACCGATGCATTGACACATGCGCCGGGCTCACAGAGCAAACAACGTGTCGATGCATGTGCTGGCTCATTACGTCACGTGATTGACACGTGAACTGCGTTGACACAGTCCAGGCTTCTAATTGACACACCGGCTGCGTTGACACAGTCCAGGCTGCTAATTGACACATCGACTGTGTTGACACAGTCCAGGCTGCTAATTGACACATCGGCTGCGTTGACACAGTCCAGGCTGCTAATTGACACGTGAACTGCACCGGTGCAGTTTAGACTGCATCGGCTGCTTGGCACAGTACAGGCTGCGCCACTTAGTCCAGGGGGCGTCGACTCAGTGCAGAGGGCGTTGACGCAGCAAAAGCCCGCCGCACAGTGTATTTAAGGAAGTGGGTTTGGCGACACAATGCCACTTGCCGAAACAAGCCAGACCTCACTCACGCTCGCTTGTCGAAGTTCGTGTCAGTGCAGACTTCGTGTTCGTGCCTTGCCTTCCTAGCCGATTATGGAGCAGAGACGCAAATCATCCGCCGTGTGGGACCATTTTGATGTCCCGGAGAATAAGGTATTATTTATTTATTTATTCAAATCGCCTTCTGTCGCCGAGAGCCTCTCGGCGAGAGGCACTCACCGAGACACCGAGACAACAGGCTGAAGTTTAAAACATTGGAGCATCTTATTTTTCTCAATAAAAATTTGTGAAATAAAACCCCACAAGCATCCTCATTCAAATGATCTTCACATTATTTGAACACATTGAATGTTGCAAAATGAATGCATGGATGTGAATGATATTGTACACTTCATCATCAAATCGATGAATGACCTTATGAAAATGTTTTGGAACAGTTGTAGATGCAAAACCGTGCTGGCAGCTACATAATGGATAATAAAAGAGAAAATATCCCAAACCATAGGGATCCTCCCAAAAACTAAGGATGTGCTGAATAAGAGATCCTTGTACACATACTTTTATTACTTCCATATTTGACCTATTGTGTGGGAATATGGGGAAATGCCAGTAAAACCGTTTTAAAACTACAATACAAAGCAATCGGAACAATCACTGGTTCCAAATGGACGGAACCCACAAATCCACTGTTTATCAAATTAAACAATGAAATCTCATGACCTGATTGACTTCAAAATCGCCCAATTAATGTACAAAGCACACAATAATAACCTTTGCCAAAAGATCCAGAAGCTTTTTAAAATTTGAGAAAGTTGTCATAATTTAGGGGGTACTAATCTATACAAAAAAAATCCAAAACACGAACGAACATCACACAAAGGAGTGTATCTGTAATAGGTGTAAATCTGTGGAATGATTCTGAAACGGACCAGTAAAATGAGGAACTCTCTTGCTGAGATTAAAAATGAATTTGAGAGTAGTACAAGACAACTACACAAATCAGAATTAAGCTAATAAATTCGATCCACCCATGAAATATAGCAATACATCAGGAATACATTGATGAGATTATTTAATATATTAATGAAATGTAGCATCCATTATGAATATGAGAAAATCGACATATACTTGTGCTCCAATGTACTGTATATACAAACCTAAAGTTGTAAAAATGTATAAGTACAGCATACATAAGGGTAAAAGCATTTGTTGATATTTAGACTTTCTTTCCTATTTAGAAAAATGATCAATTCATATATAATAAGGGGTAGGACTCGGGGTAGGTTTTTTGCTTCTTTCTACTCCTTTGAACACATATTTGTGATGATGACTATTTTCTTTTCCTTTTTTTATATCTTACCTTCACCTTTTGCCAATTTATTACCGAATTGTATATTTTATATGTTCAATATACAAAACAATTTATCAGTCAGTTCAGTCTGTTAAGTGGGTTGGCTGCAGGGATCTTGAAGGTCCAGCAGGTGGCAGTGGTCAGTGACACAGTATCAGCACAGTATCAACACAGTGTGTCAGTGTGTCGACACGCCTCATGAGGCCTCATGGACCCATCACTACCGAAGACAGCTGGGATGGGCTCCAGTACCCCCCACAACCCTAATGAGGATGAAGCAGTTCACTAAATGAATGAATGAAACCCCATTCTGTGTCATGTAACCTTTAAATCACATGTGTCAAACTCTGGTCCTGGAGGGCAGCTGTTCTGCATGTTTTCCAAGTCTCCGTGTTGCAACAAACCTAATTCGCTAAAACTTCACTTCATCTACCTGTGAATTGGGCAGCCTGGTGGTGGACTGGTTAACATGTCGGCCTCACAGTTCAGACTTGCAGGGTTTGATTCCGGTCCCGGCCTTCCTGTGTGTTTGCATGTTCTCCCCATGTCTGTGTGGGTTTTCTCTGGGGACTCTGGTTTCCTCCTATATTCAAAAAAACATGCTTGGCAGGCTGAACACTTTAATTTGTCCCGAGATGTGAGTGTGAGTGCAGATGGTTGTACATCTGTGTGTGCCCTGCGATTGGCTGTCAACCAGTTCAGGGTGTCCCGCACCCACTGCCCAAAGACAGCTGGGATAGGCTCCAGCACCCCCCATGACCCTTGTGAGGATAAAGTGGATCAGATAATGGATGGATGGAAGGAGAAGTGAACCAATCTCTTTTTTTGTCAATGGACGCTACAGCTTCTTATTTTCAAACTTAGCTTGTAGTAGACGTGTGCACATTTTCAGCATGACGCCTCTGATCCACTGGTGAAAAGGACACTTTGATTCGCTCCCCATTCATTTAGAACTGCTTCAAACAACAAAACATAGCGGTTAAGACTGCACGACTGTCCGTATTTTTACGTTATGTGTTGTGTTTATTATTCAATTTGATTTTAACTGTTTTGTAAAGCGCTTTGTTACACCAGCAGCTTGTTGTGAAAGTGCTTCATAAATTAGGATGCATTGTATTGTTTTGTATTTTATAGTAGATGAATGAAAATTCACCTGACGTTTTGTCGTTCAAAATGTAAAGTGATATTCTCAGCTCCTCTGTCGTTCCCGATGGGTTTCAGTCATATTGTGATAACTTATTTACAGAATGTTGCTCAGTTTACTGTGATTTCTTGAGGTTAACGGCACAATGTCAAGAACCAGATGTTGGAACGGCAACCAAAGGGGGAAAGGTCCATCGTTAACTCATGTGAAATCTGACTCTAATAAGTGTATTAGCGTGACACTGCCATTATTTTACTTGTGCAGTTTGTAATGCCCCATGGGCTTACTCTACCTCATCATCGATTCTGAGGCAGCTCACTGGTCCAGCTGGCAACCTGCCCGGCTACCTCAACATCAAAACCTGATGTGGGAAAGCTCGCAAACAGGACTGCTAAGGTTTTGTACATGGAGTCCACAGGGAATTAAAATCTGGACTATGTACTACTAAGACGGTCATATTCTTTCATCAAACTTTTGGGTTGGGGGGAGGGACAATTTTTGCCAACTTTGCAGTTCACAATCGGCTTCCATTGAAGGCTGAGATCATCAGCGTGCCCTGAGTCAATAAAGCGTGACTGCTCTTTGGGGCGCATATTCAGAGTTTGTATCTCCGCCTTCCCTCTTAAATGTCACTTGACGCAACCCTAAATATCCGATGACTTGCCCTTCTGCTTTCAAATGTGGGTATTGTTTTCAAACTGTTAAGAATACCTTTATTAGTCTCGCAATGGAGAAATTCCAGATTCACAGCAGCAAAGTTATGAAAGGAAGAAGTAGAACAACAAAAAAATAGGAGCTGCTGGAAAGGCAGCCACTCTCGCGGCGCCATTTTGAAGTCAAAATAACAAAAAATAACACAAGACAACACATAGGACAGAGACAGTCGTGCAATCTTCACCACTTTTCTGCATACACTTTGTTGTCTGAAGCAGTTATAGATGAAAGAGGAGAGGATCAAAGTGTCCTTTCACCAGTGGATCAGAGACATCATGCTGAAAAATGTGCACACGTCTGCTACAAGCAAAGTTTTGAAAGCAAACACGAAGCTGTAGCGTCCATTGACGAAAAGAGATTAGTTCACTTCTCCTGTCCCACATAATCCGCTTCAAACTCCAAGCCGCGACTCCCAGCTCCAAATCCGCATCGGCACTCCGCGCCAACGCTCCTTTCTTCTCATCGTCGGCTCCTCAAGACCTCCATCAATCCAGCCGCAGACCGTTCAACAGCACCGATCTCTCCGCTGAACAAAGCAGGGCTGTGAAAAATGCTGCCCATTACAGGCGCAAGACACAAGCGCCCCGGGACTGTCCAGCAACGACAGTCAAATGGCGCCGACATTCCTCCAGTCAAAAACAGTGCTGGTATACCCATGCTGCCGAGAAGGCGCAACCACCAAGCACAGAGTCTCCTCCTTGATGAATGTCGTGGCCAAAAAATGCTGAAAAAGGTCCACATCAAGTCCACACGACGTAACAACAAACACAAAGTGACAAAAGAAACACAAGAACAACAAAAAAAGCAAGGCTCATGAGATCACTTGCTGACGGCTGCCTACTCGGGCGCCATCTTGACTTCAAAGTTACATATTGTTGGAAGCACTATTCATCAGTGTTAATATTGACAAGAAATTGTAATTTAGTTTTAGGTATAGTCTTCAGACTAAAATTAATTAAACTTTTAGACATCATTAAGTCATTTGATTGTACAGTGAAACTCCTCTACAACGAAATCGTATGTGTACTCTTTATTTTTATTCCTATAATGCATAAGTATGAGCACACACTTATTTGCCACTTAATATAGTCAGTGTGGAAAGAAAAAAAGGGAAAGAAATTGCGAAATTTACGATCAGCACCCACTTTCACTTACATCAATTTCTTGGATGTCTTTTATTTTGCTTACTCCGTCTTTCATCTTGATCACTTTTACCCTCTCTTCCAGCGTTAGAGTACTTCTTGTCTTAGCTGCTTGACATCCAAAGGTCCGTTTTGTAGCCATTTTAGCAATGAAACGTTCATGCTGCGTCTGAAACTAACAATAACAAGTACTTCCTGGACTACTGCACGTGTAAACCGGTGTGGTGGTGGCTGTTGCCGTTTCCGAACAAAGAAGTAGAGGTCACTGTTGGATTAGACTTTGTTGTCGTGAATCTCTTCGTGAGGCAAGAGCAGAAAAAACGATTTCGTACAACGCAACAGGGTTTTTTTCGTTGTATGGGGGGCAGGAGAGTGGGAATGGTGTTAATGCATGAAGAGTTTTTTTCACATTAGGGGGTATTGTCGCCCATGTAGGTTTCGTTGTTCAGGAGTTTCACTGTATTTGAGTTTTAATTCAATTTTAGTCGCTCAATGCAAAGCAATTTTAGTAAATGAAATGAATAATCGAGTTGCTGTTTTCCTTCAGGGCGGCCCGGTGGTCGACTGGTTAGCACGTTGACCTCAAAGTGCACAGGTCGTAGGTTTGATTCCGGCTCCAGCCTTACTGTGTGGAGTTTGCATGTTCTCCCCGCGCCTGCGTGGGTTTTTTTCAGATGCTCCGCTTTCCTCCCACATTCCGAAAACATAAATGGCGGGCTGATAGAACACTCCAAATTGTTCCAAGGTGTGAGTGTGTATGGTTGCTCGTCTGTGTGTGCCCTGCGATTGGCTGGCAACCGGTTCAGGGTGTCCCCTACCCACTGTCCGAAGACAGCTGGGATAGGCTCCAGCACCCCCCGTGTCCCTTGTGAGGACAAAAGCTGATCGGAAAATGGATGGATGTTTCCCTTCGGCATACATAAACACTTTTACAGAGAAAAGTGTAACACCAATTTGTAACGAGTTTAACACACAAGACACATTGCGTAACACAATTGTTTTTGTTTCAATCAAAAATGTTGAAATCATAGAATTATGCTCACTTAAAACTTGGCAATGAGTCTTCAAAAGACATTTTTTAAAAAAATGCTCCAGATTAATCATGATAAATGTAACCATCTTTGAACATTAATCAAATTAAAGTACAGTGCACAGTCCTTGCTACAACAATGCTGGTAACAAAACCACAGAAGCCTAACATTAACACATAAGCCAACACTTATTTACTTTGGTTCAATTTAAAGAAAGCACTTTGCACGAATGCGTCTTTTGCTCTGTTACGCTTTCCCCAAGTGAGGTCACCTGTGACCAATGGCAGCATTATTTATTTAAGAGAACATGTTGGTATTGTAGCAACCACAAATGCCCTCTGAGGAATCTGACATTTGAATTTCGTACTGTGAGACTGATCAGCCAATCAGCGGCCCCGCTGCCGCTCGCTACCAACCAATCACAGCCCTCGGCTTGGCGAGCGGCCCCGGAATCGCTCTTGATCCAATCACTGGACGTTTGTTACGCTAAGCTCTTCGAGTACTTCACTTCGCCTGGTCGTCGCTCCTTACAGTATTTACATTCTGTAGATGTCTCTTGAAATTTTCGCAAAATAAAATCAATATTTGTTCAATTTCAATGGATTTGTAGGTGTTTCCACTGGAGTGTTTCACTTCTGAGGCGTAATTCTCTTAACGTCCAATCCTGGAAGATCTCATGAAACATCATGAAACATTCTCACAAGACTGCGACAGGGCGTGAAACTTTAAGGAGTGAAACGGGTGGGGCCCACGCACTACCTCAATCCGCGCAGGGGTGTCGGATTGCTCCCCATGGCGGCCCCCAGCCAAGCGAAGTCACACGCTCGTCGACCTGGAAAGGCTTGGGAGGACGGTCAAGGGGCAGGCCTGGACCTCACCGCTTCCCCAAGAACAGTGCACGGTGCGCCCTGCACTCAAATGGGTCAAGCGGGACCCAGAGACGCAGAGCAAGGGGGCTCTGCGTCTTCCTGCCCAGACTAGAAAACCCGTTCCCTCTGTACCCCGCCACTCCGCCGTCAAACCAGCTGTCATCGCTTGTGGCTGGTGGAGGCTTCGTCACGTGGGAACTCGAAAAATGTTGAAAAATAACACTTGAGGAATTACTACGATAGACAAGTCTCAATAAATACCACGAGAGGCAAAAAAATTCTGCAATATTTCAAGTTTTTTTGACATTTCTGTGTTTCCATTAGAAATTTATGATCACGTAATTTACTTTTGGTTTCTGAGGGCAATGGAAACCCAGCTACTGACATAAGGAACTGTTTTTTGATGCATGCTTTGAGGCACGTCTGTCTTAGGATACATTTTAAAAGGCTTCATCAGAATAAAAACCTCTGGAAACCAATCATTGATGTGAAGGCTGCTACATTTGGAGATTTTTGAGTTTGGTTTAGAAACTTAGAAGTTAATAACATTTATTTAACCATCCACGCAGTACACAATGCAGTTTGATTATGTCCACATTTATTCTGTATTTCTACATGGGAATCGAAAAGGTATTCCAAGAGGAAACTTGGGGAAAAACAAAGATAAAAGATGTTCACAAATGCAAACAAACAAGGTAAAAAGGTGAACATTTTTAGAAAAGCCCAGAGTAGCTTTGCCAACTCAGAAATGTCCACGTCACGAATGTAGCAGCGGGGGATTTCACTCAAGGCATGGCTACTAACTAATTTCCACGAGGTGCAACCATTACAGTAACAGAAAAGTATGGTTATTTTTGGTTTGAGTGGTTATGCCTGCAGACCAGAAAGAAAGAAGAAAAAACTAACAAACACTGTTCAATTAAGTGCAATATAAATACAAAATCGATAAATCGCAGTGCTATTTACAATTGTTTTTCACATCACACACATCACATCATTTAATTATTATTATTATTATTATTATTATTATTATTGTTATTTTTATTCAGCAGCCTGACAGCAGTCGTAGGAACGAGCGTCGGTATCTCTCCTTTTTACAGCGCGGGTATAACAGTGAAAGATAAGATAAGATAAGAAAACCCTTTATTAGTCTCACAATGGAGAAATTCCCAATTCACAGCAGCAAAGTTATGAAAGTAAGAAGGAGAACAACAAAATATAGGAGCTGCTGGAAAGGCAGCCACTCTCGCGGCACCATTTTGAAGTCAAAATAACAAAAATAACACAGGACAACACATAGGACACAGACAGTCGTTCAATCTTCACCAATTTTCTGCATAGACTTTGTTGTCTGAAGCAGTTCTAGATGAAAGAGGAGAGGATCAAAGTGTCCTTTCTCCAGTGGATCAGAGACGTCATGCTGAAAATGTGCACACATCTGCTACAAGCTAAGTTTTGAAAGCAAACACAAAGCTGTAGCATCCATTGACGAAAAGAGATTAGTTCACTTCTCCTGTCCCACGTAATCCGCTTCAAACTCCAAGCCGCGACTCCCAGCTCCAAATCCGCATCGACACTCCGCGCCAACGCTCCTTTCTTCTCATCGTCGGCTCCTCAAGACCTCCATCCATCCAGCTGCAGACCGTTAAACAGCACCAATCTCTCCGCTGAACAAAGCGGGGCTGTGAAAAATGCTGCCCATTACAGGCGCAAGACACAAGCGCCCCGGGACTGTCCAGCAACGACATTCAAATGGCGCCGACATTCCTCCAGTCAAAAACAGTGCTGGTATACCCATGCTGCCGAGAAGGCGCAACCACCAAGCACAGAGTCTCCTCCTTGATGAATGTCGTGGCCAAAAAATGCTGAAAAAGGTCCACATCAAGTCCACACGACGTAACAACAAACACAAAGTGACAAAAGAAACACAAGAACAACAACAACAACAAAACAAAAAAAAGAGCTACCTAGTGCTTTCAGGGGGGGGCTGGAGAGGGTCGGAGGGACTGTCCATCATAGCTTTTAGCTTAGTTAGCATCCTTCTGTTGCCCACCTCCTCCAGAGTGTCAAAGGAGCAGCCCAGGACAGGTTATGGTTATGGTTATGTTATGGTTATGGTTATGGTTATGGTTATGGTTATGGTTATGACATCTGGCATTGGATCAATAAGTAGTTTTGTTCAGAGTAGTAGTATCGATAAAATCTTCTTGATAACCATCCCTCATCACAATCAGTGTTTATTTAAACGAGTAGGAGAACATAAATAGTTAAGATCAGTGGTCCCCAAACTTTTTCCTGTGAGGGCCACATAACTTTTCGCTTCTCTGATGGTGGGGCCGGTCAGTTTGTAAAAGCAAAAAGTGTGACTGCAAGAGTACCTCGATGTAAAAATGTACTGTTTCCCAGAAACCCACACAAAATCAAATAACATTTTTTGATACACTCGCGGTATTAAAGACGTCTTTCTTCCCGGGACACACCACCTCCGCGACAGCATTCATGTATTTCTTGACAAACTCTACTTACCGCTGCTTGCTATCAGTTGAGCAAAGCCGAAAGCTAGCCCGAACAGATGGCTGGTTCAGCTGAGCTTGGCATACAAATGTATTTTGCTGAGCTAACGTTCCTCTTTTTAGCATTGACAGTTTGTCTGCTCTCATTTGCCCATGCAAAAAAACTTACTTGTTGTTGTGACGGGATTCATAGTGTCTCCGCAGATTGTATTCTTTGAATACCGCCACCGACAGATGCAGACAATCTTTTCTTTGCATTGAACAAAAAAATGTTTCTCTATTTTGGGTTAAATTCCCTGTATTCTGAATAATTTTTTTTCTCTTTCCTCACCTTTTCGCCATGATTACGTTCTCTTTGAGAGGGATGAGTTTACAATTTTTTTTTTTTTTCTGGGGTTGCCAAATAACGGCACAGACCGCAGAAGGATGGAACAAATGTCACGTTATATGTGTTTATGAAATTGTTACTAGCTAATAGTTAATCATGAAAATAGTTCATAACTAAGTCAAGTCAACAGTATTTATAGAGCACTTTCAAACAGCCATCGCTGCATACAAAGTGCTGTACATGGAGCAATTTAACATGCACAATAAACAATAAGACAAATCGTTAATAAAGGCGGTAGAAAGCACCAAACAATAAAACCAAGAACAAATCTAAGTCATGCTGAGTCGAATGCCAAGGAATACAAGTGAGTTTTGAGGAGGGTTTTGAAGATGGGCAGCGAGGAGTATTCTGTCCTACTTGTCCGTGTCCGAGACGTGAACAGATAGACAGATGGCGAACAACGAAAAAAGACCAAGGATCCACAATGTTGAGATGGAGCTTTAGTTTCTTTTTCCTTAGATTTTTTTTTTTTGGAAAAAGACGATGCTTTCCAAGGCATATACTCAAGAAGAAAACTAGAAATGATGACAATAGCTAGCGCGAAACCATGAGGTATTCACTGGACTAGGTACTTCCGGTTTGTTCTGCCAAAATTAAAGTCCCCCCAAATATAACTACAAACGGAACATGACACTCCCCGTCTGGTATATATTTTATACCACTATTGTCAATCAACAAGAAGTAAAAATATGAAGATTCAGTTTTCAGCTGCAATGAGTAGAACAGTTTCAGAAACAGGTCTCAAGAATGTCTTTGGAGATCCAGATCGGGTGACCTTCAGCTCGATCTTCCTAACCATACCGTCCTGGTCAGGAAAAGTCTTTGTCACGACTGCAAGTGGCCATTCATTTCTTTTGGTTTGATTGTCTTTGAGCAACAATAGATCACCTTCCTTGACATTAGGTCTGACATCCTGCCACTTACTGCGGGTCAGTAGCGTGGGAAGGTAATCGCGTCTCCATCTGTTCCAGAAGACTTTAGCAAGATTTTGGACTTGTCTCCATTGTTGACGATGGAGGCCTTTCTTGTCAAAGGCTCCAGGAGGAGCAGGGAGACGGTGCACCTTCTGTGTCAGCAACGATGACGGGGTCAATAGGAAAGGAGACTCTGGATCGGAAGATATCGGTGCGAGGGGTCTGGCATTGATGATTGCAGCTACCTCAGCCATCAAGGTTGACAATACCTCGTGTGTAAGGCGTGACTGGGGATTTTCCTGTAGCATGGAGTCAAGAATCCGTCTGGAGACTCCGATCATACGTTCCCACGTTCCTCCCATGTGGGAGGAGTGTGGAGGGTTAAAGATCCATGTGCATCCTTGTTCCCCCAAGTACTTGTTGACATTAGGTTCTTCGGGGTTTGTGACCAACATGTGTAGTTCTTTGCAAGCGCCTTTAAAATTTGTCCCGCAATCCGACCGAATTAATTTCACTGGTCCTCTCATTGCCAAAAATCGTCATTGGAGACTTGGGTGTCTTGACGAAGGTTGAGCTGTGAGGTAGATTGCTGGCGTTCGGGGCCGAACCTTTCCTGGAGCTGGTTGGGGCATGGAGTGAGAAGAGACGGTCTACCATTCTCCAGTATGTTGGTGCGGTAAGACATCACAGATGAAGGTTTGTGGGCGGACCCGAGACAAACATCTCCAACGACGACCCATCCCAGGTCAAGCTGTTGGGCGAAGGGGACATTGAGGGGACCGTTGCGCTGTTCCCTAACTTTATGGACCTGGAGAACATCGCGTCCCAGAAGGATCAGTATATGGGCACTAGGATCCAGGCAAGGGATCTTGCTAGCAATGGACTTCAAATGACGGTGGTGTTGAGCGATCTCAGGAGTGGGAATTTCGGAACGGTCATCTGGCATATGATTACACTCAATTAGCGTTGGAAGCATCACCTTTGTCTGTCCGTCCAGAGACTCGGCGAGGAAACCTGTTGCTCTTCTCCCGGACGTTTCCATAATTCCTGCACATGTACGGAGTGTGTAAGGGTAGTCTGTACCGTTGACTTGGAAGAGGTTGAAGAACTCCGATCTGGCTAGAGATCTGTTACTCTGCTCGTCCAAGATGATGTAGACGTTGGTAGCTCCATTGGGGTGCGCCTTGGGGTAGACCTTCGCCAGGCAGATCTTAGAACAGGACCGGAGGCTTTGCCCTTTGCCGCAGACCTCTGTGCACTTGGAGGTGACATCAGCTTCAGGCGTTTTCTCATCTCTCTCCCCGCCATGCTGTGGGGAGGGTTCCTTGTTCTCGGTGTCCCAAGGTGGAGGGCCAGCATGGAGCGCCGTCACGTGGTTATCACTTCCACACTCAACACATTTCAGCGTTGCGTGACAGTTCTTAGCCTGGTGGGTTGTGGAGGAGCAACACTTGAAGCAGACACCATTCTCCTTCAGGTAGGCTTTGCGTTCTTCGAGTGGCTTGCTCCTAAACCCCCTGCATTTCTTGAGTGGATGGGGTTTCTGATGAATGGGGCATTGTTTACTTATATCAAGTTTACCTTCTGAACTGTCTAACTGTAAAACTGGGCTGTTGGGTGGGATGTCTGTCTTGTGAGTAGCGACGTGTCCTTTGACGAATCTTTGTCCTCTTTCGGGTGGCTTGAGCTTCAGAGATTTCTCAGGAACAGGCTGGAGTGAGAAGCTGGGATCGTTTCTTCTGCGGGCCTCGTTGTAGATGAACTCCGTGAAGTATGTGAAAGGAGGAAAAGAAACACCGTGCTGCTCTTTGTACAGGGAGCCTATGGCTAACCACCTTTCTTGGAGGCCGTGTGGGAGTTTCTGAACGATAGGGTTGACGCCTCTGGCAGTGTCCAGGTACGAGAGCCCAGACAAGTAGCCGTCAGCCTTGGCAGCATTTAACTCTTGCAGCAGGTCTCCCAGTTCTCTTAGCTTCGAGACGTCTTTGTGGGAAATCTTCGGAAAACGCTCTAACCTTTCAAAGAGGGCAGCCTCTATCATTTCGGGTGTGCCGTAGCACTCTTGTAGCCGCACCCATGCTTGTTGTAGACCTATTGCGGGACTAGCGATGTGCGACGGATCCTTCTAACATGCTCGGAGGACTCTTTTCCTAGCCATTTAGTTAACAGGTCAAGCTCCTCGCTGGCAGTAAGGTTCAGGTCTCCAATTGCGTTGAGAAAAGAGGACTTCCACGACCAATAGCTTTCTGGGCGATCGTCGAATCGGTATAGACCAGAGTTCACAAGTCCTTGGCGCATTAAGTACCTTGCAATGTCGCTTATGCCCGTGGTGTCGACAGGATGTGCTTGCGGTGGGGCTTGTAGTGGAGAAGTCTGTCTTGCAAAGGACAGCTCGGATGGGGAGAGTTGAGCGGGGCGATAGTTCCATGCTACTGGCTTTGAACTCGTTGGCTGACGTATTGGAGCTGCTGGCGTTGACCGTGCGCAGTGCTGCACTGTAGCTGTGGGTGCTGGTGTTTTAGGTCGTGGTGCCGGAGCTTCAGACGTTGGCCTGGCGGGTACTAGGTTGTCATCAGATGGATGGGGGTTTTGCGGTGGATACAGAGAGAGTTCTGGTGGCTCCTCAAAGTCTGTTTGGAGCTGGGTGACATAGTCACGTATACGTTGTGGGCTGAGGCTCACTTCGGAGTGTCGAGGTCTCATAGTTCCTTCGCAACTCTCGAGCTCAGCCGCTTCTTCTAGGACTCCAGCTTCTGCAGTGGCTGCCGCTACCTCCTTTTCGTGTCCCAATTTTGTGAGCTCAACTTCTAACTGGGCTTCTTTCATTTTGAGTTCGGCCTCGCGCTTTGCGTAGAGAGCTCTCGTGCGCGCCGCTTCAACTTTGGCGCGGGCCCTGGCAACTGCTCTGCTGGCAGATGATGAGTTGGATCCAGTAGATGCAGATCGGAGGGACGCAGTATCGAGTGCGGGCATCAGAGTTTCGAGGGCCCGCTCTTTTCCCGTGACTCCGTAGTTGTTAAATACTGAGCCGTTGTCTGTCATTGTTAACTGTTTTGTAGTTGTATTGCCCGCCGTGAAGACGTCTTTTTACTATTCTGTCCTACTTGTCCGTGTCCGAGATGTGAACAGATAGACAGATAGCGAACAACGAAAAAAGACCAAGGATCCACAATGTTGAGATGGAGCTTTAGTTTCTTTTTCCTTAGATTTTTTTTTTTTGGAAAAAGACGATGCTTTCCAAGGCATATACTCAAGAAGAAAACTAGAAACGATGACAACAGCTAGCGCGAAACCATGAGGTCTTCACTGGACTAGGTACTTCCGGTTTGTTCTGCCAAAATTAAAGTCCCCCCAAATACAACTACAAATGGAACATGACAAGGAGGCTTGCCGAATGTTCATTGGGAGGTCATTCCAGAGAGAGGGACCAGCAAGGGAAAAGGCCAGATCCCCTCTGGGCCTCAGTTTAGTTCTTGGTACTTCTAATAATGTCTGATCCGCAGACCTGAGGCTCCGGGCTGGTGTGTATGGGTGGATGAGCTCAGAGAGGTAAGGTGGGGCGAGATTAATCAGAGATTTGAAAACAAATAGGAGGATTTTGAAATATGGGGAGCCAGTGAAGGGATGCCAGAGTAGGAGTTATGTGCTCCCTCTTACGAGTACCAGTCAAGAGGCGAGCAGCGGCATTCTGGACCGGCTGAAGGCGCTTAATGGAGGACTGGCTGACTCCAAAGTAAAGGGCATTGCAGTAATCGAGCCAGGATGTGACAAAGGCATGAATTACTGTCTCAAAGTGTTCATGTGAGAGGAGAGGTTTTATTTTGGTCAGCTGTCTAAGGTGAAAGAAGCTGGATTTAACAACGGCACCAATTTGCCGATCGAGTTTGAAATCACTGTCCAGTTTAAGGCCCAAGTTTGAGACCGTTATTTCAGATAAGGAGACAGGGGGCCCAAGTCTACAGGATGGAATGTACAAGGGCCACTGGGACCAAACAATATCACCTCTGTCTTCTTTTCGTTGAATTTCAAGAAATTTTGTGCCATCCAGGTTTTGATTTCTTCCAGACAGGATAGGAGTGGCCTTGATGAGAAGGCGTCTTTCTTGCTCAGTGGGACATAGATCTGGCAGTCATCTGCATAGCAGTGGAAGGGAATACCATTTTACCGTTTCCTTAAGATGGAACCCAATGGGAGCAGATACAGCGAGAACTAAGGAATAGTTTATTGCAAAAGCCAAATTTTATGATAGAATACAAATATACATCGATGAAAAATAAATTGAAAGACTCTCCAGAAAAAATCCAGAAAAGCAATGCGATTAAATTAGAATTTGTATTTTACTTAACTAAAGTAGTTTCTGAGTATTCCCCCCCCCCCCAAAAAAAAATAAAAATAAATCTTGTGATCTCTTCGGGCGCTTTGTTTATTTTAGAAAAAAAGAAACGAAATCAGCCATTTCAATGTTAGGATGTGAAGTAGTATTTTCCATTGAGCTGTAAACTTTTTTCCGAATTTTGTCCTCGGTTTATCAATTTAATAAGAATAAGAATGAAAAAGAGGCAGTGATTGTGAAGTAGTTTTTACGTACCCTGCATTGTGGCTGCAGCAATTCTGGTTCGAATCCTGTTCATGGCATGTGCAAATAACATACTGAACTTCAGGGTGGCCCAGTGGTCCAGTGTTAGCACGTCGACCTCACAGTGCACAGGTCGTGGGTTTTCTCCGGGCCCGTGTGGGTTTTCTCCGGGTACTCCGGTATCCTCCTACATTCCAAAAACATGCATGGCGGCTTAACGGAACACTCAAAATTGTGTGAGTGTGAGCGCTGATGTTTTATTTGTCTCTGTGTGTGCCTTGCGATTGACTGGCAACCAGTTCAGGATATCCCCCGCCAACTGCCCAAAGACAGAATAGGCTCCAGCACCCCCCATGACACTTTTGAGGATAACCCGGATCAGAAAACGCATGGATGGACGAATATTGAAAAAGGAAACATGACAATAACACTTCAAGGCCATAAAAATGAGCTAAGATTTAGCATTTCATTGATGCATCTACCATACAAGTATCAGTATTGGTATCGGCTCTGTATTTACTTGGTGTCTGACTGATACCAAAATAAACAATTTTGCACACCTCTTGCTGTTTACTCTACTGTTTCAGCTTCTGGATGGAATTTGCATTTAAGCATTTCTGTATGCTTCAGATTAATATCACATGATCAGTACACGAGTATGGTAGTACTGCATAAAGGTTTGGGGTTATGTGAAAAAAAGAGCATAAAACTATAAGTGTTGCCTTCTATCTCTCTTTCTCTTCAGTACTACTTGTTTGCTGACTCTGCCTTTCCCCCTTCACAGCGCTGAGCTCATATCGCAGTCCAGTGAGGGAGGACTCATCCTGGGATGCACGGAGACCAGCCAATACAATCTTACCATCAATTGTTCTCATTTCTCCAGTCGTATCAATGTTTAGCGATCCCTGTTTTCAAAGTAAAATACATATCATAACGAGAAGGCAGTTGAAAGCCTTGTGGTGTATGTAAAATCTAAATGGTGAGATGATGAAGCAGTTTGGCAATCCAAGATCGGGCTCTACAAAAGAAACTCCCACATTGAAGTGTTTTCTTTAAAAACCTTGGAGACACTTGAGATAGGTTTTCACCCCGAGATGCATCACAATGTCTTCCCTGTACTTCTCCTTCCTCATCTCAAAAAACGGTGGATGCAGGGAACTCCACGACCTTAGTTGGTGGGTGGTGGACAGTGAAGGCACAGCAATTTGCAGGAAAAGCATCCCCAGAATCCTTTGCTGTTTGCCAAAGTTAACATACGCCAGAGGATTCAGTATCAAAGTTTCCAATATTTGGCTCTAAAGAACACAATAGCCACTAAAATAACACGAGTGAAGGTGTTCCCTGCTGCCTATTGAAATAGAAATTGTTTAATTATGAACATTTGGGAAATCAAACTGCTCTGCCTCGGGTACTTTGCACCAGGCTCCCTCCAGAGTTGGAAAGCATAGCTAGAGGTCTTTTGCCAACATCAAAACTATGCTTGCTTTTACCATTGTCCTCCTGCGCTGTGGGGCACTATTTCCATATCTCAACTTCGTTCACGTCGCAAAGACAAAGGAGATGCTTTTTAAAAGTCATCTTGTGAAGTGGTTTGGAAGGAATTCTTCACTTCCTTTCCCTAATTTTAATTTTGTCATCTCCCGATTGTAACTACATTAATTTCGAAAGTTAAAATGCTGTATGAATTCTAAAATTGTAAAAATTCCCACGGGAATGCAATTCACTTCTGACTTCAGGTGAGGCCGACACGCTAACCAGTCGACCACCAAGCCGCCGGTCTGAACTACAGCCAACCATTTTTAGTAGCCCGCAGCATAGACTAAAATAAACATTTGCTGTTAGTCTGCATTGGGTGGCAAGGCCTGAGAAACAAAGTCTGTTTTCATCTCTTACTTCCTTGTTTCCAACCAAACACATCATTTGGTAGGGTCAATCGAAAAATAATGGCACTTTTTTTGTGCATTTTTATTACCTTCCTTTTTTTTTTTTTTTAACTACACTGTGTGTATAAAATGCCCATTGTCTCCTGGCCTGCATGGGGTTGCTCCGGGTACTCCAATTTCCTCCCACATTCCAAAAACATGCATGGCAGGTTAATGGATCACACTAAATTGTCCCTGGGTGCGAGTGTGAGCGCGGATGGTTGTTCTTCTGCGTGTGCCCTGCAATTGGCTGGCAACCGGTTCAGGGTGTCCCCCGGTTACTGCCCAAATACAGCTGGGATAGGATCCGGCACCCCACGCGACGCTTGTGAGGAAAAGTAAAGTCAGGTAAAATGAACTTTATTATCACATGTGGTCTATGTGCAACATACAGCACAGATGAAATTTCTTTCCTCTCAACAACAGGAGAAAGAGAATGGATGAATGAATGAGTACATATAAAAATATCAGGACCCGACCGCCCCTCTCCAAACAAGGAGAGCACTGATCAGAGATGCCCGTGATCACTCCGGATGAATTGTACAGATCAACAGCTAAGGTGGGGGAATCTGTCCTTAGGACAACTATTAGTTGCACACTGCACAAATCTGGCCTTTGTGGAAGAGTGGCAAGAAGAAAGCCATTTCTCAAAAACAACCAAAGTCCCGTTTGGAGTTTCCCTAGCCAAATTTGGAAGAAGGTGCTCTCATCAGATGAGACCAAAATGTAACTTTTGGGGATAAATGCAAAACATTATGTTGGGCGCAAAAGAACTGCACATCACCCTAAAAACACCATCCCCACATTTAAACAAGGTTATGGTAGCATCTTTATCCAGGGCTGCTTTTCTTCAGGAGGGATAGGGAAGATAAAGTTGATGGGAAGATAGATGGGGCCAAATACGGGGGCCGTTTTGGAAGAAAACCAGTTCAGATCTGCAAAAAAACAAAGACTGGGATGGAGGTTTACCTTCTAACAATGATCTAAAACATAAAGCAAAAGCTACAATGGAATGATACAAAACTAAGCACATCCAAGTGTTAGAATGGCCAGGTCAAAGCCCAGACCTGAATCTAAATGATAACCCGTGGACAGATCTGAAAGCTGCTGTTCACAAACACTCGCCAACTCATCTCAGCTGGAGCTGTTTTACAAGGAAAAATGGGCAAAAAAGGAAAAAAAATCTGTGTCTTGATTTGAAAAACTGACAGAGAAGACTTGCAGCTATAATTGAAGGAAAGCGTGGTTCTTGGAGGTGGTTGCTGTTTAGTGCAGAGCTGGATATACTTGGCTGTTGATACAATTCTCTCCTTCGCTTCATATGATCCATGTTAAGTGCAGTACACACCATGTCACCAAAGAGACAGTAGCTACTTGTCACCTTTTTAATCGGCCGACTGACCGATGACAAATTTGAAGGCACCTCTGATGCTCATAAGAGTACATACAAAGGGCTGACATCTTTTCAGGAATCTCGTGTGTCACGGCAGTCCGGTGACATTCGCATAGGATGGGAGTCAACTTTACCTTGAATCATGGGATTGGAACGGCACAGCATAAAAAAAAAAAATCACGAGAGCAGACGGCAGCGGGATTACCCTGTAAATAGGCCTGTCACGATAATTACGATATTGACTTATCGCTCGATGAAAAAAATGGACATGGTCAGTTACATGCATGTTTGTTTACTGTACATACGTCATCAACATTCAATTGTGCTGCTTCTCGAGCTCCCCTGTCAGACAACTTGCTCGCTACTGTGCAAGTGTGGGCATTCACACACACACACACTCGCACACACACACACACACACACACACACACGCACACACGCACGCACGCACGCACGCACGCACGCACACACACACACGTTCACAATAGAGGTGGAACACCCATTTAAACTATTTGGTTTGACTTTTTGTCAATTTGTTTGTTTATGCACGAAGGGTCTATAAACATTTACTAAACCCACCAGTGTATAAAGAGATCAAAGCGACCAAATCTAATTTTTTGTAACCAGTGCTTCAATTACGGAGTCTGGATCTCTTGCAATATATGAGATTTTTTTATTTGGGCTTTTATTTCGGCGAGTATTGATGAGATCAGTTCGAAAAGAACCTTTGTTGAACCTAGGTACTTATTTTTCATTTCAAAAATCTCAAGGGTAGACACACAATACAATACAATACAATACATGCTGATTTATATAGCGCTTTCACAACAGCGGCAGCTGTAACAAAGCGCTTTACAAAACAGTTAACATAAAGTAAAATAATAAACACAACACATAACATAAAACACGGACAGTCGTGCAGTCCTAACCACTTTTCCGTCACACGCTTTGTTGTTTGAAGCGGTTTGAGATGAAAGAGGAGAGAATCAAAGTGTCCTTTAACCAGTGGATCAGAGACGTCATGCTCAAAATGTGCACACGTCGGCTACAAGCTAAGTTTCAAAGTCAACAAGAAGCTGTAGCATCCATTGACGAAAAAAGAGATTGGTTCACTTCTCCTGTCCCATGGAAATCCATTTCAATTCCAAGCGGCAACTCACGGTTCCAAATACGCATCGGCGCTCTTCGCCAACGCTCCTCTCTCCTCATCCTCAACTTCAGCGGCCATCCATCCAGCCGCACCAACGCCAACTGTCCAACAGCGCTGACATAGCCACTGAACAAATCGGGGTTGTGAAAAATGCTGCCCA
The DNA here is from genome assembly GCF_025434085.1 of Hippocampus zosterae. Classification (NCBI taxonomy): domain Eukaryota; kingdom Metazoa; phylum Chordata; class Actinopteri; order Syngnathiformes; family Syngnathidae; genus Hippocampus; species Hippocampus zosterae. Next base: position 21,236,307 of record NC_067464.1, on the reverse strand, counting down.
TTACTGGCGCAAAAAACACAAGCGCCCCAGGTCTGTCCAGCACCGACAGTCAATGGCGCCGACATTCCTCCCAATCAAAATCTGTGCTGGTACAGGCGTGCTGCCGAGAAGGCGCAACCACCAAGCACAGATACTGCTCCTTTGACGAATGTCGTGGCCAAAAAGCGCTGAAAACAGTCCATATCAGGTCCACACAATGAAACAACAAACAACATGTGACAAAACAAAAGACAAAAACAGCAAAAAAGAACAAAAAAGAACAAAAAAGCAAGGCTCTTGAAGAGCACTTGCCGAAGGCTGCCTACTCGGGCGCCATCTTGGAAAAAAAACACGTTTGCAGCCTGTTAACCATCATAGAACCGTTTAAAAATGCTTCTCTCGGCCTTCAAGATTCTCATTTTTTGCGAGTGTTATCGGTGAATAGTACACGAAACACTCTTTGAATGATAATAATAGTCATAAGAGCTACATCGCAACAGCTCTGATCGTAAGCTGCAATTGCAGACTGCTGATTGTTAACAACCTCCGGTGATGCAGGCCACGTGCCACGGTAGGTTAAAGGTGACATGCTTTATTTATTTATTTGTTTATTTATTTTTAAAAAAATACTTTTTGTGAAAGTCCGCGAGCTACGAACGAAATGGGCACCTCTGACTTAGAATTAATCTACTGTGCATATTTTTGTAATGTGGGAGAAAACCAGAATATCTGGAGAAAACCCAAAGCATGGGGAGAACATGGAAACTCCACACAGGATGGCCGAGGTTGGGTTTGAATCCATGACCTCTGCACGGCAGATGTGCAAACCAGTCGCCCACCGTACAGCCTACCATTATAGTTTCTGGAAAAATACAAGTTTCCGAAAAAATAATCATAACACGCCTAATAGGCAAAAAAAAAGAAATAAAACAAACCCCGGAGAGTCCATGATGAAAAGGTGGTGACAAACTAATGCATAAATAAGTCAATAGTCAATAAGTGTTTTCTAATTATTTTACTATCTACTACTAGTACACACCTTGGTTAAATATGACTCTCGAGCAGTCCTACTCAAATGTTGGAGCGGGACCTCCTGGAGCTTCGGTGTGTGATGGCATGTGTCTCCAGAGATCACCCTTGATTTTTGTTTCTTTGTTTGTTTGTTTGTATAAATCAGCTTGTATTTTATTGTATGGTATTGTTTGTTTTGGGCCCTATGACAAAAAAGTGTAGTAGCACATTCACTACAGTGGGTGGCAATGGTGCTCCCATCGTCAGTGTACGTGGGGAGTATTTGCTCTGGGGAGTAGTTTTTGTTGACGTATCTTTGCACCGAGCATTCACACACACAGCACAGAGTTGGAGATGTGAAGTGCAGTGAACAAACCCTAAAGAGGTACACAAAAAAATATTTAACATGGTTGAAAAAAAAGGTTGGGAGAAACTGAAAACAATGTCATTTTTTGTTTCAAGTTGCTCTATATTTCTTTCATTTTTCTTTGTTTTCTTTTATGTTAAAAAATATGTTTAAAAAATGTTAAATCACAATCTTTCGACAAATGATACCATTTATAGTCACAGCGGAGAGTTGGGGGTGAAGGTGTAAAATGAAATGTTTTCTTAACCTCATGGGGGCGTAATAGAAAATAATTGAGAAGCGCTGCTCGGTGGTCTTTTCGAGCGGCGCCATCATTTTTCTCCAGGTCTGTTTCATAAGTGTGTTTTATAAAGCAATTCTTTTGAATCACAATTCAAAAGATTTGATCTTGATTCTGATTGGTTAATTTCCCCTTTTTTAAATTCATTCTTCCTTTTGTCAGACTGAAGTTATTTCTGTGACAACTGTGGGGTTTTCTTTCTAGAACCGAGGGTTCCCAGCAATTTTGTAAAATGTAAATGAAAACAGAATACATTGATTTGCAAATCATTTCCAATCCATATTCAATTGATTTCACAGCAAAGACAAGATAGACAGTCATCTAGCCATTCATCCCACTTCTACCCGTCCTGATCCACTGATTCCCTTGCGCAAAAATTACATGAAAGTACAGTACGTCTCCAAATAAAAATGCATGCACGCGCGCACACACGGATCCACACACACGTACACACACACTCACACAGACACACACACACACAGACACACACACCTGTGAAAGCTTAAGCTTGACAACCAATCCAATTCTTCAGAAGTAGTTCAAAAAGGTTGAAAGTGAACTTTGAGTACAAATCCTGTCATCCACTTAAAATTGCCGTGCTTTGTCATAATGGTCCATTTCTCTTCACGTCGCTTTCATGCCATGACTCGGGGCTGCTGTGTTTACAGTAGGACATGAAAGGATTTCTGCGCATTTTGCAGACTCCCTTTAGCAGGAAGTCGTGGAAAGAGTGAGTAGTTTCAAGTTTGACTCAGTGGGAGTGGGACTCAGGGTGGGGGCTGATATTTTGGAGATCAAAGTCTGACATTGAAGCTATATTGACATGAAACAAATGGGCTGTTTGTTCAAGGCACAAGTTCTATTATCAACAGAGTTGAACTGTCGAGAGACACTGTTGTAAATGTACAAATCTCAGTGGAAAATTCCATGGTCAAATCCTCCTACACCACTCCATCAAATTATGACATTGAAGAGCTTACCAGGAGTTATTTCTCACAATGTGTGGTCCGATCGGTTGTTTGATGAATCCACTTTGGTTATTTGAGACCTCCTTGAAGTGTTTCAACTTCTGAATTTTAGATTCAGAAGTTCAGAAAGTCAGTGTGTTATATTCACTGACTTTCAGACTGATTTGCCAGCGAGGTTTTTTCAAACTATGTCAGCAACAAAGAGAAGGCACTATTATGCAAGAAATGGCGCCTCTTCCCCTGTGAAAGGCCAATGGATCCCAACCTTTTTTTGTGTCACATATTTTGATTTGCCACCAAAGAAACAGAAGAAAACAAATGAAAAATTCAAGTCAACCTTCCACTCTATGACCTATAGTTGTACTTAGAGGGAAGACGAGACTTGCTTCTCTTCAATGAGCCTGAAATCTGAATTCCTCCCACCCCACTTTTTCATTGCCTCTTTGCAAGTGCGTTGCCAGATGCAGTATTATGCAGTGCAGGTTTTAGGAATACAAATCACCTGGAGCAATGAACCGAAATTGAGTAGGACTGCTGCAATAGTTTTTTTTTTTTGTTATGGCTATTTTTCTTCAACTCTGTAGGCTCTTCTTCCATCTCATTATTTAGCCTGTTCCCTTTTTAGAAAAAGCTCTCCAATCACATTTGTTTTTTAGTCATTGATTATTCGTGGGCTTACTTTTATTTATTGAATGGCAGAGATGTTCTTAACAGGGGCACCTCATTATTAAAATAAAACAAAAACATATGTTTTTTATTCAGTCTCCGTATTTTTTTTTTCTCTTTCTCCTTTCTTCTTTCTACATACATTCTTGCTGCTGGAGGCTGTAAATTTCCCCATTGTGGGACGAATAAAGGATATCTTATCTTATGACCCAGTACCAAATGGCCTGCGGCCCGGTACCAGTCCCCGGTCCAGTGGTTGGGGCCACTTGTAGAGACGATTATGATGCTCGCTCGAGAGAAAAAAAAACTTATTAGCATCATTGAGAATGACCCTGTGTGTGTGTGTGCCTCCATCCATTTATTTCCCGATCCACTTTATCCTCACAAGGGTCACGGGGCGTGCTGGAGCGTATCCGAGCCAACTGCAGGCTCAGGTGGGGGGGATACCCTTAACAGATTGCCAGCCAATCACAGGGCACACGGAGACACATCCGCCGTCACACTCACACCTAGGGACAATTTATAGTGTTCAATCGGCCTGCCATGCATGTTTTTGGAATGTGGGAGGAAACCGGAGTACCCGGGGAAAACCCATAGGGAGAACATGCAAATTCCACACAAGAAGGCCGGAGACGGACTGCGTCTAATTGACACATCGGCTGCGTTGACAGAGTCCAGGCTGCTAACTGACACATCGGCTGCGTTGACACAGTCCAGGCTGCTAATTGACACGCAAACTGCACCGGTGCAGTTTAGACTGTTTCGGCTGCTTGGCACAGTCCAAGCTGCGGCACTTCGTCCAGGGGGCGTCGACTCAGTGCAGGGGACGTTGACACAGCAAAAGCCCGCACAGTGTATACTCTAAAATGGTTCAATGGTTCAATGATTTTGTTGTTTACGATGATACTAGTGCAGCGTGTTATACCGGAGACAAATTCCTTGTGTGTTCTACATACTTGGCCAATAAAGATGATTCTGATTCTGATTCTGATTCTAAGGAAGTGGGTCTGGCGACACGATGCCGATTGCCGAAACAAGCTAGACCCCACCCTCGCTCGAATAAAAATATAAGTTTGGGCAATACGGAAAACACACTGATTATCAGAAAAAATGTGTCCGTCTGACTTTAGCGTCATGCCGGCTGTCATATAATAGGCTATTATTATATGAGAAGTGTTTTATGAACGTTTGTACTGTACGTCATACTCCAGTTGATTGAGAGGTCCCGCCTCTAAGGGGGAGTTCCAGAAAGTGACTGCGAGTAAGCACACCGCATGTTTTATGACTCTGCCACGTTGCTATTAAAAGTCACATAAAACGTAAACCTTATCTGCTGACCATCATTACATCGGCTAGGCTAGCTTAGCTGTTGTCGTAGTTCAAAGCTTAATATGTGGCGTGGGTTGGGTCGGCGCCGCAAGTACGTGCTTGCGCGCACAGCTGAGAGCAGCAGACTATCGACTGCTGAGTGCTGAGACGCGCTTCACTCGAGTGACGTTGCTACAGTACGTGCATATTAAAATATAATAATATATTATATATATATATATATATATATATATATATATATATATATATATATATATATATATATATATATATATATATATATATATAAAAATGGCGCCGCGAGAGTGGCTGCCTTTCCAGCAGCTCCTATTTTTTTGTTGTTCTACTTCTTCCTTTCATAACTTTGCTGCTGTGAATCTGGAATTTCTCCATTGCGAGACTAATAAAGGTTTTCTTAATCTTAATCTTAATATTATGGAGCAGCTTCCGGACAAATACAAATTGTCCGCCGCGTAGAGCCATTTTGATCTCCTTTTGGAGAATAAGGTATTCATTAAAATCTCCTTGTCTCACCAAGTGCCTCTCGGATTTTTGACATGTCTTATTGCATTGTGTGTGTGTCTTCTCCACAACAGAGGAAATAGCATGCATTAAATGCAACAGACTGAAATTTAAAACACTGGAGCATCTTATTTTTCTAAATCAAAAATTGTGAAGACAAACCCCACAAGCATCTTCATTCACACGAATTTCACATTATTGAAACATATTGAATGATACAATATGAATGCATGGATGTGAATGATATTGTCAAGGGTCAATGTCATCTTTATTGTCAAATATGCTTTATGTATGACATGCAGCATAGATGAAATTTCTTCCTCTCAATCCTCAGTGCATACATGCATGTAAACATGCTGTGCATTAAACACACGCAGCTAAGAAAGGATAGCAGCTACACTATATAAAAAAGACATGTAATCTGAACAGTATAGACAATATAAACAGCATAAACAACAACATAAACAATGGCGCTTGTGGCTACACTGAGCTTTTAACTCATTCAGTACCATGGGTTGAGTGAGGTAGTGCATTGTATACACGTCATCATCAAATCAGTTTGTTCAGTCTGTCAAGTGGGTTGGCTGCAGGGATTTTGAAGGTCCAGCAGGTGGCAGTGGTCAGCGACACAGTATCAGTACAGTATCAACACAGTGTGTCATTGTGTCGACACGCGTCATGAGGCCTGTGTGTGATTATATATATATCACACACACACACTATATATATATATATATATATATATATATATATATATATGTGTGTGTGTGTACGGTCAGTGGCAGGGTCCTAACAACAGAGCTGACCCACTAAGACTGGAAACTGAAATGTACTGGAAAGGCATATGGGAGAAGGAGGTTGCACATAACAGCAGTGCACAATGGCTGGTGACCCTGAGAGAGGAGCACAGCAACCTCCCTGAACAGAACCCAGTTACCATAACAGTGGCAGACATACAGGAAAGAGTCTCAGATATGAAGAACTGGACAGCACCAGCATGGTCCACACCTACTGGCTAAAGAAACTCACAGCACTCCATGAGCGCCTAGCAGTACAAATGAACCAGCTGCTGAGGGATGGGACTCACCCAGAATGGCTAACCGAAGGGCGAACGATCTTGATCATGAAGGATCCCTTGAAGGGTGCAGCCGCATCCATCTATCGGCCAATAACCTGTCTCTCCACAACATGGAAGCTCATGTCAGGCATAATTGCGGCTAAGATAAGTGGACACATGGATCAATACATGAACGAAGCGCGGAAGGGCATTGGTAGAGATACCAGAGGAGCCAAACATCAGCTCCTGGTTGACAGAACAGTCGCACAAGACTGCAGGTCCCGACGTACCAACCTGTGCACAGCCTGGATTGATTACAAGAAAGCCTATGACTCGATGCCACATACATGGATCACTGAATGCTTGGAGTTGTATAAGGTGAACAGGACCCTAAGAGCCTTCGTTGCGAACTCGATGAGAATGTGGAAAACCACACTTGAAGCCAATGGCAAGCCACTTACCCAAGTGTTCATCAAATGTGGCATATACCAAGGTGATGCACTCTCCCCACTGCTGTTCTGCATAGGACTGAACCCCCTAAGCCAAGTAATCACCAAGACAGGCTATGGATACCGCCTCAGAAATGGAGCTACTATCAGTCACCTCCTCTACATGGATGACATAAAGCTGTATGCTAAGAGCGAAAGGCACATAGATTCACTGATCCACACAACCAGGATCTACAGCAGCGACATCGGGATGTCATTCGGGCTTGAGAAAGGTAGTCGGATGGTGACTAAGAGAGGAAAGGTAGTCCGCACTGAAGGGGTCTCACTCCCTGAAGGAACAATAGCAGACATTGAGGACAGCTACAAGTACCTTGGTATACCACAAGCCAATGGCAACCTCGAACTGGGAACAAGGAAAGCGGCTACGGCCAAATACCTCCAGCGAGGGAGGCAAGTCCTAAGAAGCCAGCTCAATGGCAAGAATAAGACCCGGGCAATAAACAGCTATGCCCTGCCAGTGATCAGATACACTGCAGAATCAGAATCAGAATCAGAATCATCTTTATTGGCCAAGTATGTAGAACACACAAGGAATTTGTCTCCGGTATAACACGCTGCACAAGTATCATCGTAAACAACAAAATCATTGAACCATTTTAGAGTAACCACTAGTTTTGAAGTACCATTTTGTGGTGCAAGAAGAGTGACTGTCAGTGACTGTTTAAGGAGTTAATGGCTAGAGGGAAGAAGCTGTTTAAGTGTCTACTGGATTTGGTGCGCATGGATCTGTAGCGTCTGCCTGAGGGGAGTCGCTGAAAAAGGTGGTGGGCAGGGTGCGGGGGATCCAGTAGGATTTTCCGTGCCCTTGTCTTGATTCTTGCAGTGTGCAAGTCCTCAAGAGTGGGTAGGGCGGTGCCAACGATTTTTTCTGCCGTCCTAACTGTCCGTTGAAGTCGGATTTTGTCTTTTTTTGTGGCGGCCCCAAACCAAACCGTGATGGAAGAACACAGGATTGATTCGATGACTGCCGTGTAGAACTGGCGTAGCACCTCCTGTGGCAGGCCATGCTTCCTCAGCAGCCTCAGGAAGTACATCCGCTGCCGGGCCCTTTTCAGGATGGAGATGGTGTTGACTTCCCACTTCATGTCCTGGGAGACTGTGATTCCCAGGAACTTGAAGGTCTCGACGGTTGACACAGGGCAGTTGCAGGAATAATAAGGTTGCCAAAGGAAGAGATTCAGACCACGGACGTTAAGACCCGAAAGCTCCTAACCATGCATGGAGGGTTCCATCCCAAATCCAGCACCCTGAGACTGTACGCAAGCCGAAAGGAAGGAGGCCGGGGACTAGTGAGTGTGAGAGCCACTGTCCAGGATGAAACATCCAAGCTCCATGAATACATCAAGGAGAAGGCTCCAACAGATGACGTACTCAGAGAATGTCTCAGACAATTGGGAACAGAAGATGAGGCGCTGGAAGAGGGACCATCATGGGAGGACAAGCCCCTACACGGGATGTACCACCGGACCATAACTGAAGTGGCTGATCTCAAGAAGTCCTATCAGTGGCTAGAGAGGGCAGGCCTGAAGGACAGCACAGAGGCACTCATCCTGGCTGCTCAGGAGCAGGCCTTGAGCACCAGAGCCATTGAGGCCCAGATATACCACACCAGACAAGACCCAAGGTGTCGGTTGTGCAAAGAGGCACCTGAGACGATCCAACACATAACTGCAGGGTGCAAGATGCTGGCAGGGAAAGCCTACATGGAACGCCATAACCAGGTGGCTGGCATAGTCTACCGGAACATCTGTGCGGAGTATGGACTGGAAACCCCAAGGTCAAAATGGGAAACACCTCCGAAGGTGGTGGAGAATGACAGAGCGAAGATCCTGTGGGACTTCCAGATCCAGACTGACAAGATGGTAATGGCGAACCAACCAGATATCGTGATCATAGATAATGGGCAGAGGAAAGCCGTTGTAGTGGATGTAGCGGTCCCAAGTGATGGAAACATCAGGAAGAAGGAACATGAGAAACTCGAGAAATACCAAGGGCTCAGAGAGGAGCTGGAGAGAGCCTGGAAGATGAAGGTGACAGTCGTGCCTGTAGTGGTCGGAGCACTCGGGGCAGTGACCCCCAAACTAAATGAGTGGCTGCAACAGATCCCGGGAACAACATCGGACATCTCAGTCCAGAAATGTGCAGTGCTGGGAACAGCAAGGATACTGCGCAGAACCCTCAAGCTTCCTGGCCTCTGGTAGAGGACCCGAGCTGAATGAGGGACGGACACCACCCGAGGGGTGAGATGAGGATTTTTATATACATATATATACATATATATATATATATATATATATATATATATATATACAGTATATATATATATATATATATATATATATATATATACACACACATACACACTGTACATACAAACACACACGCACATTAATTCACTCACATTCATTCATACATACAATAGCGTTCAACGCATGTGAATCAGTCCCATGAAAAACAATTCAAGCCGAACATTTTGATGTATTCAAAAAAAACCCTTCAGATGCCTGGACAGTGTGTTAGAAAGTGGACCTGTCCTGGTAAAAGAGGTCGTTTGGTCATCCTACTGTACATTATCTCACTAAATTGAGTACAAGTTGCACACCTTCATCAGTACGGGTATTTCCTTTTGATAGCACAACACTGAACACTTACCATGATAATTGCATTTGGTTCGAATGGTGTCAAACCACGTGAGAAGTGTGTCTTGCTTCCACTTCAGCAGGTTGGTGGGAGTGTTGGGTCTTGGAAAATGTAATTTACAACACCAAATAAAACCGATCCTGTGCTACGTGGTGTTTTACAACCAGATTAAAAAACCTCCACGACATCTTGCTCATCCAGATAACGTAGTCACAGCACATGTAAGGGAAATTATTTTTTTTTAAATAAATGTGTGTTGAAAGATGATTGCACTTCATCCATTTTCATCATCACAATTTTAAGTCCTGTGTTGTATCTGTGTGTTTTATGGTTGCTGATGGTTGAATGATGTTGTGGTTTTCATTGTGTTTTCATGCAATGACCATAAAACGAAACCTGAATTTGAACTTGAATACCTGAAAGACCCTGTAAAGTGAATTCAGCGATTAGTTTCTAAAGAGGTTATACTGTATATGTTTGACGATAATCGTTCAAAATGGGGAAAGAGTGAAAACAACATAGTATGGTACGGAATTGTTCAGATAAAGAGTTCAACTTTTTTGTTAATCAATTTTTACCATTGCTGTTGTCCTCCCCCACTAAGACACTTGTTTTGTTTGTTTGGCATGAGTTAGTCCTGTTACACAAGAAATAATAGATACCAAGGAATTCCAAATCCATCAGTTGCCATCCGCCGCAATTTCGCATTTCATAGTTTTTATTACATGGCCCATTTCTACGACAGGATGCAGTTAGCTAGGAAGCCACGCCTACAACACAAAAATGCATCTTCCCTGGCGATAACAGCTTGGTGTTATTGTTTAGATTCCCAAGTGTTTTGCCTTTGTGTTATTTAGTCTACCATCCTGGTTTTGCATTGCTGGGTTTCAAACTAGGAAGAAGAAATGTATGTGCTTAACCACATCTTCTTAAGCACAAGTGTCAAAGTCAAGACGCGGAGCCCAGATCCGGCTCCCCAATTCATTTTATGTGGCCCGTGGGAGCAAATCATGTGTGTCAACTGTCATGTCTTTCTGAAATCTGTACCGAAATGTCAAATTGCCATGGAGAGTAAATAATGTAGAGATTTTGCACCGGCCCTCCGAGGGAAGCTGTAATTCCCAAGTTGCCCACGACAAAAAATTAGTTTGACACCCCTGTTCTAAAGACATCTAGGAAACAGACTCAAATGAATTTAACACAGCCGAACAATACGCAGGGTTGGAGGCATCAAATGGGATGGAAATGAGGACCAACTTCATCAGTGAAGGAGTCATGAAGCCATTGCATGCATCATTGAGTGACTTTGTACAAGCGTGGCTGAAGGGGGTTAAGGAAAGAGTCAGTAGTCTTAAATAATATGTGCGTTTTCACGATTAAACTAAACGATGTTCGACCGGTGTTCATCTTTGGCCCCTTTCACAACGCTTAGGGGAGCAAAACCATTCATTCATCTTCCGTACCGCTTGATCCTCACTAGGGTCGCGGGGGGTGCTGGAGCCTATCCCAGCCGTCTCCGGGCAGTAGGCGGGGGACACCCTGAATCGGTTGCCAGCCAATCGCAGGGCACACACATAGACCAACAACCATCCACGCTCACACTCACACCTAGGGACAATTTTGAGTGTTCAATCAGTCTGCCACGCATTTTTTGGGAATGTGGGAGGAAACCGGAGCACCCGGAGAAAACCCACGCAGGCCCGGGGAGAACATGCAAACTCCACACAGGGAGGCCGGAGCTGGAATCGAACCCGGTACCTCTGCACTGTGAAGCCGACGTGCTAACCACTGGACTACCGGGCCGCCTGAGAGCAAAACCATTTGTCTTAAAATTTGGGAAGAGACCTGCAGCTTGTCCTTCCACCTGCGGTCACTTTGCTGCACTCCTAACTTCCATGGCTTGGGTTTTATTTTGGCTTACACATTTATTTGGACCCGCAGAATCCAGTATAAATCAGCAGGAGGGGTGAAACCAGGAGCTGAGCTCCTCTGTGTTTCGAGAAGTGAAGTCACAGGGAATAGAGGGCTGGACGAAAAGCCTCAGAGAACCAACCAGTGGTGAAAGAGTGGAAAATTATGTGCCTCTGAGCAGGAGCGGCAGATTCATGTGCAGCGCAGGAAGAGCCCATTTGGAATAAAGAACAGGCATATGATAAGAAATTATGTAGTTGGAAATTTCCAGGTTTGAAAGAGGCTTCGAGTCACTACGTATCATCAGATGGTTCCAGTCCATTGTTATCCAACAAAACATTGTCTGGCATTCGGGGTGAGATCAGCTAGGTCCTCTTGGGTGCAAGATGTCGGGAGGAGTGGGCAGGCAAGGAGATGTTGCATGGTCTGATCCTCTCCACACAGACAAGAGATGTCACCAGTCTCATTAAACCCCCACTTTATCAGATTTGTTTTGTATCGGCCGACAGCAGTTCTCAGGCGGTTACGGCAAGACCGGAGTGGCCTTGCTTCATTGGCACAAGATGAAAGAGATTCGCATGGCCTGGTAAAAGACACTGTGTGTGGGGCTTGGGTAAGATGTTTTGTCCACATTGCGACATGCTGCTTTTCCGGATATCTGTCCAGTGCCTCTACAGAGTGCAGGAAGCTATGCCTTGATTTTAAACTTTTTGTTGTTGGCTCATGATTGTAGAGTCGGTTGCAGGTGTCAGTTTCTTGTCTTAGCTTTTCTTTCTGGGATTCAACTGTCCTCCAAATGCTTGGTGGAGCAATCCCACTGAGTAGATATAGGTCATCAACCTTTGGGGGCTTCAAGCAGGCAGTGACAGCACGGCAAGCAGAGTTTAGCACTGTACCAACCCTAGTGGCATGGGCTGATCTGCACCAGACCGGTGATGCGTACTCCGCTGCAGAGAAGCATAAAGCCAATGCTTTTGAAAGAGGCAAACCACAGGAAAGGACGAGATCTAATGTGTGCCCATGTTCGTGTGTAGCACCAGAAAAACAACGCAACAAATTAAAAGAGTCAATCAGGGTTGAAAAGTCATTTACCGACGGCCTTATCAGAACAACATACCTGAACCCTCAACAAAAAGCATATTTGGGCATCATTTTGGAAGATCTGGAAAGTAATTGACCTGTTAGCACTTGCGCTGCACGGTGCAGAGGTCGGGAGTTTCGATTATGGCCCTGGCCTTCCTTTGTGGAGTTGCATGTGTGTGTGTGTGTGTCTGGGGCTCCACATACTCCAGTTTCCTCCCACATTCCAAAAACATGCATGGCAGGCAAGTGGAACACATCAAATTGTTCCTGGGTGTGATGTGAGTGTGAATGGCTGTTTGTCTTCGTGTGCCCTGCGATTGTCTGGCAACCAGTTCTTGGTGTACTGTGCCTTCCGCCCGGCAAAATATGGGATAGGCTCCAGCACGCCCCACGACCTTCATGAAGATAAATAAGCATTCTGGAAAATGAATGGATGAAAAGTCATTTAGAAAGTCCTTATTTTATTTTTGAGAGCCAGTATATGACAGCACACAAAACCCGGTCGGAGTAACCCAACTCAAATCAATAGCCTCAGTGTTAGGGAATGATGAAGAGACAACTCACACTTTGATTTTAAAAACAGTGTCGTTCTTCTGGTATACATGGAGAGTTAAAATACTGGTAGTGAGTGGTAAAAATTCAATCAAAGAAATACAATCACCAGTACGTCTCCGTAACACAAAGAAAGTCCAGGTTAAAGGAGTTGAAGTTCCCCTGGATGAAGGATTGTCAATGACCTGGCGTTCACCAAGGGCACCCTTGCGGGAGATGTTTGTTTTAATTCGGCTGTTAGGTGAGTCAGAGGCAGATTCAGCAGGAGCGGTAGGTCCATGCCGCATTGAGAAATCCGAGTAGGACAGGGGAAGGAGTTCCAAAGAAACGCTAACGACAGGCAACAGGTAGTCATAGATGTGGTCTAGAATTGAGGAAAAAAGCATATCAGCGAGCATTTCAGCTTCAACGGCCGACTACATTTTCTCCGCCAATGGACAAACAGAACTTGAAAGTGAGGAATTTCCTGTCTGCATGGCTCGAAAGCACCCAAATCTGACTTTTGACACATCTAGCGTGCAAAAGTGACTGATGTGCATGCAACAACTCAAGAGGTGTGACTGAGTCTGAAAGTGGCTCTAATTCCCAGACGATGAGTTTTCCTGTGAATTGTGGATGGATCTATTTTTGGAAAATATTTCACTTTTTAAATGTACAGATCCAAGTTATATTAATTGCCTGTGTCGTGTGCAGCGGTCATCTATTTTGTATACAATGTATGGATACAATAAATCTAATCAAAGTAATTAAATCAGGATCAGCAGACTATGCTCATGGCTGAACCCATGTTCGGATCAGATGCATCCAAATAAAAGCGAATGAGTGAGCCATACCTATATTGCCCAGCCACCATGCTGCTTAGCGCCATACATGCGGGGAAATTAACCCAGCAGATTTCACAACCCGCACAGATCAAATAAAAACAAAAATGGCAAAATCTAAATCATGATTGCCACCGTTACAATGACTGATATTGCTGTTGTGAGCGCTGCTTTCAGAAAAACTCCAAGCCGCCAACACAAATCAATTGGTTCTGTCACCCAGCCATCACCAGCAGAGCACGGACGCAGTTCATTGAATCAAAATGTGCAATATAATGTTTCACTTTCAAGAAACGCTGCACTTACGAGTGCAGAAGACAATACGTGCTGAAGACTGGGAGAATGCGACCTTCACCACATTTAACATGGCATCCCTTCATTCCAGGGTTACTCTACCCCAAGAGTGTAAATGGCAAAAAGGACATAATTAACTGTTTCATTCCACAAGACGTACTTGTACATATTTTTAAAATTTAGGCCCCGCCTACCAAAGACGTACTTGTACGTCTAAGTCTTTTTTTTTTTTGCGTCATCGAGTGAAGAAGGGTCTGATGCAATCTGTGAATGAGAATAAGCCGTTTGCATTGTAAATCGTGTAAAAAAGCGACCAGTAAGTGGCTGTGGTGCCCCACGTGATTGAAATGCATGCTTTTACAAAAAGCTGTTTTTCTCAATTTTTTGCCCAGTAATCGCCATTTCCATGAAACTTAGCCATTTTGTAATGCCGATTGCTGAAGAATGGAAAAATAACATTTTTTTTCTCTGCTGAAAGAAGAGAGTCCAAACTTTATTTTGGTAGTCTCCATGTTTATATAGCATTAGAACCAAATATTCTGTGGGCCTTGCAAGATCAGTCAAAATCCAGTGAAAATGGCTGGGATTGAATGAGTTAAGTGGATGCGAGAATGGCCACGACTAAAGAAGTGCACGGATAAGGTTAAATAGAGAGACAGACAAAAAGACAAACTTCAGTGTTCATCCTATACTGCGTGTTCAGTAAACGGCGTCTGCACTGTCCTCATAACTCTATGGAAATGTACTTTTTGGCATTTCTGAAACATCCTTTCTCGAATCTACAAACTGACGCGAGATGCACTTTTGAAAATCCGATTCTCATTAATCATTGACCAGAATAACTGTCTAAGGTGAACCCAAATACAGTAACTCACCAATGTGAGTACACCACCACCTTTAAAAATATATTGTGTTTTTTCTCAGCTGAGCTGTATTCATACATCACTTTAAAACAACAACCGCTCAATACAAAGTGCTGTAGATGGAGCAAAAATAATTCATACAACAAGAAACATCCATCCATCCGTGATCTGAACCGCTGGAAACAAAAGTGAGTCCACCCCGAAATTAAGAAGTCCAAAATGGGCACGGTCCTTTCCTGTCCCTGTTGTCATGTGATGTCTTTTTGTGAGATTGTAAATAAAGACACCTTTACGTATTGTAAATTACATTTCATGAAACCCCATTCGGTGTCGCGTAACCTTTAAATCACAGGTGTCAAACTCCGGTCGTGGAGGGCCGCTGTCCTGCATGTTTTCCAAGTCTCTGTGTTGCAACACACCTGATTCAACTGATCAGATCATCAGCAAGCTCTGTGGAGGCCTGGCATTGAGCCTGTTCATTTGAATCGGGTGTGCTGCAACAAGGAGAGCTGGAAAGCATGCAGGACAGCGGGCCTCCAGGATATGAGTTTGACACCCCTGCTTTAAATGGTGAGGCAGTTTTAAGAGTAGGGATGTACTTTGGAACAAAAAGTGTCATTGCATGCCTGCAGGTGTTTGGTAATGATGGATTAAAAAGGGGACTGTCTATTTTTCGGTGACCGCAGAGGACTGACATGCAAATGGGTGGGAGAATTCATGGCAACCTTTATCTTTCCACGTTTCTTCAGTTATGACAGTTAAATAGACACGGCACTTGCCTGATGCAACATTCAACCTCCAGAGTAGATGTTTTTGTAAAAATCAAAGAAGAACAACTGGAGCCAGAATGGGGATGATGATGAAGGGCCTCCTCACGGTTTGATCCTCCTTCCAAGAGCAACTTCAGCAACCTTAGCCAAACACACACCCATACATATCCCCATCCATTTTATTGTTGTTTGACCTTAAACCTTTCCGGCCAGCATGTTTAGAAAAACAGCACTTTGTTCGGACCTCACCATAACAGATGATTTTAGTACTTCTTTTTTTTCCCTGCAAACACGGCAAAACATCCAGTAGAAATGTTGTCTTAGCTGTGTTGAAGTGCATCTTGGGGAGATGAGAGACGCTAATCTATCTTTACGAAGACTTCATTTGGACTTTTGTGGGTCAAACCAAAATCCAAATTCTCAAACTCACATTAAGGTCCAGATTGTACTGACATGCTGATCTCTAGAAAAACAAAACAGGCCAACTTGACTATTATACAGTATCTATTGTTCCAGTAAGCTTCATTCCGAATGTTGTCCTGTCACAAATGTTTCAAATTACTGTGTTCTATGGATTCTAATGTAGTTGGAGTGAAAATAAACCAATCCATGTTGTACATGGTTTTTACTTATTGCAAGAACCTTGACATCTAATCTCCATATCCATTAGATCAGGGGTGCCCATTAGGTAGATCCTGATCTACCGGTAGATCTAAGACAGGTCCCAAGTAGATCTGAAGAGTGTCGAGGAGAAAAAAAAACAAACAACCATTTGTGTGTCTTTGTACATGTTCGTAACATATTTTTTTGTGTTCATGTTAGCTGCACCCTAATCATCCTATCAGTCTCATTTTCATAAAATAAATATTAAAAAAATAAAATAAAGCAGGTAAATCTTGAATTTACGGTGGCGCCTGATTACGTCACCGGAAGTTGTTAGCGCTCAGCAGTCTGCAATTGCAGCTTGTGATCAGAGCTGTTGCGCTCTATCTTTTATCGTCATTCTTCTCATTCAGAGTTTGCTTCGTGTACAATTCACCGAGGGCACGGGCAAAGAATAGGAATCTAGGAGGGTCCAGGGAAGCACTTTAAAATGGTACTTGTGAGCTAAGATAGTTAACAGGCTGCAAAAGTGCGTCGCATGCCTCAGTTTCAGGCTGTTTCTCATCATGGTGTGTATGTGTGTGTGTGTGTTTGTGTGTGTGTGCGTGTGTGTGTGTGTGTGTGTGTGTGTTTGTGTGCGTGTTTGCGTGTGTGTGCGTGCGCGTGTGTGTTTGTGTGCGTGTTTGCGTGTGTGTGCGTGCGCGTGTGTGTTTGTGTGCGTGTTTGCGTGTGCGTGTGTGTGTGTGTGTGTGTGTGTGTGTGTGTGTGTGTGTGTGTGTGTGTGTGTGTGTGCGTGCGCACGCGCGCACGTCGGTAAGGGTAGATCCCGTGAGGTTAGTTGATCGAAAAGTAGATCTTCGATCTGAAATGTTTGGGCACCCCTGCATTAGATACTATTTTTAACAAGTACCGTATTTTCCGCATTTTAAGGCACACCTAAAAGCATTCCATTTTCTCAAAAACTGATAGACAGTTATAGGAAAAATTAAAAAATGGGTTGTTTTGAAACTGTCAGTGAGTACATAATGCACACATTTTCCAGAATCCAGAATACACTGCAAAAGTTGTCACACTGCTACACAGCTGTCCCCTGGCAGTATCACACATTGGTGTTATGAATTAATGTTCTTCAATTCCGATACTTGCTGGGCTGTTCATTCATTTTCTCCTGCTTTTGAACTTCAGTGTCTCCCTGTAAGCTGGAGCTATCCCAGCTGATTTAAGGTGGTATGTGAGGGAGACCTTGGACAGGTCTGCAATTAATCACTGAACACAAAAAGACAGACTTATCGGCGATTTTCTTAACCTGACACGCTTGGTGTTTTGTTTTTGGTGATGCGGAAGCAAGCACGTGCCAGCAGGAGAAGAACTTCCAAAATGGACTGTGAGGCAGATTCACCTCAGTTGTGCTGTTGCTCAGGATTATTTATATTTTCAGATCATTTCATAAACCAAAAAATGAAAACCGCTTGATGAGTAAATGTGAACCACATCTTTGCTTTGTTTGACCACATGCAGGTGGCAGACATTCCTGTCAAACGTTCCGGTGCATGACTTCTTCTGACATGTGTTATCGACCAGTTGGAAATCCGATTGCTATTAATTTATCAACTCCAACATTTAGCAAGCTAACATTTCCCTTGGAAAAAATCCATGTCTTCAACTGTCAGCTTCAATTTCAACCCTTTGTTTGGATTGATCAGGAGCTCATTCTTATTTGGAAGCATTTTGGACACTTGAGACAAAGAAAATACACTGCATCTTTGATTGGGTAATAACAAGCTCATGTGAGTGCCTGGACAATTATTTGTAAGGTTTGTCTAGATTAAATCCAGCAAGTTCAATCAAACTGGATTACAGCTGCATTAATACTTGCATCTCTGGAGAACACAATAAGCGGGAGCCTTACAGTAATCTCAGTTTCACTTGTATTAGGGTTCTTTCTTGTTTTTTTACAGTGAACAATTCTAACTGACCAAACCCTGATCCGCAGCAACAAAAAAAAAAAAAATTGTGTGTCCTCATGTGGCACCAAACAGTTCACAGACAAATATATAGACTTTATTAACGCATTCAAATAATCAATCGGGATTTGGAGCACAGCCTCTTGTCCCACCTATGAAAAATATTCAGCACATTGACACATTAATAAGAATTTGCTTTATTAGCCAAGGATGTAATAACAGAAGGATTTTGTCTCCAGTTTGAGTCTTTACTATTTCAGCGATAAGTTACTCGAACAAATAGAATATTAGGACATGACACAAAGGTACAAAGAATCCTTAAGCAAGGATACCATTTGTGCGATAGTACCAAACCTTGACAGCTGTGAAAATGATGCAGAGAATCAAAGGCAAAAATGACGTGACCAGTAGTGCTGTAATTCTGATACGATTGACAGTTGTGCAAATGATGCAGTCATCAAGCAATTGAAAATGACCAATATTGTTTTAATTATAACACAGCAACAATTGTGAAAACAATATTGAGAGTCCTTGAGCTCTTTAAAGTGTCCGTTGTCATTCAGTATTTGATTGGGATGGACGTCACCTGTGATTTTAGATTTGGTCCGTGACCAAATAAGTCGGAAAAATATGATACTAATCCTATGTCTAGCATCACAGTGCTTGATTGGTTAGCATGTGTGCCTCACAGTGCAGAGGTGCAGGATTCGATTCCGGGCTCTGTCCTTCCTGTGTGGAGTTTTGATGTCCTCACTGTGCCTGCGTGGTTTTTTTTTCGCCTACTCCGGTTTTCCTGCCACATTTAAAAAACATGGAAGGATAGGTTAATTGGACACATTAAATTGTCCTTAGGTGGGATTGTAAGTGTGAGTAATGATAGTTTATCTCTGTGTACCGCCTACTGCCCGAAGACGGCTGTCAGAATCCATTGTTTGTCCTGTATAGTCCATGGTGTCGGCCCTTCCTTTTGTTTTGTTTTGTTACCTTTTTCAGTGTGGGCTGGGCTTCTCCCGAATCAGTGCACCTGTCTCCCCTACACACCTTCCATTCTTCATCTCATCAGCCAATGGCAGCATCGAAGCCAGCTTGAAGAGCCACCCGTTGCCAGTTCTTGAGCGTACTCGCTTCTGCCAAGCCATTACGTGCCAGCATTCCCTCGACTTGGATGTTCTGACTTCCCTTCAGTTTCTGCCACCTTGATCTGTCACACTTAATGTCAATAAAACCCGTTCTGAGTTCATTGTGTCTGCCTGTGGGTCCTGTGCTCTTCTCTAGCGAAGCTTAACAACGGCTGGGATTGGCCCCAGCACGCCCACGGCCCTCATGAGGATAAAGCAGTTCACATAATGGATGAATGTTTTTATACATTTCTGTTAGACTTCTTTTCCCCAGTTGAATCTTGTGTTTTTCCAAAGAAGGGACACGTGTGAAGCATTAGCTCAGACGATGATCAACCAGTTTTCTGCAATCACTCAAAGCAAGTGAAGATAATTGTTTTGATGTGGATGAGAAGTTGTTGCCCAAAAGCCAGGAACGCAAGTGTAGGAACACTGAAATGTAATTCCAAAGCATTTATATGTACTCTCTGGTTAAAAAGAAAAAAAAGCCTAGACCCTCACAGTCCCGTTATGATTTTGTGGTGGTTCAGTGGGAAAAGAATCAGAATTATCTCTACTGGCCAAGTATGTAAAAATCAATGTGTCTCCAATAGTATGAGCGACATAAGTACTGCAGTCATAAGCAACTATGATAAACAAATACATCACATAAGTATAAAAATAAAGACTTTCTGTGATTTAAGGGGACTATTGTGAAGTATTGTCACCCAATGACATCTATGTGACAATGCGCAAAGACATGGAGCAGAGATAACGTGATCAGTGGTGCGGTACTTGTGATTGTCCAGCAGTAATTGTCGTCCAACTTTTAAGGTGCAACTATGCAGAAAGTACTTTAGTGCTTTAGTGTCTAGTGCTGTGGAATATTGATCAATGATAATTGTACAAGTATGTAGGGAGCTGGAGCTACAGTGATCAGTGCGGTCATACTGTTCCACAGGGGTGTGCAAAAATGCAACGAGCCACTCCAGATTTGAGTCACTGTTTAGGGAGTCAACGGCGAGTGGGAAGAAGCTGTTTGAATTTCTACTGGTTTTGGTGCATATGGATCAGTAGCGCTTGCCTGAGGGGAGTAGCTGGAAAAGGTGGTGGGTAGGGTGTGGGGGATCCAGGAGGATTTTCCGTGCCCTTGTTTCTTGTGGTGTAGTTGTCAAGAGTGGGTAGGGCATTACAGATGATTTTTTCCACAGAATCAGAATCAGAATCATCTTTATTGGCCAAGTATGTAGAACACACAAGGAATTTGTCTCCGGTATAACACGCTGCACTAGTATCATCGTAAACAACAAAATCATTGAACCATTTTAGAGTAACCAGTAGTTTTGTAGTACCATTTTGTGGTGCAAGAAGAGTGACTACGTCAGTGACTGTTTAAGGAGTTAATGGCTAGAGGGAAGAAGCTGTTTAAGTGTCTACTGGATTTGGTGCGCATGGATCTGTAGCGTCTGCCTGAGGGGAGTGGCTGAAAAAGGTGGTGGGAAGGGTGCGGGGGATCCAGGAGGATTTTCCGTGCCCTTGTCTTGATTCTTGCAGTGGGTAGGGCGGTGCCAACGATTATTTCTGCCGTCCTAACTGTCCGTTGAAGTCGGATTTTGTCCTTTTTTTGTGGCGGCCCCAAACCAAACCGTGATGGAAGAACACAGGATTGATTCGATGACTGCCGTGTAGAACTGTCGTAGCACCTCCTGTGGCAGGCCATGCTTCCTCAGCAGCCTCAGGAAGTACATCTGCTGCCGGGCCCTTTTCAGGATGGAGATGGTGTTGACTTCCCACTTCATGTCACTTCAACTTGAAGGTCTCGACGGTTGACACAGGGCAGTTGGATAGTGTGAGGGGCAACTGAGGAGAAGAATGTTTCCTGAAGTCCACGATCATCTCTACAGTCTTGAGCGTGTTCAGCCCGAGGTTGTGTCGGCTGCACCAGAGCTCCAGCTGCTCCACTTGTTGGCGGTACGCAGACTCGTCGCCGTCTTTGATGAGACAGATGACCGTGGTGTCGTCTGCGAACTTTATGAGATTGACAGCTGGATCTGGGGTGCAATCGTTTGTGTAGAGAGAGAAGAGCAGTGGCGAGACGACACATCCCTGTGGGGCTCCAGTGCTGCTGGTGCGTATTGATGACGTTGTTGCTCCCAGTCTCACCTGTTGTGTCCGTCCCGTCAGGAAGCTGAGGATCCACTGGCAGATCGTAGGGGACACACCGAGGTGGAGTAGTTTGGGGGTGAGGAGTTCCGGGATGATGGTGTTGAACGCAGAGCTGAAATCCACAAACAGAATCCTTGCGTAGGTCCCTGTGCTGTCGAGGTGCTTGAGGATGTAGTGCAGACCTATGTTGACTGCGTCTTCCACAGACCTGTTTGCCCGGTAGGCAAACTGGAGAGGGTCCAGCAGGGGTCCAGTGACGTTCCTTAGGTGGTTCAGCACGAGGCGTTCAAAGGACTTCATGACCACAGACGTCACGGCGACAGGCCTATCGTCGTTCAGTTCCGATGTTGCCGATTTCTTGGGAACTGGGATGATGGTGGACTGTTTGAAGCAGGATGGGACCTCACACAGCTCCAGGGTTCTGTTGAAGATTTGTGTGAAGACCGGAGCCAGCTGGTCAGCGCAGACTTTCAGGCAGGAGGGGGACACTTTGTCGGGCCCCGGAGCTTTCTTGATCTTTTGCTGCTTGAAGAGCCGTCTCACGTCCTGTTCGTGGATCTGTAGTGGAGAAAAAGAGGGTGGGGGGGGGGGGTAGGTAGAGTGGTTTCTGGTAGAGGTGGGTGTGTGTGGGAAATGGGGGTGTCGTTTTCAAATCGGCAGAAAAACATGTTTAGTTCATTAGCAAGACCCTTATTGTTCACTGTTTGGGGGGATGGCATTCTATAGTTAGTGATTGCTTTCAGGCCATTCCATACAGATGCAGAGTCGTTAGCAGAGAACTGTTTTTTCAGCCTCTCTGCATAGCTTCTCTTTGCGATGTTAATTTCCTTTGTCAGTTGGTTTCGGGCATGTTTGTACAGTGCCCGATCTCCACTTCTAAATGCGGCCTCTTTCTCTTTCCTGAGTTGCCTGAGTTTGGGAGTAAACCATGGCTTGTTATTGTTGAAGGAGCGGAAGGACTTCGTTGGTACACACATGTCCTCACAGAAATTACTGTATTCATCCAGTGTGCCCGTTGAAGTTTCCAAGTTTCAAAGAGCTAGCTTTGCTTCATCTGTCCATTTTTTCACAGTCTTAACAACCGGTTTAACACATTTGAGTTTCTGTCTGTATGTAGGTATTAAGTGGATTAAATTGTGGTCAGAAAGACCCAATGCTGCACGGGCGACCGATCGGTATGCATTTTTGATTGTTGTACAGCAGTGGTCTAGAATGTTGCCTTCTCTGGTGAAACAGTCGATGTGCTGCTTATATCTGGGAAGTTCACGGTTAAGATGTGCTCTATTAAAATCGCCCAAAATGATCAGGGGTGACTCTGGGTATTTTAGTTCGAGTTTGTTTACTTGTTCGGCTAGCGTTTGTATCGCCGTGTTAGCGTTAGCTTGTGGCGCAATGTAAACACCGACTAGTAAAAAGGAGGTGAACTCACGTGGCAAGTAGAATGGCTTGCAGTTTAAAGACAGCGACTCCTGGTCCGGGCTGCAGTGTGCGTCGAGCTTAGTGACATCAGTGCACCATTCTTCGTTGATATTGAAGCAAATCCCACCACCTTTCGATTTCCCTGATAGCTCCGTGTCGCGGTCGGCTCGGAGAAGGCGGAAGCTGGGTAGATGTAGCGCGGAATCTGGGTGGCGGTCACTGAGCCAGGTTTCAGTGAAGCAGAGCGCAACAGAACGTGCAAAGGTTTTGTTGGTCTTTGTGAGGAGAAGAAGTTCATCCATCTTGTTTGGCAGAGATCGTAGATTAGCAAGATGGATCGATGGGAGCGGGGTTCGAAATCCGTGCTGCCGGAGCTTGACGAGCACGCCGGCTCGCTTCCCCCTCCTCTGGCGGCGTTTCCATGCTCCGTACAGCGCGGCCGCTCCGCTTGCGATTAGCTCCGAAAAACGGATTTTCGTGTGTTGGTGAAAAAAGACCGAGCGTAGACTCCCCAATGCGCAGCAACTTTTCCCTCGTGTAAGTAAGCCGCTCAGGGTCGCCAAAAACAAACGAAAATGACAAAAACGGGGATAATACTAGAGAGCGTGTGACCGAGGCTGCCATACCTGTCGGCGCCTGATGACACAGTCCTAACTGTCCATTCCAGTCAGATTTTATATTTATTTTTGTGGCAGCCCCAAACCAAACTATGATGGAGGAACACAGGATTGATTTGACGACTGCTGTGTAGAACTGCCTCAGCAGTTTCTGTGGCAGACGATGCCACAGGAGCGGCTGAGACTGGACTAGCCCTCGAAACAAGCCCACGCATTCTTACCAGCCCGCACAAGTGAAACTTGTTGAACGAATCATCTGGCTCGCTGTCACCGAACAATTTAACATTTGACATTGCCCATGTCATTTTCAAGCGTTGCGCTACAATACTTTCCTGCTACAACTGAGGGACAAGGCAGGAGATCTGAAGAAGTTTGTTCTCATCCCTCACTTCCTTGTTCTCAACCAATCAGTCTTTATTCAATAGTGCCACTGACCAAGCTAAAATGAATAAAAACATTGATGTTTTTGTCAGCCGTTCGGAAGGATTCTGGACAGGACAAGGATTCCACGTGTGTAGACAGAGATAAGAAGCTTTGAAAATGTATTTACTTATAAAAACACAAGACCTACAAAACACAACAAAGTATGCTGGTAACAAACAACCAAGAAATGACATGTACAGCAAACCAAAAGGTAAGGAGCAAGAAAAATGTAAATTGCTTGTCAACTCAATAGACAAGAGAATGCAATGCACTAGTGATGGGTCCAGCAACACCGATGCGTCGACGCACGCGCCAAGCTCACAGAGCAATTTTCGCGTCGGTGCGCGTACTGCTTAAAGACAATCACGTGACCGATGCATGAACTGTGTCGACACAGTCCAGGGGGCGTCAACGCCGCAAAAGCCCGCCAAACTGTGTTTATATGGAAGTGTCTCACCAAGTGCCTCTCAGATTATTGACATGTCTTGTTCAATTCTAATTCAAATTCACTTCAAGGTAACGCTTAATTTACTATTCCCATATTTTATTGCAGGTGAAATGTGAATTTGCTATACAGAAATAACATATACCAACAAAAGCACCTCTACAACTACATCTGGCATGTTACTCGTCATTATTAGGTTGTTTTTGTAAACTGTTCTAAATGCCAATTTTGTTGGATTTTGTTTTTTTAGATGACCTGTGGCAGCATCTGGATGATGAGGTGGGGAGACTGGGTAGAAGTGCAACAGCAGATGCTATATCTGAGGTCCAGCGGTGCCTGGTGCAGGGAAATATGTACGCAGTCAAGACCCGCTACTATATTGGAAGAACCAACACACTACTTTTCCAAACCTCTCCCACCTCGCAAAGGAGTTCCTTTGTACGCCGGCCTCATCTGTGCCATGTGAGTGTGTGTTCTCCATAGCAGGGGAAATTGCATGTAAAAACCGCAACAGACTGAAATTCAAAACACTGGATCATCTTCCTTTTCTAAATAAAAATTGGACAAAGCCCACAAGCATCCTCGTTCACATAATTTTCACATTATTGAAACATATTGAATGATACAATTTGAATGCACGGAAGTGAATGATATTGTATACACTTAGTCATCAAATCAGTCAGTTCAGTCTGTCAAGTGGGTTGCCTGCAGGGATTTTTGAAGTCCAGCAGGTGTCAGTGGTCAGTTACACAGTATCAACACAGTGTGTCATTGTGTCAACACACTTCATGACGCCTCATGGACCAAACACTACAATACACCAAGAACATAAACTGAGAATATTTTAAGCAGAATACTTACAGAACAAAAATACTATGAGAGGAGAATTGAACCACTGGAGGAGAGAGTCGTGAGCAAGGCTAAAAAATCTGACAGCCAGTTAGCGGTGAAGCATGGCTTTATAAAGGCAGTAGGTAACGAGGCCTGATGTGGGACAGGTGCAAATCGTAGTAGGTTATAGCTTGGAGCAGGAAGGAGCACCAAGGAGACATAGCCCCTTCAGCGTGTCCTAGTTCGTCCCCAATAACTTCGTGCTGGTGGGACATGGCTTGAACACCTCACCAAGGAGGCGTCCAGGAGACATCCTAACCAGATGGCCTCACCAAACACCTCACGTGCCTGAGTTTTTGCCTGGGTGAGCGCCGAAGCTGCGTTCCGCTTGCCCAGCCGGTACCCGTCAGCTGCCTTTGGAGTCCCACAGGCCAAAAAGGCCTGACAAAACACCTTGACAGCATCCCTTACTGCCAGTGTCCATCAAAGAGTTCTGGATTTGCCACCATGACAGGCATTGACCACCTTACGGCTAAAACCCCGATAGGCCACCTCAACAATAGAGATGCGGAACATGGCTCGCTCGGACTGAATGTCCCCCGCTTCCCCCGGCACATGGGCAAAGCTCTGCCGGATGTGGGAGTTGGAACTTGTTCTGAAAGGGGATTCTGCTGAGGCTCCCACTAAACCCTCACAAAATGTTTGGGTCTGCCAGGTTGGACCGGCATCTTCCCCACCATTGGAGCCAACTCACATCAGGTGATGAGGCAACTACAAAATCACTCATGGAACTGCGGCCAAGTGTGTCTTGGTGTCATGTCTACATATGGACACCCCAATGTTTGAACATGGTGTTGATTACGGACAATACATGAGAAGCGTAGAAGTCACTTCAGCCAATAGTTATTGAGGCTGAAGGCCTTGTTGTCTTCGTCAATAGAGGAGATGAGGCCCTCCATCATGGACCTCAGGTAAAGGGCCTTGAAGGCCTGAATGACCCCATGATTCATGGGCTGTGTAAGGGAATTGGTGTTGGGAGGCAGGAGCCCCACTTGGACCCTGTCATAATGGAGGTTAGTTGCATGTGCTCCTGCAGAGTCCATCAAAAGGAGGACCTAAAAGGGCAGCCCCTTTTCACTGCAGTATAGCTTCACCTGCGGAATAAAGAAGTTCACGAACCAGTCGAGTGCGAAGGCTTTTGTTATCCATGCCTTTTTTTTGTTCATCCAGTAGAAACAGGCAGCAAGGCTTTGCTTTTGTTTTTCAAAGCCCGAGGATTCAGGGACAGCATTCCCACACATAAGGAGAGTCACTCGATCTTTGTGGGCCTTGAACCCTATCGATCTTTGTGGGCCTTGACCCTGGTCTCTTCGATTCATCCTTGTAAAGCAGGGGTGTCCAAACTCGGTCCTCAAGGGCCGCTGTCCTGCCTGTTCTCCAGCTCTCCCAGGAGCAACACACCTGATTTAAATCATCAAATCGTTCTAATGCTGCTTCAGAGCTGGCTGATGAGCTGATCATCTGAATCAGGTGTGTTACAGTTGGGAGAGCTGGAAAACAGGCAGGACAGCGGCCCTTGAGGACCGAGTTTGGACACCCCTGTTGTTAAGGAACGTATGGGACAGCATCCTCTTCCTGAAGAGACCAGTCTCATCAATTTTAAAGATCTGCTCCGAGAGATAACCACCCTCTTCAATTGTTATTGGAAACTCTCGGACTTACGTTGAGTAAAGAAGTGCTG
This sequence comes from Hippocampus zosterae, assembly GCF_025434085.1. NCBI lineage: Eukaryota > Metazoa > Chordata > Actinopteri > Syngnathiformes > Syngnathidae > Hippocampus > Hippocampus zosterae. The sequence continues at coordinate 21,209,379 of NC_067464.1, read as the reverse complement.
CCTCTTGCTCTGCCGAGGAAGCCCCCCCACACAACGAAACGCTGCAAAGTTCAGTTAATAGTTCTAAATCATCTGGATGAAATAACATTTTAACCACTAATCCAGAAGAGGAGATACGAAAATCAAATAGAATGCAATGAAATGTTACATTTGCTCTTGTAAATATGCATAATTATTTGAATGGTAATCATGTTTTTTGTTGCTCAAGCTCACACTGACAGCCTTTTTTAAAACACACACACACACACACTCACACACACACTATTTTTTTTGGATTACTTGTGACAAGAATTAAACATGGCAACACATTTACACGCTACCTACAGTAACTTATCTTTAATATATAAAGACAATCACATAAAAAGTCTCGTTGAGTACAATGTATGCCAATGACATTATTGTTTCTTGTTATGGGTTTTGGAACTACTTCAGGTGGAAGGTTACTGTGTTCTGGGTGATATAAATAAAGGGGGTGAAGCTTCCCTGAGTTCGCTTCTGACACTGATGGTGCGCTGAGGCGTGTCGAGAGTTCAGCGAGGCAGTGGTAGCGGCCATACTGAAAAATAAAAAATGTCTCTAGTCTTGTGCCTCGAACCAAGTGTAGTCACCCGAAATGATGTCTACACAAAACCAGCGAGAGACTTCCGTGCAAGAAGGATCAACAAGATTAATTAGTTACAGTTCTCAACTACATGACTTAATTCCATACATTTTTATTGAGCTGCAGTCTAGCGCAAAAAATGTCAATAACTTATAAGCCTTTTCATTGACAGCTAGAGGAAAATATAATGGATAGAGAAAACCTCCATCCAACCTGGCTCACGAGTTAATTTTACGATGCGTCTACCAAGATACAGATACTGCTCATTATTGCACAAGTGAAGTAGTGTGTTTACGTTTAAAATGCAGTAGCTTTGATTACTTTCTGTGTTTATTGCAGTATTAGCTCTAGGAAAAAAACTGTCCATGAATCTGCTCATCCGGGTTTTGTGTGATCTGTAACGCCGGCCCGAGGGTAACTTGACAAACAGGTGGTGCTAGGGTGGGATGCATCCTTGATAATGTTGGCAGCTCTGCTGAGGTAACGTGAGCTGGCAATGTCGTCCAGGCTGGGCAGAGAGCAGCCAGTGACCAGTGTAAGGATACACCTCAAAAGGGGTCGTCGCCAGACCCCTTTTATTACTGGGGCACATGCTGTGGTGGGCTATTGGATGGGCCTGTATGGCTGGAGTGGGAAGAAAAACAATTTTTGACAGTTGTTAATATGTCTTACCTGGCAACAGTGTTTCCCTTTATTTATTAATTTGTCACCTATTCGCCTAGGACGCTGCCTTCCATTATAGCATCGCCCCATCCCCTCTCTCTCCCACAAGTGTTAACTGTGCTTGCAGATGGGCCCCACCTCCAACAGACGGCTGCTATTGCTCTACATCAATGACACTACTCTGAAAAGTTATTGCGATGACATGTTGGGTGTCGGAAAGCTCCCTATTTGCAGGCTAATTGCAAATATGAAGAAAGGCGAAATGACGAAAAGAACAAAGAGATGATGTTACAGGTTGTTACATAAGAATTTGTAACATAAGAAAAGTAGTGCTGCTTGTTTGTCAAAGTCTCACCAACCATCACAATGTTGACTACACATTAACAGCTGTCATTAAACAAGACAATGAGACAAAAAAATTATGTACGGTATCTGTTTGAATTTGTTTTCAAAGAACAGTAATGTTCTATTATTCGTCATGCTGTGAAAAGTAAGTCCTCTCATGACAATGATCATTTATTCTATATTAGCAAGGTCCAGGTCCAGAAATGTTCTGTTTGTGGCTAAATACTACATTCAACAGAAAAATAATAAGCATTGTCACTGCAATTCGCTTTTCATTATTTCACACAGTTGTTCACTTACCCAAACATATGAAAGCAAGCTGACCAAATAAAGACCAAATAATTTTTATTTTTTTCTTCAAGGTGTTATAAAGTTTTCGGGACCTCTCTTCAACTCCAAATAGGACTTTACTATCCATGCTATCACTCCCACTGCACCCCTGCACTCCTTAGGGTGCGCAACACTGACCTCACAATGCAATTTGAGGTCTGTGAACATGACGCAAAAACTGCTTTGCTATGATTTTGTTGTAGTGTTCAAAGTGTTCATAGTTTTTTTACATTTACAGGTATTACTGATGAGCGAGAGTATGGCCGTGTGCATGTGTGCGTGTGCGTGTGCGTGTGTGTGTGTAATGGGGATAGAGTAGGGCACTGCTTCTGAACCTTATGGTCCGACTGATATTTCAGGTACTGGCAACTATCCACGACATTCTCGCCATGGTGCTAATTAGGGCATGTGTGCGATGCTAGAGAAGGGATGTTTTTGTTTTGCTTTCTGTTTTTAATATTTGTCTGTGACTCGGTACCGAGTGCTCCACAGACCAGTACCAGGCCGTGGACCGGTAGTTGCAGTCCCAATGTAATCAGGGGGACTCTGCCCCAGGGTAGCTTAATGCCGAGCAACATCCCTGCTCAAACCTATAGGGAGACAGCAACCACAGGCCTCAATTTGTTGCCAAAAAACTCTGCTTATTCAATCATTTTGTCGCAATGAAATTCTGCTGTGAGATGAGTTCATCCTTTATTTCTAACAGAGGTGTAATTTAGACTTCAATGTCAAAAACTTTGACTCCTTACATAATTCCTGCCGCTTGCAAATATTTACACTGTTTTAACAGATTGGGCAATAATGTTAACATGAGACAAGCACAAAGGCGCTGTAAATCTGAGGGCTTACCGAGAACAGAGTCCCTTTCAGAACAGTGTGGTTCCAACTTCCAAAAGTGTGCGGTGCTGACAGTCACATCATGCAAAAACAACACTATGAAATGGTTGCTGAAAAAATAAGTGCATTGGGCATGTTTTGGAAACAATTCTTATTTGTCTTCCTGCATACCCAGGTCTAATCCTCCAAGCACTTGTGAGAGCAACCAGTATTGAATGTATGAAGTATTTGCTTGCGCCAATGTACAACGTATTGGTCTGAGAAATTCATTTTTGTCATGGATTAATTCTTTCGGTTAATTTATAAACCAAGACAAGTCTGGCAGGGAAAGTTTCAAACAAGCTTTCGGAGGGATGACCTACAGTACTTGTATATAGCGCACCAGGGATTGCTTCCTTTGTGATTCAAGGGAAGCCATTCCCTAGCATTCTGAAGTGTCATCATAGGCATCCGTTTTCATGACAAATCAGCCTGACTGCTGTGAGATCTTGAGAATACATTTTCAGAAGGGTGGACCCCTGATTATCTCAATGATGTTGGTGACAGTGCCCAGACCCAAATGAAGTATGTCAGCAGTTCCTGCCTGGATGATGAAGGCATTCAAGGTTTTGACTGGCCCACCCTTTCTCCAGACAAAAATTATTGTTGTTAAGTATTGTCTATATTGCTGCCATCTTAGTGGCTGTTTCCCTGACAAAAGTCTGGGAAAGAGAACTCCCAGAAGTCCCCATGTCAACTGAGCAGAAGCATACCCAGACGTTAAAAGGAGTGCATACTGTATAAGTGAGTGGTGGCCAATACACACTCCTAAGCCAAATAATTAGTTGTCTTGATGAAATTCACAGATGTTGGGTCAACCTGCAACTTATGCCTGTTTGATTTTGAATAAGATATACCACCCACAGTGGTACGTCTACTTATGAACGTCTCTTCATACAAATTTTCAAGTTACGAAAAGTCTCAACAGGAAAATATTGCCTCTTTTTAAACGTGTGCATGAGAAGAAACGCAATTGTTGAGTGAGTAGAGCAGTTGTCCATTTATCTAAAAGAGCAGCTTGTGAAAAACGTGTCATCGCATATTCCTTGGCTGTGGATGAGAACGCTGAAGTTTTTGACGTTGCCCAGTTGTAAATTTTCGTGAATAAACGTAACGGGAATAAACGTAAATTTTCGTAAATAAACGTGACAGGAGTTTTTGGCTTTACATTCTATGCATGAAAAAGATACGGCAGTTTGCCCGTTTCCTCCCCGACACAGTAGCCCAGCTGTGCATCCAGGCTGATCAAACGTTGTCGAAAGTTTGGCAGCACATACCTGTGTGAACAACTACTTTATTTGATGAAGCTGAACTAAACATCACACAGAAGTCGACTTACTGCTTCACTCAATTTTGAGGATTTGCTCAGCTCAGAGCTTGACCACAAATATTGATGAACTTGTAGAAAAGATAAGACAGTCTATCAGCCTCAGCCTCAAAGAAGTGAATGTTACTGTGGAATCACATATTAAGAGTTTTACTCAGTTGAAGTTTAAAAATTAAAAGATAAAATTTGTTTTCGCTGCTTATTACTTCTCCTTGAAGAAAGTGTTGTTTTTGGTTAATACATTTTTGCACTTTTATTTTATTGTATGTCAATCCAATTCTGTTTTAAAAATATTTTATTTGAGTAAATGATCGAAAGTTGCTGTTATTTGTTTTTCTTTTAAGTAAATTTAGCCTACTGATTTTTTTTTAAATTTAGCCTATTGACGGTGCCTTGAATAATACCGGTTTCTTTCATTCATGTTATGGGTATTTTTATTCAAATGAAATTTGTTTTTTGTGCTTGTTGAAAATTAAAGTTTACTTACATAGTCATAAGAAAATGTTGCTTTATATATCTGACCATATTGAAATGTATTTGTTAGGTTTTCAGTCAATTAAATTTGGTTCAAAAAACTATATGTGGTCTTTTTTTTTTTTTTTTTTAATCCGGCCTTCGGCTTGCAGCTAAATTTTTTATCTGGCCCTCCGTCCATTTAACTTTGACACCCCTGATCTATATAATGATTTGTCATCATGAATTACTGAACTAAGCTCACTCAAATCAAGGCATTGTCTTGAACAAATTTATATTCATGTTTCAAACCCATCCATATACTAGAGAATGTTACTAATTAAAACGTGGGCACCGACCTGGCATGATGTTCTTTGCAGAATTTTCTTGACAATTTTAGGGACACATGTTACTGTTGGTTAGAAGCAGCACCTTTTATTCATGTAATGTTCAATAACAGGTCAGTTGCTACAGATTAATCTGAAAAGGAATATTTTCGATGTTGCATTGTTGCTGATTCTATCAGCGAGTGACGCAGAAATCATTCATCGCCATCAATTAAAAAAAACAAATAAAACATTTTCAAATTTGAATAGATTTTTTTTCTTTCAATCCAAAGAAAAATAACTATGCTAAACTCTGACATGGCCCTTTCAACACAACCCTTAATACAGGTCAGTAAAACATTCCAAATGCTTAATTTTCTGGAATTCTCATTCTTTTTCAGAAAGATTTTTTTTTTTCTACCTAAAATGAAAACGCTACCGAGGCAACATCAATTTAAAAAGTAGGAAGGAAAACAAACAAATCAAAGCGCCTTTGTCAAATACAGTATAACTCATCACATTTACCACCCAAAAATTCGCTCCTTTGAAAAAGTTCCCTTTCAACAGGCCTTTCAACTTTAAACATTAGAAACACTGAACAAGAATATTCAGACCCAATGTAGCAATTTTCATTTATTTTCCTCAGCCGTTGTTGTTTTTGTCACGTTCTGCCCGAAGCGATAACGATCGCTCCATGCAGAACAAGGAAATAAAGGGTTGGATCCCCGGAAAACAGACAACGAAAAAATCTTGTCAAAGAAAAGGGTGTCTTTAATGACAAAAACAGAAAGAGCCCGACAGGGAAAAAACGGTAACACAAAACGCTGGTCAAATAAGGACCAGGAATAACAAAGAAGGAAACAACAACTGAAAACGCTCGCGGAAAACAAGAAAGCGCGAGGAGGGCCTGAATTGGCGGAAATATTAATAATACAAAATCTTTAGAGGCTAAACGCGAATAACAAGAGTATCGGCCGTAAGGCGAAAAGGCAACGGGTAAAATGACAAATAGCGTAATCGAGCGCGAGAGTAATATGGCACGGCGTAGAATTCTCCGGCAGTGAGTAGACTGCCGGAGTCTCCTAATAAAGGAAGCATAATCATCCCGAAATGAACAACAGGTGTGCAGTCGGCGGGGAGAAAGCCCGCCCCCTGCAGGCAGGCACGGAACGTGACAGTACCCCCCCTCAACGGACGCCTCCCGGCGGACCCCCCGGTTTGGAAGGGTGAGAGGTGTGGAAGTCGCGCAAAAGGGACGGATCAAGGATCCAGGAGCGAGGCACCCATTGCCGCTCCTCAGGCCCGTAGCCCTCCCAGTCGACCAGATACTGGAACCCCTTTCCCCTGCGCCGAGAGTCCGTGTACACCGGGTCACCGTCGACGACCCGCGGAGGGGGCGGCGGCGTGGGAGGAGGAGCCAAGTCACTGGAAGACACGGGTTTGAGTAGGGAGACGTGGAAGACGGGGTGAACCTTCATGGTGGGTGGCAGCCGGAGCCTGACTGCAGCTGGACTGATGACGGCCTCGACCTCGAATGGTCCAGTGAATCGGGGTCCCAGTTTCGCAGACGTGCCGGCCAGGCGAAGATCCCTCGTTGCCAGCCACACCTTCTGCCCCACCACATATGAGGGCGCCGGGCGCCGACGACGATCTGCGATCTGCCGGTTCCGGGTCGCAGTGCGGGACAACGCAGCCCGGGCCTCCCTCCACACGTGATGGGCCCGCTTAAGGTGGTGCTGTATGGAAGGGACCTCCACCTGCCCCTCCTGGGATGGAAACAACGGTGGCTGGTACCCGTAAGCCGTCATGAAGGGTGATCTGCCCGTGGCGGAAGAGACGAGGGTGTTGTGGGCATATTCCACCCAGGGTAAGTGGTCGACCCAGGATGCGGGACGGTGGAGGCACACACAGCGGAGGGCCGCCCCCAGATCCTGATTGGCGCGCTCAGCCTGTCCATTGGACTGGGGGTGGTATCCCGAGGTCAGGCTAGCAGTAGCTCCGAGGGACCGGCAGAACCGCTTCCAGACGCGAGACACAAACTGGGGCCCCGATCCGATACAATGTCTGCCGGAATGCCGTGGAGACGGAAGACGTGTTCGACGAGGAGGTCGGCGGTCTCCAGCGCCGACGGCAACCTGGACAAAGGCACAAAATGAGCTGCCTTGGAGAAGCGGTCCACGATCGTGAGCACGACAGTTCGACCCCGGGAAGGCGGGAGACCCGTGACGAAGTCCAGGGCGATGTGGGACCACGGGCGAGGAGGAATGGGCAACGGCTGGAGCAGTCCCGCCGGAGGTTGATGGGACGACTTGCCGCAGGCGCAGGAGGTGCAGGCCTTGATGAACTCCGTCACGTCGCTGCGCGACGAGTTGCACAGTCCGGTTCACCCCGGGATGACACGCCACCTTGGACCCATGTCCCCACTGCAGAACCTCAGATCGGTGGAAAGGAGGTACGAACAGCCTCCCCGCGGGGCACCCCGCCGGCACCTGAACCCCCTCCAGGGCTGCCTGGATCCGCTGCTCAATCTCCCACTGGACGGCCCCCACGATGCACTGGGTCGGGAGGATGGTCTCCGGGGATCGATCCCTCCCCGCAGGCTCGTGGAGACGGGAAAGGGCGTCGGGCTTAGTGTTCTTAGACCCGGGAGAGTAGGTGAGGATGAAGTCGAACCTGGTGAGGAAGAGGGCCCATCGGGCCTGACGGGCGTTTAGTCTTTTGGCGGAGCGGAGGTAAGCGAGGTTCTTATGATCTGTGTAGACCGTAAAAGGTTCCTTTGCCCCCTCGAGCCAGTGCCACCACTCCTGCAAGGCGGTCACAATTGCCAACAGTTCACGGTTGCCCACGTCGTAATTGGACTCGGCGGCACTGAGTCGACGGGAGAAGAAGGCGCAGGGGTGCAGCTTCTGGTCGACCGGAGAGCGCTGGGACAGCACAGCCCCCACCCCCGAATCCGAGGCGTCCACCTCCACGATAAAGGGGAGATCAGGATCAGGATGCTGTAGTACGGGGGGACTGGTAAACGCCGCCTTCAGGTTTGCGAACGCCACATCCGCGGTCGGATCCCACTTAAATGGGATTTTAATGGACGTAAGGCGGGTTAAGGGGAGCGCCTTCTGAGTGTAACCGCGGATGAAGCGTCGGTAGAAGTTGGCGAACCCCAGAAAGCGCTGCAGTTCCTTGCGATTGGTAGGAACCGGCCAGTTGGTGAGTGCACGCGTCTTAATGGGGTCCGCCCTTAACCTGCCCTGTTCGATGATGAACCCCAAGAAGGAGATGACGGGGACATGGAATTCACACTTTTCTGCCTTGACGAAGAGCCGGTTCTCCAGTAGACGTTGTAGCACCAGCCTAACGTGTTGCTGGTGCTCGGGTAATGACCGAGAAAAAATTAAAATATCGTCAAGATAAACGAAACAAAAAATGTTAATGATGTCCCTTAAAACGTTGTTGATTAGGTTCTGGAAAACGGCAGGAGCGTTGGTCAGCCCAAAAGGCATAACCAAGTATTCAAAATGACCCAGAGGGGTCTTAAAAGCAGTTTTCCACTCGTCACCCTCCCGGATGCGAACCAAATGGTAAGCGCTGCGTAAGTCTAATTTCGAGAAAATGGTGGCTGACTGTAATGGGGCGAAGGCGGAGTCCAACAAGGGTAGCGGGTATCTATTCTTAATAGTAATCTCGTTTAATCCACGATAGTCTACGCAGGGTCGCAGGGTCTTGTCTTTCTTCCCTACGAAGAAAAAACCCGCCCCTAACGGTGAACGCGATGGTCTAATGAGACCTGCAGCGAGCGAGCTGTTGATGTACTCCGTCAACGCCTCGCGCTCGGGTTGGGACACCTGATACAGCCGCGAGGTCGGCAACCGAGCGCCCGCCTGCAGGTCTATAGCGCAATCGTAGGGGCGGTGTGGAGGCAAAGAGCGGGCACGATCCTCGCTGAACACCTCCTTAAGATCCCGATAGCAATCCGGCACTCCGTCAAGGCAGATCACCTCGGGGGGTGTGACACGTTCGTGCTTCCCGACGGCCGATTGCAGACAGTGCTGGTAACAATGCTGGCTCCAGCTATCTATTGCTGGGCGCGCCCAGGAAATCACGGGGTTGTGTGTTTTAAGCCAGGGTAATCCGAGAACGATCGGGGCGTTGCGGGACCGCATCAAGTAAAAACGGCGATGCTCGACATGGTTGCCGGACAGTTGAAGTTTCAACGGCTCCGTTCTATGCGTAACTACCGCCAGGAGGCGCCCATCAAGATCACAAACCCGCTTCCTATCGATCAATTTCTACACGGAACAACCCAGCTCGGATGCGAGATCGGTGTCCATTAAACAGTCATCTGCCCCCGAGTCTACCAGAGCCCGAACCCGCCACGACCGGGACCCCCCAAATATCTCCCCCTCGAGCTCAAGTCTGTTGGGGTGTCCCGGCCGCGAGTCGACTCGCCCAGACTCGAAGGGTGGCGCGCGAGGTCGTGACTCACAGTACTCGTGGTGGACAGGGGGTGACGACCCCGGATGGCTGGTTGCGGCGTGAGGAGATGGTTGAACGCCGTCAGTCGTCGCTCGATCGCTGAAACGATGCCTTCTTTCCTCCGCACCAACATCCTTGCCTCCCAGCTGCATCTGTTCCTCCGTGGGTGTTCGCCGGAACTGGAACCGATCACCTCCACGCTCCCGGCTTCGCTCCCTCAGGCGATTGTCCATGAGGAGGGAGAGGTCGATTAACTCCTCCAGGTTGGTGCTGTGGTCGCGGGTCGCCAGCTCGTCTTTGAGTTGAGGGTTTAGTCCGCGGCGAAACAGACCACACAACGCCCGATCACCGTATCCACTCTGGGCGGCCAGGATCCGGAACTCGATGGAGTAGTCTGCGACCGATCGCCTTCCCTGGTGGAGGGCAAGTAGCCGACCCTCTGCCTCTCGGCCCCGCACGGGATGGTGGAACACCCGGCGAAATGCCGTCACGAACTCAGGGAACGATGATCGGAGAATCGGCTTGGATTCGCTGGTCGCAATCGCCCATGACGCCGCCGGACCTGTCAACAAACTCATAATATAGGCCACTTTGGCGGTATCATTAGCGTAGGCAGACGGTTGTTGGTCGAATATGAGTGAGCACTGGTGAAGGAAGTGGCCACACTGCCCATGCTCACCCCCATAACGAGGGGGGTGTGGAAGCGATGGTTCCCTCGACATAATGGTATGAGAGGGGGGCGCTTCCGGGGTGGCTGGATGGCCCCCGGAGGAATGGGGTCTCCGTTCCTCCACCCGTACTAAACGAGGTTCGAAATCGTCGAACCGATGAGCCAGCATGGAGACCGCGCCTCGGAGTTCCGAAATGGCTTGGCCCTGCTGACTCATCTGTTGCTCTTGTCGGGTAAGAGCGGACAATATCTTTTCGATATCTGCGGGATCCATGGTGGCCGGAGAATTCTGTCACGTTCTGCCCGAAGCGATAACGATCGCTCCGTGCAGAACAAGGAAATAAAGTGTTGGATCCCCGGAAAACAGACAACGAAAAAATCTTGTCAAAGAAAAGGGTGTCTTTAATGACAAAAACAGAAAGAGCCCGACAGGGAAAAAACGGTAACACAAAACGCTGGCCAAATAAGGACCAGGAATAACAAAGAAGGAAACAACAACTGAAAACGCTCGCGGAAAACAAGAAAGCGCGAGGAGGGCCTAAATTGACGGAAATATGAATAATACAAAATCTTTAGAGGCTAAACGCGAATAACAAGAGTATCGGCCGTAAGGCGAAAAGGCAACGGGTCAAATGACAAATAGCGTAATCGAGCGCGAGAGTAATATGGCACGGCGTGGAATTCTCCGGCAGTGAGTAGAATGCCGGAGTCTCCTAATAAAGGAAGCATAATCATCCCGAAATGAACAACAGGTGTGCAGTCGGCGGGGAGAAAGCCCGCCCCCTGCAGGCAGGCACGGAACGTGACAGTTTTAAGGAGATGTGAGCTGACAGGAAGCTGTTGTCATTTTGACACAGCTGTGTCAGACTTGGTCGATGACATGTACCGAGGTAACTCCTGCAATGTGCTCACATGTCCACAAAGCATGGGTTGGGAACTTGCTCCAATCCCATGTATTTCTTTACTTTGAAATGAAATTTTGCATTTATGGTGTTGAAATGTAGATGAACGAAACTTTTTTTTTTTTTTTTAATTGCTATCACAGCCAATGGTCCTGCTGTAGACAAGATCATGCTGTTCTCAAATGCAACTATCATGTCACCAGAGGACTAAAATGAGCAATTACAAATATTGTAATTGCTATAAAATACTGATATTTTATAGCAATACCTCTGTAGTGACCAGTGTCCCTTAAAGTGTTTCCTAATAAGGTTTGAATCACTCGTCATATTCACAACAAATAAAAACTCGTAATTCAATCATGCACTGAATGAAGTGTATAATTTTGAATGTTAAAAATAACACCAGGATTTTTGCATGTCTTTTTTATTCGTTTTTAAAAAATACAACGAGGCGGCACGGCGGTCCAGTGGTTAGCACGTCAACCTAACAGTGCAAAGGTTGACGTGCCTCCCTGTGTAGAGTTCTTATGTTCTCCCCAGGTCTGCTTTGGTTTTCTCCGGATACTCCGGTTTCCTCCTAAATTCCAAAATCATGCATGGCACTCTAAATTGTCCCTAGGTGTGAGGCTGTCCATGATCCCAGCATCCCACCGTCCGAATCACCTCCGTTCCTGAGGACATACCAGGGCCAAGTCCAGCCAAGGTGGTGCAGGATAAAGTGGAGGACGAAGAAGAAGATGATGACCAACAAGACAAAGTAGCCTCGCGTGGTGGGATGCCTCCGAGTGGCGCGAGGGGGGAACGCCGGGGCTCTTGGGCTCCAGACGCGGCTATATGCCCACCAGCCGGCGGGGAAGGAGGTGGGGTCGCACCGGAAGGTGAGGCGCCCAGGGCTCGCCCCGCCGGAACGGAGGAAAGTGGGAGTAGCCGCCCCACAACCCTCCTTAAACAATAATCAGGTGAGGGCCCTTTTGGGGCCCGCACTGGGTGGGAACCTCACGAGGCATCAGCGAGAGTCGTACCAAGTGTGGGACCCGGGAGGAGGGGCAAGTCCCTGACTGAGGCCCATTGCCCAGGAAGAGGAAGACGAAGTAGGAAGAGAAAGAAAGATAACACGAAAGTAGTATAAATTAGATTTTGTGGTGTGGAGAAAGAAAATGGGAAAGCATGGGTTATAAGAGGAGAGAAGGGCAACAGAGTGGAGAGAAATTTGTGAATGACTTTTTCGTGTAATGGAAGAGATGATAGATCAAACTATAAAAATAATGTAACATATATGACATTCATTTATAAGTAAATGAAAACTTTAAAGCCACAATAAAACTGAACCAGTTCCTGTCTCTCAACAGTTAAATTTGTCAGTAAGTTTTCACATGTATTTTTGTCCCAGTCACATCTTTAGACCAGCTTTTTCAGACTGACAAGTGAAAAAGAGCGGACCACCCTCACTGCATGTTTGTAATAGACCTGTACTTCAACAATAACTCAACTCAACTGTATTTATAGAACCCTTTAAAACCACCACAGCTGTGTACAAAGCGCTGTACAAGTGATACGACAGCAAACGATAAAACAAGTAAAAATCACAAAAACAATCAAACTAAAATGAAGAGGGGGCCTGGCGAACGTTCAGTGGTAGGCCATTCCAAAGAGGGGGACCAGCAACGGAAAAGGCACGATCTCCTCTGAGCCTCCGCTTCGTCCCCGGTACCTCTAACAGCGTCTGGTGCGCAGACCTGAGGCAGGTGTGCAGGGCCGGAGGAACTCAGAGAGGTAAGGTGGAGCGAGGCCATTTAAAGATTCTAAAACAAATAATAGGATCTTAAAAAGAACTCTAAAATGTATAGGGAGCCACTGAAGGAATGCCAGAGTACTAGTCAAGAGGCGAGCAGCAGCATTTTGGACCAACTGAAGACACTTGATGGAGGATTGGTTGACTCCAAGATAAAGGGCATGATAGTAAACTAGCCGAGTTGTGAGGAAGGCATGAATTACTTTTTCAAAGTGCTGTTGAAAAAAAGAGAGGTTTTACTTTTTTACTTTTACTTGACTTTTTTTACTGTCCAAAATATGAAAGAAGCTGGAATGAATAACAGCACCAATTTGCCAGTCCAATTCAAAATCTGCGTTCATTTTACCAAGTTCGAAACTCTTGGCTTTTAGATAAAACACTAAGTGGCCCGGGTCAACAGGGTGGGATGTACAAGGGCCACAGAGACCAAACACTGTCACCTGTGTTTTCTTTTGATTGAAATCCAAGAAATTCAGTGCCATCCAGGTCTTGATTTCTTCCAGACTGGACAAAAGTGGCCTCAATGAGAAAGCGTCATTTTTGCTCAGCGGGACACAGATCGGACAGTCATCTGCATAGCGGTGGAAGGAAATACCATGTTTCCTTAAGATGGAACCCAAAGGGAGCAGATACAGTGTACACAGCAGAGGCCCCAGAAGTGAAACCTGATTTGGTTACATTTTATTTTTATGAAACATTTTGGGAAACAACAGAATGCATTGCTTAGAGAAATTCAAACTCAATACATTGTAACTTACATGAAGGTAACAAAAATTACTATTTACAGTAAAAATAAAAGTACTGTCCATAACTGGAACAGGATAAACGTGAGTGTGTTACTGCCATTATTTTTTTTTTGGGGGGGGGGTCTCCTGAGCAGGGACTTATTTGGAGTGTGGATGAAACCCTTCTTCCAGAGCAGATGGCATGGATGGGATGTAATCAAAATCCTGATCTTCCTTTCCTGGCTGACAGCGGAGTATCATATCGGTTGCAGTGTCCACTGCATCATCCATAAAGTGGGGTTTGCAGGGAGCAATCAATGGTTGCCATGTCACTACAAAAGTGTAAATACCAGTAATTGATTTTACATTTACCCATTCGTGACATTGTATCAAAATAAATCCTATCTATTTTGGGTAAGTTTGTGAATATGTGTGCCGTGCTGTTTGATGAGCAGTTAAAGATACTTTGGTGGCACGTTGCTGGACAGTTTAGCATGTCCGGCTCACAGTGGACCGTCAGTCAGGGTTTCGATTCCAGGCCGTGGCCTTCCTGTGTAGATTTTGCATGTTCTCCCCGCACCAGCGTGGGTTGTCTCTGGGTACTCCGGTTTCCTCTCACATTCCATAAAAATGCATGGCAGGCTGATTGAACACTCTCAATTGTTTGATTGTGAACATGAGTGGTTGTTTGTCGACGTGTCCCTTTGCGATTGGCTGGCAACCAGTTCAGGGTGGAGCCTGCCTGCTGCCGAAAATCAGCTGGGATAGGCTCCAGCACACCTGTGACCCTCGTGAGGATAAAGTGGTTCAGATAATGGATAGATGGAAATTTGAATTCCTGAGCCACCATGTTTGTGTTGTCCATCGACTTGTTCAATGAATGATGGGCAGAACCGTTTGAATCATGGCAGGAGCTTTCTTAATCTTAACCAAACTACTGGAATGCTTGAGAATTTATAGGCCGATTCAAAACTTCCTTCATGAAATCTTTATCATGCTGTACAATTGTTTTCATTTGTTTTTGTTATTGAACACATTTATTGAGGTAAGGCAACCAAGAACACATTCTCATTGGCAATGTTGACCTGGCAGCAGACAACAAAACAAAAGCAAGTACAATATAAATAAACTGTACAGTGATCATTAACAGGTGGGATAGAATAATTTGAGACCTTTACAAAAAGCTGAAGTTGCCTTATGAGTACATTTACAGTGATGGAGAATTGAGATTCAATTTGCTCAATAACACGCTCTGTTCTTTGTATATATATTTTTTAGCTAACTTTAAAATACTATGCGATTGTGGACTGGTATAATTGTGTTTGTTGAAAGGTAACACCAATGGGGAAATGAGAACGTCAATTTTCCACACATGAGTTTGCTTCTTGCAAACATGCATGACATTCTTCTGTGATCCCCCTTTCCAGAACTTCCAATCATTGATATCCTCCTGACTACCAGTAGTTCAAATTTGTCCTTTGTAGAGGACACATTTGAACCTAAATATCTCCCACCCAGTGCATCCAATCGCGTTAACTCTGTTTGTTACTCTAAAGAGGACATCCAGTGCTTTCCAATGATACCAAATTTGTAGGGTTGAGAAAAAGTAAGAAAATGGCTTCCCTCAGTGCAAGCAGTTTTTATGGGAAGAGGATAATACTTTTTATCAAACACATTTTGTCTTGAAATGCTGTTGGCATTTTAATTATAAGACTCTTATGAACATGTTTAAGTATTGTTTTAAGTGTATTTGAGCCTGTTTAAAAAATGTAGTGGGATTTCAAAATTTCTTTTGGAGTTGTCCAATTACGTCACATAGATTGGGGAATTTCAAAATAAATGTGCTTGGACAACATTTTTTTTCCTGGTAGTAAGGAGGATATAGGTTGATTCCCATTTTGACTTCGACACCATCGGTTCCCAATTGTTCCACAAATGCCTTTTGGATTAAAATCTTCTGAAAGAGAATTGCTGATCAAGTTCTCCCATCGTATGCCAGTTAGGTTCAAAAGTATTTCTTCAAGAGTTTTTTTGGTTGTGATTTTTACATGCATGCAGCACTACTATGTATTGAAATTAAACTAGTTAAGGTGTAGTAGATCTTCAGCTTTAATTTGATTGGGTCACGAACTTAAGCAGTTTGGAAACATTTATGCAAAGTACCGCCATTTTAAGATCTCAAAAGTGACACCACTGCAAATGGAACCAAAATGTAAATGCTTTATGAATTGATTTGACTGATTTGACTTTTTATTTGGTCTCCCATAGGAGAAACTTGTTTCAGAGGACATGCCCTCCTTGCTGCTCCATGCATTGAACAACACAAACACACACGCTACACCACATGCATTGGACAATACATACAGTACCTGACGATATATACTCTACACACAATGGACGGTACATCACTTGTCATATGCTCACTCGACACTGCCCTCATGTCTTCCTGCTTGTCTGTCTGCCTTCCTCTAGTTGTTTGTTAATTAGGATGATTTATGGTCACTCATAAATTTAAAATAAACAACACATTTTTTCACTCTTGATTTTTTATTGTGGAACTGTCAGTACATCATCAAAACCATATGCACGAAAAAATGTTTTGGATCTGTGGTACAAAACATGAAATGACAAGATATGTGTTGCATGAGGGAAATGATTTGGGGTCCAGAGTGCTACTGTCTCCATTGATTAACTGTGAGTTCTGGATCGCAGCCCTGCTCACCTCTGATGAACACAAATATAGCCAGCTGCAGAGTGATTCGGGTCTGCTGACATTGTGGTTTGAATTGAGGGCTGATTACAAGCGGAACAAAGATGATGACAATCCTAAAATGGCCAAAGAGCCTTCCTGAAGTGAGCGCAGAAAATCCACAGGTGCTTGTCTGGACTGGCGTAAAGTCAGTTCTCCCCTTCTCTCTGTGAATGTATGTACATGCATGATGATTTCTCAGTATTATTGCTGGCCAATTAAAGTCTCCATAATTCAAAGCATGATGTTAGGCTTCGTTAAAGATGAGCATGGGACCAACAGGCAGCTCCAATGAACTCAGAACGGGATTTATTGTCAGGAGGTGCAACAAGTCGAGGTGGCAGGAACTGAAGGGAAGTCAAAATAACTAGTGATGGGTCCAGCGACACCGATGCATTGACACATGCGCCGGGCTCACAGAGCAAACCACGTGTCGATGCATGTGCTGCCTCATTACGTCACGTGATTGACACGTGAACTGCATTGACACAGTCCAGGCTTCTAATTGACACACCGGCTGCGTTGACACAGTCCAGGCTGCTAATTGACACATCGACTGTGTTGACACAGTCCAGGCTGCTAATTGACACATCGGCTGCGTTGACACAGTCCAGGCTGCTAATTGACACGTGAACTGCACCGGTGCAGTTTAGACCGCATCGGCTGCTTGGCACAGTACAGGCTGCGCCACTTAGTCCAGGGGGCGTCGACTCAGTGCAGAGGGCGTTGACGCAGCAAAAGCCCGCCGCACAGTGTTTATAAGGAAGTGGGTTTGGCGACACAATGCCACTTGCCGAAACAAGCCAGACCTCACTCACGCTCGCTTGTCGAAGTTCGTGTCAGTGCAGACTTCGTGTTCGTGCCTTCCTTGCCGATTATGGAGCAGAGACGCAAATCATCCGCCGTGTAGGACCATTTTGATGTCCCGGAGAATAAGGTATTATTTATTTATTTATTCAAATCGCCTTCTGTCGCCGAGAGCCTCTCGGCGAGAGGCACTCCCCGAGTGCCTCTCAGATTATTGACATGTGTTGTACCATTCTAATCCGAATACATTTCAAGGTAACTCTTAGTTACTTCTTATTCACATTTCATTACAGGTGAAATGTCGAATTGTCATACACCAACAGAAGCACCTCCACCATGCTGAGGCATTATCGGGCCAAGCATGAGAATGAAGTTCGCGATACACCCAGTATTACGCCAGGTATACAAACGTTCACTCATCTTTTCACGGTTGCTATGTTGATGATTTAATTGACAATCAGTAATTATTATTGGTTGACTCTCCACTCCATGTTTGACAATCAAGGTTCCAGGAAGCAGCTGTACTGGAAGGACCAACACACTTCTTTCCCAAACCTCTCCCACCTCGCAAAGGAGTTCCTTTGTACGCCAGCCTCATCCGTCCCTTGTGAGCGTGTGTTCTTCACAGCAGGAGAAATTGCTTGTAAAAGACGCAACAGGCTGAAGTTTAAAACATTGGAGCATCTTATTTTTCTCAATAAAAATTTGTGAAATAAAAGCCCACAAGCATCCTCATTCAAATGATCTTCACATTATTTGAACACATTGAATGTTGCAAAATGAATGCATGGATGTGAATGATATTGTATGTATACACTTCATCATCAAATCGATGAATGACCTTATTAAAATGTTTTTGGAACAGTTGTAGATGCAAAACCGTGCTGGCAGCTACATAATAGATAATAAAAGAAAAATATCCCAAACCATAGGGATCCTCCCAAAAACTAAGGATGTGCTGAATAAGAGATCCTTGTACACATACTTTTATTACTTCCATATTTGACCTATTGTGTGGGAATATGGGGAAATGCCAGTAAAACACTGTTTTAAAACAATACAAAGCAATCGGAACAATCACTGGTTCCAAATGGACGGAACCCACAAATCCACTGTTTATCAAATTAAACAATGAAATCTCATGACCTGATTGACTTCAAAATCGCCCAATTAATGTACAAAGCACACAATAATAACCTTTGCCAAAAGATCCAGAAGCTTTTTAAAATTCGAGAAAGTTGTCATAATTTAGGGGCTACTATTCTATACAAAAAAATCCAAAACACGAACGAACATCACACAAAGGAGTGTATCTGTAATAGGTGTAAATCTGTGGAATGATTCTGAAACGGACCAATAAAATGAGTAACTCTCTTGCTGAGATTAAAAATGAATTCGAGAGTAGTACAAGACAACTACACAAATCAGAATTAAGCTGATAAATTCGATACACTCATGAAATATAGCAATACATCAGAAATACATTGATGAGATTATTTAATATATTAATGAAATGTAGCATCCATTATGAATATGAGAAAATCGACATATACATGTGCTCTAAAGAGTATGTACTGTATATACAAACCTAATGTAAAAATGTATTAGTACAGCATACATAAGGGTAAAAGCATTTGTTGATATTTAGACTTTCTTTCCTATTTAGAAAAATGATCAATTCATATATAAGAAGGGGTAGGACTCGGGGTAGGTTTTTTGCTTCTTTCTACTCCTTTGAACACATATTTGTGATGATGACTATTTTCTTTTCCTTTTTTTATATCTTACCTTCACCTTTTGCCAATTTATTACCGAATTGTATATTTTATATGTTCAATATACAAAACAATGTATCAGTCAGTTCAGTCTGTTAAGTGGGTTGGCTGCAGGGATCTTGAAGGTCCAGCAGGTGGCAGTGGTCAGTGACACAGTGTCAGCACAGTATCAACACAGTGTGTCAGTGTGTCGACACGCCTCACGAGGCCTCATGGACCCATCACTAAAAATAACCAAGTCGAGTGGTACAGGAATGCTGGAACAGAACAGTTTGGCTGAAGCGAGTATGACAGGAAAGATCGCTGACGAACTGACAACGGTTGGCTCTACAGGCTGACAAGATGAAGGCTGGCAGGTGTGCAGGGAAGCCAGGTGGCACTGATTAGGGAGACAATTGGTTCCTGCTAAAATTCACCACTAGATTGCATAAAAACACAAACAGGGAAACAACTCAATGGGTAATATAGAGAGAGTTACAGGCTCTTCATATTTGGTGCATCGGATTTTATGGCGCACTGTCGGCTTTTGAGAAAATTGAATGCTCTTTGGTGCACCTTATATGGCGGAAAATATGGTCGTCATTCTTCACAGAACATAAGAACACAAAGGCTGTATCCAATTTAACAGGCTGCCTCCTCCAAAGGCCGCATTTTCGGCTGAATTTTTCGACCACATGATGTCACCTCTGGTGCAACTTGACCACATGTGGTTTGCAAATTCTAGGACAATTCGGAGGCCACTTCCTTCGACACCTACAATGGCCCCTCCTCTGTGGATCACATTAAATGGTGGCAAATTTGGACAGGCTGAATGTTAATTAGGACACCTCGTGCAATTTCGTCGCGCTGGAAGTGACGTCATGCATCCAATATTGTAGCCTAGCCTTCGCAGGAGCCAGCCTGTGGATTTGGCCAGAGCGATTATATGACTGAGTCCTGCTATATTTATGTTTTTGATTTATTTAAAGGGTGATAATACAATCTCATAATATTCTTGTCATTGCTTATGTTACTGTTAAAATGTTAGAGCATGTAACTGTCTTCAAGGCTACTGTCAAACTAAGTATAAAACAAACGGAGTGGCAATAAACAGTTTGACAGTTTTTTAATTTTAGAAATTTAAGAATATTTACTAATTCTGTCTGACACTGCTGCCAGGAAGCGCTCGTATCTTAAGTTTGGACTCCCTAGTCAAAGCATTCATATTACTATTGTTTTGACGGCCTTAGTTTTTTTTTTTTACATCTATTTTTTACACCACATACAGCACTTTGTATGCAGCGGTGGGTGCTTTTAAAGTGTTCTATAAATAAAACGGCTTGTCTCTAGAAAACTTAAGTCGGGTCACTCATCTCAAGGTATTGTTGTTATTATATACACAGTATATAGACACAATTTAGAGTGCTCAATCAGCCTGCCATGCATGTTTTTGGAATGTGGGAGGAAACTGTAGCACCCGGAGAAATAAACTTAAAAATTTGCAAGTTCACCAATCTAAAAAGAGAGGTTTGCAATTCTCCCCCATGCAAGAACGGGGAGAACATGCAAACTACACAGAGGAAGGCTGGAGCCGGAATCGAACCCATGACCTCTGCACTGTGAGGTCAACGCGCTAACGACCCGATCACCGAGCTGCTCCTTTATATCATTCTAATTATCATTATTTTTATCTTGGTGATATTCAATTTATATAATACTGGCTTTTTCGTGGGACTTATTTGTTTTAGCCAATGGTGGATGAAACTCTTACAGTTCGGTCAATGAGACACTTTCTAGTTCTGTTTTAAAGTCTACCTGTGTACTCAAATGCTCTAGTGGAGTCCAATGTGTGAAGCTCCACAGGAGTCAGAAAGTCTCCAACCACAACTGCTACATATTCTCAAGGCCCCGCAAGTTGATATGTCATCATGTGATGTGTTTGCTTAATGAGTGTACCAGGAGTAACTTTAGTGTTTTGACTTGTTGGAGTTCAAACTAAACAAATTATTATATTTTCACACAAAAGGGATTTGCTTTTGCCAAACCTCTGTCTCAGCTGTGAAAATGAAATGACACAGATGTGTCCAGTGAGCACTTGTACAAAACTTTAGCGAGTAACACAGCACCCATTTTTTTCTATTGAATGTGGTAACTGAATTAAATGATTTAAGGAATTAGACCGTATATTGAGGGTACTTTTTAAATTGTTTGCATAAAAGTAGCTGGGATTCTCGACTTCCTGCCCACTTATTAGGTGAAAAATTACGCAACCAACTATTGTCCCTCTTGTGTGAACTGCCTATTTACGAAAATGTACACATGTACAGATCCACTACATTAATTGGGAAGTGTAAATCAGCGGCTTGGTGCGGAAGTACCCTCTCCATGTGGTGATAACAGGCATTGCTGTTATCTGCTTTTACTGCTTACTGCTTTTTAGGGAGCTAATTGTTTTTAAATCCTCACTCTGTCTACTCGTGCCCCGTTGCAGCCCTTACTGCTATCCTAGGTTGTCATTGCATTGAAAGCCATACTCGGTCTTGTTCAATAAGTAGAGGGAGGTGTGGGAAGGAGTGGCTTATTTGCATGAAACAAAACCACCATCTCCTAATAGGCTGAGTTCAGTGGGGCTAAAACCGAAAGGTATATCAAATGTGTAATTCTTGATCCTTTGAGTCTTTTGACGCATACATTTGACAAACAGAATCAACCTTTGTCGTGTTCGGGTCATATCTAACTGATTTACAATTTTGAATGGTTTTGTCAACCCTGTTACACATAGGGTGTTCCTATATAGAAATGAACGCCATAGGAAATATTCAGACGCCATAGAGCAGGGATGGGCAACAAGACATTGGAGGGTGCCACCATTTTTAATCAGCGCGACTGGGGAGGAGGGCGGGGTGGTGGTGCCAAGAATTCCTTTCAAAGATGACCCAAAACTGCTGAAAAGCAAACCAGCATCAAGAGCATCACTGCTCTTCTCCCTCGACACAAACGATTGCACCTCAACAAGTCCAGCTGTCAAACTCAAAGTTTGCAGACGACACCACAGTCATCGGTCTCATCATAGGCGGCGACGAGTCTGCGTACCGACAACAAGTGGAGCAGCTGGAGCTCTGATGCAGCCGACACAACCTCGGGCTGAACACGCTCAAGTCTGTAGAGATGATCGTGGACTTCAGGAAACATCCTTCCATACAGTTGCCCCTCTCACCGTCCAACTGCCCTGTGTTAACCGTCGAGACCTTCAAGTTCCTGGGAATCACAGTCTCCCAGGACATGAAGTGGGAGGTCAACACCATCTCCATCCTGAAACGGGCCCGGCAGCGGATGTACTTCCTGAGGCTGCTGAAGCATGGCCTGCCACAGGAGGTGCTACGACAGTTCTACTCGGCAGTCATCGAATCAATCCTGTGTTCTTCCATCACGGTTTGGTTTGGGGCCGCCACAAAAAAGGACAAAATCCGATTTCAACTGACAGTTAGGACGGCGGAAAAAAATCATTGGCACCGCCTTACCCACGCTTGAGGACTTGCACACTGCAAGAATGAAGACAGGGGCACGGAAAATCCTCCTGGATGCGCACCATACTTCACTGGATCCCCATACATTTTAGAGTTATTTTCAAGATCCTCTTATTTGTTTTGCCACTGCTCTTCTCTCTCTACACAAACGATTGCACCTCAACAGATCCAGCTGTCAATCTCATAAAGTTCGCAGACGACACCACGGTCATCGGTCTCATCAAAGACGGCGACGAGTCTGCGTACCGCCAACAAGTGGAGCAGCTGGAGCTCTGGTGCAGCCGACACAACCTCGGGCTGAACACGCTCAAGACTGTAGAGATGATCGTGGACTTCAGGAAACATTCTTCTCCTCAGTTGCCCCTCACACTATCCAACTGCCCTGTGTCAACCGTCGAGACCTTCAAGTTCCTGGGAATCACAGTCTCCCAGGACATTCAGTGGGAAGACAACATCATCTCCATCCTGAAAAGGGCCCAGCAGAGGATGTACTTCCTGAGACTACTGAGGAAGCACGGCCTGCCAAAGGAGATGCTACGTCAGTTCTACACGGCACTCATCAAATCAATCCTGTGTTCTTCCATCACGGTTTGGTTTGGGGCCGCCACAAAAAAGGACAAAATCCGACTTCAACGGACAGTTAGGACGGCGGAAAAAATCATTGGCACCGCCCTACCCACTCTTGAGGACTTGCACACTGCAAGAATCAAGACAAGGGCACGGAAAATCCTCCTGGATCCCCCTGCACCACCTTTTCCAGCTACTCCCCTCAGGCAGGCGCTACAGATCCATGCGCACCAAATCCAGCAGACACTTAATGGCTAGCGGGAAGAAGCTGTTTAACTCCCTAAACAGTCAATGACGTAGTCACTCTTCTTGTACAACAAATATTGCTACTGGTCACTCTAAAATGGTTCAATGATTTTCTACACCAACTGTACAAACTGTCATAGTATTGTATTCTACCACTGATCACTTTAGCTCTGCTTGATACTTTGCACATTGTCTCACCGTTGTCACTGGGTGGTACCACCACACTATGGTTCACTTACATTACGAAATGTCCTTCCATACCTATTTGTCATGCCCTTGTTTATGATGATACTAATGCAGCGTGTTATACCGGAGACAAATTCCTTGTGTGTTGTACATACTTGGCCAATAAAAAAGATTAAGATTCTGTCATCTAGTGGCAAACACTGGTATTGCACTTTAAAAATACGGTACTCTGTTACAGTTAACATTTTTATTTTCAAATATTTGACACGGGTCATCCACGCAGATTGTGGCCGCACAACTGCCCGTCCCTACAATAAGGCACCACCACCCAACCCACAACCCACATGTACATATGACTGAAAAGTCTCTTTGTTTCCAGCACTTATGATCTGTTCCTGCTGAAGTCCTCTGAGTCATTGATCAACACTAAAAGGTGTGCTAAAAGAAAATGTGGCTGTGATTAATGGTTATTGTGTTAATTTAGCAGCAGTTAAAACAAACTTGTCAAACTTGACCGGGAACACAAAAAGGTTTTGGGGGTGAGTGTGACAGGAGCATGAACAGTTTTATGAGTATATGCAATAGGGACAACCGTTGTAAATCTCATCAGAAAATTATGAGCTATTAGTCTAAGTAAACATCCAATCTGGCTAGATTATCTGCAGTTTCATTGTTAGTGGACAAGGGATCGGGTGGCAAGTGGGGGTTCAACAACGTCACGCACCACACACCGACATGATTTGAACTACAATTCAGCGGCTTGTTGAAAGTCATTACCCCCATGAGTGAGAATGCAGTAAAATCTTTATTGGTGCCTGCTTTATGGGCAAGGCATTGCAATGTTTGACGATGCGACCGTTATCACATATGCAGGGTCTCACAGTGACTGACAAGTGTAATCTGGCAATTTGGTGCTTTCTCCACAAAGGAAAATATAATCCAGGTGTGCCTTGCAGTTCAGTCGTTTGATTATATTCAGGGTGCTTATGTGCAGCCACCCCTCGCTTTGCCCTTCATCGTCAGGGTGTAGCGAAGGCTATTTTTTTTATCCTTGGAACACATTCACATGGATGACAGATATGAAGACACCTTGAAGTGGAGAAGAGGAGCTACACATGGTGACAGTCTTTTTTTTTTGGGGGGGGGACTATATTTTGAAAACTAAAATCACCATCCCATCACTCTGTCTGTGACTCTTTCCCACAATTTTAAGGCCCAATAGATGAAGCCAAGTTTCAAACAAACTTCACAACAGAAGGGCAGAACTCAGATTCGAACCATGGACCTCAGAACTTTTTGGCAGACATGCTAACCATGGGTGCTGCTCCCCTTTTGTTTCATACAAACTATAAAGCAGGGGTGTCCAAACTCGGTTCCTCAAGGGCCATTGTCCTGCCTGTTTTCCAGCTCTCCCAGGAGCAACACACCTGATTCAAATCATCATGATCGTCCGACTGCTGCTTCAGAGCTGGCTGAAGAGCTGACCATCTGAATCAGGTGTGTTGCAGCCGGGAAAGCTGGAAAACAGGGAGGACAGTGGCGCTCCAGGCCTGGAGCTGGACATGCCTGCTGTAATGGATCTTTAAAATATACGTTTTTAAACAGACCACGCAGGAGGGGTTGTTTACCGTAATATTAAAGACATTAACATTGACTCTCTCACTGCATGGCTGACCACCCTGACTCCGGACATTGACTCCACTCCTGATGATTTGGTTTTCCAATATAACTCTGGTCTCACCAGCATCCTCAATACGCTCGCCCCTGTCAAGTCCCGCTCTGTCCTTTTTACTCGGTCTGCCCCTTGGTTCACCCCTCATCTACGTTCCTTGAAATCCCAAACCCGGCAGCTTGAGAGACTTTATAGGAAAACCGGCCTCACTGCTCACAAGGACATCTATGCAGCTCAGCTATCCCTCTACAAGGATTCCATCTCTCAAGCAAAATCACATTACTACTCCGGACTCATCTGCTCCAATGCTGGAAATACTAAGACTCTCTTTTCCCTTTGGAACAGAATCACTCAACCTCCTGACTCCCTACCACCTCACTTTTACTCTCGTGACACCTGCAATGCACTTCTCCTCTTTTTCAATGAAAAAAATCAACAGAATCCACCAGCATCTGGGCTCCTCTGTACCTTTCCCCTCATCTGACCCTCTCACCCCTTGCAAACTGTTCTCTTCTTTTGAACTACCCCATCTCTCATTAATTTCAGACCTCATCATTAAATCCAAGACTTCCTCCTGTCAGCTTGATCCCCTCCCCACAGTTCTGGTCAAATCCTGCCTACCCTCTCTGCTTCCCTTCATCTCAGCCATTATCCATTCCTCTCTGTCGACTGGAATTGTTCCTGTGCTCTTCAAAACTGCAGCTGTCACCCCAATCCTGAAAAAAACTGGTTCAGATCCCAATGACTTCAATAACCTACGCCCCATTTCCCATCTTCCCTTCATCTCGAAAATTCTGGAGAAAACTGTCGCCTCTCAGATCCACTCCCACCTCACCGACAATAGTCTTTATGAACAATTCCAGTCCGGCTTCCGTCCCCGTCACAGTACTGAAACAGCCCTCATAAAAATCACAAACGATCTTCTCATGGCAGCAGACTCTGGCCTTATTTCCATCCTCATCCTCCTTGACCTGAGTGCAGCCTTCGACACAATCTCTCACCCCATCCTCCTCAATCGACTCTCTACCATTGGCATCACCAACACCCCTCTACATTGGTTCCACTCATATCTCACTGGGCGCTCTCAGTTCATTCAAGTTGATTCTTTTACTTCACAATCCCTCCCCGTTTCTTCTGGTGTTCCACAGGGTTTTGTCCTCGGTCCGCTCCTCTTCATTATCTACCTCCTTCCACTCGGAAACATTTTCCGCAAATTTGGCTTACACTTTCACTGCTTTGCGGATGACACCCAGCTCTATCTCTCCAGCAAACCCGACGTTTCTCTCCCACGCTCGTCCCTCTCTCACTGTCTCTCAGAAATCAAATCTTGGTTCACCCACAATTTCCTCAAGCTAAACAGCAATAAAACTGAACTCCTACTCGTCGGTACCAAATCCACTCTAAACAAAGCCGACAGTTTCTCCCTCACAATTGATAATGCCACTATATCTCCTTCCCCCCAGGTGAAGAGTCTGGGTGTCATCCTTGACAGTTCACTATCCTTTCACTCCCACATCAATAACATTACCCGGTCCGCTCATTTCCACCTTCGCAATATAAACCGCCTCCGTCCCTCACTCACTCCGCACACCACCGCTATCCTTGTTCACAGTCTCGTCACTTCCCGTATTGACTACTGCAACTCACTCCTCTTCGGTGTCCATCAAAAATTCCTCCATAAACTTCAACTTGTTCAGAATTCATCAGCCCGGATCATCACGAGAACCCCCTCCTTCCATCATATCACCCCCATCCTCCGACAGCTCCACTGGCTTCCTGTCAAACTTAGAATCAACTTCAAAATACTTCTCTATACATTCAAAGCCATCCATAACCTTGCGCCCCCCTATCTGTCAGATCTTCTTCAAATCTCCATTCCCTCTCGCTCACTCAGGTCCTCATCCTCCCACCACCTTTTTCTACCCTCTGCCCGTCTCAGTACAATGGGGTGCAGAGCCGTCAGTCGCTCTGCCCCCAAACTCTGGAACTCACTTCCTCCCAACATTCGTAATATTGACTCTCTTTCCTTATTCAAAACCCAGCTCAAAACCCACCTATTCAGACTTGCCTACCCGCCTTAAATCTTTCTTTCTTTATTTATTATTTTATCTGTGTTTTACTATTGGTCTTGGCTGTACAGTGTCCTTGAGTGTTGTGAAAGGCGCTTACAAATGTGATGTATTATTATTATTATTATTACTCTGGCTCCTCGAAAGCCATATCCTGCCTGTTTTAGATGCCAACACACCTGATTCAATTGTTGGTTTCAGGCCTCTACAGCATGGGTCCCCAACCTTTTTTGCATCACGGACCGGTATGCGTTGGGTCTTTTTTTCACGGACCGGCAAGGTGTAGCAGAAAAATAGAGCAAATAAAAAACACGACGTGGCTAAAAACAAATGAAGGGAAAATATAACTCACCCGCTGAATTTGTGGGAGGCCTCCACTTGTTTCGATGAGACATCTCGGTGTGATGAAAGACAGTGAGACACGTAACGTGTTCCTTATGTCCATCCTGCTCCGTAACTTTGTCTTGGTTGTCGTCATTGCAGAGAAGCCAGCTTCGTACAGATAGGACGTTGGAAATTGAAGCAAGCGCTCTCGTAGCGATGTCAGGATATTCCGGAATGTCTTTAATCCAAAAACTTGGGAGTGTGTTTGTCTCAAATGTATGCTTGAGGTCGCTGTCATTTGACATTTCAACAAGGTGATGCTCCTGTTGCACAGACATGTTCGAATCGCTCGGCTTGTTCACAAATGGGTCATAAATCCACTCCTTCGCAGTCCGTGGGTCTTTTGTGCTTGGGAAGTAGCGCTCAAACTCTTGTGAAAGTGTCGACAGGTGTTTGCGAACCAGCTGAGAGAATGCGCGTTCAGGTGATGTGTCTTTCAGAATCCCCGCAACTGTATGAAACATGTCAAATATCCCTCCATTCACTCGCCGCTCCCACAATTCCTATTTGGCTTTAGATGCAGCTATTTTATCTACCAACAAAAATACATACTGTTGTCCTTGTTCCTTGCAGTGACAAATTTAATTCATTGAGCAGATTAAATATGTCGCACAGGTAAGCAAGTTTGATGACCCCCCCTGGATAGCCATCTTACCTCTGTGTGCAAAAGAAGGCATTTGTGCGTCGCATCCATCTCCTCACAAAAGCAAATAAATTTTCACGTCATTCAATACGTTGTGAAGCTCAGCTGATATTTTCGACAAGCCAGCATTTCTCGGTGAATGACACAGTGCTAGGGTTCACATTCAGGTGCAACCTCCTTAATCCGAGTGGTTAAACAAGACAGCCGTCCTGTCATAGCAGCACCGTCTCTGCACAGAATGACAGTCTTCCGGAAAAATAATCATTCAGGGACTTGAATATTTCTGCAGCAGTTGTGTTTGTTGGCAACAACAGTGCACATAGCATGTCCTCATGCACGTCCTCCTGATTAATATATCGCACATAAGTAAGCACTGTTGCCTTGTTGTTAATATCAGTACTCTCATCCACCTGAATCGCGTACCATGGTGACTTTATAATTCTCTTCAGCAACCGCTCCTCTATGTCGGCCGCCATATCATCGATGCGCCTTGTGACCGTGGTAGCAGAAAGAGTCGCAGGCAAAATAAGCTCTTCTCCAATCGTGAAAAGGTTTCTTTGCTTTAGCAACGTGGTTCGCCACGAGGTTTGATGCTTTCAGTTCGTTCCAATTTGTTGATGTGTTGGCCCTCAGCAATGGTTTCTGTCCTTCGTGCTCGCTTTTTTTTTCTTTCAAGAAATCCAAAGTTTTTATTTTTTCCAGGGTGCAACTTTGAAGGCTTCATTGCCTCATTCGCTAGCTTTTGGCCACATATAATGCAGAGCAGACTTGGTGCCAGAGAGTCACCTGCTGCGACAAACCCATACCTTAGGTAGGATTCTTGGTATTGTCTGTTAAAAGCAGATTTTGTTTTCTTAGAGGTTGTGGGCTCATCTTGTGGCTCGTCAGATGCCCTGCCCCCCCCCCCCCCCCCGTAAAAAAGCTGTCCAAGGACGTCTGTTTTTCACTCATTTTCGCGAGTGGAGGCTAATTTGTGCGCATAAATGTGACGCTCACGGAGGGCGACGTCGGGCGTGAGCGTACTAAATTTCCCACAGCACTGATTGGACAAGCAATATTTTTACAGCCAATGATGACCAAGCGGGCGTGTCACAACGAATTTAGTCGCGTGTGTCTGACCCTCCGTGGCAGAAACTCCGTTGAACCACCGAGATTGGCTCACCGAACCCGGGGGACGCAAAAAAACGTGAATTAATCGGGTTCAATCGAATACAGTTAAGAACCACTGCTATTTTGAGAGTAGACAGGCATATTGTTGTGTCAAGGGGCACAGGCCAAAATGCGGGCATCAATAAATTATTTATTTTATTCTCTGCGCCCCGGTACCAAATGGTCCGCGGACCCCGGTGGTTGGGGACCCCTGCTCTACAGGCTTGCTGATGAGCTGCTCATTTGAATCAGGTGTGTTGAAGTAGAGACCAATCGAAAACAGGCATGATGTGGCACTCGAGGAACCGGAGTTACCGACCCCTGCTACACGGTGTTGTGTACTCCTCTCATGCTTGTACAAGTTTTCTTCTGGTTCCAATTAATCCTAAATCTTAAAAATATGCTTTTTAGGTTCACTGAAGACTCAAAATTGATGTTGGTGTGGATGCTTGTTTGTCTTTCTGTACACCACAACTGACTGGCCACCAGTTTAGGTGTTGCTCCTCCAGTTTCCCAAACTGTAATTGCCCCATGGGGATAAATAAAATTTTATGAATCTGAATCTGAATTAACTGGGATAGATTCCAATTTACCCATGGTATAAAGTGGTATAGCAAAGGAACAGGTAGATTGCCTTGCTTTTGATTATCAGTTGCTATGTTGTTACTTTTTTGGTATGTTGCGAGGAGGCAATATTTTACACTTGGGGCAGTATAAGTCAATGAATCAGTTCCAACTTAACTCAAAAAAGATGATGAGCATTTTAGCTTTTCAGTTCTTTGCCGTCAAAGATCTGTGATATACTAATGCACTTCCTAGCTGTACATAGAATTGGCACTCGCTTAGTCGTAAGGTTCTGAACCACAAGGTCAAAGTTTTAGTCCTGCGTTGGACAAGTCATTTTCAACTTATTGAAGGAAAGATTTCATCTTTGTTTCATGATTCATGATTGTTTCATCCCAAGAACAGAAGTTGTATTGTGGTTTGTTTGTTTCGCTGCAATGGAATGTACTGTTGAGTGACGCCAGGCACACACCCATCGAGTTTAACCACACGCAAAATCGCTGCTGTCACATTTTTTGTCATAATTTTTTTGTCTAGGCCTACGAACATGATATACTAACTTAATGTAAAAGATAAATAGAAAACAAAAGTGTACCCTTGAAATTGCCAAGACATGTTGTTCTTCTGTGCGATGCTCACTGTCACGTCATGCAGGCTAATTTGCAGAGCAATATATTGGCCCCAAAGTCCTTGAACTTTCGTGAACGCTGTCTGAAGTCCAACATAAACAATCAGCACCAAGTTGAGTATTGTTAATGTGTCCTATAGTTCGATAGATCCCCTTTTGTGGTTGTAACACAAGTAAGCAAAATTATAAACGCACACACAAACACAAACTAGCTTGGAGATCTTTTTTTTTTCATTCACTGCCCCTAATCCTCTTCTATATTTTTGATCTACCGTACTCACAGAGATAAACTTTCTGAAGTCTCTGGATATTTGATGAGGATTAAAAAGATACGGATCTATGCAGGTACATTTCCGGTGTCTTTACCTGCACCCAAATATATATAGCAAACCTCCTACATCGCATCAGCAACCTCTTCTTTGTTGTAAAATCCAAAGCTAAATTTGTTCAATGGGTGGACATATTTGGGCCAAACATTGGATTTAACACAGTGTAAAATTTGAACTTCGAAGACGAAAGTGTTGTGAAAAAGTGAAGGGAAATTTGACACTTGACAAAGGAGTGAATGGGGGTTGCAACTAGCACAGGGGTCGGCAAAGCCACAATGTTGAAAAAACCAATTTTGTACCAAGCCACCCCCCTCAAAAACAAATAGGTCTGAAGGCTCAAAAAAATCAAAAGCCTTATATTATAAGCCTTATAGCACAAGTGTCCACCACCACCACCATGCAACGTGACAGAATGACCGGACCATCAAATGGACCAGGTACCAAGGACTGGTCCCTGTTCCACCCTGTACCTGGCGGAGCACGTCTGCGGCTGACACCATTTTCCGCTTCAGGCGGCGCAGGTCATGTGGCTGTCCGAAGTTGTATTGATACGTCAAGCCACGTCAACAGTAGGCCGAGCCCTGTCCACGTCGACGTTGAGCTGTGCCTCGTCATGAGTCTGTTTTAATCGAGTCTCATTCATGTCCACGACGAGCTGGGCCACGTCCACGTCAGGCTGAGCCCCGTTCACACCCGGCTGTCCCATGTCCCCCGTCATGCCGAATTCTGTCCACGTCAGGCCAAGCCCAGCCATTTGGTGACTGTTTTGGGACTTCTGGGATCAGTGCCTTGAGGGAGGAGTACTGTGACGGTTCTGTTTGTGACCAACAGCTGGCACTGTAGGACTCCACCTGCAGCAGCACACCTCTTGGTCATTATTTTGTTTTACAAAAGTCTTCCGTGGTAGACTTTTGAGTTCCCGAGGTTGGCGTTCCCCGTGGAGCCTATCCCAGAGTGATGAATGGTGACAGGCCTCACCCAGGACTGGTTCATCGAGACATTCATACTCACACAATGGGAAATTTTGAGACTTCAACTAACCGAGCGTGCTTGTTTGAGGTCTGAGCCAAGAACCCAGAACACTTGAGGCAAAATGTACATGTGCCACTGTGCTGCCCACAAGGAAATATGACAAATATTAAAGACGAAAATGTTGGCAACATTTAGTTTAATAAAAGGACAGCCAGCCGAGGAAACAAAACAAAAAGGCAGGGCAGACAATTGCAAGACAAGGAAGCAAAAGAAGATAATCAGTGCACAAAGAGTGTGGTTGCATTATCGTAGCTCTGAAAAATAGTTTCGTAGAAAGCATTGTCTGGCTTGCATGTTTTTTTTTTCCTGTATGGAAATGAAACATATTTGGGGATGAAGTGAGAATAGTCATTGAAAGACCTCCTTTCAGTAGAATTCTTTTGTCTTTTATCCATCCGCCCATTTTCCGATCCGCTTTGTCCTGACAAGGATCACGAGGGGTGCTGGAACCTATCCCAGCCGTTTCGGGCAGTAGGCGGGTGACACCCTGAACCGGTTGCAGGGCACACAGAGACGAACAACCATCCGCGCTCACACTCGCACCTAGAAACAATTTTGAGTGTTCAATCAGCCTCCCACGAATGTTTTTTAAATGTGTGAGGAAACCGGAGTACCCAGAGAAAACCCACGCAGGCATGGGGAGAACATGCAAACTCCACACAGGAAGGCCGGAGCCGGGATTAAACCCATGACCTCTGCACTGAGAGGTTGACACGCTAACCACTCTTCCACTGAGGCCACCCCCTTGTCTTTTATTTAATTGTGAAAATAAAATGCGACCAGACTAACGGTAATCTTATAAAAACTCTAGTGATTCCAATTCTGCAATGAATTTTAACCAGAAAGAGCATTGAGTTAACACGGTCAACTGGTTACCACATTTATTGAAAGCATCATCGGCTAACGAGTTCATGTCCAACTGTTGTTGTTTTGATTTTCAATTTTATTTGTACCACTTGCCTTAATTATTCCACACAGTATTTCTTTGTTTCAAAGTTTCTCACAAAGAGTGGTTGCTGGTCAGACTTTGGTTCAGCCACTTGACCGTAAATTTCCCTACTCACTTACCGCTGGTCAGGTGTTATTTATGAATTCCAGGTACTCAGTGATCCGGTTAACACTAAAGCTTAACACAAGTATTTTAACTTGTCTGCTGTCATAACAGTGAAGAAGACGGGTATTGATCCTGACACGTTTTCAGAGTATGTAACGAAAGAGGTTGTCATTTGATCAGCGATGTCTGATAGAGGGGATTTTAATTTACATGGGGATTGTAAATTTCCCCAGTGTGGGACGAATAAAAGGATATCTTATCTTAATGGTGGGTTTTTCTCCTATGTGCTACTCAACAAGCTAAGCTTTACGAATTCTTTCACAACCCCTTTACCGTTATCAAGCAGTTTCAACAGAAATAATGTTTGTCTTAACAGATATAGACTAGGAAGAAAAAAATGCAGTTGTACCTCTACTTACGAAATTAATTGGTTCTGCAATAAATTTCTTAACGAGAAAATTTTGTAAGTCGAGATGCGTTTTCAATTAAATGCCCTAATCCGTTCCAAGCCCTCCCAAAATTCAGACAATGTTTCCTAAAGTATGAAATGCATCAACATACATACAATTACATTATTGCACAATAAATGAGAGTTGAGCATAATGTAAAAAACAAAAGAATAAAGAATAAAAATGATGGTCATTTAACTTTAAACTGCGTCCTCATCATTTTTAGCCCTCTTTAGTTCATGTTCTCTATCAGAAGTGGTTTTTGCCTAGCGGTTTGTAAAGAACTAATTCAAGGACCTTTGCTTTTGACGGCTTTTAACAATCCTTCGAAAATGTCCAAGGCAAACATCAGCAGAGTGAGCGATCACCCAGCCGGTGAACACTTTTTTCTGGGTGATTAACATTTACCGAAAACTATCGGAACGCCTCATGGCCCAAGAGACACATCTCCATCTATCTACACACATAGATTCGTACCTTAGAGGTCCCTCTTTGCCAATGGGGTGCCAGAATGACGTTCGGTTAGAGCCAATGGCAGAGGAGCTATTAGTATGTTGCGTTCAGGAAATTTGGATCTGCGAGTAGCTGCCCATACTGTATTCTTACCATCCGTATCTCGAAATTTATTTCGTAACAAGAGGCAATATTTTCCTGTTGAGGTGTTTCTTGACTTCAAAATTACGTATGAAGAGACGTTCATAAGTCGAGTTACCACTGTACATTGAAATGAATTATTCATGCAATATTTGGTGCCTTCCAAACCTTTCTCTTATTGAATTTGGAAGCCATTACAGTATTAAA
Source organism: Hippocampus zosterae (assembly GCF_025434085.1). Taxonomy (NCBI): domain Eukaryota; kingdom Metazoa; phylum Chordata; class Actinopteri; order Syngnathiformes; family Syngnathidae; genus Hippocampus; species Hippocampus zosterae. Next base: position 21,175,286 of record NC_067464.1, on the reverse strand, counting down.
TTGTCAGTGAGAACCGAGAGGCATGCTACCTCTGACAATCCCTCTCCATCAAGGTCAAATGTAATACGTTATAAAGTATACTGTATATCTGTAAAGTATATTTATTTGCTTCCTGCTGTAATCTCACCATGACACATTTGGTGGTGGGATCCATGGCGCATACCTCAGGACCTAAACAGGAAAGAAGTTGTAAGCAGTTCTTTGTAGTGGATAACTCTGTTGGGCAGTTGGCCAAGCCTTCTTGGTGTTACAGCTCTGCAGTGAGCAAGGAGGAGGAGGAGGAGGATGGCGGGGGTAGTTGGACTGCTGAGATTTGGCTTGCAGATACTAGAAGCCGGATTTGATGACAGGCAGCCTCTGTCGATATGTTTCGAACCGCCCTCGCAAGGAAAACAACCGCAATGGCTGATATGTGTTTTTTTGGATATTTATCGACTGTAAGAGCCAACCAACAACAATACACATGCAATCGCTATCTATAGCAAGAAAAGAAAGGGCTTAAGTTTTGTTTGAGTCATCTTAGTAAATCCATTTGTGCAGTAGATTCCTGCAGGATCTATCTATCTATCTATCTATCTATCTATCTATCTATCTATCTATCTATCTATCTATCTATCTATCTATCTATCTATCTATCTATCTATCTATCTATCTATCTATCTATCTATCTATCTATCTATCTATCTATCTATCTATCTATCTATCTATCTATCTATCTATCTATCTATCTATCTATCTAAACAATCACAGATAACAGTCCCTTCAAGGAAATGCAACAGTCCTGTTTTACGTCTTGCTCTGTGTCTTGCAGAGGAAGACACTTAGTGAATGAACATCCGGCAGTTTCTTTCTCATAAAACCTTTGTGTTTTGACAAGAAATTCTTTCGGTGAGCCACTGTTTGAAATGTGGGACTGTGCACTGAATGCATGAAGCCCTTTGCTACTGACACATGGGATTAGGAAGTTTATCTCACCCCGCATTTTTTTGTTGCTGTCTTAAATCGCAGTTTGCTGTTTGATCTTAACTAATTCAAATCTTACAATTTTAAGAAATGAGTGGGAATAACCTTTAGAGTTGGAATCTCTGGCACCAGGCAGATTCGATACATTCGGTATCTAGATACACTAGATTGTGTTTCAATTTAAAAGCCCTATCTTAAAGAGCAGAATCGGTTGATATGTTTCGGTTCAATCAAGGAGCGGTAGTAGTCGTAATTGGCTCTGATGCAGTGTCAAAACCGTGTCATAATTAACATTTGGCCCCAGCGTAGACATTTTTGGGGGCAAACATCCAAGCTAAAATACTATTGCCAAAATTATTCCTGCTATTTAGAATTTTAATTTTAATTTTATATACATATTTAACGAGTGTTTTTTTTCTGTTCATATCGTGACCATAGTCAATAAAACAACTACCGTATTAAGAAAGCGGTCGATGGGAAGCAAGAGTGGATATGAAAAAACTCTCCACTCTGGATCAAATCGCAGATTTTTGTAGTCTCGCTAAAACGAGGCAAAGACAAGACAAATCATTTTTTAAAAGCCTTTTAATTAATCTGTAACCGAGACAACTCAATTGAAAAAAAATGACAGGGGAATTTCCAATTCTGAAATTCACAAGCGCATACACCAGCAACTTTTTTCATCAGGGCAAAAAGGTTCAGACGCTTCAGCTGATTTAGGCTCGATCTGTTCTTGTGCCTGGTATTTGTCGATGTAGATGTTAATCATAAAGAACCCAGTTCTACAAAAAGAGATTCAAGTATTTTTAGACATGGACACTACTGAATTATTTTCAAAGATGTTTCTTTCATTTTATTTTGCAGCAAATATTTTGCAGGTAAAATCCGCAAGCTAGAGATTCGCATATTATGCTCGCTGTCGTGCGATGATGTCGGCTAGGAAATGCGGAGTAGAATTTTTCGACACATTGCTCGCTTTTTTTTTCCTTTTTTCAAAAGAAAACACTATCATCGCTCCTCGACCCGATGACATATTACAAAACAAAGGTGAAGGAAAGTTGCCTTTCTGAGAAAGGGCCTTAGACTTCAAATAGAAGAAAAGAAAAACTACATATCAATCAGCATCGTTGTTTTATTGCGTTGTAAAAAATGAACACCAAAATATATACAGCATATATATTTTAACAACAATGATTAATTTAGAAATGTAATCATGAAAATGAAGAAAAACGACAATGCGCGTTTTCAAGTTCCTTAGTAGCAAGCGTGTAGCGTATGAGATTCTGTGTCCTTTTAGCTGTTTAATGACACGCCAATTGGGAGTTTTCTGTACAACTAAACACACGGAGGCGGGGAGGGGGGCACATATTGTAACTTGTAACCTTTGTGGTCTCATTTTGTTGAATTCAAACTTTGTGGGCACTTTGTGTTTGAAGGTCAGCTGGTGTAGAATGATGGTGTCCATGTACCGTGTGTTTATGCTAAAAGGATATGTCTTTATGCTTCCTCTCACAGGGCAGATGAAAGTTGGACATTATGCCAGTTGTTTGTGGATGCTGTACACCACAGAATTTGCATGTTGGTGTGTCTCTGCTTACATTTTGTGAGGCAAATGAAGTCCTTGTGGTTTTGGAAACCAAACTTAATTACTGATGAGTATGCCAACATTTTTTTTTCCAAATCATTTCCGGGGTGCTACGTCTTTGGTTGTGTTCAACATTTCTCTGTGTACAGGGGGCGTGGCACGACAGGCAACATCAGGAAGGAAGCGCAGCACCTGCATTCTGTGTTTCTCACTGAACAGAGTAGTACTGGTCCGGTCTCAACCGGTCTTGACCAAAATCCCAGAGTCCGCCCTGTCTGAGAGTGAGTTGAGTAAAAATGCCATCGATTTTGAGACTAAACCGGGATCCTTCAAAAGTGGTCTCGAACATGAGATCTGGAGAACCACAACACTGAGCCCTGCTACAACTTCAAAGAACAGTGAAGCCTTTTCAACATTTTGAGTCCCATGGTCATGATCTGTCCATGCATTTTTGGGCAGACCAACAATGACATTGAAATATGCTGTTTTTCTAAAACAAAGCAACAAGTGTACTGCAGAACAAGCAAAGATCAATGTTATACCTGTTCATCTATATACACGTACATATACAGTATATATTTAGAGAGAGAGAGAGTAAGTATTCCCACCTATGGACCTGTGTCTCTTTCTCTGAAAAAAAATGATGCATTAAATTTTAAAAGCAATATTAAACCAGAATGAAATTAAGTGTCATAAAAGGCAATAATACAGAAGTGTATTATTTGGTGACACCCACCCATCCCCCTTCATCAGGAAGAAATAAAGAAGTAAATTAATTAAAGACGACAGTGACAGCGGGGCATGTCCAGCATTATCAGCATTATCTTACTGCAGAGGGACTAGCTTTGATGAAGCGCAGAAACCGCTATGGATACTTTCTTAGAACTGGACATGCTTAATACAGATTATCTCTCACATTTATCACGGCAAAGGTCGTTTAATGGGGACCCAAACTGCTCCCAGAAGAAACGATGTGTTGCAGGAATTTGGAGGTGTTTAAAAGCAAGCATGATAAAAATCCGGCATTTTAGCCATGCCGTAATGACAGCTTGTCAAAAAAGGCAAATGAAAACATGCAGGCAGTCTTGTCTTAATTTCTATCTTTCATTTTCGGGTCTTGGAGAGTTTTTTTTCCCCCCTTCTTCTATTGTGTGGTTGTGTGTGTGTGTGTGTGTGTGTGTGCGTGTATGTGTGTGTGTGTGTGTGTGTGTGTGTGTGTGTGCGCGCGCGCGCATCCATGCGCGTTCGACACTGTTACTAGTCTAAGGACGCGAGACAGTTGCTCTCCAGAAAGTGCAGCGTCAGAGTTAGCACAAACCAGTGGAGAGAAGTGTCATCACGGGAAAGAAAATTGCATGAACGTGTTCAGTTTGCTATGACGCGGACACGCACACACAAACACTTCTGTATTGTTTTTAAAACAATACAAGAGTCCCGATGGAGTGTTGCTTCCATTTCCATTATGTCTGGGATTTGTATTTGTATTTTTCCAAATGCAGCACTTCTGTGGTGAACACCCATTACTGTAACATACTGACATCATCTTAAAAAAGGTGACGGAAATAATTCTGCTATTGTTGTTTGTTGCTATGGTTAAATTGTAGCAGGAAAGTCAAATACTGTTATGTTGTTAAATATTTGATTTAAGTTTTTATTATTTTGTGACTTTGTTGCCATGGTGATACTGTAATAATAAGCCACGGTAATGGTAGAAAATGTAAAACTCAGACTTGGAACAAATAAAGGAAGATTTTTCTCATGTTGCAAACCACATCAAAATTAGCATCACCGTGAATATGACACTTGTAGCTGCAACTGTGTGTTGAAAAAACATGGTAGTCCTTGAAAGCTTGCCAGTGTCTCTGAAATGAATACACACCCTTCGTTACATCACATTCTGGCTTTGGCACAGCATAACTGATGGAATGGGAGTCATCATTTTGCGCTAAATTGCAGATGTCACATTTACCCAGGATTCCGTTTCGTCTTTACGTTGGACCAGAGGGTGCCGCAATGATTCAAATCCATTGTGAACTAAAGGAAAAGAATTAGGTCGTCTATGCTGCGCCGGATATGACATGGCTTCAGGTGGTCGAGTTGTTGTCTCCCACTTTGAAGCTTGTGAGTTTGAACCGCAGTGAGAATGAGCACATCCGCATTTCTTTGGGCAAGACCCTGATGCTGCATCATCAATAGTTCAAAAGTGCTCGGAGTACCTTTAAGGTCGAAAAACACTATACAGTGGTACCTCATTTATGAAATTAATATGTTCTGGAAAAAAATTCTTAACTAGATAATTTTGTAAATAGAGACGTGTTTTCCATGTAAATGCACTAATTCGCTCCAAGCCCTCCAAAACTCAGGCAAAAATAGATTCCTAAAGCATAAAAATGCTACGTCTCGGACAAGCCGAGCTTAGTTTGGATCCTAAAGCGTAGACGTGAACAAGGTCTCCGTAGAAAAAAAAAATTAATGCAAAAATCGCACAGATAAAGAGGGAACATAAAGCGCTGGTCAAAACAAGGACCAGAGAGCACATAAAACTAATAACAAAAAGCGCTTGCACAAAAGGCAAGGGAGAAAAATAAAGACCGCGAAAACTAACTAAAAATCAATCTATCAAAAATACACGCAAGAAAGCCGAATCACAAAACAAAATCCGTACATACTAAACCATGGGTACCGAGAGTCCAAAAAGCGAAACATGATGAGGTCTAAAGCTAAATAGTCTTAAGCAGAGAAACAGCAATGCAATAAACAATACTCCGACAATCGGTGCACAGCAGAGGAGTCCTTAAATACAGAGTCTACCAATCATTGATTGGCAGCAGGTGCGCACAAAAGTCCGCTCATGCCACCTGCTGGCTAGACCGAAAACAGAACTGTGACACAAAATATGTAACAAATACATGTTACAATTAGATTATTGCACAATAAATGAGAGTGGTGCATAATGAAAATAACAAAGAACAGAGTGAAAAATAAAAAGGAGGGCAAAAGGGCAGCCTGGATAAGGCAACAACGGCCCGATTGAGGGACAAGCACCATAAACAAAAACAACAACTTTTAAATTAGGGAGGGATGGCTTTCATCCACATTCCACTCCCCTGTATTTTGTCCTAAAACAGAGGCAAACAGTTCCCAGATTGTTTGAAGTTTGAATGCAAAGCTTGTCATCATTTGAAAAAGTAATCATTTTTGCGAAATCAAAATATCTTTAATAAAAGGCACAGTTGCAAACAGTTTTAAATACCTAGTGGCTAGTATTGTATACTAGAACCCAAATGCCATTTACAAATTACTCAGATTCTCCTGAGAAAAGTGTTACTCACATTGCCCCGATGTCAAACTGCAGCTTTTGAAGAAAGATCAAAGTGACCGATTTTTCTTTGGAGAGATTTTGACTTTCCGCCACTGAAACGCAAACATGAAATAAGTGAAAATGGGTGTGCGCTACGTTTTGTTGTCGCTTCCCATTAACATGGCCCAGTGACTCAACTAAGAATAAATCTTCCAGAGAGTGACACAGAAAAGGGGTTTCGCAAACGGCGTTAGTGCGGTTAGCACATCAAGGATTTGAGGGTGTGTGTCATGCCCTTCAGAAAACCATATATCACAAATGACAGATGCTGGAAGGAGCTTTCAGATGTGGGGCAGTCCTCGGTCAATTTGGGAATGCTGTTGCCTCTGCGTTTGTCCCGCTTTGCTTGTGTCCACTTCTCTCTTTCATCCCAAGTGGCACCGAGTACAACAAACACATCAATGGAAGCATGTTCATAGTATTACCCTCAAGACTGTTGTTTCAGAAAACAAATAATGACTCAGCTTTCAAAGCTCACAGCTCACATCTCTTTTTGTGGACATTATTCCACTGAATAGTGGGGACACTTTGGGCTGAAATTGTGTCAATACTTATATTAATATTATATTAGCGTGGATGGTTGTTCGTCTCTGTGTGCCCTGCGATTGGCTGGCAACTGATCCAGGGTGTCCCCCGCCTACTGCCCGAAGACGGCTGGGATAGGCTCCAGCACCCCCCGCCACCCTAGTGAGGACTAAGCGGTTCAGAAAATGGATGGATGGATATATTAATATGTCGGTAGGTTGAAAAATAAACAGGGCAGCTTGCACCCACATTGATTGAACTTTTCGGAACCACTTTGTAAGGTTTCAAGAAAACTACTTGTGATCATTTTGTTTTGGAGAATGTGGCCATGGAGTTAATAATTTCTTGACAAAAAACTAAGGGAAGACAACGTAAAAGGGACGTGTAAAATAGGTATAAACAGATAAAAAGGTATAAAAACAGGTATAAAAAGATAAAAACAGCAATAGAAGAAAGCAATGCGACATTTATTTGTCCTGAAAAATAAACAACATGCACCAGAGAGCGAGTGAGATCCATCCATCCATCCATTTTCTGATCCGCTTAACCTCACAGGGATGGGGGGTGGGGGTGGGGGGGGGGGGGGCTCGAGCCTATCCCAGCCGTCTTCAGGCAGCAGGCGGTGGACACCCTGAACCGGTTGCCAGCCAATGGATGGCGCACAGAGATGAACAACCATCCATGCTCACACTCTCACCTAGGGACAATTTTGAGCAGGGGTGTCAAATTCATTTCACATTGTGGGCCACATACGGCCTTGGTAGATATCAAGTGGGCGGGACCATTAAAATTATACCATACTGTGCTATAAATAGCCAAAATATTTGTCTTACCGTTGTTTTGGTATAAAGAAGCATAAGAAGACTCAGAAAATATTGCAATTTAACAGACATATATTTTACAAAACAATTGACAAAATGACTCTCTGTTTCGAGTGGCTGTCTAAGTCTGCTGATAGGTCAGAAATCCTGTCTGCTAGAGTATACATACATACAAGTTCAGCAGCCTTCATCATGCATCATTTAACCACCCACCTCACAGCCTCTTCGACATGCTGCCATCGGGGAGGAGGCTGCGATGTCTCTCTGCTAAATCCACCAGGCTCAAGAACAGTTTATTCCACCAGGCGGTCAGGAGACAAAACTCCCTCCATGTTCTGCCCGCACCCTCCCCCCACCCCCCATTCCCCCCTACCTCCTGCCACAATCGGTGTCTCGCATCCGATTATTGCACTTAAAACAAGTAACGACGAATATACAATAATCACAGGTGCCCTTCGAGGAAATTCTGGTCCACCATCCGACGTCTCAGGAGGGGGAAGCAGTGCACCACTAACACTGTGTAAAGTGGGGACAGGGCGCTGCTGACTTCGACTCGGGACGTTGTGAACCGGTGGGCAGAGTACTTTGAAGACCTTCTCAATTCCACCAACACGTCTTCCATGGGGGAAGCAGTGTCTGGGGACCCTGAGGTGGGCTCTCCTATCTCTGTGGTTGATGTCACTGATGTGGTTAAAAAGCTCCTCGGTGGCAAGGCCCCAGGGATGGATGAGATCCGCCCGGAGTTCCTCAAACTCTGGATGTTGTGGGGCTGTCCTGGTTGACACGCCTCTGCAACATTGCGTGGTCAACGGGGAGAGTGCCTCTGGATTGGCAGACCGGGGTGGTAGACCCTCTTTTTAAAAAGGGGGACCGGAGGGTGTGTTCCAACTACAGAGGGATCACACTCCTCAGCCTCCCTGGTAAGGTCTATTCAGGGGTGCTGGAGAGGAGGGTCCGTCAGGAAGTCGAGCCTCAGATTGAGGAGGAGCAGTGTGGTTTTCGTCCCGGCCGTGGAACAGTGGACCAGCTCTACACCCTTAGCAGGGTCCTCGAGGGTAATTAGGAATTCGCCCAACCAGCCTACATGTGTTTTGTGGACTTGGAGAAGGCGTTTGACCGTGTCCCTCGGGGAGTTCTGTGGGGGCTGTTCGGTCACTATACCACCGATGTCAGAGTTTGGTTCGCATTGCTGGCAGTAAGTCGGAATCGTTTCCAGTGAGGGTAGGACTCCGCCAAGGCTGCCCTTTGTCGCCGATTCTGCTCAGAACCTTTTATGGACAGAATTTCTAGGCGCAGCCGAAGAGTTGAGGGGGTCCGTTTTGGTGGCCTCAGTATTGCATCCCTGCTTTTTGTAGATGATGTGGTGCTGTTGGCTCCTTCAAACAGGGCTCTGCAACTCTCACTGGAGTGTTTCGCAGCCGGATGTGAAGCGGTTGGGATGAAAATCAGAACCTCCAAATCTGAAACCATGGTCCTCAGGGTAGAGTGCCCCCTCCAGGTCGGGGGGGAGATCTTGCCCCAAGTGGAGGAGTTTAAGTATCTTGGGGTCTTGTTCACGAGTGAGGGCACGAGAGATTGACAGGCGGATTGGTGCAGCGTCTGCTGTGATGCGGACGTTGTATCGGTCTGTCGTGGTGAAGAAGGAGCTGAGCCAAAGGGCGAAGCTCTCAGTTTACCGGTCGATCTACGTTCCAACCCTCATCTATGGTCACGAGCTATGGGTCGTGACCGAAAGAACGAGATCCCGGTTACAAGCGGCCGAAATTAGTTTTCTCCACAGGGTGTCCGGGCTCTCCCTTAGAGATAAGGTGAGAAGCTCGGTCATCCAGGAGGGGCTGAGAGTCGAGCCGCTTCTCCTCCACATCGAGAGGAGCCAGATGAGGTGGCTTGGGCATCTGATTCGGATGAACGCCTCCCTGGTGAGGTGTTCCGGGCATGTCCGACCGGGAGGAGATCCCAAGGAAGACCCAGGACACGCTGGAGAGACTATGTCACCCAGCTGGCCTGGGAACGCCTCGGGATCCCCTGCGGAGAGCTGGAAGAAGTAGCTAGGGAGAAGAAAGTCTGGGCTTCCCTGCCAAAGCTATTGCCCCCGCGACCCGGCCCCGGATAAGCGGTAGAAGATGGATGGATGGATGGATGGATGGATGGATGGATGGATGGATGGATGGATGGATGGATGGACAAGTGCCCTTGGTTGTCTGTTGTTGCTGTTTGTTTATTCTTATTCAAGGTATTTATATATTTATGTCTTATGACATTTTAACATAAATTTTAGCTGTGTGTGTTCAATGCACTACATGTTTGCACTGTGGTTGAGAGAGGAAAGTAATTTCATGTGTGCTGTATATTACACATAGAGCATATTTGACAATCAAAGCTGACTTGACTCAAAGACACCGTCGGAATACTGCTTTGATGCTAATGCTATTTCGCTAGCAATGAGGGAGCTGGCTTTTACTGCTGTGTTGGGTGTGCCGTGACAGACTGAGACTGCTGTTGTCTTCTTATCTGATCAAAACAATGTGTCCCCTAGCGGATACTCAATGAATTGCACCTTATTAAAAATATTCATTCCGTGTCTTTTATGAATTTTTCATTTTTAAATTATCCTGCGGGCCTGATCAAACCTACTTGGGGGCTGGTTCCGGCAGGCGGGCCGTATGTTTGACACCACTGATTTAGAGTGTTCAATCAGCCTGCCATGCATGTTTTGAAATGTGAGAGGAAACCGGAATACCATAAGAAACCCCACGTAGTTCCCTGGTCAGGTTAGAAATTTAAAACTTTGTCTTCTTTGTGATGTGATGTTATATCATCTGTGTTTCTGGCTAGTCTGGATACTGCCTGATGTTTTTTAATAGAGTGCTGTAGCACAATGATCCCCATTATTTTGGGGTGATGGACCAGTTGAGACATGTACATGCTGTTCATGGACCGGCATTTTTTTTTCATTGCTTTTACCTTGTCAGTTTTAAAGCACTGGTACTGACAACGGAAATAATTAAAGAGTAAACGAACATTTTATTCTTATATACATATTTTTTTCATTAATTTCAAACAGTGTTATTCTATTGTACAACACATGCAGAATAATATAAAATGACACAGTGAACTACTAAGAAACAAACCAATTAGGAATAATAGCAACAACTTACAATGTTAATTTTTAAGTTATGTACATAAGGTGTTAGCATCACTGCTTCTTGCAAACGTGACTGATCACTGCCACTTGTTCAAATGATTCAATGGGTTTCTTGAATTAACTTGTTTTTGACAACATAACATGCACAACATAACAGCTTCGAACTTCATGGCGCTATGAAGATACCACCAGCAGAGGAACTTCTGTTATCAAAGTAGCTTCATCTTCGGAAGCCATGACTGCCCATTAGCTAAGTGTTCAGCTGCACATTTCATCAATGTCTTCATATCACTTTCTATGTACTGCTTCTTCTTTCTTTTATTGGCGGATTCTGTTTATTTCAACGTGTGAACCAATGTTAGAAAGAGTACTCCAATTGGCTGGAGTCGTGCAAATTTCCGCTGATGGAGTAAATGTGCTCGCAGGTCTGTCCCTGTGTTGCCCAATACCGGTCTGCGGAATCGATAGTGTAGCCCATTCATAAAGGGGAGGATTCGCACAAGGCACCGCCATGTCTTGTGACTCCACAAATGGGTATAGACGTGCGTCTGTGTGTGTGTGTGTGTGTTCCTGACAGAATTTTAATAGCATGAAAATTCTGATAAGTAATTCTGGAAGTGAATTTCTTTAGGTTGGCAGCTCAATATCTCAAAATGCAGTAATGAGGAGGAGACTTGCTCTTTTGAATTTGTTCATGAAAAAACAGGGCACTCATCTTTGCAGTGTGTTTCTCTCTGATCTCAACACTTGCGTTGTCACTGTCATGACACCATTACCAAGTTTGCATTTCAGAGTGGACTGTGAACAACGTGATTTAGTGCATATCTAGAGAGCCTTTTTCACATGGCATGCTGAAAGCTGCGTGAGGTGCACCACACTTAACTTAGTAAACATGTCCATTTTTTTTCATTATCAAGCTTGGAATATCTGCAATCAGAATATCTAAATGGCTAAACTTTGTCAAGCTTTAAAATGTGATGTTCTACTGTCTTTATGATATATATTGATTGATTTGATCATTGGAGGTTGGTTGATCGAAAGGTAGTTCTTCGGTACAAAAGGTTTGGGTACCCCTGCTCCACACCATGCTCTCATATCAAACACATAATTAGGGCAGAAGATGTAAAAAAAAATTAGCAAGGGCCGCAGTATAATTTGTAAAAGAATAAAAAAATACATACAAATCTGCAAACTGTTCAATTATACAACATAATCATTACTCTAAAATCATATTATATTTATTTATTGCATCAACCATGTAGTCCTATAAATTAAATGTGATCTTATTTTTCCTTCGCATGGAATATATTTTTCTACAACAGAAGTGCATGCATCCATCCATCCATTTTTCTGAACCGCTCTTCCTCACCCATCATGTTGCAGATTTGAAAATGTTGCTTTCATTCTTAAAAAAAATACACATCTGGGTTACCAGCCAATGGGCAACATAAAGAAATGCAACATTACTATTTATATAATGATTAGTCATCATGAATTACTGAACTAAGATCACTAAAATCAAGGCATTGTCTAGAACAAATTAATATTCATGTTTCAAACCCTTCCAGACACGAGAAAATGCTACTAATTAAAATTAGGGCACCTGCCTGGCATGATGCACTTTATTCTTATATATTTATATTATATATTATTATTATTACAGTATGAGTAATTTAGTTTATTGTTCCCATTTGTACTCTATCATTAAATATTGCGGGTGTCTAATGCAAATTTTTTGCCAAACATCAATGTGCCCACTTTGATCCTTTTAATGTTTAATTTACGAAAACGAGTTGTACCAGAATGGTAAAAAGTTCAAAATGTGAAATGCATTTGCTTTAAACTATGTTGGCAGTAACTATGCACTCACCAGCCTCAAGCTTTGTGGCCATTTAGTAAATATTGCTCCATCAAAACCTTAAGTACATCATTCCGTTTATTTGCCCAGTCAGAAGGGGCCAAAGGTCTCATGAAGACCCATCACTCAAACACTCATTGGGCAATCAACACAACTGAACCAGATTAGGAAAACAAAAGCTCTGTGAGCTATTGCTGAGCAGCATTGAAACAACTGTTGACTGCTGCCATTCCGTATCTGATAGGACACTGAGTACAGTGAACAGAACACTTTTGATGAGGGCACCCAGATTGAAGCCATCCATAAATGTTGCAAATATAATGTTGTAAATATAATTTAACAACTAACTGGGTTGACAACAACCACAATTTTTTTATTTTTCTATAATTGAAATACTGGCCTCCATTTCCGCGGCCCCTGCAAGTCTGGCGCGAGGCACGGCCTGAATCTGTGCAGGGCCAGGATCTTTTTGCAGATCTGTGCCAGCCAAAGCTTTGCGGTGCATTTAAAAAAAAAGGTGTTCTGTGCTGTTGTGGGTGTGAACACAACCATCGAAGTGGCACATCTCATTCCCTTTAACTGCCAGTCATGAGAGGCGTGCTGATAGTTCTTGACATGGCAGAAGAGGACAATGATTCGCTTGAGTGGTGAGGCAGGTCGCGCTTGTAGGCCTAAATTGGCTGGGGAGATGATAGTTTTTTTGAAGTGAGCACTTCGAGACGGCCTTCCACCCCAATCGTACGTGTCCATGTGCGACCCCCTCTCTGTCATGACCCTGTTCTTGTGTTTCTCCTGCAGGTAGCATAGGAGGGCTTTCCCTCCAGCATACACACTTGCTGCCAATATGTTAATCAAGTTAGCCATGTATTTAAGGACGGCCTAAGCGCCAAGTCTTTGTCAGATTACTGACCTTGATTATTGACATTTGCTCAAGCATTGTTCTCCAGACCTATCGATCTCATCATTGTCGTTTTTTGCTCGCTACTATCTTGCTTGTAAGTATTATCTTGTCTTTTAATCTTGCTCTTGTTTTTGTTTCGGGGAATTGGACTCGAGTCATTTTATTGATATTCTCAGATTTACTATTACCTTGGCTTTGCAAGCGCTGATTCTTTTAGAGCATCGATTTCTGTTTAATAACAAAGCGTAGGGACAAAGTATAAACATTTTTTTTTTGCACGGATTTTGTTTGTGCGATGTGATCGACATGCAGTTGGTACCCGAACGGTGTGTCACTCTCCCCCCAACCCTATATAGCTGATCTGCGGCCAGTGTGGTGATTTTGAAAATCCATCTATCCATCCATTTTCTGATCCACTTTATCCATATAAGGATCGCGGAGGGTGCTGGAACTTATCCCAGCTGTCTTCTGGCAGTCGGCGGAGGACACACTGAACCGGTTGCCAGCCAATCGCAGGGCACACACAGACAAACAACCGTCCACACTAACACTCACACCTAGGGACTATTTAGAGTGTTCACTCAGCCTGCCATGCATGTTTTTGGAATATCAGAGGAAACCGGAGTACCCGGAGAAAACCAATACAGGCACAGGCAAACTCCACACAGGAAAGTCAAAGCTGAAATCAAACCCGGTACGTCTGCACTGTGAGGTTGACGCGCTAACCACTATCTCAAACTATATCAAAGACCTTACCAGCTACAGTATAGTTGCAAATTTATAATAATAACATAATAATAGCATAATAATCATAATCATAATCATAAAAATGTTCAATGAAAAGACTGCAATAATTCACATGGTAAAGATGTGAAATGATGTTGTGACATTTAGAAATGAAATGTAATGACATCCACCACACATGTCCACAGAGGTCAGAATCTGTTAGCCTGTGCGTTCATCAAAGTCATCAATGAATAAATATGTATTGTATTGCATTGTTTAGAATTGAGCTACACTCCAAACGCCGAGAGTCACAGTGGTTCTAGTAGAGGTCAAGTTATTTCTTTCTGCCATTAAATAGTCAAGTGCGCCGGCCGCATGTCAATGGAAACACCCTCAGAATGCCGGAATGACAAGCATGGCACGAAGAAATCCCCAAACAAGTATATTGAGGCTTGTGTCGGGACTCAAAAATTAGGACACGGAAGTTTTCACGCTCAATCTCAGCTGCGCGGGCAATGAATATCGAGCCCATTGGCTGTATCTACTGTTTTCGAAGTGCTGATTCATACCATTGTTTAACAGAGACGCGACAAGAAAATCTAGTTGCCTTCCTTCATCAGCTCTTATTATACTTAAAAACAATTGTGTGTTACATCGTGCTGTATATGATTTGGGGTTTGTGGACAACCGTGGTTTTAGAGTGTGTGAAAAATGTACAAATCCTTTCCATGGTGCCAGTTCAATTAATGAACCGTGCTCTGGTATTTATTTATGATGCAGTTGTGTGCAATAATGATCTCTCATGCCCCTGGGGGCTGGGGAAGGTGCGAGGTGGGGGCTGCGTGTGAAGTTCAATGAAAACACAGGTGTGTTGGGAAGAGTCCAATGCTCAGTTTTAAAGAACACTGATGTGTTAACCACCCCAAAGGAGCCAGCAGCATATGTGCATATATAAACACACAGCGGGGATCTTTTTAATCACATTTCACAATGACGCATTCAACCACTTCAACATGAAATTCTCTATTAACTACAAAACAAACCATTAGAAATGATTGTTTCTCTCCCTGTCACTTGAACAGGGCACTTGAGCTGAGCAACACCATGGCTCAACGACACTGAACTTCTGAAAGCATTTATGCGCAGGTGCATGCATGCACCCAATGCTGTGTGAACAAGCACATTAAACCCAAGTTTTCAACACATATCACGCAGCGGCTCCACCAACTTTGACTGTGACAAGTTGGCTCAGTTCCACCAACAAATACAAGATGGTGCAGATGAGCAACTACAGTACTCACAATATCAGTTGGGGGAAGCGGAGTAAATTTGAATGTGTTGGAACCACATTAACATGACATTGAGAAAATACATCAAAGAACTCATTTTGAATGATTTGGACTTACTGATCGAAAATCAAAAACAGGCTTACTTTCCATCTGGTGTCAAACTCAGTTTAGCGCAGTGTCCTCATGGGGGAAATATGTTCCCAGGTGGGACCGAACAGTAAAATCATAATTTTTATAGATATATATATATAATATATTCTTGTATGGAGTTTGCATGTTCTCCCCGTGCCTGCATGGGTTTTTCTGGGTGCTCCGGCTTCCCTTATAGCAGGGGTGTCAAACTCATTTTTGTCGTGGGCCACATTGTAATTACGTTTTCCCTTGGAGGGCCGTTATGAATTTTGGGAAACCATATACAGTGCATTGTGTCCATTGTGCTTTATGTTTGCCGCATCGCTATGAAATCACAATCAGTTACCATTCGCAATCGGCAACTTAAACGGTGTGGGCTTAAGTGCTGCTAGAACAGCGGTGTCTTTATTTACCTCAGTTTTTGCATCGTTGCCATGTTTGTCCGGCTGCAATTTGAAGTTTGAACGAAGTAAATAGCTTTGCAATTGAGCTTAATCATGCCGGCGCTCCACTTCCGGTTTGGACCATTGGGACACTTAATGACGATAATAATACATAGTGAAATCATGGTTGATTAAAGTATTTATTAAACGTATTGTTAAAATAAAAGTATTAAGGTCAATTATATACATATTTACATCGTGATGCTGAAGATGGATATATTCATTTTTTTACTGCGCTTATGTGTGCTTTAGGTTATTACCTGCTTCTGCTACTACTTCTGTTACAACTACTACTACTTCTGCTGCAAAGTGCTCCAATAAATGATCGTAAAAAGTACACAACGAGTGATCCTTCCATGCTGCCCGACGATCCCTATTCAGAGGGCTGTGAAAAACGGAATTAACTGAACATGTGTGGTGGAGAACGTGTCATGATGGTGGTGGACCCAAAAGCATGGTGGACTTGACTAAATGTATTAAAAAAACAAAACCCAAAACAAAGTCCTGAAACATGAAAAACCAAAAGTAACAAACAACAACCCACGGCGGCAGCAGCAGAACACAAACACGGACAGAAATGGTGAGAGAAACAATGACCTGACCCTGAGTGGTTGGCCAGGGAGTCCTTTAAACAGAAAAACCTAGTGACATGACAAGCCCAACAGGTGGCACTGTAGGGCTCCTCCTCCAGCTGCACACCTGTTGGTCACAAACAGATCCACCATGACAGAACGTCCTCGGGAGCAGCATCACAGTGCGGCAAAGCGGCTGCTCTGCTGCAGAAAGGAAGGATCTTCAAAGGATGGGAAGATTGTGTGGAACCGCCTTCCCACAGCCACGAACGTCTGCACGAACACATGCAGAAGGCGGACTCTCTGCATCATCAAGGACACAGCCTACCCCGCACACACTTTCATACATCTCTTTCCCTCAGGCGGGAGACGAGGGAGCATCCAGAGCATTCCCACCAGGCTGATTAACAGCTTCTTTGTGGGAGACTGTTAAAACTCAAACACTGCTCTGTTCCCCTGACATTGACACCCTTATGCCTAATTCATCCCTGCGCGTTGAATACTTTATTATCCCCCCCCCCCCCCCCCCCCAGAACAAGGACCTTGTAAACATGTGCAATTCAAGCGTCTTGTTTGTTTATTTCTCGATGCAAAAACATATCGCTGCATATGTTTAAACTGAAAAAAATAACAATAAAATAAAAAGCACATCCCTGAACGGTTTGCTTGAAACAAATAACATTTTTTCCTAACAACTCGACTTATCTCACCATATACATCATAATCATGCCCAGAGAGTAGGGGTCGGGAACTCGGGTTTCTCGAGCGCCATATCCCGCTTGTTGTAGATCCCTCCCTATGCCAACACACCTGATTCAGTTGATCATGATCGTGTCAGGCCTCAACAGAGCTTGGTGATGATCATTTGAATCAGGTGTGTTAAAGAAGACAGAGAGCTAAAACAGGCAGGATTTGGCTCAAGCAACCGGAGTTCTCAGGCGGCAACAAAGTTGGTGTTTTTTTTTCTGAGAAATGTATTGTTTTACCATTATTCTGACTGTGTAAAGGTAAGAATGTAGTGGGTTTCATGAGTAATTAGGACCAATTATGCAGAGTTTGAAGAGCAATGCATAGAAATTGTGCAACTTATTGTTGCAAGGAAGCTTTCTGTCTTTACCGCAATGCACTTTTGGTTTTCGTGTTATGCAAGAGATATTTCAGTGGGCCACCGCCATTTGCTTTGTCACTGGGGTTTGATCAACAAAGCTGCATGTCATAATACCAAATGACATATTTTAACTATTAATTTTATTTTGATTTGGGATGGGGAGAAAGATGCACAGTTCTTTCCATTCAAAACTGTTGCTGTGGTGATTGTGCAGTGCTTAATGTGTTTTGTAGTCAGCTGATTTTTTTCAGGGAAGGGAGTTGCAACCACCTGTGGATGGCCAGTTGCTGAGCTCTGACCTGCTTGGCTTGCAGCTCAGGTGTACCTCTTCAAAAAGGGGTTCAGAAATGCATTGAGGGTGGACAGCTTGGAGAGCATCAACGCATGTGTACTCTAAACCTGGCCAGCTGCATCCAACTGAAATAAACTAAATGGGAAAATCACCTTCCTGAATCCTGGCTAAACCGATGTTTATTCTTTTTCCACACAGCCTTTTTCACCACATAACACTGTGGCAAAAGTCATTATGAATGATTGTGATTACGTTTTTTTTTTTTAATTACCTCTTACAAGTTTACGAAAACTTTTGTTCGGATAGTTGCATTGGACTGCCAGTCATTTATTTGGTCGTACTTACTGTTATGGCCTACATTTTTGAATAATCAATATCTTTTGAAAAATGAATGTCAGACATTTACATGCACATTTGCAAAATTGCGATTTTTGTGTGTGTGTGTGTGTGTGTGTGTGTGTGTGTGTGTGTGTGTGTGTGTGTGTGTGTGTGTGTGTGTGTGTGTGTGTGTGTGTGTGTGTGTGTGCGTTTGTATTCATGACATCTCAGGACAATTTTATGATAACACACCTTCACAATGAGGACCTGTGGAAAAATGAGGACATTTTTCGCGTCCTCATATTTCCACGCAGTCTACACTACTCTAGAGCTCACGAGGATACTCCCACACCAAAAATAAGTGATGTCCTGAAAGAGCACAATTTTCAGAAATTGTGTGTTTAAGTGTGTTTAACTTTCGACTCACTTTTCATTTGGAAAACTAGTGGCCAACTTCGGTACTTAACACACTTTTAACACACTTTCAGTGACGTCATTGTGCAGGACCTCAAATGTCATCTTTTTCGGACTGACTCACACATTTTCCCCGCCCTCGTCCTGATAAGTCACATCAATTAGCAGTCACACAAAATCCAACATGTGAAGCAGCCAGACAATCCTACTCTCAAACACGACCACGCGTGGATGACCATCGGGTAAGCAATTCCTTTTCATTTATCTTACCGTAACATAGAAGTTGTTCAATATAACCGTGTTTAACAGTGCCCACCAAAGGTAATATCATTCAATAAGACAGCTAGCTAGCTAGCTAGCTCGATCGTTAGCATGCTAATAAGCTTCCAGTAAAAGTAATGTGGACATGTCCTGCAGGCAAGGTTCTGGAAAACTTTTCTAAATCTTTAACAACACAGTCTGTGGAACTTGGTTTTGGTACCATATGTTTATTTCAGTGCAGTATTTGTTTTATTCGATTGCAGTTAATTTAAATTAGTTAGTACAGGTAGCCTAATGAAAGTGGGCCAGGCACTTCTAGCATTTACGCTAAGCCCGGTGTATTTACACTGTTTATTCTTGTGCTGATTCAATTGTACACCGTTTCAATGAAAAAAACAAACAAACGTTTGCAATGAAATTATAGCAGAATTCAGCTTTGTTGGTACATTTGGTCAAGACAATATTGTGTTACTCTATTTTAATTTTACATTGTTATCTGCCTGACAAATGGTTTGCCCGAATCTATTAGTCTGACCAGCAAATGTTTGATGAAATGAATTTTTGTATTTTTGAGGAAGAAAATAATATTCCTTTGGCTCAGTACTTTTTGAGCCAAAATAAGTGCTGCCATAATATTGTGCTTGCTTGTCTGGCTGACTTCTTCTCACTTTCCATTGTAGATGTTTACTGGTGGTGATAATGTCACAAAGAAGAACCAGACTGAGCCCTGAATCTGAGGCTGCTCCTTTTATCTGGAGTCAACAAGCCTTGTTTGAAAGCCCAGTGGATCAATGATTATAAAGGTATGCTATCAATCTACCTGCTATCTAATTCTTATGGCTACCGCAAGCATATGACAAGAGCTGCAACCAAAGCCTGTCACAGTGACAGATTTTATTCGTACATTGTATTTACCCCAAAACTGTCACAGTAAACAGCATATTTTTTATGCCATTGATCATATTGGAGCAAAAATAATTGAAGTACTTTTGAAGAAAATGTTTAGCAGCCATTATCATTCAATTATTGAGAATATTGTATTGCCATGTAGAACTAGGAATATCTTGGAATGAAAAAATAGAAATAGAAATTATTCGGCTTCTGTTAAAATATTGTGCTTCACCAAATATCACAATTCATAAAAACGCATACATCCGTAATAGTCGAGGAAAATTAGATGCCTTTAAACTTCCTTCATAATGCTTATTTCACCTGATTGAAGAAGGCTGTGGTAGCTGTTTGACAAATCCACATTTTTATCAGCAATTTGTACTGCCCATCAAAAGTCTCTACTTAGTTGAAAACAACGAATGGTCACCGGAATTATTTTTCAGTCATTACATTGTTTTAGTCTGAAAGAGTATGTTTCGGGTGTTGTCTTTATTATTTGAACTCAGTCATGTCTGTTGTCCTGAAATTGTTAGCTATAAGAGCTGTACAGTGGTAACTACCATAAAGAGCCGGCTTGTGCTGTGTATGAAGTTTAATTTATTCAAAAGTCATGTAACTACGACATATTTCTGACACTCTATGGTTGCTATAATGTTGATTTTCATGATTTCAGTCATGCCCTCATACTTCCCAGTTACTGTAGAATACTTTTTAGAATATTTCTGATACTGTAATGTTGCTGAAAAACCTGAGTGTGATCAGGGGAAATGACTTTTGTCTGGACCTAACACTGGAGAGCCTGTGTTCGAATGTCCCGTAATGGCACCGTAATGGTGTTATGTTGCAGACACCAAGTGACTGGATCTTGACTGAACCTTCTGGAGACCAAGAAGGGAGTGAGAGATCCACTTCATCCTTACAACAGGTTACTACTTCTTATCATGATATACTAGGTTTGAGTTTTCAGCTTTCTTTGACAAACACAGGAGAAGTTATAAATCAGAAACATGGACTCTCCATGATTTCAGTCGTCATTTCCTCATATTTCTTTAGACCTGAAAAACCCGAGTGTGTTTCAGGTGACATGACTTTTGCCTTAACCTAACATCTGGTGAGCCTGCGTTCGAATGTCCCCATATTGCTGTACCACAGAACTGAACAGTGTTAACTTTCTATAGTGTGGTATATTCATCCCAAACTCTTCCGTGAGCAATGTTCAATGATAATTAATGTTTATTCATTTCTTAAATGGTCAGAATGAAGAATGCTGAATATTTTGACACCGTAATGTTATGTTGCAGACACCAAGTGACCTGACTGAACCCTCTGGAGACCATGAATGGAATGAGAGATCCACTTCATTCTTACAACAGGTTACTACTTCTTATCATGATATACTAGGTTTGAGTTTTCAGCTTTCTTTGACAAACACAGGAGAAGTTATAAGTCAGAAACATAGACTCTCCATAATTTCAGTCGTCATGTCCTCATATTTCTTCAGACCTGAAAAACCTGAGTGTGTTTCAGGTGACATGACTTTTGTCTTAACCTAACTCTGGAGAGCCTGTGTTCGAATGTCCCCATATTGCTGTTCCACAGAACTGAACAGTGTTAACTTTCTATAGTGTGGTATATTCATCCCGAACTCTCCCGTGAGCAATGTTCAATGATAATTAATATTTATTCATTTCTTAACTGGTCAAAATGAAGAATGCTGAATATTTTGACACCGTAATGTTATGTTGCAGACACCGAGTGACCTGACTGAACCCTCTGGAGACCATGAATGGAATGATAGATACACTTCATCCTTACAACAGGTTACTACTTCTTGTCATGATATACTAGGTTTGAGTTTTCAGCTTTCTTTGACAAACACAGGAGAAGTTATAAGTCAGAAACATAGACTCTCCATAATTTCAGTCGTCATGTCCTCATATTTCTTCAGACCTGAAAAACCTGAGTGTGTTTCAGGTGACATGACTTTTGTCTTAACCTAACTCTGGAGAGCCTGTGTTCGAATGTCCCCATATTGCTGTTCCACAGAGAAGAACAGTGTTAACTTTCTATAGTGTGGTATATTCATCCCGAACTCTCCTGTGAGCAATGTTCAATGATAATTAATATTTATTCATTTCTTAACTGGTCAGAATGAAGAATGCTGAATATTTTGACACCGTAATGTTATGTTGCAGACACCAAGGGACCTGACTGAACCCTCTGGAGACCATGAATGGAGTGAGAGATCCACTTCATCCTTTCAACAGGTTACTACTTCTTATCATGATATACTAGGTTTGAGTTTTCAGCTTTCTTTGACAAACACAGGAGAAGTTCTAAATCAGAAACATAGACTCTCCATGATTTCAGTCGTCATGTCCTCATATTTCTTCAGACCTGAAAAACCTGAGTGTGTTTCAGGTGACATGACTTTTGTCTTAACCTAACTCTGGAGAGCCTGTGTTCGAATGTCCCCATATTGCTGTACCACAGAACTGAACAGTGTTAACTTTCTATAGTGTGGTATATTCATCCCAAACTCTCCCGTGAGCAATGTTCAATGATAATTAATGTTTATTCATTTCTTAACTGGTCAAAATGAAAAATGCTGAGTATTTTGACACCGTAATGTTATGTTGCAGACACCAAGTGACCTGACTGAACCCTCTGGAGAACAAGAATGGAGTGAGAGATCCACTTCATCCTCACAACAGGTTACTACTTCTTATCATGATATACTAGGTTTGAGTTTTCAGCTTTCTTTGACAAACACAGGAGAAGTTATAAATCAGAAACATGGACTCTCCATGATTTCAGTCGTCATGTCCTCATATTTCTTGAGACCTGAAAAACCTGAGTGTGTTTCAGGTGACATGACTTTTGTCTTAACCTAACTCTGGAGAACCTGTGTTCGAATGTCCCCATATTGCTGTTCCACAGAACTGAACAGTGTTAACTTTCTATAGTGTGGTATATTCATCCCAAACTCTCCCGTGAGCAATGTTCAATGATAATTAATATTTATTCATTTCTTAACTGGTCAGAATGAAGAATGCTGAATATGTTGACACCGTAATGTTATGTTGCAGACACCAAGTGACCTGACTGAACCCTCTGGAGACCATGAATGGAGTGAGAGATCCACTTCATTCTTACAACAGGTTACTACTTCTTATCATGATATACTAGGTTTGAGTTTTCAGCTTTCTTTGACAAACACAGGAGAAGTTATAAGTCAGAAACATAGACTCTGCATAATTTCAGTCGTCATGTCCTCATATTTCTTCAGACCTGAAAAACCTGAGTGTGTTTCAGGTGACATGACTTTTGTCTTAACCTAACTCTGGAGAGCCTGTGTTCGAATGTCCCCATATTGCTGTTCCACAGAACTGAACAGTGTTAACTTTCTATAGTGTGGTATATTAATTCCCAAACTCTCCCGTGAGCAATGTTCAATGATAATTAATATTTATTCATTTCTTAACTGGTCAAAATGGAGAATGCTGAATATTTTGACACCGTAATGTTATGTTGCAGACACCAAGTGACCTGACTGAACCCTCTGGAGACCATGAATGGAATGATAGATACACTTCATCCTTACAACAGGTTACTACTTCTTGTCATGATATACTAGGTTTGAGTTTTCAGCTTTCTTTGACAAACACAGAAGAAGTTATAAATCAGAAACATGGACTCTCCATGATTTCAGTCGTCATGTCCTCATATTTCTTTAGACCTGAAAAACCGGAGTGTGTTTCAGGTGATATGATTTTTGTCTGGACTTAACTCTGGAGAGCCTGTGTTCGAATGTCCCCATATTGCTGTTCCACAGAGCTGAACAGTGTTAACTTTCTATAGTGTCTTATATTAATCCCAAACCCTCCTGTGAGCGATGTTCAATGAATAACAATGTTTATTCATTTATTAACTAATCAGGATGAATAAATTTGAATATTTCTGACACTGCACTGTTGCTATGTTGCAGACACCAAGTGTTCCGATCCTGATGAAACCTTTTGAAGATCAAGAAAGGAGTGGAAGATCCACTTCTTCCTTACAACAGGTTACTACGTCTTATCATTATATACTAGGTTTGAGTTTTCAGCTTTCTTTGACAAACATAGGAGAAGTTATAAATCAGAAACATGGACTCTCCATGATTTCAGTCGTCATGTCCTCATATTTCTTCAGACCTGAAAAACCTGAGTGTGTTTCAGGTGACATGACTTTTGTCTTAACCTAACTCTGGAGAGCCTGTGTTCGAATGTCCCCATATTGCTGTTCCACAGAACTGAACAGTGTTAACTTTCTATAGTGTGGTATATTCATCCCAAACTCTCCCGTGAGCAATGTTCAATGATAATTAATGTTTATTCATTTCTTAACTGGTCAAAATGAAAAATGCTGAGTATTTTGACACCGTAATGTTATGTTGCAGACACCAAGTGACCTGACTGAACCCTCTGGAGAACAAGAATGGAGTGAGAGATCCACTTCATCCTCACAACAGGTTACTACTTCTTATCATGATATACTAGGTTTGAGTTTTCACCTTTCTTTGACAAACACAGGAGAAGTTATAAATCAGAAACATGGACTCTCCATGATTTCAGTCGTCATGTCCTCATATTTCTTCAGACCTGAAAAACCTGAGTGTGTTTCAGGTGACATGACTTTTGTCTTAACCTAACTCTGGAGAGCCTGTGTTCGAATGTCCCCATATTGCTGTTCCACAGAACTGAACAGTGTTAACTTTCTATAGTGTGGTATATTCATCCCAAACTCTCCCGTGAGCAATGTTCAATGATAATTAATGTTTATTCATTTCTTAACTGGTCAAAATGAAAAATGCTGAGTATTTTGACACCGTAATGTTATGTTGCAGACACCAAGTGACCTGACTGAACCCTCTGGAGAACAAGAATGGAGTGAGAGATCCACTTCATCCTCACAACAGGTTACTACTTCTTATCATGATATACTAGGTTTGAGTTTTCACCTTTCTTTGACAAACACAGGAGAAGTTATAAATCAGAAACATGGACTCTCCATGATTTCAGTCGTCATGTCCTCATATTTCTTGAGACCTGAAAAACCTGAGTTTGTTTCAGGTGACATGACTTTTGTCTTAACCTAACTCTGGAGAGCCTGTGTTCGAATGTCCCCATATTGCTGTTCCACAGAACTGAACAGTGTTAACTTTCTATAGTGTGGTATATTCATCCCAAACTCTCCCGTGAGCAATGTTCAATGATAATTAATATTTATTCATTTCTTAACTGGTCAGAATGAAGAATGCTGAATATTTTGACACCGTAATGTTATGTTGCAGACACCAAGTGACCTGACTGAACCCTCTGGAGACCATGAATGGAGTGAGAGATCCACTTCATTCTTACAACAGGTTACTACTTCTTATCATGATATACTAGGTTTGAGTTTTCAGCTTTCTTTGACAAACACAGGAGAAGTTATAAGTCAGAAACATGGACTCTCCATGATTTCAGTCGTCATGTCCTCATATTTCTTCAGACCTGAAAAACCTGAGTGTGTTTCAGGTGACATGACTTTTGTCTTAACCTAACTCTGGAGAGCCTGTGTTCGAATGTCCCCATATTGCTGTTCCACAGAACTGAACAGTGTTAACTTTCTATAGTGTGGTATATTCATCCCAAACTCTCCCGTGAGCAATGTTCAATGATAATTAATGTTTATTCATTTCTTAACTGGTCAGAATGAAGAATGCTGAATATTTTGACACCGTAATGTTATGTTCCAGACACCAAGTGACCTGACTGAACCCTCTGGAGACCATGAATGGAATTAGAGATAAATTCTCAAAATTCTCAAATTTTCAAAATTCTCATTATTTCCTGGAATATCTTATTTTGATTATTTTATTTTTCCATTTTTAATAAATAATGCCTTCTTTTACAGGTGGGAATAAGAGACGCACGTGGACAGATTATGAAGTGAAGGCTGTTGAGCGACATATGTTTGATTTCATAACAAGCCATAAAGTTTCAGGTAAAACGAGCTGTGAGTCCTGTCTCCACGCAGAGCCAGCAGCTCTGAACGACAGAGGCTGGGTGTCCATCAAAAACTACATCCACAACAGGATATAACTGCATTAAAAAGGGAAATGAATGGCTAGTCCATTGAAATGCGAGCACGTCTGGGTACATTTCAGTTCAAGTTAACTAAAGCAATAGCAATGGTGCATTTAGGGTGGGATGGTCAATTATGGATTTCATATTTGTTGTTGGATACTGTGTTTCACGTTTGTTGTTTCATGATCTTCAAGAGCAATTTGGAAAATCCTTGAAGATGTATGAACATGTAAATTATACTGTATATCAGGCATGTTCCGATCTGGGCCTGGAGAGCCACTGTCGTGCCTGTTTTCCAGCTCTCCCGGCTGCATCACACCTGTTTCAGATGATCAGTTCATCAGTCAGCTCTGATGCAGCATTAGAACATCCTGGGAGAGCTGGAAAACAAAAAGACAGCGGCCCTTGAGGACCGACCTTGGACACTCCTGCTGTATATAAACGTACGTACGATATACAAACTTCTCACAAAAGATAGGCTTATTAGGTTTGAGGTGATATTTTGGAAAAACCCTAAAACATTTGAATTCATCCTATTTCAAGAATTTCAATACTTTTTGAAAAGTTGCTTTTGTCTAACGGTAGCTAAAGAAGTTGCTACACACATGGCACAATATATGGCCAGATTCATTAAAAATTCTTCATCGCAGTATTCACATTTTGACATAATCTTCTTCAGTTCAAACAACCCTCATCTATTGCAGTGCTTTGTGTCATGGAGAGGAGGTGGCATGTTTTCTGTGTTCATAATTTCATATTGTCAGCAATTAAAAAATAAGAAAGTGGACTGACCACATATTTAACCGTCTCTTCTTCTTCACAGCTTATTTTACTATCTTGTATTATTAATGTGAATATTTGAGGGATGACGGGTATAACGACTGTTTGGCACATTCGCCTCACAGTTCAGCAATTGATATTTGAATGTTTGAATCTGGGCATCCTTCCTTTGTAGAGTTCTCCCCATGCCTGAGCATGACAATTGGACACATGTGCCTAACATATACTGTTGGTATGTAACATGAGTCAATTTAAAAGTACACACTTTACTCTTAGCTGGTCTTCATAAGTCATATATACTTGAAAATGATGTGTATCCAGGGGGCTCAAAATTCACAAAAACATGAAATGGTAGTGTGTTTGAGGTGACTGTCTCCATAATACACAAAAACCTGTCAATGTCCTCATATGTAGTAGTTTTGTCATAAATCAAAAAAAAATACGTCCTAGCCAAAATCTGAGTAGATGGCTGTCTTCCTGATTTTTTTTCATGGTTACCATATTTTTTTGGAGCCTGTAGGACCACGGGAAAGGCATGTACCCATATGTCGGGTGAACAAACGGACGTCCTGAAAATGCACCAAAACACGTATGCGTGTGTGTGTGTGTGTGTGTGTGTATACACACACACTAAATGTTCCCTGTAACTCTGTTGAAAAGCTTCTGCTTTCGCCGAACTATTAACAGTTGTAATTTTTATGGATGGCTGACAACTAGCCACGATTGTTCCCCATTCGAAGCAACATTTCTGTCCTCAAAATAGGTAAAATAAAATGGGCTCAATGTTTCTGGTTGCACATGTGAGATTATGGTTGCCAAATGACTGTTTTCTTAACAATTTCCTCACTTAGAAATGTCCCGGGCTCTGTGGCCCGCTCTTGCAAACACATTCACACAGACGGAGGGAGAGAAGCCACTCAGTCATCAATCATCTCGCAAGGCAGAATACGACCCCATCTCACCCTATCGGAATCTTTTTTTTTCAAACGATAATTACAATAAGAAAATCAAGTGTGAAAAGCCTCTTCATGACCCAAAAAAAAAAAGAGAGAGAAACTGCAATGTGCAGGACATGACAAAATAATATTGGAAATTTTGATACAAAGCTGAACCCGATTTTGACAAACAGGAAATGGCAAATTGTACATGCCATAGTAGGGTTAGACAAATTTGACTAATGTTGGTGAATTTTATGAGACCAACCTGCTCTGAATTGACTCTGAAGTAGCCAAACAATTCCAATTATATTGTGAAAAAAATGCAGTTTTCTTCAAACAGCCATTCTATACGTAGATCGGATTCACAGATGGGATTTTGGCTGCGCATGTAAAGTCAGGTCACTTGTTGCCTGCCTGTCAGTTTTTCTTGAAGACAAAGCAAAATGCCGCTATTTAATAATATCCATCCACGCATTTTCTAATCCGCTTATCCTCTCAAGGGTCACGG
The DNA here is from genome assembly GCF_025434085.1 of Hippocampus zosterae. NCBI lineage: Eukaryota > Metazoa > Chordata > Actinopteri > Syngnathiformes > Syngnathidae > Hippocampus > Hippocampus zosterae. The sequence goes on along the minus strand of NC_067464.1, from coordinate 21,147,342 downwards.
GGGGTGCCGAAGCCTAGCAGCTGTCTTCGGGCAGTAGGCGGGACACACTCTGAACGGGTTACCAGCTAATCACACGGCACACAGAGATGAACAGCCATCCACGCTCACAATCACACCGTGGGACAATTTAGAGTGATCACTTAACCTGCAACACATGTTTTTGGAATGTGGGAGGAAACCGAAGTACCCGGAGAAAACCCACGCAGGCACGGGGAGAACATGCAAACTCCACACAGGAAGGCCGGAGTCGGGATCGAACCTACAACCTCTGCACTGTGAGGTCGACGCGCTAACCCCTCGACTAACGGGCCGCCCATTTAACCATATATAATCTTGATTTTGTTTGTTTGTTTGTTTGTTTATAAACTGACAGCCTCTGGGCATTTCCGATGAAAGGAAAACAAAATGGAATTGATGTTGCCTTCTTTTCATGAAACAGCCATTCTAAGAGCAGAAGCAAATCTTTCAGAGAGTATAATGTAAATTGTGAGCATCAGTCAAATTGTCATGCATCCAGCTAATATTGGCTAATGACGGTAGATGTGTACTCGACTGAGAAAAGCTTTGTCTGCTCACACAGCTTTCAAGCTGGTGAGTAATGACAGGTTTCGTTAGGATATTCCAGCGTCACTTTGTGTTCAGTAGGAGCTCAGCTATGAATAAAAGCCCATCAATTAGGGTATCTGATTGCATTCACAGATTTTGCCCAGCAGCAATTTGCATTGTTAATAAGAGAAAGAAAACATTTTGTCTGATGCTGAACATTGTTTTGCTTTCAAGGGCAGTGGCCTTCAGCCATCTGTGTTATTTTTTTCAGATTAAATGTGAGTTTTCCAACAGAGGTACTGCAGACCAAGTCTATGTTCCAGTTTTTACCCTCCATAACCTACAAGGGGAAATGAACTATGGACTCAAGACAGTCAATTTTTTTACCAACAAATTCACTTCGATTATTCTGTGCTAATCACACAATAATATCCAGAAATATAAATATAAACGTCAAAAATACAATCAACACAAGTCGAACTGGGACCTAGGAACTCACTCTTCCCTGCCTTGGTGAAAGGCGAAGCTAGCTGCCAGCTTCTGAGCCAGTCAGACTTTGTCTCTCACCACACATCAGGTTCGCCAATAAACGGCAATAATACAGCGACGTTGAAATGGCACAAATTCAGCTACCTTGAGTATTGACAGAAGAGTACACAGTTATGTTGCCACTGTTGCTGGGAGCAAAAGTGCCGGCTTCAGGGAGCACGCGGGGTACACACTGAACAGAGTTGTAGTCCACAGCCTCACTGAGTTCACATCAACAGAATTATGAGGATCTAATTCTGTTGATGTTATACAGTTACAAACATTCCAGTATCCAAGTGTATGGCATTGAGTCATTGGCTTTCTTGGAGTCAATCCAGGCAGTGCACAGGTTGGTGCTTCGTGTTTTACAGACATGAGTGATTGTCCTATCGACCCGTAGTTGGTTTCTGGGACCCCTGCTGTTATTGCCAATGGCTTTCTGTGCTCAGTTTGTGTACTTAAGAAAACCTTTATTAGTCTCGCAATGGAGAAATTCCCAATTCACAGCAGCAAAGTTCTGAAAGGAAGAAGTAGAACAACAAAATATAGGAGCTGCTGGAAAGGCAGCCACTCTTGCGGCGCCATTTTGAAGTCAAAATAAAAATAACACAACACAACACATAGGACACAGAGAGCCATGCAATCTTCACCACTTTTCTGCATACACTTTGCTGTCTGAAGCAGTTATAGATGAAAGAGGAGAGGATCAAAGTGTCCTTTCACCAGTGGATCAGAGACGTCATGCTGAAAATGTGCATACGTCTGCTACAATCTAAGTTTTGAAAGCAAACACAAAGCTGAAGCGTCCATTGACGAAAAGAGATTAGTTTCCTTCCCCTGTCCGACGTAATCCGCTTCAAACTCCAAGCCGCGACTCCCAGTTCCAAATCCGCATCGGCGCTCCGTGCTAACGCTCCTTTCTTCTCATCGTCGGCTCCTCAAGCCTAACATCCATCCAGCCGCAGACCGTTCAACAGCACCGATCTCTCCGCTGAACAAAGTGGGCCTGTGTAAGATGCTGCCCATTACAGGCGCAAGACACAAGCGCCCCGGGACTGTCCAGCAACGACAGTCAAATGGCACCGACATTCCTCCCAGTCAAAAACTGTGCTGGTATACCCATGCTGCCGAGAAGGCGCAACCACCAAGCACATAGTCTCCTCCTTGATGAATGTCGTGGCCAAAAAATGCTGAATAAAGTCCACATCAGGTCCACATGACGTAACAACAAACACAAAGTGACAAAACAAACACCAAAAAAAAAAAAAAAAAACAAGGCTCATGAGAGCTCTTGCAGACAACTGCCTACTCGGGCACCATCTTGACTTCAAAGCTGAATGAATATGTACTGATACATATGCCAATTTATTTAGGCTGCTATAATGCCTTATAGGCGCTTCCATGTGGTGCTGAGGTAGCTTATAAAGCGGTAGTTTGATGGAGTTGCTTCCTTCTGGGGGTCCTTCATGATGAGGATCGTCTGACCTTATGTTTCGCCATTGCGCATGAGTCCCTGATGTGAGCAACTGGTTCACTTGTGCTGCCAGGCGTTCATGGGGAGCAGTCAGTCTCTTTTTTTTTCAGTAGGCATGGATTATGTCAGGTCCTGGTGATGTCCAATTCTTCATCTTTGACACTCTTGCTTGGATATTGGCCACTGCCATGATGATTGGTTCTTGTTCTGGGATGTTGCTGTGCTCTGTTTATAAATCTGACAGCTATTGGGCATTGGTATTCTGTGACGCTTCCTTGTCCCTTCCAGCATTGCACTGTCTCGGCTTTCATGGATCTATTTCGATCTTGATACCTTGCCACTGAGAGTCAACTTTAGGTAGGCTGTTGGAGAACATTCTGTTTATTCTCCTGGCCTCTATCGCTCTCATGTACCTCTTTAGGCGAGTCGTCAAAGCTGTGATTCTTTCCTTGGCAGTCTCAATCTCAAGTGCCTCATCTATGGAAATCTTACTGTCTTTCTTGGGCAGTTCTTCCTTAAGCACCTTTGCTGCGTTCTGTTAGCAGTGGCGATTCTAGATCAATTTCACTGAGGGGGCCTGGCTGGGGCCGGGGGTTTTGATAGAGGGGCACATTTGACCCAGGGCACAAAAGACAAATTTGAAATCCCATTTTTATTTAATCAAACTTTGAAACCATTGCAGTCATAATATTAGAGTGACGAGGGAAAAAAAACTGTATAATAATCACATTCTTAAACTGCCCTACCATTCTTGCATTGTGCGATTTTTGTGATTTCTGGCAAACCGATCAAAATTTGAGTCAAGATTGAGTGCTTTTGCCCTCCTAGACTCAATGCTCAGTACCCCAAATTAGCTTAATCTATCCTTATTCATGGTGGACCTTATGTATGTTTTCACCAGCTTTAATGTCGAAAAACTCCTTTCACAAGTAGTAGTGCTCACTGGGATTGCGACAGCTATTTTACAGAGTCTGTAAAGCTAAAAACAAACAAACAAACAAACAAACTTATTTGTATGGTTCAATGAACTGTACGAGCTGCACTGTACTCGAGGGTCTCTACATCCCTGGATGTTTATTTCCAAGATTATTTTAAACTGATGTAGTTCATGTCACAGGTCATCAATATTTGAATCATACAGTTCTGCAAAAGAAAACAGATCTGTCTCTTTGAGAAATGTATCTTTTTGGGGATCTAGAGCTGGAATTCTATTCATGTTTTCACAGTTTATACTTGAAAATCGTTTTTCAAGCTCACTGAGCTAAGATCAATGACCGGGTAGAAAACGTTTGTACGAAACCAGTCTTTATCTATTTCTGGCTCTCTCTGCCCAAGAGTGGTAAGTACACAGTACTGGCTGAGTTTTGAGCTGAGCGTTTTTGGTCATTTTCAGCTGGTGGTGTTGGATCACACTGCCCAAAAACATTCAACACTTCATCCCACACATTCTCAAAAAACGACTCTTGCCTGAAATCACTCAATGTCTTAACTAACGTTTCAACTAAATCTACAGCTTTTGAAATGTCAAGTGTTGAAGACTGCAGCATATCAGAGAGAAGTTTTGTTTCTCCAAACACTTAAGCATAAAAAGATGCACTGAGAATTCAAAATCTATCTGTGCTAGCAGACCTCCAGCCTCAACAGATCATTCACCATGAAGTTCTTCGGCAATCTCTTGCAGGAGTCGCCTAAGGGCAGGCAGTCGATCCATGATGTTACTTAGAGCTATAAATCGACATTCCTGTTCCAGACTCAGATAAAATGAGGAAAGCTCTGGCCAGCCAAGAAAGACTGGTGAAGCAGCAGGACTCTGCGTTGTGGACTTAGAGAAGGCGTTTGACTATGTATGGCGTACCGAGCACCCAAATACAGGCGGATTTGAGGGGGTCCGCTTTGGTGTATTGCATCTCTGCTTTTTGCAGACGATGTGGTACAGATGGCTTCATCAAGCCATGATCTTCACGTCCCACTGGAGCAGTTTGCAGTTGGGATGAAAATCAGCACTTACAAATCTGAGACCATGATCCTCAGTCAGAAAATGGTGGAGTGCCCCCTTGAGGTCGGGGATGAGACTCTGCCCCAACTGGAGGAGTTCACGAGTGAAGGTAGGATGGAGAGTCAGATCGACAGGCAGATCTGCTGTGATAAGGACTCTGTATCAATCTGTTGTGGTGGAGAAAGAGCTGAGCTCTCAGTTTACCAGGATGCCTCCCTGGTGAGGTGTTCCGGGCATGTCCCACCGGCAGGAGGCCTCAGGGATGACCCAGGAAACACTGGAGAGACTCTGAGAGAACACTGAGAGAGAGAGAGAGAGAGAGAGAGGACAGGCAAGCTGGGGAGCAGTCCACGGTGAAGGGTGGGCGTGTAAGTGGACGCTAAAGGGACGCTGCAAGCAGGTACCAACACCTGTATAGAGTGTGGCAATGTGCATTGTTGCAAAACAACTCCGGTTTTGGTTTCTAAGAACCCCTGAAAATAAATTCGACAAAGAGACACGCCTACGAAGCTCAGTTCAAACTTAAAGCCACCGGTTATGCTTTTGGCATGCGTGCCCATCTCACAGCAGCGGTGAAAAACCAAGTCAAGCAAATGAACTCTGAGCTTGCCGTTATTCCCGGAGGCTTGACTAAAGAACTCCAACCGCTGGACATCGGCATCAAACGGGCATTCAAAGTAAAGTTGCGAACGGCATGGGAACAATGGATGATCGATGGCAAACACAACTTTATAAAGAGTGAGAGGCAGCGCTTGGCGAGTTACGCCACAATACGCAACAACGAGAGGGAACGCGCCGTTTTTGATGGATTACGGTACTTGCACAATTGTTCAAGTCTTTCTACACACACACGCGCTGCCACCATGTTTCGCTCTGTTCTTTACTTTCAAATGTGGGAAAGCTTCGCACGAGAGAAATGTTGACTTTGCTGTTGCTGCTCCTTCTTTCCGCTCGGCAATGCGTAGCAACTCACACTAGCATGTGATGCTTTCAATGACAACTGGGATGTGCAGTCCTCTGCTTCTGAACAGAGGATGAGGACTTTGATGGATTTCTGGGTGATGATTGATCGAAAAACGTGAGAACATTGTACGATGGCTAAATAAAATACACCCGAACTCAGTTCTGCTTTTGTTGCCTTTTTAAAAACGTGTTTTTAGCTTGTATCTGTATGTCTTGGCATGCTACCGTATGCTTCAAGCTAACGTGTTAGCGTGCGCGCATGCATGCCGTGTGTTTAAGCTGGCGTATGTTTTACCACTGTAAAACTGCGCCCATTGGTACAGTGCGGTCTGTCTATGTGTAAAATACAGAAATGTCACCCATTAATGAGACTGCGCCCAACCGTACGGTGCGTCGAATAGTCGTGAAAATACGGTAGTAGAAAATAGTATGGTATCCCCATCTGTTTCATGTTGTTTTAAAAATTAAATGGAGTTCTGGCGGTGCGAGGTCGACCGGTTGATTTTCGTTTCAATGCAGATCCAGTAGCTCTGAAGGTGGTAACCCATAACAAGATCGTGTTTAGCTGGTACGGGATCATGCCTACCAAGATTGAAGTGCAAAATGAACACTCGTTGTTTTGCGGTTACCGATTCGTTTGTTTCGATACACGTTTCCACAATGAAAGCGTGATGGTCACCAGTCCAATTCATGGCAGCAACTGAAAAAGAAAGAAAAAACAATGACATTATAAAGAAAGAAAGCAAAATTGCATTACACTGTATATGAAAAAAATGCATTATATGTGCTTTTTTTGTGTCTTTACTTCATTTGCTTTTTATTTAACCTACAAATGTGTCAGATCATTTTGCCTGACACTGTATAAGTGGCAATCGATGACAAACAGCAATAACAGTCATCTTTGGAGTTGTTGGTGATAGAAGTTGTTCTGTGCATGTTCAGGAACAAACAGTGGGAAAACACAGCTGTGGATTTCAAGGCCAGACCTCTACTGTGGAGGCCAGAGAATCCGTCTGCCTGATGGGTCAAACCACACGCTGCATCTCCACCTCATGTGGTTTGCAATATTTACCTTAGGGTCATATGTTCCCTGCTTGGTCACACTGGCTGTGGCAGAAGCTGTTAGCTTCCCTGTGCCTCTCCTCACTCTGTCTGCAGATGTTAGACAGGTTTATTTGTATTTTGAGGGCCTTTGTTTTCTTCAGTTGCATCAGTAAGCTGTTTCTCCACCAGTGGGGTCATGTGCCTTGTCATGTGTCAACCACTTCTAAAATGACTGAACAGATTAATCTTTTTGCATTGCATGTCAAAGAAGCCTTCTTTGATTTTTTTTCTCGTATGTTGCCCTTGAAATGGTCAACTCATCTGAACTTGTCTACAAATGTATTTTATTAACTTGTCTTTCACTGATGGTCTAACCTGCTGTGTAGACAGATAAAATCAGAGCAATTTTGTTACCCAGTTCAAATTAGCAGCAGGTACATTGTTGTGTTTACAATGGGCCTGTTGTGGGCATATTGTGTCTATTCGTGCAGATGAGAACACACACTAGCAAAGCGTAGAAAATACTGTACATATGCCAATATTTGCTGGTTATCTACATTTGAAATGACCCGACGTTGAAACCATCTATCAATCCATCCATCATCCGAGCATGCTTATCCTCACTCAAGTTGCTGGTGTGCTGGAACCTATCCCAACTGTCTTTGGGGAGAAGGCAGGTACACCCTGAGCTGGTGGCCAGCCAATCACAGGGCACTCATAGACAACCATATAACCAGTTATTCCAGGGATTTTCTTCAGTTTTTTTTGCATATATTTTATGTTTTATGCATGCATTTGGGTTTATTTACAAGAGGATTTTCCAAGAAACGGGGTAGCCATCAGTTGCCCTGGCAGCAAGACAGGAGCATCGTTAGCCATACAAACACTCTGGTCACTGCCTGAAGCTCTCCTGGAGTGTTTGGGAAGTGGATGACTTGGTGGTGAAGAGCCACCACGTCCCCACTGACCTGGTGTAAAACGTCAGTGTAAAGCAGGCATGTCCTAAGTCCGGCCCACGGGCCAAATCCGGCCCGCAGTCGAATTTCATCCGGCCCTCGGCCCCTGTCATAAAATCAGTGCCGTCTGGCCCGCAGGTTGGGTGCAATGGAACACGTGTTGCATTGACTGAGGTCTCGTAGACTGGTGAGTGATGTTTCATAGAGTACTGCTTCCCTCTAGTGGCTAAATGAGTAATAGCATTCACTAAATGAGTAATAGCATTTAGACACTAGAGGGCATCACTCACGAGTTAACAAGACATCACTCCGTGTTTATATTAACTGATATGTCATATTTCAAATGATCCTTGCAGTTGTGGATATGTGTATTGCTTGTTCATTTCCCTGTTGTTCGAGTCAAAGGTTTTGTGACTATTGAAAAGTCATGGTGATACATTTTATGTTTCAAATCAATCAATTTGCACTCAGGAGACTTCTGTTTAATAAAAAGTCAGGTGAATAAGCAGTTGCATGTGATATACCTGTTTCAAATGAACCAAAAGAAATTCTTAAGATTGTTGAAATTAAAATTAAAATGGAAATGTGAAACAGACTGGCTTACTAAAATTTGTTGAACAATATTGTTGTTCAATGTAAAGAATGTCAGCCAAGGTCGGCCCCCCGACATTTTACCACATAAAATCTGGCCCCCTTGGCAAAAAGTTTGGACACCCCTGGTGTAAAGTGTAGTGAACAGTGGACTGTGGCATCCCAAAGAACTCTGGCACAACCACTATGAGACCCTACTCGCCAGTGAGAAGAGAAGGGCCAGAGACTTTGAACCCCATCCATGCCATCGGGCCTGGTTCAGGAGTTTCAGCAACTAAACAAATGAGCCCGTGGTCTGGCGAAGGTGTCGAGAACTCTCCTTTGAAGAAGCAGTCCAAGACTGGCACACCCAGGTTTATTCTGCAGTAATGTTCTAAATCTATATTTAGAACATAAATTAACAACAATTAAATTAATAAGAATAAAAATAATCGTTAGTAAATTGAGGTAAATGAGAAAACAATTCATCCATCATCATGAACATGCTCGAAAAGAAGTTGGAAGAAGTAAAAAAGTGTTTTAGTCCACCCAATTTCTTTTCCACGATGAGCAAAAGCAATTCATCAATTTCTATAGCAAAAAGAAAAGGAAAAAGAAAATTGGTGTTGGGGGGTTGTGTAACTTCTTCCATACATTTTCTCATCCACCCGTCCTCATTAGGGGCTAACGCCTGGCCCGGTTGACTACGGCCAGTAGGCAGGGTCCACCCTGAACTGGTTGCCAGCCAATAGCAGGGCACACATAGACGAATAACCATTCGAGCTTACAATTACACCTAGGGACAATTGAGTTTTCCATAAACCTAACGTGCATGTTTTTTGAATGTGGGAGGAAACCGGAGTAGCCGAAGAAACCACGAAGGCACGGTGAGAACAAGCAAACTCCAGAGAAGAAGGCCGGAGCTGAACACTACACCTCTGCACTGTGAGGCCAACATGATAACCGTTCGACCACCAATCAACAATGTGATATTCTGGATTTTTATTTATTTATTTCTCATTAAGTTTCTCACACAATTATGAAAATTGCAAACCTCTCTTTTTGGATTGGTGAACTTGCAAATTTTTAAGTTTATTTCTACGGGTGCTCCAGTTTCCTCCCACCTTCCAAAAACATGCATGGCAGGGTGATTGAATACACTTTTGTAAGAAAAGAAAATACACATATTTTATATATATATTGATCATAGATAAAGGGCAGAGGAAAGCCGTTGTAGTGGATGTAGCGGTCCCAAGTGATGGAAACATCAGAAAGAAGGAACACGAGAAACTCGAGAAATACCAAGGGCTCAGAGAGGAGCTGGAGAGAGCCTGGAAGGTAAAGGTGACAGTCGTGCCTGTGGTGGTCGGAGCACTCGGAGCAGTGACCCCCAAACTAGATGAGTGGTTGCAACAGATCCCGGGAACAACATCGGACATCTCAGTCCAGAAATGTGTAGTGCTGGGAACAGCAAGGATACTGCGCAGAACCCTCAAGCTTCCTGGCCTCTGGTAGAGGACCCGAGCTGAATGAGGGACGGACACCACCCGAGGGGTGAGATGAGGATTATTTTTTTATTTTATATGTGTGTGTGTTTGTGTTTATATACGTATATCAAGTTGCAAACTCTATGAGAATGTGAAAAACCACACTTGAAGCCACACCTATATATATATATATATATATATATATATATATATATGCTCGCAGATATTTATCCATCCATCGAACATCCATCCATTCTCTGTATCACTTCTCATCACTGGAGTTATGGGTGGCAATTTAAAATCTTCAATGAACCCACCATGCATTTTTTGGGAATGTCAGGGGAAACTGGAAGACCTAAGGAAAATACGCATATATATTTCAACATAATTAGTTCTATGTGGATTTGTGAAATACTACGTCTCGAAGAACTTGGCTTCAGTGAAGGTGTTGACTGCATATTAACTATCCATGTCAATTGACCTTGCTTGACCACATGAATCAGTACATTATCAGTACTACACATTCGTTGCCGTCGGGTATAATTTCAATACTTATCGGTTTATTTATTCTTAAAGTAGACATGGACACAATAAAGTAGACAGTCCTGATCGAATTCAAATTCTCCAAATAGGGCAATCTGCAAGAATTGATTTCATCTGAGGGCAGGTTGAAGAGATTTGTTCACCATCATAGATGCAATCCTCTGTCGAAATTGGCTGAATACATTTAGGGACGAGAGTCTCACAGAGAAAAGACACAAACAGTCCTGTTCCCCAGATCCCCCACCCGCAGTCTCTCTGTGGGGCATCATGTCACTTCCTCCAGAGAGCTTCAAGTCAGAGAATCTCCAAGTTATTCCACCTGCTCCTCTGCCGCTGGTGTGAGGCCTGTCGGAACAAACTGACAGGAGTCAAGCCGACGTGTTGATTCAGCTTTCCCCATCCAAAGCATTCACCAAGGAATAAAGATCCTGGGGGAAGTGGTGGGATTGTAGGGGGTGGATGTGGCCTGGTGTGACCAGATGACATGGAGAAGTTCATAAAGATTTGAATAAATAAGTACTTGTATTTTGTCAAAATGGAAGAGTGCCTATACCCCAACCAGTACAAAATAATTGAAGAAGGGCCTGCCCTGCAATTATTTTATTCACTACAGAATCCTTCGACAAAAAGAAGTGAATTTAACTCCATGTGGTATCAATTTAAACTACAACTGCTCAACAGCTTCCTGTCAAGGAGTGCGTCCAAGTGTTTTCAACACAGTATGATTTATAACAATAAATTGTCTGAATAAAGGGCCGTGAATAAAGTGTTTTGTAGTCTTTGAACTGTCCCATTCATCCATTTTCCGATCCACCTTATCCTCATAAGGGTCACGGAGGGTGCTGGAGGCTATCTCAGCTGTTTTCGGGCAATAGGCGGGGGACACCTTGAACTGGTTGCTAGCCGATGGCAGGGCACACAGAGACGAACAACCATCCGCGCTCACACTCACACCTAGGGACAATTTGGATGTTCAATAAGCCTGCCATGCATGTTTTTGGAATGTGGGAGGAAACTGAAGAACCCAGAGAAAACCCACGCAGGCCCGCGGAGAACATGAAAACTCCACATAGGGAGGCCGGTGCTGGAATTGAACCCGGTAAAGTCAACGTGCTAACCACTGGACAACCGGACCGTGTTTTTGGACTGATAATTCATTCAATAAAACTGGTGCGTCCAGTGGAGAGAGTTTCATGACAATAGATTTACTCACAAGGGATGTTGACAAATATGTTGTTCTGGGATGTAATATATACTGAACGTATACTTCTATGTACTATGTACTGTATGTTCTTGCCTTTGACATCAATGAGGTTATAGGATTGTATTCTACCACTGATCACTTTAGCTTTGCACATTGTCTCACAGAAGTCACAGGGTGGTACCGCCGCACTACGGTTCACTTACATTACGAGATGTCCTTCCATACTTAATTTTTCCATACCTATTTGTTATGTGATTATGATGATACTAATGCAGCATGTTACACCGGAGACAAATTCCTTGTGTGTTCTACATACTTGGCCAATTAAGATGATTCTGATTCTGATTCCAGAGCATGATTCAGTCGAGCATGACACCAGCAGATGACTCAAAAGAGTGTGTCTTTTCTACTGCAGGTGGTATAGATACTGCCTACAAAAACAAAGTTCGACCCTGAGAATATGGACATGCTTGAATTTCTGGAAAACAACATGACCCTTCAAGATTAGAGAACTGTTAGATGGAGCCAGTTTGCTGGCAATCTTCACCACGGATGGTTTGATTTGCTGCCCAGAAGTTAAGGTCACTCGTGTAATTATTATTTGCTTTCATGCTTGTTTCTTGTTAAACACCCCTGAATCTGAATAACCGTCATGATAAAGCATTCAACACTACTACCAGCTGAGATGTAGCCACACAAGTATGGACTCAGTTGACATTATTCCAAACATGAACAAAAGCAAAATCAAGCCTGTAACCTTTTTTTCCCCCAATCACAGGGCTGTCGTGTGTGTGTGTGTGTGTGTGTGTGTGTGTGTGTGTGTGTGTGTGTGTGTGTGTGTGTGTGTCTGTGTGTGTGTGTGGTCTCCACAATCATCACCCTCCACTTGTTGTGACATCAGATATGTTAATGCATACCCATAGCAGGGTAACATGGGAGGATTGGCACAAAGTTGCGCATACCAACTCTAATAGGCTGAAAGAGAGACCTCCTCTTGGAATCAGATAACAGTGTACTTAGCTGATTAAAATGGCTCCCGTCGGAGTTGCTTTCACCTAATCCTAACAGTTTTGAGGAAAACACGGGCACCGTTCTAAAATATAAACAGGTATTTGGGGGGAAAGAATTGTATTACTGTACAGTGGTACCTTGACTTACGACCATCTCTTCATATGAACTTTTCAAGTTGCAAAACGCCTCAACAGGAAAATATTTCCTCTTGTTACGAAATACATTTCAAGACACGAAAGGTTAAAATTCAGTATGGGCTGCTAGTCGCAGCTCCGAGTTTCCTGAAAGCAACATACTTAAAGCTGCTCTGCCATTGGTTATTATCTGAGCAATATACTGGCATCCCATTGGCTAAGAGGGACCTCTTATCGTATGTGTCAATGTGAGTAGAGAGATATGTGTCGATTGAGCATCCTCGTCATTCGCCCCTCGGGCCATGAAGTATTCCGACAATTTAACATAAATGTGAATCACCCAGAAAAAGTGTTCACCAGTCGCGTGATCGCTCACGATGGTGATGTTTGCCATGGACCTTTTCGAAGTATTGTTAAAAGCCGACAAAACCAAACGTACTTGGATCAGTTCTTGACAAAACACTGGGCAAAAATCACTTCTGAGAGAGAACATGAACGAAGAGGGCAAAAAAAAAATGATTTGGACGCAGTTAAAAGTTAAATGACCATCATTTTTATTTGTTATTCATTGTTTTTTACATTGTGCACAACTATCATTTATTGTGCAATAATCTGATTTTAACATGCATTTATTATATATTTTGATGCATTTTTATGCATTCGAAAACATTTATGGCTGAATTTTGAGAGGGCTTGGAACAGATTTACATGGAAAACGCGTCTCTACTTTCAAAACTTTCTAGTGAAGAAATTTCTTCCAGAACCAATTAATTTTGAAGGTAAAGGTACCACTGTATTTGTATTATTCGGAGTGGCATGTCACTTAAGCCCACTGCGCACAGAGCGACACAGCTGAAGTACCACTGCCGTTTTTGTCAAGGAAAAAGTAAACAAGCGACAATTCCAAGCAACTGATATTTCCATGCATGGCTTTTTCTGATTGTGTGTGAGCAAAGCTTGACCCGAGAATGTTGGTTGCCTTAAATGAGATTTTATCCAGTATGTGGCCCCGAAACACTGACAGCACAGCCCAAAATTACATTGTGGTCACATGACTTGATTGTTTTGTTGGCTAGAAACAGAAGGTGTCTCACATTACCACTCTCTCTGGTTCGAGGTATGTCAACTTGAGGGAGCAGCCAGAAATGTGAAACTGGCATTGTGGCAGCATTATTTTTTTTATCTTATCACACTGTTTGTTGTCATTATTTCTCACGCCGCTGATTGAGCGGTTGCTACACGCCATCTTTCAGGAATTAACGTTGTGTAAAACACATTAAAGGCTGCTGAGTCACTAATCGTTTGTCATCACAGAACATAGCCGAACAGTCTCATCATTCCATGCACACGCTATCTTAGACCACGTGTAACTGCATCGGAAGATTCATTCCAATATGTAGGACTTGTCAATTTGACATTAATGTTTTGTAAGTTAAAACTATATATTATGAAATTATGAGTTCTTATTCTATTGCTGTGATTAATTGGTTTTATTAATTTCTTATTAATGACTTGCCAATCCCAACAGCAACATATTAAATGTTAGTTTTCTTTGGGGACCTATCAATGCTGCTTTTGTACCACTTTTTTTTCCCTTCTTCTTTTTTTTGTATTTTTACTTTTATTTATTTATTTTTATTTTGTTGTTTGCTCATATTTTGGCGCTGCAATTGTGACTACTGCTGTCCAATTTCTTTCGTGCATGGATTAAGGTAATTATCCATCTAAATGTTGGAGTAGACCTTAGTGTTTTCGGCAAAGCACATCACGTCTGCTTTTGACTCTTATTTTGAAACTCAAAAACACCCCATTTTCTGTTGTGTATCGATGCTATTTTGATGAGCGCACAACTCGGCAGCAGGTCCATGAATGTCACGGAAACACTTTAGTAAAATAGGCAATGGTGAATCTTAACTACGCATTTGCATGCAAGTATATTTGGATGACACCGATGTTCCCTCTAAAATGCAAATATAAGCACTTATGCAGTGCTCTCTTCCTCTCCGCGCGCACAGTGACTCTGGCATGCGGCGTGCGCACACATTACTTTTCAGCACTCATTCCTTTATTTCCACCCCAGATTTGTCTATAAACAGGACACCACACCATTCCCACTTCCCTCATAGTTTCAATAGTGCGACCAAAGGTGAACGCTCTGTAGTTCGACTATAATTAGTTACATACAGTACATTGACATGCATACAGTCAGAACCGCCACTGATGTGATACGTTCCATTCAGGAAGTCCAAACATGGCCATGGTTTACAAGCACTGAGGCTGTTTTGCGCATTTTAGAGGTCGGGTGAGGAGATTTTGTTGTGATTTCCAAATCAACATCCATCCATTCATTTTCCGATCCGCTTATCCTCACAAGGGTAGCTATCCCAGCTGTCTTCGGGCAACAGGCGGGGAACACCCTGAACCTGCGCTGAGACTCACACCGAGGGACAATTTTGAGTGTTCAATCAGCCTGCCATGCATGTTTTTGGAACGTGGGAGGAAACCAGAGTACCCGGAGAAAACCCACACAGGCCTGGGGAGAACATGCAAACTCCACACAGGAAGGCCAGAGCTGGAATCGAACATGGTACCTCTGCACTGTGAGGTCCACCCGCTAACCACTGGAACACTATTGGTCCACATGTTTTCCAATATTTATGAGTGGTTAATGTGGGACCGTATTAATAAAGATTGTAATGAGAATTAATTTATACTTAAAATGACCTGTGTGGGGTGGCCCCGGGGGTCCAGTGGTTGGTTGGATGGATGGATGACCTGTGTGCTAAACTCAAAGTAACAAGCTCAGGCTGAGTTTATTTGTTTCACAAATCTCTATTCAATGATTTGCTCTATTCTTGTGTAAAGGTGGTTTAACTTACAGTATGTTTTCAGGTTTTGGACCAGTGTGATTCTGGTTTGGCTGCTGTTTGAATCATCTAATGTTGCACACTGTTGTCCAAGAGACGCATGGGAGATTACGCACATTGCATAACTCACAATACTGACGACATCACAATGCCGCTCCAATTCCACATGTGTAAATCATGTAGACCAGGGTGTGGCCAACCCCCAGACTATGTGCTTCGATTTCGTTCATCTTCGATGACGTTCCGGATGGCGCTCATCTCGACGTGTGTGCGTGCATATGCGCGCGTGTGTGTGTGTGTGTGTGTGTGTGTGTGTGTGTGTGTGTGTGTGTAAGGGATGCAGTGACATTTATGTGTGCCCATCTGCATGATGTGGCTCTTTTGAGTAACACAGTAAAAATATTGTCTCTTCGTCTCTGACTGGTTGGCATGAATACACGTTTCAAGCTCACAAATTATACAGATGAACATGTTTCATTGAACAATAAATGCCTGTGGACGTTTTTACAGTCTCACTGCAGACAATAGATTGCAAAACAGGAATTAATGGCGCCATCCCGAGTGGTTGAGGCCCTCATCACCCGCCTCGACCATTTATGCCACGGGTTAGCCCTTTGTGTGAGCGTACCCTTTGTCACTCGAGCTGTATGAACATGGTCGTAGATTTCATGATTCAAGCAATGTTTTCAAGAAAGAGTAGGCTTGGTGCGTGGGAATATCCCGTTGAGATAAAGCCGTATTTGAAATAGTACTCCTGATAGTGTCTATTAAATGTAGCCTACTCTTTCTTGAAAGTCGTATGCTCCTCTTCTGTCTCCTGGCTTGCCCTTTTCCTTTCCCGAAATAACTTTTCAAAGACCTTTGTTTTTTTTATGCGGTAACCTATCACGTGACTGAGAAGCGCGCATTCACCTGCGTCAAGAGTGACATACTGTGGAATGATATAACAGAGAATGCTTGGTTATTGGAATAGTTGGTTATTGGAATGGAATGGTTATTTAGCGTACTCTTTCTGTGCGGGCTGGCACCAAATGCGGTTGGGGACCCCTGCTCTAGAAGAGCGTTCCCCAACCTTTGGACCGGTTTTATGTCAGACAATATTTTCATGGAGCGCCCTTTAAGGTGTGGTGGATAAACACAATAAAATGATATGATATGACCTGCCTGAAAATTGTGGTATTTTCTAAACATAATAATGAACACGAATCATGACACGAGGAACGTGTTATGGTCGCTATGGGAACATTTAAATGTGCCTTCAAAATAAGACTACAGACTAAAGACTACAACACTGAGATTGCTTAAAGAATAATTTTCAACTATCACATATTTCTCGTCATGATGTTACATGAATTGTTTTCCCGTAAATTGCTGATGTATTTGTTGTCATGATACGGATGATGTTATAGCCATCCTGACTTTTAAAGATATATCCAGTCCAGTTTTTATTGGCCCTCAGCACTAAATGAGCTTGATATATCTACTGCAGTTGATGGGGTTGTTAGTCAGGAGCAATGACTCATTGATATTTTGGCTGCTTGCTCAAATTCCACATCCACGACTATTTCAACATGCTTCCATTTCCCCACAACCTCTCGGTGTTTTCTTCTGTTCAACCACGAAGGACAGCGCAAATGATGAGGGGAGTGAAAAGTTGCAACACTGACCAAGTAACTTGTGGAGTGAGATGAAACCACTGCTGTCTGGCCTCAAACTAGTTAAGTCAAAATATGCCGTTGTTCTTACATAATTTTGCGATATATCTCACATGAATGTTTACAAAACTTCAAATATCAGCAATATCTGAGAGCCATGTTTCTCATGTCCTGTACAATTGTTGAAAATGGGCCATAAAATGATTCCCCCTGGAGGAATTCATCACTTCCAATGAACTGCACTTGGAGTTTATATTGCTTTTTTTTAATGAGGGATGTCAACAAATTCCTCTGGGCTCTAATTTTTGAAGAATTTACTTCTAAAGCTACTGAAGTCAAAATACATAAACATTACATGTCTAAGAATATTTGGTCCCCCAGGGGGAGGTTTCTTGAGGTCATTCCCCTGAACAAGTACACCAGATTCTGAGGAAGAACTCACTTCGAACAAAGCATTCGAAATTGTTCTTTCATTATATATATAAATACTCGTCTCACCCCTCGGGTGGTGTCCGTCCCTCATTCAGCTCGGGTCCTCTACCAGAGGCCAGGAAGCTTGAGGGTTCTGCGCAGTATCCTTGCTGTTCCCAGCACTGCACATTTCTGGACTGAGATGTCCGATGTTGTTCCCGGGATCTGTTGCAACCACTCATCTAGTTTGGGGGTCACTGCCCCGAGTGCTCCGACCACCACAGGCACGACTTTCACCTTTACCTTCCAGGCTCTCTCCAGCTCCTCTCTGAGCCCTTGGTATTTCTCGAGTTTCTCGTGTTCCTTCTTTCTGATGTTTCCATCACTTGGGACCGCTACATCCACTACAACGGCTTTCCTCTGCCCTTTATCTATGATCAATATATATATAAAATATGTGTTTTTTCTTTTCTTACAAAAGTGTATTCAAACTTGCATTCAGGTACAGTTCATAAAATGTGCATGAATTTAGGACAAATTAATTAAAAGGAGAAACGTTCTTTTAAAACTAATACTAGTGCAGCGTGTTATACCGGAGACAAATTCCTTGTGTGTTCTACATACTTGGCCAATAAAGATGATTCTGATTCTGATTAAAGTGCAGAGCGCGGAAACAGCACATGGTGAAACTGAAGTTCAAGAATCAATAAATGTCACATGCACTGTACAAATCCAACAGAATGTTTTTCCCGCATTTCATCTATCCTTGAGAAGAAATGGGCAGCAGCTGTTTTGTGCTTAGGGACCAAATCCAGATCCTTGGTCAAGGGAATTGACTGGGAATGACCCTATTTAGATCTCGGTGGGAAAATGCTACGTGTGTCTTTTAAACATGGCATTTATTAGAAATTCCATCCTTCCATCCATTTTATAATCGGCTAAGCCTCACGAGGGTCGCGGGCGTGCCTACCCCAGCTGTCTTCGGGCAGTAGGTGGGTTACACCAGGAACTGGTCGCCAGCCAATCGCAGGTCACACACAGACAAACGACCATTGACGCTCACAATCACACTAAGGGACAATTTAGAGTGTTCCATTAACCTGCCATGCATGTTTTTGGAATGTGGGAGGAAACCCTGAGTACCCGGAAAAAAACCCACACAGGCACGAGGAGAACAAGCAAACTCCACACAGAAAGGCCGGAGCTGGTATCGAACCCAGTACCTCTGCACCTGTGAGGTTGATGTGCTAACCACTGGACCACCGGGCCACCCTGGTTAAAAATTACTTCTTAAAAACAAAATAAAACAGGAAATCTATATTGTCGATGCAGGTTCAGGCATCTCCAGCCCCATTAAACAAATATCAGATATGTGTTTTATACTGACTGCAGATTTTAAGTTGTACATAGGTACATTTGTAGAATAATCAAGCGCTTGTGGTGTCGTTGAGCAAGACACTGATACCCTGAACTGCTTCCTAAGAAATGTTTTCCCCCTACATATATTATTATTATTTTGTTTTGATATGAAATAATTAGCTTACAAGGTGATGTTGCTTAAAATGTACCTTTGGGTCAGCTATAAACATGGGTAGGTACATGATGAGCAGGCCTACAACAGTGCGGCGCCCCAGGCGTTTTGGACATGCATAAATGTCAACATTGGATGGACTGGGATAGAAGTCAACAGCAATATATGAGTTTAAAATCTTTTCACAAAAAAAACTGCAGAAAATGCAGAGACTGTGGATAAGGTGGGCTTTGCCCCTTGATAGCCTTGCAATTATTTAACTGTGACCTTGTTCCCATGTCAAAATTTCTCCATGTTGGTGATATCCCGAGGATTTATCTTTTTTGTTCTTACTTTTATTTTGCCTTGGTTTGCTCTATCTGCAGTCACGTGTGTTTTCTAAAGATAAAATGTTCTGATTTGCCTTACTCAGTTAAGAGTTACAAATACTACTACTCTTATTATAACCAAGAGATGCTACTATTACTAATAGTACTACTATTTCTACTGCTACGAGTACAACTACTACTATGATTAATAATAATAATAAGAGTAATAAGAATAAGAATAATAATACATCTATCATTTTCTTCCCAGCCAAGATAAGATAAGAAAACCTTTATTTGTCTCACAATGGAGAAATGCCTAATTTACAGCAGCAAAATTATGAAAGGGAGAAAGTAGGGAAAAAAAGTATAAGTGTAAATATAAATAGAGAAGCATATTAAAAATAGGTGAGTGGGGGTGAGTCTAGGTCTTCAGGACCATCTATTCAATAGCCTGACAGCAGTTGGCAGGAACGAGTCTTAGATACGAGTATCAGTCTCTGGCTGAAGGAGCTGCCCAGTGCTGTCAGGGTGGCCTGAAGGGGTTGGGAGGGTCGGTCCACCACAGCCTTTAGCTTAGCTAGCATCTTACTGTTGCCCACCTCTTCCGGAGTGTCCAGGGAGCAGCTCAGGACAGCGCTGGCCCTCCTGACCAGTTGGTCCAGTCTCTCTCTGTCCCGGGCTGAGATGTTGCCTGACCATCAGACGATGCCATCATGAATGGCTGAGGCGACCACAGAGTCATAGAAGGTCTAGAGGGGTGACCCAAAATTGAACTCCAAAAGACCTCCGTTTTCTGAGCAGGAAGGCTCTGCCCCTTCCTGATCAAAGCATCTGTGTTGTTAGACCGGTCTAGTTTAAGATAAGATAAGATAAGATAAGAAAACCTTTATTAGTCTCGCAATGGAGAAATTCCCGATTCACAGCAGCAAAGTTATGAAAGGAAGAGGTAGAACAACAAAATATAGGAGCTGCTGGAAAGGCAGCCACTCACGCGGCGCCATTTTGAAATCAAAATAACAAAAATAACACAACACAACACATAGGACACAGATGGTCGTGCAATCTTCACCACTTTTCTCCATACACTTTGTTGTCAGAAACAGTTATAGATGAAAGAGGAGAGGATCAAAGTGTCCTTTCACCAGTGGATCAGAGACGTCATGCTGAAAATGTGCACACGTCTGCTACAAGCTAAGTTTTGAAAGCAAACACGAAGCTGTAGCGTCCATTGACGAAAAAGAGATCGGCTCACATCTCCTGTCCCATGAAAATCCACTTCAATTCCAAGCCGCGACTCCCAGTTACACATCCGCATCGGCGCTCCGCGCTAATGCTCCTTTCTTCTCATCGTCAGCTCCTCAAGGCTTCCATCCATCCAGCCGCAGACCGTTCAACAGCATCGATCTCTCCGCTGAACAAAGTGGGGCTGTGAAAAATGCTGCCCATAACAGGTGCAAGACACAAGTGTTATTGTTGAGAAGAACACCCAGGTTTTTGTAGGAGGTCAGACTCTATCTGTCCGTACACTGGATGTTCATCGGTGCTGGTGAAGACTGTTTCCTGCAGAAATCCAGAACCAATCCTTAGTTTTCTTGGGGTCGATCTGCACATGCTCACTTTGACCCTTGAGAATACACTCTTTGGATGATGGTCTCTTATATTGTGGATTTCATGTAAGCTTCATGGAGAAAAAGCTGGACAGAGGTGCGGGTTCAATTACTGGCTCCAGTGTGGAGTTTGCATTTTTGCGTGGGTTTTCTCGGTTTCCTCCCACATTAAAAACAAAAACATGTATGGTAGGGTAATGGAGCACTCAAAATTATCCCTTGGTATGATGGAGAGTGTGAATGTTCGTCTAAGTCTGCCTTGCGATTGGCTTGCAACCAGTTCAGGGTGTTCCCTACCTACTGCCCAAAGATGACTGGGATAGGCTCAATCATGCCCACGGACTCTTGAGAATGATGGATGGATGGATTTAATTTGTTTTCATGTCTATAAATGGTCTGTGTACGACGTTAAACTGCATCCAACTGGTCCTCCAGGTTGGAGGTTGGGCGTGAGGTTAACAACCTCACCCTGTAAAACAAAAACCTGTTACAGAAACGACGAGAGGAAGCCATTCCGGTAAACCACGGCGAAGAAGAGACAGCACATCCTTGGATGAATCTATGACGGGGCCGGGTGAAATCCAGCAGGAAGCCTGACCCCTGATGACCCCGATCTTTGAAACCAAAACCAACACCAGAGTAGGCACCTGGAACGTGCACACAATGTTCCAGTCTGGTCGCATGGACCAGGTGCTGAAGAATATGAGGGACTATCCCCTGGACATCTTAGGCGTTTGTGAAATGAGGTGGACGGGGCAAGGGCGCCTCATGGTTGATGGAGCAACTTTTCTGTACTCTGGGAAGCAAGACCACCATTCCCATGGAGTCATCCTCTCCAGTAGTGCAGCAAAAGCATTGATTGGATGGAAGCCGGTTAATGAACGGATTATTACAGCAAGGCTCTACACCAGATATGCCAACGTAACCATCCTACAAGTCTATACCCCAACCGAAGCTGCCTCAGCGGACGATAAAGACACCTACAACCAGCTCCAGACCGTGCTTGAGGAGATCCCCAGACATGACATCAAAGTGCTGATTGGAGACTTCAACGCAAAACTGGATAATGACAGAAGGGGCCTGAATGCCACAGTTGGACCAAATGGGTCTGCGAGCTCCACGAACGACAACAGAGAGAGACTGTTGATGCTAACCAGTACCAACGGCCTCAGCATTGGCAACACCTTTTTTGAGCCCAACCGGATCCACAAAGTAACCTGGGTTTCACCTGGTGGCGGGACCCGGAATGAACTGGAATACATCTGCATCAACACAAGGTGGCGCTCGTCATTGCTCGACTTTCGCTCCTACATAGGTGCAGATGTGGGTTCAGACCATCCTTGTGTGAGTAAAATCAAGCTGAAGGTGAAGAAGGTGAAAAAGGTGCAGCCCAAGAGACCTTACGCAGTGGACAAGCTAAAGAATAACAACATCTCAGAAAGCTTCTGTGAGGAGTTGAGTAGGAAGCTCAAGGTATCACAGGACCTCGCAAACATTGAGGAGCAGTGGAGTATGTTCTCTTGTGCCATTGCTGAAACTGCAGAAGCAGTTATAGGCAGAAAGAGGGGTACCAACAAAGAGAGATGGATAACAGACAACACCTGGAAGTTGATTGATTAATTTAAGGAAAATGGCCAAGATAAAAAGAGAACAAAAGAGGGGGCTCCGGAGCTGGAGGATGGAAGACGAGGAGTACAGACGCTTGGACAGGGCAGTGAAGAAGAGTTGCAGGAAGGATAAAAGACAGTGACTAGAAGAGAAAGCAAGAGAGGCACAGGAAGCGGCAGAGAACAACAACACGGCGACCCTAT
Source organism: Hippocampus zosterae (assembly GCF_025434085.1). NCBI lineage: Eukaryota > Metazoa > Chordata > Actinopteri > Syngnathiformes > Syngnathidae > Hippocampus > Hippocampus zosterae. The sequence continues at coordinate 21,124,696 of NC_067464.1, read as the reverse complement.
ACAAGATCGTGCGAGAGCTAACCAACTCCAGGAGGAGCTCTCGCGTGCCAATCAGGAGCAAGGATGGCAGGACACTTCTAAGCGACGAGGAGCAAGAAGCAAGATGGTTGGAACACTTTACGGAGGTTCTAAACCAACCAATGCCTCCCATGCTCTTCAATTTCGATCAAGAGACATCAGCTCCAGCTCTAAATATTACATTGAAAGAGATATCCGCGACTGAGGTTGCCAGAGCAATCAAGGGCCTTAAGAACAACAAGGCAACGGGATTCGATGAGGTAGCTGCCGAGCTGTTGAAACATGGCCAAGACGCTGTTGTGGAGAGCCTTACCCACCTGTTCAACCTGATTTGGCGTGCTGAAGAGGTTCCTGCCAACTGGAGACGTGGGGTCATTGTCACGCTCCCTAAGAAGAGAAACCTCGCAATCTGCAATAACTGGCGGGGCAGTACACTGCTGTCAATCCCCAGCAAGGTATTCTGCAGTGTTCTGCTACATCGCCTTAAAGATGAAGTGGATAACATCTTGAGGGAAGAGCAAGCCGGTTTCAGGAAGGGAAGGTCTTGCGCCGAACAGATCTAAGCAGAGCTTCAGAGATAATTCAGAGAGCCTTTTCCGTTGCTGGTCCCTCCCTTTGGAATGACCTACCGTATTTTCACGACTATAAGGCGCCATTAAAAGTCTTAAATTTTCTCCAAAATGGACAGGACGCCTTATGGTGCGGAGCGTCCTTTATATGCGCTGAGTTCCAAAATCTGACTGACAGCCGACACGCTGTTTATATAGTGAAAAGGCGGAAGTGACCGTGGTCAGGCTTGCGGGAAAGAAGTCGGCCAATCAGGGAAGGGTGGGCGTGTATATATACATATATGGAGAGGGAGAGAGAGGACAGGCAAGCTAGTCCGCCAATGGTGAAGGGTGGGCGTGTAGTGGACGCTAAAGGGACACCTCTAGCCAGTACCAACACTTGTATAGAGTGTGGCAATGTGCATTGTTGCAAAACAACTCCGGTTTTGGTTTCTAAGAACCCCTGAAAATAAATTCGACAAAAAGACACGCCTACGAAGCTCAGTTCAAACTTAAAGCCACCGGTTAGGAGTTTAAGTATCTTGGGGTCTTGTTCACGAGTGTGGGCAGGAGGGAGCGAGAGATCGACAGGCGAATCGGTGCAGCGTCTGCTGTGATGCGGACGTTGCGACGACACAATCGGTCTGTCGTGGTGAAGAAGGACCTGAGCCAAAGGGCGAAGCTCTCAATTTACCGGTCGATCTACGTTCCAACCCTCATCTATGGTCACGAGCTATGGGTCGTGACCGAAAGAACGAGATCCCGGATACAAGCGGCCGAAATGAGTTTTCTCCGCAGGGTGTCCGGGCACTCCCTTAGAGATAAGGTGAGAAGCTCGGTCATCCGGGAGGGGCTCCGAGTCGAGCCGCTTCGCCTCCACATCGAGAGGAGCCAGATGAGGTGGCTTGGGCATCTGATTCGGATGCCTCCTGAACGCCTCCCTGGTGAGGTGTTCCGGGCATGTCCCACCGGGAGGAGACCCCGTGGAAGACCCAGGACACGCTGGAGAGACTATGTCACCCAGCTGGACTGGGAACGCCTCGGGATCCCCCGGGGAGAGCTGGAAGAAGTAGCTAGGGAGAGGGAAGTCTGGGTTTCCCTGCTAAAGCTGCTGCCCCCGCGACCCGGCCCCGGATAAGCGGTAGAAGATGGATGGATGGATGGATGGATGGATGGATGGATGGATGGATGGATTCTCATTCAGTGTTTGCTCCGTGTACGTGTGTGTGTGTGTGTGTGTGTGTGTGTGTGTGTGTGTGTGTGTGTGTGTGTGTGTGTGTGGCAGTGGCGTGCGGTGAGGTTCATGGTTGGTGAGGCACCGACTCCTTTAGTGTCAGATTTACAAATGTATCAACCAAAAACAGTAGCTTATTCAATTGGCTACTAGTTATTTCATATCCAAAATTTGACCCCATGGGTAAAAATACAATATTCTATTGTATTTTTCTTAGACTAATTTATTTTGTTATAAGATTTTGATAGGCTCTGCAGTTTGGTGTCATCAAAATGTTGTGACATCTCATTAAATTTTGTACAGTCGACCACACCGAGGAAAGCTAGCTCACAAAATGATCAAACCTAGCTTTCATCTGAACACTGATGTTGACCATAATCTTGTCGAACATTAGTTTTCTCTCGTCTCTCACCGACTGATTTCTTCCACTGTTGTTTCGGCCAAGTGTGCTGCATTTCTGCTCAAATCGCTCATACAGTGTGTTAAAGTCCCGTCTCATGCGTTCAACAACTCCGATGGTGTCGTGGGGTCGCGCACAACAATATCCAATGTCCATGACTTTGTTTTGCAGCACTCTAAACAGTGCATCAGTTTCACTGAAAATGCCCTCATACGCCATCATTAAAAAGCATGTCGATGCTTCTGACAGCCATCGATCATATCCAGTGACCATCATTTGAGTATCATTGTCCCAGCGATCGGGATCATAGGTTTGCGCTACTAGTTTTTTAACACAGCTTTTTTCTCCAACACTTCCAAGACATACGCAGCTACAGCAGGGGCTCGCCTATCATCACTTACATCATCAAATCCTAAAAATGCTTCCACCACCACAGTCCACTTCACTTTTGGCAACATAGCGCAAAATAACAGATCTGTGCTTTGTTTGTGATATCCGTAGTCTCGTCCAACTCTATGGAAACAAATGGGGCAGCATTGATCTCCCTTTTTAGATCATTTATTATCACATCACCGAAAGCTTCAATTATATCGTTCTGTATTCTATTGGACAAGCCAGAAAGCACACTGGATGAGTCCAAATGTCTAGCTAACCTCTCATCTTTCTCATCAAAAGCATGTGATAGTTCTACATAATCGCCACGATTAGAAGAGCTTGCCCTCTCGTCGTGACCACGAAATGCCAACTCCCGTTTAGCGAAAAAGCAGGTTGCATGAATGAGGTCTTTCACAATCTCTCGGTTTTCCCTTACCTTGGCATTGCGGATGCTAACGTTGAACCTCCGCTGTTCGTTCAATGCCAAATCGATCCTTGCGCTTTTTATATCACAATATCCAGACAAATCGAGAACAAAAGGCAGGGAAAACAGTAAAGACGGGTTTTCGAAGGACAGCCACATCACTGTTCTTTACCACTCCGTTTGAAAAGTTGTCCGGGCTGTCCCGTAGTTTGAAGCAAACCTTTTCACTCCGGCGTTGGTCTACCTGTGTTAATCACGTCCACTTTTGACTGAAAGTCAAGTTTTGAGAAGTTTTTAAGCTTCGATATATAATCCTTTTCTTCCATTTTGGCTGTCCGACGTAGCAAATTTAAAAAAGGATCGCACTTGACTCGCCTGGCGCCTCTGCACAGAAGAAGAGCGCAAAAGTACCTGTTTGCTCACGTACGCCCTCTTAATTGCGGCAGAGAACGATCTGCCGCAACCTATGCCTTTTCACTGCGGTTTTATTTCCCATCAGCAAATCTAAATATGTCACAAAAAACATTCAACATAAATGTTCTAAAAACATTAGCCAGACTTAAGAAAAGCAGATCAAATAAATGTATCTGCAAATGTTATATTGCTGATGTGCAGATGTACGGCAAGCAGGACGTGCCAGTTGCATGTATCAACCCAGTTTGTGATGATTGCGCAATGCAATGCGCGTTCAGAGGTGCGGCACTGCCTCACCTGCCTCCCCTGACCGCACGTCCCTGGTGTGTGTGTGTGTGTGTGCGTGCATGCGTGCGTGCGTGCGTGCGTGCGTGTGTGTGTGTGTGTGTGTGTATGTGTGTGTGTGTGTGTGTGTGTGTGAGTGTGTGTGTGTGTGCGTGCGCACGTGCCGGTAAGGGTAGATCCGGGGAGGTTAGTTGATCAAAAAGTAGATCTTCGGTCCAAAAAGTTTGGACACCCCTGGTTTAGGTATTTGAGGTATCATGAATGCAAAAAAATATTGCATCAAAGTGAAAGCTGTTGGACAGTCTGCGTTGGTGCGGCTGGATGGATGGCTTATGGAACCGAGGATGAGGAGAGAGGGGCGTTGGCAGTGTGGATGCGTATTTGTGTTGGAAATGGATTTACATGATACAGGAGAAGTGAACCAATCTCTTTTTACGTCAGTCTCCTCTTTAATCTAGAACAGCTTCAAACAACAATGCGTATGAGGGAAAAGTTGAGATTGCACGATTGTCTGTGTTTTTACGTTAGGTGTTGTGTTTATACGTTTACTTTATGTTAACTGTTCTGTAAAGCGTTACAGCTGCAGCTTTTGTCAAAGCACTACACAAATCAGTATGTATTTTTATCGTATTGTATAATTCAATACCCTCGTCCAAGACGTTCACTTGAAAACAGAAAATAGCATACAATCAGGTTGTGCGGCACACATGTCTGCTGGAAGTCTACCATTTTATTTCAATTGTAAAATTTTGTCAGAATCAGAAAGTTTGACAGTCTGTGCTTCACAATGATACAGTTGGATAGAAACTGGAGTTAAAATAGCACAATAGATAGCGTACTAATTTTTTGTGGCGAACTGTCAATTTTGTCCATTCATATGAACAATAGTATAGATATATGGAAAAGTATCTATGTAGCTGAGATATAGGTCAATCACCAAAAGGGGTTGATACTGAAGGACATTTTTTACCCCACGGACCAGTTTAATGTCAGACAATATTTTCAAGGACTGGCCTTTGAGATGTGACAGATAAATACAACAAAATAATATGATATGACCAGCATGAGAACTGTGGTATTTTGTTAATATAAGAAACAGAAGTCATGACACGAAGAACGTCCTGTATGGCCGCAACACTCTCTGGTCGCTATGGTAACGTTTAATCGTGCCTTCAAAATATTATCCACTGCAATTACAAAGTGCATGAAAAATACAGTACATTTTACGATCGCCGCATATTATACAGCTTGGTGCGTGGGACTCTCCTGATGAGATAAATCCGTATTTTAAGTATGACTTCTGATACCGTCCATTAACTATAGCCTTCTTTTTCTTGAAAGTCTGAGTACTATTACTACTATTACTACTCTTTCTTGAAAGTCGTATGCTCCTCTTCTCTCTCCTGGCTGGGCCTTTTCCCCTTCCCACAGAAACCTTCCAAAGACGCATGTTACTCATTTTGCTACTTCCCGGTTTCATTTTAGCTGTAACCTATCATGTGACCGAGAAGCGCACCTTGACCTGCGTCAAGAGTGACATACTGTAGACCAGGGGTGCCCAAACTTTTTGGACCGAAGATCTACTTTTCGATCAACTAACCTTCCGGGATCTACCCTTCCCGGCACGCGCACACACACACACACACACACACACACATGAACGCCATGATGAGAAACAGCCTGAAACTGAAGCATGCGATGCACTTTTGCAGCCTGTTAACCAACGTAGCTCACACGTACAGTTTTAAAGTGCTTCCATGGGCCCTCCGAGATTCCTATTCTTTGCCCGTGCCCTCTGTGAATTGTACATGAAGCAAACTCTGAATGAAAATAATGACGATAAAAGATAGAGCGCAACAGCTCTGATTACAAGCTGCTGACTGCTGAGCGCAAACAACTTCCGGTGACGTACTCACGCGCCACCGTAAATTCAAGATTTACCTCATTCATTCATTCATTCATTCATCTTCCAAGCCGCTTGATCCTCACTAGGGTCGCGGGGGGTGCTGGAGCCTATCCCAGCTGTCTTCGGGCAGTAGGCGGGGGACACCCTGAATCGGTTGCCAGCCAATCACAGGGCACACAGAGACGAACAAGCATCCACGCTCACATTCACACCTAGGGACAATTTAGAGCGTCCAATCAGCCTGCCACGCATGTTTTTGGAATGTGGGAGGAAACCGGAGCACCCGGAGAAAACCCACGCAGGCCCGGGGAGAACATGCAAACTCCACACAGGGAGGCCAGAGCTGGAATCGAACCCGGTAACCTCTGCACTGTGAAGCCGACGTGCTAACCACTGGGCTACCGGGCTGCCCTCAAGATTTACCTGCTTTATTTTATTTTTTTATTTTTTTGTGTGTTTGTGTGTGATAATGAGACTGAGGATGATTAGGGTGCAGCGTACATTAACACAAAAATATTACTAACATGTAAAAAAACACGCAAATTGTGGTTTTTTTTTGTTTTGTTTTTTTTCTCCTCGACACTCCTCGGATCTACTTGGGACCTGTCTTAGATATACCGGTAGATCGGGATCTACCTAATGGGCACCACGGCTGTGGACGTTTGTAACAAAGGATCCGGTAATTTTTCAAAATAAAACATCTTTTGGTGTCCGAAATAAATGAAACGAATATAATGTAAATTATTTATTCTTTCTGTAAGGCCTGATACCAAATGACCCATGGCCCGGTGACGGTCCGCCGCCTTGGGTTTGGGGACCACTGCTGTAGGTCAGACTTTGTTTCAGCTGCATTGGGGCCGTTCACACGGCACACATTTGCTCCGGTGCTGCACCGAGATAGTTTGTTGCGGGATATTTTGCACCGCAGCAAATTGTGTGGAGCGTTCTAACGTACAAAGCCGCTGAGCGAGGCAGCCCCGGTACAGTCTCGGGGCTGCCCCACTTGCGTTCACACGGCAGTTTCTGCAGCGTAGCAAAATGACAGAAAACAAACGAGGTGTCGTGTTGGTTCTTTTTAAAACGTACTGTATATACACAACTCTAGCGACAACTGGACCGGCACGTCCTTCTCCTTCTCGGTTTCCGTGCCTTCTGCTCGAGAGTGACCGCCCAAGAAAACGTAAATGAACGATGACTTCAATGACACTCAGAAAAGCAAAAACTATTGCGCCAAACAGAAAATCAAGAGAGGAAATCACAAAATAAATTCTATGCGTGTGGGGGGCTGTGAACAAACGACAAAGGAACAAACAACTCCGAGACAGTCCAGTCTCCTACAAAAGGAAATATGTTACTAGCCAAGTCTTGGGTCGTTATGAATCAACACATTACGGAAGTCCGACAGAGCACGAAAGCAACGCATTCTCGCCATACGTACTCTTCACAAGAATTTGCTCTGGAGCTAATTTAACCCAGTTGCGTTCACACGTGCACATTTACACCGGTGCTGCCTCGCAAACGAGCATTCGCCCCGGAGCAAATATTTGACCCACCTCCCTGAGGTGGGTCAAATTTGGTCCGGTATAAGCTCTTTTCCGGGGCTACCCCGGAGCTTATTTGCATGTGTGAACGCTCTACTGGGGCAACCCCGGTGCAGCACCGGACCAAATCTTGCCGTGTGGACAGCCCTATTGAGAAGGAATTGCGTCTTGGGAATGCTTCACGCGAAGTGTTCAACTCTACCATGGACACAGTCCTATTCCTTTTTCTTCAGCTCCATACACAGCAGCAGCCTCCATTTATCACAGCCAGTCTTGGCCCCGGGCGGGTGACACACTGGGACTACGGTTGTCATCTAGACCATACATTATGTCAGTTAAAGCTGTTTTTTTAAAAATTATTAGCTTGTTGATAGATAGGGCTTTATTTTTTTTTACTTTCTCCATGAGAGAAAACACAAGCTTGAACGTGGGAATTGAAGACTCTCCTCTTGCCTGGTTTGGAGGATTATGATTTCTAATGTATTGAAACGCACAAATATTGCGAAGTGTAACCAGTTTCTGGGAAATGTTTTAACTTGAATATGTGACATATGTCTTTATGATCAATAAATACTTATGAAGGTGAGTTTCTCGCGGCTTTGGTTTTAAAAACATATGAGGTGAAGGGTGTGCAAAGAGATTAAGAATCAGTCTTTTGTCTGTGCTCTGCGAATTTTTGCATTTCTACATGACTCCATTATTAATGAGAAGGGAAATATCACACTCGTATTGAATTTGAACACAAGCAAGAGCTATTCATTCATTTTCCGATCCGCTTATCCTCACAAGGGTTGCGGGGCGTGCTGGAGCCTATTTGTACTGTCTTTGGGCAGTAGGCAGGGGACACCCGGAATCGGTTGCCAGCCAATCGCAGGGCACACAGAGACGAACAACCGTCCACGCTCACACTTACACCGAGGGACAATTTGGAGTGTTCACTTAGCCTGCCATGCATGTTTTTGGAATGTGGGAGGAAACCGGAGTACCTGGAGAAAACCTACACAGACCCGGGGAGAGCATGCAAACTCCACACAGGGAGGCCGGAGCTGAAATTGCACTGTGAGGTCGACGAGCTAACCACTGGACCACCGGGCCGCCTCAGTAGCTTTCAAAATCACTGCACATAATTAATAACTTGCTCTCAAAATGTTGCTCTTAAATTCATAACAATGTTGTCGCAGAGTAGGGTCATTTTTATGATTTATTTCAAAATATGTATGAAAATCTATCACCTGGTAGCCCAGTGGTCCAATGGTTAGCGCACCGACCTCACAGTGCAGAGGCACTGGGTTCAATCCCAGCTCCAGCCTCGCTGTCTGGAGTTTACAGGTTCTTCCCGGGCCTGCGTGGGTTTTCTCCGGGTCCTCCGGTTTCCTCCCACATTCCAAAAACATGCATGGCAGGTTTATGGAACACTGTGAATTGTCCCTAGGTGTGAGTGTGAGCGCTCATGGTTGTTCGTTTTTTGTGTGCCCTGCGATTGGCTGGCAACTGGTTCAGGGTATCCCCCGCCTCTGCCCAAAGACGGCTGGGATAGGCTACAGCTTGCCCCGCGACCCTTAATAAAGCGGACCGGAAAATGGTTGGAATCTATGACCCTCGTACGGATACGTATGTTTGAAAATATAGCATGTGCTGGAAATGTTAAGACTGAGAACAATTTAGTACTCAATTCTTGAGATACAGCATGACTCATTTTCCCCTTCTCATCGATATGTCTCTTGACCTATTTATCTCACTCTCTGTTTACATCTATGATTAGTGCGTTGACCTCACAGTCCGCAGGTGCAGGCTTTGATTCCTGCTCCGGCCTTCCTGTGTGGAGTTTGCATGTTCTCCCTATGCCTGCGTGGGTTTTCTCCGGGGACTCGGGTTCCCTTCTCCCAAAAACATGCGTGGCAGGTTCATTCATTCATTCATTCATTCATTCATTCATTCATTCATTCATTCATCTACCGAACCACTTTATCCTCACGAGGGTTGCGGGGGTGCTGGAGACTATTCCAGCCGTCTTCGGGCAGTAGGCGGGGGACACCCTGAATTGGTAGCCAGCCAATCGCAGGGCACGCAGGTTAATGGACCACTCCAAATTGTCCCTTGGTATGACTGTGAGCGCAGATGGTAGTTCGTCTCTGCGTGCCCTGCAATTGTCTGACACCCGGTTTAGGGTGTCCACCGCCTACTGCCCGAAGACAGCTGGGATAGGCTCCAGTACATCCCGCGACCCTTGTGAGGATAAACAAATCACAAAAAACCATACCATACGTGCTCACACTCACACCTTGGGACAATTTAGAGTGTTCCATTATTCTGCCATGCATGTTTTTGGAATGTGGGAGGAAACCGGAGTACCCGGAGAAAATCCGCGCAGGCAAGGGGAACACATGCAAATGGAATCGAACCCAGCACCTCTCCACTGTGAGGTGCGCGTGTTAACCAGTCCACCACCGTGCCGCCCCCATCAAGTACATCATTCTAAATTAAAGAAAAAAATTATCATCTTTGATGTATGGTGATTTGTCAGCCAAGAATATGTAATTTGTGGACAGTCCATAACACAGACAGTAAGAGCGAAAATCAAACTTCGAACGTCCGGCATACTTTTCCCCGCTCATAAATTGTATCAGCTAAATGCCTTTGCAGTGCCATATTTATTCCTTACTTTCTAGTCTAACAGCTTGTACAATGTTCTTTGTTGATGGGCTGAAAATGTATATTTCTATGCATGTTTTGGGGACAGCATTATTCAATTTGCAGTAATTTGGAGTTAATTAAAAATGATTGGTATTCAAGCAAACCAAACTATCAACCTGTTGATAGAGACTTTTTGAAAACGGGATCAAAATGATTTTTATTTCCTCTCCTGGGGATAAAACGTCATAACTGATACATAAAGTGCCTGAGAAGATAACGTATCAATCTATTTTCAAATATCAAATAAAATGCTGGAGGAGCTTAACTGGGGCTATAAACAGATTTATGACAGAGTTTTCGCACCACATAGCCCTGGCGTAGTGCTATTCCTGGGAGAAAGATTGAGAGCGTACATACCCAAAATGTTGAAAGAGCCGTATTGGAACAAACAAATAAATGTCTGGAGCCACAAAAAAATTAAAAGCCTCAGAAAGAAGGCAAGACACGCTGTATGAATATATATTAGCTATATTAGCCTACTATCAAAACGACTAAGTTGGCTCCAAAAACACAATGAGCCTTTCGGATTAAACGCCCCCCCCCCCCCCCCTGCAGTGCATCCTGTAGAGCAGGAGGGTCCAAATTTTTTTGACCAAAGCTCTATTTTTCGATTAACCAGCCTCCCGCGATCGACCCGTGACCGCATACGCACACACTTACACACGCATGCCATAATGAGCAACAGCCATAACGGCAGCTAAGATGAACGAGGCACAGGTCGCACTTTTGCTCTGTGTTAACTTTCGTAGCTGACCTGTATCGTTTTAAAATGCTTCTCTCTGTCCTTCAGATTGCCATTATGTGCCAGTTCCCTCAGTGAATTGGACATGAAACGCAGTTTCTTCTTACAACAGCCACCTGCCTGGCATCCCGCTCTGCTCGTCGAAACGTGTGTCGTAGGCTATGAAGCAAATCTTCGCTGACAGAAATTTTGAAATGTAATATTTATTCGACATATTTTGCAGCATTGGACAATGTTTAAGAATGTTTGTCCTCCTACAGCAACATATTAAAACAAAAAATATATTTTCACGCCCCGACCGTTTTCCATTTTCAAACATTTTAAAAAGCTCTGCGAAAGAGCCGCTGCGGCTCCGGAGCCGCGTGTTGCTGACCCCTGGCCTAGTGCCATCTCGTGCATGTTTTAAAAAAATCTCTCGCAATTTAAAATGTGCACTGGCTGAGATGCATCAATCTGACACCCTTCTTTGAGCAAATATGGCACGGATTATGGAAATTAGTGAGCCGAGGGCACCTGATGTCATTTCAGAAGAATTCAGATGCATCAATATATGCACACAAGTCCACAGTAATTTGGCCAGTACGCTCGTGTTGGTTAGTTTGCGCATATGCCCAAGTTGTGCGCAGAGTGCGAACGTATCTATGAATTTATGACCGGTAGTTAGTGATGGCCAGTGAGTGTATCTGAACACTGAGCTCCAGTTGCTAATCTTTACCAAAATGAGAGTAATCGGGAAAATAAGAGTTGGGTCAAATATTTTTCTTTTTCCACATTTTTTAATCAACAGACTTTTGGTGATGAATAAAAACTGACAATGTTCCCACCTCTCACTGTACATTGGAATCTGTGTATGTGTCTGTGCATAGCAGAGATACTGAGCAGAGAATTCATGGCCTTATCTTTTTTTTAGGGTATTGGCTGATTGGACTGTTTCCCTCAGAAGTTACTCATTTTAAATATCATAAAGAATGGTGCAGACATTTGTGTCGACCGCCCACTCCCTTTGCTCTCAAAGAAAGTTCTCTGCAGAACATCACTGAATCTGCATCTGGCAGTCTGCCCTGACCCTCATACAGTCCTGATATGTGTGAAAAATGACTTTCTTCTCTTCCCGTGAATGCTTCACAGCACTATGGACTGTGTTAACTTCCTCCTCTTCTGTCTGGAACGCACACACACACACATGCATGCATGCCTACATACCTCTCTCCGTGTCGACAGAACGTATTGGGGAATTCCAAAAGATTAAATTGCTGAAAGAGCCGACAGTATGGAGAGATGGTTTGAAACTTTATGTGAGAGCGCCCTCTGTTGTTGTACAGAGAAATGTTTCTTGTGGGGAAAACGTAACAAGGATTACTGGTTTGAGGGAATGTCTTTACATTATATATATATATATATATATATATATATATATATATATATATATATATATATAATTTTATGAATAGGAGAAAGCAGAGTCACGAATGGTGTAGTGAAGTGGTCACCAACGTGGTATCCGCGGACACCCAGGTAGACCCCAAGGACCGCATGAGCAGCCCGAGGGCCTGTTCTAAAAATAGCTCACAGGTGAAGAGACATTATGAATTTCTGGAAGTGCTATACATGTGAAACGGTAAAAATTGTGATATATTAAAATAAAAATACCGTGAGAAATCATTAACATAATCAGTGTCAAAATGAGTCATTAATTGTTCATAAAAAAACGCCTACTAACATCATTATCTAAGGTAATTTGAGCAAATGTGTTTTGTCCGAAGTGTGTATTGAATCAGTTTGCATGAATCAGTTCCCATATTAATCCGAATAATAACTCCACTTGTATGATGGTCGTAGAACTCTATTTTTATTTATTTTTGCGACCGTCCACCTTCACCCACAGAAGGAACACCTTCCACATTACCCCAAATCCTTGCTATATACCCCCTTCCTCAAGGCAACACTGCCCCCTAGCATTCTAATATTGTAAATGTTATCACTAAAAATAAAACAACACCCATCCATTAGCTTTCAGATGGTGGTCACTACACCATCTGGCGAGTCAGTCGGTCAGTCACGACAGTCAGGCGAGTGAATCACTATGCTTTAGTGATTCACTCTCCTGACTTCAGCAGGCAGGCAGCGGAGGATCAGTTCACACTCGGGATCTTGTGTGAATTATCTGTCTCAATAGGTGACATGTGGCTGACTCCCGCACTCGCTCAGCATGTGGCCAGCCTTTCGGTCTAATTCAGTGATAGGGGGCAACTACCTACATCCTCGAACAGCATATAAGAAAATGGATGGAAAGGGCCGTTAGTAGTTGAGGCGCTTTGCATGTTTATCACAGGGCACACACATATAGTTGCATCATTCCAATATTTCACTCCCATTTTATAAAGATCGTTTATATGAAGTGAGGAAGAGATTGTGTTTTTGCTCTAAACATTTTTTCTATAATTTTAAAATAACACAACTCTCAGCTTCACAACTTTTGATTTTAGAAAGAGGAGCTCTGCATGAGCTGTCACGTTGCATGGTGGTGGTGGACCCCAAAAAGCAGGCAGGAGAGAGGAGCAGGGTGTATTTGAAGATGTGTATTGATAAAAGACAGAAAACTAAATCCTAAGCAAACAAAGTTCAAAGTAGCAAACAAAAATCATGACTGAAGATAAAACATAGCAGCAACCAAAACATGACTCAAACAGACATGACAGTAGCAAAGCAACAATGACCCGAACACCGAGTGTTCGGGCAGGAGTCCTTTTATAGGCCTGATTACCTATGACCAACAGGTGTGCAACTGCCAGGGGAGCCCTACAGTGCCACCTGTTGGTCCCTAAACCGAATCGTCACATGAGCGTAATAAGTCTTACTCTTAATAATGCCTAAAGACAGCTGGGATAGGCTCCATCATGCCCGTAACTCTTGTGAGGATTACGTAGTTCAGATAATGGATGGATGATTTAAAATTGCTCTTTTCATTAACTTTTTTCGATGTATAAGTGGAGAGAGAACTTCATTGCTCAATGCTACAGTTGTATTTACTGTGCATAAACATCTTGAATGAGGAGGCAGAACATACTCCAAACATTTAGGTCACATGAAATGCGGACAGATATAGGTTTATAGGTTGATTAAACATATCTGACGAGCCGCATATTTATCCATGTCATCCATGCACGACAGATAATTCCTCTTAAACACATAATTACAAAATGTATACTGTATTGTCTTGGTCCGGACACATTCCATTTGTTTTAGATTTTTTTCATGAGCTCCACCGTAACATCAGTCAGTTACTACGCCGGTATTAATTTGACAAACATTACCAGCAATTACCTCTCCGTGAGCCGTCACCTTACCGTGGTGGTGGGGTTTGTGTGTCCCAATGATCCTAGGAGCTAAGTTGTCTGGGGCTTTATGCCCCTGGCAGGGTCACCCATGGCAAACAGGTCCTAGGTGAGGGACCAGACAAAGCACGGCTCACAAAGCCCCTTATGGAAAACAAAATCGATGGTACTCAGTTTCCCTTGCCCGGACGCGGGTCACCGGGGCCCCCCTCTGGAGCCAGGCCTGGAGGTGGGGCTCGTTGGCGAGCGCCTGGTGGCCGGGCCTACACCCATGGGGCCCGGCCGGGCTCAGCCCGAAGAGGCAACGTGGGTCCCCCTTCTCATGGTCTCACCACCCGTGGGAGGGGTCAAAGGGGTCGGGTGCTATGCGAGCTGGGCGGCAGCCAAAGGCGGGGACCCTGGCGGTCCGATCCTCGGCTGCAGAAGCTAGCTCTTAGGACATGGAATGTCACCTCTCTGCCAGGGAAGGAGCCCGAACTGGTGTTTGAGGCAGAGAAGTTCCGATTGGATATAGTCAGACTTGCCTCCACACACAGCCTAGGTTCTGGTACCAGTCCTCTCGAGAGGGGTTGGACTCTCTTTCACTCTGGAGTTGCTCACGGTGAGAGGCGCAGAGCAGGTGTGGGCATACTTCACACCGGTGGACGAGAGGGTTGCATCCCTCCGCCTGCGGGTGGGGGGACGGGTCCTGACTGTTGTTTGTGCATATGTACCAAACAGAAGCTCAGCATACCCACCCTTTTTGGAGTCCTTGGAGCGTGTGCTGGAGAGTACTCCTGCTGGGGACTCCCTTGTTCTACTGGGGGACTTCAATGCTCACGTGGGCAATGACAGTGAGACCTGGAGGGGTGTGATTGGGAGGAACGGCCCCCCCGATCAGAACTCGAGTGGTGTTTTGTTATTGGACTTCTGTGCTCGTCACGGACTGTCCATAACGAACACCTTGTTCAAGCATAAGGGTGTCCACATGTGCACTTGGCACCAGGACACCCTAGGCCGTAGTTCGATGATCGACCTTGTGGTCGTGTCATCGGATTTGCGGCTGCATGTTCTGGACACTCGGGTGAAGAGAGGGGCGGAGCTGTCAACTGATCACCACCTGGTGGTGAGTAGGCTCCGATGGTGGGGGAAGATTGGTGCCTGTCGTGGCGGCAACCCTCGTACTCGCTGGTGGACACTAGCAGTAAGGGATGCCGTCAAGCTGAAGAAGGAGTCCTATCGAGTCTTTATGGCCTGTGGGACCCCAGAGGCAGCTGACGGGTATCGACTGGCCAAGCGGAACGCAGCTTTGGTGGTCGCCGAGGCAAAAACCCGAGCATGGGAAGAGTTCGGTGAGGCCATGGTAGCCGACTTCCGGACGGCTTCGAGGAAATTCTGGTCCACCATCCGACGTCTCAGGAGGGGGAAGCAGTGCACCACTAACACGGTGTACAGTGGGGATGGGGCGCTGCTGACTTCGACTCGGGATGTTGTGAACCGGTGGGCAGAGTACTTCGAAGACCTCCTCAACTCCACCAACACGTCTTCCTTGGAGGAAGCAGAGCCCGGCGACTCTGAGGTGGGCTCTCCTATCTCTGTGGTTGAAGTCACCGATGTGGTTAAAAAGCTCCTCGGTGGAAAGGCCTCAGGGGTGGATGAGATCCGACCGGAGTTCCTAAAGGTTCTGGATGTTGTGGGGCTGTCCTGGTTGACACGCCTCTGCAACATCGCGTGGTCAACGGGGAGAGTGCCTCTGGATTGGCAGACCAGGGTGGTAGTCCCTCTTTTTAAAAAGGGGGACCGGAGGGTGTGTTCCAACTACAGAGGGATCAGACTCCTCAGCCTCCCTGGTAAGGTCTATTCAGGGGTGCTGGAGAGGAAGGTTCGTCAGGAAGTCGAGCCTCAGATTGAGGAGGAGCAGTGTGGTTTTCGTCCCGGCCGTGGAACAGTGGACCAGCTCTACACCCTTAGCAGGGTTCTCGAGGGTATGTGGGAATTCGCCCAACCAGTCTACGTGTGTTTTGTGGACTTGGAGAAGGCGTTTGACCGTGTCCCTCGGGGAGTTCTGTGGGGGGTGCTTCGTGGGTATGGAGTATCGAACCCCCTGATACGGGCTATTCGGTCACTATACCACCGATGTCAGAGTTTGGTTCGCATTGCCGGCAGTAATCCGGAATCGTTTGCAGTGAGGGTAGGACTCCGCCAAGGCTGCCCTTTGTCACAGATTCTGTTCATAACCTTTATGGACAGAATCTCTAGGCGCAGCCGAAGCGTTGAGGGGGTCCGTTTTGGGGGCCTCAGTATTGCATCCCTGCTTTTTGCAGATGATGTGGTGCTGTTGGCTCCTTCAAAAGGTGCTCTCCAACTCTCACTGGAGCGTTTCGCAGCCGAGTGTGGAGCGGTTGGGATGAAAATCAGCACCTCCATATCTGAAACCATGGTCCTCAGTCGGAAAAGGGTGGAGTGCCCCCTCCGGGTCGGGGGGGAGATCTTGCCCCAAGTGGAGGAGTTTAAGTATCTTGGGGTCTTGTTCACGAGTGAGGGCAGGAGGGAGCGAGAGATCGACAGGCGGATCGGTGCAGCGTCTGCTGTGATGCGGACGTTGTATCGGTCTGTCATGGTGAAAAAGGAGCTGAGCCAAAGGGCGAAGCTCTCAATTTACCGGTCGATCTACGTTCCAACCCTCATCTATGGTCACGAGCTATGGGTCGTGACCCAAAGAACGAGATCCTGGATACAAGCGGCCGAAATGAGTTTTCTCCGCAGGGTGTCCGGGCTCTCCCTTAGAGATAAGGTGAGAAGCTCGGTCATCCGGTAGGGGCTCCGAGTCGAGCCGCTTCTCCTCCACATCGAGAGGAGCCAGATGAGGTGGCTTGGGCATCTGATTTGGATGCCTCCTGAACGCCTCCCTGGTGAGGTGTTCCGGGCATGTCCCACCGGGAGGAGACCCCGATGAAGACCCAGGACACGCTGGAGAGACTATGTCACCCAGCTGGCCTGGGAACGCCTCGGGATCCCCCGGGGAGAGCTGGAAGAAGTAGCTAGGGAGAGGGAAGTCTGGGCTTCCCTGCTAAAGTTGTTGCCCCCGCGACCCGGCCCCAGATAAGCGGTAGAAGATGGATGGATGGATTACCAGCAATTAGGGAAAACTGCATTTTACCCTATTGAATCAGATTTGTGGAAAATAAATTCAAACAAAACTTTTTGAATTGTAAACCAAACTTTTTGGTTGAGAACAAATTTGTTTTTTTTTTGCTTCAAAGTACATTTTTTTGAACTGCAAACAAAAGACTGAACGTTTCCTCTCGGGTACATCATTTCTCATTTCTGCTCCCTCGTTTCTCATTTCCACTCCCTCGTTTCTTGTTTCCGCTCACAGGCTTTTGCTATCAACTTTTCCTTGCTCGCCTCTTGACTGGTACTCATAACAGGGAGCACATAACTCCTACTCGGGCATCTCTTCATTGGCTCCCTTTAAATTTCAGAGTTCTTTTTAAGATCGGATTATTTGTTTTCAAATTTTGAAATGGCCTCGCTCCACCTTACCTCTCTGAGCTCCTCTGCTCCTGCACACCGGTCGGTGCCTTAGGTCTGGGAGCAGACATCATTTGAGGTACCAAGAACTAAGCGAATGGGATCTTGCCTTTTCCCTTGCTGGTCCCTCTCTCTGGAATGACCTCCCACTGAACATTCAGCAAGCCCCCTCGCTGCCCATCTTTAAAACTCTTCTCAAAACTCATTTGTATTCTTTGGCTTTTGACTCATCATGGCTCAGATTTGATTTGAGTTTCTGTTTTTGTGCTTTCTACTGTCTTTGTTATTCATTTATTGTTCTATTGTTTATTGTTGTATGTGTACTATTTGCCAAATTACAAGTCACAGAAAACAAAACAAACACGTACGTATTCAGGATTTTGCCTGGCCCCCTGAACAAGACCCGGATGCAATTTTTTTATTTCAAGTCTGGCCACGTGCTCGAGACTTTGTACATGCATAGAATGTAACATTATATTCCACCCTTCTGCAGTCTGTGCCTCCCTAAAATAAATAAATAAAATTCGGGATGCACCCTGTCTGGTCTGGACTAATGGCGAAAAGATTGGGTCAGAAAAAAAAGATTGTTTATTTTCATAAATTGTGCCTTTCAAGAGCCCAGAAAGGGTTTATATCTGGTTATGTGTGGCTTTTTGGAAAACAAATGTTGACGTCTCGACACCTCCTGTGATTGTCACACTTTTTGTTACAAACCGAACATGGATCCCGTCAGAGAAGGGAAAAGTTATTTGCCCCTCACAGGAAAAAGTTTGGGCACTCCTACCCTCAGGTGACATGGAAGGGGGGAAAAAAACAACAACTTTGCCTTACCTAGCAAAGTTGTACATTACCTCTCCGTAGAAAAGAGGTTTTGAACGACTACATTTAGATTTGTGGATATGGAATTTCGCTTGAATAATTATTAATTTTATATTAAGGACTTGTTCAGTTTTTTCCTCGTTGTTGAAGAAGCCAAACTACATTTTTCCAGTAAAGCGCAAACATTAACAAACTGTTAAAACTCAACACTGAAAATTTGTTGTCATACGGACATTGCTAGAACAAGTGGATCATCGTTTCAGGGTGCATTCCACAAAACAATCAACACAGATGGTGAAGTGAAGATACAAAAAGATTTTTTTTTTTTCCAAGATGGCGCCCGAGTAGGCAGCCTTCGGCAAGTGCTCTTCAAGAGCCTTGCTTTTTTGTTCTTTTTTGTTCTTTTTTGTTCTTTTTTGCTGTTTTTGTCTTTTGTTTTGTCACATGTTGTTTGTTGTTTCATTGTGTGGACCTGATATGGACTGTTTTCAGCGCTTTTTGGCCACGACATTCGTCAAAGGAGCAGTATCTGTGCTTGGTGGTTGCGCCTTCTCGGCAGCACGCCTGTACCAGCACAGATTTTGATTGGGAGGAATGTCGGCGCCATTGACTGTCGGTGCTGGACAGACCTGGGGCGCTTGTGTTTTTTGCGCCAGTAATGGGCAGCATTTTTCACAACCCCGATTTGTTCAGTGGCTATGTCAGCGCTGTTGGACAGTTGGCGTTGGTGCGGCTGGATGGATGGCCGCTGAAGTTGAGGATGAGGAGAGAGGAGCGTTGGCGAAGAGCGCCGATGCGTATTTGGAACCGTGAGTTGCCGCTTAGAATTGAAATGGATTTCCATGGGACAGGAGAAGTGAACCAATCTCTTTTTTCGTCAATGGATGCTACAGCTTCTTGTTGACTTTGAAACTTAGCTTGTAGCCGACGTGTGCACATTTTGAGCATGACGTCTCTGATCCACTGGTTAAAGGACACTTTGATTCTCTCCTTTCATCTCAAACCGCTTCAAACAACAAAGCGTGTGACGGAAAAGTGGTTAGGACTGCACGACTGTCCGTGTTTTATGTTATGTGTTGTGTTTATTATTTTACTTTATGTTAACTGTTTTGTAAAGCGCTTTGTTACAGCTGCCGCTGTTGTGAAAGCGCTATATAAATCAGCATGTGTTGTGTGTGTGTTGTGTGTGTACTATCGCGGCGTTGCGCAGCTTTGACGTTCCTCAGCTATTCTTCAAGAGCCGGAAAGAGAACAAGCTGGTCATGTGACTTGTGCGCGTGACCACAGTCGTCTCAGCTGGTGAAAGGCCGGAGGACCGTTTTTGCTTTACGTATCGTTGATGCAGTTCTAAATTACCTTCCCGGGCAGGTATGTGGAGCCGTTTCATGTTTCGAAAATACTTTTAGCTCACTTTTGTAATGTATTCAGCTGGTATAACTTGTTAAATACACGTAGAAACCAAGTCAAATGGCGAAACGGAGCATTTAAGAGCAAAGTGGCGCTAGTTAGCTTGCACGTTAGCATCATTGAATGTGTTGGTAAACTTAACTGTTGCGTACAGTAAATAATTATTTGTTGTCACGAACATTGAATTTATTAGTGTTTTATTCCTACTATGAATAGAAATATTGAATGACACGTGAGGAGACTGGCCAGCATGGCAGATGTGAGTATTCCAGCTTCCTACGTGTTTCTTACTGTGCCTTGAGAACAAATGTTATATTTTAGACAACTTTATGATTGCGTGACCATATTCTCTTCATATAAATTTTATATTATGGTTATCAGTGTTAGTATAGCAATTCTAAAATAAGGGGTCAAAATTAATCTTTGAATTGGAAAATGGATGGATGCATTAATTTAAGATTACTGCGTCAAAGTATTTATTGAACTTGCGTTCATGTACAATTTTGAGTGGTGATCATGAAGTATTTTTGGGGGACATTTTATTTTTATGAAGCATATGGAGGGGTACGTAGAACATAATCATAGAGTGGGAGTAAAGTTTACACGACCCGCACAGAGGAGACTATCAAAGAGGCACTGAGCATGCGAATTGTAGAGTCAGCAAAGACCCAAAATAAGTATAGTACCTGTAAAGTAAGGTATACAGTAGACTTTTCACAGAAGTCTGACAAGAACTGTGTTAGGGTGGAGAGCCAGCAGTTGTGAACAGAAAAGTTCTATTAATTACAATTAACCCTCTGACGTTAGGACGGCCCTCCGAGGGGCCCTCCATCATCTGTCAAAACAAATCGCTGATGCACGTCGTCATGTGTGAGCATGTTATACATTTTTTAAAGGCTGAGTTTCTGGAGATTTGAATGGTGCCCAACATTTTACAATTGTCAAATTTGAACTGGAACTTGGGGAGACCTCAAGTTTTGATCCTGTAGTGTTTTTTTAAGTCCTAATCAAATATTCTGAATTCATTTTCAAGGCAGATTTTGTGAAAAGAAATTGGGCGAATATACGTTTGGCCATTTCTTTCTGTTTTCAAACATCCATAGTTCAGTGACAGGAGCAGTTATACAGATTCTGACTGTTGGCGGGGGGATATTCAAAATGATAACATTTTGAGTATTTCATAAAGAGACCAAAACTTTGCTGATACTTCAAATGGTTCAAGAACAGCTACACATTTATTTTGGGTGCACCTTTTTTCAGGCGTTTTTGGCAAAGTTGCTCGACATAAAATAAGATGGCGCCAACGTTGGCAAGTTGGCACCTGTCCAAACCCCGCGCACACGCTTATGGTGGACGGCAGCCTTGGCAAAGAGCTCAAAGTCAAAAGTACATTAATTATGATCAGCAATGATATTTGCACTATTTTGCACCACAGAGGACTTAATATTTGCAAAATCACAGCTCTCAAAATTATTTTTAATCAATTTAGCTTTAATAAGGGACTTTTTTGGTCAATATATTTAATTACATAAAATAAAAGGCAGACATGTTTACCTAAAAATGCAAAATTTCTATTAGACGAAGCAGAGAGAAGATTGAATGTGATGCTTTATGAATGTTTTTGACAGGAAATGTTGACAAAAATGCCTCTAATTTATATTTGTCAACTGTGCGCATGTAAAGCCCTTTGAGACTTTTCTGTAAAAAGAATTTCAACATACACACTGAACAAATCTAATTATGTATCGTCCATCTAAGACTTTATTTTTTGTCTATTTTTGCCAGTGATTCTATGGCGAACAGTTAAAAGGTGTCCCCTCCCTCTGGCCCAAAATCAGCTGGGATAGGCTCCAGCACACCCGTGACCCAAGTGGGCATGAGAGATAGAGAAAATGGAGGGATGGGGCAATGGTTCTCGTGGTCACATCTCACAATCATGTTAATGAAACCAACAGTGATTTTTTAACAAATTGATTCAGGACCCTTTTCGAGGGGATACACACCTTTTATGTACTGTAACACCTTTGGATAACATAGGACGTTGGGAACATTGGGCAGTTGGTCTTAAATTTAATTTTACATGGAATTATGTCTTTAATTTAAACTGGAGGAGACCCCCCCTCCCTTTTTTTTTTTTAAATCAGTGCAAACAAATTTCAGAAACCACCAAAATTCCAGGAATTCTCAGTTGGCTCTTGATGTCGAAACCTATGGTGAGATTCATCATAATTACAGCACTTGGGTGTACACTGTCAGTTTTAAGGATTGAGAACGGCCAACTTTTGAAGGCAACAAACGACACACAAAGTAATATGTGTAGTGGCATAAGTGTAAATCCTTGTGTGGCACGAGAAAGCATTTGAAGTCACCACCCTGCTTGTTTTTCATTGGATAGTTCTGTGTTCAGTGTTTTTCAGAGAAATGTTTACTGTAACTATTACTTTACGACTGCTTTTGCATAGGTTAGTGGTAGAAGCATCCAAATTTGGGTTACATTGGTCGTAACAGAACTCTGTCAAGGACCCCCCTGTATCTTGTGTTATATGTACAGTTTGTCTGGTTCCTTTGCAAATGTTTTTTTTTTTTGTTTTACAGGAATTAAAAAGATACCTGTACAAACAGTTGCAAAGGTATGTGGAAATAATAATGTGATGTTTTTACTTATTATACAGTTACAGTTGATAATTATGTTAAGACAGTGGAAGCACAAACTCAATTTGTTCAGAAACTGTCTGCAATCCATAATGGAAGCAAACAAAAGCAATTGTTTCCATTTAAATGAATGGAAATATAACTAATCCATTCCAGCCCCAATGCCAAGTGGTTTAGGTGGCACCTAAGGCGTCTGACCATGCCAAACTGGGAGCGTCTCATCGAGACGGCGGACAAGACCTCTATGCTGGAGCATTGGTGGCGAGGAAGACCATCCGTCACGGGTTACACATCAAAATACAAATCATCATATTTTGTTGGCCATACAAACTGAACTCTGTCCGCAATTACTGCAAAACAGAGTGTTTACTTCTTTTCAAAACAAAAAAAAAGCACTAAAACAACTCAGGGGAAGTTCCGCCCATGCCTGCCAGCAAGAGCTTTCCGGGCTGCCCTTATAACAAAGTCAAATGCACATGTCGCTTGTGTGGGAGATGTACTGTGGGCTAATTTGGAGTTTGGAAAACAAATTAAACAGTTCATGAACTGAGCTTCTGTTGTGATTTGTTGTCTCCTTTCATGCAGTGTTGAGGGTCTTCACGCAATCGTGGTTACAGACAGAGATGGAGTTCCAGTTATCAAAGGTATGAAAACAATTTGCAACCCTTTGGACATGTTTTTTTACATGTGGCCAAAAATTAGGATTTTTTTTCCCTGCAAGACAATGGCAAATTAAAGAAGAGGCCGCAAGTATTATAAGAAGTGGAAGTATTGATTCAAGTCATGTACTTCAGTGAAGGTGAAAATGAAACCATAGACCAGGGGTGGCCAACCCGCGGCTCGCGAACCGAACCGCATGTGGCTCTTTGGCTGGTTCAATGCGGCTCCTGGGCTTTCACATGACAAGCGTCGAAAACACCTCGGCAGTGGCGCTGCCATTCAAACGAAGGCGCTAAATACACAGAACGCACTACGTCAACCTATCCTCACACGCGCGCGAGGACGGGATGCCCATGTGTAAGATGTGGCTCTTTACAGTAACACAGTAAAAAAATTGGCTCCGTCTCTGACTGGTTGGTCACCCCTTCTATCGACCCCTAAACGTAGTGAAACGCACACCAAAAAAAAAATCTCAAAATTTGTCCCTCTTTTATTAACTTTGTACTCATCAGAGAAGAGGAAAAAAAAACATTTTGTCTCATGTTGTGCTCTAGCTAGTGTTGACAAAAAACAAAATATGCCCGCACAGCTTTGCTAACGTAGTGAACTAAGTAACAAATCATTTTCAATTAGCTCCAAAAATACAGAATGCCTGTATTGTTTTTCCAGATTAGTTCTTCATCTCTGTTTTATATTTACGTAAAGAAAAGCAAGTAGTTGGTGTTCCTGTAGCTTCACCTGATTGAGGTCTATTTCTCCATTCTTCCTATAGTTGCCAATGACAACGCTCCAGTCCATGCGCTGAGACCAGGCTTCCTGTCCACGTTTGCTCTGGCAACAGATCAAGGGAGCAAGTTGGGCCTCTCCAAGAACAAGAGTATTATCTGCTACTACAACAGCTACCAGGTCAGACTGTTTCTGTTGTAACGTACCGTATTTTCACGACTATTCGACGCATCGTACTAATGGCCGCAGTCTCAGTAATGCGTGACATTTCTGTATTTTACACATACAAGGGACGCATCGTACGAATGGCCGCAGTTTTACAGTGGTAAAACATACGCCAGCTTAAACATACGGCATGCATGCGCGCACTCTAACACGTTAGCTTGAAGCATACGGTAGCATGCCAAGACATACAGATAAGATAAAAACACGTTTTTAAAAAGGCAACGAAAGCAGAACTGAGTTTGGGTGTATTTTATTTAGCCATCGTACAATGTTCTCACGTTTTTCGATCAATCATCACCCAGAAATCCATTAAAGTCCTCATCCTCTGTATCAGAAGCAGGGGACTGCACATCTCAGTTGTCATTGAATGCATCACATGCTAGTGTGAGTTGCTATGCATTGCCGAGCGGAAAGAAGGAGTAGCAACAGCAAAGTCAACATTTCTCTCGTGTGAAGCTTTCCCACATTTGAAAGTAAAGAACAGAGCGAAACATGGTGGCAGCGCGTGTGTGTGTAGAAAGAATTGAACAATTGTGCAAGTACCGTAATCCATCAAAAACGCCGCATTCCCTCTCGTTGTTGCGTATTGTGGCGTAACTCGCCAAGTGCTGCCTCTCACTCTTTGTAAAGTTGTGTTTGCCACCGATCATCCATTGTTCCCATGCCGTTTGCAACTTTACTTTGAACGCCCGGTTGATGCCAATGTCCAGCGGTTGGAGTTCTTTCGTCAAGCCTCCGGGAATAACGGCAAGCTCAGAGTTCATTTGCTTGACTTGTTTTTTCACCGCTGCTGTGAGATGGGCACGCATGCCAAAAGCATAACCGGTGGCTTTAAGTTTGAACTGAGCTTCGTAGGCGTGCGTGTCTTTTTGTCGAATTTATTTTCAGGGGTTCTTAGAAACCAAAACCGGAGTTGTTTTGCAACAAAGCACATTGCCACACTCTATACAAGTGTTGGTACTGGCTTGAGGCGTCCACTTACACGCCCACCCTTCACCATTGGCGGACTAGCTTGTCTGTCCTCTCTCTCCCTCTCTCTCTTTCTCTCTCCCTCTCCATATATGTATGTATACACGCCCACCCTTCCCTGATTGGCCGACTTCTTTCACAGTCACTTCCGCCTTTTCTCTATATAAACAGCGTGTCGGCAGTCAGTCAGATTTTGGAACTCAGCGCATATAAAGGACGCTCCGCACCATAAGGCGTACTGTCCATTTTGGAGAAAATTTAAGACTTTTAATGGCGCCTTATAGTCGTGAAAATACGGTATATATACACGCCACCCTTCCCTGATTGGCCGACTTCTCTCCCGCATGGCTGGCCACAGTCACTTCCGCCTTTTCTCTATATAAACAGCGTGTCGGCTGTCAGTCAGATTTTGGAACTCAGCGCATATAAAGGACGCTCCGCACCATAAGGCGTACTGTCCATTTTGGAGAAAATTTAAGACTTTTAATGGCGCCTTATAGTCGTGAAAATACGGTATATATACACGCCCACCCTTCCCTGATTGGCCGACTTCTCTCCCGCATGCCTGGCCACAGTCACTTCCGCCTTTTCTCTATATAAACAGCGTGTCGGCTGTCAGTCAGATTTTGGAACTCAGCGCATATAAAGGACGCTCCGCACCATAAGGCGTACTGTCCATTTTGGAGAAAATTTAAGACTTTTAATGGCGCCTTATAGTCGTGAAAATACGGTATATATATACACGCCCACCCTTCCCTGATTGGCCGACTTCTCTCCCGCATGCCTGGCCACAGTCACTTCCGCCTTTTCTCTATATAAACAGCGTGTCGGCTGTCAGTCAGATTTTGGAACTCAGCGCATATAAAGGACGCTCCGCACCATAAGGCGTACTGTCCATTTTGGAGAAAATTTAAGACTTTTAATGGCGCCTTATAGTCGTGAAAATACGGTATATATATACACGCCCACCCTTCCCTGATTGGCCGACTTCTCTCCCGCATGCCTGGCCACAGTCACTTCCGCCTTTTCTCTATATAAACAGCGTGTCGGCTGTCAGTCAGATTTTGGAACTCAGCGCATATAAAGGACGCTCCGCACCATAAGGCGTCCTGTCCATTTTGGAGAAAATTTAAGACTTTTAATGGTGCCTTGTAGTCGTGAAAATACCGTAATTGGAAAATCTACTGATCGGAGAATGGTTCTGAAACACTTGAAATGTAGCCAATGTGGAGAACTTT
Source organism: Hippocampus zosterae (assembly GCF_025434085.1). Classification (NCBI taxonomy): domain Eukaryota; kingdom Metazoa; phylum Chordata; class Actinopteri; order Syngnathiformes; family Syngnathidae; genus Hippocampus; species Hippocampus zosterae. The sequence continues at coordinate 21,098,571 of NC_067464.1, read as the reverse complement.
CTGGAACACAAACACACACACGCTTGCGTCCAACGTGTGTGGCAATCATTGATCCTGACATTTATGATTGAAAAGCACCATCTTCATCCATCCATTCTCTGAACTGCTTCACCTCACTTGGTCACGGGCGTGCAGGAGCCGATCCCAAGTGTCTTTGGGCGAGGGTGTACGTGTGGTACACCCTTCACTGGTCACCAGACCATAGTGGGACACACTTTCACACTCACCATCACACCGACAAAAATTGTGGACTTCAACCAACCTACCGTTTATGTTTTGGGAATGTTTGAGAAAGCCTGGAGTACCCACGAGACATGGGGCGAACATGTAAACAGGAAGCCCAGCTTCAAACCCACAATCTCGGAACTGTGAGGCGAATGTGCTAACGATTCGCCCACTCTTCCAGCACAGCCACCTTCTTGCACAGGATAAATAAACATAGACAAGAAATAAGCCTCAACTCAGCAAAGTTGAGGTTTTTATTGTGTTGGATTAAGAAGTGATGGCGTATGAGGATTCCTTGCGTCTCCAAAATATTTTTTTTCAGGAAACCTAAAATAAATTGGGTTTTCAGGAAACCTAAAATAAATTGTGCATTTGCTGAGTCTTTAATACAGTGCACTCCGCTTAATAGAACACCATTGGGCCGAAGCGCTTCTGTTCTACTAAGCGGGGTTTCTATTAACCGGAGACACTTTATTAGGTACACCTTCAGACACGTCGACGACCAAGTTATGCACGCAGAAAACCCCCTGCTGACGAGTTAGAAGAGATATTTCGACTGTGGACGTCCATATCTTTAATCAAACAACAACTTTAATCAACTTCAGTCAAACATCTCAAATCACGAGAAAAATTTCGTTACTTTTGTCTGGAAACAAGTCCGTAATTTTGCGGTTGACTTCCCGCTCAATGCGCTGGATAAGAGGGAAGTCCTGGAAACCGCGGGCGTACCTTCTGAGAATCCGGCAATGCATCGTATCGTCTGAGTATGTCCTTCTTATCCGCAGGTGATAGCCCTCGTCTCTTGAATGAAGTTGAAGCCATTGTGACGTGCGTGTGTCTATGTGTGGAGTGACGCATGCTACCTGTTACTGTATACGGCTAGAACTACCGCGTTTTCTCGCGATAGTGGTACAGTATCGCGATAGCTACACTTCGTCTCTCTCTCGTCTCTTGAATGAAGTTGAAGCCATTGTGACGTGCGTGTGTCTGTGTGGAGTGACGCGTGCTACCTGTTACTGTATACGGCTAGAACTACCGCGTTTTCTCGCGATAATGGTACAGTATCGCGATAGCTACACTTCGAAAACCACTAGTTTACAATGTTCATTGCTTACGGCCTGTTCTATTAAGTGGAGATCTGTTCTACTAAGCGGAGTATCTTTATAGGAAATTGCATTAGGCAAATCTGTTCCAGAGCCTTTTGCTCTATTAAGCGGATTACTCTATTAACCGGTGTTCTATTAAGCGGAGTGCACTGTATTGCCTCAGCTAACAGAGCAAGCGATTGTTGCAATAAATATTGGGCAATAATTCACACACACACACACTACTGAATAATAGTATTGATTTGGGCCAAAATAAGCATTTGAACAAATTTTTATACATTACGTTTTGGACTGACAACAACAATATGTAAATGTATATGGATCATTCTAAATTGTATTGTTTGACTGGTTGGCAACTAGTTCAGGCTGTAGCCCAGCTGGGATTGGCTCCAGCTCACACCCCCGACCTGTGAGAGAGAAACAGTAGGCGCTGTGAAATATTTGGCTCTCTCCTGATTACTGCATTTGTTGCATATTTATCATGTACAAAGGTTTCAGTTCATCAAACAAATTTTAATATCACACAGAAACTACCCAAGGAAATGCAAAATGCAGTTTTTAAATGCCAATATAATGAAGGCACAAAAACAAAAATTCAAAACTACCTGTCCCTATGTGAAAAAGTAATCAGGGGACGGCCACTTATTAAATCATAAAGTAAGTGTGGCAAACGACAGTTTGAGGGAAGCTGAGTTCAATTTCACAAACAACACCCGAGCAGCACATTTGTTAAATCAAGAAATCACATAAATAGAATCTATCAAACAAACTGAAGTCGGCTATAACATCTCAAGAAACCCTAACACAATCAATCTCCTTGTCTGCTGTCCTTTTATATGATGGTCTGACTTGTCTATTGTCTCTTGTGTTCAACAGATTGTGCAGTTCAACCGGTTACCGCTTGTCATCAGTTTTATCGCCAGCAGCAATGCCAACACAGGTAAACAACAGTTTTTCTTCCCTTTAGCGATTTATTGACCAGGTTTTGGCCCCTCACCGTGAGATGATGAGGTGTGACTCCCCTGTCTTTTTTTTTCCAGGTCTCATCATGAGTTTGGAGAAGGATTTGGCTCCATTAATAAATGAGCTGAGACAGGTCGTAGAAGTGACATAAAGTTAGACAGACCATCAAAGCCTCAGAGTCCCACAGAGGACTTTCCCAGGGTTTGTGTTTGTATCTTTGTCACTTCAATCATTATTTAATATATACACTCTGTGCTGTGTTGAAAACCATCCGATATTGGAAGTCTGAATAAAGGTTTGATTTTAATACATCAAATATTTTTTTATATCATTTACACAATGCATATTTCTGTGTGTAGCGCTTTCACTGCGGCTGGAGTTCGAACAAAGCACATTCCAGGACATTTAACATTTGAGTTTGTTGATCCAATTTCCAATCACTGCGACAAACCATTGAGGCAATGGAAATGCACAATCCATAATTCACCATTTGCCTCTACCTTTTTTCATTTTGGTTCCACACAATCTGCATAAAACAATACCCGACACTGAACCATCATAAATGATTATCTTACAAGTCAGTCCACATTGGTCCACTTGCGGCAGTATACCCAACTCATTTGAAACCGTGTTTAAATGTAGCATACCGTTGTAACAAATATGACCCCACAACAAATGCAGAATTTTTTACTTTTCTCCACTCTGCTTCAAAAAAGGCTACAGGGATGAAAGGGTCCCACTCTTTGTTCAGATACTAGAGCACAGCACCCCCAATGGGACGTGAAAACGGGACACATTTCTCATTTTTGTGCACAGGACTAATTAAGTTGGCATGTCTTCAACACGCATTTGCAGATGCGTTTTTGACACCCTCTTTGTGTTGACACCATGAGTACACAAAGAAGCATCTTGGCCTTTCTCCCTACACAAGGATTGCAACATTCCAAGAGAGGACAGACACTGATAGAAGAGATTATCCTGCCCATGAAGAGCCATTTTGAACCACCTTCTTAAGATACATATGGGAATTAACATTTTGGCTGTCCAACTTCAATTGAAATGTTTAGCTGTCAGGATGCATTATCTCATGTTTTCAAGCAGGCATGAATTCAAAGGAGTGTTCAATAATTTTTCAGGCTTTTTAAGTGGTTAAAAAAAGTAACAATTCAAACGTAATATTTTTTTTTAGCTCTGGTATTAAAACAGTCAACGTTTTAAAAGGTGAGGTTGTTTTTCAATGCAATTGTTTCTATTTGTAGTCGTGGCTATAAAATTGCATCAAAAACTTTCACATTCCTGTTATCACTCCAGTCCAGGACTCGATCCCGGAACTCCTCGGTCCAAACACATGATTTTTGACACTCGACCCAAAATTCAAATTTCAGCGCGGGGAGCTCATCCACTCTGACAAGAATGACAGCCACCATACCGCCCAGCACAGAACATCCCCCCGCCACCTGAGGAAATACCGGCGCTAAAACTAAATAAAAATACATTTAATAATAAATTGATCTAAAAACTGAAAGACTATAAGATTACCGTAGATAAAAATAGCCTTAAATTAAAAGACTTAAAAATAAATAAATAATTCAAAGCTAAACCAAAAAGGTGTGCCTTGAGCCTCCTCTTAAATACAGTGACACCCAAGTTCTTTTACATTGTGAGGGTTTGAAATTTTACAGTTTTGGAAAAAGTTTCTCTTGCTGACCATAAGGGCTGATAACTAAAACCTCTGTTTTGAGCTGATTGAGCTGGAGGAAATTCTCTGCCATGCATTACTTACTGTCAAAAGTACAATTGAAAACTTGATCAATAGACCCTGTGTCATCAGGAGACTTAGACATATACAGCTGTGTGTCATCAGCGTAGCTGTTGAAGCTGATGTGTTTCCTGATGACATTCCCAAGGGGAAGCATACAAAGATTAAAAGGTTTTGGGCCTAAAATTGAATCTTGGGGATCCCACATTTAATTTCATGGGTTTTGGAGGAACAAGTAATCCATACTTAGACGTGCAGGGTTCGATCCGGGTCCCAACCTACCTGTGTGGAGTTTGCATGTTGTCCTTTAGCCTGTGCGGTTTTCTCTGGGTTCTCCATCGTCTTCCCACAACATGTGTGGCAGGTTAATGGAACACTTTAAAATTGTCCCTAAGTGAGCTCGTGTGTGTGAGAATCGTTGTTTGTCTCGGTGTGCCCTGCAAATGGCAACAGAGACTCTGGACTGTTGCACTGTTGAAATTATACATCTCGCAAGAATGAGGAAAGAATTGCACTTGCAAAATTACAACAATTAGTGATCTCAGTTCCCAAACTATTAAGTGTTTTCAAAAGTTGAGGTGATGTAACACAGTGGTAAACGCAGGGGCATTGAGCTTTTGGGTGGCCAAGGCCACTCCTTGTCGCTCTATGGCAGTGGTTCATAACCTGGGTTCGATCGAACCCTCGGATCGAATCAGTCTCGGGGGTTCGACAGAGCCTCTGCCATGGCGGTTAAGACACAACCGATTCAACCTGTCAATTTGTTGTGACACACCCGCTTGGCCATCTGGGGGACCCTCATACCTCAGGGAAAATATTGTTTGGGATTTTTCTGCCAATTTCACGTTACACATGTGATAGTCTTAGATCCTGGCTGATAACTCGTGAATCAGGGCATGAGACTGAAGTAGGTGAGATACAAAAAAACCCCAAGAAAGCATTATCTAGTGCAGTAAATTAAGCTGCAAAATTTTGCTTTTTGTTTAGATCTTGCTTAATTCTAAGTGAGACAGGTATTGTTCTGTTTCTGTTTGTTCTGTTTGTTTCTTGAAATTCAACGAAAAGAAGACAGAGGTGATATTGTTTGGTCCCAGTGGCCCTTGTACATTCCATCCTGTAGACTTGGGCACCCTGTCTCCTTATTTGAAATCAATGGTCTCAAACTTGGGCCTTAAACTGGACAGTGATTTCAAACTCGATCGGCAAATTGGTGCCGTTGTTAAATCCAGCTTCTTTCACCTTAGACAGCTGGCCAAAATAAAACCTTTATTCTCACATGAACACTTTGAGACAGTAATCCATGCCTTTGTCACATCCCGGCTCGATTACTGTAATGCCCTGTACTTTGGAGTCAGCCAGTCCTCCATTAAGCGCCTTCAGCTGGTCCAGAATGCCGCTGCTCGCCTCTTGACTGGTACTCGTAAGAGGGAGCATATAACTCCTACTCTGGCATCCCTTCATTGGCTCCCCATTCATTTTAGTTATTTTCAAGATCCTCCTCTTTGTTTTCAAATCTCTAAATAATCTCACGCCACCTTACCTCTCTGAGCTCATCCGCCCCTACACACCTGCCCGGCGCCTCAGGTCTGTGGACCAGTCTTTATTAGAAGTACCAAGAACTAAACTGAGGCTCAGAGGGGATCAATCCTTTTCTGTTGCTCGTCCCTCTCTCTGGAATGACCTCCCACTGAACATTCGGCAAGCCTCCTCGCTGCCCATCTTTAAAGCCCTCCTCAAAACCCACTTGTATTCTTTGGAGTTCGACTCAGCATGATTTTACTGCTTGGTGCTTTCTACCGCCTTTATTACCATTTTGTCTTACTGTTTATTGTGTATGTTAAATCGCTCCATGTACAGCACTTTGTATGCAGCGATGGCTGTTTGAAAGTGCTCTATAAATACTGTTGACTTGACTTGACTTGACTTGGATAGTTGAGTTTTATTTCATGAAACCCTGACTGTGGATGGCCATCCCCCTGAAAAAATTCGGGCTACGCCCCTTAGAACTGTTGTTTTTTTAAAATGTTTTGAAAGCATCCATTCTCGACACCGCTTATCCTGAACAGGGTCATGGGGAGTTGCTGGAGCCTAGCCCAGCTGACTTTGGGCGGAAGACACCACTACACCCTGAACTGGTCGCCAGTCAGTTGCGTGGCACATACAGAGACAGACAACCAACCACATCCACACCATCATTGAGTGGGAACCGATCCCACGCTGCCACGCTGCCCGCACACAAGTACGAGGGTACAACTAGACCAGGGGTCACCAACCTGGTGCCCGCGGGCACCAAGTCACCCGTAAAAACCACACCAAGAGCCCGCCAGTGCTAGGATTGTGATTTTCTAGTTGAAATTATGATTTAAAAATGCAAATATGGGCATTATTATGAGGCATCTTTAAGATGATCAGAGCCTGAAAATTAAAATAATTATGTATATAAAATAACACATTCTAATCTTATTAAATGTAATTTGTACAAATGTTATTTCAGACGTATCAATTTGGTTGCCCTTCACACAATCAGGACACATGAAGTTCTCACTATCAAAAAGGTTGGTGGACCCCTGCATTGGACCATCAATGACGTTTTGCAAGCACCAAGGTCAAAATTAGTGATTTGCAAAACAAACCCAGGATCAGAGCATTTACTATCTTGTCTTTCTTTGTATTGTATTTAACTGGTTACAGGTGGCAAATCATTCTATTTTATTGACGTTTTATACAATTCCCAACTTCCTCGTAACTGGGGTATTCTCTTCGCAAGAGTGGGCCGACGAAACGACCACGTCTGTCAATGAAACGGGTGTATAAAACGTGGGCTCGTGACACACGCGTGAGAAAGAGAGATTGCCTCCGGCTTCGTGCTTGTTGCATAATTGTGTACAGCAATACCAGAGTGGCATCACATGGAACCAATGCCCAGTTCAAGGTTGTTTGAATTTAGCGACTGACATGACAACACAAGTTAAGAGTGGCAGTTGATCAATTTATGCAGATGAAGCCCAAAATGTATCTTACAAGTGAACCTCACGCTTTCAAGACAGATGGAGGAAGATCTCTAAAATAGTTTTCTGTCGAGGAATCACATGGAACCAATGCCCAGTTCAAGGTTGATTGAATTTAGGGACTGACATGACAACACAAGTAAAGAGTGGCAGTTGATCAATTTATGCAGATGAAGCCCAAAATGTATCTTACAAGTGAACCTCACGCTTTCAAGACAGATGGAGGAAGATCTCTAAAATAGTTTTCTGTCGAGGAATCCTAAAACACCAAAATCAAGACAATTCAACGTCTCCAGAATTGGTGTTGTTGTGTCCCGTGGACAGTAGAGGGTGCCAACATCTCATACACACGCACTGATAAATGAGCAATGTTTTTGATATGAAATGTTTTATCGACCAAAACTGATTTTACTGTGACTAGTCAATAAAACGGAACACGGAAACACAACAGGTTTAATGTAGCCAATGTAACGGAAACGGGTTAAAGACTTTTTGTGAATACATCGTATAACCTAATTCTAATCGCGATGCTGTGAGGATATGATGACGTGCATAAAACAGTAATCCATAATCCACCACCATGGGAGTAGGATAAGTGTATGTGTGTGTGTGTGTGTTGGGGGCGGGGGGGTCTAGAAATGAAAATACACGTGCGAAGAATGTTAATTTTTAATGTTCAGTGTTAATTTATTTGCAACATTTTGAAGGTTTTGAATTAGCCTTATACCGTAATGTGTCGGATGAGGCAGGAGAGGGATGTGACGCATACGGGACGGTGACCTACTTCAAACAGAGAACACTCGAAGCCCTCAATCGATGAGCAAACAATAAAATGATTTTGTTTTCTTCAACTGATATGATATTTTGAGACCATGTGAGGGTTCCCTGGGGTGGAACGATCAATCGCAAAAGAGAGGAAGGAAGGAAGGGAGCGAGGGAGGGAGGGGAGGTAAGGGGGAGGGGGTGGCAGGAAAAAGGGAATAGGAGTTTTGGGTTTTCCATGCATCTAGATGTCTACTGCACTCGGAGAAAGAATTCTGGGACCGTATCGGGATAACCGGAGAGACACACTTGGAGAAAAAGCAGCGAGGAGAAGGAGAACGTTCTTTTTTCAAACGGAGCGGTGTGAGCAGCAGGAATGTTGCCGGTGAGTTTTTGCAATGATGGGATGAACCACACATTTGATTATTGCTTCGGGCCAACTGCAACCAGTGATGAAATCCCCTATATTTGTTTTAAATCCAAGTGGGAGGAAACTGTAACACAGGCGCAAATAGTTCAAATGTACTGTTATCGCTAATAATCAGTGGTGTCCTATAGGCATTACATTGATTGTGCGTTTAATACTCAGTAACAGACCAAGTGTTCCGAAACAACAGCAAAACTTGAACCTTTATCTTTTTTCCTTTTTTTTGTGGGATCATTATGTTCCATAATATATATATATATATATATATGTGCGTGTGTGTGTGTGTGTGTGTGTGTGTGTGTGTGTGTGTGTGTGTGTGTGTGTGTGTGTGTGTGTGTGTGTGTGTGTGTATATGGGCGGCCAGGTAGACCAGTGGTTAGCACGTCGGCTTCATAGTGCAGAGGTCCGGGTTCGATTCCTTCTCCGGCCTCCCTGTGTGGAGTTTGCATGTTCTCTCTGGGCCTGTGTGGGTTTTCTCCGGGTGCTCTGGTTTCCTCCCACATTCCAAAAACATGCGTGGCAGGGTGATTGAACACTCTAAATTATCCCTAGGTGTGAGTGTGAGCGTGGATGGTTGTTCGTCTCTGTGTGCCCTGTGATTGGCTGGCAACCAATTCAGGGTGTCCCCCGCCTACTGCCCGAAGACAGCTGGGATAGGCTCCAGCACCCCCCGCTGCCCTAGTGAGGATCAAGCGGCTCGGAAGATGAATGAATATATATATATATACACAGGTAAGTTACTGACAACTAGTTCATTCCTATCACCTGACTTCCAGTGTGGGCTGTTTGCTCTCACTTCATGACTTAGTACACACACACACACACACACACGCACACACGCCCACGCATGCACACACACACATTTGACAAGCAGGGGAGACAATGCTGGAAGCAGCTACACTAGAAACAGAAAGCGAATCCACAGTACTTTATTATATCTTCAGCAACAAACTGCAACAGTTCAGCTTTATTGCTGCTATTTCTGACACATTTAAAACAAAATACATCCAAAAATAATATATTTGCAAACCATTATGAACCGTTTCCTTTTTACTTAGAATAATTATAAATATCAAATGTTATTGTGCTGAACACAATATAAGTGGCATCAGTTGAATAACTAAACATGCTGATGTCTCATACAATTGAGAATAGATACGTTAACAACACATCACTTTCACCAGGCATGTGTTCCGAGGCCTAATCATTCAAGAATTTAGCGAAAATGACAAATTCTGCCTATCAGGTGGTTTTACGACCTTGGTACAACCCTACTTGGTTGTACACTCTTCTCATGAGTTGGGCTATGCAGAACTTTGTGGCTCTCGACATAATAAAGAACGCAGCTCTGATGGACGTTGCTGAGGACGGTATTAGATCAAGGAGTTCACACCGGGGTTTACTGCAAATCACATAGGGGAGACTGGTTGCTGACAGGAGTTCTGATGCGAAATTTTTGGCTATTTTGTGGAACTCTACCTCAACTCTTCATACTGTAGGTTCCTGGAGCAATGTGTGAATGAAGCCTAACTGCTGGAGTCTATCTGGATACAGTGCATTCCAGACCTCATCTCGCAGATGTAGGGTGACACGAAGGTTGGGCTGCTCTCTTGCAGTCACAGTGAAGATTCTGCATGCGGTTGACCTTTTCAAGCAAGTGCTTAAAGCAGTGGTTCTCAATTATTTTCTGCCATTCCCCCCCTAAGAAGAAAAAACATCTCACCCCCCCATGACTATAAAGAGTATCATTTGTCCATATAATTGGTATAAGTACACCTCTGCATAACATTGTATCCTTATCAACGTATAAGAGAATAAAAAAAAAAAGAAATATGGACCATCTTACAACAAAGAATAGGTTTATATACTGTAACAGAAAAGATTTAAAGTGAATCTGAAATTCAAAAATAAAATTAAATCCTTAATTAAACTCAAAATACGTCTTGACTGACCATGTCAAACCATGCAATACTGAAAAATAAAATTACATAAAATCAATAATAATGTTGTTAGGGAGGGGCCAGCCAGGCAGCCTCCTTAGCCAGGGTGCTCTGCACCTCACACCTGAGACTCGTCAGCTCACCACCCACCTGTTGCCAATCTGCTCATTTGGACTGGTATAAATTGACTCACAGACCATTCCTCAGTGCAAGTTGATGCTGTCACCATACCAGTGGGCTCTGTTGGAATCACCTGCAGTTGTCTCGTTCCATGACATTTGTGATGGGAAAACGAAGCTGCATGAAGCAATGAGGCTTTCCATCCAAGTGGTTCGTTGCTGGGCCGAAGCATCATGAGGCTTTATTTGTACTCCTGCGCCATCATGTGGAAAATAAATGTCACGACAGTGATTAAAATGATGTAGAAGTAAGACCAGGCTAAAAAAAAAATCCAGCCCGACCCTGCCCGAGCCCGACCAATTAACTTGATTTGCAGGTCCGAGCCCGAAGCAAACCCGACGTTTTCCTATTTCATTTGTGATGACTTTGATCAAGAATCCACCGCTCCAGTTGGTCTTCCAACTCGGGCCACCTCGCCTTATTTCCACGGAAACTCTGCTTCGTCTTTTTGACTTGGCGAAGCTCGTTCTCCTGCTTCCTCCATTTGCGAACCATGGATTCGTTGACATTAAATTCTCTGGCCGCTGCTCGATTCCCATGTTTCACTGCATAACCGATGGCTTGGAGTTTGAATTGCGCTTCGTAGGCGTTTCTCTTTGTGGAATTCATTTTCGGGGGTTCTTGGAAACCAAAACCGAAGTTGTTTTGCAATAATGCACATACTCACATTTTATACAGGTGCTGGTACCTGCTAGAGGCGTGCCTTTAGCGTCCACTTACACGGCCACCCTTCACTCATTGCCGGACCCACCCCATGCGTGCCTGTCCTCACTCACGTCCACCTCTCTTCATATAGGAGGTGCAACCTCAGAAATAAGACCACCTATGTTACTGCTCAAGGTGGTCTTATTTTCGGGGTGGTCTGATTTCTGAAGTGGCATGCAGTAATGATAATGCAGAAGTAATGTGGCTCACATGCAACAATATACTGTAGCGTCATGTACACACAATGAGTAATGAATGATGGAATGTACATGCAACTTTATTGTACATAAAAGAAATTTAAGCATTTGAATAGTCTATGTACAGTATGTATAAGGTAAGAGAAAAAAAACTACAGCTACAAACTATGGTTCTTAGAGGAAGTAACTATCCAAAGTAGATTGTCGTTTCTTGCTATTGTGTTTCAAAGCAGCCTCTTGCAGTCCAGACTCTACAGACAAAATGTTGCAAAGGATGGAGTCTAGACTGTTGGCAATAGCAAACTGCTTCAATTCCCCGGCCCATTTCATTGCTTCCGTGTAGCTTTTGATCAACGGTTCTGCTGGACATGGCTCATCTGGCTCCTCATCGTCTGACTGCACGGTTTCTCCTCTGGTGGCTGAAGTTTTGGTTGTTTTATACTCCTCTACTAAGTCTTTCTCCCATCCCTGTTGGAGATCTTCAATAGCTGGTGCCTCTTCATCTACAGTGGTGTACTCGTTGAGGGATAAGGAGCTCTCCAGATGCAGATGGTCCACTGTGTCTTGCAAGAGCTCACCAAGCTGTGTGAGACTGTCACCTTCGTCAGGAGTGTCACTGCAGATGCTGCCCTCTTCTAAAATAACACCAGCTTTTTCAAAGCAACGCTTTATGGTGTGTGCCTTCACATTCTGGACTGCAGTGTGAATCCAATGGCATGCATCTAAAACGTTGATGCCCTTTGAAATTTCTGATGCAGAGCCCTTTTTAATTTGGCACAGTACAGCACGAAGGAGAGACGTACGATAGTGGCACTTCATGTTCTGGATGATGCCCAGATCTAGTGGTTGCAACACTGATGTAGTGTTCGCTGGTAAAAACTGCAGCGTGACATTAGAGAATTCCGAAGCAGCTGGGTGACAGGGTGCATTGTCCAGCAACAACAACACGCGTCTCTTCTTTTTCTGCATCTTTGCATTGAACGCTGTCAGCCATTCGTGAAAAATTTCACTCGTCATCCATGCTTTGCGATTTGCTGTCCACAACACAGGCAGATTTTTTATGTTGACATTTCTGAAACAGCGAGGCTTCAGACTCTTGCCAATAACTAACGGCTTCTCAATCTCTCCTGTGGCACTTACACACATAACCATGGTTAAACGCTCTTTAGCTTTCTTTCCACCAGCACACTACCCAACAAGTGATTTATCAGGTAGAGCTCGATAGAAAAGGCCTGTTTCATCCATATTATAGATGTCACAGGGATCATACCCTCTTGTGAGTTGAGGTAGCCGCTGTTTCCAAGCATGGACTGTCTCAGGATCTACGCTGGCTCGCTCTCCTGATAGTTTAGCGCCTCCAATGTTGTGCCTTCATTTGAAACGATCCAGCCAACCGTTGGACGCTTTAAAGGCTTCGTCCTTTTCAAGCTCCTTTGCGTATTCTCGTGCCTGTTCCTGGATCATCTGTCCGCTGATAGGGATATTCTGGCTGCGCGCTTTTTGAAACCATCGCCAAGTTAGCTCGTCCACGTCGTCGTAGTCGCTTCGGTAGCACAGGCGCTTTCTCGAAGAGCTAGCGTTCGCTTGGTATGCGTCGAGGAGCTCCCGTTTCTTTTTCAAAATGGTTTGGATTTGAGTTTTTCCAACTCCAAACCGCTCAGCTAATGTTCGCCGGCTCGATCCTGGCTGCTCACTGGCTCGAATAACTTCTATTTTCTTTTGTAGGGTCAAATCAACTCTCTTCTTGCTTGCTGCCATTTTCACTCCTGCTCGTAATTATGAGGCGATAGCTTCCTCGGGACCGGATATCGCGGTTGCAATTCTGAATTCCGGGGTGGTCTCATTTCTAGGGTTTCAATACAATACAATACATAGGCGTTCTATTTGGGACTGTACAAAACCGGTCGTATTTTTAAGGTGGTCGTTTAAATGAGGTGGTCGCATAGCGGGGTTTCACTGTATGTGCACGGACGCGCTTCACTGATTGGCCGACCTCTTCTCCGCATGCGTGCGTGTCGTCACTCACGTACACATTTTCTCTCTCTCCATATATTTACATATAAGTGCACGGATGCGCTTCACTGATTGGCCGACCTCTTCTCCGCATGTGTGCGTGTCGTCACTCACGTACACATTTTCTCTCCGTATATTTACATATAAGTGCACGGACGCGCTTCACTGATTGGTCGACCTCACTTCCGCCTTTTCTCTATATAAACAGCGTGTCGGGTCTCAGCCAGATTTTGGAACTCAGCTCATATAAAAGACGCTCCGCTTTATAAGGCGTCCTGTCCATTTTGAAGAAAATTTTAGACTTTTAATGGCGCCTTATAGTCGTGAAAATACGGTACCTTGGGTTTTATCCTGGAAGGGGGCAAGACACGGGCAGATCCTAGTAAGATCCAGGCGGTAGTGGACTGGCCTGATCCCACATCTCAGAAGGAACTACAGAGCTTCCTAGGGTTTGCTAACTTCTACAGGAGGTTTATCCGTCACGACAGCAGCTTGGCTGAATCCCTCACCAGATTAACCTCCCGGTCCCAACCGTTTGTTTGGTCACCTACAGCTCGCTCCGCCTTCCAGTTGCTGAAGGAGAGGTTCACCAGTACCCCTGTTCTTCTCCATCCTGACCCCAAAAGACAGTTCATTGTGGAAGTGGATGCCTCCGACACCGAGGTGGGGGCTGTGCTCTCTCAACGGTCGGAGACTGACCAAAAGGTTCACCCCGTGCGTTCTACTCCCGCCGGTTCCTTCCTGTTGAAGTGAACTACGACTTTGGGGACCGAGAGCTGCTGGCGGTGGTGCTGCTTTGGGGGAGTGGCGCCACTGGCTGGAGAGTGCAGAGCAGCCATTTACCATCTGGACGGACCATAAAAACCTGCCATTCATCAGGGCTACCAAGCGCCTCAACAGTTGACAAGCATGGTGGGCCAACTACCTCAGTCGGTTTGACTTTACACTAACCTATCGCCCTGGTTCTCAAAACTCTAAGGCAGATGCCCTTTCCCGACAACACCCACAGGAGCCTGCTACAGCGGAACCCCTCCCCATCCTCCCTGCGACAAAGGTGAGAGGCGTGGTGACCATGAACCTGGAGGCTGTTGTCAAGCGTGCTTTACGCTCTCATCCTGCTCCAAGCAACGTATCCTCCTCACCGTCTGTTCCAAACACTGTTCGCTCTCGGGTACTCTATTGTGGCCATGCTAGCCGGTTTGCTTGCCGCCCAGGTGTCCATCGTACCTACACCTTCCTGGCTCAGAGGTTCTGGTGGCCCACCGTGAGGAGAGACGTTAAGGAATTTGTTACAGCCTGCACTGTCTGTGCTCGCAGCAAGGCTTCCCCCCGCTGGTCTGCTGCAGCCACTTCCTACACCCAGTTGGCCCTGGTCCCATGTGGCCTTGGACTTTGTTTCTGGACTTCCCCCTTCTGAAGTTAACACTGTAATCCTAACGGTAGTGGACCGTTTCAGCAAGGGAGCAGGCATTTTTTCAAGGGGTTAGGCGCTTCTGTTAGTCTCTCCTCAGGATATCATCCCCAGACTAACGGGCAAACTGAGAGGATGAACCAGAGCGTGGAGTCCTTCCTTTGTTGTGTGGCCGCAAAGAAGCCTGCCTCGTCAACCAGGTTCACCTAACCGGTTGAATATGCAATCAACTCCCTGGTCTGCTCCACCACAAGACATCCCCTTGTGGCCTCCTCTTGCTGCCCCCTGAGTGTTTAAGTGAGTCCCAGTTTTCTCCCTGAGTAAGGGTTTCGTTTCCTGTGGACATTTTCCCTGTGGCTTCTTCGTGCTTCTTCCTGAGTGACTTTTCTAAGACTCTTCAATAAACTATGGCAAGTTTATTCAACTATACCTGTCTGTTGTCATGCTATTGGGGTCACATCCAAACCCTAACAAAGGCATTGGAATTGATCACCAACATTAACTCAGGAGCACAATCTTAAAAAAAACTTTCATCTGCAAAACATAAATATATAAAATAATTTGTGCAGATTTCTTTTTTTTTTTTTAATCAAAGATTATGTCTGGATTAATGGCTACAAGCAGCAGTTACAAAACTGGATTGTTGACAATATTTGGCACGTTTTCAGTGAAAAAAAAACTCAAGCACTCTATCAACGGGATTGAGGTGCAATTTCTTTAAGTGACGCCTTAATTCATTTGGCTTCATGCTGTTCGCTGTCTTTCCTCGTCACCTACCGTAGTCACAGTGAAGCCAAGTACTACTACATACGCTTCGTCATATATCCTCCTTTCTCAGTCTCTCTCTTCTCCTGTCGACTTCGTGTGTACACTTCATACTCATACTCTGTGCCGCGTGCAAAGTGCGCATGCTCAGTGCAAAAAAACACAGAGCGAATGCTCCCTGTGCAGTGCGCACTCTGCCAAGGAGAGCACCACTGCCCCCTAATGTAGTCGAGGCATAATTTCACTTTATTCTTGGACAGTTAAAAAAAAAAAAAAAGTTCCCCGAGGCCAAACGCGCCCATGTTGATGTAGCCTCGCGCCCCAGTATTTGAGAACCATTTGGCTGGGTTGGCCCCGTGCCTGTGTGTTTTTTTTTCCCAGGTACCCCGGTTTACGCTGATCATTTAAATTAGCGGTTTTGCAGCAGGGAGAGATGAAAAACACGCAGGAAAGCGAGGACTGGAGTTTCAGGCTCCTGGTCTAGATCAAGTCTTTCTTTGGTGTGTTGCCATCCAGTTGTTCTCAGGACAAGGAGTCTGGCAGCTCTATGTCCTTTCTTTTCATGATTGTAATGTCGTATGTCACTGGAATGACAGCTACGTTGTCTTGATGCACATGGGAGTGGACGGCAGCGGCTTCTTGATGATGTCTTTGAGCGGCCTCCATATGGCGTATCGATGACACCGTGGCTCTATTAATGCTTTCAAGAATCTTGTCCATGTTGGAATATTTTGGGTGCACACTTGATCGCCGAGTATTCTCAGCCTTCTCAACTTTACAAAGGGAGTGTGAAAGGTTGTCAGGGTGGGTGATGCTTTATTCAGCTCTGTCTGGAGAAACCCAGATTCAGCATCTAATTGTGATAAATTTGCTTCTGCTATGCTGGAGATTACATCCGTTCTGGTGTTTCTGCTTGATTACCTTTATTTACACTGTTTGGTTCAGTGCAAATTCTGATCTGTGACACCCACCATAAAGATGACCCACTTCGTGGGCTGTTCTACCTTTGTGCTATAACCACTTTCGATATCTAAGATAATTTCTAAATGATCTTTTCTCTGAGTGTTGCTGGATGCTGCAAACTGGATGCACAACACCTCTGGCATTTCCATCAATTTTGATTTTATACTTCCCTGGCAAAGTCCCCCAGAGCGTGTGTGTTTTGGAAAACCATCCAGCCTTACTAATCTACAGTGCCCTGGAAAAGTATTTCCCCCTTCCCGATTTCTGTGTTCTTTGTATATTAATCATAAGCAAAGGTTTTAGTTCATCACACCAATTTTATTGACAACCCAAGGAAATTTTAAAATGCAGTTTTTAACTACCAGTTTAATTTAATAGGGCACAAAAATAAATCCTAACCACTAACTGTCTGGATGTGAAAAAGAAATTGCCACCTGAAGCTATAGATGAGTTGTGCCACAGTTGGCAGCAATAACTGAAATCAAGTGTCTGCGATAATTGGTGATGAGTCGTTCGACGTGATGGAATTTTTGTCCAATTTTCTTCGCAGAATTGCTTCAACTCCATCAAATTGAGGCAATTTGATGGAGCATCTCAGTTGGAGCATTTCAGTTGTATTCAAATCCAGACTTTGACTTGGCCACTCCAAAACCTTAATTTGGTATTTTTTTGTGAGTCCTCCAGAGGTCGACTTGCTGGTGTGTTTCAGATCGTTGTCCTGCTGCATGGTCCAAGAGCGCTTGAGACTGAGGGCGTAAATTCATTGTCGGACGATTTTCTGGTGGACAGCAGAATTCATTGTCCCATCAATCACAACAAGTTGTCCTGGTCCTGCGATAGCAAAGCAGCCACAGACCATCACACTACCACCACCATGTTTCACTGTTGGCATGATGTTCTTTTTATCAAATGCTGTTCCATTTTTACCCCAGACCTAACAGGCTGCACAACTTCCAAAAAGTTCAGGTTTTGACTGATCAGTCCACAGAATGTTTTTCCAAAAATCTTGAGGATCATCAGATGTTATTTTAGAAAATTTGAGACGACTCTTTGTGTTCTTTTTGGACCAACCAGTTATCGTGATCATAGATAAAGGGCAGAGGAAAGCTGTTGTAGTGGATGTAGCGGTCCCAAGTGATGGAAACATAAGAAAGAAGGGACACAAGAAAGTCGAGAAATACCAAGGGCTCAGAGAGGAGCTGGAGAGAGCCTGGAAGGTTAAGGTGACAGTTGTGCCTATGGTGGTCGGATTTATATACAGTATATAAGAACATTTATATACAGTGTTTTTACATTTCAAACTCTTGCGAAGTGTCTGTTGCTTTGGCCACTGTTCAGTGTTCACCTTGTCCAACAGTCTGTTCTGAAATATCTCAGAGGTTGTTTTGCATAGTTGTGCCTTTCTTCCTTTGTTTGAAAACATTTATCACTATTCTCTTATGTTTCCATGGTCTTATGTAGTTGGCAAATGTCCACAGGATCCTAATTCTCAACATAAACACAGTCCAATGTTTTGTCAATCTCATGCTTGTGATTCACAATCCGAGCCACTCTGCATGTTATTTATCTGTTTATTATCCGACGAGGCAAGTGGCACCATTGAAAATGAAATTCACATGGCTGCAGAACCTCAACAAACTTTTGCAAAGTAATACACATCCAAGGCATCACAGTCAATCTTGGGGTGCTCAAAAACTGTGGTCGTCATGGCTAATTGGTTTCTGTACTTGATGGACTCCCGCTGTTGTGTGACAGCTGAATGACTAAGACAGACAAGAAAGATCAAGTCAAAAGGGAGTGTACAAGTTTTCTCTCTCTACATTCCTCCCAACCGTAAAACTCATCCTAATATTTTTAGTGCATTGTTCAGGGTTGACAGGAGCCACAAGGAAGCATATTTTGTCTGTCTATTTTGTCTTCAACCACCCTCCACACTCAAAGTATACCAACCATAAATTACAGTAACACTACAAACTAAAATTCACTTACATTCACTGCTACTGAAGTTTAAGGATGACTGGATATGGTAATGGCTCCTTTTGCTTTAAAGGGGAGCCACAATATGGCTGTGGCTCCATTCGCACTGCAGGCCGTGATGCCTAATTCTGAGTTTTTGTTAAATCTGATCTTTTTATATATTCCTGCTCACCTTACAAAAAGATGTGACTTCTCATGTGTGACATGACACGCATGCGCACAAAGTGTTGATAAAAGATATGTATTTGGTATCTGGAGGGGCTCATCTGTTTCTCATCTTGTATTGCCAGAGTAGCGAGGTGGGATGAGCTGTGGAAATATTTTGGGAAAGTTAGGTGATGCTCCACAATCTCCACATTTTATGGAGATTTCTAACTAAAGATAACGTCATTTCTTTGCTGCGTGTAAAAATGAACGGTCTGCAAGTTTCAATTACTTCTATCACCATAAATATCAAGTTTGGGGTTCATTTTTCCAGCGGGATTAATTTATAGTCAAATATAAATTTAGTAGATTCACAGACTCCAGCACCCCCCACGACCCTTTGAGGATAAGCCCATCGGAAAATGGATGTGTGTGTGTGTTTGTGTGTATATACAGTATATATGAATTATAGTCCTTATACATACAGTAGAAGTCATCTCTGTTGTTTCTTTGGCTACCTTTTATGCACATGCGCGCGCGCACACACACACACACACACAGACACACACACACACACACACACACACACTCACACACTTCTGTGTCTCCTATCAGCACTGATCAATAGACGAAAGATATGAGGATGTGTTTTACTGTTGGGAGAAATGCAGGGAGAGAGAACTATTCCACTCGTTTTTGACCATCTTTCTTGTCTTTTGCTTATTGCTTATTTTTGGAAAGCACAACAGTCCACTTAATAGCCAAGGAATTCGATGTTTTGTTGTCTCCTGTGTTTGTGTGCATGCCAGTGACTGGCCTAAGTTGGGGATGTTTCGGTGTGTTCTGCATTTTCTGAATGGGTTCACTTTGTTATGTGTTTATAAGAAATGAGAGGTGCAATGATCAAAGTACAACAAGTTACTTTCAATGTAAGTGACAATTATTTTTGATGATCAATTAATTGGTTGTATATTTATAATTAATAAAAAAATGTATCATTTGAAATTGTCCAAATCGTCAGGATTTCAGCTTCTCGCCAGTAAACGTTCTCCAATTTTTGTCGTCCTCAATGAATGCTGACTGACTGCTATTCACCAAACTGAATCATAATGTTTGAAACCATGTCCTAGTTTTTCAGAAAGGGATGGAATTTAAAAAAACAGATTAATCAATTGAATGACAAATAATCAACAGATTACTGAATTCTTCAAATTTAATTGCAGCCATATAAGAGAGGTTCTTATTCTTCAGCTGTCATGGTACTTTTCCTGGATTTCAAGTATCCCTGACGCCCTAATGATGGTTGCACAAGGGGTGTCTGTTGCTTTTCTGTTTCCGTCTCTCAATTCTGGTCCCGTATTTCCCGTTCTGATTGGTGGGGGCGCAATGACGGTGGCAACAACAGTGTAGGCCGGGGCCTTCTGCGGGCTTGGATGAAGTGTCCATTACCTTAATGTTTTGTTAAGCTCTGTATCACTTTTGGTTGTATGACATAAACATGACCATACGAGTGCATAATACTCATCAGAGCAAGCGCAAACTGTTTTAGAGTCTTGGGGTCAGCACTGCATGTTCTGCTTCATTTTTTTGCTGTTTATTGTTGACATTTCCCATGTGAGTTTTTTTTTTCATGTGAATTAAAGGCAAAGGTACCTTCTTTAGTTTCCTCACTGTTTTCTGGATGTGGAACATTCTTCAGTTGGCTGTAATCCCATGTGATTTGTTTTATGGCTGTTTCAGTGGAATTTTCTTGTGTTTGTGATCAATAACAATTTGTAGCATTCTGAGAGACGTGTACACTATTTTGTGTGTATGGCAGGGGTGCTCAATACGTCAATCGCGTTTGAACGGTAGCCCGCAGACTGTTCCCAAGTCGATCGCGAGGGGTTAGGGAGAAATGGAAAAAAAGATTTGTGTGCTTGTTAATAATATATATTTTTGTGTAAATGCACACTGAGCATCCAATCAGTTTCACTTTTACAAAAAAAGTATTTAAATGATTAAATTAAATTAAATTAAAAAGCAGGTCACCTTTAACCTAAAATGGTGCATGATATGCATCACCGGAAATTGTTAGTGATCAGCACTCTGCAATTGCAGCTTGTGATAACAGCTGTTGCGGTTCCTCTTTTTTTTAAATTATTTTTTTATTTATTATTATCTCTGGTCAAAAAAGTTTGGGTACCTCGAGTGCATGGTGTCATCGGCATATGAGAAACATCTGTGAAAAAGGATGAAGACCCATGTGCATGTGACTTCCATCATCTCAAAACACTGACCCAATAATCCTGATCTGAGTGAAATCTGAAGCTTTGGTTTGAAATATACATTACATAATTCAGGTTTGGTGTTGAGATTGCAAAAGCAGTACCAGAAATGTATTTAATATGAAATATCCCCCCTCCCCCTTCTAATCAATATACATCTCTAATACAAAGCAGTGAGTCAATCATGAAATCAATTTTTTGACAGTGGATACATGTGTCTCATTTCCATCGTATACCCTGTGCCTGCCGACTTGCAGCTAAGATGCACGATGTGCCTTTTGGGGCACATTTGACTGTGCTCTATCAATTCTGCCTGCAAACCGTGGCCCAGCATTTTACTTCATCTCCTGCACCATTAAAATTGTATTGCTTATTTTGGTGACACTTTATAAAAAAAAATCACCAATGATTTGTGTTGTAGCATCGAGAGGTTCGGAAGGTCAATGAATGAATGATTTGTGTTGTTTGTGCGATGAACAACACTGCTGTTGGAAGTTTTTGGGTGTAAATGAACAACAACACATCTGCCAGTAAGACAAAGTCCTCCTCTGCTTTTCCTGGAATTTAGCCTAGTCCTTTTACATATAAAAAATGGCCCAATAATAAGTTGACTAAAAAAGAAAGTAAGTTATATGATTTGAATCCTTTACTTTTTGTGAGTATGCAGTACTCATATTAGCATAAATACATTGGATTACATTAGAGCTGCAACTAATTGTTAGGTTAATAATCGATTCATCTGTTGATTATTTCATCGATTAAGACTTCTCTGATGTAAATCATTTAAAATTCTATCCCATGATAATAAAAATAGGGCATCATTCAAAGTGACAGCGCAGAAAATGCACAAACATGAATTACTCATTTGGTCTGCAACATGTCCAAAAATGGACAATGTTGATCATTGTTACCATCCATCCATTCATCCATCCATCCATCCATCCATCCATTATCTGAACCGCTTTATTCTAATGAGGGTGGCGGGTGCGCTGGAGCCTATCCCAGCTGGCAGTCGGCAGGATACAGCCTTAACTGGTTGCCAGCCAATCACAGGGCACACAGTAAGTAGTATAGAAAAACACCATCTTTAAGAAACGGTGACATGCAAGAAAAGTCCCTGATTAGTACTGACTCACAAGAATCGAACTCTCAAGACTTGATTAGGAGCGGTTTGTATCACTCAGGTTAACTGTCTAGTAGAGGGAAGCAAAATTATGCCATCAGGAAATGTGGATAAATTGACCAAAATTGTACACTGAAATACTCATAGCTCACTTCATGTACATTTTAGGGTATGGCTGCCCCAAACTATTTTGTATGCCTTAGAGCAGGGGTCCCCAAACTTTTTCCTGTGAGGGCCACATAACATTTCCCTTCTCTGATGGGGGTCCGGTGTCAGTTTGTAACATCAACGATCGTAGGGGAGCTTAAAAAAATTTTTGTTTCCCAGAAAGCCACACGTAACCAAATAACCCTTTTCAGGTTCTTTACAGAAAAAAAGGCAGGAAAAAAATAATAACACTATTATGAAATAAATAATAACTAAATAACCCTCTCTGAGTTCTTCACAGAAAAAACAGGAAATAAATAATAACTAATCAACTCTCTCTCTTTATAGCCCCTTGAAATCCACAAAAAAAGAGTTCTGCCATCTTACGAGAACACCACCTATCTTGTCTTGTTTATGTCTGCTACCATCTTGTTCTACTAATTGATCTGAGACAACTAAAACACTGAAACATTCTATGGTGTGTAAATAACTTTGTGACCTTGATTTCAACCCTATTTGCGTCATGGGTCATGCTAACACAGAAAGAATGGCATGACTCAGTGGAAAAGTTGTCTCCAAACCTGAGGGTTGTGGGTTCATTGCTCATTGTGATGAGTGTTTCTTTTTTTTTAAAACTAATGAGGTTCAGCCCGGTGGTCGAGTGGTGAGCGTGTCGACCTCACAGTGCAGATGTTATGGGTTCTGGTCTTCCTGTGTGGAGTTTGCATGTTCTCCCCGTCCGTGCCTGTGTGGGTTTTCTCCAGGTACTTCGGTTTACTCCCACATTCCAAAAACATACATGGCAGGCTGATTGAACACTCTGAAATGTCCCTTGGTGTGTGACTATGAGCGCGGTGGTTGTTCGTTTCTGTTACCATTTGATTGTTACCGGTTCTTGCATTTAGTGCACACCATCGAAATCTCAACATGAAAACATGATAATTTTCGCCTGGTTGTATTACTGTAGTTGCTGTAGTGGCCCCCACAGTAAATGCTTAGCAAGGGGCCTCCATGCAACAGGTGTCAAGGACTGCGGGACGTAAATATCTAGATCCATGCAACAACAAACCTGTGATGGAAGATATTTATTATTAGTGTGTGTGTGGGGGAGGGGGTGTTGAGTGAATGGACAGTAAAAATAAAGAGATCAAATTAGGAAGACTGTGACTTTGTTTATGACTCTTAGTTATGACATAAGCTCCCATCAAGCTTGAGAGTACATTAATGTAATGGACTCATAGTGCAGTAATATTTTTTTTTCGTGTTTGTTGTCATCGCGACCACTTCTCTTCTTTGCTAAGCCACCTTTATGTCTACTGATCGAACAGAATAGTCGCTGGGTCGGCATGTTTCGAGCATGTTCCCTTATCATGTGACGTGTGTGTATATGTTTGCATGTACGTGACAGATGGTTGCCACTGGATCATCTATGTCCCGTCACTCATTGTGTGTAATACTGCAGTTTGTCCCCTCTAATCACTCCCATACAGAATCATAGTTCCTGTGTTTGGAGAGTCTCACTTTGTACCACTGGCTAGTACTAATGAGTCTATTTCAGATATACTAGAAACACACACCGCATAGTTGACCCCCACAGTGGACACCCACTATTTGGGGCGTCCACTGCGGGGACAAAGCCCGCCAGCGACAAGCCAACTCCTGCTGATAATTGACATTCCCTTAAAAGTGATTCTAATTGCCCATGTTAATAGTTTAAACCATCAATATACCACCATTTTTTACTATCATCGCATTTGAAACATTTACAAACGTCTTGAAAGATTGATTTACCCTTCGAGAAATACTGGCCTACTTTGCTTTACAGTTAGGTTTGTCAATCAGAAATGATCAACAACATGATGCTGTTAAATCTGAATTCACTAGCTGCAATAAATAATTACGTATCTTCTGCCGTCTAGTGCCCGAGCACTTGAATATTCATTCTTTCGCTCTAGGTCATGGTGTCAAACTCAAGGCCCGGGGGCCGGATCTGGCCCGTCACATCATTTTATGTGGCCCGCGAAAGCAAATCAAACTTGTTGACTTCTATGATGCTTGCTAAAGTTTGGATCAAACTTCCAAATTCTCGTATGTAATACATAAGAGAGCTATTGTAAGTTTTCTCGTTACCAAAACCCTCATTACAGTAACTTAAACTATAGCTGAATAAACCGGTCTTTTTGACATCTTTACATGGTTTCGCAGCCTTCCAAGAGAAATGTTAACTTTAATGTGGCCCACGCCAAAAATGAGTTAGACACCCCTGCTCTAGGTGATTGGCATAGATAAATTAACAGAAACAACTACACAGTGGACACTATTTGGGGCGTCCACTGTGGGGACAAAGCCCGCCAGCGACAAGCCAACTCCTGCTGATAATTGACATTCACTTAAAAGTGATTCTAATTGTCCGTGTTAATAGTTTAAACCATCAATATACCACCATTTTTGACTATCATCGCATTTGAAACATTTACAAACGTCTTGAAAGATTGATTTACCCTTCGAAAAATACTGGCCTACTTTGCTTTACAGTTAGGTTTGTCAATCAGAAATGATCAACAATATGATGCTGTTAAATCTGAATTCACTAGCTGCAATAAATAATTACGTATCTTCTGCCGTCTAGTGCCCGATCACTTGAATATTCATTCTTTCGCTCTAGGTCATGGTGTCAAACTCAAGGCCTGGGGGCCGGATCTGGCCCGTCACATCATTTTATGTGGCCCGCGAAAGCAAATGAAACTTGTTGACTTCTATGATGCTTGCTAAAGTTTGGATCAAACTTCCAAATTCTCGTATGTAATACATAAGAGAGCTATTGTAAGTTTTCTTGTTACCAAAACCCTCATTACAGTAACTTAAACTATAGCTGAATAAACCGGTCTTTTTGACATCTTTACATGGTTTCGCAGCCCTCCAAGAGAAATGTTAACTTTAATGTGGCCCGTGCCAAAAATGAGTTAGACACCCCTGCTCTAGGTGATTGGCATAGATAAATTAACAGAAACAACTACTTTTTGTCTTCTAAAATCAATATTTTTTCATCCAAACAACTGATTTTGGATAATTTCCCACAGCACGCCTGATATTCTCTCAAGGTACAATAATGTGCCTTGGTACACTGGTTGGGAATCCCTGGAGTACTCAACACTACAGCTGAGTTATCCTCCTTGACCACTGCTACCCACAAATACTAATTTTCCCAATTTTTCCCAAACACACATATTCTCTTTTTAATCGGTGGTTCACTCACGCTAGTTTCTTTCTCTGTTTTTCAACTTCATAAAAGCGCACACAAATGTAGTAGCGTTTCTGACTCATCTCACTTTTGCTGCATGTGGGTGCGGTGTCAAGAGAACAACAAAAAAACTGTTGACGGCAACCTCTCACCCCAGTCAGCTGTTCAACTCAGGGGTAGGTGCAGCGAAAGAGCTGTGCCAAACTGTCAAATAATGATAATTGAATTGCCTCAGGGCGATATTGTGACCATGTTTGTTGTTAGAGCGAGTACTGATTTTGCGGGACGCCTGGATGCTGTACGTGCACGCACAACGCCACAGCGTTGGTGCGTATAACATGTAGATGCATGAGATGGGTGCACACAAAGTAAATTTAAAAGGACCTGCAAGAAGACTTCCACTTACGAGTGATGAAAAGGTGGCCACTGTGAAGTAGGCACTTGGAGACTGTCTTTGACACCCAATTGGGCCTCTGTGTGTTAGACCCCTGCTGTCTGTTTTACTGACATCTGATCGTCGCTAGGGCGGCTCGGTAGTCCAGTGGTTAGCACGTCGGCTTCACAGTTCAGAGGTACCGGGTTCGATTCCAGCTCCGGCCTCCCTGTGTGGAGTTTGCATGTTCTCCCAGGGCCTGCGTGGGTTTTCTCCGGGTGGTCCGGTTTCCTCCCACATTCCGAAAATATGCATGGCAGGCTGATTGAACACTCTAAATTGTCCCTAGGTGTGAGTGTGAGTGCGAATGGTTGTTCGTCTCTGTGTGCCCTGCGATTGGCTGGCAACCGATTCAGGGTGTCCCCTGCCTACTGCCCGGAGACAGCTGGGATAGGCTCCAGCACCCCCCGCGACCCTAGTGAGGATCAAGCGGTTAGGAAGATGAATGAATGATCGTCGCTATTTAAATCAGTGTGTAGTGTCGTGCAGTGTTCTGTTGGCATTTCCTTGAGCGTAGCTCCATCTAGTGAAGGGGTCTCAAACTCCAGTCCTGGAGGGCTGCTGTCCTGCATGTTTTCCAAGTCTCCCTGTTGCAACACACCTGATTCAAATGATCAGATCATCAGCAAGCTCTGCGGAATCCTGACATTGAACCTGTTCATGTGAATCAGGTGTATTGCAACAGGGAGACTTGGAAAACATGCAGGACAGCGGCCCTCCAGGACCTGAGTTTGAGACCCCTGATCGAGTGGATGCATTGTGGTTTGCGTCTTATATTGCGGTGCTTCCAATATATGAACAAAATTACAAAATAGGCCATTCATTGAAGGTGCGCCTCATAAGCGAGTGCGCCTTTTAGTGAAAATACGGTAGTGTTCGCTACTTATTTGCAACCAGAGCAAAACATAGGTCCCACGTCTATCACATCTGACATCTGTTAAGTCAGGAAGAAACAAGGCAGCAGAGCGCGCATTCACAGTTGGATGGGCTAGGGTTTTACACACACACACACACACACACACACACACACACACACATCCGTGTGTGTATCAAGTCAGTGTAGAGTAGCCCCTGTGGGCGTCTGAAGTTATGGGTGCCACTGCTTTCTGTACAAAGAGGAGGGAATGCTGGGGTGCGACTGTTGTTTGAGCCAACATTTATGTATTTATTTATTTCTGACACCATGAATAATTCCAAACACCAAGCAGAAGAACACGAGTCGAGATTCAAACAAACCTGTGGCATCTCAACTGTGTATCATGTACTGTTCTTCATGAACATTTTAAGTAATTAATTGTGTGTCAAGATCAGTCTCAAAACTTTCACTGAACATTACGTAAAACCTTTTATGAGTTACCCAATACCAGAACAAATAAGGCTCTCACGTCGTGTGTCAGTTTAGAGCCAACGAGAATTCCGTTTGAGAAGCACATGACATGACACGATTTAAAAAAAAAAAAAAAATAGGTAAAAAACTTTGGTGATTTTATTCACACTACACCTCAATCGGTTGGATAGCGGAGATTCATAGGAAATTGAGTCCCAACATCCTTTTTGACGCAAAGCAAAATGGCCCAAAACAACTTGTTTTCCGTTTGCTTTGCAATTCCAGTCAGATTTATCGAGCATTTATTCACAAAAGAGTCTCAAAGGGCTTCGCATGCCCAGAGTTGACAAATGTTTGTGACATTCCCTGATCTTAACCCTACATGAGGGCAAAAAAAAAAAAATCTGGGGAAAAATACGAAACCTTGAGAAGGGGCTCCAAAAGGGTCAATCTCTCTTCAATTATGACCAAGTTGCAATCGGTGCCGACTGGGCAAAATTTAACACAGATCGGTGTCATATAAAGTTCGTTACAATTGTATCGGAGTCCATTTTATAAGATCACGCGCTGTAGGAAGACACCTTCAGACAAAGTAGAAGTGGGTCCTCCTCAATACCTTTCTCTGGTTGGTCAATGCGGAAATCTTCATCGCGGCACTTCCAAGGCGGTGGTCCACCTCACATCTTGTCCCGGGTCAGTCAGTGCCGAATCTGTTCAGCGACACTTAGGCCCCTCTCCACGCTGGGAAGGAGAGGGCAGGAGAAAGAAGTGACTCTCAAATGTCTTTGGTCCCACAACTTGCAATTTCTCCGCTGTGGGAAAAATAAAGGTTTTCTTATCTTATCTTAAAACAGGCCAACACGAAGTTCAACTAACTGCAAGAGTATACAAACCGGAGAGCCATATTGTTGCCTGTTTTAGATCCTTCCCCATTCCAATACACCTGATTCAATTGCTCATGATTGTTTCAGGCCTCTACAGTGCTTTCCAATGAGTTGATCATTGGAATTAGGTGTGTTGGAATAAGGAGGGATCTAAAACTGGCAGGACACGGCTCTCAAGGAACTGGAGTTCCCTACCCCTGCTCTAGAACTTGTGGACTTCTTTTTGTCTCTCGGTATAACTAGCGGGTTGTGAATGAAGAGTTTGGAATGGAACATAGGGTACCACTAAGAAGACAAAGATGATGCTAAGTTATGTATCATTTGATCAGTTTCAACTGTGCCAAAAAAAAAAAAAGCACCAAGATCGAGCAATAGCAGTATTGATGAGGTGTTGGAGTATTTAACTAGGAAAATGTCGATAAATTTCAACAAGTGTTTGTTGCAAAAACAAAATAAAATAATTCTCTTAGCCTCGTACGACTGGGTGCCACGTTGACGGACAGGGCATGCTCATGCAGGACGGACGGTTGTGTCAGCATGCAACTGCACAATGTTCTCTCCCCCTCTGTTTCCCTGCACTCTCACTGAGCAGCGAGTGCAATCCTTTAAACAACACTGCATTAAGGCAACTTTTCTGACTTCGTGGATTTATTTCAATAGTGGCAAATAAGTTCATCAAAATCATTAACCCTTCAAGGGACAGCGGTGACTACAATGGACATCTTATCATGTTATCAGGTTACATGATGTCATTACTGCTGCTTGAAAGGGTTAATAGTATTTGCTGCAAGGAACATTAAGATAAGAAAACCTTTTGTCACGTTGTGCACGAAGCGATAGGATAATTGCTTCGTGCACAACACAAAATAAGGAAGTGGATCCCCGAAATGCAGACACCAAACAAGGTCTTCGTAGAAAAGGGTTTAATATACAAAAATTCGCACCGACAAAGTAGTAACATAAAGTGCTGGTCAAAACAAGGACCAGAGGGCACAAAAAATGAATAACAAAAAGCGCTTGCACAAAAGGCAAGGGGGAAAATAAGAATCGCGAAGGCAAACGAAAAACTATGTAACCACTACACGCTAGTGATGGGTCCAGCGACACCGATGCATCGACACATGCGCCGGGCTCACAGAGCAAACCACGTGTCGATGTATGTGCTGCTTCATTACGTCACGTGATTGACATGTGAACTGCATCGGCTGTGTTGACACAGTCCAGGCTTCTAATTGACACACCGGCTGCGTTGACACAGTCCAGGCTTCTAATTGACACATCGGCTGCGTTGACACAGTCCAGGCTGCTAATTGACACGTGAACTGCACCGGTGCAGTTTAGACTGCATCGGCTGCTTGGCACAGTCTAAAAAAGCGCCACTTAGTCCAGGGGGCGTCAACTCAGTGCAGAGGGCATTGACGCAGCAAAAGCCCGCCGCACAGTGTTTATAAGGAAGTACGTCTGGCGACACAATACCACCTGCCGAAACAAGCCAGACCTCACTCACGCTTACTTGTCGAAGTTCGTGTCAGTGCAGACTTCGTGTTCGTGCCTTGCCTTCCTTGCCGATTATGGAGCAGAGACGCAAATCATCCGCCGTGTGGGACCCTTTTGATGTCCTGGAGAATAAGGTATTATTTATTTATTCAAATCGCCTTCTGTCGCCGAGAGCCTCTCGGCGAGAGGCACTCGCCGAGTGCCTCTCAGATTATTGACATGTGTTGTACCATTCTAATCCGAATACATTTCAAGGTAACTCTTAGTTACTTCTTATTCACATTTCACTACAGGTGAAATGTCGAATTTGCCAAGTCGAATTGTCATACACCAACAGAAGCACCTCCACCATGCTGAGGCATTATCGGGCCAAGCATGAGAATGAAGTTCGCGATACACCCAGTATTACGCCAGGTATACTAACGTTCACTCATCTTTTCACGGTTGCTATGTTGATGATTAATTGACAATCAGTAATTATTATTGGTTGACTCTCCACTCCATGTTTGACAATCAAGGTTCCAGGAAGCAGCTGTACTGGAAGGACCAACACACTTCTTTCCCAAACCTCTCCCACCTCGCAAAGGAGTTCCTTTGTACGCCAGCCTCATCCGTCCCTTGTGAGCGTGTGTTCTCCACAGCAGGAGAAATTGCTTGTAAAAGACGCAACAGGCTGAAGTTTAAAACATTGGATCATCTTATTTTTCTCAATAAAAAATTGTGAAGTCAAAGCCCACAAGCATCCTCATTCAAATGATCTTCACATTATTTGAACACATTGAATGTTGCAAAATGAATGCATGGATGTGAATGATATTGTATACACTTCATCATCAAATCGATGAATGACCTTATAAATGTCTTGGAACAGTTGTAGATGCAAAACCATGCTGGCAGCTACATAATAGATAATAAAAGAAAAATATCCCAAACCATAGGGATCCTCCCAAAAACTAAGGATGTGCTGAATAAGAGATCCTTGTACACATTCTACTTTTATTACTTCCATATTTGACCTATTGTGTGGAAATATGGGGAAATGCCAGTAAAACGCACTCTGTTTTAAAACTACAATACAAAGCAATCAGAACAATAACTGGCTCCAAATAGACGGAACCCACAAATCCACTGTTTATCGAATTAAACAATGAAATCTCATGACCTGGTTGACTTCAATTAATGTACAAAGCACACAACAACCTCCTTTGCCAAAACATTCAGAAGCTTTTTAAATTCGAGAAAGTTGTCATAATTTAAGGGGTACTAACCTATACAAAAAAATCCAAAACACGAACAAACATCACGCAAAGGAGTGTATCTGTAATAGGTGTAAATCTGTGGAATGATTCTGAAACGGACCAGTAAAATGAGTAACTCGCTTGCTGAGATTAAAAATGAATTCGAGAGTAGTACAAGACAACTACACAAATCAAAATTAAGCTGATAAATTCGATACACTCATGAAATATAGCAATACATCAGAAATACACTGATGAGATTTAATATATTAATGAAATGTAGCATCCATTATGAATATGAGAAAATCGTCATATACATGTGCTCCAATGAGTATGTACTGTATATACAAACCTAAAGTTGTAAAAATGTATAAGTACAGCATACATAAGGGTAAAAGCATTTGTTGATATGTAGACTTTCTTTCCTATTTTGAAAAATGATCAATTCATATATAAGAAGGGGTAGGACTCGGGGTAGGTTTTTTACTTCTTTCTACTCCTTTGAACACATATTTGTGATGATGACCATTTTCTTTTCCTTTTTTTATATCTTACCTTCACTTTTTGCCAATTTATTACCGAATTGTATGTTTATATGTTAAATATACAAATAAATATATCAGTCAGTTCAGTCTGTTAAGTGGGTTGGCTGCAGGGATCTTGAAGGTCCAGCAGGTGGCAATGGTCAGTGACACAGTATCAGCACAGTATCAACACAGTGTGTCAGTGTGTTGACACGCCT
Source organism: Hippocampus zosterae (assembly GCF_025434085.1). Classification (NCBI taxonomy): domain Eukaryota; kingdom Metazoa; phylum Chordata; class Actinopteri; order Syngnathiformes; family Syngnathidae; genus Hippocampus; species Hippocampus zosterae. The sequence goes on along the minus strand of NC_067464.1, from coordinate 21,067,127 downwards.
CATGAGGCGTGTACTCTCGCTTGCGTGTAGTACACGCAAGCGAGAGCCAAATCACAAACTAGGAATCATACTTACAAAATACTGAGCACCGAGAGTTCAGAAAGCGAAAACACGACGAGGTCTGTAGCAAAAGCAGTCAATGAGCAAGGAAGTAGCAAGGCGAAATACAATACTCCAGCGACATGTGCATATCAGAGGGCTCCTTAAATACAGAGTGAGACTAATCATAGATTGGCAGCAGGTGTGCACAGAAGTCCGCAAATGCCATCTGCTGGGCAGACTGAAACATAACCGTGACACCTTTATTCAATGGAGAAATTCCCAATTTACAGCAACAAAAATTTTGAAAGGGAGAAGTAGAAGAACAAAAAGTATATCCGTTAATATTAATGATCAAATTTAAGTATTTTCAGAATGGGTGAGTCCGGGTTTTCAGGTCAGGTCTGTCTATTCAATAGCCTGACAGCGGTCGGCAGGAACGTGCGGTGCTACAATCATGGTAATGAAGCTTTATAGTGAAGAATTTGTTCTCAGCACATGGTTCAATTCACACATTTCTGATGTTTTTGCTTTTAGTGACATATTCTTTGACAATTTGTACCCTGTCAGTGTGAGCTTAACATTATTGAAATACTGAAAAAGGTTTGGTGATGTCGCAGCCACTTTGCTGTTTCTTCGAGGCATGTGCATTGTTTACATTTACGGCCTTTTATTCCACATGCCATGTTACTCTATCGTACATTCACATTTTGATTCGCACATAGTGGTAATTAAATTGGGCCATTGTGCATCCACTGCAACGTCATATTTCAATATTTAACCATTTTACACGGGACATATATCTGATATCTCTTGTCAGCGTAAGAATCCTGTATTTCAATGCTTTTAATCAGCATAAACTGGTTCTAGAATGTTTTAGGATTTTCATTTCACGAATTAGTGCAATGGTACTTCATTTAAAAACATATTTCAAATGTTATCATGAAAAAGGAGATCCCTTATGGGGTTGTATGCTGAATTATGTTCCCTGAAGGGTTTGCGTGCGTGAGTGCATGTGTGCCGGTGTTTGTGTATCTAATCCAAGATTTAGAGAATGTATCCCTGCTCAGTCTGTCTGCATCCAACCCGATCACATGATCTGGATAGGTGTGTAGATTACTCGGGATTAGTGATAGTAATCGTGTGAATGGGTGTTGTGGGGTTGTGGGATATGCAACAGTGGACAATGAATGTGTGTGATGGAGAGAAAAAGCAGCACTGTCTGGCTCTGATGTCTGTGTGTCACTATCACAGATATCCTAAATTGATCATTCAACTGTTGACTGACGATCTGACATGACACCATCAGTCACGTTGCATATAATGACTGTATTGCTATTCTAACCACGTGGATATTAGAATGTATCATCCATCCATTATGTGAAATGCTTCTCCTCACGAGGGTCGCCGGTGTGTCGAAGCCTATCCCAGCTGTCTTCGGGCAGTAGGCGAGGGACACCCTGAACCGGTTGCCAGCCAATCGCAGGGCACACACAGACGAACAACCATTCACGCTCACAATCACACCTAGGGAAAATTTACAGTGTCCAATTAAGATTCCGTGCATGTTTTTTGGAATGTGGGAGGAAACCCACGCAAGGGGGACATGCAAACTCCACACAGGAAGGCCATGGCCGGGATTCTAACCTCAAACCTTTGCACTGTGAGGCGGACGTGCTAACCAGTCAACCACGGGCCGCCACCGCAGGATATATCATAAATAATATTCATATTCAGAGTAGTATTTAATAGAAATAATGTTCATAAATTCTGGCCGTTAGTGGCTACTGTCGTAGGGAATGGGAGGTCCAGATTCAAGACTAATCATAAAGTGCGGTTGTTTCTTTGTTTACAGGTGATCCTGACAGTTTACCTCAACGACACACAACAGATGCTGACTGAGGTCCCGGTTACTCCTGCAACCAGAGTTGTGGATGTTGTGGAATACTGCAAAGAGGCAGGCGAAGGAGAGTGTCACTTAGCCGAAAAATGGAATGGACATGGTGAGTCTGTTCTTGGCTTCCTCAGCGCCTGAAAGTAGCCGCTGTCAAGCCACTTTGAAAAATAGAGAATGCTGGATTTCTCCTTGATAGCAAATTTTTTTTCCCAAATTTGATTTTTTCCCTCTCCCTACCCAGCATTTTTCCTTTCTGAATTCTGATTGTAATTTCCCCATTGCGGGACAATAAAGGATCTTAATTACAGACCCATTCCAAACCTACCCTTCTTAACCAAAAAAACGTAAATACTGTAAACCAACTTGTGATTCTGTGCGCCATGTCAGCTCAGTCCCTCATTGTAAGAGGGCACTGTCTCTCTATTGATCAATGCCAAAGAACCCATTGAAGGACGACGCAGGACATGTCACATTATGTGCCAGACATCTGTTGTCATGACCGCGAGGCGTCTGGACCCACCAATTGTTGAATATGTCACACTAAACGGGCTGCAACAACGCCTCAAGACAATTCAAAATCGACTACGAGTCACTATGTTTGTCTGCAACGCGTCTATCGGCTCAAAATCGAGCTCCATTTGTGTAGTCTGAAATCGGCATTACTTGGACTCCCTCAAAAAGCATTAAACAGCTGCAGCTCATTCAGAAGACTGCAGCTTTGGTTATCTCTTCTATGCTCGTAACTGTTGTAAATACTTGTAGGTATTGTGTCTTTGCTTATAAGATAAGATAAGAAAACCTTTATAAGTCTCGGAATGGAGAAATTCACAATTCACAGCAGCAAAGTTATGAAAGGAAGAAGTAGAACAATAAAATATAGGAGCTGGAAAGGCAGCCACTCTCGCGGCGCCATTTTGAAGTCAAAATAACAAAAATAACACAACACATAGCACACAGACAGTCGCGCAATCTTCACCACTTTTCTGCATACACTTTGTTGTCTGAAGCAGTTATAGATGAAAGAGGAGAGGATGTGATGTGGATTAACCCTTTAATTGTGCATCTCTGGAAGAATCCCCACCCACTGGGTTGATACAGTATATCCCTCTTCCTCAAGTGGCGGACCGCGATCCACGATCGGACCGCCGACCTCCTCTGTCCGGACCGCCGACCTCCTCTGTCTGGACGGCCGACCTCCTGTGTCCGGGCCTCCTCTGTCCGGACCCTCGGCAAATTGTATTAAATAATAAATTATAAAGTGATTTTTACGTTATACATTTTATATTTTTGGACTATAATCTGCGCATTACCGCGATCGCTTGTTAAAATTATCCGTTGTATTATTTGCGTGCACGAACAGATGTATTGCATAGGACGCAGCAGCGCGACTCTGTGTGTGTATAATGTTTGACGAACTGGAGACGGGGGCATGTCGGCGATAACGATGCGCTGATTGGCTCCTCTGAACTTAAGGTGTGCCCATACATCAGCGTCACGCATTCAAAATTGATGATTGTGTTAGGAAACAGACGCATGCGCGACGCCACAGTGTGCTCACAGCTTCAGCACAGGAGAGCCACACACAGACAATTATACAAGACAAATCGCAGGACGTTTCGATTGTGTGCAGTTTTGTTCCCGTCTACCCGGGGATCTTTGCAGCTGTTTAACAGCAGAACACCGCAACATGTTAAATGAACATCCCAATGGCGTCCTCAAGTAATATTTGCATGCCTCAGACATTGCATTCACCTTTAGTGGAAGAACAGCACTGCACATTCCTGTGCTCCCTTGTGTCAGTATTTAAAATGGTTCTTAACTCCTCTTCTGACATATTTTTCAATGATTTCAGAGGGGATGTGAAAAGGGGAATTGTACAAATGAAAATAATATTTTTGTTTTCATTTTTAGTATTTATTTTGGTAAAATTAGTATTTTGTTTTGCTTTTGTTAAATTAAGGAAAAAAGACAACTACTGTTTAACAAAGTTAAAGTACAAAATGTCTTATTTCCCTAAAAGGGCTATTTCTATTATTAAGCAGGCACAACTTAACAAAATAAAAGAGTTCCTCTGCCTCAACACAATACCTCTCATTATTTGCTGTGTACTGGCAAAGTGAATAATTGTTATTTTCATGCACCCCATTATTGGTTGGTTGTGAGGAGTGTTGATTTGTATAAGCTTGGCTAGACCATACTAAATGGGCATATTGCCCTGCTCCCCATGACCACCGTGCATGGGACCGGACCTTGGTCTTATAAAAAAAAAAAGTTTACCGACAGCATTTCTAGTTGAGGACCACTGCAGTATATACTGGACAGTGGGATACTCACAAACAAAGCCAAGCCCATTCAAACATAACCCAATTTTATGCCTTGTCAAAGTAAACCGACCAGTCCATCACATGCAGACACTGTGAACCACTGTGACCTACATTCATTCAATCCAGGGTGTTAGAGCAGTGATCCACATCACAGATTACATGTGACTGAATGGTCAGGCTATAAAAGGGTCTGATACTCAAATGTTTTTTTTTTAAGGTTGACCATGTACACTAGTACACAACAAATGGAAACAAGAAATGATGTGTTATGACAAGAGGTCATGTCTCAGGGCTACAACCTCATGGCTGGTGTGTTTTTTCTGATATGTGTTGATGCCATATGCCATTGTTCAGGATCCTGCTGTTCGCCTTGACAGAGTGATTGGCTGTACTAGTATATCACTTAGATGTTTCTATTTTTTTTTCATTGTAGTTTTTTTTTACCCACCCTCTCGCTGTTCTTTGCCATTTTCATTTAATACACTGCTCATTTTCTAATCTTTTATTTATTTTTTTTACTTATCATACTCATAATCCCTCAAGGGAAATTCATCTCACACACTGCTATTAAAAAAAGGTGTTGCTCAGCACACCAGCACACATGCAAAGAGATATTCTCCAATGACTCATATGGCTCATGTTTGACCTCTATCATAGGTGTCTATGTGTGCAGACAGATATGTGTCGATGCACCGTCCTCGTTATTCGCCCCTCAGGATATGAGGCATTACGATAGTTTTACGTAGATGTGAATGTCCCAGAAAAAGTGTTCACCAGTCAGACACTCCCTCACTTTGCTGACCACTACTGAGAGAGAATATGAACTAAAATGGACGCAGTTAAAAGTTAAATGGCCATACTTTTTATTCTTTATTCTTTGTTTTTTACATTATGCACAACTCTCATTTATTGTGCCATAATATAATTGTAATATGTATTTGGTACATATTTTGATGCATTTTTATGCTTCATAAAACATATATGTCTGAATTTTGGGTGACTTGGAACGGATTAGGGCATTTGCATGGAAAACACGTCTCCACTTACAAAATTTTCTAGTTCTTCCAGAACCAAATAATTACCAAAGTAGAGGTACCACTGTTTAGTGAAAAATCCAGAACTATCAGAACCTCGCTGGCCACACTGCTCTTCTTACCAATAGTCTTCCATTTGTGCTTGTTAAGTCGAGCTTTTAGGGCAAGTGTCAGTAATTTTGGCCTGTTTGGTGGATATTTTCAACCGAAACTTATCAGCCAATCTTAGAAAAGTTGTACTCTAAATTCAAGATTTTTATTTGCATTTAACACAAAGTTCAATGGAAATCGGAGTTTACATATTATTATGGAATGTAAAATAAAATAGGATATATTGGATTATAAAATTTGGTCCATATTTCACAGCACTGCGCAATATGTCTTTTGTGTCTTGATGTGACATCGTCTTTTACACACTTGAAAATACGACGGCTCTCAACTAGCGCTGGTCTGCGATGGTGTAAAGTTTTTTTTAAATGACTTGCTCCTTGTTTTTTAACAAACGGTTGCTTTTTTTGCCGAGCTGTTGCTTTTTATCTTGTATTTGGATTTGCTTTGAATTGCAATAGGAATCTCAACTACTGTACTGTGTTAAACAGACATCTTGATCAATCGATGTGAGGTTTACATCGATCTGTCACACTACGTCACATGTCTGTAAAACAGCTGTTTTAATTAAATCCATTCCAGTTCGTAATAGATTATGTCACACGTGAGCAGTTGACCAGAGATCTTCAATTGGAATGATTTCAGTCAGAATGACATAAAAGTCAGCATGTAAACCCGGCTAACGCGAATCGCTGAGAGAACTATTAATGGAATCGGATTCGCTAAATTCTTCTTGTCATTCTTTTTGACACCTTGGCTTTCCTTCTGTCTCTTGTCAGAGCGAGTTCTCCCTCAGCAGTTGTTACTCCTGGACCTCCTTCAGCAGTGGGGGGCAAGGAGGCCAGAGGTCAGCTTCTACCTGCGACACTGTCCCTCCTTGCCACAAGGTACAGCACACATACTATACTTTAGCCACAGGGCGTAGCTACTCTTTTATCCTTGAAGTGGCCAGGGTGTCAACATTCATTTTTATATAGTACTCCGATTTTCCTCACACATTACAAAAACATGCACTGAACACCCTAAATGTGGGGGAATCCCCCCCCAAATCCTCAAATTATCTGAAGGGGTGGGTCCAAGCATATTTTATGGGGGGGGGGGCAGTGCCCTCCCTCAACCCTCTCTTGCTCTGCCAGTGTTTAGCCATACCATCCATCCATCCATCCATCCATCCATCATCTACCGCGTATCCGGGGCCGGGTCGCGGGGGCAACAGCTTTAGCAGGGAAGCCCAGACTTCCCTCTCCCTAGCTACTTCTTCCAGCTCTCCCCGGGGGTTTAGCCATACCAACTGTATTTTATATGATATCTTTAACTCCTGTGAGACAACAATATTGTGAGTCATGGCATGTTTTCATCTATTCTATTTTTGCTTTTTTTTTCATTGTACCCTCTTTGTATGGTTGTTGTGTGGCTTTCCAGCAGCTCCTATATTTTGTTGTTCTACTTCTTCCTTTCATTACTTTGCTGCTTTGGGAATTTCTCCATTGTGAGACTAATAAAGGTTTTCTTATCTTATCTTAATATTAGTTGTCATATTTTTTTCGAAGGCAACATGATACTCTATCACAAGAAGAAAACTCCCCAGTGAGTGCTGTTTAATGAGGTTTATAGGTGAGGTCAGGGGCTCAGTCAGTAATTAGCCTGATAAGATGATTACAGTTATATAACATGCATGGTGCAATCTTGAATGGGTGGAGAGGTCTGCTTAAGAAATATTTATGACTGTGTTGTGTGCCTGGCGTAATGTAATTCATGGGGGTGGTTCATTTAATTTCAGAATGGATCATGGGTCGTTCTTCCCAACACCCAAATAAAACTTGTAAATGACGCATACTGAGCTCTGATTCATGTTTTTCCAGTATTTTCAAAAAAGGTCCATGAATGTCCCATAGCAATCCAGTCAAGTGACAAAATGTACAGAAACTGACAGTCACAAGTGCCAGTTTTTGTGTTGTTATGACGGCCAGCGAAACCAAACTTCCCTTAACCATACGAAGGTCTCGGGCTTGCTGGAGCCTATCGCGGCTGTCTTCAGGCAGCAGTACCCTGCGACTGGCTGGCAACTGGTTCAAGGTGTCCCCTGCGTACTGCCCGAAGACAGCTGGGATAGGCTCCAGCACCCCCGTGACCCTTGTGAGGATAAAGCAGATCAGAAAATGCATGGATGGATGTAAAGTCCCAGTCCAACTCCCGTGTCGTGGTTCCGAATACGAATGGAGGGCAGCCGACAAACCAGGGTGCAAGTTCTATTGAACAACAGGAAGTGTCCTACTTGGAGTCCATTGACATTTCCATGCACTGTAGAGGCATCAAGCCCTGTCACCGACTGCCAAAAAGTAAGCCTAATGCCAAATGAGTGTAATAATGAGATTTGTCAACAGAAAATGCAAAGTCGCTTGCGTAAACAAGGAAGAAAGCTAAGTGATGTATTTCATCAGCACTTAACAAAACCCAATGCTGGAATTGCATGGAAAGCATGGAATCTGAAGAAACGAGGGAAAATTCAAAGCACATGGACTATGAACGGCAAAACAAGTTGAAGGGTCCTCCAGAGGAAGCCAAGATAAAAAAGCAACTTGTAAGGCAACTCACCTCCATCACAGACATAAAGTCAAGTCAAGTCAAGTCAAGTCAACAGTATTTATAGAGCACTTTCAAACAGCCATCGCTGCATACAAAGTGCTGTACATGGAGCGATTTAACATATACAATAAACAGTAAGACGAATCAGTAATAAGTAATAAGTAATAAGGCGGTAGAAAGCACCAAGCAGTAAAACCAATAGCAAATCTAAGTCATGCTGAGTCAAACGCCAAAGAATACAAGTGAGTTTTGAGGAGGGCTTTAAAGATGGGCAGCGAGGAGGCTTGCCGAATGTTCAGTGGGAGGTCATTCCAGAGAGATGGACCAGCAACAGAAAAGGCTCGATCCCCTCTGAGCCTCAGTTTAGTTCTTGGTACGTCTAGCAAAGACTGGTCCACAGACCTGAGGCGCCGGGCAGGGGTGTAGGGGCGTATGAGCTCAGAGAGGTAAGGTGGCGCGAGATTATTCAGAGATTTGAAAACAAAGAGGAGGATCTTAAAAATAATTCTAAAATGAATGGGGAGCCAGTGAAGGGATGCCAAAGTAGGAGTTATATGCTCCCTCTTACGAGTACCAGTCAAGAGGCGAGCAGCGGCATTCTGTACCAGCTGAAGGCGCTTGATGGAGGACTGGCTGACTCCAAAGTACAGGGCGTTGCAGTAATCGAGCCGGGATGTGACAAAGGCATGAATTACTGTCTCAAAGTGTTCATGTGAGAGGAGAGGTTTTATTTTGGCCAGCTGTCTAAGGTGAAAGAAGCTGGATTTAACAACGGCACCAATTTGCCGATCGAGTTTGAAATCACTGTCCAGTTTAAGTCCCAAGTTTGAGACCGTTGATTTCAGATAAGGAGATAGGGGGCCCAAGTCTACAGGATGGAATGTACAAGGTCCACTGGGGCCAAACAATATCACCTCTGTCTTCTTTTCGTTGAACTTCAAGAAATTTTGTGCCATCCAGGTTTTGATTTCTACCAGACAGGATAGGAGTGGCCTTAATGAGAAGGTGTCTTTCTTGCTCAGTGGGACATAGATCTGGCAGTCATCTGCATAGCAGTGGAAAGGAATACCATGTTTCCTTAAGATGGAACCCAATGGGAGCAGATACAGCGAGAACAGCAGAGGCCCCAGAATTGAGCCCTGTGGAACACCACATGACAGGGGAGCAGTGCGTGATTCAGAGCAGCCAAGGCTGACACAAAAGGTCCTGTCAGCTAGATAGGACCTAAACCAATCAAGAGCACTCCCGCCAATGCCCACCAAGTGCTGCAAACGAGTCAGCAGAATACTGTGATCCACTGTATCAAATGCTGCAGTTAAGTCCAATAAAACCAGACACACGTGGTCTCCAGAGTCATTTGCCAGGAGGATGTCATTAGAAACGCGTAACAGGGCTGACTCCGTGCTAAAGTCAGCTCACTGATACTGATAACGACTGTCACACATGAAGCATGAACACTGAACAACTTTAGGGATCTTGAACTTTTACCTTGATGCCTATGAACTTCATTATGTCCATTGAGTGAATAAATCGCGGGGTGGTATAACAATATTTGTTGACTGTCCACTCCCCTTCAAAGTCATTCAAGAAACCTCCTCTGTAATTGAGAATTTTTTAGAGTGCATCTCAATTGGAATTTGTAACCACAAAAAGAAAAATATACAATAGAAAATAATATAGCTCTATTTATACAGGACATTTCACAAAAAGGGTGGCACGGCAGTCGACCCATCTCCCTTTTTACCACAGCTCTCATAAATCATTGAAAAATTATTTCATGTATGCAGTAATTGATGCCGGCAGTAATTGATAGAGTTGACGAAATCCAGCTGGGGTATTTTTTCAGAATCAGAATCAGAATCAGAATCATCTGATTATTGGCCAACTATGTCGAATACACAATGAATTTGTCTCCGGTAGTATAGGCTACACTCGTTTCATCATAGACAAAGACGTGACAAATAAGTATGGAAGGACATTCCGTAATTAAAGGGTACCGTTGTGCGATGGTACCACCCAATGACAGCTGTGAGACAATGTGCAAAGTATCAAGCAAAGCTAAAGTGATCAGTGGTAGAATACAATACTATAAAAGTTGTGCAGTTGGTGCATAAAATCATTGCACCATTTTAAAGTGACCAGTAGCAGTATTTGTAGTACAACAAGTATGCAATTGTGCAGATGTCCTTGAGCTTAAAGTGTCTGCTGCTGTGGAATATAGATAATTGACAGTATGTCCAGAGCTGGAGCTACAATGATTATAGCGGAAATGCTGTTCCACAGGGTTGTGCAAAATTGCAAAGAGCCACTAGTCAAGTAGATTTGGGTTACCACAGGAGTGTCAAGCTCCGGTCCTGGAGGGCCACTGTCCTGCATGTTTTCCAAGTCTCCCTGTTGCAACACACCTGATTCAAATGATCAGATCATCAGCAAGCTCTGCGGAAGCCTGACGTTGAACATGTTCATTTTGCTGTGGGACTTACCCAGAACACTTCACCAGGGAGGCGTCCAGGAGGTATCCTTATCAGATGCCTGAGCCACCTCATCTGGCTCTTCTCAATGTGGAGAGTCCGCACACCCTGCGTAGGAAACTCATTTCGGCCACTTCTTTACATAAATGATGTATGTAATGTCTCTAAAGTATGGACTCTGTCCATATTTGATTGACATGTCAAGATGCTAATTGTCTTGGCCACGGTAACGCTAATATTAAATACACAATCTAGCTAACCCCGCATATCTAATGCTCAAAGTTTTTCAATATTGGTGAATAATTGGTCCTTGCCACAATTAAGACTGAGTTGTTGTTACTCTTCTTACATTGAGAAAAAACAAAAAACTGTGCATTCTTGTCTTCTGCCCCCCACCGTTGGAATTAACGGTTGCCAGTCCGCGAAGGGTATGGACTTGTATGGACCGGTATGCAGCAGAAAAAAGGTCGAGGTCCACTGCTCTAAATCACTGCACTACTAGTGTCTGTCTGTCTGTCTACTTTTCTGTTGTGACAAGATTATTCCACTGCATTTTCCACCTATTCATTTTGATTGGTTGGTGATAATTCCAGGGTGAAGCCTGCTTCTCACCCAAAATTGGCAGACATAGACTCTAACTCACCTGTGACCCTCATTCCGACAGGCATTCCAAATAATATTTGGATGCTGAGTAACCAATTGGCAACAAGGCTAACTAATTTCGATGTTTCTGCTTCTCTATACAGGAAGTCAGGAGACTTTGGACACAACTTGGACCACAGAAGCAACAGAGGGCACCGACACCAGTGTAAGCATGCACCACACAAACACATACTGTATTTCTACTACAAACAGTGCTTGCAGTATGTACAATCTGCACACAATTATAGCTATTGTGTTAATGGTTGAGTTGCTATACCTGAACAAACAACAAAGTTCGAACCACATTTTGTCTGTCATTTCGCAAAAGTCAAGGAGTTGTCTTATTAGCAGGTTTTTGTTTTTTTTTGGTCCCTGATGCTTTTGCATCAGACCAGATGCTTCCTTTACCCATGCTGCTTAGGGTGCCAATGACCATGTTTATGTCTAACAGTGTGTTGGTCAGTCTGGCTGTGAGTCAACTGGTGTGTGTGTGTGTGTGTGTGTGTCTGTGTGTGTGTGTGTGTGTGTGTGTGTGTGTGTGTTGGCTAGTCAGTGAAGGTGGGATTAGTTTGGTCTCATGACATAACCAGACTAAGAGGATTGTTAGCTAGCCAAACAGCTCCTCCTCATCCTCCTCGTCCTCTCACCTTTCTCACTTCTCCGCGATCGTCTTGCGTTGCTTTCTCCATTGTGTAATTTTTACATTTTCTGCAAAGACCAAAAGAATTGTGCAGCGGCAGTTTGGAAGGGTGGGGTAAGTTCAATGTGTTTTTCATGGAACAAAATGTGGTTTTCATTCATTTTTACGTGATAATAATAATATCACATAAAAATTAAAAATGTGAACCAAAACAAGCTTAGATTGTTATGAGTCACTGCTCAACCCTTCAAATAAACTAACACCATCCAAGTAAAATGTACTCAAAATCTCACTTAGAATTTCTGAGTGAAATAATTTTCAGATTTTTTTCAAGTAAATATCACTCAATGTTTTTTGGTGTGTGTTGTCGACCGACAGTAAAAAGACTAAAATTCCCAGACGACTGTTCGACCTATCTTCCCGCAAACAGCTGTGCTATAATACAGAAATGAACATATTTAAAATCACATTTAAACTTAACCCCAACGGCTCATGTATTAAATTGATTGCAAGAGACGTATATAAATAATTGTTATAATTATAGTTTTATAATTGTATGTAGTTGTATGTAATGTAAGACGTAAAAGTAAAAAGTATTAAGCTAGCTGTCTTCATTTGAACAAATTATTCACTTGTTAGCTTCATTATGATTAGCTTGTAATGAGCATCGCCGATTCATATTGCTACAAGTCTTCTTTAATTAATTGACTTTTAATGTTGTGGATGCTTGTTAATGCTCTTGTAACTTATGTTAACCTTCATTATTATTTTAGATAAGCTATAGTGGAACGCCATGACTAGAGTTCTTGTTACCAGTGTCAATCTGACACAAACATTAGCTCCTTCGTCATTATTCAAACTGAGAAACATTCCTGAAAAACTGCAATCATGTGATCAAAGTAGACTTTGATATTGGGGGAAGATGCTGGTCTCAAAAAATGGCAAAAAATGTATTGTGAGGATCTCTCTGGGAATGCTTGGCAGAGTCCCCCATCAGAAAACGTTTCAATTCCCACCTTGGCAGAACTTCCCTTACATTCCGGGAAGGCCGGGAACATAGAGTCCGAGTGGACAATGTTATGCACCTCTATTGTTGAGGCAGCCGACTGCAGCTGTGGCTGTAAGGTGAACGATGATAGTTGTGGCGAACTGTTGGGGGAAACTAGCAGGGAATGATGCTGGCAATATGAACAAGGAGTCCTCTTAGGCCTTCGGGTCTGTGGGACTCCAGAGGCAGCTGATGGCTAGCTCAAAAAAAAAAAAAACTTTGGTGGTCGCTGAGGCACTTGGGTGTGGAAGGCGTTTGGTGAAGCCCTAGAAAACAACCTCTGGACAGTTTTGAATAAATTCTGATCCTGTGTCTTGGGTTGAATTTATTTCTATGACTGTACTTCCATGCCAAAGCATCATGACTTTAAATCAAAAATTCGCTAAATCTTTCTACTAACTGGTGGGCTGCCAGTCTTCCTCGCAAGCTACACAAAAGCATACTACCATTTAGTTCACTGCATGACAAATGTGTTTCCTGAACAGAAGAAGTCCTAAACCTATGTACAGAACACAGCCGAGACACATGGTTTACTGATGGACAAGCGGTAGGTAGTGCGGTTCAAATGTGTGACCAGCATAAGCCAAAGCCTGGGGCAGCAGGAATGTCTGAGTCCTGTGATTAGAGATCAGGAGGAATATTTTTACTGGAGGAGCTGAGCATCTGATTCGGTGATGGGGGTGAATGAATGCTGAAGAGATCAATGTGAACAACCTTGTTTTACCTAAATACATACAATGGTGTTTTGGCACACCGGAATCGAAGCTAATAAAAACAAATGATTATGCACAGTCATTTGCACTCCTTTACTACTAAGCCACGCTGTTGTAATATGCCCAAACTGTGACATTGGCTTGATGAAATAGTCAGCGATGTCCTTGAAAAAGATGTTACTTGGATGCCAGCATATGGTATATTGCGCTGAAACCTAAGTGTGCCTTTTCACATTAGTGGTGCCTTCACAGATGTGCAAATTCCCCATGGCATGGGCACTAACGCACGCCAATACATCACATGATGACCTTTAAACTTTGTGCTGATAACAATGGGAATGGTACTTTTCCTTTTTTGACCCAGAGAACACAAAAGTCTATGATTTCCCTCCCAAATTTGAAATGTGGCCTTGTCAGACCACAGTTTTTCACTTTACGTCAGTCCATCTCAGATGAGCTCATGCCGAGAGCCGCTGACTGCGTTTTTGGATGTCGTTAATAAATGCTTTTTGCTCTGAATGGTAGCGTATTAACTTGCTAATTTTTTACGTCACAATTTTTTTGAAGTGTTCCTGTGCCTTCGTGGCAATATCCGAAACACAATGATGCCAGATTTCTAATGCAGTGCCATCACAAGGATCCAGGATCACGGCCGTTGAGTTTTTCAGCCTTGTGGCCTCCGTGCTCTGTTTTCTCCAGTTTCTCTGAATAGTTTGAGGACATTATGGATCATAGATGATTAAATTACAGTGATGAAATTAATTCCTTGAAATGACACATTGAGAAATCCTCTTCTTAAACTGTTCGACTATTTGCTGACACATTTGTTCACGTTTGCTTGTGCACAGCTGAGTGTTTTGACGATGCTCCTTTTATACCAAATCATGAGACTCACCTGTTTCTAATTCACTTATTCATCTAGGGAATACTCCAAAGAGGTGTTCTTTGAGCATTCATCAACTTTTACACAGTCATATTTATTTATTTACTTACTTGCTTGCTTATCTTAAGGTGAACACAGGCGGACACAATGAACTCGCTACCGGTTTATTGTCAGGGAGAGGGACAGGTCGAGGTGGCAGGAACTAAAGGCAGACAGAGAAACCAAATCGAGGTCTACTGGGAAGGCTCGAACGTAACAGCTCGGCAGCAGCAAGTACAGCAGGTAAGATAATTGACAAACTAACAACGGCTATTTAGAATGGCCCTTAGGCTGCAGGGGTGAGTGTGGCTGATGAGGTGAAGACTGGTAGGTGTGTAGGTGAGACAGGGACAATGATCGGGGAGACACCCAGCCCACACTGAATTTAGGGAAAGGTAACCAAAAACAACAGAGGCAGGGGCCACACAGTGGGACACTGAGGGCAGAAAATGTAGTCCAACATTTGGAGCATGTGAGAAAAATGAGAAAATATTTGTAAAAACAAAATATTCATCAGTTTCAACATTAAATAGGGTATCTTGCATTTGCAGTATATTACAATTGCATATGGGTTGAAGAAATGTGCAAATCATTGTGGTCTGTTTTGTTTACTTTTACGAAATGTCTCAACTTCATTGGAATTGGAGTGTGAGCCTGATCCAAGTAAACATGACAGGAAATGATATGACCTGTGTTTTGACAGACAATAGAAACAACCCATTCTAACAATATGAAAATACAATCATGCAGTTGACGTTTTTTAATTTCTATAGGATCTACAAATATATTCTAGATAAACAAAAATGAAATGATCTTAAATCAATCACTACACGGTGGGTACAGCAGTCAGTTTTTACAGCAAGCAACAATCATATTGCAAAACAATGCAAACGAAAGACTAAAAAGATGTTATCAACTACGATAAAAATTGAGTTTTTAAGATATGAATATCAACTATACTACAGATTGAGTATGAAAATATGCTGTTCTGCAAAATCTGGAATGCAGGGCCCTGGCAGAGGTCAGAACAATAAAATCTTTTTTTCTTTTTTTTTTTTTTTGCTTTGTTATTTCAGATTTTGTTTCCAATTCCTGCAGCCCACACACACCCAAAAACGTTACCTAGATGACTGATCCAGATTCCTTTGCATGCTTGTAAGTGTGTGTGTGTGTGTGTGTGTGTGTGTGTGTGTGTGCGTGTGTGCGTGTGTGTTGCGACCCTTCCACATAATGGCAACAGAGGAAGGGCCTAACATAAGTGTAGGAGTTGGGGAGGATTAAAATGTGGTGTGCTGTCAAGGTTTGGATCTTCTAAACACAAACAAGTACACATACTGGGGGTGGAGAGGACGGGGGGGGTATGGGGGGCACAATTTGATGACACTAGATGACTAAATTAAAGTAAAACACTTCCAAATCCCATTGCCTTATGAATGAAGTGAACAAAGCTAGTTATGGCGAATAACTGATTTGTTACACTAAACAAAAGACAGCGGAATGAAAACACACATATGGGATGAGTGCTGACAAACACATAACAACACTGCCAGCCCCCGTATGACTTCACACAGCCCACCCTGAAAGCAACCAAGACCTTTTTCTTTTTTTTTTTAATACAGTGATGGTTAATCTTGTCAGGTGGTGGCACACCTGAAACTATTTGCTCATGGGGTCAACCTCCACTGCACTTATTGGTCGGCTGAGTTCGGGATGAGGGCCAACAATTAGGAAGGAGCAGGGGGCTTGTTCTCACACACAGACAAGATTAACCCCTAACACAAAACCTCCCCCAAAATTAATGGCCAGGAAATACAGTGGGCCGTTAACAGTGTGTGTGTGTGTGTGTGTGTGTGTGTGTGTGTGTGTGTGTGTGTGTGTAGGTCGGGTGGTGTGGGGGGCGGGGGGGTTGGTCAGGTGGGTAGGTGAGACTAGATGTCGTTGCAGCAAAAAGCCAACTGCAGCAGCATGACAAGGACTCAGTGCGGGAGAGGTGAATGAATGCCGACAAGCAAAAGGGTGGAAGAGAGATGGTTCAAATGTACTAAAGACAAAAACAGTATAGGAAGTAATTTTCATGTTTGAAAACTGGATGAATTAAGGGGACAATTGTGTATCTTTAAAAAAAAACAATTTCTGCTAACTTAAGTAAACACTGATTATTTGTGACTACATTATATAGTTTTGACCCTACACATCATGTGCGACCATACCAAAAACAGACTTCATAAAGGGATGAAGAAAGGGAGGGAGTGAGGGAGTGTGCCTCACACAAAGAGGAGAGAGAGAGAGAGAGAAAGAGAGGTGTGTCGTAATTCATCAGTTGCGAAATGGGAAAGTTGTGATCAGAATTGCTTTGTTTTTTACGCTGCTACAAGCCTGCGGCATCCTTCGTCGACCAGAAAGCGTAAAGGGCTGCTGTTTGTCCGGAGGTGCGGTCAGAATGGAGTGGAATGAAGTGGATTTGGTGCAGGAATTTACCGTTGAAGGGCAATGCAGCAAGATTAAAGTCCGCTCCTGCAGGATCACTTGGGACAGCCTGCAGGTAAATACAGCATGGCAGGAAACTGATTGAGATTGCATGTTAATATCAGTTGGGGAAGGACAACAGCTCAGTCTGTGTTGATTACATGAGCTATGCAAGCAAAGAGCCCAAAAAACTGCCTTTTCCCTTGCCGTGCAGTGCTTGGCCGTAACTAAGAAATACTTGCATTTTATTTTGGATGTTCCAAGTATGACAAGTGATTCACATGGGTTAACATGCTCAGCTTCTACAAAACATTAACTTGTGAAATGAGCAAGGGTTGGTATGCAACACAGCACTGTGCTGCATTATAAATGGCTTAACGCAGCAATTTACTGAAGTGGTATCAATGGCAGTTTTTTTTTCACAACCACCATTTTGAATGGAACTATTCAAAAGTAAACCTCACCAGTTGCTTTATATTTGTAGTGATCTTTTTCCACCATATTTTTTCACTTGTGTTACCGTTTCGGTCTTGCTGGAGGTCTGCGCTCTACTGAGGGACATTCTGCACCCTGAACCTGCTGAGTTAAAAATTCTTTTTAACCCAGAATTTAGTAGCAGTTATAAGTGGTCATTGTGGAATCACTATTTTAACACTTATACAAGTGACCTTAAACTTTTGCACATTGCAAAGCCTTATTTCTGAAAAATATGTGAGAAAATGGAGGGAAACATGTTGTGGTACACTCGCCTGACGTGTGTGGGCAGCGTGGGATCAGTTCCCACTCAGTGGTGGTATGAATGTGGGTGTGAATGGTTGTTGTTCTCAAGATGTGCCTTGCTAGTGACTGGAGGCTCCAGCAACCCCCAGCAACCCTGTTCGGGGAAAAAGCGGTGTTAATAGATAGGGAAACCTAAGTGGGTGCATACTTCCAACAAATGGGGCAAACCAGGGATGCCCATGATGTTGATCGCGATCGAACAGTAGCTCATGAAAGGAGTGTGGGTCGCTCACATGGCATGAAGTCAATAACTCCCAGGCCTTCCAATTTTATGCTATTGATATATCTGCCTGTCAATGGCACTTGAATTAAGTTTAAAAAAAAATAAAACAGTCGGCCCTTGTCAATAATTTATTGTGAAAAGGAGAGATACCGACGCTCGTTCCTACCGACTGCTGTCAGGCTGATGAATAAAAAATAACAATCATAATAATAATAATAATTAAATGATGTGAAGGTAAATTGTAAATGGTACTGCGATTTATCCATTTGTGTTCATATTTAATTGAATTTATTTATTTATTTAATTGAAAGATGTTTGTTGTTGTTTTTTTTTCTCTTCTTCTTTCTACATACATTCTTGCTGCTGGAGGCTGTAAATTTCCCCATTGTGGGACAAATAAAGAATATCTTATCTTCTCTTATCTTATCTTATCTTATCTCTTGAATGCCAAACACGGCAACCAATCATATGCCTGTTGCAAGCCTCACCGCGCATGCGCATATACGGGCGCTACCTACCAAACCTAGATAATTAGCATTTTCCATTTTGTTTCATCTACTCTAAACTTAATAATAACATTTACAAATGACTCGGGGACCAAGTAAGCAAAGTATAGTGTTTCCATCCAGAGTTGGCGATGCAGTCGCTAGCGGTTTCCCTGGCGCTTCAGAATGACATGCAGACCAGAGGGGCCATCTGCCAGAATATTGATGCAAGGCCAGATCATGGGGGCTTTCCATGGCATATCGTGGCTGCCAGTCAGTCTATGTGTTGGTGGTGACAACTGGGATGGCCCGCTGACCGACTGGTGCTTGCTGGCCGGCCGAAGGAGGGAAATGTGGAGAGGCATTTTGATAAAAAACATTCAGTCCAATTACAATTCCAACATGACTGCTATTCATTGTGAGGCCTGGAAAGTTTAGAGTAAAGTAAAGACAGAAAATAGACATGAGTTGCATTGTGCAACATAGATTCATGCATTTATGCACAAAGATGTTATATATTACATATCATTACTGTTGTCACGTCGCGTGTCCGCCAGCAGGGGGCGGGTTTTCTCCTCCGCCATCGGCACACCTGCCCGTAATTTCGGGCTGATTACCCCCCTTTATTTAGAGACTCCGGCAGTCATCTCACTGCCGGAGAATTCCACGCCGCGCCATTGTTCCTTCGCGAAAGAAAACCCTAAATTAATATTACTCGTTGCTTCCTAGCCTTCTGGCAATTGTCTAGTCGTTCAAGTTATTGATTGTAAGTAAATTATTCCTATAGCCTATTCAGATCTTCCTCGCTTTTGTTTTCCGCGAGCGTTTTCTGTTGTTACCTTATTTTTACCCTGGTCCTTATTTGACCAGCGCTTTTTGTTATTCTTCCTGTCGGGTATTTTATGTTTTGTATTAAAGACTCTTTTTGTTCTTTGACAAGATCTCGTTTTCTGTCTGCTATCTCGGGGATCCACTTCCTTATTTTTTGTTGTGCACGAAGCGATCTGTCTATCGCTTCGGGCACAACGTGACAACTGTATATATTGCATTTAAAGAATGCTCCAGTATATTTATTAATGAAACAAATTAATAAAGTAGGTACAGTGGTACCTCTCCTTACGAAATTTATTGGTTCTGGAAGAAATTTCTTAACTAGAAAATGTTGTAAGTAGAGACCTGTTTTCCATGTAAATGCCCTAATGCGTTCCCAACCCTGCCAAAATTCTGACATAAATGTTTTGTAAAGCATAAAAATGCATCAAAATGTGTAACAAATACATGTCACTATTAGATTATTGCACAATAAATGAGAGTTGTGCATAATGTAAAAAACAAAGAATAAAGTGAAGACAAAAAATGATGATCAATTAGCTTTTAGCTGAGTCCTCATCGTGTTTTTGCCCTTTTTTGTTCATGTTATCTCTCAGAAGTGGTATTTGCCTGGCATTTTGTTAAGAAATGGTCCAATAATGTTTGCTTTTGTCAGCTTTTAACAATCCTACGAAAAGATCCAAGGCAAATCAGCATAGCCCGTCAACCTCATAGTGCAGAGGTTTGGTTCCAGCTCCAGCCATCCTGTGTAGAGTTTGCATGTTCTCCACGTGCCTGTGTGAGTTTTCTCCGGGTACTTCAGTTTCCTCCTACATTGAAAAACATGCATGGCAGGATGATTGAACACTTGAAATTGTCCCAAGGTGTGAGTGTGAGCGGGGATGGTTGTTTGTCTCTGTGTGCCCTGCGATTGGCTGTCAAACCGGTTCAGGGTGTCACCCACCTTTTGCCCGAAGACGACTAGGATAGGCTCCAGCACCCCCGCGACCTTTGTGAGGATATGCGGATTAGAAAATGGATGGATGGATGGAAACATCAGCATAGTGAGCTATCGCCCAACTGGTGAACACTTTTTCTGGGTGATTCACATCAGAACACTTCATGGTTCGAAGGACGAATGATGAGGACGCTACATAGACATATATGTATCTATTTATCTATCTATACACATAGACACATATGGTAAAGGCCCCTCTTAGCCAATGGGATGCCAGGAAGATGCCAGATGAAAGCCAATGGCAGAGTAGCTTTAAATATGTTGCCTTGAGGAAACTCTGAGCTGCATTTAGCAGCCCATACTGTATTTTTACTAGAGCTGTCAGTTTAGTGCGTTGTTATTGGCATTAATTTAAATGAATTTTAACGGGATTAAAATTTTTCTCGCGAGATTAACGCGGCACACGTGACAAGCGGATGTTACGTTGCTCTATAAATGCACCAGAAACAAAACAAGCGCGCTGCAGAAGTCCACGCCCATGTCTGTTTTGCCAGCCACGGCAGCGTGAGACACCGAAAATGGATACTTAAAGAGTTTATGAATAGAAAGTTTCCGAACCGTTTAATCCTCACTAGGGTAGCGGGGGGTGCTGGAGCCTATCCCAGCCGTCTTCGGGCAGTAGGCGGGGGACACCCTGGATCAGTTGCCAGCCAATCGCAGGGCACACAGAGACGAACAACCACCCACGCTCACATTCACACCTAGGGACAATTTAGAGCGTCCAATCAGCCTGCCATGCATCAAATATGAATAGAAAGTTTACTTTTCAAAAGTTGCCATATTGCTCCACTGACAAGACCAAAGTTATCTGTTCTTCTCTCTCTGTATCATACAGGTATACGATGTATGCCACTGACGCGATTGTTACTTGTTTGGAACTATTTTGTGTGGAAGGTTACAGTGTTCTGTGTCCATGTAAATAGAGTGGGTGGAGCTTCTCTGTGTTCGTCTGACAGTGACAGTGCGCTACAGTGGTAGCGACCTAGCGAAAGTGAAATGTCTCCAGTGTTGTCATCGAACCAAGTGTAGTCATTCGAAATGAGGTCTACACAAAACCATAGAGAGACTTCCGCGCAAGAAGGACCAATACAATCAACATAGCCTGACTGTGTTAGGGGGAGTGAACCCCCCGCCCCCCTTTCAGAATGGTTTGCCCCTGCAGCACGGGGGAAGTGCGTGTGCTTGTTTGTACCGCCGGCAGTTTCCAATACAGCGGCACATAATGAACACTGGTGTCCGGTGTCTCGTTATTCTTCAACAAACATACAGAAACAGAGAAAAATGAAGTATGCAACCATGGTTTAAATCCACTATAGGCTGAGTACTAGTGTACCTTAGATGTGCACTTTACAATGTTATATTGCTCTGTTTTGATTTCATAAAAAAAAAGCTGTTAAAGCAGCTGTTGTGTGACAAAATATTTTTTTCACCGTTATTGATGGACAGTAATATTGTGTGAGAGATTATGTGTGAATAACTACACCAAGTGAAAAATGTTTATGTAAAATTGAAAATCGAAATTGTTATTTCAGTAAATATTTGCATTTGGCAGATAGAAAACTGATTCATGATTCCATCTTGATGAGAGCATTAAAATGGGGAAAAATAGGACAAAAAATGTAAAAGGAAAATCAGAAACGATAAAAAATGTGTGAGTAATCACAATTAATTTTTTAGTTTGAGTTAATTATGACAGTTGCATTTTTAATTAGATTAAATATTTTAATTGTTTGACAGCTCTAATTTTTACCTTTCCTATCTAATTTATTTCGTAACAAGAGGCTATATTTTCCTGTTGAGGTGTTTTGTAACTTGAAAATTTCGCATGGAGAGACATTCTTAAGTAGAGGTACTACTGTATATCATTTTGACATGGTCATCTTGCAGCTGACATGCTGAAAAAGTGTGAACCCCCCTGGGTTAAACAAACAAGAACGAGACAACTTTAATGTGACCAAATAACCTAACAGTGACCTGAATTTCTGTATTTTATGTACCGGTAAATATAGATGCCCTGCACGACCATGCACCACATCGGCAGTCTGTTGTTGCTGCTATAAATCATTGGTTGGCTTGTGACTCAGCATCAGGAGTCAGGATCACTGTCTACTTTGGGGCTACGTCAAACCAGCAATCTTCTAATTGCGAGGCTGCAACACCGCCTGCACTTATGCTTGCCCTCAGATGCTGTTCAATTAACAAATTGCCTCCACCAATCTAAGTCACACAAGGCATGTATGTGTTTATTTAATGAGCAATTTCCATACGTAAAAGTTTAAGTGGAATTTTGAGTGTTCGTGTGTTTGTGTGTGTGTGTGCGTGTGTGTCTGCATGTTCAGATCGTTTGTTTGTCTGTGACTTAACATAAACAATAGCAGGATGTGGCTGGGTTGGGTCCTTCCTTCCTTGATATCTTGTATTCAATTCCCTCTCCGTATTTGCCGTGATATTCACATCTTTCCAAATAAGGGATCTGCAAATGTTGACATAAAATGCTTACAATATTTTATATTTTGATTTATTTCTTGTGCCCGTTATAATCCATCAAGGAAAATTCAACACACTCTGCTGTTTGTTTGTGCTGCACGCCACACACAGTAAAAACAGATCACCCCCCAAAGCACCCATGCAAGAAGAGATGTCAGAGTTAAAACGGTATGCAAACTGTGCCGCCTCTCTTGGGTTTGAGGGGCTTACTGAGATCTTTTCAAAAAATAGGGGTCATTTTGTCCAGAGCGGGACTTGAACTGCAATCGGATGTGGTTTTCTTGGCATCACACAGACTACCCTATAAGTCGTGTTACATTTGGTGAACAGTAGTCTGTAATTATGTTTTCTTCAAAGAGAGCTGTGTGTATTGTTTATAAAAATGAGGACTTATTAAAACAAACAAACAGAGGAAAAAAACACTGGGCCAGGTTGGCCTGAAATGGACCTGCCTGAATTTCACAATTGCCACCCCACCTTCTGTTCCTTACATATGAGCTACTGCCCCCACATGGTAAATTCAGGCATATTTTGAGCAGTATGATCAGATTGCATTGCAAATGTGCTATCGTCACTGACAGTGTTCCAAAACTGAAGCCAAATAGAAATTAAAGATTAAAGATATCCTTTATTTGTCCTGCAATGGAGAAATTTACAATCAGAGTTCATAAAGGAAAACACTGGGTAGGGAGAGGGAAAAAAAAAAATCAGGCCATTTTACCCGGACTAAAACGATAACTCTGTCACCCTGCCAAGGCCACCAGCTGCTAACGTAATAACATTTCTGTTGCAAGCCGAAGAAGCTGGATGACCCTAAAATGTGAAGTGGAACGTGCGCAGCTGTTCACTCTCGGACGGCATTTATCTTGTGTCACTCTTATGGGTTCATCTTCTCAGGAACAAACTTATCCATCATCTGGACTGTGACAGTCTATAACAGATGGACCAATGAGAGGAGAAACACAAAGGAAATGGTGTTTTTACTGTAGTAGCGACACACACACACAGTATATACTGTATATATATATAGAGAGAGAGAGAGAGAGAGAGAGAGAGAGAGAGAGAGAGAGAGAGAGAAATTGTAAAGGTCTTTTTTTTAATTCATTGTTTATTTAAGAGAGAGAGAGCGACGAAAACTGTAAAAAGTATTTTTATTTATTTATTAATTGTTTATTTATTTATTTTTACTGTGCCAATTGTGTAGGTTCCCCGTGTGGAGCTAACTCTCTCTGAGCTCCAGGAAATGGCCACAAGACAACAGCAACAAATAGACGCTCACCAACAGATGCTGGTTTGTAAGGTAACTTTTTCACATATATATATGCACACATATATGCATATATGCATGCTCTGAATGGATTGCCTGTGCTTGTATATCTTCCACAAGTTGTCCTCTAAGGGTGGGGTGTCAAACTCATTTTTGTCGTGGGCTGTATTTTAGCTACCGTTTCCGTTGGAGGGCCGTTATGACTGGAACCATATCAAGAAGTCAAGAAAAACGGTTTTCTCCACTTTTGTTTAAGTTACTGTCATGACGGATTTGGTCACAAGTAAATGCTTACAATATCCTTCTTATTTATTACAGATGAGAATTTTAAATTTTGGTAGATTTTAGCGAGCATTATAGAATTTGACATGTTTGATTTGCTTTTGCGGGCCACATAAAATGAAGTGACGGGCTGGATCTGGCCCCCGGGCCTTGAGTTTGATACCTGTGCTCGCAGGACTGTCAAAAATGGACGTCAGTATTTTAGTGTCTTGCAGAATTTTTTCATGTGTAGCTCATACTTGTGTCGTGGGATTGGAACAGTATAGGAAAGAAATTAAGTCATCAGGAAGCCACAGCTGCTGGGATATTCAAAGACTCCAGGATGTGGGCCCTCCAGGAAAAGAACGAGTATAAATGCCACATCTCAAGCACATTTCGAGCAAGTTTATAAATTGATCCCAGGGATATACTGTATTTTCTCGGTTGGTAAATTTGTTTTAAATGTGACACTGGGGGTGATAAGAATGTTTTGTGTCTGTCTTCAAACAGAAAATTAGTTCAGTGTCTTTCTATCAGCAAGGGGCAACCCATAACTCATTTAATACCTCTGGCAAAAGTAGAAAAATAAGGAATGACAGCACAAGACCCAACTTTCAAAGGTGCTGTGTGAAGAAATCGCTGCATCGTTTTATGTGTGTAACACACTGCAGCTGTCACACTGCTGTTCACAAGCTTTAGAATTGGAATAAGAAACTCACAATTCATACAAAATTAAACGGAACTCATAGTGTTCAGACACGTTTTCCTGCTATAAGCCACCATCATTTGTGTGTGGCATGAAAATCACCACATACGTTTTCGTTTCTGATTATTTTAAGAACTCTGATAGATCCAGGGTCTTTTGCTTTTGTTGTTTGTGAGAGCCACCCTCACTCTATTCGTCTGAAGATGAAAATTCATTTACTGTACCATAATTATGGAATCCCTGTTCATATACAGTGGTACCTCTACTTACGGGTTTCTCTTTCATATACAAAATATATGTATGGGCTGCTACTCGCAGCTCCGAATTTCCTGAACGCAACATACCTATAGCTACTCTGTCATCGGCTATTACCGAGCATCATCCTGGCGGCATCCCATTGGCTAAGAGGGACCTCTTACCGTATGTGTTAATGGGTCCAGATAGATAAATAGATGTGTCGATGGAGCGTCCTCGTTATTCGCCCCTCGGGCCATGAGGCGTTCCAATAGTTTTAATTAAATTTGAATCACCCAGAAAAATTGTTCACCAGCCGGGCAATCGCTCACTATGCTGATGTTTGCCTTGGACCTTTTCGAAGGATTTTTAAAAGCCGACAAAAGCAAACGTCCTTGGATCGGTTCTTGACAAAAGGCAAAAAACACTTCTGAGAGAGAACATTGACTAAAGACGGCAAAAAACGATGAGGACACAGTTAAAAGTTAAATGGCTATCATTTTTATTGTAAGTTCTTTATTCTTTCTGTGCGGCCTGGTCCCCAATGACCCACGGACCGGTACCGGTCTTCGACCCGGCTGTAGGGGACTGCTGCACTCCATGATCCAGAAAAGTGTGAAATGCCACTGTCACATCAGGTCAAGAGGAATACCATCTGAAGTTTATCGAATGAACAAGGTGTCCGACAATGCCCCTTCGTGGAATTCTGTGAGATGTTCTTTGTTGCCATGTTCTGTACTTGTCCGACCAGTGTCTGAGTTTGGTCCGCATTCCAGGCAGTTGGATTCGTTTTAAATGAGGTTTGGATTCTGACAAGGGTGCCGCTTGTCACTGTTCATAACCTTTCATGAACAGAATTTCTAGATGCAGCTCATGCACTGAGGCATTCCAGTTTGGTGGCCGCAGTATTACGTCTCATTCAGCGGCGATCTTCAATTTTCACTGGAGTTGGGATGAGAACCATCATCTCCAAATCTGAGACCTTTTTTCATCATTCGGAAAAGGACGGAGTGACTCCAACAAGGACGAGCGCATGCCCCAACAACAGGGCTGTCACAAACAAATCTTTTTTGAATCGATTATTCCGTCAATTACTCAGGGAATAATCCCCGCATTCCTGCATTCCTAATTTTTGTAGTGGAGACAAAGCTGGTCCACCTCCTTGACAATATCT
This sequence comes from Hippocampus zosterae, assembly GCF_025434085.1. NCBI lineage: Eukaryota > Metazoa > Chordata > Actinopteri > Syngnathiformes > Syngnathidae > Hippocampus > Hippocampus zosterae. Next base: position 21,040,792 of record NC_067464.1, on the reverse strand, counting down.
GAAGTCTCTATTTACATTTCAGGGATCATGTAGAGTGTGCATTATAAACTGAAATCTTTTCTCCTCTGTGTTTTAGGAGCAAAGACTGAACTATCTTCAACAGGGAAGCAGATCCAACCATGGACAAACACAGGTGGGATCCAGATGGCAATTTTGAACGCCAGTTGTAAAGAAAAATATGCAAGGCACGCTCATTTGTGGAGTGTACTATGTGCAGTTACGAGGAAAAGAATGGGAAACATTTGGAATTACCTGCATTTGTGTATGAGTTGGTCATAAAATTTGATCAGATCTCACATTTGAAGTTAAGTTTTCTGAAACAAACACACACTTAATGTTGTCATATACGAAGATCACAAATAATGGGCGCTAAATTGTGTTGTCCCCTCTCAGGCTCACTGCACACCAAGTGATGCGGATAATGTAAATGAAGTGGTTCAAACAATTATAGTTGGAGACTGTTCACCGCACACTAAGCATTTGAGCACAGCACATTTAATCACGTGTTATAAATGAAAAACGGCAACCCTGTATTGTGTTTTAGGCTCTCCATACAAGGCAATATCATATAATGTTATGTGATTTGTGTTCTAGCCTCAGGTACCTATGTAATTACAAATCTAGAAGAAGAATCATCTTTATTTGTCATGCGCGCGCGCACACACACAAACACATTCAAAACGTTGGCAGCCAATTGCAGGGCACACAGACACGAACATCCATCTGCGCTCACACTCACACCTGGGGCAATTTAGAGCAGGGGTCCCCAACCGCTGGGCCACGGACCGATACCGGGCCGCGGGTCATTTGTTGCTGGGCCGCACAGAAAGAATAAATAACTTGCATTCCTTCCGTTTTATTCATTTCGGAACCTGAAAAACGATTTATTTTGAAAAATTACCGGATTCTCTGTTATATCAATCTACAGTGTGTCACTCTTGACGCAGATGAATGCGCGCTTCTCGGTCACGTGATAGGTTACCACATAAAAAACAAACGTCTTCTGAAAAGTTTTTTTCAAGAAGGGTGAAAAGGACCACCCAGGATACAGCAGAGGAGCCTATGACTTTCAAGAAAGAGAAGACTACATTTAATAGACAGTATCAGGAGTCCTATTTCAAATACTACTTTATCTCAACGGGAGATTCACACGCACCAAGCCTACTCTGTATAATAAGTGGCGATGGTGATCGTATATTTCATGCACTTTTTTATCTGTGACGTATCTTATTGTTAAGGCACGTTTAAATGTTACCATCGTGACCAGAGAAATGCGGCCAGATAGGACGTTCCTCGTGTCATGATTCGTGTTTATTATGTTTTGAAAATACCACACTTTTCATGCAGGTCATATCATATTATATTGTTGCATCTATCCGGCCTGAAGGCCGGTCCCTGAAAATATTGTCTGACATGAAACTGGTCAGTGGGGCAAAAAAGGTTGAGGACCTCGGATTTAGAGTGTTCAATCAGCCTGGCATGCATGTTTTTTGGAATGTGTGAGGAAACCGGAGTACCTGGAGAAAACCCACGCAGGCACGGGGAGAACATGAACACTCCACACAGGGACGCCGGAGCTGGAATCAAACCCGATACCTCTGCTCTAACCACTGGATCACCGGTCTGCCCTACAGCAGACACACACACACACACACACAGAGATGATCTGAAATTGTCCACGGGTTTATACAAGGCTTCATATAATTTTTTGAAAAATACACACATTCTCGTGTGTGCACTGTGGTGATCTAACAGGAAAAATTGTTCATGCTATCTAAGACGGAACACACCGCCAACGTGGTGGCGCCAAATTTAAAATACTTTGTAAAATCTTATATATCAAATATCGAGGACTCACCTCATTTGAGTAATTGTTGCTTCCTTTGTCCTCACTCCTCTGTTTCCATGGTAGCAGCTCCCATCAGAAATTCCATCAAGGAGGGAGGAGATGGTGTCATTTTGATAGTTGACTACAGATGACATCACGTCATTTGTGTGTGTCACAAATGTGTGTCACGACTATTATTGTCACCACAAATGTCCACTTTATACTTGATAGTTCAAATTGGATTAAATGGAATTCTAATATCCATTCTGTTAACGCTTCAAAACTTTGCAGATGCAAAGACGTGCGCGATTGGTCTGTCCCAAGAACGTCTCCCACACCCCCTACCACCAATGCGCAGAGTTCATATTTTAACGTCTCATACATTTGCAAAAAATAAATATATGCAGATATATTGCTTACACATTACGTTGAGTGTGAAAATCTGTGAAGAACTATCAACATGGTTTCATTTCCTGTACGTGGCCAAATGCATTTGAGAAAGAGCAGCCTAATGACTACAAACCTTCGAAGCAAGTTTAATTCAGTGTTGTGAGTCTTGTCATAAAGTCTTTGGTATCAAGTATTGCCCCAAATGGAACAGATACTCAGTAAAATGTGTCCATTTGTGGCAGTCAAAAGGAGCACACACGATTGACTGTACATACGTCTTTATTCCACGACTGCCAACAAACGGGTCTGAACAATTTCAAATTTGCGCCAAAGACATTCACATAAACACGCTCCCTACTGTATGTCTGCTGGATGAGAAGCATGGTCCCAGTGTCCGCCATGAATTCAAACTAAAATCGTCAAGAAATTACGATGGTTATTTAATCTGAAGTCCTGCATCGTTGACGGACCAGCTGGTAAATTCCCGTTTTCTCGTACGTCACCATCGAAGAGCTACAGGACTTAAGCAGAGGATACGCCAGCTTAAACATACGGCATGCATGCGTGCACGCTAAAAACACGTTAGCTTGAAGCATACGGTAGCATGCCAAGACATACAGATACAAGCTAAAACATGTTTTCAAAAAGGCAACGGATGCAAAACTGAGTTCCGTTGTATTTTATTTAGCCATCGTACAAAGTACTCAAGTTTTTCGATCAATCATCACCCAGAAATCCATCAAATTCCTCAGAATTGAACAATTTTGCAAGTCCCGGTAATCCATCAAAAACGCTGTTCGTTCTCATTGTCAGAGTCACTCTCATTGTCATGTGGCTCCACAGAAATGATGCCGGCTTTGCCAAAAACTCGAACAACAGTGCAAGCAGACAAGTTCGTCCAAGCAGCCACAATCCATTCGCAAATTGTGGCGTAACTCGCCCAGCGCTGCCTCTCACTCTTTGTAAAGTTGTGTTTGCCATCGATCATCCATTGTTCCCATGCCGTTCGCAACTTTACTTTGAACGCCCGGTTGATGCCGATGTCCAGCGGTTGGAGTTCTTTAGTCAAGCCTCCGGGAATAATGGCAAGCTCAGAGTTCATTTGCTTGACTTGGTTTTTCACCGCTGCTGTGAGATGGGCACGAATGCCAAAAGCATAACCGATGGCTTGAAGTTTGAACTGAGCTTCGTAGGCATGTCTCTTTGTAGAATTTATTTTCGGGGGTTCTCAGAAACCAAAACCGAAGTTGTTTTGCAACAATGCACATACACACTCTATACAGGTGTTGGTACCTGCTTGGGGCGTCCCTTTAGCGGCCACTTACACGCCCACCCTTCACTCATTGGCAGACTTCTTTGCCGCATTATATATATATATATATATATATATATATATATATATATATATATATATATACATTTCCCCATTGTGGGACAAATAAAGGATATCTTATCTTATATATAGAATTATCCTCATCTCACCCCTCGGGTGGTGTCCGTCCCTCATTCAGCTTGGGTCCTCTACCAGAGGCCAGGAAGCTTGAGGGTTCTGCGCAGTATCCTTGCTGTTCCCAGCACTGCACATTTCTGGACTGAGATGTCCGATGTTGTTCCAGGGATCTGTTGGAACCACTCATCTAGTTTGGGGGTCACTGCCCCGAGTGCTCCGACCACCACAGGCACGACTGTCACCTTTACCTTCCAGGCTCTCTCCAGCTCCTCTCTGAGCCCTTGGTATTTCTCGAGTTTCTCATGTTCCTTCTTCCTGATGTTTCCATCACTTGGGACCGCTACATCCACTACAACGGCTTTCCTCTGCCCTTTATCTATGATTACGATATCTGGTTGGTTCGCCATTACCATCTTGTCAGTCTGGATCTGGAAGTCCCACAGGATCTTCGCTCTGTCATTCTCCACCACCTTTGGAGGTGTTTCCCATTTTGACCTTGGGGTTTCCAGTCTATACTCCGCACAGATGTTTCGGTAGACTATGCCAGCCACCTGGTTATGGCGTTCCATGTAGGCTTTCCCTGCCAGCATCTTACACCCTGCAGTTATGTGTTGGATCGTCTCAGGTGCCTCTTTGCACAACCTACACCTTGGGTCTTGTCTGGTGTGGTATATCTGGGCCTCGATGGCTCTGGTGCTCAAGGCCTGTTGCTGAGCAGCCAGGATGAGTGCCTCTGTGCTGTCCTTCAGGCCAGCCCTCTCTAGCCACTGATAGGACTGATATATATATATATATATATATATATATATATATATATATATATATATATATATATATATATATATATATATATATATACCGGTATTGAATATTATTTCTTATTATATCATCATCTAGTACATTTACAGTAGTTCCCGCTTTTCTCTTTTTGTTCAGTCTGAAGCTGAGAAACTACAGCGGTTGAAGGAGCGAGTGGAGTCTCAGGAGGCAAAACTGAAGAAGATTCGAGCCATGAGAGGTCAAGTGGACTACAGTAAACTGATCAATGGGAACCTCTGTACGCCTGAACATACTCGTACTTTACACTCTCCAAAAGTAGTGGATGACAGTAACATCTTAACCATACATCAATTGATCATGTTTTCTGTGCACAGCGGCAGAGATTGAGCATGTTAGCAGCTTGTTTCAGGAGAAGCAGGCTGAGTTGCAGTCTGCTGTGACTCGTGTTGAAAAGGTACTTTGGGGAGACAGGAGGGGGGTTAAGGAGTCAAGTTCATGTCGCCCCAGGAACTATATGTCATCTATATTTAAACTGATTCACCAGCTGACCCAACAACTGGAGGATCTGAGGAAAGGACGCCTTCAGCTGCATTCCGTTGCATCCCCGCAGGGGGCACCCAACCGACCCCAAGGTAGACACACTGGAATGAAAGCATCCCCACTCTCTAGCCCTGCTGCCTTAGAACTGAGGAAATTCTACCAAGAGCTGCAGGTAATAAATCGTTGTGCTTTTGTTCATGCAAAGTTCTTGACAACACGGAAGGACATTTCTTGTGCTGTCATGTCAGGCTCGCAACCGTCACAACTTGGAGCAGAGTCGCAAGTTAGTACACAATAAGGAGCTGTTGAACAAGAGGAATGCTCAGGTGACAGTGATGGATCAACATATTGGAGACCTGAGGGAGCGACTGCAGAAGAAACGAGCAGAAGTACTCTCACGCCTGAAATGTTTTCTCTTTAGGTGACTGTTTTGTGACCTGCTTCATTGTCTACTTTGCATCTTGCAGTTGAGCCGTATAAATGGAGGAGGCCCACATTCTCCTCAAAGCTCCACTCGTCCGAGTGGTGGAGTCTCAGGCCGAGTGGCTGCCGTCTGCCCTTACATCCAAGCTCCACCTGAAGGGGGACAGAAGGCGGGGTACCACCTGTCACCTGACACATCCCCCAAACCCTCACAACTCAGTCACGTGCGCTCCCTTTCAGGTGGGTACAGATAATTGTTGAATCTCTCACCGAACTGCATAAGATTTCTTCCTCTGATATCTGCCAATTCTTTAACTGGCTACTTTTCTGTCTCCTTTTCCTTGGTTTTTTTTGCCTTCTTCCTGTCCTTTTTGTGTATTGTTGTTTTCATTTTCAACTCCGGCGTTAATGTTCATGGTTGCTGTTCACTTAATCACTCCATTATGATTATTGTTTGTCAATCTCGCTGTAATTTGATGTCATTTGTATGTCCTTGTATTACCCATAACTGTTGCTGTGGGGTCCTGTTTTCATTACTCGTGACCATGGTTGTCCCGTTGGTTGTGCTTTGTGGTTGTTATTGTGGCCGTGGGTGTGCTCATGCAGACGAGGACAAGAGTGGCATCAGCAAGTCTCCCAAGCAATGGAAAGTGTCTGATTTAGACATCACCCTGTCAGAGCCAAATGACTTACGCCCTAAGTCTCCTCATGGGGACCAGAGTAACAACAGTGAGTTTTTAAGGAAAAAAGATTTTCTGTTTACAGGTCATAGCTCCTCACTTCTCCATTTTTATCACAGCCTGTCAATGACATGAATTCCAAAATACAAACCCTGTTCCAGTGAAGTTGGGACGTTATGTTCAACAATGATTTGCAAATCATGTTCAACCTATATTTGATTGAATGCACTAAGAAGACAAGATATTAATGTTCAAACTGATAAACTTTTTAGCAAATAGTCATTAACTTAGAATTTTATGGCTCTTAAGTACAATTGCAAGGAATTTAGGGATTTAATCATCTACGATCCATAATATCATCAAAAAGTTCAGAAAATCTTGACAAATCACTGCATGTCAGCGGCAATGCCGAAAACCAACATTGAATGCCTGTGACCTTCCGTCCCATTGCATTAAAAACCCACATCAGTTGTGTACCACATGGGCTCAGGAACACTTCAGAAAACCAATGTCAGTGGTGACAGTTCAGCGCAACATCCAAGCTCATCTGAGTTTGGTTGATGCAACGTGGAAAAGTACTCTGTGGTCTGACGAGTCCACATTTCAAATTGTTTTTGGAAACTATGAACGTCATGTTGTCCGGGCCAAAGAGGAAAAGAACCATTCGGACTCTAATGGATGGGAAGTTTAAGACGAGATAAGAAGATAAGAAAACCTTTAATAGTCTCCCAATGGAGAAATTCCCACTTGACAGCAGCAAAGTTATGAGAGGAAGAAGTAGAAGAACAAAATAAATAGGAGCTGCTGGAAAGGCAGCCACTCTTGCGGCGCCATCTTGAAGTCAAAATAACACAACAAAACACATAAGACACAGACAGTCGTGCAATCTTAATCACTTTTCCTGCATACACTTTGTGGTTTGAAGCAGTTATAGATGAAAGAGGAGAGGATCAAAGTGTCCTTTCACCAGTGGATCAGAGACGTCATGCTGAAAATATGCACACTACAAGCTATGTTTTGAAAGCCAACACGAAGTAGTAGTAGTATCCATTGGCGAAAAGAGATTGTCTCACATCTCCTGTCCCACGTAATCCGCTTCAAACTCCAAGCCGCGACTCCCAGTTCCACATCCGCATCTGCGCTTTGTGCTGACGCTCCTTTCTTCTCATCGTTGGCTCCTCAAGCCTTGCATCCATCCAGCCGCAGACCGTCCAACAGCACCGATCTCTCCGCTGAACAAAGTGGGGCTGTGTAAAATGCTGCCCATTAAAGGTGCAAAAAAAAAAAAAAAAAACACAAGCACCCCAGAGCTGTCCAGCAATGACAGTCAAATGCCACCGACATTTCTTCCAATCAAAAACAGTGCTGGTATACCCATGCTGCCGAGAAGGCCTAAGCACCAAGCGAGTATCCTCCTTGATGAATGTTGTAGCCATAAAATGCTGAAGAACAATCCACATCCGGTCCCCACGACGCAAAACAAACAACAACAAAAAAGTAAGGCTCATGAGAGCACTTGCCGACAGCTGCCTACTCGGTCGCCATCTTGGACTTGGACTAAAAGCCAGTATCTGTGATGGTATGCGGCTGTGTTAGTGCCCATGACATGGGTAACTTACACATCTGTGAATGCTGAAAGGTACATTCAGGTTTTGGAGTTACATCTGCTGTCATCCAAGCAACATCTTTTTCATGGACGCCCCTGCTTATTTCTGCAAGACAATGTCAAATCACATTCTGCACATTTTACGACGACGCGGCTTCGTAGTGAAAAGTGCGGATACTGGACTGACCTGCCTGCAGTCCAGACCTGTGTCTCAGTGAAAATGCGTGGTGCATCATGAAGCTTAAAATACAACAATGGAGACCCGGGACTGTTGAACAGCTGAAGCTGTAAATCAAGCAAGAATGGGAAAGAATTCCACCTACAAAGCTTCAATAATGAGTGTGTTCACCCCCCAAATGTTTATTGAATGTTGTTAAAAGACAAGGTAAGGTAGCACAGTGGTAAACATGACCTGAACCAGAATTTTTTCAATGTGTTGTAGCCATAAAATCCCAAGTTTTTGATTATTTGCTAAGAACAAAGTTTATCAGTTTGAACATTAAATATCTTGTCTTTGTAATGTATTCAATTAAATCTATTTGTAGCATGATTTGCAAATACCGTATTGGCCCGAATATAAGACGGCCCTGATTATAAGACGACCCCCTCTTTTTCTAGACTCAAGTTTAAAAAAAGACTTTTTGAACACCAAATGAACATTTATACAGAAAATAATTACAGTACATCTGAAACAAACGATTATAACAATATGTTTGAGAGAAAAAGCATGTTATTTTGCCTCATTCAAATTTTAATATCTGAACATTTAAATATGTAAACTAAAGTGCAATCAGATTCGTAAATGAATGGCTTCTGGTTTTTGAAATGTAAATTACATCATAAATTCTTCTCAGCTGCCGGTTAACCTGGCCGATCTTTTCTCCTACGTTTCTCCATTTTCTGTTATCTCTTCTATTATTTTCTTCTCTTTTGTTTCTTACCACGATTTATTTCTTCGTGCTACCGCTATTTTTATTCTTTATTCTTTGTGACAGGGGTTCACTTTGGCCAGGGGAGTCAAGTTCAGCATTCGCTTCAATGATATCTGGCGCCTTCTAGCGTCGTGAATGGGTACAATGTCTAGACCCCGAATATAAGATGACCCCCACCTTTTCAGCCTTTTTTCAATGTGCAAAACACTGTCTTATATTCGGGTCTATACGGTAATTGTATTCAGTTTTTATGTTGAACGCAATGTCCCAACTTCAATGGAATTGGGTTTGAATGTGCATAAACTCCTGCGCTTAAATTTTTATATTCAAACTGTATCTTCATTGTAAAGGAAGCAGGTGGTTATGAGACCTAACATTGTCACCTTATAATGTGAAGTCCTTGTCTACAAGAACACCACCATATCTGATAGCTAGCAGCTGGTTGATGTTTTGTACCACACATACACACCCACACTCATTGTATTTTTATAATGAGCACATTTATCATGTTCTCCATGCTTCCAGAATTCAGATTCTGTTCTGGTTAAAAACTACTTCAAATGTGTGGTCCTGAGGTTGGTGAAGTTGTCTTCAGAATTATAGGTGTGTTGAAAAACAGAGGAAACCTCACAATCATCATAAAAGCTTTTAGTTCCATGCACATAAATGTACACTATTGGGAATACTTCAAATTATTAATCAAATCAAAACATGAAAAACAAATTTGCGAGTGTTTTATTCCTTCATACAAAACGAAGAGAAAATCCAGCTGTTCGAAAAACAAATATGTCTGCCTTTTGCTTTACGTTGATAATACAACACATTCTGAATGATATAGCACTTTCACAACAGCTGCAGCTGTAACAAAGTGCTTTACAAAACAGTTAATTAAATTAAAATAAACACACAACAGAACATAAAAACATGGACAGTCATGCAATCTTAACCCCTTTTCCCTCAAACGCTTTGTTGTGTGAAGCAGTTCTAGATGAAAGAGAATCCAAGTGTCCTTTCACCAGTGGATCAGAGACGTCATGCTCAAAAGGTGCATACATCTGCTACAAGCTAAATTTGAAAGTAAACAAAAAACCTCAGCATCCATTGATGAAAAAAGAGATTGGTTCACATCTCATGTCCCATGTAAGTCAGTTTCAGTTCCAAGCAGCGACTCTCAGTTCCAAATAGGCATCCGTGTTCCGCGCTGACGCCCCTCCCTCCTTATCCTCGGGTCCACAAGCCATCCATCCAGCCGCACCAACGCAGACTGTCCAACAACATCACCATCTCCGCTGAACAAAACGGGGCTGTGAAAAATGCAGCTCCTTACAGGCGCAAAAAACACAATCGCACAAATGGCACACCACTGAAGAAGCATGCCCTCCACTCCAGCGGGTGCTGTAAACAAAAACGAAGAGAGCTGAATATAATAGAGCAAAGATTTGGGGCCTGTGTCATCTTCAAGTATTCTGATATATTCAAACAGCTGAACGATCCCTTTATACAATAGATAGGATCAAAACCACAAGGTGAGTAGTACACAGATGTGCCATATCGCTCGTCTCGACCATCAAGTCTCAACTTATGAGTGGAATATGTATCATATTCATTTTTTTAAGCAGTTAATGTAGAACAGCTGGACAGTTGACCAACGCTTTTGTCTTGTTTCTTCATTGCTTACCTCATACTGTCACAGCGGCAGACAAAGTGAGTTTGCCCATTTGCACGCCAGAGAGGACACGAAAATACACCGGTTAGCTTGGCATGTGCTATCAGCTTCGACGACAAATGGATGTATTGAAATTAGTCCAAAAGGATAAGCGCTTTCAGAAAATGGATGGATGGATTTTTGTCAGAACACCCTGGATTTTTCTGCCAATTCACAGTGTACTGTGGGGGAGCCTAGTGGCTCAAGTAGAATTTAAGGCTGTCAAAGCGCTTTGGACAACATATGGCTTAGTGTCGGTACTTCCTGTCCGACTGCCAAATCTGCATACCCACTTCCCTCCCTCCCTCACTAACTAACTAATTAACTCACTAACTAATATTCTGCATCGAAAAACATTTATTTGCACAAATCCAACCACGGGATATCAGCACAGAATGGGAGACTTGGACCAGGACTTTTTTTAATCCCATTGTAATCTTAAATGCCAAAGCAAATGCCACAGAGTTATTTATGGGCCTGGCTTGGGTGAAGTGGAAACGATGGTGTTGTAAATCATGTCAACAGGCTACTAGCGCACACGTACACACAATTAGAGGAAGGTGAAATAACTCCTAAGCTTTTGCATCTACGTTCTGCAATAATTTGTGCAGATGTTTTCAGATCACTACTTTTTTTTGTTGTAAAGTACAGCATCGCCGTGTTAGTTTTGATAAATATACCGTAGATGCATGTCTTTTCGTGCAGAGCACATTCACATTTTCTACCAACTAAATCTTGAAATTCTCTTGAGCTAATGTTACAAAAAAAAGTTATAAACCACGCATCCTCTCTGGAGTCCTGGGTTATATCAGCAGGCAACGTTTGATAATGTTTCTAAAAATAAACAGTCTTTAGAACAATAGCAACAAATTGATAATGCCTAGTCACTGTTTATTCTGTGTTTTACATCATCTGGCAGCAGTGTACTGCCATACTGCCGTATCACATCGTGTAATGTTCAAGATTGCATTGTTCTTTTAACTGTAATGTCTACTACGATTTTATATTTGTCATTGGATGAAGAGACAAAAAGGAAGTTTCAACATGTAGTCTTCTGCAGCAGGACAGAATGTGATGACAAGTGCTGCAGAGTGATTCCCTATCTGGACTTCAAGACAGATAGCCAATTTTCCGAACTGTGCAGAGCTGACTGTTTACTTCCTGTTGTCACTTCTTTCGTCCTGAGGTCAGCGAGATTGTGCAGTGGCACTCAATGTGTTGTGCAGCTGATTTTACCGACCACAGGACTCAGTACATAATAAGTATTAGTCTGTATCAGCACGGTGACGTGGTTGTGCTGTACACAGCCATGCCAAATGGTGAGATAACACTACTTAAAATAATTCTTGACAATGGGGACTTGTTGTTTTTGGAATGGAATTGTCCCACTAAAAACAACAAGTGCTAGTATGAATTTTTATCAAATTCCGTATTTTGTCCACTAAAAGCACGCAACTAAAAGCATTCAATTTTCTCAAAAGTCGACAGTGCACCGTATAATCCGATGTGCCTTACATAATTTCAGCTGCAGCGGTTGTAAAAGCTCTATAGAAATAAAGCGGTATTGTATTGCATTTCCTTTAGCATAGCTCTGTCACATTGCGCGGTGGTGGTGGACCCCAAAAAGCAGGCAGGAGGGAGGAGCAGGGTGTATTTGAAGAAGTGTATTGATAAAACACAGAAAACTAAATCCTAAACAAGCAAAGTCCAAAGTAGCAAACAAAAACCATGACTGAAGCTCAAAACTATCAATAATAGAAACATGACCAGAACCATTACAAACAAACAAACAAAGATGACAGCAGCAAAAACCAACAGTAAACAAACGAACATGACAGTAGCAAAGAGCAAACAACGACCCCAACATGAGTGCTCGGGCTGGGAGTCCTTTTAAAGCCACTAATTATCTAACGACCAACAGGTGTGCAGCTGCAAGGAAAAGCCCCACAGTGCCACCTGTTGGTCACAAACCAAAACATGACAAGCTCCATCTAATCTAATGGATGCATAATGCAACTGCATCCACTATTGTAGCTTCTATTCTATACAATTTATAATGCAGTGGGCCCGACATATGAAAAAAGTTTTAAATTGGGTCATTCATTGAAGGTGCGCCCTATACTCTGAAGCACCTTATAGTGTGGAAAATACGGTATGTGTTTTTTTTTTTTCATGGCAGCACATATGATAAACAGACTAAAATAGCTTTAAGCAAATTTATTAATGAAGGATGGGACCATTTACCCCTGAATTCAGCAGCCATAAATAAAGAGTCGGATGACTGGTGCTATCCTCTGTTCCAGACAGTTATGTAACTCCGCCAGCATGAGAGAGTCTCAGTTAAATTGTTCCACTGCAAAGAAAATGAGCCCTGATTAAAAGGTCCCAGAGGCACTTGTACATCCCAGCCTACAGACTTTAATATATCCTTTATTTGTCCCACACTGGGGAAATTTACAGTCTACAGCAGCAAGATTGTGCAAAGAAGAAAAAAACAAACACCGTACAATTAAGTACAATATAAATACAAAATGGATAAGTCGCAGTGCTATTTACAATAGTTTTTCACATCATTTAATTATTATTATTATTTTTTATTTTATTTTTTAATTCAGCAGCCTGACAGCAGTCGGTAGGAACGAGCGGCAGTATCTCTCCTTCTTGCAGCGCGGGTGTAACAGTCTCTGGCTGAAAGAGCTACCGAGTGCTGTCAGGGCTGGCTGGAGGGGGTGGGAGGGACTGTCCATCATAGCTTTTAGCTTAGTTAGCATCCTCCTGTTGACCACCTCCTCCAGAGTGTCAAGGGAGCAGCCCAGGACAGAACTGGCCTTCCTGACCAGTCGCTCCAGTCTCTTTGTCTCGGGCCGAGATGCTGCCTGACCAGCAGACAATGCCATAATGGATGGCCGAGGCCACCACCGAGTTATAGAAAGTCTTAAGGAGTGACCCCTGAATCCCAAAAGACCTCAGTTTCCTGAGTAGGAAGAGTCGGCTCTGTCCTTTCCTAATCAGGGTGTCCGTGTTCATAGACCAGTCCAGTTTGTTGTTCAGAAGAACACCTAGGTACTTGTAGGAGGTCACCCTCTCTATGTCCATACCCTGGATGTTCATCGGTGCTGGTGAGGACTGTTTCCTGCAGAAATCCACAACCAATTCCTTAGTTTTCCTAGGGTTGATCTGGAGGAGATTCTGCTGGCACCAGTCCACAAAGTCCATCGTCAGTCCCTTGTACTCCCGATCGTCCCCTTCTGTAATGAGGCCAACAATCGCAGAGTCATCAGAGAACTTCTGAAGGTGGCAGTTTGGAGTGGCGTGTCTGAAGTCCGAGGTGTAGAGGATGAACAGGAATGGAGCCAGGACAGTCCCCTGCGGCGCTCCAGTGCTGCATAGAAGCCCCTCTGACTCACAGCTCACGTACTGCGGCCGGTTTGTGAGGTAGTCTATGATCCATGCTTCGAAATGGTGGTCAACTCCGGCGTTCTGCAGTTTGCCTCCCAGTAAGTAGGCCTGGATGGTGTTGAAGGCACTGGAGAAATCAAAGAACATGATTCTCACAGTGCTCCCAGCCTTCTCCAAGTGTGACAGAACTGAGTGGAGGAGGGAGATAATGGCGTCTTCCACGCTGATGCCAGGATGATCGGCAAACTGCAGCGGGTCCAGTGCCGAGCTCACCAGCCCTCGAAGGTGGGCGAGTCTCTCCAGCATCTTCATCAGGTGAAACGTCAGTGCCACCGGTCTGTAGCTGTTCAACTCCTTAGGGTGGGGGGTCTTGGGCACTGGGACCAGGCTCGAAGTTTTCCACAGCTGTGGAGCTCTGCCCAGCTTCAGGCTCAGGTTGAACATGTGCTGGACAATGTCACACAGCTGGTCAGAGCAGGTCCTGAGGAGCCGGGAACTGATCTTGTCTGGACCTGCTACCTTCCTCACGTTCATTTTCCTCAGTGGGTTCCTCACCTGCTCTGTTGTGACGGACAGGCAGGTAGCAGGTGCCAGATTGGATTGTTGAGAGGAGGGGGAGTAGAAGAAGTCCTCAGTGAGCCCGCTGGCTCATTATCTTTTGCCAACAGTCATGAACTTGGGTCTTAAACTGGTCAGAGATTTTAAATTGCACAGGCAAATTGGTGCCGTTGTTAAATACAGCTTATTTCATCTTAGGCGGCTGGCTAAAGTAAAACCTTTCCTTTGTCATTTGAACTTTGAAACAGTCAATCCCCCATTAAGTGTCTCCAATTGGTCCAGAATGCTGCTGCTTGACCCTTGACTGTTACTCGTAAGTGGTAGCACATCACTCCTACTCTGGCATCCTTTCACTGGGTCCCTATACATTTTTAAGTTCTTTTTAACATCCTATTATTTTTTTCTGGATCTTTAAATGGCCTCACCCGACCTTGAGCTCCTCCATCCCTCTCTTTGGAATGGCCTCCCGTTGAACGTTAGGCAAGCCTCCTCTGTGTCTATCTTTAAAACTAGTCTTAGAATTTGCTTTATTTTGGGGTTTTGAAACAGCATGAGACTTGACTTTTAGATTGACTGTTTTTGTGCTTTCTACTGTCATTGTTATTAATTTATTGTTTTATTTTTGTTGTTGTATATACTGTATGATCTTTCCTCCCTATACAGCATTTGGTATACAGCAGTGGTGGTTTTCAAGTGCTCTATAAATACAGTTGAGATTACCGTTAATTGAGATAGATTTTAATATTGTATATATTGCATTACATAAGATTTAAGCAAGTGACATGCTCTACAAATTGCTGTTTGAACAGGTTTTGAGAAGTTGCTCGGTTGTATTTGTGCTTCAGCATCAGATAACCTTAACCTTGACACATTAAAAGTACTTGGTGGCCTCAGTGCCAGACCTGTAATTTCAGATTCTTGTTGTAAATAACTGAGGATACACCAGACCCGCACTGCTTTATTGCACACATGTATGTCCTTCACTGGAATTCAGTGCCTGTCTTGTCATCTTGTCAATCACAGCTACTAATCAGGCGGCAAGTAAGTCAACATGGCCCATTCAGTGTATGTATCGTATCATGTGATGTATTCAATTTATGCCAACTTTTACTCCATGTCTTTATTCCCATTTCTCACACTTGATCTTATTTTCACAATTTTTCAACCGCTTTTTTTTTTTTTGTAATGATGTGATATGAGCAGTAGATCTTCTAACCTGTTCTCTGTCTTGTCGTACAGCCAGTGAAGCATCGGAGCCAATGATTGGTAAAAATGGGTCGAATTGGAGGACCTACAGTGCAGAACAGGTACGCTTTATAGGCATGACATAAGACTTGAGACATACCCACACCATTAAATGTGAACGGGGGAAAAACATCTTTTAAATGCTTCTGTAGCTAAAAACACAAAAAAAGCTACAATGCTATAGCTTTAGTTTTAAGTGTTTACTCTCAACTCCCACAGGGTCCATCAGTTACCGCTGACTTTCCTGATGCCTTTCTTCATGAATGTGCAAATGTCAGACATCTTGTAGAAAGAATTCCCAGGACAATAGAAACTGTTTCAAGAAAAGAAAGAGTCAGTTTTCAATCCATGTCTGTGCAATGGTCAAGTTAAAATTTCCCACTTACATGAACGTTTGACAAGAAACGCTCAAAAGAAGATGCTCATGGTTGGCTGAGTTTTGGTTCCTTTTTTTTTTGTCAGCATCTTCCTTCTGGTTATGGCACTTACCCCACCACCAGCAACCACGTAACAGGGAATCACTGCTCCACCAGCTCCCTGCCCCGATCTGCTCCTGGCACATTGGGATGGCCCCGATCGAGCCCTGTGAACGCCACGTCGTCTTCTTCAACCTCTTCCTCCTCCTCTTCACAGCAAATTCAACAACGTATTGCTGTCCCTCCAACTTCAAACCAAGGTAATATCCGACCTGATGTTTAACCAAACATCCCCATTATAGGCAAGTGAGTGAAACCACATAAACCAATCATTGTTCTCCTTTTTGTATTGGTAGTCTAACTATATGTGATTAAAAACAAAAAACGTGTTCCTGACATCCGTAACTGAAGCCATCAATTTGTCTCACCTGATAGGCTCGAACACTGGCTCCCAGACTTTGTCCTTGCCACCTCAGAGCGAACGAACAGATCCACCTCCAGCAGTGGCTGTACGTCCTTACGTCCCTGACCATCCATCCAGGCCGCAGTCTCCAAG
Organism: Hippocampus zosterae; assembly: GCF_025434085.1. Taxonomy (NCBI): domain Eukaryota; kingdom Metazoa; phylum Chordata; class Actinopteri; order Syngnathiformes; family Syngnathidae; genus Hippocampus; species Hippocampus zosterae. The sequence continues at coordinate 21,024,284 of NC_067464.1, read as the reverse complement.
AAAGGGCCCTGCGACAATGAACAGCAGCTCCATCTACAGCATGTATCTTCAGCAGCCTCAAGCTAAGAATTATGGCTCACTCAGCAACAGGACTGCTGTTAAAGCAGGTAAACTAAACAGCAATAAAAAACAAATCCAGATTCTTCGGTCTTTTGAATCATTTCCTTTCTGCCCCACAGTCTATGGGAAACCCATCCTGCCAACCTCCTCCACATCTCCATCCCCTCTTCCTTTTCTCCACAACGGAACAAGAACAGAACATGCTACAGACAAGGAAGGAGTAAGGGGAGTTGGAGGAGGAGAACCCATCGATGGGTCAAATTTACCGCCTCCGAGTGTGGACAACATTCCTCGTCCTCTCAGTCCTACTAAGCTCACTCCAGTTGGTAGGTTGTACAGGATAAAATCAGCGATGTCCCGCTACCTGGAAACATTAAGAAGTTCCACCACTTGGTCACAAGACCACATTTTCTTGTGATACAAACTCCCAGTTTGTATCACGCACTGTATTAAGTGTTCTACGGGTTACGGTCAGTGGTACTAAAGAAACGATAGGAAGCAGAGCTGGAGGTGATGGAAATGAAGATGTTGAGGTTTTCTGTTTGGATCCACCAGGTTGGGTTGGATTACAAAATGCGTATCATAGGGAAAAGCTGAAAGTAGAAAATGACTTGCAAATGCTAAATTGTGACATATGTTCAGTTCCATTGAGTCTCACAGTTTTGTGTGTATTTTTCATCAGGCCAGGCAATTTTATTTATGTAGCACATTTCATGCACAAAAGCAATTCAATGTGCTTCACACAACTACAAGCATTTACAAATACAACTGTTAAGGACACTCAGAAGCAAAGCAGGTAAATATTAGCTTAGAAAAATTAACAGAATGTAAATTGACACCATTTAAACACAGGAACAAAAAACTTAAGATGAAATAAAAGTAGAGTTTTTAAATAAGTCAAAGACAAAATGAATAAAAATTGTTTGGAGGAACTTAATTAAAGTTATGGGGGGGTGAGCAATGTTCGGTATTCCCCCCTGGGATATGACTTCACTTCTGTTGGCAGTTTATTCCATTTGTGTGCAGCATAACAGCTAAATGCGGATTCACCATGTTTACTTAAATTTTTTGGCTCAATTCCACTAAGGCTAATTTTATATTCACTCAGCATTTCTGTCAATATATTCAAGATTCAGACAATTCTGTGATTGTAAGACCAGTAGCAGAATTTTAAAATTGGTTCTACTGCTAACTGGGAGCCAGTGTAAAACCTTTAGCATTGTAGTAATATGGTCTTATCTCTTTGTTTTGGTCAGAACCCAAGCTGTAGTTTTCTGAATGTTTTCTGCAGCTTTTTGATGCCCTTTTGAGGCAGTTCAATAAGAAGACGATGACAATAATCAAGTCCACTGGTGATAAAAGCATGGATAAGTTTCTGCTGATCTGCTTGGAGTATGCAACTAGTCAGGATGTTTTTCAGTTGGTAAAAGGCTGTTTTGGAGTTTGAGTTGATATGATGGATGACACGTCTGAGTCAGCAGCCCAAGATTCTTGACTCGGATTTTGGTTTCAAAAGACAGTGACTGCAGGTGGTTTCACAGAGAAATCTTTTTTTTCTTTATTGCCAAAAACAATTACCTCCATTTTGTTTTGGTTAAGAGGCAGAAAATTTTGGTTCATCCAGTTGTTGAATTGCTCTAGACGTTGACACAATATGTTCATTGAACTGATGTCATTCGGGGAATTAATAAATACAGCTCTATGTCATCTGTATATACGTGACGGCCAACATTGGCTTTCTGAAGCATTTGACTCAAAGGTAACACGTACGGGCTGAATGGTAAGATTCCAAGGCCTGAGTCTTGAGTTGTCAAGGTCATTCAACCATATTCAGTCGAGTGAATCTACCCTGCATCCGACTGACTGAATGAATGGTTTTAAAGGCAGAATTTTGCTTGTCGTTCTCTATTTGCATCTCAGTAGATAAATTGGTGTCCATCAGATGGGTGTTCACTCATGAAAGAATCTTGGTAGCATCAGTGACTTATGAAATTCACAAACAAGTTTCTTAATATTTCTATGATACCATCTGTTTTCAGCCCACTCTCAATTACGCTATCAAAACGATGCTGACCTTGAAGTCCTTCGCCGACGTCTCAGCAATGCCCCACGACCTCTGAAGAAGCGCAGTTCGATTACTGAACCTGAGGGCCCACAGGGGCCAAACATTCAAAAGCTACTGTACCAGAGGTTTGTGCGGAACCCCTTTCCATTTTCTCTGCCTAGTTTTAGTCGTTCATATTGAGGGTTGATCGAGTGGTCATTTTTTGTCATATCTGCAGGTTTAACACTTTGGCTGGAGGCATGGAAGCGGTCTCAGGTAGGATTTTGTCACCTCAGTGACTCTCATCTCCACAATACAGTACATCATGGTTCAATAGTCAACATAGCGCACTCTTTATTTTAGGCAGTCCTTTCTACCAGCCTGATTGTGTTTTGAGTGACATGGACAACATCCAATCTGCCAAGGGGAATGTCGAACCATGTGAAAAGCATGCCAGCTTGACAACAGAGGACGCAGAAGTTCAAAATTTGAACTTGGACTGTCGCCACTTATCACCGGGGGCCATTGAAACGGCTACCACGGGAGAAGTGAGAGAGAATGCGTCACCACAAACGAACCTTGCCTCAACCCCTGTTAAGTCTGAAGATCAGAATAATAATCAAAGCAGTTCGAGTTTGGCCCACAGTGTGACAAGTCAGGCCTCCCCTTCACCATCACCGCCTACCCCACCTTCAAAGCCGAAGGTAACGTATTGCGCCTTTTGGTGCTTTGAAGAGTTAATACGATCCCTGCATGCTCGCGACAGGAGCAGGGATACGTTTCACAAACATTGACTTTGTCTTCCATTTCTTTGTCTTCCATTTCGACTCTGACTATCTATATCCAGTTGGCTTTTGCTGCATTACCACCAGTGGAAAAAAGGTGGCAGTATTGCGACACCATTGGGGAACAAGGATATTTTTTGCCAACTCAAATGTCATTATATACAAGTTTCAACTGAACATAAATTGCAGAAGCAGCCAAACTATGAAAAAGGCTGTGATTTACCATCTAAAAAATATGGTATTTAGATTTATTCTCATAAAAATAAACTATGACTTAATTATTATTGTACAGTTAATTTATTTCCAATTTTTGATTGTATTATGATTTGATTCTCATGTTTCACTTCTTAAATTACAATTTAGTCTCTTATTTTCATTACCTGTTTTCTCGTCATGGTCTGAAGTTTACTACTGCTGGTTATTGAGCCCTTATGTAGCTGCTAATGTTGTCTTTCCACATTTCTTGCTTTCTTATCAGGTGAAGCGAACCAACTTGAAAAAGCCTTCATCGGAGCGCACGGGCCATGGGCTTAGAGTCAAGTTTAACCCTCTAGCTCTGCTGCTTGATGCATCGTTAGAAGGAGAGTTTGATCTGGTGCAGAGAATTATATATGAGGTAAATCACAGCGTTGGTATTGTCTTATTTTAATAGAACAAATCAGTTTTGGATTTCATAAAAAGCACAACACAATGTACACAGAGAGTTTTGCAATGAACTCCATTCTCTTCCATTTTCTGAGATTGGGTTGCAGGGGCAATACCTTTAACAGGGAAGTCTAGACTTCCACTTTATATATCTTTTCTCAATGCAGAGAAGTAGTGTCTCCATTCTGAGCTCCTCGCAGATCACCGAGCTTCTCACCCTTTCAGGAAAGGAACGCCCGGACACCTCACTAAGGAAATTCAATTCATCTGTCTGTATGAACTGTGTTGCAAAAGAAAAAAAAAGCTCCTTCACTGAATTTACTTTAAATGATGAGGCTATTGAGATGAGTCATGGGAGCATAGCTTGGATCAGATCATGCATCATACCATACATATGTGCAATTGAAAATGAATTGGGGAGGTGATAATTCTTCATCCAGAGGAGAATCTATGAACAGTCACTTACCCGACACGTTTTTTTTGTTTTGTATTTTCACCTGTCCTATTCTGCTGCTGCGAGTCAATAAGCCTGTTCATGCAAGAATGGTTTTGCTGAGCAACGGTCAAGTTCTATTTGTATTATGATGGATATTTACTGGAAATACGCTCAAGAGAGAACACGCTTTGATAAGAAACAAACAGAGAGAAATAGGACAACAGAGCAAAAACAACAACAAACAAAACAAAAAAACCCAACAGTCTAATGATGGTACATGACCTGGGTTTGATTCTGTGTGTTATATGGGCTAGGACGGCAGTGCCACACACTGCAGGAAAGCAGCTATGCTGCCGCCAACTGTTGGCCCTCAGTCTTCCCACTAATGCAATCCACAGCGCCCCTAAAACACATATGGACTGTATGTTGTGATTGTGCTAGGGAAAGGAAGGGAGGCAAAGGCCAACGATCATTGTGTCCTTTCAAGCATGCCCCTCCCCACCCATACTGTGTCATGAGTGTATACATAGCAGGCATTTCATTCTGGTCTCTACATCAGCGGTCCTCAACCTTTTTTGCCCCACGGACCTGTTTAACGTCAGATAACATTTTCAGGGACTGGTCTTTAAGTACGGATAAATACAACAAAATAATATGATATGACCTGCATGAACACTGTGGTAATTTCGGAACATAATAATAAAGATTAACCATGGCACGAGGAACGTCCGATCTGGCTGCAACACTCTCTGGTCACGAGATAAAGTTTAAGATACAAAGTGCATGAAAAATACAACTCACCATCGCTGCATATTATGTAGGGTGGGCTTGGTGCGTGGGAATCTCCCATTGAGATAAATCCGTAGTTTAAGTAGGACTCCTGATAGTTAGTTAGTTAGTTAGTTAGTTAGTTAGTTAGTTAGTTAGTTAGTTAGTTAGTTAGTTAGTTAGTTAGTTAGTTAGTTAGTTAGTTAGTTAGTTAGTTAGTTAGTTAGTTCCGCCCGTTCCTCTTTGGAACATTGGGCGACGAGTTTCCTCCATTTGTTCCGGTCACTGGCAACCCTTCTTGCTCCATGCCAGCTGACACCCATCTCACTGAGGTCTTCTTTGGCAGTCTGTCTCCACGTCTTCTTTGGCCTACCTCTCTTCCTCTTTCCACCCTCTGGCATCCAGTCCATGGCCACACTTGCCGGTCTCTCTCTTGGCAGTCGGAATACGTGGCCGATCATTTTCCTTCTCCTTTCAGAGACAATGTCTGACAGTTCAGCCACTCCTGCCTTCTTCATCACCTCCTCGTTGGTGATGTGGTCTCTCCATGAGATCCTCAGGTTGGATCTCAGGCAACGCCGATGGAAGACATCTAACTTGTTGGTAATGTTGGCTGTCTTCATCCATGTCTCACAGGCGTAAATTGCTGTTGGGATAACCACTGACATATAGAGGGGTAGCTTGGTGGTCGTAGTGATGGCTTTCGATGACCAGATGTTGCGGAGGCATTGGAACACTCCCGCAGCTTTACCAAGCTTACTGTTGACGTCTTTCTCCACACCACCTGTATTTGAGATGTTACTCCCAAGATATTTGAAGCTGTCAATGTACTCTATGTCATGTTGGTGTAGAGTGAGTGGTTGAAGGTGTTGGTGCTGTCCGACGGCCATGGCCTTGGTCTTTTCCTGGCTAATTCGTAAACCAACCTCAACTCCGTGCTCATACAGATTGTTGGTCATATCCTGGAGTGCGGGCTGGGTGTCACTTAACAGAGCCAAATCATCTGCAAATTCCAGGTCAGCTAATCTGCTCCCTCCGTACTTGACACCAACTTTTGCTCCTGTGATGGACTTCCTCATCATAAAGTCAATTATGATGATGAAGAGTAGGGGTGATAGAATGCAACCCTGTTTTACACCAGTGACAATCTCAAAATCATCAGTTGTGCCACTGTTGGTTTTGACACAACAGGTTGAGTTGTGGTACAATGACCTGAAAATGTTGATGTACTTGAGGGGTGCACCATACAGCTGGACGATCTGCCACAGTGACTTCCGGTGGATGCTGTCGAAGGCTTTCTTGAAAGCGATATAGTTGATCATGAGTGGCATCTGAAGTTCTTGGCACTGCTCTATGATGTTTCGAAGGGTAAAGATCTGTTCGGCAAAAGACCTTCCCTTCCTGAAACCGGCTTGCTCTTCCCTCAAGATGTTATCCACTTCATCTTTAAGGCAATGTAGCAGAACGCTGCAGAATACCTTGCTGGGGATTGACAGCAGTGTAATGCCCCGCCAATTATTGCAGTCTGCGAGGTTTTCCTTCTTAGGGAGCGTGACAATGACCCCACGTGTCCAGTCGGCAGGAACCTCTTCAGCATGCCAAATCAGGTTGAACAGGTGGGTAAGGCTCTCCACAAAAGCATCTTGGCCATGTTTCAACAGCTCGGCAGCTACCTCATTGAGTCCCGGTGCCATGTTGTTCTTAAGGCCCTTGATTGCTCTGGCAACCTCAGTCACGGATATAAGATAAGATAAGATATCCTGTATGTAGAAAGAGAAAATTTCGTTGTTGTAATATTTAGAGCTGGAGCTGGTGTCTCTTGATCGAAATTGAAGAAAATGGGAGGCATTGGTTGGTTGAGAATCTCCCTTAAGTGTTCTAGCCATCTTGCTTCTTGCTCCTCGTCGCTTAAAAGTGTCCTGCCATCTTTGCTCCTGATTGGCACGCTAGAGCTGCTCCTGGAGTTGGTTAGCTCCCGCACGATCTTGTATAGGGTCGTCGTGTCGTTGTTCTCTGCTGCTTCCTGTGCCTCTCTTGCTTTCTCTTCTAGCCACTGTCTTTTATCCTTCCTGCAACTCTTCTTCACTGCCCTGTCCAAGCGTCTGTACTCCTCGTCTTCCATCCTCTAGCTCCGGAGCCTCCTCTTTTGTTCTCTTTTTATCTTAGCTACTTTCCTTTCATCAATCAACTTCGAGGTGTTGTCTGTTATCCATCTCTCTTTGTTGGTACCCGTCTTTCTGCCTATAACTGGTTCTGCAGTTTCAGCAATGGCACAAGAGAACATACTCCACTGCTCCTCAATTTTTGCAAGGTGTTGTGATACCTTGAGCTTCCTATTCAACTCCTCACAGAAGCTTTCTGAGAAGTTTTTATTCTTTAGCTTGTCCACTGCGTAAGGTCTCTTGGGATGCACCTTTTTCACCTTCTTCAGCTTCAGCTTGATTTTACTCACCACAAGGAAGTGGTCTGAACCCACATCTGCACCTCTGTAGGAGCGAACGTCGAGCAATGACGAGCGCCACCTTGTGTTGATGCTGATGTAGTCCAGTTCGTTCCGGGTCCCGCCACCAGGTGAAACCCAGGTTACTTTGTGGATCCGTTTGTGCTCAAAAAAGGTGTTACCAATGCTGAGGCTGTTGGTACTGGTTAGCATCAACAGTCTCACCCCGTTGTCGTTCGTGGAGCTCGCAGACCCATGTGGTCCAACTGTGGCATTCAGGCCCCTTCTGTCATTATCCAGTTTTGCGTTGAAGTCTCCAATCAGCATTTTGATGTCATGTCTGGGGATCTCCTCAAGCACGGTCTGGAGCTGGTTGTAGAAGGTGTCTTTATCGTCCGCTGAGGCAGCTTCGGTTGGGGCATAGACTTGTACGATGGTTACTTTGGCATATAAGATAAGATAAGATATCCTTTATTTGTCCCACAATGGGGAAATTTACAGCCTCCAGCAGCAAGAATGTATGTAGAAATAAGAAGAGAAAAAAAACAACAACAAACATCTTTCAATTAAATACAATATGAACACAAATGGATAAATCGCAGTACTATTTACAATTTACCTTCACATCATTTAATTGTTATTATTATTATGATTGTTATTTTTTATTCATCAGCCTGACAGCAGTCGGTAGGAACAAGCGTCGGTATCTCTCCTTCTTGCAGCGCAGGTGTAACAGTCTCTGGCTGAAGGAGCTACCAAGTGCTGTCAGGGCGGGCTGGAGGGGGTGGGAGGGACTGGCCATCATAGCTTTTAGCTTAGTTAGCATCCTTCTGTTGCCCACCTCCTCCAGAGTGTCAAGGGAGCAAGCCAGGACAGAACTGGCCTTCCTGACCAGTCGCTCCAGTCTCTTTCTGTCCCGGGCCGAGGTGCTGCCTGACCAGCAGACAATGCCATAATAGATGGCCGAGGCCACCACCGAGTTATAGAACGTCTTAAGGAGTGACCCCTGAACCCCAAAAGACCTCAGTTTCCTGAGTAGGAAGAGTCGGCTCTGTCCTTTCCTAATCAGGGTGTCCGTGTTTGTGGACCAGTCCAGTTTGTCGTTGAGAAGAACACCAAGGTACTTGTAGGAGGTCACCCTCTCTATGTCCATACCCTGGATGTTCATCGGTGCTGGTGAGGACTTTTTCCTGCAGAAATCCACAACCAACTCCTTAGTTTTCCTCGGGTTGATCTGGAGGAGATTCTGCTGGCACCAGTCCATAAAGTCCTTTGTCAGTCCCCTGTACTCCCGATCATCCCCTTCTGTAATGAGGCCAACAATCGCAGAGTCATCGGAGAACTTCTGAAGGTGGCAGTTTGGAGTGTCATGTCTGAAGTCCGAGGTGTAGAGGATGAACAGGAATGGAGCCAGAACAGTCCCCTGCGGCGCTCCAGTGCTGCAGAGAAGCCGGTCCGACTCACAGCTCTGCAATCTCACGTACTGCGGCCGAATTGTGAGGTAATCTATGATCCATGCTGTGAGATGGTGGTCCACTCCGGCGTTCTGCAGTTTGCCTCCCAGCAAATTGGGCTGGATGGTGTTGAAGGCACTGGAGAAATCAAAGAACATGATTCTCACAGTGCTCCCAGCCTTCTCCAAGTGTGACAGCACTGAGTGGAGGAGGTAGATCATGGCGTCTTCCACGCCGATGCCAGGCTGATAGCCAAACTGCAGCGGGTCCAGTGACGGGCTCACCAGCGGTCGAAGGTGGGCGAGGATGAGTCTCTCCAGCGTCTTCATCAGGTGAGACGTCAGCGCCACCGGTCTGTAGCTGTTCAGCTCCTTAGGGTGGGGGGTCTTGGGCACTGGGACCAGGCACGAAGTTTTCCACAGCTGTGGAGCTCTGCCCAGCTTCAGTCTCAGGTTGAAGATGTGCTGGACAATGTTACACAGCTGGTCAGAGCAGGTCCTGAGGAGCCGGGAACTGATCTTGTCCGGACCTGCTGCCTTCCTCACATTCATCTTCCTCAGTTGGTTCCTTACCTGCTCTGTTGTGACGGACAGGCAGGAACCAGGTGACATACTGGGTTGATGAGAGCTGGTCGAAAGAGGAGGGGGAGGAGAAGAAGTCCTCAGTGAGAGAGGTTGCAGTTTGTGGTTGGGGGAAGGGAGAGACGACTGGTCGAAACGGTTGAAAAAATGGTTCAGTCCATCTGCCCAGTCCTTGTCCTTCTCGACCACTGTCTTTGGGCTGTCATGGCCTGAGATGGTTTTCAGGCCCCTCCAGACACCAGTGACATTGCTGGCCTGTAACTGGTCCTCCAATTTCATCCTGTATAACTTCTTCCCGTCCCTGATCTTTCTTCTCAGCCGAATCTGCACGGCCTTCAGCTCCTCTTTGTTTCTCGACCTCGACGATATCTGGTGTAGAGCCTTGCTGTAATAATCCGTTCATTCACTGGCTTCCATCCAATCAATGCTTTTGCTGCACTACTGGAGAGGATGATGCCGACCTCATGGGAATGGTGGTCTTGCTTCCCAGAGTACAGAAAAGTTGCTCCATTAACCATGAAGCGCCCTTGCCCGTCCACCTCATTTCACTAACGCCTAAGATGTCCAGGCGATAGTCCCTCATATTCTTCAGCACCTGGTCCATGCGACCAGACTGGAACATTGTGCACACATTCCAGGTGCCTACTCTGGTGTTGGTTTTGGTTCCAAAGATCGAGGTCATCAGGGGTTAGGCTTCCTGCTGGATTTCACCCGGCCCCGTCACAGATACATCCAAGGATGTGCCATCTCTTCTTCGCCGTGGTTTACTGGAATGGCTTCCTCTCGTCGTTTCTGTAACAGGTTTTTGTTTTACAGGGTGAGGTTGTTAACCTCACGCCCAACCCCCAACCTGGAGGACCAGTTGGATGCAGTTTAACGTCATACCCAGGACTCCTGATACTGTCGTTCAAATGTAGTCTTCTTTTTCTTGAAAATTGTAGGCTGCTCTTCTGTCTCCTGGCTGGGCCGTTTCCCATTCCCAAAGACGTTTGTTTTTTATTTATTTTGCTAGCTCCTGGGTTTCATGTTTGCGGTAACCTATCGAGAAGCGCGCCTTGACCTGCGTCAAAAGTGACATACAGTCGACGCATGCAAAAGAGAATCCAATGGTTTTTCAAAATAAAATATTTTTCAGATTCCAAAATAAATAAAAAGGAAGGAATGTAAGTTATTTATTCTCTCTGTGCCACCCGGTACCGGTCCACAGCCCAGGGGTTGAGGACCACTGCTCTAAATGACATCCAATACAAGTGCTAAAAACTTGTTTAAAAACTCTCGTTTAAAAATCAGAGCCTTTGAAACGTTTTTGATTATACCTTTTTAATTGTTTTTCAGGTGGAAAATCCGAGTATGCCAAATGATGAAGGCATCACTCCTCTCCACAATGCTGTTTGTGCTGGCCACCACCACATTGTCAAGTTCCTGCTGGACTTTGGAGTGAATGTGAATGCAGCAGACAGTGATGGATGGTCAGTACCTTCAGTTAGTCACACATTTGGTAATAGTATTTGCATTCGACGTGGACAGTACTACCGTATTTTCACGACCATTCGGCACACCGTATGTTTGGGCGCAGTCTCATTAATGGGTGCTATTTCTGTATTTTACACATAGACAAAACGCACTGTATTATTGGTCGCAGTTTTGAAGTGGTAAAACATACGCCAGCTTAAACATACGACATGCATGCGTGCATTCTAAAAACACGTTAGCTTGAAGCATACGGTAGCATGCCAAGACATACAGATACATGCTAAAAACACGTTTTTAAAAAGGCAACGGAAGCAAAACTGAGTTCCGTTGTATTTTATTTAGCCATCGTACAATGTACTCACGTTTTTCGATCAATCATCACCCAGAAATCCATCAAAGTCCTCATCCTCTGTATCAGAATTGAACAATTGTGCAAGTACCGGTAGTCCATCAAAAACGCTGTGTTCCCTCTCGTTGTCAGAGTCACTCTCATTGCCATGTGGCTCCACAGAAATGATGCCGGCTTTGCCAAAAACTCGAACAACAGTGCAAGCAGACACGTTCCTCCAAGCAGCCACAATCCATTCGCAAATTGTGGCGTAACTCGCCCAGCGCTGCCTCTCACTCTTTGTAAAGTTGTGTTTGCCATCGATCATCCATTGTTCCCATGCCGTTCGCAACTTTACTTTGAACGCCCGGTTGATGCCGATGTCCAGCGGTTGGAGTTCTTTAGTCAAGCCTCCAGGAATAACGGCAAGATCAGAGTTCATTTGTTTGACTTGGTTTTTCACCGCTGCTGTGAGATGGGCACGCATGCCAAAAGCATAACCGATGGCTTGAAGTTTGAACTGAGCTTCGTAGGCGTGTCTCTTTGTAGAATTTATTTTCGGGGGTTCTTAGAAACCAAAACCGAAGTTGTTTTGCAACAATGCACATAGCCACACTCTATACAGGTGTTGGTACCTGCTTGGGGCGTCCTTTAGCGCCCACTTAAATACCCACCTTTCACTCATTGGCGCACTTCTCCCCCGCATGCCTGTCCTCTTTCACGTCTGCCTTTTCTCTCTCTCTCTCCATATATGTATATATACACGCCCACCCTTCACTGATTGGCCGACTTCTTTGCCGCATGCTTGTCCACAGTCACTTCCGCCTTTTCTCTATATAAACAGCGTGTCGGCTGTCAGTCAGGTTTTGGACCTCAGCGCATACACAAGACGCTCCGCATCGTAAGGCGTCCTGTCCATTTTGGAGAAAATTTAAGACTTTTAATCGCGCCTTATAGTCGTGAAAATGTGTATTAAATGTCGAACAATGGTAGCTGCAAAAATATGGGGCTACAATGATAATTGCATTTCTGAGTCCATTTGACCAAGCTAACTTCGCAACATCAGAGGGAGAGATGGGGATCTGCATATACCAGGTTTAATAACCACTGCATTTAACTTAAATTAAGTTAACTTTCAACTTCAGCATGTTCACGAAGCAATCCTGCATACAATGTTTAAATCATTGTCACCGTACAATATGATTAGAGCTGAGTGGAGTAACCAAAAAGTGTACTCCGGTAGAGAGAACTGTTACTTTAGAATAATAAGACTCAAGTTGAAATAGAGTAGTCCTCCAAATAATTACTTACGAGTAAAAGAATACTGAGCAAAAAACTGCTAAAGTACTGAGTAACTGTGAGTAACCTCTGATTTGTATTTAATATATTGTTGACCCTCAGATTTGGTTTAAAGAGAATCAATGTAACAAAAATAAATAAAAATAACTACCGTATTTTCCGCACGAAAAGGCACACCTAAAAGCCTTCCATTTTCATAAAAGCTGACAGTGCGCCTTAAAATCCAATGCACCTTGTATATGGTCATTATGGTAATATTTCGTGATTTGCCATATATTTGACTGTATCAAGACCCCAAAATGGCTCCTTGCAAGAGACATGCTTACAACGCAGAGTTCAAACTTAAGGCGATCGATTGCTCAGCTGAACATGGAAATTGAGCAGCGGTGAGAGAGTTCAACGTTAACGAGTCAATGGTGCGGAAATACAATACAATAAAATACATGCTGATTTATATAGCGCTTTCACAACAGCGGCAGCTGTAACAAAGCGAAATGGCGGAAGCAACAAGATGCCCTGTGCCAGGTAAAGAAGACTAAACAGAGCTTCCGAGGAAACAAAGCACGATGGCCACAGTTGGAGGACCAACTCAAACAGTGGGTTGTTGAGTGGAGGGGAGCAAGTAGAATTGCCTCTACAGTCACGATTCGAATAAACGCAAAAGCGCTGGCGCAGGAACTTGAAATAAATGATTTCAGTGGCGGTCCTTCTTGGTGCTTTCGGTTTGTGAAAAGATGTCATCTCTCCATCCGCGCACAAACCACTGTTTCGTAGCAACTGCCACAAGACTACCAAGAAAAGCTGGCCACTTTCCACGCACAGTGCAAAAATAATATCACTGCTAAAAAAATCCGACCAGAGCACATCGTCAACATGGACGAAGTTCCACTCACCTCTGATATTCCTGTGAGCCGCACTATGAATAAAATGGGTGCACGTATGGTGAATGTTCGCACCACATGGAATGAGAAAGCATCCTTCACCGCAAACAATAGAAAATAGGCAATGTGGTTCATAGCATTCTCCAAACCAAATTCAAATGTAATAGGATTTGTTTTTTTTTCATTCTAGTGGCCTTTACATCTGTATGTCCGACTTTACTCACGTTTTTGTGGTTCCTTTATCCTCAGGACGCCTCTACACTGTGCCGCTTCTTGTAACAGTGTCCATCTCTGTAAAATGCTGGTCGAATCAGGGGCAGCCATTTTTGCCCAAACCATTAGTGATGTTGAAACAGCGGCAGACAAATGTGAAGAAATGGAGGAAGGTTACACACAGTGTTCTCAGTTCCTTTATGGTAAGTACTGAACATAACACAAGCAGGATGTGAATCAAAATAGAACTTAGCTGTTGAATCAAAAGATTTCATTCACTCAGATTATATGGCAGTGATATGTTGCGTATGGACATCCTCGATCTCAGAGTGTGTCTTTTGTGTCAGGTGTTCAGGAAAAGTTGGGCGTGATGAACAAAGGCTTGGTCTACGCGCTCTGGGACTACACAGCCCAGCAAGCTGATGAGCTAACCATCAGTGAGGGGGACTCGCTCGTCATACTGCGACGGCGTGACGACACCGAGACGGATTGGTGGTGGGCTCGACTCAATGACCGTGAGGGATATGTTCCCAGGAACTTGCTCGGGGTACGACACTGTACACTGACATCCAAAATCGTACTGTACTTGCCAATCATATTCACTTGGCACAGCCACACATTGATGAAGGTTGAGAGTTTGAGTTTCAGTTTTGCGTGTTATAGGTTCTCTTCACTTTGACTGTATATAAGGCTCATTCAATAAATAAGGTGAACTTCTAATAAAGATGGAAGGTTACTTTTTTTTTCAACGTAGTCTCCCAGCACTGTCACACACTTTTCGCATCGACGCACAAGCTTCCATATTCCATCCATCCATCCCTCCATTTTCCAATTCTCTTTATCCTCACAAGGGTCACGGGGGGTGCCCGAGCCTATCTCAGCTGTCGTTGGGCAGAAGGCGCGGGACACCCTGAATCGGTTGGCAGCCAATTGCAGGGCACACACAGACAAACAATCATCCACGCTCACACTCACCCCTATGGACAATTTGGAGTGGTCCGTTAACCTGCCACGCATGTTTTTGGGATAAGGGAACCAGAGTACCCGGAGAAAACCCACACAGGCACGGGGTGAATATGCAAACTCCACTCTGCAAACACCTACCTTTGCACTGTGAGGTCGACGTGCTGACCACTGGACCACCGGTCCGCCGCTTCCATATTCCCTCACCGTAAAAAAAGTCTTCGGACTGATGCCTCAGCCAGTCGCTCACAAAACTTTTGACTTCATTGTCACTTTCAAACTCTATGCCTCTCGTGAATGCGTTGAAGGGACCAAACAGGGGAAGGGCTGAAAGGGGGATAACGGAGCAGTCCCCAGCCCAGTTCCTTGATTGTCTGTACCGTTTAGGCTGTGGTGTGAGGCTTGGCGTTTTCATGATACGAGATGACTGCTTCTGACTGATGACCCCTGCGTTTGTTCTTGATGTCTTTCTTGACCTGCCTCAGTAGTTCACAGTAGTTGGCACCAAGTTTGAACGTGACAAAGTCAAAAGTGTTGTCAGCGACTGGCTTAGACACCAGTCCAAAGATATTTAGGCTGATGGAATATGGAAGGTTGTGCACAGATGAGAAAAGTGTGTCAAAGTACTGGGAGACTAAGTTGAGAAAGTTTTTTTAAAGTTAGCTTTGATCTGTATTAGATGTCTTTATACTGAAAAATTCACCTTATTTATGGAATGACCCGCATATTTTTGGAACCGTTCAGAGTTGAAGGTGAAGATGTTCATCTGGCTTTGGCTTTTTTTGCAGTATGTAGTGCATTTATTGTTGTGCCGTCTATCATAATATTCACTCACTGTGTTTGTCTCCAGCTATATCCAAGGATCAAACCTAGACAACGTTCCCTGGCCTGAAGCTCAGATCAACATCCTTGTGCACATTCATCGGCAGATCAAGGAGAGAAAGCAATGTGTGCTTTAGGTGGAGATGTGCAGTCGAGATTCAAATTAGATGAGAAAAAAAATTATCCAACTGTCCCTGAACACTAACACGTTATGTTAACATTTTTGGATGGTGTTTGAATGGTGAGTTAATATTTTGTCATTTTAAAATGACTATTTTTGTACGGTTTTCCCAGAATTATAAACTGCCAGTTGGCTACTGTTATTATCATTCTCTGAGCTTCACAGTATATCGTTTTTGCCTGTACGTTTAAATGTAACATATGGAGGAATGTTTGTGACAAGGGTGACATGGATGTGTGTGTGATGATTCACAATGCGCCGGGTGGATGAATGCAAATATTCGGCTGACTTTAATGAAGGTGAGACGTTGTTGGTTCTGAGGTTGCAGTTGAAGCAGTTCTAAAAAGGAAATTAAGATTTTTCTCAAACAAGCATGCACTGAGGATCCCCACACAGAGCATGATAAAAGGGACCCAACACACTACAATGTTAACTCGCGTATCTGTCCCGAACTTTGCAGAGACAAGTTCTTTGAGGAGATGAAGAACCAAAGGAAAATAAGAATGTGGTTGAGAGTATTTCGAAGACAGATTTGTAAAACCAAAATACATTTAGATAGTTTGGAGTTGCAGTTCATTTGACAATTGTGTTTTTTCTTACAACATTGCTAATACCGGAACAATACTAAACAAATTTTGAGACTCTAGGTCAAGAGTTTTTTTTTTCTCCCACATATGTTGGGAAAATATGCAATACCACATGTCTGTAAACGGTATGGTAACAGATTTTTTTTCTTGCTTTAATGATGGACCTTCTATTAAATTGTGTTATTCAATCACGTATCCAGCATCATGAGGCAATTTTGGTATCCCCAAAATTGAGCCGACTTATTGGGCTTCCCTGAAAAAGCAGAAATGAACCAAACATACAGTAATACATTTTTTCTCTTCATTAATGCAAGTTCATAACAATGCTCTGCATGTATACTCTGCAGTTTAAATTAAAGAACTGCAACAATTTTGCTCTCATTTTTCACGGGCTGAACTGAAAGACTTTCTTTACATCTACAAAAGGTTCATTTCCTTCACATATCGTTTACAATCCTGTCTAAATCTGTGTTGGCACCTCTCCTTTGCCCAGATAATCCATCCACAGGATACTGATTTGACAACATAATTATTGCACACGTGTAGCTCAGGTTGCCCGCAACGTAAGGTCGCATTCAAATTTGCAGTTTTACCGTACCGTAGGGCAGTGGTCCCCAACCTTTTTTTGCACCACGGGCCAGTTTAATGTCAGACAATATTTTTAGAGACTGGCCTTGAAGGTGTGGTGGATAAATACAACAAAATCATTTTATTTGACCCGCATGAAAACTGTGGTATTTTCGAAACATTATCATAGGCTCGGGCGTGCTGGATCAAGTCCCAGCTGTCTTTCGGCAGTAGGCGGGGACACCCTAAACTGGTTACCAGCCAATCGCAGGGCATCCCCCTTTCACTTAGCCTATTTTCTACATTCGATAATTAGAACTCCTCTTGAATGCGGTCACTGTAAACAAGTTCAGGGACAATTGTCTTTAGACGAAATTGAAATTTTTTAAGGCATACGAGGTCAATGAATCTGTCACAGCATGTCAGCTGACACAGGCGCAGCGGGTCGCACATGCACATCACGCACTGAGGATAGGGCACCAAGACCCTGCCCCGACCCCCCCGACCCATCCAAAAAAAAAAATCAAACTCGCAAAAAATGTATAATAATAGGAATTGCAATCATAAAGGATCGAATATTTATAGTAACGCTTTGTAAATACATGATTCTCTTGTGCTGACTTCTCGTCACTCTTCCTTTAGTGCTCTGCAACCCCACTGTGTCATTCGTGAGTGGTTTGCTCCATTATGCTCCCATTGCTAATTTAACATAATTAATTTTTTTGATATCTGGACATGTGGTCGAAAAGGCACCAAGAGTCGGCGGCGCAAAAGATGAAAAGTAAAAAAGAACGAGATTAAGTTTATGATTGCGCGTCACTTGCAGGTAAATCAATGTTTTAAATAACAATTGTTTATTTTGTTACAGCCATTTTTAGATGACCACAATAACCACTGCCATGTTTAGATGATGCGTTTATTGTACAGTACATGTAGTACTTAAGTAATGCGATAATCAGAAAAACCTAGTTTTCAGAGTTCGGTCAAGAGTTCGACTTGTTTCCCAATCCATCTCGTAAACACCGGCACATTTATTATGCTATGAAAATTATATAGAACGTTCCTGACAAAGTAGGTTAATATGCAACGACTATGCCGGCATTTTTGAGAGTTTCATAGGGCAAGAGCGACATCTATTGGTGAAACTGTAATTTTGAAGAAAAAAATCGATATTAAAGCTGTGTCGATTTCATATTCACCGTTTTCACATTATTTCAGATAGAACGCTGAAATTTTCATACAGCCGTGTTTTAAATATAGGACAACAAAATAACAATTAATTTAGAAAATGTTTGTACCATGGTTCAAAACTATATTTCACTGTAGAATCCCTGGATAGTTTTTCTTGTATTTCTGAATACAGGATCAATGCTTCAATATGTTCACGGAGGAACTCAAGGCCAAGTGTAAGCTTCAGATGATTAACCACGCACCACAAGTACTAAAGATCAGTCATCAACCAGCAGGTCCAAAGGGTTTGCAGTAGGATCTGAGGGGGAGAAGTTGGTAGCTCATCATACATTCATTCATTCATTCATCTTCCGAACCGCTTGATCCTCACTAGGGTCGCGGGGGGTGCTGGAGCCTATCCCAGCTGTCTCCGGGCAGTAGGTGGGGGACACCCTGAATCGGTTACCAGCCAATTACAGGGCACACAGAGACGAACAACCATCCACGCTCACACTCACACCTAGGGACAATTTAGAGTGTTCAATCAGCCTGCCACGCATGTTTTTGGAATGTGGGAGAAAACCGGAGCACCCGGAGAAAACCCACGCAGGCCCGGGGGAGAACATGCAAACTCCACACAGGGAGGCCGGAGATGGAATCGAACCCGGTACCTCTGCACTGTGAAGCCAACGTGCTAACCACTGGACTACCGGGCCGCCCCTCATCATACATGAAATTGATAAATGCGTGCGTATAGTGCACAAGATATAATCTAGGGCTAGACCAAGTACAATGGCCACCGCAGACGGGGAATTGCTGCCCTCGAATGAGCTCAAATGGCATAAACTGTGTGTGTGAGTTTACGGAGCTCCAATCAATCATCAATGCGAGCGTAACAGCATCCATGTCAGTGTGGTTCCAACCATAATCTGAGCGATTTTAGACTACAAGTTTTGGTTTATACCCTCCCTCTTGTTCTGAGACTGGTGGTGATGCATAGTACCAAAAGTGTGTTTCAAATGAAGTACGGCTTCTAGCTCGGAGGTGTGTATTGCAACTGCTTGCCGTCATATGTGAATGAAAAAATGTTCTGCATCTCTCCTGCAAGCAGATGGCAAAATAAAGTATTTGCCAAGTCAGTGACCGTGAAGAGTGTATGCGTGTGGTCTAGCACAGTGAGAGCTGTAAACGTGTTCAGGGTAGGTGTGGTGACATCCGACTTCGTACGTCTAAGGTCGTGCGCCATGCCATACTTTCCCACAGCTTTCTCTCCTGGCAAAATGAGTGTATTTCAGGATGACGACAAGGACTCCAGAATCCTGACCCTCTTTAGCTCAGCATTCCTCTGCGGGATGCCCTCCGCAGGCTCCGGACTTCGTCGATACTGGTTCTGTCAGATGGGCGCAGCGATGGTGTCATGATTCGGTTTAGGGACTAACATGTGGCACTGTAGGGCTCCCCTGGCAGCTGCACACCTGTTGGTCATAACTAATTAGGGCTTTAAAAGGACTCCCAGCCCGAACACTCAGTGTCGGGTCATTGTTGCTTCTCGCTACGGTCATGTGTGTTGCTGTTTGCGCTTGCGTTCTGTCATGTTTAGTTCATTGTTATGTTTTAGATTTAGTCATGTTTTTTGTTTGATACTTTGGACTGTGTTTTGGATTTAGTTTTCTTTGTTTTAAATACAATTCTTCAAATACACCCCACTCCTCCCTCCTGCCTGCTTTTTGCGGTCCACCACCACCTTGCTACGTGACAGATGGAAACCACAATGGTCACCAGGGAGATTGTGGAGCAAATCCCGACATTGGAGGTACCCCGGGTCCACTGTCCCTGCGCCCACAATGCAACCATGGCTTTGCAATCGGGGCGATGCGTTCTTTCTACACGTGGCCTTGCGTAATTTGTTGATTTTCCAAGATGAAAGCATTTTGGGTGTATGCCGCAATTCGATAACCAGAATGAGTAGCTAAATGGTCAACATGTCCAATAGCGGTTGGGGTCCAGTCAGATGCCTTTTACACACTACTTAACCATGGGTCACAAAAATATATTGGTCTGATGATGCGCCGCCACTATGTCGTAGCTGGTTCCGCGGTTCGGTTACATTCATCTCATACCATTCCTTCTGCTCCGGAGCAAATGATGTGTTCAAAATAGAAACGTGCAATGAAGCGGCTCAATGGGTGGATTCAACGGGTGGAGGCTTGTAAACTGAAAGAGTGGTATACACGCCATTTACGAGTGGTGACTCGGCAATCAGAGACTCGTAGGTCGGAAACGTCAGACTGACTCACTTTGCTCTGACGCGGTATTTGTTCTATTGTGGTTGCCGTAGTTAATGATGAAAAGTTTCTGAAGCTTCTGCGCATGCGTGTATGTCTGTGTGTGTTTCTCCCCAAACATCTTGTCTGGGTCACCGATGGTGCACTGAACGCGGTCAAATCAGCCGCCACAGCGCAAAGTTGAAGTAAAGCCAGCCGCCACAGCGATTGTAAATACTTTAACGTTACGGTAATCTGCCGCAATCTTAACAACAATGTTACTGACAGTCTCTCGCGGTCTTTTACGCCGCCCCATTTGGTTGAATCCAAAACATATCATGGCGATTGATAGTGAATCGACATTAAACGTCTTTAACTATTTAAGGGCCGTGCGAATCTCCGGGGTCGCTATGACAGCATCAAACTCAAATGTACTCGCTGTATGCTCGATTCACGTCCAGTAAACGTAAAGCACTTATTTACAGTTGCGGTTGCAACACGCCTTCTTTGAACCTTAACTTTTTTGACATAGACAACAAAACAACCGCAACTGTAAATAAGTGCTGAGTAGAAAGAGTGAACAAAATACAATAGAACGCCTTGATTAACACTGTTTAGTGCAGACATAGCGAAATCGTGGTTATAAAATATTAGAGACAACCAATCATAACAATAATGACAAGCGTAATTTCTGTCCCACTAACTGCCACTGCCAGGATGACATGTAAGTAAGGATGGGCAACTGAAGCGCTGCGACCACGCTTTAAGTGGCCCCTTGGTTAATCCCTCCCATTGAGATTGACAGGTGATTATCCCCCCCTCCCCTTGGTATTTCTTTTTTTTAAAAACGATAACATTTATATACTGTATATATTTGTTGTTTGTGTGTGGATTTGGATTTATATGCAGGACAAACATCTACCTCATCCATCCATCCATTTTCTAATCCGCTCGTCCTCACAAAAGGCTGTGGGGCATGCTGGAGCCAATCACAACTGTCTTCGGACAGTAGGTGGGGGACACCCTGAACTGATTCCCAGCCAATCGCAGGGCACTCAGACGAACAACTATTGGCAATCACAGTTCAGGACAATTTAGACCAGAGGTCCCCAACTGCCGGTCTGTGGACCGATGCTGAAAAAAATCCATTGTGAAGAAGAAACAAATATAATTGTTGCCCTCGAGTATGAGTTACATTTATTGGGCACTTTTTTTTTTTATTAAACCAAGAACGAGAACAGTCGAGTTAAGACTGGCAGACGGAATCCCTGTTTCTAAAATGCATTTACGGTAACAAATGACATCCAGTTTGATTTAAAAATATATATATTTCGAACTAATGAAACGTTTTTGTTTTTTTTTTTTAATTACTTTAACTAGACTCCCGTGTCACATTGTAACCATAGCTAGAATCTTGGTCGGTTATTGATTTTTTTTTTTTTTATTTTATTTTATTTTTTTTTAAGTTGAGGACCAGCCAAACCGCTGGAGATCGTAAATGACGGCGGCCTTAAAAATACGTTCGAGACAACAACTCTGCCGGTGTTCTGGATTCAAGTTATGGCTGAATACACTGAGATCGCCACAACAGCACTGTTGCTATTTACGACATCCTACTCTGCAGTGACGGCGACCAAAACAAACTTACAAAGTAGACTAGACATAAACCACACACTGCAGGTGTCATTGTCTCCGATTACCCCAAGATGGGACCGCCTGATCGCAGAAAATCAAGCTCAGGGCTCCAACTGATTCAGCATTGTGATGAGTCATAATTTTCATGCACTTTGAATTTGCGTTGTATCTTATTTGGAAGTCACGTTTAAACATTACCATAGCGACCAGATTGGACGTTCCTCAGGTCAAGATTTGGGTTTATTATTATCTTTCGAAAACACCACAGTTTTCATGCAGCTCATACCATATTATTTTGTTGTATTTATCCGCCACACTTTAAATGCCGGTCCCTGAAAATATTGGCAGACATTAGAACGGTCTGGGGGGGGGGGGCAAAAAAGGTTGGGGACGCCTGATTTAGAGTGTTCCATTAGCCTGCCATGAATGTTCTTAGAATGTGGGAGGAAACCGGAGTACCAGGACAAAACCCACACACACGGGGAGAACATGCAAACTCTACACAGGAAGGCCCGACCAGAAATCGAACCCTGGACCTCTGCACTGTGAGGCCAGTG
Source organism: Hippocampus zosterae (assembly GCF_025434085.1). Lineage (NCBI taxonomy): Eukaryota > Metazoa > Chordata > Actinopteri > Syngnathiformes > Syngnathidae > Hippocampus > Hippocampus zosterae. The sequence continues at coordinate 21,002,131 of NC_067464.1, read as the reverse complement.
TGCTTACCAGTCTGCCCCTGTGCTTCCATCTTATCCCAATATTCACATTTTGAGTGTGAATTGACTGCTGAAAATGTTTTGCCCCTCCCTCCAACATTTCAGTTGCCCATGCCTGTGGGGAGAGAGTTTCTCTATCTCCGTAAGCACAACTTCTTGACTTGAGTGCCTCGCTCGCTGGGGACAAGCGGGAATGCTAAAATGCTGCCAAATTGTTTAGCATTACTGAAAACTGACAAATGATTAAAACTGATAACAAGGTAAAAATAAATGGGAATGTTAACAGAGCTGTTTGTAACAGGTTACCTACCGCCTTACACAGACTTCTTTTAAGTCTCAAAATAAACACACCGCACCAACCTGATAATTATTAAATGACATGTCGTCCTCGCTGGGAGTGCAGTGTTTCCATTTGCATGCCCTACTTACACTATTTGACAATTACAATTTTTGTGGCTTGATGGTGAAGTTGTTCCTCAACATGTGAAATTAAGCTAATGTTTTTATTAATGCTGTCTTTTTCTTCCACGTTCTAGGCTCACACTTCTGCAAGCCGTATGCCTGATCTAACCACCCTTGGCTGCATCCCAATAGTTGTGGTAACCAAAGCCATACTTGAAATTGGCTCTGCATTCAGTGTCTGAGCAGTGGGCCATTTGCATGGGGCAGGACTGACCTCTGAAAGCAGGCTTTTATCACCGAGGCAAGTGTGCTGACATTTTTTTAATGCTTGGTGTATTTCGATGTGAGTGTGCCACAGCCATGTTACTAAGTCACCTGGCTGACCTACAACGTGACAAAGTATATTCCGTACTGGCTCAATTTACCATGTAAGATTCGCTCTCTAAAAGACACACATTAATTGTTTTGCTCTTTTGCTGCTCAAAGTTGGATTGTCTTTGCTTTAATTTGATCATAAACACTTATTTGCGGTGTGAAATGCACTAACCTCATTGCTCTTGGGTTAGCTTAGCATTTAACATGTGTTCTTCCATCTTTTCATCACTTTGTGAGCATACTTGTCAGAAAACAAACATTTTGAACCACAGACAGCGATGCATTACCGCGTATTGTAAGCCTTGCAGAAATTGTCATTAACAATGTAGGTTAGTTTTGCAATTGTAATATGGAGTTAAGAATGCGGGAGACTTTTCTGCTGCAGTTGCCATATTTTACTCCTTGAGAACACAACCTGCATTCACGTGTCTTTTGAGAGAGTATAAGGCACAGGTGTCAAACACAAGGCCCGGAGGCCAGATCTGTCCCGCCACATCATTTTATGTGGCCCGCGAAAGCGAATCAAGTGTCAACTTCCATGATTGTTGCTAAAATCTGAACCAAAAATGTCAAATTGTCACGTGTAATAAATAACGATGAGATGTTGCAGTATTTGTAAGGAGTTCACACTCACTTGAACAATAAGTGAACAAAAATATAAAAATATAGTTGACTGATTTCAGAACTTGTAAACACTTTTGGGGGGGGGTGCATGTGTGTGTAAAAGAAAATGATGTGATGATTAAACATTTATTCGGTTTCATTGTTGTAACAGCCCTCCAATGGAAGAAGTAACTCCCCGCAACAAAAATAAGTTTGATACCCCTGGTATAAGGCCAATTTGGACCATCCTGCTCTCTCTTCACACCTGAGACCTTGAACACTAACCTTGTAACTAACATGACACTGTCGAGGGAAAGTGATTAACTGCGCTCAATTTGAGCATTCATTTTCCTACCTGTGATACACGTTGCAAATACAAAGTGAAAATTTGACATGCAGTCTGTCAAATAAAGGGTTAAGCGATTGCCCTTCCTTTGGCAGCAATGACTTGAACACCAGCTCAGTGATATGTGGCTTTTTGTTCAGCCCGTTTATTGCTGAGCGGGCATTAAATCCACCGTGAATGCCCCGCTGAATGGAGAAAAAGTCCTTAAAAATGGCTAAATTGGTCCACAAAAGTCATTACAAGGTCCATAAATAAAAAGCAAGTGGAAGAGTGGGAACCCTGTATAACTAAATAGCTGCAGAAATGGGAATGAGAGAATCACTTTTGTGAGATGTACACAGACATACAAAATATACTGTGTGATTGTATGAATGGTATGCATACATATAAGGGTTCCGATACAAATTTTGATGTGGTTCTCAAATGAGCACCAGAGGTTGTTTAGGTTCTTATTTCTGCCCGAACCGCTGACCTAATAAATGAACTTAAAGATGTATAGCACACCTGGGCAAAGTCAGACCTTTGGGCCGTAGTTACTGGAGGACATAAATTAAAATAAAACATCATTTCTGCTTCGCTTTTATCTTGATGTGCACGGGTCAACAGTGCAAGCCAACAGGAGCAGTGACTTGTCTTAAGTGTTGGCAACCTTTTCTGTATTCACTGACTTCTCCAATCATTCTAGCACAGTAGTTTTTAACCTTGTTAGAGGTACCAAACCCAAACAATTCATATACACATTCATCAAACCCTTCATTACTGAAATATAAAAATAGGATTCAAGAAGTGTTCCTTCAGTTTTGCCGGTGCGAGACTAAAGTTGCTCAACTTCGCATTACAAATCATGCAGATAGGATGCTGAGTCCCATCACATTCCGTAGTGCATGTGAAGCCGTGGTACATATTAATCCGACAACCTATTTATTTATTTATTTTTTGCTCGACATGGCATTTTTAAAAAAAAATCCCACGACAGTCATACCTTGACTACAGAGTGAACTAAATTTCCCGCAGCACTGATTGGACAAGCAATGCAGTGTGATCATCTGCAGCCAGCGATGGCCAAGCAGGCGTGTCATAACTCAGTGACATCTTGAGCCAGGTGTGTCAGAGGCTCTGTTGAACCCTGACACTAAACCCCTGGGGTTCAATCGAACCCAGGTTAAGAACCACTGCCCGACTAATTGTGGGGGGCTGGGGGGTGTGGGGTAGTGCCAGTACCGGGGGAAAAAAGGAATATGGACACCCTAGACATGTTTTTTGTGAATGTTCATTAAATAATTAATATTTGTAGATGCAGTATGTCACTTTAAAGTAACTGAATAAACCTTTCTTCACCAATTTTTGTTTTTATTTCTTTATTACGACAACATATACTCTACTCATTAGATTCATATTTTCCTATTCAATTGGCATGTTGATTTGGCCTTTGAAAGATCTGTTGCCCACCTCTGATTTGCAGCATGGCGTTCTGTGATCAGCTGACTTTTTTTTGCACAGTTCTCGACATGGTCTGTTGCTCAATCTTTTTTTGTACCTTGGAAGGACTGCTTTTATATTTTGAACGGCCATCGAAGCAGCGGTGGCAATACAGAAATAACTATCGCACCAGCGAAAAAATGCATCGTGAAGAAGAAACGAATATAGTTGTCGCTCTGTGGTATGAGTTGCATTTATTGGGGACTTTTTCATTAGAAACAAGAACAGTCGAGCTGGGATTCGCAGCCGGAATCCCCGTTTTGCAAATGCATTTACAGCAACGAGTTCCTGTTTGATTTAAAAATTTCTATTTCGAGCGACCGAAACAATTTTTCTTTTTAGTTTAAAATGGCTTACCTTAACTAGACTCGCATGTCACATTGTAACCAAAGCTAGAATATGGGTCGGTTATTGCTCGTTTAAGTCGAGGACCAGCCAAACTAGGAAAAAAAAGCCAATTTAAAATCCGAAAAATGCTGTCTTTTAGTTATAGTTTCTTTGCATATTTAGAAATATAAAACCGTATTATTTTTTAAATTTATTATTGATTAAACATAGTGGTACAAGTAGTTAATGTCAGGTGTGTGGCACCTGAAGGCCGTGTGTGTGTGTGTGTGTGTCACATTTCTAACACTCTAGCACTGCGGGTTGTGTCAAATGTCATTTTAGAGCTCCTGGTCGGGTTTTAGTTTGGACACCCCTAATCTAGCTGTTCAATTAATTGGCAATCTAAATGTCAGTTTAATCGACTGGGACTGTATTGTGTTGACAACTTGGTCACTTTTCTGTTCAGGTCAGGCTGCGGCAACATGGCTGAACATTTCCACATAAACACTCCCTTACTGGAAAGTGCTGCAATGTCCAAACGTGTGGGAACCACTGTGTATTTGAAAATGGAGAATTCCCAGCCCTCTGGTTCTTTCAAGATCCGCGGCATTGGGTACTTGTGCCAACAGGTAGATGCATACACTTGCATATACGTACAGTCGAAAAGTATGGAGTGTGTACGGAATTGCCTTATGATTTCAAACTCGATCGGCAAATTGGTGCCGTTGTTAAATCCAGCTTCTTTCACCTTAGACAGCTGGCCAAAATAAAACCTTTCCTCTCACATGAACACTTTGAGACAGTAATGCAAAGTAATGCCTTTGTCACATCCCGGCTCGATTACTGTAATGCCCTGTACTTTGGAGTCAGCCAGTCCTCCATCAAGCGCCTTCAGCTGGTCCAGAATGCCGCTGCTCGCCTCTTGACTGGTACTCGTAAGAGGGAGCATATAACTCCTACTCTGGCATCCCTTCATTGGCTCCCCATTCATTTTAGAGTTATTTTCAAGATCCTCCTCTTTGTTTTCAAATCTCTAATCTCGCGCCACCTTACCTCTCTGAGCTCATCCGCCCCTACACACCTGCCCGGCGCCTCAAGTCTGTGGACCAGTCTTTATTAGAAGTACCAAGAACTAAACTGAGGCTCAGATGGGATCGAGCGTTTTCTGTTGCTGGTCCCTCTCTCTGGAATGACCTCCCACTGAACATTCGGCAAGCCTCCTCGCTGCCAATCTTTAAAGCCCTCCTGAAAACCCACTTGTATTCTTTGGCGTTCGACTCAGCATGATTTTACTGGTTCGTGCTTTCTACCGCCTTTATTATCATTTCGTCTTACTGTTTATTGTGTATGTTAAATCGCTCCATGTACAGCACTTTGTATGCAGTGATGGCTGTTTGAAAGTGCTCTATAAATACTGTTGACTTGACTTGACTTATTTAATATTGATTCTATCCTCTGCAGCTTAAGTCACAGTCCAAAGGATTTGTCTGCTCCTCAGGTTGCCTCTTCTTCCCAACCTTGTCATATTATCACTTAAATATTGGTACAGTACTATACAGTAGATGGTTGAGCTGTGTACATGTCTTATTCCAGGTGGAAATGCTGGGATGGCGGCTGCCTATGTAACCCGAAAAATGGGTGTACCGGCCACCATAATAATTCCCTCATCAACGCCTCATTCTGTTGTCCAGAGACTCAAGGATCAAGGTGCTCATGTCAAGATTGTGGGCAAGGTATCTTTACATGTCAGTTTTAACCATAACAGGCTGTTTAAGTTTGATTGTTTTTTTTTTGTTGTTGTTTTGTTTTTGTTTTTGTTTTTTTGGTTATTTTTTAGAAAATGGTGTTGTGAAAAGGTCATATAAACAGCCACTGTATACAGGTTTGGGATGATGCAAACGCTGAAGCTCTCAGACTCGTCGAAACAGAGGGACTTTCCTATGTGTCTCCGTTTGATCATCACTTGATCTGGTAGATAAGTAATCACTTGTTCATGCATCACTACTTAACATCCTCTGAATTCTTTAATAGTTGGTATTTTAAATGTTCTTCCTCCTACCCAAACAAAAGGAAGGGGCATTCTAGTCTGATCGCAGAGGCGGCAGCCAGTCTGGGTCCAAATGTCAAGCCTGGAGCAGTACTGATATCAGTGGGCGGAGGGGGCCTCCTCTGTGGGGTCGTCCAGGGTCTGAAGGATGTAGGCTGGGTGGACGTGCCCATCGTTGCCATGGAAACAGTTGGTGCAGACTGTTTGAATGCTTCCGTTAAGACGGGAAGCATCGTCACCTTGGATGAAATCACCAGGTCAAATTTCTTCTTTGTGCCTTGCCTGAATATCGCAACTGCTCACATATGCTGAAAAAAAAAACATCATCCAAAATCAAAAAAATCAAATTTTTGAGGAAAAAAATGTCAATTTATCACATAGTATAGATGTTTATCTTGCACCTGGGATCACAATATATTTAATGCCTAATGTTCCAAATTTATATTTAATCATACACTGATTTTGACATAATTCCCCCACAAACAAAAATTTAGTTGTATTCATTAATTGACAATGAATCACTAATCCTATTAATTGATATTCATTCATTTTCTGAACCGCTTGATCCTCACTAGGGTTGTAGGGGGTGCTAGAGCTGTCTCCGGGCAGTAGGCGGGGGACACCCTGAACCGGTGGCCAGCCAATCGCAGGGCACACAGAAGCAAACAATCATTCATGCTCACGCTCACACTCACACACTGGGGACAATTTTGAGTGTTCAATCAGCCTGCCATGAATGTGTGAAGAAACCGGAGAAAAAACCCACGCAAGCACGAGGAGAACATGCATACTCCACACAGGAAGGCCGGAGCTGGAGTTGAAGCGGGTACCTCTGCACTGTGAAATCAACATGCTAACCACTCGACTAACGGGCCACCCTAACTGATAATCATTTTTGAAAATTGATCAATGGTTTTGAGACCTATTTTAAATTAAAATTGTTCGAAATTCTCAGAATTTCAGCCCGACAACAGAAAATATTCTCAGACTTGTGTTGTTGTCCATGCAACAGTAGGGCTGCCAAGATTAGTCGACTGAACATGGGTATGTCGATGGTCGAATTGTTAAGAATTAATTCAGTAGTCGACAAGTCATGTAGCTATTTATTTTTTGGCACTTTGGTTTTCGCGCCTCTCCTCCCACAGGCTGTGTGCCTGTCTGTGACGCACATGTGAAGTAGTGGGAATCGGGTCATTTCTGTTGGAAACAGAAGCATGATAGGTAATGCAGTCTCTGTCACGAAGAAGTCAAGCCAACTGCAGCAACAAATGCTTATGGTATTCATGAGAGTGAGATGCCACCAAGGCAGTCAGACAAATTAACTTTCCATGACCAAATAATACAGGATATGAACGTCAGTGCCATGGTCCGCTTTTATTTTCAAGTTGCTCCTGGCAGCGTGAGGGCCGATTTCCTGGAGTGTCAACGGAGGATCCGGTAGTTTTTCCGAAGTAAAACATCTTTCAGAGTCCGAAATAAATACAACGGAAGTAATGTAAATTATTTATTCTTTCTGTGCGGTCCGGTACAAAATAACCCACGGACCGATGCCGGTCCACAGCCCGGGGTTTTGGGACCACTTGTCAAGATAGATCGCAGTGCTGTGTTGTTCGGCTGAAGTGGGTGAAAAGGAGTGTTTTTTGAAGGAGGTGTACTGCTTGGAATATCGTAACATAACACCGATTATTGTGGCAGTCTAATACTGCAATGTCACCTTGATCAATACATTTCTGTACACACACCTATAATTATCGTTTTATTTAGATCAGAGACTGTCTTGTTGGTAGGTATCAGAGTGGGTATTATACTCGAATTATGCTATCTAAAAATGTCTCATTTGACACTGATTATTGCCCCAATGTCTTCAAAATCCGCCCCCCCCCCCCCGTCTGTTTGTGTCTCTCTCTCCCAAGTGAGGCTAAATGTTTGGGTGCAAAGACAGTTTGCACAAAAGCTTTTGAATACAGTCAGAGCAATGAGATCACAATCATTTCGGAAGTGGTTACTGACAAGCAGGCTCTTCATGCTTTGGAAACATTCCTGGGTGAGTTTCCATTTGAAACAACGTTAAAGTTGAAAGTAATTTTGCTGTAAACCAAGTAAACCACAGAGAAGGTAAAACATGTTTTGTGCTGCTTGGGTCGACATTTGTTAGATGAGGAGCGTGTCCTGGTGGAAATGGCATGTGGAGCAACACTTGCGGCTGTCTACAGCGGAGTTGTGCACCGATTACAGGCAGATGGTAAGCCATCACTTTCCAAGAGATTTCTCAAGAGCCAACCCGCATATCCAGTTGGTTGTGTTCACTTCGAAATTTGTTTTTTTGACATTTCACTGTAAATTTTGAGGTACCAGTTCTAAACTTCCCATGAGAATTAATGGGTATCTAGAGTAAATACAGGTAACAGAAATTGAGGTAATTCATGGGACTAAATCAGTCATTTCCCAAATTAAAGGTTGGCTCTTAATAGTGAATTTAAAGTTTGGGAAAATATCTTTTTGCATGATAATATACATATAATATATATTTTAAAAAATCCTCGTCTCACCCCTCGGGTGGTGTCTGTCCCCCATTCAGCTCTGGTCCTCTACCAGAAGCCAGGAAGCTTGAGGGTTCTGGGCAGTAGCCTTGCTGTTCCCAGCACTGCACTTTTCTGGACTGAGATGTCCGATGTCTGTTGTAACCACTCATCTAGTTTGGGGGTCACTGCCCCGAGTGCTCCGACCACCACAGGCACGACTGTCACCTTTACCTTCCAGGCTCTCTCCAGCTCCTCTCTGAGCCCTCAACTCGAGTTTCTCGTGTTCCTTTTATCTGATGTTTCCATCACTTGGGACTGCTACATCCACTACAACGGCTTTCCTCTGCTCTTGATCGGTGATCACGATATCTGGTTGTTTTGCCATTACCATCTTGTCAGTCTGGATCTGGAAGTCCCACAGGATCTTCTTTCGGTCATTCTCCACCACCTTCGGAGGGGTTTCCCATTCTGACCGTGGGGTTTCCAATCCATACTCCGCACAGATGCTTCGGTAGACTATGCCAGCCACCTGGTTATGGCGTTCCATGTCGGCTTTCCCTGCCATTATCGTACACCCTGCAGTTCTGTCTTGGATTGTCTCAGGTGCCTCTTTGCACAACCTACACCATGGGTCTTGTCTGGTGTGGTATATCTGGGCCTCAATAGCTCTGGTGCTCAGGGCCTGCTCCTGAGCAGCCATGATGAGTGCCTCTCTGCTGTCCTTCATGCCAGCCCTCTCTAGCCACTGATAGGACTTCTTGAGATCAGCCACTTCAGTTATGGTCCGGTGGTACATCCCGTGTAGAGGCTTGCCCTCCCACGATAGTCCCTCTTCCACCACCTCATCCTCTGTTCCCCATTGTCTGGGACATTCTCTGAGTACGTCATCTGTTGGAGCCCTCTCCTTGATGTATTCATGGAGCTTGGATGTTTCATCCTGGACAGTGGCTCTCACACTCACTAGTCCCCGGCCTCCGTCCTTTCGGCTGACGACAGTCTCGGGGTGCTAGATTTGGGATGGAACCCTTCATGCATGGTGAGGAGCTTTCGGGTCTTAACGTCCCTGGTCTGAATCTCTTCCTTTGGCCACCTTATTATTCCTGCAGGGTATCTGATCACTGGCAGGGCATAGCTGTTTATTGCCCGGGTCTTATTCTTGCCATTGAGCTGGCTTCTTAGGACTTCCCTCACTCGCTGGAGGTATTTGGCCGTAGCCGCTTTCCTTGTTGCCAGTTCGAGGTTGCCATTGGCTTGTGGTACCGAGGTACTTGTAGCTGTCCTCAATGTCTGCTATTGTTACTTAAGGGAGTGAGACCGCTTCAGTGTGGACTACCTTGCCTCTCTTAGTCACCATCCTACTACATTTCTCAAGCCCGAATGACATCCCAATGTCACTGCTGTAGATCCTGGTTGTGTGGATCTGAGAGTCTATGTCCCTTTCGCTCTTAGCATACAGCTTTATGTCATCCATGTAGAGGAGGTGACAAACCAATTAGATGGAAAGCTACAGTTGCTTCATGAATCTTCATTTCACCATCACAAACAAGCACAGCAGCTCGTGGGAGGTCATAAGTTAAAAACCCCAACACGCCCCAACGGGGCCCGTAATGATGTGACATTTAAACATTTTAGGTCGTCTACCGGCTCTCTTGGACCCCCTGCTGGTGATAGTGTGTGGAGGCAGCAACATAGACATGGAGCAACTATCTATTTTGAAACATAAGCTGCAGACAAAGTAATTGTGTAGCAGAGTAAGTGTTAAAATGCACAGCATGTGACTGTCATGTTATGAATGTATTTTAAAAATGCCATTTTATAAATGTACATTGTCTTGAAGTTCTTTTTTTGATTACCTAAAAAAAAAATCGGTATGTGTTAAACAATAATGTCCAATTGTATGTATATTTGGGGACTTTTTTGGGGAGAGGATGGGGGCAATAAATGTCCGTTTACCATGCTTGCCCACCTGGTGGTGTTGCAGTCCATTGTTCTGGGACCCTGAAATCCTTTTGCAATTTACCAGTGCAATTTTTTATTTTCTCGTTGATGTAAGGAAAACACCCTTGAACATTTGTGCTCACTAGCCTATATTTAGACTTGATGACAATACATGGACTGTGAGAGTTCATGACTCAATGTGATTGGTGAGTGTCTGTTTGGCATATGACATCAGACTGAATCCAGAGCAAGGCCAATGTGGTGTCCCACTTTGTCAGGATTTGTACATAGACTTTAAAACATGCAAATGTGTTCTTTAATTTACAGGAGAACATGTCACCTGATTTACACGCTTACAAATGACAAATAAATGCAAACTCATTTGAATAACCATACAGTTTGCACACAATAACTGCACGTTAGCTACCGTATTTTCACGACCATTCGGCGCACTGTATGGTTGGGCGCCGTCTCATTAATGGGTGCTATTTCTGTATTTGACACATAGACAAAACGCACTGGATTATTGGGCACAGTTTTACAGTGGTAAAACATACGCGAGCTTAAACATACGGCATGCATGCGCGCATGCTAAAAACACGTGTTGAGGAATGGGAGCTGTCAATTTGCTCTTGGCCCTCCTTGGTTACAGGTTCTTTTATCTCTAAGGTGGAAGAAGACCCAACGCCACGTTGTCTTTTCTTCAGTTTATCACAACGCAACACGAATCGATTCGGTCTCCTGTGAGTCTCAGATTTCATCAGGAAGCCTAGAAAAAATGCAGTCACACATATATATAGGCATAGTATGTTAATCATGTTATTTAGGGGCGGACAGTCCTTCCCCTTATGTAAAAATCAGAGACAAAGAAAGTCAAGCAAAGTTCGATCTTGACATGATGACAAAGTATAGACCACTGCTGCTGGTCCACAAATCTTGAGATTAGGGTTCCTCTTCCAAGGCAATTGACAGCCTTCAGGGACTTTTACGAGTTGGTGGAGGCAAGAAAGCCCTCGGGGGGGCTGTTAATTAACCAAGGGGAAATATGATCTAAACTTCACACTACATTCTTTGTTTTAAGTACTTCAGCAGATGTTTAGGAAAGAGACTAGTATCAATAGTTCTCATAGCAAGGTGACATTCCTCAACAATGTTCTACTCCTACTTCTAGCGGAATAATTCCTTAACACACATTAGCTTGTAGCATACGGTAGCATGACAAGACATACAGATACAAGCTAAAAACACGTTTTTAAAAAGGCAACGGAAGCAAAACTGAGTTCTGTTGTATTTTATTTAGCCATCGTACAATGTACTCACGTTTTTCGATCAATCATCACCCAGAAATCCATCAAAGTCCTCATCCTCTGTATCAGAATTTAACAATTGTGCAAGTACCGGTAATCCATCAAAAACGCTGTGTTCCCTCTCGTTGTCAGAGTCACTCTCATTCCCATGTGGCGCCACAGAAATGATGCCGGCTTTGCCAAAAACTCGAAGAACAGTGCAAGCAGACACGTTCGTCCAAGCAGCCACAATCCATTCGCAAATTGTGGCGTAACTCGCCCAGCGCTGCCTCTCACTCTTTGTAAAGTTGTGTTTGCTATCGATCATCCATTGTTCGCATGCCGCTCGCAACTTTACTTTGAACGCCCAGTCGCAACTTTACTTTGAACGCCCAGTTGATGCCGATGTCCAGCGGTTGGAGTTCTTTAGTCAAGCCTCCGGGAATAACGGCAAGCTCAGAGTTAATTTGCTTGACTTGGTTTTTCACCGCTGCTGTGAGATGGGCACGCATGCCAAAAGCATAACCGATGGCTTGAAGTTTGAACTGAGATTCGTAGGCATGTCTCTTTGTAGAATTTATTTTCGGGGGTTCTTCGAAACCAAAACCGAAGTTGTTTTGCAACAATGCACATACACACTCTATACAGGTGTTGGTACCTGCTTGGGGTGTCCCTTTAGCGGCCACTTACACGCCCATCCTTCACTCATTGGCGGACTTCTTTGCCGCATGCCTGTCCTCACGTCTGCCTTTTCTCTCTCTCTCCATATATGTATGTATACACGCCCACCCTTCACTGATTGGCCGACTTCTTTGCCGCATGCCTGTCCACAGTCAATTCCGCCTTTTCTCTATATAAACAGCGTGTCGGCTGTCAGTCAGGTTTTGGAACTCGGCGCATACACAAGATGCTCCGCATCATAAGGCGTCCTGTCCATTTTGGAGAAAATTTGACTTTTAATGGCGCCTTATAGTCGTGAAAATACGGTACATTAATGTTGTTCAATAACTGCACACAAAAACAATATTGTTTCCTCTGGATTTTCCCGGAATTCCAGGTTTTTCAAATTTTAATGAAAATCTCTCTTGAGAATTGAGGATAATTTGCCTAAAATTAATCTGGATCTAATTAGTTGACAACATTGAACGAAGACGCGTATGAGTTTGTTGTTTTGCTTACACGAGCGTAGCCATGTTGAGAGACTCACACTCGTAATAGTAAAGAGATTTTCGTCTCTTTATAAACACACTTGCTAAACCCCAGTGGAACGAATAAAATACACAGTGGACAAGACAGTTGTAAAAATATATTTGGACAAAAAGGGAAACTCACAGATTGGCAGAAAAACGTGTCCGTCTGACTTCGAGTGTCGTCTCGGCTCGTTTAGTAGTGATGGGTCCAGTGACACCGATGCATTGGCACATGCGCCGGGCTCACAGAGCAAACCACGTGTCGATGCATGTGCTGGCTCATTACGTCACGTGATTGACACGTGAACTGCGTTGACACAGTCCAGGCTTCTAATTGACACACCGGCTGCGTTGACACACTCCAGGCTGCTAATTGACACATCGACTGTGTTGACACAGTCCAGGCTGCTAATTGACACATCGGCTGCGTTGACACAGTCCAGGCTGCTAATTGACACGTGAACTGCACCGGTGCAGTTTAGACTGCATCGGCTGCTTGGCACAGTACAGGCTGCGCCACTTAGTCCAGGGGGCGTCGACTCAGTGCAGAGGGCGTTGACGCAGCAAAAGCCCGCCACACAGTGTTTATAAGGAACACCTGCCGAAACAAGCCAGACCTCACTCACGCTCGCTTGTCGAAGCTCGTGTCAGTGCAGACTTCGTGTTCGTGCCTTGCCTTCCTTGCCGATTATGGAGCAGAGACGCAAATCATCCGCCGTGTGGGACCATTTTGATGTCCCGGAGAATAAGGTATTATTTATTTATTTATTCAAATCGCCTTCTGTCGCCGAGAGCCTCTCGGCGAGAGGCACTCGCCGAGTGCCTCTCAGATTATTGACGTGTTGTACCATTCTAATCCGAATACATTTCAAGGTAACTCTTAGTTACTTCTTATTCACATTTCATTACAGGTGAAATGTCGAATTTGCCAAGTCAATTCGCCAACAGAAGCACCTCCACCATGCTGAGGCATTATCGGGCCAAGCATGAGAATGAAGTTCGCGATACACCCGGTATTACGCCAGGTATACAAACGTTCACTCATCTTTTCACGGTTGCTATGTTGATGATTAATTGACAATCAGTAATTATTGGTTGACTCTCCACTCCATGTTTGACAATCAAGGTTCCAGGAAGCAGCTGTACTGGAAGAACCAACACACTTCTTTCCCAAACCTCTCCCACCTCGCAAAGGAGTTCCTTTGTATGCCAGCCTCATCCGTCCCTTGTGAGCGTGTGTTCTTCACAGCAGGAGAAATTGCTTGTAAAAGACGCAACAGGCTGAAGTTTAAAACATTGGAGCATCTTATTTTTCTCAATAAAAATGTGAAATCAAAGCCCACAAGCATCCTCATTCAAAAGATCTTCACATTATTTGAACACATTGAATGTTGCAAAATGAATGCATGGATGTGAATGATATTGTATACACTTCATCAAATCGATGAATGACCTTATGAAAATGTCTTGGAACAGTTGTAGATGCAAAACCGTGCTGGCAGCTACATAATGGATAATAAAAGAAAAATATCCCAAACCATAGGGATCCTCCCAAAACTAAGGATGTGCTGAATAAGAAATCCTTGTACACACTTTTATTACTTCCATATTTGACCTATTGTGTGGAAATATGGGGAAATGCCAGTAAAACACTGTTTTAAAACTACAATACAAAGCAATCAGAACAATTACTGGCTCCAAATAGACGGAACCCACAAATCCACTGTTTATCAAATTAAACAATGAAATCTCATGACCTGGTTGACTTCAAAATCGCCCAATTAATGTACAAAGCACACAATAACCTCCTTTGCCAAAACATCCAGAAGCTTTTTAAAATTCGAGAAAGTTGTCATAATTTAAGGGGTACTAACCTATACAGAAAAATCCAAAACACGAACAAACATCACGCAAAGGAGTGTATCTGTAATAGGTGTAAATCTGTGGAATGATTCTGAAACGGACCAGTAAAATGAGTAACTCTTTTGCTGAGATTAAAAATGAATTTGAGAGTAGTACAAGACAACTACACAAATCAGAATTAAGCTAATAAATTCGATACACCCATGAAATATAGCAATACATCAGGAATACATTGATGAGATTATTTAATATATTAATGAAATGTAGCATCCATTATGAATATGAGAAAATCGACATATACTTGTGCTCCAATGAGTATGTACTGTATATACAAACCTAAAGTTGTAAAAATGTATAGGTACAGCATACATAAGGGTAAAAGCATTTGTTGATATGTAGACTTTCTTTTCTATTTTGAAAAATGATCAATTCATATATAAGAAGGGGTAGGACTCTAGGGTTTTTTTACTTCTTTCTACTCCTTTGAACACATATTTGTGATGATGACTATTTTCTTTTCCTTTTTTTATATCTTACCTTCACTTTTTGCCAATTTATTACCGAATTGTATATTTTATATGTTCAATATACAAAAAAATTATCAGTCAGTAAAGTCTGTTGAGTGGGTTGGATGCAGGGATCTTGAAGGTCCAGCAGGTGGCAGTGGTCAGTGACACAGTATCAGCACAGTATCAACACAGTGTGTCAGTGTGTCGACACGCCTCATGAGGCCTCATGGACCCATCACTATCGTTTAGTTTAGCTGTTAACGTGACGTGTGACGTAGGGTGTGTGTCGTCGCTGCGTCGGCGCTGATTGGTTGAAGTCAAAAGACGCGCTTGCGTACATGTTCGCGCTGAAGCAGCAAGGAGCAGCGGACTACTGCTGAGGCTCGCTGAACTTGATGGTCGTCGCCACACCAGTAATACCCTTGCCTCGCGTTCTCATGGCCTCGCCATTTCTCTGAGATTTCGACATTTCGTTGAGAACGGCAGACACAAAGGGTGCACGCGTGCACACAAAAGGAAGATTAGTCATTGAATGTCGAGTATTTGAATAGCGTTTTGTGTAAACTGATTCATGCTTGTTCGGCCAGGTGTGTGCGCGCGCGCGTGTGTGTGTGTTTATTTATTTCCCCGGGATTTTCAGAAAAGTCTACTTTCACCTCTGCAATATACTACGTTGAAGCTAATCAGAGGCAAGTTATCAATTGAACCCCAAAAAGATAAATAGATGTTTCGAATCTTGTAAAGTGTGTTTTATCGTTCACGGTCTGTTTTTCCATGGGTGTCCTCATTGTCAAGTGACGTCATATTGAAGATGGACGATGAAGTCGCAGTCCTTTTTTCCGGGGTACTTAGGGGTATTCTTGTGCACTTTTCCTCGTTGTTGGTCGTAAAAGATGACCGTCATCTAATGCTGCATTGGAGGAAGGTGGGAAGGCGGAGGTGTCCTTAAAGGTTCGAGGTGAATGTGAACAACAAGAGATGTCTGCTTCCAAAATATTGTTCCTTGTTCTGGTTCATCACATTGAACTTTTGACTTCCAGCAAACCATTTTCAAAATTTATTTTATGTATATGAATAACTAGCTGGTTCGCCGCCCGGAGGGCGGCTCATCAGCTAGTTCCTGCGGAAGGCTGGTAAGGTGGTGGTTCGCCGCCCTCCGGGAGGCTCATCAGCTAGTTCCTGCGGAAGGCTGGTAAGGTGGGCCTTCGGCCCACAAAAGTGTTGTTGCTTGGTTCAACTTTTTGTTCATCTTCATTGCTTATCGCGAAAATAAAGAGATGTTTAGCTCTACTAAATAACTAACAATTTCATTGCAATGCTTGTGGGTAGACAACATTTTTTCGCTAAGATGCCCGCGCGATCGTAGTGAGCCACTGCCTGAGCGGCGCAGTGGCGGCGCGCAGCGGCGCGGTGAAGTAGGTACGTTTTGAAAAGGGACAGACGGAAGGACAGACCACGTGCGGGACGACGCGCAATATATATATAGATAGGGAATACCATGTCTTCAAAGAATTTCATTCATTTCAACAAATAAATGAATGCATGAAAATAACTGCATATCTTCACAGTACAAATGAGATCACGTGTGATGTGAAATGATTGCAATTAACTAAATTAATGCAATTAAATGATCTGTAAATATGTTCGTGTAAATTATTTTTTGCCGTTCATGGTCTGAGACTCAATGCGGGGTTGCCATTGTGTTGTGGCGTCAGTTTGAATCAGGTCGGTAAAGTCAGCGTCCTTTTTTTTGCAACTCGGACCTCTGAGTTCTCAGTGGATTTTTGGTGGACTTTTTCTGCTTGGATGTCAGAAAGTCCGACCTCACACCTGCAAATGCAGCACAAGGCGTGTACGTCACTACAGCTGCTTGTCCAAGGAACCCACCATGTGCATTTGTAACATAATTAAGAGTTGACTTTATCCGTGTTTTTGGACACACATTTACAAACCCCTCATGCACTTCAAATTAAGTGCCACCACTGTGAGGGGAAAAAAAACATGTTCCTCCTCATACCACTTCAACTGGTAGTACCCGGAGAAAACCTACGAAGGCGTGGGGAGAACATGTAAACTCCACACAGGACGGCCGGCGTTAGGAATCGAACCACCGTGCCGCCCAAGATTAATTTTGTTTTCAAATTCACTGGTGAAAGTCGAGATCATTTGTCATTCTTCAAAACTCTTCTGGATATTCAGCATGTGTTAGCCCAAATGCAGATGGGAGATTCTTGGCTCAACGTTAGCTCCTGGAGAATGTTCTGAAATGCTTGTTGCTATGCATCGTGTTATTAATGTAATCAAGATGAGATACAGTGAGTGTCTATCATGATGCTATGTAATATTGAGTCACTCTATGAGGTTAGAAACACAGCCTCCATGACTGCTTCCCTAGCTGTAGGCTGATTCGATTCCAATGTGTGAATCCTGGTTACACTTGGAGTTGCTCTGATTTGTCAAACGAGGGTGGGGGGGGGGTATGAACATGAACTCATTTGTCACGTGAATCATGTACCGGTACACTAAATCACTGTTAAGGAATTATTCCGCTAGAAGTAGTAGTAGAACATTGTTGAATTTCATCTTGCTATGAGAACTATTGACACTAGTCTCTCTCCTGAACATCTGCTGAAGTAGTTAAAACAAAGAATGTACTGTGAAGTTTAGAGCCCATTTCCCTTTGGTTAATTAACAGCCCCCCAAGGGTTTTCTCGCCTCCACCACCTCATAAAAGTCCCTGAAGGCTCTCAAGTGCCCTCAAAGAGGAACCCTAATCTCAAGATCTGTGACCAGAAGGTATTTCCTGCTCAATGTTATTACAATCAACTTTAGTGCCCTCGACCCCCACCACTTCTGGGGCCCCCCTCCACGGGACATGTTTTAGAGGAGCTCTTATCTCAGGTGTCTGTGTTCCTGCCATCGCACCAAATGGGGGGTAGTGGTGGTCTGGTCTCACCTCACCGCTCCTGGCTTCCTCCGGCCACACCGGGTCAGATGACATGTTACTTTCTTTGTTTTGGGATTTGCATGAGAGGCGTACCTCCCCGCCTCTCATTATCATATTGTCTCTATATAATCTCATGAATGTGTTTCTTCGGGGCTTCCTGATGAAATCTGAGACTCACAGGAGCCCGAATCGATTCGTGTTGCGTTGCGATAAACTGAAGAAAAGACTACGTGGTGTTGGGTCTTCTTCCACCTTATAGAGAGATAAAAGAATCTGTAACCAAGGAAGGGCCAAGAGCAAATTGACAGCTCCCATTCCTCAACAATCACATACATTGTTTCTGTCACAAAAGCCGAACAAGGTTGGTAGTTTTTTACATTGTATGGTAGATTGGGTAGGTGCTTGGATGACACACCACAACACTCTCTCTCCTGCTAACCATGTTTTGGCAGGCACCCAAGAGAAATTTGCAACCCAATTCTATGACTACGGTTGCAATGGCGAGTCCAACAGAGGCCATTTGAGTAGCGTTGAGACCAAAAATAGGGAGTGAAAAGGAAATGTGCTTTAGTTTGGTGTCGATGTTCATGTACGTGCATTTCTGATTTAGAGTTTAATTCTGGCTCCGGCCTTCCTGTGTGGAGTTTGCTCGTTCTCCCCGTGCCTGTGTGGGTTTTCTCCAGGCACTCCAGTTTCCTTCCACATTTCCACATCCCAAAATGCATGGTAGGTTAACGGATCACTCGAAATTGTCCTCAGGTGTGAGTGTGAATGGTTGTTCATCTCTGTGTGCCCAACCGGTTCAGGGTATTCCCGCCTTGTGCCCGAAGATACCTGGGATAGGCTCCGGCACATCCCGGCACCACTTGTGAGGATAAAGCAGATCGTAAAATGGATGGATGGAAGTACACTCTCTTAGGGGTGTCAAATTATCGCGTTAATTGTGAATGATTAATTACATCCATATTTAGCGTGTTATGTTTTTTATCGCGTTAATCTAAATTTTAATCTCTAACTTTATTGTTTCTGTAGGTGGGTTGCCTTTTTCTAATTCTGTATCCCTTTTACGTGTTAGCTTCCTGTGTTCAGGTTGTTGAGGGTAGGGAAACAACTGTCAGTCACAGCCAGTTTCAGTTATTCAGTCAATGGAAGGTCTTGTATTTAAAAAAAATGGTTCAACTGAATTGGTTGCCAGCCAATCACAGGGCACACATAGAGGAACAACCAATTGCGCTCACACTCATACCAAGGGACAATTTAAAGCCTTGCATTGACCTGCCGCACCTGCTTTTGGAATGTGGGAGGAAACCGGAGTAAAACCCACCTTCTGGAAAACCCACGCGGACACGGAGAGAACATGCAAACTCCACAAAGAAAGGCAGCAGCTGAATATATATATCTTTCTATATGTGTGTGTGTGTGTGTGTGTGTGTGTGTGTGTGTGTGTGTGTGTGTAGGGTGCCCCAAAAAACTGTATACACATTTTAGCAGCTGATAACTCAATTATTTATTCTTTCTTTAAAGACTGAACCCATTGAACCAGACTTGACTTTGAAGAAAGGAAATGTATTCTAAAATGCTACTGGAAGTATGGAAACGCAGTAGAAGTGCAAAGCCAATTTCGGAGGGAGTTTAACAAAGAACCACCAACACGAGTGACTATCACTCGAATTAGAGATTAGTTTGAAACTGATGCAAATGTTCAGGACGTCTATAAGAGGCGTTTCGGAAGACCACGTACATGGACAAGCCCCACAAAAGAAAGAAAGATTACTGGAAACGTTTCAACGAAGTCCAAGAAAGTCTTTGCGCCAAGCTTGTTGTGAGGTAGTCATGACGTGTGGCATTCCATCGCTTCGCGTTGTCAGCAGTGTCTGGAGCAGAACGGACATCAGTTTGAGAACACGCGATAACAAGACAATAGAATGATATTTGTAAATTCTTTTACATGTTGAAAATTATTCAAATTATAATAAACCCCAAATGTACGATTATTGCATTTTGGGGACACCTGTGTGTGTGTGTGTGTGTATATATATATATATAACACATAATAATTAATCACCATTTTATCAGCCTTCGTATGAATTGCAATCACTTTGCGTCACCCCAGTGGATCAGCACTGAGCACGTTGTAGCCAGGGCTTACCATCTCAGTACCATTATGAAAACCTTAAAAACGTGAAGAATCAAAAGGGACATTCAAGGCCATTAAGTCTTTTAATATTTAAAATTGGATTTGGCACGTCGTGTTGTGTCCTTTACACCCCAAGCGTGTGTGAGTTTCATAAAGGACGAGACCATCCTCGAATCCCCCACTTCGCTCTCTTGCTGTAGTCCGATCACCCACCCTCTTCGACGCCGATTTGGTTGAATCCAAAACACAACATCATGGCGATTGATGGTAAGTCGGCGTGAACCGTTTCTTTTCTTTCCTATTTACCTCCACCGTCACAAACACCTGCCATGTGGGACTTCTTATGGTTCAAACGTCATATGTTCGCGTCGACGGGAAAAAAAGACATTAATCATCCTCGTCGAATGAAATGGAAGTTTAATTGCTGATCGTTAGCGGTTATTTGTTGTGGTAGTTTTGCGTGGAGTCCAGTCTCATTTTGTTGGTGCTGAAGGGACAGTTCTGCTATGTTTTAATTGAAACGGAAGTCTCGACAGTCTCGACATTGTACAACCCCTTGATGAGCATCATTTAATTTCTATTTGGCGTTTAATACAGACGTTATTTGTACGATGAGTGTTTGTACCCGAGGTATGTTTATGCATAGAACTTTGTAGGTTGTACGCAGCTATGGTGTTACTGTAAAATGAGTGTTTGCACTCGAGGTTATATTTAAGCATGTAACTTTGTTGCAGCTTTGGTCTTTATTTGAACATCTTGTCGAAAAGCTTGCCCTATGAGATATGTTATTTTAAATGCTACAGAAAACAGGTCACGGAAGCTAAATAAAAAGAAACGACCTCTTTTCTAACAGACTGGTCTTTCAAGTGCTGACGAACTGCTCGATATTTCCTAGTAAAACGCAGTTTATCTTAAATATTGTGTTCAAATGCACAGTATTGGCCATAGTTATTTGCGTGGATGGAATTGTGGTTTAAAAACCAAGTTTTAATCATGAGTCTAAAGTCAATTACGGTACTCGCATATCGTTGTTACTCAGGGTGACACAATTTGTTTCAATTACGATGCGAAGTGGCAGCACGGGAGACAATTGATTGCCATAACCGCCTCACAGTTTGGGGTTTTTACCCAGCCTCTGGTCATCCTTTGTGGGGTTTGATTTTTCTCCAGTGCTTGTTTGGGATTCCACCCACGTTCCAAGAAAATACATTTTTCAATTCTAAATTGTCCCGACGTGCGAATGGTTTTGTTTTGATGTGCTGCATGATTGGCGGTCAACCAGTAGTCTCCCCGGCCTCTCACCCAGAGTTAAATGCGATAGGTAGGTTCCCGTGACCCGAATGAGGATTATTTATATATAAATAACAACAGTATTGGGGTGGCCCGGTAGTCCAGTGGTTAGCGCGTCAACTTCACAGTGCAGAGGTTCAATTCCAGCTCCGGCCTCCCTGTGTGGAGTTTGCATGTTCTCCCCCCGGCCTGCGTGGGTTTTCTCCGGGTGCTCCGGTTTCCTCCCACATTCCAAAAACATGCATGGCAGACTGATTGAACACACTAAATTGTCCGAAGGTGTGAGTGTGAGCGCGCATGGTTGCTCGTCTCTGTGTGCCCTGCGATTGGGTGGCAACCGGTTCAGGGTGTCCCACACCTTCTGCCCAAAGACGGCTGGGATAGGCTCCGGCACCCCCGCGACCCAAGTGTGGATTAAACGGTTCGGAAAATGGATGGATGTAACTACAGTGTGAGAAACTGCAGCACTTTAAAATTACAGAATGCACTTTACTGCTTGGGCTTAGGCGCTTGAGACTGTTGAATTAATGCGAACGTGTAAACCTTTGAAGGAGTTACTTTTCTACATGTCTATATTTTGTTACCTGATAAGAGACTACAAATGTAGATTAGCTGTATGCCAAATTGTGCACAGTTACTCAGGTGGTATACGAGTGTTCATTAATGTGCATTGTCCCTGTCAAATAAAAATGAAAAATTAATGTAGTTTGGCATCGTCCTGCTGAAATAAGCAGAGAAGTCCCTGAAAAGGAAGTTGCTTCAATAGCAGCATATGTGTCTCCAAAACCTGTGTGTACCTTTCAGCATTCACGGTGCTTTCACATATGTGCAAGTTACTTATGCCATGGGCATGAACACCCCCCCATACCAATACAGATGCTGGCCTTTGACATTTGTGCTGATGGGCCTTTTCCTTTTTACATTTTTGGGTTCACACAAAACCTATACGTAGTGGCCAATAGGTACGTTTTGACACACACCAATGGAAAAGAGTATTATTCTACATGTGGTGTTTACAGGACTGGTCCAAACTAGTCCAAACATTGTTGTTTCCCAACCCAGAGGATGGTGGTTCAATCCCTTGACCATTGCGACCATGTCGAAGTGTCATTGAGCCAGATACTGAAATTGCTCCTGATGCTGCATCATCAGTAGGTGAAAGAGGTAACAGTGTAAAGTGCTTAGAGTACCCGAGGTAGAAAAGCGCTATATCAGTGACAGCACATTTACCAAAATGTTTGTTCAAAAAAGGTTGCACACCTGCTCTATACGGTAGTGAGTGATTGTGTTGTCGTCACAGCTTCACTGTATTATCCTTGTTTAAGATTTAGGTAATGTTTCTCAGGAAATTAAACCCCGGCCTTCTCTTCACACTAACCTTAAATTATTGCTACTGGGAGCTTTAATAAAGTATGCCCTTGTTACAGTTTGTGCCTAAACTCTACACGCACACACACAGACACTATTATTTTTGGCCTTGTGTTGGTCGGACAAGGTGAGAGGTCTTGTACTCTAGTGATTTTTGTTTAGTTTATCGATTGATAAATGTATGGCCAACTATTTTGAGGGCTGACTTGCTGCCATTCTGATTTTCTGTCATATAATTCATCAATCATGCCTTCTGGTAATAATAATAATAATAATAATAAATGCTCTTGCGACGCGGAGGCGTAGTCTAATTTGGCTGGGTCGTCACAGTACGTAGAGCCGATCAGCTTCACCAGGGCCCGCCAATGACCACGGTCATGAGCCAGGTCCGCTGCATCCTCCAGGGTAAGGCCCTGGTGTTTGAGATCCTTTCTGATGACATTAAGCCATCTGGTGTGGGGTATGCCGCGTGGCCTTTTCCAGCCGGCTGTCGCTGGATCAAATGAGAAGATGGCACGAGTTGGGTGTTCCGGGGGTAATCGGAGGAGATGTCCAAGCCAACGAATGCGCCTCTGAGCGGCCAGTCGGGATACAGGGGGCTGAAAAGTATGTTTTCGGAGGTCTGAGTTGCAAACATGGAGGTGCCAGTGTGTCAAGATGGTTCTGAGTGACCTGCTGTCAAAGCTGTCGATCCTCTTGGCCAGGGTCTTGTTTAAAGGCCAGGATTCTGCACCATACATGAGGATGGGAAGAACTGCTGAGTTATAAATGTGCATTTTCTTCTGGTAAGAAGGCCAGTATTCACGTATAAGGGTCCCAATATTTTTTTCTGAAAAGTGGGAATTTAATTGACTGAGATGTTACTTGTTATAGGTTTAGGTTTGTAACAAAATAACATTTTGTTACAACATTTTTGCTTCTATTATATGTGATACATGAAGCAACCTGCAATGCATTTAAGAGAACGTGGCTCCGAACACAACATCCGAAAAATAAAGTTCATTGCTTTGAAAATGTTCATCCAATGTTGAGGGTGATGGACAACACTACATTGTGTTTATTTTTAAAAACAGCTGCCTGATGGAGAAGTGGGAATGAGCATGATGGCGTGCAAATAATGCAACAACGGGTGATTATCAACAAATCACTTCAAACCTATATTTTCTGCTGAATCCAAACATGTTGTCGTGAGTAGCATGGTGCCATTTAAAAAAAAGACGATTTGCACCGATGTAGGCGTCCCATAAGCAAAGTCTACTTGATTCACCGCCAATTGAAGCACCTTCTCTCCTTCCATTTACATGTCCCTAAGATCGTAGAGTAAGAAACTGATTTACCCTGCCTTCGATAACTTTGCCGTGGCCGGTAGGATGATTAAAAAAAATATATCATAAATAGGTGCAGCACAGTAGTCGGTTGGTTAGCCCACTGGCCTCACAGTGCAGAGGTGCGGGGTTCGATTCCGGGTCTGGCCTTCCTGTGTAGAGTTTGCATGTTCTTCCTGCATGGGTTTTCTCCGGGTTCTCCGGTTTTCTGCCACATTCCAAAAACATGCTTTCCAGGTTAATGGAACACTCTAAATTGTCCCGAGCTGTGATTAGGGTTGTTCACACGGCACACATTTGTTCCGGTGCTGCACTGATGTATTTTGTTGCAATATATCTTACACCAGAGCAAATTTTGTGGAGCGTTCCCATGTACAAAGCCGTTGAGTGTGTTTGCCCCGATGCAGCCTCACTTGCCTTCACACGGCAGATTCTGCAGCGGTGCAAAACGATAGAAAACAAAGAGCTGTTGTGTTGGTTCTTTTTAAAACATACACAACTCAAGCAACTGCTGTCCAGGCACTTACTTCTCCTTCTCGGTCTCTGTGCCTTCTGCTCGAGAGGCGTTCAATGACTGCCCCCGAAAACGTAAATCAACGATGACTTCAATGACACTCAGAAAAGCAAACATATACGCGCCAGACAGAAAATCAAGTACTCACATCAACTGCGTGCTTGGCCATTAAGTGGTATTTCAGACTCGACGTGCTATGATGATAGCTCAGTTTACGACTGCAAAACATCCAGGTAACTTTGGTCTTGTCTGTGGAACTATCCGGCAACTTTATACAAGTAAACTTTCCGTTAAAATTAATTTTAACTAATGCCGATGACAACACGCTAAACTGACAGCTCTAGGATATATATATATATATATATATTCATTCATCTTCCGAGCCGCTTGATCCTAGGCGGCCCGGTAGTCCAGTGGTTAGCACGTCGGCTTCACAGTGCAGAGGTACTGGGTTCGATTCCAGCTACGGCCTCCCTGTGTGGAGTTTGCATGTTTTCCCCGGGCCTGCGTGGGTTTTCTCCGGGTGCTCCGGTTTCCTCCCGCATTCCAAAAATATGTGTGGCAGGCTGATTGAACACTCTAAATTGTCCCTCGGTGTGAGTGTGAGCGCGAATGGTTGTTTGTTTCTGTGTGCCCTGCAATTGGCTGGCAACCGATTCAGGGTGTCCCCCGCCTACTGCCCGAAGACAGCTGGGATAGGCTCCAGCACCCCCCGCGGCCCTAGTGAGGATTAAACGGTTCGGAAAATGGATGGATGTAACAAACAGTGTGAGAAACTGCAGCACTTTAAAATTGAAGATGAATGAATGAATGAATATATATATATACTAGCCTCCGGGCGGCTCATCAGCTAGTTCCTGCGGAAGGCTGGTAAGGTGGGCCTTCGGCCCACAAAAGTGTTGTTGCTTGGTTCAACTTTTTGTTCATCTTCATTGCTTATCGCGAAAATAAAGAGATGTTTAGTTCTACTAAATAACTAACAATTTCATTGCAATGGTTGTGGGTAGACAACATTTTTTCGCTAAGATGCCCGCACGATCGTAGTGAGCCACTGCCTGAGCGGCGCAGTGGCGGCGCGCAGTGGCGGCGCGCAGTGGCGGCGCGCAGCGGCGCGGTGAAGTAGGTACGTTTTGAAAAGGGACAGACGGAAGGACGGACCGCGTGCGGGACGACGCGCAATATATATATATATATATATATATATATATATATATATATATATATATATATATATATATATACATAATTCCAAGTTATACGAATCTTGGGACTTTTGAATTTAAGCAATGCGCTTGTGACCAGTAGCTAAACGGAAAGATTTTTTTTTTTTTTTTTTTTTAAAGAAGTGCATTGTTCCAATGGCAAAACAAATGTGATACATTCTAGAGCACTACAGAACACATTAAGGTTGATGTGCTAAACCTTTTGGAGCTGTGATACATATTCACAGTGGAAGACGTGAGGGGTATTTCAAACTTAAACCTGTCGGCTGATCCCCTGCTGCACAGCTCTGAGACTCGGAGGCTTTCGCAAGTGTAAGTAATAGCTAAGAATTACAACCGCTGCTTGATCGTCGGGATGACCTAGCTACTGAATAGATTCTATTTGGACCTATGGCAGATTTGTCATGTCACCTTAATTGGGAGAATTTAGTGCAATGCTGTGTTTTTAATTTTTTTATAGAACTTCACAGATGGATGGACTGACATTTGGAGTGTTGGGGTAACGTGTTACAAAAGCACCACATTGTGATCTGTTGTCAAAGGAGGAATAAAAATAAATAAAAGCACAGAAGGAAGAGGGTTCCTTCTGTGCTTTTATTTTGGAGAGTCCGCTTTCGGGGACCTTCTGTTTCTCTTCCTTCAATTATCAGGCTGGGCCGGAGGGTGCTCCCACACCTGCAATTAATCAACAATCACTTCCTGCATATAAGAGCTCTGTTGATCAGCTGCAGGTGTGGGAGGATTGTCCGGGCTAAAGGTAGAGAAATACATTCTAAGATGTTAAATGACAGCGATCTTTAATCAGAGATGTAATACAGTTTTTATTTATTTATTTAATTAATTTTCTGGGGCTTTACGCCCCCAGGCAGGGTCACCCTTGACAAACAGGTCCTAGGTGAGGGACCAGACAAAGCACGGCTCACAAGCCCCTTATATATCAATGGCGCACTCGGTTTCCCTTGCCCGAACGCGCGTCACCGGGGCTCCCCTCTGGAGCCAGGCTTGGAGGTGGGGCTCGTTGATGGGGTCCTGGTGGCCGGGCCTACACCCACGAGGCCCGGCCGGGCTCAGCCCGAAGAGGCAAGGTGGGTCCCCCTTCTCATGGTCTCACCACCCATGGGAGGGGCCAAAGGGGTTGGGTGCAATGTGAGCTGGGCGGCAGCCAAAGGCGGGGACCCTGGCGGTCTGATCCTCGGCTGTAGAAGCTAGCTCTTGGGAAATTGAATGTCACCTCTCTGCCAGGGAAGGAGCTCGAGCTGGTATGCGAGGCAGAGAAGTTCCGACTGGATATACTCGGACTTGCCTCCACACACAGCCTGGGTTCTGGTACCAGTTCTCTCGAGAGGGGTTGGACTCTCTTCCACTCTGGAGTTGTTGTGTACAGTGGAGATGGGGCGCTGCTGACTTTGACATGGAACGTTGTGAACCGGTGGGCAGAGTACTTCGAAGACCTCCTCAACTCCACCAACACGCCTTCCTTGGAGGAAGCAGAGTCTGAGGACCTTGAGGTGGGCTCTCCTATCTCTGTGGTTGAAGTCACCGATGTGGTTAAAAAGCTCCTCGGTGATAAGGCCCCAGTGGTGGATGAGATCCACCCGGAATTCCTCAAGGCTCTGGATGTTGTGGAGCTGTCCTGGTTGACGCGCCTCTGCAACATCGCATGGTCAACAGGGAGAGTGCCTCTGGATTGGCAGACCGGGGTGGTCGTCCCTCTTTTTAAAAAGGGGGTCGGAGGGTGTATTCCAACTACAGAGGGATCACACTCCTCAGCCTCCCTGGTAAGGTCTATTCAGGGGTGCTGGAGAGGAGGGTCCGTCAGGAAGTCGAGCCTCAGATTGAAGAGGAGCAGTGTGGTTTTCGTCCCGGCCGTTGAACAGTGGTCCTCGAGGTTTCTCTCCCGCCACTTTCCTCCTTTGAATGCCTTGCCTGTCAAATATCCGGACCCATTCCCACGATTATTGTCACAGTGTACCGCTCCCCCAAACCCCACCGCGACTTTTTAAATGAAGTGACTACTGTCCTCACCCATCTCTCCTCTCTGTCACCAAATGTAATTATCCTGGGAGATTTTAATATACATATGGACAACACTGCTCTTCCTCTCACCATTGACTTCACTTCTTCAATTAACAGTTTTGGTTTTGATCATTTAGTAGATTTTCCCACACACATCAAAGGTCACACCCTGGATCTGATCTGCTGCTCTGGTATTTCCCCCTCCAACTGTACTGCTGACGAACTTCCAATAACGGACCACTTCCTTATCTCATTCAACATTACACTCCAGCTCTCAACCTCCAAATCACCCCGGACCATTGTTTACCGTAATATTAAAGACATTAACATTGACTCTCTCACTGCATGGCTTACCACCCTGACTCCGGACATTGACTCCACTCCTGATGATTTGGTTTTCCGATATAACTCTGGTCTCACCAGCATCCTCAATACGCTCGCCCCCGTCAAGTCCCGCTCTGTCCTTTTTACTCGGTCTGCCCCTTGGTTCACCCCTCATCTACGTTCCTTGAAATCCCAAAGCCAGCAGCTTGAGAGACTTTATAGGAAAACCGGCCTCACTGCTCACAAGGACATCTATGCAGCTCAACTATCCCTCTACAAGGATTCCATCTCTCAAGCAAAATCACATTACTACTCCGGACTCATCTGCTCCAATGCTGGAAATACTAAGACTCTCTTTTCCCTTTGGAACAGAATCACTCAACCTCCTGACTCCCTACCACCTCACTTTTACTCTCGTGACACCTGCAACGCACTTCTCCTCTTTTTCAACGAAAAAATCAACAGAATCCACCAGCATCTGGGCTCCTCTATACCTTTCCCCTCCTCTGACCTTCTCACCCCTTGCAAACTGTTCTCTTCTTTTGAACTCCCCCATCTCTCATTAATTTCAGACCTCATCATTAAATCCAAGACTTCCTCCTGTCAGCTCGATCCCCTCCCCACAGTTCTGGTCAAATCCTGCCTACCCTCTCTGCTTCCCTTCATCTCAGCCATTATCCAGTCCTCTCTGTCGACTGGAATTGTTCCTGTGCTCTTCAAAACTGCAGCTGTCACCCCAATCCTGAAAAAACCTGTTTCAGATCCCAATGACTTCAATAACCTACGCCCCATTTCCCATCTTCCCTTCATCTCGAAAATTCTGGAGAAAACTGTCGCCTCTCAGCTCCCCTCCCACCTCACCGACAATAGTCTTTATGAACAATTCCAGTCCGGCTTCCGTCCCCGTCACAGTACTGAAACAGCCCTCATAAAAATCACAAACGATCTCATGGCAGCAGACTCTGGCCTTATCTCCATCCTCATCCTCCTTGACCTGAGTGCAGCCTGCGACGCAATCTCTCACCCCATCCTCCTCAATAGACTCTCTACCATAGGCCTCACCAACACCCCTCTATGTTGGTTCCACTCATATCTCACTGGCCGCTCTAAGTTCATTCAACTTGATTCTTTTACTTCACAATCCCTCCCCGTTTCTTCTGGTGCTCCCCAGGGTTCTGTCCTCGGTCCGCTCCTCTTCATTGTCTACCTCCGTCCGCTCTGAAACATTTTCCGCAAATTTGGCTTACACTTTCACTGCTTTGCGGATGACACCCAGCTCTATCTCTCCAGCAAACCCGACGCTTCTCTCCCACCCTCATCCCTCTCTCACTGTCTCTCAGAAATCAAATCTTGGTTCACCCATAATTTCCTCAAGCTAAACAGCAATAAAACTGAACTCCTACTCGTCGGTACCAAATCCACTCTAAACAAAGCCGACAGTTTCTCCCTCACAATTGATAATGCCACTATATCTCCTTCCCCCCAGGTGAAGAGTCTGGGTGTCATCCTTGACAGTTCACTTTCCTTTCACTCCCACATCAATAACATTACCCGGTCCGCTCATTTCCACCTTCGCAATATAAACCGCCTCCGTCCCTCACTCACTCCACACACCACCGCTATCCTTGTTCAGAGTCTCGTCACTTCCCGTATTGACTACTGCAACTCACTCCTCTTCGGTGTCCATCAAAAATTCCTCCATAAACTTCAACTTGTTCAGAATTCAGCAGCCCAGATCATCACAAGAACCTCCTCCTTCCATCATATCACCCCCATCCTCCGACAGCTCCACTGGCTTCCTGTCAAACTTAGAATCAACCTCAAATTACTTCTCTATACATTCAAAGGCATCCATAACCTTGCGCCCCCCTATCTGTCAGATCTTCTTCAAATCTCCATTCCCTCTCGCTCACTCAGGTCCTCATCCTCCCTCCACCTTTTTCTACCCTGTGCCCGTCTCAGTTCAATGGGGTGCAGAGCTTTCAGTCGCTATGCCCCCAAACTCTGGAACTCACTTCCTCCCAACATTCGTAATATTGACTCTCTTTCCTTATTCAAAACCCAGCTCAGAACCCACCTATTCAGACTTGCCTACCCGCCTTAAATCTGTCTTTCTTTATTTATTATTTTATCTGTGTTTTACTCTTGGTCTTGGGTGTACAGTGTCCTTGAGTGTTGTGAAAGGCGCTTACAAATGTGTTGTATTATTATTATTATTTGGGAATTCGCCCAACCAGTTTACATGTGTTTTGTGGACTTAGAGAAGGCTTGTTTGACCGTGTCCCTCGGAGAGTTCTGTGGGGGGTGCTTTGTGGGTATAGGGTACCGACCCCCCTGATACGGGCTGTTCGGTCACTCTACCACTGATGTCAGAGTTTGGTTTGCATTGCCGGCAGTAAGTCGGAATCGTTTCCAGTGAGGGTAGGACTCCGCCAAGGCTGCCCTTTGTCGCCGATTCTGTTCATAACCTTTATGGACAGAATTTCTAGGCACAGCCGAAGCGTTGAGGGGGTCCGTTTTGGTGGCCTCAGTATTGCATCTCTGCTTTTTGCAGATGATGTGGTACTGTTGGCTCCTTCAAACAGGGCTCTCCAACTCTCACTGGAGCGTTTCGCAGCCAAGTGTGAAGCGGTTGGGATGAAAATCAGCACCTCCAAATCTGAAAAAATGGTCCTCAGTCGGAAAAGGGTTGAGTGCCCCCTCCGGGTCGGGGAGGAGATCTTACCCCAAGTGGAGGAGTTTCTTAGGGTCTTGTTCACGAATGAGGGCAGAAGTGAGCGAGAGATCGACAGGCGGATCGGTGCAGCATCTGCTGTGATGCGGACGTTGTATCGGTCTGTCGTGGTAAAGAAGGAGCTGAGCCAAAGGGCGAAGCTCTCAGTTTACCAGTCGATCTACGTTCCAACCCTCATCTATGGTCACGAGTTATGGGTCGTGACCGAAAGACCGAGATCCCGGATACAAGGGGCCGAAATGAGTTTTCTCCGCAGGGTGTCCGGGCGCTTCCTTAGAGATGAGGTGAGAAGCTCGGTCATCCGGGAGGGGCTCAGAGTCGAGCCGCTTCTCCTCCACATCGAGAGGTGCCAGATGAGGTGGCTTGGGCATCTGATTCGGATGTCTCCTGAACGCCTCCTTGGTGAGGTGTTCCGGGCATGTCCCACCGGGAGGAGACCCCGAGGAAGACCCAGGAAACCATGGAGAGACTATGTCACCCAGCTGGCCTGGGAACGCCTCGGGATTCCCCGGGGAGAGCTGAAAGAAGTAGCTAGGGAGAGGGAAGTCTGGGCTTCCCTGCTAAAGCTGTTGCCCCCGCGACCCGGCCTTGGATAAGTGGTAGAAGATGGATGGATGGATGGATTTAATTTTGGAACTGTGACTTTGAGACATATTTTTTTGGGACTGTACAGTGGTTCCTCTACTTATGAATAGGGATCGCCAAATGAAGCCTCATGAAGAAATGAAGCTTTGCAGCCAATTGGTTTGCACATGTAGCAAAGGCTCATGGTGCTTTATTTACTCTATGGCGCCATCAAGTGGTCTAGAAGGTTAAGAGGTCAACAGTTTTAAGAATTCAATGGCTATGTGCTTAAGACAAAGATATGAATGTGCTTGTGTTAGTCATTTCGTATGTGAACAAAATACAAGTGCTCAGGATAATTTGTCATTCATTTTTATTTAGAAATAATAGCTTTCCCACAGTGGCTGGCTTTAAACGGTTTCTTTTTTTGGACAATATTTCACCAGCTTTAGAAAATATTCTTTCACAAGGCACAGATGAAGCTGGGGTACAGAGAAATGCGAGTGCCAGTTTATATAAATTTGGGTAGGTATTTTTATGTGTCTCCCGGTACACTAATCGATTGTTCATTCTGTCGATGTTTGGTTCAGATAGGTACTTTGGGACCTCCAGGGTTGCATCAGCTAGGGCAGGGGTGCTCAAACATTTTGGATCGAAGATCTACTTTTCGATCAACTAACCTCCCGGGATCTACCCTTACCTGCACGCACGCGCACACGCACACGCGCACATGCACACGCACACGCACGCCCTGATGAGAAACGGCCTGAAACTGAGGCATGCGACGCACTTTTGCAGCCTGTTAACTATCGTAGCTCACACGTACTGTTTTAAAGTGCTTCCCTGGGCCCTCCTAGATTCCTATTCTTTGCTCGTGCCCTCAGTGAATTGTACACGAAGCAAACTCTGAATGAGAATAATGATGATAAAAGATAGAGTGCAACAGTTCTGATCACAAGCTGTAATTGCAGACTGCTGATAGCTAACAACTTCCGGTGACGTCATCACGCGCCACCATAAATTCAAGATTTACCTGCTTTGTTTTATTTGTATATATTTTTTGGGTGAAAATTAGACTGATAAGATGATTAGGGTGCAGTGTACATTAACACAAAAAATATTATTGACATGTACAAAGACACACAAATGGTTGTTTGGTTTTTTTTCTCCTCGACACTCCTCGGATCTACTTGGGACCTGTCTTAGATCTACCGGTAGATCAGGATCTACCTAATGGCCACCCCTGAGCTAGGGTGTTTGGGGTCCTGGTCCTCTGAACTGTGACATCCAAGCGTTGCCACAGTTTGCTCCCTATGATAGACTAGAGGGCTGTTCACACGGCAAGATTTGGTCCGGTGCTGCGCCGGGGCTGCCCCAGTAGAGCGTTCACACGTGCAAATTAGCTCCGGCGTAGCCCCGGAAAAGAGCTTATACCGGACCAAATTTGACCCACCTCCCTGAGGTGGGTCAAATATTTTCTCCGGAGCAAATGCTCGTTTGCTAAGCAGCACCGGTGTAAATTTGCACGTGTGAACGCAACTGGGTTACATTTGCTCCAGAGCAAATGCTTGTGAAGAGTACGTATGGCGAGAATGCGTTGCTTTCGTGCTCTGTCGGACTTCCGTAATGTGTTTGTTTCATAACGACACAAGACTTGGCTAGTAACATCTTTCCTTTTGTATGAGATTGGACTGTCTCTGAGTTGTTTGTTCCTTTGTTGTTTGTTCACAACGCCCCGCTCCCCATACAATTTATTTTGTGATTTCCTCTCTTGATTTTCTGTTTGGCGCATTAGTGTTTGCTTTTCTGAGTGTCATTGAAGTCATCGTTCATTTACGTTTTCTTGGGCAGTCACTCTCGAGCAGAAGGCACGGAGACCGAGAACGAGAAGGACGTGCCGGTCCAGTAGTCACTTGAGTTGTGTATATACAGTACGTTTTAAAAAGAACTAACACGACAGCTCGTTTGTTTTCTGTCGTTTTGCTCCGCTGCAGAAACTGCCGTGTGAATGCAAGTGGGGCAGCCCCGACACTGTGTCGCTCAGCGCTGCCACGCTCAGCGGCTTTGTACGTGTGAACGCTCCACACAATTTGCTGCGGTGCAAAATATATCGCAACAAAATATATCGGTGGAGCGCCGGAGCAAATGTGTGCCGTGTGAACGGCCCTAAACAGGCTGTCTGTGACATACAAGGCGTGCAGCAATACAAGTAATGTGTACTATTACCTTGACACACCGGCTGAGCTGCTTCTGATGTGTGCGCATGTGATGAAGTGGAGGTTGAGTTGTATTTTCTCATGACAACATCACATTCTGCGGTGAGTCACCGTAGTCTGTACTGTGTTTGCAATGCGCGCCAAACGGCGGACCACTCCCAAAGTGTTCAAGCGATTCAGCCGGCCGGCGAGGCTTCACACGTCATCAATTCCAGGTTTTGTCGAAATGTCGCGCGCCTCGACACAAGCTTCAGAGCCTTGGCCCATTTCGTCCCATCACTACTTATGAACCTCTCTATGTATTAAATTTTCTAGTTACGAAACGTCTCAACAGGAAAATATTGCCTCTTGTTACGAAGGAAATTTCAAGATACAAAAGGTAAAAATACAGCATGGGCTGCTACTCACAGTTCCCTGAACGCAACATACTTATAGCTGCTCTGCCATTGTCTATTACCTATCATCTTCCTGGCATCCCATTGGCAAAAAGGGACCTCTACCGTTTGTGTTCGAGTGTCGATAGATAGATATGTGTCTATGCAGCATCATCATCATTCGCCCCTGCGGCCATGACGCGTTCTGATAGTTTTCCGTAAATGTGAATCACCCAGAAAAAAAGTGTTCACCATTCTGGCGATCGCTCACTATGCTGATGTTTGCCTTGGACATTTTTGAAGGATTGTTAAAAGCCGACAAAAGCAAACGTCCTCGGATCAGTTCTTTACAAAACGGCAGGCAAAACCCACTACTGAACATGGACTAAAGAGGGCAAAAAAAACCGATGAGGACGTAGTTTAGTTAAATGACCATTTTTTATTTACTCTGTTCTTTGTTGTTGTTTTTTTACATTATGCACAATTCTCATTTATTGTACAATAATTGTTACATGAATTTGTTACATATTTCGATGCATCTTTATGCTTTAGGAAACATTTATGTCTGAATTTTTGGAGGGGAGGGGGCTTGGAACGAATTAGAGCAGGGGTAGGGAACTCCGGTTCATCGAGAGCCATATGTGATCACCTCATCAGCAAGCTGTGTTGAGGCAAGAACAATTGAATCAGGTGTGTTGGAGTAGGGAAAGACCAAAAAAACAGGCAAGATATGGCTCTCGCCATTTTAGAACTGGATATCTGAGAAGGATCAGGAGCCACCCCAATTGGATATGGACTGGTGTAACAAAAACAGGAAATGTTGTCCCACACTTATATAATTATAATAATCTCAAAACAATTTATTTCTACATACAGATTTATGAAGTGCGTCCATTGTTTTTGGTTTTTAGTAATACATTGAATAAACTTATAAAGGAAACAGATAATAAATAATAATAGAATGATGGTTTTCTTTTCTGAATTGACCTCGCTTTTTATGCACAGTTCAGTGCACGATGCTTGGGTGCTCAGTTTGTAATTATCATGTTTTATCAAAAAAAAAAAGATTGGATGCGGGTTTTGATTAATAAAGCAAACAAAAAAAAGCCATCCTTGTAATGATTATCTGAGACAAAATTTAGAACAAATTTACTGTGTGTTTTGTCATGATGATCGAGACCTTAGAACAGATTTTTTTTTTGTACATATACCAAAATATTGGCTGTTTGCTTGGTTTTGTGTTTTTATTGAGAAGTGTTTTGTTGAATTATGCTGGATATTGACGAATAAAACAACATACTTTGTATGGCACTTGCAGCAAAAAAAAACAAAGCAAAGCAAAAAAGACACACCATATTTTACGGAATATAAGTCGCTCCTGAGTATAAGTCGCACCAGCCATAAAATGCATTAAAAAAAACATGTATGCGCACTGTGGGGGGGAAATTGATTTGATAAAATCCAATACCAAGAACAGACAAGTCATCTTGAAAAGCAAATAAAAATAACAATAGAGAACAACAGTCTGAATAAGTGTACAATATGCTAATGTTACATGATGCATAAACAACGAACTGAGAACGTGCCTGGTAAGTTCACATAACATATTAATTCAGTCATACTTCATACTTAGAGTTCAGATAACTCGAGCATAAAGAACACGCTCACAAGTTTACCAAAGACATACTGGCAATATAAACGTACTTTTCCCATCTGTGTAAATTAATTTCAGTATGTTAATAATTTTATTTTGTGTGTACTGTACATTCTTGGATAATTATCAAGTTCAAGGCACCTTTATTGTCAAATGTGCTCTATGTGCAACATACAGCACAGATGAAATTTCTTCCTTCTCAACCACAGGAGAGAGAGGGGAGCCGCTGTGGGTGCCCGCGCCGCCATCAACAAAACAGTTAACATATAGTTAATCATACAACATAACACATAAGACACAGATAGTCATGCAATCTTTTTCTGCATACACTTTGTTGTTTGAAGCAGTTATATATGAAAGAGGATAAAATATCAGTTCCAATATTTATTTTTTTTTAATCATCTTGTTATGGACGCAAATATTTATCAAAGCCCAAAGGTGAGTTGAAACACTCAACATCATACCCGGCAGTGAAAGATCCTCATTCCAAGTTAACTTTACCATCTGTGGTTGCAAATTTCATACTTTCCCTTTAAAACATCAATGGCATTAATAAAACAATCACAAATTAAAAAAAAATTAAAAGTCAAACTGTCAAAGTAACTTGGCCTTTGGCTCTCTCAGAGCCGCTGCTGGAGGGACTGACGGTGTAGCCGAGGTTTTTAAATTGGAGAAAACCATTGTGAGGTTTATGGTGGTAAATTGACACTAAGAATACATCAGGAACAGGAAGACTCAGGAGGCAGGCATGGTTGTCTTTCTTGCAAGAGAGAGTGCACTAAAACATGTCTCGGTTCACAATCCCGGAGCAGCTCAGCTGGCTCTGCCATGTAAACTGTTACAGGTTCCAGGGCAACTCTGAAGAGACCGCTATTGTCTCCTTGCATTTATTGGAAGGATGTCCCTGATACGCGATCTTCTAATGGGTGTGGGGGAGTGTTCACATGTTTCAGAACAACAATAAGTCCTCCAAATGGGCATAGAATTAGAATACACATTTCCTGAGGTGGTCACATGGCTTCTGCTGGAGGTCGGTAGTCCGCGAACACAGCTGTGAATGTCCCTCACATTGTGTTCTGGAGTTGATGTGATCTTCTCACAAGCAACAGTCAATTTGATCGGAAGCCGTTAACAAAAGCTCTTCGCTTTTAATTCAACATTAAAAGTGAAGAAAAAAAAGTTTTAAAAAATTATTTATTTTTACTCTGAAACTGAAAATTAACAACAACAACAAAAAATGGAGTAGAAATGTCATGAGCATCCATACGCCAATATGTCCTCTGTCCTTCACTCTCCTGTAAACATGTTACATTTGTCCTTGTCTAAAACCATAAACCAATTTGACTGTTTTTTTTTGTTTTTTTTAATCATGTCTTTTGCTTCCTCCACCCAAAGTGGGGCTCATTCAAATGTGTTGTCTTTCCAGGTGGCGAGCGTAGTTGCGGAGTACATGAGTTGATCTGCGTCAGAAAAGGTACGGCAATGTGGTCCATCTGAAAGCCAAAACTGCATCTCCATAGTTCCTTCTCCATCATTATCATGTGTAATTTTTGGTTGTATCTGACAGTGAACATGTTCTTTCATGTTGATTATCCGTTTCCTCCTTGTGGTGTTTTCTTGTGCCATGTTTTGCTTGTCTTTGTGCTGAATGTGTTGCTTGTCTTTCTAAAGATCACGATAGGACAATGTGCAAATGCAACAATGGCTCGATATTCCTGGTTATTTGCAAAAATAAAATCAATAGTTTGATCAATTTTCTTCATTCCTTTTGTATAGTTAATCAGGAATTACATGTAAGATAATTGATTATCAAAAAAATGGGTGAACTCAAACAAAATCCTGCTCCCTTTTAAAATTAACCCAAATTAATGAGTGTGCCAACTAATATGCAGTTTAATGGTTTAATCTTAACATTTTTAAGTGCGATCTCTTATTAGTGTTTTTTTTTAAATGTTCTAAAAAAGAGAAAAAAAAGCTGAAGGCCTTTGGGGGAAATCCCTAATTGCTGCTAATGTGTATTATTCAACTCAAATATATATTTTTTTCAGAAATTACACAATTACCGTTATACACATTGAATGTTTTTAAATCATTTCACATTAAAAGGGGGCTTTCCATCATCATCTGTCCCCCCCCCCCCACGCCCCCATGCCCACACTTTTTTATGCATATGTGAAGTCTGAGTCAATGACATGATTTCAGGTTGACGTCTCTGCGGTACGTCATTTGCAATTTTTTTTTTGTAGACCAATGTTATTGTTTTGATCAAAATTGGCTGATATTTAGCTTTTTTGGGAATCGACTCTGTCATAATTTGAGTGATCTATCGCTGATGTCATTGATTGTACCCGTGCCGTAAGACATGAGAGAAAACATAACCTCATTCAATCCAGAGTCAGTGTAAACTGTTATCGTGTATCTGGGATTCCGAAAGCCACCCTATTTTTTGCCTTGGAAAAAGTCATAAAACCACTTTATTTGCACACAAAAAAGAACTAGCATATATATACTAGGGATGTGAATCTCAGCACTGAGGACGATTCGATACACATCTCGATGCACTACCAGCGATGCGATACTTAAACGATACATGGAATTTTCTGGCGACATGATGCGATACGTTTCACCGTCTTCACGATGCGATACGTTTCACCGTCTTCACGATGCGATACGACGCGATACACATTTAGTTCAAATCAATGCGTTCCGATACGATACAGTGCAATTTGTTGTGATATTGTGCAATTAAACATGATGCAAATACGCAAAGAAAAAAAGTTTTTAAAAAAGATGGAATTCAGTATGGTATTGCAAAAAGTAGACCACTTTATTCCTTATAAACAGTAGAACGTGTAAAACAATTTATTTAAGCCCTTTCACAATTGGGTTTTGTGCAAAGAAAATGTAAACAATTTGGCACATGAGACTCACAGCTGTTGCTGTCGTGTAAACACAAACAGACTACTCACTGAGTGTCTTGTATGAAATATCCATCTCCATAGGACAGAAAAAAAATACAATTGAAACAATGTGGCAGTCACAGCCTCAAAGCTGCTGTGTGTATTGTAGCGTACACAGACCACTCTCGCTAAGTGTCAAAATGAAATGTCCAAAAGAGTCATCCATATATAGTTTTTCCTTGCGCGGTCACAGTGAGCTGCAAGGGGACCCCCAAAATAAGAGGCGATTTTTTTCTGATCCTGACCTGGTTTGCCAAGAGTTTCTCCGGTGTCCAACGATGAACTGGACGGGGAGGCACGGGAAGTTGCCGGGAAACTTGTCGGTGATGTGGTGCCATCGTTTTAAGTGGTCTGCATATTTGTGGTGCTGCCGTTGTATGGCTTCGTAGTGTGACATTCTTTGCAAATTACGGCACTTTTATCAATCTTTCCGTCTTTCTTTTCGAAGCCGTAGTATTTCCAAACATAAGATCTGAATGTTGCGGAAGCATTAAATACAGTAGTTTCCTCGCTGCTGCTTTCGCTAGGTATTGGACTGTATGTGACGCATGGCTACCGTCCGTATTCAACACAAAACGCAAAACATTGATGGTGCATTTATTGCGCCTAGGAAAGGGCAGATAGGTGACGTTTAACATGAATAAAACAGCGCTTGAATCGGATTTTACCGATACCCACCAATGCATTGTGATGAATCTCGATTTCACCCGTCAATCGCGTCGTACCCAGTGAATGAGCCGATGCACTCGCATCGCGCACGTGCGCATCGATGTATCGATTAATATCGATTATTTTCCACACCCTTAATATATACAGTATATACATACCACACTCAACTAGTATATGTGCTACTTATTTATTTTCAACCTCTCTCTAGTTTAAAATAATTCATCACTCAGCCTATTACATGAACTTTCGGCTACGCACCTTTAGCCGATCACAGACTCAACCAGCAGGTAGACGTGTTGTTTGAACAAACACGGCCATTGCTTTGTTGTTGACAAGACACATTAAATATTTGCTGAACAAGGATACGAAATCTCGCAATGCGACTACATATAGAGTCAATACAATTTATCTACATAGATCAGAGGTGTCAAACTCTTTTTTTTGTCATTGGCCATGCCATAGCTACGGTTTCCTACAGAGGGCCGTTACAACTATGAACCCAAATTCATGTAGAACCGTCTCATATTACGCGTAGGCTACACGACAAATTAATGAATAACTAGTTTTGAAATCGGAGGCCAATAAAATATTATAGTATATATAAATTGCTCCATGTACAGCACTTTGTATGCAGCGATGGCTTTTCAGAAGTGCTCTATAAATGCAATTGAATTGAATTTAATTAATTTTAAAAAAGTGGGATTGGGAACAAAAATGCTTGCAATATCTCAACATTTTTAAAAGTGAAGACAATTTGCAATTTTGGTATTTCAGCAAGAAATATGAAGTGGATGCACATATTTTGCTTCGGAGAGTCATATAAAATGATGTGCTTGGCCAGATATGGCCCCCATGGGTTGAGTTTGACCCCTGTTACACAGATAGTACAGCTACACCTCAACCAACTTTGAGATTGTGCTATTTCGTCACATACACAGCGCAAACACGGCAAGTAAAAAATGGACAAACAATGAAGGAGAAAAATAATTGTGGCAGTCTGTGGGCACTGGGACTTGTACAACCAGCTTCTTATATGGGCCAAAAAGGAGCAGGCGTATTCTACCTGGTGTAGCTGCTAGGTGTATGGACTTGTTTATAGCTGTTGAACCAAGATAGCAATAGTTTTAGCAAAAGCCCCAGCCACCCGAATGAATAAAACATCACAATTGAAGTTTTTGCTGTAGTAGTGACATAGAAGATGGCAACAGACTGTACGCCATGTTTGAAGCATTCAAGTTGTATTGATTCCAAGATGTACATTCTTTTTTGTTGTTCTATTAAATTGCTTTGTTTTTATAGTTTAGTTTTGATGGTTTTGGGTCTGTTTAATTCAGTGCATTGGCATCATGCTTAAGCGTCCCCTCTGAACATGCGTGGGAGTGTGTACAGCAGTGCTGGTGAGAGTGCTTAGGCCTGCCTGGAGAGAATGTGGGTGTCTATGATTGTGAAATGTTTTTTTTCCCCTCATTTTGATGTTCAACATGGCAACGGTCTCCAAGCAGACAAGAAAAAATGGAGGAAGCACAATAGAAATATGTAACAAAGAAACACAAGTACAAAGGCTGACAAAACGATCTGAGCCTAGATTCAGTTCATTTAGTTTGCCTTAAACCTCCTGCGTGATTACCGTGTTTAGTTGTGTGCAGTGTTTGAAACTCACCAGGAAATGATCAATATTTGATCTCTTTAAGTTTAAAGTTCCTTCTGACAGTTCATTATCACGACAATGAGCCTTTTTCAGAAAAAAAAAGAATTATTCTCCAAACGATTGGAAGAGTGAGGCAACTTTATTTGTTTTTGCTGAAGACTGTAAACATTTGGATTTAACCTCAAACGAAGAACACTAAGAAATCAGAATATTTTTTTTTTAAGCAAAGAAAAATGCATTAACTAGTAC
Organism: Hippocampus zosterae; assembly: GCF_025434085.1. Classification (NCBI taxonomy): domain Eukaryota; kingdom Metazoa; phylum Chordata; class Actinopteri; order Syngnathiformes; family Syngnathidae; genus Hippocampus; species Hippocampus zosterae. The sequence goes on along the minus strand of NC_067464.1, from coordinate 20,961,035 downwards.
AGTGGTACCTCTACTTACGAATGTCTCTTTATACAAAATTTTCAAATTTCAAACACCTCAATTATTGCCTCTTGTTACGAAAGAAATTTCAAGATACGAAAGGTAAAAATTTGGTATGGTCTGTTTCCTGAACGCATCATACTTACAGCTGCTCTGCCATTGGCTATTACTGAGCATCTTCCTGGCATCCCATTGGCTAAGAGGGACCTCTACCGCATGCGTCTATGCACAGACACATATCTGTCTATCTACACACAGATAGACAGATATGTGTCTATGCAGCATCAACGTCATTCACTCCTTGGACCATGAGGCGTTGTGGGAGTTTTACGTAATGTGAATCCCCAGAAAAAAGCATTCACCAGAAGGGCGATCGCTCACCATGCTGATGTTTGCCTTGGACATTTTTGAAGGATTGTTAAAAGCCGACAAAAAAAACGTCTTTGGATCAGTTCTTTACAAAACGCCAGGCAAAAAACAATTCTGAGAGAGAACATAAACTAAACAGAGCAAAAAATCATCATGCTGTGATTATTTCAGGCCGGCTCAGTCTGTCCGAGTCATCAGTGACAGCTAACCAGTTTCTCAAATCTAATTACGGTACTGTTACTATGTCACATGCAGGTGCTGCATAAGCAGACATTCCTCCTACAGACATTTTCCCATATGGCTTTTATTTCACACTTTGTGTCTGCACTTGCGTGGAGCGTAGTAAGCCCAATTTCAACGCCGATCGACTGTCGCAGACGACTGACAAACTGGGCCCACGCATGTAGGCCGGCCTGAGCACAATGACTGAGAGACTGACCTGCCCACCACTGCATTTTCATCATATTTTTCCACTTATTGCCATTGATCAGTGAGTCATTATGTCACCATGGCCGCTCCACTGGAAAATGTTTGGCTCTGCCCCTGATTATGTAATCATTTAGTTTTTTTTTTTTTTACTCTTCACATGCAGGAAAGGTTCTGATTACTGAGGTAATATCTTTGTGCTATGGTTCCTCATAAAAAGTCAATCAGGTACTATTTGAATGCAGAAAGACGTGTTGTTTCATGTTGATGTGCAATAGATGTTTCCTTGTCGTGACTTTGTACATGCCCACTCAAACAAAGCGCATGATTGGTTCCCGGCGGGACATCGACCAATGAGAGCACAAGTGGATTTATCCCATTGACTGCTTGCGCATCATCGCCAGTCTGTTGACTGTATCGCATACTGTATCATAAAGTAATACTACTACACATACCATATTTTCCGCACTATAGGGCGCACCAAAAAGTCTTCAATTTTCTTAAAAGCTCACCGAGTGAGTCTTTTGTATATTCGTTACGGTAATTCGTTGACTCCAAGATGGCTCCTTCCTGGAGACATGCTTCCAATGTTCTAACTTGCTGTTGGTTCAGTGAACGCTACTTTATTAAATACGTTTGTGTTGTAGCTCCGAAATAAGGAGAGCTGTGGTGTTAATTTTTTAAAACAGACTCAACAAATACAGGTACATCTTTCTGTCTCCGTGCCTTATTCCGTTCGACTCGAGAGGCGTTCAAGACCGCCTCCGAAAAACGGAAACTAACGATTACTTCAATGAAACTACAAAAATTGAAAATAATACATCAAAACTGAAAAGCAAGTAAGGATATCTCAAAATAAATTCTATAGCCTCCCCCCCTTACAAATTTATATTGGGATTTCATAATTTGTAAATACACAACAAAGGAATAAATAACTATGACTGACATCTTGTATTATTTTGACTTCAAGATGGCGCCGCGAGAGTGGCTGCCTTTCCAGCAGCTCCTATTTTGTTCTTCTACTTCAGACTTTAATGGTTTTCACAGTCTGAGAAAATACAGGTACTGTATGTCTTTGTCCGTCTCCGTGCCTTCTCTTCCATTCCACTCGAGAGGCGTTCACGGCTGCCTCTGAAAAACTAATTAATTATTACTTCAATGAAACTACGAAGAAAATCAAGCAAGGAAATAACAAAATAAATTCTGTAGGTGGCATATACAATTTATTTTGTGATTTCCTCGCTTGATTTTCTGTTTTGGTGCGTTTCATTTAAGTACAGTAATAGTTAATTTACATTTTTCAGAGGCGGTCATGAACACCTCTCAAGTTGAACGGACGCCTCTCGAGTTAAATGGAAGGAGCGTACCACCATCCAGTGGAGGCATTGTAGATTGCGCCTTTTAATGTGAAGCGTCTAATGTATGGGAAAAAAAACGTACAAAATAGCCATTCATTGAAGGTGCGCCTCATAATCCAGTGTATCTTTTAGTGAGGAAAATACGGTAATGTAGTTTTGTGTTCGCGATAACTTTTTTTGATTCATTAAGTTGCCCTCCAACTCCTTGCCCCTGCCGAAGCAATTCAGCCCGCTTGTCAACAGGGACACATTGCTTCAATGGCGGCAGCGGGGATTTGGTTCGCAGCCTTGACCTTTCCCGGTCCGTTCAGCTGTTTTTTGTTTTCAAGACACACAAGGAAGCCATGACCCTGACAGCCAAGGTGAAGGCTGAAGAGATAGCCGAAATTGTAAGATCGTTTTTTTTTCATGAAAAAAAAGACCATTGTCTGATAAAAAAATAAACCCTAAACCTACCTATTTTACATACAACATAGCGCAACCCATGACCATGTTTTTCTCCAAGATCAAAAACCTCAGCTACACCGTCCAGCTACAGCAAATACTACTTGGCGGTTTTTCACTTTTCGCTGGGGGGTGTCTGGTACCAATTAACCACGAAAAATGAGGGATTACTGTCTCACAATAATTTTGACCCATTGAAAGTCTCAGAATTTTGGCCTGGGCGAGAAGTTGGTGGATATTTTTAACTGAAATTTGTCAGCCTGTCAGAGAAGGTGGTCCCTGAGTAGAAGACGAAAGAGTCAAGGAGAATGTCACGAAAAAAAAAATTATAGTGTTTTACTTTAATTTGAGGTTGATTTTTGAGCTGGTTATTTTTGGCAATATCACACAAACCAGCATTTTCTCTGGAACCCATTGTCTGATTTTCAAAATTCTTGGTGTGTTGTATTTGGGTTGAAGAGGCCATTCCAACCAGCCTCCGTATTTTGACAGACTGGGAAATCTTGTCACGTTTCCTCTTAAGTGTGAATGCTTGTTCGGTGGAATCAATTATATGTCAGAGTGATCTTGACTTGTGACCAAGTTGTAACCCTTGTCTTGCCCAAAGGCAGCTGGGTACCTCAAGGGGATGAAAAATAAATGTATAATTGTTTAAAAAAAATACAATACAGGGGACTCCGGCTTACTTGCAGGTGAGCACCCGCGGATTGACCTTTTCACATTTTTTCCCCCCATTATTGTTTTCCAAATGTTTTGAAACTGTATTTCTGGGGGCCAACCCTGTTTTTTCATGTAAAAGGCTTATAGAAAAATAATTTTAAAAAAATATAGTGTGTATATATATATATATACACATTTTTAAGTAATATAATATCATGCTAAGTTCAAATATTCTTGTATATACAGTATAATTGTAGATTTTATTTTTTCCATTGCATTTGCCCAGTGCCTGTCACCCTCAAATTGCGGGCGTCCACTCTATATGAATATCCGCTACAAAGAATCGGGATATCGTATTTTGACATTTTTTATTACATGCGCGATTACGTCCTGCGGATGTCCAATTTTATTACTCAAATGAAATCAATGTATTGCTGTGTTTCGCAGTCTCTCCGGAGGTGCTTGGATTTCTGACAGCCATCGGGCTCTTCATTATCCTCATGACTCTTCTCTTCTGGTACTTCAACAACAAGTTGACACTCGAGAATGCAGGGAGCCTTCAGTGCCTTGATGACTTCAAGAAAAAGACAGGATTGCAAGGTGAACGACACCTTCTATGTGTATTGTGCATTGCTGAGAACACTTTTCTGTAATTACTTTCAAATCACACAGCTCCCCGTGTGTAGAATTTAATTTGTAGCATTTATAAATACCATAATTTTGGACTACAGAGCCCATCTGATTTAAAACCGCATCAGCTATGTTTACCCATTTAAAATATATATATGTACATATATTAGCTACTTCATTTTAGTAGCCGTGAATATCCACATTATAACAGTTGCTATTTACTGTAGAAAGGAAGATCCCATGTCACATGAGATTAATTAAAAAAAAAATGTAATTACTGGACCTTAAAAGATCGTGAACAGGCTTTCTTCTCAAACAATGCAGAACACGGCGAGCCAACAGTTGCCTCCCAGAAAAGTCATTGATCGCTATCTTTGTCTTCCTCCGTACGACGCCCACCAAAGTCCTCTTTCGTGTCAGAATGGAACGGTCCTAAAATTCCTTTGTTACAGGTAGATCAGGGTGTCAAACTCATTTTTGCCACATTGTAGTTACGGTTTCCCTTGGAGGGCCGTTATGACTGAATTTGACCTTTTGACCTTTTTCCGACTCCGAAAGTTTCCTGAATCTGAATCTGAATTTTGTGAAACCACATCAATGTTTAACCACCTCCACATATTACACAGCGAACAACGAATAGATAGATAACTAGTTTTGACATCAAAAGTCAAGAATAATGGATTGTTCAAACATTGTAATTATGACATTATGTATGACAATTTGAAATTTTGGTTCAGACTTTAGTAAGCATCATGGAAGTTGGCATGCTTAAATTGCTTTCGTGGGCCACATAAAATGATGTGGCGGGCCAGATCTGGCCCCTGCACCTTGACTTTGACACCTGTGACATAGATGTTACAATGTATATCATTGTCTTGTTCTCAGGCAGCCCGGTGATCGAGTCGTTAGCGCGTTGACCTCACAGTGCAGCAGTGCAGGGCTCTCTTCCTGTGTTGAGTTTGCACGTTCTCCCTGTGCCTGCGTGGATTTTCTCCGGGTTCTCCGGTTTCCTCCCACATTCCCAAAACATGCATGGCAGGCTGATTGAACACTCCATATTGTCCCTAGGAGTGAGTGTTAGCGCAGATGGTTGTTTGTCTCTGCGTCCCTTACGATTGGCTGGCAACCAGTTCAGGGTGTCCCCCGCCTACTGCCCGAAGACAGCTGGGATAGGCTCCAGCATCCCCCTTGTGAGGATAAGGCGATCGGAAAATGGATGGATGGATTGATGTCTTGTCCTCACTGTCATGACATGGGTTTGCCGATAAGCTAGAGTCCAGCTTTTCGAAAATCGATAATTATTTTAGACGGCTCTCCAGTGTATGAATCCACTGGGAAACTTCAATTTAAGTTGTTCTTAGTTGTTCTGTAAGGATATCTCACCACGAGTCACCCATTCCTCTCACTGTGTGCCACTAGGAATGCACAGTTCACACTGATGTTGAGTGACTGCAATTACTTTGTTGTGCCCCCAGGAATCACAAGAATTGAGTTTCTAATACCTTTTTTGACAGCCATATCAATTGCTTTAATTTTTTTTTATAGCAGTATCGGATATATGTGGATGAATGGATGGATGCGATTACCTTTTCGATCAACCAACCTGCCGCGATCGACCCGTTGCCGCGCACGTGCGCATACGCTCGCACTTGCACACGCATGCCATGATGAGCCCCTAAGATGAATGAAACAGAAAAATAAACTAGATGCAAGAGTTGATTAGTTTGTGAAAAGAATTTCCTGCCTGCCTGAGCGGGAGACCTGACGCGGATGCATGCGGCGCACTTTTGCAGCCTGTTAACTATAGTAGCTCATGCGTACGTTTTGAAATGCTTCTCTCGGCCCTCCGATTGTCATTTTTTTGCCACTGCCATCGGTGAATTCTACGTGAAACGAACTTTGACTGATAATAATAATAATAATAATAATAAAAGCAATATCGCAGCAGCTCTGATCGCAAGCTGCAATTGCAGACTGCTGAGCGCTAACAACTTCCGGTGACGCAGGTCACGCACCTCCGTAGGTTAAAGGTGACCTGCTTTATTTTATTTTATTAAATAAATACTTTTTTGTAAAAGTGAGACTGTTAGGATGGTTCTGGTGCAGTGTGCATTAACACAAAAAATATTTTACGAACATGCACGGAGACACATAAATGTTTGCTTGCTTGTTTTTTTTCCTTTAAACCCCTCGCAATTCACTTGGGAGCAATCCGCAAGCTACCGGTCGATCGCGATCAACGTAATGGGCACGCCTGCTCTAAATAGTCCCGATATGTGAGTGTGAGCGCAGATGGTTGTTCATCTGTGTGTTCCCTGCGATTGGCTAGCAACCGGTTCAGGGTGTCCCCCACCTACTGCTGGGATAAGATCCAGCTCACCGGCGAGACTTGTGAGGATAAGCCGATCGGATAATAGATTGATGGATGGATGCGACGCTGTGCAAGATAAATTCCACCCATGATTCATTAAATTTCCTGGTGTAACATGAGGTAAAATGTTATCTGTCCAAGTTGTAATCCCAAGTGATCCAGCGGACCCAACAAAGGCGTGACATCATCCTTCTCACTGTCATGCAGTGCATCTGGTGAAGGCACATTTTAGAGGTGTAGCCTCGGGTAGATGATGATTCGATGCGTTGATCATCACACACACACACACACACACACACACACACACACATATATATATATATATATATATATATATATATATATATATATATATATATATATATATCGGTATAATGTCTATACTTATGTATTTTAAGAAAAGTAAACACCTAATTTTTATCAATTTTTTTTCAGTCTTGGGTTAAGCGTCTATATTGCACTGGAGTCATTTTAGAGCTCTGCTGCCTCTTGCTGGAAAAAACATGAAACAACATTACTGGTTTTCACAATGTGTATGAATGCTAAGTTTTGATTGAGTGTTTATATTGCATAAATATCCACCAGTCAAATACGATACATTGTTCCATCCATAATTAAGACTTCTTCATATGTCCTTCAACGAGTACTGCTCCTCTTCAATTCTATTAAATGTGATTCTGTTTTTCATTTCTTTGTGTTTATTGGACACATTTAAAAAATGTAAATAATAAATAAATAATAATTTAAAAAATGAATAAAATATAAGAACTGTTTTCACAAGTACACTTGTGAGAAAAAAAACAAAAGACAATTCACACAAACATAAACAAACAACAATAGGTCAAATAGAAAAAAGAAGGTGAAAACAGCGGTCAACAACAACATATATTCAAAAAGGTGGAGGAAGAAGCACAAACTTTTCTGTTTGTATCCCTTTCACCTCAATTCCATCATCAATAAATCAGAAGTTCTTTATTATTTTAATGCATTGTTACCATATTTTACAATATAATATTGTGTCAAGTTTTACATTATTACAGGCAGTACAATTCCATATCCACAAATCAAATCAAAAATAGGTTGTTAAGATATTAAATTTAGCTATAATATTGCCGCAGTCCTGTGAAAACGCATTTTGTTTCGTTTATGTTGTGGGGTGACTGCATTTCGTACATTAACTCGACGTAAAGATTTTAAAAATAACAAAAATGGACATACGTGTTTTTCACAGGACAGCTATGATGTTGTTAACATTTTAATTATTAAGATTTATATTAGAATTCCTACACTAGTTGATAATAAACAAGATAATTTGAACAGTCAGCTTCTATAGTACATAATGACAACAACAACAATAATAATAATAATATAGCCAGTATTTGTCCAAATCATTGTCAAGCTTTTCCTATTCACTGTACTTCTCAAAATATTGAAGTGGTGTATACTTGGACATTGTTGTAGGTCAATATTCAGTCTGTTCAAAATTTTCACTCCACATACAAAAATACAGAAGCTTTTCAAACATAAAGTTGAGTTGGTTCGTCTTTGAGTACCTTGTCTTCCAGTTATATATTACCCTTAAACTATAGCCATCCCGTAACCATTAATTTTCTTCCTTTTATCCGGGTCCGGCTCATGGGGCAGCGGCTTCAGCAGGGAAACTCAGACTTCCCTCTCCCCAGCCACTTTGTCTACCTATTCCGGGAGAATCCCAAGGCGTTCTCAGGCCAGCTGGGCGTGTCCTGGGTCATACCCAGTGGGACGTGCCCGGAACACCTCACCGGGGAGTTATCCGGGAGGAATCCTAACCAGATGCCCGAGCCACCTCACCTGGCTCCTCTCGATGTGGAGGAAAAGTGGCTCAACTCTAAGTCCCTCCCGGATGATTAAGCTTCTTCCCCTATCGCTAAGGCAGAGCCCGGACACCCTTGCAGAGTGAAGGATCAGGATTTCCCAAATCGGTTGTATCTTTTTTGACATTGGCAGACAACATGATCATTGGACTCCCCATTAATTGTCTATTACTTCATACACAGTGGTATGTTTGTTTGTTTGTTTGTTTGTTTGTTTTTCTTTCGGGCATTTCCAGTGCTTGAATTAGCTAGCATTGTGTATTGTGTGCAGTGTGTGCAGAGACAGGCCACCTTATGTCCACGATGTTACTAATTTAATTCATCTTCCGAGCCGCTTGATCCTCACTAGGGTCGCGGGGGGTCCTGGAGCCTATCCCAGCTGTTTCCGGGCACTAGGCGGGGGACACCCTGAATCGGTTGCCAGCCAATCGCAGGGCACACAGAAACGAACAACCACTCACACTCACACCTAGGGACAATTTGGAGTGTTCAATCAGCCTGCCACGCATGTTTTTTGGAATGTGGGAGGAAACCGGAGTACCCGGAGAAAACCCACGCAGGCCCGGGGAGAACATGCAAACTCCACACAGGGAGGCCGGAGCTGGAATCGAACCCGGTACCTCTGCACTGTGAAGCCGACGTGCTAACCACTGGACTACCGGGCCACCCTTACTAATTTAATGAGATCCATTATAAAAGCTATGTTAAGGATCCAAATTCTTCACAAAGAATAAGGCGCCGTTTGGATTGACACTCTCCAAAAGATAATCATTTAACATGTTTGTTGTTGTTGTGTTTCCTTGTGTACAACTGCACGAGAGTATATCGGACTGAATTACAGGGTACCAAAACAAAATGAAGGTCGCAACAGCCACGTCAAATAATTAGGGGGACTCACACTTGTATTTATTTGCATAACAATTTATCTGTTTCTCCTATTTCTTCTCACAACAGATAAGGTTTACGATGATGGTCACCAAAATGCAGCATCATCATCAGACAGTGAGGACGAATTGTTGGGTCAGTATCAAGAAGCGGTCAGTCGTGCCCAAGGTCTCAGAGGTGGAGCCAAAGTGTCTGCTAATGTCAAACATGCGGGACGGTTCAGGTGGGAGAACCGACAGAAGTACAGTCCCCTGATGTCAAATTTTGACGGCTACAGCAGTGACGCCTCAGTCGATGTAGGTAAGTTCATTTTAAATCCAATCTGGATCACGAATTCACTTTGGCCTATACATCATTGAACACTTCATTTATACTGATATATTTTCTTCCGTTCCAAATTTACCACATTAAACTTTTACCACATTAAACTTCTTCTTGCCCGGGAGCAAGTCTCAGGCGTGTCGCTCGGCAACTTCCACCTGACCGACCTTGAATACGCTGATGACACCACCCTGTTCAGCAACTCCCTCCAACACCTCAGCAGTGCCCTCTCCATATACCAAACAGAAGCAGCAAAGCTGGGCCTCCAAGTAAGCTGGCAGAAAACCAAACTTATGTATATCGGTGACGGACCCAACCCCTCCCCCCTGATCTTTGGCACAGACGAAGTGCAATTTGTCAACTCCATCATCTACCTGGGCTCCACTATTACCAGCAGCGGCGATCTCAAGCCAGAGATTGACCGCAGACGCGCCCTCGCGGCCGCGGCAATGTAGTCACTGTGGCGGCCCCTCTGGCGCCACCACTCAGTGTCCCAAAAGACCAAGATGCGCATTTATAACGCAGCAGTTCTTCCCATCCTCCTGTATGGTGTAGAATCCTGGCCATTAAACAAGACCCAGGCCAAGAGGATCGACGGCTTTGACAGCAGGTCACTAAGAACCATCTTGAACATCAGCTGGCACCTCCATGTTTCCAACTCAGACCTCCGAAAACATACCCTTCAGTCCCCTGCATCCCGACTGGCCGCTCAGAGGCGCATCCGTTGGCTTGGTCATCTCCTCCGATTACCCCCGGAACACCCAACTCGTGCCATCTTCTCATTTGATCCAGCGACAGCCGGCTGGAAAAGGCCACGCGGCAGACCCCACACCAGATGGTTCAATGTCATCAGAGAGGATCTCAAACACCAGGGCCTTACCCTGGATGATGCAGCGGACCTGGCCCATGACCGTGCTCATTGGCGGACCCTGGTGAAGCTGATCGGCTCTACGCACTGCGACGACCCAGCCGAATGAGACAGGGCCCCCGCGTCGCAAGAGCATTATTATTAATATTATAAACTTCTTAAACAAAGTTAAACCACAATGTACACCCATATATACACACACACTTGATTTCGAGAGGTGATCAAAGTGGAGCTCCCGTTTAGCACACTCTCCACGGGAGGGTTATGAAACAGTCAATTGTATGCATTATTCTCCTTTCTTTAGTTTTTCTTTTTTTTGAATTTTCTTATTCACATTTCAAACTCCGCATGGTCTTTTTCACAGGAGAAACGGTTCTAGCCTATTTAGATCAGTGTTGTTTTCATTCATCTGTTCAGGGAACTTGACTCGGCTTACATAGACAACCTTTTGCGCTCACAATCACACCCACGGACAATAATAGAGTGTTCAACCAATGTGCCATGCATGTTTTTGGAATATTGGAAGAAACCAGAGTACCCGGAGAAAACCTACGCAGGCACAAGGAGAACATGCAAACTCCCCACAGGAAGGCCCGGGCCCGATTCAAGGCCACGACCTCTGGAACATTGTAGTTATATTGCTTGCTACATCAGAAGGGTCAGATGACAACTTTCAGAGAGAGTGTTGATCCTTAATCACCACTCGGTGAAAGATTGTTGTTTGTTCTCGATTAAAAGATTAAGATAACATTCTTATTGGTACAGTTGACATCAAAACAAAACCAATATTTTTTTACATCGTAGACAAAACCCATGTCCTGATACAATCATTTCGGCAACTGACAAAATGAATGTTAATTTATCAAAGAAACATTCATTTCTCACAGGCAGAACTGACATCATTGTATTTGATTATTTTCACTGGATGACACATTGCTCTTTTGTAAAAAGGAGAATACATGGTTTAGTTCACATCTTGGATATCCGGTCACAGATTTTGGTTCAGTTCATTTTTCTTCTCTCTCCATAGTACAGAAACTCATGAAACAGGACAAAAATGACGGTTCCTTGAACATCATGTTATTTTTGTGTAACATTTTGAGGCAAGTCACTGCAATCAAGGTATTTTTGTGACTTTTAATAAGACGTCTGCCCTCTCAGCAGTTATTTTTGGTGCACTCTTCTTTAACAAACTGCTTCAGTTGTCAACGTTTGAGAGGTGCTTTCTCCAGCATGTTTCAGCTCCTTCCACAGATGCTCCTTAGGATTTTGATTATAAATTATTAAATATAAATAAAAATTGGATTTTGGCTGAACAAGTCCTGACAGACTATACATTCAATGAGTTTTCTCATTTTCTTTCTAATATCCTCAGACAACTCTTATTCATGTTTAGTGTGGGACACGCCATGTCACCAAACAGAACATTGACTACTTATGAGCCTATAAATAGGCCGACTAATTGATTCCTCATTTGAAGATACCTGTGATGCTGATTGTAGCACACACCTTTGTTGAACATGTCCCTGTGGTCAAATGATTTTAAATCATTTCCATAATTCTCCATTTTTGTCGGGTTGCATGGTGTTCAACTGGTTAGCACGCCGGCTTCACAGTGCGGAGTTGCTTGGGTTCGATTCTGGCTCCGGCTTTCCTGGGTAGAGTTTGCATGTTCTCCCCATGGCTGTGTGGGTTTTCTCCGGGTACTCCAGTTTCCTCCCACACTCCAGAAACAGGCATGGATGGTCAATGGAACACTCAAAATGATCCTTAGCTGTGATTGTGATAAGCTGAAATTCCGAGCATTTCGACAATTAAAAGAAAATCGGAACAATTTTTCAATTATCAAAAATAATTATTAATTTAGGCGGCCCGGAGGTCGAGTGGTTAGGGTGTCATTCTCACAGTGCAGAGGTGCAGGGTTCGATTCCGGACGGCAGCCATTCTGTTTGGATTTTGCATGTTCTCGTGGCTTCGTGGGTTTTCTTTGGGTCGTCCGGTTTCCTCCCACATTCCAAAAACATGCATGGCAGGCTGACTGAACACTCAAAATGTGTCCCTAGGTGTGAGTGGGGGCGCGAATGGTTATTCGTTTCTTTGTGCCCTGCAATTGGCTGGCCCCTACCTCCTGGCCGAAGACAGCTGGGATAGGCTCCAGCACCCTCCGCAAGCGGTTCGGAAAATGAATGAATGAATTATTATTATAAATCTGCAGTTAGGTCAGTTCTCACTTTATCAAAACATATTTTTGCTTTTAATGCACATTCCCTATCTATCTATCGATCTATCTATCTCTATTATATGTCAATTAATTTGAATATGTTGATCATTTCATTTGTAGTTGACAGGAATTATTTATTTCCTGGACCAAATGTCAGTTACAAAATTTATATAAAAAGCGTATTGATTTTTTTTATGATTGATCAAAGGTAGCAATCTCCCACCATAGAGTTGAAACATTTAACATTATATCTCACACTCTATACAATTAAAGAGCTTACCAGCTACAATATAGGTGCAAATTTAGCATTTTCTTTCTCAGGTATCAAGATCATCTCTTCGGGTACTCCGGTTTCCTCCCGTGTCCCAAAAACATACATGGGAGGCTAATTGTCCCTCGGTGTTCGTGTGAGCGCAGATGATTGTTCGTCTCTGTGTGTCAGCTGTCTTCGGGCAGTAGGCGCGGGACATCCTGAACCAGTTGTCAGCCAATCTCAGGGCACACAGAGACGAACAACCACCCGCGCTTACACTCACACTGAGGGACCATTTTGAGTGTTCAATCAGCCTGGCCTGCATGTTTTTGGAATGTGGGAGGAAACCGGAGTACCCGGAGAATGCCCACGCAGGCACGGGGAGAACATGCAAACTCCACACAGGGAGGCTGGAGCTGGAATCGAACAAAGTACCTTCATACTGTGAGATCGACGCACTAACCACTCATTCACCCGGCCACCTAATTCATACATTTTATTGAATTTAATGAAAGACCCTGTGTCGTGGCAACAATCATCTTTTAAATGTGACACAACCACGGGGAAGGGTATTGTCAAAAAGTCTCCCAAATTAATAAACAACAAATATATCAAATCAGGCAACAAAATCATGATCTCCTGGTGCTTTGGGTAGCACTCATGACGGTCCGGCCGTGCACCGACCAATAAGACAACGTGGGTCCTTCTCATGTGCCACCGGTGAGGGTCAATCCAGAGTGATCAGACTTATTGCCTTGATCATGAGGATGGAAGAGACTCAGTCCTGGCAGACCCAAACGGAACTGCTGGCTCCTTCCCCTGTCAGAAGGGGTATGAACTTGAAACTTTCCAGCCAAGATTCACAAGCAGGCAAAACAAGCCCATCCCAAGAATCTCTGTGAAGGAAGGTGGGGTGAGAAGAGAAGTGGAATTGTCACCATTCCAATTAGCAGGGTGCAGGAGAAAGTGACGCCTTGACACAGCAGCTTCCATCAACTCAACCGCCCCCGGCTCAGTAGGGGGAAGAAAACATTCAAAATGGGTTTTGCTTCTTTTATCAAGCGCTCCATGACACTTAGTTAAAACTCCTTTACCTCCATCGAGCCGCTGATATGTGCCACTTTGAGGTGAAGTCTCACTGTCTGACAAGAGATTGAAAGTTCCAAGAATTTTGGAGAAAGCTAGAAATGAAACGTTGGAGTTGGCGGTCTTTTTCGAAAAGTTATGAAAGAGAAAAGGATGTTTTATTTATTTATTTATTGGGGGTGGAGGTGTTTTCAGAACCATGTTTTATTTTCTCTCTTTTCAGCTAGTGACCCGATTGGAGTATTCTTGTCAAGTTATGCAAGTCCAATTTGGACAATGATGGAAAAAAGCTTCAGAATGTAGCTGGCAGAGCTTTTCGAGATTTTTTATAAGTGTAACACAGACGCTCAGTGTGTCGTTTGTCATTGCCTTCATTTTTAATTGAATCATAAGAAAATGGAGGTATATAATCTGTGGCAGGTTTACATGTGGACAGAATTGTTGGTACCATCCATCCATTTGTTTTCTGATCCGCTTATCCTCTCAACGGTCACGGGGGGTGCCGGAGCCTATCCCAGTTGTCTTCGGGCAGTAGACGGGGGATACGCTGAACCGGTTGCCAGCCAATCGCAGGGCACGCAGAGACGAACAACCATCCACCATTCCCAAAACATACATGGTGTGGTTAATTGAAGACTCCTCCGTAGGTTTGTAACAGTTGTTTGTCAATCCTCTTATGTGTCCAGTGATTGGCTGGCTACCGGTTCAAACTGTACACTCACATCTCACCCAAAGTCAGCTTGGACAAGCTCCAGCACGTGACCCTAATGAGCTTCAGCCGTATAGAGAATGATTTGATGCCTCATAATGTGTTCAATGGCTTGATTTCTACAATCATTCAGAAGGTGCAATGGCTACCGCTCACATATTTATCCGTGAAATACATCTGAAATCTACCACACAAGCCAATCAAATTAACCAAAATCAACATTTGACCACCTGGGCCAGTGTTTAGATGTGGTCTGTGCAGTCGTAACTTGAGACCCACTTTCTACCACCATATTGTCACGCAACTTGGCGCAGACCACGGGTTCTGCGCTTGTATGAAAATCTGATTGTGCTGCATCTGCATCAATTGCGCTTTCTACGAATACAGAGCCCACAGTGTATGTTGTCAAACAACCTTTCATAGCCAGTTCAACTTACCAAAGAAGTGTGTTTTTTTTCTTTTTTGTATGTGTGAGGAACACCCATGCGAACACTATGGGCCAGATTCTCCCATTCACGTTTACGTCATTTTTACATTCCCCCATCTTGCTCACGGTATGTTGAGACTTCTGACGTCCTGAATGTGCGCCCAACTTAAGAGGCGTGACTGATATACACTTGGAAAATATGTCGCACATCAGTTAGGACAGGGGTCTCAAACTCAATTTACCCAGGGGCCGCTGGAGCTCAGGTCTAGGTGAGGGTGGGCGGCATCGGGTTATCACCTCAAAACATGCATTTATTAAAAACAGAAACAAATGTCTTCAATGCTTTTGCTTCTGCAGCACTCGCTAAGGCAGCAGCGGCACATTGTTTAAGATGGTGCTGGGCACCATGGGCAGGTTCGCGTTGCCGCTTTTGTCTGTGTGCTCCGAAGCTGTCGGCCTTTGAATGAGACAGACCTCACTATTTAGCACTGAGATAGTGCGAACACATACAGCATACATATCAAACTCTTGCCAGACGCATTAGCATTAAGCAGGGGCCTCAAACTAGCGTCCTGCATTTATTCCGCGGACCGCGAGTTTGATAACCATGAGTTTGAGCATATGCCCCCTGGTGAGCATGCAGATTTTTTTTCCAATTGTGCTATCACAAGTGAATTACTCTGCATTAAATACAGCATGGGCGGCCCGGTAGTCCAGTGGTTAGCACGTCGGCTTCACAGTGCGGAGGTGCCGGGTTCGATTCCAGCTCCGGCCTCCCTGTGTGGAGTTTGCATGTTCTCCCCGGGTCTGCGTGGTTTTCTCCGGGTGCTCCGGTTTCCTCCCACATTCTAAAAACATGCGTGGCAGGCTGATTGAACACTCTAAATTGTCCCTAGGTGTGAGTGTGAGCGTGGTTGGTTGTTCGTCTCTGTGTGCCCTGCGATTGGTTGGCAACCGATTCAGGGTGTCCCCCGCCTACTGCCCGGAGACAGCTGGGATAGGCTCCAGCACCCCCCGCGACCCTAGTGAGGATCAAGCGGTTCGGAAGATTAATGAATGAATGAATAAATACAGCATACATTACCCCCCCTCCCAAAAAATAAATAAATAAAGAAACAAGACAATCCGTGAGGGCATGTCATTATCGACACATCATAGATACAACATTACCAAAGCACCAAACTATGCCATTCCTTGTTTGGTGTAAACACTCCAGTCTTCACACTGTGATTTATCCGTAGCCATATCATGCTCCTGTATGGACAATTCTATATGCAATCAATAGTCAGCACTTATGTAATGTTTGTCTGTCTGTCTTCCGTATTTTTAACAGCCAACTGCATCCAGAGAATGAGGCGGACACCCCCACTGGATGAACTCCAGCCACCGCCATATCAGGATGAAAATGGATCCCCAAGAATGTCTTACACGCTGTCAGACCTGGGTGATGCCAAGTGTGATCTCTCACTGACCTGTGGTAGCCCCCACTTTTCCTTTCGCAAATGCACCAGTGAGGGAAGTGAGGGCCAAGAGACAGAGGGTTATCTCAACAAGGGCTATGAGGAGGATGTGCCCAGCGACAGTACCGCTGTCCTCAGTCCAGAGGTAAATAACGAGCTTCCACGGAGACATATGCAAGAAAATCAAATGAGGTGATGCAGTGACGATCATGTAAACAGACCATATCCCTGTTCCTCTAGGAGATGTCAGTCCGCGGTTCAGCTGTACAGCTCCCCAAAGGCTACGAATCAGATCAGGTTGCAAAATACGGTACTCTTGATGTAGTGTTTGACTACGATCCAGAGGAGCAGCAGCTGGCGGTGACCATCGTGGCAATAACGGACCTCCCCATTCTAAAACACACTGGCAACATTTCCTGGCAGGTTCACCTGGTGCTACTGCCTACAAAGAAGCAGAGGGCAAAGACAGGTATCCAAAGAGGCCCATGCCCCCTCTTCACAGAGACCTTTCACTTTTGCCATATGGAGTCTGAGTTGATCAGCAACTACGCCATCAGATTTCGACTTTACAGTATGCGGCAGATGAAGAAGGAGAAGGTGCTCGGGGAAAATGTGTTTTATCTCACCAAGCTCAACCTTCAGGGAAAAATGTCTGTGCCGGTCATTCTAGACCCTTGCTGCACATACCCAGTAAGTATATTCAAAACCAATGGTTGTTTGTCAGTCTCTTAAGTTTTTTTTCACTTTTGTTTCAGGGATCCTGGTTGTCCTTGTAAGTATTTTCAAAACATTTGTTTTTGCCCCACGGAAAATAGAGTCAAATTCAGAATACAAACCCTGCGGTTTAAACAACCATGAGGCTTACAATTATTTTCAGATTTTATTGATCCCAGGAGCATCTCGGTCTGCCTCCTCTAGTCTTATCTTCTCTTTAACTCACCAAAACGTTTAACGTTCATGACTTTTTAAATGAGCTTCATGTTGAAGTGTTTATATTTTTCAATTAAATCTCGTCATTCCGATTGGTTTTCTTATCTGGTTTGCCCAAGCATTCACTCTCATAAGGTTAGCAATTTTTGATTTGTCATGTATGTGTATGTTATGATATCCTCCCCGAATGTGCAGTTTAGTTTGACATGCAGCTCATCATTCTGAAAACGTTTCTGT
Source organism: Hippocampus zosterae (assembly GCF_025434085.1). Taxonomy (NCBI): domain Eukaryota; kingdom Metazoa; phylum Chordata; class Actinopteri; order Syngnathiformes; family Syngnathidae; genus Hippocampus; species Hippocampus zosterae. The sequence continues at coordinate 20,943,527 of NC_067464.1, read as the reverse complement.
TTGTCAGCAGAAATGTTCTTTGGAAGTACTCGAATCAGTATTACTGCCATTAATTTTATCTTAACACTGATAGCTAAGACTGCTAGCTTCATGCTAACTTACAATGGAAATACAGTGAAACTGCGCTACAACGAAATCATGTTTGCAGCAAGACATTTTTCACAACTGGGGTTTTTTCACTGTAGCAAATTTTATCTCCGATGTAAACACACACACAAAATGTCGATGTGTACTCTTTACTTTTATTCCAAAACTGTACGTAGTGCATAAATATGAGCATACACTTATTTCATATTGTTTAACATTAACATAAAATTGTTTGATATTCAAAAAAGTCATTTATACTCTTTAAAAAAAAAAAAAGGAAGTTTCAATATCTATCATTTCATTTCAAACTTTACTCCTTTAAAATGCACCTGAAGCATAACAGTACTGTAATGAAGAATATGTCGACTGCAGTGGCGATTGGTCCCGAACTGCAAGGGAAGCTCGGCTTCCCCTAAAATGTCAAAGAATAAGTGATCAAATATATGACTGTAAATTTCATTGTGTGTACATGGCATTTACTAAATATGCGCTACAACGTGCTCAACTTTTGTTCCGAATCGCCTTCTTCTTACTGGTTACGACGCGACTCCCTTCTCATTCATTCCTGCAGCTTCGCTGTACATTAAACTGTGGACGCCGAGCGTCCGCCGAGCGTCTATGGCCCAGACTCCGAGCGTCTCGATAGTTCAGGGTAGGTTTTCCCAATGTGTTGAACGGAGACGAGTCACTGGATACAAGCTGGTTTTTGTCTGGACCACGGACACTCGGCGTCTCTGGGACTGGATGGCAGTGGGAGGGTACCGGACGCCAGGCTTTCCTGCATCAGATTGGATGATCTGGCTTAGCCTGTGTACCAGGCCTTTTAGTGTAGATGACCTTTTAGTGTAGGCATCCGTGTGAGCAATTTTTCAATTCGCATTCTGTTCTGAGTTGAGCTGGAGACTTCTCCTAATCATTTTAGCGACACTCTTTGTTGTAAACAAACAACTAGCGACAAGTTAATATTTTATTTCTGGTGTGTTTTATTGTTGTTCCTGTAGTTGTAGGACACTAATTAAGTACCGGAAGAAGACGCCTTATTGGTATGACAGGGTCACAGATCATTTTCTTGAAAAGGAACGGAGCTAGAGTGGAATTCATGTACCGGTACCTGTATAAAAAAAAAAAGGAACATTTTATGATGTCGGCCAAAATTGAGCTTCCCCTCTTTGACAGACCAGCATCCGCCACTGGTCGACTGTATACAGTACTGTAACACCATATGAATATTGTATTGTATGAATATGTAATTAATAAATGTAATGATACAAAACTAAGAAAAAACACAAAAATCTGTTCAATTAATGTTGTAAAGCATTCGAATGATCTATCCATTCATGAAAAAATAATGAGAAAACCCACGCAAGCACGAGGAGAACATGCAAACTCCACACAGCGAGGCCGGAGCTGGAATCGAACATCTGCACCGGTACCTCTACACTATGAAGTCGACGTGCTAACCACTCGACTACCGGGCCGCCTTGTTAATTTTTAGTTTATTTAAATTGCAATTTAATGAATTCAATTCAATGATTTTTGAAGTCAATCAATCCTAATCCCAAAGGCACTTCATACTGAACAGTACTGTATCGCTAATGTACAGTTGTGCACAAACAGAAAAAAAGTGAAAGAAATTGTGAAATTTACGATCAGGATTCACTTTCACTTCCATCAGTTTGTTGGATAATGTCTTGTATTTTGCTTCCTCCATCTTTCATTTTGATCACTTTAAATTTCCCCATTGTGGGACAAATAATAATAATAATAATAATAATAAATAAAGGATATCTTATCTTATCTTAACCCTCTCTTCCAGCGTCACGGGAAAAACGGGAATGGCTTTCATGCATGAACATTTTTTCACACTAGAGGGTCTTTTTGCCCATGTAGGTTTTGTTGTAGAGGAGTTTCACTGTATATTTGATTGTCTAACAGAAATCAGCATTGCTATCACAGTCGTTTTAAACCATCAAAAAAGAGTTAGTTAAGGATAAATGCAGCAGTAACTTATACTTCATATTCCAGTACGCTCATTTGACTGAATTTCATGGTAATCTAACCCAACCTGCGTTACCGACATTTGCCTTCATAAACCATTTACAAACTGCACTGAGTAATCATAAATCACAAGAAAATGAAAGTCACTTTGTATTCTAGTGTTCTGAAACATATGTAGATATAAAAAGGTAAATGCAATAATATGAACAATAAGGTACAGTATTTTGACGACTATAAGGCGCCATTAACAGTCTTAAATTTTCTCGAAAATGGACAGGACGCCCTATGCTGCGGAGCGTCCTTTGTATGCGCTGAGTTCCAAAATCTGACTGATAGCCGACACGCTGTTTATATAGAGAAAAGGCGGAAGTGACTGTGGCCAGGCATGCGGGAAAGAAGTCGGCCAATCAGGGAAGGGTGGGCGTGTATATATATATATATATATATGGAGAGGGAGAGAGAGACAGAGAGAGAGAGAGGACAGGCAAGCTGGGGAGCAGTCCGCCAATGGTGAAGGGTGGGCGTGTAAGTGGACGCTAAAGGGACGCCACAAGCAGGTACCAACACCTGTATAGAGTGTGGCAATGTTCATTGTTGCAAAACAACTCCGGTTTTGGTTTCTAAGAACCCCTGAAAATAAATTCGACAAGAGACATGCCTACGAAGCTCAGTTCAAACTTAAAGCCACCGGTTATGCTTTTGGCATGCGTGCCCATCTCACAGCAGCGGTGAAAAACCAAGTCAAGCAGATGAACTCTGAGCTTGCCGTTATTCCCGGAGGCTTGACTAAAGAACTCCAACCGCTGGACATTGGCATCAACTGGGCGTTCAAAGTAAAGTTGCGAACGGCATGGGAACAATGGATGATCGATGGCAAACACAACTTTACAAAGAGTGAGAGGCAGCGCTGGGCGAGTTACGCCACAATACGCAACAACGAGCGGGAACGGGGCGTTTTTGATGGATTACGGTACTTGCACAATTGTTCAATTCTTTCTACACACACACGCGCTGCCACCATGTTTCGCTCTGTTCTTTACTTTCAAATGTGGGAAAGCTTCACACGAGAGAAATGTTGACTTTACTGTTGCTGCTCCTTCTTTCCGCTTGGCAATGCGTAGCAACTCACACTAGCATGTGATGCGTTCAATGACAACTGGGATGTGCAGTCCTCTGCTTCTGATACAGAGGATGAGGACTTTGATGGATTTCTGGGTGATTATTGATCGAAAAACGTGAGAACATTGTACGATGGCTAAATAAAATACACCCGAACTCAGTTCTGCTTTCGTTGCCTTTTTAAAAAACGTGTTTTTAGCTTGTATCTGTATGTGTTGGCATGCTACTGTATGCTTCACGCTAACGTGTTAGCGTGCGCGCATGCATGCCGTATGTTTAAGCTGGCGTATGTTTTACCACTGTAAAACTGTGCCCATCGGTACAGTGCGGTCTGTCTATGTGTAAAATACAGAAATGTCACCCATTAATGAGACTGCGCCCAACCGTACGGTGCGTTATCATTTTTAATCATTTTCAATAGCATTAAAAACAAAAAACTGCCTTACTTGAAGTTGATTTACGGTGCACTTTTTTGTTTTTCTCAAGATTCTCAACTATCTTCTAGATTAAGTGTTACACATCAATTGTAAAATGTAGAAACAAAAAATGCTAAAAAAGGCATGCTTAAAATTTATGAAAAAGTGAGAATGCTTTTTGTGATGGTAGTTTTTGATGGTTTTAAATTGTGATCTATTTACTTCTGTTCTTCACATCAGTCTTGAGGGTGCTCATTCTTGTATACATGGTGCAAAAAAAGGATAAAAACAAAACAAGACATGTTAATCCTTTGATGCTTGCTGAGCTGAAGCTAGGTCCTTGAGTCGCGAGTTATGATGGTGTTAGGGGTTTGGATTTTCTGCGTGTATGTGAGTGTGTGTGCGTGCACGCATGTGCATGCTTACACGTGCGAGAGGTTTGTTACTTCAAAAGTCGATCTTCGGTCAAAAAAGTTTAAAAGTTTAAGTAATGAAAGTAGCTGACTACAGTCATACAAAAAGACTTGCGTGCTGCTAGTTGCTAGCTCTAAAAGCTGGCAACGGGGTTCATACAACACGATGTCGGTGTAAATAAGTTGGGGGTTTTTTTTGTATTCGAACATTATTTCAGGACAGCGTTATGTTGTCATTGGTAGCAATAGTTTGGGATGGCAATAAACACCCCAAACAGTCTGGAAGATGTGTCAAGTCAGATCTTATGCCATGAAACACTGACCAGAACAACTTCAAAATAAAAGCATAAAAGGGATTGAAGGCATCTATTATTTGATGTTGGCAGTATGTTACTGTCATGTAAAGCGTAAATTGTTGATGCAGTAAGCTTGACCAGTTCTTCCTTACAGTGTACACATAAATAAGCGGGTAATTGAAGCAAAAAAAGTGCCTTGAGAAATTTTTTAACCGAGGTACTCCAATTACTCAAGGACTCGTTTCACCCCAAAATACAAGTGTGAAATGTATTTAGTGGTTCAGGTTTTGTGATAACAGAGGATATGTGTTTGGAAAATTGAGTTAAAGAACCTGAACAGTGTTTAAGGTTTGGCCAAAAGACTGTCGGATAAAAAAAAAAAGTTAAGGCCACTGAGAATTTGGTTCAAAGAATCGGGTTTAGTATTTTAGCAATTGTTAAAAACTCGGAAGCAGCCATTTTGAGGGTTTGGGTTCACCCAAAGTTTCTCTGTCCCCGTTGCTTCTGCAGAAAATAGAGATTAATGGTAGAATGTTTTACCAGTGACCAATCTGCATGCTCTAAAATTTGCAGGGTGCTGAATCCCAACTCAGTCTCTCAGACATGACGTGCAGTGAAAGCGCCTCATCGATCCCATCAGACAGTCAAACTTCCACACCAGAAATCCTGGTGGGCCTTGTGTACAATGCAACAACGGGACATCTCTCTGTGGAAGTCATCAAAGGCATACATTTCAAGAACCTGGCTACCAATAAGCCACCCAGTAAGTATTGACAATTTTTTTTTTTTTTTTAAGTTTATAGGGAAATTCAAAAACTGGCATTCATCTAAAAAAACAATACACAATTTAGCACATACTGTATGTAGAAATGTAACTTTAAAAATACGGAACATAATTTCTAATGGTACCTTGTAATAAGAACAGTGTCTCTGTCATTGTCGTGGATAACTAATGGAGTGTTATTTGTGATCGTGTACTTCCCTCATATTGTTGAGTGGTCTCCAGTTGTGTACAACACTTCTACATTCTTTACAACTTGATAACTTTCTTGAACTTGCAGTTTAAATTATTTTGGAAATTTTCAAACGAAGTTTGCTACTTCTCGTGGGTGGACCCCTGGTGTGGATGGGATTCACCTGGATATTCTGAACAGTCTGGAGGTTGTGGGGCCGTGCTCGTTATCAGACCTTTGCAACATTACGTGGACAGTGCCTCTGGATGAGAAGACCAGGGTGGTGGTCCCCCTTTTTAGTGGGACTCCTCAACCTCCCCGATAAGGTCTATTCAGGTATGCTGGACCTCTCCAGCGTCCGTCAGGGAAATTGAAGTTTAGTTTCAGGAACAATGGTGTGGTTTTTGTCCTGGCTGTGGAATAGTTTGCCCTACGCGCTTGACAGAATTCTGGGGGCTGCATGGGAGATGGCCTAATTTGTCAACTAATGTGCTTTGTGGATTTGGAGAATGTGTTCAACCGTATCCCTCAGGGAGTCCTGTGGAAGGTGCGCTGGGGGATCTTCGATACTTGTACGATCGGGGTGAAGAGTCTGTTGTCTCTGATTCGGTTTAGTATCTTTACAGACAGTATTTCTAAGCGCAACTGAGGCATGAAGGGGTTCTGATTTAGTGACCTGAATATTATGTATCTCAATTTTCTAGATGTTGTTCTGTTGGCGTTGTCATAATGTGATCTTCAACTCTAGCTGGAGCGGTTCTCAGCCAAAGAGTGAAGCAGTTGGGATGAAAATCACAACTCCAAATCTGACACCATGGTCTTTAGTTGGAAAAGGATGGACTGCCTTCTCCGGGTTGAACATGTGATTCTACCACAAAAGGTTCAGGTTTTTGGGGTCTTATTCACAAATGAGGGAAGAATGGTCCAGGAAAATGAGTATAAAGAGGCCCTTAGAGCAGGGGTGGGCAGGTATTTTCCCGGAGGTGGGGGGGGGGGGCAAATGAAAAGCAGAAAATATTGTGGAGGGCCGGGCCAAAAGTTAGAAATAGAAATAGAAAGTAAAGAAGATAGCACAATGTCTTTGTATGCCAGTAATAATTAACATTCTCCTCCACCATCACACTCAGCACCGGTTCTTCTCAAGGATGTGTACTGAGCCCCCTGTTGTTCACGCTCTATACATTTGACTGCTCTCCGACTCTTATTAGCGGTCCAGTTTGCGGAAAGTTTTTAACATGATAACAATCAGACCATTCTAGGAAATGTTCATTTACTCGAACCACAAGCAATTCACTCTGAGCATGGAAATTGCCAGAATCGGACTGAGTAAGAATCGCTTCCTTGTTTTTCAAAGTCTCGTAGATTTTAGTCTTTCTGACTCCAGGCGTCTCCTGAATGTTTTGTACTTTGTTACCCGCTTCGTTTAATCAGATACATATCACTTTCCCTTTCATTGTCATTACTCTCTCCCTCTTTCTTCGTTTTCCCCTCCCTCCCTGTGCTCTGCAACTTGAAGTAATTGCGCCACCTGGTGTTGAAATACCTGTCATTACAAGTACAAAAGAAATGAATGCAATCAAACCTTAATTGTGCACCAATCTTCAATGGGCCGGATGAAAAAGACCAATGTGCCGGATCCGGCCCGCGGGCCGTAGCTTGCCTAACACTGCCTTAGAGATAGGATGAGAAGCTTGGTCAACGGGATGTGACTCAAGAGTACATGTCCTGCTCCTCCACAACAAGAGGAGCCAAATGAGGGAGCTCTTGGGTCAGTTTAGAATGCCTCTGTTTCTCAGCTGGGTATGTCTTGGCATCCCCCAGAGCTGGATGGAATGGTTGAGTAAAGCGAAGTCTGGCCTTCTATGCTAAGGTTAGTGGATGGATGGATGGATGGATAGATGGATGGACAGATGAAAGTTTACTACGATGCAAGTTCTTGTTATTTAAACACACACTGTATATGTAAATACACAAGTGTATATCTTTCCTTTTTCTTAACGCCAGCTGTGTTATGTTCTGGCTGTACAGTCTGGCTGTTAGTTGACCATCATATCCATGTGGTGCAATGTGGTTTTTATCCCGGTATGGAACACTGAGCCATCGCCATATACTGAGGTGGAGACTGAAAGGTGCATCGGATTTGCCCAACCAGTCCACACGTACTTTATGAATATGGAAAATCCATTGGGCTTTGTTGCTGGGAATTGGCCAAATGCAAATTGGAGTTATGAATACTTGATCGAACTGTTTCCGTCAAGTGAGGGTTGAATGCAATATGAGGTTAACAGCTGGAAATATGCTATCCGATAGTGATTGCTGTTTTGGACTGTTGCGGTTATGTGATAGCTCTCGAGTGATTCTGTTCTTACCCTCACGTATGGTCACAAACTTTGGGTCTTGACCAAAAGGACAAGATCACAAATACATGAAGCTCCATTTGTTTCCTTTATAAGGTGTCTGGACAAACTGTAAGAGATTAGGATGTGCTGCTCCTTTCACAGTGACCGGTGTGCCTTCTGAGGGGGTGGTACAGGTTTCCTCCTTGGAGAAGTAATCCAGGCATGTCCAATTGGGAGGACGCCTATGGCCAGACCTGTATCAAACCAGTGTTTCTGATGACAGACAGAGAAGTCTGAACCTCTCTGCTCGTGCTGGCCGTCTCAGCATAGGATAGTGGATGGATGCATAGATGTCTTAGCGACATATTTATTTGAGCTAAAATCTGATTCTCTTAACATATTTGGTTTGATCCCTTGTTTTGGATCATTTTCTTGCTGGTCTCCAGAGTTGGTTTTGAGGCATCTAAGCAGCATGTCCAGTCTGAAAGGTCCTCTTAGGTACAGTGGTACCTCTATGTACAAATTTTATTGGTTCGGGGAGAAATTTCTTAACTATAACATTTTTAAGTAGAGACACCTTTTCCATGTAAATTTCCTAATCCGTTCCAACCCCCGCCAAAATTCAGACATACATGTTTTATAAAGCATAAAAATGCATCAAAATATGTAGCAAATACATGTTAAAATTAGATTGCTGTACAATGATAGTTGTGCATAATGTAAAAAAACAATGAATAGAGTAAAGAATAAATAACATGGTTATTTAACTTTTAACTGTGCCCTTATCGTCCCCCCCACCCCCTTCTTTAGTTCATGTTCTCTCTCTGAAGTGGTTTTTGACTGCCGTTTTGTAAAGAACTGATCCAAGGATGTTTGCTTTTGTCAGCTTTTAACGATCCTTCAAAAATGTCCAAAGCAAAAATCAGCATTGAACACTTTTTCTGGGTGATTCAAATTTATGTAAAACTATCGGAACGCTTCATGGTCCGAGGGGCGAATGACGAGGACGCTTCATAGAAACATATTTATATACACACATAGATATTTTCTTCCCTTGCATCTTTTGCCTATGCCTAAAATGTTGTCATCCTTTACCACCTATTTGACACTTTCGTTCGCTGTTTTTCTTACTGCTGCCCAACCCTTGTTGTCAGACGGGCTGTTCTGTTGTCTTAAACACTTGATAGGTGGACAGGTTTATATTATCAGAGGTGAGTGTTTATTCCTGCTTCAAATTACACCCTTTTTCAATGTTTTCAATGCGCCTTCATGGATGTAGATAATCAAGCAACTAATGGATTTGTGTTTTTTGTGATTTGTGTTGAATCGGGCCTCATTTTAAAATCTTGAATTATTGAATTCGATTTTTGTCCACTCATCCATGAAGACGAGTGCTCATTTTCAACATGAAAGCTTGCGAGCATGTAGCCACTTCCCTCATCGATCTTTGGTATCACGCCTATATTTTCGCATCATGTCTGCAATCCATGACTTTTTACACATTTCTTTCTGGTTCAATGCAGTTAACTTAATGATTGGCTTCACTGTGTACTTTGGCATGGCTTGGCTGGAAAATGTATTCTTTTTCAGTTGAGGATAGAGCACACAAAACCTAAAACAGGAGTGTCGTGTTTTTGTAGAGCATTAAGATTGGTGGCTTTCATACTGTTCAGCAATCATAAATTAATAGGGTTTATTGAATGTAACAAGGGGCGGCCCGGTAGTCCAGTGGTTAGCACGTCGACTTCACAGTGCAGAGGTACTGGGTTCAATTCCAGCTCTGGCCTCCGTGTGTGGAGTTTGCATGTTCTCCCCGGGCCTGCGTGGGTTTTCTCCGGGTACTCCGGTTTCCTCCCACATTCCAAAAACATGCGTGGCAGGCTGATTGAACGCTCTAAATTGTCCCTAGTTGTGAATGTGAGCGTGGATGGTTGTTCGTCTCTGTGTGCCCTGCGATTGGCTGGCAACCGATTCAGGGTGTCCCCCGTCTACTGCCCGAAGACAGCTGGGATAAGCTCCAGCACCCCCCGCGACCCTAGTGAGGATCAAGCGGTTCGGAAAATGGATCAATGTAACAAATGAGAATCATTGTCATTATTCTGGTTGTACACTGTTCCTGAATACCATCTTTACAAGATTGTGTTGTTGTATTTTTAAATCTAGGAAGTAGTCACATCCGATGATATAGATCAAATATCTTTGTGCAAAATCTTCATGTGTGACTTGATTAACTTTGTGTGTCTTTCAAAAGGGAAAGCAGCTTGGTGTTTCAAATTTCAAAACAGTAGCAAGCCTGCATGTCAAGTAAATCATTAGTTGCAGCCCCTTCATTCAGCAACAATACCAAAGTGCCTTGCATCGCCGTGACTGACCACTTCAGACATCCACAGCTCTTCAGAGCCCATTCAGAAGCCGTCAAAAAAGAATTCAAGGCAATTTTTTTCCCCCACAGTGCTTTTATGCCAAAGAGAGCGACTGAATGTATCTTTCAAGGCCGTGAGCTGAGTTATTGAAAGGCAGCTGGCACTCGACGGCGTGAAAGCCTGAGCTATTAATTCCATTGACTCCCTCCTAGACAAGGACTCCAACACACAGCTTTATTGTGATGTCTTAGATGATGGGCAAAACACTGTCTGAGCCATTTTCATTATGTGGTTTACTTTCATTCCTGCCTTGTTTGCTTTTATTTAAATGTGTGGCTTCATTATACAATGGAGAGTCGTCACACCCCTGTTCAATTGCCAGGTTTTTGTAATACAAAAAAAAAAATTACACCAATATAAATCATCATCATTAGAAGAAGACTCATCTGTCTTTGTCATACACCAAATTTTGCCTCTGCAATCGATTGGTCACATGAGTGGACAAAGGCAAACAGGGCGCGACGTAAGCACCCAGGCAGCAGTTCAGGTTATTGCTGTCTTGCCGAAGGGCACCACACCAGTGCATCCATAGGATGTTGGGGGGCGGGGTGAGTGTTCCTGAACCGGGGCCCCACAGTGGCAGGCGATGACAATCTTAACCACTTGGCAATGGCTCCCCCATTCACGTAACCTGTAAAATTCAATTGATAAAAAAATATATTATTGATTAAATTAATTAGCAATGTGGTTGCATCATGGTGCACCCCCTCAAATAAGTGTGTCTGTATTCAGAATCAATTATTAACATTCACATTCATTTTACATGGGAATCAGCACACATCTGACAGTATTTAAAGTGCCTCTCATTAACCCCAAGTAAAGTTGAATCAGCTTTTCTCAATGTATTTTTTTTGCTTTCTAACAGTCCTGTGCTAACACTGACTGCTGTTTTGTCTTGTCTAAGGACCGAGTTCAACCAAAAGAAAAAACAACCCCCAAGCATGAAGCTGCCACCATCACGTGTCACTGTTGGTCTGGTTGTAAGCAGTGTTGTGAACCCAAAACATACTTTTTAGAATAATGGCCAAACAGTTCAATCTTAATTTCAATCACTTGTAAGAAAAGCATTTAAAAAAAGTGAAAAAGAGCAGTGTATTCTCATAGGACCGTTGCCACTAGGATCATCTTTTTATCAATAATTATCTGTTTTAGCAGTAGAAGATTCTTATCCTCTACCTCCAGGAAGATACATTGGTAGCTTTTTTTTAGTCCGTTTTATCATTAAAAGTATGTTCAGGTTAGACAGTTGCATAGCAACAAGACCGAAGAAAGGCTTCTTCTGCCCTTTGAGCACTTGTCTTATGAGGAACACTTCGTTTTCGAGCAGGAGGAAAACAGCCTATACACTTGTGATCTCAGACACCAACTGCTGCGACATTAGTGGGCGCAAATGATTTGTGGGAATAAATTGTCTTATTTTTCATGCAGAGGATTTCATTCAGGCAATTGAGAGACATAATGATTTTGCACAAATGACCGATTCCTTTAGTTAGATGAATTACTGCATCATTCATTTAATGTTTGTTTGTGTATATGTCAATAAACGATATGTGCCTCTAATTGCCCATTTCTGTATTTCTTTGCTCTTTGTTCAGACACGTACGTTAAGCTGACCTTACTGAATTCCATGGGCCACGAGATGTCCAAGTGTAAAACATCTATCTGCCGAGGCCAACCCAACCCAACCTACAAAGAGACATTTGTCTTCCAGGTTGCCCTTTTCCAGCTATCGGATGTAACGCTCATTCTCTCTGTCTACAACAAACGCAGTATGAAACGCAAGGAGATGATTGGCTGGATCTCTCTGGGGCTCAACAGCTCTGGAGAGGAAGAGCTCACCCACTGGACTCTGATGAAAGAGTCCAGAGGACAGCAGGTTTGCCGCTGGCACATTCTGTTAGAGTCCTAGTTGTACTATAAACGTACACAGGAATATGACCACAAACCTTCTGCACTGGTCAATTGAGCAGGGTAAAAGCAGATGGGAGCAAATGGGACTCTTCCTCAGAATCCGCGTGTTGGTGATCAAGCTGAATCAACCACTAATCACTTTTGAATTCTAATCAAATTAATTGCAAGCTCGAAAGACGCAAATATCCCGTGCTCTGAGAAAATGTGCAAAGCCTTTACATCAGGGGAGCCCAACCTTTTTTGACCAAAGATCAACATTTCAAGAAACCAACCTCCCAAAGTGGACCTGTTACCACACATACATGCCTATACACACGAACAAGCACACACCCACCCACGGGCACGTATGCACACACGCACTAATGCCATGATGACCAAGAGCCGTATAGGCCCCTAAAGTGAACGAAACTGAAAAATAAAGTAGATACAATTCATTCATTCATCTTCCGAGCCGCTTGATCCTCACTAGGGTCGCGGTGGGTGCTGGAGCCCATCCCAGCTGTCTTCGGGCAGTAGGCGGGGGACACCCTGAATCGGTTGCCAGCCAATCGCACACAGAAACGAACAACCATTCGCACTCACACTCACACCTAGGGACAATTTTAGAGTGTTCAATCAGCCTGCCACGCATGTTTTTGGAATGTGGGAGGAAACCGGAGCACCCGGAGAAAACCCACGCAGGCCCGGGGAGAACATGCAAACTCCACACAGGGAGGCCGGAGCTGGATTCGAACCCGGTACCTCTGCACTGTGAAGCCGACGTGCTAACCACTGGACTACCGGGCCGCCAGTAGATACAATAGTTTGTGAAAAGGAGATCACTGCCTACCTCAGTAGGGACCTGACACGGAGGCATCGGACACACTTTGACAGCGTGTGAAGTACAGAAACTATCGTAGGTCACCATGTTAATGACCGTTGCTCACGTGTACCGTTTTAAAATGCTGCTCCTGTGGCTCTCGATTCTCATTCTTGGCCAGTGCCATCGGTGAATTGCAGATGAAACAAACTTTGAAGGAGAAGAATAAAAACAAACGATACATCGGGACAGCTGTGATCACAAGCTGCAATTGCAGACTGCTGACAGCTTCTGCTGATGCAGGTCACTGTAGGTTAAAGGTGACCTGCTTTTGTTATTTTATTTTGGAAATACTTTTTTGTGAAAATGAAATGGATGCAGTGTACACTAACACAAAAATGTATAATATGAATAACACGCACACAGGCACACGTGTGCCCCCCGCCCCATTTCCCCCTGCAAACCGGTCCGCCGGCTACCGGTCGATCATGATCAACTGGTTGGGCACCCCTGCTTTAAATGGTTCAAAAATTACAGTGGAACCTCCAAGGTTGAACTTTCCAGAGCATTGTTTTATGTTACATTCTAAGATGTGCAGTACATGTCATACACACTCAGATTTTTTTAGGGCTAACATATAAGGTTTATGTATTTCAATTGCATATAAGATTTCCATCCATTTAAATTACTTAAATATATATTGCCAGCCAAATGTAAATGAAACAATTAACAATGAGAGTTATGTCAAATATCTAATACATGAAATTTTGTGAATAAACAATGACAGATCGATATATTCAGCATGAATAGATTCAACGTGTTTCAAACACTTAAGAAAGAAAAATTGGACGCACCATTTTCACATTTGGGGTATGACGACGCGCCAACATCCACATAGCAATAAATTTGATCGCATCAAACGTTTTAAAATATACTTGCCTTCTGCTGGAATGACGTCAAGTTATCATAAAGGATGCATACCTTTTGTAGCATATATCCAGGGTGGACTTTCACTTTTTCTCCCCTCGCCTTGTTCCTCGCACTTCCCGTGGAACCACCAGTCCCTCGATCCCGCTGGTATGAATCTTTTCCGACATATCTGGCGGCGATCGGAAGTGACAGATATTCTGATGTCTTTTATGTCTGAGCATTTTTGGCAGGGAAATTCAAGCAAAACTTCGGAATTTTGGAGAAAAACTTTTGAGGTTCCACTGTATTGTTCAACTTCTTTTCTTTTGTTAATTCACAATATCTCAATTTGGGATATTTAAAGCCAACACTGCCAGCCCATGTCAACTTTGTTTTAGCCTAGATTTGTGTAACAAAACAAACAGTGAAAGCGATGGCACAAACTAAACAATCTGGTGTCACCGACAGGACGTTGTGTTAATGTATTGAAGTCATTACTTTCCAGTGAACATATGATGCATTCCAAAAAAAAAAGCGTCCTAGATGTCTTTGGAATTTCAGCAAAATACTCCATGGAAAAATAATTTGAGCGCAATCTGCACCTTCTTTTTTGAGCCTCACAGAAAACAGGATTTGAGGCGGGTGTCCAGTCTCTTGCAAATGAGCCACTGATCCCTCGGCTGTGGACTGTGAGACAAAAGTAGCTGCAGCTTTGCGTTGCCATGATGATTGCGAAGGATGGAGCAACTTGCGAGACAAGTCCCATAAAGACATTCAAAAGATCAATTGTATTTTGCTGGAAGGAGGCGGAACGTCATCGCCGTGCATTTGCCTATTCGTGTGCGGATCTGTGTATGTGGCATATGCACCGGATTTATTGGCAAACACAAAGGGCCCGCAGACATGTTGAATCTAGCATTCATGTCATAGCCGTTAAAGCGATATTCCTGGCCTACGTTTTCGTCCATGCTCGACACGATGAGACAAATGAAGTATTGAATGAATATTCTTCTGAAAGACGGCCCTTTTTGAACAGCTTCCATTCTTAATGATGCCAACTCTGGTGCTATGTGGCCGCTTTGCTGCTCACAAAGAATTCCTTGCCTCATGGCCTCATCCTTTTGGAGTTTTTCTGTAAAAGAAACCAAATCATAAACAAGGGTACTGCATGATTACTGGCATGTTATACAGCACTCCACTCTCGAACTGTACTGTGTGGACAATTTTAAAAAATAAATACAGTGATCCCTCACTTATCGCCGTTAATGAGGAGCAAGAACCGGCGCGATAAGTGAAAAACCGCAAAGGAGGGTTTGCGTCCCCACCCCAGGAATTTTTGTGTTAGTGTACAGTATGTAGGTACCAGCATGTTTAAAATAGTAATTAACGTTCATCAGCACTGCCTTTGAGAGAGGCGAAGAGACTTATGTTGGTGACGTAGAATGCTTTCACTTGACATTCTGATGGTGTAGGCACCGTTAGCCTCCAGCTAGCTTCTGGCCAGCTATCCCCTCGCAGCCGATGTGTTTATGATAAGACAATTCATCGGGATTGATGAGGAAGAAGCAAAGAGAGACGTGCAGCTGTTTGACAAGCCCAACCCAACCAGCCCCCCCCCCTCTCCCCTCCGTCGCGCACGTAGCAAACACAACAGAAGAGAGAGAAATAAACACTGTGTGTGTGATGTACTGCGATAAATGAAGCGCGATATCTCGAGGGATCACTGTAGATCAGCAGTCCCCAAACTACGGCCCGTGGGCCGGATGCGGCCCGTCTGCACATTTGGCCCGGCCCTCTAACCCTCCTGTTGTCCTCGGGTCAAAATGACCCGTCACTGTGTTAAAAAACTCCCAAAAAATCCGCTAACTGCAAACAGCGGTGTCTACAAGCCTACTGGAACCTACAAAAGGATTATAAGGAAGGAACACAAGAACTTTAAGAGACTGCTCATATGTCAAGTCAAGTCAAGTCAACAGTATTTATAGAGCACTTTCAAACAGCCATCGCTGCATACAAAGTGCTGTACATGGAGCGATTTAACATATACAATAAACAGTAAGACAAATCAGTAATAAGTAATAAGGCGGTAGAAAGCACCAAGCAGTAAAACCAAGAGCAAATCTAAGTCATGCTGAGTCAAACGCCAAAGAATACAAGTGAGTTTTGAGGAGGGCTTTAAAGATGGGCAGCGAGGAGGCTTGCCGAATGTTCAGTGGGAGGTCATTCCAGAGAGATGGACCAGCAACAGAAAAGGCTCGATCCCCTCTGAGCCTCAGTTTAGTTCTTGGTACGTCTAGCAAAGACTGGTCCACAGACCTGAGGCGCCGGGCAGGGGTGTAGGGGCGTATGAGCTCAGAGAGGTAAGGTGGCGCGAGATTATTCAGAGATTTGAAAACAAAGAGGAGGATCTTAAAAATAATTCTAAAATGAATGGGGAGCCAGTGAAGGGATGCCAAAGTAGGAGTTATATGCTCCCTCTTACGAGTACCAGTCAAGAGGCGAGCAGCGGCATTCTGTACCAGCTGAAGGCGCTTGATAGAGGACTGGCTGACTCCAAAGTACAGGGCGTTGCAGTAATCGAGCCGGGATGTGACAAAGGCATGAATTACTGTCTCAAAGTGTTCATGTGAGAGGAAAGGTTTTATTTTGGCCAGCTGTCTAAGGTGAAAGAAGCTGGATTTAACAACGGCACCAATTTACCGATCGAGTTTGAAATCACTGTCCAGTTTAAGTCCCAAGTTTGAGACCGTTGATTTCAGATAAGGAGATAGGGGGCCCAAGTCTACAGGATGGAATGTACAAGGTCCACTGGGGCCAAACAATATCACCTCTGTCTTCTTTTCGTTGAACTTCAAGAAATTTTGTGCCATCCAGGTTTTGATTTCTTCCAGACAGGATAGGAGTGGCCTTAATGAGAAGGTGTCTTTCTTGCTCAGTGGGACATAGATCTGGCAGTCATCTGCATAGCAGTGGAAAGGAATACCATGTTTCCTTAAGATGGAACCCAATGGGAGCAGATAAAGCGAGAACAGCAGAGGCCCCAGAATTGAGCCCTGTGGAACACCACATGACAGGGGAGCAGTGCGTGATTCAGAGCAGCCAAGGCTGACACAAAAGGTCCTGTCAGCTAGATAGGACCTAAACCAATCAAGAGCACTCCCGCCAATGCCCACCAAGTGCTGCAAACGAGTCAGCAGAATACTGTGATCCACTGTATCAAATGCTGCAGTTAAGTCCAATAAAACCAGACACACGTGGTCTCCAGAGTCATTGTCATATGTGTCAGAGAGATTCTGCTCTGACAACTGAGCTGAACTTTTATCTGTTAAGATTGTGCATGGCACAACAGAAAGTTAATGCTCCATGGCTTTTTTTCTGTGAAGAACTCCGAGAGGGTTATTTAGTTATTTATTTCATTAATAGTGTTATTATTTATTTCCTGATTTTTTTATGTTACGAACCTGGAAAGGGTTATTTGGTTATGTGTGGCTTTGTGGAAAACAATAAATTTTTAAGCTCCCCTCCGATCGTCACACTTTTTCTGTTACAAACTGACACCGGTCCCCCATCAGAGAAGGGAAAAGTTATGTGGCCCTCACAGGAAAAAGTTTGGGGACCCTTGCTGTAGATGAATAAAAATACCTTATGGAGAGGCCACTTTCTCATGTCATGTACAGACACACAGAAAGTACAATCATCTATACCGTTCCTGAGCTTGTAACAAAAGCTTGCGTGCGCACAGTGTTTACAGTGGTGTGTGCGTGTTAGGAAATATGCTATATCTACATTTATTTTTTTGTAATCATTCTTATTTGGAAAATAATAACGCGCTTCTTAGTTGTTTGCGGTGTCCCGAATGCAAACTAAATGTTTTCTTTCTATTTTTGTATCAATTATCATGGGGAAAAAATGTATTTGGACACATCATCAAAACTGTTATGCAGTCCTGCATCTGAATTGATGTCATAACATTGACATCATTGATTTATTCGTTTGGTTTTTGTGGATAATAGTTGGCATTTTTGTGAGGTTATTCCCTACAGACTGAGATGGCATCCGGCTTTGTCTTGAAGGCTTAATGTTGATTTTGTCTCTGAATAGAAGCACAGTTAGCATTGATCGTTCCGAAAACAAAAAATACATGGAACGTAACTTTATGTAATTTACAGAGCAAATAGCAGTCATTGGCAGTAATTTATGCATGTAATGATTGATTATATATCCTGGTTGACTTAATGAAAAGTGTGGTTCCATCAAGAGAACTCTTTTTTTCCATCTTTCTGGAACAACTTGCCTATTCTTCAATGCTCTGTAATATGTTTTATTCATGAGGGTCTGTCATGATTTTCCTGAAGTTTTGTCACCCCCATCGAGGAAACGGTTTTGCCATCATCCACTTCACTCCAGTTGTCCTCTGTGGTCTTCCAGGACATTTGATACTCTCGAGCTTAAATTCAACTCATTTCGGCTGTTTTTGTTTCTATGAATTCATTGAATTCAAATCAAGGTACCTGAAATTGTCTTTGGCATTCAAAATGAATGGGAAACTGAAGAAACGTGGGGTCCACCTTAACATAAATTTAGAGCGCATTTGTCCTTTATTCAACCCCTGGCAAAAAATGAGCCATCCAGGCTCACACTCACATTTAGGGACAATTTAAAGTGTCAATCAGCCTGCTATGCTGCTGCTATGTTTTTGGAATGTGTGAGGAAACCGGAGCACCCAGAGAAAACCCACACAGGCCCGGGGAGAACATGCAAACTCCACACAGAAAAACCGGAGTCAAGATTGCACCCATGCGCTTTGCGCCGTGAAGTTGGAACCACTGGATCACAGACAAAAGTGAGTTTTGAGACGAACGTGAGATGAAACATGGACAGTGAGGGGGGCTTGCTGAACGTTCAGTGGGGGGTCATTCCAAAGAGAGGGACCAGCAACGGAAAAGACTCAAACCCCTCTGAGCTTCCGCTTAGTTCTTAGTACGTCTAAGAATGTCTGGTCCACAGACCTAATTAAAAAACAAATAATAGGAACTTAAAAGAACACTAAAATGTATAGGGAGCCAGTGAAGGGACAGCAGAGTAGGATCCCTCTTACAAGTACCAGTCAAGAGGCGTGCAGCAGCATTCCGGACCAACTGGAGACGCTTAATGGAGGATTGGCCGACTCCAAATTAAAGTGCACTACGGGAATCTAACCAAGATGTGACGAAGGAACTAATTACTGTGCTGTTGCTAAGTGCTGTTGAGAAAGGAGAGGCTTCACTTTAGCCAGCTGCCTAAGATGAAAGAAGCTGGATTTAACAATGGCACCAATTTGCCAGTCCAATTTAAAATCACTGTCCAGTTTAAGACCCAAGTTTTAGACTGTTGGCTTAAGATAAGGATCCAGGGGGCCAGGTCTACAGGATGGGATGTACAAGGGCCCCTGGGACCAAACACCATCACTTGTCTACTTTTCATTGAAATTCAAGGCATCTTGTGCCATCCAGGTCTTGATTTCTTCCAGGCAGGATAAAAGTGGCTTCAATGAGAAACTTTCTCCGATTGCTTTTGCCAGATCAGCTCCGCAGGTTGGAGCCTTATCATGGACCGTTTTCTTCAACTTCCAACAAAGATTTTTAATTGGATTGAGTTGCCAATTCTTTGCAGGCCATCACATTGGCTTTGTTGTGTCCTTCGTCAAAGAATGTTTTCAGAGTTTTTGCTCTTTGTGTCGATGCATTTTCATCTTGAAAAATGATTCATCATAAAATGTCCTTTCAATGGTTGGCATAAGTGTCCCAAATGTCAACGCGCACTTTTATTTCGTGAAGATGTCACAACAGTGATCTCCCAAATGCTTTCAACTGACTTGCAGCTCCATATCATCAATGGCTGGGGAAATGTGCATGTTTTTTTTCCCAGTTACTGGTCTTCATATATCTTACGGCAATGACACCAGACACAAGTTTCAGCACCATCACCTTGCCCAATGCAGATTTGTGATTCATCAATGCGTGACTTCCATCTAGTCATCCACAATCCGCACAATCATTTATCCTTAGCTCATTGTAATTTTTTTCTCCGTGTTAATGATAGCTTTTGTTTCACTTTTCTGTATGCAAGTCCAATTTCCTTTCCTTTTTTTTCCAACAATCTAAACAAGTATATGAAAATCCTCTCAGTCTGGTGATTCCCTCATTTTTGCCAGGGGTGGTATCGGTAGCTTCATTCAAAAATTCCATAAATTCCTGATAGCAACTCTTCTGCCACAATCCTCAAAGTCAAGTTGAAAGTCTCCACTCCAATAACATCTTTCAGATAAGGGATGGATGGATTGATGTCGTGATACATCGTCCAATGTAAAGGCAAAAGCACACATATATAACTATGAGAGCCTTAGTTGGCAGACAACATCATTTACACCTGGATAAATACTTGTATTGAGAAAAAAAAATCCCACGGATTAAATAAGATGGGCACAATACACATGCTCCATTAAATGTCTGATATTGCAATCATTGCGTCTGTAAAAATATCTAACACATTCCATTTGAGGTTCGCAGTGTCCACGTTTGACACAATTTAAAAAGCAAGCTTGTTTTTGATTGCTCTGCCACCTCACCAAACTTTAGCTGTGCTGCAGAAGGGCATCGATGCCTTATTGTCTTACACAGCAACCTGTGATGTGTTTGTTGATGTACTTTACTGCAACTAGAAATGTACTTTGTCTGTACTTTTTGATGTCATTTGTATTTTTTTTTAAGTTTGAATTATTTGTGATAAAATTGAGGGTTAAAAAAAAAACCTTGTGTAACGGCTGTTTTCATCAGACCTTGTCATTGTTTTCTGCTCAGCGACATTAGAAAGTGCAACTTGTGCACTGCTCGGAAGTCCACAACTGCGGGCAACGGGAACGAAGTGTGGGGCAATTTCAAAATGTGAGGATGAAAAACTTGGAATTCCTTTTCGCGCGATGCTGTACACCACATCACCACCGAGCAACCAACAAGGGAAACAGACATGTTAATTTACAGTATTTCGTTTGTTAGCGTTGGTTCATTAAAACGTCATCAATGAGCTTCTGCCACAACTTTTTCAGTTGAAATCAAAATGTACAGAAAAGTCAGATTGCGTGAATCTACTAAACTGTTGAAATATACCCCACATATTTTTTGAATGTACAATTGTCGACCGATTTACATGGAGGATAATTCATCCTAAATCTTGTAATTAGTTTTTATACAAATAGATATTACATAAGATTAAGGGTCAATATAGTGCTTTGAAATATGTCTCTTGACACTGTGTTTCTGAATGCGCCTTTTCGAATGCTTTATCGTTTATCTTGATGTTCATCAAAATCTGTGAACGTATCACAAGGTCAGTGTGTGACCACATGGACTTTTTCTGTTCAAGACGAGTCTTTGATGTGATTGTGGCCAAAAAAAAATGGCATTCACAATCACCTGCGTGTTCGTGGTAAACCGAAAGAGAACCCAAAATCACAAGGGTTTTTTAATGAATTCATGCCACACATTCCACAGCTCGACACAGAACAAAGCGCTTGAGGGAAGAAATGCTGGAAAATAAGATTCAGTGGCTGCTTGCGGAATCGAGGAGGAAATGCAGAACAGATGAGAGGGGCTTGCTCGCTCTCCTGTTTTTGTCGGCCTCATCCTTACAATCGTACCCATAATGAAAAAAAGTTCTAGAATATCTTCCCTTGTTATCGGAAATAAAGGAAGTACAAATAATATGAACAAAATAAAACAGATCGGGTTAAATAAATACGGTACTATAAAATGTACGCACCCGGCCTAAACTATCAATAATAGCGAGACAGAACTAATGAACATATGTTATTTTCAACTATGTCTTTGAACTTGGAATTTGTAAATAAATGATCGAAACAACAAACAAAAAAACATGTCAGCTCTCTTTCTTTGGGACTCCCAGCTGACGAGTTTGGCAAATTACGAGCGGTCCTCAAACGCTTCAGAGCAGCAGTTGACTTGAAGGGATGCGACTGCGACGCTGGTGTTGTTTTTCTCTTCTTCTGCATATATTCACAAGAGCCGAGACGACAGCAGCACACGCGCCTTTGCTTTTCTCGGTAAAGCTCTGTGGACGCAATGACTAATTAATGACATTTTTTTCCTCCCACATTGAGGAAACGGAAAACACCTTTTGGCCACAGTGGACGGCGCGTGAGGATTCTCTTGACGGTTCGTGTTTGGAAAGGCACGCCAGTGCATTGTCGTTACTGCTTACAGTTTACACTTGAAACAACGGTTACACTTTTCCCCCTTTTTGGGAGCGTTTTATTGCTGCGCAAGGATTTTGTGTTCATCTGAAAAACAAGCGTGGAGGCAAATATCAAAAGGAATTCAACTCAGGTAAGCCAAAATAATTTAAGCTACGATCTCGCAGGACATTTAATGTCACTTACGAAGTGACATTAAATGCTGTTACATTGCTGATAACATTGCTGTTATCGATCTTGAAATTAAAGTTGCCCTCGTGTTTACATGTTTAAATAATTTTTCGGACTACGGTCTAATTATACAAATAATAGTGTTACTGACATATTTGAGGACATTGCTGTCGACGGGGGTTGTTTCTTTCTGCGTGCTAAACTGTGTCTACGTCTTCAGCTGTCAAATGATCTGCAGTGTGAATCAGGTCAGTTAATAAGTACTGTGACGTGACAGACTGGTTTAGGTTTAGTGCAATTTATTTGTTGACAACATTTCACTGTCCAGTGTCACTTGATGTCGATCGTTTTAAGGTCCTCTTTGAAACTTCTGTAGGATTGGTTAGCCCAGTTTGCTGAATCATTTTGCTCTCCGAAAAGTGATATATTCCTCAAAATATGATATGTTTTCGCTTTATCCAGTACAACACGTATTCCCTCACTCTAAGGGAGTCTGCACACTTTGTATCATTCATGGTCAGAGATTGATATACGGTAAGTGCAAAAACGTGTTCACTATTTTTCAAATACCAGGTTTTGGTGATGTAAAACAGAAGCTAAATCACTTAGGGAATACCTTTTCGCCATAATCTGGAGAGTTCAGTGGAATAAATAAGAAAAAAAGCACATTGTGGTTGCACACCACTTTTTGGCTGTGTTCAGAATTTTTATAATTATTACTATATTATTAGAAATAATCAATTTCGTGTTAAACTAATTAAAAAGTCTCTTACTAATACCAAATAAATTGTTCCTATTTTAGCATTTTTTTCTTCACATTTTTCAATTGGCACAAGTCACAGTCTTCAGAGATCTTCCGCACAATCAGATGGGTATTAATTGAGAAGAACTGGACATCCCTCTAAAATTGCTGAAAAGACAAGAGGTAAAATGATCAGGGAGGCTGAAGGAATTGCTGGTGAGGACTGCCTATTTAGTATGCAACAGCAATCACTCATCTTCCTTATGTCTGGGCTGTGTGGTTGGGTGGCCTCATCTTACAAATGGGCATACGCCTGTATCAAACATTTTGGTTTCTCGTGATCAGTTTTTTGCAATTAAATCTAAAATGCCTTATTTTTTTGTAACTACGAACTCACCATTGAACACGCTCTGTAGTACATTGTTCGAGGTCAAATGAAATTATTATTTTTCAAAATTATATTATAATTCAACAATAAAAGTACTTCTTCACAAAAGAAGTAGCTACTTCTCTCTTCTTTGGTAACATCAGAGGGCAAATGAAGTGATGTCATTGCTATTTAGCTAGATGTATGCCTCTGTGGCGATTCTACAGTATTTATTTTAACAACTCTAGTTAACTCTCATAGTTGGTAGCAAATGTTCATGTCAAGAAAGTTTTCTAGTAATGTATTCACGTAACTTGGAATTTCACAGAATAATGGGTTGTGTTCTTGTAAAATTTTGTGACATCATATCGAAATACAGTGGTACCCCTACTTACGAACGTCTCTTCATACGAAATTTTCATGTAACGAAAGACCTCAACAGGAAAATATTGCCTCTTGTTACAAAAGAAATTTCAAGACATGAAAGGTAAAAATACAGTTCGGGCTGCTACTCACAGCTCCGAGTTTCCTGAACGCACCATACTTGTAGCTGCTCTGCCATCGGCGAGTACCAAGCATCTTCCTGGCGTCCCATTGGCTAAGAGGTATGTGTCAATGTGTATAGATAGATAAATAGATATAGCTGTGTCTATGCAGCATCCTCATCATTCGCCCCTTGGGCCATTAGGCGTCCTAATAGTTTTATGTAAATATGAATCAATCAGAAAGTGTTGACCATTCGGGCGATCGCTCACTATGCTGATTTTTGCATTTTTTTATCAAAGGCTTGTTAAAAGCCGACAAATGCAAACATCCTTGGATCAGTTCTTTACATCACCACATCAAAGCCAAGGCATCTTCCAATGTCATCAAAATGACTCCTACATAATTTGCTGTCGCACGAGTTGATATTCAATCAGCATTTCATCTGTTCATATCCCCACCAATAGAGAAGATTATACTGGAAATGACCAACTTGGAAGGGGAAGCGTGTATTTCAAGAGAAATGGATCAGACTGACTTGCATGCTTACCTTGGAATTATGTTATTAGCTGGAGTGTACAAGTCACGGGGAGAAGCAACTGCAAGTCTGTGGGATGAAGAGTATAGAAGGCCAATCTTTCGAGCAACAATGTCCCTGGAGAAATTTCAGATGATGTCTCATGTGATCCGATTTGACAACAGTGACACGAGAGCTGGCCGACGTGAAAAAGACAAACTAGCTGCAATTAGACATGTATGGCATAAATGGGTTGAAATTCTACCATTGTTGTACAATCCTGGACCCTGTGTTACTGCAGATGAACGCCTTGTTCCATTCAGGGGCCGCTGTCCTTTCAGACAGTACTTGACCAACAAGCCTGGCAAGTATGGCATCAAAATGGGGGCAGCCTGTGATGCAAAATCGAGTTATGCATGGGATATGCAAATGTATACTGGAAAAGGACCTGGAGGAGCATCTGAGAAGAATCAGGGGATGCTTGTGGTGCTGGAGATGAGTGAAGAACTGCAAGGTCATAACATGACATGTGACATCTTCTTTACATCTTACCGCCTTGGAGATGAACTTCAGAAGAGAAAGCTGACTATGTTGGGAACAATCAGAAGAAACGCCAGAACTTCCCAGTGAAATTGTGAAGATGGAGAACAGACAGCTGCATTGATCAGTATTTCTTTTCACTGAGAAAGCAACAGTTGTTTCATACTGCCCAAAGAAAAACAAGAATATTCTTGCAATGAGCACAATGCACACAGATACATCTCTGAACACAAGAGAAGACATGAAGCCACAAATGATCCTGGACTACAACTCCACCAAAGGAGAAGTTGACAATCTGGACAAAGTCACAGCAACATACAGCTGCCAGCGCAAGACTGCCTGTTGGCTCTTGGTGATTTTCTACAAAATTGTGGATGTCTGTTTGTGGTGTCTGTTTACAACGCCAATGTCCTGTGGGCAGAAATTAACCAGTAATGGAATGCCGGCAAATTGTACCGACGTCGACTTTTCCTGGAACAACTTGCCAACGTGCTTCTCACTCCCAAGATCCAGATCCGAGCCAGGCCAGCTCGATCCCCTGCAGCTGTCATTGAAAAAGTCAAGAACAGGTCATTCAATCAATCGGCAATGGATCTAGTGGACACAGGTGTAAAAAAAAAAAGAAGCAAAAAACAAACAAAAAAAACCCAGAAAAGATGCCAGGTGTGTCCCTCCCGAGAGGACAGTAAGACAAGCACTTCTTGTTCCATCTGCAGAAAGCACAGTCACATTCTGTCCATCATGTGGGGCCATTGAAGATGCTGAATACTGAAAATCTCAGAAAATGGGGCAAGTTAAATGAAAAAAACGTGAAGGGGAAAAACTTTAAACAGTTCTTTAAATATAATGTTGGTTTTAAAAATCTGTTGTCTGTCTCTTTTCTGAATGTTTACATCATCTGAAATGATGTAAACATTAAAGTTGTTACTGTTTTTTGACTGACTCTTTTAAGAAATGTGTTCTAATCGGAAAAATAACTAAACCAGCAGCAAGACCTCTATCCAGTCAGTATCTACAATTTCATCCATCCATTTTCTGATCCGCTTTTCCTCACAAGGGGACGCGGCCGTGCTGGAACCTATCACAGTCGTCTTTGGGCAGTAGGTGGGGTTTGCTGAACTGATTGCCGGCCAATCGCAGGGTACACATAGAAGAACGTGTACAAAGCAAGTCATAAATCGATTTGGAAAACGACGTTTCAAACATATCTGAGGGCATCCAGGTGAGATGCAACAAGTTGGACGAAAGGGACATTGTTGGCAAGCTATATGTTGGACCATACATGTACGAACCAGATGCTCAGGATGCAGAAAATGTGCCCGAACGGCCAGGCATGGAGTGGAGATGAGACCAGTGACGTGCAGTGAGGGTTGGGGAGGCACTGACTGACTCACTAGTCAGATTTACAAACACTAAATCACAAAATCCTCTATGGGTCCGTCCACACAGTCTCACTCGTTGAGAATAAAAGGCAGGGAAAGCAGAAAATAGTTTTTTTTTTTCAACACAGCTGCAAAGCCAGTCTTCACTGGTATACCATTGCGTTTGAAAAGAATGAGTAGCTTCCCGTCTTTTCCCGACTCCCGTCATTTGAGGCACACCTGGTGGTTCTGACATGGGCTCCCAGTATTTATGATTTCCTGCTTTGTTTGAAAGTCCAGGTTTGAATAAATGTCTAAGTTTGGAAATGAAATTCTCTATTTTTAGGGCGAGAAATGACAGCTTGTAGCGTCGCAAAGCACACTTCTTGTTTACTTTTTGCAGACGGGTTATACCGTAGTTCACCGTGACCTGGCTGGTGGCAGACTATCAGGCTGCTCACTATCACCGCCTTCGTTGAGGATTTATATCATATCAGCTGTCCATACCTCACCTCTAGTCTCTGAACAAGTTTCCGTTTATTGAAGCAGGAAATACAGAACTTTCTGTCGTTTTTACTATGAAAACGGTCAAAATACATGAAGAACCACACCAAAATCACAGTCCAGAGGACTAATATTAATACTTGTGTAATTTTATTTTTTTCATTTCTTTTTCTTCTCATGATTACAGGGGAGGCACGGCCTCACCTGCCTCCCCCTGACTGCACGTCACTGCGTTGTCGGCCACTCTTCACATTATATTGGTAGCATTGTTAGTTGTAAACCATTGCAGAGGATTGCATCCATGCACTCATATAGTTTGAATATTTTTGTACCGGATTACATTCACAACAACTTTCACAATGGCAAAGAGGAGTTTACAGGACAATCAAAAATGCATTACGATGGCTGACTGGTGATTCGGTATTCTGTAAATGACATCACATGCCGAACAAAAGCCTTTTTGTTGTTAAGTGTGTTTCAATGGCTCGAACTATAAAAACTCATGAAAGTATGCCCGAAATAGTTTCAGCCATATGTATTCCTCAAAAGATGGTTGTCCATTGTTCACACTTGACCTTAAAAATATTTTTTTAAATGATGATGATTATCATTATTTCAATTGATTCCTGCAATGAATCAAAGAGATTGTCCGACACATATTTGAGAATAAAATCTTGTGACGTCCGCCACACATTTAAAAAAAACAAAAACAGTTGCATATTTTACACCAATTGTCATGGAAATGAAAATACTGTTTGTTTGTTTTTTTTGGGGTGGAGGAGGGTATTACCTTGAAACCCATTTTCTTAGATTCCTTGACTCCAAATAGGTACACTGTGACATTTGTCATTATTGCTGTAAAAGACGCAAAGATACGGGCCTTTCAAGTGCAGTCGATGGCCATTTTTTAAAAAAAAGTGGATATTTGAATTACAAAGTGTGATCTTGTGTATTTTCAATTTTCACTTCCATGCCAAAGGGGCACATTTGCATCATGAATTGAAATCAAAAGTCGCTAAACCTCTCCACTACACTGCTCCTCACCAAAACAACACCCATCATGCTTTGGAGCTGTTTTTCTTTATCTGGAAATGGGGCCTCAGTCAAGATGGAGGGAATTATGAACAGCTCCAAATACCAACACTTTCAGGCTTCTGCTAGACAGTTAAAAAATGTCAGAAAAAGCCCACTACTACATCTGGATTTCATTTGGGTTGAATCTGAGCCACTTTAAATGGCCGCAGTTATTCAGTGACTCACATTAAATTTAAGTTTACATTTTGACGGTTAAATCCGATCAAAGCCACTTCCCCCAGTTCTAAGGGTCTGTGTACACTTGTGCAAATACATCTGTTTATTTTCCTCATTTTGATAGCTTGTGAATTTAGCCTTCATGCACCAATAATGATAACCTGTAACCTGATAACACGATAAGCTGTCCACTGTCGTAACCGCTGTCCCTGAAAGGGTTAATATTAGCATTAGGCGACTGAGGAAACTTGACATTCGTCAAGACTCAGATGGATTTCACAGATATAATCGTCTCACTTTTTTTAAACAAAAATATTTTTTACCATCAGATCATAAATACTGTCGGGTTGTTTTTGTTTTTTTGTTTTTTGTCCCAACCACCACCACCCTCTATCTCTATGGCCCACAGTGATAATTTTACAGTTTACCGGCAGCGAGTCCCAGGGACTCGCTGATCAATCAAGTGAGTCCCATTATGCATTTAGAGAGTCCCAAATTTTGAATTCTGAAATTGTCTACTTATTCAATTGCATATGATAATAACACAAACAACAACATAGACATACAATTATAAACAAATGCTGCAAAAATTTAAATAATTCAGTAGCAGGCGTGAGGATTTTCGAAATTCACGATAACAGTTTTTTTTTTTCGGTTCCGTCGGATTACCCAATGGGAAACCACGGTAACTAATTTTGGGTTCCGTAAACGTTCATCATGGGAACCCATTTTTCTATTTTGACTGATATTGATAATCAAGAATTCTGAAACTCAAAAGTATAATGATTCAAGGGTAAATGTTTGAAAACTATGCATTAACAATGAACATTACATCAGCAGCTGTAAAAGTGGCTAAATTGGTCCACAAAAGTCATTAAAAGGTCCATAAATAAAAATCAAATGGAAGAGTGGGAACCCTGTTAACACCTTTTATCAATTATCAGAACTTTTAGTCCCCTCGGACGGAAAAAAAAAATAGTGACTCATTGAGTTAATGAAGAACAAAGCATAGCGGAGAAGGTTTCGACAGAAGGAAGTGTCCTGCCTTGGCAGCATGGTGGCTTCCTGAAAGTAATTGTTCAAGGTGAGCGCCAGACTTCTTGTCTTCGCCGCCAGACAGAGTTCAGCGCACCTCCATTTTATTTTATTTTTTTATCACAAGCTGGATGGATGTAAGTCTTGAGGAGCCGACGACGAAAAGAAAGGAGCGTTCGCGCGGGGCGCCGATGCGGATTTGGAACTGGGTTTTGCGGCTTGGAGTTTGAAGCGGATTACGTGGGACAGGATAAGTGAACTAATCTCTTTTCGGCAATGGACGCTACAGCTTCGTGTTTGCTTTCAAAACTTAGCTAGTAGCAGACGTGTGCACATTTTCAGCATGACGTCTCTGGTCCACTGGTGAAAGGACACTTTGATCCTCTCGGAGCTATTTCATCTATAACGGCTTCAAACAACAAGGAGTATGCAAAAAAGTGGTGAAGATTGAATCACTGTCTGTGTCCTATGTGTTGTGTTAGTTTTGTTATTTTGACTTCAAAATGGCGCCGCGAGAGTGGCTGCCTATTCAGCAGCTCCTATATTTTGTTGTTCTACTTCTTCCTTTTATAACTTTGCTGCTGTGAATTGGAAATTTCTTCATTGCGAGACTAATAAAGGTTTTCTTATCTTATCTTATCTTTCTGTTTCCCTCCCTGTTGTTATCGTGTGATGCTATCAATCCTATCTTGCTCTCAGCAGATTCTTCTGCTCATTAAGACAGTGAACCTGTAGGTAGCCGGCAGCACCGCAAGCCATTCATCTCTCTCAGCAGGACACTGCGACTCACATCTGGAGCAGAATTTCAAATCGGGGCCCTTAGCAGACATTCAGTGCACGCTGAAAGAGTCGATGCATGTTTGAAGGACGGCCTTTCGGCAGAAATGGGGACGGGCATAGCATTAACACGACTTGGGCTGTACATACCTAAACCATTTGACCATTTGTGTTTTGCACTTGCAAAAGAAAAAAAAAACAAAACAGGTGTACATATTGACATATTTTACAGTAGAAATAAATGGACCTGAGCACACAAATGCACTCATGATTTGGTACTGTACTGTATGATTTCATCTGAAGAAATTGGAGGGAGTTTCTTTCCTATGATGAATATGCCATTGTGGAGCACAAAGGCACAAAATGGGCTGCTTGTTAGGTCTGAAACTTTTACTCCATGAAATTCTGCATTGATCCTACCTTTAAAAGGAGACAAAATTATACACAGACACCATTAAAAGAGACAAAATTACACACACACACACATGCTAATTAACAGTTTACTTGTATCTTAATGAAATATTTTGATGAAATTAGTCGGTCAAAACACAAACATTCGAATGAAGAATTACACACCAAAGTAGTTCTAGTCAGGGATGCATATAAAAATTTCAGTGTGGTTCTCAGATCAGGACCAGAGGTTGTGTTTTGGTCCTTTTTTTTTTCCTGGGCGGCCCAGTGGGCGAGTGGTTAGCATGTAAGCCTCACAAGGCAGTGGTGCGGGGTTCGATTCAGGCTCCGGCCTCCCTGTGTGGAGTTTGCATGCTCTCCCCGTCCCTGCGTGGGTTTTCTCTGGGTCATCCAGTTGCCTCCCACATTCCACAATCCATTTGTGGCAGGTTCACAGATCACTCTAAATTGTCTGAGTGTGAGTGGGCATGGTTGTTCGTCATTGTATGCCCTGTGATAGGCTGGCAACCAGTTCAGGGTGTCCCCCGCCTACTGCCCAAAGACGACCAGGATAGGCTGCCCCACGACCCTTGTGAGGATAAGCGGATCAGAAAATGGATGGATGGATTTTTTTCCTGACCAACCAACCTCATGGATGAACGTCAAGATTATAAATCGCCTCTTGAGTATAATTCGCACCAGCTATAAAATGCTTATTAGGGAAGAAAAATATATATATAAGTCGCACTGGAGTATAAATTGCATTTTGGGGGGAAATGCATTTGATAAAAGCCAACACCAAGAACAGATGTGTAATCTTGAAAGGCAAATAAAAATAGAGAACAGCAGCCCGAATAAGTGGACGATATGTTAACTTTACATGACGCATAAGCAACAAACCGAGAAGGTGCCTGGTATGTTCACGTAACATATTAAGAGCTATTCGAATAACTAGAGGATGAAGAACATGCTAACAAGTTGACCAAACCATCAGTTTCATTTCAAATGACTAAATCCAATGAAATCTTCATCCTCTGTTTCCGGCGGTAGAAGATGCGGTGCTTCCTCTTCTACATCGCTTACGTCATAGTCATCGTCAGTTGTTTTTGTCAGTTACCGCCAATGTGGAAAGGATCAACACAGTCCTGGAGCACCTCCTTGCAGTGTAATGTGAAAATAACGCGAAATGATATCATGGGTTTATAATTTCACACAAAAATCGCACCCACGGCCAATCGATTAAAAAAAAAAAAACTGCGACTTATACACCGGAAAATACGATCGGTGTGTATAATATACATACTGTATATAAAATGATATTTATGAGAGGGTGAGTGGCATTGGTTAAATTGAAGTCCTCCTGCTTCTCCCAATGGACGTGCACTAACATTACCATTACCTGTCGCTAAATCGGCCTGCATGTAATGTCATTTGTGCCCGTTTACCTCCTTTATTGTGCCTTATATGTCTTTGGTCTATTTGATAAGCACAGTAGCATCCAAGTTTGTGTGTGTGTATGTGTGCGTTTTATCCATGCAGAATCATTTAAATCTGAATCAATATTTTCGCAAGGCACTGTGTCATATCACACCAAGATTGTGTTTTCCTCTTTCTATGTGGGTGTGGAAGTAGATGCCATCAAGCTAAGATTCCACCAGTGAGATTTTAAAGTGTCTGCTGTGCGATCACAGAGCTGTGATGCTTGCTGTCAGGCCCCTGTCAGTGCAATCGCAGGCAGCTCTTCGAGTTGACGCCCACTTATTTTCTCACTGCGGAGATGGATCACTTAGATTTGGTCCAACACAAATGCACGCACACATTGACACACGTGTGTCGAGGGGTCTGTGGCAGTTCTTGAGCATTTTGTTGCTTGAACAGCATTCCAGACCCATTTTTCAACAATGTTTTGGCTCATTCGCGTGTGTCATCTCCGTAGGTCAGGGGTCACCAACCTTTTTGAAACCAAGAGCTACTTCTTGGGCACTGATTAATGTGAAGGGCTACCAGTTTGATACACACTTAAATAATTTGCCAGAAATAGCCAATTTGCTCAATTTACCTTTAACTCTATGTTATTATTAATAATTAATGATATTTATCTTTGTGAAAACACTGATCATGTTAATGATTTCTCACAACAAATATATAGAAACAGATAAATATCAATATGCAACACTTTATTTTTATATTTTTCAAACATTTGAAAATGATCACTTCTACAACAGTATTATGAAATCACAATATCCCATTTTAACTAGCTAGCCACTAACATTTTTTAACAAATCATGAATTACTTTGCACCATGTTTGTACAAATAATAACTCATGTAAAATACAAAAATCAACTCTCAAATTTTTAAATAAATCATGTCACACTTTGAACTGGACACCAAATCTGTTATCTGTTTCTATGTCAATTAGTGGGAAGCCTGGCATTGCATGCTGTTAACCAGTGTGTTGTACTCTGGTGTGTAACTTGACACTGCAACTCTGAGTGAGTCTTGCAGATGTGCATCAGTGAGGCGTGTTCTGTGTTTGTTTTTGATGAAGTTCATGTCAGAAAAGGCTGATTCACAAAGATAAGTTGAACCAAACAGGCTTGCAACCTTCATAGCTGCTGCGCATACACCACTGTACTTTTCTGTGTCAAGAAGGCACCAAAAGTTTGGTGCAGCCTGATGGGCTTTGAGGTGGAGGTCATTTTGCAGTGTTACAATTTCAATCTCCACCTGTTCA
Organism: Hippocampus zosterae; assembly: GCF_025434085.1. Lineage (NCBI taxonomy): Eukaryota > Metazoa > Chordata > Actinopteri > Syngnathiformes > Syngnathidae > Hippocampus > Hippocampus zosterae. The sequence goes on along the minus strand of NC_067464.1, from coordinate 20,910,743 downwards.
GCATCCAGGCTGAATGTTGCACTTAACTGCTCAGCAATACATGATATGTCCACGTTCATGAAAGGGTTAGAAATGAACGACACACATGGCTCAAGCTGATCCAGGTCACAAAACCTGTTCTCAAACTCTTGACCAACTCTGTTTATGACCTGAGAGTACTTTTCTGCAACTTTGTCAAAAGCCTCAGATGCAGAAGCATTGTCTTTCAGCACCATCTGCACAGAGGGAAAGTGCAGCACTTTTTTTCTCTGTAAATGCACAGAGAAAAGGCTCATCTTAGCTTTAAATGCATTTAAAGCACTTATCATATCGGCAACAGTCTTACCTTTGCCTTGCAGCTCACAGTTCAAACTGCTCAGTTTCCCAGTAATGTCCGTTAAAAATGCAAGGTCATCATCATTACTTCTTTGACAACATCCCCGTCTGTAAATGCCTTCTTTTTCTTAATCAAGAATTGCGTAGCTCTAAATGAGGCTTCGGTTGCTTTTTGGGAGTTTTTAACCGGTCTAGTGAAAAAAGACTGCCGTTTGCACAAAGCAGCCTTTAACTCACGGGCTTTCTCTGCTCGCAGTGCGCTGCCCGGTGGGTAGTTAGCGTGGTAACTTGTGTGACACGTAGTGAAATGTCTCTCCACATTGTGCCGCTTTGCTACCGCCACAGTTGCCCCGCAAATGAGACACACGCAGGATCCTTTCACAGTGGTAAAAAAAAAAACTCTCCCTCCCATTCGTCGTGAAAATGATGTTTTTTTCTTTTTTCTGCCATTTTTTGGGGTAACTCTTCTCCTCAGTTTCGTTGCGTCTGCTAGCTTGTTTGTATGAGCGCAACAAACGCTATGAACTAGGTCAGAGTTCATTTATATTAAACACAAAAAACATTTTAAATTTTATGTGTTTTTATATATATGTTGTCATTTGTAAGTTACATGCAAGTCTGATTTAAACAACAATAGCAAAAAAAAAATAATAAAAAATAGAGGCAGCTCACTGGTAAGTGCTGCTATTTGATCTATTTTTAGAACAGGCCTGCGGGCGACTCATCTAGACCTGGTGCCCGCGGGCACCGCGTTGGTGACGTCTGCCGTAGGTGGTCATTTCTGTCGGGGTACTACTGACCAAGCATGCAGTATTCACTAAAGCTTTTCTTGGACCTCCTCTTTTTGATCACTTACATCTTACGAATTGATAATATTTTCTGTAAATTGAATTGACATTTTTACTTAAATATGGATGACACTCAGCTCTACCTTTACACTAAACTCTCTGCCACTCTTCTTCCTTCCTGCTTTTCTTACTGCTTCTCTTAACTCAAACATTGGTTCTGATCCAACTTCCGATAACTCAATAGAGATCAAATGGAAATCCTACTGATAGGTACCAAGTTCACACAAGGCAATTATTTTTTTCCATTACTCTTGATAACTCATCAGTCGCCCCCTCCCCTCAAGTTAAGAGTCTGGGTGTCATTCTTGACAGCCTACTCTCCTTTCAAGCACCTGTAAACAACAGTGTCGGTGTGCTTTTATTTCTACAACACCAATTGGCTACATTTCATTCCTGACCTCTCGCAGTGATGCCATCCTTTGTTAAGCCTCGTTACATCTTGCCAGGGTTACGGCAACGCTCTTGTGTATGGTCTCCCCCCTCAATGCATGGCATAAACTACAAATTCCCCCTGTAATATTTCCCAGTCCATTACTGCATATGAGATGAAATACTGATCTGCACTTTCAGTCACCTATCAATCAATAACGTTCTCTGAGGGAATACAGTGGTACCTCTACTTACGAAAGTCTCTTCATACGAAATGTTCAAGTTACGAAACGTCTCAACAGGAAAATGTTGCCTCTTGTTGCGAAAGAAATCTCAAGATACGAAAGGTAAAAATACAGTATGGATTTCTAGTCGCAGCTCAGAGTTTCCTGAACACAGCATACTTATAGCTGCTCTGCCATTGGCTACTCCCTAGCATCTTCCTGGCATCCCATTGGCTAAGAGGGACCTCTACCATTGGAGTCTATGCTTGTAGATCAGGGGTGGCCACAGACTAAGAGCCAATTTTTTTTTACTGCATTACTGCAAAGAGCCACATCACGCACACACACACACACACACACACACACACACACACACACGAGCTGCAGTGGTTACTTACTACTTGGGTCAGCTTCCTACGTATTTGACCAAAGATCGACTTTTGAAGCGACGGACCTCCCGCGACCGACCCGATCGCGCACGTGCAAGCATATACACACGCACACATGCGGGCACCCAACCACGCACACGTGCGCATATGCAAGCAGCACGCACGCACCCCGAGATGAGGGACTGCTGGAACGTCACCGAACATAAAGGGAATCGACACGGACAAAGTTTTTTTCCTCCTCCCAACTCCTCTCGACTTGGGACCAGTCCGCTGGCTCCTGGTCGATCGCGATTGACATATAGGACACCACTGCCGTAAAATCGGAGGTACTTTGCTGACTAGCTTAGCGTTTAGCGCTGAGCACCGTTGTTTTCGCATGAGCGGTAATTCAGTTGTCATCTGATTGGTTGCCCTGTATGTCAGTCAAGTAACGGGATTGATTAAAGGCTGTGTATTTAATGTTGTTGTTTGAATGGCAGCTCCACTGCCGAGGCATTTTCGACGCTTGTCATTTGAAAGCCCAGGAGCCGCATTGAGCAGGCCAAAGAGCTGCATGCGGGCCACGGGTTGGCCACCCCTGGTGTAGATAGATGTGTCGATGCAGCGTCCTCGTCATTCGCATCTCGGGCCATGAGGCGTTCCGATCGTTTTAATTAAATTTGAATCACGCAGAAAACGTGTTCACCAGTCGGGCGATCGTTCACTATTCTGATGTTTGCCCTGGACCTTTTCGAAGGATTGTTAAAAGCCGACAAAAGCAAACGTCCTTGGATCAGTTCTTCACAAAACAAAAAACGCTTCTGAGAGAGCATGAACTGAAGTGGTCAAAAAACGATGAGGAAGCAGTTCAAAGTTGTGACTATGACCATCATTTTTGACCACGTGTTGGCCGGCCTGGCTGCGTCGGCAAGTGCTCCTCGAGACGGCGATGTTGCCAGCGTCAACTATTTAAAATTCATCTCTCCTTTTATTATTTATAATTTTATCTGTGGTTATATCGTTCTTGTTTTGGTTGTAGCGTGTCTTTGAGTATTTTGAAAGGCGCTTATAAATGAAACGTATTATTATTTTTATTATTTACTCTTTTCTTTGTTTTTTACATTATGCACAACTCTCATTTATCATGCAAGTATCTCATTGTAACGTGTATTTGTTACATATTTTGATGCTTTTTTATGCTTTAGTAAAAAAAAAATGTCTGAATTTTGGGGGGGTGCTTGGAACAAATTAGGGCATTTACATGGAAAATGCATCTCTACTTACAAAATTTTCTCGTGAAGAAAGTTCTTCCAGAACCAATTAATTTCATAAGTAGAGGTACCACTATAGTTTGAAAATACAACATATTCACAGCTGAAACTGAGTAACAGGTTGGGCACAACAAAAGTTGGAAAACTTGCATACTATCACCCTCTTAAAATAATGGCTTCAGTCATTGAAACGCGCACACACACACGCACACACACATTCACACACACACACGCACACACACGCACACGCACGCACACACACACACACACACGCTAGGACATAAGCCTAATTAGCAATTCTCAAAAACAACTACTTACTCAATGTGTCCTTGCAGACGATGATCGGTGTTTGCTGATATCTGTTTCCCTAAGGCTCGGAAACGCTTAGCAAAAAGAAGAGAACGGGGAATAAACACTGAACACATGCGGAGACTGGTTCTTCACACACACACACACACACACACATACACATGCTAAAACAATTAGCATTTCTGAGGCTGCAGTGGAAAATACTTTACAGATCTCAAAATTTATTAGAGGCATGTTTTATACTTCCTCAAATATTCAGACAAATGGAAGGTTCAACAATGTTTGGCCTGCCCTGCGATTGGCTGGCAACCAATTCAGGGTGTCCCCCGCCTACTGCCCGGAGACGGCTGGGATGGGCTCCAGCACCCCCCGCGACCCTAGTGAGGATCAAGCGGTACGGAAGATGAATGAATGAATGAACAATGTTTGGCTTATGCAGCAGTTTTTCTCTGGATGTTTTACGCGCGAGACAAAAGCCAATTCATGGAACAGATAAACGACCCGTGAACTCATGAGGAAATGAACATGAACTGCAAGATCATCGTTTAAAGTCAATAAATAGATAAATGTCTACAATTGACATCAAAAATAAACACACACACGACAAAGTTCTGAGTTAAACTCGTACGATACTGTTCAGAGTAAGGCTGAGAAATGTAATTCTTATTTATCGCTAGATTCTATCGTTAAATTGTGATTAATCGCTAATCAAGTATTTGTCGTGGTTTCAACGAATGACTCTACTGACTAAAGAAAAATGCTTTTCTGTGTATCATTGAACTAATACACTTTCTTACAACTCCTGGGAATTGCTTCACATCTGTGTAACATGAAGTTGACCAACTTTTGTCACCTGTGAACTGGTATTCCAACTGAGAGTAAATTGACTTCATCCAACAATTCCTCTAAATTTCTTAAAGATGCCGACACCAGTGTCTATGAAGCCAAGACTTTGGCAAGAAAGTCCCACTGTTGAAAAACAACATGAGCTGAAGTGGTTTTAGTATACCAAACGAAACACTGTCTGTCCTGGAGAAATAACGCAACACTTTGTGGACTGATAAAAACAAGATGATCGTCAAGGGGCTGCAGATGGTTTGTCAGGTGACCTCAGACACTGAATTCTTGGCTTATAGATTGCATACCAGAGATCATAGAGCAGCTTGGCCGTATTGTTGCCTTATGCTGAAGAGGAAATGCCCTTGCCCTAGTGTGTTTCAGCAGGACAACAACTTCAACACAGCAGTCAGAGAGGAAAATTTTCATTCTTGACAGAACAAGATTAATGTTCTGCAGCGGGTAATGCAATCCCGCACCTTAATCCAAGTGAGAACTGTTGCTGGAACCAAGAAACAAAAAAAAATTCCAGAAGAATGTATGTCATGTCTTGGCCTATAATACCATGTGCAGGAAGTTGATTCACTCAGTGAAACACAGATGTAAAGCGGTTCTCGGTAGCAGTAGTTAGCCGACTAAGAATACAATAGCTTTTGGAAGTTGATAACCACTGCGATTGGCTGGCAACCGATTCAGGGTGTCCCCTGCCTACTGCCCGAAGACAGCTGGGATCGGCTCCAGCACCCCCCGCGACCCTTGTGAGGATCAAGCGGTTCGGAAGATGAATGAAAAAAAAAGTTGATAACCAATGACAGTGCGTTAATTTTTAACTTCCCAATCTTTCTACCCATGTTCTTTCACTTACCCGGGGTTGGGTCACAAGGGCAGCAGCATTAGCAGAGAGACCCTGAATTCAATTCTTCCTTTCCCCAGGCACTTTGTCCACCTATTTGGGGGGGATCCTGAGGCCTTCCCAAAGCCGGCCGAAGACATTGTCTTTCTAGTGTGTAGGGCAGGGGTGCCCATTACGTCGATCCTGATCTACCGGTAGATCTAAGACGGATCCCAAGTAGATCCGAGGAATGTCGAGGAGAAAAAAACAAACAACCATTTGTGTGTCTTTGTACATGTTAGCAATATTTTTTTGTGTTAATGTACGCTGCACCCTAATCATCCTATCAGTCTCATTTTCACAAAAAAAGTATCTAAAAAATAAAATAAAGCAGGTAAATCTTGAAATTACCATGGCGCGCGATTACGTCACCGGAGGTTGTTAGCGCTCCGCAGTCTGCAATTGCAGCATGTGATCAGAGCGGTTGCGCTCCATCTTTTATCATCATTATTTTCATTCAGAGTTTGCTTCGTGTATAATTCACAGAGGGCATGGGCAAAGAATAGGAATCTAGACGGGCCCAGGGAAGCACTTCAAAACGGTACGTGTGAGCTAAAGTGCATCACATGCCTCAGTTTCAGGCTGTTTCTCATCATATTGTGTGTGTGTGCCTGTGCCTGTGCCTGTGCCTGTGCGTGCGCGCATGTGCCGGTAAGGGTGGATCCCGGGAGGTTAGTTGATCGAAAAGTAGATCTTCGGTCCAAAAGGTTTGGGCACACCTGGTGTAGGGAGCCAGTGAAGAGATGCCAAAGTTATATGCTTCCTCTTACCAGTACGAGTCAAGAGGAGCATTTTGGACCAACTGAGCACGCTTAATGGAGGATTGCCTGACTCCAAAGTAAAGGGCGTTACATTAATCCAGCCAAGATGTGACGAAGGAATTACTCTTACAAACTGCTCTTGAGAAATGAGAAGCTTTACTTCAGCCAGCTGTCTAAGATGAAAGACGCTGGAATTAACAATGGTACCAATTTAAAATAATTGTCCATTTTAAGACCCAAGTTTGAGACTGTTGGCTTAAGATAAGGAGGCAGGGGGCCCAAATCAGCAGGATGAGATGTGCGAGGGCCACCTGGACAAAACACTGAACAATTTTAGGAAAATAATCAATACCATTTTTTAATAGATATTACAATCTTAATTCAATTTGGGATTTTTTTTTCCAAAACAAGCTTCGGGACAATATTCATATCCAAAGTAGCATTCATCAGAATCATAATTATCTTTATTGGCCAAGTATGTCGAACACACATGAAATTTGTCTCCGGTCGTAGAGGCTACTATTGCGATCACAAGCAACCATGATAAAAGACATGAAATATAAGTATCAAAAGACTTTCCGTAATGTTAGGGTATTATTGTGCGCCCAATTACAGCTGTGCGACAATGTATAGAATCATCAAGCAGAGCTAAAGTGATCAGTTGTGCAGTTAGTGCAGATAATCTTTGCGCAATTTTTTCAGTAACCAGTAGCAGCAATTGTCATACGACTTTGAGTGTGCAATTATATAGAACTAGCTGGTTCGCCGCCCTCCGGGCGGCTCATCAACTAGTTCCTGCGGAAGGCTGGTAAGGTGGTGGTTCGCCGCCCTCCGGGCGGCTCATCAGCTAGTTCCTGCGGAAGGCTGGTAAGGTGGGCCTTCGGCCCACAAAAGTGTAGTTGCTTGGTTCAACTTTTTGTTCATCTTCATTGCTTATCGCGAAAATAAAGAGATGTTTAGCTCTACTAAATAACTAACAATTTCATTGCAATGCTTGTGGGTAGACAACATTTTTTCGCTAAGATGCCCGCGCGATCGTAGTGAGCCACTGCCTGAGCGGAGCAGTGGCGGCGCGCAGCGGCACGGTGAAGTAGGTACGTTTTGAAAAGGGACAGACGGAAGGACAGACTGCGTGCGGGACGACGCGCAATATATATATAGAAGTGTTTGAGCACTGGTTTTGGTGCACATGGTGTTCGTAGCGCTTACCTGAAGGGAGTAGCTGGAAAAGGTGGTGGGCAGGATGCGGTGGGTCCAATAGGATTTTCCGGTGGATTTTTTTTCTGAAACGTCAGCTATAATTTACAACACATGGTAAAAATTTGTATTATATGAGTTTTTTAGGTCAAACAAAAAAAAAACAACAAGAAAAAATAATTGTTGTTGACCAGTGTTATTTTCAGGTAGTAATGATAAACATAATAATCACACCTTCATCCCTTCTTATGAATTATGGCACATCTATGACTACATATGTCATGTAAGAGTTATTTAATAACTTACGGTTTTATTTAGGAGATTGAGGAGTAATAATTTTTAAATCACTTTTTAAAAGCCACTTATCTATGCACAAGTACCAGCTTTGTGGCGATATTTGGTTAAGTGACTGTATTGGATTGGCTAATGTCACAACTTCCACAAGATTTGAATGTACATCCCAAACCACAAATCAGCTGATATCGTTCTAAAATATCTGAAATTCAACTGCTAGTTTTCCTCCACCCAACAGGAATTCTGATCCTAAGTATATTGGGCATACCCAAATATAGATCATTTGAAACCAGAATGAGACTTTCGTATGTTGACTGAGAAGAAGAAGAAGAAAACCTTTATTAGTCTCACAATGGAGAAATTCCAGATTCACAGCAGCAAAGTTATGAAAGGAAGAAGTAGAACAACAAAAAAATAGGAGCTGCTGGAAAGGCAGCCACTCTCGCGGCGCCATTTTGAAGTCAAAAATAACAACACAACACATAGGACAGAGACAGTCGTGCAATCTTCACCACTTTTCTGCATACACTTTGTTGTCTGAAGCAGTTATAGATGAAAGAGGAGAGGATCAAAGTGTCCTTTCTCCAGTGGATCATCTGAGCATCTCAATTGACCTTGGTTGATTCCCCATCAAAATGTTCCTCTCCACTAAAGCCGTGCATGCATTGTGTGCTTTCTGTCTCGGTGCTGGAGGGAAGAAGTCAATCACAATAGCAGAAATCATCGCCGTGGGTGACTTGTCTCCACTCATGACGAGGCTCCCTACAGCACTTCTCGTTCCCTTCCTGACTCATTCCATCCATCCATCCCCCACCCATGCCCTCCCTCTGTTTCTCCTCTATTCTCTATCATTCTCAATCAGACTCTCTCCCACAGATTCTCTTGTCGCCCTGGCACTGCAATTAACTTCTCATCATCAAAGAGTCCTGTGAAAGAATGCAATATAGACTCTGACAGATGTAGAGGGGCTGTGAGTCAAGAGATAAGAGGGATGAAGCCAGCAGGAGCTCTGACTGAACATAGGTGAAGCAGTGTCTCTTCTACTCACACATCACATATGCTTTCACTGGCACAAGTCCCTCCCACCCCCCGACACGGGGGACACACAAGCTCACACATCCAGCCCCCACTCACAGTCATATCACATTCTGGTCAGATGCAGATAGAAAAGCAAGACAGAGAAATATGCTACCGGCCTCTGAGACACTTCTCTGCTCGTGCTGCAATTCTTCATCAACTATCCTTTTTTTTTTCTCCCTCTCTGGGACACATGCCGATAGTTGCTCACACTGTCTCTGCCGCTACCTTCCGCATGAGCCTTGACTACATATGGCTGTACAGTACATGCAAGGAAGCTGCTCGGTCTGAATTCTCTTTGTTGTTATTTTTCTACCACTGCATTGTTTGGTAAGCTGTCAATTGTGACTGCTGTTGAAAGAATGTAAGGCAGATGGAGTGAAAAAAGTGAGGCGAAGGGGAAGAAAGAGATAGTAAAGGAGGAGGGGGGATGTCAAGATGAAGGTCCCTATGGAGGACAGAGGGAGTGATGGCATGCTTGTTTCTTTGTGCCCGAGCAAATGTAGCAACAGCGGCGGTGAAGGGAGGTGATGGAGAAGAAAATAGCTGCAGGTGGGGAACCCAGCTCTGGAGGGAAACGCACAGGGTAAAAGATGCTAATTAACCATGGCTGCAACACTCAATGGCATTGACATAATTGCCCCAAAGGGAGGTCCTTGGTGGGGTATTTGGGGTATTTGGGCGGGGGGGGGGGGGGGTGTTCTTCAACAGATGTCTACGGTTTGAATCCAATAACAAATATGACATTTCAGTTGTGTGATGCGATAAATGAAAAAGCACCGTAATTTATTCATGTCTTTAATATCTTAATATCTATCTTTAATCTCCTTTATTTTTCCACCTGACCAAGGAGTTAAATTTTATCTCTATGTGGACTAGGAAGTTAGTACTACATCCTCTAATGGACGTGATGAGTAGCAAATGGGACAGGAGGGTACAGGAGTAATGAGCCAGGCAAGCGACTAAGGCATCTGTCTGGAAAGACACACTAGTGAATCAACACTGCTGCAGGTCCACATTAGTAATCTGATGTCTGGCGTTTCTGTGTGAGCGCAATGAGGACGGACAGTCTCGGCCCAGGAGGGCCCAGGAGGGCTTAGGGAGTTACAGCACCAGGGCCAAGGGATCTGGCGTCCAGCCTTACCAAAGTGCCCTGAGAGGTCGCGTTTTGATAAACCGAAACATACATAGTATTTTCGGCCCCACTGTAACCGAAAAATAAATCACTTTTGGGTGAACTTTTCTAGACAGATGTCTAATAAATCATTATAGCAGTGGCGATTGCTCTCGGACTGCAAGCGAAGCTCAGCTTCCCCTAAAATGTCAAAGAATAAGTGATCAAATATATGAATGTAAATTTCATTTGTCTACATGTCATTGACTAAATATGCGCTACAACGTGCTCAAGTTTTGTTCCGAATCAGCTTCTTCTTACTGGTTACGACGCGACTCCCCTCTCATTCATTCCCGCAGCTTCGCTGTGCTTTAAACGGTGGACGCTAAGCGTCCTCTGAGCGTCTACTGCCCGGACGAGGAGCGCCTTGTTGGTATGACGGGGTTAACAGATAATTTTCTTGAAAAGAAACAGAGAGTAGAATTTGCGTTTATATAAACGGACGCATTTTATGATGTCGGCCAAAATTGAGCTTCCCCTCCCTGACAGACCAGCATCCGCCACTGCATTATAGCACGGTATATTTCAAGCTGATATGAAAGTGACAAAAGTAACAGCAATTTTTAAACACAGACGCAAGTCAAGTTATAAATTAGCAACCCGTCTCATTGTTACCTCAGTTTTCAAAAATTCTTGAAAAACCTTTCACCGCTCTCTTTGATTAATTTTTGGGAAAAATATATACCTGTATGTACCAGCCAATAATGCTGCACATAAAAAGCAGTTTGAGTTAACAGAACAGATTACAAATTATATTGAAAACCGATTTATTCCAGTGGGAATATTTCATCCATCCATCCATTTTCTTATCCACTTATCCTCACATGGGTTACGGGGCATGCGGGAACCTACTTGTCTCTCTATCTTATCTGTGTTCTTGGAATGTGGGAGGAAATTGGAGCACCCAGAGAAAACCCACACGGCCCCCGGGAGAACATGCAAACTCCACACAGGGAGGTGGAATCAAACCCGGTACTTCTGCACTGTGAGGTCGACACGCTAACCACTGGCCTACCGGGCTGCTTCTCTCTCATCCAGACAAAACAAATTCAATAGTATTTAATAAAAATCAAATGAATGTCAGTCAGTCAACAGATGCAAATGTGTACAGTGAAACAACTCTAGAACGAAACCTTCATGGGCGAAAATACCCCCTTATGTGAAAAAATCTTCATGCATTAACATTATTCCCATTCTCCTGCCTCCCTTACGACGAAAACCCCCCTGTTGCGTTATATGAAATCATTTTCTCTGCTCCAGCCTCACGAAGACATTCACTACAACGAAGACTTATGCAACAGTGACCTCTCCTGGTTCGTTCGGAAACGGCAACAGCAACCACCACACTGGTTTACATAGTGAACGATGTATATTTCGGTCACAGCTGCGAGTTTCCTGGACTCAACATACTGATAGCTGCTCTGCTATTGGCTTACCGAGCATCATCCTGGCCTCCGATTGTCCAAGAGGGACCTCACTGTCTATGTGTGTAGATACTGAAGCTAGATCCGTAGCATCCGATTAGCTGCTCAGAGTAAATTGCTTATGGCTCGACGGACATTCAAATAAACGAACGTTTCCTCGAATGCTCTAGTTGTTATCATGCTAAAAACAGCCACGGGACGCTTCGTAGTCCTCTATGGCCATAGTTAGCTCTCGAAGGCTAAAAACCTTATGCTAACTGGAGCGCTAATGAGAGAGAAGCCTCCAGTTAGCGTAAGGATTTTAGCCTTCGAGAGCTAACTATGGCCATCAAGGACTACAAAGCGTCCCGTGGCTAGCTTAAAAGTTCATTGCATGCCAGGAAGTATTTGTTATTGTTACATTCAGATGAGGATGGACGTTGCATTGCTAAAATGGCTACAAAACGGACCTTTTGATGTCAAGCAGTTAAGACAAGAACATCTCTAATGCTGGAAGAGAGGGTAAAAGTGATAAAAATGAAAGATGGAGAAAGCAAAATAAAAGACATTATCCAAGAAATTATGTAAGTGAAAGTGAATGCTGATTGTAAATTTCGCAATTTCTTTCCCTTTTTTTCTTTCTCCACTGACAATATGAAGTGTCAAATAAGTGTCTGCTCATACTTATGCACTATTGGAATAAAAATAGAGTACACATACGTTTGTGTGTGTGTGCTTACATCTGAGATCAAATTTGCTACAGTGAAAACCGCCTGTTGTGAAACATTTCTTGCTGCAAACATGATTTCGTTGTAGAGGTGTTTCACTGTATAACACAATAGAAAAGGTAGACATGAGTACATTTTTAGGACTGCTTGTAGATGATCAACTGAATTGGAAAAAACATATTGCACATATCCACTCCAAACTCTCCAACACTATAGGTCAAATGCACAGGTGTCAAACTTCAGTCTGCGAGGGCCACGATCCTGCTTGTTTTCCAAGTCTCCCTGCTGCAACATACCAGATTTAAATGACCAGGATCATTATCAGGCTCCTGCAGAGCTTGCTGATGAGCTGATCAAACGCTTCCCCAAAGCATAATCCTCCCGCAACCAAAATTTAGGTCACCACTTTGTCTTCCACCATAACTGTCCAAAAGACCATTCATCACTCCTGATGACGAACCACCTCCAGAAAGCCAGTGTGAATGTTATTGAATGGCATGCACAAAGCCCTGACTTGAATCCCGTCAAAAATATTTGGGGAGAATTGAAGACCAAGTTCCATGGCAGAAGACTGTCAAATCTGGGGTAGCTTGAGAGATTTGTCAAAGAACAACTGGTTGGGATTGCTCAGAACACGTGTGTGAGATTTGTGGAAAACTATAACAAAAGATTGCAGCCTGTTATCCAGCAAATAGGACACACAATTGCCAATTAGCATTCGGCAGGCTAATAATGTTGACTGGTCATTTTTGTTTAGTAAAAAATAACTTTTTTGCGGTGCGCAAATAAAAAATATATATATATATATATATATATATTGGAAGCATCCGAATAGTAAGTAGGATGCTTGCTTGGAAAAGGGACCTTACAAAGCCCACCCCACCCGCGGGATTCAGACCACTCCACTGTTATGTTAATGCCAGCATACAGGCCGCTGGTCAAAGGCACCAAACCAGTTCTGTTCTGAGTATGCAGATGCTGAATGAGTCTTGAAATGCCAGTGACACTCAAAGAAGGCCATGCCTCCATCGCACTACATGTGATTTATGGATAAGTTCCGAAATGCAGTGTTTTATTGCACAAATTTCAGCATTATCTATCTGTCTTTGCTGCTGTACATTTGATAGGATTCTTGTACTTCCTAAACAAGCAGTCACACACTCTTTTCGCTCATAAACAAATACAGTGATCCCTCACTATATTGCCTCATTTATCGTGGCTTCACTACATTGCATTTATATCCTCCCAAATTACTGTATTCAGAAAAAAATGCAGAATGACTGAGAGGTTCTGTACATGGCTGTATGCATGATTGGTTCCCGGCGCCGACATCGACCAATGACAGTACGAGTGGATCTATCCCTTGAGCTGATTGGCTCGATGCGCCGCACAGCACCTTCCCTTGTGTCTCGTCACGTGGTTGATGCTGATCAGCATCAAGTCAGCTGTGTACTCATCAGTGTCTCTTCATGCTGTTGTGTTTGCTACGTGTGTGTGTATGGGGAGGTGGGGGGGACGCAGAAGCTATCGCGAAAGGGAGTGAGAGAGTGAAAAAGAGAGTGAGCGAGAGAGAAATAGAGGGGGTGATTGGGCTTGTCCGAAAAAAGCAGCATTTCTCTCTTCACCTCCTCCTCCTTAATACCGATTAATTGTCTTATCATAAACATATCGGCTGCACGGAGATAGCTGGCCAGCAGCTAGCTGGAGGCTAAAGGCAGCTACACTGTCAGAGCGGCGTAAAGTGAGAGGAACACAAGTCTCTTCATCTCTTTCAGAAGGCAATGCTGATGAATGTTAATAACTATAAGATTTTAGAATTAAGGATTTAAGTAAATGAAATCCTTAAATTTAAAGGATTTAAGTAAATTCATGTACTGCTTTAGTCTTTGTCTCAAATATGTCAAGTACAAATACTGTTCACATATTTTAAACATGCTGGTACCCACATACACTTACACAAAAATTATTGGGGGTTGGAGGGCGGCAACGCTCCATCGCGGTTTTTCACTTACTGCGGCAGGGTCCCGGTCCCCATTAACAGCGATAAGTAAGGGATCACTGTGTCAACAAAAAAAATGTTGATTTCAAGTACTCTGTGGCACTTCATGTAGTGATTCATTCACAGGCAAAGTGATTGCGTCACACAAGTTTCCTCCAAATGGGTTGGCAAAATGTCCCCCCAAAACCTATACCCCAGTGTACGCCAGTAAGTGCCTCGTTTCACCAAGCACCAAGAGTGTCTCTTCAAACATAAGATAAGATAAGATATCCTTTATTTGTCCCACACTGGGGAAATTTACAGCCTCCAGCAGCAAGAATATATGTAGAAAGAAGAAAGAAGAAAGAGAAAAAAAACAACAAACATCTTTCAATTAAATGCGATATGAACACAAAATGGATAAATCGCAGTACTATTTACAATTTTCCTTCACAACATTATGTAGAATATAGTATTACAGGAGCTAAAAGTCTTCCTGTCAATGGACGGACAACCCCTTTTGGCCTTAATAGGTAGAATTGTCAAATGGCAGAACTTTGGGTTGCTCCCTCTAAATTGTGTCTAAATAGTCTCTTGGGCTAACATGCAGGAAAATAATTATTAAATAGCATGGTACTGGCCCCAAAAGACACCGGCCCACCGCTCATCTGCCTTGAATGCCAGATGGCCAGTCCAGCCCTGACTGCAGCACATACCATTTTTTTGGTGTTGAAATATGGCATGACAACGTCTCTTGAAATGAGATTCGAGCCGAGTGACTGTCACAATTTGAGCCGAAGATAGAGATTTAGCTGCGCTTCGCTGTTGATTTCTTCATTAGTAAACACTTCCGAAATCCTTTATGCCAACAACGCTTGAAGACTTACTTAACAACTGCACGTTGTTGTGATCAAAATCAAAAGGTATGTGACGTAATTAATTAATCATTCCCATTTCTGTTGCATATATCAATTTGCTCATGAAGTGTAACAATGAATGTGTCATCCAAATATTCTACCGTACTGCTTCATTGACTCTTGATACGGCTCACAAGTGATCACATGCTTGCGAGGAATATGCACACTTAAAGCTGTTCAGTCATGCCAAGTGGGGAGTTTATTGAAGCGGACACTTTAATCTGCTAGCCCAGCAGGAGTGAGGATGGTGTCCCCTCAGCTTGGGTCTGTCATGGAAGGTTGTACTTGAGAGTATCTGGAGAGGGAATCAAAGTGAAGCAGCTTTGAGCGGGGAGGCGCTAGTGACAAGAAAGTCCAACTGCTGTTGTTTGGAACAGCTGGCTTTGCATTGTACATGAAGGGAAGGACTCATCCATAAATCAAATCACTGACATTCACCGTGATCAAAAGGATATACTGTCTCCAATTTCAGATTCAATTCAGTTCTCCCCTTCCCGACATAAAAGGGAATCAACACAAGTGCCTCTTTTTGGAAAACATGCCTCTCAAAATGTTATTCTGTTGTAAAATTCAAAAAAACAGTCCCTAGTATTGAAAGGTATGCGATTTGAGGACATCTCTGAAACCCAAAATACAAGTCATGGATTATTTGATAGGTCATCCTAATCGGAAGAGGACATTAAAATAAGGCAAGACGGTGGCACAAAAGCGCTCAAATATTTCCACCAGACGGTTTGTATTTCAATCACACGTATCACTCACTATTCTCACAGCTTCTCTTGACAATTCCAAGTGTGGGACCCATTTCAGTGTCCAATTTGCAGTCAGGCATTTCGCAAATTTTCTCACCAATTAATGACAAGGTATCTGTGGGGTGACTGTGGTGATACCGTCATCAATGCCCCCCCACTTGTTACTGTACCATGGGTGTCACACGCAGTTTTACATAGGTGCCAAGAGGTGGGAGCTGCCTCCCTTACCAGATGCTTTGACCCTCAGTTGCCAGCCCTTGGCAATGAATCCATCAATACTAAATTCGAAATTTTAAAATAAATGTACCTTATATTGTCTCCATAGTGTGTATAAAAAAAGCATGTTTGGAATGTACTCCCACAACAATACTCACTACTTAAAAAAAATCAATAAATAAAATGGTTGCCTCCAAGGTTAGCGCGTCAACCTCACAGTGCAGAGGTGTCGGGTTCGATTCCAGCTCCGGCCTTCCTGTGTGGAGTTTGCATGTTATCCCCGTGCGTGCCTGTGTGGATTTTCTCCGGGTACTCCAGTTTCCTCCCACATTCCAAAAACATGCATGGCAGGCTGATTGAACACTCAAAATTGTCCCGAGGTATGAGTGTGAGCGTTGATGGTTGTTCGTCTCTGTGTAACCTGCGATTGGCTGGTAACTGGTTCAGAGTGTCCCCTGCCTACTGCCCGAAGACAGCTGAGATAGGCTCCAGCACGCTCCACGACCTGTGTGAGGATAAAGCGGATCAGAAAATGCAGGGATGAATGGTTGACCTCCCACATTCCACAAATTGAGCTCCTGACATCACGTGACTGGCCCTCGGCAGGAAAGAGGAGGCAGGCGAAGTATTTAAAACTTTCCAGTCAAGTGAATTCACAGCTCACAATTCACATCTCACTTTTATGACAAGGATATAATGAGATACACGTGTAAGATGGACAGGTTAATCATCAAAATAACGATCATGCAGATTGGGAGAACTACAGCGGTGAGTTCTTGCGGTCAAGCACAGGTTCGGAAGGTTACAAGTTTAGGTTATGGGCCCTGTGTACTTGGATGTACTGTACATGGCTTAATATTTGAGACAAGCAATGTGTTACCCATCTCAGGGAGTCAGTCGTCACAGAGGCATACGTGGGCAAATAAAGTCACACAGAGCTCCGTGCCGAAATGGCCACTCAAGTGCATATTTTTCGCCCCGGAGGCAAACTTCCCAGCATCGGGTGGGATGGCTGAGACCTCGCCCCTTTGGGAAGCAAAGCAAAACGTTTTGAATGAATAAAGGGTACATCAAAACATAAAAACCAAGACAAGTGTTTTTGTTTAAATTTTCTTTCACATTGCTTTTTCCTAATTTTACTCATTTGACTGTCCGATACATTGAAAAAAAATGCTTGATACCTGAGATGATGGAAATACTCAAGTATTTATTCTCGTACTTTACATACTCTCATAGTGCTTGTTTTTTTATTGTTTATTGAACATAAAAACATTTACAGTAATAAATTGACAGAAAGTAAAGGTAACTAAAATAGTCAAAAAGGAAAAGAAAACAGTCATCATACAACACAATTATATGTGCAAAGGAGGAAGAAGAAGTAAAAAACTCATCTAGTCCTACCCCATGTTATGTATTAAAATATAAATAGGTCATTTTTTATATCAGTCAGAAAAGAAAAGGAAAAGTCTGCATTAGAACAAATGATTCACCCTTATCTGAGCTTTACTTATCTATTTTTACAACTTTTGGTTTGTATCAGGATTATATACATACTATGTGTCAATTATCTCTTGTATTCATAATGGATATTGCAGTACATTACTACATTTATAAACTTAATTATGATTTTTTTATTAGATTTATTGTTTCGAAATGACACCTTAACTCTGATTGATGCCAGGTTTTTTTGTACTACAGTATTCTCTTGAGTTAGTTTTTTAACTCAGGAAGTGAATTACTCATTTTCGGGTCCGTTTCTAAATTATTCCACAGATTAACACCTATTACAGATACACTCCTTTGATTGATGTTAATCCTTGTTTTGGATTGTTTTGTATAAATTGGTCCCCCTTAAATCATAGCAGCTTTCTCGAATTTTGAAAAACTTCAGGATGTTTTGGCAGAGCAGGTTATTGTGTGCTTTTTACATTAATTGGGCAATTTTTGAAGTCAACCAGGTCATAAAATTTCATTGTGTTTAATTTGATGGTGGGTTCTGTATATTTAGATCTATTGATAATTCTGATTGCTTTTTTTTTTGGAGTCGTTTTAAAACGGCTAGTGTGTTTGTTTTATAGGCGTTTCCCCATATTTCCACACAGTTGGTCATATATAATTGTAATAATGATGAGTGTACAAAGATCTCTTATTCAGCACATCCTTGGTTTTTCTAGATGATCCCTGTGGTTTTGGATATTTGTCTTTTTATGGCTTCCAACATAGTTTTGAATCTATTAGTTACCCGAGAAACTTGGTTTCATGAGCTCTTTCTATTTCAATCGAGTTTGCCATAATTTTAACTTGGTTAACTTGCAAGTGTGCATAGTGTCCACAGAAGTTTTTGGTTCCATTTTAAAATACACTGAACATTTACAGCTAAAAATATGAAGTCCCGCATTATCACCTTCAGTTTTAGTTGCACCCTCATTTCTAAACGTGTCGGGAATGCTGGTACAAGCTGCAAAGTTGACTGTACTATCATCTTAAAATCTTTTTCAGTTTATATGGACTTTAAAATATTCAGGCAGTAAGCTAATCATGGTTATATGCAAAATAGGAGCAGCCACTTGCTGGTGCAATATAGAAATGATCCGATTAGTTGACTAATTGCAATTGCTAGTCATCTAGCAAAATAATTGTTTGTGGCAGCCCGAGGTGAGTTTTCTTTTTTTTATTGCATAGTCTACATGCATAACATATGCCAGGGAATGCAGAAAATGTTAGCATATGTGACTGTGGTTATGTGTGTGTGTGTGTGCGTGTGTGGAATTCTGTCATTCTAAAACATCATAACATGAAAGAATGGACTGCTCAACTTTGTTCAATTAACAGGGTTGGTATCAGCTTGACAACTGATGACATGTTACTGTCTTTCTAGATCCAAATCAGTAAAAGAGATGACCCTCGTCTTGTCCATGAATCCTTTCTTTGAGCCAGAGGGAGAAACTCCCCGCCCAACTTATCAACCGATCTGGAAAACGGAGCGCTGGAGTAAGACCTGCCAGTCAAACACCGCCTCGCCAGGCCACACGGAACACAGATTGAAACCGGGTAAACACATCAACTGCTGTTTGTTCATATTGTCCCTTTTTTAACTTCACCATTGCCATGCCAACTTGTCCCGATGCGAATGATTTATGATGTTTGCTTTTTGTCAATGAAATGATCCAAATGTTGTTTTGTTTTGCTTTTTAAGTCAAGTCACTCTTTGAATTTTGAATGACAAGAAAATTAATAGTTTAGCGCTACACTCAAGTCACAAACTCATTTTGGAATCAATTATCATATTGATTATGCAATCAGCCACTGTTGTGTCCCAATTCCCTTGGCATGTCCAGTGTCTGTTGATTAAACTTATATACACTTCACCGTCAACATATAAACTAACCACATTCCTACAAGTATATAATGATTCTCGAAACAATTCTGTTTTTTTTTCTCTAGAACCACCCTTTCGACGACTTCCTGACCATGTGTCAATGTCAAGAATTGCATACTTCAAGAGGAAGTTTGTTGATGATGATGAAGCTTCATTCAGTTTTAGGACGTACTGCCAAACTGTAAGTATTGGATGATATTTTCGACTTTCATGATTGATTCAGTTATCAAAACAACATAGAGGGCATAATTTCCATGCCCGGTGCACGTGTAATGCAAAGCACGGTCTCAATGTGGGCATGGATGGAGTATTCTTTTGTTTTGGGGGTGGGGGGTTGTTTTGTTTAGTTTTTTTTCCGGTATTTTCGTAGACACACACAGTTAAAAACTGGTGTTTTGCGCCGTTGTGGGAGTTAACACTGCTGACTTTCTTCCCAGCCAATGGAAGCGGCTCCTTTTCATTCCTTTTAAATTCTGCGCTTGGCCTACATGGCGGAAGCATAAATGGATTTGCTGGAGTCCATGCAGGTGATAGACTCACACAAACTTATTTTCATTAATTTGGTTAATATAAATTTGGCCTTTATGGAGTGGGCACTTGAAGGTCGCATTCCACCCCCAATTATGTGTTCTTTTGCTACATCGCTACATAGCAAATGAACGTGGCATCTACACCGATTGCTCGACTTTTCCACGTCCAGTGTGGCAACCGACGTTGACATACAATTCAGCGTTCGCAGCGGTGTCGATGTTCATTTTGCAGCGGCAGGTGCGGCTGCACACTTCGCGAGCGTACTTAGCAATGCGCTTTGAGAGTAGTTATGCTGTCGTGGACCAAGCTAAACGTTGCTCTTTATGTGCTTTGTGGTGAATGTGGCTGTGGTGTGTCAAGATGAAAGAGGAAAGGAGAAAAGGAATATTTCAGATTTCGGGCAGAATGGACATACAAGCTTGAATGTTGGCTCAAGGGGGATTTCCCCCATCCTGTGGCCCCTTCACAAGTTTCTTATTTTCCCCTGATGGGTTAAGTTTTTTGGAGTTTTTCGTTGCCCTCCCATGCATGTTGTTAATATTTGACAGCTGTGGGAATGTGAAGCCCTTCGAGCCTTTTCTGTGATTAAGGGTGATATAAATAAATTCCTTTAAACCACATACCGAGGGTATTTCGTTGGGGTCGGAAGTGGGATGTATTGAGGAATGGGAGCTGTCAATTTGCTCTTGGCCCTTCCTTGGTTACAGATTCTTTTATCTCTCTATAAGGTGGAAGAAGACCCAACACCACGTAGTCTTTTCTTCAGTTTATCGCAACGCAACACAAATCGATTCGGGCTCCTGTGAGTCTCAGATTTCATCAGGAAGCCCCGAAGAAACACATTCATGAGATTATATAGAGACAATATGATAATGAGAGGCGGGGAGGTACGCCTCTCATGCAAATCCCGAAACAAAGAAAGTAACATGTCCTCTGACCCGGTGCGGCCGGAGGAAGCCAGGAGCGATGAGGTGAGACCAGACCACCACTACCCCCCATTTGGTGCGATGGCAGGAACACAGACACCTGAGATAACAGCTCCTCTAAAACATGTCCCGTGGAGGGGGGCCCCAGAAGTGGTGGGGGTCGAGGGCACTAAAGTTGATTGTAATAACATTGAGCAGGAAATACCTTCTGGTCACAGATCTTGAGATTAGGGTTCCTCTTTGAGGGCACTTGAGAGCCTTCAGGGACTTATATGAGGTGGTGGAGGCAAGAAAGCCCTTGGGGGGCTGTTAATTAACCAAAGGGAAATGGGCTCTAAACTTCACAGTACATTCTTTAACTACTTCAGCAGATTCTCAGGAGACAGACTAGTGTCAATAGTTCTCATACCAAGATGAAATTCAACAATGTTCTACTACTACTTCTAGCGGAATAATTCCTTAACAGATGCCACTCGCACTTCAGGAGATTCAGGACTTCATCGTAAGTATCCATCCATCCATTTTCCGATCTGCTTTATCCTCATAAGGGTCGCGGGGCTTGCTGGAGCCTATCCCAGCTGTCTTCGGGTAGTAGGCGGGGGACACCCTGAACCGGTTGCCAGCCCATCGCAGAGCACACAGAGACGAACAACCACTCGCGCCCACACTCATACAAAAAAAAAACAAAATCTGGAGGTGGGACTCTTTGGCAAACGCCTGGAGGCCGGGCCTACACCCAAGGGGGTGGCCGGGCTCAGCCCGTAGAGGCAACGTGTGGGTCCCCCTTCTCATGGTCTCACCACCCGTGGGAGGGGTCAAAAGAGTCGGGTGCAATGCGAGCTGGGCGGCAGCCAAAGGCGGGGACTCTGGCAGTCCGATCCTCGGCTGCAGAAGCTAGCTCTTGGGACATGGAATGTCACCTCTGGCAGGGAAGGAGCCCGAGCTGGTGTGTGAGGCAGAGAAGTACCGACTGGATATAGTCGGACTTGCCTCCACACACAGCCTGGGTTCTGGTACCAGTTCTCTCGAGAGGGGTTGGACTCTCTTCCACTCTGGAGTTGCTCACGGTGAGAGGCGCAGAGCAGGTGTCGGCATGCTCATTGCCCCCCGGCTCAGTGCCTGTACATTGGGGTTCACACCGGTAGATGAGAGGGTTGCCTCCCTCCGCCTTCGGGTGGGGGGACATTTCCTGACTGTTGTTTGTGCATATGCACCAAACAGCAGCTCAGCATACCCTCCCTTTTTGGAGTCCTTGGAGGGTGTGCTGGAGAGTACTCCTGCTGGGGACTCCCTTGTTCTGCTGGGGGACTTCAATGCTCACGTGGGCAATGACAGTGAGACCTGGAGGGGCGTGTTCGGGAGGAACGGCCCCTCCGATCAGAACTCGAGTGGTGTTTTGTTATTGGACTGTCACGGACTGTCCATAACGAACACCTTGTTCAAACATAAGGGTGTCCATATGTGCACTTGGCACCAGGACACCCTAGGCCGTTGTTCGATGATCGACTTTGTGGTTGTATCATCGGATTTGCGGCCGCATGTTTTGGACACTCGGGCGAAGAGAGGGGCGGAGCCGTCAACTGATCACCACCTGGTGGTGAGTAGGCACCGTGGTGGGGGAAGATGCCGGTCCGTCCTGGCAAACCCAAACGGATTGTGAGGGTTTGTTGGGACCGTCTGGCGGATCCCCTGTCAGGAGTTTCAACTCCCACCTCCGACAGCTTTTCCCATGTTCCGGGGGAGGCGGCGGACATTGAGTCTGAGTGGACCATGTTCCGTGCCTCTATTGTTGAGGTGGCCAATCTGAGTTGTGGCCGTAAGGTGGTTGGTGCCTGTCGTGGCGGCAACCCCCGTACTCGCTGGTGGACACCAGCAGTAAGAGATGCCGTCAAGCTGAAGAAGGAGTCCTATCAAGCCTTTATGGCCTGTGGACCCCAGAGGCAGCTGACGGGTATCAACTGGCCAAGCGGAACGCAGCTTCGGTGGTCGCAGAGGCAAAAACCCGAGCGTGGGAAGAGTTCGGTGAGGCCATGGAAGCCGACTTCCGGACGGCTTTGAGGAAATTCTGGTCCACCATCCGACATCTCAGGAGGGGGAAGCAGTGCACCACTAACACTGTGTACAGTGGGGATGGGGCGCTGCTGACTTCGACTCGGGACGTTGTAAACCGTTGGGCACAGTACTTCGAAGACCTCCTCAACTCCGCCAACACGTCTTCCTTGGGGGAAGCAGTGTCTGGGGACCCGGAGGTGGGCTCTCCTATCTCTGTGGTTGAAGTCACCGATGTGGTTAAAAATCTCCTCGGTGGCAGGGCCCCAGGGGTGGATGAGATCCGCCCGGAGTTCCTCAAGGCTCTAGATGTTGTGGGGCTGTCCTGGTTGACACGCCTCTGCAACGTTGCGTGGTCAACGGGGAGAGTGCCTCTGGATTGGCAGACCGGGGTGGTAGTCCCTCTTTTTAAAAAGGAGGGCCGGAGGGTGTGTTCCAACTACAGAGGGATCACACTCCTCAGTCTCCCTGGTGTAAGGTCTATTCAGGGGTGCTGGAGAGGAGGGCCCGTCAGGAAGTCGAGCCTCAGATTGAGGAGGAGCAGTGTGGTTTTCGTCCCGGCCGTGGAACAGTGGAGCAGCTCTACATCCTTAGCAGGGTCCTCGAGGGTATGTGGGAATTTGCCCAACCATTCTACATGTGTTTTGTGGACTTGGAGAAGGCTTTTGACCGTGTCCCTTGGGGAGTTCTGTGGGGGGTGCTTCGTGGGTATGGTGTACCGAACCACCTGATATGGGCTATTCGGTCACTATACCACCAATGTCAGAGTTTGGTTCACATTGCCGGCAGTAAGTCGGAATCGTTTCCAGTGAGGGTAGGACTCCGCCAAGGCTGCCCTTTGTCGCAGATTCTGTTCATAACCTTTATGGACAGAATTTCTAGGCGCAGCCAAATCGTTGAGGGGGTCCGTTTTGGGGGCCTCAGTATTGCATCCCTGCTTTTTGCAGATGATGTGGTGCTGTTGGCTCCTTCAAACGGGGCTCTCCAACTCTCACTGGAGCGTTTCGCAGCCGAGTGTGAAGCGGTTGGGATGAAAATCAGCACCTCCAAATCTGAAACCATGGTCCTCAGTCGGAAAAGGGTGGAGTGCCCCCTCTGGGTCGGGGAGGAGATCTTACCCCAAGTGGAGGAGTTCAAGTATCTTGGGGTCTTGTTCACGAGTGGGGGTAGGAGGGAGCGAGAGATTGACAGGCGGATCGGTGCAGCGTCTGCTGTGATGCGGACGTTGTATCGGTCTGTCGTGGTGAAGAAGGAGCTGAGCCAAAGGGCGCAGCTCTCAATTTTCCGGTTGATCTACGTTCCAACCCTCATCTATGGTCACGAGCAATGGGTCGTGACCGAAAGAACGATATCACAGATACTAGCGGCTGAAATGAGTTTTCTCCGCAGGGTGTCCGGGCTCTCCCTTAGAGATAAGGTGAGAAGCTCGGTCATCCGGGAGGGGCCCAGAGTCGAGCCGCTTCTCCTCCACATCGAGAGGAGCCAGATGAGGTGGCTTGGGCATCTGATTCTGATGCCTCCTGAACGCCTCCCTGGTCAGGAGTTCCGGGCATGTCCCACCGGGAGGAGACCCCGAGGAAGACACAGGACACGCTCGAGAGACTATGTCACCCAGCTGGCCTGGGAACGGCTCGGGATCCTCCGGGGAGAGCTGGAAGAAGTAGCTAGGGAGAGGGAAGTCTGGGCTTCCGTGCTAAAGCTATTGCCCCCGCGACCTGGCCCTGGATAAGCGAAGATGGATGGATGGATGGATGGATGAAAAAAAATGTAAATCTTTTTTTTGCATGGAAAATTAATCAAGGGGGATACATAGATGTGATGGCCCTTAAGCCACTAGTTGCCCATCTGTGATGTAAAACTATCAAGTGAACAACTAAAGCATTTCATTTTTGTGTGACTTTCAAATTTGTTTATTGTTTTAACTATTGATCTTTCCCTGATTGCCAACTGTCCCTCAGGTGGCCCCGGTTTTGGAGGAACGGGCCCACGTTCTGCGTCTCTCGCTGGAGAAAATGCGCTTCATTGATGACCCTGAGGTTTTCCTGCGACGCTCCGTTCTTGTTAACAACCTCCTCCGCCGTTTACGAACTGACATTCTGCTCCAGAGCACTGAATGGTGCTTCTCTCCCAACCCAGTTTTTACCAGTTTCTTACCCCAAACCTTGAACTCCACACAACAGGGACTCAACAGATCCGTACCCACACAGATGTGCTTAGCACCCCAAGTCGGACCACCCTTTCGTAAGCGGTTCCGAATTGTCCGTGCAGGACAAGGGGACCTCAGCGATGACTGCGCCCAGACATGTTGCTGCATCTATGCTGCAGCGGCAGCTGCAGGACACTACCTTCATCTCCCTTTCTCCATGTACAATACAGAATTGCCCACGCCACACTCATCCTCTTTTCAAATATCTAGCCATCCTAAGTTAGGACTGACTGTCATAGAAGGGACTGATGATGAGGATGAAGAAGAAGAAGAGGAAGAGGATGAAAATGAGGAAGAGGAAGAGGAGGAGGAAGAGGTTGGCGAAAGGAGACATGCGGGACATTCTACCGACTGGCTTGGAGTGACGTCAAGGCAGACAAGTCGGACAAGAACCATGCAATGCCCCGCTCACAGCGGCACACAAGCAGATAACTGCCTGTCAGATCGTGTGGAAGAGCAGCAGGAGATTGAGCTAGAAGAGGAGGCCCGCGGCATCCCACCTCGTGAGTGGGATTCTGATCCTGAAGAACTCCTCAAGCGTCACTGTCGGCAGCGTCTGGGTCACAGACGATGACAATTGGGTCCCATACAAGTCTTGGAGACTATAAACGTAGACATGACAACTTCTTTTGTAGTACTTTATTGGTAATGCCAAGCTAACTGATATTTCATGATGAAAGAAAGAGGAGACTGACCATACATTTGGTAGCGTGACGTTTGTTTAAATTTTAAGTCAACTAAAATTAGGGGTGTTCACACGCCACATATATGCTCCGGTGCTGCACCGATGAATTTGTTGGGATATATTTTACACCGCTCCGGTTTCCTCCCACATTCCAAAAACATGCGTGGCAGGCTGATTGAACACTCTAAATTGTCCCTAGGTGTGAGTGTGAGTGTGAATGGTTGTTCGTTTCTGTGTGCCCTGCGATTGGCTGGCAACCGATTCAGGGTGTCCCCCGCCTACTGCCCGAAGACAGCTGGGATAGGCTCCAGCACCCCCCGCGACCCTAATGAGGATCAAGCGGCTTGGAAGATGAATGAATGAATGAATGAATATTTTACACCGGAGCAAATTTTGTGGAGCGGTCGCATATACAAAGCCGCGGAGCGTGTTAACTCCGTAGCACCGGTGCAGCCCCACACGGCGGTCACACGGTAGTGTCTTTCAGCGGAGCAAAACAATACAAAACAAAGAGCTGTCGTGTTGGTTCTTTTTAAAACATACACAACTCCAACAACGACTGTACAGGCACGTCCTTCTCCTTCTCTGTCTCTGTGCCTTCTGCTCGAGAGGCGTTCAATGACCGCCCCCGAAAACGTAAATCAACGATGACTTCAATGACACTCAGACATATTATGCGCCAAACAGAAAATCAAGAGAGGAAATCACAAAATAAATTCTATGGGGGGTTGGGGGGTGAACACACAACAAAGGAACAAACTACACAAACAACTCAGAGACAGTCCAGTCTCCTACAAAAGGAAAGATGATGTTTGGGGACTATCTGGGGCGGGGCTCCGTTCTAGTTGAGATGGTATAACCCAAGAGGCAAGCTGCCGCTTGCTACTGTTATTGCCAGCCATCATGTCTTGTGTCATTATTAAACAAACACATGACGGAAGTACAACTGAGCACGAAAGCAACGAATTGTCGCCGTATGTAATCAACTCTTCTCATGCGTAGTGAGGCTACTCACCGCCGCAAATGAGCATTTGCTCCGGAGCAAATTGTAGCGTTCCCACGTACCATTTTACATCGGAGCTGCCGCGCTAACGAGCATTTGCTCCGGAGCACATTTTTAAACCACCTCCCTGAGGTGGATTAAATTTGCTCGGGAGTAAGCTGTTTTCAGGGGATACACAGGTGTAACTTTGCACATGTGACCGCTCTACTGGGGTAGCACCGGTGCAGCACCGGAGCAAATGTTGCCGTGTGATCACCCCTGTTGAGTATTGCATTGTCTCCAAGACTCTTTTTGTTCTCCATAACATAGTACAAAGGTATCAAATGAAGCCGTGCAATCGTCTTACTTCAGGACCCTAAACAAGAGTATCTGGTTATGATTGTGTTCAGAATACTATGTAGCATTCCAAAACTTGACTTTGGGGGGGGGGGGGGGGGGGGGGGGGGTTACATGAAATGATGTACAGTATTCTGTTACTTCAACCTCCAACACCATCGTGTCTTCTTTATATTATACAGGCAACAATCTTAAGCATTGGCAATGTTAAAACATAAATCTAAGTGCCTTCGAGTTTTTACGCTTCATGTATTTTATGTTCATGTAATTGTTCCTAAAAGACTCGACACTGGCATTTTGTTGAATGCTGTGACTTCTTTCACATGTGGGTGCAATTATTACTAAATATATGCTCAAAATATATTCAGTTTTTTGTTTGTTGGTTTGTTTTTTGCCTGTCAACGATAACTCAGCACTGACCATTCACAAACTTGAGCCAACTTGAGTAATGGCTTACTAAAGCCAAATTTGTATCTATTTCTCATGGATGTTTTACCAGTATTCTTTCTTGATTTGACCGAAAATGCAACATTGAAATCTCACGATGTATAGAGTCCGTTTTTCTTAGCTTTGTCTTCCCAAATATGCGTTTTTGTGTTACGTATTTTTACATATCAACTGATGGGAAAATGAGACTTCAAAATTCTTCATGAACCAGTTTTTTGAGTCCTCGAAATGGCACTCTCTTTTCAACAAAGGGCTGAATACACATTGACTTGCCATTTCTTAAACCCCTTTCTTTAAACCAACAGCGGCATCTACATGAGTGGAAAAAATAGAACTGGTTTATGAAGCTAATATGAAACCGCCTCATTTGTCCATCACTTCATACATTATAATACCTTAGCAAAATAAAGAATTATTGCAATGTCACATTTTAATCAATCAACAGTCGTTTGGCATTGAAGAAAGTCACCATACTGTACATAAATCCTGAGATCCATGCTAATAGGTGTCTCAATAAATCCTTCAATTATCTTTCTTTATTTCTTTTTTTTTTTTTGCCAATAAGTAAAATCTACATATCCTGGAAGCTAGAAGTTGCATTTTAGGTCCCATCGGAGCACAGAAGTGAAGAACGATTATTCAATGACCAATCAGTGGACAGAAGCGGGTCTAACGCCATTCCTAGACACTTCAAACAAAAGATACAGTGCCTACAAAAGCATTGAAATGCAAAAAATGAACACTCTCTCCATTGTTTACTATACAGTAGCTACAGAAGAGGTTTGAGTGTCGAGTGTCCAGAAAAGCGGCAAATCAATGTGATTTTATGACTTATTATTATAAGTATTTGGACAGTGTGACAAGGTTTTTATTTGATTTTACAACAGCAGAATTGATACAAAATGAAGCCCTCATTATGTGAGTGAAGGGCGGCCCGGTAGTCCAGTGGTTAGCACGTCGGCTTCACAGTGCAGAGGTACCGGGTTCGATTCCAGCTCCGGCCTCCCTGTGTGGAGTTTGCATTTCTCCCCGGGCCTGCGTGGGTTTTCTCCGGGTGCTCCGGTTTCCTCCCACATTCCAAAAACATGCGTGGCAGGCTGATTTGATTGAACACTCACTAGGTGTGAGTGTGAGCGTGGATGGTTGTTTGTCTCTGTGTGCCCTGTGATTGGCTGGCAACCGATTCAGGGTGTCCCCCGCTTACTGCCCGAAGATAGCTGGGATAGGCTCCAGGACCCCCCGCGACCCTAGTGAGGATCAAGCGGCTCGGAAGATGAATTATGTGAATGAAACAACCATCCAGCCATTCATTTTCCTATCCGCTTTGTCCTCACAAGAATCGCGGGGGTGTTGAAGCCTATCTCAGTCGTCTTTGGGCAGTACGCGGGGGATACCCTGAACCGGTTGCAAGCCAATCACAGGACACACAGAGACGAACAACCATACGCGCTCACACTCACACCTAAGGACAATTTTGACTGTTCTAATCACCTGTCACTCATGTTTTTGGAATTTGGGAGGAAACCGGAATACCCAGAGAAAATTACGCGTACAACATGTAAACTCCACACAGGAAGGCCGGGCCGTAATCGAACCCTGTACTTCTGGACTGTGAGGCCAATGTGCTAACCGGTCACCCACTGGGTCGCCTCTGACTGAAACGTGAACATTAAATTTAATTTAAGATGTTTCACAAAAATATGGTATCTGCCATTTAGGATTCAAAGCCATTTCATGGGATGTTGCTTTTCAGGGTCTCAATTTTTGGACAACTGATAATTGTACATATAAGCTATATTTATAATACATGATGTGTGTGTGACTACTGATGATGCATATTGTGATAATTTGACAACAAAAGCGTAGGACTTTTCCTCTCACATTCAGCCAAATGCTAAAAAAATTAAAGCACAGCAACTCACGGTGAACATGAATAATGACCCTAAGCATACTGTGAAAACAACACATTTTTAAAAGCAAAGAAGATGACTATTTCCCAATTTCCAACCGGCTAGTTCATCTCTCTCCAACGGAGCAACAGCATACCATTAACCAGAATTTGATGCCGTCACTGAGCCCAAAGTATTAAAAGTTATTATGCTGGAGTTACTCCTGATAAAATGGTCAGAATTCCTAAATGGCAATAATTCTATTTTTGCAAAACCTCTTAGACTGAACCAAGCATTTGCGAGAGGAGCAAGGATGCTGCCATAGTCGCAGTTTGATCAGAACATTTGTGCACTAGGAGAAGACCAAAACATTCGCTCTTTTGTGGCCAAAGCCTGGGGAGACACTGTCTGCTTGTTGTCACTTTTCTATTCACTTTTACCGGCAGGGCCCGGTCACCTTTTTGAATCGATTGCCACATAATATTGAGCCACCTTGCATCCCCGTCTCCGCCATTTTCCAGTTGTACTGCCAAGCTGAACAAAATGATGAAAGATGGAAAGATGAAAGCTTTTGGAATCTTCTGTTGTTCTATCAGGATCATCATCATAAGAATCCTTCTTAGTCTGTCATAAACATGCTACAGATTATCACAAAATGATCAGTCGTCACTATTGATAAATAGCTCATACTGTGTCTTTCCGCTTTGATTCAGTTACCTCGTTCAACCTGTTTTGTTTCACACTTTGTGCGCATCTTACAGTCGGAAGGATCCACAAAAGTATGATGAAAGATGCACTATAATTAGCATTCACAGTGTGATTTCAGGATTTGCGTGTTTTTTTTTCATCTCTGAGCTTATTTCCAAGTTTTTTTTTTCAAGCAACATAAATAATAGATATGAGGAACAGATCTTACTTTGCAAAACAATCTCCCAATTAGTTTGACAGGTACTGTATGAGATGTGTTTGTTAAAGTGAGCTTTTCTTGCTTGTTACCTGCCATTCATCCACTGTTCAAATAACACAACACTAGTGATTATTTTGGCATGCGTCTCTTAGAAATTGAGGAGTGCAGTACCAGCCAGTTGTCCCCCGCATTCCCGCACCCCCAATACAAACACACGCGCACACACACCTTTTCTCCAGCATCGAAATCCAGTGATTATCAGTGATATTTTTATTTATGAAATAATTTGACAAATCTGTTTTTGAAGTAAAAAAAAGAAGTGTAAGAGTCCACGTACTCTCGTACCTTTTGGTAATGTGCTGTGAAGTGTGAAATAAAAACTTGAGAGAAACAAAATGCCCTCTTTTTCGATATCAAAGCATGTTAAATTAATCCTCGAGAAGCTTTCAGATAAAGTACAATGAGTGCCGACACAGCCATGTCATTTCTCAACAATATTCCTCGAAGCATGAGACATGTATCCCTGACGTCTCATGCAAATTACGAGTCCAAGAAGGGCTCAATTCTGAAAGCTTCTCCAACTTGTTGTGTTGTGACTGTTAAAAATACTCTTATCTATCGGTGCAATGGGAGCTCGCTGACATTGGACAGTGAAATGTTCCTTTGATCCAGTAATAGTGCTCAGCATGCCTGCCCTAATTACTGGATTATTGCTGAAACTGTGTAGATCCTGTATGACATTAATGCAGATTTCTTGAAATCCGCTAAGCCATTGTGAAACATATTTTACACTGTGTGTGTGTGTGTGTGTGTGTGTGTGTGTGTGTGTGTGTGTGTGTGTGTGTGTGTGTGTGTGTGTGTGTGTGTGAGCATGCGTGCGCGTATATAGTGCTAAAGTCACAGCTCTGGTGTGAACATGTTGACAGCTGTGATGTAAGGTGAGGATGCTCAATCATCTATTCACGACACTTTTGCCGCAGGGGTGTTTTCATCCTGCCTCTCAAGCCTGACGCCATCTTTTTTTGCTCCGACCTCAGATCCTCGTTTCTTTGTCTCCCATGTCGCTGCACAATTAAGCTATTATTAGATCAACCTGCAACAACATTTGGACCTCTCTACAAAATTCAAAGGGATCCAGTGCAAGAATTGTGTCATGAAAAAGTAGCCTTTGTGAAGAAAGTAATGGCCAGTGTCGATTGACACTATGAGAGTTTGAGGTTGGGTTGTGCAAATTAAAACATTGTGGCTGCATTAGATTGAGAAGCACTTCTATTAGTGTATTTTCTGCACGATAAGGCACTTTGGAGGATAAGGTGCACCTTCAATGAATGATCTATTTTAGAATTGCTTTCACATTATGAGGCACATAGAAGAGAAGCTACAAAAGTGGCTGCAGTTGTGTTATGCATCCACTAGATGGAGCGACACTAAAAGAAATACAATACAATACAGCTTTATTGATGATGATGATGATGCTTGCTGCCCTGCATGTTTTCCAAGTCTCCCTGCTGCAACACACCTGATTCAAATGATCAGATCACCAGCAAGCTCTGCAGAAGCCTGACAGTGAACCTGTTCATTT
The DNA here is from genome assembly GCF_025434085.1 of Hippocampus zosterae. NCBI lineage: Eukaryota > Metazoa > Chordata > Actinopteri > Syngnathiformes > Syngnathidae > Hippocampus > Hippocampus zosterae. The sequence goes on along the minus strand of NC_067464.1, from coordinate 20,878,873 downwards.
GAATCAGGTGTGTTGCAACAGGGAGACTTGGAAAACATGCAGGGCAGCGGCCCTCCGGGACCTGAGTTTGACACCTATGCTCAAATGGTTTGTACGTGATGCATTGCATCTGCACGTGACGTAAAACAACAACTCAATGACAACTCGCCGCACTCAAACAAATGCGGACCGGAGGTACAGCTTTGCCGGGAACATGTCCATGTCCTCTCCCAGCTGAGTACCATTAGCGAGGAGGTTTGTAGGAAGAAAACCCAGACAACCATCGCACATCTCAGGTGGTACGTGGACACTATTCTGAAACAACTTCTTTTGAAATGCACTGCGAACTTTGTGAACCCAACCAAATTGCGGACAGCTCATGTTTTTCACAAAATGGCCGTCTCACTTGAAAAAAGCATATTGAAGTTAGCTGAAAGTTTAGATGTAAACTTCAGACATTTGTTGTGAGTTTAATTTATGACTATATCTAAGATACAAGTACAATGCTAATGGTACAGGTAGCATGTTTGCTATGGCTGGGGACTTAGCAGATGTGCTGTGGTTTGTTGGCAAACAACAGGCTGTGATTTAATGTTACAAGCTCATTTGGTGGGTTGTGTGATATTTGAAATTGGACTTTATTCAAATCTGAATTTATAGATATCTGTTCGATATTTGAAGTGATATTATTGCTATGTGCAATATTTGTCAAGAACACTCCTTTTGGCTCGTTTTTGTCAATTTACACCTGTGGCGCTCACACATCCCAAGTTTGGAAGCACACTTAACTTCCAATAAACGTTAGTGATGATGCACCATTGAAGCTGCACTTTTTGTATTGTAGTATCGTAGTGATTATACTTTGTATCTTCCGCTCCATGAAACACACGTTGCAATTTAATGTATTTGGCCTCCTAAATGTGATCATTTCTAATGGGCATATATGTATCTGAAACAGGTAGACTTCAATGCGACATTTTAATAAAATGTTACAATCATAAGGGCCTTTATTTAAAAAAAAAGGCCGGGGTGTACAGTAAATGTAAATAATGTCAATTAAAAAAAAAGTCTAATCGAAAGCTTTGGGGTGGTGTGGATTCATTCATTTGACGAATCCAGATTCCACCAATTTGTGAGATTAATTAGGGCGCCTAGAAGATATTGAGAATAATATCTTTGACTTACTTCGACGAGAGTATTTTAAATTCCCAATAATTGATACTTCTGCTTGAATAATAAATGTGAATACTTAGGACACCACTGCATGTGAAGTCCTAAAGAAGTCCATTCTTGGACCACTTCTATATAAAGTCGACATGCTGGCCCTTGCTGAGATTTTAGGGCATCCCAACATCTTTCATCATATTTATACAGATGACACGCATCTTTATAATATAAGGCTCATTGCATGACTAGAGTCTCTGACTTTTATTAAGCGTACAAATTCATCAAATTAATGAGTGGATGGACCAGAATTTTCTCTCGCTCAATCCAGAGAAGACAGGAAGTGATTTGTTGCCCCAAAACTGAAAGGTCCAACATCAGTATTCGCCTTTACTCAATGTCATTGAAAGCTACAAATCAAAACCTAGATTTGGTTGAAATTATTGACGCAGACGTCAACCTCTTTCTATAACCACTTGAAAGCAGCGCAAATTAAGGGGTTTTTGTCTCAACGAGACACCGAAAAAAAAATTCTGCTTTTTTTTCCCCCCCAATAGACGAGGTTACTGTAATCGTGTCTTCAAATCACTACACACGCTTCTTTTGAGTCAAAGAATAGATTTTAAACTCTGACGTAAAAGTAGTATAAAGGAACTTTTTGTGAAAGTGAGACTTATACGATGCTAAGGGTGCAGCGTGCACAAACACAAAAATATATCAGATTAATAACATGCGCACAGACACACAAATGGTTTGTATCGTTCCCCCCCCGACCCACCTCTCGAGTTGGGACCAGTCCGCGAGCTATCCGTCGACGTACTGGGCACCCCTGTTCTAGATGTTTCTTTGATGATTTTTTTTCCCAATGTTTAAATATTTTGTTTCGCTTTCTCTAATGCTTTTCATGTTTATCGGAAGCATTTTGAATTGTTTTGTACATGAACTGTGCGATACAAATCAACTGGCCTTGCCTTTTTTTCATTCCAAGTTTGCCGTGATATGATGTGAAAATCACAAAGATGGACCAATAAAGTACTTGGGCCATGAGACGAAGGAAAGGCGAACCCCAACTGTCCGTGACAGCATGTGCGTGAGCATGAGAAAATCACGTGTGAATACCATATGGGATCTTGCCAAATAAAACACTCGTACGAGCAGACATCGCCAAGTAAGTGCTGAGGAAAGGAGAGCTGTCATTTGTCAACAAAGAACTTTGGGCAGATCACTGTTGCCATGGGAACTGTCTGTTGCCGAGGACTGGTTTTGCATCACAAGGTCCTCAAATAGGCTCGAAAGGCTCAGAAATCCCCCTCCTCCATCTCACCTCTGTCTCCAACACATTTGGAACTTATTGCCAGGACTTTATTTCTTTTCAGCGCTTTTCTTCCTTCTTAAGATGGTTCCCACCGAAGAGAATTCACTCATCATCTTTCGTAAAGAAATAAATATTGTAAATTTAGACAGAGCGTCATGATTTTTCGGAACTCAAATTCACAACTGTACTGTATTTTTCGCCCCGCTACTGCAAGTCAAGACCAACAGGGTGATCCCAGGATCGGTTAGATTGATCTTACATAACAATCTGATTCTGATGCTTCTAGGTCTCTCCCGCCGATATAATGCTCCTGTAGTTTCCGACCAGTCAGACGCTGTTCGTCTTTGATAAAACACGTCCATTGTGTTGAAGCGTTGACTGTGAAACCCGCTGCCGCAACCCAGACAAGCTCGCTCTGACACTTTTATTTACCATGCAATCCTCTCAGCTGCTTCAGAAAATCCCAGAGAGACGCGACAAAACCAATGATGTATTCTGAACACTTAGGAGCTTATTCTATTGAATGATATCTGACAAAAGTGTTCAGCATTTTTTCCTGTATGACCCCTTGATATATTTTTTTTGGATGGATTTCTTCAAAATGGTTGACCCAGTTTACAGCTCTGCACAAAAATGGCCACCATAAGATTTGTTGTTTTAGCAGTGCTAAAATGTCACAGTCTAATGAAATCATCAATGTCCCAATAATTACTTTGGAATGTGAGATGAACTTTGTTCGCCTAAAATTATTGTTACACCCAACCGTTAGACTTCGAAAATGTCCAAGCACAGTGAAGTATTGCCCGACTAGTGAACACTTTTTCTGGGTTTCACATTTACGTAAAATCAAAACGCCTCATGGCCCGAGGGGCAAATGACGAGGACGCTGCATAGACACAACTCTATCTACACAAATGGACACATTCAATCGAGGTCCCTCTTAGCCAATGGGATGCCAGAAAGATGCTTGGTAATGGCCAATGGCAGAACAGCTATAAGTATGTTGCGTTCAGAAAACTTGGAGCTGCGAGTAGCAGCCCAGACTGTATTTTTACCTTTCGTATCTTGAAATTTCTTTTGGAACCAGAAGCAATATTTCCTGGTTGAGGTGTTTCGTAACTTGAAAATTTAGTCTGAAGAGATGTTCCTGAAGTAGAGGTACCACTGTATTTGATTGAATATACCAAGTGCCAACAATCTTGAATTTGAAGGTGCCATAAGGAATTTAATGTTTCGTGTAGATGATTGACAAAAATGTCAATTTTCAGTGAAACTATTCCGATTTATTCATGCAGTTTAAGAGTGAGTCACTAAATTTCCGGGTAAGTCATTTAAACTTTGATTTACAAAGTGATTTCAGTGTGAAAGGGTGAATGAAATGTTCAATTTTCTTTACCTTATTATGGATTTTTACAAGCTGAGAGAAGGTTTACATTACAAAATTGAGTGTTGTAAAAAGGCCAGGTAGTTGCAGCTGTCAGGAATGTGTCAAACAGTCAAAGATATCTAGGTTACACACATACATACATCAAGTATATTTTGCCAACATATATCCTGGAGGAAAATGTTCTCAGAGTTATTATTGTAATTCATTTCTAATTGTACACACTGTCTAGTCCAGAAAAAAGGGTTAATCTGGATTTAGCCGAGCAAATGGGAAATAACCTTATAATGGATATTGACTGGTGGTATTTAACAATGGAAATGAAATACAAAAAGTTGGCATCTAAACCTATTACATTTTTAATTAAAATAAACGCGGACCGGTAGACGAGTGGTTAGCACGTCGACTTCACAGTGCAGAGGTACCAAGTTCAATTCTAGATTTGACCTTCCTGTGTGGAGTTTGCATGTTCTCCCCAGGCCTGCGTGGGTTTGCTCCGGGTCCTCCGGTTTCCTCCCACATTCCCAAAAAATACATGCGTGGCAGCCTGATTGAACACTCCAAATTGTCACTAGTTGTGAGTGTGAGCGTGGATGGTTGTTCGTCTCTGTGTGCCATGCGATTGGCTGGCAACGGGTTCAGGGTGTCCCTCGCCCCCTGCCCGAGGACAGCTGGGATACGCTCCAGCACCCCCCGCGACCCTTGTGAAGATGAAGCGGCTCGGAAAATGAATGAATGAATGAATGAAGACAGCTATTTGACACAATGTCAGTGTGCCATATGCATCCTCAAGCAATTTACACTATTGCTTGTTATACGAGTGTGCGCACATGTGCGTTTCCTATAACACGTGTAGACAGAGGAAGTTGACATGGTTGCACAAAAGTCAATTTTTTCTGTATACTGTATTAACTACCAAATTGGGAATGGCCTTTCAAAATTGGTTGACCAAGGTTATGAGACGTGGCGTAATGTCGATTTTTCTAAGTGCTCTTGCAGGGTGGATTTTTTTCAAACAATTCTGTACAATATGATTGTCTTCTTGGGTGAGCTGTGACCCCCAAAACCCCAAAATTTTGTCTTTCACATTCTTTCGTGTTGGTCAGTTTCCCTCAAAGTCAGCAAAGGATGTCCATTTCTTGATTGTCTTATTTGGCCCCCTCGCTTGCAAAAACCATTCATGTAAGAAGAAATGGGTTCAGTCTGAATTACACTGTGTGCCTCCAAGTAACACTAGACATCCACTGCATTCAAAATATGACATGCTCTCAGTCCAAATAATGACTTGGCACGGGCTGTGTTATGGAGTGGAAATTCCCATAGCAGCTGTTGAGTGTATGGTGTGACCAACTATTTTATGATAATGACGGTAAATGGTAACAATCCGTAAACTTGGCTTCGGGAGGGCTTTGTAATAGTCTCCAAACTATATGAAGAAAGTAGATATGGTACACAGACTACAGTGACCTTTAGTAACCTCCTCAAGAAACTATGCTACTTCTTGCATCGTGTGTGTCACGTTGTGCCCGAAGCGATAGAATGATCGCTTCGTGCACAACAAAATAAGGAAGTGGATCCCCGAAATAGCAGACACAAAAAGAGATTTTGTCAGATAACAAAAGGAGTCTTTAATAACGAACACAAAATACCTGACAGGGAGGATAACAAAAAACGCTGGTCAAAATAAGGACCAGGAATCGAATAAAGCGAACAACAGAAAACGCTTGCTGAAAACAAATGGCAAGGAAGGTCTGATTAGTCAATATAAAAATGTCATACGCAAGAGGAACAATGGCGCGTAATAACAGCCACAAGGTTAAGAGGCAACGAATAATCTGAATAGGAATTTGAGCGAGAGAGTATTGGCGCGGCGTGGAATTCTCCGGCAGTGAGTAGACTGTCAGAGCGTCCCAATAAAGGCATAGTAATCACTCATAAATGAGTAACAGGTGTGCAGGCGGTGGAGAGAAAGCCCGCCCCCTCCTGGCAAAGGAGGTCCACTTTGCTTACCAGAGGTCCAACAGTGGCAGGTGTGAAAGAAAAAGCTCCACACTGATATGCCACCTCACACATTTATACCCTTTGACCTCTGTTTTTTTGTGAACAATGTCAACCCTGCACTGTGTGCGATGTATCTGCGCTGGAGGCAGGTTGGACCTCATGTTAGTAATTTCCCAGGCCGGTGCATGCCTTCGCCGCTGTGGGAGTGATCACAGCCGACTTTGATCATGGCCAGTCAAAGTCGCCATTCTCATTCCTTTGAAAGGTAGCACACAGGCAGTCTAGCCTCCTAAGACCTGAACTCTTGCAAGGGATGCATTTTTGTCCACACATGTGGACGCCAGGTTGTAGGAGGCGAGACATGGCAGAGCACAGAAGCAATTTTGGACATGGGTTAAGTGAGCACTGGGGATCCAAAACATCTGTGCCATACAGTGGGCACTTGGAGACCACTTAACACACCTGATAATTTCTGTGCCCCTGTCACAGCTGTCATAGCCAATGGGATGATATTAAAAATGTAATAATGATAATAAAAATAGTGTCAATTGAATTGATTCCCGCTGCTGTCTTCTGCTCTACCGCTCCTGGATTGATGTAAGCAATGTTTGGCCGTTGTAGGTCTGAAGAGTTTTTCGCCTCGGCCGTGCAGCTCTCTAAAAGCTCTGCCAACTCTCTCAGCACCCAATTGTGCCTCCAATGGAAATGCCAGCGCGTCAGGGCAACATTACGACTTGAAAGGATGTGCTGGAGAGCTGTGTTGTCTTTGATGCACAGAGCGCACTTGCCCTACCTTCCGAACCATTGGGTGAGGTTCCAAGGACATAGAACGGTGTTGGACGCTGCCCTCAGGAGGAAACTGAGCCGTGAGTTCGGCAGATGTTGGTCCATGTTAAGACTATTGGTGGTATCCATCCAGCGAGTCCGAGCTCCCTGTTTCCCCTGGGACATGGATTTGATGAGGCAGTGGTCCTGCATCACTTGCGAGATCTCTTCCACGACTATGGTTTTCCTCTGCTACCTTGTGGCTTTGGACCACAACTGGAGTGGTTGGCCCCAGCCTAACTCTGCCCGGCTGACTTGGACTCTTTCCAGGGTCTCCTTGTGTGCAGCCTTCGAGATAGCTTGGTCCACTTCCTCCTGGGCCTTCCTCTTCCGCAGACCATCACCGCTGCACTCTTCACTGCTTCATCTCTGGACTGCCTCTGCTCCATTACTAGGCGAGTCTTCTCCTTCTGTATCTTGTGCTGTTGATCTTGGCGACAGATGAGGTAGATGGCTATGTAGCCTCTGTACCATCATCATGGTATATTGCAAGCCTGTCCTCTGTACATGCCCATTACATGTCCCTGCTTGTTTCCCGCGGGCACACAAATGGGTTGAGGAAAGAAAGAAGTATTTCCACTTCTTCCAGGGAAATGTTGCCGAGCCACCGTTTTTTTCTCCTGCTGCCCGTCCTCTCTTTTAAGTGTCTTTCAGACCCTTCCACCTTTTTCGGCATATGTCATGACCGTTGCTACACCGATAACAATCATTTACTTTGAACACATACATGGACTTGAATAAAATGTCGACGACGTAATATTCACCTCTTTTGTTTGAAATTAACCAAATAAGATCTGTTTGGTTATGTTGTTCTACTTCTTCCTTTCATAACTTTGCTGCTGTGAATCTGGAATTTCTCCATTGCGAGACTAATAAAGGTTTTCTTAATCTTAATCTTAATCTTAATAATAGTGTGTATAATAATAATGTTATTTATAAGCGCCTTTCAAGACACCCAAGGACACTTTACAATAACAAAAAACACAAAACAATATGGTTAAACATTAGGCGGCTCGGTCGTCGAGTGGGTAGCGTGTCGACTTCTCAGGGCAGAGGTCATTCCAGCTCCGGCTTCCCTGTGTGGAGTTTGCATGTTCTCCTTGGGCCCGCATGGGTTTTCTCCGGTTTCCTCCCACATTCCAAAAAAAATGTATGAACACTCCAAATTGTCACTGTGCCTTCCCAGCAGCATGCTTGTACCACCACTGGGAGGCTCATTGGGAGGAATGTCGGCGCGACTTGACTGTCGTCGCTGGACAGCCCCGGGGCGCTTGTGTTTTTTATGCCTGGAATGGCCAGCATTTTTCACAGCACCGATTTTTTAGCGGACATGTCTGCGCTGTTGAACAGTCTGCACTGGTGTGGTTAGATGGATGGCTTGTGGCGATGACGAGAGAAGAGTGTCGGCGTGGATGCGCGGTTGGAACTGAGAGTCGCCGCTTTGAATTGAAATGGATTTCCATGGGACAGGAGAAGTGAACCACTCTCTTTTTTTCAATGAGTTTGTTTACTTTCAAACTCAGCTTATAGCAGATGTGTGCACATTTTGAACATGACGTCTCCGATCCACTGGTGAAAGGACACTTTGATTCTCTCCTCTTTCATCTAGAACTGCTTCAAAGCACAAAGCCTATGCGGGGAAAATGGTTTAGATTGCATGAGTATCTGTGTTTTATGTTATGTGTTGTGTTATTTTGTTATTGTAAGTTAACTGTTTTGTAAAGCGCTTTGTTACAGCTGTTGTGAAAGTGCCATGTAAATAAAGCTGTATTGTATTGTATCAATTAAGTACACATTCATAGAAGTACCGGTGACACAAAACTAAAAGGATTAACACCTTTATTGCAGCATGCATTCGAATGGGATGCTGATAACAACAGAACTTCACCATGCAATTTAGAATCGGACCCGGAAGAAACGTACATTTTTCAAATCTTTGATTTGTCCTGCCTGTATTGTTCTGATTGTGTCTGTGCTTTATCTTAGGTTGCAGAAGATTGACCTGTTTCATGAAGCCCTTTTTGTGGATTGTGTGGTAAGCATTGGGCTTCCGGTCAGCCTCTTTGTGTCACAAACTTACGTGGTGATGATATGCTACATGAGATACAGTTGTGTTCATTTTACTATTAAAAATGAAAAAAAAAAAATCCCCACTTTTCTCGCACTTTTCTTTTGCCTTATCAGTCAGCGGAAGAAATAGCAACCCATCATATCATGTACACGTGGTTGCACTCGGAAATTTCTCCTGAGCCAGATCAACTGCACAAGTCCTTACATACAGTATGTCAATGTTTTCAAGACACTCAATACTGTATATACTTTTCAAATATTGTCTGAGGTTCCAAGATGACAGCAACTTTGAGGAAATATCTTATGCACACCCCATTTTCCAGTCTGTGTTTTAAAAGCACTTCAGAATAAATGTTCACTGTTTTTTCACCAATCTCTTTCAATTGCGCTCACCCTGTTTTTGTTTGATTTGGCCAATGATGTGCTGTGAAAGCGACCTTGGCCGTTAAAACCACTGTTTACTTCTTTGATTCTCAAGCAACGAAAAGTAGCCACATCTGGTAAAAATTTGTCCAATCTGTTTTGTGTATTAACTCACTTGTGTGGCTGTCTAGTACTAAAGTCTGACAGGATACCTCAGGGGCATGCGTGTCGCTAACCTCTCTTCTGCCCCCGCACCCAGCAATTTATTTATTTCAGTTTAAAACAATTAGGCATTAATACAGTGAAACTAGAAAAATCTGTCATTGTCTCATCGCATTATCCATCCATTTTCCGAACCGCTTGATCCTCACTAGGGTCGCGGGGGGTGCTGGAGCCTATCCCAGCCGTCTCCGGGCAGTAGGCGGGGGACACCCTGAATCAGTTGCCAGCCAATCACCGCATACGTATTTTGTGACTTATGACAATATTGAAGTACGTTTACAATTTCATATGGACCATGGATGAAATAGTGCGATCGTGATTTCGCAAGTGTCATGCAAACTCACTGTCAGCGGTCATTCATTCTGAATGGAGAGCTCACTCTCATTCAATGAGCTGCCTTTCCGAGTCAACGGTTTGTCGTCATCACTCTGAAGCTCTCCCGCGGCCACCCTAGGTCACGATCCCCAATAAATTTACAGTGAGGACCGCTTTACCCACATGGCCGGCTTTTTAGAACCACCCTGAGAGGGTCCTGAAAAGCGGTTCCACTGGAACCACTTGGCCCCGAAAAAGTTTAATGGAAAAGTGAACATCCAGGGTAGGCCTGAGCAAGGTGGTCTCGGTGTGGAGCTGAGCTCATGGAAAAGTGCCTTTTGAGCATTCCTGGAAAATGTCGTCTGGCTAATCAGAGTGCACCAAAAACGAATCGGCCATGCGACTGGTTACAAAGTGCGTTAGGAAACTAACTAACTCTCCGAACACACCCACTTCAGAGTAGTTCATGGGCATCAGGGGGAATTTCCGAACACGCCTAGGTTAGTTAATTAGCTGGCACTCCATCTCAGTAATGAATCGCTTTGTAATTAGAACACACACACACGCACATACAGAAATATCCAAGTCTACAATGGAGGGCGATTAGAAAAATGACCCCACAGTCCAATTCCTAACCAGCAACCACAACTCCGAAGTAACTTTGCGCAACAATTCCCCAATTGGGGAAAACATGAAGGTAGTGCGGGCATACTGTACTATTTGCGTATTTCTGTCACTTAGCAGTACACACGGATAGAGATATAACAACGTAAATACTCTACTTTCGGTCAAATTCATAGCTATACTGAATACACGTCTCTACCTCGCACCACTTGTGTGTATTATATATTTATTTTAAAAACACGAGAGAACCTCTCAAGTAAGTGAGGTTGTGAAAATCGATTTTCTTCTCAGCCCCCGCTTATTCCCGCGAGAGACAAAATCCTGCAGCCGTGAGACTTCGGGGAAGATACACAGAGCTGGGAATGTCTCCTTGCCATAGGAGGTGTTTAATTTTGAGGCTGAAACCCCACACATGGGAATTAGTTGCTGCAGACTCTCCAAAATATAATTCTAAAAGTAGGTGCAGACTTTTAAATATAATTTTGGGATTAAAAATCTGTTGTCTGTCTCTTATCTGAATGTTTACATCATCTTAAACAAAGTTGTTACTGGTGTAACCTGTTTTTTGACTATTTTGTGTGGATTTTTACAGTGCGGGTCAAAATGACCCACAACATAATCAATGTGATTTTTTTTCAACATAATATGAGGGTTAAATACATTCAGCCTATATTTGGGTCTTGGACAAAAAAGTACCGACTAAATTTGCCAGCTCTAACTTTAGTCTTGCCTGCAAAATCCAAAAAGTGTACTTTTACAAAGACAATAAAGATCAGTTGAATCCAAATTTCGAAACATGCCGTGATTACTTTGACTAGTTGGTTTGAACAAATTTGCCGCGGAGTGCTTATTATGCTATACCGCCCTCTTGTGCCCAATCTGTATTGTGCATCGTTTCTTCTTTCCTCCAGTGAACTACAGAGGATGTCCCAGAGAATAACCAATACAGTATTCTAAAAATATAAATAACACTATAAATGCATTGATAATTTTGTGAGAACTTGGACAGGGCTGTATAAGCACCACTTCACTCTTGACATGTCTCCTGACATGACGAATGTCCAGTCTGGTTCTCCATGTAGACCATAGGTATCAAACTCAAGTCCTGGAGGGCCGCTGTCCTGCATGTTTTCCAAATCTCCCTGTTGCAACACACCTGATTCACATGAACGGGTTCAATGTCAGGCCTCTGCAGAACTTGCTGATGATCTGATCATTTGAATCAGGTGTGTTGCAACAGGGAGACTTGGAAAACATGCAGGACAGCGACCCTCCAGGACCTGAGTTTGACACCTATGATGTAGACCAGGGGTGTCCAAAGTCGGTCCTCAAGGGCCGCTGTCCTGCCTGTTTTCCAGCACTCCCAGGAGCAACACACCTGATTCAAATAATCAGGATCATTCTAATGCTGCTTCACAGCTGGCTGATGAGCTGATCATCTGAATCAAGTGTGTTGCAGCTGAGAGAGCTGGAAAACAGGCAGGACGTTGGCCCTCCAGGCCCGGAGCTGGACATGCCTGATGTAGACTCTACACTCAACATTGTAGAGTGGAACAAAGGAGATGTACAGCAGCAGTCATATACTGTAATTGGGGACTATTTTAATTTTCATTCGTGTTTTGATTTTTGATCATTGTACTTTTACTTCATAACACCTTCATATGACATCATTGCTCATAAACCCCAATACACAGCCGCTAACTTCGTGAAATATTCCAATAAATATGCCTTTCTATAACTATAACATAACCTCAAACATAACTGAACAGATGGGCTCGCATAGTCAGCAGAACATACAAATGTGAAGCGGCTCTTCTACAACTTGAAAGGCAAATTAAAAAAAAAAGCACGCATACACACTGGCACAAAATGAAATATTTAATGTATTTTTATGCAACATCTAACAACTGAAAATCTTTTCAGAACCACCAACATAAGACTGTTGTGAAATGTTCTGTCGAAACGTCCCACACATTTCAACACGGACACGGATTTGCCCTGACGCCGTGAGACAAACGACTGGGGGCCAGTAGCCATGATGAGATTTTCTAGCTGTACTCTCTCATGCATTTTATTTTGCACGTTTAGGATCAACATAAGCCAAATAATTTCTCAACACGCGTTAATTTCTGTGGAAGGTGTAAATCAAAGACTGAGGAAAGTAAAAGACAAAATGAGAAAAAATCTTTGGTTGAAAGCAGGTTTGAAGACAATCGTGTGTTCAAACGTTACAGCACGTCCAAGTAATATGGAATTAAACAGCGGAGGACGCTATTTTCTGGTTCACTCATAAACTGATTCAAAAAGGAACCGTTCTATTGTCAGAAGCCAAAAGACAGTGAGAGCGGTTAACCAGTCACCACGTTTGATCATTTGGCCTTCAAGTGGCTTTGAGCTCAAAAGATCTTGCCGAATGGAAGTGCGCATGAGGTCAGGTTGGTTCTCAAAAACATTCCTGCTGGTCTGATGTCAACAACTGTGCCGGATTTCCAACTCAAAATGCAAATTGAAAAAGAGGAACAGAATACACAATTTGACCTTGCAACCAAGTTGAACTGATTAAGATAAGATACATTGCTTACCTAAAAGACAGAAAATTGTATACATGAAAGCTTTTTTTCCCTGACAAAAAAAGGGGAATGCATGAAATTAACGGTGTTTTAAGATCCAGCTGGTAAACAAAAAAGAATTACTTGTACAAAAAATAAAGAAAAAAATAGCAGACAGCTAAATTCGTCTTTTTTTGTGTGGCTAAATGGACACTAGGCAACCTTGTTAATTGAAAGCTACTCATTCGGAAATTTAATCAGAAACCTGTACTCACCAGATCAAATGTGTGAGATTAAGAATTTCAGATGAAATGGACCAGAAATTTGGGAGAATCACTGTAGTCGAACCGAAAACAAATTCCCATACTAGTCTTCTCTGCGTGGCTTATGCAGTCTTTTGGCAAACGTGGATGAAGTAGCACGGCGCATGAGTTTGACCAGGGACGTATGCCATGAAATCTCCATAGAGCTTGTGCTCCACTTTGCCGTTGAAGGCTTCGCGCAGCAATCCTTTAAAGTTCTCCAGGCGGTGAGGGTAGTAGGAGAGACGGAATTTACTGCAAACACACATTGAGCACACATTTGAAGATGGCTCTGTCAGCTTAATTACCAGGCCTTTATCAAACACTGTGACACAGGATGGGCACATATCTGTATGTACAAATGGTACACGCTCAGGGAGAGTTAAATCAAACAAAGCGTTGCTTCATACAGTTGTTTGGTCCCCCCAAATTACCAGAAGCAGTCCATTTATTTTCCGAAACTCACACTCCCACTTCCCAGTTCTCTTACTCCAAATTTATTTTGTACTTGCAGTGCTCTCCCAAACCTTCATGGCGAAAAACATCTGAGCTACCGAAACAGCAAAACCCTCTTATAAGTAGGACAATCTTCAACACACCATGCAGGCAATCTGTTATCTAGTGCTTGCTATTCAGGATCTTAGTAAATCCCGCACATCTCTTGCTTGGCTCTCGACGAAGGCGGACGCTTTTGCTTTCTGCTCCTGTCCCTCTCACCCCCACCCCCACCCTTCCCTGCTCGCCACTCAGTCCATGTGCTGTCTTTGTCTGACTTTTGCTAGCCTCCTGTCGTATTTTCATCCTAAAAACAAACATGGAATTGGTTGGCTGGTCTCTCGATGCCATTGACAACATTTTCTCGATGAGAAGAGCAGGCAGTGGGGGAGCCTACTTGCCCCTCGGGGACTTTTGCTGGTGGGTACACCCTAGATCCTTGGAGGAAGTGGAGAATGGTGTGCCTGTCAACACTGTCCCTTGAGGATGTGGATGACATCTACATTATCGGCCTCCCGATAACGGGTATGCTGCTGTTTGGCGTTAGCAGTTTCCCGATCTATCGAAAAATTCAACCGACGGGAGCGGCTCTATTGGAAGTGAAGAGGCTGCCGCTCTAAGGATGGCATAGTGCGGATGTCCAACACTCAGACTCAGACTGTGCTCAACCACAAACTGTTGCGGTTTTGGAGCGTCTTTTCAAGATGGTCAAGAACTTGGAGAAACTGGAATCCGTGCTCAAATATTGACTGAAATCACGGATTTGGCTGATCAACGCCACTAAAGAGACAGAAGCCACGGACTCAAGGCTGTCTTAAATTCTTGGGCAGCCTGCTACCAAAACAATATCTGCTATCTCGACCTTCCCCTGATGAAAGTATGCATGGAAGCAAGTCCCCCAACATCACCCCCTCCTTCATACATTCCCTTGTTTCCCCGTCTTCATTGTTTATGTCTTGTGACCTGTTGTAACTGTCATATGCTTGTGCAGGAGTTTTTTGCCTAACTCAAATTATCCTCAAAATGAGGGTATTTCGAGCGTGTTTTATTTTTTCTCCCCCTCTCCCTCCCTTGTCGTTTCTTTCTGACTTCCGGGTTGAGAGAACGCTGGCGCGTTTTGGCTGCCGCTGCTCAACCCGTATTTTTTGTTATTGTAAAGTGTCCTTGGGTGTCTTGAAAGGTGCTAATAGATAAAATGTATTATTATTATTATTATTATTATTATTATTATTATGTGTAAAGCTATTATGGTGCACATGTATACGTGCCAAATTAGTGAGAGGGGTTTCACTGTAATTAACATGTACTGATGTACTGTGTCCCGCTCTGGCCTTCCTGTGTGGAGTTTGCATGTTCTCCCCGTGCTTGCGTGGGTTTTTTCCGGGTACTCCGGTTTCCTCCCACATTCCAAAAACATGCACGCCAGGATGATTGAATGCTCTAATTTGTCCCTAGGAGTGAGTGTGATCGCAGATGGTTGTTCGTCTCTGTGTGACCTGCGATTGGCTGGCAATCGGTTCAGGGTGTCCTCCACCGACTGCCCAAAGACAGCTGGGATCGGCTCCGGCACACCCCGCAACCCTTGTGAGGATAAAGCGGATTGGAAAATGGATGGATGGATGATGTACTGTGGTTAAGCCACGGCAGAGAATTTGATGCTCTGGGGTCAGTTGGTCCTACACTCACAGTCTCACAAAAGCAGTACACAAAAGCCAAGCAGAGAGTATTTTTCATGCAGAAACACATTCAAGAGAGGTATGGGAAGTGTAATCACTCCTGTCGAATGGTCAAATTGAGGCGAGATCAGGAGGGTTTTTGCTCAGGTAATTTGTTTTATGATTGCACTAGTGAAGGAGCTGATATATAGTTACATAAATTGACAGAAAAACAAAGCTATGCCATCCAAGGAGATGGTGAGGTGGATCACCTTTGAACAAATATGTTCTCAATTGTCTGTTTTTCATTCCAAAAAAAAAATAATGAGTTGTGCTCTTTTGTGGATTTTAGAAACTGGTAAACATCGTTTGTGTTGTAACCAAGTGGTCTAATTTCTCCAAAAAGCAACTGTTCCGCACTATGTTTGAGTGAACAAAATATAACCAAATATTTTTTCAAGAGAATTGATGACAAGCAGAGTTACGAGTGTAGGCGAAACCATGCAGATAATTACGCAAGTTTGAATTCATTCGTGGTGACGTGAGGCCATTGATCAGGTCTGAAAGTAGTCAGGAAAGGCCATCGCTGGGTCGGACGAGGAGGCAGTGGACGACATGGGGCGGATGACAAGATTTTTCAACGAGTAGGCTGTATGTGGCTGGAATCCATTCAACTCCCATTTTAACTGTGCATGCACTGCACTTTTGTCATTATTTAATTGAATACAAACAGACTTCCTATATGTTGGAGTAAAATGTGATTTCAAGAAAGTAAAATTGATACGAATACGTCAGAGAAAAAGTGATTGCTTGAGCCAGGAGGGGGTGCAGCATATGTATATTTATGAATTGTGCAAACAAGGTCTCATATTTAGCCCAAGCAATGGCTGGACACGAGGCCCTCAATTTATGTCAAAGTTCTGTTCCTTTGATGGCAACGTAACCAAGAGTTGTAAATAAGTATGTCGGACCGAACCTTAGTCGATCACGAACCAACGGAAATGCAGTGGTGTCGTAAAGTAAACATAAATTTACACCAACCAAATGAAAAACAAATATGTGTTTGGTAAAGTAGCGTCCTTTCTTGTGCCGTATGATAATGAATTCTTAAGTGGCTGGGAAAACCAGTTCACTGGGTTATATTGTGACCAGTGAGTGAGTTACAGAACCTCTGGCTGTTTTCAAGCCAATGACACCTACCTGACCTCAGGCAGGCTCTGAGGAGTGGCCTGAGGAACTTGGATGGTGTAGTCCAGGGTGATCATATGCGGCTTATTGTTTACCCACAGCACAGAAGTGGAAATGTCCTGAGTTAGATCGCTCTGCAAAACACGAAACAAACAATTCCACAATGACTAGAGTACAACATAACTCAGGATTAACGCCAAGGCAAAGCAGCTTGATTTGCATGCACTCGTGATCCAAACCGCTTATCCTCATGAGGGTTGCAGACATGCTGGAGCCTATCCCAGCTGTCTTTGGACAGTTTTAATATGCCACGTTTCATCCACAATGTAACTCAATGTGCTTCACATAAATAAATAAAAATATAACACCGAAAAACATTTCACCTTTTTAAAACCTGGATCTAATAGTATTTGCACTGGGGAGGGATATCTGCAGGCAGATTATTCCCAGCAATCAGCTGGCAACCAGTTCATGGTGTCCCCCGCCTATTTGCCCAAAGACAGCTGGGATAGGCTCCAGCACGCTCAGGGCAACCTTGTGGGAGTCCAACATTCACACCGGTTGTGCGAGACAGATCCCGTAGGCGCACGGGTACCCCATACTCCCAGGGCCTGCCACAGGAGCCCCAGACAGCTTGCAGCTAGGGAGAAATGTCAGTCGAACTGAGGAGGTCTTCAAAATATTGTCCGCACTGACTCACAACGTCCCGAGTCACAGTCAGAAGCACCTCAACTAGACGATACACAGTTGTTGAGATGTTGACGCAGGATGGTGGACCAGAATTTCCACGCACATGTCCAGATGTCATTCTCCATGGCCTCAGCAAATTTCTCCCATGAGTAAGTTTTGTGTTTGACAATATTATTGCTTTATTACAGTCTCACGTACCAAAATCTACTTAAGTGCAATTGGTGGAGAACGTGACCTTTGCCAACAGCTTCTCAAAATATCCACACTGCCTCTCTTTTATTCTCAACTGTTTGCTCATATATATTGTGACCATACATATATGTACTGTATACAGGTGTATATGTATGCACACAGAACAGTATGTGGAACCTCAAAAACCAAAATAGGTTGACAATTTTTCCAGGGCAGTGGGTTGATAGATTGTGAGTCACCAAGTGCAAATGTTTCGCGGAACTCCATTTTAGTCCCGTTTGGCCACAGCGCTCACTGTGCAACATGCGTCAGAGGTTCATTGTATTCTGTAACGAATATAACCAACTGTGTTCCCCTTCATACCTTGTAGTAAACATTTTTTCCTTGCGGTGCCCGCCCAGTCTCTAGGATGTAGTCATAGTTGCGGTGGTCGATGATGAGGATTCCACCTGGTTTGACCATGCTTGCGATATTCTGGAGAGCCAACTTTTGGTCACTCTGGTCCCCTATGAGCGACACAACGCAATGTCATGACTGAAAAATCAAGAAGGAAAAAACCAACGCTGGCATTCTCCATGTGTGTAGGCAAAGGCCACAGTATTAGGTTAGATTTGTGCCACAATCACAAGTCTGTGAGAGGAAGTCTGGAACACAACGTGCTGAGTGCACAAGGTGAACCTTGTCTGCATAACCAGCGAAGATGAGCCCAAAAAGTGAAGAAGTGCGCTCACGCAATGCAGGCACCCATGAGTGTGTCGCATACATACTGTACGCTAAAGTGAAAGACATTTATTGAATAGACCAGGTGTTGGCAACCCAGAACGTTGAAAGAGCCATATTGGACCAAACAAACAAATATGTCTGGAACCGCAAAGTATTGAAAGCCTGATAGAAGCCTTACAATGAAGGCAACACATGCTGTACGTATCGATATGGGCTATATTAGCCTACTATCAAAATGACAAAGTTGGCTACTAATAGACAATGAGCCTTCATGATTAAATGTGTTTTTCCCCTGCAGTGCATCCTGTAGAGCAGGGGTGCCCAACCTCTTTTGACTGAAAATCTACTTTTCGATCAACCAACCTCCCCCGATCGACCTGTTACCGCACCCGCGCGCGTGTACGCACGCACTTACATACGCATGCCATCATGAGAAACGGCCCCTAAGATGATCGAGGCATGGTATGCAATTTCGCAGCGCGTGAACTATCGTAGCTCATGTGTACTGTTTTAACATGCTTCTCTCGGCCCTCACATTCCCATTCTTTGCCAGTAGCCTCTGTGAATTGTACATGAAATACAGCTTTTTTTTTTTTACAACAGCAACCTGCCTGACATCCCGTCCTGCTAAGAGAAACGTGTCACAGGCTATGATGCAAATCAACGTTTTCAGAAATATTGAAATGTAGTGTTCATTCAACACATTTTTACAGCATTGCAAAATGTTAAGAATGTAGAATTTATATTTCTCTCCCCCATCATTTTCCATTTTCAAACATTTTTGAAATGCCACTAGGGCGACGCTAAAGAGTCGCAGGTTGCTGACCCCAATATAAGGGGTGTTCACACGGCAAGATTTGGTCCGGTGCTACGCCGGGGCTGCCCCAGTAGAGCGTTCACAAGTGCAAATTAGCTCCGGCGTAGCACCGGAAAACCGCTTACACCGGACCAAATTTGATCCACCTCAGGGAGGTGGTTTAAAAATTTGCTCCGGAGCAAATGCTCGTTTGCGAAGCAGCACCGATGTAAATTTGCATGTGTGAACGCAACTGGGTTAAATTTGCTCCAGAGCAAATGCTTGAGAAGAGTATGTACGGCGAAAATGCGTTGCTTTTGTGTTCTGTCGGACTTCCGTCATGTGTTTGTTTAATAACGACACAAGACTTGGCTGGTAACAGCTTTCCTTTTGTAGGAGACTCGACTGTCTCTGAGTTGTTTTTTCCTTTGTTGTTTGTTCACAACCCCCCGCCCCCCATATAATTTATTTTGCGATTTCCTCTCTTGATTTTCTGTTTGGCGCATTACGTGTTTGCTTTTCTGAGTGTCATTGAAGTCATCGTTGATTTACGTTTTCGGGGGCGGTCACTCTCGAGCAGAAGGCACGGAGACCGAGAAGGAGAAGGACGTCCCTGTCCAGTAGTCGCTTGAGTTGTGTTTACAGTACGTTTTAAAAAGAACCAACACGACAGCTCATTTGTTCTGCTCACTTTCGTTTTGCTGCGCTGCAGAAACTGCCGTGTGAACGCAAGTGGGGCTGCACCGACGCTGTGTCGGTGCTGACATGCTCAGCGACTTTGTCCGTGTGAACGCTCCACACAATTTGCTGAGGTGAGAAATATATCGCAACAAAATAAATCGGTGCAGCGCAGGAGCAAATGTGTGCCGTGTGAACACCCCTATAGACTAACAGGATCAACCAACTTTGGATGGATACATGGTGTAGAAGCGAAGGAAATGCTAGCGCCGGCCTTGCATTTCACAGCCACGCAGAACAAATGTCCTTTGGCAATGAACCAACTAAAAAGTAGTCCGAAGACGGTTGGTCAACTGCGCACTCGAAGAGAGTAGCTGACTATATTGACATTTTATGAACAACGAACGTTGAAGGTTAATGCCAGTGAATCAACGACACAGCTTTGAGGTCTTGCGTCTTCCACAAATAAGCATCGAGGGTGCATTGCTGAAGGAGCATGGACGTTAACGACATGGCACATTACAATCTACACAAAAATAGTGTACATTCATACCAGATATTTTGAATGGTGCTTTTCCTCTCGATAATGGTTTTATTAATTTTATCTTTAATTCGTTTTGTTTTTCTTATGAAATGAGTTGAAAAAAACAGAATAATTTTCAACAGACAACTTTTTCATAGTTGTGTCAACCTCAAATTCAATAATCATCGATATGGACTGATATGAAATACTCATATTGCGATACACTTCAGCCATATTGTCCAGCCCTATAAAATAGAATACGTTATTCTGATTAAAATAATATAAGTCCAATTACATTCAATTATGTGTCAACAAGTGAGGATAAGTCAAGAAGATTAGAAGCTTTGTTTTCAACCAAAAGTGCGACTGAAAAAATAAACACCACAAACTGGACCACATACAGTACCTTTAAAATCTGGTAAGTGAGCGAATGAGTTGCCAAGGCAAATAACCGCGTCAAAGCCGTCTCCTCCTGGTTTCTGGATGTCTTCTGGGAGCGTAAGCCAGTTGGCTTCTTCAATCACTGCAAAATACCCACACCCCCAAAAACAGACATTATAGAAAAACAATGGTTTACCCGTACATACATTAGATACACAATATAATACAATCAAATCTATGCAAACACAGTACATATATCAATGATGTGTTCCTCAAGCCGGTCCTTGGCTCGAGGACCGAAGGTCGGTCCTTGGCCTTAGCCTCGGAGTCAAGTCCTTGGAGTCAAGTCATTGGTCCGTGGCCTCGGAGACTCTGGGTCACCGGTTCTCGGACACAACGAAGGATTTGAGCATGTAATCCCTTGTCCACAGGTATAACAGCGTATAACAGCGGGTCCAAGGACCGCGAAAATCACGAAGGAACCAAATAAATTCCATCCAGGGAAACACATATTGATTGATTGATTGATTGATTAATCTGGCGCTTTAAGAGGGTGCGGGTCTGCCACTGACAGGTGACAGTTAGCGCAACGTATAAAGAGCGGCATCACAGTGAGTTTCAATCATGGTTTGTTCCGTTCGCGAGCGGCAGTTTAAATAGCGTGTAAAGTCTTTCTGTAACAGTGGCGTCTTTTATGTAGTTTGCTCGATTCCAGTTATGTTTGCTGAATGCTTTCTCATGTTTGGAATAATGAATATTGATAATACATAGTTTAAAATCAAAGTTGATTTAATTATTTTTTGTTATTATTGTGAAGTTGAAGGTATTAAATTAGTTAATGTAGTATTAGTGGGAGTGGTAATAATAGTAGTACTCAGAGAATGTTTAGAGATCAGCCATCTCGTTACCTCTGCGTCCCGCGTCCTAGATGCATAATTAACCCACGGGACGCACAGTTCCAAACAATGTGCGTTTTTGGGACCCAAGGAAATTTCTCAGTCAAAACAAACAAACAAAAAAAAAAACTACGGCGAGCCTGAGGATTTCACAGTAACAATTAGTGATGGATCCAGCGACACCGATGCGTTGATGCATGCGCCGGGCTCACGGAGCAAACCACGTGTCGGTGCATGTGCCGCTTCATTACGTCACGTGATTGACACATGAACTGCACCGGCGCAGTTTAGACTGCATCGGCTGCGTTGACACAGTCCAGGCTGCTAATTGACACATCGGCTGCGTTGACACAGTCCAGGCTTCTTGTTGACACATCGGCTGCGTTGACACAGTCCAGGCTGCTAATTGACACGTGAACTGCACCAGTGCAGTTTAGACTGCATCTGCTGCTTGGCACAGTCCAAGCTGCGGCACTTAGTCCAGGGGGCGTCGACTTAGTGCAGGGGGTGTTGACGCAGCAAAAGCCCACACAGTGTATCCTAAGGAAGTGCGTCTGGCGACACGTTGCCAATTGCCGAAACAAGCTAGACCCCACCCTCGCTCGAATAAAAAAAAACGTTTGGGCAATACGGAAAACACACTGATTATCAGAAAAAAATGTGTCCGTCTGACTTCTAGCGTCATGCCGGCTGTCATATAATAGGCTATTATTATATGAGAAGTGTTTTATGGACGTTTGTCTCAGTGGCGGCTCGGGGGGGATAACGGGGGCCAGTGCCCCTGTAGCACTGATTCTGGCCCCCCCCTGACGCCCCCCCCTCCGAGCATAGATTACGCAGTCGCGCCGAGTCGCCGACGCGAACGGTGGAACCAAAGTGCGTGGCTTAACATTCTCATCGGACCCTTTAGTGCGCTGCACCCTTAAAAATGAGCGGGAAAATGAGAAGCAGTCTGCAGAGAAGCAAATTACCACGACACGAGTGCTGTTTTCGACACACCATTTATATTTTCCACATAAACTCACAAAACGAAAGCTCCCAACAGTAGCATTAGTTATTCTAATTCCTCTTCATTTAAACATTTAACTTTAAAAATGTGTTTCAGTCTGTTTCTCATCATGGCGTGTGTGTGTATGTGTGTGTGTGTGTGTGTGTGTGTGTGTGTGTGTGTGTGTGTGTGTGTGTGTGTGTGTGTGTGTGTGTGTGTGTGTGTGTGTGTGTGTGTGTGTGTGTGTGTGTGCGCGTGCGCCGGTAAGGGTAGATCCCGGGAGGTTAGTTGATCGAAAAGTAGATCTTCGATCCAAAAAGTTTGGGCACCCCTGTTGTAGATACAGTTAAAGCTATCCCTGAGGTAGAGCAGTTCTTCTATTTACTAGAAAAACTGTATGTGTTCACATCTGGATCAACTGTCCATCCTAAATGGCTTGCCATACAAAGAGATATGTATGAAGGTGCACCAAGAGAGCTCCAGCGTTTAAGTGGCACTCGTTGGGCATGTCGATTTATAGCTCTACATAACATCATGGATCGACTGCCTGCCCTGAAGCGACTCCTGCAAGAGATTGCCGCAGAACGTCATGGTGAAAGATCTGTTGAGGCTCGAGGTCTGCTAGCACAGATAAATTTTGAATTCACAGTGCATCTTGTTGTGCTTCGTAAAGTGTTTGGAGAAACAAAACTTCTCTCTGATATGCTGCAGTCTTCAACACTTGGCATTTCAAAAGCTGTAGATTAAGTTGAAGCATTAGTTAAGACATTGAGTGATTTCAGGCAAGAGTGTTTTTTTTGATGATGTGTGGGATGAAGTGTTGAATGTTTTTGGGCAGTGTGATCCAACACCACCAGCTGAAAAACGACCAAAAACACTCAGCTCAAAACTCAGCCAGCACTGTGTACTTACCACTCTTGGGAAGAGAGAGCCAGAAAGAGATAAGGACTGGTTTCGTATAAACCTTTTCTACCCAGTCATTGATCTTATGCTTAGTGAGGTTGAAAGATGATTTTCAAGTAAAAACTTCAAAATCATGAACAGCATTCCAGCTCTAAATCCCCAAAAAGATACGTTCCTCAAAGAGAAGGATCTGTTTTCATTTGCAGAACTGTATGATTCAAATATTGAGGACCTGGGGCATGAACTACATCAGTTCAAAAGAATCTTGGAAAGAAAAAACCAGGCTGGGATGCAGAGACTCTCGAGTACAGTGCAGCTCGTACAGTTCATTGAACCATACAAAGGCGGTTTTTTTTTTAGCTCTACAGACTCTCTAAAATCGCTGTTGCAATCTCAGTGAGCACTGCTGCTTGCGAACAGAGTTTTTCAACATTAAAGCTGGTGAAAACATACCTCAGGTCCACCATGAATGAGGATAGACTAACTCATCTTGGGATACTGAGCATTGAGTCTGGAAGGGCAAAAGCACTAAATCTTGACTCATTAGTTGATCGTTTTGCCAAAAATCATAAAAATCGCAGAATACGGTTACTGTAAGGGTAGGGCAGCTTAAGAATTGATTATTATACTGTTTTTCCATTTCTCATCACTGTAATGTTATGACTGCAATGTTTTCAAAGTTTGATTGCATAAAAACTCAAATAAGTCTTTTTTTCCCTGGATTGAATGTGCCCCCTTATCAAAACCCCTGGCCCCCTCAGTGGAACTGATCTAGAACCGCCCCTGTTTGTACTGTACGTCATACTCCAGTTGATTGAGAGGTCCCGCCTCTAAGGGGGAGTTCCAGAAAGTGACTGCGAGTGAGCACACCACATGTTTGATGACTCTGCCACGTTGCTATTAAAAGTCAAATAAAACGTAAACCTTGTCTGCTGACCATCATTACACCGGCTAGGCTAGCTTAGCTGTTGTCGTAGTTCAAAGCTTAATATGTGACGTGGGTTGGGTCGGCGCCGCAAGTACGTGCTCGCGCGCACAGCTGAGAACAGCAGACTATCGACTGCTGAGACGCGCTTCACTCGAGTGACGTTGCTACAGTACGTGCATATTATGGAGCAGCTTCCGGACAAATACAAATTGTCCGCCGCGTAGAGCCATTTTGATCTCCTTTTGGAGAATAAGGTATTCATTAAAATCTCCTTGTCTCACCAAGTGCCTCTCGGATTTTTGACATGTCTTATTCCATTGTGTGTGTGTCTTCTCCACAACAGAGGAAATAGCATGCATTAAATGCAATAGACTGGATTTTAAAACACTGGAGCATCTTATTTTTCTAAATCAGAAATTGTGAAGACAAAGCCCACAAGCATCCTCATACACATGAATTTCACATTATTGAAACACATTGAATGATACAATATTGCATGGATGTGAATGATATCGTCAAGGGTCAATGTCATCTTTATTGTCAAATATGCTTTATGTATGACATGCAGCATAGATGAAATTTTTTCCTCTCAATCCTCAGTGCATACATGCATGTAAACATGCTGTGCATTAAACACACGCAGCTAAGAAAGGATAGCAGCTACACTATATAAAAAAAGACACGTAATCTGAACAGTATAGACAATATAAACAGCATAAACAACAACATAAACAATGGCGCTTGTGGCTACACTGAGCTTTTAACTCATTCAGTACCAGTCATTGGGTAGAGTGAGGTAGTGCATTGTATATACGTCATCATCAAATCAGTTTGTTCAGTCTGTCAAGTGGGTTGGCTCCAGGGATTTTGAAGGTCAAGCAGGTGGCAGTGGTCAGCGACACAGTATCGGTACAGTATCAACACAGTGTGTCATTGTGTCGACACGCCTCATGAGGCTTCATGAACCCATCACTTGTAACAATCGTTACCGGTCGTGTGTCATTTCCGTGGCGTCATTTTAACGGTACCAAAAAATAGTTTAACTATAAAAGTCACCGCACACGAGTTGACTGTGTGATCAACGCAATTTCACTGCGCCTGTATGTGTGTTAGTGATGTGGTGTGGTGTGTGAGTGTGTGGTGTGTTACTTTTGTTTTGTTTTGTTTTCAGTGTTGGGGGGGAACGCAACAGATGACGTTATGTGCGCATGCGGGTTGCTATTTTAGTCCGCAAACTGAGGAATCACGCGGATGAAAGTTTGAGATGGCGGCGAAAAAAACTCACTACGGTCTACTAATTACGATATTTAAGAAATGAAAATGCTAGTCAGATTTTTCATATGAATCGTCCGAAGGGCGTATCACTAAACTCACCTGTGACGTATGCACAGAACGCGAGAGCGAGATACGACGCGAGGCACGATTACGAGGCAAGTTGGTCATTAGATTTATAGGCTAATCGCTGTGAAAAATATTATGAAACAGTATTGGTTATTCTATAATTTACTGGTTGTAGCATGGTAACTTTATGAATAAAACATTTGTCACAAGGTGTAGTAATGCTAATGTTAACTGTTAATGTTAACTGTAGAACTAATGATGACGTGTGTTAAATTCTTTTGTCAAATTGATCGTAGATTACACATGCATCGTCTTGGGAAGAAGATGTCAAGCCACATCAATACTTACCTGTATTAATGATTACCAGTCAATTAATCTTTGCAGTGTGAGATTGGAAAAAATACTCTGATGATGCCACATGAGTATACCAGTTTTTGATCCATTTATTTTTTGGAATAAACCTGGAGTACACAGCTACTGATGTAATGTTCATTGTTAATGCATAGTTTTCAAACATTGACCCTTGAAACATACTTTTGAGTTTCGGAATTCTTGATTATCAATATCAGTCAAAATAGAAAAATGGGTTCCCATGATGAACGTTTATGGAACCCAACATTTGTTATCGTGGTTTCCCATTGGGTAATCCGATGGAACCGAAAAACGGTTACCATAAATTTCAGAAATCCTCAGGCCTGCTCCTGAATTATTTAAGTTTTTGCAGCATTTGTTTATCATTGTATGTACACTATATGTTGTTGTTGTTATTATCATATGCAATTGAATAAGTAGACCCTTTCAGAATTCGAAATTTGGGACTCTCTCAATGCATAGTGTGACTCATACTTTTCTGATCAGCGAGTCCCTGGGACTCGCTGCTGGTAAACTGTAAAATTATCACTGAGAGATTACCGCTTTTTCTGCAGTCAGTGATTAACTTTTATGCAAAGTCATTCCTCAACTAGTGTTCCGTGCCATGTCATGCCTGTTGAGTGTTGATTTACTTCATATTAAGAAACTACTGCGCTAAAACACTAATTCATAAATGTATACCATATGATTTCTTTTTCAGTATAAATAACACTGACTGTTCTACTCTTTGAATAAAAACACTTCATTCAAGCGTTAGGGAGTGCAAAGGGTTAAGATGGAGGGGTGTTGCAAATCATGAGGACCTGCCAAGTGGTATGACAGCATTGTTTTATACATGTCCTCGGCTAGACCTCAGCTTCAAAATCAGTCCCCGGAGGCAAGTCCTTGGTCCTTGGCCTCTGAAAATGTCTCAAGTCCTTGGCCTTGGCCTCTGAGTCAAGTCCTTGGCCTCGGGTTGCCGGTCCTTGGACACAACACTGACATATATACATACATGTATATTGTGCAGTGCCGTGAAAAAGTATTTGCCCCTTTCCTGAGTCCTGTGTTCTTTGCATATTTATCACACAAAGTTTTCAGTTTATCAAAACAATTTTAATATCACAGAGAGAACCCAAGAAAATATAAAATGGTTTCTAAATGATAAATTCCTTTACCAAGGGGGGGAAATATTCAAACCTATCGGGCTCTATGTGAAAAGTAAAAAAGAAAAATTAAGGTTTTAGAGTGGCCAAGTCAGTCGCTAATGGTTTAGTGGTACGCTTGCGGGCAGTATGGGATCGGTTCCTACTCATTGTCAGTGTTCATGTGGGTGTGAATGCTCGTTTGTCTCTAACGATGCCCTGTGACTGACTGGCGAACAGTTCCGGGTGTAGTCAGCTAAGATAGGCTCCAGCAACTCCCCGCAACCCTCTTCAGGATAAGCGGTGTTCAAAATGGATGGATGGATGGATGGCCAAGTCCAGATTTGAATCAAATTGAGATGCTGTGGTGTGACCTTAAACGGGCAGTTCTGCTAGAAGACCCTCCAATTTGGCGGTGTTGAAGCAATTCTACAAAGAAAGGTTGGCCAAAATTCCTCCAGAGCGATGAGAAAGACTCATCACCAATTATCGCTTGATTTCAGTTATTTCCTGCCAAATGTGGCACAACCCATTATTAGGTTCAGGGTGTAATTACTTTCTTCACATAGGGTGTTTACACGTCTGCTATAGGCTGGCAACCAGTTCAGGTTGAACCCCCGGCCTACTGCCCGAAAACAGCTGGAATAGGTTACAGCATGCCCAGCGACACCTGTGAGGATACGCGGTTCAGAAATATGGATGAATGGATGGATATCTTAACGTAGCTTTGTGCCTTCATAAATTAAATTGGCATTCAGAAACTAAATTTTCTATTTCATTGCATTCTCTCTATGTGATATTCAAATTGAAACCTTTGTGTGTCATAAATATACCGTATTTTCACGACTATAAGGCGCCATTAAAAGTCTTAAATTTTCTCCAAAATGGACAGGACGCCTTATGGTGCGGAGCGTCCTTTATATGCGCCGAGTTCCAAAATCAGACTGCCAGCCGACACGCTGTTTATATAGAGAAAAGGCGGAAGTGACTGTGGCCAGGCATGCGGGAAAGAAGTCGGCCAATCAGGGAAGGGTGGGCGTGTATATATACATATATACAGAAGGAGAGAGAGAGAGAGAGGGAGAGAGAGGACAGGCAAGCTAGTCCGCCAATGGTGAAGGGTGGGCGTGTAAGAAGCTAAAGGGACGCCTTAAGCCAGTACCAACACTTGTATAGAGTGTGGAAATGTGCATTGTTGCAAAACAACTCCGGTTTTGGTTTCTAAGAACCCCTGAAAATAAATTCGACAAAAAGACACGCCTACGAAGCCCAGTTCAAACTTAAAGCCACCGGTTATGCTTTTGGCATGCGTGCCCATCTCACAGCAGCGGTGAAAAAACAAGTCAAGCAAATGAACTCTGAGCTTGCCGTTATTCCCGGAGGCTTGACGAAAGAACTCCAACCGCTGGACACTGGCATCAACCGGGCGTTCAAAGTAAAGTTGCGAACGGCATGGGAACAATGGATGATCGGTGGCAAACACAACTTTACAAAGAGTGCGAGGCAGCGCTTGGCGAGTTACGCCACAATATGCAACAACGAGAGGGAGCGCTGCGTTTTTGATGGATTACGGTACTTGCACAATTGTTCAATTCTTTCTACACACACACGCGCTGCCACCATGTTTCGCTCTGTTCTTTACTTTCAAATGTGGGAAAGCTTCACACGAGAGAAATGTTGACTTTGCTGTTGCTACTCCTTTCCGCTCGTCAATGCGTAGCAACTCACACTAGCATGTGATGCATTCAATGACAACTGAGATGTGCAGTCCTCTGCTTCTGATACAGAGGATGAGGACTTTGATGGATTTCTGGGTGATGATTGATTGAAAAACGTGAGAACATTGTACGATGGCTAAATAAAATACACCCGAACTCAGTTCTGCTTTCGTTGCCTTTTTAAAAACGTGTTTTTAGCTTATCTGTATGTCTTGGCATGCTACCGTATGCTTCAAGCTAACGTGTTAGAGTGGCGCATGCATGCCGTATGTTTAAGCCTGCGTATGTTTTACCACTGTAAAACTGCGGCCATTGGTACGGTGCGTCGAATAGTCGTGAAAATACGGTACAAAGAACCCAGAGATCAGGAAGCAGGCAAAAACTTTTTCAGGGCGCCATACATACAGTACTTTCATAAATACACACCTTTATTGTACAAACATTAGCGTTTGATCCTTCAACTGTCAGCATAAAGATTTGATTTGTTGGTAGTCTAATAAATTTGCTAAGCAGTGAATGAAGCACCATATGAAGTATTTGTTTCAGGTTGTTGGTGTCACGCTAGAACACAATTAAATACTGTATTCAACAAAATACATGTACATTATTGGATGTATGAGGACAGAGGACACTGCACAAAATACGCCGACGTGTAAAATGGTGACGAAAAAGACATGAACTTTTTGTTGTTTCCAAACGGAAGTTCGATGGTAGCAAAAATATCGTACCCCATTGGTCAAACGCTGCTTCTTTTCTTCTCTCCCATCTCGCCTTCAGTGCATACTTGAGCATTTTGTCGCTAGCATCCACACTCACCACATTGAAGCCCTCCTCCACCAACATAATGGAGTCCACCCTGCAAAATACAAAGCACATGTTCTGTAAACAACCTCTGTGATGGTTCCACGAACAGAATCCAGGAATCAACTATTTTATGTGATGATGAATGTGTTGATTTAAATATAATGCTGACGGGTGTTTTCGTGAAATGTTTGGTTCATTCTGGTCTGCGTGGGTCGGCAAGGCAGCAATGTCACGAGAACAGCCGTGAACCGCTTTGCGTGTTCATACCTGTCTGGTGGCGTAGAAGGAAATGTGGTTTGTTTTGTCAACAGGTTTGGTGAGTGCTAAACTTGGCTCATGAAAAACTTCTGATGCGCAGTTTCTCAACTCAACTCAACTGTACTTATAGAGTTTTTTATACTTTAAAAAAACAAATGCTGTACGCAAAGTGTTACACATGGAGCAAAAAACATATACAGAACAATAAAACAAGACACGAGAAGGCACAAAAACACTCAAACTAAAACTTAAGTCTAATGATGAGTCAAAAGTCAAAGAATAGAAGTTAGTTTTGAGACACCTTTTAAAGATGGGCAGCGGGGGGGGGCTTGTCGAATGTTCAAAGGGCGGTCATTCCAAAGAGAGGGACCAGCAACTGAAAAGGCTCAATCCCCTCTGAGCTTCCGTTTAGTTCTGGGTACCTCTAAGAAGGTCTGGTTTGATGAAAATGCAAGCAAACGCAAACATATGGACTGACAAAACAATGGACTTTCTGTTTTATTCTATTCACTCTGAATTCTCTCAATCTAATAAAAGTCAAGCCTCAAGATGGACATATATATATCCATACACATACATTATATATTTTATATACGTTTTCTTTCTTTTAAAAGATAATTTAGATTTCTCTTGTCAGAGACATATTCATTTAACAATATGTTATTTTGTATTTGTAGTTGACATGGTTTTCCAATTAAGGTTGAGATTTTTCAATTTAACCTGGAATATCTCGAGACAACCTGCACCTGACCTCAAAGCCTTTGCTGTCCATGTTGAACAAAAACAAGACAGATTGGGTAATATGCAGTGGACAACGACCTGGAAAAGTACTGCACTGCAATGATTAACAGCAACTAAGTATGACAAGGGGAATGTACTGAGAAAATCATTCCAGCAGACAAACAAATTATAAAATCCAATCCATGTTAACAGTGGTTCACTGGAAATAATATTGATCTGGGGGTGGCAAGCCTGGCTGGCAACCAGTTCACGGGTGTACCCCGCCTACTTGCCAGGAGACAGCTGGGATAGGCTCCAACGTGGCCGCAACCTTTGTGAGGATAAGCGGATTAGAAAATGGATGAATGAATGGATGGGGGGTGGGGGTGGAGAAACATTCATCTACTTTCTACAAGATAGTGCAAGTCCTCACTAGGTTGAGCTGGAGTTGATCCCAGCTGACTTTGTGTAAGAAGCGGAGTGCACCCTGGACTGGTATATGTACCTACATCTATACCCACCCATGTAACTCTGCAGATGAGTCATAGAGTGAGATGGGACAGAAAACATTCTGGGCTCCTTTAGGGGACTAAATATAGTAAAGCCAGTTCGAACACCATTCCACTCTGATCATGTTTACATCAGGATGTAACACACATGTCTGGTAAATGAGGATCATACTGAGTTCACCGTAAATATGAGAACAACTTTTGCGAGAAAGCAAATTTAACCATGTTTAATTTTGCAATGTTTTAATTTTGTAAAGACCTGCCGTGCCGACAGTGACATTCTGTCTGGTAAAAATCGTCAAAATAGTCAAACAGAAAGTAATAATGACTGTGTGACGTGTCCGTGACCGCATTGACGTTGCTCAGAAAATAAATCTATCGTAAAGAACATTATCATACACAATAAAACAATACAGGATGTTTGATATAAGGCTATATTTCAGCCCAATGTGCCCCCCGGTGCTGATGCTGACTTCGGGCCCGATTCCACCAGGGAAGCTTCATTCGACTCTGCCGGGGCTGTAAATATGCTCCAAATCTATCCAGTGTCTGTGTTTCATCTGAAGAAAGCCTTGACAGAATGTGAAAACGTGATGGGAGGCCATGGGATGAGTGATAGGAGACCTTTGGTTCCCCAAGAGCCATATCCTGCCTGTTTTAGATCTCTTGCTCTTCCAACAAACCTGATTGAAGTGACCGGTCCGTCATGGATACTGAGATAGACCATGAGAAAACTTCAACAAGACTTGAATATGGAAGGGGGCCAAAAATCGTACAACACACAACGTTTTGTGCAAATGGGGCTCCC
This sequence comes from Hippocampus zosterae, assembly GCF_025434085.1. Classification (NCBI taxonomy): domain Eukaryota; kingdom Metazoa; phylum Chordata; class Actinopteri; order Syngnathiformes; family Syngnathidae; genus Hippocampus; species Hippocampus zosterae. The sequence continues at coordinate 20,847,070 of NC_067464.1, read as the reverse complement.
ATGGTCATGGAAAAATAGCCTAATGCAGTTGGTTTAAATTTGTATGGCTCAAACTGTGGCCTTGTCTCACCGCTGATACACTATCAAAATAGGTACACACACAACTGTGAACCAGTCAAAACTACGTGTAACCTATAGCTGTCACGGTCAGTTTATCAACCCACGAAAGTGCTTTCCTACACAAGTGTTGGTCCATTGTCACATAGAAGTGATTATACTGTATGCCACGTAGCTTAAGCCTCAAACTGCCACAGAGGCAGGAACTGAACGAACGAGTGGTGCAACTCTGCACATTCATTATTCTCCATCCTCAAATGTTGTCCTCACTTGACCGGTTCAATGGGTTGAAATGCACCCCCCCCCCCCCTCAACCCCCAAAACCCATTTTGGCAAGGTGTTTTTTTTTTCAATTACACATCTGAGTGATTGCTCAGGGAGGATGCATGTCTATTATGTATTTATATGGACAGGTTGAAAGATACTTGCACAGGAGCCTATCAAGTCGGGGTCCACTTTTTCTAAAACAAGCCAAACTTATATCCAGTCAAAACCGATGTATAACTGATATTGCAGACAATATAACCTCATATGTATTGGAAAGGTAAGCCGGCTTTGCTGACAGACAGAGGTCAAAATTGAATTGTCTTATACATGTTATTGATTCTGGTGCGTGTAGTAGCAGGCAGGTATTCCTGCCTGCTCGGTCTGACTTTACCCTGTTCCGCAGGCAACATCCAGCACTCTTCGGACACCATGTTTTTTCAACAGTGACACCACCCAGCTTTTGTACTCCTGCGTCCTGCTCTGCGTGTTTCCAATGTAGAGCTGCCAGACCTTTGCTGCTTTGCCGTCCGCGTACTGATCAGGAAGACCCTCAGCGGCCACGCCGAGTGAGCGGGTCCGAAACACACTGTCGACCGACATGCTGCCCTTTCTGCTTTGCGTCGGTGTTTTATCAGTTTAAGCACCGAGCGACTGGGTTGTCAACGTGGAGTCTAGACACATGCTAACCGATTTTGAGGTTGTTATTATTCATACGAGTAACATGGGGGCGAAAAACTTTAACCCAATGATACGCTGCTGGGAATCGACGCCTACTTTGTGATTGGCCAAAGATAGATGCGTCGGGTCCGTATTTACTTCCGGGGTATCCTCAAAACTCTTTAACCAGCGTTTAGTCGCACAGGAACATCGTGTGGGATTTTGGCTCGCACATGTTCGATAATAACATTTATTTAACGTAATTCTCCCCCCCGCCCCCATCTCATATTTGGGATTTCTGAAGCATCTCACACCCCAATATAATTTTAGACGCAAAGAATTTAAACTTTCCCGAGGAAATCTAGTTCCTTAAAACAAAGAATAGGTCAAACTATAGAACACCTGATTTCATCATGCACTGAGTCAAGTATAAAATAATAGTCAGATAAAATGTAAATGCTTGTTTTTAAATGCACGGTTTTCGTATAATTAAATATGCATTGAATTTTCATTACATTTTTATTTTTATTCCCCAGTGGTACGTTCTTCATGTTTCTTGTACATTGCAAATGTGAGATAAAGTTGGAGAAATGAACGTGATAGTTTTGGTCTGCTACCATTATTTGTTTTAATTGTTCATTTAAATCAAAACGGGTCCGCTGCAATTAACTTGACCCAGGGCAGTAAATTTCCGTTATGGTATTTCCTTTTTTATAGATTTTTTAAAAATCAATTCTTCTCAAAGGTGAACATTTACTGTGAGATGACAACGTTTAAATAAACTCATTCAGCCATGGTTGGTGCCAGGTGCCAGCCAGTTTTGCCTTGTGTCCGCTTTTTGCCCCGTTTTATCAACAATCCCCTTGAACTAATCTCACACCCCTAAGGGCCGTTCACACGGCACACATTTGCTCCGGCGCTGCAGCGATATATTTTGTTGCGATATATTTTGCACCGCAGCAAATTGTGTGGAGCGTTCACACGTACAAAGCCGCTGTGTCGGGGCTGCCCCGCTCAGTGTCGGGGCTGCCCCACTTGCGTTCACAAGGCAGTTTCTGCAGCAGAGCAAAACGACAGATAACAAACGAGCTGTCGTGTTGGTTCTTTTTAAAACGTACTGTATATACACAACTCAAGCGACTACTGGACCAGCACGTCCTTCTTCTCGGTCTCAGTTAGTGATGTGTCGTTCGCGAACGAGCCGGCTCCCAAGGCGGGCTCTTTGAAGTGAACGATGGGAGCCGGCTCCCACCTCATTGGGAGCCGGCTCCTCATTGGGAGCCGGTTGGGGAGGGTTACACGCACACACGCACACGCACACACACGCACACACACACGCACACGCGCGCACACACGCACGCACGCACGCGCGCTGCAGTTTAGAGAAGGGGGAGGGGTTAGAGAAGAGACACAGCAGCACACTGAGCAGCACGCGAACAAGACAGACGAGGAGACGAGAGAGCTCGTTAGTGAAAAAAAACAACACGATGGAAAGTGGAAAGGTGAGAAAATGGATAGGAAACGCAGTGAATTATGGACTCATTTCAATTTAATTGATAGTTCAAAGGCAGCGTGTAGACTGTGCAAGGTTAAAATATCCCATAGATCAGGTTCCACAAATAACCTGCACAGGCACATCAGAAATGTCCACCCATCAGTACAATTTGAAGAGAAAAGACAAGCAAGGGAACCAGCTATTAATGAAGGTGCTAGTGTGTCTGCAACTTTTGCTGCTGCTGCAATGTCACAACTGCCTCGATGTACAACCCAGAGCCGGCTTTCTAAAAGATGCCGGAATTCCCATCACTAGTCTCAGTGCCTTCTGCTCGAGAGTGACCGCCCAAGAAAACGTAAATGAACGATGACTTCAATGACACTCAGAAAAGCAAACACTAATGCACCAAACAGAAAATCAAGAGAGGAAATCACAAAATAAATTCTATGGGGGGTGGGGGGGGTGAACAAACAACAAAGGAACAAACAACTCCGAGACACTCCAGTCTCCTACAAAAGGAAAGATGTTACTAGCCACGTCTTGTGTCGTTATGAAACAAACACATTACAGAAGTCCGACAGAGCACGAAAGCAACGCATTCTCGACATACGTACTCTTCACAAGCATTTGCTCTGGAGCTAATTTAACCCAGTTGCGTTCACACGTGCAAATTTACACCGGTGCTGCTTCGCAAACGAGCATTTGCTCCGGAGCAAATTTGGTCCGGTATAAGCTCTTTTCCGGGGCTACGCTGGAGCTAATTTGCACGTGTGAACGCTCTACTGGGGCAGCCCCGGCGCAGCACCGGACCAAATCTTGCCGTGTGAACAGCCCTGTACTTTAGGAGTTGAGACCGGGGCTTGATGTCACACGGGTCGGTTGACAACTTGCAATTAGCTCCACTAGCGCAACTAAAAAGTGAAAAAAATACTATACTGGTCTTTTTCCTTTATGTCAGTGGTCCCTAACTTTTTTTGTGTCACGGACCAGTTGAGACAAGACATGCTGTTCGCCGACCGACAACCTTTTATTCCATAGTTTTTAAATTGCCAGTTTTAAAGCACTGGTACTGACACCTAAGATAATTATGGAGTAATTCAAAATATTTTATTAACATTAATTTCAAACTGTTCTTCAGTCTGACAAATGTAGAACAAAATAACACAGTGAACGACTAAGAAATTGACCAATTAGGAAGGAAAAACAACACTTATAATGTAAACAAATTATTTTTTAAGTTATGATGTGACATACGGCATTAGCATCATTGCTACTTGTCAGCGACTAAGTTGTTTACGTGAGCAGGTTATGCAATCCCTCCTCGCATTTTTCATGCTTTCCACTTGATCACTTGGATGGTACTTGTTCAAATTATTCAACAGGTTTTTTTGGTATTGCTTTGTTTTTGACGACATACATTATTTGTTGCAATATCTAGCGTGATATCTTATGACATAAAGTGATACAACTAACTTGATGATGGTGCACCATGTCACATGTTCACATGCTTCCAAGTCTGCACTGACACAAAATATGACATGAATGCAAAATACATACCTGAGACTTTGTCTTTCATCTGGTACACATTTTGTTTATATTTGATGTATTGATTCCAGGAAATAGCTCAAAGTGTGGAATGTGTACCATCAAGCCACGGTCTCCCCTATTTTGTACTATTTATGTACGATTTTGTGCATGTCACATCGTGTTGATAAACTCACCACAAAATAAGGTAATGCAACGATTGCTGAACAAAACATTAAATGTAGTACAAGTAAATAATTCATTGCAAATTTCACCATTGTGGGACAAATAACATCTTAATTCAATGACAGCTCAAACAATTGTTTTTGTATTTCCCCTGGGTTATGATTTCTCTTTATTTCTCAAAAATTCTTTCCACTGATCTATGGTCTTACTTTGTCACGTATGCTGGCAATGAAGTTGGTCATTGATTACAAACTGGGGTTTTGGTCTGCGTGGGTCAGCAAGGCAGCAATGTCACGAGAACAGCCGTGAACCGCTTTGACGTCTTCATACCTGTCTGGGGGGCGTAGAAGGAAATGTGGTTTGTTTTGTCAACAGGTTTGGTGAGTGCTAAACTTGGCTCATGAAATAATTCTGATGCGCAGTTTCTCAACTCAACTCAACTGTACTTATAGAGCACTTTAAAACAACCAACGCTGTACACTAAGTGTTACACATGGAAAAAAAATTATATACAGAACAGTAAAACAAGACGCGAGAAAGCACAAAAACACTCAAACTAAAACTTAAGTCTAATGATGAGTCAAAAGTCAAAGAATAGAAGTTAGTTTTGAGACACCTTTTAAAGATGGGCAGCGGGGGGGGGGCTTGTCGAATGTTCAAAGGGCGGTCATTCCAAAGAGAGGGACCAGCAACTGAAAAGGCTCAATACCCTCTGAGCTTCCGTTTAGTTCTGGGTACCTCCAAGAAGGTCTGGTTTGATGAAAATGCAAGCAAACGCAAACATATGGACTGACAAAACAATGGACTTTGTTTTATTCTATTCACTCTGAACTATCTCAGTCTAATAAAAGTCAAGCCTCAAGATGGACATATATATATCCATACACATACATTATATATTTTATATACGTTTTCTTTCTTTCAAAAGATAATTTAGATTTCTCTTGTCAGAGACGTATTCATTTAACAATATGTTATTTTGTATTTGTAGTTGACATGGTTTTCCAATTAAGGGTTGAGGTTTTTCAATTTAACCTGGAATATCTCGAGACAACCTGCACCTGACCTCAAAGCCTTTGCTGTCCATGTTGAACAACAACAAGACAGATTGGGTAATATGCAGTGGACAATGACCTGGAAAGGCACTGCACTGCAATGATTAACAGCAACTAAGTATGACAAGGGGAATGTACTGAGAAAATCATTCCAGCAGACAAACAAATTATAAAATCCAATCCATGTTAACACTGGTTCACTGGAAATAATATTCATCTGGGGGTGGCGAGCCTGGCTGGCAACCAGTTCACGGGTGTACCCCGCCTACTTGCCAGAAGACAGCTGGGATAGGCTCCAACGTGGCCGCAACCTTTGTGAGGATAAGCGGATTAGAAAATGGATGAATGAATGGATGGGGGGTGGAGAAACATTCATCTACTTTCTACAAGATAGTGCAAGTCCTCACTAGGTTGAGCTGGAGTTGATCCCAGCTGACTTTGTGTAAGAAGCGGAGTGCACCCTGGACTGCTATATGTACCTACATCTATACCTACCAATGTAACTCTGCAGATGAGTCATAGAGTGAGATGGGACAGAAAACATTCTGGGCTCCTTTAGGGGACTAAATATAGTAAAGCCAGTTCGAACACCATTCCACTCTGATCATGTTTACATCGGGATGTAACACACATGTCTGGTAAATGATGATCATACTAAGTTCACCGTAAATATGAGAACAACTTTTGCGAGAAAGCAAATTTAACCATGTTTAATTTTGCTTATGTAAAGACGTGCAGTGATACAACTAACTTGATGATGGTGCACCATGTCACATGTTCACACATCTGGATGCTTCTAAGTCTGCACTGAGACAACATATGACATGAATGCAAATACATACTTTGTCTTTCATCTGGTACACATTTTGTTTATATTTGATGTATTGATTCCAGGAAATAGCTCAAAGTGTGGAATGTGTACCATTAAGCCACAATCTCCCCTATTTTGTACTATTTATGTACGATTTTGTGCATGCCACACAGTGTTGATAAACTCACCACAAAATATGGTAATGCAATGATTGCTGAAGAAAACATTAAATATAGTACAAGTAAATAATTCATTGCAAATGTCCCCATTGTGGGACAAATAACATCTTAATTCAATGACAGCTCAAACAATTGTTTTTGTATTTCCCCTGGGTTATGATTTCTCTTTATTTCTCAACATTTCCTTCCACTGAGCTATGGTCTTACTTTGCCACGTATGCTGGCAGTGACGTTGGTCATTGATTACAAACTGGGGTTACTGTTTAAATATGGTCTTATCTGGTTTAGGTAACTGGAAAAAGGCAGTCTGGTAGTGTTCAAAGGTTCCTGTCCAATTTATTACGCAGAACAAATCACACACGCTTTCTGGGTCATCTCCATTTACCCCCGTTTTGTCTTTGTTCTTACTATGTAACCTAAATATTAATTTAAGCCTTTCACCATATTTATGGATTGTAGGCTGTATGCTTTACATTACTGGTGATTGGTGAGATGTGCTAAATTGCTAGATTTCTTTGGTCATCATTCCATAATGCTGGTAGAATACGAGTTAATAGTATTTTAAAAACAGAAGGAATTGTTTCATGAGAACTATACGACTGCATACACAATACATAGCATGTTCACATTTGTGATCTTGACACAAATGTGCAGGTAGAGGGACACTAATCTTTGTAACTTGTGAAACTTGTGAAAAACAACAGTTAGATTGCGCTCTACGATAAACAGTGACACCCAGTGGCGGTTGGCGGAGTTTTTTCCAAGGAGCTTTGTAGTGTACAGTACTGTATAGCTATAGCTAGCTTTCCATCCATTTTCTATACCACTTATCGTCATCTGGGAATGGATCCTATCCTAGGTGGGTATACCTTGGATTGGTCACCAGTCAATATAGATCGAGGCACACTGTTCTCGAGCAGTGTTTTTCAAACTTTTTTTAAGTCAAGGCACACTTCCTTTATTGAAAAAAATCTTGCGGCACACCACTAGCCGTAAATGTGAAAAACACCGCTTATTTAAATAATTAACGTGTTATATTGTTACTATAACCGTTTTTAACATCTAAGAATGGCGTTAAACAGCTTGAATTTGAATCAAATGAACACAAAGAAAAAAATATTTTATAATCTTTCATTTTTATTTTTCACCATCACCCTGCATTAATGCGTCACAAATTCGCTTGTCTGTCGGTTAAAGGCAAGTCAATTGGCTAGCTGTTGCTGCTCCCTAGCGGTATGAGATGGTACTACATGATTACTTTATGGGTGACAGACCGCACAGGCATACCAAATGGCTATTTTCCCGCGACACACCTGACAATGTCTAGTGTCACACTGGTGTGCCACGGCACAGGGTTTGAAAAACACTGTTCTAGAGCAGGGCGGCCCGGTAGTCCAGTGGTTAGCACAGTGCAGAGATACACGGTTCAATTCCAGCTCCGGCCTCCCTGTGTGGAGTTTGCATGTTCTCCCGGGCCTGTGTGTGTTTTCCCCGGGTGCTCCGGTTTCCTCCTACATTCCAAGGGGAGGCTGATTGGACGCTCTAAATTGTCCCCAGGTGTGAGTATGGGTGTGAATGGTTGTTCGTCTCTGTGTGCCCTGCGACTGGCTGGCAACAAATTCGGGGTTGCCACCGCCTACTGCCCGAAGACGGCTGGGATAGGCTCCAGCACCCCCCGGGACCCTAGTGAGGGTCAAGCGGTTTGGGAAATGAATAGTGCTTATCCCAGCTGACGGACTGCACCCTGATCTGGCTGAGAGCCAATTGTCGGGCACTGATAGACAAACATCCACCTTTGGACAATTTAGACTGCAGGGGTGGGCAATTCCAGTCCCGGAGAGCCGATATCCTCCATGTTTTCCATCCCTCCCTGTTCAATACACCTGATTCGAATGATCAGATCATCCGCAAGCTCTGCGGAAGCCTGATATTGAACCTGATCATTCGAATCAGGTGTGTTGCAACAGGGAGAGATGGAAAATGTGCAGGATTGCGTCCCTCTAGGACTGGAATTGCCCACTGCTGATTTAGAGTAGTCAATTGCTATTCACTGACTGAGCAAGTGTTGGGAATGGGGGAGGAAGCTGGAGAATACACACGGAAAGAACACTTCACACAAGAAGCTCACAGCCTGGTTTTGAACCCACAAACTCAGAAGTGTGAGGCGGATGTGCCATTATTATGATGACTATTTTTATTATTCGGGGTGGCATGGATCAGTGGTAGAATGGTTGTTTCCCAAACTAGAGGTTGGGATTTCAATCCCTGGCCATTGCAAACTTGTTTAAGTGTCCTTAAGCAAGATACTGGACCCCTAGTTTCTCCTGATGCTGCATCATCAGTAGGTATATGGGGAAACAGTGTAAAGTGCTGCGAGTACCAAAGCTAGAGAAGCGTTATCTATATATATATTGCGCATCGTCCCGCACGGGGTCTGTCCTTCCGTCTGTCCCTTTTCAAAACGTACCTACTTCACCGCGCCGCCACTGCGCCGCTCAGGCAGTGGCTCACTACAATCGCACGGGCATCTTAGCGAAAAAATGTTGTCTACCCACAAGCATTGCAATAAAATTGTTAGTTATTTAGTAGAGCTAAACATCTCTTTATTTTCGCGATAAGCAATGAAGATGAACAAAAAGTTGAACCAAGCAACAACACTTTTGTGGGCCGAAGGCCCACCTTACCAGCCTTCCGCAGGAACTAGCTGATGAGGCGCCCAGAGGGCGACGAACCACCACCTTAGCAGCCTTCCGCAGGAACTAGCTGATGAGCCGCCCGAAGGGCGGCGAACCAGCTAGTACTGTATAAGTGACATACCATATATAAGTGACAGACCATTTACCAATTATTAATGATGCAATTTTACAAGTACCAGTAGCACAAACTAGTAGCACTATGATGTTCATCATGTCTTCTAAGTTCTTCTCAAAGTAGCGTTAAAGCTTCTTTTTTTTCAAGAGAGAAATGTTGTCTTAAAATTGCGTTGGCGCAGAGCGCCGATGCGTATTTGGAACCGAGAGTCGCCGCTTGGAATTGAAATGGATTTCCATGGGACAGGAGAAGTGAACCAATCTCTTTTTTCGTCAATGGATGCTGCAGCTTCTTGGTGACTTTAAAACTTAGCTTGTAGCCGATGTGTGCACATTTTGAGCATGACGTCTCTAATCCACTGGTTAAAGGACACTTTGATTCTCTCCTCTTTCATCTCAAACTGCTTCAAACAACAAAGCGTGTGATGGAAAAGTGGTTATAACTGCATGACTGTCCGTGTTTTATGTTATGTGTTGTGTTTATTATTTTACTTTATGTTAACTGTTTTGTTAAGCGCTTTGTTACAGCTGCCGCTGTTGTGAAAGCGCTATATAAATCAGCATGTATTGTATTGTATTGTATTGTAATAGTAGTAACATAACTAGCTCCCTCAGGATGTAGCATGAAGCACGACACGGTGTCCATAAAAATACAGGGTTTATTTCCTGGCATCCTGGGGAAAAGAACTGCTCCCACGAACATGAAACATACAAATAGCATTCCAAAACAAAAAAATAAAAGACATAACCCACGAAGACAATTGATTAAATAAAGGCACACCACAAACCTCGTGGGCTCACATCCACAAAGGGCTAATCCTCAGAAACCCTGCCGGTGGCCCTTTTCTAACGTCCAGTTTACATCCAACTATGATCGCAACATCATCGTCGACTCACTTTAGCCCCGCGGAGTTTAGGAGCCGTCGTCTGAATGTGTATGGAGCGGCGGGTGCGCATGTTAACTCGTGTCGGGCGGAACCCTTTAACACTACAAAGAGTTCCGGCTTAAAACCACCGCTAGGTGACATCGGAACACCTACAGGGAACAGTTTACCGGGAATATCAAGACTGTAACAATAACTATAACGGCAGGGGTAAACATTTTTCAAAATTGCTGAAAGTTTAAAAAAAAATACAAAATTGTATGGTATTGGAGAAATGTAGTGCACTTAAAATGTGTAATTGTTACAATTTCATTTTACTTTAAGTGTACAGTTTGGTTTGCTAAATAATTTCATACTCCAGTCACGGAATAAATAAAAACTCACATGTCCCTCATCTATGTGTGTGTGAGTAAAATTAAGTAGTTTCTACTGGAGTAATTGGCATTTGATTGTGATTTTGCTCTCTGTCCTTCTGGCGCTTAATCACATAAAATCGTCCAACGCAAATAACCGCAAACACAGCCAAAGCGACTAAAATCCACAGCCAAATAAATGTGCCCGCGGAAAGAGAGGAACCTTTCATTGTGTCATTGTTTGGCTTTGCGTAACCTCTGACAGCGGGAGTGGTGATAACAAAATGTTCCTCGGCTGCTTTTACACATTTCACTTGATGTCTTAGTACATAGCCTGTTTTACAAGCACAGACAAAACTTCCAAATGTGTTTATACACTCTTGGTCACATTCGTTCATGAAGCACTCATTAATGTCTTCGCAGAATTTGTCATTGATGATGAAGCCATCAGGGCAGAAGCAAGCACTGTCAGTGTTTTGCTCACAGATGGCGGGGCATCTCTCCTGTGCACAATGGATTTTACACCGCCTGGGATCCGTGATGTCCGGTGCATATCCACGGAAACAAGAGCATTTGAAGCCATCTTTGACAGGAGTGCATTTTTGTTCACACGGACCATCTGAGCAGCCCTTTAGACTCGGAAAAAATGTTGCATCTGAAAACGTTTGCGTCTGGCAAGCATTTCTGTAGGAGGTTCTGCACAGGAATCCGTCGATTATATCGGAGCATGCCCGCTCTTTGAGCTTTTGCTCTTTTGAAAGTGAGACACAGCTAGGTGAACAGACACTTACTCCATCTTTCCAGGTGATGTGAGAGGGAACAAAGTTGCTGTGCCCTTTACCAGCGGTCCATTCATAGCCTCTCATATGAAGTGAGAGGTTGGTGCAGGCATCTGGCGGTAAATAAAGTCCAAGCCAGAAGTTTCCATTTAGTTCTTGTGTCACAATATCCAATAATCTCTTGTCTTCTGCTGACTGAAGTGTCATGAGCCCTCCTTTGCTGGCTTGACATCTTTCTTTGGCTGTTGTAAAATCCACTTTGTCTCGGTTGATAACCAAGCAGTTGCTCCCAATACAGAAAGGCCAACAAGTGCCAGCGTGCAGCATACAAAAGCTTCTGCTGATAGAGGACAGAGAAATAAGAGATAATGTCACAAGCACCTGGAGATTCAAGCAGGCCATGTCGCTGCGCTGTAGTTCATCTTCAAATGTTGGCTGGCTCACGGCAAACTCAGAGCTCTGCAGGCTACTGCGGAAGGAAAGCAAAGGCAGGAAGGAAATGAGATAAAGACTGTGTTTTTCCAATGTGAAGCACAGGGGCCATGACACATTTATGTTCAGAACCAAATAAACTGTTCTTGTCAAATCAGACATATCGTGCTACGAACACCCTCACTACTCCCTACTTCCAGAAATTGTAATATTAATATCAACTAAGTAATCATAAAGGTGTAGCCTTTACCAGCCTACTACCGCTTCTTTTCACATTCCAAAAATGTGCTTGCTTGTTTAAACACGCCAGAAGGGTTCTTTGTTTATGTGTGACCTGTGATTGGCTGGCAGCCAGTCCAGGATGTACCACTCCTCTTCCCAGACTAGTTAACTGGGATGGGCTCCAGAACAACCGTCACCCTACTGAGGACAAGTAGCATTGAAAATAGATGGATGTCTCTTGTTATTATCATAGGGCAGCTCATTAAATTATGGACGCCATAATATCGTGCAGTGTGTGTGAGTGTGTGTGCGTGTGTGTGTGTGTGTGTGTGTGTGTGTGTGTGTGAGACAACAACGAGAATAAAAAGTAAGACACAAGGGGTGTGATGGTGCCGTGTTTACAATTGAAAGAGAAGAATTACACAAACATAAATTACATAAATACATCTTCTTCCGAGCCGCTTGATCCTCACTAGGGTCGCGGGGGGTGCTGGAGCCTATCCCAGCTGTCTTCGGGCAGTAGGCGGGGGACACCCTGAATCGGTTGCCAGCCAATCACAGGGCACACAGAGACGAACAACCATCCACGCTCACACTCACACCTAGGGACAATTTAGAGTGTTCAATCAGCCTGCCACGCATGTTTTTGGAATGTGGGAGGAAACCGGAGCACTAGCCCAGTGGTTAGCACGTCGGCCTCACAGTACATAAATACATTTCAAGATATATTACACGGTCCACGCGAGGAAGACACTCCTCTCCATCAGGTCATAGGTCATCAGTCAAGATGGATTCATAGAGTTTTTCTAAACGTGGATCAAAGCCAGAGGAAACCCAACAATAACTGTCTGTTGTACTTTTTTTTGCTTCCTGTCTCGATCGACGACATCGCACAATGGCAATTGTTAATGTCACAGTGACGATGAGCAGCAAAGGAATCACTGAGCCGAGTACGCAGATGAGCACTCTGGAGTTGACCAGCATGGCAGTTGCAAACTGGGATGCGTTGCTTGGGGGCATGGACACCATGGCACCAGGCATATCCGTGGGAGTGGGCGCCCCCAAGGGGTCGTCTGTCGTCATGGATACAAACTCATCGAGGTTTACGTGTGTTTCCTGGCCCACTGATTCATTTAATGTCACTTTCGTCACATGCGGCGTGCAATTCCTTCCGGTGGCATCCAAACGAAAGCCGCCGGGGCATACGCAGACGAAACTTCCTTCAGTATTGACACATTTAAAGTGACAGCGCTCATTAGCGCATTCATCCATGTCCAAGCATGCATAGCCGTCCTCTGATAAAGTAAAGCCTTCTTTGCAGTAGCAAGAGAAAGATCCAGCAGTGTTGAAGCAGCCGTGCGCACATTGGGAGTGCACGCATTCGTCCAGATCATGACAGTTACCGTCGATCATTTCGAAGCCGTCCTGACATGCGCACGCGTAACTGCCTGGTGTGTTAATACACGCGTGTACGTTGCATAAATCTGACTGTTGGCACTCATCAATGTCAGAACAGTTGCGCTGGTTTGCTGCCAACGTGAACCCGATGGGACACGTACAACTTGGTCCCCACTTTTCCACGACGCACTCGTACTCACAGGTGTCCACGCTGCACGGGTCTTGTATCTTACATGAGAGTCCATTGTCCTCAAGAGCGTAACCTTGCTTACAGATGCATTTAACCCGATCGGAGTCCTGCTGGCACATGTGTTCACATCCACCGTTGTCGCGCGCACAGTTTCCTTGTTCTGTTTGGCAAAATGGACCCGGTAGAGTCCACTGATATTTGTCATCCCTTCGGATGCACACAGAAATGTACGGCCGCTTTTCACTGCATGTGACTTCGGCATACGTTCCAAGTGGCAAGGATTTCATCACGTTTCGGAATGGCTGCTCAGAGAAAGCAGGCGTGTAGGATATGTGCCCGGAGCCCAACAGTTGCAGAGCGTTGCACATTCCTTTAAAGTAAAACTTACACACAGAAAATGAAGGACCTTTGCAAGCTCCAGCAGTCCATTTCAGCTGATTGTCGTCGGGGGAATTATAATTAACCCACACACATCGCTCAGTGCAGGTGTCCACGGGCTCTTTTTTCCAGTTGGAGTAGTGGGAATCTTCCTCCCCAGACACCCACTTGAAGCCCCTGAGGGGCTTGTCAGCCAACACACAGTCCCCTTTGTGCAGCTTTAATCCAATCCAAAATTGTCTGCCCTTGTCCTTCTGGATCAGCGAGAGGAGAGAGTGCAGAATCTCCTCTTCTTCTTTGTCTCTCACTGTCATCAGGTACCCTCCATTGTGGAAGCAGCTCTGACTGGCCTTGTCAAAGCTCACCTTCTCCATATGGACAGTGAAGCAGGCATTGGACGTGCACATGGTTTCATGTTCAACGCCACTAAATCGTCCCAAATTGGTGATGAGAAGCAGGAGTAGAAAGATCAATGGCATAGTTGCGCTTCACAATAAGTTCACTGATAGCCTTTGAGAGTTTTCTCACGAAATGGGAGCAACATGTGGGTTGCCTGTTTGTGGCAAAGTGATGTGGCTCTGAAAGTAACAGTCATGCCGCTGTATCCTGTTTGGGACAACTAAAGGCGGAAAGAATGTTTTGCTAGCGTTAAGGGCTCTTTCTTTCTCCTTTGCTAAGCAGTTCCGTTTTGAGTTGGGAAAACAATGGTGTACTCCATTGTGTTTTGACTGGTTCTCCAGATGTCTCCGGCCCCTGTCGACTTGTTGCTTTTAAGCCGACTCCCTTAGCTGTAGTGAGTTACAATACACGAGGCACACAGGGGTCATATGACCTCAGAGATGCTGCGCCATGACCATTCGAAAGTGGGGAAGGGTGTAAGAGGAGGGGGTGGGGGGGGACTCTGACTATTGACATCCTTTCTCCACTCCACAAGCATGATGGGTATTTTCTCATGTTATATTTTGGTTTTCTTATTAAGGAAGCTCCGATCCACTGGATGGGTATCGAGTCCAATCCAGGACAAAATGATTGGATCTGTATCGGATTGTTTTTATGAGCACCGGTCGGATCCAATGTACAAGCCCAAACAATATCGTATCCTCACCTTTACTTTGCGCAATCTGCCATAGCACAGAAAAGCTGTTACCATGTGTTTTCATCACGGGAGCAGTTGTCCAGTGAACGTGGTATTTTTAGATATCAGGATCAAGCAACATCATTAGCTCCATCTACTATGAACAACTTTTAGAGTGGCTAAAAGTTCCATATAGTGTCGTATCAGCCGATCCTTGAGGCTACCATATTTGTATCGGTATCGGATATGAAAACGTGATATCGAGCGATCCCTACCTTTCTTATTTTGTTTGAATAATAATAATAATAATAATAATAATTAGCCAACAATTGCTTTACTCCCAATTTCTAAAGGTTTTAGTTCCCGATTGCAAAATGACAGTAACTTACTGCCTGCCAAATAATGAGCCAGAATTTGTTTGTACTGCTTTGCACCGTTGCGGTGTGCCTCACGTGATGTGAGTTCCCATGAAAAAATTAGAGTTTGTGTCCACCACTTCCATGTAACGGGTCCTTCTCATCATCACCTTTGGTCTACAAATACTCAGTAGAGATACCAGTCGAGGATAATTGTGACGAATTAACAAAATGTTCTCTTTCACTGAGTTTCTTGTTGACACTGTGCCTTGGTGGTCTGAATGCTGAATCAAGTTCCTGTGTTTGTTTAAACGCAGCGAACGCCCAACAACAATGGCAGGAATTCCAGTGAGACCACCAAAGCCGGCTCGGTGAAAAGAGAAACATTGTTCATGCATTGCCCTTTGTGGATATCCAGCATAATGTTCTGTCATCATTTTTTACAAGTTTCTTTTTCTTTATTGTGCACCTATTCACCCTAATCACAACATGAAGAACCCACATGACCAAAACGAAGTGCTGTCTCAAGGTTTCACTGAGAGAGAGACAGTGAATAAAATGTTGAAGGGGAGCCAGCCGGTTCCCAAGCCTGGAGGAGGTAAGATAAGATAAGATAACTTATCTTGACTTTGACTTTGAAGTCAAGATGGCGCCCGAGTAGGCAGCCTTCGGCAAGTGCTCTCATGAGCCTTGCTTTTTTTTTTTTGGTTTGTTTTGTCACTTTGTGTTTGTTGTTACGTCGTGTGGACCTGATGTGGACTTTTTTCAGCATTTTTTGGCCACGACATTCATCAAGGAGGAAAATCTTTGCTTGGTGGTTGCGCCATCTCGGCAGCATGGGTATACCAGCACTGATTTCTTGATTGGGAGGAATGTCGGCGCCATTTGACTGTCGTTGCTGGACAGTCCCAGGGCGCTTGTGCCTTGCGCCTGTTATGGGCAGCATTTTTCACAGCACCACTTTGTTCAGCGGAGAGATCGGTGCTGTTGAACGGTCTGCAGCTGGATGGATGTAAGGCTTGAAGAGCCGACGATGAGAAGAAAGGAGCGTAAGCGCGGAGCGCCGATGCGGATGTGGAACTGGGAGTCACAGCTTGGAATTGAAGTGGATTTCTTTTTCGTCAATGGACGCTACAGCTTCGTGTTTGCTTTCAGAACTTAGCTTATAGCAGATGTAACCCAGCCTTGATAAGACTGTTATTTTATTGTTAGTTCTGTAGGGTGATATTCGTTGTGATACTGCTGTTTCCGAGGGACAATGAACGCACCACAGCGCTTGGAGCGAGGACCCGTTAGCGAGAGAGACAGAACATTCTCGCACTTTCCCAGGCGGGTCGAAACGAAGAACGATAAATGAAAACTTGTCCTTGTTCCTCTACCTGTACAATATAGTAAAGTTAAATCCTGTGGCAATCTTTTTTTTCTTCCCAAGTCAAAAGAAAGGTTTAGAAGAGATAAAGTTCCTGGTGAGTGTTTTTTGTTGAATATGTCTGAGTAGCATTTCTACCATTCGATTGTAACATAGACAACCCCTCCGTGGGCCGTCACCTTACCGTGGTGCAGGGGTTTCCGTGTCCCAATGATCCTAGGAGCTAAGTTGTCTGGGGCTTTATGCCCCTGGCAGGGTCACCCATGGCAAACAGGTTCTCGGTGAGGGGCCAGACAAAGCACGGCTCATAGACCCTTATGGTGACCACAATATATGGACCAAGGTTTCCCTTGCCCGGACGTGGGTCACAGGGGCCCCACTCTGGAGCCAGGCCTGGAGGTGGGGCTCGTTGGCAAGCGCCTGGTGGCCGGGCCTACAAAAATGGGGCCCGGCCGGGCACAGCCCGAAGAGGCAATGTGGGTCCCCCTTCCCATGGGCTCACCACCCATGAGAGGGGCCAAAGGGGTCGGGTGCAATGTGAGCTGGGCGGCAGCCAAAGGCGGGGACCCTGGCGGTCCGATCCTCGGCTGCAGAAGCTAGCTCTTGGGACATGGAATGTCACCTCTCTGGCAGGGAAGGAGCCCGAGCTGGTGTGTGAGGCAGAGAATTTCCGACTGGATATAGTCGGACTTGCCTCCACACACAGCTTGGGTTCTGGTACCAGTTCTCTCGAGAGGGGTTGGACTCTCTTCCACTCTGGAGTTGCTCACGGTGAGAGGCGCAGAGCAGGTGTGGGCATACTCATTGCCCCCCGGCTCAGTGCCTGTACATTGGGGTTCACACCGGTAGACGAGAGGGTTGCCTCCCTCCGCCTTCGGGTAGGTGGACGGGTCCTGACTGTTGTTTGTGCATATGCACCAAACAGCAGCTCAGCATACCCACCCTTTTTGGAGTCCATGGAGGGTGTGCTGGAGAGTACTCCTGCTCGGGACTCCCTTGTTCTGTTGGGGGACTTCAATGCTCACGTGGGCAATGACAGTGAGACCTGGAGGGGCGTGATTGTGAGGAACAGCCCCCCTGATCAGAACTCGAGTGGTGTTTTGTTATTGGACTTCTGTGCTCGCCACGGATTGTCCATAACGAACACCTTGTTCAAACATAAGGGTGTCCATATGTGCACTTGGCACCAGGAGACCCTTGGCCGCAGTTCGATGATCGACTTTGTAGTTGTATCATCGGATTTGCAGCCGCATGTTCTGGACAGGGGCGGCCCGGTAGTCCAGTGGTTAGCACGTCGGCTTCACAGTGCAGAGGTACCGGGTTCGATTCCAGCTCCGGCCTCCCTGTGTGGAGTTTGCATGTTCTCCCCGGGCCTGCGTGGGTTTTCTCCGGGTGCTCCGGTTTCCTCCCACGTTCCAAAAACATGCGTGGCAGGCTGATTGAACACTCTAAATTGTCCCTAGGTGTGAGTGTGAGTGTGAGTGGTTGTTCGTTTCTGTGTGCCCTGCGATTGGCTGGCATCTGATTCAGGGTGTCCCCCGCCTACTGCCCGGAGACAGCTGGGATAGGCTCCAGCACCCCCCGCGACCCTAGTGAGGATCAAGCGGCTCGGAAGATGAATGAATGAATGAATGAATGAATGAATGAATGAATGAATGAATGAATGAATGAATGTTCTGGACACTTGGGTGAAGAGAGGGGCGGAGCTGTCAACTGATCACCACCTGGTGGTGAGTAGGCTCCAATGGTGGGGGTCCTGGCAGACCCAAACGTATAGTGAGGGTTTGTTGGGAGCGTCTGGCGGAATCCCCTGTCAGCAGGAGTTTCAACTCCCACCTTCGACAGAGCTTTTCCCATGTTCCGGGGGAGGCGGGGGACATTGAGCCCGAGTGGACCATGTTCCGTGCCTCTATTGTTGAGGCGGCCAATCTGAGTTGTGGCCGTAAGGTGGTTGGTGCCTGTCGTGGCGGCAACCCCCGTACTCGCTGGTGGACACCAGCAGTAAGGGATGCCGTCAAGCTGAAGGAGTCCTATCGAGCCTTTATGGCCTGTGGGACCCCAGAGGCAGCTGACGGGTATCGACTGGCCAAGCGGAACGCAGCTTCGGTGGTCGCCGAGGCAAAAACCCGAGCGTGGGAAGAGTTTGGTGAGGCCATGGAAGCCGACTTCCCGACGGCTTCGAGGAAATTCTGGTCCACCATACGACGTCTCAGGAGGGGGAAGCAGTGCACTACTAACACTGTGTACAGTGGGGATGGGACGCTGCTGACTTCGACTCGGGACGTTGTGAACCGGTGGGCAAAGTACTTCGAAGACCTCCTCAACTCCACCAACATGTCTTCCTTGGAGGAAGCAGAGCCCGGGGACTCTGAGGTGGGCTCTCCTATCTCTGTGGCTGAAGTCACCGATGTTAAAAAGCTCCTCGGTGGCAAGGCCCCAGGGGTGGATGAGATCCGCCCGAAGGCTCTGGATGTTGTGGGGCTGTCCTGGCTGACACGCCTCTGCAACATCGCGTGGTCAACAGGGAGAGTGCCTCTGGATTGGCAGACCGGGGTGGTAGTCCCTCTTTTTAAAAAGGGGGACCGGAGGGTGTGTTCCAACTATAGAGGGATCACACTCCTCAGCCTCCCTGGTAAGGTCTATTCAGGGGTGCTGGAGAGGAGGGTCCATCAGGAAGTCGAGCCTCAGATTGAGGAGGAGCAGTGTGGTTTTCGTCCCGGCCGTGGAACAGTGGACCAGCTCTACACCCTTAGCAGGGTCCTCGAGGGTATGTGGGAATTCGCCCAACCAGTCTACATGTGTTTTGTGGAATTGGAGAAGGCGTTTGACCGTGTCCCTCGGGGAGTTCTGTGGGAGGTGCTTCGAGGCTATGGGGTACCGAACCCCCTGATACGGGCTGTTCGGTCACTACACCACCGATGTCAGAGTTAGGTTCGCATTGCCGGCAGTAAGTCGGAATCGTTTCCAGTGGGGGTAAGACTCCGCCAAGGCTGCCCTTTGTCGCCGATTCTGTTCATAACCTTTATTGACAGAATTTCTAGGCGCAGCCGAAGCATTGAGGGGGTCCGTTTTGGGGGCCTCAGTATTGCGTCCCTGCTTTTTGCAGATGATGTGGTGCTGTTGGCTCCTTCAAACAGGGCTCTCCAACTCTCACTGGAGCGTTTCGCAGCCGAGTGTGAAGCGGTTGAGATGAAGATCAGCACCTCCAAATCTGAAACCATGGTCCTCAGTCGAAAAAGGTTGGAGTGCCCCCTCCGGGTAGGGGAGGAGATCTTGCCCCAAGTGGAGGAGTTCAAGTATCTTGGGGTCTTGTTCACGAGTGGGGGCAGAAGGGAGCGGGAGATCGACAGGCGGATTGGTGCAGCGTCTGCTGTGATGCGGACGTTATATCGGTCTGTCGTGGTGAAGAAGGAGCTGAGTCAAAGGGCAAAGCTCTCAATTTACCGGTCGATCTACGTTCCGACCCTCATCTATGGTCACGAGCTATGGGTCGTGACCGAAAGAACGAGATCCCGGTTACAAGCGGCCGAAATGAGTTTTCTCTGCCGGGTGTCCGGGCTTTCCCTTAGAGATAAGGTGAGAAGCTTGGTGATCCGGGAGGGGCTCAGAGTTGAGCCGCTTCTCCTCCATATCGAGAGGAGTCAGATGAGGTGGCTTTGGCATCTCATTCGGATGCCTCCTGAGCGCCTCCCCGATGAGGTGTTCCGGTCATGCCCCACCGGGAGGAGACCCCGAGGAAGACCCAGGACACGCTGGAGAGACTATGTCACCCAGCTTGCCTGGGAACGACTCGGGATCCCCCGGGGAGAGCTGGACGAAGTAGCTAGGGAGAGGGAAGTCTGGGCTTCCCTGCTAAAGCTGTTGCCCCCGCGACCCGGCCCCGGATAAGCGGTAGATGATGGATGGATGGATGGATTGTAACATAAAAAAACAGTCAGGAATGAAGTTGGTGAAAATGGAGATTGTTGTTCCGTTGATGTAAGATATAACTGTGCCGTTATAAAAGAAAGAAAAAGGGATAAACCATTGTACCGACACGTGTGCTCCATAGGAAGTATATTAGCATCAAGCTAAGCTAACGTGCTCACGGCGAATAGCGCTGTGGCCTTCTTTCGAGCCAATTTTTGAAAATCGTTATTTTCCATTGCCGATTATTGCCACGTTTAGTGAATGCCTTGCGCATTTTGTGCAGGCTGTTTGTTTTTTTTTGGACTCATAGACCATCAAAAGGTTGGACTACTAGTCTGGAGATTGGATGCCACGTGGGACGTTGGTGAAGGACATCTTGGACTTCAAAGCCACCCGCACCCTGGAGGGTGGTAGGACAGTTGAAAGGATTTCCCTCTTTTTTTGTTAAATCTGAGATCTCAGTCATTTTTTTTATGGGTCAGATCTGATTCCAAAACAACAACTGATAAGAACCGATAACAATTTAGCTTACTGTATGTTTTTTTCCTTGTTATTCTTTATGCAGTCTGTTGCAGTTTTCCATCTACTCCTATTGTAAATATTCACTCAATATTTTTTTTAATAAAAACCTCAGTCAGTTCAGGGTGTCCCCCGCCTACTGCCCGGAGACAGCTTGGATAGGCTCCAGCACCCCCCGCGACCCGAGTGAGGATCAAGCGGTTAGGAAGATGAATGAATGAATGAATGAACCTCAGTCAGTGTGTCTTCTTCCTGTTGGAGGTTTCTCCTTGACTCTAACTAGAGTCTGCTGTTGCCAATCTCACTGTGACCTTATGTAGTGCACCCTAACTCAAATAGATTTTATAAATTGACTGACAACTTAATAGAAGGGTGCCACTAGTAGCTGCACCTAGGGTGGCTACACAGACATGTGCACATTTTCAGCATGTCTCTGATCCACTGGTGAAAGGACACTTTGATCATCTCCTCTTTCATCTATAACTTCTTCAGACAACAAAGTGTATGCAGAAAAGTGGTGAAGATTGCACAACTGTCTGTGTCCTATGTGTTGTGTTATTTTTGTTAATTGACTTCAAAATGGTGCCGCGTGAGTGGCTGCCTTTCCAGCAGCTCCTATATTTTGTTGTTCTACTTCTTCCTTTCATACTTTGCTGCTGTGAATCGGGAATTTCTACATTGAGAGACTAATAAAGGTTTTCTTATAAGATAACCGTTATTTGTCCCACATTGGGGGTATCTCTCCTTCTTGCAGCACGAGTGTAACAGTCTATGGCTGAAGAAGCTATCCAGTGCTGTCAGGGCAGGCTGGAGGGAGTGGGAGAGACTGTCCATCATAGCTTTTAGCTTAGCTAGCATCCTCCTGTTGCCCACCTCCTCCAGAGTGTCCAGGGTGCAGCCCAGGACAGAACTGGCCCTCCTGACCAGTCGCTCCAGTTTCTTTTTGTCCCCAGCTGAGATGCTGCCTGACCAGCAGACAATGCCATAATGGAAGGCCGAAGCCACTACTGAGTTGTAGAAGGTCTTAAGGAGTGACCCTTGAACCCCAAAAGACCTCAGTTTCCTGAGTAGGAAGAGGCGGCTCTGTCCCTTCTTGATTAGGGCGTCCGTGTTAGTAGACCAGTCAAGTTTATTGTTGAGAAGAACACCCTGGTACGATATATACCCTCTTTATGTCTGTAGCTTGGATGCTGATTTGTGCAGTTGAGGACTGTTTCCTGCAGAAATCCACAACCAACTCCTTAGTTTTCCCGGGGTTGGTCTGGAGGTGATTCTGCTGGAACCAGTCCACGAAGTCCTTCGACAGTCCCTTGTACTTCCGATCGTCTCCCTCTGTAATGAGGCCTACAATCGCAGAATCGTCAGGGACCTTCTGAAGGTGGCAGGTTGGAGTGATGTATCTGAAGTCCGAGGTGTAGAGGGTGAAAAGAAATGGAGCCAGGACAGTCCCCTGCGGCGCCCCAATGCTACAGAGAATCCTGTCCGACCAAGATAAACCATCAAGGAGTGGAACTTGTTCGGCCTCACAGCTGTGTAAAAGAAACCACACCCTTCCAAGCATACATGAGTGCAGCGATATTGTTTTCTTTGGATTGAAGACTTCACCAACACTATCAGACTGAAATCAGATCACAACCTCTCAGGAGTGGAAATGGCTACCTTGAGACGAGCTTGCACAAATGAGCTCATGAAATCCTCTCACCACAAGAGTGCATTGTTTCTGACCAGACATCCTCTTTCTGTTGAATTAACCAAGAGTCTGACGTATGTGTGTGTGCTTCCCCCTCCCTTCCCTTTAGAACAGCGGTGTCAAACCCATTTTACATTGTGGGCCACATACGGCCTCAGTAGACGTCAAGTGGGCGGGACCATTAAAATTAAACCATACTCTGCTATAAATAACCAAAATAGTGTATTTCCTTTGTATTTGTCTAAAGAAGCAGAAGAACATTAGAAAAATATTGACATTTAATGAATCTATCTTTTACAAAACATTTCATGAAGGACCTTAGATTTCCTTTGACAAATGTGCAATTTACTTTAATCATTCACTGTTCTGCCCACAGTAAGTTTTGGGCCATTTCATTAATATTAATTGTGCTTACAATATTCATTTAGTTATTGCGGTGCATTGTGGGTAGCAGACGCCGTGTTTCATCAGACGAGTCGTTACAGAAAGCCTGACCGTGGTCGTTGGTACTGGTCCTCCTGAGTTATATTCTTATTTCGTTTCACCTTTGGAAGCAATGGCTGTAAGTCTGCTCATGTTTAGAATTATTTAGAAATGTGTTTCGGGGATCATTTTCCCTCAATTGTTGTCATTCAAACTCGCTTGCTCAAAGTACTGCTAACGACGTAGCGACGATGCTAAATCAGTGCTAACAAGCTAATTAGCGTGCGAAAGTACTCCGAAAACGCATTGTTTATCGTTGTTTGTCACACTTTGAGCTGCATTTATGTCCTTTGTTAAACACCTGACGATTTGTGTTGTATTTATGTACACAATATTAATGCATGTTTTAAATCTGTTCATTTCAGTTTCACTCTACATTTCATTGAGCCGTAGTTCGATGATCGACCTTGTGGTCATGTCATCGGATTTGCGGCCGCATGTTCTGGACACTCGGGTGAAGAGAGGGGCGGAGCTGTCAACTGATCACCACCTGGTGGTGAGTAGGCTCCGATGGTGGGGGAAGATGCCGGTCCGTCCTGGCAGACCCAAACGTATTGTGAGGGTTTGTTGGGAGCGTCTGGCAGAATCCCCTGTCAGAAGGAGCTTCAACTCCCACCTCCGACAGAGCTTTTCCCATGTTCCGGGGGGGGCGGGGGACATTGAGTCAGAGTGGACCATGTTCCGTGCCTCTATTGTTGAGGCGGCCAATCTGAGTTGTGGCCGTAAGGTGGTTGGTGCCTGTCGTGGCGCAATCCCCGTACTCGCTGGTGGACACCAGCAGTAAGGGATGCCGTCAAGCTGAAGAAGGAGTCCTATCGAACCTTTATGGCCTGTGGGACCCCAGAGGCAGCTGACGGGTATCGACTGGCCAAGCGGAACACTACTTTGGTGGTCGCCGAGGCAAAAACACGAGCATGGGAAGAGTTCGGTGAGGCCATGGAAGCCGACTTCCGGACGGCTTTGAGGAAATTCTGGTCCACCATCCGACGTCTCAGGAGGGGGAAGCAGTGCACCACTAACACTGTGTACAGTGGGGATTGGGCGCTGCTGACTTCGACTCGCGACGTTGTGAACCGGTGGGCAGAGTACTTCGAAGACCTCCTCAACTCCACCAACACGTCTTCCTTGGAGGAAGCAGAGCCCGGGGACTCTGAGGTGGGCTCTCCTATCTCTGTGGTTGAAGTCACCGATGTGGTTAAAAAGCTCCTCGGTGGCAAGGCCCCAGGGGTGGATGAAATCAGCCCGAAGGCTCTGGATGTTGTGGGGCTGTCCTGGTTGACACGCCTCTGCATGGTTGCGTGGTCAACGGGGAGAGTGCCTCTGGATTGGCAGACCGGGTTGGTAGTCCCTCTTTTTAAAAAGGGGGGACTGGAGGGTGTGTTCCAACTACAGAGGGATCACACTCCTCAGCCTCCCTGGTAAGGTCTATTCATGGGTGCTGGAGAGGAGGGTCCGTCAGGAAGTCGAGCCTCAGATTGAGGAGGAGCAGTGTGGTTTTCGTCCCGGCCGTGGAACAGTGGACCAGCTCGACACCCTTAGCAGGGTTCTCGAGGGTATGTGGGAATTCGCCCAACCAGTCTACATGTGTTTTGTGGACTTGGAGAAGGCGTTTGACCGTGTCCCTCGGGGAGTTCTGTGGGGGGTGCTTCGTGGGTATGGAGTACCGAACCCCCTGATACAGGCTGTTCGGTCACTATACCACCGATGTCAGAGTTTGGTTCGCATTGCCGGCAGTAAGTCTGAATCGTTTCCAGTGAGGGTAGGACTCCGCCAAGGCTGCCCTTTGTCACCGATTCTGTTCATAACCTTTATGGACAGAATCTCTAGGCGCAGCCGAAGCGTTGAGGGGTCCGTTTTGGGGGCCTCAGTATTGCATCCCTGCTTTTTGCAAATGATGTGGTGCTGTTGGCTCCTTCAAACAGGGCTCTCCAACTCTCACTGGAGCGTTTTGCAGCCGAGTGTGAAGAGGTTGGGATGAAAATCAGCACCTCCAAATCTGAAACCATGGTCCTCAGTCGGAAAAGGGTGGAGTGCCCCCTCCGGGTCGGGGAGGAGATCTTGCCCCAAGTGGAGGAGTTCAAGTATCTTGGGGTCTTGTTCACGAGTGGGGGTAGGAGGGAGCGGGAGATCGACAGGCGGATCGGTGCAGCGTCTGCTGTGATGCGGACGTTGTATCGGTCTGTCGTGGTGAAGAAGGAGCTGAGCCAAAGGGCGAAGCTCTCAATTTACCGGTCGATCTACGTTCCAACCCTCATCTATGGTCACGAGCTATGGGTCATGACCGAAAGAACGAGATCCCGGATACAAGCGGCCGAAATGAGTTTTCTCCGCAGGGTGTCCGGGCTCTCTCTTAGAGATAAGGTGAGAAGCTCGGTCATCCGGGAGGGGCTCATCCGGGAGGGGCTCCGAGTCGAGCCGCTTCTCCTCCACATCGAGAGGAGCCAGATGAGGTGGCTTGGGCATCTGATTCGGATGCCTCCTGAGCGCCTCCCTGGTGAGGTGTTCCGGGCATGTCCCACCGGGAGGAGACCCTGAGGAAGACCCAGGACACGCTGGAGAGACTATGTCACCCAGCTGGCCTGGGAACGCCTCGGGATCCCCCGGGGAGAGCTGGAAGAAGTAGCTAGGGATAGGGAAGTCTGGGCTTCCCTGCTAAAGCTGTTGCCCCCGCGACCCGGCCCCGGATAAGCGGTAGAAGATGGATGGATGGATGAATGGATGGATTTCATTGAGCTGTTGTCACAGTTGTTCACTGTACGCCGTCAAGAAGACCGTAATAAAGGAGCAAGACGCTCAATTTCCTGGCTCATGAATAAATGAGTTTGGCTTGCTGTTGACCTGCGTTAACATACCTGGAGTATCTAACACGTAGCGATAACAGTATATTCACATATATGCATTTCAACTGATCCCACTGATTGTACAAAGGCACGAAACTTGAACAATTAATTGAAAATTATAGTAATGGACTTTAAGATTAAAGGAGATTTATAAAGAAAGGAATTTTTTAACCATTTACACATGTGCATATAAAATCTAAATTTAATCCCTGCCTACATTTTACAAACCAAGGAGAGTGCTATTAAATATGTAAAGAATAAAGTATCTACATGTCCTTGATAGCTTCTGCTGTGTTGGGTCTGTCTCAGTGACAGACTGAGGCTGCTGTTGTCTTCTTCTCTTCTTTCAGTTTCCAGTCTTGGTGGGTCAGCTCTGTTGTTAGGACCCTGCCACTGAACGTACACTTTCGCAGGTTGTGTTGCGAACAGCCCGTTTATTCGTCTGGCCTCATTCTCTTTCGTGTACCGCTTTAAGCGGCTGGACAATGCTTGGAGCCTTTGACAGTTTCGAGTTCTTCAGGTAAGGTCATCTTGATGTACCTCTCGGGTATCGGTCTTTTCATCAAATCTCTCTGGGCCTCCGTCAATTGACTCACATCTTTCCGAGCCACCTTGATCTTAGCCTCCAACCGTCTTTTCCATGGTGGGTAACGTATCTCATGGCTTCCATGGTTGCTCTTATAGCCAAGCATCTCAAGGATCACTGACGCTGAAGCATATATCAGCTCATTAGTTTCCTTGATAGTTACGGTAGGGATCGCCCTCAGTGCTGCATTCACACTTTCCATTAGACTTTCAAGTGGTACTTCACATAGCCGTTGCTTTCAGGTCAGTTGCTGCCTCGCTCAGCATTTCATTCATTGGGCTGGCCTCCCAATCTCATCATCTGCATTCATTGGTGATTGCCTCCCAATCTCTAGTATGACCTCCTCCTCTGATCTGGCAGCCTGGGGCCCTTCACCATGGAACCTGCGTTGTACCTCATCAATCACAAGTTGTGACAGCAGTTGCCGTTTGTGGATGTTGGAAAACTGAGCTACTAGTTGTTTCGTGGTCAACCGTGACTGTGGGTTTCGAAGTAACCATTTAGCCCACATTCTCTACATGTAACCCCTCTGACTAGGGATGCTTGAGTTGTAGCTCATCATCTGCATTCATTGGGGATTGCCTCCCAATCTCTAGTATGACCTCCTCTGATCTGGCAGCCTGGGACCCTTCACCATGGAACCTGCGTTGTACCTCATCAATCTAAGTTGTGACAGCAGTTGGCGTTTGTGGATGTTGGAAAACTGAGCTACTAGTTGTTTCGTGGTCAACCGTGACTGTGGGTTTCGAAGTAACCATTTAGCCCACATTCTCTACATGTAACCCCTCTGACTAGGGATGCTTGAGTTGTAGCATTCCAACAGAGCCATGTAATCGCATCTTGCCCATCTCCGCTTTGTTTCAGTAGCCCATTTTATATATATATATCTATATCTATATATATATAGATATATATATATAAAATTTATATTTATATATTAAATATAATATATATATATTTTTTTTAAATATATTTTTTTAAGTCCGCAAACGGTCCGCAAGAAGCTGCAAAACAACAGCGAGTACTGTATACAGTACTGAACTCCATGTATATGATTTTTTTTTCATGAATATGTTTGAAAAAATGCACTGAAGCTGCGATAAACGAACCGCAAAATAGCGAGGGATGCTTGCTTCTCTTCGGCATACCCAGAAAGGTGATGTTTGTATAATCCAGGTAAGATACTTGACAATCTGTTTTCTGTTGTTGATGTTTGTTTTTTGAGGAGGGGGACTGGGGGCTCAATTGCAGATGCGTAGTATGCTCTACACTCAGGGTTGACTTCTGTTGATTATTCCTTTTTGATGTGATGAATCCAATCTTCAAACTTTTTTGCTTCTGACCGGGGATTTTGTCTCTAATCTTTATGGTGCTTTCCCATGAGCCCGGTTCCAAACTGGAAATTGGAATACGTTCAATTCAATGCTTAACGTGCATTTTCATCTAACGTTTCATGTGTTTCTGAAAATTTCTCTTCATCCATCCAAAGTGGGGTATCCAGATTTGATTTTGGCCAAGGAGTGCTTGGTAGGAGAATCTTCTCATTTATATTGCTCCTGTGCCTCACTGACTTTTTAATGACAAACATCACTTCTTTACCTTCAGGAAACTGTTGGTTTCTTGCATCGATCGGGGCTCTGACATTCCAGAATGATATCCTCAAAAAAGTAATTCCCCTTGACCAAACCTTCGATGAGGACTACTGTGGGTTGTTCCACTTCAGGGTGAATGCATATTGCTGTATACTTATTATGAATGTCACAGGTGGCGCGATGGTCAACTGGTTAGCCTGTCGACATTACAGTGCAGAGGTGTAGGGATCGATTCCAGCTCTGGCCTTCCTGTGTGGAGTCTGCATGTTCTCCCTGTGCCCACTTGGGTTTTCTCTGGGTACCCCAGTTTCCTCCCACATTCCAAATACGTGTGGCAGGTTAATGGACACTCTAAATTGTCCCGCGGTGTGTTTGGGAGTGTGAATGCATTTATGTGTGCCCTGCGATTCGCTTGGCAACCGGCTCAGGTTGTCCCCAGCCGACTGCTCAAACACAGGTGGGATAGGCTCCAGCACACCTGCGACTACCTTGTGAGGATAAGCGGATCAGAAAATGGATGTAAAATGAGTGAGCTTCAAGCTTTGGTGAAATGATTGTATATGACAAAAACAAATAGTTTCCCCATAAAGTTCACTCATCACGCTTGAAGAGCTGCAATTACTCCATAAAGTCACAGTAAAAGGTAAAAACTACCCCCTATTTGATATTGTTTTGTAATTGTTATCTACACTGACATCCATTGATAGTGAGCTAATTTTCTTTCATGTGCAATGAATTAAAAAAAACATTGAGCGTGTGGGCGGCACGGTGAGTGTTTAGCGCACCGACCTCAACAAAAGTACAGAGGTACCGGGTTCAATTCCTGCTTCGGCCTTCCTGTGTGGTTTCTCCCCGGGCCTGTGTGGGTTTACTCCCACGTTCCAAAAACATGCATGGCAGGCTGATTGAACATTCTAAATTGTCCCTCTGTGTAATTGTGAGCGTGGATAGTTGTTTGTCTCTGTGTGCCCTGCGAATGGCTGGCAACCGGTTCAGGGTGGATGAATGGATGGATGGATGAGCGTGTGATTAAATTGTAGTCTTTGAGCTTTAATTGAAGAAGGTTGGCAGAAAATTTGAATTTACCATCCATTTAGGATACACTTCCAATTGCAAATAACTGAAAATTCCATACAGTGTTTTACCTTAGATTTGACACGCAACAGTACTTTAAAAACAAGTTATATATTTTCTGTCTTCAAAACTCAGTTTTGGAGATTTGGAAAATGGGTGGATGTTGTCATCGATGACAAGCTACCAACCATTGATGGCAGACTAATCTTCGTTCATTCCAAAAACCAAAATGCGTTCTGGCCTGCTTTGTTGGAAAAAGCCTATACCAAGTACAAGACAATTTATTTGTTCCTTTGATAACAACATATCAGCATGAGTGTTATTCAAGTGCATCTGTTTAATATTTGACCCACTCTGTCAGGGTATGTGGTCCTTATGCAGACATGAGTGCTGGAACTCCTTCCGAAGCGATGACGGACTTCACAGGTGGAGTTCATATGAGTATCCAGTTGTCACAACCTCCGTCTAACCTGTGGGAGCTGATGTGCAGGCCTGGAAATGCCCAAACGCTTATGGGCTGTGGTACACAGCAAGGAGTAAGCATTAAACATTGTAGATATACAGTAGAGCAACACACTGTCCTATCAATATTGTCGTTGATTCTTATTAGTGATTTTGAGCAGGGAAGGGCAATTTAAATCGGTACTCCGAGGGGGCTCACATAGGATCACACATTACCTAGTTAGACGTATGACAAAGATGCCATTTTAAATATGGGTTAAATAGGTGCATATGAGCAAAATACAGTATGTGCTCTGAACAGATTCCATTTTACAAAATACAATTCTCAATGCAGGCGGCACAGTGGAGAACTGGTGAGCATACGACCTCACAGGGTGGAGGTGCAGGATTTGATTCCAGTTCGGGCCATCCTGTGTGGAGTTTGCAATGTTCTCCTCGTGTCTGCATGGGTTTTCTCCGGGTACTCCAGTTTCCGCCCACATTCCAAAAACATGCATGGCAGGCTGATTGAACACTCTAAATTGTCCCTAGGTGTGAGTGTGAGCGCGGATGGTTGTTCGTCTCCATGTGCCCTGCAATTGGCTGGGAACCAGTTCAGGGTGCCCCCCACCTACTGCCCGAAGAAAGCTGGAATAGGCCCCGCGGCCCTTGTGAGGATAAGCGGATTAGAAAATGGATGATGGATGGATGGATTTCTCAATGCAAATATAAAAGGTCCAGCCTCCAACGACAAAGGGTTTGAACATTCAAAAAATAACTACGACATATTGTGTGTGTTTTTTTTATGTGTGCAAATGGCTATGTGCATAAAAATTACCATTCAAAGATTGCACAAAGGTGCTGAACAGCAAAACCACATTGTGTCCATGTTTTCATTTATGAGGTGTACTCACGTTGTAGTATTGGGTAGTATAAGATCCAGTGCAAGCGCAAATCAGGAACGTGATTGCATGTGGTCGTATTTGGCCCGTGGGTTGCCAGTTGCTTCTCCCACAATAGTTATTTTGTTGCACAATAAACGCTTCCACAATTAGTCATTCATCAGTGATTTCCCTACCTTCTGTCTATTTCTCAGAATTCACCAGACAATTCTGTTTCCAAAAATTGATTGGTCCAAGGCCATGCCTACACAGTAACACTTGTCAAGCAGGTGACAGTCAAACGTTTTATGTCACAGTTTGTGTATTATTCATGAACAATTCCACTTTTTTTCCTGAACAGATGATGAGTTCTGGTAAAATTGTAAAGTTTGGACGACTATGGAACCCTTGGGGCAAGGTAGAATGGAATGGGGATTGGAGTGATCGGTAAGAAATATTGACTGCATGTTGAGGTCACGACTGCATACCATGCTTCATGTGAGGCGTAATATTGCCATTACCAAAAGGTGGACCACCATAAAAATAAATAAATAAATAAATAAATAGATAGACAGATAGATAAAAGTTAATATTGAGGAATCGCAAGATTTTAGTGACCCTACAGCCAAAAATTAAGATTTGGGAAGGTGGTGGTGGTGACGTAGTCAAATATTGCTCTTTTGTCTCCCGTCAAGTTCTAAACAAAGTACTCTTAGCTTTACATTGGAGAGGTCCATCAGTTCAGTTCATATGCATCAAGAGGTGGTGGCCCTTACACATCTGCCCCTCAATTTGCGCTGAAACTTTGAAGGTCAAATCAAAGTTGCAGAGGAAAGATGGTATGCAGCAGCCGTGCACCAACTCATGGACTTGAAAGGCATTCAAGAGGAAGCTGCCTCAATGTTTGAACTCGCAGAACTAAAGAATCGTTAATATGATATACATTTCCCAGGAGACAACAGGAAGGAGCGATGCCGCGAGCTTCATAAATGACCCGCTCCTTGCATTTCTCTCGTGCGCTTCTAACATACAAAATTACCCATGAATTTTACCTTCTGCACATAAACTCAATTTGAACTGCAGCCACTCATGAACCATGCCACCTTCTCCTAATCCCCTAATCTATCTTTGTTTGGTACAAATTACATAGAGCAGCGGTCCCCAACCTTTTTTGCCCCAGGGACCAGTTTAATGTTAGTCAATATTTGGTGTGATGGCGTTTAACCCTTGGGTCCTTCAAATGAAAAAAACCCTAAGTTACGCATTTTACAATTTTTGTAATGATGTATTTTGTGTTATACAAACATTCTTTTTTTTTTCAAACACTCAAAATGTTCAGAGTCATCTGTGCTATCCACACATATATAGTTTTTATTAGTTCTTTGGGATTTTTTATTCTTTATTTTTTGCAAAAGGAAAAGAAAAATTGTGTCTGGAGGTCCCAACTAAGCCCTACTAACAATCCCGACCGGACGTGTTCATGTAAAATGCATTGGTTTGAAGCCTCCTGCAAAAAGGCAAATTCATTTGCGATCCTCTGGCGCCACCTTAAAGTTGCACAATTCACCTCAACCCAACAATGTGGCATGCATACGTCTGTCCAAGCGAAAACAAAGCGATTGACGTAAAAATCGCGTGAAATGCATATTTACACATTAGGTTTACGATGCATTCAGAAATATGAATTATAATGAGTCTCTATGGTGCAAAATATGTAAATTGTGCAGATTACGGAATCAAAACCTTTTTTATTATTGCTGCAATGCCTGAGAATTATCAGCCGGTGACGTCATGCAATTTAGGCCATTTTAGAACCCCCCCATACGTTTCAGCTCTCTCTTGTTTTTCCGAATGCCTTTGCCTTTGATTCAAAGACATAATTTTACATTTATCGCAAGCGGTGGACTACGAGGGTAAAGGGTGTGATGGATAATTTTTCTAAACATCAAAATAAAGACGAATCATGACACGAGGAACGTCATATCTGGCCGCAACAGTCGCTCGTCGCTATGGTAACATTTAAACCTGCCTTCAAAATCAGATACAAAGTGCATGAAAAATATGAATCACTATCGCCGCATAGTATGCAGAGTGGGCTTGGTGCGTGGGAATCTCCCATAGAGATAAATCTGTATTTTATGTAGGGCTCCATATACTGTCTATTAAATGTAGATTTCTTTTTCTTGAAAGTCGTATGCTCCTCTTCTGTCTCCTGGCTGAGTCTTTTCCCCTTCCCAAAGAAATTTTCCAAAGACGTTTGCTTTTTATCATTTTGCCAACTCCTGGGTTTCATTTTAGCAGTAACCTATAATGTGACCGAGAAGAGTGACATACTGTATGCCCAAACCTTTTTGACCGAAGATCTACTTTCGATCAACCAACCTCCCGCGATAGACCCATTACCGCGCACACGCACGCACATACACACGTCATGATGAAAAACTACGGAGCCCCTAAGGGGACATGGAAGGAAAAAAAAAACTTTGTGAGATCTCGCAAAGTAATGCGAGATCTCGGAAAGTAATGCGAGATCTCGCAAAGAAAGATTGCGAGATCTTGCAATCTTTCTTTGTGAGATCTCGCAATCTTTTCATGTGCGTTGATCTACTTCCGGGTCAGCTTGGCGGATGTTGACTGTCGTGCGCGGCTAATTTAAGAGACTACACAACCTCGGAGGAGGAGAGAATCACGTGCGCGGCTCATTTGAGAGACAACACTACCTCGGGGGAGGTGAGAATCATGGAGGAGGACTTGGAACACTTGTTGCGATCAAGAAATGTCACTCAGGTGGACATTACGCACATGAAAAGAGACAAGGTGGGCATATAGCCATACACTAACATAATAAGTGTAACAAGAGCAAAATGGACACTGGCTCTGACACGGTCACTTTCCCTACTGTTAATTTTCTGTTTTGTAAATACGCTACTGTAGTGCAAACCGTTTGATTCTTTTGAGAAGTAAGAAACATTACATAAATTCTATTATTATTATTAATCGTAGTAGTAATTGGTCATGCAGACCTCCAAATACAGTGAGAACCTACCTTGGCGGGGAAAGTGAAGCTAGCATTTCTATCTACTCTACCTGTACTGTTGATGTTCTTAGTTCTTACAATAATGACTTTATGTAACACAATTTAAAAAATACATCAGTTAGTAAATGTGCTGCTGCTTCCTGATGTATTATTATTATTATATTATGTGATATTGAATACAAATTACAAATAGGGCGGCCCGGTAGTCCAGTGGTTAGCACGTCGGCTTCACAGTGCAGAGGTACCGGGTTCGATTCCAGCTCCGGCCTCCCTGTGTGGAGTTTGCATGTTCTCCCCGGGCCTGCGTGGGTTTTCTCCGGGTGCTCCGGTTTCCTCCAACATTCCAAAAACATGCGTGGCAGGCTGATTGAACACTCTAAATTGTCCCGAGTTGTGAGTGTGAGTGCGAATGGTTGTTCGTTTCTGTGTGCCCTGCGATTGGCTGGCATCTGATTCAGGGTGTCCCCCGCCTACTGCCCGGAGACAGCTGGGATAGGCTCCAGCACCCCCCGCGACCCTAGTGAGGATCAAGCGGCTCGGAAGATGAATGAATGAATGAATGAATGAATGTTCTGGACGCTTGGGTGAAGAGAGGGGCGGAGCTGTCAACTGATCACCACCTGGTGGTGAGTAGGCTCCAATGGTGGGGGTCCTGGCAGACCCAAACGTATAGTGAGGGTTTGTTGGGAGCGTCTGGCGGAATCCCCTGTCAGCAGGAGTTTCAACTCCCACCTTCGACAGAGCTTTTCCCATGTTCCGGGGGAGGCGGGGGACATTGAGCCCGAGTGGACCATGTTCCGTGCCTCTATTGTTGAGGCGGCCAATCTGAGTTGTGGCCGTAAGGTGGTTGGTGCCTGTCGTGGCGGCAACCCCCGTACTCGCTGGTGGACACCAGCAGTAAGGGATGCCGTCAAGCTGAAGGAGTCCTATCGAGCCTTTATGGCCTGTGGGACCCCAGAGGCAGCTGACGGTTATCGATTGGCCAAGCGGGCCACGGCTTCGGTGGTCGCCGAGGCAAAAACCCGAGCGTGGGAAGAGTTCGGTGAGGCCATGGAAGCCGACTTCCGGACGGCTTCGAGGAAATTCTGGTCCACCATCCGACGTCTCAGGAGGGGGAAGCAGTGCACCACTAACACTGTGTACAGTGGGGATGGGGCGCTGCTGACTTCGACTCGGGTCGTTGTGAACCGGTGGGCAGAGTACTTCGAAGACCTCCTCAACTCCACCAACACGCCTTCCTTGGAGGAAGCAGAGCCTTGGGACTCTGAGGTGGGCTCTCCTATCTCTGTGGTTGAAGTCACCGATGTGGTTAAAAAGCTCCTCGGTGGCAAGGCTCCAGGGGTGGATGAGATCCGCCCGGAGTTCCTCAAGGCTCTGGATGTTGTGGGGCTGTCCTGGTTGACACGCCTCTGCAACATCGCGTGGACAACAGGGAGAGTGCCTCTGGATTGGCAGACCGGGGTGGTAGTCCCTCTTTTTAAAAAGGGGGACCGGAGGGTGTGTTCCAACTACAGAGGGATCACACTCCTCAGCCTCCCTGGTAAGGTCTATTCAGGGGTGCTGGAGAGGAGGGTCCGTCAGGAAGTCGAGCCTCAGATTGAGGAGGAGCAGTGTGGTTTTCGTCCCGGCCGTGGAACAGTGGACCAGCTCTACACCCTTAGCAGGGTCCTCGAGGGTATGTGGGAATTCGCCCAACCAGTCTACATGTGTTTTGTGGACTTGGAGAAGGCGTTTGACCGTGTCCCTCGGGGAGTTCTGTGGGGGGTGCTTCGTGGGTATGGGGTACCGAACCCCCTGATACGGGCTGTTCGGTCACTATACCACCGATGTCAGAGTTTGGTTCGCATTGCCGGCAGTAAGTCGGAATCGTTTCCAGTGGAGGTAGGACTCCGCCAAGGCTCCCCTTTGTCGCCGATTCTGTTCATAACCTTTATGGACAGAATTTCTAGGCGCAGCCGAATCGTTGAGGGGGTCCGTTTTGGGGGCCTCAGTATTGCATCCCTGCTTTTTGCAGATGATGTGGTGCTGTTGGCTCCTTCAAACGGGGCTCTCCAACTCTCACTGGAGCGTTTCGCAGCCGAGTGTGAAGCGGTTGGGATGAAAATCAGCACCTCCAAATCTGAAACCATGGTCCTCAGTCGGAAAAGGGTGGAGTGCCCCCTCTGGGTCGGGGAGGAGATTTTACCCCAAGTGGAGGAGTTCAAGTATCTTGGGGTCTTGTTCACGAGTGGGGGTAGGAGGGAGCGGGAGATCGACAGGCGGATCGGTGCAGCGTCTGCTGTGATGCGGACGTTGTATCGGTCTGTCGTGGTGAAGAAGGAGCTGAGCCAAAAGGCGAAGCTCTCAATTTACCGGTCGATCTACGTCCCAACCCTCACCTATGGTCACGAGCTATGGGTCGTGACCGAAAGAATGAGATCTCGGATACAAGCGGTTGAAATGAGTTTTCTCCGCAGGGTGTCCGGGCTCTCCCTTAGATATAAGGTGAGAAGCTCAGTCATCCGGGAGGGGCTCAGAGTCGAGCCGCTTCTCCTCCACATCGAGAGGAGCCAGATGAGGTGGCTTGGGCATCTGATTCGGATGCCTCCTGAGCGCCTCCCCGGTGAGGTGTTCCGGTCATGTCCCACCGGGAGGAGACCCCGAGGAAGACCCAGGACACGCTGGAGAGACTATGTCACCCAGCTTGCCTGGGAACGACTCGGGATCCCCCGGGGAGAGCTGGAAGAAGTAGCTAGGGAGAGGGAAGTCTGGGCTTCCCTGCTAAAGCTGTTGCCCCCGCGACCCGGCCCCGGATAAGCGGTAGATGATGGATGGATGGATGGATGTTGAGATCGATGTTTGTAAGAATTTGTCAATGTGAATAAAATATGTTCCAAATCATTCTTAACAGTTTTTTTAAAGACAAGAAACCACCTGCTGACAAAAGTGAGGAGTGACAATTACGTAGTCATCATTTACAGGCAGGTGAAAATTCTATTGGGATGATGTACAATTATGCAGGAATACTCCTCAGCATTCACGTTGGTTAAGTATTTGTGGATAAAGTCAGCAACCAAGAAAGAATGTTTATTTACACCAATAATGCTTTGACAAACAAACATTTTATATTGTAGATCAAATTTGTTGTCCATATACAGGTAGAAAAACAACAGATAAATAATGCTTTTAATTATGATGGCTATATATTATTTGTCATCAAAGGTGTTTCAATTATCCTTTGAAGGTGAAGTGATGAAAGAAATGACAATGGTCAAATTCAGGCTTCAGTAAATGTTACTTCTCACACCAGTTGAGGAGCCGTAATATAGTTTGGTCCAAACACCAAGCAATACATAGATGGCTGTAATTTATAAAGTGTATGCAGAAAATTGGTGAAGATTGCACGGCTGTCTGTCCTATGTGTTGTGTTATTTTGACTTTAAAATGACGCCGCGAGAGTGGCTGCCTTTCCAGCAGCTCCTATATTTTGTATATTTTATATTCTTCCTTTTCATAAATTTGCTGCTATGAATTGGGAATTTCTCCATTGCGAGACTAATAAAGGTTTTCTTATCTTAAAGAGTAGCGGTGAGGGCCTCTCTGAGGTGTAAATACAAGTTTACAGCCTGAAATGGATCTTTTGGTGGCATTAGATCGGACTGGGCCATTAAAAAAACACACAATGCAAATACATCTGGATCAAAAGGCATGGTCAAACGAAAGACACACTGGCTTTTGCACAGTTGAACTTGTTCATTGTCAACTGGGGAGAGGAAGTCCCTTGTACCATAAAGTTCAGGTAACGTATACATCACGTTGGGCCGACCACTCGGGACATTCATGTTCTTTGAGGGCCCGATGAGATGGCTGTTCCAAACTAGGGCCGTGTCATCCAACTCATCCTGTTGAAAATAATATACATACAGATTAAATAAGAGTTGCACAGTCAGATCAGCTTTTATGAGCAAGAAATTTTAGCATGAAGCTGCTTTTTTGTCTCACTCCTCCTTCACCTTCACCACACAACATTATCTTCTCGGGTGTTCCTGTCCACTTTCCCATCAACTCACTCTCACATACAAAAATACATATTTAATTAATGAGTCTACCAGAATGTATGAACTCACCTGAATAAGTCTCATGCAACAAAATTGTAGGATGTTTTTGTCCAGAAATCCACCATCAAAGAAGCCATTGTCTCTGAGGTCTGTGAAGAGGGATAACCAGAACTCCATGCACTGGCTGCGAAGAAACCGCCACTAATATTCAATTCTTTGATTGGCGGTGCTGGCTCCATCCAAGTAACTGTCAAGAGTGCTGCCTGGCGGTATTGGCACCAGGAAACGCTGGAAGCCTTTAACGTGACCATTTTCAGTCCCAAGATCAGCTCAAACGATTTGAGGACAACCCCCCAAACGGTGCACAACGTCGATGTAGTAACCTCCAATCAACTTCAGGTCACTACTTGTTATGTAGGCATTGAGCCACATTATTTTCCTTGAAAAACCATCAATAGCCCCATTGATACAAATTCCAAATGGTTTCAGTTTGTCATAGGAGTCCGTGTGCCATATTAAATTTGGCCCTTTGGAGAAGTAGTTTCGCCGTCTCAGACGTCTTGCTTGCCTTAACGATACTCCTCTCGGATCCAACTCTTTCAGGAACAGATGAACGTCCTCTTTCCTGACAAGAAGTCCATATTCTCTGCACTTACTGTACATCCACCTGTAACCGTGTAGTTGTCCGGAATGCTGCAATTGGTTGCGAAAGAAGTCAACCAGGACTGCCAAGTCATTGAACGTTTTCCGACGAAAAAGTCCTCTTTGGTTCAGCACTCGCTTCAAATGTCTTTCACTTATTTGGAAACCGTACTTAACATCAAGAACAGATTTAATGTCTTTGTATTTCAAGCCAATTTCAAAGTAAAATTCTATTAAACTCACGAACGGTTGAACACGCTCCATAACTTGTCCGCGCTTACACGTACGATGACCTGGAAGCACGTACGATGACCCGGAAGCACGTCAACGACCATTAAAAATAAATAAATAAAGTTTTGCGTGATCTCGTAATGTTTCTTTGCGAGATCTC
This sequence comes from Hippocampus zosterae, assembly GCF_025434085.1. Taxonomy (NCBI): domain Eukaryota; kingdom Metazoa; phylum Chordata; class Actinopteri; order Syngnathiformes; family Syngnathidae; genus Hippocampus; species Hippocampus zosterae. The sequence goes on along the minus strand of NC_067464.1, from coordinate 20,808,471 downwards.
GCATTACTTTGCGAGATCTCACATTACTTTGCGAGATCTCGCAAAGTTTTTTTTTCCTTCCATGTCCCCTTAGGCGCTCCGTAAAAAACAGCCTCACAGGGGGGAGGGGGGGGGCATGCTAATTTTTTCTATACTTTTGAAGCCTGTTAACTATTGTAGCTCACGCATACCGTTTTCAAATGCTTTTCTCGGCCATCCATATTCCTATTCTTTGCCCGTGCCCTTGGTGAATTGTACATGAAACAAACTCTGAATGAGAATAATGATAACGATAAAAGATATACCGCAACAGCTCTGATCACTAGCTGCAATTGCAGACTGCTGAGCACTAACAACTTCCGGTGATGCAGGTCACGCGCCAAAATATGTTAAGATAACCTGCTTTATTTTATTTCATTTAAAATACTTTTTGTGATAGTAAGACTGATAGAATGATGAGGGTGCAGTGTACATTAACACAAAAAATATTTCTAACATGCACAAAGACACACAAATGGTTGTTGTTGTTGTTTTTTTTTTTCACTACACTCCTCGCGATCGATTTGGGACCAGTCCGCGAGCTACTGGTCGATCGCGATCCACGTAATGGCGACGCCTGCTGTAGACGGATGTAACAGAGACTTCAGTAATTTTTCAAAATAAAAAAAAAATGCAGATTCCGAAATGAATAAAACAGAAGCAATGTAAGTTATCACTTGTTCTTGTGCGGGTTTGAGGACCACTGACAGAGTACTGTATTTTCACGACGATAAGGCGCCATTAAAAGTCTTAAATGTTCTCCAAAATGGACAGGACGCCTTATGATGCGGAGCGTCTTGTGCATGCGCTGAGTTCCAAAATCTGACTGACAGCCGACACGCTGTTTATATAGAGAAAAGGCGGAAGTGACTGTGGACAGGCATGCGGCAAAGAAGTCGGCCAATCAGTGAAGGGTGGGCATGTATATATACATATATGGAGAGAGAGAGAGAGAAAAGGCAGACGTGAGTGAGGACAGGCATGCGGCGAAGAAGTCCGCCAATGAGTGAAGGGTGGGCGTGTAAGTGGACGCTAAAGGGACGTCCCAAGCATGTACCAACACCTGTATAGAGTGTGGCTATGTGCATTGTTGCAAAACAACTTCGGTTTTGGTTTCTAAGAACCCCCGAAAATAAATTCTACAAAGAGCTACGAAGCGATACGAAGCTCAGTTCAAACTTCAAGCCATCGGTTATGCTTTTGGCATGCGTGCCCATCTCAGAGCAGCGGTGAAAAACCAAGTCAAGCAAATGAACTCTGAGCTTGCCGTTATTCCCGGAGGCTTGAGTAAAGAACTCCAACCGCTGGACATCGGCATCAACCGGGCATTCAAAGTAAAGTTGCGGCATGGGAACAATGGATGATCGATGGCAAACACAACTTTACAAAGAGTGAGAGGCAGCGCTGGGCGAGTTACGCCACAATTTGTAAATGGATTGTGGCTGCTTGGACGAACGTTTCTGCTTGCACTGTTGTTCAAGTTTTTGGCAAAGCCGGCATCATTTCTGTGGAGCCACATGGCAATGAGAGTGACTGACAACGAGAGGGAACACAGCGTTTTTGATGGATTACCAGCACTTGCACAATTGTTCAATTCTGATAGAGAGGATGAGGACTTTGAGGGATTTCTGGGTGATGATCGATCGAAAAACGTGAGAGTATTGTACGATGGCTAAATAAAATACAACGGAACTCAGTTTTGCTTCCGTTGCCTTTTTAAAAACGTGTTTTTAGCTTGTATCTGTATGTCTTGGCATGCTACCGTATGCTTCAAGCTAATGCGTTTTTAGCGTGCGCCCATGCATGCCGTATGTTTAAGCTGGCGTATGTTTTACCACTTTAAAACTGCGGCCAATAATACAGTGCGTTTTGTCTATGTGTAAAATACAGAAATAGGACCCATTAATGAGACTGCGCCCAAGCATACGGTGCGCCGAATAGTCGTGAAAATACGGTACTCACAAAATTTGCTCAAAAATATGGCTTACAGATGAAACTTCAAAAACTTGCACAACTTGCTTTCCCTTTCCTAAATGTAAACAGCTACATTTCACAACAGGTGTTTGATCCATAAATTGACGAATGCATTTCCTGGTTCAATTAGAACTCCAATTTGAACAAGCGTCTTCATCATGCTGTTGACATTTGGAGATCAAGAAACCGAGATCACGGCAAACAATTGATCAGCAATATCTTGCCACTGCAAACAGAATGATCTCGGACAGAAGTGGCTCATAGAGTGGCGCAAATGGTCATCGGCGGGTTGCAAAAGAGATGAAGAGACTGGAAGAGTCAGAGAGAGGCATAGAAGTGGATGCAAACAAATGCTGCGATTCAGTGAGTTATACCGATTGTCAAATGACACTTTCGACACGTGACGATGGAGAGTTTTGGTAAGATCTGATCTCTTCCAATCCCGGTTTAGCCCAAAGGTAGTCATGTGGAGGACCATTTTGAATCTGAATAAGAGTAACGTTATATCAAGGCAAAAATCTTTTTTTTGTAGCATGAAGAAGTGGATGCTGAGCAGCTCCAGATACTTCTAAACGAGAACATCTTCAAAGGTTTGGTGTCTGGGGGAAAGCCTTTTCCAATGAGCTACACATGACGCTACAGTTTTGTTGTTTTTAATTCTTACAATATAGGGGATTTGAAATCTGGAGGTTTCAGCATTGATGCTTGTCGCAGTATGGTTGCACTGATGGATGTATCCTATTGGGATGGTCACTGTGTATGCTTGAGGTTATTTACACCTCTCTTGATCGTCCATCCATCCATCCATCTTCTACCGCTTAGCAGGGAAGCCGAGACTTCCCTCTCCCTAGCTACTTCTTCCAGCTCTCTCCGGGGGATACCGAGGCGTTCCCAGGCCAGCTGGGTGACATAGTCTCTCCAGCGTGTGCTGGGTCTTCCTAAAGGTCTCCTCCCGGTGAGACATGCCCGGAAGACCTCACCAGGGAGGCGTTCAGGAGGCATCCGAATCAGATGCCCAAGCCACCTCATCTGGCTCCTCTCGATGTGGAGGAGAAGCGGCCCGACTCTGAGCCCCTCCCGAATGACCGAGCTTCTCACCTTATCTCTAAGGGAGAGCCCGGACACCCTGCGGAGAAAACTCATTTCGGGATCTCGTTCTTTCGGTCACGACCCATAGCTCGTGACCATAGTTTAGGGTCGGAACGTAGATCGACCGGTAAGTTGAGAGCTTCGCCCTTTGGCTCAGCTCCTTCTGCACCACGACAGACCGATACAACGTCCGAATCACAGCAGACGCTGCATTGATCCGCCTGTCAATCTCTCGCTCCCTCCTGCCCTCACTCGTGAACAAGACCCCAAGATACTTAAACTCCTCCACTTGGGGCAAGATCTCCCCTCCGACGCGGAGGGGGCACTCCACCCTTTTCCGACTGAGGACCATGGTTTCAGATTTGGCGGTGCTGATTTTCATCCCAACCGCTTGACACTCGGCTGCGAAACGCTCCAGTGAGAGTTGGAGAGCCCTGTTTGAAGGAGCCAACAGCACCACATCATCTGCAAAAAGGAGGGATGCAATCCTGAGACCACCAAAACGGATCACCTCAACGCTTCGGCTGCCCCTAGAAATTCTGTCCATAAAGGTTATGAATAGAATCGGTAACAAAGGGCAGCCTTGGCGGAGTCCTACCCTCACTGGAAATGATTCCGACTTACTGCCGGCAATGCGAACCAAACTCTGACATCGGTGGTATAGTGACCGAACAGCCCGTATCAGGGGGTTCGGTACCCCATACCCAAGAAGCACCCCCCACAGAACTCCCCGAGGGACACGGTCAAACGCCTTCTCCAAGTCCACAAAACACATGTAGACTGGTCAGCGAATTCCCACATACCCTCGAGGACCCTGCTAAGGGTGTAGAGCTGGTCCACTGTTCCACGGCCGGGACAAAAACCACACTGCTCCTCCTCAATCTGAGGCTCAACTTCCTGACGGACCCTCCTCTCCAGCACCCCTGAATAGACCTTACCAGGGAGGCTGAGGAGTGTGATCCCTCTGTAGTTTGAACACATTCTCCGGTCCCCCTTTTTAAAAAGAGGAACTACCACCCTGGTCTGCCAATCCAGAGGCACTCTTCCCATTGACCACGCGATGTTGCAGAGGCGTGTCAACCAGGACAGCCCCACAACATCCAGAGCCTTGAGGAACTCCGGGCGGATCTCATCCACCCCTGGGGCCTTGCCACCGAGGAGCCTTTTAACCACATTGATGACTTCAATGATAGGAGAGCCCACCTCAGGGTCCCCAGACTCTGCTTCTCCCAAGGAAGACGTGTTGGTGGAGTTGAGGAGGTCTTCGAAATATTCTGCCCACCGGCTCACAACGTCCCGAGTCGAAGTCAGCAGCGCCCCATCCCCACTGTACACAGTGTTAGTGGTGTACTGCTTCCCCCTCCTGAGACGTCGGATGGTGGACAGGAATTTCCTCGAAGCAGTCCAGTGGCTGCCGCCCAGCTCACATTGCACCCGACCCCTTTGGCCCCTCCCATGGGTGGTGAGACCATGAGAAGGGGGACCCACGTTGCCTCTTCGGGCTGAGCCCGGCCGGGCCCCATGGGTGTAGGCCCGGCCACCAGGCGCTCGCCAACGAGCCCCACCTCCAGACCTGGCTCCAGATGGGGGCCCCGGTCACCCGCGTCCGGGCAAGGGAAACTGAGTGCCATTGATTTTATTTATCATAAGGGGTTTTATGAGTCGTGCTTTGTCTTGTCCCTCACCTATGACCTGTTTGCCATGGGTGACCCTGCCAGGGGCATAAAGCCCCAGACAATTTAGCTCATAGGATCATTGGGACACACAAACCCCTCCACCACAGTAAGGTGACGGCTCACGGAGGGGTCTTTTGATTGTACGGCCTTGATAAATTTGAATGACAGGTTAAAACAATCCTGGTTTAATTCCTTGATACGAAGACATAAAAAGACATCTATCACTGGAAGGCTGAACAGTCAGGCTGAACAGTCAGAAATTTGTGGAAGAAAGTGGTCACATACAAGGTAAACTGATCTTATTCATAAGATAACCTTTATTTGACCCACACTGGGAAAATTTGCAGCTGCTGGAGAGGCAGCCACTCAGGGGGCGCCATCTTTAAAAAAAAAAAAATGCTCCTTTCGTGCAGCCATGTAGTCTGGAAACAGACTACATGAGATGTGTCAGAAAAGCTCCAGGACTTGCAGGGCGGGCCCAGCCAATGTGCCATTTTTCAATGCATGTATCAAAGTTCCACATTTGCAATGAACTTACTAAAGGGTTTGAACCAAACAACAAAATAACCATATATTGTATTTTTTTCCCAGTGCAAAGGCTCTTGTATTGACAAAGAAATCTAGGATGGTAAAAGGTGCTGAACAAGAAGCCATCATTAAGAGAAAGAACTCATTTTTGTCAATGTCCCCCCCCCCCCACACACACACACACACAAGTTCAAGGGGGTCATCAAGGCATCCAGTTTTGAAGAAGTCATCAAAATGGTTGTGATGACAGAATTGCGGAGAATAATCCATCCAGGAGGGCATAAAGGCTTGGTCGGGAAGTCTGAACAAGTACAGTACATCAGTGTCCAAGTGGCGTTACTTTGACGGGGGCCAATTGTAGTTCATAGCTTGGATTTGAAATACTGTACACTCAATTTTTTTTTGCGATGACACTGCGCTAATCCTGGAACTTTTCTGACAAACGTTGTCGATGCTAGGATGATTTCTCTGATTCATAGTTTTTATTTTTACTTTTTTTTTTACCAGGACATTTTCTACCACACTGATGTTTCACAAACCGGAAAACTGTCGCTAAGTGAACTGAGGAATTCAATCAAGGCTTCAGGTAGTCCGCAAAACATTTTCCACATGCATCTATGGGATTTTTAACAAGCATTAGTCATGCACTTTAATAACCCCCAACAGAAATAAAACCTTCAGCTCTCAATTTAACACACCATAAAAGGACATTTCACCTAAAGGTTCACCCTGAACCTTATCTGAACTTGCATCTGTGGCAGTAAGGGTCACGGGCGCGCTGGAGCCTATCCCAGCAGTCTTCGGGCTGTAGGCGGGGTGTTTGTTTTTCATGGAGCTTAACAGATCATCAGCACATTCTGATTTAGAATCGGCTCATTTAAATCAGGCGTGTTGCAACAGGCAGCGATGGAAAACATGAAGGATAGCGGCCATCCATGAAGGGAATTGCCCACCCCTTTACGAAGACCTCAAATTTGATTAAGTTCTGGTCTGATATAGCAGTGATATACGGTGGTACCATTACATTTGAGGTTGCTCGCCCACAGGTAAGTACCAAATCTATAGTGTTACCATTTTTTTATTGGTCGCTTCGTCTGTTATCTGTGTGATACCAAAAAGAATAAGTCAAATTCATATTAAAGTCACTAAGTACGCAACAAATTCAGAAAATTCATCTAGAAAGCCAGTGTAAGATGTTGTGACATGTCCGGATATTATTTATTACACCATACTTTGTTTGTTTGTTTTGTTTTGTTTGTTTATTTCTAGCAAACTCTCTCCCACTCAACTGACTGGAAGCCTAATTCTTATTGTTTTTATTTTTATTTATAGTATTATTTTGCAATTGACCACGATTTCGTGGTGTTGTTTATATTGGTGGCGATACAAACCGGCTCCCATAACGAGTAAAGAACGGGTGTTGATCGCCGACACGTCACTACTCGCTGCCAGGGACAACATCCATCCATCCATCCATCATCTACCGCTTATCTGGGGCCGGGTCGCGGGGGCATCAGCTTTAGCAGGGAAGCCCAGACTTCCCTCTCCCTAGCTACTTCTTCCAGCTCTCCCCGGGAGATCCCGAGTCGTTCCCAGGCAAGCTGGGTGACATAGTCTCTCCAGCGTGTCCTGGGTCTTCCTTATTTGGAAGTTGTCCCTGGCCCCCTCCGTGAGTCGTCACCTTACCGTGGTGGAGGGGTTTTGTGTCCCAATGATCCTAGAAGCTAAGTTGTCTGGGGCTTTATGCCCCTGGCAGGGTCACCCATGGCAAACAGGTTCTAGGTGAGGGGCCAGACAAAGCACGGCTCAAAAGACCCCAATGATGATAAAAATAAATGCATCTAGGTTTCCCTTCCCCGGACGCGGGTCACCGGAGCCCCCCTCTGGAGCCAGGCCTGGAGGTGGGGCTCGTTGGCAGGCGCCTGGTGGCCGGGCTTACACCCATGGGGCCCGGCCGGGCACAGCCCGAAGAGGCAACGTGGGTCCCCCTTCCCATGGGCTCACCACCCATGAGAAGGGCCAAAGGGGTCGGGTGCAATGTGAGCTGGGCGGCAGCCAAAGGCTGCCGCCCCCGATCCTCGGCTGCAGAAGCTAGCTCTTGGGACATGGAATGTCACCTCTCTGGCAGGGAAGGAGCCCGAGCTGGTGTGTGAGGCAGAGAATTTCCGACTGGATATAGTCGGACTTGCCTCCACACACAGCCTGGGTTCTAGTACCAGTTCTCTCGAGAGGGGTTGGACTCTCTTCCACTCTGGAGTTGCTCACGGTGAGAGGCGCATAGCAGGTCTGGGCATACTCATTGCCTGTGCCTGTACATTGGGGTTCACACCGGTAGACGAGAGGGTTGCCTCCCTCCGCCTTCGGGTGGGTGGACGGGTCCTGACTGTTGTTTGTGCATATGCACCAAACAGCAGCTCAGCATACCCACCCTTTTTGGAGTCCTTGGACGGTGTGCTGGAGAGTACTCCTGCTGGGGACTCCATTGTTCTGCTGGGGGCCTTCAATGCTCACGTGGGCAATGACAGTGAGACCTGGAGGGGCGTGATTGGGAGGAGCGGCCCCCCCGATCAGAACCCGAGTGGTGTTTTGTTATTGGACTTCTGTGCTCGTCACGGATTGTCCATAACGAACACCTTGTTCAAACATAAGGGTGTCCATATGTGCACTTGGCACCAGGACACCCTAGGCCGCAGTTCGATGATCGACTTTGTAGTTGTATCATCGGATTTGCGGCCGCATGTTCTGGACACTCGGGTGAAGAGAGGGGCGGAGCTGTCAACTGATCACCACCTGGTGGTGAGTAGGCTCCGATGGTGGGGGAAGATGCCGGTCCGTCCTGGCAGACCCAAACGTATAGTGAGGGTTTGTTGGGAGCGTCTGGCGGAATCCCCTGTCAGAAGGAGTTTCAACTCCCACCTCCGACAGAGCTTTTCCCATGTTCCGGGGGAGGCGGGGGACATTGAGCCTGAGTGGACCATGTTCCGTGCCTCTATTGTTGAGGCGGCCAATCTGAGTTGTGGCCGTAAGGTGGTTGGTGCCTGTCGTGGCGGCAACCCCCGTACTCGCTGGTGGACACCAGCAGTAAGGGATGCCGTCAAGCTGAAGAAGGAGTCCTATCGAGCCTTTATGGCCTGTGGGACCCCAGAGACAGCTGACGGGTATCGACTGGCCAAGCGGACCGCGGCTTCGGTGGTCGCCGAGGCAAAAACCAGAGCGTGGGAAGAGTTCGGTGAGGCCATGGGAGCCGACTTCCGGACGGCTTCGAGGAAATTCTGGTCCACCATCCGACGTCTCAGGAGGGGGAAGCAGTGCACCACTAACACTGTGTACAGTGGGGATGGGGCGCTGCTGACTTCGACTCGGGACGTTGTGAACCGGTGGGCAGAGTACTTCGAAGACCTCCTCAACTCCACCAACACGCCTTCCTTGGAGGAAGCAGAGCCCGGGGACTCTGAGGTGGGCTCTCCTATCTCTGTGGTTGAAGTCACCGATGTGGTTAAAAAGCTCCTCGGTGGCAAGGCCCCAGGGGTGGATGAGATCCGCCCGGAGTTCCTCAAGGCTCTGGATGTTGTGGGGCTGTCCTGGTTGACACGCCTCTGCAACATCGCGTGGTCAACAGGGAGAGTGCCTCTGGATTGGCAGACCGGGGTGGTAGTCCCTCTTTTTAAAAAGGGGGACCGGAGGGTGTGTTCCAACTACAGAGGGATCACACTCCTCAGCCTCCCTGGTAAGGTCTATTCAGGGGTGCTGGAGAGGAGGGTCCGTCAGGAAGTTGAGCCTCAGATTGAGGAGGAGCAGTGTGGTTTTCGTCCCGGCCGTGGAACAGTGGACCAGCTCTACACCCTTAGCAGAGTCCTTGAGGGTATGTGGGAATTCGCCCAACCAGTCTACATGTGTTTTGTGGACTTGGAGAAGGCGTTTGACCGTGTCCCTCGGGGAGTTCTGTGGGGGGTGCTTCGTGGGTATGGGGTACCGAACCCCCTGATACGGGCTGTTCGGTCACTGTACCACCGATGTCAGAGTTTGGTTCGCATTGCCGGCAGTAAGTCGGAATCGTTTACAGTGGGGGTAGGACTCCGCCAAGGCTGCCCTTTGTCGCCGATTCTGTTCATAACCTTTATGGACAGAATTTCTAGGCGCAGCTGAAGCGTTGAGGGGGTCCGTTTTGGTGGCCTCAGTATTACATCCCTGCTTTTTGCAGATGATGTGGTGCTGTTGGCTCCTTCAAACGGGGCTCTCCAACTCTCACTGGAGCGTTTCGCAGCCGAGTGTGAAGCGGTTGGGATGAAAATCAGCACCTCCAAATCTGAAACCATGGTCCTCAGTCGGAAAAGGGTGGAGGGCCCCCTCTGGGTCGGGGAGGAGATCTTACCCCAAGTGGAGGAGTTCAAGTATCTTGGGGTCTTGTTCACGAGTGGGGGTAGGAGGGCTGCGGGAGATCGACAGGCGGATCGGTGCAGCGTCTGCTGTGATGCGGACGTTGTATCGGTCTGTCGTGGTGAAGAAGGAGCTGAGCCAAAGGGCGAAGCTCTCAATTTACCGGTCGATCTACGTCCCAACCCTCACCTATGGTCACGAGCTATGGGTCGTGACCGAAAGAACGAGATCCCGGATACAAGCGGCTGAAATGAGTTTTCTCCGCAGGGTGTCCGGGCTCTCCCTTAGAGATAAGGTGAGAAGCTCAGTCATCCGGGAGGGGCTCAGAGTCGAGCCGCTTCTCCTCCACATCGAGAGGAGCCAGATGAGGTGGCTTGGGCATCTGATTCGGATGCCTCCTGAGCGCCTCCCCGGTGAGGTGTTCCGGTCATGTCCCACCGGGACAACAGGGACAACTTCCAAATAAAAGAAGCTAGCTAAGACACTGATGTCCATGCATTCTTCAGTACATAAACGCACATTTAAAAAAGTGTTCCCTTGCAAAAAACACACAAACAAACAAAAACAACAACTTTGCGACGGAACGCATAACTTCGCAAGGGAATGCAAAGTTGCTTTATTTTTCTTCCATGTCACCTGAGGGGCTCTGTAAATAGTTGGCTATTGGGGCATGGGCCAGGAATTGATCTACAGCGCAGAATTTGACTACTTACATACCAGTAAAAACTGTTCAGTCATCCCTCGCTATTTCGCGGTTCGTTTATTGCGGCTTCAGTGCATCGCAGATTTTTTCAAACACATTCATCCAAAAAAAAAAAAATCATATACATGGAGTACAGTCCTGTATATTTTGCTGTATGTGACTCGCTGTTGTTTTGCTGACTTTCACAGCTTCTCGCAGACCGTTTGCACACTTAAAAAAAATTTGTTAATTGGTTGCTACGTCGCAGATTTTTGTTCATCGCGGGTGGTTTTGGTCCCTATTAACCGCGCTAAATTAGGGATTACTGTATAACCGTACAAGAATAGGTGAAATTAATTTCGTAATGAATGTCAATGTCAAATCAATAACTATGTTATGACAATTTGTTAGTAGAATACACTATAAAGTTAAAAATTGTAGTGGTGGTTTTTGTGTGTCATTCAAGTAAGCAACTATAACTAATTTATTTTGTACATGTTGGTATGGCTCTGTGTATTTAGAGCAAACTATTGCGAAACCTTGAACAAGCCGGGGCAGGTTGCATACAACATGCAACAACACCCTACCAAAATGAAAGCGGATTGTGTTTTGTTTACTTTTTTAATGGCGTCATAGGCGGTGCTTCAGAGATTATTAACATATTCATTGCTGTGGAGCCTCAGGGATATGCTGGTATTACATACCACAACAAATCTAGCCTTCTAATGCAATCTCATCCACCGGCACACAACACAACATAACACAACTCTACACACAACCTCTCTTCCCTGGTAAGTTATTCAAAGATTTTACTATGTGATATTTTAGCTACATTTGAACTTTAATTAAAAAAAAGCAAAATGTTTTTTATGAAGGTGGGCTTTCAGTCTTGTTTTTTAATTGAGATGTTGAGTAGCACTGTGTTGTGATTGCAGATATTGAATGTAATGCAAATATGTGATCTATAGGTGAGCTTGATCGGCAAGAGCATCCATGCCGCTTCGCAAATGAAACCACCTTATACTTGGATTTTTTTTTTGTTTCAGAACAACAAAATGGTTAGCAGCAAGGTGTGTTGTCATTAGTGACATATATGCATCCAAATGTCAAATTTGACATCAGCCATTGTTTTATTAACCTGACATAACCCTAACGCCTGCTTAATATTCTTGGAGCGGTAAAACTGGCTCAATCACTTTGTTAACTTGATTCATCTTGTCATATGAATGACAGCTTGATGTGCTTTCTTTAAGGGTGGAAATGACAAGCACAGTTGTGTCCAAAATTTCTGACAGTGATTCAGAATTCAAGTTTCATCAATCTTGATGGTTAAAATGTTAAAAGATTAATTTTTTAAATAAATGGTATTTCTGAGTTAAGTTCAGTTCTGAAGAAGTGTCGATGTAAATATTTTGACTTGACACACATTATAAGTAAAAACACGTTGGAATTATTGTTTTACAGAATATAATGGAAACTTGAACATAAAATGCAGCTAAAAACGCTGAGGCAGCAAAGTTAGTGAAACAAAAAATTGGAATCACCCAAAACGTTGGCCTTAAGTCGACAACATAACCAGGCAAGACCCAGGTTGCTAATGATGTGAATCACTCAAGGGCTGCTCCAATGTGATCTGTTTGGGTAGGTCGGGAAATTCATTATATTTCGATCTGATTGGGCAATGTGGCAAACTTTAATTTTGACCAATCATGGCACCGGATGAAGATGTCGTTACTGGCATGCGCCTTGTTTTGACCCGCTGAGCCCTGTTATCTCGATAATTGCCACAGACGGCAACATGGCGTTGACTTGTTGTTTTTGCATAAAATACAAGATGCAGAAAACGAATTAATTAATTTTGATGTTCATGCATTCATCCACTGGTATGGCCATTTTTGTTTTGTTTCCCCTGACTTTGGCGCTTCTTGTTTTTGTTACAACCACTTATCCCCCTCCCAGACCCGCTGTTACTTTGTGATTGGTATGCACAATCAGTGAGGTGGCTCAGCATGCGACGGATTTAGCAGCCTGTTATCTATCGTAGCTCACACATACCGTTTTAAAGTGCTTCCCTCGGCCCTCTTGATTCCCATTCTTTGCCCGTCCCCTCTGTGAATTGTACACGAAACAAACTGAATGAGAATAATGACAACATAAAAGACAAGACTGATCACAAGCTGCAATTGCAGACTGCTCAGCGCGAACAACTTTCGATGACGCAGGTCATCGCGCCACCGTAGGTTAAAGATTTACCTGCTTTATTTTATGTTTATGTTTATTTTATGTTTTAATACTTTTTGTGAAAAATGAGACTGATTAGATGATTAGGGTGCAGAGTACATTCACACAAAAAATATATTACTAACATGACAAATGGTTGTTTGTTTTTTTTCTCCTCTACACCCCTCCCGATCGTCTTGGGACCAGTCCGTGATCTACCGGTCGATCACGATCGACGTAATGATTTAATGTGTTCCATTAGCCTGTTTTTGGAAGGAATCCGGAGTACCTGGAGAAAACACATACATGCGGAGAACATGCAAACTCCATACAGGGAGCCGGGGTCAGAATATAACCCTGCACCTCTACTCTGACAGGCGAACGTACTAACCAGTTGACCACCTTGCCATCTTTCTCAAATATCGCAAGAATGAAGTCAGTTTACAGAGAAAGTTATCTACATCAGAAGAGCTTAGAGAATTGTTTTTTTCTATTGTTACTCAAGACACCAATTCAATTAAACTACTTGGGAAGAAATGTTATCATACATAACAAGACGTGTTTATGTGGAATCAAACAATTTTTTCCAACTGCGTAATCATTATCATTTATAATACAAGAATAATGTTGGACGGCCCAGTGGTTAGCGTGTCGACCTCACATTTCAGAGGTCTTTGTTTAGATCCCAGCTCCGGCCTTCCTGTGTGGAGTTTGCATGTTCTCCTGGGGCCTGCGTGGGTTTTCTCCGGGTACTCCGCAGAAAACCAACATGCATGGCAGGCTGATTGATCACTCAAAAATTGTCCCGATAGGTGCGAGTGTGAGCCTGCATGGTCGTTTGTCTCTGTGTGCTCGGCGATTGGCTGGCAACCAGTTCAGGGTGCTGCCCAAAGACAGATACTGCCCAAAGACAGCTGGAATAGGCTCCAGCATGCCCCACGGCGGCCCTTGTGAGTATAAGCGGATTAGAAAATGGATGATGGATGGATGCATTTCTCAATGCAAATATAAAAGGTGCAGCCTCCAACGACAAAGGGTTGGAACATTCATGGCTGGCAACTGATTCACCCCACCCCCCTCCAGCTGCCCGAAGACGGCTAGGATAGGCTCCAGACCAAACAGACCCACACCGTGACCCTTGTGAGGATAAAACAAATTAGAAAATGGATGGATAAAATAATGTCCTTTGCCGCTCTTATTTTCAAGTCCGTGGGAACCTGACAGTTTGACCGCAAACCGCTTCCTCATGCTGGTCAACTTGTGGTTTTGTTCGGCTTTTGTTTGTGAAAATGGTCGTTTGTCAGTGTGTGCTCTGATTGACTGACGTCTAACCAATGTTTCGCTGGAGTCAATTTGGATAGGATAAATATTGATTGATTGATGGTTGGATGAAGTTGAACTCTGACTTCCAAACTAAGCAATTTCTTGGTGTTCATATTCCATTTATAAGTCACCTTCAGTATAAATAAATACATAAGATTAATAAATGAATAAAGAACTGCAGTAGGGACTGACTTACTGCAAGCAGTATTAACTCAACTAATGTCCACCAAACTGTAATTATGTTTTAAACTGTCACCTTCATCCAACAGTAAGAACGGCAAAGGCGGCAAGTTTGGTGTAATCACTTCGAACTCCTCTTCTTCAACAGAGCTAAATCACTGGCGAAATGCCTCCTCCAGGCGTGTGTATGAGCATCCTGAATGCACGTCACAAAGGAGATGGTTATGGGACCGTTGACAATCCCGAGGTGTTCTTCAAACAAGAGTACGAAAGACTGAAAGAGTTTTGCATCAACCGGCAAGTTCGCTACATCGATGAAATGTTCCCCCCAGACATAAGATCCATTGGCAATGGCATACTGAAACCTGACGACCTGAAACAAGTGCAATGGCATAGACCAGGGGTAAGCTTTTTTTATTGCCAAACTCTTGGTGCACCCTCAAAATTTGAACACAATTTATTGCAGTTCGTTGCGGGTGTACAGGTAAAAAGTAACATTTTTGGCACTAGTAGCGTGCAATTGAACAAAGTAGTTATCCAATTAATTGCTGTGAATAATGAAATAAATAACAAGTGCTGTAATATTTTCAGGTTGAATTTTGGTCAAATTGTGAGTTATTTAACACCAAAATGAAATTGAGATTGTCCATCTTTAATCATTTGGTTTTAACTCAAGGACGTTTTTGTTTTTAACTGTTTGAATGGCTTTGAATGTGTCCTTTAATTTTGGGCTGTGCTTTTGCAATTGTCTTAAAACATAAAATCAAAGAGTAAATAGGACAGCTCTGTTGAAATCCATAGTCAGAACAATTCTTTACATTTATTTCTGGTCCAAAATTGGGTTGTGAACACAATCCGTCAAACATGTCTGTTTCAGAAATTGGTTCCCAATCCATCTTTTGTTGTCGATGGTATCTCAAGGTTTGACTTTGGTCAAGGCATGGTTGGTAAGAACATGACTTTATTCAATGCAGTTTCCAAATAACTTTCAGGAACTTGGTATACCTACATAACCAATTCACCTATAATGTGTTCTCTCAGGAAACTGCTGGTTTCTCGCATCTTTGGGTGCACTGACATTCCAGAAAGTTATTTTTCAGCATGTCGTGCCTTTTGAACAAAACTTTGTGAAGGACTACTGTGGACTGTTTCATTTTCGGGTAAATATACAGAGAAATGACATTTCCCTTCAGATGACGAAAAACATGTTTTTATTCCTATTCTATTCAGTTTTTGAAAAAAATATATAAACAGAATACAGAAGTCCCTCAGTTTACAACATAATTCTGTTCCTCTGACGGTGATGCAACACTAATTTGTTTGTACCTCGTCTCGCTCACTGATGGTAATACAGAAGTAAAGTCATAATTGGAATATGAATATTTACTGTAATTATGCCTTTGCTATAATCATGAATAATAGTACTAACTGTGTTTGCCATAAAAACAATCAGATGAAAAAAAATTAACAGCAGTTATTGAGTATGACTTCTTGTACTACATGACATGTCTTAACGTCGCTGTGCAAGAAAAAAATCACAGGTCCATTGCAACTCAGACCCCTGTAATGGAAAATACAATAAATTGTGATTTAAACATACGATTGCTGCACACTCAAACGAAGAAGTATTGCATTGTTGACTTAATCTCTCACGTTTCAGTTCTGGAGATTTGGCAGATGGGTAGATGTTGTCATTGATGACAAGCTCCCAACAATTAATGGCAACCTGCTTTTTGTGAGGTCCAAGGACCCAACAGAATTTTGGCCTGCTTTGTTGGAGAAAGCTTATGCTAAGTATGGACATATGTGTCTAAATCACATCTATAAAATCTGTTCAGTTTTGTAGTCTTTGCAAGTAATTTCAATGTACTTGTGTCAGAGTGTGTGGTTCCTATTCAGACATGAGTTCTGGAACACCCGATGAGGCGTTGGTGGACTTCACAGGTGGTGTTCACATTTGTATCAAGCTGTCAGATCCTCCGCAAGACCTTTGGGAGCTTATATGCAGAGCCGGAAAATCGCACTCACTGATGGGATGTGGCACTCCTCAAGGGGTAAGCATAAATCTACCACACAAGAAATCCATCCATTCGTTGCCTGAACTTGCTATGCTCACGAGGGTTGCCACGTGTTGGAGCCTATCCCAGCTGTCTTTGGGCAGTAGGTACCCTGAACTGGTTGCCAGCCAATCGCAGGGCACACATAGACGAACAATCATTTACACTTATCATCGCACCGAGGGACAAACTAGAGGGTTCAATTAACCAACCATCCAACTACAGGATATCACACTCCTCAATCTCCCTGTAAATTCTACTCAGGGGTGCGGGACTGCACGCTCCGTTGGGAAATCGAATCTGGCTGCCAATTCTGTAACTTTATGGTCCTGTCTTATGTTACAGGGCTGGGTGTGGCCTTGTGTCTTTCAGTATTTAAGCTCTGGTTGCTTGGTGACACGTCACCAGAACATCTTGATTCCTCCTATGCCCTTTGTCAGGTGCTTTACAACTGCTGTGTCCAACCCTGTTATTTGTTGTTCCTTTGTTCATGTCGTTCACTGCGTGTGGGCTTATTTTGGTTTGCACTTTTGTAGACCTTTACTTTGCGATGGCTAATGTATGAATTATTCTCTATCCTAAATCCAGGGAGATTGAAGAAATACTAATCTTTAAGCCTAGATTCTTTACTACCAGGGCATTTAGGGATCATAAATGTCAGTTTAATTCACGCTATGAGAATAAGCTCGCACATAAAAGAAAAGCTTTGGGTAAGATTAACTTATTGTTATAAGAGCCCATGAAGGCAAAGTCTGTGACGCCACATCTTGTCAAATACGAGGAAGTACCGGTATATAAAAAATTAAAATGCCGTTTTGCTATTCTGTAATGGTGGATTATGTGATGACTTAAAACATGCTTGCTCTGACTTGTAGGAGACACCGGCCAACACTGTTTTGCCAAATGGATTGGTCCAAGGTCACGCATACACAGTCACAGGGGTCAGAGAGGTAAACTCTTGTGACTTGTGTTTTGAGCATTAAAGTTGGAACAGAAAGTATAGAACCCGACCATCTGTGGTTAAGTTTGGTCTGAAAGTGTTTAGGGTTAGAAATGTCTGAGTGGACAACTAACGCAGTGTTCTCTGTTGACTTTACGGAACAGATAATGAGCCGGGGCCAAGCAGTATGTCTGGTGCGTTTGTTAAACCCCTGGGGCAGGGGGGAGTGGAATGGAGACTGGAGTGATCGGTAAGTCCCATCAGGACAAAGCAATCACTGTCATTCGTGATTTGACTTTGAAATTATTTGCTGATAAGAGAAAATAAAATCATGATTTTTTAAGCCATATAAAGGAGCGTAAATCCAGGCTGAAGTCTTAATTATGCCTGGAATATGCCATTAGGTGCCCTTTCATTTTTTTGTATTATCCTCATATACTAATGCGTAAAGGCCAAAATGATAAATTCCAGCCAAATTCAAAGCTGACATACAGCGTATAAAATTTGATTTTGTGAATGGTTTTTGGAAATGTAAACAATTAAAGACATCAATTAATCAATGAAAATGTTTTATTTTAAGGTTAAGTAACGTTAAAGTGTTAGACTATAGATAAATATTGAATCAGATGCGCCGCTAAAATTGTCATGATTGAATGTTTGTGAAAAGGCAAATTCAGCGAGGAATTGCGATTGCTGTCGTTCCTCCCAGACACAAAATAAAATCCCCGGAAAAGGAACATGATCAAGTAATGCTGGACATCTCAAATTTAGTTACACGATAAATTTTATATGCTGAAAGGAAAAGAACTGTGTACGAGTGCTTTACTTCACATTTAAGGATACTGTACCACTGCAATAACACAACGAAGGATGCCAAAAGAGTACTGGTATTTGGTATATTTCATATTATATACGAAACGACAAAATATAGTGTACACCAGAGTGCAGATCTTTATGGGTTGCACTCATCACATGATAATGTCTCTGGTATTTTGTAGATGTGTGCTGCATTTTACTTGTTGAAGAGTGAGCAGTTTTAAATGATGCCTCTTCTCCAAATTACCAGGTCACCTTTGTGGGAAACTGTGAGCCCACAAGATCGAGCTCTGTGTCTTTCTGTGGTTGACAATGGGGAGTTTTGGTAAGCGCCTCCAGATTCAAGTGGTAACACTCATCAGTGATTCTAACCAAACAATCATTCGCACAGGATGAGCCTGAGCGAATTTTGTAGATTTTATAGTGATCTTGACATCTGCTGTATGTGTCCCGACTTCATTGATGGAAACTCGTCCTGCCATTGGAACACGTCCTACTATGAGGGGAGATGGCTTGCTGGGAAAACAGCTGGAGGATGCTTGAATAATCTTGGTACTTTTGGAATATCTGGACTGACTTCAGTGCATAGCTACCAACTGACCTACAACTACCTACCTATATACAAACTTGATTCCAAACTCCATTATCAACATAAAAGAAGACACTACATACAAAATATTTAAAATGTAAACATATGCTCATATTCACCAAACAACAAAATAATCATTGACCTTAGAGGAGACTACTAAACCAATTCTTAGTAATTCAAGTATTACAGGTGGTCAGGCTGATAGAAAGGTCTGTGACATGCTTTGCTTTGAAGCCAAATTAGTTGTGAGTCGAGGAAATCATCTCCACAGCTCACAGCATTCTGGCAAGGGCGATTTTTTTGTCTATAGCAAGGGTAGGGAACTCCAGTTCCTCGAAAGCCATATCCTCCTGCCTGTTTTAGATCTATCCCTACTTCAACACATCTGATTCAAATAATCAGCCCATCAGCAAGCTCTGTATAAGCCTGAAACGATCAGGATCAATTGAATCAGGTGTGTTGGAGTAAGGAGGGATCTAAAACAGGCACGATATGGCTCTCGTGGAATCGGAGTTCCTACCCCTGGTCTATAGTCATTGGGAAAAGCCAACTTTATCTGATTTATCCTGTATCACTGGAACTAAAAAGACATATATTCATGAATTAAGAAGGCATTGAAGCAAATGGCAGCAACGGGACTCATCTCATTCTGGCATATTTCATCTGTTCAGTAGTGATGTGATCCAAACCCCTTGTTTTGTGAACTGACGGTTTAATCATAGTTTGCGTCACCTCATGTGAATAAAAATGCCTTAAAATCAATGCACTCAACCTTATCAGGCGCATAAACATCGCTTTTAACACAATTAAATTAGGTGATGTAGTGCCGTCACCACAGCTCAGAAATCATGAGATACCAAATACAGTGCAATGTGGGTATAATCCTACATTGTTAAGACCCTTCACCTCATTCCAAAAATCAGTTATATTGGTACTTATTACCTTCTCGATCAAGGAGTTGGAGCTCATAGCTTGTTGCTTTTTTACAAATCAGTCAGACAGCATACATATACATTGTGTTAAGATGTTTCTTAGGTTCAAACATAGGCCCTTGCCTCAGCCTACCAGCCAACACTCATCCATCTTCATCCATCAATCCATTTTCCCATCCACTTTATCCTCACAAGGGTCGCGAGGTGTGCTGGAGCCTATCCCAGCTGTCTTTGGACAGTAGGCGGGGAACAACCTGAACCGGTTGCCAGCCAATCGCAGGGCAAACACAAACGAAACACCATCCACGCTCACACTCACACCTAGGGACAATTTAGAGCATCCAATCAGCCTGCCATACATGTTTTTGGAATGTGGGAGGAAACCGGAGTACCGGGAGAGAACTCATGCAGCCCTGGGGAGAACATGCAAACTCCAACACTCATCTTTATAAAGATAATTTTGCTCCCTCGCCATATTTTATTCCAGGTTCAATTGCTTTCATACGAAACTCACAAAATCACTTTGTAGACAGAAAATGTCTTACCCATGCTTCCAGTCATTACAATTTACATCACTACACTGTAGTGACTGGTAAATTGTAATGACTACTCCAAATTGCATCACAGAGAAGAATCTTACTCAATACGTGATTTGAATCACGCATTTGAATCAGGAGGATATTGGTAGCAATATAGTCCTTTGTCTCAGTTGTTTTTGTTGCAGAACAGTTTCGCAATGAAATGTCTACTATTTTGGAAAACCTTTCATAATTTTTCAATAAATAGAAATTGTACTAACAAAAGACACATTGGTATGGGTGTCGATGCAGGTTGCAGCGCGATGAGTGTGAGTGTGTTTTTTAGTGTGCTCATGCAGTTTTGCTTATCACCCCCCCCCCAAACAAAAAAAAAACAGGCTATTGGAAAAATTGACAAATTGTTTGTTTACATTACAGAGAGCTTCTGGACTAATCCACAGTATCGAGTCCATATTGGCCAACTTCACAATGAATCTGCTTCCAAACGTGGGGAAAAAAACATGCTGGTGTCGCTCATGCAAAAGCCGGACAAAAGAAACAGAGCCCTGGTCAAGAACATTCACATTGGATTCGCAGTCTTTAAGGTCAATACAGTAGTAGCAAGTTTCATACTAATACTGCCATTATTCAAATACGGGAACCATACTGAAATAATGATGCTGAGCCAAAAGTCAAATGAACAAAACAGTTCCGAATACATCATTCAACAAATAAAATAGCTCAGCTTAATTGACTTATTGGTAAAAAGAATAGAAGAAATGTACACCGCATGATTAGCTGGGTTTAGGTGATTGAAATTGTGACACGATTATTTATAAGAACAAATTCAAAGTCAATAAAATCAACTGGAATTTAGTTTTAGGTTGGAGGTTCCACTGTATTTGTATTTACTGAGGTGGTGTCCGTCCCTTATTCAGCTCGGGTCCTCTACCAGAGGCCAGGAAGCTTGAGGGTTCTGCGCAGTATCCTTGCTGTTCCCAGCACTGCACATTTCCGGACTGAGATGTCCGATGTTGTTCCCGGGATCTGTTGAAACCACTCATCTAGTTTTGGGGTCACTGCCCCGAGTGCTCCGACCACCACAGGCACGACTGTCACCTTTACCTTCCAGGCTCTCTCCAGCTCCTCTCTGAGCCCTTGGTATTTCTCGAGTTTCTCATGTTCCTTCTTCCTGATGTTTCCATCACTTGGGACCGCTACATCCACTACAACGGCTTTCTTCTGCCCTTTATCTATGATCACGATATCTGGTTGGTTCGCCATTACCATCTTGTCAGTCTGGATCTGGAAGTCCCACAGGATCTTCGCTCTGTCATTCTCCACCACCTTCGGAGGTGTTTCCCATTTTGACCTTGGGGTTTCCAGTCCATACTCCGCACAGATATTTCGGTAGACTATGCCAGCCACCTGGTTATGGCGTTCCATGTAGGCTTTCCGTGCCAGCATCTTACACCCTGCAGTTATGTGTTGGATCGTCTCAGGTGCCTCTTTGCACAACCTACACCTTGGGTCTTGTCTGGTGTGGTATATCTGGGCCTCGATGGCTCTGGTGCTCAAGGCCTGCTCCTGAGCAGCCAGGATGAGTGCCTCTGTGCTGTCCTTCAGGCCAGCCCTCTCTAGCCACTGATAGGACTTCTTGAGATCAGCCACTTCAGTTATGGTCCGGTGGTACATCCCGTGTAGGGGCTTGTCCTCCCATGATGGTCCCTCTTCCAGCGCCTCATCTTCTGTTCCCCATTGTCTGAGACATTCTCTGAGTACGTCATCCGTTGGAGCCTTCTCCTTGATGTATTCATGGAGCTTGGATGTTTCATCCTGGACAGTGGCTCTCACACTCACTAGTCCCCGGCCTCCTTCCTTTCGGCTTGCGTACAGTCTCAGGGTGCTGGATTTGGGATGGAACCCTCGTGCATGGTTAGGAGCTTTCGGGTCTCAACGTCCGTGGTCTGAATCTCTTCCTTTGGCCACCTTATTATTCCTGCAGGGTATCTGATCACTGGCAGGGCATAGCTGTTTATTGCCCGGGTCTTATTCTTGCCATTGAGCTGGCTTCTTAGGACTTGCCTCACTCGCTGGAGGTATTTGGCCGTAGCCGCTTTCCTTGTTGCCAGTTCGAGGTTGCCATTGGCTTGTGGTATACCAAGGTACTTGTAGCTGTCCTCAATGTTTGCTATTGTTCCTTCAGGGAGTGAGACCCCTACAGTGCGGACTACCTTTCCTCTCTTAGTCACCATCCGACTACATTTCTCAAGCCCGAATGACATCCCGATGTCGCTGCTGTAGATCCTGGTTGTGTGGAGCATATAGCTTTATGTCATCCATGTAGAGGAGGTGACTGATTGTAGCTCCATTTCTGAGGCGGTATCCATGGCCTGTCTTGGTGATTACTTGGCTTAGGGGGTTCAGTCCTATGCAGAACAGCAGTGGGGAGAGTGCATCACCTTGGTATATGCCACATTTGATGGACACTTGGGTAAGTGGCTTGCCATTGGCTTCAAGTGTGGTTTTCCACATCCTCATCGAGTTCGCAACGAAGGCTCTTAGGGTCCTGTTCACCTTATACAACTCCAAGCATTCAGTGATCCATGTATGTGGCATCGAGCTTTCTTGTAATCAATCCAAGCTGTGCACAGGTTGGTACGTCGGGACCTGCAGTCTTGTGCGACTGTTTTGTCAACCAGGAGCTGATGTTTGGCTCCTCTGGTATCTCTACCAATGCCCTTCTGCGCTTCGTTCATGTATTGATCCATGTGTCCACTTATCTTAGCCGCAATGATGCCTGACATGCGCTTCCATGTTGTGGAGAGACAGGTTATTGGCCGATAGTTGGGTGGGACTGCACCCTTCGAGGGATCCTTCATGATCAGGATCGTACGCCCTTCGGTTAGCCATTCTGGATGAGTCCCATCTCTCAGCAGCTGGTTCATTTGTACTGCTAGGCGCTCATGGAGTGCTGTGAGTTTCTTTAGCCAGTAGGTGTGAACCATGTCCGGGCCTGGTGCTGTCCAGTTCTTCATATCTGAGACTCTTTCCTGTATGTCTGCCACTGTTATGGTAACTGGGTTCTGTTCAGGGAGGTTGCTGTGCTCCTCTCTCAGGGTCACCAGCCATTGTGCACTGCTGTGATGTGCAACCTCCTTCTCCCATATGCCTTTCCAGTACCTTTCAGTTTCCAGTCTTGGTGGGTCAGCTCTGTTGTTAGGACCCTGCCACTGAGCGTATACTTTCGCAGGTTGTGTTGCGAACAGCCTGTTTATTCGTCTGGCCTCATTCTCTTTCGTGTAACGCTTTAGGCGACTGGACAAGGCTTGGAGCCTTTGTTTGGCAGTTTCGAGTGCTTCAGGTATGGTCATCTGGATGTACCTCTCGGGTATCGGCCTTTTCATCACACCTCTCTGGGCCTCCGTCAATTGATTCACATCTTTCCGGGCCGCCTTGATCTTAGCCTCCAACCGTCTTTTCCATGGTGGGTAACGTATCTCATGGCTTCCATGGTTGCTCTTATAGCCCAGAGTCTCCAGGATCACTGATGCTGAAGCGTATATCAGCTCATTGGTTTCTGTGATCGTTACGGTAGGGATCGCCCTCAGTGCTGCATTCACACTTTCTATGAGACTTTCAGATGGTACTTCACATAGCCGTTGTAATCGGTTTCTAGGTTGCCCAGCTTTCATTCTCGCCATGATCTTAGCTTTCAGGTCAGTTGCTGCCTTGCTCAGCATTTCATTCATTGGGGCTGGCCACCCAATCTCATCATCTGCATTCATTGGGGCTTGCCTCCCAATCTCTTGTATGACCTCCTCTTCTGATCTGGCAGCCTGGGGCCCTTCACCATGGAACCTGCGTTGTACCTCATCAATCTCAAGTTGTGACAGCAGTTGCCGTTTGTGGATGTTGGAACACTGAGCTACTAGTTGTTTCGTGGTCAACCGTGACTGTGGGTTTCGAAGAAACCATTTAGCCCACATTCTCTGCATGTAACCCCTCTGACTAGGGTTGCTTGAATAGTAGCATTCCAACAGAGCCATGTTATCGCATCTCGCCCATCTCCGCTTTGTTCCAGTAGCCCATTTTTCATCAAGGTGCTCTGGTTCCCCAGCACCTGACGCAGACCTTGTTTGGCCGGGCGACGTCTGAGCCGGCATGTCATTCGTTTTATTGTCTCTCATCATTGTATGAGGTAGGCATTAGCGTGAAGGATCTTGCCCAAGGACCCACACTGGATGGTGTTATGTGCTCATTCTTTTGCCCCAAGCGGGATTCGAACCACCGTCTCCCGTATGCCAAACCGATGCCTTACCAACTGAGCTATCCAGCCGCTATAATAAGATATATATATATATATATATATATATATATATTAGTCATATATAAGTAATGATGAATAACTGTTTTTTTTTGTTTTTGTTTTTGTTTTTGTCCCCAACGTGAACCAATTTCCATCAAATTCTAGGTACCAGAAGAAGTGAGTATACTTCCGTCAGTATCATGTCATCTCATTTTATGACAGAGCTTTACTCGAAATGTCACGTGTGAAACCGAATTACAGTTGAAGGCGCAGAGTGGGAAGTTTCCAGCAGCTTTCTTCAGTCGAAACAAACCAGTGGTGCAGACTAAAAACTATGTCAACGCTCGGGAGGTGATGGAGCTCGTCATGTTGGAGCCCGGGGAATACCTGATTGTACCGTCAACTTTCAAGCACAACGAGACTGCTTCCTTCATACTGACCATCCTCTCCAAGGCAGAGGCCCATATCCAGTAAGTCTCTTTGTAGTGCCTCTGAAAATGTGTGCTTGCATTCCAGTCTACCCCTTTACCTTTGCAAAATATAACTCCACAGTGAAACTTCTGGTGGTCATACATACGGACCTAACGAAGGAGAAGAGGTTGTGATGCAAGCTTTTTATTTGATTGAATGTGAATGTGAATGTGTGGTTTTAACATTACCTGTTTTGTAGCCCGGGGATGCTGACGATAAGATGAAGTTCTTCTCGCAAATATTTAACAAGGTAATCATGCATTTGAGTCGCAACATACATTTTATTTTAACTGGCAAGAATCAGGTAAATATTGACGACAGATTATTGTCATTGCAACATATTTAATCAGCTAAAATCCGTGCACTTTTGAGGTGTGGCCTTTCTTTGCTTTGTAAGGTAAACTCACATTTCCTTGAAAGAGCGCGTTGGCACTGTTCTGCTGAATGAATCACTTGTTGGCATGAGGATTCAAACTGTTCTTTGCAGTTGGCAGACAACTGTGTTTCATGTCAACATCATTTCAACTTTGAATGTGATCATAACTTTTGGAACTGTATTTGTTCAGTGAGTGTCTATCATCAATAGAGAGCGCGAGCGTGACTCCCTCCTACCCGGAAGTCACATTGAAAAGGGCAAAAATGAAAGATTGGAATATATATCCGGAATCCATTTGCTTTCCCTCCTTCAGTCGGGCCACACACAGCCATGTGTGTGTTAAAGGGAACTATCAAAGATGATGTTCTGTTATAAGTTGTATCAGTGTATGCAATTGTCGACATGTTAGTTTAGTGTACGATGATATCTTGTCTAGCTGGAGCGGACTAAAAACATCCATCCATTTGGTGATCCGCTTTATCCTCACAAAGGTCAGAGGGCGTGCTGGAGCCTATCCCAGGTATCATCGGGTAGTAGGCGGGGTAGTTGTCAGCGAATTGCAAGACATACATAGACAACCAACCATCCATGCTCACACTCAGACCTAGGGACAATTTATAGTGTTTAATCGGCCTGCCATGCATGTTTTTGGGAGGAAACAAGAGTAACCGGAGAAAACCCCACAAAGGCACGGGGAGAACATGCAAACTCCACAGAGGAAGACCGGAGCCGGAATTGAACCCTGCAACTCTGCACTGTGAGGCCGACGTGCTTACCACTCGACCATAAAAACAAAGTTTAAAAAGAAAACACACTCACATTCCTTTGTATTTTTATCACACATCAGAAGCAGCAGGTTTCATTGTTTTCGTAAATCGATCCAAACCAGCAGCTTCTTGTATTTTCAACATGTTTTTGACAAATACACAGCAAGTAACCTGTCCAGGAAACTGTGGTTTACGTTCCCACTCACGTCAAATATGTTTGGGCCAACCCACAATGCAGAGCGGCGTACGAGCACTATTCAAGTCAGTGGAGTCAGTTCAACATATTTCCAGAGGAGAATATTTGGATAAGAACATTTCCAATGTCATTGTAATCAATTACCGTCATTAAAACTCGTCACAACTTTATTCATACAGTGCTGCAGAGCAAACGCAGTTGTCAGAAAGTGCTGCACATAAATGATAAATCAATAGTGAAAATAACAAATTTAAATGGTATCCTCAAAAGTAAAATAAACAATAGCACCCTGGACGTAAAGCATGATGGGTGCAGTTTTAGTCCCTCTCCTTGCATGTGGTGCAAAAGAACGCCTGATGACAAGAATAATGAGACAAAGACAACAGGATGAATGTTGTGTATGTTGTGTATTAACTATAATCTCTCTCTCTCTCTCTCTCTCTCTCTCTCTCTCTCTCTCTCTCTCTCTCTGCGCGCGTGTGTATGTATTATATATAATGATTTTTTTGCCGCTACTGGCAAGCATGTAGCTGATTTGTAATTTCAAAAAGTTCATCACATCATCTTATTTCATTTCAGTCTGATGAAATGGATGCCGAACTGCTTCAGAAGTTCCTCAATGATAAAATCTTGGAAGGTAAGGGTGGGACACTTTTTTTTCCCTCACAAAGGCTGTCAAGGGAATTCCCTTGTATGGTTCTGATATGGTGTTGGGATTCTTTTCCCATTTTTCCTAGGTGACTTGAAAACTGGGGGCTTCAGCATTGATGCATGCCGCAGCATGGTTGTTATGATGAGTGTATCCTTTTTTTTTGGCTATTTTCTAAGTCAGGCAGGTCAAGACAAACCCCCCCCCCCAAAAAAAAAAAACCCAAAACTGAATTCATCATTACTCATCACATCATGGGATACACCAGCCCAATAGTTACGTTTTTGGTTCTGAACTGGATCTACTGTGGATGAGGATAGAGGAATGTATTTATGCCACTCGTTGGAATTGTTCAATGAGGCCACTGACCAGTTTTAAAAGCCATCAATTCATCATTTTGCACGTCATGCATTCCAATCCACATTAATAACGGAGACTATGTTCAGGGTCACGGGTGAGTTGAAGCCCATCCCAGCTACCACAAAGCAGATGACACCCGGGACTGGCCACCAGTCAGTCCAAGATCTAGGAGTAGAACTGAACCTACGCTGCTTGCACAGAAGTCAGGCAACATCCCCAGGGGCCATAAAAACATGATAATCAGAGGAATATAATTATAAAATGCTGTCCTTGGGTCAAAACCGCACAGTTTTTTCACAAAGCTACATGATTGGCCAGTCCACATACATGGTGTTCAAATTCTCGACCAATCCAATGTGTTGAAAATAGCCTGCTCTCTTTGATGATGAAATTTTTATAGTCGAACAAACGTGCCAATTACTGTAAAGCGCTGATGTTCAAGCGACAGGGATTTCGCCCGACACCTGCCAAAATATGGTTTGCTTCAAATGACAGCGTGTGAGTGGCCTATCTTGGTTAGAGGTTTACCTTATTGTCATAAGGATCAGGATTTGAATACCTTTCTTTGTTGACTTTGCTCATTTGAACCCAGGTTCCAAAATTGTGCATTTCAGACGAACTCCAAAATAAACTGCCCATAGATGCAAAGGCCAACGTGAAGGTTTGCCTTTTCGTGCCCTGTTGACTGGTGATTGAGCAAAGATGTACCTTATCTCTTCCCCAAAGTGACCTGGGATAGGTTTGGGCATGTTGTGGCAGATTGCCAGTTCATTCCAGTCTTGGATGCCATCAGCAAATGCAGTAAAATCACAAGCCACAACCTGCACGGAAAATGTGTGAAACATCTTTCACCTTGACATGACTTTGCAAAGACAACTACCACCCGAAAACTGAATTCTGGGGAACTTTATAGTTTGTGGAAGAAGGTTGTTTCGTACAAGGTAAACGCATCTTTCTTTGCTCTCAGGAAAAAGTAAACAGACAAAGGATTTCAATATTTCTCTCAATATAATGTACAGTAGTTGTTGATCAGTTATGATTTATGATTTCTCCAGCAACTTTTCCATCGTATTGATGTGTCAGCAAATGGAACAATTTCCCTGAGTGAGATGAGGAATGCTGCCGATGCTTTAGGTACAGTCAGTATACCTTTTGATTTTGTTGATAAACCGTGTTTGGCGATTACCTTGCTTCCATCGGGTTCATGTACTGTCTTCCGTTTCTATCAAAAGACATTCAATGCCCCTTCTTTGTCGACCTGTTTTCAGGAATAAGGGTCAGCAATAACATGTTGAAAATCGTGACCTTACGCTATGGGTCTTCCTCTGGAGGTGTAACAATGGAGAACTTCATCACTCTCGCTCTTCGCCTCGTCTGTATGAAAAGTGGGTGGAGTCTGCTATTACTGTCATATGCTGTTTTTGTTCATTTTCCTAAGCAGTAGTTTGGGATGCCTTTGACGTGTTCGAATGTATTTGGCTTTGCCATGTTCTGTGTCAATCCATCAAAATGGTTTAAAAAATAATTTAATTAATCCTTTCAATCTCTGTTTCCTGCACAGTCAATGTTGCCTCCACGTCTATATTCCTGCAACTAAAAATCATATTCCGTATTTTCTGCATAATAAGGCACTTCGGATTATAAGCCGCACCTTCAAAGAATGTCCTATTTTGAACCTGTTTTCTTATATAGGATGCACTGCATTATAAGGCGCATAGAATAGAAGCTACAATAGTGGCTGCAGTTGCGCTGTGCTTCCACTAGATGAAGCTACAGCAAAGGGAAAACAATATACTGTAATATCATACAGCTTGGTTTATACAGAGCTGTAGCTGTAATAAAAAACTAGTCACAAATACGGTCATGAAACATATAAATGCAGATGGCATTACAAAACAATAAATTAAAGGCACAAGTTATGAAGACCATTGATTCAACAAAAAGGCACACAAACCTCTTGTGCTCACACCCACAACGGGCCAAATATACTTATTAGCCTTGCTTGTCTCCTTCCTTCGTTTTGCCAATAAGCAACTCTGCTTTTGGTATTATATTCGTTTCATAAGGGCTGCGCAGAGCTCACAAAGTAGTTCGAGTGTGTGTTGGTGAATGCACATGTCAGTTGGTGTCAAGCAGAATTCTTTTAGGTTAAATTGGTTCCTGCTTATCATCACCACTAAATGACATTGGAACATGAACAGGAAAACAGCTCAATGGGGAATATAGAGACTCTGTAACACCATATATACGGTGATTCGGATTATAGGGCGCACTGTCGGGTTTTGGGAAAATGAAATGCTTTTAGGTGCGCCTTATAGTGCGGAATATATAGTAGTTGGTTTTGCAATCATTTAAAGACAATGTGTTTGCATTTGAACCACTAGATAATTTTGGGAAAACTCATCCTCGCTGCCTTGTAGGACATCATTTATAAAAGAAAGTGGTATCATCCGCAAATGAGCACTAGACTCGCGCTGGACACGAAAATAGGGCCCATTGTGTATCAGATTCCCCGACATAGTATTCTAAGCTGTAATATGTTTTAATATGCTGTCATATGTTTGTTGAAATATTTTTTTTTTCCTTTTTCATTATTAGAAATCTTTCAACGTTTTTCTGATGGAATGACGCTGACACTTCCTGAATCTGAGGTATGAAAGACCACGTGTCATCCTGTGGGATGCCTTAACATAATTTAATTACATATTTCTGTTTTCCAGTGGATGCAAATTTCAATGTGCACCTGAAGTTCAAGATGAATGAGTTGAAAACCAAAACCAAGGCGCCTGCTGATTGTTAGCAAAACAAAAAAAAGAAGGGGAAGAATTTGTTCACAAAAAAAGGTATAAAAATGACCGTTCCATGCTTGCTTTCTGTATTTGATGGTGTCGGGTTAAAACCTCCAGTTATTGTTCACTATGTCTTTAATTATATCTGTACTCAAACGTCTGTATGACCATTTTCTCTGTAATTGCAACTTCTATATATAGTGCCTAACATAACAAAATCCACTGCATGTAAAATGTAAAACAAGTTCCATCAATCATGAGAATTTCTCAGCAAATACAAATCAACACAAATATTTTCCCAACGTGTTTGCTGTTGAGTTCATTATGGCATGCCGAAGTCACCATTATCCTTTTTGAAGTCCCAAACTGGGAGGCCCTTTGTATGAATCAGTACCCACAAAGCAAGTCTGTTGTCAAAAAGGCTTGATGACACCTGGTACGTTTGCCTGACTTTGGTGCAGGCAGTGTGAGTCCAATTCCCATGGACTGCAAATGTGATTCCGAATGATTGTCTCGATGTGCACCGTGATTGACTGGCAACCAGTTTAAGGTCCAGTTTTCCCACAAAGTCATTTGGGATAAGCTCCCGTTCCCAGCAACTGAACAAGATGATCACAACAGAAAGCGAATATAATATTGACTGTTGGCTATTAGACATTAACTTAGCTTGGAGAATGCTTTGTCTTTGCAATGAACAATAAAGAGAAAAATTTAAAAAAAAAAAAAAAAAAAAGGCTGTTGCAACAAAACGTTTTACATTTTTTAACACCACGCACGATAGAGTACATCCATTTTCTATGCAGCTTTTCCGCCTCATGGGTAAAATGAGCCCATCACAGTTGACTTTAGGCAAGATGTGAGTCAATCACAGGTCACAAACAGGTGTGAAACAAACTTTTCTCACTAACATTTACATCTCGGAGCAATTTAGAGTCTCCAATTAAACCACTGTTATTAAACTGAATAATGAATTACTGAATGAAAGTATCTGAATAAGTATTTTATTTAGTTTGACCTACTTGTAAGACACCTCAATTGGTACATTTGTGCACTGAGGGATTGTATCAGGGATATTGGTACCCTGTGAGAACAAAATATCAATTTGCAATAATAAGTTATGGTCCCTTACAAGATACATACACTTGTCAGACAAGTGTTTTGTCATGAAAAAAAAAGTTTCATCATTATCATTCGGCATGGAACCTGGATCTTAACTTTAATGAGAAACAAACATGAAGGCTGCAACTTCTTGCCAAACAAATGTGACATGCTTTGGACAACAGTGGAAGTTTTGGACAGATGACATTTACCGGTAGCTTTTTTTCCCCTAAACTTTCTAGGTGGCTAGTTAATCTGCAAACGAATCAAAACATTTCACTCCAAATTTTGTTTTCAACTGTCACTTGGTACACAATTCGAAAGGCATCGTTTTTTTTAAACCGGAGGAGGATTCCGGTGTTTCCTGTGGTGGGGATGGGGTGGAGAGGTCTGCTCCATTGTCTCGCCAACTTTCAAAAGATTCCTTGAGGAAATGAAAAGACATGGTTATGGCTATCCAAGTTAGTTATTGTAGTTATTTTGTATGCTGGGATAAGTCAATATGTTAATATGTTTGGCCATATAGTTTAGCACGGTTGACTTCTGTATTTATACCAGTTGATGGTAGTAAAACTCCAGTCAGAGTGGAGCATAAATTGTGTTTCCAAGGACAGAGATCTTGCATTGTCTGGGTTGAAAATAGCTTGCTGGGAAGCCATTCTAAATACAATCGTTGATATTCAGCACTTCCATTTGGCTAAATATTGCACATACCGTCACAATGTGGAAATTTGTTGTTCCATTGATTTCCTTCACAAGCAATCAAGGCATTTCCTGTTAGTTTAAAGCCATGGTAACAGGAATACAGGGCCACCAATTTGCCAGCTATCTTGAACAGTATGTAATCACCATTCTCAATCTGGCCAGGAGAGTCACATTGTTTTAAATCTGGGGGTGGATGATAAGTTCTCATGTTAGTAAACATTACATTGGCATTGCAAATTCAGCAGAATGGTTGATTGAATTTCAATCTGAATTTAACTAAAACATTTTTCTGCAGAGATTTTTAATAGGCCTGCTATGCTGATCACCTGGAAGCATTGTACTGTATTCAGTATTTGTGAAAGCTGTCCTGTAGAGCTGCAAGGCTGATGCTTTGTTGCTAAAAAGCTGACATTCTAAGACTGTCAGGTAGGTTTTTGAATGACAATGGCTAAAAATACGGACATAACTGTCGGCGTGATGGCAATATAGAAACCTAACTACAAAAAGCGCTTGGCAGATGATTACAATTTTACATCATATCCTGCATTCAGGTACTACTTGAAATAGTAATTCCTAAATGCTCACATCCAAAATGTTGATCTGTTCAGAAATAGGAAGATAGCCTCACTACTTAAAGTGCAGTAGCAGATCGTGCGCTGTTGACAGGTAATTATTCTAATGAGAAATGACAAAATGCTAACATTGCAATGCTACCATACAGCAAGGTATCAAATACTGTACACCATAAAAAGTGAGAAGGCAGATCACCAAGGTCTGAACATTTTGCACTGCAGTTAGGTGCTATTTGTCATTGAAATTGATACAATGCTAATATGCTAAGAGCACAGATGTTGCGCCACATACCTTCACTATTTTCCTCTCGCCACGCCTCCAAATTCATTGCTGGTAAATTGTTACATGAGACGTAACCCGAGGGGTACTTCCCAAATATGAAGGCATCTGGTGGGACCTCTGTGATGTCAGTATTTTCACATATGATCTTAGACAGTGAAACTTTTAGAAGTTCATCCCTCTGCTCTTGGCTGAACATACCGTCTGCCTCCCACCAAAACCTTGAAAAAAAAAACCTTGAAAATTCAGTAATTGAAGCAAAACTTCAAAACATACAAAACTCCCTCTCCCTACCCAGCGTTTTTCCTTTCTGAATTCTGATTGTAATTTCCCCATTGTGGGACAAATAAAGGATATCTTAAAACTTGCCCAGTGGAGTCATGGACTGGTGTGATCTTTGGAGTTAGCTGCTTCAAAGCACCCTGGTTGGGCCAGATAAGATTGTGTGGATCAGAGGTGTCAATCTCATTTTTTTCATGGGCCACATTATAATCGTATTCAATATACCGTTTCCCTTGTAGGGCCGTTATGACTGTGAAACCATATAAGGAAGTCAAGAATAATGGTTTATTCAACTATAGTTTAAGTTACTGTAATGAGGGTTTTGGTAACAAAAAAACTTACAATAGCTCTCTTATATATTACATAGGAAATTTTGGTTGAAATTTTTGCAAGCATAATTGAAGCCAATGTGTTTGATTTGCTTTTGCGGGCCACATCAAATAATCTGACGGGCCAGATCTGGCCCTGGGCCTTGAGCTTGAGACCTGTGGTGAAGATTATTTGACTGACATGGAACAAAAATCTTTAAATTATGAACATCCAATACAAATTAACTGCTGGGAACCATTTTGCAAATATCCCTGTACAAGCCACCAAAATCCAAACATCATGAACGGCAAATCACCAGGAAACTTCAACCATTATAAAATGTACTAATTAATGAGCCACCGTTTTTAAAACAACTCATGTTGAAAAGAACAGCAATATTTTGTCATATTATCTTCAAACGGAGTTTAAAAAACTGGTGTTAACATATATAGTCACTTTTTTTGCACTTTTATACTTGTGAATTAAATCTAAATATTAAATAAGTCCATCGACGCAGTAATCCATCTTCTTTTATCGGGTCGTGTCACAAGAGTAGCAGCTTTAGCAGAGATGTCCAAACATCCCTCTGTTAGAATCCATTGTTTGTCCATGGTGTCGCCCCTCCCTTTTGTTGTGTTTTGCTACCTTTTTCATTGTGAGCTGGGCGTCTCCCTAATCAGGCACTTGCAGCATAAAAGCCAGCCTGAAGAGCCACCCGTTGCCAGTTCATCCAGCGATCTTCCTGCCGTACACACTTCTGCCAAACCGCTACGCTCCAGCATTCCTGTACTCCTCGACTTGGTCGTACTAACTCCTTAGTTCCTGCCACCTCGACCAGTCCCACTTCCTGGCAATAAAACTGACTTCAGTGTGTCTGCCTGTGGGTCCTGAGCTCATCTCGAGCGAAGCCTAAAACCCACTCCAAAGGTGTTTCCAGGTCAGGCAGGAGACAAGGGTGCCCTTGGGTCATTCCTGGGGCCTCCTCCCCTTGGGACGTATTGGGAAGACCACGCTAGGGAGGCATACAGGAGACATCCTAACGCGATGCTTGACCTACCTCATCTGGCTCCTGTCAATACAGAGGAACAACAGCTCTAAACTGAGTACGTCTCTAATGACAGAGTTTCTCACCTTATCTTAAAGGGATAGTTCACACACCCTGGGAAGGAAACTCACTTTAGCTGCTTGTATCCACAATCTTGTTGTTTCGATCATGACTCACAGCCCATGACCACAGATGAGGGGAGAAATGTAGAATATCCGATAATTCGAGAGCTTGGCTCATCTGCTCTGGCCAATGCATGACATTGCACTGATCGGTTTCTGGCTCCTTTCGTCCCTGGCTTGTAAAGAAGACCTCATGATACTCTTCTTGAGCTCCCTCTGAAAGTGGGGGCAGGATCTCATTCCTGACTTGGAGAGGCCACTCCACTGTTTTCCAACTGAGTGCCAGATTTGGAGGTGCTGATCCTCATCCCAACCGTTTCACACTCTGATGCGAAACGCTGTGGCCACCAAAGCTGACACACTCAATACCTCGGCTGCACCTGGAAATTTTGTCCATAAAAGTTGTGAACAAAATTTGTGACCATGTTGGCATCCACTCTTCAGTGGACACAAATGCGACTTACCGCCGGCAATACGGGCCGCACTCTGAAACTGGGTGTAACAGCCTATATTAGGATGTCTGTTATCTCGTACTACGGAGCACCTTCCACAATATCACCCAGAGCAGAAGTCACCAACTACCGGCCCACGGACCATTTGGGACTGGGCCGAACAGAAACAGACAAAGAACTTTTTTTGTTTTTGCTGGGCATTAGTCAAACACACCACACATATCACCCAGCCCGTCAATTACCTTCCAAAGAGCAATGTAAATAGGGCTGGGTGATTACATAATTGAAATTTGTGATATTACATGACAAGTGACGAACTGTGCCCATATTTACGGCATCAGACCTGGCGGTCATTTGTGTGATTCTAGCTCACTGAGGTCCCTGTTCTAACAATGGCTTGCAAGTTGAAATAAACAATCCGCCAAATAATGAAAGAAGTGGTACAAAGGAAGTAATAGTAACAAAAATGGATCGTTTTGAAATCAGAAATCCAGGAAAATAGGTCTTTCAATTGTTCAATTTACTGCGAAAAGTTAATTGTGTATTAAATGAGACGTTAAAATCTTGGTATACAAGGATCATGGAGGTTGTCACATGGATCTGGCCCCCAGGCCTCGAGTTGAACAATGTGATTCAAGGTGAGAAATATTCTTGTAAATGTGCAGAAAAGTGGCTCGAAAATAGTTTTAAACATTGTAAGAAGCTACGTTTGACATGTTGCCGTTACTTTGAGCATGAGCCATTTTACAAACAAAAAAAGTGCATCAATCTAATCTTGACTTGTAAATTTCCAGTACAGACCTCACCTGTCACCGTCACGAAGTGCTTTCATCTGCTTTGCAATCAGGCATGAAAACACAGGACCGGTTCTTGAGCCTGACGAAAATGTCTCAACAAGTCCTCCGAGCCATATGTCAATGTTGTCAGGGTGTTTGTACAGTTGAAGTATCCTCTCTGCAACGCTGGCATCACTTACAACCCGTTTAAAATCTTCCAGTGTCCTGATGCGCTCCAGTCCACAAAAATTTCTCCAATCGTTGTATCCTGAAAATGTAATGGTCAATCAGCTTTCATTTGAAGATGTGAATGCTTTTCCACCTTCAGGGTACTAACATAGTCTCCTCATTCACTTACTCATGATACAGCATCAGAAGCAACCCGCGATTCAATAACTTGCTCAAAAATACTTCAACTAGTTCATGGGGGTTGGCTGACTGATAATTTAAACCTGTAACCTTCGGCGAGAGAAACCACTGTTATACCACCCAAGCCAAGTGACCAGCATCCCGGAGGAGATATGGATCGGAAGGTGTTTAAAACTGCAGTTTTGTGTTTACATTCAAGTCAACACGAGTGACATGCAAGATTGTCGTTTCAGTTTGATCAGTGAAGCTAAGGGGAATTTGGGTTGTTTGCAAATGACACAAATATTTTGATTTCTGGTGATTGCAGCAAATCTTGGAGAAAATTATCTCATGGAAAGTAAAAACATTAATATTGTAAAAATAAGTTAAAAATACATTTAAAAAAAATAATGGATTTGGGAATCTAAAATCAAGCAACTAAATAAACATACTAGGAGAGGGTCTATGTATGTCTATGATAGATAGCTATAGACATGTAGATATAGGTATATGACAGGTGAGTGCATCGGCCTGACAGTGCAGAGGTGCAATCATTCTGGCTCCAGCCTTCCTGTGTGGAATTTACATGTTCTCCCCTGTGCCTGCGTAGGTTATCCCTGGGTACTCTGGTTTCCTCCCGCATTCCAAAACCATGCATGTCTTAGCCCGGATATTTTTGTGGAAGTGTATACTACACCCTAAGCATCCAATCCAATTCACTTTTACAAGAAAACTATTTTAAAAATACAATCACAAAACAGGTCACCTTTAACCCACGGTGACGCATGATCTGCATCACCGAACCTTATTAGCGGTCAGCAGTCTGCAATTGCAGCTTGCAATCTGAGCTGTTGCCATTTATCTTTTTTCAACTATTATTTTTATTCCATGTTTGTATTAGCTGCAATCCACAGATGGCACTGGCAAACAATGGCACTCTGGAGCGCCAGGGGAATAAAACGGTACTCATACGTACGATAGTTTCTGTACTTAACATGCTGCAAAAGTGTGTCCCATGCCTCAGCGTCAGCTCTATACTAAGGCAGTGTGTGATTTCCTTTTCACAAACTCACAAACCATTGTATCTATTTTATTTTTGTGTTTCATTCATGTTAGGGGCCATTATGGCTGTTGCTCATCATGGCATACATGTGTGCATGGTTGCGTGTGTGTGTGTGTGCATGTGCATGTGCATGTGCACAGGTCAATCGTGGAAGGTTGGGTGTCTTGAAAAGTAGATTTTCGGTCAAAAAAGGTTGGGAACCCCTGGTCTACTGAGAGAAAGACCATGTTAAATTCATTCTTCATTCAAAGTCAAAGTCCAAAATATTGGTACGATCTTTACTTGAGACCAGGGGTAGGGAATGCCAGTTCCTCGAGAGCCATATCCTGCCTGTTTTAGATCTCTCTACTTCAACTCACTTAATTCAAATGATCAGCTCATCAGCAAGCTGTGTAGAAGCCTGAAACGATCATGAGCAATTGAAACCGTTTTTTGGAGGGGTGCAGCGGTTGGGGGAGGGACTGGGTCTGGATCTAATTTTCATTGACATGTCTCCATGTCCTCACATCGGTCAGATGTCGCAGGTCGCAACGTGTCCTCTTGCGTGGCATGGGGCCCTACGCACTGCTCATGATCTGCATAGAGGGAGGGGATGCTCTGCCTGCCATGACTATGCCATATTTTGTCTTCAGGCGCATCGCCGAGTCATTTTCACTGCATTAGGTCAACCTAAATAGCTCATCTTTGCAGTTTCAAAGAGATGGATCAAACAAATTGTCTGAACAACCGCAATCATGATGTGTGTATATCAGTAGGTTTATAGTCTTGTTAGTCATTGTGTTCAAACACAAAAACATAAGGAAATTCAATTCCTCAGAACATGTCAAATGGTGGGAGATTGCGAGGCTTTTGTGTGAAAGCACGTGAAGATGGTGAAATATGTCACTGATTGAGATGCCAAGCAGGATGTGGTGTTATTTGCTTGTATGTAAATGAGGTGACATGCAAATAATTGCCCACCTCTATGCAAATGAGCCAAATTGATAAACAAAGACTAAATCATTCACATCAGCAAGATTAGCCACACGCAGTTTGAGTGAAGCAGATAACGTCTTAAGAAAGCTGGTGTAAGATTGCCGCTTCTCTGTTCTGTCCTAATCATGGCAGCAGTAGCATGGAGGCTTTCTTGGAGTAACAACATCATTTGGCATTTGCTGAAATTGGGAGTATGGAGAAGTGCAGTGATATCTAGCAATATAAACATACACTACAACATCCATCCATCCATCCATTTTCCGAACCGATTGATTCTTAGGGTCGCAGGGGGTGCTGGAGCCTATCCCAGCCGTCTTCGGGCAGTAGGCGGGGGACACCCTGAATCAGTTGCCAGCCAATCGCAGGGCTACACTACAACATCGGAAGTTATTTATTGTCCAGTTTAAAACGAACCTGGGAGTCCATGATCTCGCCCTCTCTGCAGGTTCAATGAAGCCAGGTCCATATCTTGTGGAATAGATAAAACAATCAGCCTCTTTGTCAGTTCGTCTGTCAACAATTTGTTTGAATGAGGGACAGCTGCTTGCGTTCCAAGTGCACCTCTCAGGATTGGGTCAATCCCACCTTAAAAAAAAGGAGAAAAAAAAGAAACAACTTTTGCTTAATTTTCTTGTTTCAGCTTACATGAAAGTGTCTGGAAGGACCAAACACCAACCGTTTGTGACATCAGCAACAACCTCCGGAGGGCAGAGGGTGAGGGGATAAAAATCTCCTGTTTACAAAAGGCTTTATGAAGAATCTCTCCATCCATCCATTTATATACAGTACTTATACATACAACAGTGGCATGCCATCAGGGCCTTCAAAATTATGTTATTGCTGTTGCCAATACTGCAGTGGATCTTCGTGTATGTCAATGTTCAGTTCTGCCAAGTATTTCTGAACTTCATTTGTAGCATTCAGTGTCACAGATTTAGATGGGGTTTCTAAAATAACTTTTAAACTGGGGAATTGCTTCCTTATTTTGCTGGTTCCACTGTTCCAACTTCCAAATACTTGCAAATATAGCCATTGGAGTGACACCTACACAAGGCGTGCTGAGGGACTATCGCTGTCAATTCAAATGACAACACGATCTAATCGCCAAAACCTGACTGATTCAATTTCCTGAATCAGTTACGTGGTAGGGTGCTTCAGGAAGGTTCGAACTTCATTGCCTACTTCACCGATGCACGCTCCACATTTCGGATGCAATATGAATCAGAATCAGAATCAGAATCAGAATCATCTTTATTGGCCAAGTATGTAGAACACACAAGGAGTTTGTCTCCGGTATAACACGCTGCACTAGTATCATCGTAAACAACAAAATCATTGAACCATTTTAGAGTAACCAGTAGTTTTGTAGTACCATTTTGTGGTGCAAGAAGAGTGACTACGTCAGTGACTGTTTAAGGAGTTAATGGCTAGAGGGAAGAAGCTGTTTAAGTGTCTACTGGATTTGGTGCGCATGGATCTGTAGCGTCTGCCTGAGGGGAGTGGCTGAAAAAGGTGGTGGGCAAGCAGCTGGATCTGTTGAGGTGCAATCGTTTGTGTAGAGAGAGAAGAGCAGTGGCGAGAGGACACATCCCTGTGGGGCTCCAGTGCTGGTGGTGCGTATTGATGATGTTGTTGCTCCCAGTCTCACCTGTTGTGTCCGTCCCGTCAGGAAGCTGAGGATCCACTGGCAGATCGTAGGGGACACACCGAGGTGGAGTAGTTTGGGGGTGAGGAGTTCCGGGATGATGGTGTTGAACGCAGAGCTGAAATCCACAAACAGAATCCTTGCATAGGTCCCTGTGCTGTCGAGGTGCTTGAGGATGTAGTGCAGACCTATGTTGACTGCGTCTTCCACAGACCTGTTTGCCCGGTAGGCAAACTGGAGAGGGTCCAGCAGGGGTCCAGTGACGTTCTTTAGGTGGTTCAGCACAAGGCGTTCAAAGGACTTCATGACCACAGACGTCAGGGCGACAGGCCTATAGTCGTTCAGATCCGATGTTGCCGATTTCTTGGGAACTGGGATGATGGTAGACTGTTTGAAGCAGGATGGGACATCACACAGCTCCAGGGATCTGTTGAAGATTTGTGTGAAGACCGGAGCCAGCTGGTCAGCGCAGACTTTCAGGCAGGAGGGGGACACTTTGTCGGGCCCCGGAGCTTTCTTGATCTTTTGCTGCTTGAAGAGCCGTCTCACGTCCTGTTCGTGGATCTGTAGTGGAGAAAAAGAGGGTAGGTAGAGTGGTTTCTGGTAGAGGTGGGTGTGTGTGGGAAATGGGGGTGACCTTTTCAAATCGGCAGAAAACATGTTTAGTTCATTAGCAAGACCCTTATTGTTCACTGTTTGGGGGGATGGCATTCTATAGTTACTAATTGCTTTCAGGCCATTCCATACAGATGCAGAGTCGTTAGCAGAGAACTAGTTTTTCAGCCTCTCTGCATAGCTTCTCTTTGCGATGTTAATTTCCTTTGTCAATTGGTTTCGGGCATGTTTGTACAGTGCCCGATCTCCACTTCTAAATGCGGCCTCTTTCTCTTTCCTGAGTTGCCTGAGTTTGGGAGTGAACCTGTGTATTCATCCAGTGTGCCCGTTGAAGTTTCAAAGACGCCCCAATCAGTGCAGTCTAAGCA
Source organism: Hippocampus zosterae (assembly GCF_025434085.1). Classification (NCBI taxonomy): domain Eukaryota; kingdom Metazoa; phylum Chordata; class Actinopteri; order Syngnathiformes; family Syngnathidae; genus Hippocampus; species Hippocampus zosterae. The sequence continues at coordinate 20,767,980 of NC_067464.1, read as the reverse complement.
TTCTTGTGGAGCTAGCTTTGCTTCATTTGTCCATTTTTTCACAGTCTTAACAACCGGTTTAACACAGTTGAGTTTCCGTCTGTATGTAGGTATTAAGTGGATTAAATTGCGGTCAGAAAGACCCAATGCTGCACGGGCGACCGATCGGTATGCATTTTTGATTGTTGTATAGCAGTGGTCTAGAATGTTGCCTTCTCTGGTGAAACAGTCGATGTGCTGCTTATATCTGGGAAGTTCACGGTTAAGATGTGCTCTATTAAAATCGCCCAAAATGATCAGGGGTGACTCTGGGTATTTTAGTTCGAGTTTGTTTACTTGTTCGGCTAGCGTTTGTATCACCGTGTTTGCGTTAGCTTGTGGCGCAATGTAAACACCGACTAGTAAAAAGGAGGTGAACTCACGTGGCGAGTAGAATGGCTTGCAGATTAAAGACAGCGACTCCAGGTCCGGGCTGCAGTGTGCGTCGAGCTTCGTGACATCAGTGCACCATTCTTCGTTGATATAGAAGCAAATCCCACCACCTTTCGATTTCCCTGATAGCTCCGTGTCGCGGTCGGCTCGGGGAAGGCGGAAGCTGGGTAGATGTAGTGCGGAATCTGGGTGGCGGTCACTGAGCCAGGTTTCAGTGAGCGCAGCAGAACGTACAAAGTTTTTGTTGGTCTTTGTGAGGAGAAGAAGTTCATCCATCTTGTTTGGCAGAGATCGTAGATTAGCAAAATGGATAGATGGGAGCGGGGTTCGAAATCCGCGCTGCCGGAGCTTGACGAGTACGCCGGCTCGCTTCCCCCTCCTCCAGCGGCGTTTCCATGCTCTGTACAGCGCAGTCGCTCCGCTCGCGATTAGCTTCGAAAAACCTTGTGGATTTTCGTGTGCTGGTGAAAAAAGACCGAGCGTAGACTCCCCAATGCGCAGCAACTTTTCCCTCGTGTAAGTAAGCCGCTCAGGGTCGCCAAAAACAAACGAAAATGACAAAAACAGGGATAATACTAGGGAGCGTCTGACCGAGGCTGCCATACCTGTCGGCGCCTGATGACGTATAATTGTGTGTCAATGATTACTTGACACACAATTCGAAGTCCGTGTTCATTTCCGCTTTCAAGAGTGACTGTAATTTGAGTAATTCTGAAAGTTTTAAAAGAGAAAAAGTAACACAGTAATCATGTGACCGAGAAGCACGCCTTGACCTGCGTCAAGAGTGACATACTGTGTACTAGTGATGGGTCCAGCGACACCGATGCATTGACACGTGCGCCGGGCTCACAGAGCAAACCACGTGTTGATGCATGTGCTGCTTCATTACGTCACGTGATTGACACGTGAACTGCATCGGCTGCGTTGACACAGTCCAGGCTTCTAATTGACACACCGGCTGCGTTGACACAGTCCAGGCTGCTAATTGACACGTGAACTGCACCGGTGCAGTTTAGACTGCATCGGCTGCTTGGCACAGTCCAGGATGCGCCACTTAGTCCAGGGGGCGTCGACTCAGTGCAGAGGGCGTTGACGCAGCAAAAGCCCGCCCGCACAGTGTTTTTAAGGAAGTGCGTTTGGCGACACAATGCCACCTGCCGAAACAAGGCAGACCTCACTCACGCTCGCTTGTCGAAGTTCGTGTCAGTGCAGACTTCGTGTTCGTGCCTTGCCTTCCTTGCCGATTATGGAGCAGAGACGCAAATCATCCGCCGTGTGGGACCATTTTGATGTCCCGGAGAATAAGGTATTATTTATTTATTTATTCAAATCGCCTTCTGTCGGCGAGAGGCACTCGCCGAGTACCTCTCAGATTATTGACATGTGTTGTACCATTCTAATCCGAATACATTTCAAGGTAACTCTTAATTACTACTTATTCACATTTCATTACAGGTGAAATGTCGAATTTGCCAAGTCGAATTGTCATACACCAACAGAAGCACCTCCACCATGCTGAGGCATTATCGGGCCAAGCATGAGAATGAAGTTCGCGATACACCCAGGTATACAAACGTTCACTCATCTTTTCACGGTTGCTATGTTGATGATTAATTGACAATCAGTAATTATTATTGGTTGACTCTCCACTCCATGTTTGACAATCAAGGTTCCAGGAAGCAGCTGTACTGGAAGGACCAACACACTTCTTTCCCAAACCTCTCCCACCTCGCAAAGGAGTTCCTTTGTACGCCAGCCTCATCCGTCCCTTGTGAGCGTGTGTTCTCCACAGCAGGAGAAATTGCTTGTAAAAGACGCAACAGGCTGAAGTTTTAAAACATTGGAGCATCTTAATTTTCTCAATAAAAAATTGTGAAGTCAAAGCCCACAAGCATCCTCATTCAAATGATCTTCACATTATTTGAACACATTGAATGTTGCAAAATGAATGCATGGATGTGAATAATATTGTATACACTTCATCATCAAATCGATGAATGACTTTATGAAAATGTCTTGGAACAGTTGTAGATGCAAAACCATGCTGACAGCTACATAATAGATAATAAAAGAAAAATATCCCAAACCATAGGGATCCTCCCAAAAACTAAGGATGTGCTGAATCCTTGTACACATACTTTTATTACTTCCATATTTGACCTATTGTGTGGAAATATGGGGAAATGCCAGTAAAACACTCCGTTTTAAAACTACAATACAAAGCAATCAGAACAATCACTGGCTCCAAATAGACAGAACCCACAAATCCACTGTTTATCAAATTAAACAATGAAATCTCATGACCTGGTTTACTTCAATTAATGTACGAAGCACACAACAACCTCCTTTGCCAAAACATCCAGAAGCTTTTTAAAATTCGAGAAAGTTGTCATAATTTAAGGGGTACTAACCTATACAAAAAAATCCAAAACACAAACAAACATCACGCAAAGGAGTGTATCTGCAATAGGTGTAAATCTGTGGAATGATTCTGAAACGGACCAGTAAAATGAGTAACTCTCTTGCTGAGATTAAAAATTAATTCGAGAGTAGTACAAGACAACTACACAAATCAGAATTAAGCTGATAAATTCGATACACTCATGAAATATAGCAATACATCAGAAATACATTGATGAGATTTAATATATTAATGAAACTTAGCATCCATTATGAATATGAGAAAATCGACATATACATGTGCTCCAATGAGTATGTACTGTATATACAAACCTAAAGTTGTAAAAATGTATAAGTACAGCATACATAAGGGTAAAAGCATTTGTTGATATGGAGACTTTCTTTCCTATTTTGAAAAATGATCAATTCATATATAAGAAGGGGTAGGACTCGGGGAAGGTTTTTTACTTCTTTCTACTCCTTTGAACACATATTTGTGATGATGACTATTTTCTTTTCCTTTTTTTATATCTTACCTTCACTTTTTGCCAATTTATTACCGAATTGTATGTTTATATGTTCAATATACAAATAAATGTATCAGTCAATTCAGTCTGTTAAGTGGGTTGGCTGCAGGGATCTTGAAGGTCCAGCAGGTGGCAGTGGTCAGTGACACAGTATCAACACAGTGTGTCGACCCGCCTCATGAGGCCTCATGGACCCATCACTATCGCATGCACCTGAGAATCCGGTATTTTTCTCAAAATAAAACATATTTGAGATTCCGAAATAAATAAACGGAAGTAATATGTTCTTTATTCTTTCTGTGCGATACCGTGGCCTGTGGCTTGGGGACCACTATGTTGGATGACGAGTTCCTAAAAATGGTCATCACACGAGTGTTCTGCAATTTACATTCCATTTTGACAGTCAATGTCAATCAAGATCATAACTTCCACACCATGGGAAGAAAAAGACATGGCAGAGATGTCATTGTTTATCATACCATCTACATTAACGGTTTGATTAAATGAAAAGCACACATATACTAATCTTGCCCAACATATTCATCATACAAGCAGGAACAAACTAAATCAAAATCAAAGTTTAGAATTGTAAAAAAAAAATAAGGTGCCTATATCATGCAAAATCTGATTTTGGAGCATTTATCAGTGTTGAAATGCTAATTCCTTACAAAATAAATAAGTAAATAAATAAATAAAATAAAATACCCCATTTCTCCATTCACCCATTTAAACATTCCTCCTCATTCCTGTCTTTAAACATAATCTACGTCCAATCCAATAAAACGATTGGGTCCTCGATCTTATAAGATTGTAGGAGCCACCTCCATACTGCCCCTGCAGACTAAACACGCATCTGCTTTCTCAAGCAACAACCGGGACAAGTGTATCCGGAAAGGGGCGCTACGAGCGGCCTCCCCAGCAGAGGCGCCGGCCGACCCGGCGACTTTATTGTTAGTATTTACTGTTTTGTGGGTGGTGCATGCTCAGATACATATGGATTCATATGTACGCAGTGGCTGGCTTTTGAAACATCATGAAAATGGTGCGGCAGCCACACGCGGAAGTATGGGATTTTAGTGAGCCAGGCGTCTCACATTCATTGTTAAAATAGCCAACAAAACAACTCATATTTTCAGAAAAAATCAGATCACCATTGTGCCACAGATTGTGCCACAAACACGTGCCTATAGTTAACTGTGGAAATCTTAAAATAGCATAGTACAGACCCTTTACGAGATTTTTGGTCATTGCTTTTTTGAGATACGATTTGACTGAATGAACCATTGATCGTAGGATACAAAATGGCGTCCGACGTTGGCGACAATTCATCACTGCTGTTTACTTGGGCTTGGGAATCACTGCATGAGAGTAGACTAGGGGAGCAAAAGCAACATAAAAAAAAAGTAGCAGTATCTAGTAAATTAAGATCAGCAACATTTTAGTTTTTACGAAGACTTGTTCCTGCTTGATTATGTGTGTGGTGGGCATTGTTGTGGATAGGTTTGAATTATTTCCATGAAACCCTGACTGTGGCTTTTTTAACGCACTCATGCCTGCCCAATCTTAGCTAACCCAGCCTAGGGAGTTTTGTCACCCTCGCCACACAACGGAAATGTTTTTCTGTTGTGCCCGTGGTTGTGATAATATTGTTTATTTTAAAAACAACAGCTATTGTGCTCGGAAAAAAATACATTACTTTGGATGTTCTGCCAAATTTTCTGCATTACCATTCATCAAAATGTTAAAAAGTGGTCCATTAAGGGAATGACTATTACGGTGGAGATAATGCTGAAGATTTCAGCCGAGTAAAGAAATGACAAGCAACACATGTCTAGCCAGTTTCATGAATAACTCTTACCTTCTTCGATGATTCGCCATGGAGTGAAGAAGGTTTCATGCAGCTTTAAACTGGGGAAACTTTCATGTTCCTGGTAGCTTGCATTGAGTCTCCTGACGACTGGGGAGATCGTTGCATGACCAAACCGGAATGCCGCCGTGGCAAAAACATTCGAGGCAGATGGGTCCACAGTTGGATCATATCCTTCATATGGTCCAATGTAATTGTCAAAAAACTCTTTCCCAATTATTTTTGGAACATAATCTCTCATGGTTATAATCTAAGAAAAAGCAGAAAACACTGTAATTCAGTTGTAAAAGCAAAACTAAAGCCCAATGAGAGCGTGCTGCTTTTAAATTATTACCGGGATACACAGCAACAGTAGCCAGGACAAAGACAAACAAGCATGTTCCCACCAACTTGTTACCATTTTTACATTTGTCTACAGCGGGACTCTAACCAGGACCCTCCAGTTCAAAATGCCTAAATCCTTACAAATGCCAATACAGCTCATTCTGCTCCAACATTGGAAGTTTGAAAGAAAAAGTACCATTGTTCAATGAGGATAAAATAATGATTGAACATAAAGATGATTACGAAGGAATGTTTTAGGAATCTACTTTTTGATCAACAGACCTCCCGCGATCGACCCGTGACTGCACGCACACATACGCACGCACTTACACACGAATGCCATAATGAGCAACATCCGTAACGTCTCCGAAGATGATCGAGGTGTGGGACGCACGTTTGCAGTGTGTTAACTGTTGTAGCTCACGTGTCCCGTTTAAAATGCTTCTCTCAGCCATCGACTTTCACATTCTTTACCAGGACCATTGGTGAATTGTACATGAGATGTTTTTTTTTTCACAACAGCCACCTTGCCTGGCATCCCGTCCTGCTAATAGAAACGTGCATCGCAGGCTATGACGCAAATCCTCGTTGACAGAAATGTTGACATTTAATATTTACTCTCCACATTTTTAAAGCAACGTTAAGAATGTTTGTATCATATTTGTCCTCCAACAGAAACCATATTAATATATATATATATATATATATATATATATATACTAGCTGGTTCGCCGCCCGTAAGGTGGTGGTTCATCAGCTAGTTCCTGCGGAAGGCTGGTAAGATTTTTTCGCTAAGATGCCCGCGCGATCGTAGTGAGCCACTGCCTGAGCGGCGCAGTGGCGGCGCAGTGGCGGCGCAGTGGCGGCGCAGTGGCGGCGCAGTGGCGGCGCGCAGTGGCGGCGCGCAGCGGCGCGGTGAAGTAGGTACGTTTTGAAAAGGGACAGACGGAAGGACAGACCGCGTGCGGGACGACGCGCAATATATATATAGATGGCGGCCCGGTAGTCCAGTGGTTAGCACGTCGGCTTCACAGTGCAGAGGTACCGGGTTCGATTCCAGCTCCGGCCTCCCTGTGTGGAGTTTGCATGTTCTCCCCGGGCCTGCGTGGGTTTTCTCCGGGTGCTCCGGTTTCCTCCCACATTCCAAAAACATGCGTGGCAGGCTGATTGAACACTCTACATTGTCCCTAGGTGTGAGTGTGAGCATGGTTGTTTGTTTGTCTCTGTGTGCCCTGCGATTGGCTGGCAACCGATTCAGGGTGTCCCCTGCCTACTGCCCGGAGACAGCTGGGATAGGCTCCAGCACCCCCCGCGACCCTAGTGAGGATCAAGCGGCTTGGAAGATGAATGAATGAATGAATATATATATATTTCCTCCCCCATTTTTTCCATTTTCAAAATTTTGAAAAAGCTCCAGGGAGACACGAAGGCGTCGCGAAAGAGTCACTGGAGGCGCGGATTGCCGACCCCCGCTCCAGTGCTTGTCATTTTGCGTCCCGACACGACAGACTTAACCCAGTTAGGGACAATTAAAGGATGGACAAAAACCCACTTCCGTCCGTGCTTTGTCCGTCCTTTGTCCTTCATCCTCCGCCCCTAAAATGGGCATCAGTCTGGGACAGATGGACAAATCATTCCATCCGAGGGATGGAATTGTGGTGGTGGTGGACCATAAAAAGCAGCCAGGAGGGAGGAGCAGGTTGTACTTGAAGAATTGTATTGATAAAAACATCCATCCATCCATCCATCTTCTACCGCTTATCCGGGGCTGGGTCGCGGCGGCAACAGTTTTAGCAGGGAAGCCCAGACTTCCCTCTCCCTAGCTACTTCTTCCAGCTCTCCTCGGGGGATCCCGAGGCGTTCCCAGCCAGCTGGGTGACATAGTCTCTCCAGCGTGTCCTGGGTCTTCCTCTGGGTCTCCTCCCGGTGGGACATGCCCGGAACACCTCACTAGGGAGGCGTTCAGGAGGCGTCCGAATCAGATGCCCAAGCCACATCATCTGGCTCCTCTCGATGTGGAGGAGAAGCGGCTCGACTCGGAGCCCCTCCCGGATGACCGAGCTTCTCACCTTATCTCTAAAGGAGAGCCCGGACACCCTGCGGAGAAAACTCATTTCGGCCGCTTGTATCCGGGATCTCGTTCTGTCGGTCACGACCCATAGCTCGTGACCATAGATGAGGGTTGGAACGTAGATCGACCGGTAAATTGAGAGCTTCGCCCTTTGGCTCAGCTCCTTCTTCACCACGACAGACCGATACAGCGTCCGCATCACAGCAGACGCTGCACTGAACCGCCTGTCGATCTCTCGCTCCCTCCTGCCCTCACTCGTGAACAAGACCCCAAGATACTTAAACTCCTCCACTTGGGGTAAGATCTCCCCCCCGACCCGGAGGGGGCACTCCACCCTTTTCCGACTGAGGACCATGGTTTCAGATTTGGAGGTGCTGATTTTCATCCCAACCGCTTCACACTCGGCTGCGAAACGCTCCAGTGAGAGTTGGAGAGCCCTGTTTGAAGGAGCCAACAGCACCACATAATCTGCAAAAAGCAGGGATGCAATACTGAGGCCACCAAAACGGACCTCCTCAACGCTTCGGCTGCACCTAGAAATTCTGTCCATAAAGGTTATGAACAGAATCGGCGACAAAGGGCAGCCTTGGCGGAGTCCGACCCTCACTGGAAACGATTCCGACTTACTGCCGGCAATGCGAACCAAACTCTGACATCGGTGGTATAGTGACTGAACAGCCCGTATCAGGTGGTTCGGTACTCCATACCCACGAAGCACCCCCCGCAGAACTCCCCGAGGGACACGGTCAAACGCCTTCTCCAAGTCCACAAAACACATGTAGACTGGTTGGGCGAATTCCCACATACCCTCGAGAACACTGCTAAGGGTGTAGAGCTGGTCCACTGTTCCACGGCCGGGACGAAAACCACACTGCTCCTCTTCAATCTGAGGCTCGACTTCCTGACGGACCCTCCTCTCCCGCACCCCAGAATACACCTTACCAGGGAAGCTGAGGAGTGTGATCCCTCTGTAGTTGGAACACACCCTCCGGTCCCCCTTTTTAAAAAGAGGGACTACCACCCCGGTCTGCCAATCTAGAGGCACTCTCCCCGTTGACCATGCGATGTTGCAGAGGCGTGTCAACCAGGACAGCCCCACAACATCCAGAGCCTTGAGGAACTCCGGGCGGATCTCATCCACCCCTGGAGCCTTGCCACCGAGGAGCTTTTTAACCACATCGGTGACTTCAACCACAGAGATAGGAGAGCCCACCTCAGAGTCCCCCAGGCTCTGCTTCCTCCAAGGAAGGCGTGTTGGTGGAGTTGAGGAGGTCTTCGAAGTACTCTGCCCACCGGTTCACAACGTCCCGAGTCGAAGTCAGCAGCGCCCCATCCCCACTGTACACAGTGTTAGTGGTGCACTGCTTCCCCCTCCTGAGACATCGGATAGTGGACCAGAATTTCCTCGAAGCCGTCCGGAAGTCGGCTTCCATGGCCTCACCGAACTCTTCCCATGTTCGGGTTTTTGCCTCGGCGACCACCAAAGCTGCGTTCCGCTTGGCCAGTCGATACCTGTCAGCTGCCTCTGGGGTCCCACAGGCCATAAAGGCTCGAAAGGACTCCTTCTTCATCTTGACGGCATCCCTTACTGCTGGTGTCCACCAGCGAGTACGAGGTTGATAAAAACACTGAAAATGAAATCCAAAACAAAGCCCTGATAACAAAACTAAGCCAAAGTATCAAAGAAAAAGCATGACTGAAGCTCAAAACTAATAGTAACAAAAACATGACCCGAAACATCATTACAGAGCAAACATGACAGGAACCAACAAACAATTATCCGACACCGAGTGGAGCCCTTTTAAAGCAATAATTAGATAACGACCAAGAGGTGTGCAAATGCAGGGAGAGCCCTACAGTGCCACCTGTTGGTCACAAACAGAATCATGACAGGAATGCCGATGTCTGGTCAGCAGTCTGTCAACAAATGTTTGCTGGTGTAATGGTTGTAGCAGAGCATTTCTGTCCCAAACAGTAATGTATGTTATCATCTGTCCAGGAATATTTTTCAGAAAATACCCAATGTGGATTTTCTGTTTAATCCGATTTTATAATGTCCTTGTTCATATTACAAATACAACTTCTAATGTGAACGCAATGCACCCGTGTTGTGACGCACCTGCGCACAAAGCACAACGTTGAGTGATGTGCAGCAGAAAAACAACATCACGTGGCAGTATTTAAAAAGCTAATTTAGTCAGTCCCGTATGTAGGGGCTTGTCTCTCTCCCTGATCTATGACATAGGTGTCAAACTCAGGTCCTGGAGGGCCGCTGTCCTGCATGTTTTCCAAGTCTACCTGCTGCAACACACCTGATTCAAATGAACAGGTTCAATGTCAGGCTTCTGCAGAGCTTGCTGATGATCTGATCATTTGGTTCAGGTGTGTTGCAACAGGGAGACTTGAAAAACATGCAGGACAGCGGCCCACCGGGACCTGAGTTTGACACCTATGATCTAAGAGGGGAGACCTCAGATTACAAATGTGAGGAAGTAAGAAATTCAACCTGCACAAGCTGTAACTATATATGGTGACATTTTTGTCTCTGACATCAACCAATTTGAAATGTACTAAAGTAATGTAAATACAACCTCCAAAAATGTAATTTGAACCATCGTTAAAAAATTGGTATTAGAGACCACCCTCAACAAGCAGAATTGCTTGCTAATCAAGTGTCTCTTTTCCCATAACAGTAGTTACGTTTTCTTACACTTATGTGAGAAATGTGAAACCTAAGGTGGCTCTGTGCATCTTCATTTTGACATTATGGACTACCACATTTAGCATTTTCAATTTGAACAAACTGGAAGATAAAAACCATCCCACTACATGGAATAAAAAACAGTGACAAAATGACGCCATGCCGAGCCATTTGATTCACCACAACAAAATTGGACCATATGTTAAGTAAGATACTGTACCTGGTGCAGAGCCCCAATAATCTTGCGTGTTTCTTCATATATGGTCTCCGCATTCCAGTGACCATTGAGGTGTTTAAGTGTCTCGGCTATTTGATTGTGTTGCCTCAGCCACAGCAGATGCAAACTGGTCAGAGGCAGACCCTCATTGACCCGACTGTCTCCAGCGCGGAAACATGCCACATTTTCCTCACCATGCAGACAGACTGATTGGAGAGATTCTTCGAAAGGTAAATAGGGTCTTCCTTTGGGGTCCATAATATGTTCATTAACAGTGAGTTTCCCATTCAAGCCGCAGAGGTCTCGCAGTAAGTTGTTGACTTTTGGCCCGGAGCCATACACGACTGATCCATCAATGAAAGATGTGATGGCATTCATCTGTTGTTGCTGCACGGCTTGTAAGATGTCACGCCCAAAGCCATTGAAACAAGCTGGTAAAGAGCGATTGAAAGGCAGGCAGCTTTGTGCACTTGGGAGGTTGTCAAGTGCCTGCAGAAGAGAAATGAAATGATAGTATGTTCTTGTTAGGTGTTGGGGTGGTTAGCAGTTTTCAGTTACAGCAGGAATGATTTTGGTACCAAAGCTGGATTTGGATTTGTCATTGTGCTTGTATGGGATTTGTCACGAGTACTTCGAGTTCCTCCCACAATTCCAAATATTGCACAGTGGATTTAGATGCCTCTAATCAATAAATAAATTGGAGCAACTTAAATTGGAGCAACTTTAAAACATGAATTGTTAACATTTATGGAAACAATGTTAGCACAACAAAGCAACCAAGTTGTTTGATCCAAAACAAATTGCTGAGTTGGTTTTACTTGTTTCTTTAACTTTGGCTGGTCAGTCCAAGGGACAACTGTTGTGTATAAACTCATATTTATTTGTCAAATGCAGGAAAGCATTCACAACAGCAAAAGTGGTATATAAAAAATATTAAGTTGAATTGCCAAACTTCCCAAATTCCAAGTTTGTTGTCATGAAACGTGTTGTGTTGTGAAATGTTGGGAGAGATTTTCAAACTCAATTTTAAACTTTAAACTTTTCGGCAGGTTCCTTGTCTGAACTGGCTGCCTCCCCATGACGAATCACGGAGTGTATCCCACTTCTTTTCCGAAACTTTTCCAACCATCCGCTGCTTGCTTTAAAATCAAACTCGTCAGGAGCAATGCCAGGATCCTTTTTTATCAAACCTCCATACAATTTTCTTGCTTTGCCACAAATCGCATCTTGGCTAAGACTCCCCTGCTATCTGTTTCTTATTTATGAAAATAAGCAAAAGTTTCTCCAGTTCCTCGAATATTTGTGGCCTTTGTTTGCTAAACACATGAGATCCTTGAGCCAACACAGACACATGTACACCTGATTCATATTTCGCTATCAAATCTTTCCTAAATTCAATAGTTTTGTGCACTATTTTCCTATTTTTTTCACCATCTTAACGACTTCCACTTGATTTCTTTGGTGACATGATTAGGGGCTGATATACAATGCAGAAATAACAGTCCAATTTGTGTGTTTCAACAAACACGGTGCTTTAAAAAAAATCTTTATTGGACACATCTGCTCACATTGGATGATCTTTTTTAAAAAAATAATCTTTATTGAACACATCCGCTCACATTGGACACTCTTTTTTTAAAATCTTCATTGAACATGTCTGTTCACAATAGAATGCTACACGAGGAAGCGTCATTTCCTCATGTAAGGAAGGCGAGAGGAGTCGAGTGGCGCATTCAAGTGCGCTCAGTTTGGTCGAGAACCGATTTGGTCAAGAACAGAGACGTTCAAAAACCGAGGTTTGACTGTATATGTTCATCTTCCGTACCGCTTGATCCTCACTAGGGTCGCGGGGGGTGCTGGAGCCCATCCCAGCCGTCTCCGGGCAGTAGGCGGGGGACACCCTGAATCGGTTGCCAGCCAATCGCAGGGCACACATAGATGAACAACCATCCACGCACACACTCACACCTAGGGACAATTTAGAGTGTTCAATCAGCCTGCCATGCATATTTTTGGAATGTGGGAGGAAACCGGAGCACCCGGAGAAAACCCACGCAGGCCCGGGGAGGACATGCAAACTCCACACAGGGAGGCCGGAGCTGGAATCGAACCCGGTACCTCTGCACTGTGAAGTCGACGTGCTAACCACTGGGCTACCGGGCCGCCCACTGTATATGTTAACTAATTAAACGATTACTAGTACTACCACTTCTACGCTACTTATTCTGTTGGGTCATGGGGAGATGGATGCTATTCGAACTGACTGAGGTTGAGAGGCAGGCTACATCCTGGACCGGATACAGGAAAAGTGGTTAGGATTGCATATGTCAGTGTCTAATTTTTTGTGTTGTGTTCTATTATATTGTTATTTTATGTGAACCCATTCAGCCCCGCTGAACAAAACGGGGCTGTGCAATAATGCTGTCCATTACAGGTGCATAAAAAAAAAAAACAAGGGCCCCGGGGCTGTCCAGCGGTGACAGTCAAACAGTTCCAACATCCCTTCTAATCAAAATCAGTGCTCTTACACACGTGATGCAGAGAAGACCACTCCTTCAATGAATATTGTGGCCAAAATGCTGAAAAAAATCAACATTGCATCCACACGAAGGACAACAAACACCATATGACAAAAAAAGACAAAAACAACAAAAAACAAAGCTATTGAGGAACTGTTGCTGTCAGTTGCCAACTACAGCGCTATCTTGGATGTATAATGAAGAGTATCTGCGTCAGACCGAGTTAGATTCCCCCATGGCGAGTTGTTTTTTGTCAATTTTAAGTTTTTCAAAGCATATCAAAAAGGAAAGAAAGATTGTTTCCACACAGTTTCGAACTGTGAGACAAATGTGTTAACCACTATATCAGGGGTGGGCAACCCATGGCTCGTGAGCCACATGCGACTCTTTGACTGGTTCAATGCGGCTCCCGGACTTTCACATGACAAGCGTCAAAAACGCCTCAGCGGTGGCGCTGCCATTCAAACAACAGCGCTATGTCCAGCAGAACTTATGTCAGCCTATCATCAATGTCGTGACTTGATTGACATACAGGGCAACCAGTCAAATGACAACTGAATCACAGCTCATTCACAAACAACGGCGCTAAGTGCTCGGTGCTAAGGACTCGGCGCTAAACTAGTGAGCGAATTATCTCTGACTTTAAGGCAGGGGTGCCCAATACATCGATAGCAATTGACCGGGAGCCAGCAGACTGGTCCCAAGTCGACTGCGAGGCGTGGGAGGAGGAAATGGGGGGGGGGGGGGGGGGGGGGAAGATTTGTATGTTTGCGTGTTTGTGTGTTTTGGTTTCGTTCATGTTCGGGCCTTGGCGTGAATGCGTGCATATGTGCCTGAGTGCGTTGTTGGGCGCGTGTATCTGCCTGCACGTGCGGGATCGGGTCGATTGTGGGAGGTTGGTCGCTTCAAAAGTCGATCTTCGTGCAAAAAAGTTTGATCTATGTGGCAAGCTTACCTGAGTAGTAAGTACCCGCTGCAGCTCGCATTCAGACAGTGTCTGCTCTGAGTGGCAACAACGGAATGTAAGCCAGATTTGAAGAGGATTGTTCAAGAGACGGAATGCCAGAAGTCCCTTCACTGTGAGGCAGTACACACAATATTGATTTTTGAAAATGGCCTGTGGGCTTAGAACTTTAGGAGTCAATTTCTGTCAATATCATGTTGGTGTGTGACATTGGCTGTGCAGACGTAGGTGTGCGTGTGTGTGTGTGTTTGTGTGTGTGTGTGCGTGCGTGTGTGTGTGTGTGTGTGTGTGTGTGTGTGTGTGTGTGTGTGTGTGTGTGTGCGTGTGTGCGCATGCGCGCACGTTCTTTATCTTTATCTCTGACTGGTTGGCCACCCCTGCCTACGGTTGACTCTGGACTCTTTCGCATTAGGTCTGTCAAGCCATATAACGGATAGCATTGTGGGTTTTTTTGCGGGTTCGGCTTGGAAAAAAATCGTATTCCTCGTTAGTATAGTGGCCAGTCTCTCCGCTTGTCATGCGGAAGACCGGAGTTTGATTCCCTGACGGGGAGTTGCATGTAGTGAATTTTATTATTTTGGTAAGGCAGTTTTTCATTGCAAAGCATAAAGGTAGGAGTGATTGTTCCCAGCCAGTTTTGGGAGAACCACAACACCATGGAAACAGATGCCACTGTTGTCTTTCCGATCAGGGCTTTCAAGCCGCCTAACTGACAGCTTTGCTGTGCTTTGGCGGGTAGCGCTTGCTTCGGTTAGCTGTTCCTCGTGAGTTTTGTGATCAGTATCTTCGTCCATCACGCATAAGGATGGAGTTCGATTCCTTGTCAGGGGCTTTTATTTTGTGAATGAAATTATTTTTAGGATGCAATTTTTCTTGATCAATCAAAAAGTTAGGAGAGATTGTTTCCACCTAGTTTTGCACTGGAGACCTTTCCTGTGTAAGACAAATGTGATAACCACCACACCATGGAATCAGGTGATGCTTTAGTACAGGCGTGGCCAACCAGTCGGAGACGAAGAGCCATTTTTTTTTACTGTAGTACTGCAAAGAGCCACATCGTGCACGAGCGCGCGTGCGCGCACACACACACACGCACACACACACGCACACACGCACACACGCATGCACGCGCAAGTAAGCACGCACACGAGCGCAAACGCAGGCACGCATTGACGCCGAGATGAGCGAGAGCCGGAACTTCACTTAATACGAATGAAATCGAAACAGTTGTCATCTAATTGGTTGCCCTGTTTGTCAATCATTAGCACTAAGCACCGTTGTTTGCGCATGAGCGGTGATTCAGTTGTCATCTGATTGGTAGCCCTGTATGTCAATCAAGTAACGGGATTGATGATAGGCTGACGTAGTTAGTTCTGTGTATTTAGCGCCGTTGTTTGAATGGCAGCGCCACTGCTGAGGCGTTATCGATCTTTTCATGTGAAAGTCCGGGAGCCGCATTGAACCAGGCAGAGAACCGCGGGTTGGCCACCACTGTTTTAGTCTTTCCCATCAGGGCTGCCAAGATGCCAAACGATGCTTTGACAGCAAGGGCTTACTTCGGTTGGACGTTCCTCGTGAGTTTTGTGTTCAGTATCTTCGCCGATCACACATTGGGGTGCATTTCCCTGACAGGGGGTTTTATTTTGTGAATTTAATTATTTGAGGGCTAAATTTTTTTCACCAATCAAAAAGGAAGGTAAAAATGTTTCCAGCTCTCTCCAATCAGTCTGTCTGCATGGTAAGACGAATGTGATAACCACCACACCATGGAAACCGATGACGCTGTAGTCTTTCCTCCCATAAGGCCTGTCAAGCCGCCTAACTGCTCGCTTTGGCGGGAAGGGCATGCTTCGGTTGGGCGTTCCTCGTGAGTTTCGTGTTCGCCTATCACGCGGAAGATTGGGGGTTGATTCCCTGACAGTTTTTTTTTAAATTGGTGAATTTAAGTATTTTCTGGGCGGCCCGGTCGGCTTCACAGTGCAGAGGTTCGATTCCAGCTCCGGCCTCCCTGTGTGGAGTTTGCATGTTCTCCTGGGGCCTGTGTAGGTTTTCTCCAGGTACTCCGATTTCCTACCACATTCCAAAAACAGCCTGATTGAACACTCTAAATTGTCCCTAGGTGTAAGTGTGAGCGTGGTTGGTTGTTCGACACTGTGTGCCCTGCGATTGGCTGGCAACCGATTCAGGGTGTCCCCCGCCTACTGCCCAGAGACAGCTGGGATAGGCTCCAGCACCCCCCACGACCCTTGTGAGGATCAAGCGGTTCGGAAGATGAATGAATAATTATTTTCTTCATGCAATTTTTCTTCACCAATCAAAAAGGAAGGACGTTTCAAACTGGTTACCTTTCATGTATTTGACAAATGTGATAACCACTACACTATGCAAACAGATGACTCTCTCGTCTTTCCCATCAGGGCTGTGAAGCCTCCGAACTGATCGCTTTACGGTGCTATGGCGGGTTAGGCTTGCCAAGGTTGGGCGTTCCATGTTGCGAGAGTGGAGAGGATCTTAAGCTATCAAGTGCAAGATTGGGGTTTGATTCCCTGACCATTATTTTGTAAATGTAATTATTTTAGTGATGCAATTTTTCTTCATCAATCAAAAAGGAAGGAAATTTGATTACCACCCAGTTTCGAATTGGGGACCTTTCGAGTGTTTGACTCATGTGATAACCACTCCACTTTGTAAACAGGTGACTCCTTACTCTTTTGCATCAGGTCAAGCCACCTAACTGATAGGATTTGGCGGATAGGGCTTGGAAAGAAATGCATTTTCCTCGTTAATATAGGGGACAGTAACTCCGCCTGTCACGGGGAGTTGTATTTCGTGAATTTTATTATTTTGGTGAGGCAGTTTTATTTGTAAGTCATAAAGGTAGGAGCGATTGTTTCCATCCAGTTCGAACTGGGGAGCTTTCACGTGTAAGACGAATGGGATGCCCACTACACCATGGAAACAGATGAGGCCATAGTCTCATATGTGTCCAACGCCGAGTTCTTTCCCTTCAGGGCTATCAAGATGCCTTACTAAGAGCATTGCCTATGACGCGGAAGACCAGTTTTTCATTGTAAATCAAAAAGGGGTCACCCAATTTCGTAATGGGCACCTTTTGTGCGTGAGCTGAACGTTACCACCACAACGCTATGGAGATAGATGACACCATGGTTCTTCATATCAGGGATACTGCACTTGATAGCATTGGCTGTGCTTTTGGCGGCTATTGTGGACAGCATCTCAGTATGTCAGCCTCTCATGTGGAAGACTGGGCTTTGATTCCCAGACAGGGAGTTGATATTTGGAAATATCATTGTTTTTGTGTTGCAGTTTTTCATAATAAATCACAAAGGGAGGAAAGATTACTTTCACCCAGTGTCAAACTGAGGGCCATTCGCGTGTCATGAATGTGTCAACCACTACACTACGGAAACATTAGATCACATTAGGGCTGAAAAGAGTCTTAACTGAGAGCAATTATGGCGCTTTAGTGGGTAGGGCTTTTTCAGGGTAGGCATTCCTCGATAATATAGTGGACAGTATCTCAGACAGTATTATTCTTGGTCACGTCTGTTTCCTGACACAATCATCCATTTTGAATGCATGACGCTTATGTATGGGCACACCTTAAGTTCAAAGGAGCCAATCAGCGCATCGTTATCGCCGACATGCCCTGCTCAGCCATGAGCATGAGCCAGTTCGTCAAACATTATACACACACAGCCGCGCTGCTGCGTTCTCTGCAATACATCTGTTCGTTCACGCAAATAATAAAACGGATAATTTTAACAAGCGATCGCGGTAACGCGCAGATTATAGTCCAAAAATATAAAATGTATAACGTAAAAATCATTTTATAATTTATTATTTTATACATTTTTGCCAAGGGTCCGGACAGAGGAGGTCGGCGGTCCGGACAGAAGTGGTCGGCGGTCCGGACGTGGATGGCAGTCCGCCAGTTGAGGAAGACGGGTTTAGGATATCCAAATAATTGCATTTGATGCAATTCAATTTCAACCTTCAAACAACTTTGTCGATTAAGTTACATGTTAACTTTAGAGCCCCTCTGTGATATAACCTCAATACCTCTCTCTCCTCCTTTGAAATTAAAAGCCCATGAATAATTTCTGATGGTATCTCATTTCATAAAAAAAGAATTGCCTCCCAGAGTTGCTGTCAGACTAGCAAGACAATTTTTGGAGTTCAAAATTTTCATTCCTCTCGCAAGGCGTTAGATCCATTCCCACCTTTCATCAGGAGAATATCCTTTAGGCCAGTGGTCCCCAAACCCCTTACATTACTTCCGTTTTATTTCTTTCAGAATCCCAAACATATTTTATTTGGAAGAAAAATGTACCCGATTATCTGATTAATCCGTCTACACTTTTGATGCAGGTCAAGGCGTGTTTTCGGTCACGTGACAGGTTACCGCCAAAATGAAACCCAGAAAAATGAGAAAAAAAACGTTTTTGGGAAGGGAAAAAGGCCCAGCCAGAAGGGAAGCCTAAGCCTTTCAATAAAAAGAAGGCTACATTTAGTAGACATTATCAGGAGCCCTACTTAAAATACGGATTCATCTCAACGGGAGATACCCAAGCACCAAGCCCACTCTGCATGACATGCGGCGATGGTGAGTCGTATTTGTCATGCAATGTGTATCTTATTTTGAAGGCACATTTAAACGTCACAGTAGCTATCAGAGAGTATTGCAGTCAGGCAGGACGTTCCTTGTGTTTATGATTAGGTTACGGCAGGGGTGCCCAAACCTTTTGGACCGAAGATCTTACGGCACGCTCGAACACGCACGCACACACACAAACACGCACACACACACACACACACACACACACACACACACACACACACACACACACACACACACACACACACACACACCATGATGAGAAACAGCCCGAAACTGAGGCATGCGATGCACTTTTGCAGCCTGTTAACTATCTGATCACAAGCTTCAATTGCAGACTGTTGAGCGCTCACAACTTCTGGTGATGTAATCACGCGCCATCGTAAATTCAAGATTTACCTGCTTTATTTTATTTTTTAAATATTTGTTTTGTGAAAATGAGAATGACAGGATGATTAGGGTGCAGTGGCCATTAACACAAAAAAATACATTACTAACATGTACAAAGACACACAAATGGTTGTTTGTTTTTCTTCCTCGACACTCCTCGGATCTACTTGGGACCCAGGATCGACGTAATGGGCAACCCTGGGTTATGTGTATCTGTCACACCTGAAAGGAGGTCTACCTGCCAAAACAGTGGTGTCATCTGCTTCCATAGTGTAGTGGTTATCATGTTCGTCTTACACACCAAAGGTCCCCAGTTTGGGACTGGTTGGAAACAATCACAACGCCTTTTTTATTTGCTCTGGAAAACTGGATGACCAAACGGATAAAAATCACAACTACACATCATGGAATAAAAGCCCAGTATTCCGCGTGAGAGGCGGAGATACTGTCCACTAATGAGGAAGACATGCTTAAAAGGAGCTGTGCCCTCCAAGTCCCTGCTATCAGTTACCTGGGGTTTCGGCCCTGAAATGAAAGACCGTCTTGTCACTTGTTTCCATAGTGTAGTGGTTATCACGTTCGTCTTACACACGAAAGGTCCCCAAACTGGGTGGGAACAATCCTTCCCCCTTTTTAATTTACTCTGAAAAACTGCATCAGCAAAATGATGAAAATTACAACGACTGCCCGTCAGGGAATCGAGCCCCATTCTCGCTCGTGACAGGCGGAGATACTGTCCACTATCCTAACGAGGAACACAGGCTTAAAAGGAGCTGTGCCCTCCAAAACACCATCCCTGCTATCAGTTAGCTAGGTTGACAGACCTGATATAAAAAAGTATGATGTCACCTGTTTCCATAGTGTAGTGGTAATCAAGTTCGTCTTACACTCGATAGGTCCCCAGTTCGAAACTGGGTGGAAACAGTCCTGACTGCTTCTTGATTTACTATGAAAAACTGGATGACCAAAATGATAAATGTCATTAAAAGGAGATCTTCCATCCAAAACACCTTCCCTGCTATCAGTTACCTGGGTTGTCAGCCCTGAGATGAACGACTGTTATCAACTGTTTCTATAGTGTAGTAGTTATCACGTTCGTCTCACACACGAAAGGTCCCCAGTTTGAAACTGGGTGGAGACAGTCCTGACTGCTTTTTGATTTGCTATGAAAAACTGGATCACCAAAATGGTAAAATGATAATACTGCGTCACCAAAATGATTTAAATTACAACAACTCCCCGTCAGGGAATCAAACCCCGGTCTTACGCATCACAGGCGGAAATACTGTCCACGATACTGACGAGGAAGACAGGCTTAAGAGGACCTGTGCCCTCCAAGTTCCTGCTATCAATTAACCGGGTTGAGATGCCTGATATGAAAGACTGTCTTGTCACCTGTTTCCATAGTGTAGTGGTAATCACGTTCGTCTTAAACACGAAACGTCCCCAGCTCGAAACTGTGTGGAAACAATCCTTCCCCACTTTTTAATTCACTCGGAAATACTGCGTCACCAAAATGATTTCAATTACAACGACTCCCCGTGAGGGAATAGGAGCCCCAGTCATGCGCGTGACAGGCGGAGATACTGTTCACGGTCCGAACAAGGAACACAGGCTTAAAAGTAGCTGTGCCCTCCAAAACCCCGTCCCTTCTATCAGTTAGCTAGGTTGACAGCCCTGATATAAAAAACTGGGATATCACCTTTTTCCATCGTGTTGTGGTTATCACATTGGTCTAACACAAGAAAGTTCGCCAGTTTGAAACTGGTTGGAAACAATCCTGATTCCTTTGTAAATTACTCTGAAAAAAATGCATCACCAAAATAAATAACATTACAATAAATCCCCGTCAGGGAATCAAACCCCGATCTTCCGCATGATAGGCGGAGATATTATCAACTATACTAACGAGGAACACAAGTTTCAAAGGAAAATTATGACCCCCCCCCCCCCCCCCGTCAGGGAATCTTACCTCAATCTCCCGCGTGACAGGCGGACAAACTGTCCACTATACGAACAACGTATACAAGGTTCAAAGGAGTTGTGCCCTGCCAAATGCCGTCCCCGCTGTCAGTTATGTGGGTTGACAGCCCTGATATGAAAATCGGTGGTGCCATATGTTTCCATAGTGTAGTGGTTATCATGTTCGTCTAACACACGAAAAGTCCCCAAATTGATACTGGATGGAAACAAGCCCTGCTCCTTTTTAATCATACTCTGAAAAACTGCATCGCCAAAATGATGAAATTTACGACTCCCCATCACGGAATCTTACCCCAGTCTTCCGCGTGACAGGCGGACAAACTGTCCACTATACGAACAAGGAATACAGGTTTTAAAGGAGCTGTGCCCTGCAAAATATCACATCCCTGATATGAAAGACTGTCCTGTGACCTGTTTCCATAGCGTAGTGGTTATCACATCCGTCTAACACATGAAAGGTCCCCAGCTCGAAACTGGGTGGAAACAATCCCTACTCCTTTTGAATTTGTTCTGAAAAACTGCGTCACCAAAATGCTGAAAATTACAACAACTCCCCGTCAGGGAATGGAACCCCAGTCTTGCGCGTGACAGGCGGAGATACTGTCCACTATCCTACCAAGGAACACAGGCTTAAATGAGCTGTGCCCTCCAAAATACCCTCCCAGCTATCAGTTAGCTAGGTTGACAGCCCTGATATAAAAAACTGTGATGTCACCTGTTTCCATTGTGTCGTGGTTATCACATTTGTCTAAAACACAAAAGGTCGCCAGTTCGAACCTGGGTGGAAACAGTCCTGACTCATTTTGATTTGCTGTGAAAAACTGGATCACCAAAATGATAAATGTCATTAAAAGGAGATCTCCCCTCCAAAACACCGTCCCTGCTATCAGTTACCTGGGTTGTAAGACCTGAGATTAAAGACTATATTATCAACTGTTTCCATAGTGTAGTGGTTATCACGTTCGTCTCACACACGAAAGGTCCCCATTTCGAGACTGTGTGGAAACGGTCCTGAGTCCTTTTGATTTGCTGTGAAAAACTGGATTACCAAAATGATAAATGTCACAACGACTCCCCGTCAGGGAATCGAGCCCCAGTCTTGCGCCTGACAGCCGGAGATACTGTCTATTATCATAGCAAGGAAATCATGCTTAAAAGGAGCTGTGCCCTCCAAAACACTGTCCCTGCTATCAGTTAGCTAGGTTGACAGCCCTGATACAGAAAACTGTGATGTCATCTCTTTCCATTGTGTCGTGGTTATCACATTCGTCTAACACACGAAAGGTCGCCAGTTCGGACCTGGGTGGAAACAGTCATGACTCCTTTTTGATTTGTTCTGTAAAACGACATCACCAAAATGATTAGAATTACAATAACTCCCCGTCAGGGAATCGAATCTCGGTCTTCCGCGTGACAGGAGATACTGTCCACAATACTGACGAGGAACACAGGCTTAAGAGCAGCTGTGCCATCCGCTATCAGTTACCTGAGTTGACATCCCTGAAATGAAAGACTGTCTTGTCACTTGTTTCCATAGTGTAGTGGTTATCACGTTCTTCTTACACAAAAAAGGTCCCCAGTTCGAAACTGGGTGAAAACAATCCTTCCCCCTTTTTTAATTTACTCTGAAAAACTGCATCAACAAAATGATGAAAATTACAACGACTTCCCGTCAGGGAATCATACCCCGGTCTTGCGCGTGACAGGTGGAGATACTGTCCACTATACTAACGAGAAACACAGGCTTAAAAGGAGCAGTGCCCTCCAAAACGCTGTCCCTGCTATCAGTTAGCTAGGTTGACAGCTCTGATATAAAAAAGTGTGATGTCACCTGTTTCCATAGTGTAGTGGTAATCATGTTCGTCTTACACATGAAAGGTCCCCAGTTCGAAACTGGGTGGAAACAGTCCTGACTGCTTTTTGATTTGCTGTGAAAAACTGGATCACCGAAATGATAAATGTCGTAACGACTCATCGTCAGGGAATCTAGCCCCAGTCTTGCGCGTAACAGGCGGAGATACTGTCCACTATCCTAACGAAGAAAACAGGCTTAAAAGTAGCTGTGCCCTCCAAAACCCTGTCCCTGCTATCAGTTAGGGAGGTTGACAGCCCTGACATATAAAAAACTGGGATGTCACCTGTTTCCATCGTGTCGTGGTTATCGCATTCGTCTAACACAAGAAGGTTCGCCAGTTTGAAACTGGGTGGAAACAATCCTGACTCCTTTGTGATTTGCTCTGAAAAACTGCATCACCAAAATAGATTACATTACAATAACTCCACGTCAGGGAATCGAATCCCGGTCTCCCGCGTGACAGGCAGAGATACTATCCACTATACTAACGGGGAACATGGGCGTCAAAGGAAAATTATAAAAATTACGACCCCCGTCAGAGAATCTCACCCCAATCTTCGCGTGACAGGCGGACAAACTGTCCACTATACGAACAAGGAATACAACGTTCAAAGGAGCTGTGCCCTGCAAAATGCCGTCCCCGCTGTCAGTTATGTGTGTTGACAGCCCTGATATGAAACTCGGTGGTGACATATGTTTCCATAGTGTAGTGGTTATCATGTTCGTCGAACACACGAAAAGTCCCTTGTTTGAAGCTGGGTGGAAACAAGCCCTGCTCCTTTTGAATCTTACTCTGAAAAACTGCATCGCCAAAATGATGAGATTTACGACTCCCCATTAGGGAATCTTACCCCAGTCTTCCGCGTGACAGGCGGACAAACTGTCCACTATACGAACAAGGAATACAGGATTTAAAGGAGCTGTGCCCAGCAAAATGCCACATCCCTGATATGAAAGACTGTCCTGTCACCTGTTTCCATATTATAGTGGTTATCACATTCGTCTAACACACCAAAAGTCCCCAGCTCGAAACTGGGTGGAAACAATCCCTGCTCCTTTTCAATTTGCTCTAAAATACTGGATCACCAAAATGATAAATATCATTAAAAGTAGAACTTTCCTCCAAAACGTCCCGGCTATCAGTTACCTGGGTTGTGAGACCTGAGATTAAAGCCGGTGCTTCAACTGTCTCCATAGTGTAGTGGTTATCACGTTCGTCTCACACATGAAAGGTCCCCAGTTTGAAACTGGGTGGAAACAGTCCTACCTGCTTTTTGATTTGCTGTGAAAAACTGGAACACCAAAATGATAAATGTCACAACGACCCCCTGTCAGGGAATCGAGCCCCAGTCTTGCGTGTGACAGGCGGAGATACTGTCCACTATCCTAACGAGGAACACAGGCTTAAACGGAGCTGTGCCCTCCAAACCACCGTCCCTGCTATCAGTTAACTAGGTTGACAGCCCTGATATAAAAAACTATGAGGTCACCTGTTTCCATAGTGTCGTGGTTATCAAATTTGTCTAACACACAAAAGGTCCCCAGTTCGAAACTGGGTGGAAACAGTCCTGGCTGCTTTTTGATTTGCTGTGAAAAACTGGATCACCGAAATGATAAATGTCACAACGACTCCTCGTCAGGGAATCGAGCCCCAGTCTTGCGCGTGGCAGGCGGAGATACTGTCCACTATCCTAATGAGGAACACAGGCTTAAAAAGAGCTGTACACTCCAGGTCCACAATAAGTTACCTGAGTTGACATTTGATATATGAAAGACCGACTTCGCACTTGTTTCCATAGTGTAGTGGTAATCACGTTCGTCTTACACGCGAAAGGTCCACAGTTCGAAACTGGGTGGAAACAATCCTTCCCCCCTTTTTAATTTACTCGGAAATACTGCGTCACCAAAATGATTTAAATTACAACGACTCCCCGTCAAGGAATGGAGCCCCAGTCTTGCGCGTGACAGGCGGAGATACTGTCCACGGTCCTAACGAGGAACACAGGCTTAAAAGGAGCTGTTCCTTCCAAAACCCCGTCCCTGCTATTAGTTAGCTAGGTTTCCAGCCCTGATATAAAAAACTGGGATGTCACCTGTTTCCATCGTGTCGTGGTTATCGCATTCGTCTAACACAAGAAGGTTCGCCAGTTTGAAACTGGGTGGAAACAATCCTGACTCCTTTGTAATTTGCTCTGAAAAACTGCATCACCAAAATAAATTACATTACAATACTTCCCCGTCAGGGAATTGAACTCCAGTCTTCCGCGCGACAGGCGGAGATACTATCCACTATACTAACGAGGAACACAGGCTTCAAAGGAAAATTATAAAAATTATGACCCCCCCGTCAGGGAATCTCACCCCAATCTTCCGCGTGACAGGCGGACAAACTGTCCACTATACGAACAAGGAATACAAGGTTCAAAAGAGCTGTGCCCTGCAAAATGCCATCCCCACTGTCAGTTATGTGGGTTGACAGCACTGATATGAAAATCAGTGGTGCCAAATGTTTCCATAGTGTAGTGGTTATCATGTTCGTCTAACACACGAAAAGTCCCCGGTTGGCTTTGCCTGCAATGAAGAACGCTTATGCTTTCAATAAAGATATATCCTTTATTATTTATTCACATCTATAATCATTATATATTCTTCATTATATGATCACTTTTGCTTGCTGTACTGTGTGAAAGGTTAGGGTCGCAACCACCTTTCCGAGGACGTGGTTGGGAAGAGATAACTGTTAAGACTAAACAGTGAGCAAGGGTGAACAGTGAATGGAGACATCAACACCAGCTGCAACGTGATGTTTATGTGACATTTGCACACATGTACGTAAATTGCACTCACATACACACACATAGTCAAACAAGTTCAGTGTGTGTTCAACAGCCCCCACCCTTTAGGTTGGACACACCTATGTAGTAGCTTTCCCAATAAATGAGGAGGTGAAGGGGGAGATCGTTACGGTTACGTGCCGAGAACTGAAACCGAACGCTTCTCCTCCTCGTTCCCTCCTAGTACCAGAATCGAGTCTCCTGTCTCCTCATTTTGGTTATTCCTGAGTGTCAAATTGGACCAACCTGACACTATCCTAACAAGGAACACAGGCTTAAAAGGAGCTGTGCCCTCCAAAACATCGTCCCTGCTATCAGTTAGCTAGGTTGACAGCCCCGATATAAAAACTATGAGGTCAACTGTTTCCATAATGTCGTGGCTATCAAATTCGTCTAACACATGAAAGGTCGCCAGTTCGAAACTCGGTGGAAACAATGCCTACTCCTTTTTGATTTGCTCTGAAATACTGCATCATCAAAATGATGAAAATTACGACTCCCCGTCAGGGAATCTTGCCCCAGTCTTCCGCGTGACAGGCGGGAAAACTGTCCACTATACGAACAAGGAATACAGGGTTCAAAGGAGCTGTGCCCTGCAAAATTCCATCCCCGCTGTCAGTTATGTGGTTTGACAGCCCTGATATGAAAACCTCTACTGCTATATGTTTCATATTGTAGTGGTTATCACATTCGTAAACACACGAACGGTCCCCAGTTCAAAACTGGGTGGAAACAATCCCTCCACCTTTTTTCATTTGTTCTAAAATACTGCCTCACCAAAATGACGAAAATTACAACGACTCCCCGTCAGGGAATCAAAGCACAGTCTTGCGCGTGACAGGTGGACATACTGTCCACTATCCAAACGAGGAATACAGGCTTAAAAGGAGCTGTGCCCTCCAAAACACCGTCCCTGCTATCAGTTACCTGGTTTGACATCTTTGATATGAAAGACTGTCTTGTCACCTGTTTCCATAGTGTAGTGGTTATCACATTCGTCTTACACACGAAAGGTCCCCAGTTTGAAACAATTCCTGCTCCTTTTTAATTTTCTCTGAAAAACTGCAAAACTCATCTCATCTTCCGTACCGCTTGATCCTCACTAGGGTCGCGGGGGGTGCTGGAGCCCATCCCAGCCGTCTCCGGGCAGTAGGCGGGGGACACCCTGAATCGGTTGCCAGCCAATTGCAGGGCACATATAGACGAACAACCATCCACGCTCACACCTAGGGACAATTTAGAGTGTTCAATCAGCCTGCCATGCAAATTAATGGAATGTGGGAGGAAACCGGAGCACCCGGAGAAAACCCACGCAGGCCCGGGGAGAACATGCAAACTCCACACAGGGAGGCCGGAGCTGGAATCGAACCCGGTACCACTGCACTGTGAAGCCGACGTGCTAACCACTGGACTACCGGGCCACCCAAACTGCAAAACTGCACCATCAAAATGATTAAAATCACAACTCCCGATCAGCGAATCGAACCTTGGTCTTCCGCGTGACAGGCGGCGATACTGTCACTATAAAAACGAAGAACACAGGCTTAAAAGGAGGCAAGGTACTGTCCACTTTACTCACAAAGAACACAGGCTTAAAAGGAGCTGGGTTGGCAGCCGTGAAATGAAAAACCATGGTGTCATCTGTTTCCATCATGTTGTGGCTATCACGTTTCCCTCCCACACAGTTTCGAACTGTCGAACTGTCCCCAGTTCGAAACTGTGTGGAAACAATCCCTGGTCCTATTTAATTTGCGCTGAAAAACTGGATTACCAAACTGATAAAAATCACAACAACTCCCCGTCAGTGAATCGATCCCCGGTTTTCTACGTGACAAGCGGACGTACTGTCTACTCTACTCAAGAGGAACACAGGCTTACCACTAGAAGTCCCAGGATTTTCTTACCCCTCCAAAATGGCCAGAGGACCAACAACAAAACCAACCACTCAACGATCCATTTTGTCAACATTGTTCTGTCAATGCAGCAAGGTGAGGCGCTTCCCCCACCTTGTTCAAATGGAATGTGGTGGTTTTCTTCACGTTAGCATGCGAACGGTCATTGCTGAGTTGTGTTGTTCACACCAGACTTTTCCTCATTTGCAGATCAATGGTGAAACGAATCCAGCCAGTTTGCTTCCCTTTGGGCATTCTATGTATGATAGCCAAATGGCTTGGCCCTGAAACGTTTCGTGTCCAAGGACCAACAGTATTTGCAAAACTGCCACAGATGAGCTCCACTTAGTCAATAATTACTTGGAAGGCAGTATAAGAAACGGTTTGGTAAAGGTGCGGCAGAATACTTGTTTTGGTTACAGTTTACCTGGATTGGAAAGCAGGGGTGTACATTTTTACAAGAGTTCAGGCAGTCATCTCCGGGTTTCCCGGGGCTTTGAGGGGTGAACGTTATGTCATGGTCAATGTATTGGCCCCACTCCACAAGCATGTGAGAGTAGGCATCGTCTTCACATTTGATAGAACTCCCCATGATCTTTATGCTGACTTCCTTTGGCTGTTGAAATCCAACATAAAATCATGTCAGTACTTTCAGTGATAACAGAGCTAAATAAATTATTTGCAGGCTAACAATACGCCAGGAATCAAAAGTGCTGATAACTCCCCTTTAAAAAATATCCGAAAGTGTTTTATTCTGACAATAAATAAATAAATAAAAACAACAACATTATGGCATTAAACATGATTTTGAGACAGACCCAAAGTTGAATTTAGAATAAAGTTCTGCAGCTTTATTTGTAATGGAAAAGCCAACCTTTTTTTGAAGTTGGCAAATTTACTGATACTGATAAGACAGGTAATCAAGTGAATATGACTTACTATTTAATTGTGGACCTTTCTTGCAATAACGTCTGTACATCAAACCTGTGACCCAATGACCCATTTCTTCTTTTTTTGTTCTTTTTATGTTTTTCCAGTCTTTCGGTGCCACCTCTTTCACTTCTTTTTTGTTTTAATTTCTTTCACTAGGTGAAACTTCTTTATGGGTCTTTATTTTCCTGCATGGCGAAGGATCTCCCAAACAGTTTGGTTTCACCTTTCTTTCATCGACAGACGAAAAAGTGTATCTCTTGATTTCGTAGTTCATTTTGATGATGCTATCAAAGGTGACAGCTTCATTCATTTATGAGTAGAGGTGAAAGAAGTCCTCGAGTAATTCAGTTTCGGGACGTTGTTTCAAAATAAAATGCTTGAGGCACTTTTCTCCGGCTCGGCTACCTGTTTGTTTAATGTACGCCGTCAGGAAAAATAAGTCGAACATAGTTTGAGCAATAGGTCAATTTACAAGTATTCTATTCATTTGAATTTAGTTTGTAACTTTGAAAAAATAGTCACTATGCCTGTAGTGTTCTTAAACATAGTAAATATGCATCTTGGACAAAATAGAACAAGACCCTCAATATTTTTGATGGCTGTGAAGTATATGTTATCATATCATATGACAATTCAATGCTGAAGACATAATAGGTATTCACAAATGGAACAAAAATCATTTCAAGATAAATGTGTCTTTTAATTCATCGGCCTGTTCAAACAATCGTGATCTGTCATGAAAAATCTGTTTTGAAATTGCTGCTGTAAAACCCCTTTTACATTTTAATGCTTCATTTAAAAAAACATATGTATATATATTAGAGCTGTCAAACGATTAAAATATTTAATCTAATTAAAAATGCAACTGTCATAATTAACTCAAATGAACGAAAAAATTAATCGTGATTAATCACACATTTTTTATTGTTTCTGAATTTCCTTTTACATTTTTTGTCCTATTTTTTCCCCATTTTAATGCTCTCATCAACATGGAATCATGAATCAGTTTTCTATGTGCCAAATGCAAATATTTACTGAAGTAACAATTTCGATTTTCAATTTTACATGAACATGTTTCACTTGGTGCAGTTATTCACACATAATCTTTACCACAATATTACTGTCCATCAATAACGGTGAAAAAATATATTGTCACACAATAGCTGCTTTACCCCTCCGTGAGCCGTCACCTTACTGTGGTGGAGGGGTTTGCGTGTCCCAATGATCCTAGGAGCTAAGTTGTCTGGGGCTTTATGCCCCTGGCAGGGTCACCCATGGCAAACAGGTTCTCGGTGAGGGGCCAGACAAAGCACGGCTCATAGACCCTTATGATGAATACAATAGATGGACCAAGGTTTCCCTTGCCCGGACGCGGGTCACCGGGGCCCCACTCTGGAGCCAGGCCTGGAGGTGGGGCTCGTTGGCAAGCGCCTGGTTGCCGGGCCTACACCCATGGGGCCCCGCCGGGCACAGCCCGAAGAGGCAACGTGGGTCCCCCTTCCCATGGGCTCACCACCCATGAGAGGGGCCAAAGGGGTCGGGTGCAATGTGAGCTGGGCGGCAGCCAAAGGCGGGGACCCTGGCGGTCCGATCCTCGGCTGCAGAAGCTAGCTCTTGGGACATGGAATGTCACCTTTCTGGCAGGGAAGGAGCCTGAGCTGGTGTTTGAGGCAGAGAATTTCCGACTGCATATAGTCGGACTTGCCTCCACACACAGCCTGGGTTCTGGTACCAGTTCTCTCGAGAGGGGTTGGACTCTCTTCCACTCTGGAGTTGCTCATGGTGAGAGGCGCAGAGCAGGTGTGGGCATACTCATTGCCCCCCGGCTCAGTGCCTGTACATTGGGGTTCACACCGGTAGACGAGAGGGTTGCCTCCCTCCGCCTTCAGGTGGGTGGACGGGTCCTGACTGTTGTTTGTGCATATGCACCAAACAGCAGCTCAGCATACCCACCCTTTTTGGAGTCCTTGGAGGGTGTGCTGGAGAGTACTCCTGCTGGGGACTCCCTTGTTCTGCTGGGGGACTTCAATGCTTACGTGGGCAATGACAGTGAGACCTGGAGGGGTGTGATTGGGAGGAACGCCCCCCCCGATCAGAACTCGAGTGGTGTTTTGTTATGAGTCCTCCTAGGACATCCTAGGTTCGCATTGCGGCCGAGGACACCCTAGGCCGCAGTTCGATGATCGACTTTGTAGTTGTATCATCAGATTTGCTGCCGCATGTTCTGGACACTCGGGTGAAGAGAGGGGCGAACCTGTCAACTGATCACCACCTGGGGGTGAGTAGGCTCCGATGGTGGGTGAAGATGCCGGCCCGTCCTGGCAGACCCAAACGTATTGTGAGGGTTTGTTGGTCTCAGGAGGGGGGAGCAGTGCACCACTAACACTGTTTACAGTGGGGATGGGGCGCTGCTGACTTCGACTCGGGACGTTGTGAACCGGTGGGCAGAGTACTTCGAAGACCTCCTCAACTCCACCAACACATCTTCCTTGGAGGAAGCAGAGCCCGGGGACTCTGAGGTGGGCTCTCCTATCTCTGTGGCTGAAGTCACCGATGTGGTTAAAAAGCTCCTCGGGGGCAAGGCCCCAGGGGTGGATGAGATCCGCCCGGAGTTCCTCAAGGCTCTGGATGTTGTGGGGCTGTCCTGGTTGACGCGCCTCTGCAACATCGCGTGGTCAATGGGAAGAGTGCCTCTGGATTGGCAGACCAGGGTGGTAGTCCCTCTTTTTAAAAAGGGGGACCGGAGTGTGTGTTCCAACTATAGAGGGATCACACTCCTCAGCCTCCCTGGTAAGGTCTATTCAGGGGTGCTGGAGAGGAGGGTCCGTCAGGAAGTCGAGCCTCAGATTGAGGAGGAGCAGTGTGGTTTTCGTCCCGGCCGTGGAACAGTGGACCAGCACTACACCCTTAGCAGGGTCCTCGAGGGTATGTGGGAATTCGCCCAACCAGTCTACATGTGTTTTGTGGACTTGGAGAAGGCGGTTGACCGTGTCCCTCGGGGAGTTCTGTGGGAGGTGCTTCGAGGGTATGGGGTACCGAACCCCCTGATACGGGCTGTTCGGTCACTATACCACCGATGTCAGAGTTTGGTTCGCATTGCCGGCAGTAAGTCGGAATCGTTTCCAGTGGGGGTCAGACTCCGCCAAGGCTGCCCTTTGTCGCCGATTCTGTTCATAACCTTTATTTCTTTATTCCTTTATTTTGAATTTCTAGGCGCAGCCGAAGCGTTGAGGGGGTCCGTTTTGGGGGCCTCAGTATTGCATCCCTGCTTTTTGCAGATGATGTGGTGCTGTTGGCTCCTTCAAACAGGGCTCTCCAACTCTCACTGGAGCGTTTCGCAGCCGAGTGTGAAGCGGTTGGGATGAAGATCAGCACCTCCAAATCTGAAACCATGGTCCTCAGTCGAAAAAGGGTGGAGTGCCCCCTCCGGGTAGGGGAGGAGATCTTGCCCCAAGTGGAGGAGTTCAAGTATCTTGGGGTCTTGTTCACGAGTGGGGGCAGAAGGGAGCGGGAGATCGACAGGCGGATTGGTGCGTCTGCTGTGATGCGGACGTTGTATCGGTCTGTCGTGGTAAGAAGGAGCTGAGCCAAAGGGCGAAGCTCTCAATTTACCGGTCGATCTACGTTCCAACCCCCATCTATGGTCACGAGCTATGGGTCGTGACCGAAAGAATGAGATCCCGGTTACAAGCGGCCGAAATGAGTTTTCTCCGCAGGGTGTCCGGGCTCTCCCTTAGAGATAAGGTTAGAAGCTCGGTCATCCGGGAGGGGCTCAGAGTCGAGCCGCTTCTCCTCCATATCCAGAGGAGAAACCATTCTGAAAGGGGGGGTTTCACTCCCCCTAACACAGCCAGGCTATGTTGTGTTGGTCCTTCTTGCGCGGAAGTCTCTCTACTGTTTTGTGTATGTAGACCTCATTTCGAATTACAACACTGGAGACGTTTTACTTTCACTACCACTGTAGTGCACTGTCACTGTCAGACGAACACAGAGAAGCTCCACCCGCTCTATTTATATGGACACAGAACACTGTAACCTTCCACACAAAATAGTTCCAAACAAGTAACAATCGCGTCAGTGGCATACATCGTATACCTGTATGATACAGAGAGAGAGAGAGAAGAACAGATAACTTTGGTCTTGTCAGTGGAGCAATATGGCAACTCTTTAAAAGTAAACTTTCCCATTCATAAACTCTTTCCGTTTTCGGTGTATCCGTTTTCGGTGTCTCGCGCTGCCGTGTCTGGCAAAACAGACATCGGCGTGGACTTCTGCAGCGCGCTTGTTGTTTTGTTTCTGGTGTTTTTATAGAGCAACGTAACATCCGCTTGTGACGTGTGCCGCGTTAATCTCGCGAAAAAAAATGTAATCCCGTTAAAATTAATTTAAATTAATGCCAATAAAAATGCGCTAATATATATATATATATATATATATATATATATATATATTATATATATATATATAGGTGGATAGACACACACACACACACACACACACACACACACACACATATAAAGTATTTGCGGATTACCTTGGGAAGCTCAAATCCATTATAGAGCCTTCCTGCATTCCAACCTTTGGGTTGTCGTACCCCATCTTCATATTGAGGTGGAAGCCACCTTTTTAAAGGGATGTTGGCTGCTCCCCAGAGATGATTCTTCCTGGCAAAAAAAACTAAAATGAAGACTGATATTTGATGAACAACATTGAAACCTCAGTAGTTAAATGCCGCTGAATTGAAATGCCTCTCAATTTAATGCGGCACCACCATCATGGATGGCATCATTTGGCACAGTGAAAAATCACACAAACGTTTGGTTTCACGAAAGATTAACTCTGGGTGTGGTTTGTTTTCTGTTCACCTTTTGGCGACTTTTTATGTCACGAGGACCAGAAGGACCAGACTCAACAAGTGGATCGAAATAAATGCTTACTGAGCCTGGTTGTTTGAGAGGGGCCAGTGCTGCAACTGCCTCCTTTTGTTTCTCCCTTATTTGAATGCCATGTGTGCCTTGTAGTCCTTTAATGTAAAATGGTGAACAAAGAACAGCACACATAAGTGTTGGTGGAATTGGCACTTGAGGTCACGTGTCATAATACACAAGCAATGACAAACAATCAAGATTTTTCATCATGTGGGAAGACATTTCATCTGTGCTCTATGATACACATACAGTACATTTGACAATAATAATAATTTAATCCAATCCAAGATGTGATTTTACATATATTATGCAATCAGACTTGTTTTGGCTTACTGTTGCACTGCCCGCACAGTGAGAGTGAGCACCATGGTCAACTTGTGGATCCGCATTGTATTTGGTGACATAGAGTGATATAGTCCAACACATTTTAGATGGACTCTCAATGTAGTTGTTTTTTTTCCGTCACTTTTTAAGATTTGTGTGCGCGGTCTGGTAGTCGACTCATTTGCGTTGGCTTCAAAATGCAGGGGTGCAGGGTTCCATCCTGCCTTCCTGTGTGGAGTTTGCATGTTCTCCTTGTACCTGCGTGGGTTTTCTACGGGTACTCTGGTTTCCTCCCACATTCCAAAAACATGTATTGCAGTTTAATGGAACACTAAATTTTCCAGAGGTGTGAACGTGAGAGCCGATGGTTGTTGGTCTATGTGTGACCTGCGATTGGCTGGCAACCAGTTCGGGGTGTCTCCCGCCTACTGCCTGAAGACAGTTGGGCTAGGCTCCAGAATGCCCCGTGTGCTTGTGAGGATAAACGGATCAGAAAATGGATGGATGGATGAAGATTTGTGTGCATCAATGCATTGACGTCACTTAACGACAGTACCTGTTGTTGCACATGCCGTTTATGGAACGATACTTGCTATGGTAACTATACTGGCAAGTTGCTGGATCCGATGGAGGTGGACATCCTGATAGCTCTGCGACCAGCTCCACATGCTCCCACGAAAGCAAAGCTTTGAAAATAAAAGAGCATTTCATCAGCGCATCGGAAAGAAAAGTAACGCTTGACTGAGAGGAAGTTAAAAGATTAATCGTATTCCCTCACGTGTTTTGTTTTTTTACAATTAAAATATGATCCTACCTTTTGCTGTGATCTCTCTTTTGTACCGCTGCTTCAGTTTTTTGTGAAGGCCTTGCAGAGTTAATTGGAAAACCTCAGCAGCATGTCCTATCTCGAGGGTCTCTGTCTCAGTTTGTCGACGAAATGAAAAGCCATGCACGGAGGACACGCGTGAACTTCGTCTATGCACACAAATGACAAGAAAAGCAAAGTTCTACAGAATGTGGCTCCTTTTGGGGAGGCATTTTTCCACCGAAACGGTGACAGACAATAGGATTCACTTTGCTTGTTGATTACCTTTGTATGGTTTGAAAGGATTTTTCATCAAGCATTTGAAGACTTTCTTCATATGATGACATAATCAATTTTTGAATGGATGTAGCTGTAAGGTAGATGACAACACATGATTTGATTTGAAGGAGTGCATAGTCTCTGTCAGCGAAATCTTTGCACAGCGAAAGCTGATTCAGCTCAATTTATGAACAAGAGAACAGCATCTGACCGATAAAATGTAAAAGTAGAATTTATCTAACAAAGCAACTAAATATATACTTCTATTTATTAATTTGTTGATTACAATTACTTGTATTGGGTTCGTCATACAGCAAAAGAGAAAATGGAAGCAAAAAGCATTCAATGCGAAGGTGTCTGTCAGGAGGTGTAAAACATCGTTTAATTCAAATGTGTCTGCATCCCCCCAACCCCTCAAAAAATATTGTTACAAAGCAAAGCCTCCAGGGTAGGAGTTCTTAACCTCGTTGGAGGTGCTGAATCTAACCAGTTCATATGCACATTCACCGAACTCTTCATTAGTGAAAAATATTTACAAATTCAAAACATTAAAAAATGCATTTCTTAAAAACTGAAAAAAGTAAACAGATTTACTATATATATTAAGTACAAAGTATAAGTTTTTAATTGTGCACAATATGAACCAGCCAGAAGGCCAAGCGGGCGTGTCATAACTAATTGACATGTTGAGTCGTGTGTTTCTTAACCTCCATGGCAGAGGCTCTGTCGAACCCCCGAGACTGATTCACCGAACCCCTCGGATTCCATCGAACCCAGGTTAGGAACCACTAAACCAGGAACTACTTAACATCACAAACGCAGTATTTATCAGGGGTGTGTACTTTTTCTCAATTTGCGTCCATTCCTAAAAACAAAAAAATAGTGTTGCTGACAGATAAATACAAGAAATCAACCTAAAATGTGCAGTCACTAATATTTTACTGTCTCAAAGAGTCACCAGCATTTCCCCTATAGGTTTTATTTCCCAATTAATTCGAATGAATAAAGGATACTGAAATGGGTGGTGTGTGTGTGTGAGTGTGCGTACTTACCGTTGAGGAAGTTGACCTCATCTGTTGACATAATTGTGGAAAAAATGCAGAAGACGACCATGCCAAAATACGACATTGCATAACAAGCCATTCTGTATAGGCTTAAGTCAACAGTAAAACCTTTTGCACTTTTTACCTGTACGCTTCAGCTTGGCATGTGTTCTTCATGAGCAGCCTATACATGTGCCTGAATCAGTGGCCAACGCTTAAATAAACCATTCCACACTCGAGTGACTCTGAGATTCAATCTTGTCTTTGGTTGGCGCGGTGGGCGTTGTCACAAAACAAAAAAGAAAAAAAAAGTTTGGGTTTTTCCCCCCTGATATTGTAGATTTGTTAGCTTCTGGAAGTCAGCAACAACAACAGAGACCAAACACATGAATGTCATTGATTGATGATCACTGAACAAGAAATGGGAAGCCAGTTTAAGCCAGTTATATCACTATGCTCTCTTTAATCTGACAAAATGCAAATACATCAAAATGGGTCAGATATGTTGTGAGAGCATCTAATCAGGGAAGCACTTTGTCCAAGTAATTTATGCACTGCATCGCATTTCAAACATACATCAAATGGACTGCTTCGGTTTACTTTGGTTATTCAATTATTTAAAAGAGGACATTTTGTCATGTTCCGTATTCGGCAGCAGGTGGCACGCGTTCACTTCTGCTGGCTACACACCTGCTGCCTATTTTCCAGTGATTACACCTGCTATATCTAGGCGCTCCGGCGTTTGACCCATTGCCGGAGTATTACATGCTGTGCCACCGCTGTTGCCCATATTACAGAAATTATTGTTTGATACCATTCGCGGTTAGTTACATTTTCGTCCCAAGGGAATCTTTATATTATTGTGCGTGAACTAGTATTTGTGTCTGTCAACATACGTTCCTTGCCGTTTTTTGCAAGCGTTTTCTATTATCGCATTTCCTTATTTCCTGGTGCTCGTTTTTACCAGCGCTTTCTGTTGTCGCGTTCCTTATTTCCTGGTGCTCGTTTTGACCAGCGTTTTCTGTTATTTATTAGGCG
This sequence comes from Hippocampus zosterae, assembly GCF_025434085.1. Classification (NCBI taxonomy): domain Eukaryota; kingdom Metazoa; phylum Chordata; class Actinopteri; order Syngnathiformes; family Syngnathidae; genus Hippocampus; species Hippocampus zosterae. The sequence continues at coordinate 20,731,036 of NC_067464.1, read as the reverse complement.
GGATTTTTGTTTATAATAAATATTATTGTTTTGACAGAGTCCTTGTCGGTGTCTGCTATTTTCGGGGATCCGCGTACTTTCGTTTTCTCTGTTACGTGCGAAGCAGTTCCCTTTCCCTGCTTCGTGCGTAAAGTGACGCATTTCTGCATTGTTTTCATCACTGATTATAAAAATAATTTGTTACTCAAGAGTTCAGGGAAATACTGTCACTTGTTTTTCTGAGGCATTATATAATCAGTCCGTTATGTTTTACAAGGATTTTAATGTGCCCTTCTGTAAATTGGTTGTTCATCAATGCATCCATTTTATCCTCACAAGGGTACTGGAGCCTATCCCAGCCGTCTTCGGGCACTAGGCGGGGGACACCCTGAATTGGTTACCAGCCAATCGCAGGGCACATAGACCAACAACCATTCACAATCACAATCACACTTAGGTACAATTTAGAGTGTTCAATTAACCGACCATAAATGTGTTTTGGAATGTGGGAGGAAACCGGAGTACCCGGAGAAAACCCACACAGGCCTGGGGAGAACATGCAAACTCTACACAGGGAGGCCGGAGCCGGGATCTAACCCACGACCTCTGCACTGTGAGGTCAACGCGCTAACCACTGGACTGCCGGGCCGCCCGGACATTTTTGTCCACAGGGTAAATCTGTCTAAACTCTTACTCCAAGGAACCCCGACACACCCCGCCCCTACCACAAACTCGCACACCCCATTGTACAATACGGTTTTATGGTGCAATACTTTTGACGTGCAATGCTGTTTTCACTGTGCAATACTGTCTTTACTGTGTCCTTACTGTGCAATACTGCTCGATGTGCAATACTGTTTTGTTGCTGGAACCTGTGGACCTGAAGAGGCTTGTCTTATGACAATATGCTAGGCTTTCTCCGGTTAAATTGCAGACATCCATGCTCAGACGTGAGCACATGTATGGTTTAAGTGACGTGCTGCTTTCAAATGTTCAGTGAGTTGTGTACATGGCTTTCTATGCGCATAAACACAAGCCCTTGAAGTGGCCTTGGATACATCTTATCACACTCCACTGGAGACAACTGTGAGCGTCATAGCCTGCTGAATCTTGAGCATTGTACTTGAAATTCAACTTTGATCCCACGCTGATGCAACTTCGTGAAGCCATTTGTGTCTGCAGCGAGCTGTTTATTCAGCGGGATGGTAAAATGAAATGAATGAAAACTTTTTCTTCTTGAGGTGAAACCCCACCAGAGGGAACAAAAAGTTATTTGCACTCCTATCCATAGAAGTGGAACATTGAGATACGACATTTTAATGTTTTAGTTTGACGCGCCAGAAAAAAAAAAAGAATTGGCATCCAAAAATGAATGAGGCAAAAGATTAACATTTCAATGACACCCAATATATACACCGTATTTTCACGACCATTCGGCGCACCGTGTTTTTGGGCGCAGCCAGTCATGGTAAATCATACGCCAGCTTAAACATACGGCTAAACACGTTTTTAAAAAGGCACCGGAAGCAAAACTGAGTTCAGTTGTACTTTATTTAGCCATTTTACAATGTACTCACGCAACTGGTACCTGCTAGGGGCGTGCCTTTAGCGTCCTCTTACACAACCACTCTTCCCTCATTGGCGACTGGTACCTGCGAGGGGCGTGCCTTTAGCGTCCTCTTACACGCTCACCCTTCACTCATTGGCGACTGGTACCTGCTAGGAGCGTGCCTTTAGTGTCCTCTTACACACCCACCCTTCACTCATTGGCGGACTTCCGCATGCCTGTCGTCACTCACTCCGCCTTTGCTCTATATAAACAGCGTGTCGGCCAGAGGTGCTCTCAGTCAGGCTTTGGAACTCAGCGCATACACTAGACGCTCCGCATTATTGTCACGTTGTACCCGAAGCGACAAAATAAACGCTTCGAGTACAACAAAATAACTGAAGTTGATCCCCGAAAAAGCAGACACAGAAAGATGTTTGTCAGAAAACAAAGGAGTTTTAATACCAACACAAAATACCCGTCTGGGTGAATAACAAAAGGCGCTGGTCAAAATAAGGACCAGGAATACAAATAAGGAGACAACAGAAAACGCTTGCGGAAAAAAAGCAAGGAGAGTCTGATTGGAGAATGCTTATAGTATCCCACGAAAGAGAAATAACGACGCGCAATAACAGCCACAAGGCTAAGAGGCAACGAATAATTACAATAGGAATGGGCGAGAGAATTTGGCACGGCGTGGAATACTGCGACAGTGAGTCGACTGCCAGAGCCCCCAAATAAAGCATGAGAAATTAGTCACCAATGGGTGACAGGTGTGCAGGCGGCAGGCAAGAAGCCTGCCCCCTGCTGGCAAACATGGGACGTTATATTATAAGGCGTCCTGTCCATTTTGGAGAAATGGACAGGACTTAATGGCGCCTTATAGTCGTGAAAATACGGTAATAATACATTTTATTTATAAGCGCCTTTCAAAACACTCAAGGACACCGTGCAATCAAACACTGCAATAAAACCACAGATAAAATTATAAATAATAATAAAAAAAGAGATGAGTTTAAAATGAGATTGCAATTTTAAATGGGTGGGTTTTGAGAAGAGTTTTGAATGTGGGAAGAGAGTCAATCTTACGGATGTCGGATGGGAGTGAGTTCCAGAGTTTGGGGGCAGAGCGGCTAAAAGCTCTGCACCCCATCGTGCTGAGACGGGCAGAGGGAACACAGAGGTGGGGGGAGGCTGAGGACCCGAGGGAACGAGAGGGAACGGAAATGTGAAGGTCAGATAGATAGGGGGGGTCAAGGTTATGGATGGGTTTAAATGTAAAGAGAAGTATTTTGAAGTTGATCCTCAGTTCGACAGGGAGCCAGTGGAACTGTTGGAGGATGGGGGTGATGTGATGAAAGGAGGGGGTTGTTGTGATGATAGGAGCTGAAGAATTCTGGACCAGTTGAAGTTTATGAAAGAATTTGTGATGGACACCAAAAAGAAGCGAATTGCAATAGTCAATAAAGGAGGTGATGATATTGATGAGATACAATGTCATTTGTTATGGACAGCTACTTATTGTAACAATTCTACCTATTGGATCAGATTTAAAGTCAATTTGACCTAATATTTCACTGTCAATCATTTGTTTGGAACAGCTGAATCAAGCCTGTGAGCCATTCATCCACTTTTGTATTCTCTTGTGTATGAGTATCAAGAGAAGATGTATGAACCCACTTCAGAAGAACAAGCCAAGCAAAATCAAGCCATGACATGACCACTTCTATCTTTGTAGATTATTAGTCATTTATCTCACGATCCACAAAGGTTGTAATTTCTTGTTTGTTGAACAAGTGTGTCACAGCTATGCTCATACGGCGGGTTTGGGATCATGAGCAGATATTTTCTTCAGCCAAATTTTTTCCATTCTAACTCTGAAAAGATCAATCCATTTTCCAGTCCGCTTTGTCCTCACAAGGGTTGCGGCGGATGCTGAAGCCTATCCCAGCCGTCTTCGGGAAGTAACCCCGAACCGGTCGCCAGCCAAACGCAGGGCACGCAGAGACCAACAATCAACAACCATCTGCACTCACACTCACACCCAGGGACAACTTTGAGTGTTCAATCGGCCTGCCATGCATGTTTATGGAATGTGGGAGGAAACCGGAGTACCTGGAGAAAACCCAAGCAGGCACGGGGAAAACATGCAAACTCCACGCAGGGAGCCGGAGCTGGAATCAAACCTTGTACCTCTGCATTGTGAGGTCGACTCGCTCACCTCTCGAACACTGGGCCGCCCAAAATAACAATAGTATATTCTTTTTCTGCTTGGCTCTCGACGAAGGCGAACACTTTTTGCTCAGCTCCTGCCCTCCCCTACCCTCTCCTTGCTCGCCACTTAGTCTTGTCTTTGTCTAACTTTTCCTAGCCTCCTACTGTATTTTCATCCGAAGAACTAACCATGGAATTAGTTGGCTGGTCTCTCGATGCAATCGACAAAATTTTTTCGACGAAGAGAGCAGACAGCGGGGAGCCTGCTTGCCCCCCGGGGACATTTGCTGCCGGATACGGCCTTGATCCATGGAGAAAGTGGAGAATGGCGTGCCCGTCAATACTGTCCGTTGAGGATGTGGAAGACATCTACGTTATAGGCCTTTTGATAACCGGTATGCTGCTGTTTGGTGTTGGCAGCTTTCTGTTCTATCGCAAAATTCAACCGACGGGAGCGGTTTTATTGGAAGGGAAGAAGCTGCCGGTCATTCTGGATGGTTTGGCGAGAGTGTCCAACACTCAGACTCAACCGGTGACTGAGCCCAACCGCAATATGATGCGGTTTTGGAGTGGCTCCGTACGATCGAGAACAACATGGAGTTGGAATCCGCGCTGCGGAAAGAGATTGCGGATTTGGCTGATCTGCGCCATTGGAGAGATACAGGCCACGGACTCAAGGCTGTCTGAAATTGTTGGCGGCCGTCCCTCCAAAACGTCCAAAAAATTGTTAATGTCATGAGCAACAACCTCCACGGGGCAGGAGTGAATTCATCAACATACTATTACAGGTCGCACTCTTGAACATGCAAGCCACTCGGTCGCAACAAGAATTAGAAGGGCAGGCTAGAATGTGCTAGTAACATTATTTACTAAAATAACAATTTCGATTTTCAATTTTACATGAACCAATTCAGAAATTCTGAAATTATAAAAAATGTGTGAGTAAAAAATTTTTTTTGTTCATTTGAGTTAATTATGACAGTTGTATTTTTAATTGGATTAAATATTTTAATAGTTTGACAGCTCATATAGATATATACATAGACAATAAAGTGTACACAATAAATATGTATATAAGCGGCGGGAGTTGGTGGTTCGAATCCCGCTTGGGGCAAAAAAAAAAAGAGCACATAACACCATCCAGTGTGGGTCCTTGGGCAAGATCCTTCACGCTCTGTTGGAATGCTACTACTCAAGCAACCCTAGTCAAAGGTGTTACATGCAGAGAATGTGGGCTAAATGGTTACTTCGAAACCCACAGTCACGGTTGACCATGAAACAACTAGTAGCTCAACGTTCCAACATCCACAAACGGCAACTGCTGTCACAACTTGAGATTGATGAGGTACAACGCATGTTCCGTGGTGAAGGGCCCAAGGCTGCCAGATCTGAGGAGGAGGTCATACCAGAGATTGGGAGGCAAGCCCCAATGAATACAGATGATGAGATTGGGAAGCCAACCTCAATGAATGAAATACTGAGCAAGGCAGCAACTGACCTGAAAGCTAAGATCATTGCGAGAATGAAAGCTGGGCAACCTAGATACTGATTAAAACGGTTATGTGAAGTACCACCTGAAAGTGTGAATGCAGCACTGAGGGCGATCCCTACCGTAACGATCACGGAAACCAATGAGCTGATATACGCTTCAGCATCACTGATCCTTGAGATGCTTGGCTATAAGAGCAACCATGGAAGCCATGAGATACGTTACCCACCATGGAAAAGACGGTTGGAGGCTAAGATCAAAGCGGGTCGGAAAGATGTGAGTCAATTGATGGAGGCCCAGAGAGGTGTGATGAAAAGGCCGATACCCGAAAGGTATATCCAGATGACCATACCTGAAGCACTTGAAACTGCCAAACAAAGGCTCCAAGCCTTGTCCAGCCGCCTAAAGCGTTACACGACAGAGAATGAGGCCAGACGAATGAACAGGCTGTTCGCAACACAACATGCGAAAGTGTACGCTCAGTGGCAGGGTCCTAACAACAGAGCTAACCCACCAAGACTGGAAACTGAAAGATTCTGGAAAGGCATATGGGAGAAGGAGGTTGCACATAACAGCAGTGCACAATGGCTGGTGGCCCTGAGAGAGGAGCACAGCAACCTCCCTGAACAGAACCCAGGTACCCTAACAGTGGCAGACATACAGGAAAGAGTCTCAGATATGAAGAACTGGACAGCACCAGGCCCGGACATGGTCCACGCCTACTGGCTAAAGAAACTCACAGCACTCCATGAGCGCCTGGCAGCACAAATGAACCAGCTGCTGAGGGATGTGACTCACCCAGGATGGCTAACCGAAGGGCGAATGATCCTGATCATGAAGGATCCCTCAAAGGGTGCAGTCCCATCCAACTATCGGCCAACAACCTGTCTCTCCACAACATGGAAGCTCATGTCAGGCATCACTGCGGCTAAGATAAGTGGACACATGGATCAATACATGAGCGAAGCACAGAAGGACACTGGTAGAGATACCAGAGGAGCCAAACATCAGCTCCTGGTTGACAGAACAGTCACACAAGACTGCAGGTCCCGACGTACCAACCTGTGCACAGCCTGGATTGATTACAAGAAAGCCTATGCCTCGATGCCACATAAATGGATCACTGAATGCTTGGAGTTGTATAAGGTGAACAGGAGCCTAAGAGCCTTCGTTGCGAACTCGATGAGGATGTGGAAAACCACACTTGAAGCCAATGGCAAGCCACTTACCCAAGTGTCCATCAAATGTGGCATATACCAAGGTGATGCACTCTCCCCACTGCTGTTCTGCATAGGACTGAACCCCCTAAGCCAAGTAATCACCGAGACAGGCTATGGATATCGCCTCAGAAATGGAGCTACGATCAGTCACCTCCTCTACATGGATGACATAAAGCTGTATGCTAAGAGCGAAAGGGACATAGACTCCCTGATCCACACAACCAGGATCTACAGCAGCGACATCGGGATGTCATTCGGGCTTGAGAAATGTAGTCGGATGGTGACTAAGAGAGGAAAGGTAGTCCGCACTAAAGGGGTCTCACTCCCTGAAGGAACAATAGTAGACATTGAGGACAGCTACAAATACCTCGGTATACCACAAGCCAATGGCAACCTCGAACTTGCAACAAGGAAAGCGGCTACGGCCAAATACCTCCAGCGAGTGAGGCAAGTCCTAAGAAGCCAGCTCAATGGCAAGAATAAAACCCGGGCAATAAACAGCTATGCCCTGCCAGTGATCAGATACTCTGCAGGAATAATAAGGTGGCCAAAGGAAGAGATTCAGACCACAGACGTTAAGACCCGAAAGCTCCTAACCATGCATGGAGGGTTCCATCCCAAATCCAGCACGCTGAGACTGTACGCAAGCCGAAAGGAAGGAGTGTGAAAGCCACTAGTGAGGCTTTCACACTCTAGTGAGTGTGAAAGCCACTGTCCAGGATGAAACATCCAAGCTCCATGAATACATCAAGGAGAAGGCTCCAACAGATGACGTACTCAGAGAATGTCTCAGACAATGGAGAACAGAAGATGAGGCGCTGAAAGAGGGACCATCATGGGAGGACAAGCCCCTACACGGGATGTACCACCGGACCATAACTGAAGTGGCCGATCTCAAGAAGTCCTATCAGTGGCTAGAGAGGGCTGGCCTGAGGGACAGCACAGAGGCACTAATCCTGGCTGCTCAGGAGCAGGCCCTGAGCACTAGAGCCATTGAGGCCCAGATATACCACACCAGACAAGACCCAAGGTGTAGATTTTGCAAAGAGGCACCTGAGACGATCAAACACATAACTGCAGGGTGTAAGATGCTGGCATGGAAAGCATACATGGAACGCCATTACCAGGTGGCTGGCATAGTCTACCGAAACCCCAAGGTCAAAATGGGAAACACCTCCGAAGGTGGTGGAGAATAACAGAGCAAAGATCCTGTGAGACTTCCAGATCCAGACTGACAAGATGGTAATAGCGAACCAACCAGATATTGTGATCATAGATAAAGGGCAGAGGAAAGTCGTTGTAGTGGATGTAGCGGTCTCAAGTGATGGAAACATCAGAAAGAAGGAACACGAGAAACTCGAGAAATACCAAGGGCTCAGAGAGGAGCTGGAGAGAGCCTGGAAGGTAAAGGTGACAGTCGTGCCTGTGGTGGTCGGAGCACTCGGGGCAGTGACCCCCAAACTAGATGAGTGGTTGCAACAGATCCCGGGAACAACACCAGACTTCTCAGTCCAGAAATGTGCAGTGCTGGGAACAGCAAGGATACTGCGCAGAACCCTCAAGCTTCCTGGCCTCTGGTCGAGGACCCGAGCTGAATGAAGGACGGACACCCCCCGAGGGGGGGGGGGGGGTGAGACGAGGATTTTTTTTAAAATATACTGTATATATATATTTTTTTCCACATTGCAATTACTTGTTTACAGGAAGTTGAACTGTACCAAGCATAGCAATGGTGTTTAGCATGAACCAAACTATTTAGTCTGCCGGCCACCACTTGATTGCCAAGTTCAAACATTTATTTTCTGTCAGGGGAATTTTGTGGAAGGACTTGAGTGACACGTACCTCAAAGAAAAAAGAAAGGTTGAGCAGGCAAAAAAGAGGAGCTCGGCTGAAGTCCCGGGAAAAACGTGGAAGTACTCGCCGGTGCTCTCTTTTCTCAACCCGCTGAAATGCTGCAGTTGTCAATCTAGCAATATCATGCCCCTCCCCTTCGCCTGTGCGGCTGGGGCTGTTCAACTCCCTCATTCAAAAGTTAGTAAAGCGAGGTGGAACACTCACCCCGCATTTGGTCTGAGCGTAGCATAATGCAACATATATTGATGATTTGCCTGGCAACAGGAGAGTACCGGCACCTTTTTTTCGCACTTAAAACACTGAGGGCACCAAAAAATGCCACCAACTTCTCTGGACGTGAGCTCATCTGAGATGAGCTGGCACAAAGCAGAAAATTTGTGCTTTGGTCTGTAGAGTTTCACCTTTCATATACATTTTTTGTTGGGAAATCATGGACTTGGTGTCCTTTGGCCCAAAGCGAAAAAAAAACCCATCTGAATTGTTATCAGTGCAAAGTTAAAAGAACAGCATCTGTGATAGTATGGCGGCCCATGGCAAGGGTAACTTGCACATCTGTGAAAGCACCATCAATGCTGAAAGGTACACACAGGTTTTGGAACAACATATGCTGCCATCCAAGCTATGCCGTTTGTAGGGACATCCTTGCTGATTTCAGAAAAAAACAATTGCAAAGCCACAGTCCACACGTTACAAAATCATGGCTTTGTAAATCAAGAGTGTGAGTACTAGACTGCTGTGCCAGCAGTCCAGACCTGTCTCCCATGGAGAATGTGTCATGTATTATGAGATGTAAAATATGACAACAGAGACCCCAGACTGTTGAGCAACTGAAGTTGAACATCAAACAGGAATAAGCAAGAATCCCACCTCCTAAGCAGTTGCCCAACAATTTTGTTTCAAAGAAATGTGACGTAACATAAACTGAATCTTTCCCCTGTACCAGGTTTTTGAGAAAATGTTACAGGTATCAAATTCAGATTAAGTCAGTATTTGAAGAAGAAAAAAAGAAGTTCACTTTGAACATTAAATATCTTTGTTGTGTTGAATATGCAGTCGTTTGAAAAAGATTTGCAAATCAGTGTATACATTTTTACATACGTTTTACACAAGGTCCCAACTTCGTCGGAATTGGCGTTTGTACATCTTGCTCCACTAATGCTTGATTTTCTCCAAAGGGATTAAAAAAGTATCACTCATCAATCAATTGATCAATCATTCACTCAATCAAACTTAACCATTCACATTTCAGCTGTGGGCGAGCAGGGTCAACTGTAATGGGTTTATTCGATTCCAAAAAAAAAAAGAAGCAAACATACAAATGGAACTTCGACGAAGCCAACAAAAAACAGTTTCTCACTAGAGATTTTCATTTTGTCCATTTGTCGCCAATTTCATTTTTATTTTATTTTTTTCTTGTGTCAATGTGTTGATGTACGACACATGACAATGAACCAAGCATCATGGGTGCAGCTCCAGTCAGATTTGTGTATGTTATACATATGAAAGATATGAAGAGACAGAAGCACATATTGTGAACAAAACATTTTGAAAACTGCATTTTCTTCTCCCCTGACATTGTGCAAAACATGTCCTTTTAGATGTGCATGTAATTTCCACCCAAGCTTTGATTGCATGGAAAGAGAGCATCCACTTTGGCAGCAATAAAAGAGTGAATACAGTGGAGGACCGCCGTTAGATTAGCAAACTCTAGTTCCTGGAAAAAGGTCAAGGACAGAGACACAGATTAGTTTGTAAATAAATAACATCGGAGGTCCAGCTGCACCTTTCTAACACTTTTGTTTTAGATGATTCCAAGTTGCAAAATATTACTGCTCAAATGTTATCATTCCACGCATGCGTTTTTTTTCTGCATGAAAACCATGTTCATACCTTCGTGTCTATTTGATTGCTTTCAGCATTCTTGAAAAGAAGTTTTACCCTGTTTTTCCCATCGTCAGAGGAGCCTTTAAGCTGAGAGAATTTATATCGCCATAGTAGCATCTAGAAGAGAACAACAGGATTAATAAAACACAGTAGGTGGCTGTGTTAGTCAATTTGATCATGTTAAAATAGGGATTCCCAAACCGTGTCGCTCAAGATCCAAATTAGAAATTTGGCAAACTATAAATCATTGCCATATAATCAACAAAAGCATTCTGCACAATTTATTCACAATAATGTGACATATATTGATTTATTACAAATCAAAGGGGCCTTTTGTTAGTATGTGTATGGCTTCTTGACAACAAACTTCCATTTTCATTTGGCTGGTCTCAAGCAGTGGTGCCCAAGCCCCGGGCCGCAGACCGGCACTCGTCTGTGGAATAAATAACTTACCATACTTCTGTTTTATTCATTTCGGAATCTGAAAGATGTGTTATTTTGAAAAACACAGGATTCTGTTATAGCCGTCTCCAGTGTGTCACTCTTGACGTAGGTCAAGGTGCGCTTCTCCAGCACGTGATAGGTTACCGCTAAAATGAAACCCAGGAGCTTGCAAACTGAGCACAAAAACAAAAGTCTTTGGGAAGGGGAGAAGGCCCAGCCAGGAGACAGAAGAGAAGCCTAAATCTTTCAAGAAAAAGAAGGCTACATTTAACAGACAGTATTAGGAGTCCTACCTAAAATACGGATTTATCTCAACTGGAGATTCCAAACTCACTCTGCATAATATGCTGCGATGGTGAGTCATATTTTTCATGCACTATGAATTTGCGGCGTATCTTATTTTGAAGGCACGTTTAAATAATCAGAGAGTGTTGCGGCCAGATAGGACATTCCTTGTGTCATGATTTGGGTTTATTATTATGTTTCGAAAACATCAAAGTTTTCACGCTGGTCACATCATGTTATTTTGCTGTATTTGTTGTATTCACACCTTAAAGGTTGGCAAAAAAGGTTGGGGACCGCTGGTCTAAAAGATGCCCACAGAGTCACGGCACAGACACCACATTATGCAACAGTGACTTTGAACCTGATAAAAATGTAATCCAACATGGCCAATCGCATGACAAAACATTTCACATTTCAGGAAACACAGCGGAACCTCCAAATTTGAACACCAAGTCAACCAATATTCAATAATATGGGACAGATGCCGCCAAAGTCTTCCAAAAACTCAATGAGGTCCAGTCATGTGTGTCATCATGTGTGACCTCAAGCTAGATGTTAGCAAATCTTTTCACTCATCACGAGACTCCAGTTACGCTGGCGTTCAAGGATGGGCAGGCTTTCTTTTCCTTTGTTGTTTTTTGCTGTACAGATTCCAAAGGAGGAACAGCTTCAACAAGAAGTGTTGAGAAGAATGTGCCAAAGTTCTGAAGTAAATAGACTCGCATTCGAAGCCGTAAGACGCCAGGATGTCCCAGTGCAATGACTGAGTGTTTAATTTCCGTGCGAGTCAGGAAAACTCCGGCAATGGGCCAGGATGGGTGAACAGAAGGAGCAGTGACTGAAGATGTGGCGACTGAAGAGAGGGAAAGTCCAGGCACTGGAATCGACTACTAGCATTAGATGCTAGCATGGAATGGATTTAATAACAAGGAATGTCAGGTGACTCTATACCCTTTGTACACTATTTCCATTTGCTAAAGGAGTGTTTTATGATTTTGCGGACAATTTGTGACCATATTTTTGCACCTGTATGGTTGTTAAATCACATTTCAATCATTGCCTGTACAGTTATTAAATGTTTAATGGCAACAATTAGCCCCTGAAATCGATAGCATCTTGTTCCATCATTTGCAATAGGGATATTTCTTTTGGAATCTGAACATATCACGTCCCAGGGTGGATTGTGATGGAACTTCAAGGTTCCACTGTATTCACCACATGTGATGAGCACTTACAGTACCAGCATATCATCAAATCAATCATAACTTACATTTGAGGATCCGTCCAAACATACAAAGCCTGAATCAAAATCTATGGTGAAGCACAGTGTATTCCCATGGATGCTGCACATGTAGCTTTTCGTCTGATGGGGAAAGAATACTTTTATTAACACGTTGATGTTTGCAAATCATACTAAAGAAATAGAGATGGACAGTATTTGCGTGACATACCGATACTCAAGTTTTCCAAAAGATGTTGTTAGAAGAATCTATGAGCAAAATTGTATCATGTTTAAAGTTTCGGTTAATTTGGGCATGTCTGGACATGCTCAGCGCAGAGGTGTCGGCCGTTTTGACGGACGGCCTTTTTCTTGAGTAATCACGTCAAAGCAAGGGGGGCGAAGGCTAAATTCAATCACAGAGTGGGAATAAACAAATTGGGAACAAAGAGTTGTTGAATACCAAAAGACAGTTTGGGAACAGCTGTCGCGCCCAGGTGGACATTAGTCATCAGCCAAGTCTGTGACTTGTGTATTCGGGTAGATCAGATCACTACCGGGGGGCGCGGTATGCTAATCTCTGGGGCAAAGTCTTTCTTGTATTTTGCAATAAAAGTTCGAACCGGCGGAGAGGGAGCCGAGTGTGATCGCGGAGCAACAACCGTCGTTCGCTCTCAGAGGTCCGCTCCCGCCGATATTGAAGACAATTTTCCTGTGTGCCGAGTCGTTCCTTTAACTTTGTCCGAGAAAATCTCTGACAGAAACTTGGCGTTGTCGGCAGGATGATGTGCTTGTTCGAACGGATTTGAGCTTTTTTGTTGGACTCTCCGATTTCCTCCGGTGTACGATCCGTGGCTGATCGCGCGTTTTGCGCCTCCGAAGCCAACCAAACCTCGTGGAGACTTTTCCAGGAGGAGCCAGCCCCGCACCGGACACCGCGAGGAGCGAGCAAGCGCCATCATCCAACGAACCTGGGTTCAACTCGGCATCGGGACAATTGTCTGGAAAAATAAGGTCAGTCGGCGTGGTGGAGAAGCCGTTGCGTAGTCGGTTATCTCCACTGAATGACGGAATTAGACGAGTTAATGCCGAAAAGGAGTAGGCTAGCTCGAGTACCGTTTCGTGGTTAGCGGTACGGGGGAAATTAGATTCCCGGGACACAGAGCCCAAGCGCATCTGTGAGAGCATTGGCTCATTTAGATACCGTTTCTCGCTAAGCGTAAACGGTGAGGAAGCTTTGTCTTCCTGCGGAGGTTGACCACCTCGGCGTGTGTTTGCATCTAACGTTGTATGCGTATATTGCGCGTATCGGTTTTGTGTTAGTGCGTGAGTGTGATTGGTGATCACGCTATTGTGGTAACGTAATCCCTATAAACTCCGGCGCGGGCCGTTTTTGTTTTCGGGTAACGACCCAGATCTAGATCGCGATTTTTTCGGGTTGTAAAATACCTGTAAACGCTTCCAGCTGTTGCTAGGCAACATGGCGACGCGGAAGTCCTCGTGTTGTTGGCGATTGAGCCGAACACAGCAGACAACGGCACGTCACGATGTAGAAGCGATCATTGAAAACACGCGATTAGCTGAAATTGACTACAGAGGGTCAACGCGATTCGTGAAAAAGTGGAAAAAGAAATACGGATTCTCGGGAGACGTTAATGATTGCGATGAATTGGAAACGGTGTTGGGCAAATTATCGCTGAAAGACAAAGAGAAGCGGAAAAATAATGAACACGGAAAACAATGGTATAAGTGTAAAATACTAATTGAAAGGGCCAGACGAATACGGGCGAAAAATGCGAAAGACAGGCGTGATAGGCTGGATGAGGATTTAATTGTAGCGGCTGCTGCCACGCGACCCTCAGCCGCTCCAGCGTCCGCCGTTTCGGGAGAGCTGTACCCGGCCCTCCCCCCGCAGCCGCAAACTATGAGAGAAAATAATCCGGTACCCCCATCGTCCTGGGGAACGAACCAAACTCTCTTAATACCTCCCGATCAAACTACTATACATGATTGGAGTAAAGATAATCCTGTACAAGCTTACCCCATGGTTGAGATGCCGGGGGCCGGGGGGGAGGGATCGATACACCTCTACCGGCCATGGACGCCGGCCGAATTTCGAGACATCGCCGCGTCCCTTTCAAAACCAAAAGACGACCCGGACGAGTTCGTAAGAGAACTATCCGATTTAATCCACAGCCACAGGCTTAACGCGAGTGAACTTTTGAAATTGCTCTCATTAACTACCAGTTCTAATTTTGGCGCAGTTGTGGGCAACTTTAATGGTAAAAAAGCTGCGGGAGGTTATCTGTGTTATGATGAACTCACACGGGTAGGGGGGCCCCTTGACCAAATTATGGAACGTTGCGCCAAGGCATACCAGCGGACGCAAAACCCAAAAGAAATTGCCACATGCATTCAAAAGGCTGACGAAACTACGGACGATTTTTTCCATCGTCTGCGAACAGTGTTCAAAATACACGGCGGTATCCCTGAGACACAGTCAGACTTGTTCAATTCACATTTAAAACAGCATTTGCTAAACCAAGCACATCCTGATGTTGCCCAATATGTTAAAAGACATAATTTGAATTGGCCAACATGTCCGATCGATGAGGTTTTGAATTACGCACGGAATTACGAACGGCTCGAGAATAAGAAAGGGAAGAATGAGAGTCACGTGACCAATATTTATTACGCCGCAAAAAACCCAAACGCACACAGGAAAACCCTGGGTCCTCCTTATATAGGTAATAAACAAATACGGTCGTTTGCTCCCTTCAAATTAGCCCCTAGGGACCAAAAACGTTTTGTCGAAGGCAGATGTTTTCTTTGTGGGCGAAAGGGTCACATGGTGAAAGAATGTAGACAGCAGCGGAAGGACAGGCGTATGCGGGAGCGTGATAGTAGCACGGGGACCTCCTCATCAGATGAGGAGGATTTACAGACAATACGGAATAAAAAAGAGGAGGTAGCTATGACAGCGATAAAGGCCTCTGCGCCTTTGTTTGAATCGCCCGCCTCAAGTGAGGACGAGGGTGACATCTTAGCCGGTAGCAACCATGTTTTCGACACAGAGAACTACCTGCTGAGATGTCAAACCTCGTCCATAACTAAACCGGAACTGACGTTGTTGGTCGAAGGAATCCCGACAGTCTTCCTTGTTGACACGGGTGCCGATATCACTGTTCTCGGTCGTTGGGATCGCGATACTGTGAAGCCAAGCGATGGCAAAATTTACATGAAAGGAGCACATGGCTCCGTGCAGCCCCTGACGTTATCGCAAACAGTAACCATTACTTCCCCCACAGACCCAAATCGGAAGGCACTCGTCGAAGCCGCGCTAAATTCTCGCTGTCCACATAATTTATTGGGACGGGATGCTCAAACGCAACTCGAGATTTACACCATCGTAAATCACAAGGGCCAGGTTGAAGCCCGCATGGGGAATAGTCAAGATGATGCTCGCTATTTTTGGACACTCGATTTACCGAACGATGACGTAACTAGGAGTTCTGAATGTCTAGTTCGATTGGCAGGTACCAAATTAAAGCCAGGAGGTAACGTGCAAACGGCGAACAACCTGCACGTGACTATAAGACGTAAGCAGACACCAGGACCAGACCCTGACTACACTAAAGTTTTTCTGGGCCTGCAACCCCAGGGTATTGTTGTTGAGCACGTGTATTGGAAAGATCAGTGGTGTTTCGCCACAGCGCGGGTAGGAAGGGCGGTCAAGCCCCTCCTCTCAAAAGGGGAACACATTTTCATACCGCTCGGCAAACCAGAGCAATGTGAGTGGAAAAACATTCATAACCTTGCGAGCTTTGTTCCAAACCACCTGTGGAGCCCCTCCCCCGCGAATCCGGGGTGCGAGGAAACACAGGATGGCTGGGTGCGTCAATACATCAATTGGGAAGTGATGACTACTCCGACCGTTCATTTCAGCTGACAAATTGCAGTAACACGTGACGTACTAGCAATAGAGGCACAGGACACAACACAGGATGATTTGAAATTAAGACAAATTTTTGCACCTCCCACAGAAAGAAAATATTGGACAAATAAGGGAGCGTCGAGTGTGCCGCGAGGTTGACACATGGCTTGAGACATGTGTCAACAGGGGGGATGATAGCGATGATAGCACAGGTGCACCAATATTATCACACACATAGGATTATGCAGTTTTCAACCCAAAAAAAATTTTTTGTATACATTGTGTAATCTGCTTGAACAAAACATAAGGAAAACGATACTGTCTTGTCATTGTTTATGTGTTTTCAAAATGGGTTGAACTGTCTTCAAGCGCTTGCGATGATTCGGGAACCGTCGTGAAAGCATTGGGCGAATTGTTGGACACTGATTTGAAGCAACACTGTGTAACACCTGCAATCGACTGGATTTGTGGAGTGCACTAACGGAACTGTCAAAACCAGGCTCATTGAGACAATGAGAGAAACTAAAACACAATTTGATCAGAAAGAGATGCATAGGCACAATGACTTGCCAGGGTGTTCTGCTCCACAGACTCGCCAGGTCCAAATTGGAGACTGGTCTTCTTCAAGGTGCTGAAAAGACTTCTCTGGGACAGTGAACGCTGGAATGGCCCCTCTCAAGTGATTGCAGCAACAAAAACTGCGGTCAAGATCGAAGGACGCCACGTCTGGATCCACCAGTCGCGGGGCAAGCTCCTTCGGTTTGAGGTTGAGGGGCCTAGCGACGCCAGTCTCAAGAAGGAGAATCAGGACCTAAATCCAAGTGCGCTGATCTTGCGTGCCGCCGAAAGACCACAGTGGGAGAGAGGGTTTTCCGTGGTAAACACACCCCTCTCAAGGAAGAGCACAGAAAGGGCAGTCAAGCGTTGCCTATGCATCATCAGCATCATCGGCACCGGCGTCATCCTCATGGGCCTAAGAGAAGTCACGGTGGGCATACAGGCCCACGAAAGGAGTGACTTGTCTCATGGGATTCGATGTCGGGAGGCAGGAGACAATTGTTGGTTTATTTTTCTCTTCCTGTTTTCCTGTCGCTTGTTCGATCCAGCTGGTCAGAGGTTGTGCTGCCAAATTCACGGATGCTATCAAAGTGAAGTGGCGGCTCAGCTGACTGTGGCCATGTCGGAGTACCAACAGGTGCACACGGAGTCTGACGAAGACTATTTTAACACTGACTTTGGTGATTGATTTACTGTAACCTTATGTAAGCCCGTATGATGACTTCACAGAAAGGCATTGCAGATGTGAATGTTTGATGTCTTGGGTTGGCTTACCTTGTATATAGTAGTTAGTATAGGTTTTACTTTTCATTTAATGTGTGTTTAGATTGGATTTTGATTTCATTGAAGGTGTAGCCATTGCCCGGGAAGGGTTTTCTGTCCTGATCTTCTTGTTACACCACCTTCCCCGCAGGACAGTTTTTCCTCCCACCCGTGCAATTGCATATCATGTCACCTGGGCGTTTGACAAAACTTTAATTATGATACAGAGGTGGGAATGTTAGAAGAATCTATGAGCAAAATTGTATCATGTTTAAAGTTTCGGTTAATTTGGGCATGTCTGGACATGCTCAGCGCAGAGGTGTCGGCCGTTTTGACGGACGGCCTTTTTCTTGAGTAATCACGTCAAAGCAAGGGGGGCGAAGGCTAAATTCAATCACAGAGTGGGAATAAACAAATTGGGAACAAAGAGTTGTTGAATACCAAAAGACAGTTTGGGAACAGCTGTCGCGCCCAGGTGGACATTAGTCATCAGCCAAGTCTGTGACTTGTGTATTCGGGTAGATCAGATCACTACCGGGGGGCGCGGTATGCTAATCTCTGGGGCAAAGTCTTTCTTGTATTTTGCAATAAAAGTTCGAACCGGCGGAGAGGGAGCCGAGTGTGATCGCGGAGCAACAACCGTCGTTCGCTCTCAGAGGTCCGCTCCCGCCGATATTGAAGACAATTTTCCTGTGTGCCGAGTCGTTTCTTTAACTTTGTCCGAGAAAATCTCTGACAGATGTTTTTGAGATAAGAACTGTTGCACTGCCAATTGTTTGTTATGGCTTGCAAGTAAAATTTTAAGATTCAAGCGGTTTAGGCAAACATTTCGATATTTATTTATTTCATTATTAAAAAATTAAAGGGGGGCACAAAGAAGTAAAATAAACTACAACTAAAGTTGATACATAGACAGATAGATATTGGGTTAGCAAAACTGAGAATATCAAAGCTGGATAAAACAGTTGCTGCCTTGCTCAGTATTTCATTCATTGAGGTTGGCTTCCCAATCTCATCATCTGTATTCATTGGGGCTTGCCTCCCAATCTCTGGTATGACCTCCTCCTCAGATCTGGCAGCCTTGGGCCCTTCACCACGGAACATGCGTTGTACCTCATCAATCTCAAGTTGTGACAGCAGTTGCCGTTTGTGGATGTTGGAACGTTGAGCTACTAGTTGTTTCATGGTCAACCGTGACTGTGGGTTTCGAAGTAACCATTTAGCCCACATTCTCTGCATGTAACACCTTTGACTAGGGTTGCTTGAGTAGTAGCATTCCAACAGAGCGTGAAGGATCTTGCCCAAGGACCCACACTGGATGGTATTATGTGCTCTTTTTTTTTTTTTTGCCCCAACCGGAATTCGATCCACCAACTCCCGCCGCTTATATACATATTTATTGTATACACTTTATTGTCTATGTATATATCTATATGAGCTGTCAAACTATTAAAATATTTA
Organism: Hippocampus zosterae; assembly: GCF_025434085.1. NCBI lineage: Eukaryota > Metazoa > Chordata > Actinopteri > Syngnathiformes > Syngnathidae > Hippocampus > Hippocampus zosterae. The sequence goes on along the minus strand of NC_067464.1, from coordinate 20,712,186 downwards.
ATCCAATTAAAAATACAACTCTCATAATTAACTCAAATGAACAAAAAAATTAATTGTGATTACTCACACATTTTTTATAATTTCTGAATTTCTGAATTGGTTCATGTAAAATTGAAAATCGAAATTGTTATTTCAGTAAATATTTGCATTTTGCACATAAAAAACTGATTCATGATTCCATGTTGATGAGAGCGTTAAAATGGGGAAAAATAAGACAAAAAATATAAAAGGAAATTGAGAAACGATAAAAAATGTGAGTTTTTTGTGAATTTGAGTTAATGACAGTTGCATTTTTAATTTAGATTAAATATTTTAATTGTTTAACAGCTCTAATATATACTGTATATATATATTTCAGTTTCCAGTCTTGGTGGGTCAGCTCTGTTGTTAGGACCCTGCCACTGCGCGTACACTTTCGCAGGTTGTGTTGCGAACAGCCTGTTTATTCGTCTGGCCTCATTCTCTTTTGTGTACCGCTTTAGGCGGCTGGACAAGGTTTGGAGCCTTTGTTTGGCAGTTTCGAGTGCTTCTTGTATGGTCATATATATACACACACATATATATATAGAGAGAGAGAGAGAGAGAGAGAGAGAGAGAGAGAGAGAGAGAGAGAGAGAGAGAGAGAGAGAGAGAGAGAGAGAGAGAGAGAGAGAGAGAGAGAGAGAGAGAGAGAGAGAGAGAGAGAGAGAGAGAGAGAGAGAGAGAGAGAGAGAGAGAGAGAGAGAGAGAGAGAGAGAGAGAGAGAGAGAGAGAGAGAGAGAGAGAGAGAGAGAGAGAGAGAGAGAGAGAGAGAGGGCGAGAGAGAGAGCGAGAGAGAGAGCGAGAGAGAGAGAGAGAGAGAGAGAGAGAGAGAGAGAGGGAGAGATAGAGAGAGAGAGGGAGAGAGAGAGAGAGAGAGAGACAGACAGAGACAGAGACAGAGACATTGACTCCTGTGGAACTTTATGATTCAGGAAGCCATTTTATATGTGTGTATTTTGTCTAATTTTTGGAGACGTTTTGGCATTGCATGAGCCCAAATCATTTCAGTTTCCTATGTTGTGATTTCATTTAGATTTTGTCCATCCCTGCTCCCCTCTTGTACCCTCCAATCCTATCTCTCCATCTGTTTGTGTCTTGTTTTGGGCTGCTTTGTTGTTTCCCCAGTCTGTCTGTGTTTTGGTTGTTTTGGTCTGTGAGCACTGCCGTGCCATGGGTGTGCTGTGTCCAATGTCACGTCACATCATTTCCTTGTCTTTGTCACTTTGAATATCAGTTGTTTATGGAGTCATGATTACATTTTTTTACACAGTTACCTTTGTTGTGCCAAAGTATTTATTTATTGTTTGTGTGTGATTTCTCTGAGTTTCTACATTCTTTGCCCAATTCCATGCTTTTTGCCTGCACTCCACCATAACAAACATGACAGTTAGATGACATATAAACATTAGACTGTTCTTCACACACTTTTCTGGACTACCCAGAACATACACATTTCCAGCTCATGTCACATATCCTCACCTGTGGTATTTCTGAATACTTGTATGATTTGGCACATATCGCAGCCTCAGTCCCACTTATAAGAGAGCTTTCCGCTGCAAAAGGGATAAGAAAAGCATGGCAGCCTCTTGGTTCATGCTGTCACACCAAGTTAGACTCACGGTGAGCGTGAGCACTTCACTAATTGGAAAGGATTCTTCAGTGGGAATTAACAACATGAAACATTTCTGACTGAAAATCTCCTGAGCAAAGGCTGACGTAAGTACACGCAGGAGAGGACCATGCTATAAAACATTTTTTTGTGTGTCCGTCGCAAGTAATTTGGGATGGATTATAAAATGCTAAATACTGTTGTAGGCTTTTAAGAATAAATTATGAGGCTGAAATGAACTGTCCGAATGTGTCATGCAGTCAGCTTGTTTATTTTGTAGACAATGACAGTCAACAATAACAATAACAGATAAAGGAATATCATTTCTGTGCCTGTGCTGAAACTTGCTTTGATCATTTAAATTATAATAGACATATTTTTCAAACTTTGAAGTGGTCATGCCTCACAGAAATTATTGTGATATTTTTAGAGGTCCAACTTTATTGTTGTCAGAATCGTCTTCAGCTGACCAAAGGGGGAAAGTGGGAAAACGGAATAAACCTTGAGAAACATGCGAAGGTCCATCGATATCTGAGCCAAAATTCAAACCAAGAATCAGACGGCTGTAAGCCAACGTCAAAATGCTGCTGTCAACAATGATTCGGCAGAATATGCACCTGTGGGAACATTTTTCAAGAGCAGTTCATTGGATGAAAACGTTCTTGTTTGTTTCTTCATTTTTCGAAAAATCCTAAACACTTTCTTTTTTTATGTTCTCGGGCTGTCATAAATTAATGTCTTAGGGATTGATTATCCTAATAATAAATGTCTGACAGGAATATGTTACACACAACTTGATATCTGCTTCGCCATGAAGACGTGCTATGGAGCAAGCTACGCTAAGCTAACTTCGCTTGAGAAACCTGACCTGGCACGAGACAAGTTCAACCATGCACAACGATTTAGAGCAAGATCATGACTTGCTCACCATAAATTAGAAATCGCACAATCTGAGACGGGGTTTTAGCCTGGATTCCATTCCCTAAATAAGTAAAAAAAGACAAAACATCATACTTTTCACCGATCATGTTGCTACAACTGCGGTCAGGCCAGCCTCCGCTCGTAAAATTGAAGTCAAGCCAACCGCCACAGCAATTGTTCATACTCTGCATTACGGTAATTTGTTATTTGTGAGCAGCATTGGCCACTTTTAAAATGAAAGCTACCCAACAATTGCATGCACATCAGTGGTTTGGATTTAAAATATTGTTATAAAATATTTTTAGTTGGGACTCAGTGACATCCCATACAATAGTAGATATAGCTGTTGCTCAACATGATCAATGGATGATTTAAGGACTTTCAAGCCAACAATTGGCTGTCATATAATTCGTCATGTTTAAGTCTTTGTTTCCCAGATGTTCTCACATTTTGTTCCGTTTTTCTCTTGCTTTGTTTTTCTCTGCCTTGTTTCATGTAAATAGTAGTTTTTGGTTTGTAAAGTTATTCACGCTTTGTATCATACATGTTTTGGTCCTTGTGTCCTTTTGAGACAAGCTGTTGAGACAAGCTGTTTCCGTTTATATTTTACTTATATTATATTTTCATACATTATATTATATTTTTAGCATGACTTAGATTTGTTCTTGGTTTTACTGTTTGGTGCTTTCTACCGCCTTTATTACCGATTTGTCTTACTGTTTATTGTGCATGTTAAATTGCTCCATGTACAGCACTTTGTATGCAGCGATGACTGTTTGAAAGTGCGCTATAAATACTGTTGACTTGACTTGACTTGGCTTATGCAAGTTCCATCCATCCATCATCTACCGCTTATCCGGGGCCAGGTCGCGGGGGCAACAGCTTTAGCAGGGAAGTCCAGACTTCCCTCTCCCTAGCTACTTCTTCCAGCTCTCCCCGGGGGATCCCGAGACGTTCCCAGGCCAGCTGGGTGACATAGTCTCTCCAGCGTGTCCTGGGTCTTCCTCGAGGTCTCCTCCCGGTGGGACATGCCCGGAACACCTCACCAGGGAGGCGCTCAGGAGGCATCCGAATCAGATGCCCAAGCCACCTCATCTGGCTCCTCTCGATGTGGAGGAGAAGCGGCTCAACTCTGAGCCGCTCCCGGATGACCGAGCTTCTCACCTTATCTCTAAGGTGAAAACTCATTTCGGCCGCTTGTATCCGGGATCTCGTTCTTTCGGTCATGACCCATAGCTCGTGACCATAGATGAGGGTTGGGACGTAGATCGACCGGTAAATTGAGAGCTTCGCCCTTTGGCTCAGCTCCTTCTTCACCACAACAGACCGATACAATGTCCGCATCACAGCAGACGCTGCACCGATCCGCCTGTCGATCTCCCGCTCCCTCCTGCCCCCACTCGTGAACAAGACCCCAAGATACTTAAACTCCTCCACTTGGGGCAAGATCTCCTCCCTGACCCGGAGGGGGCTCTCCACCCTTTTCCGACTGAGGACCATGGTTTCAGATTTGGAGGTGCTGATTTTCATCCCAAGCGCTTCACACTCGGCTGCGAAACGCTCCAGTGAGAGTTGGAGAGCACCGTCTGAGGGAGCCAACCACCACATCATCTGCAAAAAGCAGGGATGCAATACTGAGGCCCCCAAGTCGGACCCCCTCAATGCTTCGGCTGCGCCTAGAAATTCTGTCCATAAAAGTTATGAACAGAATCGGCGACAAAGGGCAGCCTTGGCCGAGTTCTACCCCCACTGGAAACGATTCCGACTTACTGCCGGCAATGCGAACCAAACTCTGACATCGGTGGTATAGTGACCGAACAGCCCGTATCAGGGGGTTCGGTACCCCATACCCACGAAGCACCCCCCACAGAACTCCCCGAGGGACACGGTCAAACGCCTTCTCCAAGTCCACAAAACACATGTAGACTGGTTGGGCGAATTCCCACATACCCTCAAGGACTCTGCTAAGGGCGTAGAGCTGGTCCACTGTTCCACGGCCGGGACGAAAACCACACTGCTCCTCCTCAATCTTAGGCTCGACTTCCCGACGGACCCTCCTCTCCAGCACCCCTGAATAGACCTTACCAGGGAGGCTGAGGAGTGTGATCCCTCTGTAGTTAGAACACACCCTCCGGTGCCCCTTTTTAAAAAGAGGGACTACCACCCCGGTCTGCCAATCCAGAGGCACTCTCCCGGTTGACCACGCGATGTTGCAGAGGCGTGTCAACCAGGAACAGCCCCACAACATCCAGAGCCTTGAGGAACTCCGGGCGGATCTCATCCACCCCTGGGGCCTTGCGACCGAGGAGCTTGTTAACCACATTGGTGACTTCAACCACAGAGATAGGAGAGCCCACCTCAGAGTCCCCAGGCTCTGCTTCCTCTAAGTAAGGCGTGTTGGTGGAGTTGAGGAGGTCTTCGAATTACTCTGCCCACCGGTTCACAACGTCCCGAGTCGAAGTCAGCAGCGCCCCATCCCCACTGTACACAGTGTTAGTGGTGCACTGCTTCCCCCTCCTGAGACGTCGGATGGTGGACCAGAATTTCCTCGAAGCCATCCGGAAGTCGGCTTCCATGGCCTCACCGAACTCTTCCCACGCTCTGGTTTTTGCCTCGGAGACCACCGAAGCTGCGTTCCGCTTGGCCAGTCGATACCTGTCAGCTGCCTCTGGGGTCCCACACGCCACGACAGGCACCAACCACCTTACGGCCACAACTCAGATTGGCCGCCTCAACAATGGAGGCACGGAACATGGTCCACTCGGGCTCAATGTCCCCCGCCTCCCCCGGAACATGGGAAAAGCTCTGTCGAAGGTGGGAGTTTAAGCTCCTTCTGACAGGGGATTCCGCCAGACGATCCCAACAAACCCTCACAATACGTTTGGGTCTGCCAGGACGGACCGGCATCTTCCCCCACCATCAGAGCCTACTCACCACCAGGCGGTGATCAGTTGACAGCTCCGTCCCTCTCTTCACCCGAGTGTCCAGAACATGCGGCCGCAAATCCGATGATACAACTACAAAGTACAGGCACTGAGCCCTGGGGCAATGAGTATGCCCACACCTGCTCTGCGCCTTTCACCGTGAGCAACTCCAGAGTGGAAGAGAGTCCAACCCCTCTCGAGAGAACTGGTACCAGAACCCAGGCTGTGTGTGGAGGCAAGTCCGACTATATCCAGTCGGAATTTCTCTGCCTCACACACCAGCTCAGGCTCCTTCCCTGCCAGAGAGGTGACATTCCATGTCCCAAGAGCTAGCTTCTGCAGCCGAGGATCGGACCGCCAGGGTCCCCGCCTTTGGCTGCCGCCCAGCTCACATTGCACCCGACCCCTTTGGCCCCTCTCATGGGTGGTGAGCCCATGGGAAGGGGGACCCACGTTGCCTCTTCGGGCTGTGCCCAGCCGGGCCCCATGGGTGTAGGCCCGGCCACCAGGCGCTTGTCAACGAGCCCCACCTCCAGGCCTGACTCCAGAGGGGGGGGCCCCGGTGACCCGCGTCCGGGCAAGGAAACTTAGATCCATTTATTTTAATCTTCATCAGGGGTCTATGAGCCGTGCTTTGTCTGGCCCCTCACCTAGAACCTGTTTGCCATGGGTGACCCTGACAGGGGCATAAAGCCCTAGACAACTTAGCTCCTAGGATCATTGGGACACACAAACCCCTCCACCACGGTAAGGTGACGACTCACGGAGGGGTTATGATGATGATGATATGCAAGTTCTTCTCGTTTTATTCTGGTTTGTCAATCGGTGTCATTACCTGTACGAATCCGCCTGAGTTGCACCACCCTAACTCTGAGATTCTGTTTTAGAAGTGGATGCTTCGGATTTAGTCGTGGGGGCTATGTTGTCCCGGTACTCCCAACTTGGCCAGAGACTTCACCCCTGGGCCTCTTCTCTTGTCGACTCATTCAGGCTGAGACCGACTACGATGTTGGGAGTAGGGAGTTACTTGCAATAGTTCTCGCATTACAGAAATTGAGTCATTGGATCGATGGCACATAGGAACCCTTCACAGCAGTCTTCCTCAACTGGCGGACCGCGATCCACAACCGGACCGCCGACCTCCTCTGTCCGGACCCTCGGCATATTGTATAAAATAAAAAATTATAAAGTGATTTTTACGTTATACGTTTTATATTTTTGGACTATGATCTGCGCATTACCGCGATCGCTTATTAAAATTATCCGTTGTATTATTTGCGTGCACGAACAGATGTATTGCAGTGCGACTGTGTGTATATAATGTTTGACGAACTGGAGACCCTGGCTGCGCAGCGCATGTCGGCGATAACGATGCGCTGATTGGCTCCTCTGAACTTAAGGTGTGCCCATACATAAGCGTCAGCACGCGTCTATCCCAATACACACGCATTCAAAATGGATCATTGTGTCAGGAAACAGACGCATGCGCGACCCCACAGTGTGCTCACAGCTTCAGCCCAGGAGAGCCGCACACAGATAATTAGACAAAACGAATCGCGGGAGGTTTCGATTGTGTGCAGTTCTTCTCCCGTCTACCCGTGGATCTTTGCAGCTGTTTAACAGCAGAACACCGCAGCATGGTAAATGAACATCACAATGGTGTCCTCAAATAATATTTGCATGTCTCAGACATTGCATTCACCTATAGTGGAAGAACAGCACTGCACATTCCTGTGCGCCCTTGTGTCAGTATTTAAAATGGTTCTTAACTCCTCTTCTGATATATTTTTTAACTGATTTCAGGGGGGGAGGTGAAAAGGGAAATTGTATAAATGAAAATGATATTTTTGTTTTCATGTTTAGTATTTATTTTGGTAAAATTAGTATTTTGTTTTGTTTTTGTTAAATTAAGGGGGGAAAAAGACAACTACTGTTAAAGTAACAAAGTTAAAGTAAATATGTCTTATTTCCCTAAAAGGGTTATTTCTATTATTAAGCAGGCACAACTTAACAAAATAAAAGAGTTCCTGTGGCTCAACACAATACCTCTCATTATTTGCTGGCAAAGTGAATCATTGTTATTTTCATGCACCCCATTATTGGTTGGTTGTGAGGAGTGTTGATTTGTATAAGCTTGGCTTTACCATACTAAATGGGCATATAGCCCTGCTCCCCATGGCCGCCGTGCATGGGATCGGACCTTGATCTTATTAAAAAAAAAAGTGGACCTACAGCATTTCTAGTTGCTTTACAATGTACATTGATCATAAGAACGCAGCATACATTTGCTGTGCTAAGAGACATAACCTGATACACTTCTCCATTAACTTACCGCAAAGGTTCCAAGAATACCAAACCTAAAGCCTCATATAGAATTTACGACGCTAATGAGAAGGCCATTCTGGACAACTTCCTGCCAGACCACAAAGAAATGCTGCCAACTTTTGATTGGCCATACGAATAGCCTGAAAATGCGCATTTTTAAAATAGCCATTCTAGCCTTGTACAACAACAGGATATTCTGAATGAGTCCGCAACCCTTGGGCCGCGAACCGGGACCGGTACATGAGTCATTTGGTACCGGGCTGCACAGAAAGAATAAATAACTTCCATTACTTCCATTTTGTTCATTTGAAATCTGAAAGTTTTTTTATTTTGAAAAATTACCAGATTATCTGTTTCATCCGTCATTATGTCACTCTTGACGCAGGTCAAGGTGCGCTTCTCGATCACGTGATTGGTTACTGCTAAAATGAAACCGAGTAGCGAGCAAAATGAGTAAAAAACAAACGTCTCTGAAAAGTGTGTTTGGGAGAGGAAAAGGCTCAGCCATGAGACAGAAGAAGAGGCTATGACTTTCAAGAAAAAGAATGCTCCATTTAAAAGACAGTATCAGAAGTCCTACTTGAAATATGGTTTTATCTCAACGGGAGATTTCTGCGCACCAAGTCCACTCTGCATAATATGCAGCGATGGCGAGTCGTATTTGTCATGCACTTTGTATTTGTGGTGTATCTTATTTTGAAGGCACGTTTAAATGTTACCATAGCAACCAGAGAGCGTTGCGGCCAGATTGGACGTTCCTCATGTCATGATTCATTTTTATGGTGATGTTTAGAAAATACCACAGTTTTCATGTAGGTCGTATCATATTATTTTGTTGTATTTATCCAGCCTTAAAGGCCGGTCCCTGAAAATATTGTCTGACATTAAACCGGTCCGTGGGCAAAAAAGGTTGGGGGCCGCTGAGATAAAAGACATCAGATTTTTCTCTGCCACTAGAGGGGGTCTGTGGTTGTGGATTTTATGAGTTATTTATGTTCACATATGTTTGAACGTGTACTAACTCTAACCTAAGTAACTGAAAGACTCATGCCGCCCCTTCCTGCCCTCATAATTCCATACTAGGTGCTGCTGTAGCACAAACACGAGATGAGGAATTGTAGTGAAACAGAATGGTTACTTGTGAATGTTCTCATGCTCTTAAACTGACATAAATTAATCAATAGGCCAAAAGTAGGCTCGACAGATTTCTGACAGGGCTATAACACGCCCGAGCATCGGTGTAGCACCAGGCATGTTTAAAAAATATGTCCTTTAATTATTCTGCTCCAATATCATTATATCAGAGGCATAAAAACACATCAACAATACTGTTGTCTATCGTGATAGTTATTGAGAATATATATCATCCTAAAAAAAATGAGTATAAGCGCCCTGGATTGACAGAATTCATTAAAATACTTACTCGTACCCGCTGCACTTCCATGAAGACAGCTCTTTGGAAGGACTTCTCCCAGACAGCCAGGTCAGAGGCCAGCTCTGCTCTGAAGGTGTGGCTCTGCCCATGGCCGATGAGAATGCTGAAGCACAGAGACTCATTGTCCTGCTGCTCAAGTGAATGCTCAAGACCCAAGTAGAGTCTTGCCTGTAGCCAGCAATCCTCTGTCATCCACAGCTGGAAAGACAAACATCAAACTTTTGGCTGAGTGTATTATTTGAACCACTGCTCAGAACACAATGGAGGCTTGTAAGTTGAACAGTATGCTGATTTACCATCATTTTTCTTTTAGAAAACTAGGTCATCTAAAGTCAAACAAATCGAGACCACCAACAGCCAGTGTGTACTGCATTGCAAGAAAATTTAGTTCAGTGATTATCTAAAACACGGGTGTCAAACTCAAGGCCCGCCACATCATTTTATGTGGCCTGCAAAATCAAATCAAACATGTCAACTTCTATGATGCTTGCTAAAATCTGCACTGAGATTTCAACTTCTCATATGGAATAAATAAGCGAGATATTGTACGCATTTTCTTGTTAACACTAATCTTATTACACTAATTCAGTGGTTCTTAACCTAAGTTCGATCGAACCCTTGGGGTTCGGTGAATCAGTCTCAGGGGTTCGATAGAGCCTCTGCCATGGAGGATAAAACACACCGACTCAACGTGTCGATTACACGCCCGCTCAACTACCACTGGCTGGTTAATTTTGTGCACAATTAAAAACATGTATACTTTATACATAAACTAATTCTGTTTACTTTTTTTCTGATTTTCATAAATTAGTTTTATTATGTCTTGAATTAGTAAAAAAATCATAAATGATTTTTTCAGTAATGAAGGGTTCAGTGAATGTGCACATGAACTGGTTGGGTTTGGTACCTCCAACAAGGTTAAGAACCTACACTACACTACACTAATTTAACAAGCGTTCAATGAACCATTATTCTTGACTTCTCTATATGTTTTCACAGTCATAATGGCCTTCCAGTCATAATGGCCCTCCAAGGCCACTACGTTGTGGCCTGTGAGTTTGACAACCCTGATCTAAAACATTAATTCCACAAGTTTGTTTTTCATTTCTTTGGTTTTATGGTGTCTTTTTATCCCCCCCCCCTCCCCCATCCCAATCGTTTTGAAGAAATTGATACAAAATGGAATGTAGCTGTATGTTGAAAAATTAAATTACTTTGGTCTAAAGGTATTGTAGAATTATTTTGTCATATTACAATGAAACTCCACTAGAACGAAAAATACCCCATAATGTGAAAAAAATCTTCATGCATGAACACCATTCCCATTCTCCTGCCCACAATACGACGGTAAAGAAACTGTTGTGTATATGAAATCATTTTATCCACTCCTGCCTCGCAAAGACATTCACTACAACAAAGTCTAATCCAACAGCGACCTCTACTGCTTTGTTCGGAAACGGCAACAGCAACCACCACACTGGTTTACATAGTGAACGATGTTTATTTCGGTCACAGCTGCGAGTTTCCTGAATGCAACATACTCATAGCTGCTCTGACATTGGCTTACCGAGCATCATCTTGGCCTCCGATTGTCCAAAAGGGAGCTCGCTGTCTATGAGTGTAGATACTGTAGCTAGATCCGTGGAAGATAGAGTGGAATGTGTCCGATTAGCTGCTCAGAGTAAATTGCTTATGGCTCGACGGACATTCAAATAAACGAACATTTCCTCGAATGCTTTACTTGTTATCATGCTAAAAACATTACGCTAACTAGAGAGCTAAGAAGGCGAGTTCCATTGCGCTAACTATGGCCATCGAGGACTACGAAGCGTCCCGTGGTTGGCTTAAAAGTTCATTGCATGACATCAGAGTAGCAACGCTGTCTTGGGTGGCGATCGAGGGGGGGTCGAGTTAGAGACGGTGATGGTGGAAAGAAAAGCCCCCGGATCCAGGAAGTATTATTGTTAGATTCAGACGCTGCATGAACGTTGCATTGATAAAATGGCTACAAAACGGACCTTTTGATGTCAAGCAGCTAAGACAAGAAGAGCTCTGATGCTGGAAGAGAGGGTAAAAGTGATCAAAATGACGGAGGAAGCAAAATAAAAGACATTATCCAAGAAATTGATGTAAGTGAAAGTGAATGCTGATTGTAAATTTTGAAATTTCTTTCCCTTTTTTTCTTTCTACACTGACAATATGAAGTGTCAAATAAGTGTGTGCTCATACTTATGCACTATTGGAATAAAAATAGAGTACACATACGTTTGTGTGTATGTGTGTGTTTGTGTGTGCTTACATTTGAGATCAAATTTGCTACAGTGAAAACCCCCCTGTTGTGAAAAATGCCTTGCTGCAAACATGATTTCGTTGTAGAGGAGTTTCACTGTAGTATTGTAAGTCTGGAGAATTAAAACACCTCTGTTGCCTTCAAAACACACAAAAAAAACAAAAAACATGGGCAATCAAGACAATTTCGTTTAATGCCCCGACCAGATTTTCAACAAAAACACCAGGCATACCTTGTGAACCTTGAAAAGCACCTCATAGAGGTTATATATTGTTTCTGCTTGACCCCATTCAGCAGTGCTGAGCTGAGAAAAAAAATACGACTGCGTGAGAAGATAAGAACATATGAACAGAAGTGTTTTTTAGCGTGTTCTATTTCTTAAATAAAGTCATCAATATCAATTACGGTAAAATCGGAACATACTAATATAGGTTTTGATTTGTATGGGTTGACATTATTTATGGTTAAAAAAAACAACAGAAAAACTGTATGAAAGAAGACTAAATTATCTATCAATTATTACTTTTTTTCAACTTTAAAGTGACTAATCACATTATAATATAATAAGAATCCAAACCTTTTCAACTTGAAATGAACTTTTAACTATCCATTGACATGGTCGTGACTTAACCCTCGCAGTGAAAAAGAAGGTCATCCGCTTTCAAGCCGAGCTCTTTCGAATACACTGATATACTTAATAATGCTCGTGATTTTATTTAACCTTTGCACATGGGTAAATGTTTCTTGTAACGGAAATGTTTCTGGCAGGCCATTAATACTGAAGAGAGCAAGAGATTACATCCTATCTTTACAATAACTGGCTGCCAGTCAGGAATGATTCCATCTGTTTATCTATTATTTATGCAGCTTATCCTGATCAGGGTCCTTTTGGTTTTTTTAAAATCAATTTTCAACACTGTTTTTCCTGAACAGGGTCGTGCAAGAGTGCTGGAGCCCATCCCAGCAGACATCGGGTGTGAGGCAGACCACACCCTGAATAGGTCGCCAGTCAGTCGCATGGCACATGTCGAGACAAACAACGAATCATACCCACATCCACACCGTCACTGAAAGGGAACCCACACACAAGTCTGGCAAATGTACCACTACACCATCAGTGACTAATTTTTATTATATTGTATGTTATAAAATAGTTAAATATTTAGGTACATATTGTGAAACATATCCTGTAGTTTTATTGCAAAATATGAAGAATGATGACTGATAATGATGAACTACTGATGCTTTTATAGACAAAATATGACCAACAAATTAATCCGACGGCCCTATATTTGTGTGTAGTGCAAGGCACAGTCTAACTATGCGCATGAGGGGATTTTTCTTTTTTTTAGTATTTTACGAGGCTGGCACAGGTCGGAACAGTCGTTTGCGCTATTGTGGGCGTGAACAGAGCTCACTTACTTACTGGCCAAAGAAAGTAGCTCCACTCATTCCCTTTAAATTCAAAGCAGGATTGGCGTGCACAGTCTTTAACATTGCGGAAGCAGAAATAGACCTGTTGGACATCATAGTGTGCAAAGTATTTTCATAATTAACGGCAAGCTGACCTCCACTTGTTGATTATGTAAAATTGGGCAATCACAGCCTTCCATACCGATCGTTTGAAACCGGGTGTGACCCTGTTCCCGCGGATGTTTTAATAAATATAAGAAGAGCTGATGAAAACCGTAATGCGCTCAATGAATTGATTTTTAAAGTATTCAGAGACTTGGATGCAAGCCCTTGTCATATTTATGAATGAAATACAATCACATCAGCAGAGCTCCAAATATGTCTGCCTGAGCCTTGATGAAATTACATTCCACCCTCTGCGCCACAACTTAGACCCGCTTCGAGCTTGTCGAAAGTCTAGTTGACTTTCTGTCTCCAAATTGTCAGTTGTGCCGGGGACATGTATTCGAAAACTGCCTCAGTCAGCGCTATCGTCCAAGTTCCCAATAACGGTAAACTATACTTGCCCAGCCACCAAAATTGGTGCCATGAAAGTAAAGTGAAGAATCAATAATTTGTAGAATACTTGTGGCTGAAGGCGGCCTGGATATCTCGTCAGCAACTCAATTCAACTGTATTTATAGAGCACTGTAAAACAGCCATTGCTGCATACAAAGTGCTGTAAATGGAGCAACTAACACATACAACAGTAAAGCAACAAATCAATAACAAAAGACGGTAGAAAGCACCAAACAGCAAAACCAAGGTCAATTCTGAGTCATGCTGAGTCAAATGCCAAGAATACAAGTGAGTTTTTTGAGGTGGGTTTTAAAGATGGGCAGTGAGGGGGCTTGCCGAATGTTCAGTGGGAGGTCATTTCAGAGAGAGGGACCAGCAACAGAAAATGCTTGCTCCCCTCTGAGCCTCTGTTTAGTTCTTGGTACTTCTAATCACGTCTGGTCCCCAGACCTGAACTAGTTTGAGCATACATGCATTTTGGGTCCAGCCAATATTGTACACACATTCCCACCAGTCAAGCAATACAGTGGGGTCACTCACAGATGATGAAGCAGCAATAGAACATCATCACACTTCTTTCGTTAATTTTTTCTGTTTTTAAAGCCATATTCCCACCAAGTGACACAGTTCAATTTGGATTCAGCACAGTTAACATCGACCCGGATTGTTTTTCTGCCGTAGGGAATCAGGCATACGATACGGTACTATTGCAACTACTACCCAAGCAAGTGGGTCATGAAAAGTGTCAGGGGACAACGTTGGGACTTTTTGTGATATTATTGGAGAAGTTTTGAAAATGGAAGTGAAAAACAAATGCATATTTATGAATACACAACCATGCACTTCAGTTCTATTCATAGTTAATTAAGGGTTTATTGAAAAAAAAAAATATATATATATATATATATATATATATATATATTTATATATATATAGATTACCGGTGGACTTTTGAAGATATGAAAATACTGTCCTCTCAGTGCCAGGAACTTGAACGTTGCAGCCTTGCGCTCTGCTCTTTCACAAGCCCAGCCCATGTGAACAATCTGTAGATGAAGAGGATAACAACAGTGCACTTATTTACTCAAACTCAGATATTTGAGACGAGGCCTTTATTTATACATTTGATTTTGTAAAGGATATACAGCTGTTGATTGGTTGATGGACAATTATTAATTCTATGTTACATATACTGAATGGAATGTGTAACTGACTCAACATTTTCTATTTTAGTGTTCATTTTTCTTGGTTACTGCCAATAATCTAGCAGTGTTTGTGGTACAGATCCTAAATTAATGAAACTTTAACAATTGCTAAACCTGACCAGTTTTGGTTGCTACACGCTTTATTTATTTATAAGTGAGTTGTTTCTTTTCAACTGATTGTCATAAAGCGTTGTTGAACTCTGCCTTTGTGTGCTTCTTGGGGAATTAAAAAAAAATGGGCAAAAACAAAAACTGTGAAAGGATCAAAAGCTATTTACTTTTGTTGTTACACGCAAGCTTGCTGCTGTGATGTGACATTTTGAGGATCCCATCTACACACCTGCTGTTGAAACAAAAAGTAGATTGTATTTTCCGCACTATGAGGCGCACTTAAAAGCATTCAATTTTCCCAAAAGCCGAAAGCACGCTTTATAACCAGTGCGCCTTATATATGGTGTCATAATCTCTTTATATTCCCCATTGAGTTGTTTTCCTGTTTGTGTTCCTTTGCCATCTAGTGGTGATTATTAGCAGTAACCAATTGTTACCTAAAAGGGTTCTGCCCGACACTAATTGGCATGTGCAGTCACCAACACACATTGAAACAGACAACTACTTTGTGAGCTCTGCGCAGCCATAATGTAATGAAGACAATACTAAAAGCAGAGTTTAACTATTGATTAAATGAAAGAAGAAGGAGACAAGCAAGACTTCTAAGGATATTTAGGCCCTTGTGGATGTGAGCCCATGAGGTGTGTGTGCCTTTTTGTTGAATCTATTGTCTTCACAACTTTTGGATTTCATTTATTGTTTGTAATACCATTTATGTGTACATGTTTCATGTCCATGTTTGTGTCCAGTTTTAATGGCTATGTTATAGCTGCAGGGAGTGTGAAGGCTCTTGATAAACAAAGCTGCACAGTATTGTATCGTATTAACTTTAGCATAGTTCCATCTAGTAGATACATAGTGAAACCGCAGCCACTATTGTAGTTTCTATTCTATGCGCCTCATAATGAAGTGCACCCTAATTATGAAAACAGTTTTAAAAAAGCCCATTCATTGAAATTGCGCCTTACAATCCGAAGCGCCTGATAGGCCAGGAAATACGGTAAATCACGATGCATGGAACCAAACATAACACAATACACGATGGTGTAAATAGCAAAGATAATAAAGTGTCGCTAAATGTATTTTGGATGCTCATTTACAGTAAAAAAAAAGGCTACTTTTTTATTAGCACAGCAAGTTTTAGTCAGATTTTCAATTTTGACTCATAGAAGGTTGAACAATATGAACTTTACCCAGCATTGTAATATATAGCTACAACTAGTAGTGTTCTCAAAGAGAGAGCAAGCTTGTGCCTGTTCATCATCCAATGTGAGTCAAACAATTGTGCTGTCCATTTGTGGTCGGGCTGTGATTGCATACCTGATCATCTGAAGAGCTATATTTGTTTGCCAGCTTAATCTGTGAAAAAAATAGAACGATCATTTGTAACACACAGAGAGACTTTTGAAATGTGCATTAAGCTACAATGAGCATTACACATTGAACTTCAACATATTCTGTTTAAATCTGTGAGTGGAGCTCACATGGTACATAACAGATGGGCAACCTGCAATAAACCATTAATGAATGCTGTCAGCTCTTCCTGGTGATATATAATGCCCTCCTCTTGGCTTTTCTGCTTATGTTTGAATAATGTCTATTTCCCAGATTGTAGCCTCTTAAAGGTTAGAAGAAACGCCTCAACAGGAAAATATTGTCTCTTGTTACAAAAGAAATTTAAAGATACGAAAGATAAAAATACAGCATGAGCTGCTACTCCAGCTCCATTACCTGAACGCAACATAGAGCTCCTCTGCCATTGGCTATTATCCGAGCATCATCCTGACATCACATTGCCTAGGAGGGACCTCTCCCAAATGTGTCTATCTGTGTCGATAGATGTGTCTATGCAGCGTCCTTGCCATTCGCCCCTCGGGCCATGAGGCATTCCTTTTACTTAAATGTGAATCACACAGAAAAAGTGTTCACCAGTCGGGCGATTGCTCACTATGCTGATGTTTGCTTTCAACATTTTCAAAAAGCAGTTCAACATTGTTAAAAGCAGACAAAAGCAAACGTCCTTGGATGAGTTTTTGACAAAACGCTAGGCAAAAACCGCTTCTGAGAGAGAACATGAACTAAAGAGGGCAAACAATGAGGATGCAGTTCAAAGTAAATTTAATATCATTTTTATTCTTTACTCTATTCTTTGTTTTTTACATTTTTCACAACTAATAATAATAATAATAATACATTTTATTTATAAGCGCCTTTCAAAACACTCAAGGACTGTCACGTTGAGCCCGAGGCGATGAGGAATCGCCTCGTGCACAACAGAAAAAAAGAGGTGGATCCCCGGAGAAGCAGACAACGAAAAGATCTTGTGAGAACCAAGGGGTTTTTAATAAAGAACAAAAGGAGCCCGAACAGGGAAAACGGTAACAGAAAACGCTGGTCAAATAAGGACCAGGAAAAAATAAGGAAGACAACTGAAAACGCTCGCGAAACGATAAAGGGCGAGGAACAACCGAGATAACAATCTGATCACTATAAGAAGTACGCGAATGATTGAGGCCGTAAGGCAATAGGGCAGCGAGAAATAGTCGAACGACGAGAATAGCAAATCGAGAGCAATGGCACGGTAAGGAATTCTCCGGCAGTGAGATGACTGCCGGAGTCGCCTAATAAAGGCACGTAATCAGCCCGAAATAACGGGCAGGTGTGCCGAACAGGCGGTGGGAGAACCCGCCACCTGCTGGCGAGCACGCGACGTGACAGTTGCCCCCCCCTCAATGGACGCCTCCCGGCGGACTACCCGGTTTGGACGGATGAGCAGTGTGGAAGTCGCGCAGAAGGGACGGGTCAAGGATCCAGGAGCGAGGCACCCATTGCCGCTCCTCCGGCCCGTAGCCCTCCCAATCGACCAGGTACTGGAAGCCCTTGCCCCTGCGCCGAGAGTCCAGGATGGCACGGACCGTGTACACCGGGTCCCCGTCGACCACCCGCGGGGGCGGCGGCGGAGCGGGAGGGGGCGCCAAGGCGCTGGAAGACACAGGCTTGAGCAGGGAGACGTGGAACACGGGGTGGACCTTCATGGAGGCCGGCAGCCGGAGCCTGACCGCGACGGGGCTGATGACGGCCTCGACCTCGAACGGGCCAGCGAACCGGGGCCCCAGTTTGGCAGACGAGCCGGCCAGGCGAAGATCCCTCGCAGCCAGCCACACCTTTTCTCCCACCGCATATGAGGGCGCCGGGCGCCGACGACGATCAGCGATCCGCCGGTTCCGGGACGCAGTGCGGGACAACGCAGCCCGGGCCTCCCTCCACACGTGATGGGCCCGCTTAAGGTGGTGCTGCACGGAGGGGACCTCCACCTGCCCCTCCTGGGACGGGAACAGCGGTGGCTGGTAACCGTAGGCCGTCATGAACGGCGATCTGCCTGTAGCGGAGGAAACGAGAGTGTTGTGGGCATATTCCACCCAGGGCAGGTGGTCAGCCCAGGATGCCGGACGGTGGAGACAAACACAGCGGAGGGCTGCCCCCAGATCCTGGTTGGCGCGCTCAGCCTGTCCATTGGACTGAGGGTGGTACCCCGAGGTCAGGCTGGCCGTAGCTCCGAGGGACCGGCAGAACCGCTTCCAGACGCGGGACACAAACTGGGGCCCCCGATCTGACACGATGTCCGCCGGAATGCCGTGGAGACGGAAGACGTGCTGGATGAGGAGGTTGGCGGTCTCCAGCGCCGACGGCAACCTGGACAAGGGCACAAAGTGAGCGGCCTTGGAGAAGCGGTCCACGATCGTGAGCACGACCGTCCGGCCCCGGGAAGGCGGCAGGCCCGTGACGAAGTCCACAGCGATGTGAGACCACGGGCGAGGAGGAATGGGCAGCGGCTGGAGCAGTCCCGCCGGAGGCTGATGCGACGACTTGCCGCAGGCGCAGGAGGTGCAGGCCTTGACGAACTCCGTCGTGTCGCGGCGGAGCTCCGGCCACCAGAAACGCTGGGCGACAAGCTGCACAGTCCGGTTCACCCCGGGATGACACGCCACCTTGGATGCGTGTCCCCACTGCAGGACCTCCGAACGGAGGGCAGGAGGCACGAACAGCTTCCCTGCTGGGCACCCTGCCGGCACCTGCACCCCCACCAGGGCGGACAGGATCCGCTGCTCAATCTCCCACTGGACGGCCCCCACTATGCACTGGGTCGGGAGGATGGTCTCCGGGGAACGGTCCCTCCCCGCAGGTTCGTGGAGCCGGGAAAGGGCGTCAGGCTTAGTGTTCTTGGAACCGGGGGAGTAGGTGAGAACGAAGTCGAACCTGGTGAGGAAGAGGGCCCACCGGGCCTGACGGGCGTTAAGTCTCTTCGCGGAGCGGAGATAGGCGAGGTTCTTATGGTCCGTGTATACGGTAAACGGTTCCTTAGCCCCCTCGAGCCAGTGCCGCCACTCCTGTAATGCGGTGACCACAGCCAACAGTTCCCGGTTGCCCACGTCGTAGTTCGACTCGGCGGCACTGAGTCGACGGGAGAAGAAGGCGCAGGGGTGCAGCTTCTGGTCGACTGGGGAGCGTTGGGACAGCACCGCACCCACCCCTGAATCCGAGGCGTCCACCTCTACGACGAAAGGGCGGTCAGGGTCAGGATGTTGCAGAACCGGGGGACTAGTGAACGCCGCCTTAAGACGAGCGAACGCCGCATCCGCGGCAGGGTCCCACTTAAAAGGGATCTTGGTTGAAGTAAGGCGGGTTAGTGGAAGCGCCATCTGGCTGTAACCACGGATGAAACGCCTATAGAAGTTGGCGAACCCCAAGAAGCGCTGCAGTTCCTTACGGTTGGACGGGACCGGCCATTCAGTGACCGCACGCGTCTTAATGGGGTCCGCCCGTAGCTTGCCCTGTTCTATAATGAACCCCAGGAAGGAGATGACGGGAACATGGAACTCACACTTTTCTGCCTTGACGAAGAGCCGGTTCTCGAGCAAACGTTGTAGCACCAGCCGAACATGTTGCCGGTGCTCATGCAGAGAACGAGAAAAAATTAAAATGTCGTCAAGATAAACGAAACAGAAGATGTCGATCATGTCCCGGAGCACGTCGTTAATGAGGTTCTGGAAGACGGCAGGCGCGTTTGTGAGGCCAAAAGGCATGACGAGGTATTCGAAATGGCCCAGGGGGGTCTTAAACGCGGTTTTCCACTCGTCGCCCTCTCGGATGCGAACCAGGTGGTAAGCGCTGCGTAAGTCTAATTTTGTGAATATTGTGGCTGATTGTAATGGAGCGAAGGCGGAGTCCAACAAGGGTAGCGGGTATCTATTTTTAATTGTAATTTCATTTAATCCACGATAGTCCACGCAGGGCCGTAGGGATTTATCCTTCTTCCCCACGAAGAAAAAACCCGCCCCTAACGGTGAGCGCGAAGGTCTGATGAGACCTGCAGCGAGCGAGCTGTTTATATACTCCGTTAACGCCTCACGCTCGGGATGGGATACCTGATACAGACGCGAGGTTGGCAACGGAGCGCCCGCCTGCAGGTCTATCGCGCAATCGTAGGGGCGGTGTGGGGGCAAGGAGCGCGCGCGATCCTCGCTAAAGACCTCCCTAAGGTCCCGATAGCACTCCGGCACTCCGTCAAGGCAGATCTCCTCGGGGGGCGTGACGCGTTCGTGCCTCCCGACGGCTGACTGCAGGCAGTGCTGGTAACAATAAGGGCTCCAGCTATCGATAGCGGGGCGCGCCCATGAGATCACCGGGTTATGCGTCTGAAGCCAGGGTAAACCGAGGATGATCGGGGCGTTCCGGGACCGCATAACATAAAAACGGCGATGCTCAATATGATTACCGGATAACGAAAGCTTTAACGGCTCCGTTCGATGCGTTACCACCGCCAGGAGGCGCCCATCTAGATCACGCACCCGCTTCGCCACAACCAACTCCTCTAAAAAGCACCCCAGTTCGGACGCGAGATCAGTGTCCATTAAACAGTCATCTGCTCCCGAATCCACCAGGGCCCGAACCCGTCTTGACCGGGAACCGCCGAATACCTCCGCCTCGAGCTCGAGTCTATTGGGGTGTCCTGGTCGCTTGTCTACTCGCCGAGACTCGGGGGGCGACGCGCGGGGCCGTGACTTACAGTACTCGGGAGGAGCGTGGAAAAACGATCCCGGATGGCTGGTTGCGGCGCGGGGGGATGGTTGGGCGCCGTTTGTTGTAGCATGGTCGCGATGACGGCGCCTTCCTTCCTCCGCACCACCGTCCTTGCCGCCCAGCTGCATCGGCTCGTCCCGGGAGTGATCACCGAACCCACGATGTTCCTCACGGTACGTGGTGCGGCGGGACGGATACCGATCACCCCCACGCTCCCGGCCTCGCTCCCTCAGGCGATTGTCCATAAGGAGGGCGAGGTCGATCAGCTCCTCCAACTCGGTGCTGTGGTCGCGGGTCGCCAGCTCGTCCTTTAGTAATGAGTTCAGGCCACGGCGAAACAGTCCACACAGGGCCCGATCGTCGTACCCGCTCTGCGCGGCCAGGATCCGGAACTCGATGGAGTAGTCAGCGACCGAACGCCTTCCCTGCTGCAGGGCGAGCAGCCGCCCCTCCGCCTCTCTGCCCCGCACGGGATGGTGGAACACCCGACGGAAGGCTGCCACGAAATCAGGATAGGAGGTGCGGAGATTCGGCTTAGCGTCGCTGGTCGCGATTGCCCACGATGCCGCCGGACCTGTCAAGAGACTCATGATATAAGCCACCTTGGCGGCGTCAGTGGCATAGGAGGACGGCTGTTGGTCAAAAACGAGCGAGCAGTTGTGTAAAAAGTGTCCACACTGCCCGTGCTCACCCCCGTAACGAGGGGGATGTGGAAGCGAGGGCTCCCTCGACATAGTAGGGTACGAGGAGGGAGCCTCCGGGATGGTAGGACGAAGCCCGGAAGGTGGTCTTCGTTCCTCCACCCGAATAAGGCGAGGTTCGAGATCATCGAACCAATGAGCCAGCATGGAGACCGCGCCGTTGAGTTCCGTAAGGGCTTGGCTGTGCTGACTCATTTGCCGCTCTTGTCGAGCAAGAGCGGACAAGATCTTTTCGGCGTCTGCGGGATCCATGGTGGCCGGAGAATTCTGTCACGTTGAGACCGAGGCGATGAGGAATCGCCTCGTGCACAACAGAAAAAAAGAGGTGGATCCCCGGAGAAGCAGACAACGAAAAGATCTTGTGAGAACCAAGGGGTTTTTAATAAAGAACAAAAGGAGCCCGAACAGGGAAAACGGTAACAGAAAACGCTGGTCAAATAAGGACCAGGAAAAAATAAGGAAGACAACTGAAAACGCTCGCGAAACGATAAAGGGCGAGGAACAACCGAGATAACAATCTGATCACTATAAGAAGTACGCGAATGATTGAGGCCGTAAGGCAATAGGGCAGCGAGAAATAGTCGAACGACGAGAATAGCAAATCGAGAGCAATGGCACGGTAAGGAATTCTCCGGCAGTGAGATGACTGCCGGAGTCGCCTAATAAAGGCACGTAATCAGCCCGAAATAACGGGCAGGTGTGCCGAACAGGCGGTGGGAGAACCCGCCACCTGCTGGCGAGCACGCGACGTGACAAGGACACCTTACAAACAAAACAAGAACAATAAAAACACAGAATCATAAAATCATAAATAATAAAAGAAGAGATTAAGTAACTAAGTATGCAATTTTAAATAGGTGGGTTTTTAGATGGGATTTGAATGTGGGAAGAGAATCAATATTTCGGATGTTGGGTGGGAGTGAGTCCCAGAGTTTGGAGGCAGAGCGGCTAAAAGCTCTGCACCCCGTCGTGCTGAGACGGGCAGAGGGTACACAGAGGTCGAGGGAGGATGAGGACCTGAGGAAACGAGAGGGAACGGTAATTTGAAAAAGGTCAGACAGATAGGGGGTGGGGGAGCAAGGTTATGGATGGCTTTAAATGTATAGAGGACTATTTTGAAGTTGATTCTCATTTTGACAGGGAGCCAGTGGAGCTGTCAGAGGATGGGGGTGATGTGATGAAAGGAGGGGGTTCTCGTGATGATCCGGGCTGACGAATTCTGGACCAGTTGAAGTTTATGGAGTAATTTGTGATGGACACTGATAAGAAGTGGATTGCAATAATCAATACGGGATGTGACGAGACTGTGGACAAGGATAGCAGTGGTGTGAGGGGTGAAAGAGGGACGGAGACAATTCATATTATGTAGGTGGGGATATGCGGACCGGGTTATGTTATTTTTGTGGAAATGGAAAGACAGTGAGGTATCGAGGATGCATTTTGATGCTTTAGAAAACATTTTTGTCAGAATGTTGGGGGGCTCGGAACGGATTAGGGCACTTACATGGAAAACACGTCTCTACTTGCAAAATTTTCTAGTGAATAAATTTCTTCCAGAACATATTCATTTCGTAAGTCGAGGTACCACTGTATACGTTTTATTCATAATAAATGGTGCAGATGGAGCCAAATTAATCCCTATTGTTTGAAATACTTCATGGTGGAAATGCATCAAAACCAACTTCTACTCACACCACTAAATACATCCTTTCACTTATTTTTTTTTTTCAAGGCTGAGACAGACTTTTCACTTCAACCGTGAGCCAACATTTTAATTCACAAGTAATCTCACAAGTGTTGGCTTTTGAATTTTTAGACCGACTAAAGTCTAGTTGCTCGCACAGTGGGTCTTTCACAAATTGAGAAACAGCACTTATTGAGACAGCAATAAGCTGTCAAGCAAATAAGACAGCTCCTTTGTTTTTTGGATCATTTATTGTCTAATGGGCAAAAGATGCGCTTTATGGGGCAATGTCACTTGATGCATAGCTGATGACCCAATGCACATTCTAAATTTTGAAAAGATGCAATATCGACTGCAGTATTGGTGTGGATCCTGTATGTCTGGATCTTAATTGTCTGATACTACTACTAGCACTTTCGCAGCCTGTCATATACATTATTCTGTTATTCCTATGTGGCAGAGTCATCTGATCCTGAAAGAGACTCAACATGTGATTGTTTCAAGATCTTTACAGACTCTCCCAGTTGCAGTTTACAGTAAACGTAACATCCATCCATCCATCCATTTTCTGATCTGCTTTATCCTCACAAGGGTCACAGAGCCTATCCCAGCCATCTTCAGGTAGAAGGCAATCGCAGGGCACATGCATCCACGCTCACACTCACACCAAGGGACAATTTAGAGTTTTCCATTAACCTGCCATGAATGTTTTTGGAATGTGGGAGGAAACCGGAAACCGGAGTACCCACAGAAAACCCACACAGGCCCGGGGGGAACATGCAAACTCCACACAGGGAGCCGGAATCGAACCCTGCACCTCTGCACTGTGAGGTCGACGCGCTAACCACTGAACCACGGGGCCACGACACCGAACATAAGAGAATTGCAAGTTTGATATTCAAGCAAATATGAAGTCTAAGCTTAATGAAAACATAACATGAGATGTTATAGATGGGCCAACAGACAGCATCGATGTTGCTCTATCCACCTTTTTCCTGAGGACTCCCATGAGGAAACAGTTATGTGCACCACTTCCTGTAAGACACAGGAAGTAGCACTTTGCATTTGTGACAGCATTTTTTGTTTCACAGAGCAATTTATTTGAACCCTTTTCTAAGCGACCACGACTTGGGAACGTGTTGTGCTATTGGTGGTTGCACTAACCAGGAGAAGCTGTTGAATCTATGACTACAAGAGCAATGTTTTGAAATGACACCCCGGATGAGGAGAAATTATGTTGTGACATTCACGACAGTATCCAGCACTTGCCTGTGATGAGGATTGCAGAATAATTACTTTAGGAGTCATACCGGTAATTTGAAAACAAAAAACACCTCGATGTTGTCCACGTGCTCCTTTTCATTTTGTGGACAACACCTCTGAATATATTAGAAGGATCACTGCAATGCTTTGGATTTTATGGACAGCAAGCATTTTTGTCAGTAAACTCTACTGTGGGCGCCTTTGGCAAGGAAATTGGGGTGATCGTTCGAATATACTGCAGTAGGCAGTTGAAGTTGACATAAGTATAGATGTTCACAAATTTAGAGATATTTCGCAATTTTATGACATTGAGCAATGTGAAGCTTGTTTACATTATGTGGTTCCATAGAACACAGTCAACTTGATTCCTGGCCAATTGTAGTGGCTTCACTCATTGTCTTTAAATTCTGCGCAGGTGACGTCCGCCGTCTTCTGAGCAGAAGCTGGAGTCAATGCAGGAGATCAGATCTCCATTCTGTCCATGCACAGAATCTGCCTGGTTGTGATTCGATCAAACCCAGCAAAATTGTCTTACACCACCTGTGCTACAACTTCGACCTGCTTTTAGTTGGTCTAAGGCAGGGGGCGGGAAACCTATGGCTCGAGAGCCAGGTGTGGCTCTTTTGATGATTGCATCTGGCTCGCAGATAAAACAAAATATTCTCGCTTGTTAAATTCATCCATCGATTTTTCACTGCTCATGTCCAGTTCAGGGCTGCAGTTGGCTGCAGGAGCAATTTTCATTGGCTGATATGTTGGTCGTTGCTGGTGAAACAGGTAAACGCCCCCTTTTGAATCAGCCCCCTCATTAGCTCAAAGCGAATAACTTCGACGAATAAGATGGCGAAAAGAAAAAAGATGACGAGTATGGTACACTTCAGGATGAATGGACCAAAGGATTCGCCTTCATGGAGAGAACAGGTTCTGCGGTGTGTCTAATTTGCAATGATAAAATACCATAGATGAAACAGTCGAATGTAAAGCGGTACTTTGGCACGCACCTTGCTACGTTCACATCAAAATACCCTGCGGGACACAGCAGAAGAGAAGTGTGCAAACTACTGAGCAGGCTGTAAGCTAGCCAGCAGCAACTCTGCGTATGGACCCGGCAAGCTGACTATAATTCCGCTAGTTTTGCTGGATCTTTAGCAATCGTGAGGAACGGAAAACCATTCACATTAATGGCGAGTATTATCACAAAATTATTTAAAAGTGACAAAAAGAATGCATTCAGAGGCTTACTATACTGACATTTTGCTGAATTCACTTTTAAAATACTATACAGTTTTTATACATTATTTCTTGATAGATAGATAGATAGATAGATAGATAGATAGATAGATAGATAGATAGATAGATAGATAGATAGATAGATAGTGAAGTGTAATTTGGAATTCCCCCTCCACGGGACATGTTTTTGAACAGCTGGTCCTCATAACCTTTGGTGCCCTCGGCCCCACCACTTCTGGGACCCCCTCCAGGGGTCATGTTTTTGAACAGCTGGTCCTCATAACCTTTGGTCTCCTCCGGCCACACCGGGTCAGATGACATGTTACTTTCTTTGTTTCGGGATTTGCATGAGAGGCGTCCCTCCCCGCATCTCATTATCATATTGTCTCTATATAATCTCATGAATGTGTTTCTTCGGGGCGGCCTGATAAAATCGGAGACTCACAGGAGCCCGAATCGATTCCACTCTGACATCGGTAGAATAAAATCTTTTCCCAATCAGCCGTGGTCCCTGAAGTGCTCATTCGTCGGGAAACAGCCACCGATCACCGAGTGTTTTCTGAAGACCAGCGAAGCAGCAAACACCATATACCACATTTTATAGATAGATAGATAGATAGATAGATAGATAGATAGATAGATAGATAGATAGATAGATAGATAGATAGATAGATAGATAGATAGATAGATAGATAGATAGATAGATAGATAGATAGATAGATAGATAGATAGATAGATAGATAGATAGATAGATAGATAGATCTGAAATACATTTCCAAATATTTTGCTTTCATGGCTCTCTTAGTCAAAAAGGTTCCCGACCCCTGGTCTACTTTCTGTCTGACCTAATTGTCAGCTTCACTGGGGCACTGTAATAGAAAACACCCTTGGTCTGCCACAATTCCCAAACCTAGTAAACTAGACCTGCAATGGAGCAAAAATGAACATGCAACAGTTTTTATACAGAGTGCACGTGTGCCTGTGTCTGAATATAGACTCCTCAGTGTCACAGCTTCAATTATCCTCGCTTACTCTTTCGATAAACCCAGTGAACATTATGGATTAAAACTCTCAGTACCTTAAGACCTCAAGTGCTAAGCCTACAGCCCGACGCTCATCCTATGTTTTTCCTTTGCTATGACTGGCTATATAATAAGCCGCTCTCGCACAACTCTAATTGCCCCACGGGAATAAATCAAGTTTTCTGAATCTGAATCTCTTTCAGGATGCAACAAATTAATAAATTGAAATAAATAGCTCAGTCAAGATTGTCCTGTTGTTTATTTTTGAGTAAATTCCAAGAAGTGGCCTTCTTCATCTTTACACATCTCTGATAAGCAAAGAACATAAAAATGCTCACAGCTTGTGCAGTTTCAAACAGAAGCAGCACACTGTGAGGCGTTTGGGATGCACTGTACACAACCACCACAACTACTGAATCTTAAGCAGCCAAATACGGCCCGTTGGTCTTTTTAATCCGGCCCGCCGAAGGTTGGTACACAATTAAGGTTTGACGACAATGACTGCATTCATTTCATTTGGACTGTAATGACAGGCATTTCAACGCCAGGTGGCATAGTTACTTGAAGTTGCAGAGCATTGGGAGGAAGGGGGAGACGATACGGGAGCCCGCAGTAGCGCCAAGTCAAGCAAATCCCGTTCGGTACGACGGAATAATGTACTCTTAAAGTATGAAAAACTTGCCAAAAAATGCAAAATACTGCTTTTTAAAATAAAGAAATCATATTAATATTATGTCGAATTTAGTTCACCCTTTTGATCCAGCCCTCCATAATATTTTCTGGTTCTCATGTGGCCCTATGCAAAAAATAATTGCCCACCCCTGCTCTTAAGCCTTTCCAAAAGAACATTAGCACACAACAGCAGCAGACATGTCCATCAGAAGTCATCAACAGAAGTAACGCACGAGCCACTGGAGGGAGACTACCGGCTGCTTCAAGATCGAACAAAAAGGTCACTAACACAAAAGATTAGCTCCTTCAACGCCTTCTCACAATTATATCTTGATTAGCCGTTTAGCAATCACATACCCCTGTCACAAGTAGGTATTAATAGATTGCACGTGTCATAAAAAGGCAGCTGCACAATCAGCATGTGAGCACATATGCCGGCGTCCTTACACATCAATGCATCACGCCGGTGTGACAATCAAAGTCAAATAAGAGGAAATCAGCGAGGAGCGCACATGTTGAATGACTACATAGCAGCCATTAATTAAGTACAAGAGTGTCAATTATGTCAGCAAAGGGGCTGAGTTGCCACTGTAACTCAAAGAGTGCTTATCAGTGTCATTAAGGAGTACCACTGTTCCAACCAGGTTTCCACAGTAAATAATGTTGCATTGCTGTCATCTTGAGTGGATTCAGACATACTGTAGGCCAGGGGTGCCCAAACTTTTTTGACTGAAGATCTACTTTTCGATTAACCAGAGACTGATAGAATGATTAGGGTGCAGTGTGCATTAACACAAACCATATATTGGGATAGCGCCCAAAATTTTTTTTTTTGGACTTCCGGGGTGAGAGGACGCTGGCGTGCATGTCGCCGCTTCTCATTCCAAAACGTTTCCAATCTTTACAAAGCACAGATTTTTCTTCTGATTTTTCCTTGCCCTTCTGTTTTTGGACTGTTTGGACTGTGATTGATGTAGCAAATCATAGCTTCACCTGGTCAACCAAACCCAAATCGTAACTTAGTCCATGGGCTAACGCCGCTAGCTTAAACTTACCGGCTGTCACCGCACCGGCATTTCTCCCTCGTCATGGCGCGGCACAACTTCGCCGCCTTTGGGTTATTTCTGATACTCCTGACGTTCTGCCATCATTCAGCGACAGGACTACTCCATTATTCTGTCGCGGATCTTCTCCGGATCCGGAGGATTGCACCGGAGCCTCCACCGCCGGAACTGCACCATCATCCTGACATCGCTCGCCTGCCTCGACGTCGCTACATTCACCGCGGGTCGCGTAGACATGTTGACTACAAAAATGCTGGCTCAATCAACTCGACCTGGTCCACTTCTCGACGTCCTCCCAGGAACCGCGGCCTCAACACCACCGACTATGCAGTAGCCCGCCTGGCTAGGTCGGCTAATGGCACTGCCGCCGTCAAACACGACACCTCCGTTGTCAACTTTGGACTGCTGAACATCCGCTCACTTACGAACAAGGGACACCTCATTCAAGATGTACTCGCCGAACGCAAACTTGACTTCCTCGTTTTAACAGAAACCTGGCAACAAACAAACGAGTTCGCTGCTCTGAATGACTCCACTCCTCCCGGCTTTGTTTACATCTGCCGCCCCCGCGGCAACGGCCGTGGAGGAGGGCTCGCGGTAATCCACCGCGAGAAGTGGAAAGTCTTACCAGTCTCCGTTCCTGCATCAAGCTCTTTTGAATGCATGGTGTTTAAACTCCCTGGACCCACGCCAACCATCATTGCCACAGTTTACCGCCCCCCAAAGCCGCATAGTGATTTCATCAATGAATTTTCCAGTTTAATCACACACTTATCTACTCTCTCGCCAAATTTAATTTTGCTCGGAGATTTCAATATTCACATGGACAACCCTGACCTGCCACTCACAAGAGACTTCACATCCTACCTGGAGAGTCTCGTGATACACTGTCTCACTGACTTCCCCACCCACATCAAAGGCCACACATTGGACTTGGTTTGCTGCTCCGGCCTCTCCCCCTCCAAGCCCACTGCTGATGTTTTTCCTGAAACCGATCATTTTCTCCTCACTTTTAACACCGTACTCCGTCTCTCTAGGATCAAAACCTCCTGCCTCATTTCTTTTCGTAATATCAAAAATATCAACACTGACACCTTCTGCTCCATGATCGACCATTCCCCGCCTCCAGACGCCCTTTCAAACCCGGATGACCTCACCGCCCACTACAACTCCTGCCTCACAAATACTCAATTCTAAATTCTCTCGCCCCCCTGAAGACCAGGACTGCTTCATTCTCTACATCTGCCCCCTGGTTTACACCCGCTCTTCGATCATTGAAATCAAAAAACCGCCAACTTGAGCGACTCTATAAGAAAACTGGTCTCACCATCCATAAGGACATGTACACTACCCATATCACTAAATACAAGGACCAAATTGCACAAACCAAATCCAGCTACTACTCTGGCCTAATCCTCTCCAACGAAGGAAATTCAAGATCTCTCTTCTCCGTCATGAACAAAATCCTCCGGCCACCAAACTCTCTCCCCCGCCACCTGTACTCCACAGCAACCTGCAACTCCATAATGGAACACTTCAACCACAAAATCCTCAAGATCCATCACCAACTCCATCACAACCTGCCTGCCCCCCCCCATCTGAAACGTCTTCTCCTTGTCATTTTTTCTCCAGTTTTGTTCTACCAACGACGGCTGAATTATCCGACCTCATACTCAAATCCAAGCCCACCACTTGCCAGCTTGATCCCCTCCCTTCATCCCTTGTTAAATCCTGCCTTCCTTCTGTGCTTCCTCACATATCTGCTATTATCCACTCCTCAATCTCTTCTGGTATTGTCCCATCACTCCTCAAAACCGCTGCTATTACCCCCACACTGAAAAAACATGGCTCTGACCCCAACAACTTTGATAACCTCCGGCCCATCTCCAACCTTCCATTTATCTCAAAAATCCTTGAAAAAACTGTTGCTGCTCAACTCCACTCCCACCTGTCCCTTCACTCTCTCTATGAACCCTTTCAGTCCGGTTTCCGCCACAGCACAGAGACTGCCCTAATCCGTATTGTAAATGATCTCCTCATAGCATCTGACTCCGGTTTAGTCTCCATCCTCATCCTCTTAGACTTGAGCGCTGCCTTTGACACAATCTCTCACCCTATCCTCCTCAATAGAATCTCCTCCATTGGTCTCTCCCACACTCCCCTCAGTTGGTTCCACTCCTACCTCACTGGCCGCACACAGTTTGTCCAGCTCAAATCATTCACCTCAAAGGACTCCCCAGTCACCACAGGTGTACCACAGGGATCTGTCCTAGGTCCACTTCTCTTCATCATCTACCTCCTGCCTCTTGGCCATATCCTCCGCAAATTTAACATCCACTTTCACTGCTTTGCTGATGACACGCAGCTCTACCTCTCCTGCAAGCCAAACTCAATACTCCCACCCCCCTCCCTCACCTCTTGCCTCTCCGAACTCAAAACATGGTTCACAACAAACTTTCTTAAATTAAATGCTAATAAAACTGAAGTCCTCCTTCTTGGCACCAAATCCACTTTATCCAAAGTAAACAGTTTTTCCTTCAACATTGACAGTTCCCTCGTGTCCCCCTCCCCCCAGGTTAAGAGTCTGGGTGTCATCCTGGATAGTATGCTCACCTTCCATTCACATATCAACACCATCACCCGCACTGCTTATTTCCACCTCCGCAATATTACCAGACTTCGCCCTTCCCTCACCCCCCGCACCACTGCTATCCTTGTCCACAGT
Source organism: Hippocampus zosterae (assembly GCF_025434085.1). Taxonomy (NCBI): domain Eukaryota; kingdom Metazoa; phylum Chordata; class Actinopteri; order Syngnathiformes; family Syngnathidae; genus Hippocampus; species Hippocampus zosterae. The sequence continues at coordinate 20,680,932 of NC_067464.1, read as the reverse complement.
CTTGTCACATCCCGCCTTGATTACTGCAACGCTCTCCTCTTCGGTCTACCTCAAAAGTCCCTTCATAAAATGCAGCTGGTTCAGAACGCCTCTGCTCGTATCATCACAAAAACATCTTCCCACCAGCACATCACCCCCGTACTCCAACAGCTCCACTGGCTCCCTGTTCAACATCGAATCAACTACAAACTGCTTCTATATACATATATGGCCATCCACAACCTGGCCCCTCCTTACCTATCTGACCTTCTCCAGGTGCATATCCCCTCTCGCTCCCTCAGATCCTCGTCCTCCCTCCGCCTGTCAGTGCCCCTGCCCGACTGATCACCATGGGAGCCAGAGCCTTCAGTCACGCTGCTCCAAAGCTCTGGAATAACCTACTTCCGGACCTCCAAAACTGCACACCTCTTTCCACTTTCAAGTCCCGACTAAAAACACACCTGTTCAGGATTGCCTACAACACATAGCTCTTCCATTTCCTATGTTTTTATGATTTTATGTCCTGTTTTTATATAACATCTCGTTTACAAATTTTTACATTGTATTTTCTTATTGTTTGTACAGTGTCCTTGGGTGGCATGAAAGGCACTTTTAAATAAAATGCATCATTATTATTATTATTATTATATTATTAACATGTAGAGATACACCTTTTTTTTTTTCCTCTACCCCCCTCGGATTGATTTGGGATCAGTCCCTGATCTACTGGTCGATCGCGAACGACATAATGGCACCCCTGCAGTGTAGGCCATGTGGGTGGAAACAGTTTGGGGCAGTTGGAAATTCACATTCAGACATAGTCGTATTAAATTATTTATTCAGTCAGCATACAGGAATAGTTTTTCGTGTCGTTTAATTCTTATTTCTATTTCCAAACTGCCTTTCATTTCCAAAATTCTTGAAAAAGTGGTGCACATGCAGTTGAATTTTTTTCTTGGATGAACATAACATCTTGGAGGTCTTCCAGTCAGGTTTCAAGACGATGCATAGCACGGAGTCAGCCCTGTTACGCGTTTCTAATGACATCCTCCTGGCAAATGACTCTGGAGACCACGTGTGTCTGGTTTTATTGGACTTAACTGCAGCATTTGATACAGTGGATCACAGTATTCTGCTGACTCGTTTGCAGCACTTGGTGGGCATTGGCAGCAGTGCTCTTGAGTGGCTTTGGTCCTATCTAGCTGACAGGACCTTTTGTGTCAGCCTTGGCTGCTCTGAGTCACGCACTGCTCCCCTGTCATGTGGTGTTCCACAGGGCTCAATTCTGGGGCCTCTGCTGTTCTCGCTGTATCTGCTCCCATTGGGTTCCATCTTAAGGAAACATGGTATCCCCTTCCACTGCTATGCAGATGACTGCCAGATCTATGTCCCACTGAGCAAGAAAGACGCCTTCTCATTGAGGCCACTCCTATCCTGTCTGGAAGAAATCAAAACCTGGATGGCACAACATTTCTTGAAATTCAATGAAAAGAAGACAGAGGGGATATTGTTCGGTCCCAGTGGCCCTTGTACATTCCATCCTGTAGACTTGGGCCCCTCTCCCTATCTTAAGTCAACAGTCTCAAACTTGGGCCTTAAACTGGACAGTGATTTCAAATCGGCAAATTGGTGCCGTTGTTAAATCCAGCTTCTTTCACCTTAGACAGCTGGCCAAAATAAAACCTCTGCTCTCACATGAACACTTTGAGACAGCAATTCATGCCTTTGTCACATCCCGGCTCAATTACTGCAATGCCCTTTACTTTGGAGTCAGCCAGTCCTCTATTAAGCGCCTTCAGCTGGTCCAGAATGCCGCTGCTCACCTCTTGACTGGTACTCGTAATAGGGAGCACATAACTCCTACTCTGGCATCCCTTCACTGGCTCCCCATACATTTTAGAGTTATTTTCAAGATCCTCTTATTTGTTTCCAAATCTCTGAATAATATCGCGCCACCTTACCTCTCTGAGCTCATCCGCCCCTACACACCTGCCCGGTGCCTCAGGTCTGCGGACCAGACATTATTAGAAGTACCAAGAACTAAACTGAGCCTCAGAGGGGATCGAGCCTTTTCTGTTGCTGGTCCTTCTCTCTGGAATGACCTCCCACTGAACATTCGGCAAGCCTCCTCGCTGCCCATCTTCAAAACCCTCCTCAAAACTCACTTGTATTCTTTGGCATTCGACTCAGCATGACTTAGATTTGTTCTTGGTTTTACTGTTTGGTGCTATCTACCATCTTTATTACCGATTGTTTCTACTGTTACTGATACTGTTTATTGTGCATGTTATATTGTTCCATGTACAGCGCTCTATAAATACAGTTGACTTGACTTGACTTATTTAGTGTCATGCACAATGAAAGGTGCCCAGCCCACATTAGGTGTGTTCACATGGCAACATTTGCTCCAGTGCTGCGCCGGGCTACGCCAGTAGAACGTTCACACATGCAAAGTTACAGTTTTCTGTGTAGCCCCCGAAAACAGCTTACTCCGGAGCAAATTTAACCCACCCACCTCAGGGAAGTGGTTTAAACATTTGCTCTGGAGCAAATGATCGTTTGCGGGGCAGCACCAATGTAAAATGGTACGTGTGAACGGTACAGGGTTAAAAATTTGCTCCAGAGCAAATGCTCGTTTTTGGGGGGAGTAGCCTCGCTACGCATGAAAAGAGTTGATTACATACGACTAGAATGCTTTCGTGCTCTGTCTCTGAATTGTTTGTGTAGTTTGTTCCTCTGTTGTGTGTTCACAACCCCCCCCCATAGAATTTATTTTGTGATTTTGTGATTGCCTCTCTTGATTTTTGTCTTTAATGTTTGGCGCATTATACGTATGTTTGCTTTTCTGAGTATCATTGAAGTCATCGTTGATTTACGTTTTCAGGGGCGGTTATTGAACACCTCTCGAGCAGAAGGCACAGAGACCGAGAAGGAGAAAGACATAACTGTTGTTGCTTGAGTTAAAAAATTGATAAAGTGTACTGTATGTTTTTAAAAGAACCAACACGACACACATGCCGTGTGAACGCAAGTGGGGCTGCATCGGGCTACACCGGCGTGTGAACGCTGCACAAAATGTGCTCCGGTGTAAGATATATTACAACAAAATACATCGGTGCAGCACAGGAGCAAATGTGCGCCGTGTGGACACCCCTATAGTCACATCTGTCTTGATTGTGTTGCAGCTCCGGCTGGAGTAAAGGGCATGTCCCTCCACCTGTGCCTTGTTATCCCAGCAAGCCTGGCTGGGTATTTAAGGACTCTGACTTCTGCGTCTCCATGTTGGATTATTCACCTTGCTCGCTGCTACGCTTCAAGCGTTGTTTTTTTAGACCTTACGATACATTCATAGTCGCTCTCGCTTGTTCGTTAGATTCTCATTTGTAAGTATTTTGTCATTTTCGTAAGTAAGTGTTCATGTCACAAAGAATGAACAATCAATATTTTTTGGAAGAATTTGTTTTCTGCAACTAGCAGTACAGTGATCCCTCACTGATCGCAGTTAATGGGGACTCACACGAAAAGTGAGCAAAAAAAAAAAAAAGATTGCAAGAGTTGGGTCTACTTGGATAATTCATCACATCGGTTTCGAAAGCAATCGTGTGCCAGTGGCTGTTTCATGATGACCTTTCAACTTTGTATGAAATTAAATTAGACAATGTGAGTAGGAAACGTCCAATCATTCATTCATTTTCCGAACCACTCTATCCTCAACTAGGGTCGCGGGTGGTGCTGGAGCCTATCTCAGTTGTCTTCGGGCAGTAGGCGAGGGACACCCTGAATCGGTTGCCAGCCAATCGCAGGCACATAGAAACGAACGGTCGAACAACCATTCGCGGCCACACTCACACCTAGGGACAATTTGGAGTGTCCAATCAGCCTGCAATGCATGTTTTTGGAATGTGGGAGGAAACCGGAGGACCCGGGGAAAACCCACGCAAGCACGGGGAGAACATGCAAACTCCCGGTATCTCTGCCTTGTGAAGTCAACGTGTTAAATACTCGAGTACCGGGCCGCCGAGTAGGAAACATCCTGTGAAAATTATTTTTACTTTTACTCTTCATGCAGATTTTGGTTTTAAGGTTTTTTTTGTTTTTTTTTTAACTTCAGAAAATATATGAATGATTTTAGGCCCTGTGATTCGCTGGCAACCAGTTCAGGTTGTACCCTGTCTGAAGAAAGCTGGGATACGCTGCAGCACGCCGGCGATCCTCATGAAGATAAGTGCATTAGAAAATGAATGGATGGTTGACTTTAGTAATTTTATATTTTACAAAGCCATTGACTCAATTGTGTCAAAAGAGCTCAAGTAGAGAAAGTAACGACTTTTCCCATCTCTGCATTTTACGGCTCAACAAATGTGCATGAACACGTGCACCTGCACACATACAAAACACACACACACACACGCACGCGCGCACGGGCACACACACACACACACACACACACACACACGAGCTTCAAGGCCCCAATAGATTTATAAAATGTCACGTCACATCTGACAATTTAGCAACGCGTAACAGTGGCGCAATGAAACTGTGTAACTCCGCCCTCTTACTGAATATTCATCAACTATCTACGGTTAAAGTGCACATGTGTGAGGGAGAGCGAGAGACAAATCCAAAGGTTTTTGTACTTCACAAATTACGGTAACCTGGTGACAAATGTTTAAAAAAATGAGGGCTGGTCATGAATATATTATGAATAAAGAAGAAGAAGTCACTTTCAGCTTTTCCTTGTCCGGGATTGTCACAACGACTCGCACGCAGGGTACGTGTTGATATTGAGTGGTAGAAAAGAAGAAATGTGCCACATATTCTGGCTTCAACAAAGTCGTCCTCATACTACTCCACACAAATAAGACAGTGTACTTGTACGTTTAGTTCGTGGCTTAGTCGAGAAGTGGGAGAGATTGAATGGATCAAACCAATTTGGGGGTAAAAGGGTAACTTTATTTTTGTTGATAAAATATTATATTCTACCAAGTACTATATTGTTTTAACACGTTTCCATTTTATTATAAAAGGGACTACAATAAATAAAGTCTCAAGATCTCATATATCTACCTGTATATTGTGAGTGCTTGGATTTGGTTCTGGGCGTGCTTCACGCACCCCCCAAAAATAGGCTGGATCTACCTTGGTATTTTTTTGATGCAAACTCCAGTTGAAGACAATTTTCCCTGATGTTGTCATACAGCATCATTAATATTCACGGGGGTAAATGAGGAAATCACTATATTATATTTTGATGCAGTAGTATATTATTTTTAAAATGTCTCTGAACAAATAAAAGCCATAACAAATTACCCCCCCACCCCCCTATAAACTGAAATTAAGTGCTTGTAGGTAAATGACCACGATCACTGTTTAAGAAAATGTGAATGAAGACTAACGGTACATAACCACGTGACTCACTTTGATATATTTTAGGTGCAGTAAATACTGTACTGTACAGCAAAGACAGTACTGTATACTTGTATTTAATAATTGGCCCTGCAACAGATTAGGATTGTTCACTCCATTTTTGAGTCCCATTCAAGCTGTACATCACATTTAAATTTTTATCTTGACAGAGCAAGTTAAATGTATTACAGGCACTTTTCAGTGAAACTATGAAATACGGATCCTTTAATGTATGAAAATACTTACATTCTCTAGGGTCAAGTCACTGATCTTTGTCGATATTGCTTGGAGCCAGTCTGCAGTTTCTGCTGCAGTGCAAAATTGGAAAACATTGGCCCTGGCTCCATTCAAGGCAAAGACTTCAAAACAGTTCGACCTGAAGAAAAACAGAGGTCAGAGCAAAAGAGGAGCGCTGAAAATGCCTGAGAGCATTTCAGCTCGAGTGACGCACACTAGGTTGTTACTTCTGCCATGTTACCCGAGAAGCAGGATCAATGAAGAATGACTCTCTAATTACAACATCCTGCGTTGACTACTCGTACCTCATATCTAGCAATTTTTCACGAGTCTCATTACAAGGAGAAGAATTTGTTGAACCCACTGCATAGAAATTTACAATGAGATGTTCTCCTGCGTTTGTTAGAATTCGAATGGGGACGTGATCCATCAATCTTCTTTTGGTAGCCTGTACAATGCTCGCCCCTTCTTTTGCCCGCTGCTCTCATGGCACTATATGTGATGGTGAGCCCCGGGACGGCCCTGACTGTTAACTCATTCAATCCCAGCCATTTTCACTGGAGCAACCCCCTCAATCCCAGCATTTTGCTGGATTTTGACTGATCTTGCAAGGCTCACAGAATATTTGGTTCTAATGCTAAATAAACATGGCCTACCAAAATAAAGTTTGGACTCTCATCTTTCAGCAGAAATTTTTTATTTCTATCTTTTTCCATTCTTCAGCAATCGGCATTACAAAATGGCTAAGTTTCATGGAAATGGCGATTCCTGGGCAAAAAAACTGAGAAAAAGAACTTTGTGTAAAAGCATACATTTCAATCATGTGAGTCACCACTGCCACCTACTGGTCGCTTTTTTACATGATTTACAATGAAAACGGCGTATTCCCATTCACAGATTGCATCAGACCCTCCTCCTCTCTATGAAGCAAAAAAAAAGACTTACAAGTATGTCCTTGGTAGGCGGGGCCTAATTTTAAAAAGACGTACGTCTTGTGGAATGAAAGAGTTAATATACTTTGAAGGTGTTTTTAATTTTATTTTTTTTAACGAGATTTCCTTTTAGCATTCTATCACACAAAAACATTCCCCTAAAAGGCAAATCATCCAGTGTTGTCGAAACAGAACAGAACAATTTGGTAACAGTCCAGAATAGTAGCAGGTACAGTCTGAACTCAAAAACGATTATTTTTGAGGAAAATGGGCTGTCCTGTCTATTCAAAAATGTGCCTGCAGCGTTGTGACCACATTCATGTCTTTTGAAACAGACAAGAATACATGCTTGCTTAGTATTAAAAACATATATACTGTACGCTAATATGAGCTGGTGATTTACATTTGAGTTGACCCATAATTATTTACCTATAGTCATAAAGTGCCTCTTTTGTGGCAATAGTCCTATATTTTGTTGCTTAACTCACCCAATTACTGCATGACCTCCCTGAAGTAAAGTGCTCTGCTGGCTGATACTGTTCAGTTCTACACGTCACGCAACCTCCTTTGCACAGTACAGTCGAACAGTGTTAAGTGTTGCACTGAGGCGACCGTTCATATAATTGAACCAAGTTAAACACACTTTCAATTGGAACTATGTGAATGTCTGTGTGGCACATTTACACACGTCTTTGTTGGTCTCAGTTACAGATCAGTTTGTGTCGGATGAGGCACCAAAACTGGAATTTTAATATCTGAACAATTTTGGGAGAATCTGAATTTTAGTCCCATTTTCAATCTCTTCATTTAATGCCTCTGAACATCAGGTTTAATGCTATTTAATCCTTTTGCGAAATCCATTTAATGACTTTTAATGTGTTTTAATGACGCACAGAAAGCCCGTGAAATCAAAATGAAAGTAAATTAGCGCTAAGTGGGTGAGAGAAAGTCATTTTAGTGAAAGCAAAAAAAAATGTAATAATAATAATAATAATGCTATACAGTATTTTACTTTTACTTAATATCAGATGAAAATAATTAAAAAAATATTGCATACAAGTCTTGCATGTTTTTTTTCGAGTTGGCATATGTACTACAGGACATTGAGATGTTAAAATAAAGTTCATACAATGTGCATAAAGGGAAAGGCATCGAAATCAAATGCATGTTCTCGGTCACACCTCCGAAACCAGTGTCTCAGCTCAAGTGACATTTTAAGCCGTTTATGTCTGTGCATAGATATGAGCATTAACAAAAGTGCTTGCTAAGGTAACAGCAGCACTCGCTGAACCATACCCGTCAAAGGTGAATTAAATCATGCTGGATTACCCTTACCTTAATTCATCTGGGCCAGCTTTGTATCTGGAGACTCTGGCCATCAACAGGGGCAGGGAAATGGCATCCAGCCAGCGCTTCTCATACTTTGGTTCATTAGCTGAGGGTGAAGGTGGCGATAAAGCCTGGAAGAAATACATAAACAAGGAGTTTCTTTAAGATCACAATTGTGAATACTATGAGATGGGGACAGCACTTTATAAAGCTTGTGATTTTTAAACCCGGAATTTCTAACAAAATGGTTTAAAAAGACTCCATTTTGAATTTGTGTTAAGGATAGATCATTCATTCATTCATACACAACAACATCAAATCTTTCGTTTGAATCCCTTTCTGATGAAAACAGTGGCATTTTTACAAAAGGAAACAAATCCACAGCTGCCATTTTGGAGGCCGTGGCATTATTTTGTTCTGATGCTCATTGAGTGGGAGGAAACCGGAATACCTGGAGAAAACCCACACAAGCCCGGCTGAGAACATGCAAACTCTTTCTTAGGACTACAAACAAAGAAAGACAAAGAAGACAAGTGAAAATGATTATACTCAAACTCATTAAAATGTATTCTATGTCACATTTGGAATGGGTTTTTTTGGTTGTATTTTTCATTTGAGTTGCTCTACAATGCACTTGCCACAGTAGGCACTAAATTGTTTGCCTTCCGTGACATCATAGCTGCGGAAATACCCAAAGACGAGAGTGTGCGAGATTCAAACTGCAGACGACACATTCTGAATTGTATTTAGTGTTTTAACCGTTATCGACCAATGACCTCATCACTTTTTAATGATAGTTAGGCATTGTAAAAGAGTTCTCAAGCTCTCAAGAAAAACCTTTCAATGTCGGGTCTCTTACCTTTAATACATATATACGATGTTTCTCTTCTCCGAATATTCTTTCATTTCGAATCACAACCAATCACTGAACCACTGCAATTTTTTGGGACATCTTTGATTTCATGGTTTTCTGGGATAAGCAACAACAATATATACTGTATCATAATCTAGAAAGTGTCTTGCCTTTACCTAGACAGATTCAACTGACAAGGATTAGGATTTAGCGTCATTCGAATGCTAGCTCTAATTCAGGCGCTAACATTTATTAGTGTTCAGAAATGTGTGTGTGTGACACTGCGTGTGCATGTGTGTCTGCGTGTGTGTGTGGTACTCGTGTGAATTATTTTTGCTTTGTCACACAACAGAAGCAATATCGATCGCAACACATTGTTTTTAAACCACTACAATACAAACTAGCTTTGACGGTGTTTACCACTAGCAAGCAAAGGAAGGTTCGAAAAGGGTCTTTAACAAAGTGTGGCAACATGATAACATAATAACCTACTAACCTGCCTGTCTGTCAATAAATTGGAAAGTGTGGAAACATTTGGATACGAGAAATATAAAGCAGGAGAAAGTACATGTGACAGACGTGTCTTACTGTGCTGCCGTTTAAATATGAGCTGCAGTCGTAGAGGGAAGAGGATTCACCGCTGTGATCACCAGATGGCCCAGGAGAACCTGTGAAGAGGAAACACAATTCTCACAATGTTCCTGAAGTCAAATGTTCACTTCAACATCGTCACCTTGCATCACGAGGGCATTTCAGTGTAATATCATTTATGCTACGATCATTCTGCCATTTTCTGCAATGATCAACCCACAAATGGCCTGCAACAAGTGAAAGGTCCCTTGTTCATTTGTTGACTTCATTTGTGTTATATTGGTTATAGTTACACGAGCTACATATAACCTCTGCAAAGCAGTTTAACCCTTTCAACCACCCTGTAACCTAATAACATGATAAGCTGTCCACTGTAGTAACCGCTGTCCCGGAAAAGGTTGAGATAGAACTCAAGTCCACCCATCCATCCATCCATTCTCCGAACCGCTTGATCCTCACTAGGGTCGCGGGTGTTGCTGGAGCCTATCCCAGCCGTCTTCGGGCAGTAGGCGGGGGACACCCTGAATCAGTTGCCAGCCAATCGCAGGGCACACAGAGACGAACAACCATCCACGCTCACACTCACACCTAGGGACAATTTAGAGCGTCCAATCAGCCTGCCATGCATGTTTTTGGAATGTGGGAGGAAACCGGAGCACCCGGAGAAAACCCACGCAGGCCCGGGGAGAACATGCAAACTCCACACAGGGAGGCCGGAGCTGGAATTGAACCCGGTACCTCTGTACCGTGAGGTGGACGTGCTAACCACTGGACTACTGGGCCGCCAGAACTCAAGTCAAATCAACTTAATTTAATTAGCACTTTGAAAACAACCACAACAAAGACAATTAAAACCATAAATGAATAACGGTATGAAAACGGTAAACACAATAAAAACACCCAAACAAGGCGGAGTCTCATGCTGAATTATAATGATGTGCAGTGAAGGTGCTTGCCTAACGTTTAATGCAGTGGTGTCAAACTCATTCTTGTCGTGGGTCACTTTGCAGTTACGTCTTCCCTCGGAGGGCAGACAGTGAAACCAAATAAATGTTTAATCATCACATTGTATTATTACTTGTACACAAAAAACAATTATGGCTCACTAGTTTCGAAATCAGTGTAGCATTTGTTCAATTATTGCTCGGGTGAGTGTAAACAGGGTAACAGAATTATTGCAAAATGTCACCGTTATTTATTATGTATGACAATTTGAGATGTTGATACAGATTTAAGCAAGGATCCTGGAAGTTGACACAGAAGATTAGCTTTTGCAGGCCACATAAAATGACGTGGCGGGTCGGATCTGGCCCCCAGGCCTTGACTTTGATACTTGTGGTTAAATAGTTCATTCCAATAGGAGGGATCAGTTCGATCCACTCTAAGGCTTCGCTTAGTTTTCTGTACCGCCAGTCGCGTCTGGGTGCTGATTTGAGGCACTGGGCAGGTGCGTAGAGGTGGAGGACCTCAGAGAGGTAAGACGGGGCCAGACCATTTTAAGATTTGAAGACAAAATATTCTTAAACTCTAACTAGCGTGAGCTAGCAGTGTGTGTCCCCACTTGCTGTATGTGCAGGTTCTTGCTGCATCCGGGGCTCTATGTCAGTGGCTTGTGGCCACTGTCTTTGGCCTGGTCCTCACGCAGACAGCTCCTTGATAACCATCACCTGGATGCTCTGTGCCGAGCCTCAGTGTTCTTTGGTCATTACGGTATTACTTCTAAAGAATACAGTGGTACTTACGAACGTCTCTTCATACAAAATTTTCAAGTTACGAAATGTCTCAACAGGAAAATATTGCCTCTGGTTCCGAAAGAAATTTCAAGATACGAAAGGTAAAAATACAGTATGGGCTGCTACTCGCAGCTCTGAGTTTCCTGAACGCAACATACTTATAGCGACTCTGCCATTGTCTATTACCTAGCATCTTCCTGGCATCCCATTGGCTAAGAGGGGCCTCTACCGTATGTGTCTATGTGTGTAGATAGATAGTTAGGTGTCGATGCAGCGTCCTCGTCATTCGCCCCTCAGCCCATGAGGCGTTCCAATAGTTTTACGTAAATGTAAATCAGCAACAAAAAGTATTCACCAGTCGGGCGATGCTGATGTTTGCCTTGGACATTTTCGAAGGTTTGTTAAAAGCCGACAAAAGCAAATGTCCTTGGAGCAGAATGCTGGACAAAAATCACAAAAATATGGACTAAAGAGTGCAAAAAATGATGATGACACAGTTAAGTTAAATGACCATCATTCTTATTCTTTACTCTATTCTTTGTTTTTTACATTGCACAATTCTCATTTATTGAGCAACAATCAAATTGTAACATGTATTTGTTACATATTTTGATGCATGTTTATGCTATGGGAAACATTTATGTCGGCATTTTAGGGGGCTTGGAACGAATTAGGGCATTTATATGGAAAACACATCTCAACTTACAAAGGTTTCTAGTTCAGAAATTTCTTCTAGAACCAATTAATTTCGCAAGTAGAGGTACCACTGTCCGTTTGTGTGTGTGTGTGTGTGTGTGTGTGTGTGTGTGTGTGTGTGTGTGTGTGTGTGTGTGTGTGTGTGTGTGTGTGTGTGTGTGTGTGTGTGTGTGGGTGGGTGGGTGCTTGTTTGTGTCGCTGCGGCACCAACGGGAGGTTTGACATTCCAGGACGACAGTTGAAATGAAAACAATTCAACAGAGGGTATCTTATTTATTTTTGAGAGATACTTTTCTCCTCCTGAGACTTTGGGTATTTGTTGTTTTTGGGACCAAAATAAGAAGAAAATGTAAAGCGGCCACATCAGCTCGGAGTCGCAGCCAATGCGTGAGCTGTCAAGTTTGTTTCCGTCTCACCCTTGCTAATGAGAAAGAGCCCAAAAAATGAAATCTCACAACCGCAGAAATTGAGTTTATCGTGTCAGAGGTGGAGGCAGGAATAATAACACTTTTTGAAAGCTTCATATAAAAACCGACAGACATTGTCAATTCAGTGTCACTTGAAGTGGCAGGTCCCGAAAAAGTGGAGAAAAAAAGATGGAAAGAAAAGATGGAAAACTGGAGGAGGATAAGGACCATATGATCTCACTCCAGAGGATGAGTGATTGTCAGCTGTAATAGGAAATGCTGACATTTCTGGAGGATGTCAACAGAATGAAGATGTAAGTGATGACCTTCATCCTTCATTTAAAGGGGACTTAGCATGCAAAATTTACTTTTTGGAGCTTTGATCCATGTTGAAATATATCCCCAAATTGGTCTTTTCCTCCATTCACCCATCTCGGGGCATTCCTGTTCATTCATGCTCTCTAATCAAAGCACCCCTCCCAATTCAATAAAACTGGGTCCTCACTTTTCAATGTCACAAAGGGAATATGTATTTCGCCTAATTGATAGCATTGTATTTGTATATAAATATGAAGCTCTCTATCTCTCCATCCATCCATCCATTCTCCGATCCGCTTTGTCCTCACAAGGGTTGCGGGGGGTGCTGGAGCCTATCCCAGCCGTTTTCGGGCAGGAGAATGTGGGAGGAAACCAGAGTACCCAGAGAAAACCAACGCAGGCCCGGGGAGAATATGCAGACTCCACACAGGAAGGCAGGAGCCAGGATCAAACCCACGTCCTCTGCACTGTGAGGTCAACGTGCTAATCAATCAACCACCATGCCGCCATATCTACAGTGTCTTGAACAACATTCTAAATGTTGTTATTGTAATCTTTAAAGAAAAAAAAACATAAAATGCAGGAGTCTTACCTAGAGGCAGTTTGAGAAAGGATGGAACTTCTCGCAGATATCGCACAGTGATCATGACTTCATCACCGGCGGTGCGCAAGAGGTGAACCTGACGGACAAAGAAAGTAACGATGGAAGGTTAGCAGTGAATAAGCAACTTAAAATCAGCCAACAAAAGAAATAAGCTGGAAAAGATTTAATGACGAACTTTTCTTTTAGATGTGTAGTTCGTAGCAAACAAAACAAAGACAAACCAAGATTTAAAATGTGTAATCATTAGAAGTGTAACAAGCCATCTATATAATCAATGTATCTGTGTCTACTGTGTAATCAGGATACAGTACATCGGCCGTAGCTGAACTCCTGATGGAGGCCACACATTGTCACATCCATCCATTTTCTGAACCGCTTTATCCTCACAAAGGTTACGGTGAGTGCTGAAGCCATTCCCAGCTGTCTTCGGGCACGAGGTGAGAGACACCCTGAACCAGTTGCCAGCCAATCGCAGGGCACACAGAGACTAATAACCATCCGCGCTCACACTCACACCTAGGGACAATTTGGAGTGTTCAATCAGCCTATCATGCATGTTTTTACAATGTGGGAGGAAACCGGAGTACCCAGAGAAACCCCACTCGGGCACGGGGAGAACATGCAAACTCCACACAGGAAGGCCAGAGCTGGAATTGTACCCGATGTCTCTGCATTATGAGGTGGACATGCGAACCACTGGACCACCGGGCCGCCCTTGACACAACGTAAGTTATAAATTATTGAGCGATTTAATTGAAAATAAGTAACGAAATCATTTTACACTCATAATTCCTCTGTCCCTTTTGTTTTTTTAATTTAAATGTGAATGTTATTTTTCACTCAAACGGGTCATCTCCAGTCACCGCTGGGGATTTATGTCACACTTGCAAAACAGATCATCATCGACCACGGAGGTGAGGAAAAATATATTTATAAGTCAAAGTGATACGTTCATTTTGGATTTTGAAAAACAGGAACTCGTCTTGACAAGATGGTTGCCATGTATAGCTTTTATAAATGCAGAGTGAAATGTAATGAGATCTACGGCCCTTTTAAGCCATTCAGAAACCCCTCACATGGTTCGAACCCTTTTAAACACTTGTTACACTTAATAAATTGATAAAAAGAACAGAGATCTTAAAAAAACATTAAATGAATAATTACAAACAGTATGTTCAAGAAATATGAATTCAGATTCAGAAAACTTTATTTATCCCCATGGGGTCATTTAGACTTAACAGGCACGCTCTGCACATGAAACATGAAAAACAATGACGAACATGGGATACAGTGCAAAGAGCCTGTCGGTACTCGCCGTAAGTACAGAGCCCTGAGATCTTAGTTGAGAGAGTAAAACACTAGGGAAGGAGAGGGGAAAAAAATATGCTCGAACTATCCTCTACTGAGGATAATTTAAGTCTAGGAAAAAAAGACCCAGCTCGTAAAAAGCATGACAGTTACAACAAGTCACAAGACATAACATGTAATGTGGGGGCGGATGGAAGGGGAGGGGGGGGGGGGGCGCGACGCGGCCCGACCGGCGAGCTGCCAGTCCATTCCAGCACTCAGCAGATCAGTTCACGTCGCGGGGAAAGACCAGGAACAATGAAGGCGGTGATGACAAGGGTGTGTATGAGCGTGTGATTATCTGGATGTGTGTGCGTGTCAGGCCGCAGCTGCTACGTCAAGGTCTTATCATGGTGCGTTCTTCCAGGGGAAAGGTCGAGATAGCAATTCCAGACAGCCTTGAGTCCATGGTCTGTGTCTCTTCAATGGCGCCGATCAGCCAAATCAGAAATTTTTTTTTCTGAGCGCAGATCCTAATTTCTCTAGGTTGTTCTCTATCTTGCAATGACGCTCCAAAACCACATCCATTTTGAGGGTGAGCTCAGTCACCGCTTGAGTCTTAGTGTTGGACATCCAAAAAGACCGGCAGCTTTTTCACTTCCAATAAAGCTGCTCTCGTCGGTTGAATTTTTCGATAGATCAGGAAACTGCTAACACCAAACAGCAGCATACCTGCTAGCAGAAGGCCAATAATGTAGATGTCTTCCACATCCTCAACGAACATTATTGACAGGCACACCATTCTCCACTTCCTCCAGGGATCTATGGTGTACCCGGCAGCAAATGTCCCGAGGGGCAAGTAGGCTCTCCACTGCCTGCTCTTCTCGTCGAGAAAATTTTGTCAATGGCATCGAGAGACCAGTCAAACAATTCCATGGTTTGTTTTGAGGGTGAAAATATGGCAGGAGGCTAGGAAAGTCAGACCAAGACAGCACATAGAATGAGTGGCGAGCGGGGGTTACAGGAGCAGAGCAAAAAATTGTCCGTCTTCGTCGAGAGCCAAGCAGAAAATGAAGTATGAAGTATCTTAATTTTTTTTCATCGCTCCACCATTGTCATTTTTGTTCTTGTGAATGACAAATACTCAATTGTAACTGGGGAACTAAAAAGTTATCAGAATCAGATTTAATGGCCAAGTATGTAAAACACACAAATTACTTTCCCGTTTACAACCTGTACAGAGGAACGTAAACAAAACAATGACGAATAGAGGGAGACAGAACGGGAAGCCTGGCGGGTCCCCTGTAAACACCCAGATTGGATAACGATAGCGGAGAGGAGGAAAAAAAATCCAGCAGCCTCTAAGTGAGTGGTTCTTACCTTGGGTTCGATTGAACCCAAGAGGTTCGGTGAATCTGTGTCAGGGGTTCGACAAAGCCACTGCCATGGAGGTTAAAATTAAGACACACACGACTCAAGATGCCAATTAGGTATGACACGCTCACTTGGCCATTGCCGGCTGCAGATGATCACATTACATTGTTTGTTCAAACAGTGCTGCAGGAAATTTAGTTCACTCAGTCGTCAACGTGTGACTGTCGTGATAGTAAGTCGTAAAATTGAAAAAACTGAAAATTATGTCTTGAAATGTTCTTGACTTTTTTCCGTTTTTAATAATTGTGTTTTTTAATGTCTTGAATTGGTAAAAAGTCATATTTTTATTTTATTTTTAAATTAAGGGTTCAGTGAACGTGCATATGAACTGGTTGGGTTCGGTACCTCGAAAAAGGTTAAGAACCACTGCTCTAAGCATTCTCCTTAAAAGTATGGATGTTTTAAATGTTGCATACATTTAAAAGACATTTACAACAAATCTGTCGACTTAACATGTAGTGTCTATGTAACCATCTATTTGTATTTTATTTTATTTTTTGTTGTTTATGTTCATTTTTTTTTGTAATTTAACTCTGTCTCGAAAAGAGGTACATAAAATAAGACTTGTCTTCTTTTTGCCCCGTTTCGTTCTATTAGTTTGTTCTTTTTCATGATGCGGTGACTGAAAACATTTCTAGATTGTACACTACCAACCAGTCGATTGAAACTTAAAATGTAAAAATGTTTGCGAGCTCACACAGCACTTGCTGTGTCCCATTCACTTGAAGGAAAACCACAGCCGAGGCTCCCTCAGCAGTCACCTGGCCCGAAGGCCATGGCATCGCCTTGGTGGCAGTGAAGATGGTTTACTGTTGGAGGGGTGATGAATGACTCGGACGCTGGAGAGTGGTGAGAGTGACGATGATTAAGTTGTACTTTTACATTGGATACCGTACAAATTGGAGAGTTCTCGCAAGCTTTCACAGCACTTTCAACATCCCTGATTAGATAGTTTGTATTTTTGTTCAATACATTTTGGTCAGTCCACCATCAGCCTCCCTGATTTTTGAGATCCTCCAACTACCACAATGCAAAACGTGACAGATCCAAACCCCACAAAATGATATGGAATTACAATTCAAACTGAGATTCAATCCTGACGCTTCAGGGTAATAAAAAACAAAGGCAGTTTAGGTCCAGTTTTTATTTTGGTCCTTGAAAATGTCTTCATATGAAATTGACCAGGAGTACTAAAATAATTGGGGTGCTGCTTTTATTGAAAAATATGTTTGCAGGTATATGTGCAATGTGCATTGTTGTAAATAATTTTGTGAATGATTTTCTCTTTGAAGCATTAATATTAAATATATATAAAACACTAGTAGGTGTGAAAACAAAATATGACCAACTTTATTAATCCATAATGATATGCGTCAGAGCTTTTGAGCTCAGTACCTCACCATCAGAAGTCATAACAGTTCAGAAAGGAGCAAAACATGAGTAAGTCATAAAGGAGTAACAATGAGTAAGCAGTGGGATTGAAATGATTTATTCTTTTAATATGCAACAAGGGTTATATTTGTAGAATACAAAAAAATGGTTTTCAGTACCGGTTTGGAGAAGCAGGATGTTATCGGCTGTCATATGGGTGGAAACAAAACAGTAATAATGTCGCCCCAGTTTTGTCAATAAGATGGATTGGATGGAAGGTATGAATACATGAATGAGGGTTTCAGAAAGGAAAGGACAAATGAAGAAATGTTTTTCAGATTAACAAAAAAAATGTTTTGGGAACCTGTTTGTCAAAAGACCGTCTGGTGCCTGACGTGTGTTTTCCGTATTGCCCAAACATATATTTTTATTCGAGCGAGGGTGGGGTCTAGCTTGTTTCGGCAATCGGCATCGTGTCGCCATACGCACTTCCTTAGGATACACTGCGGGCTTTTGCTGCGTCAACGCCCCCTGCACTGAGTCGACGCCCCCTGGACTAAGTGCCGCAGCTTGGACTGTGCCAAGCAGCCGATGTAGTCTAAACTGCACCGGTGCAGTTCACGTGTCAATTAGCAGCCTGGACTGTGCCAACGCAGCCGATGTGTCAATTAGCAGCATGGACTGTGTCAACGCAGCCGATGCAGTTTAAACTGCGCCGGTGTAGTTCAAGTGTCAATCACGTGATGTAATGAAGCGGCACATGCACCGACACGTGGTTTGCTCTGTGAGCCTGGCACATGCATCATCGCATCGGTGTCACTGGACCCATCACTACTGGATACTATTGCTGTTCTTTACATTCATCGACGATCCATTGTTAAGATTATCGTATTTACCTCATTGATTCCCTTGCCGTTGTTTGCAAGCGTTTTTCGTTGTCTCTTTATATTAATTCCTGTTTTTTGTTAGTAACCAGCGCTTTCTGTTTTTCAATTAGACGGTGTAATTTTGGTTTGTAATATTTTGTGAGACTGTTCTTTTTTAGTGTCTGCTATTTCGGGGATCCACTCATTCGCATTTGCTCTATTAC
The DNA here is from genome assembly GCF_025434085.1 of Hippocampus zosterae. Lineage (NCBI taxonomy): Eukaryota > Metazoa > Chordata > Actinopteri > Syngnathiformes > Syngnathidae > Hippocampus > Hippocampus zosterae. Next base: position 20,662,665 of record NC_067464.1, on the reverse strand, counting down.
AGGGGTGTCCAAACTTTTTGCCAAGGGGGCCAGATTTTATGTGGTAAAATGTCGGGGGGCCGACCTTGGCTGACATTCTTTACATTGAACAACAATATTGTTCAACAAATTTTAGTAAGCCCGTCTGTTTCACATTTCCATTTTTATTTTAATTTCAACAATCTTAAGAATTTCTTTTGGTTCATTTGAAACAGGTATATCACATGCAACTGCTTATTCACTTGACTTTTTCTTAAACAGAAGTCTCCTGAGTGCAAATTGATTGATTTGAAACATAAAATGTATCACCATGACTTTTCAATAGTCACAAAACCTTTGACTCGAACAACAGGGAAATGAACAAGCAATACACATATCCACAACTGCAAGGATCGTTTGAAATATGACATATCAGTCAATATAAACACGGAGTGATGTCTTGTTAACTCGTGAGTGATGCCCTCTAGTGTCTAAATGCTATTACTCATTTAGTGAATGCTATTACTCATTTAGCCACTAGAGGGAAACAGTACTCTATGAAACATCACTCACCAGTCTACGAGACCTCAGTCAATGCAACACATGTTCCATTGCGCCCAACCTGCGGGCCAGACGGCACTGATTTTATGACAGGGGCCGAAGGCCGGATGAAATTCGACCGCGGGCCGGATTTGGCCCCCGGGCCGGACTTTGGACATAGCTGCTCTATTACGTACAAAGCAGTTCCTTTTCCTGCTTCGTGCGAAACGTGATAAACATACAGTGAAAGCCAATATTATATTTTAATTTTTAAACTTGAAGTAGGTAAAAACTCTTAATATGTGATTGCACAGTAATATTCACTTCTTTGAGGCTGAGGCTGATACTCGGTGATGTCTTATCTTTTCTGCAAGTTCATCAATATTTGGGGTCAGGCTCTGAGCTGAGCAAATCCTCAACATTGAGTGAAGGTGTTCAGCAGTAAGTCGACTTCTGTGTGATGTTTTGTTCAGCTTCATCAAAGAAAGTAGTTGTTCACACAGGTATGTGCTGCCAAACTTTCGACAACGTTTGATCAGCCTGGATGCGCAGCTGGGCTACTGTGTCGGGGAGGAAACGGGCAAACTGCGCAGCACCCACTGCCGTATCTTTTTCATGCATAGGATGTAACGCCAAAAATTTCTCTGTCACGCTTAGACGTACAAAATTGACAACTGGGCAACGTCAGAAACTTCAGCGTTCTCATCCACAGGTAAGGAATATGCAATGACATATTTTCCGTTATTTACAAGCTGCTCTTTTAGATTAATGGACAACTGCTCTACTCGATCGGCAATTATGTTTCTGCTCATGCTCACGTTTAAAAAGAGTTGCTTTTTGAGGGGGCAAACTTCGTCACAAACTTTAAGTATACAGTTTTTCATGAAATTCCCATAGCCCCTCCATGTCCATATTCTTGTTTTTGTTTGCGTGTTTCGTTTCATGATGTCGTTTCAGATTACGCTATTTCAATACCGCCACACTTTCTCCGCATATAAGACACACAGGTTTTCCAGCTACCTCCATGAACATGTACTCCGACTATTTTTGCCATTTTTTATGGGAATCAGAAAGCTAACGTCACTGTTAGGCGAACGACTGCTGCACTAATAACTGCTTGGCGCATCACCGTTGCATTGTGGGGAATGTAGTGTTGGTGTGTGTAAAACATCTGCAGGCTCCTGGCTTGCTGCGGTCCGCGGGACGGTTTTAATAATAAATCATTATCATCCCAGGGGCCATGTGACTTACATGATGCTTGCTTAAATCAGTACTGCAATCTCAAATTGTCATAAGTAATACACTAGTACCTCTACTCACGAATGTCTCGTCATACGAAATACAGTATGGGCTGCTATGTGCAGCTACGAGTTTCCTGAATGCAACATACGTATAGCTGCTCTGCCGTTGGCCATTACCTAGCATCTTCCTGGCATCCCCTTGACTATGAGTCCGTGTGTGTATATAAATAAATATGTCCCTATGCAGCGTCCTCGTCATTCGCCCCTCAGGCCATGAGGTGTTCCGATAGTTTTAGTACATGTGAATCACTTAGAAAAAGTGTTCACCAAGGCGTGCGATCGCTCAAAATGCTGATGTTTGCCTTGGACATTTTCAAAGGATTGTTAAAAGCTGACAAAAGCAAATGTCCTTGGAGCAGTTCGTGACAAAATGCCAGGCAAAAAACACTTCTGAGAGAGAACATGAACTAAAGAGGGCAAAAAACGATGAGGATGCAATTAAAGTTAAAGTTCTTTTTTTGTTTTGTTTTTTAACAATATGCACAACTCTCAGTTATTGTGCAATCATCTAATTCGTAACATGTATTTGTTACATATTTTGATGAATTTTAACCCTTAGATGCATAAGTGGGTCAAAAATTACTTGATGAGGTTTATGTCTGAATTTTGGGGAGCTTGGAACGGATTAGGGCTTTTACATGGAAAACGCAACTCTACTTATAAAATGTTCTAGTTTAGCAATTTCTTCAGTAGAGGTACCACTGTAAATAACTGGGAATATTTGCAAATTGAGCCATCATTTTTTTGTGTACAAGTAAGAATACGATGTGATAATTAAACATATATTCGCTTTAACTGTCTTCATGGCCCTTTGAGGGAAGATGTAACTCCAAAGTGGCTCGCGACAAGGAGATTGACACCCCTGGTGTAAAGAATGCCGGGGTTGGGATTTGGGTCCTGAATTTTTTGTGTCAATATTCTATTATTATAATATCACCGCATTATCACCTAGCCCTAATTTCTTGATCTACCTCTAATGCACAATTAAATATGACAATATTTCAGATAGCAAGAAGTGACGGAGATTGGTTCTCAAAAAAAAAAAAACGTTTTGGATATTTCTTGCTGGTGGATGTAAAGTTACAAAATGTCATTTTGAATAGGTAATTATGTGAGGTCCAACTGAATGTTTCTTGATCCTGTCGACATCTGTCAGTGCCTAGAATATATTAACCTGTGATTAAAAATTGCATGTTGATCGAACAAGAAATTGCCTCGTGTAAGAGCTGTGGTAAAAGGGAGGGAAATTATTTTTGTTTTGCCAAGCCCTCAAAAATGCAGAACCCTGAACCTCTGTCGTACCCAATCTACATCTATGGAGTTTTTCAGTTTATCACAATAAACAGCAAAAGGAAACGAGGAGTCGAATTATTGTTGTGCATCTCAGGTTTTACGATCACTCTTGTCTCGTGGGAAGCACAGCAGATGAGTGCAACAACAGTGCAACAGGTTACATTTTCATTTTATTTAAAAAAAATTATAAAGTACATATACTCACAACTTGCTCATGAGTGCAACGCTCCACGTTAATCCCATTGACCTAAAGAAACCAAGAGAGTAGATAGTTCAGTGTTTCTATTTCTTAGTATGTAAATTAATACAATCGTTTCACATTTTGGTCCTCCACAATGGAAGCAACGAGAGCTGCAAGCAACTAGAAAGGCCCCTCACAGTGCTGGCCAAGAATGCGGTAATTGCTCTTTGGGACACTGGCACATAAGAACTGGAATTTTTTGAAACTGAAGAAGACCATATAAAAAACTACCGGTAGTTTGATAAAATAAGAGCTCTATAAAAGGTCTAAAATGAGGCAAATTGTCAAACAAAGCTAAAAATTGTGTATTTCCTGTTCAGTTTCAAGTTGGGTTTTTCGAGGTCAGGGGTGCCCAACCAGTCGATGGCGGTCTACTGATCCCAGTCCACTGACAGTGCACGTTATGAGGAGCATGTTAAGAGCACCTCGTCAGAGTTTGAGAGGCGTTTTACTGACTTTGCATCCATCGAGCCTGTAGAAAACATCTGAGTAAAATCGTGATGCTATTTTGGAAGGAGACACTTTTTTTAATGGTGGAGGACAATAAGCACCTGTTTGTTTCCAGGTGTTATTCTTTCATCGTGAAGTATTTTATTTTGCATTGTATTTATTCTATAATTTGGTTGTAAAAATAACACCGCACTGGGAAGGAAAAACAATGACTACATCCCAATTTACTTCCGTACAATGGAAAGGCTGGAGAGAGGTTGTGTAAAAAAAAAAAGACAAAAAAAGACAAAAATCACCAAAAAAAAAACTGTTGAGAAGCCATTATGTCTGAAAACAAATTAATATAGTCTCTGTTTTGTTGTATTGACACTTTCACTGCCCTTTGACTGCTGAAACTGAAGAAAAATATACAACCTGCCACATCATAAGATACTACCATTTGAGAAAAATTTACACTGAACAAATGTATTGGATATAATGTATATAATTGGAGAGCAGCAGTAAGGGATGCTGTCAAGCGGGAACAAAATATGTTCTCTCAGGCCTTTTTGGCCTGTGGGGCTAAATGTAACTGATCGGTACCGGCCCTCTATACAGAACGCACCTTTGGCGGTTGCTGAGGCAAAAACTTGGGCGAGGATTCACAGATAACAGATGAAATGATTTTAGTAATTTCGCTAAGACCATTAAAAGAACTGTGAGCTTCTCGATACTGTAGTTTTTTATTTTATTTCAGCCCTGCGCCACTTGAGTATTGGGGCTCAGTACCCATCCCTAGTTCATAGTCTTTCAGTTTTTTACGTTTTGTACATTGTTCATAAAGGCTTAACAAGCGTTACATTTTGGAGCTTTAGTGCTAAGGCCCATTGCACACTGCACAATGATTCCCAATGCGGATTGGACCAGAACATCGCAAAAATAACAGTTGCCACTCACCCCATTCCTACAGAAAAAAAAATCCCATCCCCGAAAACAATTCCCACTCGCATCCAGCTTATGTTCAGAATGACTGCCACTCCCATTTTGGAGGTCATCTACATAAAAAGTTCTGTCTATCTGTCCAAGGTTTTATTTTTGTTTTTCCTGGATAATCTTACTGTTGTCTGCTCCCATGAACCTTTTATCCCGTACTGTCTCAATCCCGTGACTAAAGGTTAAATTGACTCCCCTTCTGTGGGAATCCCATGGGATTTCTGTGACACGTAGGATTCCCCCAAAAATGTCAACCTCTCCTGCCCATATAATATATTTCATTGTACCACTAACTCAATCCACACAAAGATAGTAGCTTTCAAGCAAGATCCACGCTGCTACAGAACTGGGTCATGGGCAAATATCATGATGAAAGTGTGCATATGTTGAAAGGTGAGACAGACTCGCTCCCATTCAATTGAATGGATGGACAAATTGTGGACTGCTCACACATTTTGACCACATACTTTGCTGTAATACTAATTGGTATGTGTGAAATTATAAATGTAGTATATTTTTGTAAAACACAATGTATGTGGACCGTATATTCTGTATTCTATGGCTTCACGGCACACGGCTGTGTCTTGCTTGTTCTACCTCTGCAAGATGATTGTCATTGCCCGGTTTTAGCTTTCAATCAATGACAAACTTCAAAAAAGATACATGGTTGTTGGTCTTGAATTTTCCATGCAACACAAAGATGGTAAATTCACATGACTGATGACACCTTAATTTCAATATTAGTATCTTGAATGTTCATATCTAGATGACGATATGATAATGATATATTGCTCAGCCCAACTCTGTTTCAGTCTGTCATGGTGAATTTATTGGTCGATCTACGCTCACCTGTGGCCACAGGCAAAAACAAGATCCCGGAGACAAGCGGCTTAAATAGGGTGAGGTCTTTGACCTCAGGAGAGGCTCAGAGTCGAGCCACTGCTCCTTAGTACTGAGTGGAGTCATATGAGGTGGCTCGAGCATCTGGTTAGAATATCCTCCCTGGTGAGGTAATTCTGGCACATCCCACCGGAAGGAGGCGCCGGGGATGACCCAGGGTACGCTGAGAGACTGTGTCACCTGACTGACTGAACACCGAGGGATTTCCCCAGAAGAGCTGGACAAAGTGGCTGAGGAAAGAGATTTCCGGGCTCTCCTGCGAAAGTGCTGCCACTGTAACCTGCCCCCGGATAAGATGAAGAAAACTGATGGATTGATGCAGACAATAATAAGCTCTTGAAAGGCAGATGTGACATGCATTTTTTTCCTTTTTTAATGAACAGCAGTTATGTTTTTGTGACTGATTCTGATTGTTTTTTATTTGTATATTTAATGGGCTATTTAAATTTGACAGTTAGGAATAGCGTCCCTGGAGATGGAGTAGCAGAAAACTCTTCCCTTATGAACTCTATCTTGTTTCCAAATTGCTTTCTCAGACTTTCCAAGTCTCCCTGTTGCAACACACCTGATTCAAATGAACAGGTTCAATGTCAGGCTTCCGCAGAGCGTGCGGATGATCTGATCATTTGAACCAGGTGTGTTGCAACAGGGAGACTTGGAAAACATGCAGGACAATGCCCCTCCAGGACCTGAGTTTGACACCTATGACCTATATAGTTTGAGAAATGTTAGCGAAGCAACTAACGACAATCAGAGTAGTTACTTCAAGCCAATTTACTTAAAAGGAATTCACACTATTATGCCGATATGGGAAAATGGTAGTGGCCATAACTTCAGGAAATTCCATCCATTTTCTATTCGGCTTATCCTCACAAGGGTCATGGGGCGTGCTGGAGCCTCTATTAGCTGTCTTTGGGCAGTAGGTGGGGGACACCCGGAACAGGTTGCCAACCATTCGGAGGGCACACGAAGACCAACAACCATCCACGCTCACAATCACACCTCGGGACCATTTAGAGTGTTCCATCAACCTGCCAGGCATGTTTTTTTGGAATGTGGGCGGAAACCGGAGTACCCAGAGAAAACCCATGGAGAAGATGCAAACTCCACACTAGGGACAATTTAGAGTGTTCCATCAACCTGCCGTGCATGTTTTTTCAAATGTGGGAGGAAACCGGAGAACCCAGAGAAAACCCACAGTGACCCGGGGATACAAACTCCACACAGGAAGAGCTGGAATCAAACCCTGTGAGACCAGCATGCTAACTCGTCGGCCACCGTGCCGCCACCTTCAGCAAATTATTTTGGGAAAATGAGATCTAGCTTTGAGTGTTAAACTGTTGATGCATCGAGGTCTATTTGAAATATACTCTTTGTCATTTGTCTAAGTGCACCGCGTGTTTTTGGGTGCACATTCTGGAGGGTGTAAATCAAACGGATGAATTTTGAATGCACTTCATGATTTATCACATGTGACACAACATGCAATGGCTGATTTTGCACCTCAGCATTCAGACGAAATGATGCAAATGCCACCGCTGTGCATGAACCATGAAAAGAATGCACGGGCAAAACGATGATGAAATGGGGAGAATGAGTCTTTTCCACTCATTTAAACATTAAACAACGCCGCAAACCAAATTTATTGTGACATATCATCAATTCAGCAATGCAATTGTAGAGCTTCTGAACGATCTAAGGGTTACCTTGGAGCCAGCCAAAAGGAATCATTCCATACAAACTATGACTAATCTCCTCTTAATCGTATTTCCTTGAATCTGGGTCATTTCATTGTGACAAGTGTCTGGCGCTGGCCCCAGAGCAGTTTTTCATGTGTCTGTCACAAGTTTCAAACACAATGTTATGCAAAATGACACTCTGGAAAAGCGAGGTGAATTAAACCAAATATGTTGTTTTACAGTGTAGCACCATTCAATGGTCAAAAGTTCAAGGATGCTAATTTAGAACTACAGGGGTATATTTCCATTAATAGTTTTACGGCTTGAAATGGGGATTTTAGTATGTTGTCAAATTATTTTTTTATTATGAATTAACTTGAAAGCGAACCTGGGAGTAACAATCCTGTCTTTTTTTTAATAGGATCTGTAAAAAATGAAAAGGGGCGAAAATATTGGCACTTAATTGGCAGTAACATCAGCAGTTAGTCTCAAGAGAAAGAATGTAAGAACATCAGAATTCTACACAAGTATTAACAAGCACAGTTAATTTGGGACACTTTGAATTATTAACTACGCAGTATGTGTCAGAGGGGTATTTGGGGGTGAAACTGTTGCATTCTTATTCTGATTACACCATTTTTTAATACAATGTAGTTTTATCATCTGCTTCTGAATAGGATGATGCAGCGGTAGAAGAACCAGAACCAGATCCAGATCTGGCTGCATGGCTTATTTCATTCTTCCAAGAGGACCGAGTGGTACAGCTTCTTGCCTGAAACCTGCTTGACAGCTGCAGTTATCTAATATTCTTCTTGAGCCCATAACTGTTTTAATGACCATTTTATTTGGATTCTAGAGATTTCAAGACCCAAAGACAAGGGTCCTGTTCAGCCATGTCTGACAAAATTCCCCATAAGCATGGAACAAGCAAAGGTCATTCAAACAACTCCTGCTGCAGAAACAATTCTTGGCTTGAACACTACGTCCTTTATAACTGTGATGACTGCATCGCCTGGAGACATTCTTCCCTGCCTAATGTACCAGATTCTGACTTCACCTCACAGTCAGGCTTTTCCCACTGGAAAAAGGTATTGTGCAGGGAGTCCGGGCTAAGGGCCAACTCCAAGTCCATTCAGTCATTCATTTTCCGATCCGCTTCATGCACACAAGGATTGCGGGGGGCGCAGGAGCCTATCCCACCTGTCTTCGGGCAGTACGCAGGGGACACCGTGAACCACTTGCCAGCCAATCGCACAGAGACGAACAACCATTCGCACTCACAATCACACCGAGGGTCAATTTAGAGTGTTCCATAAACATGCCATGCATGTGGGAGCAAACCGGAGCACCCGGAGAAAACCCATGCAGGCAAGGAAAGAACATGCAAACTCCACACGGGGAGGTCGGAGCCGAAATCGAACCCTGCACCTTGGCACTGTGAGGTCGACGTGCTAAACACTGGATCACCGGGCCGCCCTGCAGATGTACACCTTGCCATAATTTGAGAGAGAGTCTTCCAGCAGTTACGAGATATTTGCAGGATCTTGCATTTGAAAGACCTGGTGAACGATCAGTGGAGGCAAGGGGGTCTTGCGTCTTAGATGTGCAGTACGTGAGGCGTATGACTACCTTTTGTAAGGTGCTTGTTGATGTCAAATGTCTTTTTGACATGCACCAGTCCACCTCTCTTGATCTTGCAAAGACGTGTGTGTGTGTGTGTGTGTGTGTGTGCGTTAGGAAGGGATGCAGTGATGTTTATGTGTCCTCATGTGTATGATGTGGCCCTTTGCAGTAACCGTAAAAAAATTGACTCTTAGACTCTGACTGGTTGGCCACCCCTGTTCAACACTCATGTTGATTGTTCAGTCTTTCAGTTTTTACGTTTTGTACATTGTTCAGAAACAGCTAATTATGTGCACCAAAATCCTCTGTGCTTAATATGCACTTCAGTACATTTTAGCATTTTGCAACTCCGATTGAAATTATTTTTTTAATGAAATAGATTATTCTGCATATCCTGTGGACCCTCGGAAATAGCCTATCGCTATGACCCCTTAATCGAAGCAGGTCACACTCACCTCTAACAAAGCATCACCAACGAACAGCTTTCCTGTCTGATTGGCTGCGGTGATCAATGGACAAGCATTAGAGGTTCATGAAAACATTAGAAAATAGCTGTGGAAATAACAATCAGTCTCTTGATACGACTCATCTTGGGTAGCACCAAACAGTTCAATTCTAACTGGTTAGGAAACATGAAGCACAGACTCTGGAAATAGGCCGCAAGTATTTTTAAGAGGCAAGGGGTGACAAGGAAACGTTTTTTTAAATGACTTATAAAACTGTGAAAATGCAATAACATTTGTGGACACGTAACCTTGGGCAAAATAATGAACAAACTGCATCATTATGAGTTGTGCCTTCAGTTGCTGATAATCAAACACTTTGCATGGAAATTCTAAACCTGTACAAACTGTTTCATCAGAGACGCGTGTCGGATCTCAGGTGGCCTCTTGAGTTGAATAAGGAAAATCCAAAACAACAATGGAATGGATGTGACATAGTCAAAAAGTCTGGTGGGCATATTTTGGCCCTGAATCAGCATACTTGCATGTCTGGTGGACTAAATATTTTAACACAAAGTAAAAGTTCTGTCTCTCCTGTGGATTTTTTAACAAATCCAAAAAGTAAACAGCAGCATTATATGTGTAAGTGTGCTTTTGTATAGTGGCACCTCTAAGGTCAAACTCTTCCAGCATACTGACTGACTTCTGATTTGTTGTTCCTATAATTTATAAAAGTATATTTTTCTACAGGCTTATATTTCTTTTATTTTCATGTAGACTGCCAAGACTCATCTTTGCAATATATTTGAAAAATAAATTGTGCCTCCAAGGTCTTCCAAAGTCAAAAATATTTCTCTAGTTGTGAACATTTCTTGTCACTTTGAACAAAGACTTTTTTCTAGCTGTGAACTTTCATTCTTACCAACTTGATCTTCAAAAATCTTGGAAATCACCACAGGCACATTATTCTCGACACCCCCCTGAAAAGCAGGAGAGAGACAGATGAAATCATCGACCTCAGACAATCACCTTTGCTTGACAAATACTTTTCATTTCGACTTCAATGGTTTTATAATCAAAATGGATCCGCTTACTTTGATGCTCAAGCCCAGACCGCCTGTATCATGTCTTCGGAGTACTACAGTTCTGTGCTTTAGAAAGTGTGATTTTTTTTTTTGGGGGGGGGGGCGAAAGGACACTATGAATGTGACAAGTAGTCTGGAGTTATGTAGCATGAATCATAACACATCTATGGGGCACTTACATTGACTTGCGATTGGCTTCCTCTTGTGCAAACCACATCCAGCTTTTGTATAGTTAACGCCTCTGTGGTCAGTTTCAGGCAGACGTCATAGGAATTGTTGGTCTCCTCATTGTATAGCAAAGCAATTCCAGACTTCAACTGTTGGAAATGAGAAGTGCATTGACATTTTGTAGAGCAATTATGAGCGCAATCAACGTGTAGTCCAGTGATAATTTTACAGGTTGAGCCCTGCGAGTCCCAGGCACTATGAGTCCCATTATGCCTTTAGAGAGTCCCAAATTTCGAATTCTGAAATGGTCTACTTATTCAATTGCATATGATAATAACAAACAACAACAATATCCATTGATAATAGGATTATTTCTTATCAACAAATGCTGCAAACATTTTAATAATACAGGCATACAAGATTTGCTAAGAAATAGGTTCTTATTTCATCCCATGGTTCAGTTTTTGATTTCATAAATTCTCCTCTCTCAAAGTCAACTTATAATCGCAAAAAACAATCCAACTTTAGCTGCTTCCTCTGTGATATCTCCGCAAAAAATTATTACAACACTTAAAATAAATTTTCACAACACTTCTTCGCAACACTTGTTTTATTACACATTTTGGCAATCGTCCCACGAGGTGAAGGCCGATCTCGCCAATTTAGTCTCGCGAGAACGGAAATTACTTCACGCGAGATCAAAACAACAATGGTGGCGATTAACAAAGCTGCCATCATTGCTGGAAAAAAAGATTTACTCTAGTTTTTTTTTTTGTTTTGACTGAGAAATGTCCTTGCGTCTCAAAAACGCACATTATTTGGAACTGTGCGTCCCGCAGGAAAATTATGCATAAAGGATGTGGGGCGCAGAGGCAACGAGTGGCTGGTAGTCCTATACTCGCAATGAGTCAGTGGTTGTTTTTGTAAATTGTGGACAAAGCGCCCTCCAGGCCAAAGACGGAAAGAACCATCTAAACTGTTATGGGTGCAAACTTCAAAAGCCAGCATCTGTGACGGTATAGGGCTGTGTTAGTGCTCATGGCATGGGTAACTTACACATCTGTAAAGGCATCATGAATGCTGAAAGGTAAAGTCAGGCTTTAAAGAAAGCAAGCCAATCCCAAACCACATTCTGCATGAGTTACAACAGCACGGCTTCGTAGTAAAAGAGTTGATGGACTAGACTGGCCTGCCTGCAGTCAAGACCTATCCCCCACTGGAAATGTGTGGCACATTATGAAGTGTAAAATATGCCAACAGAGACCCCAGACCATTGACCAGCTGAAGCTGTACATCAAGCAAGAATAGGAAATAATTCCGCCGACAAAGCTTCAACAACTGCAACTGGTAACCCATGTTTGTGTCCCATATGGCTAAGTGAACATGAGTTAAAACTGGTCATCCATTTCTGGGTACCATCCATCCATTCATCAATTTTCCGATCCGCTTGATCCTCACAAGGGTTATGGGGGGTGCTGGAGCCTATCCCCGCCGTCTTCGGACAGTAGGTGGGGGACACCCTCCGGAGTACCCGGGGTACCCGGAGCAAATGCACGCAGGCCCGGGGAGAACATGCAAACTCCAAACAAGAAGGCCGGAGTCGGGATCAAACACATAACCTCTGCACTGCAAGGTCGTCGCGCTAACCACTGGACTTCCGGGCCATCCCATTTCTGGGTACCATAAGGTTTATATAAGGACTAAATGAGAATGGAGCTGGTCACCATGTCTGGATCCTGTATGGGTTATATGTGTGCTAGGTGTGGATGATTGATGCTGATAACCCATGTCTAGGTCTCATATGGCCTAAGCGGGCATGGGTTTGAAAACTTGTTTTGGATCCTTTGCCCAGTTCTTTTATCTTTAATGCCCGCTAATGCTAATAGCAACCACCAGAAAACTGGCTTAGTAGCAATGGAACGAGTTACACAAAGATGTGTGACATGGGTCACACATCAGCGAAGATGGCATAAATTAGAACTAATCACCAATGTCTAGCTGGTTCTTGTATGGCTTTTGTGTGTGTTAAGTGGGCGTTGATGAGAACTGGCCACTTAAGTCTTGTGGGCTATCCTTGGGCACGGCCTATGTCTGGATTGGGCCTCTACTGTATTCAGGCAAAGAGGGAATAGATTGGTGAAGCCAACACAACCTGGAGCTGAACACGCTTAAGACTGTCAAGATGATCGTCGACTGCAGGAAACATCTTTTGCCACAGCTGCTCGTCAAACTATCAAACTGCCCTGTGTCAACTTGCAAGACCTTCAAGTTCCTGGGAATCACAGTCTCCAAGCCCAACATTAACGCCATCCTGAAAAAGGCCCAACATAGGATATACTTCTTGAGGCTGCTGAGGAAGCATGGCCTGCCACAGGAGGTGCTAAGACAGTTCTACACAGCAGTCATTGAATCAGTCCTGTGGTTTTCTATCACAAGTTAGTTTGGGGCCGCCAAAAAAAAGGACAAAATCCCACTGCAATGGACAAATTAAAATAATTACCACTGCGTAATGTCAGAGATTTTTGCTCGGACAGTTGACAAAGGCTTGAACACAGGATCAAATTGTCTTTCACTGCCGGCAGGAGGTGCAGTTCTCCATGAAGCCACTCAGTGTGCACTTCTTACTGTCACCCGACCTCTGCAGCCTCTGCTGGCCTTATTATTGATTGTGTATGCAAATTACAAGTAATACATCAGAAATACACTCCCATCTTCATTTAAATACCACACCCCTGGATCGCCCCTCAGTTGACCCCCAAAGACAAAACATTCCCTCGGTACCAGCACCAACATCCATAAACTAACAGAAACGTAGACATTTTATTGAGCGGTCTTTCCATGAACTGATACGTCTGTAACTTGGCTCGTGACCCTTTCTCATGATGGAGCGTACAAGTACTGCGACAGAGTACTCCCTTCCGTCCAAAGTTAAATCTTTCTTTCCAAGTTGTCAGTTAACTGATTCACCCTGTGTGTCTACTAATGAGAGTTAAATCTTACTTTCTGGGATGTGGTCAGATACCATGCAATCGTGGGTCCCTTCACCTCAAATTGACCCCTGATTCTCTGTGCTTCCATTGTGTTCAAGATGTTCTGAACACAATCATTTCGAGGTCAATCAAGCATGTAATAAAATGAAACTTTAAAACATGACAACGTTGTATTTGTCTACTCTAACATACACCTTGCAGACTTCCACACCGCAAGAACCAAGACAAGGGCACGGGAAATTCTACTGAACCCCTTAAACCTTGCCACCACCTTTTCCAGCTACTCTCTTCAGGCAAGCACAACCAAACCATGTGCATCAAAACCAGCAGACATTCGAAGAGCTTCTTCCCAGTCGCCATGAACTCCCTGAACAGTAATTCATCGTGGCTCTTTGCATTTTTGCACACACCTGTGGAACAGTATTACCACAAGGATCATTGTAGCTCCAGCTCTCTACATACTTGAACAATTGTCATTGATCAATATTCTACAGCACCAGGCACTTTAAAGTGCTCAAGACTTCACCACACTGATCACTTTTTCTCTGCTCGATGACTTTGCACATTGTCGCACGGCTGTCATTGGGTGGTGCTGCACAGTGGTACCCTTACATTACGAAAAGTCTTTTGATACCTACACATCATGTCTTTGTTTTTTCGTAGTTACTTGTTATTGCAATACTAGCGTAACCTATTCTACCAGAGATAAATTCCTTGTGTGTAGGCATTATTTTGTCCAGGACAAAGCAGATGTGAACCAAAACCAAACCATGTGCTAAATGTTACATTTGCCACAAATATGGCTTTGGCAGAGATACGTAGAGTAGATAATGGTCAGTCTGAAGTGGACAACACATACTACATGACCTCTGCATATACAATATATATATATATATATATATATATATATATATATATATATATATATATATATATATATATATATATATATATATATATATATATATACTAGCTGGTTCGCCGCCATCCGGGCGGCTCATCAGCTAGTTCCTGCGGAAGGCTGGTAAGGTGGTGGTTCGCCGCCCTCCGGGCGGCTCATCAGCTAGTTCCTGCGGAAGGCTGGTAAGGTGGGCCTTCGGCCCACAAAACTGTTGTTGCTTGGTTCAACTTTTTGTTCATCTTCATTGCTTATCGCGAAAATAAAGAGATGTTTAGCTCTACTAAATAACTAACAATTTCATTGCAATGCTTGTGGGTAGACAACATTTTTTCGCTAAGATGCCCGCGCGATCGTAGTGAGCCACTGCCTGAGCGGCGCAGTGGCGGCGCGCAGTGGCGGCGCGCAGTGGCGGCGCGCAGTGGCGGCGCGCAGCGGCGCGGTGAAGTAGGTACGTTTTGAAAAGGGACGTGCAATATATAGATAGATAGATAGATAGATAGATAGATAGATAGATAGATAGATAGATAGATAGATAGATAGATAGATAGATAGATAGATAGATAGATAGATAGATAGATAGATAGATAGATAGATAGATAGATAGATAGATAGATATTAGAATAAGCAGCTCGGATAATGGATGGATGGAAAACCAGTGTCATTTTGATCCAGTTTTCATCCCTCAAGGGTCCTGTCAGCAGTTGACATGCTGACATTTTTTGAATAAATTAAAACAGTATTAAATCAAAATACTGTACAAAGATATAGAATATTTTGCCCATGAAGACACAAATATATTTACAGCATTCAAACATGTTTCAGGTACAGTATATGGAATTCCTGTACCGGGGTCATTGAATCACATTGGTTTCATGGAGAGCCCATCACTGCTGAAAGCAGCAATTTGCAAGACTGACTCTTAAGTTTAGGAATAATAAAGGATATTTGTGTTCTTTCCAATTATTCATATTGGTCCAGGAAAATACACAGGATTATTTTTGTTTGGATTATAAAAGCATCACTGTTCACGCTCGCACGGAGATATAATAATCCTTCTGCAGTCCCTGCCAAAACACAACCTCAGGCGTGTTTGGTAATTCAAAATGACATGGAAGTCACTTCTTATTTATTTTGAAAGGGATAAGCTTGGGTGTGATTGCCTGATAATTGTATTGCATTGGTCCATAGTTAATCCCATTTGTAATGATGTTAGTTTGGGGTGCCCTTGGTATCTTGTTCACTACCGAAAACAGTCAGGTGTTAAAAAGTGACTGTGGTTGGTAGAGATGAAAAAAATGAAACAGGATTGTTGTGACTAAAATGAGCATTGTTAGCATTTTCATCACAATAGTGTTTGCCTTGCAAATGATTCACACACACACACACACACCCACACACACACACACACACACACACACACACACACACAGACACACACACACATTTATATATATTTAAAAAAATAAATAGTCTCCCCCCTCGGGTGGTGTCCGTCCCCCATTCAGCTCGGGTCCTCTACCAGAGGCCAGGAAGCTTGAGGGTTCTGCACAGTATCCTTGCTGTTCCCAGCTGTGCACATTTCTGGACTGAGATGTCCGATGTTGTTCCCGGGATCTGTTGCAACCACTCATCTAGTTTGGGGGTCACTGCCCCAAGTGCTCCGACCACCACAGGCACGACAGTCACCTTTACCTTCCAGGCTCTCTCCTGCTCCTCTTTGAGCCCTTGGTATTTCTTGAGTTTCTCGTGTTCCTTCTTTCCATCACTTGGGACCGCGACATCCAGCACTCCTCTGCCCTTTACCTATGATCACGATATCTGGTTGGTTCGCCATTACCATTGTGTCAGTCTGGATCTGGATCTTCGCTCTGTCATTCTCCACCACCTTCGGAGGTGTTTCCCATTTTGACCTTGGGGTTTCCAGTCCATACTCCGCACAGATGTTTCCGTAGACTATGCCAGCCACCTGGTTATGGCGTTCCATGTAGGCTTTCCCTGCCAGCATCTTACACCCTGCTGTTATGTGTTGGATCGTTTCAGGTGCCTCTTTGCACAACCTACACCTTGGGTCTTGTCTTGTCTGGTGTGGTATATCTGGGCCTCAATGGCTCTGGTGGTCAGGGCCTGCTCTTGAGCAGCCAGGATGAGTGCCTCTGTGCTGTCCTTCAGGCCAGCCCTCTCTAGCCACTGATAGGACTTCTTGAGATCTGCCACTTCAGTTATGGTCCGGTGGTACATCCCGTGTAGGAGCTTGTCCTCCCATGATGGTCCCTCTTCCAGCGCCTCATCCCCTGCTCCCCATTGTCTGAGACATTCTCTGAGTACGTCATCCGTTGGAGCCTGCTCCTTGATGTATTCATGGAGCTTGGATGTTTCATCCTGGACAGTGGCTCTCACACTCACTAGTCCCCGGTCTCCTTCCTTTCGGCTTTCTAACAGTCTCAGGGTGCTGGATTTGGGATGGAACCCTCCATGCATGGTTAGGAGCTTTCGGGTCTTAACGTCCGTGGTCTGAATCTCTTCCTTTGGCCACCTTATTATTCCTGCAGGGTATCTGATCACTGGCAGGGCGTAGCTGTTTATTGCCCGAGTTTTATTCTTGCCATTGAGCTGGCTTCTTAGGACTTGCCTTCAATGTTTTTGTTATGTATGTATAGGCGGCCCGGTGGGAATCTGGTTAACACATCGGCCTCACAGTGCAGAGGTCCAGGGTTCGATTCTGGGTCTGGCCTCCCTGTGTGTCGTTTGCATGTTTTCCCGGGGCCTGCGTTCTCCGGTTTTCTCCCACATTCCAAAAAACACGTATGGCAGGCTGACTGAACACTCAAAATTGTCCCTGGGTGTGGTTGTGAGCGCATATGGTTGTTCGTCTCTGTGTGCCTTGCGATAGGCTAGCAACCGGTTCAGGGTGTCCCCAGCCTACTGCCGGAAGACAGCTGGTATGGGCCCCAGCACCGCTACACTTGTGAGGATAAGGGAATCGGAAAATGAATGACTGAATTCAAAACATTACATATTATAGCCTACATATAGGCTACTCTAGCAACTTACTCCATTGGTGGGCTTCTGTATGAATAGTGTGCAAAAACCCACTCAGTTCATGCGTGCGCCGGCTATCCATGACTGACATGGTAAAAGGTCAATGTAGCGTCTGACTGACTTCATTAATTTGATATGTGTGGCTTCATCCGTAGTAATTAATGATCGTATCTTACAAGCATGTGTAAGAGCTGAGAGAAAGTCATCTCTATATCTATCCAGTAGATGTCACTTTGCCGACAACATTTTTGTCCAACCGGTACATTCATGTGACGTTACGTGTGTCATCTACTGTTGTATTATAGACACTGTATTGGACAACAAGGAAGACAGAAAGAACAACAATGCCATAATGCATAGCAAATATTTGCAAGGGGTCGACCAGAAACAGCAAACAAGGTGCACTAATATTCTACCATTTTTACAAAAAGTGTATGAGGCAAGATTTGTCGAGCACCTGTGAGTGCATGATAAGGCAGGCACCCATGTGTGTGGTGAACATCTCCGGGACAAGGAGTAGTTTACAGTTGGAGATGAAACACATAACGTACCTGACATTAAAAACAGAGGCCATGCCGAATATTTTTTAAATAAGCAAGAAGTGGGAGATGAGCTTCTGCTTTCTCGCAAACCTTGGCCACGGGGCAAGCGTCAATGTTGTGGTTGTCATGTTCATTGTGCCAGTGGAGTCCACCCTCGTAAATGAAGTTGTTGAGGCACCGGACCAAAGCAAAACTCTGATCTTCATGCACCTAGGGTAGGATAACGTAATAATGACAGCATTGTCCATGCGTGTGAAGTGAGCCAACCGACATGGCAGACGTATTGCTGTCTGCTCCACTTTCTGGTCCCGCTCATTTTCCAAAGTGTATTTTGTGCCATGACCACAATCTCACTGGGTAGACTTATTTCATAGAATTGACTGGAAACGACATGACTTCATTCTTTCAGGATTAACGTTACTGAACAGATGTATTCTATTCGGTGAAATTGTGTTTGTCTATCATTGTACAGTCTGTCGGTCAAAGTTGACACACATGGGACAGTTATCTAGTGACGTGTTTAATGAGTATGTTGGCCAGCTCTATATATATATCCTGTATATGTGTATATATACAGTATACACACACACACACACACACACACACACACACACACAAATGGACATTTTAAAGTTATTAAATGTCCATGAAAAATGATGAAGTTAAATTAATTATAGACATGATATTTACATTTGGGCGGCCCGGTAGTCCAGTGGTTAGCACGTCGGCTTCACAGTGCAGAGGTACCGGGTTCGATTCCAGCTCCGGCCTCCCTGTGTGGAGTTTGCATGTTCTCCCCCGGCCTGCGTGGGTTTTCTCCGGGTGCTCCGGTTTCCTCCCACATTCCAAAAACATGCGTGGCAGGCTGATTGAACACTCTAAATTGTCCCTAGTTGTGCGTGTGAGTGCGAATGGTTGTTTGTTTCTGTGTGCCCTGCGATTGGCTGGCAACCGATTCAGGGTGTCCCCCGCCTACTGCCCGGAGACGGCTGGGATGGGCTCCAGCACCCCCCGCGACCCTAGTGAGGATCAAGCGGTACGGAAGATGAATGAATGAATATTTACATTTAATTGCTGCAAATGTGTGAAGTATTCCTTTAATTTGAAATATTTCTGAATATTCAAAAGGAGCAAAACTAAGATTAGCTTCCACATTATGTTTGGATCAAGGCCAGTGAACCTACGAACAATTTGTGTTTTCAAAATTGTGCGTTTTAGCTTATTATGTCAAATAATCACATTAGGTTTAATGCCAACAGCCCAGCACCCCCCCCCCCCCCCCCCCCCCCCGCCCCCGATGTGTCTCGGGATTCGGGTGGAAGATAAAATGGAGTTCATACAACACCCCATGAAATGTGGCTTGACTTACCGAAGTGCAGGGAAGGGAAAGGCTGGCAGGTCGCTCGATAGGCTGAGGCTGCTGCTTCCCGGGCACGTTCATCTCCCAGAGGCGCTTGTCCTGCTCACTTCAGCGGACTTTATCAAGTCACGTCTGCCGCGGCCGACCGGCAGCATCAATGAGCGGCGCCCTCTTCCACCACATTGTCCCAAACTCCTAAAAATCACATCCAAGCTCCACCGTGATCCTCCGTTCGTCACTGTTGGATTCAGTGGCCGCTGCTCGCTGACTGCCGGGCAACGAGTGACTGTCCGCTTTCTTTCTCTGCACGTTGCGTCACATTAACTCGTTCATTGACACCGAGAACTGTACGTTTCTTTAGTGTCAAATTTAAATGTACCCTTTTTGTTTTGTTTTTAATTTATGAACGAACTCATCCCCATCCCGTTGACATATTCTCAATGATGACGTTTGAGACCGTATACCACAGTTTACTTCAAACATTTTCACCAAGGAGTGTAGTCGGTGTTTTGAGTGCTCATAAAATAAAAACGAGCCGTATTTTCTTTTTCCTAAAACGTATATTTCATATTATTGTAAACCTCTTTTACATTATACACAATTTGAACATGAACACTGTGCATAAAAAGGCAGAGGGGACACACTTCAAGAAGGATTCAATTTAAATGTATTGCAGATGAATATGAAGTTAAAATTGTATGTCGAACTATCTATCGATCGAGATCAGGGGTGCCCATTAGGTAGATCCTGATCTACCGGTAGATCTAAGAGAGGTCCCAAGTAGATCCGAGGAGTGTCGAGGAGAAAAAAAACAAACAACCATTTGTGTGTCTTTGACCATGTTAGTAATATATTTTTTGTGTTAATATACACTACACCCTAATCATCTTATCAGTTTCATTTTCACTATTGTTTTTTTTAAAATAAAATTCCAAAAATATGCATGGCAGGCTGATTGAACACTCTAAATTGTCCCGAGGTGTGAGTGTGAGCGTGGATGGTTGTTCGTCTCTGTGTGCCCTGCGATTGGCTGGCAACCGATTCCGGGTGTCCCCCGCCTACTGCCCGGAGACAGCTGGGATAGGCTCCAGCACCCCCCGCGACCCTAGTGAGGATCAAGCGGCTCGGAAGATGAATGAATGAATGAAAGGTAAATCTTAAATTTACGGTGGTGCGTGATTACGTCACCGGAAGTTGTTAGCGCTTGTCACGTTGAGCCCGAGGCGATGAGAAATCGCCTCGTGCACAACAGAAAAAACGAGGTGGATCCCAGGAAAAAGCAGACACGAAAAGATCTTGTAAGAAACAAAAAGGGTTTTAATAATGAACAGAAAGAGCCCGACAGGGAAAACGGTAACAGAAAACGCTGGTCAAATAAGGACCAGGAAATACCGACAAAGACAACCGAAAACGCTCGCGAAAAAACAAAGAGCGAGGAAGTACAGAGATCGGAAAACTAGAGCAATAACAATTTGGTCGCAACGCGAATAAACGATGGTAGTGGCCGTAAGGCAAAAAGGGCAGCGAGTATTATCGAACGACGAAATAGCGAGAGAGAGCGATGGCACGGTAAGGAATTCTCCGGCAGTGAGAGGACTGCCGGAGTCACTTAATAAAGGAGGGTAATCAGTCCGAAATTACGAACAGGTGTGCAGAACAGGCGGAGGAAAAAACCCGCCACCTGCTGGCGGGCACGCGACGTGACAGCGCTCAGCAGTTTGCAATTGCAGCTTGTGATCAGAGCTGTTGCGCTCTATCTTTTATCGTCCTGATTCTCATTCAGAGTTTGCTTCGTGTACAATTCACCGAGGGCACGAGCAAAGAATAGGAATCTTGGAGGGCCCAGGAAAGCACTTTAAAACGGTATGTGTGAGCTACGATACTTAACAGGGTGCAAAAGTGCGTCACATGCCTCATCATGGCGTGCGCGCGTGCGTGCTAGTGATGGGAATTCCGGCTCCTTTTAGAGAGACCCAACCCCTCCCCCCTGATCTTTGGCACAGACGAAGTGCAATTTGTCAACTCCATCATCTACCTGGGCTCCACTATTACCAGCAGCGGCGATCTCAAGCCAGAGATTGACCGCAGACGCGCCCTCGCGGCCGCGGCAATGCAGTCACTGTGGCGGCCCCTCTGGCGCCACCACTCAGTGTCCCAAAAGACCCAGATGCGCATTTATAACGCAGCAGTTCTTCCCATCCTCCTGTATGGTGCAGAATCCTGGCCATTAAACAAGACCCAGGCCAAGAGGATCGACGGCTTTGACAGCAGGTCACTAAGAACCATCTTGAACATCAGCTGGCACCTCCATGTTTCCAACTCAGACCTCCGAAAACATACCCTTCAGCCCCCTGCATCCCAACTGGCCGCTCAGAGGCGCATCCGTTGGCTTGGTCATCTCCTCCGATTACCCCCGGAACACCCAACCCGTGCCATCCTCTCATTTGATCCAGCGACAGCCGGCTGGAAAAGGCCACGCGGCAGACCCCACACCAGATGGCTTGATGTCATCAGAGAGGATCTCAAACACCAGGGCCTTACCCTGGAGGATGCAGCGGACCTGGCCCATGACCGTGCTCATTGGCGGACCCTGGTGAAGCCGATCGGTTCTACGCACTGCGACGACCCAACCGAATGAGACTGGGCCCCCGCGTCGCAAGAGCATTATTATTATTATTAATATTATTAATATTATTTAGGGCGGCCCGGTAGTCCAGTGGTTAGCACGTCGGCTTCACAGTGCAGAGGTACCGGGTTCGATGCCAGCTCCGGCCTCCCTGTGTGGAGTTTGCATGTTCTCCCCGGGCCTGCGTGGGTTTTCTCCGGGTGCTCCGGTTTCCTCCCACATTCCAAAAACATGCATGGCAGGCTGATTGAACACTCTAAATTGTCCCTAGGTGTGGGTGTGAGCGTGGATGGTTGTTCGTCTATGTGTGCCCTGCGATTGGCTGGCAACCGATTCAGGGTGTCCCCCGCCTACTGCCCGGAGACGGCTGGGATGGGCTCCAGCACCCCCCGCGACCCTAGTGAGGATCAAGCGGTACGGAAGATGAATGAATGAATGAATGAATGAATGAATGAATATTATTTAGAGAGCCTCTTTTGGATCGGCTCCCTAAAAAGAGCACCTGCTCTTTCGGCTCCCTAATGGCTCCTCAGTTTTCTTGTTGCTTAAATTAATTTAATACCAAAAAATTAAATTAATTTAATACCAAAAAATAACGTAATATTATGTGTAAAATGAAGTACTAATGCAAAAAATAGACATTATATCAAATATTATTTATATGGCGTTATTTATATTCTTCTGAACATACTCAACATGGAGTGCTACAAAAATAAAAACAAAGTACAAAGACCCATCTCAAAACAAGGTCGTTAAAAAGTTCCAATCCCTGAATGTGTATATTTATAAGCTTTTAACTATTTACAATAAAACAACATAAGTAAGCTTTGAATACAACACAACAAATTATAAATTGAAATTTGTAAAACAAAAAGAAAAAAAGCAGCATCCAGGTAAAGGTTTTAGCTTGTCTAGCTTGTCAGCGAAGATTGGCATGAAGAAAAACCAAGTGCCTCAGCTTTGATCCTCTTTCTCCTCTCTGTTAATATTTGCCCTGTTTTGGAGAAGATTCTCTCTGAGGGCACAGATGTTGCGACAACACACAGCCAACACAAAATGGATGAAAATGCCTTGCAATCATTTTACCCAGTTCCTCATCAATTGTGTTCTGTTTTGCTGGTTTTATAGCTTTTTGCATAAAGTGGCTCATAGAGCTCTGGGTTGTACATCTAGGCAGTTGTGACATTGCAGCAGCAGCAACAGTTGCAGACACACTAGCACCTTCATTAATAGGTTGTTCCCTTGCTTGTCTTTTCTCTTCAAATTGTACTGATGGGTGGATATTTCTGATGTGTCTGTGCAGGTTATTTTTGGAGCCTGATCTATGGGATATTTTAACCTTGCACAGTCTTCACGCTGCCTTTGAACTATCAATTAAATTGCAATGAGTCCATATTTCACTGCGTTTCCTATCCATTTTCTCACCTTTCCACTTTCCACCGTGTTGTTTTTTTTCACTAACTAGCTCTCTCGTCTCCTCGTCTGTCTTGTTCGCGTGCTGCTCAGTGTGCTGCTGTGTGTCTCTTCTCTAACCCCTCCCCCTTCTCTAAACTGCAGCGCGCGCGTGTGTGTGTGTGTATGTGTGTGTGTGTGTGTGTGTGTGTGCGTGTGTGCGTGTGTGTGTGCGTGTGTGCGTGTGTGTGTGTGTGTGTGTGTGCGTGTGTGCGTGTGTGTGTGCGTGTGTGCGTGTGTGTGTGTGTGTGTGTGTGTGTGTGTGCGTGCGATAGTGTGTGTGCGTGTGTGTGTGTGTGTAAAACCCTCCCCTTCCGGCTCCTAATGAGGAGCCAGTCTCCATCGTTCACTTCAAAGAGCCGGCTCTGGGAGCCGGCTCGTTCGCGAACGACACATCACTAGTGTGTGCTTGTGAGCGCGTCCCGGTAAGGGTAGATCCCGGGATGTTGGTTGTTCGAAAAGTAGATCTTTGGTTCAACACGTTTGAGCACCCCTGATCTAGATAGATCAATCGATCGATAGATAGATATAGGCTTGTTTTGCTCCAACCAACTTTTGGGGGCTTATGTACAGTACCTCTGAGTCTTGTTGTCACCCCTTGAGAAGCCCCGCACTCATCCGTGTTGATTAACCAAAAAGTTTAACATAATACAATTGATTATGAAATGAAAATTCTCGTTTCATTTTCCTTTCATTTTCATTCTCAGGTATTGTCTTCATTTTAACTCAAATTCAACAGAAAAATATATATGTTGCCTTGAAAATGAATCATGAAAATCGAAATAAATAGGAATCAAATTTAAGGGAAAAAACCCGACCTGTTATGTATTACTCTTGTAACATTTACCATAAAAAATGGCACTCCTATGAATAAGTCCCCTTAAAACAGGCATTTTAACTTTAATTCTCCAGAACAAAACACTGAACAACAATTCTGTTCAGACCAGGGATAGAAGTTTTACTTTCTTGCTTATCCGTCATCTGAGCTTTATTGAGACACTTGAGTTTAACGCACGGATGTTGTGATTTTGGAGGGGCTGTGCCACAGGTTCTTGATCTGGGAAATTATTAACTCCTCAAAATGTCACAATTATATCACATATTTGCATCCCAAATACATCTGGACCATCAATATATATGTTTTAAGATCTATTGAAAATGAATGGTTCAGGCAGGTATTGCACAAGCTGAGTTGTGCCGCATGCCAAAAAAAAAAAAAATATTCGCCGTACATTTTTCATCTTGGGCTGTTTTTCGACATCTCATACATTAGGACCCCATGAGACTTTATCATATATAAATTACGCGTAAGCAATTCTTTCTACTCAACATTTGGCCATTAAAAAACACTCTGCAGAAAGTGTGCCACTCAAACTACATAAACTAGTGGGGAGGGAAATACTTGCTGCTGCATGTAATACTGTAATTAGCAATGAGATCCAGGGTGTCACACCCATTTTTATCGCGGGCCACATTTTAGTTACGGTGTTCCTTGGAGGGCCGTTATGACTGAAATCATATAAAGAGGTTAAGAATAACTGTTTATTCAACTATTGTTTAAGTTACTAAAATGAGAGGTTTGGTTACGAGAGAACGCTGACAATATCTCTCTTTTTTATTCATCCATCCATCCATCCATTTTCCGATCCGCTTTATCCTCACAAGGGTTGCGGGGACAATTAGAGCATAGAGGTCAAACTCCTGGAGGGTCACTGTCCTGCATGTTTTCCAAGTCTCCCTGTTGCAACACAGCTGATTCAAATGATCAGATCATCAGCAAGCTCTGCGGAACCCTGACATTGAACCTGTTCATTTGTTCATTTGAATCAGGTGTTTTGCAACAGGAAGACTTGGAAAACATGCAGGAGAACGACCCTCCAGGCCCTGAGTTTGATACCTATGATTTAGGGTGTTTAATCAGCCTGCTGTGCATGTTTTTGGAACATGGGAGGAAACCGGAGTACCCGGAGAAAACCCACGCAGGCCCAGGGAGAACATGCAAACTCCACACAGGGAAGCCATAGCTGGTATTGAACCAACGCCCTCTGTACTGTGAGGTTGACGAGCTAACCACTGGACCACCGGGCCGCCCGCAGTGAAAGCAGATGAGTAAAATTCGGAAAAAGCAGTGTGCTAAAGAAAACTCAAACACTTTTATTGTTTCTTTGTATATGCCCTTCATTGAACCAAAACATTTTCCTTTTCTCAACAGTTTGGCACATTTTTCGGATGAATAAACTCACAGAAAGGATGATTATAGAATCTGGGTTTGACCCGAGCCAGCAATCTTTCAGAGAGGCGTTGGAGAGATGCGCAAATCTTCACCCTCCAACTCGTCTGATGGATGCAAGTTGTAGTTAGAATGCATCACAATCACATTGGCTTTGAGCACAACATGATGCTGCCTCCAACTCTAAAGTAATAATGATAAATAGACTCTCCAATTCGCGAGAGACGGCACTTGAAATGATTAGGGGCTTATGTTGTTTTTTTTTTTGTTTTTTTTAACGTTCAAGTAGAGAGCTTGGTATTAGTCTGGAATGCTTCCAACAATCAAAAGCTACTGTGCAGTGTGACATGAGTGTGAAAGCTTTTAAATGAGGGTTTCAGGCTTCCATGTGTCAGGTTGCGCTACTGCAGACAGTTGTCCTTTAGGACAGTGGTGCCCATCTCCCGGTCTGTGGGTCATTTGGCCACACAGGAAGAACAAAGAACTTGCATAACTTACGTTTTATTTATTTTGGAATCTCAAATTTGTATTATTTTGAGAAAATACCGAAATCTCTGTTCCAACCTTCCACAGTATGTCACTTTGACATAGGTGAAGGCACGCCTCTCGATCACGTGATAGGTTACTGCTAATAAGGAACCCAGGATTTAGCAAAACGAGTAAAAAACAAACGTCTTTGGAATGTTTCTTTGGAAAGGGGAAAAGGCCCAGCGAGGAGACAAAAGAGGAGCCAACGACTTCCAAGAAAAAGAAGGCTCCATTTAATTGACAGTGCCAGGTGTTCTACTTAAAATACGGATTTACTTCAACGGGAGATTCCCACACACCAAGCCCACTCTGCATAATATGCTGTGAAAGTGAGTAGTATTTTTCATGCGCTTTGTATTTGCGGTGTATCTTATTTTGAAGGCACGTTTAAATGTTACCATCGTGACCAGATAGGACGTTCCTCATGTCATGATTCGTCTTTATTTTTATGTTTTGAAAATATAACATTTATTTTGTTGTATTTATCCATCACACCTGAAAGGCCGGTCTGGTCCCTGCAAATATTGTCTGACATTAAACAGGTCCATGGGGCAAAAAAGGTTGGGGACCGCTGCTGTAGGATCCATCATACTGCGTTTGCAAGTCTATCACCACAATAAAGACAAGAAGGAGATTCGCCACAGCAATCTCATGAGCTAAAAGTTAGCATTGCGTAGCAAGTGATGTGCTGTGTCACATTTGGACGACACTACACACTGTTTATTTTATCATATGCGGGATCTCTCGCATTTTGAAAATAAATTCATGTGTCCCTTGCTTAATACAATCAAATGGACGCAAGATGATTTGTTCAACAGACAAGTGAGATTAAAGGAGCATAAAAAGGTGCATGTCTGATGTCAATAGAAGTGTTCTTCATGTATGCAGAACAGTAATGCTGCCCGCTGCAGTTCACGTGTCAATTAACAGCCTGGACTGTGTCAACGCAGCCGATGTGTCAATTAGCAGCCTGGACTGTGTCAACACAGTCGATGTGTCAATTAGCAGCCTGGACTGTGTCAACGCAGCCGGTGTGTCAATTAGAAGCCTGGACTGTGTCAACGCAGTTCACGTGTCAATCACGTGACGTAATGAGGCAGCACATGCATCGACACGTGGTTTGCTCTGTGAGCCTGGCGCATGTGTCAATGCATCGGTGTCGCTGGACCCATCACTAGTGCTTTGTGAGAAATGAGCGCAGGACCCACACGCAGACACAATGAACTCAGAAGGATTTATTAGCCAGGAGTGGGATAGGTCGAGGCAGGAATCGAATGTTAGTCAAAGCGACCAATTAAGGGAATGCAGGACGTAGGAGCGTAATGACTTGGCAGAAGCGAGTGCAGCAGGAAAGATCACTGACAAACTGGCAAAGGGTAGCTGTGCCCGATGAGCTGAAGACTCACAGGCGTGCAAGGGAGGCATGTGCATCAATTAGCGAGGCGCCCAGCCCACACTGAAAAAGGTAACAAAACAAAAGGGAGGGCGACACCATGGACAAACAATGCCTTCTAACAAACTATTACTAAAGCTTGATGATCATCTACAAGCCACAGTTGAAAGTTTCAACAATATTTTTCAGACTGTTGGGTTCCGTCTATGCACGAGCATTCCAGAGAAAATAATGATCGAACTTCTTGTGGCCCTCCCAGAGGGAAACGTCTACCGCCTTTCTCATTTATTTGTCTCACTGGAATCTTGAATTTTTTTCACTTTGACTGTAGTGAACAAATGAGAATAAAAACAGAGCTAGCGAATCTTTTGTCCAAAGTGTATTGACTTAAAATAATTAAACTGGAGCGCTTACCCCTCATGATTTCTTTCAGACAAGTGAGGAGAATAGAGAGCATTCCATGCGCTTCAATTAGAACGGGGATGAGACAAGCAAAGCTGATTTCTCAGGAGCTTATGAGGTTTGACAAAATGCAAATTTATGTTGGTGTTCGAGTGAGTTCACTTATTGGTGAAATAGGCTTGAAAAGAAGGAATCTTCTTCGGAAAATTCCACACCCCCAGGGAAACCTCTGTAGGCCTGCAAAA
The DNA here is from genome assembly GCF_025434085.1 of Hippocampus zosterae. Taxonomy (NCBI): domain Eukaryota; kingdom Metazoa; phylum Chordata; class Actinopteri; order Syngnathiformes; family Syngnathidae; genus Hippocampus; species Hippocampus zosterae. The sequence continues at coordinate 20,634,304 of NC_067464.1, read as the reverse complement.
ATTGCTTGGGCATGGAGAATGTTGCTGAAAAGTGGTTCAGCTTGTAGCTATCCAATAGTTTGAAAACTCAGAGAGATTCCCCAGTGATCAAAAGGTCTTTAACTTTCTGATATTCTCATTGTCGGGGACATTTCATTTTTGAATTTTCCTTATCGAGAATGTTCTGCGATTCTTGTTTTAAAATATCTGAAGCATAATTTAGAACGTAAAAATCATTCATTCATTCATTCATCTTCCGAGCCGCTTGATCCTCACTAGGGTCGTGGGGGGTGCTGGAGCCTATCCCAGCTGTCTTCGGGCAGTAGGCGGGGGACACCCTGAATCGGTTGCCAGCCAATCGCAGGGCACACAGAAACGAACAACCATTCACACTCACACTCACACCTAGGGACGATTTAGAGTGTTCAATCAGCCTGCCACGCATGTTTTTGGAATGTGGGAGGAAACCGGAGCACCCGGAGAAAACCCACCCAGGCCCGGGGAGAACATGCAAACTCCACACAGGGAGGCCGGAGCTGGAATCGAACCCGGTACCTCTGCACTGTGAAGCCGACGTGCCCACTTGGATAAAATTCATTTCGCTATGATAGAAATACCATCAGTCAACAAATTCAATTTGATGCTTGTGGATGTATCCCGATGGCAAAGAGATTTGAAAGAAATCGTCACTTTGTGTAAACAGAATGTCTTAGGTCTTTGAGTTCATCTTACCAAAATAGAAAGGAAAAAAAGTGTTGACTTTATATTTTTCCATAGAATAGTTATTGGGAGAAATGTTTTTCTGCTTGTTGACTATTGTCGTTGTGCCCTTGAATATCTCACCACTAGTGATGGGACGAGCGACACTGGTACGTTAGCACAGTGCCGAGAGCTCAAGAGTGAAACCCCGTATTGGTGCGTGTATTGCTTTTAGAAAGAATCACGTGACCAATCCAGGAACTGAATCGTTTGAATGTGCTGCGCCAAAGTGTGTTCATAAGGACAGAAACTGTATCAACATGTCGTGGGTTTGTTGGCTGGAGTTTTGCGAAATTATGGATCGTTCTAAGAGGTTTTCCCCAGTGTGGAGTACTTTTGATCTTGGTCAATCTTTTTCTCCTTTGAGAATTGTTTACTGTTATATACATTTTTTACGGTGGCGTATTGCACCCACTTTATCAGTTTATCAAGTGAATGACTTGTTATACATATGATAGTCACTTAAAGAGCCTTACAGTTGCTTTATTCATTTTATCTTATAATTGCGAGATCTTCAATAATTGAAGTTCAACGCTGCCTGTCAAAAGCAAACACACCCAGAAACCAAGACCCTTTACAATATTGGAAATGGAACCAGAAAACATATCCACATCTGCATCAACTTTCATTTAAAACTCTCTGCTCACTATCGTCATTTGAACCGTGTGAAAGAGTATTTTCTGAGGCTGGAGAGCTGGTGTCGAAGAGGAGAAATTGCCTTGGAGCAGAGACACTCCAAAACATGTGTTCCTCAATAAAAATTCATAAACTAATCACTTTTGTCTTTTATTTCACATGATTTAACCAACATTTCTACATAAGTTAAAATCTGAATTTTAACTCAAATTGGCTATTTTTATATACTAACTCAATTTTGCATTTAAACAAACAAGGAATTTCTTTACCTGCAATGATTTTATAACTACTGCAGGGGTCACTATTGGGTGACCAACACAGTGTCAATACAGTGCTGACACAGTTTGTGAAGTGGGTCAATACACTCCTTGAGGTATCATCGTCCCAACACTACTCACCACAACTAGCTCAAAAGCTTTATCTCGGCTCTTCAAATTGACTTTTCTGCTTGCATGTGCGTGATTTCAGTCTCTGTCGTGATATAAAACTGTCAAAGTGCAATTCCCCCTTGAGTGCTATATTGTCTACGTTGTACAAGTATACTGTATTATAATTGTAAAGCTCCTGGACTGTAATGTCTTCCATTAGAATTCAAAAATGAAATTAAAGAAGGGCGGCCCGGTGCAATAGTGGTTAGCGTGCCGGCCTCACAGTGCAGAGGTGCCGAGTTTGATAGCCTTCTTGTGTGGAGATTGCATATTCTCCCTGTGCCTGCGTGGCTTTTCTTCAGGTACTCCGGTTTCCTCCCCACATTTCAAAATCCTGCATGGCAGGTTAACGGAACACTCGAAATTGTCCCAAGGTGTGAGTGTGAGCGCGGAGGGTTGTCAGTTGACGTGTGCCCTTTGATTGGCTGGCAAGCAGTTCAGGGTGAATCCCGCCTACTGCCAGAAGACAGCTGGGATGGATTCCAGCATGCCCCGCGACCCACGTGAGGATAAGCGGATTAAAAATTGGATGCATGGAAATTAAAGAAGAAACGCATGCAGTGTAATGTATGCCTGTTTTGTTTTCAACCTCAGGTGGAGTGAAGGGCGTTTCCCTCCAGCAGGCACACCTGTTCTCGCATTGACCAATGATGCCAGCCATGTATTTGAGGACTGCCAAATTGCTAAGTCTCTTGTCGGATTATTGACCTTTCTCGCTGTTGTGCTGCAAGTGTTGTATTCTAGACCTATCTATCTTTCGTTTTTTTGTTTTATACATTGTTTTTTTCCCCCTGACTCCTTGTCACCAGCGATTTTAGTTTGTGTTTTGTCGATGCGCTTTTCTGTAATAAAGATTTTTGTTATCGCACTTTATCTCAGCCTGCATTTCTGAAAAACATTATTTGGTTCGGTTCACAACTTGACATGCAAGAATGCGGACGAGGGTGAGAAAAATGCAAATGATCAGTGCTGCAGAATATGATGAAATTGAGTACATTGGCTGATGATCGAGACAGAGGACAACCGCATTACGTAAATGACGGAACGGTAAGCGTATGAAGGGAAATGTGGAAGGCCTGAGATTGAGGCTGAATCAAAGCACAGTTTAGAGCTTTCATTACTGAAAAGGTATAAATCAATGGCACTCTGATTGCACTTTGGGAAGGTGTCACAGATGATTTGGATTTCCCCCCGCCCCCAAAAAATAATTTGTATATTTGGATACAAGAATTGCACAAGGGTTTGGGAGGTTTATTCATACAGGTATGGCCCCTAATTTGATTTGTGGCTTTGGATAGATTTTTTTCAAGGAACTCATTTTCCTGGGAGACGCATCACTTTGGCTCGACAATTGAACGAGAAACACTGCAGGTTGTTGTTTTAGAGAAAAAGAAATTCCTTCTGGACATGCATCACTAATTGGATAAACTTTCTTCATTTCATGTTTACTATCCAACAGTCGAAAGTCAAATTATGTTGCGTTATTAGCTGCAATTGCAAAAAAATCTTCAAGATATCGCTAATCTATTTTCCAATTAAGACTCTGAGCCATGTTATTATAAAACCACACAACCACAGAGTGATCTAATTCTAAATAATTACAATGGCCAGCATGGCTAAAGTTAAGTGAAAAGGAGAAACGAAAGCGGTGTCCATTTTTCTAAGACAGTATTGATAGGAAGCTGTGACCTGTATTTTCATCATTTTCAAACTGGATCACAACAGGGAATATGTAGCATCTGAATACATGTAAAATTGCATTTGTAATGTTAAATACATGTCAAAACTGTCACTGGTCAGTCTAAGGCTAATTTTGCCTTTCCCATATAATCACATTCCGTTTTGTCCTGTGCGTGGGTGTTCAGTTGCACTGCATCAGACTAAGAATTGTTTCTAATGGTTTGACATTATTGAATTATTATTTGACATATATAAAACCATTAGAAAATGTGGAAATGCAGAGATTTCAATTCATTGGATGTTGAATGCCACAAAATGATATCACCCAGCTAAAATGCTGAAGAAGGACTTAAATGTTGGTAAATTCCAATGCAGCACACATCTCAATTCACACAAATGGGCCACTGACTGGCTGAAACAATCGGCGAGATTGCTTGAGAGACAAGAACAGGCACCAAGGAGTGCCAATTTACCGACATTATGCTTACTTATGGCGCGATCGTGGTTTTGGTTCTGGCTTTGGCCTTCTTGTCATCACTTCTGCTTGGCTGTGGTTGAAGGCGGATACTTTTTGCTCTGCTCCTGCTCTGCTTCCCTTATTTACCAGCTTGGTGACTTTGGTTTTTGGATTGGATTGGATACAATTTATTTGTCAAATGTGCTGTATACAGATCAGATGAAGTTTCTTCCATCTCAAGACAACATAAAACAAGAGGAGCCGCTGTCCATGTGCTGTCTTCTGTCTCAACTTATTCTAGCCTCCTGCTGTATTTTTCTTCCAAAAAACAAACCATGGAATGAATCAGCTGGACTCTCAGCAATATGGATAACATTTTTTTCAACGAAAAGAGCAAGCAGTGGGGAGCCGTGTTGCTGCTGGTAAAGCCAGCAGCAACACCGCCTTAGGTCCTTGGAAAATGTGGAGAATGGTGTGACTGTCAATATGCTCCGTAAAGGATACACTGTATATCCATCCATTTTCTGATCCGCTTTATCCTGACAATAGTGTGGGATGTGCATCTGTTCTGCATAGGACTGAACCCCCTAAGCCAAGTAATCACCAAGACAGGCTATGGATACCGCCTCAGAAATGGAGCTACAATCAGTCACCTCCTCTACATGGATGACATAAAGCTGTATGCTAAGAGCGAAAGGGACATAGATTCCCTGATCCACACAACCAGGATCTACAGCAGCGACATCGGGATGTCATTCGGGCTTGAGAAATGTAGTCGGATGGTGACTCAGAGAGGAAAGGTAGTCCGCACTGAAGGGGTCTAACTCCCTGAAGGAACAATAGCAGACATTGAGGACAGCTACAAGTACCTTGGTATACCACAAGCCAAAGGCAACCTCGAACTGGCAACAAGGAAAGCGGCAACGGCCAAATATCTCCAGCGAGTGAGGCAAGTCCTAAGAAGCCAGCTCAATGGCAAGAATAAGACCCGGGCAATAAACAGCTATGCCCTGCCAGTGATCAGATACCCTGCAGGAATAATAAGGTGGCCAAAGGAAGAGATTCAGACCACGGACGTTAAGACCCGAAAGCTCCTAACCATGCATGGAGGGTTCCATCCCAAATCCAGCACCCTGAGACTGTACGCAAGCCGAAAGGAAGGAGGCCGGGGACTAGTGAGTGTGAGAGCCACTGTCCGGGATGAAACATCCAAGCTCCATGAATACATCAAGGAGAAGGCTCCAACGGATGACGTACTCAGAGAATGTCTCAGACAATGGGGAACAGAAGATGAGGCGCTGGAAGAGGGACCATCATGGGAGGACAAGCCCCTACACGGGATGTACCACCGGACCATAACTGAAGTGGCTGATCTCAAAAAGTCCTATCAGTGGCTCGAGAGGGCTGGCCTGAAGGACAGCACAGAGGCACTCATCCTGGCTGCTCAAGAGCAGGCCCTGAGCACCAGAGTTATTGAGGCCCAGTTATACCACACCAGATAAGACACAAGGTGTAGGTTGTGCAAAGAGGAATATGAGACAATAACTGCAGGGTGTAAGATGCTGGCAGGGAAAGCCTACATGGAACGCCATAACCAGGTGGCTGGCATAGTCTACGGAAACATCTGTGCGGAGTATGGACTGGAAACCCCAAGGTCAAAATGGGAAACACCTCCGAAGGTGGTGGAGAATGACAGAGCGAAGATCCTGTGGGACTTCCAGATCCAGACTGACAAGATGGTATTGGCGAACCAACCAGATATTGTGATCATAGATAAAGGGCAGAGGAAAGCCGTTGTAGTGGATGTAGCGGTCCCAAGTGATGGAAACATCAGGAAAAAGGAACATGAGAAACTCGAGAAATACCAAGGGCTCAGAGAGGAGCTGGAGAGAGCCTGGAAGGTAAAGGTGACAGTCGTGCCTGTGGTGGTCGGAGCACTCGGGGCAGTGACCCCCAAACTAGATGAGTGGTTGCAACAGATCACGGGAACAACATCGAACATCTCAGTCCAGAAATGTGCAGTGCTGGGAACAGCAAGGATACTGCGCAGAACCCTCAAGCTTCCTGGCCTCTGGTAGAGGACCCGAGCTGAATGAGGGATGGACACCACCCGATGGGTGAGATGAGGATTAAAAATATATATATATATATATATATATATATATATATATATATAAATGGGCAGCCCGGTAGTCCAGCCTGGCAACCGATTCAGGGTGTCCCCCGCCTACTACCCGGGGACAGCTGGGATACGCTCCAGCACCCCCCGCGACCCTAGTGAGCGGCTCGGAAGATGGATGGATGGATGGATGGATGGATGGATATATATACAGTATATAAACACACACAACCACACAAAACACTTAAATAATTGGGTATACCCCTGCTAAAGAATATACCACAAAAGGTGAAGAATCCCGACCGTCAAAAAACAAATTTTTTCCCGTGTACCTTCCCTGAACCCAAAACAAGACTGTCAAGCCAAAAGGCATCTCATGCAAATAGTCAAAGAAAAAGCTCTCATCTCGTTTACATAAATCTGAATAATTGTGGGTCACTGAACAGGGAGAATGATGCAGACATACTAAAGTTCATTTTTACCCTCAGGATACATTTAGCTCAAGCAGAACTCTGGGGGAATTTATCAGAAAAAACAATTCAAAGAACACGAGCCAGAGTCAAGCACAAAAACTGCCTCATCTTGACTATTGTGCCAGTGCAAGGCTCTTGGTTTTGTTTGTTTGGGGGGGGTTTTTGCCTCTTTGGGAAATTGGCAGACCGCTCTATGCCATATTCTGACCCACCAAGGCATTTCCTTTTGACATGCCCCCGGTGCACCTGACAATGTGCTATTGGAACCACGTCTAAGTATTGGCGAATTTGGTAGGTAGGCGAGAGTGATTTTGGTGAATTTGATAGGGGAACAGGCAGAGAGATTCTGCGCTCATTGGACGTGTAGTGGATCTCTTCATATTTCATTCATAAATAAATGTCTGTTCTTTTCATGTGAACTTACTGAGACAATAAAAGCCCAAGACATAACAGTAGAGGCACCAAGTTGTGCATTGTAAAATACAGCCAGAGTTTTCTGTATGTGTAAAAAGTAAGATTACAGATGTCGGCAAGTGGTCTTCAACAACCTTGCTTTTTGTTGTTGTTGTTTTTGTGTTTTATTTTGTCATATGGTCATATGGTGTTTGTTGTTACGTCCAATGGACCTGATGTGGACTGTTTTCAGCGTTTTTTAATTTTTTTACCACATTCGTCACAGGAGAAGAATCTGTGCATGGTGGTTGCACCTTCTTGGCAGCACGCGCATACCAGCACTGACTTGGATTGGGAGAATGTCAGCGCTACTTGACTGTCGTCGCTGGACAGCCCCGGGGGCACTTGTGTTTTTCGCGCCTGTAATGGGCAGCATTTTTCACATCCCTGTTTTGTTCAGCAGAAATGTCGGTGCTGTCTGTGGCTGGATGGATGGATGGCTTGCGGAGCTGACGATGAGAAGAAATGAGCGCATGTGGTACTGGGAGTCGTTGCTTGGAATTGAATGTGAGCCAATCTCTTTTTACGTCAGTGGACGCGATAGCTTCTTGTTTGCTTTCAAACCTAGCTTGTAGCAGACGTGTGCACATTTTCAGCATGATGTCTCTGATCCATTGGTAAAAGGACACTTTGAATCTATCCTCTTCCATCTCGAACTGCTTCAAACAACCAAGTGTATGCAGAAAAGTGGTTACGATTGCATGTCTGTCTGTGTCTTATGTCTTGTGTTGTATCATTTATGAAAATGTGGTATATGGTTTTTGCTGCTTCGCTGGTCTTCAAAAAACACTCGGTGATCGGTGGCTGTTTCCCGACGAATGAGCACTTCAGGGACCACGGCTGATTGGGAAAAGATTTTATTCTACCAATGTCAGAGTGAAGTCTTTCCAAAAAGTTGAGTGGCCCAAGGCATGGATGTAAAAAAGCCCCCCTCCCCTGTCAGGCCCGTATCTTTTATACCTGGCAAGGGGCTGATGTCATGGCTTTGTGCACCAGCTGCAGTTTTCAATCTACTAGTTTACTTCAGTCCTAAAAAAGGAGATCTTGACCAGTGCTCTTGGTGATGGACGACAACAGCCACTTTACCCTATTATAGGATTGCACACACTGCTGAAACTGGATTCTCCCTGACCAGCAAATATAGAATAGAATCGTGTTACTGACGCCAAGTGGACATTCTAAGGCCACCTACAGGAATAGAGAGGGAATTCCAAATTACACTTCATTCCCCCCTTCCGGGACAAAGTAGTAGTCCTGGAAACGGTCTAACAAAAGATAACATCGGTAAAGGTCCAAACATCTTTCCCCAATCAAATTTTATATATGCTCACGTCTACAATTTGGCCCAAAATCTGCAGCCTAAATCACGCTCAAGGCATGCTACTTAAGGTTATTTTAACTAGGAAAGCTCAAACTATTTAGTTAGCCAATTGCTCCCTGACAACAATCTGAGGCCTCTCAGGAACCACAAGCAAAGAAAATTGAAGTCCGCATAATTCAAACGACGATATCACCCCCCTTAGGTAATACCCTTACAACAGTGACAAATTGCGAAGTAATGCATTTGGTGTGGCCCGTTAGAAGCCCCAAAAAGCTGCCGGCCCCTCCTCAAGAAAAAACCTCGCCAGTCTAATGACAAAGAAAAAGAGGAAGGCCCTTTCTACCATCCCCAGTGGTTCCCTTCACCTGGTGTCAACCAGGTGTAAGGAGCCCTGGCACATTACAATCCACAAAACAGTATGAGCTCACCAAACAGTGTGAAAATGGAATGACATGTCCCCCTATCACCAAACAGTGAAATTGTACCGTCACATGATCAGCCGGCCAGCAGGTAACAAAATGAGGTAAAAATATTGGAATAAACAATGAGGTATATAGTAATGAGGTATCAAAACATGCTATCAAAACAAGCCCCCGAAATGTCGCCCCCCTTCTTCATGTGTAAGTGCGTGCCGAGGCAGAGTCCATTCCCCGAATCTTCAGCGATAGAACGTGCTGGGTATCACTGCCCAGGGCCTGCTGTCCATACAAAGTCCTTATGTCCAGGTCACTGTCCATAGAGTCCCTTGCACGGCCCCGGCCAGCATCCAGAGGTTCTGGAACGAATAAGAACTCCTGCCAGTATCGCGTGATGACAATGGCACTCAACGCAAAACACATGCAACTTTGACACAATAACGATGGTAAACTGGTCGCGGGCCGGGCAACAACATACGGTGGAAATATTCCTATGTATCTTGGTTAAATGTTTGACATAGGCTTTCATTTCGTCCTCCAAAATTGACAGGCTTGGGCCTTTCCCACTGGTACGCAAACACGACGAAGGCATGCGTCTACCGGTTACCAATTCATGTGGGGTCAAATGCAAATCGCGTAGTTCACTCGACCGGCAAACCATCAGTGCCAGTGGTAAGGCAGCTATCCAATTCAAGCCTGTATGTTGACAAATTTTGGAAATTCGATTTTTTATGACGCCGTTCATTTTTTCACAAATGGCTTGGCTTTGTGGATGATACACTGCTCCGAGCCGCTGTTTAATTCCCAATTTTTGCATTATGATTTTGACCGTTTTATCCACAAACTCTCTCCCGTTATCTGAAGAAATCCTATCCGGCAGACCCCATCTGCTGATAACTTCGCGGCACAGAAACTTGGCCACAGACTGAGCATCTTTCCGTTTAGTTGGACAGGCCTTCGGCCATCTTGAAAACCGGTCTACGACCACCAACATATATCTTTTCCCTTCGACAGGTTGTATCATGTCGACAAAATCCACCACTAGTTCTCTCATGGGGCCATTAGGAGTCGGGATATAACCCGTGGTGGACTTAACGGTGGACCTCATGGTGAAAGCGCAAGTGGTAGCGCCTCATCCCAATCCGATTTCTCTCAGGTCATCACCATCTGAGTTTTTGATATAAGCCTCTGATACGTTGGTTCGAGCTTACCTTGAATTGCAGATGAAAAAACCCATGCCTCCCGAATTGGAGTCTTCAATTTAGTTGCCGACAGGACTGGACGTCCATCAATTTCATCCCGATACAAACCAGTCTCATCCCTGGCCACCCGGTTAGTTCTTCTCCTCCGGTATACCCTTTCTTGGTCTGAAATAAGGTTGTTAGTTTGGAAAACATACAACTTCCCATTTTTGATTCCACTTCCATCACTAAAGATCAAGTCATCTTCTGCAGTCTCTTTAGTCATCTAGTCTGCTTTGTCATTTCCTGCTTTTATGTGGGAAAAATCCTTCTAATATGTGTCCTGCATTTAATAACTACTTCTTTTGGTTTTAGCAGAGCCTCTCTAAGTTTTTGTTTCTTTGTTTTTTCTTCACTATGTTGAATCGATGTTCCTGTGGCAGTTTTTAAATTTTTTTTATTGTAAACATTTGCCTCATGCAGCCGCATATCTGATGCATGCTGAATGTTTTTGTTCAATTGGGTCCAATTGCATGCTGACATGTTCTCCCCGGGCCTGCGTGGGTTTTCTCCGGGTGCTCCGGTTTCCTCCCACATTCCAAAAACATGCGTGGCAGGCTGATTGAACACTCTAAATTGTCCCTAGGTGTGAGTGTGAGCGTGGATGGTTGTTCGTCTATGTGTGCCCTGCGATTGGCTGGCAACCGATTCAGGGTGTCCCCCGCCTACTGCCCGGAGACGGCTGGGATGGGCTCCAGCACCCCCGCGACCCTAGTGAGGATCAAGCGGTACGGAAGATGAATGAATGAATGAATGAATGCATGCTGACGTATGTCAAAATTCATCAAAATTAGTCTTTTACTTCCCTGTTGTTCACGTTCCCCTCTCTTTTCTGAAAAAGAACTAGAGAAACAGAACCTTCTTTTTCAGAAACATCTAAGTAAATCAGCTAGACCAGGCTGCACAAAAGAAACCGGCATCGCTGTACCTTCTGATGTGTTCAGTCTCCCCAAAAATATAAATGTAATTTTCACATGCGATAGTTTGAAACCGCAAAAAGCCAAACGTCAAAGGAGCCACCGCGTGGCATCCAAACAACAAATCTTAGATGATGCATTACTATACCGAATAAGCACAACGCCATCCGTATGTCGGAAAGAGTAGAGTAGCTGTTTAAGCACTTGGATAAAAATTCCAGAAGACAAAATCGAATACGTGGGGCAACCGAGTGTGGTAAAATTTAACTCCAAGGTGAGAGAATGAGAAAATTCCCTATACGATTCTGAAAGTGGTATATGGAAAAAACCTTAGCTAAATTGATTACAAAAAAGGTGTACGACTGAGAATTTTTGGATATTTGAGTAGACGGCAAAAAAATATGAGCGGCGCGGCCATGTCAGGCCTAGATACCAGTCAATGAGATGAGATCCTCTGACAGGTCCACTCTGGCTGCCACACCCTTCAGGACCTACAATAATTGAGGAGGAGGGAACATTAAACAAATTGCCTTGTGTTTCACCCAACCAGGCCATGCGATAAATTTCAATCTCTAGTTTGTCAAAAGCATTGTGCAGTGGGAAGGACCGATCAGCGGATGGTAAGGTCATATGGAGGAAGTCTAAGGAGACCAAAGCCGATACTGTTGGAAGACAGAGTTCAGTGGTGGGTCATCAGCTGACTTTAGCAACAGTCAGCCTTGTATCAGCAGGCATTGGGAGCAAGTGTGGTCCAGCATGTCCAAGTTCATGACAGTCTTTCAGTGAGGCCAGCAGTGATCCCTATTGTTGGGGATTCCGTTACCCATGGAGCAGATGGGTATTGTCCATGTGGGGGTGCCGTATCCTGTCAATGTTGTTGGTTTTGCGGAGGAGGAGTCAGAGCTTGTTGATCATAGCCTGATTGATGAACAGGTGGGTGCCGGGGGTGCGGGCATTTCCTTGTCCAATGATTCACATCACCACAAATGAAACAGCCAGCTTGGCTCCCGTGACTTCCTCGTCCACGCCCACCTTCCCTACTCAGACCTCCCCCCAGCCATGCGTCTCGGCCCTGCCTTGTGGGCAGGCCGTAATGTTGAGGTGTGGCTTGGAGCTGCGGTGTGGGTGTGATCAGCCGTGGTGGAGCCTGTTGAGAGACACTGATTGACATTTGATTAGATCTCCCAAGTTTCTCTTTTTTGCATGCATTACTGGAGGCTCTCTTAGCCTCTTGTACTTGTGAATTCAAAAAGTCGTTTTGTAGCTTGGATGTTTTCTCAGTCTCTTCCTCGGCTCTCATTCGAGATTGTTGCACATAATACAGGAAATGAGTTTGCCAATTCACGTCATCTGAAGTGGGGAGAGTGGGAGAGTTAGTCATCATTTTCTGCACATCAGACGGACAACCCCCCAGCACTGCTTGCCTGAACAAAGCCTGATTCAATGGATGACTATTGGGGTCCTGTCCTGTGACAGTCACCCAAGCATCCATACAATTAACCAAATAAGTCATTGGGTGTACCTCAGATAGCAATTCAAACGCCAATTGTTGTGAAGGACCCAATGTTGTTGGATAAATGGAACTCAGCGCGTCTGATTTTCTATCATTCAACCTAGTCAATTTGCAAGAGGCTATTCCCTCTAATAGGTCCATAATCTCTTTGGGTAAATACTTACTCTTAAGCCAGTCTATTGCCCACAACTGTATGTCATAGTCAATTTTAGGCAAATCCAGCAATATTTGCCTCGTCAATTCAGTCTCCTTAGTTACAAAAGTGGTCGCATCCCAAACACTCATGCTTTCATTATCCTGTTTAATTTGCATACATTTTTCTACTTTTACCAATTGTTTATGAACCACCCTGGGCAGATCAGGGGGAAGCTTGGCACACAAGGGATTCGGGTGGGGGCCAGTAAAACGGCTAGTATGTGTTATCCCCCTTCCTGTAGGTTTGTGCTTACAAACCTGCCTGTGGAGCCTACACAATGATTAAAGTGCCCCTCTGGTGTCTTGCTTTGTGCGAGTTGATTCCGGTGGGCCATCTCTCAGAGCTTGTTTAATGTGACGTTCTGCCCCTCGATCAGCTGACACTAGTACACGTATAGTTTCAACTACTTCCCTGTTAAAAGTCCCTTCCACCGGCCAAGGCCTCTCGATGTCAGGCCATCTTTTATTCCATTTTTTGGATATTTCTTTAACCCCCTTAATGAGCGGGTAGTTTCTCCACACTACCTCGATGGGGGTGGTCACCATTGGACTAGCATATTTCCTTTCCCCCATTTTTTTTTATTTTATTTTTTTTTTTGATTGCAGATAACAATATCAATTAAACAATGCACATACGATTTTGCCAACCTCAGATGGACCCCTTAAGACCGGCTGTCTCAATTGATATTCGATCCGGTGTATTCCGTCCGCGCTATTTCTGTACCCGCACTCAACTTATGTTGGAGATGACACCTTGTTTGAAAAACTATTGTTCACAAGTTTATGATGATCAGTCTGTAGTCAGTCTGCTATGCAATGCCTGTTCTCAGGTTTTTTTTTTATGTAAACAGAAAATCAGAAGTATTGAGGAGAGCCCCAGAGAGCAATATCAATAATTGTTTTTTTATTTTATCATTCTGTCTTTAATTTAAATTAACAAGTCGGGCTTTTCTGCAACTCCAATTTCTCATTGCTCCCAGAGGGTGTAGGGGGCGCTAGCTGACCCTCGTATTATTTATGAGGGGCCACACTCTTTCTTGAGATGCATACATGCACATCTATATTAGTGTCGTTAGGTAGCATTCCCGTGCTTCTTGTTTCTTGTTAGACAGCTGTGGCACATTAATTCTCCTGGGTTTCAGTTACCTCAGGACCTCCACAGTTGGTCATGCATTCTTTTGCTCCTTCAACATGCCGCCCCCCATCATCCTGTCACATTTTCTCGCTACCAGCAAGGTCGGCCCCGAAATGGGCACAACTCTGGCCCCACGCCCCGCCCCCACGTCACCCACACGGGGAGTGCCTAGCCTTGAAACACGGTGGGCAGGTACAGGTTGGCCACTCCCTGTCCCGCCCCCGAAGCCAGATTCCCCTCCCCGAGCGGGCACCGCAGGCGGGCACGCGCCCCAGAGCACCGAGAAGCACACTATCCTATCCATTCCATTCGTTTCTTCTACAAGCACGCTCACTCACTCGCACTCAAGAGCACACACACACTTACTCACGATCGCGCACACGCGCACACACGCACGCTCACCTACACACGCCCATGGGTAAACTCACACACACGCACACACACACACACACACACACACACACACACACACACACACACACACACACACACACACACACACACACACACACACACACACACACACACATACACACACTTACACGCACATACACACACTTACACACACACACACACGTGCACACACACACACACACAGGGATCCCACACATCTCTGCACGCACAGACACTCACAAACAAAGAAGACAGAGCAGGATTCGAGTCCATTCCACGTTTTGCTGTTTGCCAACTGCGGCTATGCAGTTTGGTGTTTAACAGTGCAGATATGCACTGACAAATACGCACGTCTTACTTAACTTTCGTTTCGTTTCGTTTCGTTTCCAATAGCGCTTTATATTTTCCCCTTTATTTTCTGCAGAATTTAACTTAAGTGTGCACACAAAATACTTTTTTTTCCCCCCAAGGTATACCAATCCTTGTATTCCAGAGGCCTCATTGCCACGTTTTCCCTTTTTCACACAGAGGGATTTTCTCTACACACACAATGCCGTCCAGCACCTATTTCCCAAACGCGGTCTGTACAGGCTCAAATTTATCAAACTTTGACAGATTTGTATGCTATTATGACACGTCCCCATAGATGAATCGAACCGCAAGCAGATCGTATCAGCTCAATCAATATTCAAAAACCGCCAGTCCTTCGTTTTACCTGGGGGCCTCTTACACCAGCATTTAAATTGACAAGCCTTATAACTCACATACACCTCTAATTCGATCAGTGCCCAAACGACGTGGCTTCGCGCGCATCATTCTCTTCGGCCCACAGGTCCGTGGCTGGCCGGATATTTCCTTCATCCACTCTCACACTTCACGGTACGGATGCCAAGGTTGCGCTCGTTCCTATTAGCCAAACGCGGTCGACGCAACCTCCCTTTTGCGCTGGACTTTGGCAGAGACTAGGCTCCCACCGGACATCTCGGCTATAGCCCCTGGCCCGTGTGGATTCACCCGTATCTTGTCGCAGCATAGTTCAATCGTACCCGTGTTTCCGCCACAATCACACAGCTAAAATTTCGATCCTCCGCGGGACCACTGAAACGACTAATTTCCACGTCCACGTTTTATGGGACTTCCTACTATTTTCTTCTCGTGACAGCCGACCAGCGTTGTTCTCGACAACCTGTCCTGTTTCACATTCGCCCTCCCTGGAGCGTTTATTTCTTCTCGTTTATCATTCTCACCAGACATGTCATGCATACAATTCCCAAAACGTTTTGTTACTGTTCCCTTTTTATTTATTGTTTTTTTATTTATTTTTCCTGTTTTTATTTTACTTTTCTTTCGCTGTCTCTATTTGGGGCCACTCCCCCTTCAAAAGTCGCATTATGACGGCTTTTGACTAGGAGAGACAACTTTCCCTGGAGCCCGCCGTGGCCCCATCAGATCCGTTTAACTGTCCTCCGTGCGGGGGACAACGCTCCCTCCCCCCCTTTCCAAGAGCGAGCATGCTGCGGCGACTTTGAGTGCAAGCAACTCACCTCAAAACAGGTCGTCGGCTGGCCGCTGGATGCTCGCGGAGAGAGCGGACGGGACGGTCCCCTGGAGAACACGAATCCTGTTCTTGACGCCAAAAATGTGGTATATGGTTTTTGCTGCTTCGCTGGTCTTCAAAAAACACTCGGTGATCGGTGGCTGTTTCCCGACGAATGAGCACTTCAGGGACCACGGCTGATTGGGAAAAGATTTTATTCTACCAATGTCAGAGTGAAGTCTTTCCAAAAAGTTGAGTGGCCCAAGGCATGGATGTAAAAAAGCCCCCCTCCCCTGTCAGGCCCGTATCTTTTATACCTGGCAAGGGGCTGATGTCATGGCTTTGTGCACCAGCTGCGGTTTTCAATCTACTAGTTTACTTCAGTCCTAAAAAAGGAGATCTTGACCAGTGCTGTTGGTGATGGACGACAACAGCCACTTTACCCTATTATAGGATTGCACACACTGCTGAAACTGGATTCTCCCTGACCAGCAAATATAGAATAGAATCGTGTTACTGACGCCAAGTGGACATTCTAAGGCCACCTACAGGAATAGAGAGGGAATTCCAAATTACACTTCATTAACTGTTCTTTTGATGGCGGTGTGGGTACCCGCAGTGGCTCCTCTCACTCGTGTGGTTGAGAGGAAAGAAATTTCACCTCTGCTGTATGTTGCACATAGACCATATTTGACAATAAATTTGACTTGAATTTACGTAATAATGACCTAGAATTTACAGCACAATCAAGGCTCCTCCTGATATATTGTTGGCCTACTTCTTGCTTGAAAACTTCTTCTTTTATATGTACAGTACACAGGGTCAAGAAATAGGGTGCCACCATCTAATGGCCAATATTGGAATTACAGCCCATAAAAAAGTTATAGCTGTTTTTCAAAAAGCAGATTTTCGGGTTTTTTTTTTTTTTTGTAAATGAAAATGTTTTTTCCCCATTTGATTTTTGGTTATCCCCTGCCTTCTGCCCGAAGACAGCTGGCATAGGCTCCAGCACACCCTTCGAACCTTGTGAGGATAAGAAGAAAATGGATGGACGGATGGATTTTTACTTATTTTGTTATTTCTCATTTACTAAAATAACCTTTGCTAAGAAACTCAGGTGCACCGTCTCTTCACATTGTGCTCCTTTGCCACTCCTGCAACTGAAGTCCAAAATTTTAAAAAAAAGCATGAAACCCAAAAGTGCGACATGGCTAGTGGCATGTGGGGATATCGCACAGTTGAAGAGATAAGAGCTGGCACAAAGTCACACTCGTGTATTAATAAAGTCCTGCAGAAAGCAAGGGATGAGGAAGAATTCTAATAAAAACATGACATTTTCAGTTGGCCTTAATAAACGGTTAGATAAGGGTTGTCGACTTCCACATACAGCAAGACACAATCGCGCCCCCACCCCCAAAAAACTCTTGTATTTATTCAAATGGATGTTCTGTAACAGGCGACACGGCAAGTTCATTTTCCCAACAAAAGCAGACATGAATCAAACTCCCCTCAAAAAGAAAAGGCTAACTAACACTACTTAACCAAACCGAATTTGCACTTTTCGGAATGACAGTAGTTTCTATTATAATGCATTGCGAACAGCAAGTCCAAAATTCTTTGTTTCCACCTAAATTCATTTTAATGTACAGATTTTCCCTTCATGTTCCCTGTCTAGCTTTGAAGTGCAACGACATCACCCAGTCTCGTCGTCGCTAATCTTGGCCTCAATTTTCATGTATAATTAAATTAAATTAATGGTAATTCATATGTTGGCTAAACATAGGTCTTATCCAACTTCAAAGGAGTATTTGGGCCTCACTATGTATTTATTTCCATATTTTTATCAATGTTAAAGAACAAACTTTTGAGAAGTTATGAAAAAAAGGAGAGTTGGGAGAATAATGAAATTTTATGAGAAAAAGAAAATAGTATTTCAAGAAATATTATTTTGAAAATGAAACGAGTGACCTGTGGTAAGAACGAGATCCCGGAATCAAGCGGCCGAAATGAGTTTTCTCCACAAGGTGTCCGGGCTCTTCCTTAGAGATAAGTTGAGTAGCTCTGTCATCCGGGAGGAGCTCAGACTCAAGCCGCTTCTCCTCCACATCGAGAGGAGCCAGATGAGGTGGCTCGGACATCTGATTAGGATGCCTCTGGACGCCTCCCTGGTGAGATGTTCCGGGCATATCCCACCGGCGGGAGGCCCCGGGGGCGACCCAGGACATGCTGGAGAGAGACTATGTCTCCCAGCTGGCAGCATAGGGATGCCTCGGGATCCCCCGGAAAGAGCTGGAAGAAGTGGCTGGGGAGTGGGAAGTCTGGGCTCCCCTACTAAAGCTCTTGCCCCTATTAACGCAACCCCAGATAAGCGGTAGAAAATGGATGGATTGATGGACAAGTGACCATCAAAATACTCCAAACATTGACAGTTTTCGACAAGCAGCATTAAACGGCCTTCATCTTAATGCAGCCAACACACTTTTGCTTCAAATATAGTGGCTTGTAAAAGTATTCACGTCCCTTGAACTTTGGGGAACTCCTGCACTCAACATGATCTGATGTGATTCCCTTTCGGCTTGACTGCATACTGCACTACAATCCATGTTTGTTTTTTATGTTGCGCTATTGAAGCTTGAGGGCGGCCCGGTAGTCCAGTGGTTAGCACGTCGACTTCACAGTGCAGAGGTACCGGGTTCAATTCCAGCGCCGGCCTCCCTGTGTGGAGTTTGCATGTTCTCCCCGGGCCAACGTGGGTTTTCTCTGGGTACTCCGGTTTCCTCCCACATTCCAAAAACATGCATGGCAGGCTGATTGAACGCTCTAAATCAGGGGTGTCCAAACTTTTTGCCAAGGGGGCCAGATTTTATGTGGTAAAATGTCGGGGGGCCGACCTTGGCTGACATTCTTTACATTGAACAACAATATTGTTCAACAAATTTTAGTAAGCCAGTCTGTTTCACATTTCCATTTTAATTTTAATTTCAACAATCTTAAGAATTTCTTTTGGTTCATTTGAAACAGGAATTTGAAATATGACATATCAGTCAATATAAACACGGAGTGATGTCTTGTTAACTCGTGAGTGATGCCCTCTAGTGTCTAAATGCTATTACTCATTTAGTGAATGCTATTACTCATTTAGCCACTAGAGGGAAGCAGTACTCTATGAAACATCACTCACCAGTCTACGAGACCTCAGTCAATGCAACACGTGTTCCATTGCGCCCAACCTGCGGGCCAGACGGCACTGATTTTATGACGGGGGCCGAGGGCCGGATGAAATTCGACCGCGGGCCGGATTTGGCCCGCGGGCCGGACTTTGGACATGCCCGCTCTAAATTGTCCCTAGGTGTGAATGTGAGCGTGGATGGTTGTTCGTCTCTGTGTGCCCTGCGATTGGCTGGCAACCGATTCACTGCCCGAAGTCAGCTGGGATAGGCTCCAGCACCCTCCGCGACCCTAGTGAGGATCAAGTGGTTCGGAAAATGGATATTGAAGCTTGAAGCTACGTAAACTCTGTTGACACTACAGTATGCAATAAACCTTAAAATGTTTTTAGCTGACACAAATTAATCAGAGATGCGAGTAAACCTTTCAAGATATTTTTTTTGCGCCGATTCCAAATGTTCCTTTTTTTCTCTTGCACATCAGGTTTTCATATCAATGATAGAAAATTAATATATATGCAATAGTAATATGATTAGTAATATTTTGGAATGAAGCGATGAGCAACACGTGCATTTTTTCTGAAACGTCATCACCAGAAATTAGAATGCACAGTAAAATACATACGGGACAAGTTTTTATAGATTGAATCGCTGATGTGCTGATTTTGAAATCAGTTTCAAAAATATGTTGAGGGACACCTAAAGCCATCTCTAATTAAAATTTGCTGTTGACCAGTGCTAAAAGCAGAAGCATAAAATAATTTGTCCAATGTTGTCAGTTTGTGACGTCACTTTCAGTGAGCACGGCTCAACAAATTTAAAGACCACATTTTATCTGTGGGTCTAAAAAAAGCTTTTCCTACAATGAATTTTTTTTAAAGATGTTTGAAAGCTCATAAGTCCATTTCAAGTGCGAGCTCTGCTGTAACCTTGGTGATGACATCATTGGGCCACTTGAAATTGCAGGGGACATTTTATCAGCCATTTAAATGTACAGGTAGTTCCAAAAGTCTTGGGCACAATTAAAGTCCGCAAGTCCTTAACTATGAATGGTAGTAAGATAAAAGTTGTTCCATTTTAAAGCTACAGTAATTACATTAAGTTTTTCGTAAGGCTATTGGTTTTTTAATTTCTTTTCAGACCCATTAGTGGCGTTCACTCAACCAGAAAAGGCCTTTTGTGTGCTTGAATTTGCAAAAACTGAATCATGGACATGCACTTCGCAGAAAATTCAGAAAGGAGCCACCATGGAAGTCCATAGTGAGATGGCTTGATAAAGTCATAACGGATGGGTGCTTATGCTTTAAGCCGAAGGCACGAATAACAAAAGCTGCTGCAACCATTGACAATGCAATGCTGGGACGCGTTTGGCAAGAATGTGACTATCGGCTTGATGTGTGTCGTGTGACCATTGGTGCTCACATTGAACATCCATCCATCCATCCATTTTCCGAACCGTTTGATCCTCACTAGGGTCGCGGGGGGTGCTGGAGCCTATCCCAGCCGTCTTCGGGCAGTAGGCGGGGGACACCCTGAATCAGTTGCCAGCCAATCGCAGGGCACACAGGGACGAACAACCATCCACGCCCACACTCACACCGAGGGACAATTTAGAGCGCCCAATCAGCCTGTCATGCATGTTTTTGGAATGTGGGAGGAAACCAGAGTACCCGGAGAAAACCCACACAGGCCCAGGGAGAACATGCAAACTCCACACAGGGAGGCCGGAGCTGGAATAGAACCCGGTACCTCTGCACTGTGAAGCTGACGTGCTAACCACTGGACTACCGGACCGCCATCTTTGAACATTCCGTGTAAAAATTGAGATTACAAGCTTTCTGAATTTACCAGATGCATTTTTATATCCTTAATAGTTTCCGAGATATTGAATGTCAAAATATGCCCAAGACTTTTGGAACACCCTTTATATCCACAACTGTAATTAAAATACCTTAAAGTACCTTAAAACTTGTGAAGGAATTCAGAGCCTTTCAAAAATAAAATGCAGAACACTTATATAAAATCCAATGGCATTATTTTATTAAGTTAGGAAATCAACACATTTACGAAATGTAATTACCGGTATATACACCGACTAAAAACAAAACAAGCTTGACACATCAAGCTAATTCATGTTACAAGATTTCCATTTCACATATCCATAAATAATAATAATAATAACAGATTCCCTGATGTCCTGAAGACAGATCATGCCCGAATCGCCCAGTGCTCATTTTGTTCACATCAAGGGGAAAACAAAAATCCAAACGATTAAACCCAACATAAAATAAAGACAATAAAGCATCATTTACCATGTGTTCCATAGGGAAACAAAGAAAAGGCAATGTTTGAAGAAATCATTTCTCGTTAAATACTGGAAAGCCTTCCCAAAAGGACCAGATGGTATCATGTCAGAAGGCTGGGTTGGAACCATTAAAGCAACCAAAATATACGATGCTAATTGCTGCTCTTTTCCAAAAGAGGATCCGCGTTGATGACATCCTTGCAAAAGCCTAAGTCACAGCTGCCGCTGGTGACGCACAGCAGCCAACAGCCATGCTCAACTCAGCCACGTTGGAAAAGAACGGAAGGAAAAACGGCCATCCAGTGTTGGCGTCCGGTGCGGCGCTAGTGCTCCTCTTTCTCTCGGCCTTTCTTGTCCTTCTCATCCTGCAGGGCTGTGCCGAGCTTCTTGATGAGCACCGACAGCACCTTGTCCAGTGGGTCCATCACGCCCCTCTGGAGCCACTTGGGAATGGTAGTCCTGGCGTGGTGGAAGCCCAGTTTTTGTAAGATGTAGTCCACTCCCACTGGGTCGATCTTGCGGCCCGTCCAGGAGATGAGCCTGAAGTGAGCGGAAAATTCAGATTTCATTGAAAATTTGAATATTCCATAGGGTTGCTTGAAAAAGGATACAAAAAAATGAATGTATGTGTGTGTGTGTGTGTGTGTGTGTGTGTGCGCACGCGCACAGCTGTGTATGTATAAGGAGATGAATGCCAACTGACCTGAGAGTGGGCTCCAAGTGCCAGGTATTGCACATGAACTCCCTCCAGTCCACTGTCGTGTAGTTGATGCCGTCGTCTTTGTCCCTGTCTGTGGAGCCGTTATCGTGCACGGCCGTGGGGCTCTTCTGGCCTGGCCGAGCCACAAACATCCGTGGGAAGAAAAGGGCTAAGGAGAGAGTGAAGACCAAGACATGTACAACTGTTGCCTTGCCCGCGCTCTATTGACCTCATTTTCTCCTCTAACAAATGTTCTCTTTGTATTCTCTGGATGTGAATAGAAAACCTTGTATGCAATAAAGCAGCCTCTATTCTTTGCCTGGATTGGTGTGAACAAAGAGCTTGACCTCTCACCTTTTTCGTTTCAGCTAGAGAATCAAAAGAGCAACGCAGAGGTACAACTTCAATGGTCACAATGTCAATACCGCAATGAATCATAACAATATGGATCAGGAAGGGGCAGAGCGTCCTGCTCAGAAAACTGAGGTCTTTTGGAGTTCAGGGGTCACGCCTTAAGATCATTAATGACTCTGTGGTGGCCTCAGCCATTCATGATCGCATAGTCTGCTGGTCAGGCAGCATCTCAGCCAGAGACAGAGACAAACTGGACCGACTGGTCAGGAGGGCCAGCTCTATCCTGGGCTGCTCCCTGGACACTCTGGTCAACAAAAGGATGCTAGCTAAGCTAACAGCTATGATGGACAGACCTTCCCACACACTCCAGGCCACCCTGACCCACTTGGCAGCTCCTCCAGCCAGAAACTGATACACACTCGCCGCAAGAATGAGAGGTACCGCTGCTCTTTCCTGCCGACTGCTGTCAGGATATTGAACAGACAGACCTGAAAACCTGGACTCGTCCCCACTCACCCATTTTTAATATGCTTTTATATTTATTCATTCATTCATTTCCTGAACCGCTTTATCATCACCAGGGTCGCGCGGGGTGCTGGAGCCCATCCCAGCAGTCTTTGGGCAGTAGGCGGGGGGACACCCTGAATCGGTTGCCAGGCAATCGTAGGGCCTTTTATATTTATATTTATTAATGTAATTTTTTGTTCTTCTACTTCTCCCTCTCACAATTTGCTGCTGTAAATTGGGAATTTCTCTTTTGTGAGACAAATAAAGGTTTTCTTATCTTATCTTAATTAATTGTAGGGCCTGACCGATTAATCCATTGATGGGCCGATTTGACACTGACCCTGCTATTTATAACACAGAAATATATTCAATAATCAGGTAGACATCATGAAATGGGGTTTATAAGGTCATTCTACAGATCTGCCATTCAAAACAAAGCAAATCTTAATTTTAGCAAACAATGCCTGGGGTCAACAATGCTAGTTGTGCAAGCAGCTGACCAGGATGTCACTATTTTACACACAATCTAAAGTCACAGTTTAAGATAAAATAAAACCTTTTTTTCTTCACCTGCCAAAAATTGGCTTAAAAATTGCTATTGGTCTGGCCCTAATTAATAGTGGTAATTTGATCATTTGAGAAAGAGAAACTGATCAAAATGTAGATGATGTCACTTTTTCTAACCGTACTGCTGCGTGAAAATATAACACTTGGCTACCCCCTTTTATTCGTTCGTCACACCCGCACCCGCAAATGCGCGCGCACAGACACAGTCAGATGTGTGCAATGCCTGATATTGTTTCCTCATTTTGCCGGGAAGAAGACGGAACCTTTCTGTGAAACCTTCAATCGGCAGTTATCGCTCTTGAGGTGTTTACTTTGGTGGTTGACTCGTGGGTACTGCGTATTTGACCACAAACCTTTCTCTTTCTCTTTGAGGTAGGCAGACACCATGTCGTGAAGAAACATGATGAGCTCGGCATCCATAGTCACGCAGATGTGGTCTGTGAACTCTGTCACCACGCTGCACTCTACCTTTGGTTTGCTGTTGGAATCTAGGAATACACAAACGTACAGACCGTATGTTCATTGACATGTTGGAAAAATCGACTCTCCCAGCAATGGGATTGAGGTGACCTTTAAATTGAGTCACGATTAAAAACAACACACACAGGCGGTCACTGGAACTGATCGAGGGCTTGAAACTGTGGAGGCCCTGTTCCAGGATTACGCTTTCTCACACTTTGGAAAATATTTTTCCTCACAGGAATACATATTAATAACCCTTTCATGCATCCTGTAACATGTTTACATGATAACATAGTAACCGTTGTCCCTGAAAAGATTAAAGGGACCATTCTTTTATTAATTGCTTGCCGAACAAAAAATACAGTAGAGGGGTCTCTAGAATGCCTGCCCTCCCATCAAATATGAAATCAAACAACCAACTAAGTCTTTTGTCATCTCTATTATTCCGAAAAAATGTATGCGAGTGAGTTGTTTGAGTTGTTTGACTATTATGTAACTTTAGGTGTGTAACAGAAGGGCTAATTTACATAAAAGTGGCGCCATTTATATATGCACAGTCAAACCTTGTTTTCGAATGTCTCTGTTCTCAACGAATTCGGTTTTCAACCAAAAATTTAAGTTTTTTAATGCCCTGGATGACGAACGAATTTCGGTTCTCGAACGAACTGAGCGCACCTGAATGCACCATTTGACTCCTCTCGCCTTCCTTCCACGAGGAAGTGACGCTTCCTCGTGTTGCTTTCCATCGCGAGCAGATGTGTTCAGTAAACATTTTTATTTTAAGAAGAGTGTGGTTTCGGTTTTCAACTATTTCGGTTTTCGAACAGCCTTCTGGAACGGATTATATATATATATATATATATATATATATTAGAGCTGTCAAACGATTAAAATATTTAATCTAATTAAAAATGCAACTGTCATAATTAACTCAAATGAACTAAAAAATTAATCGTGATTACTCACACATTTTTTATCGTTTCTGAATTTCCTTTTACATTTTTGTCAAAAATGTCAAAGGAAATTCAGAAACGATAAAAAAAAAATGTGTGAGTAATCACGATTAATTTTTTTTTTTTTTTTAGATCCGTTTTCTATGTGCCAAATGCAAATATTTACTGAAATAACAAATTTCGATTTTCAATTTTACATGAACATTTTTCACTTGGTGCAGTTATTCACACATAATCTCTCACACAATATTACTGTCCATCAATAACGGTGAAAAAAATATTTTGTGACACAACAGCTGCTTTAACAGCTTTTTTATGAAATCAAAACAGAGCAATATAACATTATAAAGTGCACATCTAAGGTACACTAGTACTCAGCCTATAGTGGATTTAAACAATGGTTGTATACCCGCTTCTGTATGTTTGTTGAAGAATAACGAGACACCAGTGTTCATTATGTGCCGCTGTATTCAAAACTGCCGGCCGTACAAACAAGGACAACACTTCCCCCGTGCTGCAGGAGCAAACCATTCTGAAAAGGGGGGGGGTTCACTCCCTCTAACACAGTCAGGCTATGTTGATTGTGTTGGTCCTTCTTGCGCGGAAGTCTCTCTACGGTTTTGTGTAGACCTCATTTCGAATGACTACACTTGGTTCAATGACAACAATGGAGACATTTTACTTTCGCTAGGTCGCTACCACTGTAGCGCACTGTCGCTGTCAGACGAACACAGAGAAGCTCTATCCTCTCTATTTATATGGAAACAGACCACTGTAACCTTCCGCACAAAATAGTTCCAAACAAGTAACAATCGCGTCAGTGGCATACATCGTATACCTGTACGATACAGAGAGAGAGAGAAGAACAGATAACTTTGGTCTTGTCAGTGGAGCAATATGGTGACTTTTTAAATGTAAACTTTCCATTCATAAACTCTTTAAGTATCTGTTTTCGGTGTCTCGCACTGCCGTGGCTGGCAAAACAGACATGGGCGTGGACTTCGGCAGCGCGCTTGTTGTTTTGTTTCTGGTGTATTTATAGAGCAACGTAACATCCGCTTGTGACGTGTGCCGCGTTAATCTCGCGAGAAAATGTTTAATCTCGTTAAAATTCATTTAAATTAATGCCAATAAAAATGCACTAAACTGACAGCTCTAATATATATATATACACACACACACACACACCTGTATATAAAATGCAATACACCCTATATATGAAAACAGTTTTAAAATAGTATTTTTGAAATGTATTTTTGAAAATGCACGCCACCTGACAGAGAAGGCTCATCAGGATCTTGTACATGGATGGACTTGAAGTCCAGTTGCATTCTGGGAAGGGCAAAGATGGTCTCAGTCTCGTGGTTGTAGCTGGAGTTGCTGCGGAAGCTACTCAGCAAACTGGAGCTTTTGGCAGCAGCTCCACTCTCTGGGTTGTTCGCTTCCACATTCCTTAGCAAGTTCAACTCTGAAGTGAGTGATCAAAAGAGTCAGGACTCCGTTTAGCTGAAAGTAAAACTTTTCTTTTCTTCACGTGATCTCAGCTATTTTGTATTAAAGATGGTCTACTTCAAGAAAGACTGAAGGGCGATCTTACAAGGGGCTATTCATCACGTTTCTAAGAAGAAGCCAAATGTAATCCTTAGGCAAAATCAGTGTTCCTTTTCTTGTTTAATGAATTCAACTGTGATGATGTTCAGTTAAAAAATATTGTTAATTTTTTTTTAATTATAATCAGATTTGATCATAGATCATTAGGAAAACCACCAATCAGAGTCACCTTCATTCCTCATGGCGGTGACGTAGTTAAACCATTCTTTCACCGTGGCGACTCCATGTGGAGGGTTTTCGTGCCGCCGCCGGGTTATCTTGGTAATGGTGGCCATCGGGCTTTCCAGGGCACCACAGGGCTTGGTCACCATTGTGTTGTGACCGAGATGGAAGTCCAGTGTTTGAACAATGTATGTGGAATCGTCTTTGGAACCTGTGTTAGAAAACCGATTGTAGAGCCAGGTGGCATCTTGGGCATGATAAGAGGTTGGTGGAATGAAAGCTTTCTCTCACCATCCTCCAGTATTTTCTGTGCCTCCGTCCAGAAGGCGATATTGGGCTCTTCCAGGTGGAAGAGAGCCCACGACTTGGATCGGAAGTTAGGGCCGTGGAAACAGGCCAGGGTCATGTGATTGCCATGGAGGCTCATGGAGCCACCCAATTGGACAGCGTCTTCGGGCAGAGGCATCTGGAAGAGGGATATGTGGCAACCCGCGATGACCTTCAGCACCCCGGGCCAGTGACGGTGATGCGCGGCATCCATGTCTGTTATGGGACAAAGGGTGATCATCTTGAAGGGAACACTATTTGCCTGGTTGTCTCAACTCTACTAACCCTAGTTTATCTTTTGTAAATCTCAAAATACAATGTTACGATGCAACATTTGCTCTCAGTAGCCTCCTCTCATGCCTCAAAGTGGAGTATTTGCAGTGTCTATCTGCAGGCAAGAGAGCAAGCAATCCAATGTAAAGAGCATCTGTTATTTTATTATTTTTAAAATAATTTCTCGCCGTGCATCCTCCAATGTCCCGACGGCTGCGTTCGGAACAATTCCCTATCCACCGTATATGGCCCTGTAGTGAGTTTGCCATTTTGTAGTGTTGTTTGAAGGTTTTGGTAGTGGTTAGCCATTATCAAATGAACCCAATTGGAACTGCACAATATATGAAAAAATATATACAGGGCATCCATAAAGTCTCTTTACCATTTCAAAATTGTATTAAAAATGAAATTGATTAGATATTTTATTCAGATTTGGTCTATTGTATTCAGTGTTTATTACAAATTTTTATTACACTGCCCAAGGTGAAAGTGTGGTGTGGGATCAAGTGCAATCGAATAATTGGTCCATTTTTCTTCAACTGTACATCCATTTCTGCAAATGTTTACCTTGACCTTTGAACTGAATACTGTATATGTCACCACAACTGAATGACCTTCAACCAACCATCATTTTTCAGTAAGATGGTACACCACCACATTGAGGGCTGCATGTTCGTGGGTTCCTCAATCAAACATTTCCAGACCGGTGGATTGGAAGGGATGGGCCAATTCCGTGGCCGCCACGTTCACTCGATATCACTCCCCTGGACTAGAAGTCCAGGGGAGTGATATCGAGGTTTCTATGGGGCTATGTTAAAGATATTGAGTATCGAACAAAGATAAGGGACATTACTGACCGAAAGCAAAGGATTACTGATACCATTGCCACAATTGATGAGGCTATGCTACAGCGAACATGGCAAGAAATCGAGGACCGTCTTGATGTGCTTCGTGCAACTAATGGTGCCCATGTAGAAGTGTATTAAAAGAGGTAAAAAAAAATACTTTCATAAACGCTGAATACAATACAAAAAAATCTGAATAAAATATCTAATCAACTGCATTTTTAAAATGGTAAAGAGACTTTATGGACACCCTGTGTAATTATGGAAATGATGGCTACTTGCAATACTCTCCTCAAAAAGACGTGCAATGAAATACCGTATTTTCCGCATTAAAAGGCGCACCTAAAAGTCTTCCATTTTCTTATAGCTTACAGCACGCCTTAAAATCCGGTGCGCCTCGCGTATGGTCATGATGGTAATATGTCGACCCTGAAATGGTTCCTTGCTGGAAACATGGCAATAAAATAGCAGCAAGAGAGTTCAACATTAACGAGTCAATGTTATGTCAGTGAACTGTCAGTGAACTGTGTCGCTGCTTTAATAAGTTTGTGTTGCAGCTCCTAAAAAAGGAGAGCTGTGGTGTTGTTTTTTTTTAAATGCACACTTTATTAATGGTTTTCACAGTCTCAACAAATACAAGTACGTCTTTGTCCGTCTCTGTGCCTTCTCTCCTTCCATTCAACTCGAGAGGCGTTCATGACCGCCTCCGAAAAACGTAAATTAACGATTACTTCAATGAAACTATGAAAATTTAAAATAATGCATCAAAACAGAAAATCAAGCGCGGAAATCACAAAATAAATTCTATCGCCCCCATACAGAATTTATTTTGTGATTTCCTCGTTTGTGAATACACAACAAAGGAATTTTATCCACTTTTGAGACAGTCCAGTCTCCTATATTTTACTGACATCTGATCTTTCTGTTTGCATTTCCTTGAGCGTAGCATTGTATTGATTGATGCATTGTAGATCGCGTTTCATAATCCAGTACATGAAAAAAATTACAAAAGAAGCCATTCGGTGAAGGTACGCCTCAGAATCCAGTGCGCCTTTTAGTGTGGAAAATACGGTAATACTTTCTTAAGGTTTAGTGTAATCTGCTGCACATGGTGGCATTTATCTGAATGACCAAACAGATGTGTCCTTAAAACGTGCTATTCTATTGGGTAGAGCGGACCCACAGACATCCAGTGAGCAGCTCAGCAGCCGTGGAAAGAGGAAGTAGCAACGGCAGATTAATGAGGATGAAAACAACTTGTGCCTGAAAAGAATAGTCGTCTAAAATATGGGATGACTCAGAAGAAGGGAAGAACACTTCTCCCAGACGCAGGCACTGTGCAAGTCATGTCAAGGAATAGCAGCTATGTCACATGGAGAACAATCACAAGAAGCCAAATTAGGTCTTCGGGTCTAACACTCCCAAAACTACTCACGCAAAGGCAAGTTGCAAAAAAAGCAAACCCACAATTATGGTTCATATTAATATATCGGTAAGCAGTGCAACACATCACAACACAGATGGACATAAAGTGTTACGGTAATATCATTATAATTAATTTATTTGTTCAAGATGTATTACGGGATTTATATTAGCTGATGTAGCTTCGGCGCGTTGTAATTATGCAACAGCAATTTGTAAACTGTCATGCTTGAATTTTTTTGTTGTTGTTGTTTTTCATTTGACTGTATAGTCCAAGATATAATTATTCCCATATCGTGACTCTGCAGTCAGGAACAAGTGACTTCAAACATAGAAGGTGATGGATAATTCCCTCGCCATTAAATCACAAGTAGTTGGTTTATGTCAAAGTGGCAGTATTGTTTCGGTACGCGTCGAAGACTGGCTTATCGGTTCTTAGGAATACTTCCTTGGAAAAATGAGTAGAGCTATGCATGTATAAATTGTGCAGTTAAAAATGGAGCATATCTAAATTGGGTCATTGGTTACAATCGAAATGTATTAGTTATGAAATCCTTCCGGTGACTAGCAGGACTCAATACTTTCCGAGTGATTGTTCTTTCAAAACTTCATTCAGCAATACAGGCAAAAGGGAATACTTACACAGCTCTGCCGCTCCTTTCTCTGCGTTGACAACTGGGGTTTTTGGAGGCAGATAGGGACCAGGGCCCCACGTGGAGAGGGCCCGCTTGCTGGTATCAAATTGCTGAGTGAAAAACTCCTGCAGCTTCATGCCGATCTTGATTAGGTCCGGTGTGGTGGAGCGGGAAATGATCACCTGGAAAATGTCCCACTGCAAGTCCCCATGGATAAAGATCTCACTGGGTGGAAGGGAGGAAAGCTTTGTTACTAGCTTGCCCCGCTGTATCTAATCAAGTGAAGAGCACACTAGCTGATTTATTTGCATTGTTCCGATGACCATATCATACCTTTTCTCCGATATGCTGGAATCAACAGTGCACAGGTTGACTTTCCACTCATCTTGGAGCTGCAGGTCGGCATTGCTAAAAACTCCCATCAGGATGCTGGAGCCCATGTAATCAACCCGTGCCTCGGTGGAGCCCATGGTGATCTGAATCTTGTGGCTTGGTTGCTGGTTTGGGTGCTCAGAGATGTGTGCTAGGGAAACAATCACACATTTTCAAATTGTTCTCAATTTCCAGTAAAAGCTTTGTGGCTCCAGGTTAAGTTTCAATGTAACAAGAGCTTCCCAATAAGCTGTAGGTTGTTTTTGTTTACTTACAGACCATCTCTAGGGTGTTCACGTCTATATTGCCACCCACTACACCGCCCTTGGAGTCGAGCTTGGAGCGTCCCAGG
The DNA here is from genome assembly GCF_025434085.1 of Hippocampus zosterae. Taxonomy (NCBI): domain Eukaryota; kingdom Metazoa; phylum Chordata; class Actinopteri; order Syngnathiformes; family Syngnathidae; genus Hippocampus; species Hippocampus zosterae. The sequence goes on along the minus strand of NC_067464.1, from coordinate 20,603,638 downwards.
CCGACAGACATGCTGATCTCTCGATCGCGGTTGCTACCCACAGATAGCCGCCCTTGGCTCTTCAGACCACTGGTCGTCCAGCTGCAGGGGAAACAATGCTGCTGAATAATACACAAGCACTCTCTATGAATCATAAATGATTTCCAGAGTAAGAAACGCTCAGGTTAGTGGAAAGAAAAAGGTCAGCAGTAACAGTAACTGACACTAACATTGTTGACGATCACAGACCAGCTTAGCGGTTGCTCTTTTGTGCTTTTGTGTGTAGACTGAATTTGAAAGTAATACATTAAAGCAGGGGTCACCAAACTTTTTGAGAGTGAGAGCTACTTCATGTGTCCTGATTGTGTGAAGGGCTACCAAATTGATACACGTCTGAAATAACATTTGTACAATTTACATTTAATAATATTAGAACATTAGCTAGCTAGATGTATACTGTAGCTAGCTAGTTAGATAGCTAAATAGGTAGCTATAGAATCTATAATACTGGCAATGTTTGCATTTTTAAATCATAATTTCTACGAGCAAATCACAATCCTAGCACTGGCGGGCTACTGGTGTGGTCCTCACGGGCTACCTGGTGCTCGCGGGCACCACGTTGGAGACCCCTGCATTAAAGCATCTCTTGAACACTGCCTCAGTTAAAGCTGAAAAAGATTCTTGTGAAAAACAAATTTAACCACAACAAAACTGCTGATCCGGTGTGTTATTCTTGATAATATTCTGAGAATCTAAATCATTTACAGGAGTAGGAAAATTGACTTGACCTCCCAGCTGAGAAACTTGCACATCTCTGTGCTTCTTAACTTTATGATGGCTGCCGAGCTCATCAGTGCACCCTCAGCTCAGATATGATGGAAGGCTTTTCCGGAATTCCGACTTAAGTTTAAACTTTATCTACAGTCAAATTCGCCATTAACTGCATCGTTACACAAGCAGACATTTTGGAACAAAAGTGGACCCTGGCAATCCCAGACACTTTGGGATTTTGGATCACAATCATCAACCGAGCACTCTGCTCATTTAATGTTTTATCAATTTGCAAATCTGCGAATACTGCTGCTGGAACACAAATTCAGAAAAATACTGTATTTTTGTGACGGTGTGATGATGCTAAGGTGCAGAATTGGGAAGGTGATGTTAAACAATACATGGTACCTCTACTTACAAACGTCTCTTCATACAAAATTTTCAAGCTGCTAAATGTCTCAATAGCAAAATATTGCCTCTTGTTACGAAAGAGATTTCAAGATACGAAAGGTAAAAATAAAGGACGGACTGCTACTCGCAGCTCCGAGTTTCCTGAATGCAACATTATAGCTCCTCTGCAATTGGCTATTTCCGAGGATCATCCTGGCATCACATTGGCTAAGAGGGATCTCGACCCTATTTGTCTGTGTGTGTAGAATAGATATGTGTCAATGCAGCGTTCTCGTCATTCGCCCCTCAGGCCATGAGACGTTCCAATAGTTTTATGTTAACGTGAATCACCCAGAAAAAGCGTTCACTGGTCAGGCAATCGCTCACTATGCTGATGTTTGGCTCAGACATTTTCGAAGGATTGTTAAAAGCCGACAAAAGCAAACGGATCAGTTGTTGACAAAACGCCAGGCAAAAACCACTTCTGAGAGAGAACATGGACTAAAGAGGGCAAAAAAGTTAGATGACCATTTTTATTCTTTATTTTTTTTTCATTATGCACAACTCTCACTTATTGTGCTAAAATCATCTAATTGGAACTTGTATTTTTTACATATTTTGATGCATTTTTATGCTTTAGGAAACATTTATGTCTGAATTTGGGGGGGGGGGGCTCGGAACAAATTAGGGCAGTTTCATGGAAAACGTGTCTCTACTTACAAAATTTTGTAATGAAGAAATTTCTTCCAAAACCAATTATTTTCATAAGCAGAGGTACCACTGTAGCTCTGTTGATGCCTGTTGCCGTGGTCTATATTGCTACAGGAAAAATTGTTCATGTGACTCAGATATGCATCGATCTCATGTGTAAATTCAAGCTATGCGAAAGCATCTTGTTGGCTAAAATAGTTTTATGAAACATTTATAACAAAGAAAAGACTAGACAATTATATGGCATCTTATATTTACGTTCAGTTTCTTTAGTCTCGATTAGAAAATGTGGTTTTAAGAGTAATACAAATGTAACTGAAGGTAATCAAGGAACAATACTTTAGTATTATGGTACATGGATTACTCTGTAATCCATTAACGAAGATCGTAATCAATTAACGAGGATCGTTAATGGATTACATTAATGACTCAGTCCATGTGCTGTCTTTTGTCTAACTTTCCTAGCCTCCTGTCGTATTTTCATCCTAAAAACAAACATGGAATTGGTTGTCTGGTCTCTCGATGCCATCGACAAAATTTTCTTGACGAGAAGAGCAGGTAGTGTGGGGACTACTTGCTCCTCGGGGACTTCTGCTGCTGGGTACACCCTAGATCCCTGGAGGAGGTGGAGAATGGTGTGCCTGTCATTATTGTCCGTTGAGAATGTGGAAGACATCTCTATTATCAGCCTTCGGATAACAGGTATGCCGCTGTTTGGCGCTAGCAGTTTCCTGATCTATCGAAAATTCAACCGACGGGAGCGGCTCTATTGGAAGAGGCTGCCGGTCTAAGGATGGCAAAGTGCGGATGTCCAACACTCAGACTCAGACTGTGGTCAACCGCACACTGCGGCTTTGGAACGGCACTGCAAGATGGGCAACAACTTGGTGAAACTGGAATTCGTGCTCAAATATTCAAAGAAATCGCGGATTTGGCTGATCGACGTCATTTGAGAGACACAAACCACGGACTTCAAGGCTGTCTGGAATTCTTGGACTGCCTGCTACCAAAAAAAACAAAAACATCTGCTATCTCGACCTTCCCTGATGAAAGTACGCATGGAAGCTAGTGCCCAACCATCACCCCCCTCCTTCTCGGCCATAGTCTGATAAGCCAGGACTGTCTCCATGAGATGACCTTGCCGTAGCAGGGGTGCCCAAACTCTTTGGACCAAAGAGCTACTTTTCGATCAATTAACATCCCGGGATCTACCCTTACCGGCACGCGCACACACGCGCGCACGCCATGATGAGAAACAGCCTGAAACGGAGGCATGCCACGCACTTTTGCAGCCTGTTAACTATCGTAGCTCACACGTACCGTTTTAAAGTGCTTTCCTGGGCCCTCCCAGATTCCTATTCTTTGCTCGTGCCCTCGGTGAATTGTACACGCAGTAAACTCTGAATGAGAATCATGACGATAAAAGATAGAGCGCAACAGCTCTGATCACAAGCTGCAATTGCAAAATGCTGAGCGCTAACAACTTCCGGTGACGTAATCACGCGCCACCGTAAATTTAAGATTTACCTGCTTTATTTTATTTTTTAAATGTTTTTTTTTGTGTGAAAATGAGACTGATGATTAGTGTGCAGTGTATATTAACACACAAAATATATTACTAACATGGTCAAAGACACACAAATGGTTGTTTGGTTTTTTTCTCCTCGACACTCCTCGGATCTACTTGGGACCTGTCTTAGATCTACCGGTAGGATCAGGATCTACCTAATGGGCACCCCTGCCGTAGCAGATAGGCCTGTCACGCACACACAAGCAGACGATCACACGCGCAGACATGCCCTTGTATCACTGCCTTCATTGTTCATGTCTTGTGACCTGTTCTAAATGTCATATGCTTGTGAAGGAGGTTTTTTACCTCACTCAAACTATCCTCATTTTGAGCGTGTTTTTTTTTCTCCCCCTCTCCCTCCCTTTTGGTTTCTTCCGACTTTCAGAGTTGAGTGAACGCTGGCGCTTCTGGCTGCTGCTGCTCAACCCGTACTGTGTTTCATTGTTTTTGTCTGTTTTGTAAACTGTCCTTGGGTGTCTTGAAAGTCGCTTAGAAATAAAAGGTATTATTATTATTAAGTAACTGGTAACTATTGGACTACATTTTTAAGCAACTCTTCCAACCCTGGCGGATAACCCATCTGGCTGACAATCTATGCAGACATACAGTCTGAATAAAGAATAGAAAGGAGTGTAAAAGACAGGCATCATTTCATGTCGACAGAGTCATCCTTGCTTCAAGATGTGAAAAGAAACATTAACAGCTTACGTGTTATTTCCCATGACGTTGCTCATGTTCATTTGAACGGTGAGTTGTTTCAAGTTGATGGCAAACACCACAAGTGTCTCCCATGGCGCCCCCTGCTGCCCTGCTGCCTTTCCATTTTTACTAAATGAGGGAGTGGATGTTTTTGTCACTGAATCTGGATGAGAATATGAAAAGATAAGTAAGGTTAGCGGAGGATCGAATTCTGTTCATATTGCAGTGTTGACTTGGTCAAAGGTTGTTCTTGATGCTGGACAGTGTTCCACTGCATATTCATGAATCGCTACTTGCGGATCGATTGAATGGCAGACCTTTGCTCAATTAGATGCTGAAAAAGTAACTTAGTCACCTGTTTTTAGGCTCAGGGCATAACACGCATCACGTACTCACTGATGGCTCCACGTGGCGCAGTGTTTACGGAGGTTTTATGATTTTATTTAGGCTTGTGATGACGTATAGTTCGATTGTGTGCTGATGAACGTTCATACGCATCGGACACATATCAGATTTATATCCATATGTGAAAGAGCCGCAGATCGGATTTGGAAAAAAAGGGACGTGTAATGTTCACATTGTATGAATAAAACAAAAAAGAGAAATCTGATGCGTGTTGCAGCTGGAGTAGGGGTGGGGTGAATAAATACATTTTTAAAAATCGGGATTGAGCTGCAGTGAGAACGCAGACTAAAAATAAATGCTTTTTGATACACTTTATGTGCTCAAAGTCCTTTTGAGTTCCAGAGTGTGAGATCACCTCTTCTTGGTGCAGATGAATCCGACACACTTCTGGTTCGTCCGGGTGCAGGGGACTTAAGGTGGCCAAGGCCGCCTGGGGACATGGTGCTTCCTGTGGTGTGCTCGGAGAAAACATTGGGGGACTGAGGCATGTGTGTCCCGGTGCTGCCATCCCAGGTCCTCCAGTAAGCTTTGCGGCTGGACTCGGGAGACAGATGCTGAGTCATATTTTCAGACGAGTCGGGGGTGGCAGGGCCAGAGGCTGAATGAAACGAGGTAAAGGTCAAGATGCGTTAAATAAAGAACAGACTCGGTAATGTGGTAGATAACAATGTGGAACACAAAGTTGTGTGAAGAAAAGTCAGGATGGTATACAGTATACAATGCTGCTCCACCTATTTGCAATTCTCAACTTCAACTTCACTGATTTTGTGTTTTTTTTGGAGCATCGCCAAAAAAGCCCCAAAATGATCTTAACTTTAAAAAAAAATATATTTGATGAATTCCTGAAAGTCCAACAAAGATCAAGAAAATATCACGGTAAAATACATGACAATAATATTGCATGTGCCTTTCATGGTTTAAACGTGCTATGAAACGCAAGTGGAAAAAAGACAAATTGCATGTCTCTTATCAAATTTGGAAAGACTGCTGGCGTAACTACCAGCTCACAGTAAAAGAGGCCAAAAGAAAATATCTGTCGGACCTTATTCTAGCTAACCGTCACAACCCACGCGCACTATTTAAAACGATACTGTACTCAAACCCCCTGTCTGCCTACTTGCTCGGATTCTTCACCCGAGATGTGCAACAGATTCCTTCAGTTTTTTATTGGTAAGGTCTCTACAGCTAGGACTCCGGTCTCAAATACCGCATCTGACCCCTCTGTCCATGTTCCATGTTTAGCTGTACTAAATTCTTTTGATACTCTGTCCTTGGCGCTTTTGGAGGATGTAGTTCGCCAGACAAAGCCATCTGGCTCCCCTTGCGACTCTCTTCCCCCACGCTTCTTTCAGGAGGTTCTCCCAAGTGTATGCGCATCGGTCTTGGATATCATCAACAGCAGCCTTTCTTCTGGTGTAGTTCCCCAACAGTTTAAACATGCTGTGGTCCAACCCATGATTAAGAAACCTGGCCTTGATCCAGATGTGCTGTCAAGTTACAGGCCCATTTCCAAACTGCCTTTCATTTCCAAAATTCTGGAAAAAGTGGTGCACATGCAGTTGAAACTTTTCTTGGATGAACATAACATCTTGGAGGTCTTCCAGTCAGGTTTCAAGACGATGCATAGCACGGAGTCAGCCCTGTTACGCGTTTCTAATGACATCCTCCTGGCAAATGACTCTGGAGACCACGTGTGTCTGGTTTTATTGGACTTAACTGCAGCATTTGATACAGTGGATCACAGTATTCTGCTGACTCGTTTGCAGCACTTGGTGGGCATTGGCAGCAGTGCTCTTGAGTGGTTTAGGTCCTATCTAGCTGACAGGACCTTTTGTGTCAGCTTTGGCTGCTCTGAGTCACGCACTGCTCCCCTGTCATGTGGTGTTCCACAGGGCTCAATTCTGGGGCCTCTGCTGTTCTCGCTGTATCTGCTCCCATTGGGTTCCATCTTAAGGAAACATGGTATTCCCTTCCACTGCTATGCAGATGACTGCCAGATCTATGTCCCACTGAGCAAGAAAGACCCCTTCTCATTAAGGCCACTCCTATCCTGTCTGGAAGAAATCAAAACCTGGATGGCACAAAATTTCTTCAAATTCAACGAAAAGAAGACAGAGGTGATATTGTTTGGTCCCAGTGGCCCTTGTACATTCCATCCTGTAGACTTGGGCCCCCTGTCTCCTTATTTGAAATCAACGGTCTCAAACTTGGGCCTTAAACTGGACAGTGATTTCAAACTCGATCGGCAAATTGGTGCCGTTGTTAAATCAAGCTTCTTTCACCTTAGACAGCTGGCCAAAATAAAACCTCTCCTCTCACATGAACACTTTGAGACAGTAATTCATGCCTTTGTCACATCCCGGCTGGATTACTGCAATCCCCTGTACTTTGGAGTCAGCCAGTCCTCCATTAAGCGCCTTCAGCTATTTCCAGAATGCCGCTGCTCGCCTCTTGACTGGTACTCGTAATAGGGAGAGTATAACTCCTACTCTGGCATCCATTCACTGGCTCCCCATTCATTTTAGAGTTATTTTCAAGATCCTCCTCTTTGTTTTCAAATCTCTGAATAATCTCGCACCACCTTACCTCTCTGAGCTCATCCGCCCCTACACACCTGCCTGGCGCCTCAGGTCTGTGGACCAGTCTTTGTTAGAAATACCAAGAACTAAACTGAGGCTCAGAGGGGATCGAGCCTTTTCTGTTGCTGGTCCCTCTCTCTGGAATGACCTCCCACTGAACATTCGGCAAGCCTCCTCGCTGCCCATCTTTAAAGCCCTCCTCAAAACTCACTTGTATTCTTTGGCGTTCGACTCGGCATGACTTAGATTTGTTCTTGATTTTACTGCTTGGTGCTTTCTACCGCCTTTATTACCGATTCGTCTTACTGTTTATTGTGTATGTTAAATCGCTCCATGTACAGCACTTTGTATGCAGCGATGGCTGTTTTGAAAGTGCTCTATAAATACTGTTGACTTGACTTGACTTGAAATTTACAAACTGAGTGTTCCACTTTGTGCATTATCTCCACATATTTTCTTTGTTCTTTCTTTAAAGGCCAACGGTGTAGTCATTTCACAAAATCCCCAAATAAATATTTTTAGTAAAGTAATTACAATATATTGCATAACACATGAAAAAAAATCTCTCTTTCGTAAATTTATCAAAGTCATCATTTTACCAAAGTGAAACCCTGGAAGTAGGACATTAATTCAAGAAGAACAATGGCACAACTAAAAAATAAAAAAATTAAATAAAATTTGCGCAGTCAGAAATTGATCCAGAAAGTGATTTTTCAAACTTATGTGAGGGGATTCAGGTGCTTCAAGAGTTTCAGGAATAGGAGATTGTTGCCAATATTTATGTTGGACCATAACAGTGTACATTTACGAGCCAGATGCTCAGTATTTGGAAAATGTTGTGCCCGAACGCCCGGACATGGAATGGCGACATGACACATCGTGACTGGAAGAATGGTAAGCTATACAGCATAGGTTGCAATTATTAGCCTAGCATTATTGTTTGCAATTCAGAGTGGGCTGGTGTCCTACGTTGTCATTGCTGCAGTACCATGAGTTCTGTTGTACTCTGCACATTCTAGTTAGTTGTGAACCATTCCAAAAAATTCTGGATTTCATCCATGTACAGGAATAATATTTTGAATTCAATGTTTTCAAATGCAAGTTTTTGATCGATTGGTCTTGGATACAGCTTTGTCAAACATCTGTCGGTGCGCCGCAGAGCTCTTTTTTGTAATCATAAATGACAACTTTAAAGCATCAAATTTTATGGCAGGCCTGAGGTGCCATCCATTATTGGAGCCAGTTTATGATTCGGAGGCGTGCTGGAGCCCATCATCATTTTTGCAAGTCGATCGCAGAACAGATACAGACAAATAGCCATTTGCGCTCACAATCACACGTCGGGACAATTTAGAGTGTTCAATTAACACACCTAGGAAACTGGAGTACTCTTTAAAAAAACAAACAAACAAACAAACAAATAAATAAATAAATAAACGTGCAGGCACAGAGAGAAAATGCAAACCCCACACACGAAGGCTGGAGCCTGGACCTTTATACTGTGAAGCGGACATGCTAATGAGTCGGCCGCCCTGCTTTTGTTTGCACCTGTTAAATATATAAAACACAAGTGGGGGTGCAACCAACTTTAGGTACTTAAGGTATAAATACTAAACCTATCTTTTGAGATTGTTCATCACCTCACTGTCGGAAGTGGCAAGAGTCCAGAAAGTAGCAACACGTGACTGTACATTGTCACTGACAACAGTTTTTTTTTTTTTTTTAATATCATCATTATCCTCCAAACCCGCTACATCAAGAGTTGGGATATAAGTGTTTATTCTTTTTAGTAGCTACAACAGATATATTTGCAGTATACATTGGTGTCGGACTTACACAGCAAGAAATTTTCGATTATTGTATCGTTGAAATGTATCATAATGTGCATCACGAATTCTTTTCCTCACTAATTTCTAAATTTTTAGCATAATTTATGGCGGTCAAAAGAGTTACAAACGAAAGCAAAACTTACTTCAAACTCATCTAAAATGAAGCACACCCAAAAACATGGTGACTAACACAAATCAGACAAGATACCTGGAAGGTTGATGGTCTGGTCTCCAAGAAAAAGACGTCTGGCAATACTTCGGCGGTACCAGGCTCTTGGGAAGGCCAGAATCTCACTCAATCGTCTCATGTCATACTTGAATGAAGCTGAGCCAATATCACAAACAGCTATAGAAAAAAAATTTAACTATTAAAACTATTTGATAAAAAACCTACGTCCTGCATAACAAAACCACAAGACAACAACAAACAATTGACTAGTAAGTATGATCACTGTGACAATCAAGATGATTCTCATAAATTCTATTCTAAGAGAGCCCACAACGTACCTGAGATATTGATAAGAGTGGTGTCCATTTTGCCACCTTTACCAGGAATGAAGCTTTCAATAAAGGTCGGACCTCCTGTGCGTCTCATCCTTGATAAGCTGACTTTAACAAACTCCAGGTTTATGCTCAGAGAGTCCTTTCTTCCTGTCACAGATGCAGGCTCCTCATCAACTGCACCTTCAGGACAAATGAGCGCAATTACAAAATAATCAGGTCACAATTTAATCTCTATATAGGCCACATGAGAAAAACTAATAAAGAATCGGATTTACCTGACATTGACACATGAATGCATTTGTTTACTAAAATAATTTCACATTCTTCTTCCCTGTCCTCTGGCGTTCTCCAAGGCTCTGTTCTTGGATTTATTTTATTTGTAATCTAAATTCTCCCCTTAGGCCATATTTAACAACAATATCTATCCACCCATCCATTTTTGCTTTATCCTCACAATGGCGGCGGGGGGTGCTGGAGCCTATCCCAGCGGTCTTCGGGCAGTCGGTGGGGGACAACCCTGAACCAGTTGCCAGTCAAACACAGATGCACCCACAGACGAATAATGATCCACGTTCACACTCACACCCAGGGACAATTTAGAGTGTTCCATTAACCTGCCGTGCATGTTTTTGGAAAGTGGGCGGAAAGCGGAATACCCGGAGAGAACCCATGCAGGAACGGGGAGAACATGCAAACTCCACACAGCGAGGCCGGAGCCGGGATCGAAACCTGCACCTCAATGGCACATCGACAGTAGACACAAAGTAGACTAGCATCTCTCCAATAACTAGTTGCCTTTTTTTCATGTTTTCAGCAGCAGCATTTATAAAATAACGCCCTGGATCCAAAGTCTAAGACCCTACAGATGAGAGACTCCCACCCCAAACAGATGTATTAATAATCTTCTGGTTCTTGTATTACATACGAGATTGCTTTATCTTCTACTCTTCAGTTTGTAGGTTTCAAGTTTTATATTGTTCTTTGAAGGTGATCTAAGGTAAAATCTATTCTTATTCTTATTACCATCGCCATCATATTCATTACCTAATGGGCTTGGGCCTGGGGGCAGGCCTGTGACAGCAGATTTCTGTTTTCCGGCGCCGTAGGGGTGGAACACGTAGAGTGAGAAGTCAGACATGCAGGCAGTGAAGCTGAGACCTGAGGAGTTACTCGGTCCCCCAGTGAGGTCCGACTGGCTACTGCTGTGGCGGCTTCTACCCAGGGGGCTCCCCAGTAATGGAGAGGCTAGAGATAGGAAGAAAGCAGAAATAATCAGGCTGTTTTATACGGTCACAATCACTAACAGGGAAAATGAACAGACACAGAGGGGCTTTGACACACAAATTTCATTTCCTCATAAATCAGATTTTTCCTATTGAAATGTCAATCTGTTCAAGTCCCAAAAAAACAAATTTGTTGCATGTTTTTGATAAATAAAATAGCCCTGCATTGTATAAAAACAGAATTAAAAAATACTAATAAGAATGCAACAAAATAAACAGATTTATAAAGTGTATTTGTGTATTGCAGTACGCATTTGTGTGTTGAACGTGTGCCTTTAAGGGATATGGTCCACTGAGTGACAGAAGGAGCTGGAGTCAAGTGTGTTTGTGTTCATATGACGTGCGGGCGCTCAATAAAAACGTCTCTCAAATGCATCAGAGGGCAACAATTTTCCCCCCACTTTAGTGTAACATACCGTATTTTCACGACTATAAGGCGCCATTAAAAGTCTTAAATTTTCTCCAAAATGGACAGGACGCCTTATGGTGCGGAGCGTCCTTTATATGCGCTGAGTTCCAAAATCTGACTGACTGCCGACACGCTGTTTATATAGAGAAAAGGCGGAAGTGACTGTGAAAGAAGTCGGCCAATCAGGGAAGGGTGGGCGTGTATATATACATATATGGAGAGGGAGAGAGAGAGAGAGAGAGAGGGAGAGAGAGGACAGACAAGCTAGTCCGCCAATGGTGAAGGGTGGGCGTGTAAGTGGACGCCTCAAGCCAGTACCAACACTTGTATAGCGTGTGGCAATGTGCATTGTTGCAAAACAACTCCGGTTTTGGTTTCTAAGAACCCCTGAAAATAAATTCGACAAAAAGACACGCCTACGAAGCTCAGTTCAAACTTAAAGCGACCGGTTATGCCTTTGGCATGCGTGCCCATCTCACAGCAGCGGTGAAAAAACAAGTCAAGCAAATGAGCTTGCCGTTATTCCCCGAGGCTTGACTAAAGAACTCCAACCGCTGGACATTGGCATCAACCGGGCGTTCAAAGTAAAGTTGCAAACGGCATGGGAATAATACAATACAATACAATACAATACATGCTGATTTATATAGCGCTTTCACAACAGCAGCAGCTGTAACAAAGCGCTTTACAAAACAGTTAACATAAAGTAAAAGCGGTTTGAGATGAAAGAGGAGAGAATCAAAGTGTCCTTTAACCAGTGGATCAGAGACGTCATGCTCAAAATGTGCACACGTCGGCTACAAGCTAAGTTTCAAAGTCAACAAGAAGCTGTAGCATCCATTGACGAAAAAAGAGATTGGTTCACTTCTCCTGTCCCATGGAAATCCATTTCAATTCCAAGCGGCGACTCACGGTTCCAAATACGCATCGGCGCTCTTCGCCAACGCTCCTCTCTCCTCATCCTCAACTTCAGCGGCCATCCATCCAGCCGCACCAACGCCAACTGTCCAACAGCGCTGACATAGCCACTGAACAAATCGGGGTTGTGAAAAATGCTGCCCATTACTGGCGCAAAAAACACAAGCGCCCCAGGTCTGTCCAGCACTGACAGTCAATGGCGCCGACATTCCTCCCAATCAAAAATCTGTGCTGGTACAGGCGTGCTGCCGAGAAGGCGCAACCACCAAGCACAGTTACTGCTCCTTTGACGAATGTCGTGGCCAAAAAGCGCTGAAAACAGTCCATATCAGGTCCACACAATGCAACAACAAACAACATGTGACAAAACAAAAGACAAAAACAGCAAAAAAGAACAAAAAAGCAACGCTCTTGAAGAGCACTTGCCGAAGGCTGCCTACTCGGGCGCCATCTTGGGGGAAACCTTTTTGTGACATTTGGGTGGTGAGCTGTGTGATTTTTCTATTGAAAAGGTTGGCAAACACTGGGTGGGAATAATGGATGATCGGTGGCAAACACAACTTTACAAAGAGTGAGGCAGCGCTTGGCGAGTTACGCCACAATACGCAACAACGAGAGGGAACGCGGCGTTTTTGATGGATTACGGTACTTGCACAATTGTTCAATTCTTTCTACACACACACACGCTGCCACCATGTTTCGCTCTGTTCTTTACTTTCAAATGTGGGAAAGCTTCACACGAGAGAAATGTTGACTTTGCTTTTGCTACTCGTTCTTTCCGCTCGGCAATGCGTAGCAACTCACACTAGCATGTGATGCATTCAATGACAACTGAGATGTGCAGTCCTCTGCTTCTGATACAGAGGATGAGGACTTTGATGGATTTCTGGGTGATGATTGATCGAAAAACGTGAGAACATTGTACGATGGCTAAATAAAATACACCCGAACTCAGTTCTGCTTTCGTTGCCTTTTTAACGTGTTTTTATCTTATCTGTATGTCTTGGTACCATGCTACCGTATGCTTCAAGCTAGAGTGCGCGCATGCATGCCGTATGTTTAAGCTGGCATATGTTTTACCACTGTAAAACTGCGGCCATTAGTACGATGCGTCCTGTGTATGTGTAAAATACAGAAATGTCACCCATTAATGAGACTGCGGCCATTAGTACGATGCGTCGAATAGTCGTGAAAATACGGTAAGTTTGCTCATACCTCGGATTTTGTATCACAATGCAAAGCAACAGAAATTACCAAACGACGCCTCATTACTCAAAATAAATTTGAGAGGATGTTGGGGCACTTGTGAGCAAAGGTGTTACTCTACTCAAAATGGAATATGATTGGAATCACAGACCTTTGCTGGGAGGTAGTTTGGGCATGTGCTGCCCAGGTGGAGTGGAGGAGGGTGGGTGTGACCCATCACTGGGATGAGCCCCAGTAGGGGTCTCTAATTCACCGCGGTTGGATGAGAAAACCAGGTCTAATGATGGCAGTTTGAGCATACATTCAACTCTGGACATGGGCAGGCAGCTGAAGCGTATCTGAGAAGGCTTAAGACACAAATGTTGAATTATGAAATAAGAGAATATATTTTTGATTGATTTTAAAAAAATGAAAAAATATTTGTAATTCTGTGAGTGGGCTCGTACCTGAACTCTGACATAGACGACCACATCCACAGGAAAAGAAGAATATGCCGACGTCGAAGCAGACACCAGGGAAGTGGCTGATTCCTCAAGTGGCTCCACTGTCTCAAACTGACCCATGTCCTCTTCCTGGGCAGCCATAGCTGAAGCGAGAACAAAAAGACGAAAGCAAAGATAAAGAACCAAAGTCAGCTGTAATGAGAGCACAGTGGCGACCGAATGAGTCACACAAAGAAAAACAACCTGCATAGCTTCGTTCCACTGGTGTGATAGGAATGGTTTCCAGTGCTTTTTCCAAAAAATCAAGAAGACAAGGGCTGATGACCATTTCCTCTGGCAGAGTCTGGAGGGCCACCCAGGCATACAGCTTGGCCGTTTTCACCCCACCGCTGCTTTTACCTTTGGCTACAGACACATGTTGTGGTTAAATAAGTGAAATGTATGTCAGCGACATGCAGTTAAAGAAGAAATGTCAACTCAGCAGAAGTTGCATCTTTCTCATATGCATGTGCCCATTTGACCATAGGGGAGCGATGGATTAATGCCTCGAATTCAAAAACGGCATGCAGCTCAATGGAGCACGGAATGGCAAGGCACTTGAGTGTCAGAGGTGCGAGATGGAGACAGGGCATGCAACTAAGAATGAGAGAACTCTCAATACCTGATGGGATAGGTGGGAGCGGGGGAGGTAGGAGCGAGTTAGTCTGTCTTTGGACAGCATTGGGAGGACCATTATCTTTCATACCATACAGCTTTGACTCTTTGGAGAGTGTGCGCGGAAGCGAGGATCCACGTGAGGCATTAGGGGATTCAGTCTTCAGGGTCTTGGAGTTATAGTGCAACTGGCCCGAGGGACAAAGGAGAATCAATAATTCACAATGTAAAAGCTATTCCAAACAGAATACATTTTGAGTTGCTGAGGGAGAATCTAACCTTTACGTCCACTCCTGGAATGTAGAAAACTGTGGTTTCAAGGTCATTCGATTTGGTCTGCAGTGAAGAGGGACATTTCTTTCCAGTGAGAAGATGGGTCGTGGATGTGTATGTGGGCTGCATTTTTTTCTTCTTTGGAGGCGACTCCTGGTCTAGACTTCTGAGGCTGCGATCACAACTCCTACAAAACCCATAGAGAAGAGGCTGGTTCATCTAATGCATGATATTCATTTTTTTTTGTTTTTGTGAATTTGTACTTTTGTAATGGCAATTTGACATAAAAAGCGCTAAATTGAAGAACTGTTCGTACTATTGAATGCTGACCAGTAGTTTTGCTGATAAGCAAAGTTGCATTAGTCTGTCCTCTATGCAGCTGCTCAAAAATGCTGATTGCGCTGGCCTTCACCAACTCCCAACAACATAAAATGAGAGTGCAAGACGCGGAAAGGGTGAAGGCTCCCTTGACAGATCTGTGAACGGTGTCCCTGTTTTTTTTTCTTTTCTTTTTCTTTCTTCTCAGAAATCTCATCATTTTTTATAAATACTTTCATTGTCTTTGTTTCCCTGGGCAAGACACTTTTTAAATTTGATTCATATAGAAAAAGGTTTGTGTATCTGAGAAGACCAAGACGCAAGATGACAGTTTCACTGTACCTCCTGAGTGAAATCTCTTCATGCTCAGGTTGCTGCGTACTCTGATGAAGAACACATTTCCCACTGTCTATTTCTACACGGACATCCAGTTCAAAGTCGATGTTTCTTTCTGTCGTTGGGCCGCCGAAGCTCCGATTGGCAGGTGTACTCGGCCAACGTTCGCTGAACAACTGACTCACAGCTGAAAAGCCCGATGACTTCCTGTGGGAAGCTTGGCTAAAGGGAAAGAGCAAAGAAATGGATAATGAATACACAACATCATAGCAGAAATGATAATGCATTAATTCATGAGTATTCTTCGACTTTATGTCATTCACGCAATCGGAATGCAAGAATAACTAGAGTAAAAGGGGAGGAAAGCAAACGTACAAAGGCCTTCGATAGCTATGGGGTCTCTCGCGTTCAAACTCATCCTCCTTTTCCGAGTCTTCAGAGGAAGACGAGGACAGGTCATCTCGCTGCATATCATCGTGCTGGAAGGGAATCGTGGGTGAGAGAACAGCAGGCGTGCAAGGAGCACTGAAAACTGAGCTCTGGTCTCCAATCATGGATAAAGAATGAAGATGGTGCTGATCATGAGGATGGGATGGCTCATCAATGGTGACTGACAACAGGTCCATCTCTGACTCCTCAGGAAACTTCACAGAAGATCAGAAAGTCAAAGACTCAGTTGGACACAGTTTATGTTGCCACAAAGCGCTTCCTAAATGGAGGCATCAGTTTATCAGCTGGGTGATGGAGTTGATGCCACAACTAGGAAGTGATACAACTATGTAGGATTGGGTATCCATAAATCATTGATTTGCTAGTTAAGATGGGGCTCATTTATTCAGAATTGTATTCGAGCAATTCACAAACAGTGGCATGTTTGGCTCCACCCTGTTGAAGGCAAGCAACCGTTACACTCGCAGTTGCTGCACTTATCGGCTAAGATATAATTCAGGGCTTATCTTCATGCAATACATAATTACCAGTAAGTAATGTCAACAAAAGTATGACTATCATTATCATTGTATATCACCCCCCCCCCCAAAAAAAATGGACTAATAGCAATAAGAACAATCAAAATGAAATTGATAATTGATACCCAACCCTACAAGAGAGCACACCACGAAGGAGGTAGGGTTCCGTTAATTAGGCAAATAGCGCCTCCGTCCACAGATATTAGCTAGATATTTAATTACTTGTCCGAATAACAGACACAATACTGCGGAACTAACCAATGTGATAGGCTCTGGCTAAATAGTCCCCTTATGACTAAAAAAAAATTTAAAAAAACAACAACAAAAAACACATTGAAGTGAGATATATTTTAATCTCAATATTATTTTCCTTTAGCATGAATGGATGGATGCACCTCAGCAGTTGACAAAGTGAAAGCAATTTTAATGTTGCCAGGTTGAAAGCCGTAATTTTGAGATCCATAGCAACCAGCACCTTTCAAAAAAGATATTGGCTCAAAACTTTCTGGAACTGTTCAAAGACTGCTGGAAAGTAAATTCCAATTGCAGGTAAGGACATCTGTGATTTTAAGCCTTTAATAGCTGAGAAAGGTTGACTTTGAAGATCCCATTCAGCTTACAATTCATTTCCTGTGGCATCATCAGCCAATGTTTGGGTTATTTTATTGTTTTTATTAGTGGACCTTTTTTTTAATCAAATCAATGGGAAATTAGATTTAAGAATTTTGTGTCAGTTGGAAGTTTTGTGGCCTGTGACCAGAACAATATTTCATGATGGATATCAAATCTCAAATGCATTTGGCCACATAAATGAAATAAAAACACACTTTTTTTTTGCATTTGATGTATTACATAAGCAACCAATCAACACTTTATGCATACTGTAAAGTCACCCAAGTCACAAGGGATTCATTGTGGGGAGGGCGAGTCGGGCTTTGAAATGACCAATCACGATCATCTTTTCATCTGCACATTTACCAGTGCTCATATTTGATTTTAATTTCATCCCACAATCATTATAAAAGTGGAAATACGCTTGTGACGCACGTCAATGACGTGGTGTGTCATCTGTAGTAAACCTCACATGAAATCCCTATATTCACATCTTATTTATTTTAATTTTTGATCTAAATATTGAATTGAATCCAAACAGGTTTTTCTTTTTTTTTGCATGATAGGGTCATGGTCAAAATGTGTGTTGTCATGTGCTCAATTTCATGTTACAGGGTCACATTATGATGTAACTTCGACTTTTTAGTTGTTGCTATGTGCATGTGTATAAATAATTTGTGAAATGACATTCGAGGGGAGGAATTTTGGGTAGGTTTGAGACCAAGTTTGCAAGTTCCCCAAGACACGCTGCCCATGAGTCAGTTAAAAACACCGTAGTCATTGATGCACTTTGTCTTTTGACCACTTATTTTGATGCTACTATTATAAATTTGGGACTACGAGTAAATGAAAATACAGATCTTGAAGATGGTATTTTTGAAGCAATCACAAAACCAACATTTTTTGTCCATATCTCAAAACTAACCCATGTAGACTTTTTAGCCAGAGTGGGTCACCAAATGACATCCAAAGACAGAACACTACCATCCTGCAACAGTTCTCAGAGGTCATGCATTTTCTGTCAAATGAAATTTCAGAGGCAGTATGAGTATGAGTATGACAGGATGATGAAGCTGGCATGGCACCCCAACTGGAGCAGAGGCGAGACAATGGAAACAAGTCACAATGGCAAACGTGATTATTACTGATGAGAGATCTGACAGTGTCTGAACATGCTTGATGCAGATGCATCAACTTTTAATTGTAAATTGTTTCTAATATCAAGAAAATATTGCGCTTCCTGGCACAACACAGAAGGTCCCAGCTAATACCCCAAAATCTTTAAGGAAGAATGTCTGCTTTTGCCTCGTGCAATCACACCCTTTTGTTTTACTGTGATTCAGGCGCCACCAAAATCCTTTGGTATGCGATCACTGCATGGATATTTTTGGGTACGAGAAAGGAGAAGTATTATTAGTAGTAGTGGTGGTGGTTCATGTGCCATGCAGAATTATAGACAGAAATCAGCCATTTATTAGTTGGTAGCAACACCAGTTAGGATTTTTAAAGTGTACCAAAACAAGATGAAAAATACGTTGACTTCAGAATGTATACTTGAGCATACCTTCTTTATTGAACATGCGGAATAATTTAACACCATGTAACACCATGGACAAATTGCTATCCTGCACACTGACGACAGATTATTGTGGGATTATAATTTGATTAATGAATAAATGAACACAAATCATCCACTTTTTGCATGCTGCATGAACAAATTAAAACTACTGTCATGGATGGCAAGTTATGCATATCCACTGACACTGTTGTTCAAACATAACAATGCTTAAGTCCAGCCTGATTGCTGAAGCCAGTATTTCATCATCTTGTTTGGATTTTAAAAAGCCTAACAGCATCACTAAAGTAAACACGGAGCAAAAGAGGAAACAGAAGTACAGTATATCATTAGTCAGTCAGGCTTTGCGATTATTCTTTGTACAAAAGTAATTTTTGAACGTATACCTTGAATACATCTTCTGGACTGACAGGTGCAATTGCAGATTCCAAAGCCTGATTATTTATATTAAATTGAACAAAAAGTTAAAAACAAACAAAAAATCCAAATAAATGAAATAAAAACAAAACCCATCTTTAAAGCTGAGAGCTTTAAAGGTGAATGTATAATCCGGTGATCATATTTGGCCATAATATTTACATCATGTAATAATATTTACATCATGTAAAATTCATGTAGTACAGTGGTGCCTCTACTTACGATATTAATTGGTTTTGGAAGAAATTTCTTAACGAGAAAAAGTAGAGACGCGTTTTCCATATAAGATAAGATATCCTTTATTCGTCCCACACTGGGGAAATTTACAATTTACATATAAATGCCCGAATCCGTTCCAAGCCCCCCAAAAATCAGACAGAAATGTTTTCTCAAGCATAAAAATGCATCAAAATATGTAACAAATCCATGTTACAATTAGAGTATTGCACAATAAATGAGAGTTGTACAAAATGTAAAAAACAAAGAGTAAAGAATATAAATGATGGCCATTTAACTTTTAACTGCGTTCTCATTGTTTTTTTGCCCTCTTTAGTTAATGTTCTCTCTTGGGGTGTTCACACGGCACACATTTGCTCCAGCGCTGCACCGATGTATTTTGTTGCGATATATATTACACCGGAGCAAATTTTGTGGAGCGTTCACACGTACAAAGCCCCTGAGCGTCGGTGCACACGGCAGTTTCTGCAGCAGTTTGGGGACTATCCCCCCGTTCTAGTTGAGATGGTATAACCCAAGAGGTGCTTGCTACTGTTCCCAGCGTGTCTTGTGTCTTGTTATTAAACAAACACATTACGGAAGTCCGACAGAGCACGTAAGCAAGGCATTCTCGCCGTACGTAATCAACTCTTCTCATGCGTAGCGAGGCTACTCCCCCCCTCTCAAACGAGCATTTGCTCTGGAGCAAATTTTTAAACCACCTCCCCGAGATGGATCAAATTTGCTCCGGTGTAAGCTGTTTTCCGGGGCTACGCCGGAGCAACTTTGCATGTGTGAACGCTCTACTGGCGTAGCGCCGGTGTAGCACTGGAGCAAATCTTGCCGTGTGAACACCCATTCTCAGAAATGTTTTTGCCTTGCGTTTTGTAAAGAACTGAACCAAGGAGGTTTGCTTTTGTCGGCTTTTAACAATCTTTCGAAAGAGTCCAAGGCAAACATCAGCATAATGAGCGATCGCCTAACTGGTGAACACTTTTTCTGGATGATCGGAACGCCTCATAGATAGATGGATAGATGGATAGATAGATAGATACTACAGTATCTATCCATACACACTTAGACATATGCGGTAGAGGTCCTTCTTAGCCAATGGGATGCCAGGATGATGCTCGGTGCAGCCAATGGCAGAGCAGCAATAAGTATGTTGCATTCAGGAAACCCCTACTGAACTTTGACCTTTCGTATCTTGAAATTTCTTTCCTAACAAGACGCAATATTTTCCTGCTCAGGGGTTTTATAACGTGAAAATTTCGAATGAAGAGACGTTCGTAAGTAGAGGTACCAATGTTTTCACATTAATGTGGTAATGAAGGATGACATAGCACACCCCAAATAATTTATAATCTTTTATGTCAACGCGATGCGTCTTATGCCTCCTACAGACAGCTGAGTGATGCTATTCCATTTTTGTGTGTTTTGCTTTCAAAATTTAAAATCAAAAATTATTTTTAAATCAAAAGGTGTCTGGCAAACCTACAGAATTTTATGAGTGGGCAGTATAGACACAACATGACGTTACCGTATCCTGAATGTTGAAAGTCACCCGCGGTCCGGGAGAGAACACATCCAAACGCACATCAGGGAAGTCATCCACATCTATTCTAGAACTGAAAACAGCAGAGCAGCATCAAAAGATGGTTCGAAAGTATCAAGCATTGGTGCAAATTCACGCTACACTGACTTATTCAATGTTTGCACATACTAGAACAGGCATAACCTTGATCGATGGCACAAAACAGGTGATCTACTAACTGGGCATACCCAAGGTTGAGACAAAAGACGAATATTGCCATGCAGTTTGTTTTGTGTGTTCTGGGAGAAGTACAGTATCTGCAAATAGATTAATCTAGCACGCAATGTGATTTATCAAACATGCCGTGGATTTGCATCTTCATTTCATATCGCTAAGACGTACGCACACATGAGATCCAACCTTTCTGCTTGAGTAAACATTTTTGCAATGTCAAGAACAAATCACGTGACAATTGAACAATGTCATTTTTAAGCTTCTGAATGATGACACAATGATATAGTGCAATGCAGTCAGAAAAACAATTTCTTTCAAAATAAGATGCCCGGACGCGGCCCTTCTAATTTGTGATTAAAACAATACAGTGAAACTCCTCTACAACGAAACCATGTTTGCAGTAAGAAATCTTTCACAACAGAGGACTTTTCGCTATAGCAAATTATATCAGATTTAAACACGCATGCGCATACACACAACCGTATATGTAATCTTAATTTTTATTCCAGTAGTGCAAAAGTATGAGCATACACTTATTTGACACTTCATATAGCCAGCATAGAAAGAAAAAAAAGGGAAAGAAATTGTGAGATTTACGATTAGCATTCACTTTCTCTTACATCAATTTTGTGCATAATGTATTTTACTTTGCTTCCTCCATCTTTCATTTTTATTGCTCTTATCCTGTCTTCAAGCGTTAAAGCTTTTCTTTTCTTCACTCCTGGGTCTGCAAAGATCCATTTTTGTAGCCATTTTAGAAATGCAGCGATCGTGCTGCGTCTGAAAATAACAATAACGATTCCTGTACTCCTGCGCTAGTGTAAGACACTGGTGTTTGCTGTTGCCGTTTCCGAGCTAAGCAGTAGGAGTCGCTGTAGGCTGAGGTTGGATTAGACGTTTGCGGAGAGCTTGTTTTTGTTGTAGTGAATCTCGTTGCGAGACAAGGGCAGAATTTCGTATAACAGTAGGATTTTTCGTTGTAGGGGGAGCAGAAAAGAGTACTAAGAGTATTTTCCACAATTGAACATACTCTTAGTATTTTCCACAAATGTGTAAATTCTCTTGAATTTACCCTGCCTTAGATTACACAGGCACAAATCCTATGGCACCCATGACAATGTAAAGGCAGAATGTTTGCATAACAGTTTTCAACGACCATAACAACACGCTGAGAGCAGATCGGGGCACACTTTTTTCAGCTGCGGTTATCAGGAACAATCCTGTTGAGTCGTAGATTCTCACCCCCCACCCCTCAAAAAAATATCCAAATACTGTTCACTATGTGCAAAAGGATTTCCAAACTGGATTTACAGTTTGAAAATGAAGCATAAAAAAGAATCGACAATACGGATGTGTGGATGTGTGTTTGAAAACCTTTATAATCACTCCATCTATTGTCTACAGCAGAAGACCCCCCCCAAAAATGTGAATAGCCCACGTGCTGTTGTGAATATGCACATGTTCATCAGTGATAGCACATTATTTTCGAGGAATGACGTCAAACACTGGCAGAGATTTATAGAAACAAAATGTTGAATATAGATATTTCCTAATTATTATGAGAAATCATGACAATGATCAGTGTCTTCACATAAATGAATACAAGCTAGCGAACGTTGCTGAATGGTTTCTACCATTAAAGATATCCGTAATGTCTTCATCTTTTTCAGAAATTACATTTAAAAAAAAATTAATGATCACTCAAAGCACAGAATTAACATAATCGTTGCAAGACAAAAATGTTTATCATATTTTTCGTGGCTTATTGAATGAAGCGGCCTATATAAAGATTATTTTAGTGTCAGCCAGGGAGCGCTTGAGCATAAATGGTAAGAGTTAGACAAGTCGATATATACGTGTCGAGGAAGACGCTCTCATTTGTCACAGTGAAAACAACCAGCCATGAGAGGGCACATTTGAGCTGTGTTTTGGGCTGCATTGCATCCAGCAAAGATTACAATGCCCCCCCCCCCCCCCCCCCCCACAAATACCGTCCCAAAAGACATTGTCGTAAGAGATGCCACGAAAGCGTGGATGGTAGAAAGCCTAATGAAGGGATGTTTGACCGAGTGTTACGGCAAGCGAGGATTTTTTCCTTGGAAAAAAAGCATTACTCGACGGCGAACAGTAACTTTTTGGTTTTTTTCAACCAGCCCTGTAAGTGCCGTTTTACCGCTTTGGTGCTGCCGTGTGACAAGAACTATTTGGAAAGAAAAGTTAAGGTATGTTATTAAAACTTTTTTTACATCTTTCTTTGTAAATATCTCATGTTACAATGTGGGCACCTGCGGCTTATAGAAAGATGCGGCTTATGTGTGTCCAAAATGTTTTTCCCTTTAAAAATGTACTGAGTGCGGCTTATAATCATGTGCGCTCTATAGTCCGGAAATTACGGTACATCCGTTACTCATGCCTATCCCACATCATTTCCATAATATGACTGAAGACTTGCTTTTCATTACCTCTGTCTGTCCATCCTTTTAACAGGCGGTCGTCCGGCGGCTGCTGAGATGCTTTTGGAACGGTTATAGCTTGGTTTGTAGCCAAGACCCCACTTATCCTTTAGTGAGGCCGCCTTGAGGGAGGCAAAAATAATAAAGTCAGAAATAGTTCCGTCAACGTATAAATGACACACGCACATTCTTGAGAAAGTGACCAGTGAAGTGAAAGCTGCAGTAAATGCAAAGAGTAGGACAGCTCACCCTCATACTAGAGCGACGGAGCTTTTTCCTGACATCTCTCCTGATGTCATTGACAGCCACAGACTCCAGCTGTTGATAACGCTGAATCTCCTGGTTGATAGTGCCCTCACTTGCTCCCAATTTTCTAAAAACGCAGAAATTCCACTGAGTTCAAACTTTCAGTTTCAGTGAGTTCATCTCTCAGACCAATTGTTTGTTCTGGTTGGATTGCAAACTTTTAGTCTACGTCACAGAAGCGCTTCAGCATTCTACTTAAGGCTCAGATGTACTGCAGTTAGGGTCTCATCTTGATAAAGTGTTGAAGTCGGATGCCTACTTGAGGTCATCGATGACTTTGGCCTGTTCGTTCAGCTCTCTGATGTCCACCACCCTCTTGATAAACTTTCGACCACGTGCGTCAATCAACTGGTTTCCCATGACCATCTGCCTTCTGGGATCAACTGCCTCCTGGTGGGAGAATGGAATGTTAAGACTGATCGTGGTAGCAATTCAACCCGCAAAGCCCTTTCATGTATATAAGTCCAGTGTGTGCCCAGAAGGTGCTTTAACATGTAATTGAGGTGTGTCATTAGTCTTGTTACCATTCAATCAGGGTTGAGTATATTTTCTTTTCAATAAAAGTACCGCCACCATCACCACTCCACTCAAAGTGAAAGAGGGAAAAGTGAAAAATCTTTCCCATGATTGTCACATAAATTTATTTAATTTCACCCAGGATTATATCTTAATAGTGGATATCAGTATGTGCAAATGCTAAGAAATGCTACTTTGAAGCACTTTTTATTACATTGCTCAGTATTGTTTGACTCCACAACCCTCATTGGTCAGCAGTAGGTAGCAGAAAGGTTGGTCATCTTGGAAGCACTTTTGTCAGCCCAAAGAGTTTAACGCGATAGCTAGCTACATACACAAGCCCAGGAGAGAGGTCTTTGGGCCCGGGTACTGTCCGCTCGAAGGCGGGGAGATGGACAGTTTAAGTAGTCTGCTGGGACTGATACACTCTGGGGCCTGGGGCTGAGGCCCAGGATGCGGTTTACCAGACGTTTCTTTAACGTCAGCCGTGGGCTGAACTGGCTCTCTGGACTCTGCGGGAAAACGGCAGGGTCAAACGCATGGACAGAATGAAGATTTTCTATAGAAGCTCTGATTGAGTTCTGTGTGGTTAGTTTTCTACAAATGAATTGCTAGTCCAGTGAAATAATGTCATTTGGGAGCTTTTTTTTACTATATTTAGATGTTCATATGAACAGTATGACACTTTCACACATTCTAGTGTAAATTATTTCTCACAGGTGTGAACTCGGTCATCACAATTCCGTCTTTTGGCACGGGAAAGCACAAATGTCAAAATCCATTAACCTATTCCAATAATCGGTTTTTGATGTTCCAACTGAACGATCTGGAATAAGAATGAGATCCTCGTCCAGTGAGTGAAGCTTTGGACTTTAATGGACTACCAAAGACAAAACGATGCACCCACGTCAAAATCAGGTGGCTAAACTTGCCACTAAACTATAGGTGTTGCCATTATGAGCTTTCAATAAAAAGTACATGACTTAAGTTTTACACACAATGGGAGACCAGTGGTTTTAGGCTACGTTCAGACTGTACTCAATTCGTATTTTTGGGTGGAATCTGATTTTTTTTTTTTTTTAGTGTAATAGTTGAAATTACATAATGACATAGAGGAGACATCACTCGCAACATAGTAAATATGGTCCGGAATGTAGAGGCTCATCTTTTTTGTCATCTCATATCTTCAGAGGACCGATGTGGGAGGAGGTAGAAAATTTTGGGAAGATAAGGCCTGGCTTTTGTATCTCTTGATTTCATGGAGATGTCTATTAAAGATGTCACGTCTTTGCTGCACGTAATAAAATAATTGTCTGCATGACTGAATTAGTACTATTACCATAAATATCCACTTCATGTTTCAAGTGGTATTAAAATAAAATATAAAGACAATGCTGTTACTCAAAACAACTTTGCAGGTTCAGGGATGATTGCCAATCTCGCTCCCAAACAGCCTTCCCTGCCCGCGCGGAGCACATTTTGTGCTATTGATCATGTGTAAGTCAGATAAATGCAACCTGTCCCTTCAGACTGAGGTTGCATCGCAAAGAATCCAATAAGTATCTGATCTATGACCACATGTAAAAGGTTGGATTTGTGTTTTTTGGGGTATCGAAATTGAACCATTCAGAGTGTCAAAAAATAAATAAAAATCTGATAGGGGTCACATATGAGCAAAACATTTTTTATTCGGGCCAAAATTGCCTGCAGTCTGAGCGTAGCCTAACCCCGGCCATTTCACTCTGAGTGCATTCTGAAGTATAACAACACTTAGGCATTTTAAAAAAATCATGTGCCAACTTATAGCGATGGCTACAAAAGCATTGAATACTTTTCTGTAATGCATCAAATAAATGTCACGTGTGCTTCTACTGAATACTTGGCCACTGAACCCATTTCATTTGTGTAAAAATATATATTTAAAAAAAAATCATTGAACCAGTCAGTCATTCTACTTACATATTACAATCGTAAAGTGTGCTTTTATATGAAAATAATGTATTTCTGTTTGTGGCCGACTTATAGGCAGGACAACAGTGTCTACCATAATTTCTTTCTTCACTCCCACAGAAGATGTCTTGCTTGCCATATTGCAATATTAGGGTTGTCTGAAATCATATCCGACACTGAGATAAAAGATTGGCTTAACTTAGCAGTGGGAATCATAGAGCAATATATGTAGGGACTCTCACAAAGCAGATATTTACTCACCATGTGGACGGTGGGTGACATGGTGTCATCTTCATCCTCATCTGATAGGTCCACCATGTTGACAGAGTTGAGGTCGGTGATGTCTTCTACGTCTTCCTCCCCCGTCATTGATGTCAGCGTATTACCCAGGGCATTGAGGCGCTTGCCAATGTTAGGGTCCATGTGAACATCAATGCCACACATTTTCCAAAGCACATTCAGGGTCCAGGTACCAGCACTGCTGCTCTCTGATTTGTTGAAAAGAAAAGCCAAGGGTAAGGATGAAATACTTAATCTTATTGAATTCTGGTGTGTGATTAATATTTCATTATTATTATATTTAGAACAACTTGCCAGCAGATGGTTGCCCCGTGGTCCGAGAACACACTTCGTATGTGCCATCAGGGACTATACCTGAGTAGTCATCACAAACAAACGTATCACACGGATGAATGTTTCAGAGGAGAATAGGATGAATTTCTCGACGGACAATATTCTCCGCAATAGAAAATGAATATTTATGACTTACAAGCATTCATGACTAAATCTCCACGGATCTCAGGTTTCCAGTCATCCCAAGAGGTCTCAAAGCCTTCTGCAAAGCGGATGCAGAAAGTCTTGAAGTGGCCTTTGCTAACCAAGGACTCAGAGGAGCAGGCGGTGATCAGTGTACTCTCAATAGTCAGGACCAGAGCAGAGCTGGTGTCAAAATCTATGCTGTGGTTTGCCTGGCAAAGCACCAAAGATAGGGAAGGAAATGTGTTATTTGGACTTGCAAGCAAAATACTGTATTTACATATTTGCCAGACATCCATCCATATGTTAGGCCAAAGAGTAAACAGTGGAACCTATTGATTTAGCATCACAGGTAACACTCCGCTTTGTATCAGTTCCTTTGATTTAATTACCTCCAAAAGCTACAGTGGAATGTTACCAAGAGTCCAGTTTTTTTGGTTGGGTTAGATTTTTGTCTATTTTGATGGGGAAAAAACTCATTTTACCTGAATTCCTGAATAGACTGTATAATAATCTATAAATTCATGGATTATGGTGTTAATGTCTGTCTCTTCCTTTTGTTCGTTATACCCGATAAATAAATGAATACCATGAACAGGGCTGCCAGGATAAGTTGACTAATCACGACTACGTTGAGAATTGATGGTCGAGAATTAATTTATACAATACATGCTGATTTATATAGCGCTTTCACAACAGCGGCAGCTGTAACAAAGTGCTTTACAAAACAGTTAACATAAAGTAAAATAATCAACACAACACATAACATAAAACACGGACAGTCATGAAGTTCTAACCACTTTTCGATCACACGCTTTGTTGTTTGAAGCAGTTTGAGATGAAAGAGGAGAGAATCAAAGTGTCCTTTAACCAGTGGATCAGAGACGTCATGCTCAAAATGTGCACACGTCGGCTACAAGCTAAGGCCGATATATATAGGCCGAAGCGTGATGCAAACAGAAGAATTGAGTGTAATGTAAGTGGTACAAAGATGTGAAGCCGACTACTGCGACAAGTACACGTGCTATGAGTGGCAGTAACACACCACCAACGTGGTGAGAAGGCCAATTTCAATAGAAACCTTAGATTCCCAAATAATATCTCGGCATCAATGAGGAAGTACGTTTTTATTTTGAAGTTGCTCCCGGCAGCTTGTTGCAGCGTAACAGCTAATTTGACTCGTCTTCCCGAGTGTACTTGGGGCATTAATATTCCTATTACAGATTGTTGCCAGTGAGGTCGATAATGCAGCATCCTGAAATCAAGTGCAATCGCCATTTAAGGACGCCAAAATGCTGACGTTGTGTGATACTGTTGCTAGGGCGTGATTACTTTTCAAAGTCGGTTTAATTATTACACATTTTGATGCTGACGGCCTGACACAGTTGCCGTTCCAACTGAACACTGATTGAGCTAACCAGGCTTCCACAAATATGCTGATTATGCCGGCTAAATTGCTACTGTATTTCGGAGGTCACTTGGTACCTCTGAATTCTTTAAGGATTTTGTCTATTAATTAATTAGTCTATTTTTTAATTTATTTATTTCATCAATTTCAATAACCAACATAAAAAAATACTTTTTGCAAAAGAAGAGTAAAATATATTTCCAAATATTTTTGTATCTATGGATAATTTCATAGTATCTGTGGTTGTTTTGAAATGCTCTATAAATTATAGTTGAGTAGTATCGGTGCAACTGTACATAGTGTATAGTCCATTTCAAAATGCGATAAACAGTGACAGATTAAAAAATAAATAAATAAATAAAGGAGGCAACAGTACAATGAAACTCCTCTAGAACGAAACCTACATGGGCGGAAATACCCCCTAATGTGGAAAAAAATCCTCATGCATTAACACAATTCCCATTCTACTGCCCCCTATAAAACGAAAAAAAAAAAAAAAACCCTGTTGCGTTATACGAAATCATTTTCTCTGATCCAGCCTCGCAAAGACATTCACTACAACGAAGTCTAATCCAACAGCGTCCCGTGCTGCTTTGTTCGGAACCGGCAACAGCAACCAC
Source organism: Hippocampus zosterae (assembly GCF_025434085.1). Lineage (NCBI taxonomy): Eukaryota > Metazoa > Chordata > Actinopteri > Syngnathiformes > Syngnathidae > Hippocampus > Hippocampus zosterae. The sequence goes on along the minus strand of NC_067464.1, from coordinate 20,574,795 downwards.
CACACTAGTTTACATAGTGAACAATGTTTATTTCATTCATAGCTGCGAGTTTCCTGAACGCAACATACGCATAGCTGCTCTGCCATTGGCTTACCAAGCATCATCCCGGCCTCCGATTGGCCAAGAGGGACCTCACTATGTGTGTAGATAATGAAGCTAGATCTGTAGAATGTAGAGTGGAATGTATCCGATTAGCTGCTCAGAGTAAATTGCTTATGACTCGACGGACATTCAAATAAACAAACGTTTCCTCGTATTACAAGTAAAGTGTTTTCCTCGAAAATGTTTTACTTGTTGCCATGCTAAAAACCTTATGCTAACTGGAGCGCCAATGAGAGAGAAGGGCTCCAGTTAGCGTAAGGTTTTTAGCCTTCGAGAGCTAAGTATGGCCATCGAGGACTACGAAGCGTCCCGTGGCTGGCTTAAAAGTTCATTGCATGACATCAGCTGAGCAACGCTGTATTGGGTGGCGATCGAGGGTCGATCAAATTAGAGACAGTGAGATGGTGGAAAGAAAAGCCACCGGGTCCAGGAAGTATTTGTTATTGTTAGATTCAGACGAGCATGGACGTTGCATTGCTAAAATGGCTACAAAAAGGACCTTTGGATGTCAAGCAGTTAAGACAAGAAGAGCTCTGATGCTGGAAGAGAGGGTTAAAGTGATCAAAATGAAAGATGGAGCAAGCAAAATAAAATTATTATTAAAAACATTATCCAAGAAATTGATGTAAGTGAAAGTGAATGAACTCTCTTCCACTCTGGAGTTGCTCACGGTGAGAGGCGCAGAGCAGGTGTGGGCATACTCAGTGCCTGTACATTGGGGTTCACACCGGTAGACGAGAGGGTTGCCTCCCTCCGCCTTCGGGTGAGGGGACGGGTCCTGACCGTTGTTTGTGCATATGCACCAAACAGCAGCTCAGCGTACCCACCCTTTTTGGAGTCCTTGGAGGGTGTGCTGGAGAGTACTCCTGCTGGGAACTCCCTTGTTCTGCTGAGGGACTTCAATGCTCACGTGGGCAATGACAGCGAGACCTGGAAGGGTATGATTGGGAGGAACGGCCCCCCGATCTGAACTTCAGTGGTGTTTTGTTATTGGACTTCTGTGGTCGTCACGGATTGTCCATAACAAACACCTTGTTCAAAAATAAGGGTGTCCATATGTGCACTTGGCACCAGGACACCCTCGGCCGCAGTTCGATGATTGACTTTGTGGTTGTATTGATTTGCGGGCTCATATTTTGGACACTCGGGTGAAGAGAGAGGCGGAGCTGTCAACTGATCACCACCTGGTGGTGAGTAGGCTCCGATGGAGGGGGAAGATGCCGGTCCGTCCTGGCAGACCCAAACGTATCGTGAGGGTTTGTTGGGATCGTCTGGCAGAATCCCCTGTCAGAAAGAGTTTCAACTCCCACCTCCGGCAGAGCTTTTCCCATGTCCCCGGGGAGGCGGGGAATATTGAGTCCGAATGGACCATGTTCCATGCCTCTATTGTTGAGGCGGCCAATCTGAGTTGTGGCCGTAAGGTGGTTGGTGCCTGTCGTGGCGGCAACCCCGGTACTCGCTGGTGGACACCAGAAGTAAGTGATGATGTCAAGCTGAAGAAGGAGTCCTATCTAGCCTTTATGGCCTGTGGGACCCCAGAGGCAGCTGACGGGTATCGACTGGCTAAGCGGAACGCAGCTTCGGTGGTCGCCGAGGCAAAGACCCGGGCGTGGGAAGAGTTCGGTGAGGCCATGGAAGCCAACTTCCGGACGGCTTCAAGGAAATTCTGGACCACCATCCGACGTCTCAGGAGGGGGAATCAGTGCACCATTAACACTGTGTACAGTGGGGATGGGGCACTGCTGACTTCGACTCCGGACGTTGTGAACCGGTGGGCAGAGTACTTCGAAGACCTCCTCAACTCCACCAACACGCCTTCCTCGGAGGAAGAAGAGTCTGAGGATCCTGAGGTGGGCTCCCCTATCTCTGTGGTTGAAGTCACCGATGTGGTTAAAAAGCTCCTCAGTGGCAAGGCTCCAGGGGTGGATGAGATCCGCCCGGAGTTCCTCAAGGCTCTGGATGCTGTGGGGCTGTCCTGGTTGACACGCCTCTGCAGAATCGCATGGTCATCGGGGAGAGTGCCTCTGGATTGGAAGACTTGGGTGGTGGTCCCTCTTTTTAAAAAGGGGAACCGGAGGGTGTGTTCCAACTACAGAGGGATCACACTCCTCAGCCTCCCTGGTAAGGTCTATTCAGGGGTGCTGGAGAGGAGGGTCCGTCGGGAAGTCGAGCCTCAGATTGAGGAGGAGCAGTGTGGTTTTCGTCCTGGCCGTGGAACTGTGGACCAGCTCTACACCCTTAGCAGGGTCCTCGAAGGGACGTGGGAACTTGCCCAACCAGTCTACATGCGTTTTGTGGACTTGGAGAAGGCATTTGACCGTGTCCCTCGGGGGGTTCTGTGGGGGGTGCTTCGGGAGTATGGGGTACCGAGCCCCCTGATACGGGCTGTTTGGTCCCTATACTGCCGATGTCAGAGTTTGTTTCGCATTGCCGGCAATAAGTCGGAATCGTTTCCAGTGAGAGTTGGACTCCCCCAAGGCTGCCCTTTGTCGCCGATTCTGTTCATCACCTTTATGGACAGAATTTCAAGGCACAGCCGAAGCGTTGAGGACGTCCGTTTTGGGGGCCTCAGTATTGCATCTATGCTTTTTGCAGATGATGTGGTACTGTTGGCTCCTTCAAGCAGGACTCTCCAACTCTCACTGGAGCGTTTCGCAGCCGAGTGTGAAGCGGTTGGGATGTAGATCAGCACCTCCAAATCTGAAACCAAGGTCCTCAGTCGGAAAAGGGTGGAGTGCCCTCTCCGGGTTGGGGAGGAGATCTTGACCCAAGTGGAGGAGTTTAAGTATCTTGGGGTATTGTTCACGAGTGAGGGCAGGAGGGAGCGAGAGATCGACAGGCAAATCGGTGCAGCGTCTGCTGTGATGCGGACGTTGTATCGGTCTGTCGTGGTGAAGAAGGAGCTGAGCGAAAGGGCGAAGCTCTCAATTTACCGGTCAATCTAAGTCCCAACCCTCACCTATGGTCACGAGCTATGGGTCGTGACCGAAAGAACGAGATCCCGGATACAAGTGGCCGAAATGAGTTTTCTCCGCAGGGTGTCCGGGCTTTCCCTTAGAGATAGGGTGAGAAGCTCGGTCATCCGGGACGGGCTCAGCGTCGAGCCGCTTCTCCTCCACATCGAGAGGAGCCAGATGAGGTGGCTCGGGCATCTAATTAGGATGCCTCCTGGACGCCTCCCTGGTGAGGTGTTCCGGGCATGTACCACAGAGAGGAGACCCCGAGGACGACCCAGGACACGCTGGAGAGGCTGTCATCCATCTGGCATGGGAACACCTCGGGATCCACCAGGAAGAGCTCGAAGAAGTGGCTGGGGAGAGGGAAGTCTGGGCTTCCCTCCTAAAGCTGCTGCCCCCGCGACCCGACCCCGGATAAGCGGTGGAAAATGGATGGATGGAAAGTGAATGCTGATTGTAAATTTCACAATTTCTTCCACTTTTTTTCTTTCTACATCGACAATATAAAGTGTCAAATAAGTGTGTGCTCATACTTATGCACTATTAAAATAAAAAAAGAGTACACATACGATCGTGTGTACTTGTACACATACGTGTGTGTGTGTGTGTTTACATCTGAGATCAATTTTGCTACAGTGAAACCCCACCCTGTTGTGAAAAATGTCTTGCTGCAAACATGATTTTGTTGTAGAGGAGTTTCAATGTATCGCCTTCAATTTAAGTTGCACAGTGATTTATCAAAATGGCAGGAATGCCGGTACAAGCTGCCAAGTTTAATAAAAGTTGAATGTACTACCATCCTAATTGTCTTTATTATTCATTTGGATATAACTTAAACAATTCAATATCAACGCTCATGATGTATTAAGAGCAGCTGCTTGCTGATGCCATATGATTTTCATAGGATATGATGTGTCCACTGATTGCGACCACTGTTGATGATTAGATAATTACAGTTTGTGGTATCCCTAATCATGAGACAAATTGGATGAATTAAAAGCAGGAATTCAGATAAGATTTTCAATTCAAAAGGATTGGCATGAAAAATAATGCAATCATGAAAATACTTAATTTGCATCCTATCTTTTTATGAAAGTAGCAATTTAAGACCCACCCTGAGAACCATTCACACACCACCACCGCTATGAGTTATGACAGCTTTCTGAATTTTACTCTTTTGGAGCTGTCAGCATTTTTATTTGGTTATTTTAACCAGAGAAGAGCAGTGCGAAGAACTGTAATTTCAAGAGATTTCAACAAGGTTTGTTAATCAAAGTTAGCCCCTGTACCCCAGCAACCCGTCAGAAGCAATATATACAATGCAGTTTACTTTTCGTGCATTTTTATGCAGGGCTTTTGATGTGCAGGGCCCAGATTCAGAGTTGGTGCCTTCAGCAGTGTTTGCTTGTCCTTTCTATGGAAATAATTCATGACAAATACATGTATATACATACACACGTACGCGTGTGCACACGCACACACACGCACTCAAAAACCCTGTTTTAGAGAAGTTGTAATGCTGTGTAAAATGTAAATAGAACTGAAAAGAAATGACTTGCAAAACCTTTTAAAACTACATTTCACTGAATACACAACAAAGAGGTAAGATATTTAATGGTCAAACTGAGAAACGTGATTGTTTTTAAAAATATGTTTTCATTTTGAGCCTGCTCCCTGCAACACGTTACAAACCAGCCTGGAATATGAACATTCCTGTCTTTATAGCCTATTTGGTTGAACAGAAGTTGAAAAGGATTTGCAAATCATTGTGTTGCTTTTTTTGTTTGTTTATGTTTTACTCAGCATTCCTAATTCATTGGAATTGAGGTCTGCATAACATATAAATAAATAAATGTCCGACAATATACTATACATCTGATTACCTGGGATGCACTGGTAATGGGCAGACAGATGCCCAGGTCATTGACGGTCAGTTGAAGGAAGAGGGTGCTGAAGGCCTGGGCTGATGTCTGTTGAATACCTGGCAGCTTGTCCACCACCTCTTTTGTGGCTACATGAATGTCTTTGTTGAGCGCCAAACGCTGTTCATTCCAGTTGTCATATGCTGCCTTGTAATTCAGCCAGAATAGCACAGCTGCCGGAAAACACGTGAATCGGAAACATCGAACTTCAGCAATGTCCAAATTGCACATAAGAACTAGACGTTCAGAAGAGCAAACAGGCAAACCCCCTTAGCCAATCTGCTGAGATACACAATCACCTGGTGGACTTTGGTATTTGACATTAGAAATAGAAAACACAAGAACGCTGACCTCTGTCAAACGCCACTGGCTGGGCGAAAAGAATAGGCCTGTTGAGTGTGATGAGAACAGCCTCCTTGTCAGACGAGGCACTGATCTCCTCCTGAAGAGCATTTCGCAGACCAATTCGGGTTCGAAAGTATGCTACCTGATGGAAGTCTGAGCCAGCCTCTTCATACACCTTCAATAGGAAAAATGAGTTAATTATCTCCTGCCCGCAAAACAACAAAACAAAAAAACCCTTCAGAAAATTAGGTCATTGATGGCGGTTTTGTACCTGGTGCTTGACTATTTGACCAAGGGCCAGGTGGAGATCAACTTGACACTTGCCAAAAAGTTTCAGGTAACTGCTGCTGCCACCAGGCTGAGCCTTACATTGGATCCTGTTGGATAACTCGAGCTCAATCAAGCCGGTCTCAAAGCGGACCGCTCTCATTGACGGGGTGGTGGCGGTCATCTGGATTCCCTGTGAGAAGAAAAGGTCTGGTTGAAATAGTTTGTATGATTTGAGTATTCTCAAGAATACTGACAGACAGATAATGAGTAAAAGTACCTTGAACATGAGACTCAGTGAGTACAGCAGGATTTTGGGCTTGTCTGCATCGGTTGAGGTGTCATGCTCATTCCACAGTGGGATGGGCTGTTCGACCCCTGCCACAATCAACACATCCAGAACGAGTCAAGATCACACGTTCTTAATGACCACCGTTAGCTATTCGGTTAGCTGTGCGACATGATTCAATATTTTAAGATCACAATAAATCTTATTTTGTAAATATTGCGACAAAATCCAAGGTTGTGGAGAGAAACCTAAATTTTGTGACAACTTGTGTTTTGTGAAAATTATGATTGCAGGTTATGAAGCAGCAACTGAGGCCACTGCAAAGGAGGCCACTGCTGGTTGAAATGTAATCATATAAAAAAGACCGACTTACTTCCTCCAAGAGGAAACGCAGCGTTTCCAAACTAGACAGATTTATTACAGTTGAACATATTCGCATTTGGTATGATCACCTGACACCTTCTGGATGACCTCATTGACCTCCTTCATAAAGACCTTCTGCAGGAAAACCAGGTGGTTTAGTAGATCAGTGGTCAGGTTATGTTCAAAGGAGCCAACCTACAAATGAAGGGGAGATGTGAGTGTCAAATGTCAGGGTCACTAATTATTCCTTGAAACGTCATTCCTTAATCCCTTTGCTGGGAAACAACTTTGCTGAGAAGTGATTTCCCACCTCAGCCACACAGCGCAGGTAGTTGCCTTGGAGATAGTTCCCTTGCTTTGCAGGGAAGTCATCAGCGCCCCAACCCTGGTCGGAATGACTATCGTGGTCCTCCATGATGTACTCTCCAGACATAGTGACGGGTGGCAAGGTGAGGCTCGCTGTAGGTGGCATGGTGGACATGTCCACAGGAGACACTTTTGATTGAAAGCATAGCTTGTGGTTTGGCAATTCAAAGGTGAAGCTGGTTTGGGCTCCTAAAATGCAAACATGAAAAGAGAACACATTACTTTCTGAGCACAGTCCGCTTAAAACCAATTACGACTTTCAAAACGATCTAAATGTTATGTCTGCGACCAAAACACTGTTATGTAATGTTTTTCGACAAACCTGTCATGCCATGGCTTTTCATGCGGCCCATTTTGTACTCTGCTTTCAGTGAGGGCAGCAGGGCAGCACCAATAGTGATGCCATCAATCATGGCGCTGAACTTGAGCACGATGGGCTTCTTTTCGAGGCCTTCTGGAAGCTGAGGGAATTCATTGGCCTCAACGGGTGTCTGATTGATGCTGGAACCTTTGTCAGAGGGCTGTGGTGTGGGCGTATCCTCCCTATTAGGGGGTTGACTGTTGGGAAAGATGCAATTTTCACTCAATTGATTAAAAGGAGCTAAGTGAATGAAGTGGTTCATATAATTAGTGTGACATGGATGTATTGCTTTTGAAAATAACCCTGCTGAAAAACAAGTTGGTTATATAATGATTCGTTTGCTGCAGGTAAAGAGCTGTGTGATGAGTGTATTTCTGAATTATGTTTGCAGGTTTAATAAAATGGAAAAGCTAGTATGTGGATCTCTTTGCACTATAAAATAAGACCATATATTGGCAGTGGCAGAAGAGTCAACAGAGAACACACAATAATGAGCAATTCAGACTAATTAAAATGTGTATTAAATCATGTGTCGTATTTAAGAGTGGTGTAGGATGTTCTGTATGGATCTCAGTGAACATATTTTTTAGTGGAGCAAGGCCCAGCAGCGGACATACACAATAGATGGCTGTCGGATGAGGTCAGAGATCTGTTTGGACAGCTGATGGGAGCTGCGGACCATCATGCTGTGTAAAGTGGCTGGGTGCTGGGGGATGTTGATCATGATGGCTCCCACTTTGAAGACCGCAGCATTATTAGTTTTCAGTCCACGCTGGGCGCTGTAAAAGGCCTGAGACTTGGCGATGTTGCACTTAACCACAGTTCTGCAATGCAGAAAAAACTGTGATGATTACCATTACTCATGGTGGAAAAGTGACCTGCTGCAGGTGACAGGAACAATATGAGTGGATGAACAACTATAAGAAACATGCAGATGTAAGACATTCAGACCTTTGGATACAAGAACAGCTTCTACTATATATCCCTCTTCCTCAACTGGCGGACCGCGATTCACGACCGGACCGCCGACCTCCTCTGTCAGGACCTCCTCTGTCCGGACCCTCGGCAAATTGTATAAAATAATGTATAAATTGATTTTTACGTTATACATTTTATATTTGTGGACTATAATCTGCGCATTACCGCGATCGCTTGTTAAAATTATCCGTTGTATTCTTTGCGTGCACTAACAGATGTAATGCAGAGGACCGCGGCAGCGCGACTTTGTGTGTATAATGTTTGACTCACTCGAGACCTTGCCTGAGCAGGGCATGTCGGCGATAACGATGCGCTGATTGGCTCCTCTGAACTTAAGGTGTGTCCATACATAAGCGTAAGCATATACGATGCATTGATTGGCTCCACTGAACTTAAGGTGTGTCCATACATAAGCGTCAGCACGCATTCAAAATGGATGATTGTGTCAGGAAACAGACGCATGCGCGACGCCACAGTGTGCTCACAGCTTCAGCCCAGGAGAGCCGCACACAGACAATTAGACAAAACGAATCGCGGGAGGTTTCGATTGTGTGCAGTTCTGCTGCCGTCTACTTTGCAGCTGTTTAATAGCAGAACACCGCAACATGGTAAATGAACATCCCAATGGCGTCCTCAAATAATATTTGCATGCCTCAGACATTGCAGTCACCTATAGTGGAAGAAAAGCACTGCACATTCCTGTGCTCCCTTGTGTCAGTATTTAAAATGGTTCTTAACTCCTCTTCTGATATATGTTTTAAGTGATTTCAGAAGGGATGTGAAAAGGGGAAGTGTACAAATGAAAAGGATATTTTTGTTTTTATGTTTAGTATTTATTTTGGTAAAATTAGTATTTTGTTTTGTTTTTGTTAAATTAATGGGAAAATTACAACTACTGTTTAACAAAGTTAAAATAAAAATGTCTTATTTCCCTAAAAGGGCTATTTCTATTATTAAGCAGGCACAGCTTAAAATAAAAGAGTTCCTATGCCTCAACACAATAGCCCTCGTTATTTGCTGTGCACTGGCAAAGTGAATAATTGTTATTTTCATGCACCCCATTATTGGTTGGTTGTGAGGAGTGTTGATTTGTATAAGCTTAGCTTGACCATACTAAATGGGCATATTGCCCCGCCCCCCATGACCGCTGTGCATGGGACCGGACCTTGGTCTTATTAAAAAAAAAAAGTGGACCGACAGCATTTTTAGTTGAGGACCACTGATTTATATATATATATATATATATATATATATATATAATATATATTTTTTAAAAATCCTCATCTCACCCATCGGGTGGTGTCCATCCCTCATTCAGCTCGGGTCCTCTACCAGAGGCCAGGAAGCTTGAGGGTTCTGCGCAGTATCCTTGCTGTTCCCAGCACTGCACATTTCTGGACTGAGATGTCCGATGTTGTTCCCGGGATCTGTTGCAACCACTCATCTAGTTTGGGGGTCACTGCCCCGAGTGCTCCGACCACCACAAGCGCGACTGTCACCTTTACCTTCCAGGCTCTCTCTAGCTCCTCTCTGAGCCCTTGGTATTTCTCGAGTTTCTCATGTTCCTTCTTCCTGATGTTTCCATCACTTGGGACCGCTACATCCACTACAACGGCTTTCCTCTGCCCTTTATCTATGATCACGATATCTGGTTGGTTCGCCATTACCATCTTGTCAGTCTGGATCTGGAAGTCCCACAGGATCTTCGCTCTGTCATCCTCCACCACCTTCGGAGGTGTTTCCCATTTTGACCTTGGGGTTTCCAGTCCATACTCCGCACAGATGTTTCGGTAGACTATGCCAGCCACCTGGTTATGGCGTTCCATGTAGGCTTTCCCTGCCAGCATCTTACACCCTGCAGTTATGTGTTGGATCGTCTCAGGTGCCTCTTTGCACAACCTACACCTTGGGTCTTGTCTGGTGTGGTATATCTGGGCCTCGATGGCTCTGGTGCTCAAGGCCTGCTCCTGAGCAGCCAGGATGAGTGCCTCTGTGCTGTTCTTCAGGCCAGCCCTCTCTAGCCACTGATAGGACTTCTTGAGATCAGCCACTTCAGTTATGGTCCGGTGGTACATCCCGTGTAGGGGCTTGTCCTCCCATGATGGTCCCTCTTCCAGCGCCTCATCTTCTGTTCTGAGACATTCTCTGAGTACGTCATCCGTTGGAGCCTTCTCCTTGATGTATTCATGGAGCTTGGATGTTTCATCCTGGACAGGATATATATATATATATATATATATACACATACACACACACACACACACACACACACACACACACACATATATATGTATACACACGAATATATGTATATATATACATATATATATACACATATATATATTCATTCATTCATTCATCTTCCGTACCGCTTGATCCTCACTAGGGTCGCGGGGGGTGCTGGAGCCCATCCCAGCCGTCTGCGGGCAGTAGGCGGGGGACACCCTGAATCGGTTGCCAGCCAATTGCAGGGCACACACATAGACGAACAAACATCCACGCTCACACTCACACCTAGGGACAATTTAGAGTGTTCAATCAGCCTGCCATGCATATTTTTGGAATGTGGGAGGAAACCGGGGCACCCGGAGAAAACCCACGCAGGCCCGGGGAGAACATGCTAACTCCACACAGGGAGGCCGGAGCTGGAATCAAACCCGGTACCTCTGCGCTGTGAAGCCGACGTGCTAACCACTGGACTACCGGGCCGCCCCTATATATATATATATATATATATATATATATATATATATATATATACACATACACACACACACACACACACACACACACACACACACACACACACACACTTTTTCCCCAGGCTGTTTACGACTTAAAATATTCAAGAGATTTCAGGGAATTACACTTGCATTGACATCTGGTAGTTGCTATAGCATTATTTTGTTAGTGGGTGAAAACCACCAACACATCAATAGCTTTTCTTAATAAGACTGTTTTGAGTTGATTGGGAAGAGAACGAACATTATAAGTAAAAATGTGTCCCATGCCATTAACTGGTAATGTGGCAAATTTATACCCTTTCCCAGTCGATAAAACAAAATGTTAAAAAATACTGTTCACTGGTTGGTCAAAACAAAAATTACCTGCTCTAATTCTTATGAGTGCTACCAGTAGAGTACCAAGGGCAAGAGTAAATGACTATGTCCACATCAACCACAATGTCAAAGCACAAAAGGGATAAACACTGGAATCTAGAAAAAGGCCAGGTTAGTGTGACTGCACCCTGATCAAGTGCCATATTAAAACAAATAAATGGAAAAGGGTCATGAATCCCCCCAACCCAATGTTTGATTATTGGTGAAGAGATCACATTCTGCTTCAGACTCAATACCGTGCGTGATACATTTTTCTTCTTCAAGTCTTCAAATGAAATATATGTCGATCAGTATATGATCAGGGAATAAGAAAGGAACAAGATGGCAACACGGCAACAAGTCTAAAACCACTGAAATGGCTTCATGCACACATACATGTGGAATAGGCATCGCAAACAAATGATGGAGATGCTTTGAGATTGCGAATCAAACATTAATGCAGGTGAGGCCTAAATAGCAGCAATAACATACAGAAACTCTTGTTTTGCTGTGCTGGTGGGAGAAGTTGGAAAATCCTCCAGTCTATGCATGTAAGTTGTTGGAGAAAGAAACAGAAAAAAACAAGAAAAAGGAGAGCAGAGGAAAATGTAAAATAACTAAAGCATTTCCATATAATGATTCGAATATTTTGTTTTGATCTTTTACACGCAAGCGCATGTGATCTGCATGATGGTACAGTATCATAAAAAAAATGCCTTGGCAACTGTATCACATATTGTATATTATGAAATCGAGATATCAAGAACTCACCTACATCTGGAAGCGCTCCCTAATTAAAGGCTGAAGTTCACACTTCCATGGTATATTTTAAATCAATGGCATAGCATGCACAAAGGTGATTTTGGAAAGCAGTGCTTTCAAACATCATTTTCACTTAAAGTTTTTCCTATGGCTCTAACAATTGTATTTATTCATCCATCCATTCATCCATCCTCGTGAAGATAAGCGGATTACCGCTTATCTTCACGAGGGAGCGGGCATGCTGGAGCCTCTAACAGTTGTCATTGGGCAGGAGGCGGGATACACCCTGAACTGGTGGCCAGCTAATCGCAGGGCATAAATAGACGAACAACCATTTGTGCTCCCACTCAGACCTTGGGACAATTAAGAGTGTTCCATTAACCCGCTATGCATGTTTTTGTTTATTTTTAATGAATGAGAAAACTCACCCACGCAAGAGAACTGAAAACTCCACACAGGAAGTCGAAGCCGGAATCGAATACTGCACCGCTGCACTGTGAGGCGGATGTGTCAACCAGTAGCCCACCGCACCGACCTAATTTTATTTATCACTGATGAAATTCTAACGACATTTTATGTACCTAATTTAATTTATCACCAATTAAATTCTAATATCATTTTATGTTCAATAGCACTGAATGAATTAAAGAAAACAAGCTGACAGAAATATCAAAAGACTACAAAAAAGTAATTTACATTCTCGGTTTTGAACAGGGGCGGCCCGGAGGACCAGTGGATAGCACGTCCACCTCACGGTACAGAGGTAGCGGGTTCAATTCCAGCTCCGGCCTCCCTGTGTGGAGTTTGCATGTTCTCACGGGGCCTGCGTGGGTTTTCTCCGGGTTCCAAAAACATGCATGGCAGGCTGATTGAACACTCTAAATTGTCCCTAGGTGTGTGTGTGAGCATGGATGATTGTTCGTCTCTGTGTGCCCTGCGATTGGCAGGCTACTTCCGGAAGCCGGATGGAATCGGCTCCAGTACCACCGTAACCCTTGTGAGGATAAAATTTGAAAATGGATGGATGGCTGGTTTTGAACAGAATATTCAAAACAAAAAGGCTTTTTTTTGGTGTGATGATATAAGTGAAGAAACATTTTACGTACTGAATGTCTGGTGTTATGCCCTCTAGCAGAACAATGTTCACCCCTCCAATATGAGCTGATGCACAGGTCTCAGTCATTTTCTGATGTAGGATATCTGAAAGGTCAGAGAAAAACAGTGAATGCGACCAGCAAAAAGTTGAGAATTGATCCCCCCCCCCCACCTCACATCAATACAGTACGTACAAAACATCACTCTTTTTACACTGAATGTGCTGGTACCAAACTTAAGAATGGTTAAATGCCAACATTCTTATTCTGAATAAATATGATCATTTGCATTATGCTACTGGGCATGCATTTCTTGACAATGTTGTGTTTCGTATTATCTACCGTTTTAGACTACTTTCATTGTAATCCACAATTGTGTGATTCATGATTGTATTTGGAGTGTGACTAATGTCTGCCAGTATCTTCCAAAACAATATAATGGTGTGTGTGTGTATATATATATATATATATATATATATATTGCGCGTCGTCCCGCACGCGGTCTGTCCTTCCGTCTGTCCCTTTTCAAAACGTACCTACTTCACCGCGCCGCTGCGCGCCGCCACTGCGCCGCTCAGGCAGTGGCTCACTACGATCGCGCGGGCATCTTAGCGAAAAAATGTTGTCTACCCACAAGCATTGCAATAAAATTGTTAGTTATTTAGTAGAGCTAAACATCTCTTTATTTTCGCGATAAGCAATGAAGATGAACAAAAAGTTGAACCAAGCAACAACACTTTTGTGGACCAAAGGCCCACCTTACCAGCCTTCCGCAGGAAATAGCTGATGAGCCGCCCGGAGGGCGGCGAACCAGCTAGTATATATATATTGCCAGAGATCTTGGGGGGGGGGGGGGGGGGGGGTATTTTAATCCACAGAATCACCTTTCATCTTCTCCTTGAGGGTAAAACTTCCATGTATCTTCTTCAGTTCTGCCTCCATGGTGAGTCCACCAATGTCGGCCTCCAGGTGGGTGCGGTTCACCATACCGATGCCAAACACTATGAGCGTGACGTGCTGGGGATCAGAGCTCACCAGGCTACGCCGCCGGCAGGCTGCAGGATGGGGTCTGGGGGGCGTGGGTTCTTGCTGTTCATTCTCATAGATCACATTACACAGTGGCTCTGATGGCCGACGCCCACCCTCTGTTGAATAGAGGAGAGGTCGAAAACTAGTCATCTATCCACAACCACATTTGTAGTACAAAGGGCATGTTTCAGTTGTACTTTATTATAAAAGTTGATTGACAAAAACAGTCAGGTTCTGGTGATACTGATATCGTTTAAGACTGGTTGAATCAAGTAAAGCTCTGACTAACATGCGCAGACATGACGACATAATATCATTCTTTTATCATGAAAATATACTTAAGTCTAAATCTGACAAGGTGAATACATATATGATGATGGCCAATTCCCACCTGGCAAGTAGTTCTCTGCAGAAGCTTTCTCCAAGATGCCTGTGGGATCTGAGATAAGCGAGTAGAAGTTGAGCAGCTTGTACATGTTCTGCCAACATTCTGCTGACGGCTCGCTCTGCTCTGACACTGTGATAGAGTCAGAGTCATCCATCTGGATTGCTGTGTGGTCCGTCACATCACGGGAACCTTTTCTTGACACCTAAAGAGTTCCATAAGACATTCAACAAGAGTAAATGTATTGAGATTTCACATTTTTGCAGCTGCAAAACAAAAACTTTGCCAGGTCTTTTTTGTATTTTAATTATTAAATTGCAACATAATCCATTGAAATATAGTGGATGTTGAATGTTTTTTTCCTAAACCTCTGATGACACTGGATTAATTAGGACATTGTGAAATGATGTGTGCATAGTCTAATGCAGAGGTGGGCAAACAAACGGCCCGCGGGCTGAATCCGGCCCATTTGTCTTTTTAATCCGGCCCGCCGAAGGTTGGTCCACAATTAAGGTTCGATGTGAATGATTGCATTCATTTCAATTGAACTTGTAATGACAGGCATTTCACCGCCCGGTGGCGCATTGACTTGAAGTTGTAGAACACGGGGAGAGGGAGGGGGGGGATCTTTTCGACCACCTAGGACCTCTGTCTCGCTCAACTTTTTAAATGTACCATAGCTCGTGCTGACCTGGCCCTTCTGTCAAATTTTAAAAGTCAATGCGGCCACAGAGCGAAAAAGTTTGCCCACCCCTAGTCTAATGCTTTCCTGATCTACCAGCTCCCCCTTGTGTTTGTGGGTGTCGACTCCTGTTCACAAACTGGTATGCTCTGACAGAAATGGAAAAAGTTCAGCACAATTTCAGACATCGATGCTGCTACTGAATGACGTCATAATGATTTACACATTTGTTTTAAATTTATAAAATCATACAAAATATTAAATAATCACAAATCACATCATCAGCAAATCCAATTGGTCATTAGAGTCCAAATCTTCTCAGCCAATCACAAGTATTGAGCCTACATCCGTGTAAAACCGAGTTGCTCGTTCCTCTCCGGACTGATTGGTAAGAGCAGAACATGTCAACTGTCCATAACAAAATATGGAAAAATCGGAACACTTGAAATCTCATTTTGATGACTGATTCTGTCTTTCCAAAGCTCATTCAAGTTTTAACACAGCATTACCTTCGAGGTGCGACGCTCTGAACGTCCAAGCGAACCACGTCCTCTGTGCTCTCTTCTTCCTTGCGTGTCCATGGCTGATGGCGGTCCATTGAGTGGCAAACCCCCAATAACCCCTACACCTCCACCACCCAAACCTCTCTTGCTCTTCAGAGTTTGTGTGGCACAGCGTGCTGTTCCATTGATGCTGCCACGTGAGCTCCGGCTAAAGTCAGATGACCTGAAGTGGCGGTATGGTCGCGCCTTGAAGGTTGGTGTTGGTGAAGCAGAGCCTGCAGTATAACGGTTTAGCTTAATGTCTGTTTGAGTGGCTTTAATGTCATCAATCATGGTGCTGAACTGGTGAATAAGGCGCACGAGAGCCATGTCGACACGTTGGCTAATGGCCTGGCAGGCTGTTGTGAAGTCGCAGTGGAATGTGTTGTAGTGGCGGCGGTTGAGGTCGTGGAAGGACAGTGGGACTGTAGTGGAGCCTTGTGGCGCACTGGTTGACTTCTCCATTACGACTGCATTCAAGCTGAAAGTCTCAATCAGAAGAGCTGGCTTGAAATCAAGTGGCGGCAGGTTCACCATGCCTTGTCTAGAGGTAGGAAGAATTGAGATAAAGTTTTGTATTTATGTCAAATATGTTGCACAATTCTTCCTGGATGTTTCTGTGGTTATAAAGATACAGTGGAACTTAGGGTCCACAAACTTCACGGAAGATCAACCCGAGTCACAACACCTCACCGCAAGCCACCAGAATCGCAATACTTTCAGGGCTTCTCGATACCATAAACACTTGAACTTGCATCAGCTTTCTTGAGAGCCATTATGAGGGCTAAATAGTAGCAAAAAAACAAACAAACAAAAAAACTGTATGATTTTGTATGTGAAATATGTAGGCATGGTGCGAACAACATTTACGCTGTGTGAGCAAAACCCCAACTTTGTGTTGTGTGTGCAGGCTGTGATAGTTTACCAATTGATGCAGTCATTTAATTTATGCAATATTTGTCAGAATCTTTGCTCAAAAAGTGATTTATTCGTGAACGGGGGCACAAGTGAACCGAGGTTCCACTGCACGACTTTTAGTATTGCAATTTTTATCGCCAACAGTAAATAAGATGTACTTCACCTTCTAGATCTTTTGGTTTTGCGCTCTTTGGAGGTGTCGGAGTCAACAATGTCTGCTCTCAGACACTCCAAGTTGCCAGAAAAAGACAAATGTTCTCCAAAATACATCTTGTAGCTGAGAGGGGTGGTGTCTTGGGCTTGGATGCCAGTATAGTTCAGCAACGGCTTGAAAACAACCTAAGACATAAAATTGACACAAAAAAACAAACAAACATTTATTACATTAAATTATGTTAAAACATTAATCATATTTTAAACATTTCATAGACACATGGAAACAAATAATCTTTCGTCAACAGAAGGGGCTCTGTTAATAAAAGAAAAACCCACAAATAACCAAAATTAACTGCTAAAAGTAATAATAAAAAGATGTGAAAGTTAACTGATGAAAAGCGAACATTACATTTGAATTTTAATTGAAAATAATGAAGATTAAAAAAAACATAATAATGATAATCAAAAAGGCTAAGAAAAAAAATGAAGTTACTCTCAACTTAACGTTTTGAGTGCTTTTTCCAGATAGCATTTTTCAGGTGCTCAAGCAGCTTAGATCAGGGATCACAAATGACCACGACAGAATACAGTTGACCCCCACAGACTGGGGTTCTGCACACTGAGATTCATATATTTGAGGATTTCCTAACCCCCCCCCCCCGCAAGACTTCACTGTCATTCACTGTAACTTCCCTTCGCCAACACATCCTCCCACAGGTGAAAGTTTTCCAGATCTGTTGTTTTTTATGGACAACCCCCCCCCATATCCCACACTATGCCCCCCTCCCCCTACGCCTCAACAGGAACTTCAGGGCTGTTCACACGGCAAGATTTGATCCAGTGCTACGCAGAGACTGCCCCAGTAGAGCGTTCACACGAGCAAATTAGTTCCGGTGTAGCCCCGGAAAACAGCTTACACCGGAGCTAATTTGATCCACCTCAGGGAGGTGTTTTAAAAATTTGCTCCAGAGCAAATACTCGTGAAGAGTTGATTACGTACGGCGAGAATGCCTTGTGTTTCATGCTCTGTCGGACTTCCGTCATGTGTTTGTTTAATAACGACACATGACTTGGCTGGTAACATCTTTCCTTTTGTAGGAGACAGGACTGTCTCTGAGTTGTTTGTGTAGTTTGTTGTGTGTTCCCCATATAATTTATTTTGTGATTTCCTCTCTTGATTTTCTGTTTGGCGCATTACATGTTTGCTTTTCTGAGTGTCATTGAAGTCATCGTTGATTTACGATTTCGGGGGCGGTCACTCTCGAGCAGAAGGCACGGAGACCGAGAAGGAAAAGGACGTGCCTGTCCTGTAGTCGCTTGAGTTGTGTATATGTTTTAAAAAGAACCAACACGACAGCTCATTTGTTTTCTGTAGTTTTGCTTCGCTGCAGAAACGCTTGTGGGGCTGCACCAACACTGTGCTGACACGCTCAGCTGCTTTGTACGTGTGAACGCTCCACAAAATTTGCTGCGGTGTAAAATACATCGCAACAAAATACATCGTTGCAGCGCCGGAACAAATGTGTGCCATGTGAACACCCCGATAGTATCTCTCCCTGTTAGCTGTCAATGTCTTTTCGTGTTTCTTGGATGGGTTGAAACTGTAAAATGACTGATTGCGCTGTACTTGAGACATGAGCAATGACAATAAAATTCAACTTCAATCCCACCAGACTTAGGGCGAGAGGTGGGGTTCAATTTCTTCCGTTGATCCATAATTCAAAAGCAACGTCTGATTTTCAGAGGTGAATTTTGAAGGGTTTTTTTTCCATTGGGGTTTTCTTTTATTAACTATGTAATCCACATCTGCATATGACTGAACAGAGGAATTTAAAAAAACATCATAAATCACCTGAGCATCAGCTAGTTGAACCGCAGCAGGACATAGGTTCCCCTCTTCAATATCAGCAATCTCATCCTGGCTAGTGCTATGCTGGGAATGCTGAGAGTGGCCGTCCAAGGTGTTCTGGTCACTGGACAGCACTGTGATGAAGTCCGACGCAGACGGGATAGTCGGTAGGTTACATGTCCCACCTAAAAGTGTTGAAGACATTTATGGATTAGAACTAAACTAGAGAATGATTTGGGGAAATAGAGTTGTAGATTAGCAATGATGGACTTACGCTGAGACAAAAAGTGGACAAAAAGCACATTCTGCAATATTCTTAAGTGCATAAAATAATTTCCTTAAACCGAATGAATAGGGACTGACCGATTCACTGGCCATATCATTTAATCATCCAGCTGATTTAGTTGGCCAATATTAGCCATTTTAAAATCAGAAGATTTTATGCTGATTTCTGCCAACCATTTTTCAAACATATTAACACATTACAACATAAGACAAGGACAATTAACACACAGGAAAGGTCAACGTAATGCAAAACACTAATGTTCTGCATGTAATTCATACCTATAAAAGGATCTCTAACACTGATTACACCCAAATGGTGTGTGCAATTCTTACACATTTTCCAAATAAAAGTCAAAATAAATACAAAAATCACCAGATAGATTAATCTGTCTTCAGATTTTAACCTACATTTTCAAGCACAATGACCGCATTCAAGATTCATACCAA
Organism: Hippocampus zosterae; assembly: GCF_025434085.1. Classification (NCBI taxonomy): domain Eukaryota; kingdom Metazoa; phylum Chordata; class Actinopteri; order Syngnathiformes; family Syngnathidae; genus Hippocampus; species Hippocampus zosterae. The sequence continues at coordinate 20,555,598 of NC_067464.1, read as the reverse complement.
ATCATGTCTGAAAAAAGTGAGCAAAAAATACGTGTTGGCTAATTCTGAGGTGATGAGCAGCAAGCATAGATGACAGGGTACAATTACAAAATTTCAGTCCTGCCTCACACAATCGTTTGTGGTGGTTATCCATTTCCAGGTTACAAACATACAAGTCAAAAACATGTTGTTGTGTTCCACATAAACATAACTCATCATTTATTTCCTCACAGGGCTAAACAGATGAATACAATATGCCTGTCCTTTTATGAACAGTATCTATAAAAGCTCATGGTTTTAGCCCTCAGTAACATGATGACCATGAGCCATGGATTCTCAGACATTGTTTGTGCTAGTTTCTCCTGATTTACCAGCTGCAAGACCAGCGATAAGGGCTTTGATGACCAGTTTACCACAGCCCTATTATTCACGTAACTTTGAAAAGCAGATCTGAGCTGCACGTGAACTAGACAGACTCTGACTACGCATTTGTTAAGTCCGTTTTCATGGTTGGTACTGCACTTTAAGATAATCGAGTCTCTTCCATAATATATCGTCAACAATGACGCCTGTTCAAAGGTTATCGCACAGGGATACTAATATGAACTTCTAGATGACTTGTAGAGGGATTTACCGTGAACTAATGTACACAAGTGTCAAAAACACAACAAGGTCACCAATGTCATCAGCACAACACTGAGGGCAATCCCTAACCTCCTTCGGGGCTGTTATCTCTTTGTAGTGGCTGGTATTGGAAGTGAATGCCTGGAGAATCCAATGGGTCGAGAGAAACTGAAACGTTTACAGACAATTTAACTGAATTATTGCTTCAAATGTTCAGGTATAATTGGTGTGAATTCCATTCAGAAACAAAAACACGCTATTTATCATTGAAAAAGCTGTCAAATTTGGGCTGTGAGCATGACATCTTACCTGTTTGGAGACTATTGTGCTGCGAGCGGTTAACTGGGGAGTCCTGGACTACAGCCCCACCCCTGTTCCCCACAGCATTGGACATCCAGTTGTAAAAGCTAACGGGAGATGGCTCGGATAGCAGTGGGTGCTCTGTCAGCACATCTGTCCCTGAAGCCCACAGTAAAAACATACATAAATAAACATTAGCATGTGAAACTGTGTTCAACAACTGAACAATTTACAATCAATTGGCATATGCCAACAATAAAAGTGTCTAATTTTGATATCCGTGACAAAAGGGTCTCTGTGGTGAAAAACTATCGAGAACAATTTGGTTTGTATAGAAAATTGTGCAACAACTACTGTATATCAATCATATTGAGCAAAGCAATTCCTAACATGCCACCTCGTGTACTCTTTGCACAAGTGTTAAGTATGGTTTTAACTTGATGCAAAAGGAAGAATATTAAGAACTTGCAATCAGGTACCTGTACGAGTAAGGGAACCAGTCTTGGCTGCGGTGGCAAATGATGGCTCATTCCTCTGCGGCGTCCCCTCTAGCAGGTTGTGCAGACTGCGAAAGCTTCCCGTTAAATTGCTCAGAAGACTCTCTTTTCTGGGGCTGTCCTTGACTGGCAGGCCTGCTCGGCTCACATGTGCTGGTGAGTCAGCAGCTGTGTCGCCGCTGGTGTAACTCAGAGACTGATACGGATGGGAGCCCTGAGCACGATAAATGTACATGTCAGGTTGATACTCAGCTCATACGCTCACTGGATTTGATTTCTATCATGGGCCAGATACGTCTTCGTATAAGGGACATGAATGATTTAACGGGAGATGGGATTGAATCCCAAAACTGGACTCCTTGATCAACAAACCAACTGCCGTAAGAGATTTCTGTTATTTGTGTTCAGAATGTATTGTGTACAATGTACAGTGTACAGTGTACAGACCAAACATGTTCATTTCCAAAGGGATTAAAAAATGTGTTTTGATAAGTAACAACAAATAAAGGGCATATTTCCAAAACATTATAAATCAATTTTGATTATCTGGGAAAAATGACATTTCCTAATATGTCAAGATTTTGAGAACCATTCATTTTACCCTTTGAAAAAGTCCACTGGCTCAGTCTGCACATATAAGAAAAAATATACTGGTATATATTTTTAATTGTCCATAAATCAATTGACAATGGACGTCAGTGATTCATCAACATTTACCATGCCAGACATGCAGAAGAGTATATAAACGGACAATTAGCTCGACATCACGTGGTTGATTTTTTTTTTTTTTTTAACCTTTATGCGCAGTGCAGACTCGCTGTGTGTATGAGACTTGGAGAGTTTCCTCATGATCTCCACTCCACTGACAGGACCAGAGTTTCCCTCTTTTGGTGGTGGACGACTGCACGCTGCCTCCAGTAGCATGGTGTGTTCACTCACTGTGGCTTTGCAGGAAAGATATCAAATCAAACCCCAAACGAGTGACAGCGGCAAAACCTGAGTTAGCCCTCACATGAACTCACATGAGGTCAGAAGTTAATAAAGGCAATACATTTACTAGCAATAAGTGACCGCTTACAGTTTCAACTGATTTTGATAATCTGGGGCGAAAATATTACTGGCCTTTTGAATTATTATTTTTTTAATGCAAAAAAAAAATGTAATACCATTTAATTCTAAACACCACCCCCCACCTGCATCATATTCAAATTCAGCTCCATCTCCACTTGTGTCACTTTGCAGTGCTGCACCGTTGTCCAAGCCCAGGATCGTCTCAACCAGATTTTGCTGAGGTTCCTTCGGTTTAGTAAGCTGATTGGGCCTCATCAGACCAATGGCTTTGAATCCCTGAGTAACCACAATGAATTTCATCCACTGTCGAGCCAAAGCCACAAGACCCTTTTTAAGAGTCACTAAGGCCGGGACTCCATCATTCTGCAATACAAAGGAAGAGGAAAAATATTGACACAAGAACTACATCATATGTTTGTTTGTAATAAAAAGGGCACCCCAAGAGAATTAAAATTGCAGTTACCAAACAGTAGTAAGAATAATAAGAAAACCTTTATTTGTCTCACAATGGAGAAATTCCCAATTTACAGCAGCAACGTTATGAAAGTAAGAAAGTAGAAGAACAAAAAGTATAGGAGCGGATGTAAAGATACTGTATTGCTTCTTGAAGTTGCACTAGGAAAGAAGTGCGTAAAACTTGTACTAACCATGGTAGCCTCCTCGATGACAGAATAGTCTGCCTGTTGCAGATAGCGGTGAAGAATGTTGCAAAGCATACATGAGGGATTCTCATGCAAGTAGTGTGCTCGCTTGGTCACGCGATTGTACTTGCTTCGGATTGGGATGTGGATGCTCTTTTTCTGCAAGATGGCAGAATTTAGTGGTTGAACGAAATGGCTGCACACTTCAGAGCCAATGATTGAACTACTGACTTCAAGAGCCTCTGTCATAATGCAGCCCATGACGGCACAAACGCGAAGCGTGCCCTCCATGTCCAGTTTGCGAAGAGAAGATTTGAGCTGGTCGATGGGCACTAGCCAGGCTCCGATGGCTGGAGTGGCAGTGCTGAGCAGATTCAACTGCCTAGAAAAATGAAAGATGATTAAAAAAAAATGTTTAATTTGGCAAGTAACACTTGGCAAATTCATGTGATGACAATTCAGAAGACATGTTACCTTTGAAAAGTTTATTGGAAAAAAAAAAAAGTCTGACTAGGGGACAATTCCACATTGGGTTATCAATATTCTTGATTGCACAAAAGTACATGTTCAAGTTTTCTGTCATTGTGGTTTAAAATCTAATTCTGTCCCAGACTGTGCCAGCTTAATACATCTTTCTTTATTTTGCACGTTCAAACTGAGTAAAGACATTGAGAATGGCACCAAAGCAGTAGCAGATGAAACTGTAATCATGAACAGGTGTCTCATCAACCCCATTCAACAGAGTACGACCACAATGCTTAATGCGCAAATCATTTTTGCTGATACAGTACCTTTTTGGGGGCGTGGTTAACTGTTACTTTAAGCCATGATTCAAACCAGAACAAATAAAAATCGCAAGCTGGATTTAAATGGCAGACTCTGTGTATAAATATGTGCCATGTGCTTCCCCACTAGAAATGCATCTGTGTTTTAGCATGCTAGTAAACTTCACCAACAGCATGAAAGCATTTCGCTGAATATGTGACATCATTACCTAGAGATCGCCTGTGAAGGCGATCGCACATTGGTGGGAGCAGCAAAACTGAACCAAATCTCACGGATTGTCAGTTTCATGCTGCTGGAGTCGGGCGGTGGAGGCATGAGTGGAAGGTCTTTCTTTAGGTCGTCTGACTCAACCCCTTCATCCTGCACATTAAATTATGGCACATCAAGTAAATCTCATATGACTCATTTTGATGGAGTTAGTATGCATTTCAAATCAAATCAAAGGCATTTTGACACAATTCACTGCATAAAGGCTGTAGAAGAGCAAATCAACATTTAACTCAAAGGTTTCGACATCTGAAGTATGAGTCGTACTTCTGCTATCATATCATACGTTTTGTATAGGATTTCAAAATCCTCATACTAGATCTTTTTTTTTTTCCCAAGATGGCGCCCGAGTAGGCAGCCTTCGGCAAGTGCTCTTCAAGAGCCTTGCTTTTTTGTTCTTTTGTGCTGTTTTTGTCTTTTGTTTTGTCACATGTTGTTTGTTGTTTCATTGTGTGGACCCGATATGGAGTGTTTTCAGCGCTTTTTGGCCACGACATTCGTCAAAGGAGCAGTATCTGTGCTTGGTGGTTGCGCCTTCTCGGCAGCACGCCTGTACCAGCACAGATTTTGATTGGGAGGAATGTCGGAGCCATTGACTGTCGGTGCTGGACAGACCTGGGGCGCTTGTGTTTTTTGCGCCAGTAATGGGCAGCATTTTTCACAACCCCGATTTGTTCAGTGGCTATGTCAGCGCTGTTGGACAGTTGGCGTTGGTGCGGTTGGATGGATGGCCGCTGAAGTTGAGGATGAGGAGAGAGGAGCCTTGGCGAAGTGCGCCGATGCGTATTTGAAACCGTGAGTCGCCACTTGGAATTGAAATGGATTTCCATGGGACAGGAGAAGTGAACCAATCTCTTTTTTCGTCAATGGATGCTACAGCTTCTTGTTGACTTTGAAACTTAGCTTGTAGCCGACGTGTGCACATTTTGAGCATGACGTCTCTGATCCACTGGTTAAAGGACACTTTGATTCTCTCCTCTTTCATCTCAAACTGCTTCAAACAACTAAGCATGTGACGGAAAAGTGGTTAGGACTGCATGACTGTGTTTTATGTTATGTGTTGTGTTTATTATTTTACTTTATGTTAACTGTTTTGTAAAGCGCTTTGTTACAGCTGCCGCTGTTGTGAAAGCGCTATATAAATCAGCATGTATTGTATTGTATTGTATCATTATTATTATTTACTTTGGAGCAGGGGTAATATTCAACTGCGTTTGCCACCAACAACGGCACATCTGTCATAAGAATAAGTACTGCCTTATTTTTCTTCCTTTTGCCTGCTTTACTCACTCAACAGCTACCATCGGACTTCTACGCCTTGTTTGCAAAGCACATCAAGACACCAACTTTATTTATATTCCCTCGTTCAAACGTAAGCCCTTTTTTTTTTACGTGCCTGGGCTTGTGCACTTTTCACCTACGCGCACGCTCAAATCCAGATTGCGTTATCAGCAACCAAAGAGGCATGATTCTCTGCTGTCTGAAGCTGGATGTCAATCATGAAGCATGGATTTTTCTTGAGACTTGTAAATGCTTAGTAAACCCATTTGAAATATTACCTCATATAGTAGATGTGCCATAGCTAGTCAGAAAATGTGCTATGCTCTGTCTACCACACTACACTTTGGACTTGAAGTACAGCGCGTTTCTTGTAAAAAAATGAATCCCATAAAAGTAATTTAATCAGAACATGATCTTTTTTAACTTAAATATGTATGGAGGTGCATCAGGAAAATAAGTTGTGCCTTCCGCTGTACAGATCAGTGGTGCCACAGACTGAGCCAGTCATTTTATCATAGGGCTTCATATTTTGAAGACCGGCATAGAAACAAATGACAAGGAATGATTAAATATCTGATTCACCATTGCGCCGTTACAATGACTTTCTTGTAGTTATTGTATCACAACTAAAACACGTTAATATCCAACACACAATGCATTCATTTGAGCAGCTGAGGAAAATATCTTTTAGTCAGTCTCTCTACATTTTCTAGCATTCTAGATGTCTCTTACAACATACTGAAAGGTGGCGTATGTTGTAACGATAGGAAGGGATACATTATGCCTACATTCTGCACTTAGCAAAAGTTCACCTTTAAATGTCGGGACTAATTACAGGTGTTGGGCGGCGGTTGGTGAGCGCTGTGGACTGGGTACGACCAGTGCCATTGGCTTGGCGATCAGTACTGTATACAGTTAAATTAATCCAAACCTCAAGCATAACATGATGTTTCACGCAACAGAACAATGATCTGAAACATACCAGCAAGTCCACCTCTGAATGGCTAAAAATAAAAAAAATAAAAAAATTGCGGTTTTGGAGTGGCCAAGTCACAGTCCGGATTTGAATCCGATTGAGATGCTGCGGTATGACCTCAAATGAGCAGTTCGTGCTCGAAAACTCTCCAATATGGCGGAGTTGAATCAATTCTACAAAGAGTGGACCAACATTCCTCCACAGCGATGTGAAAGACTCAATTATCGAAATGCTTGATTTCGGTATTTCTGCCAAGGTTGGCACAATTCATTAGGAGGTTTAAAGGGCAAATACATTTTCACATCGGGTCAGGTAGGTTTGGATTTTTTTGTGCCTTAATAAAGGCATTTTAAAACTCATTTTTTCCCTTGGGTTGTCTCTGCATGTGTGACATTAAAATTGGTTTGATGAACTGAAACCTATGTGTGATAAATATGCTCAGAACACAGAAATCAGGAAGGGGGCAGATACTTTTTCACGGCACAGTATTATTACAAAATCTAAGATTCACAAAACTGTAGCCAACCTCCCTGGATGTGGTCGCAAGAGGAAAATTGAATAAACATGCTGTGAATAAGTGAAAAGTGTAAATATCAGACCTACCTAGCATTGTGTGAAGAAGTAATTGCCTCTGAAATTTAAGAAGTGGTTGGGCCACCTTCATCTGCAACTCCTAACATGAAGTGTTTTCCAACCATTGGTAATTCATTTTTCACATTGTTGTAGAGCTATTTTGGCCCACTCTTCTTTGCAGAATGTTTTACTTCAGAATAATTGTGGGGATAAAGCGGATCAGAAAATGCATGGATGTATAGTAGGCTATAATGCTTCAAATAACTGCATGGGAATGACGTTCTAATAGTCATGTGACAGCCCATGGCCAGTTATGTGGCCGTCGGCGCATAGATATTGATTGATAGAAAATAGGTATTGATCGAGCCTTCACTCTGAGGGGCTGCCGTGTTGAAATGTACACATTATAAAATAACAGATGGAGCTTGTATCGTAGCTGCATGTATGATGTTTGTAATAAACCAATCTGCATCAAAATTGCAACTGAATACAAGTTGAGAGCGAAGTCAAGAGTGGTTGCCATGAATTGCGAGAGAACGGCAAGTCCAAATTCGGGGTAGATATATCGTTCTATCATCTGATTGGATCTGTGATGGGTTATCTTTATTTTCCGAAACAGTAACTTGCGGATGGGCAATCAGCCTCAAAATTCTGATCAGCCCCGTCGTGTCTTGGAGATATGTAGGAACCACAAGAATGTTGTTCTATTTTGGTGAGAGCATATCTGAGCTTGGTATAGTATTGTTGTGACATCAATTGCAACCTTAACTTCAAAAGTGAACAATTTTTTAAAAAATACATAAATAAACAAAGAATCAAACTGGTCAAGTTCACATCACCATAAACTTTGGTGGTGAAGTGGGGGGTACACTAAGTTGTTTCATAACCAGGAGGTAATGGTTGGAGGTTAAGGAATTGTCTAACATATTTATGTCACTCGATGGACAGAAGCTGCAGTAGCACCGGTGTGACTGTAAAAATCACAGGGATCACTCATCTCTAGAAACAATTACGTTGTGACACATCAGAGAACACGACAAAGGTAATTTCCAATTCACATCCTGCTGGTTTACCTGATCATCCGAGTCAGAGTGGCCATTGACATCAGAGGGGGGGCTAAGCATATCACGTGGTAAGTTGTCATCAGACACATCAGTGCTGTAACCACTCCCAGTCTGAGAACCTGTCGACCCATTGGACTTAGGGATTTCTGCTTTCCCACCAGTATCTGAGCAGCCCATCACGCCAAATGTGTTGTAAAGAATGGCTCCTGATTGACGACCACCTATAGGGTTATATACCAGTACTCCAAGTTACACAGGCAATAAAAATATAAATCACGCACACACACACACACACACACACACACACACACACACACACACACACACACACACACACACACACACACACACACACACACACACACACACACACACACACACACACACACACACACACACACACACACACACACACACACACACACACACACACACACACACACACACACACACACACACACACACACACACACACACACACACACACACACACACACACACACACACACACACACACACACACACAAACAACAGTGGGGGTGTTCTGGTTCAAGATTTGGTTTACCTTTGACTGTCAGGTTCTCGATGCCACATTCAAACATGATCCAGCCCCATTTCTCAAGAGAAGTGGCAGAACGATTGAGGTCACCAGAGCTGCCATGAATGTCTGTCTCGTCGACAAGAGCAAATTCCTCAGTTTCGTCAAGGCCAAACAGCACTTTGGACTTCTCAATAGGGATGGCTGTGATGGCACAGGTGCCAATATCTATGGATGTAGGCAAATGAAAAGAAAACAACAGTTCACAAAAAGAGCAACACAGAACTCATTACATTTAAAACCAAATACCAACCTGTGGAGTCAAGGCCTCGAAGCTGACTATGGATACGGTGGATGTTGAGCCTTGCGGCTATTTCTTTGCCTTTCTCAATGCCAGCGTTAGAACGTAATGAGCCAGATGACTGAGGCTGCATCTTAGTGGCAGCAGCATACTTCTCCAACATAACAGAGGGTCGCCCATGTTCTGTGGTGTTGGGGGTTTCTTCAACAATTCCCCTGGTGGGAAAAAAAGAAGTCTCTCTCTCTTTACAAAGCCAATCAAGTTCAGACAACAGAAAGGTATTGAGTTAACAGGGAAAAGTCCCTCTCAGATCAAGATGGCGAGAAAAGACAACTCAGAAAAGTGAGAGCTTGCATTTGCTGCAGCAGTGATTGTCTTCCATATGCGAGTCACCCTGCGCTTCATCTTCATTTTTGTTTGGTAGTACACTTGTTAAGTGTATGTCATTTTGAAGTACAACACATTTACAGTTTAAGATCTGCATTTCAAAAATACATGTTGCTGCCATTTTCTTTTCCAACTAATTAGAATACATTTTAATTAAATATGTCTGTGTTTTATGTTATGTGTAGTTTATTATTTTACTTTATGTTAACTGTTTTGTTAAGCGCTTTGTTACAGCTGTGCTATATAAATCAGCATGTATTGTATTGTATTTTTTTTTTAATGAGTGTGGTAGTAGTGCTGTGTAGTGAAGTGTACTGCCTAAAATTGAGAGACATTTTTACTTTAAGTTACAAAAGTAAAAAAAAAAGTTATACTTTCTCAGTTACAAATTGTAACTGAGAAAGTATAACTTATTTTTTTCTTATTTTGATTCATGTCATATATTAACTGTATCAGTTTGAGATTACAAAATCCTATCACCATCAAGCGTTGCAGAATCAGTGAATTTTATTTAACCTTACCCGTAAAAGTATTTCGCCGAAAATCATTTGTACAAAGTATGATGACAATCTGTTATTGACCTGAATCTTCAGCCCCCAGAAGAGGGTGGGGTGAGGACACACATAGACATGGAAGACAAGAAAAAGGCACACACGCCCACAAACGCTGAATAGTCAAGGCCTCACCTATTCATCCTGAACTGGGTGGCAATCCTGTCAAAGCACAGCGCCACAAGAGACACATGGGTGACACACTTACTGGAGCAGGATGGAAAACCCTCCTCTACCGAAGCCTGAAGGAGACAAAGGTTCACCTAAATGGAAAAAAGAATAATAACACAACAGATGTTAATATAATTCAACAAACGTGATCCTGTACATGTTCTTGCTTGACAAACAATAAAAGCTTACAGTATTTTAATTCTCTCTCTCTCTCTCTCTCTCTCTCTCTCTCTCTCTCTCCCCCCCCCCCTCCGTCCCCGCCGCTCATGTAGCAAACACAACAGAAAAGTATGACAGAGAAAGAGGCAGACGTACGTGAGTGAACAGCGTGACGAGACACAACGATCAGAGAGTCAACAGCGTGGCAAGACACAAGTGATAAATCCACTTGTGCTGTCATTGGTCAACGTCGTGCCAGGAACCAATCACGCGTACAGGCATGTTCAGAACCTCTGGGTCATTCGGCATTTTTTTCTGAATACTGTACTTTGGGGGGAAAAAAGCGATGTACTGGATCCGCGAGAAATGAAGCGCGACATAGTAAGGGATCACTGTATTTTCGTCACTTTGAAATTAATCACCAGAATTTACTTACGATATTGCACACATACGGCAGAGGTAGAATAAACTTGACTGAGATTTGTGTTGTTGTTTGCATATGAATGTATTTTGAGCGGTGAAAAATAGCTGTCAGTTGTCACCAATAACAGCAGAATGTCAATCCAACACTCCCACGCCGACCATAATATAGTTATCCAGAAAAAAAAGTGTGATGTCATTACCACGTGTCTTCACAAGGTGGCACTCACAGCCTACTACTGAAATGTACTGTGTACTCGGACTCGAAAGTTCAATGGGTTTGCTGGAAAATACAATGTTAACATTTCAAAATGTTTATTTACTTAGTTATTTACAGTGTGGGTTACCTTTTATTGGTAACAAACATGAAATCAAATTGATAAATTATTTCACGCTTGTTGCACACACTATTTATTTGGTGTCCGCTTACGTGTGAGTGGACAGAATTTGAATGACGCAAAATTCAGCTCCAGGCACTATGTACTTTGTGAAGCCAATGCTGATTAGCCAATGTTGATTATTTGTTGGTGTCTACCGTGCCTCATAATTAACGCTGTGTAAATCAGTGGTGCCCAACCCCCGAGCTGCGGACCAGTACCGGTCTGTGGGTCATTTAGTATTGGGGCGCACAGAAAGAATAAAGAACTTACATTACTTCCATTTGATTTATTTAGGAATCTGAAAGATGTTTTATTCTGAAAAATTACTGGCTTCTCTGCTACGTCCGTCGACAGTATGTCACTCTTGATGCAGTTCAAGGCATACTTCTCGATCACGTGATAGGTTACCGCTAAAATGAAACCCAGGAGCTAGTAAAATTTGTAAAAAACAAACGTCTTTAGAAAGTTTCTTTGGGAAGGGGAAAAGGCTCAGCTAGGAGACAGAAGAGGAGACTACGACTTCCAAGAAAAAGAAGGCTCAATTTAATAGACAGTATCGGGTGTCCTACTTAAAATACAGATTTAGCTCAACGGGAGATTCCCATGCACCAAGCCCACTCTGCATAATATGCGGCGATGATAAGTAGAATTTTTCATGCACTTTGTATTTGCGGTGCATCTTCTTTTGAAAGCACGATTAAACGACCAGAGAGTGTTGCGATCGGATAGGATGTTCCTCATGTCATGATTTGTGTTTATTATTAATGTTACGAAAATACCATTTTTCATGCATATCATGTTATTTTATTGTCACACTTTAAAGGCCTGTCCCTGAAAATATTGTCTGGGCCAAAAAAGCCAAAAAAGGCCAAAAAAGGTTGGGGACCCCTGGTGTAAATGACAACCACTGTTTACCATTCCAAGTTAGTTTTTTATTTTCAGAATACAGTTTCCACGGAATATCTCGGTATGAAAGTAGCGAAGTTGCTCATTTTTTTGGAGGAGTGCTTCATGCTTGGGGGGGTCGATTTCAAATATGTAGTTTGGTATCCATACAATGACCACCAAACTTTCTCTCTTGTAGTACTGCACAATAAGAAAGACCTTTTTGCTAATTTACATGTAAAATATATTTACTCAGCTGATGACGGTGGTTGCTGTTTATCAGATATTTTACAAAATATTGAACCTCTCATAATTGTTTGTCCTGATGTTTACCTTCGGGATGGAGACATTAGCTTGGAGGCCCTTGATTTTCACATTATCTGGTTTGACAGACAGGTCCGTCTGTCCATGGGAGATATTGAGGGAGCCGTGGGTCGTGCCCTCATTCCTGGAAAGCTTGTGCTCCTGTTTGAATGCTTGGCTCTGCGTTGATACAGATTCACAACAATGAGACTGCATCCAAACTACCCTCATTTTTAAAACTTAGCGGATGAAGAAGCCCTATTTAAAGAAGAGCAATTCGAACCATCGCGATTTCCCCTTTGTACTCTTGTTTTACTTACAGATTCAGTAACTGTAGATTTGCTGATCTGATAAGCCTCATTGAGAACTTTCCCATGCAGGTCATCTAGAATGGCTGCAGGATGACGAATACTGGCAAAGTGGACCATGGACTCGATGTACCTGAAACCAATAAAATACAAACATGGGCTGTAACATGGCCAGATATTTCAAAGCATTTCCTTTCAAAACAATAGAATGATAATACTGGCACCAACAATATTGGTAAAGCAGTCTTTTCAAAGTCTTAACTGCCCCGAATCTTAAATCCAAGTGGAAACACACTGTCAGGAGAGATAGTGGCAACACTTCAGCCTGAGGCAAGATATCTTACATCCATAAACATGATTGTAGTTTTCACACCTAATGAGCAATAAAATATTCACACTGGTGTCCGGAGATGTCTTGCTGCTGACTGGTGACATTTTCATTTTTTTAAAAATTAATAACAGGACGAATGACAGTTTCCTACCTGTCCAGGCATTCAGCCACGAGGGGTGTAAGCACCACATTGATGGGCCCCTTCACCTCCACTATGGCTGTGGTCCTGGTCTGAGCTAAAGGCTGCTCCAGAGACCAGTCATCCGTTGTCGTGTCCTCATCAGTATTCTCCATAGCTCTTTTATCCAGGGGAGTATACGGCGTACTGGAGAAAAATCAAGATATTTGACTAAAAATTCTCTCGCTGTTGCTGGAGACACAGAGACACGGTTGCACAACAGAGCTGCCAGCATATAGAAATTCACTTTCAGAACAATTTATCTAAATCTCTGCATTAAAAAAAAAAAATCACAAAAACATTACAGTGGAACAGTTACAGCATATTAAGTCATAGGATATCAGGAATTCTGCATCCTGTTCAATTGCACAACATAATCATTACTGTAAACCAGTAGTTCTTAACCTGGGTTCGATCGAACCCCAGGGGTTTGGTGAATCGGTCTCAGGTATTCGACGGAGCCTCTGCCATGGAGGTTAAGGCATACTTGACTCAACATGTCAATTAGTTATGACATGCCCGCTTGGTCATCACTGGCTGCAGGGAAATTTAGTTCACTCAGTAATCACCAATCGGTGCAGTGTCTGCTGTGATGCGGACATTGTATCGGTCTGTCGTGGTGAAGAAGGAGCTGAGCCAAAGGGCGAAGCTCTCAATTTACCGGTCGATCTACGTTCCAACCCTCATCTATGGTCACAAGCTATGGGTCGTGACCGAAAGAACGAGATCCCGGATATAAGAGGAGCCAGATGAGGTGGCTTGGGCATCTGATTCGGATGCCTCCTGAGCGCCTCCCTGGTGAGGTGTTCCGGGCATGTCCCACCGGGAGGAAACCCAGAGGAAGATCCAGGACACGGAAGTAGCTAGGGAGAGGGAAGTCTGGGCTTCCCTGCTAAAGCTGTTGCCGCCGCGACCCGGCCCCGGATAAGCGGTAGATGATGGATGGATGGACAGTAATCACCATGTGACTGTCGCAATAGTACATCATACAAAAAAGCCAAAAAACAAAACAATACTTATGCCATGTAATTTTATTTACTTTTTCTGTTTTTCATAAATGTGTTTTTTTAATGTCTTGAATTGGTAAAAAGTCCTATTTTTGTTTTTCACTAATGAAGGGTTCGGTCAGCGTGCATATGAACTGGTTGGGTTTGGTACCCCAAACAAGGTTAAGAAGCACTGTTCTAAACTGTAATGAACGAAATTATGGCTTAAATGATTACGGATTTATTGTATCAACCATGTAATGGTAGACACAGTCGCAGCCTGAATCAACGTAGATAAGGACAAAATAGACAAAGCTAGAAAAAAGCAATATCGCATTGCAGTTTGTGAGGCAAATTTGCAGTTTTTTTTGCCTCACCAAAACCGCCAGGGACAGTCGTACAAAGCTTTGTCGGTGGTCAAGGTAAGTGTGACGCCACTTAGGCTGCACTTGCAAGCAACAAGCTTCGGCTGGCTAATAGTGCGGATAAACACACTGTGGAGCAATCCTCATATCGATGGCGGCGAGTAAGATACTTCTGCAAACTATGATTTTCACAAAAGGATGACGAAGAGAGACAGAGAAGCCATGTTATATATCAACTTCTTTGGAATTTTCTTGGGATTTTGAGGATAATTACTTTTCAACAGAAGTGTTTTCATGGTCAGCCCTCATGGGGCTAAGGAACAACTGTTCCTATCGATAGTGAGATTCTCTGATGGCCTGTTGGAAGGGTACAAAGGGCTTTTCTTTTTCTGGGACTCTAAGTTTTAATAGGTCACATTTGCTGATGCGATGTCTCCTGTCTTTAGTAGTCCACCGAGGCTGTTTTTATTAAATAATTACAATAACAGTTTTTTTAAAAAACTTTTTCCATTAAAGTTTTTTTGGGGGATTTATTTATGTTTTGGTCAAGTATCCCTGTTAGTTTAGATTACTCATTTATTTCTTGAATGTTTTTAAGTTATTGTCAGCATTGGTATTACAGTTTTTTTTTCTGTTGATCTTGGTTCTTGGTGGGTCTTTATAAAATTGCAAAGCTGTGACTCGGAAAAAAGAAATTAGCTCATCAGAGGCTATGGTTTGATGTTTTGAAGAAAAAGTTAGAGAGAGCCGACTTGGATGGTTTGGACATTCCAAAGGAGAGATCAAAGAGAAGATTGATGGATGTAGTGAGGACAGCTGATATGAGGGCCGCCGGTGTAAGGGATGCAAAAGATTGACTTTGATGGAAAAAGATATTACACTGTGGTGACCCTTCATGGGACAAGCGGAAAAGACAAGAAATAGTAGTACTGGTCAGTATCTGAAGCGTATTATTGGCCCGACACGGCACCGGACAGGCCCCGGGGCATCATTACTTTCGGTTGATGGATTATAAAAAATATCCATTAACAATCAGTGTTACGGGTGGTAGGAGTTAGTGCTCAGAGATTTCCCGATTCGCAACATTTGGCAGCTCTGTGCAGATTATTTAAAAATAATAATAATAAATTGTGCCTTAAATACCTGTTGTTATCTCCCATCAGCTGAAGGCCTCTATCTAACAGAGAACTGGCTGAGAGGCCGTGTTTTATCACCTGAAACAGTTGTGTCAGTATTAACATACTGGCCTATAGTGGTTGCTGATGTACATTTTCATTATAATTAATTGAATGTGCTGACTATCCTGATAAGATAATATACAACAACCTTAAAGCTTGGAACAGAGAGCTGGTCAAAGGAGGCTGAGCTTTCTTCACTTGTAGGCGTGTCAAGATCTAAGGGACGGTGTAGAGACGACTTAGAGGTCCTCTTATTTGTGGGCTGCTTGACAGACCAATTGGACACCTTATAGAAGACAAAATAAACAGTGTAAAGAAAAAGGTTAGAATTGGTTCAACTAAATCGGCTATAATAAAGTTGTCTAAATCAGCAGTCCCCAACCTTTTTTCCCCCACGGACCGGTTTAATGTCAGACAATATTTTATAGGTCAATTTCCCCTTCCCCAAAACGTTTTTTTTTTAAAACTCATTTTGCAAGGTCCCGGGTAACCTATCACGTGACCGAGAAGCGCGACGTGACCTGCGTCAAGAGTGGCATACTGTAGACGGATGTAACAGAGAATGCGGTATTTTTTCAAAATAAAACATCTTTCAGATTCCTAAATAATACGGAAATAGCTTAAGTTCCTTATTTTATTTGTGCGGCCCGGTAACCAATGACCCACAGACCGCTGGTCTAAATCGGAATCTGAATGAGCAGTGTAAATCAGTATTTTAAGGTCTGCATGACAATTATACATGATTAACATAACACCTGATAGTGCGCTAGGTAGTTCTGGTAGCACGCCATCACGTGGGGCTGTCTCGTTACTGGGCCAGGCTCTGAGGTCTTTTCAGCCTCCACTGAGCTCTCTTCCTCCATGGCAAGAGCAGATACAAAGGAGGCCTGAGATATGTGGCTTGGCAGAGGCTGGGAAGGCAATGGGGGCAGCATTGGTGGTAGAGGCAGAGGACGAGGCTCAGTGATCAGCTCCCCGTTGAGGACGTAAGTGAGAGGACCTTCAACACTGTGGTAGATGGAGCTCCGACTAAACAAGATGAAAAATATTTCATCAAAATTAATACTAAGTTTGAAAGGTATTCGGTACCATGTATAATTTTTAAAAAATGTATTACTGAATAGTTTCCTTAGACATCAGAGGACATTTCGAGACATTAAATTGATCTCTTTCACGTTACAATACGCAGCTTAGTCACAAGCGACACCCCGATTCGATATTTAACATTATTTGAAGTCTTTCCCTGTTCTAATGTCATATTTGTCTCAGCTTCCTGAAAAGCAAAACTGAAACCAAGGTAAACAAATAGATGGATGATATTGCTTTTAATTACAGGATTGAACTGACCTGTAGTTCTCCATGTAATAAGGCGGTTGGGGTGGTTGCTGCATCTGTTGCCTTCTCCTCTTTTTCCGTCCCGGATAGGTTCCTGGACCCTCATCCGCACTGCTAATCGGCTCAAAGTCTTCAGCGGCAGAGAAGTAAGCTTCGCTGTCAGCCACCGACATGCTGGAGTCGGCTGATCGGTACTGATGGAAGGTGTTGGAATCTGCTGAGGGTGTGAAGGGGAAAGAGCCATAGCTTCGACGCTGACGTGGTGAATCCAGGACGTTCTCGTCACTTCGGGAAACATCACCACTGAACTGAACACCTCCAGACAGCACTGGGGGAGGCCTGTCATTGAAAACAGCAGCTGACAGGCTCTTGGTGCTGCCTAATCGACTAGAGTGCACTGAGGATTGGCGCTTGAGGGGAGAGCACAGGGGTGAACGCACAGAGGTGCGTTCCTGGGAGTTGTTTGGTGAAATGGGCGAGCCCTCTGGAATATCCCGGAAAGTGCTGTCAGAGTGGCACAAGTAAAGAAAGAAAAAAACCAAAATACATTTAGTATGTCAAAGTGGAAATCCACGGCAGGACTAAAATTGATCAACCATGATACCTTTTTAAATGAGTATCACAATCAAAAGCATTCTGAACATTACTCACTCGACAGAACTTTTGCCATTCACAGGGAACATGCGTTGTTCGACGCTTGGCGAGGGACTGTCCCTTTCTCCAGCCAGCAGGGGCAAAGCCGCACTGGAGGAACTATTCTCCTCAGAGGAGGAGGCAGAGCTCTGAGAGCGTTGGGGTACCTGAAGACTAAGGTGCTGCTGACCTCGCCTCTCAGGCACCTCAGGAGGTAGGCAAGGAGAGTGCGTATCTGTTTTCAGTCCAACAGGCCTTCCTGAAAACAACAACATTGATTAGATATAAAGTACATAAACTAGTGAATGGAATTGGCGCTCAGTATAATTTACAAGTCATCAATCGTAAGGGTATACCGGTAATTCAAATGTTTCTGAACAAACCTCCCAATGACAACAGTACCTTCCCCCCAAAATAAAAACAATAAATGCACTACTCCACATTATTATGCAGAACAAAGTGTCGAGGCATTTTATAGGTTAAAAAGAACTGAAAAAATAATTTATTGAATTTGTTGCATTAGTAGGTCATACTCTATGAAATCAAAACTATTTTAATGAAAAACATTGAAACAGGTCAAGTTGTAGGACTTGCTTGACTCTTGACCAAGGTGGATGCTTTTTGCTCTGCTCCTGCTCCGCTTTCCTTATCTCCCTGCTTGCTGACTTTAGGGGTGTTTACACGGCAAGATTTGGTCCGGTGCTACGCCGGGGCTGCCCCAGTAGAGCGTTCACACGTGCAAATTAGCTACGGCGTAGCCCCGGAAAACAGCTTACATCGGACCAAATTTGATCCACCTCAGGGAGGTGGTTTAAAATTTTGCTCCAGAGCAAATGCTCGTTTGCGAAGCAGCACCGATGTAAATTTGCACGTGTGAACGCAACTGGGTTAAATTTGCTCCAGAGCAAATGCTTGTGAAGAGTGGATTACGTACAGCGAGAATGCGTTTCTGTTTGGCGCGTGACCTGTTTGCTTTTCTGAGTGTCAGTGAAGTCATCTTTGACTTAGGTTTTCGGGGGCAGTCACTTTCGAGCAGAAGGCACGGAGACCGAGAAGGAGAAGGACATGCCTGTCCAGTAGTCGCTTGAGTTGTGTATACGTTTTAAAAAGGACCAACACGACAGCTCATTTGTTTTCTGTCGTTTTACTCCGCTGCAGAAACTGCCGTGTGAACGCAAGTGGGGCTGCACCGACGCTGTGCCAGTGCTGACACGCTGAGCAGCTTTGTACGTGTGAACGCTCCACACAATTTGCTGCAGTGCAAAATATATCGCAACAAAATACATCGGTGCAGCGCCGGCGCAAATGTGTGCCGTGTGAACACCCCTTTGGTCAATGTGCTGTCCTAGGTCTCAATTTATTCTATTCCTAGACAAATGACATTTCATTGAATCAGTTCCTGCCCTGCGATTGGCTGGCAACCGATTCAGGGTGTCCCCCGCCTACTGCCCGAAGACAGTTGGGATAGGCTCCAGCACCCCCGCGACCCTAGTGAGGATCAAGCGGCTCGGAAGATGAATGAATGAATCAGTTCCTACCATCCACTTTGGGTGTTTCCTTGGTCATAATCCACTCTCCAGGTTGAAGCAAAGATTGACCATAACACATATCAGGTTCAGTACTAGAAGAAGTGAATGCAGATGAGGAGGACGGAGTAAACTCTTCCAGTTTGAAAAAGTCAAAGCCCATGTTAGTTCCTCCAAAGAACCTGCAGCCTCCAAGGCAGCCACAGCGATTACGGCTGCGCTTGTTTCGAATGCCAACCTCTTCAGGCCACAGGAACCAGAGTCTTAAAAGAAAGATGAGGGAAACAGGTCACTATAAAGTAACAAAAGCAATACTGCAGTGAGAGGTTGTGTTTACGTACCTTTTGGTCTGCATGTCGTGTAGTTCTAGAAATTGCCTCTGCACTTCACATTTGGCTGAGTGGTCAGCGGCCAGGGCAATGTCTGCCGTAATGAGGTTCAGGTTGATCGAACCCGCCTCCAGCCAGACAGAGCGTCGCATCACTGCTGGCTGGCAGAGACTTGGTGGCTGACCTGGGACTAGCCCCTGCCCGGCCGGCAGCAGCCTGCTCATGTCACTGTGCTGCTGTTGCTCAATGTACTGCTGGATGTTTAGGTCCTGCACCACAGCACTGATCCCCTCACCCACTGCCTGGTTATGCAGGTTGCAGTTGGCCACACGTACAATACCCGTCTGGAAAGAAGTAGTATGTGTTACACTGACAGACACAGTCAAAAGATACAAAAACACCAGTTGTTGTTCTCCCATTGTGGAGAGTCTTGTGGGATAATTCAAATTTAATAGAATAATAAGTGAGTGGGTTAAATACTTTGATATTAGCAGCACAGCCATGTTCAACAATGAAAAGGTCCACTCCCTCCATGGCCAGTCTCGTCATGGTGTACTTGAGCTCCTCTGATGTTCGACAGTGACCCGGCATGCAGGTTAACTAAAACACAACATATTTGATGGTTGACTGTGGTAGTAGCAAAGGCATGCTGACTTTAAAGGGTGAACACACGCACAAGGTAATCTATGGTGTGCCTCAGAACAGCTGACATTTACAAGTCCAGTACTTTTGGTTTGTGCAAGGCCGATGATGGGTTCAAGTTTGGTACACTTACTTCTGCTCCACTGCTGCTTGGAAAAAGCGCGCAAGGTGATAGGTTGATTATTTTTAGTTATCATACATTCGCTTATCATTATTGTTATTATTAATGTTATATTGATATTGAGTAATTGATTAATTATGCTCGCAAAGAAGAAAGCTTATGCCCGACATGATAAATTGATTATGCTTGCAAAGAAGAACGCCTATGCCTGCAATCATTAATTGACTATGCCTGCAATGAAGAACGCTTCTGCTTTAAATAAAGATATATTCTTCATTATGTACTCACATTTATCAGTTATATAGTCACATTTATAATCAAGAATGCTTGGTGCACTGTATGGAAGTTTAGGGACGCAAACACCTTTCCGAGGACGTGGTTGGGAAGAGATAAGTCAAGATGGCGCCCGAGTAGGCAGCCATTAGCAAGTGCTCTCATGAGCCTTGCTTTTTTGTTGTTTTTGTGTTTGTTTTGTCACTTTGTGTTTGTTGTTACGTCGTGTGGACCTGATGTGGACTTTTTTCTGCATTTTTTGGCCACGACATTCATCACGGAGGAGACTGTGCTCGGTGGTTGCGCCTTTTCGGCAGCATGGGTATACCAGCACTGTTTTTGGATGGGAGGAATTTCGGCGCCATTTGACTGTCGTTTCTGGACAGGCCCGGGGCGCTTGTGTCTTGCGCCTATAATGGGCAGCATTTTTCACAGCCCCGCTTTGTTCAGCGGAGAGATCGGTGCTGTTGAAAGGTCTGCGGCTGGATGGATGTAAGTCTTGAGGAGCCGACGATGAGAAGAAAGCGCTGATGCGGATTTGAAACTGGGAGTCGCAACTTGGAGTTTGAAGCGGATTACGTGGGACAGGAGACGTGAACTAATCTGTTTTCGTCAATGGACGCTACAGCTTCGTGTTTGCTTTCAAAACTTAGCTTGTAGCAGACGTGTGCACATTTTCAGCATGATGTCTCTGATCCACTGGTGAAAGGACACTTTGATCCTCTCCTCTTTCATCTAGAACTGCTTCAGACAACAAAGTGTATGCAGAAAAGTGGTGAAGATTGCACGACTGTCTGTGTCCTATGTGTTGTGTTGTGTTATTTTTGTTATTTTGACTTCAAAATGGCACCGCAAGAGTGGCTGCCTTTCCAGCAGCTCCTATATTTTGTTGTTCTACTTCTTCCTTTCAAAACTTTGCTGCTGTGAATTGGGAATTTCTCCATTGCGAGACTAATAAAGGTTTTCTTATCTTATCTTTTCTTATAAAAGTTAAGACTAAACAGTGAGCAAGGTTGGACAGTGAATGGAGCCATCAACACCAGCTGCAACGTGATGTTTTTGTAACAAATGTACGTAATTTACACTCACATACACACACATAGTCAAAAAAGTTCAGTGTGTGTTAAACAGCTCCCAACCTTTAGGTTGGACATACCTATGTCGTAGATTTACCAATAAATGAGGAGGTGAAGGGGGAGATCGTGAGGGTGACGTGCCGAGAACTGAAACCAAACGCTTCTCCTCGTTACCTCCTTGTACCAGAATTGAGTCTCCTGTCTCCTCCTTGTGTTTTATTCCCGAGTGTCAAATTGGATAAACCTGACACAAGGTCTGAGCACAGGGAGTGACATGATGGTGCAATGTAGCTGTGTTAAATTTTGTGCTGTGGCCTGTGTGATGTGTTAATTACCTTGACACGTTTCTTGCAATTAATTTAATACAACAATTTTGAGCATATACAGTGTGTATATATATATATATATATACACATACAAATTCTCGTCTCAGCCCTTGGGTGGTGTCCGTCCCTCATTCAGCTCGGGTCCTCTACCAGAGGCCAGGAAGCTTGAGGGTTCTGCGCAGTATCCTTGCTGTTCCCAGCACTGCACATTTCTGGACTGAGATGTCCGATGTTGTTCCCGGGATCTGTTGAAACCACTCATCTAGTTTGGGGGTCACTGCCCCGAGTGCTCCGACCGCCACAGGCACGACTGTCACCTTTACCTTCCAGGCTCTCTCCAACTCCTCTCTGAGCCCATGGTATTCGCGAGTTTCTCGTGTTCCTTCTTTCTGATGTTTCCATCACTTGGGACCGCTACATCCACCACAACGGCTTTCCTCCGTCCTTTATCTATGATCACGTGGCTTGCCATTGGCTTCAAGTGTGGTTTTCCACATCCTCATCGAGTTCGCAACGAAGGCTCTTAGGGTCCTGTTCAGCTTATACAACTCCAAGTATTCAGTGATCCATGTATGTGGCATCGAATCATAGGCTTTCATGTAATCAATCCAGGCTGTGCACAGGTTGGTACGTCGGGACCTGCAGTCTTGTGCGACTGTTCTGTCAACCAGGAGCTGATGTTTGGCTTCTCTGGTATCTCTACCAATGCCCTTCTGTGCTTCGTTCATGTATTGATCCATGTGTCCACTTATCTTAGCCGCAATGATGCCTGACATGAGCTTCCATGTTGTGGAGAGACAGGTTATTGGCCAATAGTTGGATGGGACTACACGCTTCGAGGGATCCTTCATGATCAGGATCGTTCGCCCTTCGTTTAGCCATTCTGGGTGAGTCCCATCCCTCAGCAGCTGGTTCATTTGTACTGCTAGGCGCTCATGGAGTGCTGTGAGTTTCTTTAGCCAGTAGGTGTGGACCATGTCCGGGCCTGGTGCTGTCCAGTTCTTCATATATAAGACTCTTTCCTGTTTGTCTGCCACTGTTATGGTAACTGGGTTCTGTTCAGGGAGGTTGCTGTGCTCCTCTCTCAGGGTCACCAGCCATTGTGCACTGCTGTTATGTGCAACCTCCTTCTCCCATATGCCTTTCCAGTACCTTTCAGTTTCCAGTCTTGGTGGGTCAGCTCTGTTGTTAGGACCCTGCCACTGAGCGTACACTTTCGCAGGTTGTGTTGAGAACAGCCTGTTTATTCGTCTGGCCTCATTCTCTTTCGTGTACCGCTTTAGGCGGCTGGACAAGGCTTGGAGCCTTTGTTTGGCAGTTTTGAGTGCTTCAGGTATGGTCATCTGGATGTACCGCTCGGGTATCGGCCTTTTCATCACACCTCTCTGGGCCTCCGTCAATTGACTCACATCTTTCCGGGCCGCCTTGCTCTTAGCCTCCAACCGTCTTTTCCATGGTGGGTAACGTATCTCTATGGTTGCTCTTATAGCCAAGAGTCTCTAGGATCACTGATGCTGAAGTGTATATCAGCTCATTGGTTTCTGTGATCGTTACAGTAGGGATCGCCCTCAGTGCTGCATTCACACTTTCTATGAGACTTTCAGATGGTACTTCACATAGCCGTTGTAATCGGTTTCTAGGTTGCCCAGCTTTCATTCTCGCCATGATCTTAGCTTTCAGGTCAGTTGCTGCCTCGCTCAGCATTTCATTCAATGGGGCTGGCCTCCCAATCTCATCATCTGCATTCATTGGGGCTTGCCTCCCAATCTCTGGTATGACCTCCTCCTCTGATCTGGCAGCCTGGGGCCCTTCACCATGGAACCTGTGTTGTACCTCATCAATCTCAAGTTGTAACAGCAGAACACTGAGCTACTAGTTGTTTCGTTGTCAACCGTGACTGTGGGTGTCGAAGTAACCATTTAGCCCACATTCTCTGCATGTAACCCCTCTGACTAGGGTTGCTTGAGTAGTAGCATTCAGAGCCATGTTATCGCATCTCGCCCATCTCCGCTTTGTTCCAGTAGCCCATTTTTCATCAAGGTGCTCTGGTTCCCCAGCACCTGACGCAGACCTTGTTTGGCCGGGCGACGTCTGAACATGTCATTCGTTTTGTTGTCTCTCATCATTGTATGAGGTAGGCATTAGCGTGAAGGATCCTGCCCAAGGACCCACACTGGATGGTGTTATGTGCTCATTTTTGCCCCAAGCGGGATTCGAACCACCGTCTCGATGCCTTACCAACTGAGCTATCCAGCCACTTATATATGTGTGTGTAAAGGATTGGGGAAAAGAAAAATCACTGTACAAATTCCCTAAATGTGTCAAGCAAAGTACCTTAGCATCGCAGATGCGACGGTCAACGCCATGCTGGCAGATGACAGAGGGCTTTGGTTGTTCAAGCTGGAACTCGCGGGACATCACATGGAAAACAAAATACTCCCCCCATTCTGTCATACTGGCCACCTAAAAACAAATTGTGAAATTACAAAGTATTAACTGCAAGAACATTTTTTTTGGGTGGGGGGTTGTTTTGTAAAAGTTGCAATTGTCATCATACACACGTATAAAATTGCTCCCGCACAGTTAATGAAACCCACAGTGTTCACAGAAATAACTTGAGTCTGAACAAAGTAACAATGACAAAAAATATGAAAATTAACCCATGAACATCAGACATTGCTTTTAAATTGCGGTTCAGCAGAATTATGTAAAAAACAACAACATCATTATCATCATCAACTCATGAAACAGGCCTGGACAAAAATCACATTACGACAAGAATGGATTGATAATTGGTTAATAATTTGACCACAGGGAGGTGTTCAACCATGGTGTGTCCCCAAAAGGGTGACAAGTAGTCATTAGGCAGTTCAGTGACATGGAGTGTACCACACACTAAACGTGGGCCTGAGGGAGCGAAGGTGAGACTTGTTTCAGTAGATGAGAAAAAATTATACTTCAGAATGATAGAAATAAAGTCCATAAGACCAGCTCCAGGCAGCTTGACATTCCTGTGACTACAGTTGCACATACCATTCAGAAATTTAAGATCCACGGAACTGTAGCCAACCTCCCTGGATGTGGAGATAGGCGGAAAATTGATAACAAATTGAAGAGACAGGTGATACAAATGGAAAGTAAAGAGCCTATAACAACAATCAAACAAGTTGCAAGTGAATTCCAAAGTCAAAGATGACCTCCAAGATGTACGTTGGTTTTAGATCGCACCATCAGTCGATATTTGAGGCAAAGTGGACTATTACAAAGACATTAAATCATAAAAAGTGAGGGAGGAATTTTCCAAACTGCCTCTTGACAAGTCGTAAAGCTTCCGGAATAATATTGTTTTGCCAGACCAGACTAGACAGAGCAGACAACTGGAACTTTTAGCCAAGGCACATCAGCTCCTTGTTCACAGGTGCAAAATTGAAGCATACCAAGAAAAGAACACTGTCCCTACTGTGAAACATGGCTGAGGCTCTGTTGTGTTCTGGGTCTGTTATGCTAAATCTGGCACAGTGAGCCACACTCATGCCTATCAAAGTTTCAATTCTGGAGACAAATGTGCTGCTTGGTCTCAGTTTCAGTTCATGTTTCTTGCATCCAGACAAAGACCCAAACATAGCTAGAAACTTCCGAGAATGGTTAAAAGTCAAACATTGAACTATTAGCCCTGATTTAAATATTTTTTATTTTGACTTCAAGATAGCGAGAGTGGCTGCCTTTCCAGCAGCTCCTATAGTTTGTTCTTCTACTTCTTCCTTTCATAACTTTGCTGCTGTGAATTGGGAATTTCTCCATTGCGAGACTAATAAAGGGTTTCTATCCATCTATCTAAATCCTACTGAACATCTTTGGGAAGAGCTACGACATGGAATCTGGAGAAAGCAACCTCCAGCCCAGAGAAAACACAAACACTATTCATTAAGACTTGAAATTTAAACAAATCGTTTGATTGCAGTGATTGCCTGAACAGGTTGTGCAACAAAATATTAAGGGTACCTAACATTTCATCGAGGCTTAATTCATGAGTTTGTTTTCTAAAATAATTCAGTTGAACCATGAATGAAAAGCAATGTCTGATTTTCTTTACATTCACTTTTCATGAAATGTTCATTTCATCTCCTACTTTAGTTTGATTCAACTTATATCTGTGACCACTTTTCATGAACAGTTTTCTTTCATGAACAGAGAGGTGCCCACAATTTTGTCCATGTGGATGAGACAGTTCACGTCAATAGAACAAGGTTGTGTTCTACTGTGTGATCTTCTGTCTGTTGCAATTATTGGCTACCAATAAAGACAGTAAAAAAACTTAGTCATCCTAATTTCAGCCAGCAACAAAGGATTAACATTTGATGTGTTTTGCATCATTTTACTTTGCTAACACACTCACCATTACATTTGAGTGAGAATTCATGACTTTGGTTGTATGTATCCAAAGTCATCTTTATGGTTGACAAAGGTTTTACGATGGTGACAGTTATGAATCTGAAACTACAACCCTGCATTTACAATATTCCCATTTGATGTCAAGCGAAGAACACATACACACCTGTGGAACAGTCACCCTCCCAGTCAGAGCCCCTGCCTGCATATCGATGAGCCAGGCGTATTCAAGGGTGTCACTTCCTAGTGGGAGCCCCTGCGCAGAGAACATGGCATGTGCCCTCATCTGCAGGCCCGAAAGGCTTAGGTGGCCATCCCTCAACACCCCGTCCACCGAGGGACGCTGTGAGCAAGGAAGAAAAAAAAAAGACAGTAGTTTTCATAAGTGGAAGGTTAACTCATTCACTGCCGCTGACAAGTATAATTGTCAATTACATTTTTTTCAACGGGATGGGCGGAGAGCATCTGATGCAGCTCCACTGTAAATTTCAAACTTGGAAACAAATTTACTTTTTGCACAACCACCACATACATATATGTCTCATTTTAGAAATTACTAGCTGGTTCGCCACCCTCCGGGCGGCTCATCAGCTAGTTCCTGCGGAAGGCTGGTAAGGTGGGCCTTCGGCCCACAAAAGTGTTGTTGCTTGGTTCAACTTTTTGTTCATCTTCATTGCTTATCGCGAAAATAAAGAGATGTTTAGCTTTACTAAATATCTAACAATTTCATTGCAATGCTTGTGGGTAGATAACATTTTTTCGCTAAGATGCCCGCGCGATCGTAGTGAGCCATTGCCTGAGCGGCGCAGTGGCGGCGCGCAGCGCCGCGGTGAAGTAGGTACGTTTTGAAAAGGGACAGACGGAAGGACAGACTGCGTGCGGGACGACGCGCAATATATATATAGATATCAGGGGAGTTTGTGAGCCCACTGGGGTACACGGCTACAATTTGCTACCTGTTTTTGTTCCGCTGAGTGTAAAAGAATGAAAAATGGCACAATCAAACTTTTTTATTCCTGGTAAAAGGGGCCCATTTTTTCGTTTGGTCGTTTGGTGAATACCGTATTTCCACGACGATATGACGCACTGAATTAAAAGGCATAGTGTCAGTTATGGTTGCTATTTCTCTATTGAACACAAACACAAGGTCCTCAGTCAGAGGCAGCTTCAGATCTTTCTGCACTGTATGGTGCAAAAAAAAAAGAAATGATGTATAATTATGTTATGGATAGGCAGTCGTAGCGGCTTTTCTTGACATATTGATACATCTTGGGGAATAAAAAGTTCAAGTGTTAGCAATTCACTTCTTCATGGGATACTCCTGTAATGCCACTTTGGAGCAAAAACTGTTAACTATTATATGCAGTGTAAATGTAATCTACTTAAACTGGAATGAAGCTGAATTTTTGTCTCTCAGGCATGTGACAGGATTTAAACTATTATGCGGGAACTTGGTGAAATGGTACACCACAGGCAAAGTTAGACACACCCTAGTCTGTTAAATACTTCTCAGTATAACGTTAGTGCATAAAAAGGAGTATGAATGGGAGGAACTGTGGAGTTAATGTTTTACTTCTTACATTTCCTTTGGGGGTAGCACAACAGTTGACACTGGTGCTCCAAACAGTATTATGTAAAATTGCTTGGTGCAAATTTGGACTCAAGACACATTTTGAATAAGAAATGCATCACAGCTGTCTGTAAGGAGGACTATAAAATAGACTGGAGGTCCAAGTATGGGTGGATGGATGGATGATTTCTTACCTGGTAGTTGTCACTGATAAAGATGTGAATAGGTGACAGCAGCAACTGAAGCATGGTCTCCTTGTAACCCTTTTTCATTTCAAAACATAACCGTTCCAAGAATCCAGATGGTCCTTCTGGCCCCTCGCTGCTACAGTGCTGATGAAATTCAGGAAGACAAACATAAGACAAACATTTGTGTATTTTTACGATACTGTAGATCACAGGTGTCAAACTCAAGGCCTGGGGCCAAATCCGGCTCGCCACGTCATTTCATCTGGCCGGCAAAAGCAAATCATGCGTGGCAACTTGCATGATCGTTCTTAACATCTGTATCAAAATGTCAAATTGTCGTGTCATAAATATCGTTGAAATTTTGCAATAATATTGCTACCCTGTTTACACCCATTTGAACAATAATTCTATAAACTATTATCGTTGACTTCACAGATTTTAAAACTAGTAATCCATTATTTTTTTGTGGACAATATTGCAATAAGATGACATTTTGTGGTTTCATAACGGCCATCCAAAGTAACTCCAAAGTGGCCCGTGACAAAACTGAGTTTGACAGCCTTGCTGTAGATCAATCCAAAAAAAAGACGCTTGAATAGAAATGACATGCACAGCTACAATGAACAGAACTTCAGTTCCATAACATTGTGTCCCAATTTCCTTATTTTTTTACATTTTGTCAAGATTATCGCACAACATTTATTGCAGCGTATTATGTCATAGGATAAAAAGAACAATGTATACTGTTCAATTGCACAAACACAATCATTACTCTATTACCATAATTGTTCATAAACTTTGACATTGATATTTGTCACTGTCATGTATTGATTGCACCAACTTTGTAATGATGCAGAGTCACAGCCTCAATCAGTGTTCCACCATCCAAAATACCAAGGGATGAATTAGCCTTAATCAATTCTATTTTCAACTGCAATCAAGTAAGCTAGTCTATTCAATTATGTTATTGTCATCAGCACTCTACTTTGCCAACAAACAAATTATATTGTTGATAGATTGGATTCCAGAGTTAGAGCACAGACAAAAGTTTGGCTTCTAATTAGTGCAATGCATGCACTGTTCTATTTCTTGTCTCCACTATTACAGCGTTATTTTGTATTATTTTCCCTCCAGACACTTATTTGCTTATTATTTTGCTGTTGAAAGTTGGTTACTCTCTATTGGAATACAGTTCCAGTTAGCCTAAGGTGACAAGTGTATTTTTTCATCAAATCACTTATTTCGGTGTTTCATGGCTGCATGTCCTTCATGAGAGCATACTGTAGTTATTATCATGGCTTTGTCGTCTTTCTCCCGGTTCTTGTTACTTGGTAATGATACTAGTTAGAAAAGTAGCTTATTAGCTGCCATGGAGGAAATGTTTGGTGACTTGTACTGTGTTGTCACCGGACGCAAAGTGAATTTGCGGCCCTGCATAGTGGTGAGCCACGTCAGTTAGCCAGCTACAGACGTAGCTAGCAGGAAGCTGGGGCAGCATCAAATAGCATGCACCAAGCATTCCCGGATATGAACAGTGCACAGTTTTTTGTTCTTTTGTTCTTTTGTTTTACTTTGTTTTGTTTTAATAACAATGCAGTATTAAGTTCATCGCATTCATTTATAAAATGTGTACTGGCCAGTGCCTTGGTAACTCGAAACGGCATCGTACTGGTCCTAATGTTCGACGCTGGATTTTTAAAAAATATCCCTAACAATCGGCGGGTGATACAGCCAATGCGAGTTGAAATTCAGTGATTTCCATAACAAAATCCGGATATTTCTCCATGACAAAATCCAGATAATCCATAACATTTGACAGTTCTGGAGATGCTATGCCCCCCCCCCCCCAAAAAAAAAAACCTCAATGGCTTTTACATTCTGTCCAGTATCATCCATTGTCACATATATGTCACATTGTGATATTTGTCATATTTGACATTTCACAAATATGTCAAATATTACACTACCCATTAGTCTTTACAAAGACATAAAATGTACAATGGCAGTCAGCCTTACCATAGGCAGTCGACCATGGACTTTGTAGAGATTTATGAGCACGGTTATATTCCAAGGTCGCAGGTCCAACGGATGGATGTCTGAAGTTTCCTTATGTCTGCTGTCTTCCATTCCAAGAGGGGACCATCCGAGGCCAGATGAGGAAGTGGACAAAACCGGACTTGACACTGTCTCTTCAAAGTCAGTATACATGTCATCTTCACCAAAGTAATTCTCCTGAGAAAGCGATAAGAGTGGACGTGAGAAGGTTACCTGATTGACAATGGGCTGTAACTCATATACCCCCATTTTTCAGACAGACACTTTATAGATCCCAACAACAAATCTTATTTTTATTCTTATTTTATTATCATTTTTTTAACAAAGAGAAAATCCCAACGAATATAAAGGGATTTATACCTTGATGGAAATCAAAGCCCGAAGTAAAGGACCATAAAGGATAATTTGAGAATCCGGAGACATTTCCATCTCAACATGAAGTCTATCAGGTGGAAGATCCGAGGGGTCGGTTGGAATCCGGCTGTGGCCGACTGAGGCAGAAGTGTAGTATGGGTGACTATGGTGTACCGAAGTGTGCTCCGGGGGCCGTAAAGCTGACAGCATTGTTTCTTCCATTTCAGAAACTGCAGTTGGGAAAGATACACAAGTAAGGCACATAGGTTTTCAAAAGAATAAACAATGTGTGGGACCATGGTAAATCGCTTACATGACTGTTTGAGTTGTTCATCAGCTTTCTGGGGATATATGGGATGCCATGTGTAGTCAATGATGAGCAAGAAGTTCGGTACACTCCAGCAGTCAACCCAGCCAGCTCTGAAGTTGAGGAAATATTCAGAACACATCACAATGCTGAGTTGAAAACTTGTAATGCTGAGTGAATCATATCCCGCTGGAACAGAAATCTTGATTTGCATAAATACACTGTCACCTAATTTAATTCTGAAAGAAGCAGCTCTATCAACAAAACACAATTTTGAAAGAGTACTTTTTTTCTGTTTTCCTTATTATTTCACAATCACGATTCCCGAACTTAAAATTCTGTTTAAAAAAAAAATGTCAAGGAAGTGCATACACGATGCCACTGGTTGCTCTTTGTCTATTGTTTTTTAATAAACTAGTGCTTTACTCATCAAGAATGTGATCCTTGGCTCACACGCTGACACAAGTTTCATCATGAGCCATTTGTAAAAATGGATCAGTAGCACATCGGAGCAGAGGGGGCTCGATGTTTGGCCGAGCCAGCTAAACTGTGCTCATTTGCGTCTCGTGCACTGGTTACAGCACGGTCTGTCAGAACTCGTGATTTGCACGGCATGCCCATCGACAGTTCATGCGTGGATCACGGTCACATGATTACATTTGTGCAGAGACATACCAAGTATCGAGGCTCCACCCCCAAATCCGTTATGAGTGGACTGACAAGGGGACGAGTGGACAGCCACGTGCCAAATAAATGTTTCAATTTAATATGAAAATACAAAATGCAAATCGAGCTCAGGTTCGCAATTGCTACTGCTCAACCCGTATTGTTTTGTGTTTTTTGTTATTGTAAAGTGTCCTTGGGTGTCTTGAAAGGCGCTTATAAATAAAAGGTATTATTATTATTATAATTGCTCACACACGCAGCTTGGAATGAACATGGGGTATGAAGTGATTTTCTTTGCAATTATACACACACAATCCCACAAAACTTACTCTGCGTTGGTGATATTCCTCCACCGGGACTTGTTGGGTTTTGGCGGCGGGGCACTTTGATTTTCCCCTGGCGTGAACATGTATGGGGGCAGCTTGACATTCTGGTAATCTTTGGCAAGGGTTAGGAGGGGGTAGCGGCTAGGGTGGCACTCAGGCAAGGACAGTCGCATGTCTGTATCCTCTGCCTAAAAACGTAAAGATGTACATGTACTTAGATCCACACAGTTAAAGCCTATTTCAAGGACAACAAATGCATCTGAATCTAAAAATAATGTATGAGCCATCTACACGATGTATTTTTACTGCAAGCAAGGAAAAATAATTGCACTTGCAGTAGAAGTATTTTTGCAGATATACGTTTAAAACAAATCACACCTTAAAAAAAGACTGACCTTCAAACTGAATCGGGTATGGCAGGTTGTTGGAACAAACTCATTGAAAGGCAAAATGAAGTCGATATTCAGCGTCTCACCACAAGCTGCCAGGTAGACTGGAGAAAAAAATATACAGTAGGGAGTAATACAGTAATACAGGGAAGAGTGCAAAACACTGCCACGGTCCTTGGTTCCAGCACAAAAAAAGTATTCATGTAAGATGATGGTTGTGCAAATGTAAAAGAAAAGATACGGCTAGATACTACAATGCAAAACACCATACAGAATTTTGGTACAATGTTACGCTTTTTCCACCTGAAAAAGCCTTGCTCGTTTGGTACCAGGGTCATTGCTGTGCTTTGTCGTTGCTTAACAACTTCTTATGAAGAACGTGTTTGGTTTTCCACCAGCAAAGAGCCAAGTGAGAGCTTTGTCATTGCATCATCGTTAAAACATCCAAACGTCACTGCTTACGTCATTTACCCAAGAGCGCTTGCGCAATGAACAAAAATAATAATAATACAGTAGTAATAATCATAATAATAGTAATGCACTGTTAGCATATGCTAGGCAACTTAACATAGCATTAATACTTTTATGTAGTATATAACAGCCAGGGACATGCAATCAGCAAACGCTTATATCTTTCTTAACTCAGTC
Organism: Hippocampus zosterae; assembly: GCF_025434085.1. Classification (NCBI taxonomy): domain Eukaryota; kingdom Metazoa; phylum Chordata; class Actinopteri; order Syngnathiformes; family Syngnathidae; genus Hippocampus; species Hippocampus zosterae. The sequence goes on along the minus strand of NC_067464.1, from coordinate 20,522,945 downwards.
ACTCCCAAAGACGTTTTTAAAAGTCTTTTCAGACTTGGTCTAGAATTGGCTGGTACTGAATGAGTTAATCATTATAGATGATCACAAGGCTGTCTGAAAGGGAATGATCGCATGCTATCTGGGTTCAACCACGATAGCTCTTCTGGTGGGACACTGATAGGAATGTGCTGCAGTTCACTGCTCAACAGTTTGTGCAAAACCACCATATGTCCAAGGATTCATTCCTCTACCCCAGGGGTGTCAAACTCATTTTTGTCCCGGGCCACTTTGGAGTTACGCCTTCCCTCGAAAGGGCCGCGACGACAGAAAGCGAATACACGTTTCATCATCACATCACAAAAAATATGACATAGCGGGCCGAATCTGGCCCCGGGCCTTGAGTTTGACACCATTGCTCTACCCCGATATAGCCCCGAAATAATTGGGGGCCATCTTAAACAACAGTTTCAAGCACCAGAGTGAGAGCCAATTTTGATGGTGGAAAAAGAATGAACTGGTGCTAACCTGGGCACTGGCCCGGAACTAGCATTAGCACAAGCTCGGTGGAAAAGGTCCATGGGACAATCTAGAAAGTTCACTGTGAGGCAGGAAAGCCCAATGCAGTGATCACCGCATATTCACGGTTTGTTGATTACAAATTAATCTTCACAGATTTAGTTCTTGTGGGATCGATCCTCAGTTATTAGTGGAGAAACTAATTTTGCATGGGCTCCTGGCATATATGAAGATCCTAAAGCACTGACTAATCAGAATCAGAATCAGAATCAGAATCATCTTTATTGGCCAAGTATGTAGAACACACAAGGAATTTGTCTCCGGTATAACACGCTGGACTAGTATCATCGTAAACAACAAAATCATTGAACCATTTCAGAGTAACCAGTAGTTTTGTAGTACCATTTTGTGGTGCAAGAAGAGTGACTACGTCAGTGACTGTTTAAGGAGTTAATGGCTAGAGGGAAGAAGCTGTTTAAGTGTCTACTGGATTTGGTGCGCATGGATCTGTAGCGTCTGCCTGAGGGGAGTGGCTGAAAAAGGTGGTGGGCAGGGTGCGGGGGATCCAGGAGGATTTTCCGTGCCCTTGTTTTGATTCTTGCAGTGTGTAAGTCCTCAAGAGTGGGTAGGGCGGTGCCAACAATTTTTTCTGCCGTCCTAACTGTCCGTTGAAGTCGGATTTTGTCCTTTTTTGTGGCGGCCCCAAACCAAACCGTGATGGAAGAACACAGGATTGATTCGATGACTGCCGTGTAGAACTGTCGTAGCACCTCCTGTGGCAGGCCATGCTTCCTCAGCAGCCTCAGGAAGTACATCCGCTGCCGGGCCCTTTTCAGGATGGAGATGGTGTTGACTTCCCACTTCATTTCCTGGGAGACTGTGATTCCCAGGAACTTGAAGGTCTCGACGGTTGACACAGGGCAGTTGGATAGTGTGAGGGGCAACTGAGGAGAAGTATGTTTCCTGAAGTCCACGATCATCTCTACAGTCTTGAGTGTGTTCAGCCCGAGGTTGTGTCGGCTGCACCAGAGCTCCAGCTGCTCCACTTGTTGGCGGTACGCAGACTCGTTGACGTCTTTGATGAGACCGATGACCGTGGTGTCGTCTGCGAAGTTTATGAGTTTTGACAGCTGGATTTGTTGAGGTGCAATCGTTTGTGTAGAGAGAGAAGAGCAGTGGCGAGAGGACACATCCCTGTGAGGCTCCAGTGCTGGTGGTGCGTATTGATGATGTTGCTGCTCCCAGTCTCACCTGTTGTGTCCGTCCCGTCAGGAAGCTGAGGATCCACTGGCAGATCGTAGGGGACACACCGAGGTGGAGTAGTTTGGGGGTGAGGCGTTCCGGGATGATGGTGTTGAACGCAGAGCTGAAATCCACAAACAGAATCCTTGCATAGGTCCCTGTGCTGTCGAGGTGCTTGAGGATGTAGTGCAGGCCTATGTTGACTGCGTCTTCCACAGACCTGTTTTCCCGGTAGGCAAACTGGAGAGGGTCCAGCAGGGGTCCAGTGACGTTCTTTAGGTGGTTCAGCACAAGGCGTTCAAAGGACTTCATGACCACAGACGTCAGGGCGACAGGCCTATAGTCGTTCAGTTCCGATGTTGCCGATTTCTTGGGAACTGGGATGATGGTAGACTGTTTGAAGCAGGATGGGACCTCACACAGCTCCAGGGATCTGTTGAAGATTTGTGTGAAGACCGGAGCCAGCTGGTCAGCGCAGACTTTCAGGCAGGAGGGGGACACTTTGTCGGGCCCAGGAGCTTTCTTGATCTTTTGCTGCTTGAAGAGCCGTCTCACGTCCTGTTTGTGGATCTGTAGTGGAGAAAAAGAGGGTGGGGGGGGGTAGGTAAAGTGGTTTCTGCTAGAGGTGGGTGTGTGTGGGAAATGGGGTTGTCCTTTTCAAATCGGCAGAAACACATGTTTAGTTCATTAGCAAGACCCTTATTGTTCACTGTTTGGCGGGATGGCATTCTATAGTTAGTGATTGCTTTCAGGCCATTCCATACAGATGCAGAGTCGTTATCAGAGAACTGTTTTTTCAGCCTCTCTTCATAGCTTCTCTTTGCAATGTTAATTTCCTTTGTCAATTGGTTTCGGGCCTTTTTGTACAGTGCCCGATCTACACTTCTAAATGCGACCTCTTTCTCTTTCCTGAGTTGCCTGAGTTTGGGAGCAAACCATGGCTTGTTATTGTTGAAGGAGCGGAAGGACTTCGTTGGTACACACATGTCCTCACAGAAATTGATGTATGATGTTACAGTGTCTGTGTATTCATCCAGTGTGCCCGTTGAAGTTTCAAAGACGCCCCAATCAGTGCAGTCTAAGCATTCTTGTAGAGCTAGCTTTGCTTCATCTGTCCATTTTTTCACAGTCTTAACAACCGGTTTAACACATTTGAGTTTCTGTCTGTATGTAGGTATTAAGTGGATTAAATTGTGGTCAGAAAGACCCAATGCTGCATGGGCCGATGCCGATCGGTATGCTTTTTTGATTGTTGTATAGCAGTGGTCTAGAATGTTGCCTTCTCTGGTGAAACAGTCGATGTGCTGCTTATATCTGGGAAGTTCACGGTTAAGATGTGCTCTATTAAAATCGCCCAAAATGATCAGGGGTGACTCTGGGTATTTTAGTTCGAGTTTGTTTACTTGTTCGGCTAGCGTTTGTATCGCCGTGTTAGCGTTAGCTTGTGGCGCAATGTAAACACCGACTAGTAAAAAGGAGGTGAACTCACGTGGCGAGTAGAATGGCTTGCAGTTTAAAGACAGCGACTCCAGATCCGGGCTGCAGTGTGCGTCGAGCTTCGTGACATCAGTGCACCATTCTTCGTTGATATAGAAGCAAATCCCACCACCTTTCGATTTCCCTGATAGCTCTGTGTCGCGGCCGGCTCGGAGAAGGCGGAAGCTGGGTAGATGTAGCGCGGAATCTGGGTGGCGGTCACTGAGCCAGGTTTCAGTGAAGCAGAGCGCAGCAGAAAGTGCAAAGGTTTTGTTGGTCTTTGTGAGGAGAAGTACATCCTTGTTTGGCAGAGATCGTAGATTAGCAAGATGGATCGATGGGAGCGGGGTTCGAAATCCGCGCTGCCGGAGCTTGAAGAGCACGCCGGCTCGCTTCCCCCTCCTCCGGCGGCGTTTCCATGCTCCGTACAGCGCAGCCGCTCCGCTCGCGATTAGCTCCGAAAAACCTTGTGGATTTTCGTGTGCTGGTGAAAAAAAAACAAGCGTAGACTCCCCAATGCGCAGCAACTTTTCCCTCGTGTAAGTAAGCCGCTCAGGGTCGCCAAAAACAAACGAAAATGACAAAAACAGGGATAATACTAGGGAGCGTTTGACCGAGGCTGCCATACCTGTCGGCGCCTGATGACTATACAATAGGAAAGTAGTACCGGTAATTGATGTCAAAGACACCTGTTGAAGTGATACATCGCAAATGTTCTGAAATCTGTATATGATGAGCTAAGTTTAGCCTCGGTTGTTAGCCTAAGATGTGACGGAGAGTCTGAAGCACATATGTATCATTTTGCCCTGTGAGTGGAAATGAAAGCTTTCAATCTTACAAACGAAGGGGGTCTCGTTGTTGCTTGGCAATTGCTATTTTTATGTGTGGTGAAGGCAAGATCCATGCACACTTCTGCTGTGGGTATTTCAAACTCCGTCCTCCCTGCCACCTCCCCAGCACCCCTAACAAAAACATTTGTGCATGACACCGTGGACTGACAGTACAACAGGCTGGCTTTAAAAATAAATAAATAAATAAAGTTTCTCGTCCTCCGTCCGCTAAATGGACCTTCATCTGGGAGGGATGGAACTCTCCCCTGGACGTAATGCCCATCTCTTTGTGGGTGGATGAATGGATGGATGCATAGATAGAAAGATGGATAAATAGATGGAAAATGGATAGATAGATGGATGATTGCTAGATGATTGATGGATGGATGGATTGATAGACAATAGATGGATGGATGGCTGGATGAACACAGTATAAATATAGTGTATTCCTCAGTTTGAAATATTCCTTCCTTTTTTCCTGATTTATACATCCAAGACAACAACTGATTGCTGTGATCAACACACACCGTAGCAGTATGTTTTGTATGTGTTTTTTGGGGGTGAACAAGGAGCAGTTTTTGGAAACCAATCGGGTCTCTCCCGTTTTTTTTTGTTTGTTTTTGTCATAAATCAGGAGCCAGAGGGATACAAATTTCAGGGCTCATAAATGAATTATGACAAACATAAATTCCTCACCATTCTCCTGCTGCTTGGTGGAGCAGTCAATCCAGTTGTGCTGATTTGCCGCCCAGATCATCTCAAACTGATGAAAAAGCATTTTGAAAGTCCAGGAATAAGGAACAAAGGAGTAAATGTCTGGAGCGTTGTCACTGGCCCAGTCTTGAATCAAATCTGTTAAATCGACAAAAAAAAATGTTCAATGAATCTTATGCATCCTCCTCTGAGGTTTCAAAGAAGTTGTTCTAACTCACCAGTGAAAAAGTTTTTCTGGGCATAGATGAAATGGTAGGTGGCCTTGTACACCTCAATCTCACACTGCCAAGACTGCGGCATGTTCCATACTCGGGGGTAGCTGGCAATCACATGAAACTGAAATTTCGGACACAAAAGACATTTAGGTTTTTCCTATGTTTAAATCACGTGTTTCACACCAAACTGCATATTAACAGCTTGACTATTTCAGATTTTTCTCTGGAGAGGCACTTATGTAATTATAATTAGCTGCTACTTACAGCTAACATCTCAGCCTCAAGGAGAGTCCTGTACTGCATACTGCTGGTGGTGTCAACATGAAGCAGCTGCCCTTTGATGGTGGGCAAATAGCCTGAGGGTGGAGGCAAAAAGCAGCACCATCAGTTCTTCAAAGTTATAGATCCGTTAAGCATTAACTTCATTTTTAAATAATCTAATGAAACTAAACATGAGGAGCATTACTTAAAGAAACAACGTACTGCAATCTCTAAAGCTGAATGGCCCTGAAGGAGAGCTGTGTGATCGAGCGATGAATATAGCATAGTATACTTTCACATAGGACAACACCCTGTACTATTTTTGAATCGTTAGTTTGATGTGTGAAACTGTAGTCATTGAGCCAGCAAATTTGTGATCGGGTGATTTGTCTCCTTCGGGTATCTGTAGCAAAAATATGCCATCCACTCAGGTACTTTGTGATATAATTAGCGAGTACGAGCCCTACACTTATTTTTTTTTTTTTTAATTGTACGTTGGTGTGAGAGAACATTTTTTGGATAATATTAAAATTAATAGTGGGTTTCTAAAATGAAATAATGATGAAAAATGTACTACACAATGTCCCTTTTCAGGCTCATAGCGATCAGCTAGTAACATGAGGCATGCCATTTTATCCATTCAAGGCCCTGTTTTTTTCTTCTTGCAATCATCACAGCAGCCTGTTTTAGAGAGAAAAGTATTTTGGTACAAAATCGAAAATGCACTTTTGGCCCACTTTCAGCAGATGATGTTCGGGTGGTGCCCTGACACAGTGGAGCACTGACCCTGGGCCACGGTTAGTGTCAAACATAAGGTCAATAAGCAACACAGATAACGGATGGATGTAATTGTGTGTTTTTAAATTTGTCAATTTTCCTTTTTTTGGGGGTGGGGGGGTAAAAGCACTGTGAATTGCCTTGTCTATGAACTGTGACATACAAATTCTCTACTCAACTATATTTACTATATTTCAAACAGCCATTGCTGCATACAAAGTGCATTTGCACACTAGACATGGGGCTTCTATACATTCTGTACATGAGCTAAGTTAGGGTTCAGACATTGTGGCACATAAATCTCACCAGTCTCTCCAACGGTCATGGGGATGTTGACTTCCAGGTAAGAACCTGCACCTACATTCACATGGATGGCATTGGTTTCCTGGTAACAAGAATGAAGACAGAGAAGCCAAGTTTCTACCAAGCTTTAAACTTTAGGTTGCCACGTTATGTTTAAGACAGCAAACCCCGACTCTGAGCATTTCCGCAGTGGATGTTTGGTCAAGAGGAGGAAGCTGTGAGCTTCAGAAATACTATGTCACCTTAACAATCAGACAGCATGTCAAAATTAACAACCTACACAAGAAACACAGCAAGTTGGTGCGCCACACTAATATTTTTCATAAACCAGAAAAAAAGAATTAAAAAGAGGGAGGAAGATCAGAAAGAAAAAAAAATCACGAAGAGCGTTACACATACCCTGTTTTTGGTAAAAAGTAGGTCAATGGTAGCATCAGCAATGATGTTCATACGGAGCTCAAAGGCCTGGATCTGCCTCGGTTGTCCTGGCTCGGCCATTTCAGTCACCTTCATGTCCTGATAGTCCGCCGGCAAGAAGAACTTCCAGAGACAATCCCTATAAAATAAGTTTGAATGTGTTGTAATACAAACTTGAGGATGTCAAGCTACCGTGAAAACTACATGCTACATAAATATGACTTCACAACATAGACTTGATATTTTTCGAAACTCTGTATCAGTGTTTCCTTGTACGCTCTTGCTTGTGCACCTCTGGCGATCCGCCCAGGGACCATAGTTGAAATCGGTTCCTTTTCCACACACAATGTCAAGACCCCAGCATGGAGGAAGGTCCTGGAGCTTATCATCCTCACTGGGTGTCTCGGCTTCCTCACCGCTCTCGTGCTCCATTGGTACCACACCTGAAGATGTGCACACAAAAAGGTTTTTTTTTAGCACTCTGAAAGAATGCATTTTGACAAACTATCAACTACACGACATGATTCAATTAACATTGAGAAGAACCTAGCAAACAACAGTAAAAGAGAAAAATTTCTCATTGGTTGCTTATACTCTGTGCATTTCATTCCTGCTTGGGTGCCGTCCTTCCGCCCGCCCGTCCATCCATCCAGCTGCCCGCCCGCCCTACTTGCCAGTCCGCCCGTAACACTTATCCTCACGAGAGACACGCAATGTTGTTAATATTCAGTGTTGTGTGTCTGTGCATTTCATACCAGGCTCATCTTGGTAGTAGTAGATGTCTACATCATTGGACTGCATGACCACAAAGCCTTCGCCCATCAGCCTGGGAGGTCTACAATGAAATTGCAAAAACATTCCTAAATTTTTGTGATGCGTTTACAAGGAGCTCTGTATTTTCAGACATTAATGTTTCCATTTCTACAATGGTTTGAATATCCATGCATAATTGTATTTTCTGAACCGCTTTATCCTCACAAGGGTCGCGGGGCGTGCTGGAGCTGTTCTCGGGTAGTAGGCAGTAGACACCCCGAACCGGTTGCCAGCCAATCGCAGGGCACACAGAGATGAACAACCATCCGCGCTCCCACTCACACATTGGGACAATTTAGAGCGCTCAATCGGCCTGCCACGCATGTTTTTGGAATGTGGGAGGAAACCGGAGAAAACCCACGCAGGCCCAGGGAGAACATTCAAACTCCATCCGAACCCACGACCTCTGCACTGTGAGGTCGATGTGCTCACCACTGGATCACCGGGCCGCCATGGTTTGAATAAGTTTACCAAATATAGTGTCAAGAGTAGTTCAATCGTGGCACATAAAAACAGAGTGTTTATGGCCAAGAACTTCATCTCATCTTATTGATTGTACAGTATTGATCTTAAAAAAAAAATCTGGAATTTCAAAGGTGGGGAATAACTTACTCATCAGTCTGCATGCCAACATAGCGTGGGCTAGGAACCAGCATGACTCGCACGTTCTCCAGCGAGCCCTTTACAATGTGCATGTATTGGTCCAGGTGGCTGGAAGGAGGCTTGGTGGCATAGGTCAGGAAGGCATCTTCAAAGTTTAAGCACAGCGTCTGTGGAAGATGGTGATTCCCAAATGCCAGCCGACCCTTCAAAATGAGGAAGCAAACATAGAATACACATATTGAGGCTCCAAAACCACACGTTTTAAACACAGAAAAACGACTTTCTGATATCGCTCCATTACTGAATCAAAGCAGTTTTCAAGGGGTGCTAATTTGTAAAGAACTCACCGTACTTATGTTAACTTTGATAACAGGGATCAGGGAGCGCCAAGATGACGTGGGGTCTGAATTCTCTGTTTGAATGTTCACACTGCCAAAGAAATGAAAAGAAAATGACATTTAGTCCTGCCAGTGTTCCCCGTGCTTATTATCCATGCTACTTTTAATGAGAACCATTATGCTGCGATCAGAGCATTTCCAAATCATCAATTCAGTTCGCATGGCCAGGCGCAAACGCATGCCAGGCAGTGTAGATGAAGTGTGTCAAGAGAAAAATTCACTCCTTCACTCATTCCGCTGGAATTTGAAAATGTCAACACGAAGACAACATTTTGTTGCGAGCCACCAACCAATCGGCATCAGGAAGGTACCTACCATATCATATGCAGCAACATGACACAATATTGTCTTTTGAAATCAAACTTTGGGGCAATTATTTACTATTTACAGTAACAGTTCCAAATATGACATCAAATATAAATATTACAGCTATTACTCTAATGTAAGAACAAAGATGATAAGGCAGTCTATTAGTGTGTGTGTTTTAGGAACTGTTCTCGTACTGGATTTTTGATGGCGGGTAGCCGATAGGCGACTGTGTCTCACTTGCTTACAAAAGACCCTACGATAGATTTTCTACCTACATGTGACAGCTGCTGTGCATTTGAAGGGCTGTAATTTGTTACTTCGCCATATCATGGAACCGCAATTCATAGTTTGAATTGCTGCAAAACCAGTGGCCGAGACTCGCCACTTGTGAAATATTATGGTAGAAGCCTGCAAGCTGTGAGTATGCATTGTGCAGCGGAGGCTTTCACAGTGCAGCTGATTCCCGCCCCATGCCTGAGGCCAGGCCACGCCAAACGAGGACAGTGCAGCGTGGTGCTGGGCCATTCTGGAACAGTGGAAAATAGGCTCTAGAGGAATCGGATCTCCAACATGGGAGGACAATGTGGAGTCACGTCAACTTGCCAACACGGCTCGTAGCTTCTGCCTCAGTGCAGCGTGTGCCTGGTTCACGAGCAGCAGCTCGGAGCGGATTATTTTTGCATGACTTGGAAGCCGCTTCTTCTGACTAATAAGCTTTCCGGAAGAGGAGGCAGACACCATTTATGTGAGAAATAGTTGATACAACAGATTCTGGTTCAGTTATAAACTTTGCAAAAAATAAATAAATGAAGGTGTAGCAATTGTGATTGTGTAATCTGGAATCACGTTTGTGACCATAAAACCAAAAATTGTTCAGCCCTACATGACAGATTATAAATATAAATGAAAACAGAGAAGGGTGGAAAAAATATCACTTCAAGATGAAGAAATGCCAAAAACAGTAATCTCTGTACAAAATAAATCAATTTTAAAAAATCTATCTCAAAATTGAAGACAGAATTCAACACAAACTTCAAAATAAAAATGTACCAAATAATACATGTAATGATAATAATACACATCAAAGAAGGTCTCACCGTTCCAGGGTCTGTTTTTTCCCCTCCTCTTCATGGTCATCTTCTTTCTTGAGTCTGCTAAGTGTCGGCTCCAGGCCAAACGTCTCTTGTAGGTGGGCATAAAGATCAGTCCGATTGTAGACATGGAACTCAAAACCGTTCACTGTCACATAAAGCCTGGTCTCCGCCTTGGGGTCTGATGACACAACAGAGCTATACGTCAATAAATAAAAACAGAAATGGATTTGAATCTTAATTTGGGCCAAAATCATATCCTAGCTTGGGTCTTTCCTCGTGGAGTTTGCATGTTTCCCATGTGGTTGCATGCTTTTTTTGTCGGCAGGTTCCACAGTTCAAAAAGATGTGTTCGGGGTTAAATGAATAATTGCCCATATTGTAGTGTTGATCCTCGTCTGTCACACGGCACGCTTTGATTGACGGGTGATCTGTTCATGGCATACCCCACCTCTCTTACTCAGTACCTAGGATCAACCCGAGCTTCCTCAAGGGACCCTAAAGAGAATTAGCACTAGAACAATAGGTGGACTTTAGTTTAACACCTCCTTATGGCAACTGAAGTAAAAACAACATTCTTGATGACAACCTCCGCCGATGGACTCAACTGAGGAAGCCTTTTATTCACTTATAAGTGAAGAGAATAAATCAGGAAGAACAGAAATGAAAGTGATGAGCAATATGTCAAAATTTTGAAAATCCCAACTAAGTATGTGTGAATTATAAGAGGATCCTACACTTTGCTCACCATGCTGTTTCTGCTTGGGGTTATACATTTTCCACCAGCGGAATATGAGAAAGCCATCCTGTATCCTATCCAAGGGGGAAAAAAAGATATAAAAAGATGATTTCAGATTTTCTTAACAGATTAAGAGAACAGAGCATGGCAGCAAGAGGCCAGATTACCTGATCGACATGTCTTGGTTGATGTAGTAAACATCTCTGAACATGACCTTTCCTGACAGCACAGAGAAAGAGAAGGAGCCTAAGGAGTAAAATGACACCAGCTTTGTGTTAGACAAAGTGTGTAGTAATACATTTACATTGATCTTATTTTTGTATTTCATTTGACTTTCAAAGTAAAAGATTTTTATAACAAACAAGATTATTCAAACGCTTCACTTTTTCCACAGTTTGTGTGAGAGCCGCATTTCAAATTGGAACTGTTTTTCCCTCCAAAGTCAACACAACACCCCATAACAACAACATGATTTTTTTTTTGGGGGGGGGGGGCGGGAGGAGAATATATCAAAATAAAGAAATCTCATGTACATAAGTATTCACAACCTTTGTCACATGGGTCAAAATTGAGCTCAAGTGCATAATATTTCCCCTGGGAAAAAAAAATCAGGATTGTCCCGAGGCACAAATCTGGGAAAGGTTCCAGAAAATAATCTGCTACTTTCGAGGTTCGAATGAACACAGTGCCCTCCGTCATCCATAAATGGAAGATATTCTGAACCAGCAGGAGTCTCCTGAACTAGCCAAACGTCTAAACGGAGCAATCGGGGGAGAACAGCCTTTGTCAGGGAGGTGACCATGAGCCTCATGGTCAAACTGTCCAGGCTCAAGCAGTCTTCTGTGGAGGGAGGCCACTCTTCCAGAAGTACAGCCATCTCTGCAGCACTCATCAATCAGGCTTGTATTGTAGACGTAAGCCACTTCTGAGTAAAAAGCACATGGCTGCGTGCCTGGAGTTTGCCAAAAGATGTGAGCCAATCACAGGTCACACAGACATACAACTATCTGCGAACAACCATTCGCACTCACACTCACACCTAGGGACAATTTAGAGTGTTCAATCGGCCTGCCATGCATGTTTTTGGAATGTGGGAGGAAACCGGAGGACCCGGAGAAAACCCACACAAGCATGGGTAGAATTGAACTCAATTCCAGCTCCGGCCTTCCTGTGTGAAGTTTGCATGTTCTACCCGTGCCTCTGCACTGTGAAGTCGATGTACTAACCACTCGAGTACCGGGCCACCCAACACCATTTCAATGGGTGTCAATTATATGCTGATGTTCACAGGACAGCACGGTGGAGTGTGCGAGTGACATCAGACGTAATGTCAGAGATTTTCTCGGACAAAGTTAAAGAAACGACTCGGCACACAGGAAAATTGTCTTCAATATCGGCGGAAGTGGACCTCTGAGAGCGAACGACGGTTGTTGTGCCGCGATCACACTCAAAGTCGGGTCTCCGCGAGTTCTACATTTTATTGTAACATATGCAAAATACAAGAAAAACACTGCCCCCGATATTTGCATAGAGCACCCCCGGTCGGCCCCCTCAGTAGTGATCGGTTACCTGTTTTTCAACCTCGAACCACCAGTACATGGGCGCCTTTACTGTCTGGTCTACATTGAATCAACATGTTGCGGACGGCCAATGTCGCCTGGGCGCGACGGGTGTTCTCACCTCGTCTTTTGTTGCTCACCCGCTGTTCCCGAATTATTCATTCCCCTTTTGTGACCAAGTTTCACCTTCTCCCCTGTGGTCGCCCACCTGTATTAACGTGTTAGTGTGGGCTTTAACAGCCCGCCGGCCATATGGCCGGCGCCTTTGTGTGTAGGCATTTGGGGGTGCTGGATATGCACCCAAACGTTTAGATGTGCCCAGATTAAATTAAACTTTAAACATGATACAATTTAGCTCATAGATTCCTCTAACATGTAACAGTGAAACTGACGGAGTGAACAAAATAGACTCAACTCTTGTGTGATTATTTCATTAAGAGACTTGTTAAGGTTCGATATACTTTGGGGATTTAAAATAGTACAAATGTTTTTGTCGGCAGGTTTATGATTTGCTGTGAAGCAAAGCCCCTTTGGAATTTGCAGCCTAATCAGAGACAAATACAAAGTAGTCAAACAAACATGTCTTATGACGAAGCTTCAAAACTAGTAATGGCCATGATAAGCAATGAATAAACATCAATAAACATTTGACTAAGTAAAGATTTGTAATGTATGAATGATGCAATGTTGTGTTCATTGCAACCACTTCATGAATTGGATTTCACAACTCTGCAGAGGACAAAAGTGATTCCAGTCCAAGTAGATGCCTAAACAGGCCTTGCTTACACGTCTGCTGGAATGAGAAAAGGGTGCATTTTGCTATTGCAAAAATATGCTATCACAAATTTTAACAATTCATCAATTGTTTTATGTTGAGGGAAGAAATTTCATCTGTGCTGTATGTTACACATACAGTACATTTGACGAAGTTTTATCCAGTCCAATCCAATTGAGGATTTTTCAATGTCGGTGCTGACTCAAGACTGTATACTTGGTTTGGTTTTAAATAGTATCGTGAAAAAGTAAAGGATAAGCAAGACACAATAAAAATGGTTTCATATAAAGACCCTCAAACATATTGTCGTTCGCTTAAGTCATGAAGAGAACCTTGCATGTCTTTAATAATTTAGCAGACCAATTAAATAAACACCTTGAACTCAATGTTTGGCAGTGATCCGATGCTGTGTTTATCGTGATGTAACAGAGCTGCAGATCAACTCACCGATGTGAATGTAGCCATCCTTGTAGAGTCTGTTGATGATGTGGGTGAGGATGAGGCCAATGTTTCGGGAGTTGTAATAAGTTAAATAGATGATCCATCCACAGGACAGAATGGTGGCTTCATGGCAAAACACAGGCATCAGGGTAGTTTAGAAAATATCATTAATTACGCACAAAACAACAACATCGTCTGCATCCAAAATTGACAATACATGATTTATTTCTTGTTCCCAAGTGCATAACAACAGCATTGGAGAGCGAGAGCCGCGCCGCAACTTTGACTTCGTGCTCAAATGAGGATTTACCGTCTCAAAGGATGGCGAACTCTGTCATGTGGAGATGCTTTGGCCACAAGTGGTCAGATGTACCGCAAAAGATAAGCATTTCAAATCACACAACTGTTCCCGCTCTAGGTGGAGCCACAACAAATATGTCTCACCACCTAAAGCTTAAACATACATGTACATTCGAATGCAAGCAGTCTATGAAGTCATGTCAAGAGGACATGACAACACCTCGTGTTGTTTGGAGTACAAGTGAACAAATGTTTGGACCACGCATTGCTGGAGCTATCACTATAGCTCCACTCTTTATGGCAAAAAGTGGCAACTGGGTGCTATAAAAGTCCTGCAGTGAAACAATCTACTTTGCCAAAGGTTAGGTAGGAGAAACTATTGAGAGGTGTTTCAAGAAATTTCTTGAGGGGCTTATGCATCTATTATTCACACTTAAAACACTATTTGCAAATAAAAATAAGGACTTCATACACAGATAAAAGGTTACTTCCCCCTCCGACCCCAACATAGTCTCCCAGCACTGTCACACACTTTTCCCATCTGTGCACAAGCTTCCATATTCCCTCAGTGTAAAAAAACACAAAAAACTTTGGACTGATGTCTCAGCCAGTTGCTCAAAACATTTTTGACTTCATCGTCACTTTCAAACTTAGTGCCTCTCGTGAATGTGTTTAAGGTACCAAACAGGTGAAAGTCTGAAGAGGCATGGCTGTAAGGAGGATGAGGGAGCAGTTCCCAGCCCAGCTCGTTGATGGTCTGCACCTTTTGGGCTGCTGTGTGAGGTTGTCATGATGCAAGATGACTCCTTCTGCCCCCTGCGTTTGTTCTTGATGTCTTTCTGACCTGCTTCAGCAGTTCACAGTAGTTGGCACAAAGTTTGAAAGTGACAAAGTCAAAAGTGTTGTGAGCGACTGGCTGAGACATCAATCCAGAGATTTTTACGCGAAGAGAATATAAGGGGTGTTCACACGGTACACATTTGCTTCGGTGCTGCACCGATGTATTTTGTTGTGATATATCTTACACCGGAGCAAATTTTGTGGAGCGTTCACACGTACAAAGCCGCTGACTAAAGAGAAGCATTTTAAACCCGGTGCAGCCGCACTTGAGTTCACACGGCAGTTTCTGCAGCAGTGCAAAACGATAGAAAACAAAGAGCTGTCCTGTTGGTTCTTTTTAAACATACACAACTCAAGCCACTACTGGCAGGCACGTCTTTCTCCTTCTCGGTCTCCGTGCCTTAAACTCGAGAGGCGTTCAATGACCGCCCCAGAAAACGTAAATCAACAATGACTTCAATGACACTCAGAAAAGCAAACATAATGTGCCAAACTGAAAATCTTTAAAAAAAAATCTCTAAAAATTATATGGGGGGGTTGTGAAAACACAACAGAGGAACAAACTACACGAACAACTCCGAGACAGTCCAGTGCAACAGAGCACGAAAGCAACGCATTCTAGCCGTAAGTCAAGTAATCAACTCTTCTTGTGCGTCGCGAGGCTACTCCCCCCGCAAACGAGCATTTGTTCCGGAGCTAATTTTTAACCCTGCAGCGTTCACACGTACCATTTTACATCGGTGCTGCCCCGCAAACGAGCATTTGCTCAGGAGCAAATTTTTAAACCACCTCCTTCAGCAGGGTTAAATTTGCTCCAGTTTAAGCTGTTACACCGGTGTAACTTTGCACGTGTGAACGCTCTGCTGGGGCAGCCCCGGAGCAAATGTTGCTGTGTGAACACCCCTATAGAAGCTTGTGCACAGATGGGAATAGTGTGTGACAATGCTGGCAAACTACATTGGGGTGGACATAAACTTCTATCAGTATTAGAAGTCCTTATACCGAAAATTTGACCTTTATTGAATGACTCATATTAGCCTTCCACTTCACATTAAAAGTGTTAGAATAAATGTACATATGTTATCGAACCTGACAAAAAGACTTTCACGTGATATTAAGATTCACTTATAAATTCTTTTTTTGTCGATAGATCAGATGCTAAGCACTTACCCACGAGGAGCCATATGAAGTTAGAGTTGTGCTTGGTGAGAAAGTCATCCAAATCCCCTAAACTTGGGAAGGTACTTTCGTTGTTTTTGGAGCTAAGCACATCCATGGCTACTGGCTCTCTCTTTGATGTCGACAACTAAAAGAGAAGAACAACATGTCAATTCATTAAATAATCAATATTGGAATTAAAATATATCCAGTGCCTTCCATAATTAGACACCCCTGGTTAAGAAAGGTTAAAAGCCAAAAATGTATTCAATTATTATTGCAGAAGCGTATTTTCATTCTGACAGAGGTCCCCAGACCTCAACCCCATTGAAAACCTGTCGAGTGATCTGAAGAGGAGAGTGCAAAGGAGAGCGTTCCGGTCACTGGATGAATTTGAGAGATTTTGCAAAGAATGGTCCAACATCCCTCTTTCTGTACTCTCCCATTTTGTGAAACATTATAGGAGAATAGGTGCTCTTTTGTACTAACATCAGATGTACTGATAATTGCGGCATATGATTTGGTGTAGAATAATTATTTCTTAATGTGTGATAGCCCCCGTCCCCCACTAAATAGTTGCAATCAAATTAAAGGTTAGATTTTTTTGGGGTCCTACATTATTTAGAGAGAGAGAAAAAAGTGTGAAGTAATCTCAGAAAATCCTAAATGAAATATTTTTACGTTACAAGTAATTAAACAAATAACATAAAATAAAGCATGAAAAAAAATAATTTCAATTTCTGACATTCAACGAAGTAATTATTTTCCTGAACTGAGATCCTGGCGAGCGACAAACCCGGAAATGTGACGTCTTTTCAAGCATCATTACATACCCTATTCTTTTCTTTTGGCCACTCAAAAAACTGTTTGGCCTAATGTGAACAGTGCATCGCCACACAGCATTGAGGCCTTTCGCCGAATAATGCTGTAACAATGAGCAATTAAACAATGCAGTAGAGTGGCGGCGTGGCGACTCGGCCTTCTTTAAATGACATCACAAACCAGCTTCAATAATGTTGTTTTACCCAGCAAAATCGCTACTGTGGTTTTGACGTCACTTTTTTTGATTTTTTTTATATCAATTTCAGTCTGATATCTGAATACCAAATCATTCCATAACTGCAGCCCTATTTCATGTCAGTTGATATTGACAATTATTGATTTTTTTTTCCACCCTGAGTTTCGATCATTTTATTTTAAAATGTAATCTTTAAGGCCTACACAACTATGAAAAAGTCAAATAAACACGGTTACATATCGAGATTAAATAAATCCTCATTTAAACCAAATATTTAAAGTATTTTGTCAACAACGGCAAACAATATACCTTCACATCAAGCTTGTAAATCATTCCACAAATAGATTCAACTAATTATTTATAAATGCATGTATACTCCAAACAGTATTTTCTAAATCAAAGAGAAACCAGAATAAACTTAAAGTTGTCACAATATCTGCATGACATGAAAATTTTCTGCTGCCAAGCCCAGTCTTTATGAAATCAAACAAACATATCATCGCGGTCCTGTTAAAAACAGTTTTTTTTGGTTTGTTTGTTTCAGTCTGTACAGAACAATGTAGACAGTGGATCACCAGTAATGTGACCACACATGTTGTTTGATGACTTGGGTTCATGTTTTTTTAATACTTTCAGGAAGAACTAATTTGTTTGTGAGAAGGTTCTCCTAGATGGACTTTATACATATGCGTGCAGCAAAGGGTCTTTGCAAAGAGTTCGTTCAACTATGCTGGGCGCACAAATCCTTCCTAATCCAGCAAAAATTATTTTTGTGAAAAAAAACACTTCCATTTGCTGCTCGTGATTTTATGAGGAGGGAAGCAAGCTTACAGAGAAATAAGTTGCGATTTGAAGTGACGCACGCCCTAATATGCAAGCAAAAATTATTATTCCGGAGTAAAAAGTTGAATGCTGTCAGTGGCAGTTTGAGATTCACTTTCTCCCCACTACTCCTCGCTCCACCTGCCCCTGAAAACATCAGATAGGATAAATCAGTGTCACAATAGAAAAAGGTGCCAACACCCACAGTGGAAAAAAGCAATTTTCGCGTTTAAATTACATAGTCATGCCAATAGCATGTATTAGGTGTCGTGTAAAATGGGGATGACTTAATGTACTCTCGCCTTACGACATAGTACAATGAAAATTGTGAGCAGTGACGTGATCATACAAAAACTTACTGTATCCCAAACAAATCATGACCAAATCATAGGAATTCGCCCTAGCAAGATGATGAACAGCAACTTCAACTTGTTCTGTTTACATCGTGAAATTAAAGCGAGCCAAAACACAAAGCGTTATTCTATTCAGACAGGACCTGACTTTGCAAATATTATGACAAGTTAATATCTGGTGGACGATGTAGGAAGAGTGGGACTTGAAATCGGGGGCATGCTTTGTAACCAGCCTTGCTAATCCTCAATCTTACATCATTTCCACAGTTCAGTAATACTCAGTACAAACAAGAACGAGCATGTTATGATGCCCAATTTGAAATGGAACGTTCTTCGAGTTCACAGTAGCGTCTCTGACTAATCGACAAATGACATGTTCAATTGAGTATTATGCCAATAATAAAGCTAAAAGCTGAATGCCATAAAGTTAGCACTATGGGTAGCTAGCAGCCTAATGACAGCGGGCCGCACCCTGCAACTTCACCTTTAATAATGAATGAAATGAAGTAACTTGAAGCACAGTACCTCGATGCCCTTGCTAAGGGCTGTAGTTTCATCTTTGCTCCGGTTGTCCAACGTTTGTTGTCATTTTATTGTGTCAGGCATGGAGAGGATCCATCCATCCTCTGTGGACTATTTACCTGGTTTATGGCCAGTCAACATCTCTTCCGGTTCCGAGGCTAACAGCAATGAAAACGACCAATAGAAAATAACGATAAGCCTCAGTTTGACCAATGAAAGAGCAATACTCTCTAAATTGTTGACGTACAGCTCATGCCACCAATCAAAATCAAAGTCGTCTGAATTCGAGAGGTGTGAAAACCGCAGGAAAAACATACAAAAAGCAGCCTCTTATGATGTCAAAAAAGATTTGATCATAAATAAAAGGAAATAATTATTAAAGTGATTTTAAATTCACACATTTAAAACATGCTGTAAATGTATATCCAAGCGAGGTCTTGAAAAATTACGCCTTAAAACATGCTGTAAATGTATATCCAAGTCCAGTAGTGAAAAATTTGCCTTTAGATTTTGTTTGGAAAACATTCAAAAATAAGTTGTTTAAAATATGCGCTATGAACTTTTGTTGCATACATTTTATTCCAACCATGAGAATGCATTAGATTTGTATTACACAGATTGTAGCTGGCATTACTTCAGAGAATAAAACTGCATACCCCATAATTGAGCAATAAAATTCTGAACACAATTTGTCAGGGTCATAACCGTCAACATAATACTGTGTTTTTCCATGTTTTTTTATTGCATAACTTGTTTGTCTAAATCTGCACCTCGAGCCTGTAATGATAAAACTATTCACTTAATACGTGTACCAGCTTGCCCACCAATATTACAAATATAAGAAAGGGATACACAGTTCACCATGACATGAGCCTCTGTGGTGCAAGTCTTTGTATTATAATAACTGAATGTGATTCTTTATTCAAAGTGAAACCAACACATTTTGTACGAATTAACTAATGGTCGGTCGGTCTCTATCTTCTGCAGGGAGAGATGAGATGCACTAAACTTTGTAGGACTCAAAATCTCAGATTCCAGTTCAGTCTGGTGAACTACTTTGAAAGGAAAACAACTCGAGAATGGCTTGATGCTTTCAATACCACACTTGACGAAACTGAGGACTTCTTTATTGCCACAAGTAGGTCACGTTTTATCTGCTCTTCTGGGTGAACAATGAATCCCCCTGCAGACAAAGGTTGTGTCTGTGCAAAGGCGCAACTGGCTATTATGTTAAAGGCAGCATGACTTTTGGATGGTGTTTTCCTTGCTTATATTGAGAAGCACAGTAAATATCCATCCATCCATTTTCTGATCCGCTTATCTTCAAGGGTCGCGGGCATGCTAGAGCCGATCCCAGCTGTCTTCGGAAAGTAGGAGGCATCCACCCTGAATTGGTTGCCAGCCAATCACTGGTCACACAGACAAACGACCAGTGGCACTCATACTCACAGGAAGGCTGGAGCTGGAATCAAACCCTGCACCTCTGCACTGTGAGGCTGATATGCTAAACCGTCACCCTCCGTGCCGCCCACGCAAATATGTAATATTTAACTTAGCTCACAGACCCCATATGGTAAGTGAAAACAGTGAGCGACAACAGGCTCACAAATAAGCGTTTTTACCATATGACATGGTGTTTTTGTGCTACCTATACAAACGACAACATATCTTTTGATCTGAAAGGGCCATGGTTGTTAATTATAAGGACAACTATTTCTATGCTGTACAGTGATCCCTCGCTATTTCGCGGTTCGTTTATCACGGCTTTGGTGCATCGCGGATTTTTTCAAACATTCATGAAGTCAGCAAAAATCTATGTCTAAGTGTTGTTTACTATGCGTGCTAGTGTGTGCACTCTGCTCAAGCGGCGGAAGGTCCACGTGGGGCACCCGTGTGTGTGTGTATGTGTGTGTGTATGTGAATGTGTGTGTGTGTGCATGCACACATTGTACGCAGGTGAGTGTATGTGTGTTGCTGAAAGAAAGGGAGGGATAGAGAGAGAGAGAGGAGGCTTATAAGAACAAAAGCAGGTCTCTTTCATCACTAATTGTCTTAATTGACTAATCATAAACACGTTTGGTGCACACCACATCGCTGGCCCGTGTTTGTGTGTGTTATCTCTCTCACACACACACACACACACACACACACGCACACACACAAACACACACGCACACACAAACACACACACACGCACGCACACACACACAAACACACACACACACGCGCACACACACACACAAACACACACACACGCACACGCACACGCACACACACACACACGCACACACACACACACACTAGCTTTTGAGGGTGTTTGGAAATTACTGAATTGCCTCCTAAACTGACTTCACTGAGCTTCAGGCCATATACCTATTCGTCCATTTCCTCCACAAAAAATTACCCTTCTGAAAGTGAAATACATTTATATACATATTCTTAACATCTGTAAAGTGTAGAAATACGCAGAAATTAAATTTTGCATCTTAGCTAACATTTGTGAGGGTGACTCAAAGAACAAAGTAAATGAGTTCAATATGATGGACCGGGTGATCCTAAAAACAAACGTGTGGAAATTGTAGCAACGCGAAGAAAGCGACAATTTCTCACGTTCGCACTCAAAGAGAATTAGCACAAACAGCAGCAAAACTTCCCGCGCCAACCGAGACCCGCCGAAAGTCGGTTTCCATAGAAACCAGCAGATAAACATGGCGATCCTTAAAGGGACTGCAATTATTTCGATCCGTTACCAAATCGTGAACTCTCTGACACGCATATGCAACATTGCATTCACACGTTTGCAGTTGGTGGTGAATTATATATATAGAAGTCACTACACATGTCGATTATTCCTGAGAAGAATAATCAAAGCAAATCCATGTCATACACAGTTGACCAGTCTGCTTTGTCAAAAGGGATTGTGACCAGATCCATTTTGAGTGCTTTTATCCTGATATTTGACTCAGTCTCCAGGCTTTGGGATTACACTCAATATTTTAATTATGTCAACAGATTTGTCACATTCAACACAGACATTTATTTGAACATTTTCAACAACAAAAAAAATCTTAACTGTACTGTACACCACAGTACTTTCGAAAGGCCAACTTAGGCAGTTGGTTCACACTACCAAATACAATAGCAGATACTTTTAATAAATAGCATTTTGAAATCACATAAAAATCCGAGCAGGAAGCAAATTATTTTCGCACCATCATCTAATGCAGGGGTCTTCAATCCTGTTCCTCAAGGGCCGCTCTCCACCCTATTTTCTAGCTCTCCTTGCTACCACACACCTGACTCAAATAATCAGATAATCAACAAGGTCTGTAGAAGCCGGATAACGATCCTGATCTTTGAATCAGGTGTGCTACATCAAGGAGGAAAAAAAGGCAGGACAGCGGCCCTCGAGGAACAGGATTGAAGACCTGTAATTGTTATGCATGCATTCATGCATACATACAGGACTGGAGACACCTATAACAACGTTTATCTTCTCAAAACACATCATAAAAGCAGATTAGAAGAAATAGGATAAAATCTTTTACAAACAGAAGTTCTTTGATGATACTGTACTGTCAGAGATTTTCTCGGACAAAGCTAAAGAAATGACTCGGCACACAGGAAAATTTGTCTTCAATATCGGCGGAAGCGGATCTCTGAGAGCGAACGACGGTTCGTTGCTCCGCGATCACACTCGGCTCCCTCTCCGCCTGTTCGAACTTTTATTGCAAAATACAAGAAAGACACTGCCCCCGAGATTTGCATCCCGCGCCCCCCAGTCCGGCCCTGCGGTAAGGATCTGATTTACCCGAATGCACAAGTCACAGACTTTGCTGATGACTAATGTCCACCTGGGCGCGACAGCTGTTCCCAAACTGTCTTTTGGTATTCAACAACTCCTTGTTCCCAATTTGTTTATTCCCACTCTGTGATTGAATCTAGCCTTCGCCACCCCCTACCCCTTGTTTTGACGTGATTACTCAAGAAAAGGCCCTCCGCCCAAAACGCCCACCTCTGCGCTGAGCATGTCCAGACATGCCCAAATTAACCGAAACTTTAAACATGATACAATTTTGTTCGTAGATTTCTCTATCATGTACCATGGACAAAAAAGGAGCCAAATTGGGGGAAACGGAATTCTCGGTCTGGAAAGAAAACATGCATATATTTCTGGAACAAAAAAAAACAAAACCAACAATTTTCAAGACATTAAGTGCAGGTAATGATCGCACTCAAAAGTTCATAAGAACATCTCTTTCCTGCATGCTGGTGTAGAATGGCTTTCCAAACACAAATGAATGTAGTCCTGCTCTCAACTTTTCAGCAAAGGCCATAACGATGTTCAGGTCTCCTTCAACCATCAGATCGAGATCGACCTTTAAATTGCGCAAGGACCGGAAAGGCTTTTTCCCCTTTTGACTGGAAAGGGAGAGACGATGATAAACAACTTGTCCAACAAAGCAATTCATTTAATTGCAAGCTGCTTCACAACACAGTTTCATAAACCATCTTGTCATGAGTAAAATGAAATGTCCTTATAGCTAATTAAATGACATCAAAGAATAGTAGTAGAATACATAAATCATATTTACAAAAGATAATAAACAAACACAATATTATTGCTAAATAACTACATTTGAATAAAAAATCTGCACAAGTTAAAATAATAATAGAAGGGTTTAAATAACTTCTCCTTTGAAAGTTAATTTTGCTAATCAGTGAATATATTTTCGTAAAGAGCAACTTTTTGGAGGTTACTCCCAGGAACAACAACAACAATATACTGTATATATTTTAATATGCGAGTATCCGACTGAAAAGTCGATAAATTGATCAGGTTTTGTGATAAAGGATACTTTTATTTTATATATCTCACTTCATAATGAACAACCAATTGGTTTCTATCTATTTATTTATTTATTTATTTATGTATTATGTTGTTGTTGTTGTTGTTGTTGTTGTTGTTGTTGTTGTTGTTGTTGTTGTTGTTGTTGTTGTTGTTGTTGTTGTTGTTGTTGTTGTTGTTGTTGTTGTTGTTGTTGTTGTTGTTGTTGTTGTTGTTGTTGTTGTTGTTGTTGTTGTTGTTGTTGTTGTTGTTGTGTGCATGGCAGCAAACTATTATCTGACGCCTATGCCTCCATGACTTTGGGCACCCCAAACTGGTCACAGGCCAAACTCAACAATTCCTGGATATGCTGTCAATAGTTCGCAAACTTTAATTGTGAAAGTTTGGCCGAAGCTTTGTTCATTAGTTCTGTCACAAAAACTCAGCAGAGAAAAATCGGGCCGAAAAACAAATACTCTATGAGAATATGGCCTCGAAATAAAGCAAAGCTATGGTATAACGTGTAATGAAGAACTGGATTACTTTTGTGTGTGATGCTTTCCAAGCGTGGGCCAGTGAAAAGTCTTAATTTGAATGCCCCTATGGTGGTACAATTCGGAATCTGCCCCCACCCCCAAAAAATGTGGAAATTGGTCAACAACTCTTACGTCTCATCTTCGATGTACTTAAGCAATGTGAGGGCTTTCCTGTGGAGCAACAGCAGGAACTGAGCCAAGTAGGCACTGCGCAGGGAAAGGCCGGGCTTCAGCATGAACACCTGGGTGTGACAAAAAATATAAAATCAAGCTATTTCTGGATTATTTCACGCTACTGATATATTATTGTGATTCTTTCATTCATTGTGTTTTGTGTTACATGTTCCATCTTATGTACAGCAATGTTACAACTCTCAAAATAGTGTGTCAGTCCAAAATACACCCCGTCACGGTACCCACATAAGAAGTTGATGCAGTGCAGAAAATTGAAGAGCGAACCAACTATTAACTTACCTCGTCTATAAATGACTTCACCAAAGTATCTTGATGCATAACATCTTGAAATATATTCCTATGAACAAAGAGGTACACTGTATTGTTGTTTTGGTGTAAGTATAAGTCTGATTAAAAAAAAATAAAACGCAGATAAATGACCGGCTCACAAGTCAGGTGTGAACGTGTCATCGGTGGGGATGACAGTGTCAGGAGGGATGTCCTCTTCGCTGTCCGTCTTCCATAGTGTATTCAGCTCGGACCGCATGTAGCCACGTTGGTTGTAAGTATGCTCGTGACACGGTGGCATCTGCTTGACTGTGTTGATGTCTACGTCGATGTGCGTGGTCGGGTAAGGTGAGTAGAGGACCTGGCGGAAGGGCAGTACAAAGCTCCCAGTGGAGTCCTTGAAAACAGAACAAGCAAAAGGAATGAATGGAAATACACACACTGATTTGCCCAACGTTACTTTACCTAAACTCCCATGTCAAAGGAAAAAAAGCATCTGAACACATTACGGATTGAAAAGAAAAAAAACAGTCATAGACTGAAAACTATTTCAAAGCATTGACGGGGTCGCACGTCAGCAAAACCAGAATGCACAAAAGACTTCAATCAGTAGGTACAAAATGTGTGCGCAAAAGAAGAATAGCTTCTTCTTCTGGGAAGCAGGTTATCATTTTCCCTTGTGGTGTGTCCCTTTTTGCTTGTTCCCATTTACATAAATAAAATCTGTCAAAACAAGAAACTGCTGAACAGACAGTTTGTACCAAAATGAGTCCTCATAGCTCAAAAGTTCAGGTTGTCAGTACAGTGGTACCTACACTTACGAAATGAATACGTTCTGGAAGAAATTTCTTCAACAGAAAATGTTGTAAGTAGAGACTCGTTTTCCATGTCAATGGACTAATCCATTCCAAGCCCCCCAAAATTCTGACATAAACGTTTTAGGAAGCATAAAAAGCATAGAAATATGTAACAAATACATGTTACGATTAGATTATTGCACAATAAATGAGAGTTGTGCATCGTGTAAAAAACAAAGAATAGAGTGAAGAACAAAAATGATGGTCATTTAACTTTTAACTGAATCTTCGTCATTTTTTTGGGCCTTTTTAGTTCATGTTCTCTCTCGGAAGTGGTTTTTGCCTGGCGTTTTGTAAAGAATTGTTCCAAGGACGTTTGCTTTTGTCGGCTTTTGACAATCCTTCAAAAATGTCCAAGGCAAACATCAGCAACATGAGCGATCGCCCGACTGGTGAACTTTTCTGGGTGATTCACATTTATGTAAAACTATCGGAACGCCTCTTGGCCCAACGGGCGAATGACGAGGACGCTGTATAGACACATTTTGTCGAGGACCCTTTTAGCCAATGGGATGCTAGGATGATGCTCAGGAATAGCCAATGGCAGAGCAGTATACTGTAAATGCACTGCGGGGAATATTTCGGTGTATGCAATTTCGCAATTCCGCTTACTTTTGTGTATTCGGACTCCGTAATGCAACAAGATCTTCCAAAACAGCCATAAATTATATAGAGAAAGCCATCAATAGATTTAGCAATGAGATTAGATTAGATAACCTTTATTTGCCCCACACTGGGGGAATTTGAAATTACCCAAAATAAACAAAACAGACCGTAAATGGGTTATGTCTCATTCGATATTTTCACATTTTAAAAGTGGCTTACCTTGAGCAGACCCTGAACAAAGAGGCCTGTATCATATTTGAATGATGAGTCTGCCTTGCAGAGGCGAGAACTTTTCTTCTCAGCAGCAGTAAGAAAGAGGCAAAGTGTTCGCACAATCTGTCCAAAAAAATAATAATTTGGTTCACAAGTACCACATCAAAAACCGACCATTATAGACAAACTATTGCTAATTTCCACTAAAAAAAAAGTTAGAAAGCCCCTTATGGAAAACAAAATCGATGGTACTCAGTTTCCCTTGCCCGGACGCGGGTCACCGGGGCCCCCCTCTGGAGCCAGGCCTGGAGGTGGGGCTCGTTGGCGAGCGCCTGGTGGCCGGGCCTACACCCATGGGGCCCGGCCGGGCTCAGCCCGAAGAGGCAACGTGGGTCCCCCTTCTCATGGTCTCACCACCCGTGGGAGGGGTCAAAGGGGTCGGGTGCTATGCGAGCTGGGCGGCAGCCAAAGGCGGGGACCCTGGCGGTCCGATCCTCGGCTGCAGAAGCTAGCTCTTGGGACATGGAATGTCACCTCTCTGGCAGGGAAGGAGCCCGAACTGGTGTGTGAGGCAGAGAAGTTCCGATTGGATATAGTCGGACTTGCCTCCACACACAGCCTAGGTTCTGGTACCAGTCCTCTCGAGAGGGGTTGGACTCTCTTTCACTCTGGAGTTGCTCACGGTGAGAGGCGCAGAGCAGGTGTGGGCATACTTATTGCCTAGTGCCTGTATATTGGGGTCCACACCGGTGGACGAGAGGGTTGCATCCCTCCGCCTGCGGGTGGGGGGACGGGGTCCTGACTGTTGTTTTTGCATATGCACCAAACAGCAGCTCATCATACCGACCCTTTTTGGAGTCCTTGGAGGGTGTGCTGGAGAGTACTCCTGCTGGGGACTCCCTTGTTCTAATGGGGGACTTCAATGCTCACGTGGGCAATGACAGTGAGACCTGGAGGGGCGTGATTGGGAGGAACGGCCCCCCAGATCAGAACTCGAGTGGTGTTTTGTTATTGGACTTCTGTGCTCGTCACGGACTGTCCATAACGAACACCTTGTTCAAGCATAAGGGTGTCCACATGTGCACTTGGCACCAGGACACCGTAGGCCGTAGTTCGATGATCGACCTTGTGGTCGTGTCATCGGATTTGCGGCCGCATGTTCTGGACACTCGGGTGAAGAGAGGGGCGGAGCTGTCAACTGATCACCACCTGGTGGTGAGTAGGCTCCGATGGTGGGGGAAGATGTCGGTTCGTCCTGGCAGACCCAAACGTATTGTGACGGTTTGTTGGGAGCGTCTGGCGGAATCCCCTGTCAGAAGGAGTTTCAACTCCCACCTCCGACAGAGCTTTTCCCATGTTCCGGTGGAGACGGGGGACATTGAGTCCGAGTGGACCATGTTCCGTGCCTCTATTGTTGAGGCGGCCAATCTGAGTTGTGGCCGTAAGGTGGTTGGTGCCTGTCGTGTTAAAATATTCAAAGCTATTTCCATAATAAAGTTAGAACACTGAAGAGGCTGTGTAAGGGAGAGTTTTTTTTTTTTAACTGGTACTGTAAAGCAAGAACGACTGCTTGCTGTCATACATACTGTATAGATGTATTTATTACATGTAATGCATTTATTACATGTAATAAAGGATGTAAAAACACATCATTTTTTTAAAACCAAAAATGTTCAAACTTGTATGTACATTTTCATTGCATTGCAAGATTTCATTGCATTTAGTGATTTGGAGTGACATTGATGGTTTGGTGAACTTGTGAGCATGCTCTTTATGCTATAGTTATCAGAATAACTCTTAATATGTTACTTGAACATACCAGGCACATTCTCAGTTCGTTGTTTATGCGTCACGTAACTTATTCAGCGTGTTGTTTTCTACTATATTTTTATTTTAAATTGCCTTTAAAGATGGCATGTATGTTCTTGGTGTTGGACTTTATCAAATAAATTTCCCCCAAAATGCGACTTATAATCCAGTGCCACTGATGTGGTTTTTTTCTTCTTTATTATGCATTTTATGGTTCATGCGACTTATAGTCCGGAAAATATGGTATATATTTCATGTCTGTGTTTGTGACCATTTCTCATAGCTTTGTTAGAGCTGCAGCGGTTGTGAAGACTCAATATAAGTAAAGCTGTATTGTATTGTATTCACTTTAGCGGAGCTCCATCTAGTGGATACATAGCACAACCGCAGCCACTATTGTTGCTTCTATTCTATGTGCCTTATAAAGCAGTGCGCCCGATATACGAAAACCATTTTTATAATAGGCCATTCATTTTAAGGTGTGCCTTATAATCCAAAGTGTAGTACAAAAACAGAAAATACGATAGTTTGAGGGGTGTGCATAGTTATGCAACCAGGTTATTGTACTCTTTCATTTTCACCTTGGAAAAAAAATTTACATTTGCTGAAATGGAGATCTATAGGTTGTAGCTCACATTAAAGTTGAAAATAGTATTGACACTAGTAATCTTGGTCTTTTTTTTAACCATAAAAACCTGGCCTTTTAACAGGGGTGAGTAGAATTTTTAGATTAACTGGAAATAACAAAATGTACGCATGAGTCTCTGAGTGTCTACGTAGTGTCTTCTGCTGAATTTACCTTGTTTACTTTCTCTGGGTTGCTTCCAACCACGATTGAACAACCACAAGTCTGAAGATGAGAACTGATGGCCCTGAACCACATAAACAAGAAGTGCAAATTAGAAACAATCAGTGCCATTGTAATCCATTTACTTGATGTTATCTCATTCAAATGAGTCATTGACAACAATGCGCTGTGCTCTGAAAACCTTAATAAAGAAGGCAGATGTGTTTGTAACAAGCGTAAATGCAGTGGCTCGCTACACCAAAAATTTCAGAGATATATTTTGTTTTTTTTCCCAGTAATCTATATATATATTGCGCGTCGTCCCGCACGCGGTCTGTCCTTCCGTCTGTCCCTTTTCAAAACGTACCTACTTCACCGCGCCGCCACTGCGCCGCTCAGGCAGTGGCTCACTACGATCGCGCGGACATCTTAGCGAAAAAATGTTGTCTACCCACAAGCATTGCAATAAAATTGTTAGTTATTTAGTAGAGCTAAACATCTCTTTATTTTCGCGATAAGCAATGAAGATGAACAAAAAGTTGAACCAAGCAACAACACTTTTGTGGGCCGAAGGCCCACCTTACCAGCCTTCCGCAGGAACTAGCTGATGAGCCGCCCGCAGGGCGGCGAACCACCACCTTACCAGCCTTCCGCAGGAACTAGCTGATGAGCCGCCCGGAGGGCGGCGAACCAGCTAGGACTGTATAATTGTTTATCTTCCACGAACACTTCCAATTCCATCACTTGAAATTTCATTTCACACAAGTGTTTCATTGTCAGTGTTGGGAATAATGGCGCTACTATCAATCCATCCATCCAGTTTCTGATCTGCTTATCTTCACATGGGTCGCGGGGGTGCTGGAGCCTATCACAGCCGTCTTAGGGTAGTAGGCGGGGGACACCCTGAACCGGTTGCCAGCCAATCGCAGGGCACACAGAGACAAACAACCATTCACCCTCACACTCACACCTTTGGACAATTTAGAGTGTTCATCCAGCCTGCCATACATGTCTTTTAGAGTGTGGGAGGAAACCAGAGTACCCGGAGAAAACCCGCGCAAGCCCGGGGAGAACATGCAAACTCCACACAGGGAGGACAGAGCTGGAATTGAACCCGGTACCTCTGCACTGTGAGGTCGACACCAGTGGCCCACCGGGCCGCCCAATAGCAATACTGACGTTTGAATAATGAAGTACCGGGTAACAGCAATTAAGCCTTGGTCTTTGGCGGGAGGAAATGAGCTACATTCAGCGGGTCTCTTCATCGGAGGACTGATGGGTATTAATCTGGCATCATTTGCCGGGACTCGAGCGCTTACTTGTGGAGGAAATCCTCGTGGCAGCTGTCTCCAATGTCATCATCATTTAACATGGTGTCTTTTATCTAGTCAGATGGAGGAAAACAAATCAAACCGTTATAAAAAAGATTGAAGTGGTCAAGCGAGCGAATTAGGGTAAAACAAATGTATAGGATCAGGACCTCAGTCTCTCCAATTTAGATTAGTACAGACATTTTGAATCAAATCATCAGAAATGACACAGGTGAGGTTTGCTAGTGTTATCACAGTGCTATTTTGACTTCTTTGTAATTTTAGGCCCATGTCTATAGAAGGTTGCATTATGAACATCCACCAGGGATATAAACATTAACTACCGATACATCTCTAAACTCCATGGGAAGATCCTGCTAAAAAAAAAAAACTAAACCAAAATGTTCCATTTTATTTTATATTTGGCACGCTGTAATGTTTTTTTCTTTCCCAAAAATGTTCTCTATCCTACTTGGTAATACCTGATGAGTAATTGTGTACCAATTACGGTGTAATGAGCATATTTGGGTATTCATTTGAGAAATGCGTCATAAAATCAAATATTTTTCGAATGTGGGAGGAGGGGGAGGCAGGCATCAACAAAAAAGTTGTGCATTGATTTGAAGGTAATCTTACAGAAAAGTGTTTGTTTGCATTTTTTCTTTTTGCCCATGATATTGACATGGTTACTCACATCGATGTCTTCAGGCACACTGTGTGTTTTCATAGAAGCAAGCAGCTCCATAATCGGAACAATCTCCAAGCTCAGCACTGCGATGATATTGTAGCCCTAAAAGAAGGCAAATTGTTAACTTTGGTTTTCACGTCAGTCTCTGGCAGATTGACTACAATGTTTCTATTTCAACTGTTAAATGGACCAGTCATGATTGTATTTGTTGTTTAGATTTGCATTTGGTTTTGTTTCATGTTGTGTTTTGTGTTTTATGTTTGTTGTTTGTTTGTTCAATAAACAAACAAACAAACAAACAAACAAACAAACAACAAATGTTCTGGTGGTTCATGTCTTGTCCTCTTTGTTCGATCTTTCCACGCGTGGTTGTCAACCCCGTTCCCTTGTGTCCTCCCTCAGGTTCCAGGTGTTCCTCATTGGCTTGCCAATGTGTTTGTATGTGATTCCATGCCTCCTTTCGGTCTTTGTTTTGCTTTGGGTTGTAGTCCCTGTCAGTTGTCATGTCCTAGTCAATTTAGTCTGAGTGTTCATTTCTTCTGCTCAAATGTTGTTTTTTGGATAATGCCAATGTGCCTTGTCTTTCTTTTATGCTTTTGATAATTAAATGTATTTTGGAGAGCACACCTGCCTTGCCTCACTGCTTCCCTGCCCCAGGACCAACTAAATCATTCATTCATTCATTCATCTTCCTAACCGCTTGATCCTCACTAGGGTCGCGGGGGGTGCTGGAGCCTATCCCAGCTGTCTCCGGGCAGTAGGCGGGGGACACCCTGAACCGGTTGCCAGCCAATCGCAGGGCACACAGAGACGAACAACCATTCGCACTCACACTCACACCTAGGGACAATTTAGCGTGTTCAATCAGCCTGCCATGCATATTTTTGGAATGTGGGAGGAAACCGGAGCACCCGGAGAAAACCCACGCAGGCCCAGGGAGAACATGCAAACTCCACACAGGGAGGCCGGAGCTGGAATCGAACCCGGTACCTCTGCGCTGTGAAGCCGACGTGCTAACCACTGGACTACCGGGCCGCCCACCAACTAAATCATTTTTCAGTAAATATGCAAATAAAGATGCTGGTACAGTATTTTTAATAAGAAAGATTGTTGCAAGATGCTTTCCGATTTTGTAAATGTAAATCACGTTTGCGCCTTTAGGACAAAATACAGAAACATGTGCATGGTAGGTACTTATGATGTAGTGCTGATCCAATTAGGGTTGTTCAGTCAATGCAGCATCAGTCACACAATGTTTGCCATGACCACTCCTTTTTCTGCTTCCATTTCTTCTTTCCTTTGAAGGTTGGCCAGTCATTTTGGTGCACTACTGCCATATTCTTTAGCCTGCTATAAAGAAGATAGCTAATGACGGTAATGCATGTCTTCTTCTCTTCTACCGTCTTTTGGCAGTTAGCGAATACTTTTGGTGCATTACCACCAGTGGAAAGAGGGTGGTGGCAATGCACAGAAAGTCAACACAATAAGGCAGGGGTGTCAAAAATCTATTTTCGTTGCCTGCCACGTTTTCGTTACCGTTTCCCTTGGCGCCCCATTATGTCTGAAACCATATAAATAAATTTGAATGTTGAAAATAAAAGTTTGAATTTATGTTGAAGGAAAATAAATCGACGATGTTAATTATTAATTTAGTTCACTGAAATTGCTCTGTATTCGTCAACTAAAACTAAAATACAAACAGAAAACTAAATTTTGACATAAACTTTAATCAAATTTAGTCTCAAGACTACAACTAAAACTAGATGAAAATTTCTTGTCAAAATTAATACTGGTTGCGTCATGACTGTCATTGTTTTTGGATTCCCACCACGCTTCCTCGCCGCCTCATCATCTCGCGTTCTGATTGCTTGCGCATCCCTATCCACTGGCTGCTTACTCGTTTGTCTTCGGGGCACACCACACAAGGTGCGCAGTCGGTTCCAAAACAATCCAATATGTTGAATATCCCCAATTTGAGGTTGGACATCCTCTGGAGCACTCGATATCAGTCAAAGCACAAGACACACGGCAGGATGATCTACTAAGATTATGTTGGAGCTATTACGAAAATCGGGAAAGGAGATTCTGATCTGAAATGGGGCTGATTATCCTGCCGTGTGAACCGGGCTTAAGACACATTATCAAGCAGAGCAATGTTAAGACTCAAACTGTCTGCAGTGAATATCCAAGTGATCATTTGAAGTGTCAAAGGTACCTTTTGCATCCAAATACGTCCCTTGCGGATAGCATGCTTTAGCCTCTCCACGCAGATGGTGTGCAAAGGCAGGTAGAAGGCCAGCTCCGTCTGCGGTAGCATAATGGACAAGGCGCAGGTGTTCTTGTCCCCCTTGAGCTCACCATCGAAGATGAGTGACACGATGATGACGCCCTTCTCTGCCAGGACAAAAAACTTCACGTCCACTGCGCCACACTCTGCACTGCGTAGAATCTCTCCATTTAATGTGTGATTGGCCAAGAAGGTCACATCTCCATCGCCAAGCAACATGACATGATCGCCCTTTGGTGCCCAGATGTGATGGACACGAGGACCGAGGATATTGTCCCAGTAAGCGAAGGTGGCAGCCAGCAGTGGGCATTCTCCCTCGATTGCGACTTCAGACTTTGCCACAGCAGGTGACTGGGGTGGACAACCAGATGACATTTAAGTTATAAAGGTGACAATCTTCGGAAAGATCGTCAGTCTGAAATGTAGAAAACAACAAAAATGAACTCTATAATTCATATTTTCTGTACATTTCAAAATCGTTAATTATCACAGCAGAAGTTGTGATATTTGTGTATGCCGAATGTTTTACGCCACGTACAGCAGTTGAAATGCAGTGATGGTTGTTTTTAAAAGGCTCTATAAATAAAGTTGAGTTGATGTGTGCTTTCCACGCTTATGGACTGGGTTGAAAGAAGTCACGTCTTTCCTTAGTTCATTATTGCCAGTGAGTTTACGCAAATAGTTAAATAGTTCAATACTACAAATAACATTAAAAAAACAGTTGTTGTTCATGGTGGTCGTGGTGCTGGTGTGGGATTTTAGTGAGAGCACTATAATTTGCTTGACAAAATGTTCACTTCAACTGTTCCACTTAACAATGATGGAATGAGAAAAAATGCTTCTCGATTCTAAATTCTCCCTTGGTCTGATTGTGAGCCCGAATGGTTGTTCATCTTGTGTGCAACCACTTCAGGATGTACTGCGCCTACTGCCCGAAAACAGCTGGGATAGGCTCCAGCACGCCCGCGACCCTCGTGGGGATAACCCGATTAGAGGATGGATGGATGGATTAATCAAAGGACGGATACTTTATAGCTTTTAGAAGAGAGGTTAAATACATGCCGACGTTACCAGCAACTATGTACGGTTCCATATCAATTTTGTCGCAATCTTAACTTTTCACATCACAACAACTACCTCTCAGAAGAGTAGGCTTCTTCTATATCACATCAGCCAGCAAATATTGTAACCAAGCAATTCAAAGAATCGCCTACCTCAATTATGTGCCGAATGTTATGTCACTAGAAACGTAGAAAGATGAATAAATAAAAGCCCAATCACTCGGATACTACCATCTAATTTAGCCGTGCTAACATGATAACTTGGGTCCACGGCATAGTTTAGAAGCCCGGTCGTAGCTTACCACTTAAGTCGTTTTGATCATGACCCTGCGATTGTAGTGAAGTCGTATAAATTTATTGTTTCGCGACAATCGTTGTGCGATTCTCTTTTAGTCAATAGAAGGTTGTAGCCAGTTGCAGTGCTGTTGTCGTCTTGACACTTCCTGCTACGTACGTGGGATGTCATTTGAAAGCGGGCACAGGCGCCCTCTGGTGGAGGACTGTGGGACGTTCAATGGGTCGAGTGGACACTTGGAAGATTTCCATCCAACCGCTTCACACAAAGGTTCTACTCGTGCACGCAAAACCGCCCTGGCGGTCATTTGAACTGTGTGGGGTTGTTTTTTTTTTCAGTTTTAAAACAGTGTCCGCATTAAAAAAAGGAATCAAAACAACAAAATTCGGTCGTCTGGGATTCATTTATGCAATTTGTTTTGGATTAATTTGTGATGAATGCTGTGATACGAAATGAACAAACGACAGGCTATATTTATGTTCACATTCGTGTTTAACAAAAAAATCGTGATATTGATTGTTATTTATTTCAAACAACAACAACAGCAATTTTATCTTCTTATATTGGCTAGGATATGGGCAACATAAGTCTTACTGAAAGGGGAATGTCAATTATTTGCTTGTGAATGACTCAGCAATTCAGGTTGCCTTTCGTTTTAAACACTTTTTTTTCTTTTTTTTTTAAACTGGGAACATGGCATTCACTTGTGGGGTTGTTCCAAATTGGTATTTGATGAGGATTCCTCTATTTTCTCAGGATTTTTTCCTACCTGTCCCCAATTTTTCAATGTCTTGCATCCATAAAATTAAAATGAAGTTAATCATTATTTGGGGCAATATATGTATATTAATATATATATATATAGAGAGGCGGCCCGGTAGTCCAGTGGTTAGCACGTTGGCTTCACAGTGCAGAGGTACCGGGTTCGATTCCAGCTCCGGCCTCCATGTGTGGAGTTTGCATGTTCTCCCCGGGCCTGCGTGGGTTTTCTCTGGGTGCTCCGGTTTCCTCCCACATTCCAAAAACATGCGTGGCAGGCTGATTGAACACTCTATATTGTCCCTAGGTGTAAGTGTGAGCGTGGTTGGTTGTTCGTCTCTGTGTGCCCTGCGATTGGCTGGCAACCGATTCAGGGTGTCCCCCGCCTACTGCCCGAAGACAGCTGGGATAGGTTCCAGCACCCCCCGCGACCCTAGTGAGGATCAAGCGGTTCGGACGATGAATGAATTAGCGAATTCCCGTTTTCACTTTCAGGTTCAGACGGTCCTGTGTGTAATGGCCAGAGTGAAAACCGCTCTGCGTCTGAGTTAGAGATTCGAATGTCTCACAGGCACCTCCTCTTAGTATCCCCAAATACTTATCCTGTCCTGTTTGTTTTTTGATTTCAAACACGAATGGTTTCAATTCATTGTAAAATTAAAAGAGCTGGCCCAACTTTCGGGGGGGCCGTGTAAATCACCACACAGCTCTCTTTGTATTGCTTGTATTTGTTTCATCTTGCTTCAGATACGATGTGTCATGCCCCTTTATGATTGGATAGGTTTTTCAGGTGCAGGGAAAGCAGGGCTAGGTCACCATACATAGACAGAACAAAAAAAAGTTGTATCTATTTATTTATTTGTTTTAAACCGGTTTTTAACATGCAGACAAGAAATACTACTCATATCTACTGATGATATGTTCCTTATCAGGAATATGAAAAGGGATGAGGTTGATGAAATAAAAGGGTAAACCGTTTCTGACACACAGTTGTCAGTTAATACCAATCCATCAGGTGAGTGGGGATTTTAAGTGACGAGGTCTGAACAAAGACCGAGCAGATCCCAAGAAAAGCACGCTTCGATAAATGGCGATACAAAAAGATTTATTTGAAGAAAAGCAAAAGACAGACAAAGCATAAAGAGAAATTGCTGGCGAACCCCCCCCCCCACCCCACCCCCAGGAAAACCAAATGAGAATAAAAAACGCTTGAAAACATCAAGGTAAAATTGGCAAATGAAATGACAAGTGTGCAAACAAACTAAACCTAAAACTAGTCAACAACAGCTTGGCAAAAAGATACTTACAAAACCCAAATCTATCGAGACCCCCCTAAGAAACTACTGCTAGCCTTTTACCACTCTACTGTTGAAAGCATTTTAACATACTGGATTACGTCATGGTCTGCAAGGTGCTCTGTTGCGGACAAAAAAAGAAAAAAAAAGAAAAACCCACTACAGAGAATTGTAAAAACTGCAAAAATGTAATTGGCCACTCTCTTCCCTCATAACAGGACATTGCCAACATCCGTTATGACACGAGAGCCAAGACCATCAGTACAGGACACTTCTCACCCCTTGTAAGTCTTTTTGCCTTCAGGGAGGCGATACAGGCCAAATAGATCGCACACCACCAGATTTTTCAATTTTTTTTTTTTTTATTTAAAAAAAAGCCATTTAATCTCTGAGTCTCTCAGCTGAGTGTGGTGGAGTTCAATGCGTAATTTTCGGATGAGTGGTGCAGGTATAGCCCTTGGATGGTCATGGGGACAAAAAGTAAGTCAAGCTCACACTTATATTCAAATTTAATATATAAGGACATATGGTAGTCCAGTGGTTAGCACGTCGGCTTCACAGTGCAGAGGTACCGGGTTCGATTCCAGCTCCGGCCTCCGTGTGTGGAGTTTGCATGTTCTCCCCGGGCCTGCGTGGGTTTTCTCCGGGTGCTCC
Source organism: Hippocampus zosterae (assembly GCF_025434085.1). Classification (NCBI taxonomy): domain Eukaryota; kingdom Metazoa; phylum Chordata; class Actinopteri; order Syngnathiformes; family Syngnathidae; genus Hippocampus; species Hippocampus zosterae. The sequence goes on along the minus strand of NC_067464.1, from coordinate 20,486,027 downwards.
GGTTTCCTCCCACATTCCAATAACATGCGTAGCAGGCTGATTGAACACTCTAAATTGTCCCTAGGTGTGAGTGTGAGTGCGAATGGTTGTTCGTTTCTGTGTGCCCTGCGATTGGCTGGCAACCGATTCAGGGTGTCCCCCATCTACTGCCCGAAGACAGCTGGGATAGGCTCCAGCACCCCCCGCGACCCTAGTGAGGATCAAGCGGCTTGGAAGATGAATGAATGAATGAAATGAATGAATGAATATGAACAATATTAGGAAAAGCCTCTGTTTGAGTATCTTGGTGTCGCGGACACCCGCCGTCCAAGCAGCCAAGAAGCTCCATACCAGGAGCACCGGTGAACCATGACAGATCCTGAGACGGTGGTGGCGCGGTCATCCTCTCCTTCCTTTCGCTCTGGTTATTTTTTTTTCAATTTCCATGGAATTTTATTTATGTCAAAAGTAGTATTACGCTTCCCCATAATGTCCAAATATGCTGCATGTGGGTCATGTGTCATGAATTTTTTTTCGGTATAATAGATAATACACCGCTTATCCTGAACAGGATCGTGGGGGGATGGGTGCTGGATCCTATCCCAGCTGAATTTGGGCAAAAGGCGGACAACACCCTGAACTGGTCGCCAACCATCTGCAGGGAATATGTACTAGGTCAGGCAAAATGATCTGACCTTTGTAGGTTGAATAAAAGGCAAATACAGTAAAGAAACAAAAAAATGTTTTTATTTTCCAAAAGTCCATATAATGCAATTTTTGAGGGGATATGAGGTCCATACTTCTTCAAAGAAGACAACATTACAGTGACTGTGAACTCTGATCGATATTGTGAGATGAGACTTTTTTCAGACCAAAATTGAATATGCTCGGCGATATGGACAATGTTTGGTTTCAAGAGGATGGGGCAAAAGCCCACACCTCTTGACGTGCGATGGGATTTTGAGGGAGATGTTTCCTGGTCATTTGATCTCATTGCGTGGTGACATCGGTTGGCCCGCCCGTGTCTCTGGGGCTACCTCAAGTCAAAGGTACATTAATCGCCCTCACTCTATTGAACAACTTTAAGACACAATTTGGAAAGAAATTACTGCCATTCCACATGAAATGACCGGCCGAGTTGTAGACAATTTTTGTGAACGCCACAATGTGTGAACAATAATGGATCACATTTGACTGATTTAATTTAAAAATATAATCAATCAATCTGTACTTTTCGAAAATAAAAACACATTTTTTATTCTTTACTTAATTTACCTTTTATTTAATCTAAAAATATGTCAGATCATTTTGGTTGACCCTGTAGATACTAACAAACATTCATACCTACATCCACACTGTCACTGAGTGGGAAACGATCCCACGCTGCCCACACCCGTCAGGTGAGTTTACCTCTAAACCATCAGTGACATACTTATAATATATGCAGTATGAAACGTAACTGCCACTCCCAGCGGCTAGCCCCGCAGCACAAAAGAGAAAAGACAAATTTCAAATGAACAATGGGCTCAAGCTTGCTTGGAGGCTTGTTGTAAGGAGAATTCATGTATGAATTAATCTCCACCTTGCTTTATTGAAGTCCCTGGAAGACAAAAGCCAGAACCCAAAAAGAAATCACGAATAATCATTCGTCTTAATTCCCCTTTTTGCTGCAGCAACAGTAAAATGATCATTTAACACGACGTGATATGAATCAGTCATAGTGGATTGACTTCTCCCTCGTAGCTTCCATACATGGTTAGTTACACTATTTTACATTGAAGACTGCATTCATTCTAATTTTATTCGTATTTGTTGTCCACCTAGAGATTCAAAGTGCCTCAGCAAACTTCACATTACATGCCTGGGAGTCCTCATTATTTTTTCATAGAGTATGTGTCACATCCAAGTATCAAGGCCAGGAGCCAGGAGCTAATAATCCGGTCCTTATTAGCTCCTGGCTGCGGCAGAAGGGAGAAGTACGTAAATGACGTCAGAATGAACCTTCTTTCAGGCTCACGTGGCATACAGTATCAACTCACTTCTCACCCCGGAGGCCCACTTGTGATCATGTGCGGTATGCTCCCTTTTCTGTTATTGCTCTCATCTTTCACACGGCAGTGTACGCTGACACTTGCCACAAGACATGTTTTAATGGGCCGGTGTCCTGGGACCAGCTGAGTGCAGCTCGGCTTTGACCAGGGCACGTCTAAGTGCTGAGATAATGCACAGAAGGGGTTTCACCCCAATGGAAGTCATAATTAAATGTGTGTAATAATTACGTTTCCATTTGAAAGGAAGCAGCTGGTCTAATGTCATAGACTGGCTCTGTAATTGTCCAGACACAGTGTACTCTGATCACACAGACCGCACACAGCGTTCTCCAATGGTTATCCATTGTTTGTATTCCATTTAATATAATTCATTCAATTACTTAACATATATGGTTCAAAAATGTGTGTGTGTGGGGGGGGGGGGGGGGGTTCTAGTAGTTTGAGCGTCCACCTCACAGTGCAGAGGTCGTGGGTTCAATCCCAGCTCCGGCCTTACTGTGTGGAGGTTGCATGCTCTCCCCGGGCCTGCGTGGGTTTTCTCCGGGTGCTCCGGTTTCCTCCTACATTCCAAAAACATGCATGGCAGGCTAATTGAACATTCAAAATTGTCCCAATGTGTATGTGTGAGCACAGATGATCATTTGTCTCTGTATGCCCTGCTATTGGCTGGAAATTACCATTGATGGCTTGAATTCTGACACTGGTATGGCTGGTATGAGTTCGATCATATCACAAGAGAGAGCAGTGTCTATGTGGTGGAATACATTGTTGAGTTTGGGCGAAGATACAACAAAATATATTCATTTAAAATGGAGATTCCAGATGCTATCCCAGCCTTGAAATCTATGGATACGTCACTTCAACACAAGGGGGTGCTAGCCTGCAGCAGATGAGTACAGACAGTGAATGTGCCTACTCGCTAAGTGCAATCTATAAACACAGACGGGGCAGATCGGGTGCAAAATAGAAACAGCAAACATACCGATGCTTTTCAGCAAGGCCTCACTGAAAAAAAGAAGTGCTGTGTTGGACGTTGCACATGACAAGGCGACCATGTATAAACCCCCACAAACTCCACTGTTCTTGAACAAATAGTTCTGACGTTTGCGGTTGCGCCCAGGAGGCAGCAGGACACCTGGGCGCTTCGGAGGAGGATTTTCAGTCAGATTCTTCAAGAGACAAACCACCCACTTCCCAGTTGGAAAACAGCATCGATGCTTCGCATCAAACATGATACGATTTCTTCACAAGTAATTGAATTTCAGTTAAAGGTCAGGTGTGAAGTAAACTTGGCCAAACATCTTTTGAGTAATACTTAAGGCTAAAACAAATTCAAGCATACTTTTGTTAGTTATTTAACGTGCTTAACAACGAAAATTATTTTGTTTGGCAATCTCCGGCGAGTGACGTCATTTACAGAATACCGTGTCGCCAGTCGGCCATCGTAATGCATTTTTGATTGTCCTGTTAACTCCTCTTTGCCATTGTTAAAGCTATTGAGTGAAATGCCTCGGTGCTGTGTGGCGATGCGCTTTTCACATTAAGGCAAACAATTGTCTGAGCAGCCAGAGGAGAAGAATAGGGCATGTAAATGGCCCGGAAAATTGGAACGATTCAGTTTTGTTCTCACAAAGCGAATGAATTTCACACCGGTGTCGACAAGCATCCTTTGTTACAAGCACTTGGTAGACCTCTGTTTTCTCAACATTGATTGTCATACCTACCGGAAAAGGTAGGAGTGAAAATCAATGAAGAAATCTGAGCCACTATTGTTTATAAAAACATTTGATTCAAAGTATTGTACGATCTATTTGTACATGGATGTAATCCTGTAGGAAAATACTTGAACTTTATGAGTGCATGGATGGAATCCTCTGTAATGGTTCATGACTAACAATGCTGCCGATATAAAGTGCGGAGTGGCCTACAAGGCAACAGACCTATCTTAGCATTGACAATGTAAGACACCGACCCACAATTTACACTGAGCAATTAACCTTCCGTGTATGTGTTTGGGATGTGAGAGGAAACTGGAGTACCCGGCGAAAACCCACGCAGGCACTGGGAAAACATGCAAAGTCCACACAGGAAAGCCTATATTGTCCTTGGGCGTGAGGGTGAGTGTGAATGGTTGTTGCTTGTCTATGTGTGCCCTGCGTTTGGCTGGCAAACAGCTCAGGGTGTACCCCGCCTACTCTTTTTCAAAACCTGCCGCAAAAAAAAAGGATGGTGATGGCCATGGCATGAGTTTTTGTTGAGCAAACGATCTCACCAAAATACCTCGAATGAGGTTCTCAAGAGGTCAGATACCATTACTCAACAGGGCATGCTGAAGAATATATCTTGTCCAGGGAAACCAAGACAACAGAAGTATTTATAAAAAAAAATTATGAGATTTATTTCAGCTTCAAAAAAGTTTGGAGAAGCATGTTCAAAGATCTGTCATAGAGCCTTCTCTCTTGAGCAGTCGGGCGCTCCCCTTTTTTTTATACTCTTCTTGGGAGGTGCCGAAGTGCAGATCATGCAGCACAATCAGCACTCTGGTAAGCAACTCCTTCAGATAACAGGATGAAGTTTGGCGCTTGAGCAACTTTGCTTATCTGCAAATAACATGGTCAGCATTCACAATGGTACAAACGGTTAGTTATAAGATACATTTGAGCACTGATGGATGCCAAATTCCAATTACAAGTATGCAAAGGGAGATGAGAGAAGCACCAGCTCGCCAATCTTGTTCATGTTCTGAAGAACCGTTCATGAATTGTTACTAATAAAGATTGAGTAGATTGGATAATAGGTCGTTGAACTTTTTTTAAAATCATTGAATCTGTTGAGGCATCTGAGCATGCTCTCTGTGATGAGCAAGCCGCTTAGGGCTAATGCTCACAGGACCAGTAGGTCGGCTACAACCTACACCGGGGGTCGGCAACCTGCGGCTCTGGAGCCGCACGCTGCTCTTTAGCGCTGCCCTCGTGGTACCCTGCAGCTTTTTCAAAAAGCTTTGAAAATGGAAAAAGATGGGAGAGGGAAATATATTTTAATATGATTTCTGTAGAAGGACAAACATGACACACACATTCTTAATGTTTTCCAATGCCGTAAAAATGTGTAGAATGAATATTAAATTCCAACATTTCTGTCAACGAAGTTTTGCGTCACAGACTGCGACACACGTTTCTATTTGCAGGACGGGACGCCAGGTACATTTCATGTACAATTCACCGAGGCTACTGGCAGAGAATGGGAATCTGGAGCGCAGAGAGGAGCATTTTTAAATGGTACACGTGAGCTACGATAGTTAACACCTTGCAAAAAGTGCGTCCCATGACAAGCGTGTGTAAGTGTGAGCGTATGCGCGCGTGCGGTAATGGGTCGATCTCGGGAGGCTGGTTGATCGAAAAGTAGATCTTCGGTCAAAAAAGGTTAGGCACCCATGCTCTACACAGTCTACATGATGCAATGCAGGGCAAAAAAAATATAGTAATAATCACGAAGGCTCATTGTGTATTTGTAGCCACCTTAGTCATTTTGATTGGAGGCTAATATAGCTAATATAGATACTAATATGTTTCCTTCATTTTAAGGCTTTTAATTTTTTGCGGCTGCAGGCATATTTGTTTTTTGTTTATTTGGCTCTTTCAACATTTTGGGTTGCCGACCTCTGACCTACACTATCTGTCTGCCACATCTACAGTTACCATTAATACATTTTGCGCTAGCTGACAGTCATGTCCCTCGAGTGGGGAAAGCCTCTCAAGGAGGAGGGTGCAAGTGGTGCACAAGTTCATACTTAGATTTAATAAGTCAGGGATGTAGGAGGGCAGACAATCAAGAAGGCGTGCAGCCGAAGATCCCCGCCAGTGTCTGAGGAGGAATGTTAAGCTGTTAGCTTAAACTCAAAATCAACAAATTTCTGCTTTCAAATTTAAAGTGTAAGACAAGTTTGGAGAATTTGAAAGCGATAGAGCTCATTTTTCCAGCAAGCACACACAATTGGGCATTATATATTAGTTTGAAATAGCAGTCAGCATAAAACCTTTAGCTTTCTGATATAGAAAGCAAAAAAATGTAGGTGGATGGATGGATGAGTGGCTGGGTATTGAAAGAATTGCAAAGCATGAATTCATTGATTGCATAATCCCCTTTGTTGTCCAGCCATTTATTTTCTACCACTTCATTCACGGTCATTACTCACACATGAGCTGGAGCCTATCATAGCTGACTGTAGGCGTGGGGCAGGGTAAGATCTGACGTCATTTATGTCACATAAGGAAAACAACTATTAAAACCCAAGGGCGAGGTGTAGTCCTCAATTATTCTGGTTGTTTCTGGAAAGTGTGAGGATACTCGAGTATCCTTGTCATGTTCCTGTTCTGGGCCTGGCCAGCAGGTGGCAGACTGAGCGCAGGCTGCACACCTGCTGCCAATCTGTCAATTAAGGAACTGTGTATTTAAGCACCCGCAATCTGTCTTCTGGTTGTCGGAGTATTGTTTATGCCTCACTGTTTCCATGCGCGTAGACTATTCTTGCTGTAGATCTCAGCGTGTTTCGCTTTTGAACTCTCAGTACCAATGGTTTTGTAAGTATTGGATTTTATTTTGTGGTTTGGCTTTCTCTTGCGTGTATTTTGATACTAGTGATGGGTCCATGAGGCCTCATGAGGCGTGTCGACACACTGACACACTGTGTTGATACTGTGCTGATACTGTGTCACTGACCACTGCCACCTGCTGGACCTTCAAGATCCCTGCAGCCAACCCACTTAACAGACTGAACTGACTGATAAATTGTTTTGTATATTGAACATATAAAATATACAATTCGGTAATAAATTGGCAAAAGGTGAAGGTAAGATATAAAAAAAGGAAAAGAAAGTAGTCATCATCACAAATATGTGTTCAAAGGAGTAAAAAGAAGCAAAAAACCTACCCCGAGTCCTAGCCCTTCTTATATATGAATTGATCATTTTTCTAAATAGGATAGAAAGTCTAAATATCAACAAATGCTTTTACCCTTATGTATGCTGTACTAATACATTTTTACAACATTAGGTTTGTATATACAGTACATACTCTTTAGAGCACATGTATATGTCGATTTTCTCATATTCATAATGGATGCTACATTTCATTAATATATTAAATAATCTCATCAATGTATTTCTGATGTATTGCTATATTTCATGAGTGTATCGAATTTATCAGCTTAATTCTGATTTGTGTAGTTGTCTTGTACTACTCTCGAATTCATTTTTAATCTCAGCAAGAGAGTTCCTCATTTTACTGGTCCGTTTCAGAATCATTCCACAGGTTTACACCTATTACAGATACACTCCTTTGTGTGATGTTCGTTCGTGTTTTGGATTTTTTTGTATAGATTAGTACCCCCTAAATTATGACAACTTTCTCGAATTTTAAAAAGCTTCTGGATCTTTTGGCAAAGGTTATTATTGTGTGCTTTGTCAGAAAACCAGTCTGTGTCTGTTGACTAACATTTTCCTCACGGAGTGAAATCAATCTCCTTTGTATCGAGTTGATCAGGTTGTTGATTTTGCTTGTGGAATGTCCACTGCTCTTCAATGTTTGTGTGAATTTGCTGGAGATTCACAGATACTGGAACCAGAGCTTGCTAAATGGGTGACATGTCCGGTGACTTGCTGACCATGCGAGAACTGAAATGTTTTTAGGTTCGAAGAATTGTGTGTAAAACCTTTGCAACATGGGGCCGTGCATTATCGTGTTGCAACATGAGTGGATGGTTGTGGATAAATGGCACAACAATTGGCATCAGGATCTCATTATGGCATTTCTGTTCATGTGAAATGCCATCAATAGAATTTACCTGTTTGTGAATAACATGCACCTGCCCAGAGCAGAGCCCCACTGCCGCCATGGTCCACTCGATCCACAACACAGACATCGGCAAGCCACTCACCCATTCGGTGCCATACACGCTGTGTGCCCCGAACAGTGAAAATCATGATTCAGCTGTGGAGAACACCTCGCCAAAGTGCCAGACGAGATCGCCCACTCAAGTCAGTATGATGACAAACTGCATTCAGGTTGAGACCCCGATGATGATGACGAACATGCAGATCAGCTTGACTGAGACGGTTTCTGACAGTTTGTGGAAAAGCTATCCGGGTGGTTGGTCTCAAACAATCTCTGAGGTGAACATGCTACATGTGGAGGTGGCGGTTCTTCTGCGGTTGTCAGGCCAGTTGGATGTACGGCCAAATTGTCTGAAATGCCTTTGGAGACGGCTTATGGTTGAAAAATGAACATTCAATTCACGGGCAATAACTGGTGTATATTGCTGCATTGTGCTGTTGATCAAACATAGAATATAATATTGTCGACTTGATCCTTTCCTTGTAAAAGAATAGAGGGCTGTATTTTCATATCAATGAATAAACTGTTGTGTTGCGGGATGGCAGTGAGGCAGGGAGAAGCAGTGTGTACTGAACAAAATACACTTTGAGAGGAACACCGGAAAAACTAAATCCAAAGCACGAAGTCCAGAAATTGAAGTAACAAACAAAACCATTGACAGTAAAACATGTCCTTTTGATGCAGATTTTTTTTTAAAAAAGCATATTTACTTTTTTTGCTCGTACCTCAGCTTTTTAATTCTTTTTCATTTTTTTAGCTGTAAAAGTTTGCACAATATGGATTTTTCACCATGAAATTTATAGCGATGTCATTCCAGAAAAAAATTCCACAAGTTGCTGAACCTAACCCTTAATTCATAAATGTTACTATTTTATTATTTATTATTATTAGGCCTACAGCGTTCCTGTATGGAGTTTCCATGTTCTCTCCATCCCTGCGTGGGTTTTCTCCGGGGACTCCAGTTTGCTGCCACATTCCTAAAGCATGTATGGAAGGCTCATGGAACAATCTAAATTGTTCCGAGGTGTGATTGTAAACATGAATGGTTGTCTATATCATGGGTGCCCAAGCTTTTTGGACTGGACCGAAGAACTACTTTTCGATCAACCAACCTCCTGCAATCGACCCATTACCGTGCACACGCGCGCGCTTTGATGAGCAACATCATAACTACCCTTATGTTTGTGGGATCCACTCCTATCCAGGATATTGAGGAACATAACAGTTTGACTTGGAACACACTCGCCCCCTAACTTGAAATTTTTGAAGATTTAGGGGAACACACCGTAAATTTACTTCTAAAGTAAATTTCATCACAATTATTTTAATTTATTAATAAATGGTTTGAAGTCTGCAGCAGAGTTTTGTGAACACACACAAAAAAAGCTCAGTAACAGTAATTATTTAAAAAAGACACCTGTTGTTGGATTTATTATTTTTTAGTAATCATACATTCACGTATTATTCGGTTGATTCTCGTGTCGTCATTTTATGCTCGCAATGAAGAATGCTTCTGCCTGTCAGTATAGTTTGATTTTGCTTGCAAAGAAGAACGCTTATGCTTGCAATCATTAGTTGGCTTTGCCTGCAATGAAGAACGCTTATGCTTTCAATAAAGATATATCCTTTATTATTTACTCACATCTATAATCATATATTCTTCATTATGTGCTCACTTTTGCTTGCTATACTGTGTGAAAGGTTAGGGTCGCAACCACCTTTCCGAGGACGTGGTTGGGAAGAGATAACTGTTAAGACTAAACAGTGAGCAAGGGTGAACCGTGAATGGAGACATCAACACCAGCTGCAACGGGATGTTTATGTGACATTTGCACACATCTACGTAAATTGCACTCACATTCACACACATAGTCAAACAAGTTCAGTGTGTGTTCAACAGCCCCCACCCTTTAGGTTGGACACACCTATGTAGTAGCTTTCCCAATAAATGAGGAGGTGAAGGGAGAGATCGTTAGGGTTACGTGCCGAGAACTGCCTTTTGGTTATTCCTGAGTGTCAATTTGGACCAACCTGACACCTGTAAATTTAATGGTTGCACTGGCACAACTTGATGAAAATTGTAGTCGCACTGTCTCAAATTTTTGTGGCCCTTTTATTGATACACACACGATAACTGGATGTGCTTCAAATAATTAAAAGTACAGGCATTTAAAAGCAGTTACAAATCAAAACAATAAAGTAGCTCACCCAAATTACTACAGTGAACATTGTAAAAACAAGATTTTGGAAAACATAATTTTAAAAACATTGTGAATGACCTCAGTCATTGGTAGGGCAAAAGAGCATAGTTTTTAACCTATATTTAAAACCATACACTTTATGATTCATATAATTCACTCTCATCATAAAGGATACCAGCAAATCGTGGGACCCAAGACAAAGTCCAGCAGAACCTGCCTTCCAGTAATCATCCAACACAAACCAATGTAACGGTTGTGGTTTTACCTCTACAGATAACAGCAGAAACCATTTTCTATATTGTCAAAATAATTGGACAGTATTACTCTTGCAAGGGCTTGGATCATTCAGAGCTGGACCGGAAACACTACAAACAGCTTAATGTATTCATTGTCATCTTATTGCCTGTTTACAGCGCCGCCTCAGTAAAATGCATCCTACAATGAAAATAATAAGAGCGCATTTGAGGCCATTTGATCTTGTCATCACTAGGCCACAGCAACGGCCTTAATATTCCCTGCAAGCTTTGAGGCACAGAAAACCTGCATTTCCTTTGCCATCAGGATGATAACATCAAGCGCTGTCTAAAAATGAAACAATCTGTTAGAGCAGGATGCCAAATCTGCATTTCCTTTCATCTGACTTGTCAGATGAAGGATGCAGCTGTTGAACCGGGGTTTTTTTTCTCCCCGTCTTTCTCAAGCAGTTGATCCAGAAGTGAAAGATGATGCAATATGATGATCTTTATCTTTATCCTAGACCAGGGGTGTCCAAACTTTTTGCCAAGGGGGCCAGATTTTATGTGGTAAAATGTCGGGGGGCCGACCTTGGCTGACATTCTTTACATTGAACAACAATATTGTTCAACACATTTTAGTAAGCCAGTCTGTTTCACATTTCCATTTTTTTTTAAATTTCAACAATCTTAAGAATTTATTTTCGTTCATTTGAAACAGGTATATCACATGCAACTGCTTATTCACTTGACTTTTTCTTAAACAGAAGTCTCCTGAGTGCAAATTAATTGATTTGAAACATAAAATGTATCACCATGACTTTTCAATAGTCACAAAACCTTTGACTCGAACAACAGGGAAATGAACAAGCAATACACATATCCACAACTGCAAGGATCATTTGAAATATGACATAAATGAAATATGACATAAACACGGAGTGATGTCTTGTTAACTCGTGAGTGTCTAAATGCTATTACTCATGTAGTGAATGCTATTACTCATTTAGCCACTAGAGGGAAGCAGTACTCTATGAAACATCACTCACCAGTCTACGAGACCTCAGTCAATGCAACACGTGTTCCATTGCGCCCAACCTGCGGGCCAGACGGCACTGATTTTATGACGGGGGCCGAGGGCCGGATGAAATTCGACCGCGGGCCGGACTTTGGACATGACTTATTGGACTTAACTGCAGCATTTGATACAGTGGATCACAGTATTCTGCTGACTCGTTTGCAGCACTTGGTGGGCATTGGCGGGAGTGCTCTTGATTGGTTTAGGTCCTATCTAGCTGACAGGACCTTTTGTGTCAGCCTTGGCTGCTCTGAATCACGCACTGCTCCCCTGTCATGTGGTGTTCCACAGGGCTCAATTCTGGGGCCTCTGCTGTTCTCGCTGTATCTGCTCCCATTGGGTTCCATCTTAAGGAAACATGGTATTCCTTTCCACTGCTATGCAGATGACTGCCAGATCTATGTCCCACTGAGCAAGAAAGACACCTTCTCATTAAGGCCACTCCTATCCTGTCTGGAAGAAATCAAAACCTGGATGGCACAAAATTTCTTGAAGTTCAACGAAAAGAAGACAGAGGTGATATTGTTTGGCCCCAGTGGACCTTGTACATTCCATCCTGTAGACTTGGGCCCTGTCACGTCGCGTGTCCGCCAGCAGGTGGCGGGTTTTCTCCTCCGCCATCGGCACACCTGCCCGTAATTTCGGGCTGATTACCCCGCTTTATTTAGAGACTCCGGCAGTCATCTCACTGCCGGAGAATTCCTCGCCGAGCCATTACTCTCTCTCGTACTCTATTTGCGCTATTGCTATTTGCCTCGTTGCATACTTGCCTTATGACCTATACTTGTTGCCCACTTATTTCGACTTTCGATATTTCGTATTTTTCTACTATTACCACCAGCGCGATGATCTCCTCGCGTTTGTTTTAGCCGCGAGCGTTTTCTGTTTGTTTCCTGATCCTTATTTGATCAGCGTTTTCTGTTACCGTTTTTCCCTGTCGGGCTCTTTCTGTTGTTTTTTCGTTCTGTCATTAAAGACACCTTATTTTGTGACAATACTCTCTCTTGTCTGCTTTACCTGGGATCCAACTTATTTAATTCATTGTTCTGCTCGGAGCGATTTTTTTCCCCTCGAGCAGAACGTGACACCATGGATCCCGCGGATGTAGAGAGAATATTGTCCGCTCTTACCCGAAAAGAGCAGCAAATGAGTCAGCAGGGCCAAGCCATTTCGGAACTCCGAGGCACGGTCTCCATGCTGGCTCATCGGTTCGATGAACTCGAACCTCGTTTGGTGCGGGTGGAGGAACGGAGACTCCCTCCCTCAGGGAGCTATCCAACCACTCCGGAGGCACCCCTCTCTCAGACCACTATGTCGAGGGAACCCTCGCTCCCACACCCCCCTCGTTACGGGGGTGAGCATGGGCAGTGTGGTCACTTCCTCCACCAATGCTCACTCATTTTTTGCCAGCAGCCGTCTGCCTACGCTAATGATGCCGCCAAGGTGGCCTACGTTATGAGTTTGTTGACAGGTCCAGCGGCGTCATGGGCGATTGCGACCAGCGAGGCCAAGCCAAATCTCCGATCATCGTACCCGGAGTTTGTGACAGCATTCCGCCGGGTGTTTCACCATCCCGTGCGGGGTCGAGAGGCAGAGGGTCGGCTACTCGCCCTCCACCAGGGGAGACGATCGGTCGCCGATTACTCCATCGAGTTCCGGATCCTGGCGGCGCAAAGCGGCTACGAGGATCGAGCGTTGTGTGGGCTGTTTCGCCGAGGATTAAACTCCCAACTCAAGGACGAGCTGGCGACCCGTGATCACAGCACCGACCTGGAAGAACTGATCGATCTCGCCCTACTCATGGACAATCGCCTGAGGGAGCGAAGCCGGGAACGTGGGGGAGTATTCCGGGAGACAGCACCAGCAGAGGAGCCTATGCAGCTGGGAAGCGAGAACATTGGTGGCGAGGAGAGAGATCCCCCCTCAACCATCACCAATCACCCGGGATCATCTGTTTCCTTCCAACATGAGTACTGTGAGTCACCGTCACGCGCGTTAAACCCCAAGTCTGATCGAGTCGACACGCAACCGAACAGACTAGTACTTGAGGGAACGATATCTGGGGAATCCCGGTCTAAGCGGGTTCGGGCCCTGGTGGACTCAGGATCGGACGCATGCCTGATTGACACCGAGCTCGCTTCCGAGCTAGGTTGTGCGTTAGAGAGACTGATCGATAGGAAGCGGATTCGTGATCTCGATGGGCGTCTCCTGGCGGTCGTAACCCACAGAACGGAGCCACTGAAGCTCCAACTTTCGGGAAATCACATCGAGCTGCGGCGCTTTTTGGTCATGCGGTCTCGCAACGCTCCCCTCGTCCTCGGGTTACCATGGTTAAGAGTACACAACCCCGTAATCTCCTGGGCGCGCCCAGCAATCAACAGCTGGCGCCCTTACTGCTATAGACACTGTCTACAGTCGGCCGTCGGGGGGTACGAACATGTCACCCCCTCCGTGGAAGTCTGCCTTGACGGAGTGCCGGGTTGCTATCGGGACCTCGGGGAGGTATTTAGTGAGGATCGAGCGCGTTCTTTACCTCCACACCGCCCCTACGATTGCGCTATTGACCTGCAGGCGGGCGCTCCGTTACCGTCCTCGCGGCTGTACCAGGTGTCTCAACCTGAGCGCGAGGCGTTGACGGAATACATAAACAGCTCGCTCGCCGCAGGTCTCATCAGACCGTCGCGTTCACCGTTAGGGGCGGGTTTTTTCTTTGTGAGCAAGAAAGATAAGACCCTGCGACCCTGCGTCGACTACCGTGGATTAAACGACATCACCATTAAGAATCGCTACCCACTACCATTGCTAGACTCCGCCTTTGCCCCATTGCAATCCGCCACTATATTCTCTAAATTGGATTTACGCAGCGCTTACCACCTGGTCCGTATCAGAGAGGGAGATCAGTGGAAGACCGCTTTTAAGACCCCTCTGGGCCATTTTGAGTATCTGGTCATGCCCTTCGGACTCACTAACGCCCCCGCTGTCTTTCAAAACCTCATTAATGACGTTTTAAGGGATATGATCAACATTTTTTGTTTCGTTTACTTGGACGATATTTTGATTTTCTCCCGGTCAGAAGAGGAACACCAGCAACATGTCAGGCGGGTGTTGCAGCGCTTATTAGAAAACCGGCTCTTCGTCAAGGCGGAGAAGTGTGAGTTTCATGTTCCCGTCATTTCCTTTCTGGGGTTTATAATCGAGCGGGGTAGAATACGAGCGGACCCCATCAAGACGCTGGCAGTCAGGGACTGGCCAGTCCCGTCTAACCGCAAGGAACTGCAGCGCTTTTTGGGGTTCGCAAACTTCTATAGACGATTCATCCGCGGCTATAGTCAGAAGGCGCTCCCCCTGACCCGCCTTACGTCAACTAAGACTCCCTTTAAGTGGGACTCTACCGCGGAGGCCGCATTCGTTAGCCTAAAGGCGGCGTTTACCAGTTCCCCCGTCCTTCAACATCCTGACCCTGATCTTCCCTTCGTTGTAGAAGTGGACGCCTCGGATTCAGGGGTGGGGGCAGTACTGTCCCAACGCTCTCCAGTCGACCAGAAGCTGCACCCCTGTGCCTTCTTCTCCCGTCGACTCTCTGCTGCCGAAGCCAATTATGACGTTGGCAACCGTGAACTGTTGGCGGTTGTCTCGGCTCTGCAGGAATGGAGACACTGGCTCGAAGGGGCAAAAGAACAATTCACGGTTTACACGGACCACAAGAACCTCGCTTACCTCCGTACCGCCAAGAGGCTCAACTCCCGTCAAGCCCGGTGGGCCTTGTTCCTGACCCGATTCAACTTCTTACTCACATACTCCCCAGCCTCCAAGAACACCAAGCCCGACGCTCTTTCCCGCCTCCACGACCCCCCGGAAGTGGACCGACCCCCAGAGACCATCCTCCCGGCTCAGTGCATCGTGGGGGCCGTTCAATGGGAGGTGGAGCAGCGGATCCAGACCGCCCTGGAGGGGGTGCAGGTACCGGCGGGGTGTCCGGCGGGGAGACTGTTCGTGCCTCCGTCCCTGCGGTCGGAGGTTCTACAGTGGGGACACGGGTCCAAGGTGGCATGCCATCCAGGGGTGAACCGGACGGTACAACTTGTCGCCCAGCGATTCTGGTGGCCGGAACTCCGGAACGACGTGACGGAGTTCGTCAGGGCCTGCACCTCCTGCGCATGCGGCAAGTCCTCCCAGCGACCCCCGGCCGGATTGCTCCAGCCGTTGCCCATTCCACCTCGCCCCTGGTCACACATCGCGCTGGACTTCGTGACGGGTCTTCCCTCCTCCCGAGGTCACACAGTCATGCTCACTATCGTGGACCGCTTCTCCAAAGCGGCCCACTTCGTGCCATTGTCCGGGTTGCCGTCGGCATTGGAGACCGCCGACCTCCTGGTTAAACACGTTTTTCGTCTCCACGGCCTCCCTACAGATATTGTGTCGGACCGGGGCCCCCAGTTTGTGTCACGCGTCTGGAAGCGGTTCTGCCGGTCCCTCGGAGCCACGGCCAGCCTGACGTCCGGCTACCACCCCCAGTCCAACGGACAGGCCGAGCGCGCCAACCAAGATCTGGGGTCGGCCCTCCGCTGTGTGTGCCTCCACCAACCCGCGACATGGGTCGACCACTTACCATGGGTGGAGTACGCACACAACACCCTCGTCTCCTCCGCAACCGGCCGATCCCCGTTCATGACGGCGTACGGTTACCAGCCGCCGCTGTTCCCGTCGCAGGAGGGGCAGGTGGAGGTCCCTTCCGTTCAGCACCACCTCAAGCGGGCCCATCGCATGTGGAGGGAGGCCCGGGCGGCATTGTCCCGCACGGCGTCCCGAAATCGTCAAATCGCGGATCGTCGTCGGCGCCCGGCCCCCTCCTATGTGGTGGGGCAGAAGGTATGGCTGGCTACTCGAGACCTTCGCCTGGCCGGCTCCTCGGCGAAACTGGGTCCTCGATTCACTGGTCCCTTCGAGGTCGAGGCCGCCATCAACCCGGCTGCTGTCAGGCTCCGTCTACCTCCTACCATGAAGGTTCATCCCGTCTTCCACGTCTCCCTTCTCAAACCCGTTTCTTCCAGTGACTTGGCTCCTCCTCCCACGCCGCCGCCCCCTCCGCGGGTCGTCGACGGTGACCCGGTGTACACGGTTCGTGCCATCCTGGACTCTCGGCGCAGGGGAAAGGGGTTCCAGTATCTGGTCGACTGGGAGGGCTACGGGCCTGAGGAGCGGCAGTGGGTGCCTCGCTCCTGGATCCTTGATCCGTCCCTTTTGCGCGACTTCCACGCTGCACACCCTTCCAAACCGGGTAGTCCGCCGGGAGGCGTCCGTTGAGGGGGGGGTACTGTCACGTCGCGTGTCCGCCAGCAGGTGGCGGGTTTTCTCCTCCGCCATCGGCACACCTGCCCGTAATTTCGGGCTGATTACCCCCCTTTATTTAGAGACTCCGGCAGTCATCTCACTGCCGGAGAATTCCTCGCCGAGCCATTACTCTCTCTCGTACTCTATTTGCGCTATTGCTATTTGCCTCGTTGCATACTTGCCTTACGACCTATACTTGTTGCCCACTTATTTCGACTTTCGATATTTCGTATTTTTCTACTATTACCACCAGCGCGATTATCTCCTCGCGTTTGTTTTAGCCGCGAGCGTTTTCTGTTTGTTTCCTGATCCTTATTTGATCAGCGTTTTCTGTTACCGTTTTTCCCTGTCGGGCTCTTTCTGTTGTTTTTCGTTCTGTCAGTAAAGACACCTTATTTTGTGACAATACTCTCTCTTGTCTGCTTTACCTGGGATCCAACTTATTTAATTCATTGTTCTGCTCGGAGCGATTTTTTCCCCTCGAGCAGAACGTGACAGGCCCCCTATCTCCTTATCTGAAATCAACGGTCTCAAACTTGGGACTTAAACTGGACAGTGATTTCAAACTCGATCGGCAAATTGGTGCCGTTGTTAAATCCAGCTTCTTTCACCTTAGACAGCTGGCCAAAATAAAACCTTTCCTCTCACATGAACACTTTGAGACAGTAATTCATGCCTTTGTCACATCCCGGCTCGATTACTGCAACACCCTGTACTTTGGAGTCAGCCAGTCCTCAATCAAGCGCCTTCAGCTGGTACAGAATGCCGCTGCTCGCCTCTTGACTGGTACTCGTAAGAGGGAGCATATAACTCCTACTTTGGCATCCCTTCACTGGCTCCCCATTCATTTTAGAATTATTTTTAAGATCCTCCTCTTTGTTTTCAAATCTCTGAATAATCTCGCGCCACCTTACCTCTCTGAGCTCATACGCCCCTACACCCCTGCCCGGCGCCTCAGGTCTGTGGACCAGTCTTTGCTAGACGTACCAAGAACTAAACTGAGGCTCAGAGGGGATCGAGCCTTTTCTGTTGCTGGTCCATCTCTCTGGAATGACCTCCCACTGAACATTCGGCAAGCCTCCTCGCTGCCCATCTTTAAAGCCCTCCTCAAAACTCACTTGTATTCTTTGGCGTTTGACTCAGCATGACTTAGATTTGCTCTTGATTTTACTGCTTGGTGCTTTCTACCGCTTACTTATTACTTATTACTGATTCGTCTTACTGTTTATTGTATATGTTAAATCGCTCCATGTACAGCACTTTGTATGCAGCGATGGCTGTTTGAAAGTGCTCTATAAATACTGTTGACTTGACTTGACTTGACATGCCTGTCCTAGACTGTATCATGTCTTTGAGTCTCCTTTCCAAATGTCCTACCCTCTGCTATGTTATCTTATATTCTAGAGCTACTCTTGCTGGTCCAGATTCCACCGGTGTCTATGTATAATTCCTGTCTAGCATACCACAGGCTTTTCAAGAACCGGTATCGTGTTTCTTCTTCATGCCAGACCTTCTCATATGTGGTGACGCATCATTTCATTGGTGTCAAACTCATTTCACATTGTGGGCCACATACGGCCTTGGTAGATGTAAAGTGGGCTGGACCATTAAAATTATACCATACTCTGCTATAAATACACAAAATAATGTATTTCTTTTGATTTGGTCTAAAGAAGCACAAGAACATTTGAAAAAAGTGGAAAAAATTAATAAACAGATCTAGCGGATACTCCATGAATTGCACCTTATTAAAAATATTCATTCCATGTCTTTTATGCATTTTTTTCATTTTTAAATTATCTTGCGGGCCTGATCAAACCTCCTTGCGGGCCGGTTCCGACCCACGGGCCGTATGTTTGACACCTCTGATCTAAATGGTAAATACAGAAATTGAGTTCTTGCACTGAAAGGGGAAATCCAAGTGAATAATTTTCTTTACAAAATGTTCTATGTGTCCTCAATAATCTGATCAATATTATGTTTGTGAAATATGAATGAAAAAGCAAAATACATTCAGGCCCGATTTGTGTGTCCCCATAAATGTACTTTATTAATTTTCTCAGTTCATTCATTTTAGTTTTCATGCCACTTCTCCTTTTTAGGATCGCTCCTATCCCAGCTGACGTGGCTGGTAGCCAGCCAATTGCAGTGTATAACTTTTATCTATCTATTCATATCCTCACATGGGTCGCAGAGCGTGCTGGAGCCAATCCCAGCTCTCTTCGGGCAGTAGTCGCTGAAATGGATGCCACCCCATCGCAAAGCAAACAGACAAACAAGCGTCCGCGCTTACATTCACACGTAGGGACAATTTAGAGCAGGGGTACCCAAACTCTTTGGACCGAAGATCGACTTTTCAAGCAACTGACATCCTGCGGCCGACCCGTTACCGCTTGTGCA
Organism: Hippocampus zosterae; assembly: GCF_025434085.1. Classification (NCBI taxonomy): domain Eukaryota; kingdom Metazoa; phylum Chordata; class Actinopteri; order Syngnathiformes; family Syngnathidae; genus Hippocampus; species Hippocampus zosterae. The sequence goes on along the minus strand of NC_067464.1, from coordinate 20,466,862 downwards.
CGCAGACACACACACACACACCCACTCACGCGCATGCCACGATGAGCAACAGCCATAAAGGCCCCAAACATGCATGAAACAGAAAAATTAAGACCTGACGGCAGTATGGGATGCACGTTGGCAGCATCGTCAGTGCAACAACGTTCCTATCGAAGCTCACGTGTGACGTTTTAAAATGCTTTTCTTGGTGCTCCAAATTCCCATTCTTTGCCAGTGCCATTAAAATGATGGCCATTTAACTTTAAACTGCATGTTCGTTGTTTGTTGGCCTCTTTAGTTCATGTTCTCTCAGTAGTGTTTTTTTCCTACCGTTTTGTAAAGAACTGATCCAAGGATGATTGTGGTTGTCAGCTTTTAACAATCCTTCAAAACTGTTAATGGCAAACATCAGCGTCATGAGCGGTCACCTGACATGTGAATGTATCTATCCATCCATCTATCAACACCCATTGACACATATGGTAGAAGTCCCTCTTTGCCAATGGGATGCCAGGATGATGTTCGAAAATAGACAATGGCAGAGCAGCTATAAGTATGTTGCGTTCAGGAAACACTGTCTTTTTACCTTTCCTATGTTGAAATTTCTTTCATAGCAAGAGGCAATATTTTCCTCTTGAGGCTTTTCGTAACCTACTGTGTGGAAATATGGGGAAATGCTTGTAAAACAAACACACTCCCTATTCTAAAACTACAAAAAAAAAGCAATTCGAATGATTAATTCATCAAAATATATGGAACCCACAAATCCACTATTAATCAAATTAAATACGATGACATGCGTGGCAGGCTGATTGAACACTCCAAATTGTCCCAAGGTGTGAGTGTGAGTGGTTGTTCGTTTCTGTGTGCCCTGCGATTGGCTGGCAACCGATTCAGGGTGTCCCCCGCCTACAGCCCGGAGACAGCTGGGATAGGCTCCAGCACCCCCCGCGACCCTAGTGAGGATCAAGCGGCTCGGAAGATGAATGAATGAATGAATGAAATACGATGACATTCTATGACCTGGTTGACTATAAAATCACCCAATTAATGTACAAAGCACACAATAACCTGCTTTGCCAAAACATTCAGAAGTTTTTCGAAATTCGAGAAAGCTGCTATGATTTAAGAGGTACCAACTTATTCAAAAAACTCAACAAGAACAAACATCAAGCAAATCAGTGTATCTGTCAAAGGCGTTAATCTGTGGAATAATTTCCAAACGGACATGAAAACGAGTAACTCGCTTGCTGAGTTCAAAAACAAATTCAAAAAAATTGTACAAACAACCTACATCAGAGTTAAGGTGATAAATTCTAAACATTAATTAAATATAATAATAAATCAGAATTAAGTTGATAAATAGAGAAAGGTACTGCAATATACCAGCACTGTTTTTGACTGGAAGGAATGTCGGCGCCATTTTACTGTCGTTGCTGGACAGTCCCGAGGCGCTTGTTTCTTGCGCCTGTAATGGGCAGCATTTTTCATAGCCTCGCTTTGTTCAGCGGAGAGTTCGGTGCCTTTGAACGGTCTGCGGCTGGATGGATGTAAGTCTTGAGGAGCCGACGATGAGAAGAAAATGGCGTTAGCGCGGAGCGCCGATGCGGATTTGGAACTGGGAGTCGCGGCTTGGCGTTTGAAGCGGATTACGTGGGACAGGAGAAGTGAACTCATTTCTTTTTGTCAATGGACGCTACAGCTTCGTGTTTGCTTTCAAAATTTAGCTTGTAGCAGACGCGTGCACATTTTCAGCATGACGTCTGACCCACTGGTGAAAGGACACTTTGATCCTCTCCTCTTTCATCTATAACTGCTTCAGACAACAAAGTGTATGCAGAAAAGTGGTAAAGATTGCACGACTGTCTGTGTCCTATGTTTTGTGTTGTGCTATTTTGACTTCAAAATGGCGCCGCGAGAGTGGCTGCCTTTCCAGCAGCTCCTATATTTTGTTGTTCTACTTCTTCCTTTCATAACTTTGCTGCTGTTAATTGGGAATTTCTCCATTGCAAGACTAATAAAGGTGTTCTTATCTTATTATCTTAATATCCATTTTGAATACACCTTTCTGCTTGGCTCTCGACGAAGGCGGACACTTTTTGCTCAGCTCCCCTGCCTTCCCACCTTTTTTTCCCCTGCTCTTTTGTGCTGTCTTTGTCCAACTTTTTTTCCCTGGCCTCCTACCATGTTTTCATCCGAAAAACTAACCATGGAATTAGTTGGCTGGTCTCTCGATGTAATCGACAAAATTTTTTCAATGGAAAGAGCGGGCACTGGCGAGCCTGCTTGCCCTCCGGGGACACTTGCTGACAGATACGCCCTGGATCCATGGAGAAAGTGGAGACCTGTGTGCCTGACAGTACTGTGCGTGGAGGATGTGGAAGACATCTACATCATTGGCCTTTTGATAACAGGTATGCTGCTTTTTGGTGTTGGCAGCTTGCTGTTCTATCGCAAAATTCAACCGACGGCAGCGGCTCTATTGGAAGTGAAGAAGCTGCCGGTCACTCTGGATGGCTTGGCGCGAATGTCCAACACTCAGTGTAACTGGCGCCAAGACTGGGTTGTTGTTGTCATGGCAACCAACAACTCAGTCTTGGCGCCAGTTACACTCAGACTCAAGCGGTGACTGAGCTCAACCGCAATATTGTTGCGACTTTTGCGACTTTGCGGTTTTGGAGGGACTCCGCGCAATTGAAAATAACATGGAGACGTTGGAATCCACGTTGCGAAATAATTTTCGGATCTGAATGATTGGCGCCAGTGAGGAGATACAGACCAAGGACTCACGGCTGTCTGGAATTGTTGGCGTCCGTCTCTCCAAAACAAACAACGCTATCTGGCCTTTCCCCTGGATGGAAATACGCATGGAGTCTAGGGCCTCCACCACCACCCACCTCCTTCTCGGCCATGGACTGATAAGCCGGGACTGTCTTCATGATGAGCAGACTTCGACAAAGCAGCTATGACCTGTACACGCATACACATACACGACTGGACAAGCACATGTGCATACACATCCTTGTTATCACCGTCTTCATCGCTCCGATTCTTTTTCCCCCGTGACGTGGTTCGATAATGCGGAGCGCAACGGTGACCGTGCAGCTGGTCATTTTCGGCCGCGTCGCAGAATCAACATAGCCTGACTGCTGTGTTCAAAGCAAACTTGAGAAAAACGAAGTATGCAACCATGGCTTGAATCCACTATAGGCTGAGTACTAGTTTACCTTAGATGTGCACTTTATAATGTTATATTGCTCTGTTTTGATTCCATAAAAAGAGCTGTTAACGCAGCCATTGTGTGACAAAATATTTTTTTCACTGTTGTTGATGGACAGTAATATTGTGTGAGAAATTATGTGTGAATAACTGCTCCAAGTGGAAAATGTTCATGTTAAAATTGAGAATCGAAATTGTTATTTCAGTAAATATCTGCATTTTGAACATAGAAAACTGATTCATGATTCCATGTTGATGAGAGCATTAAAATGGGGGAAAAATAGGACAAAAAATATCAAAGGAAATTCTGAAATGATAAAAAGTGCGTGAGGAATCACGATTATTTTTTGTGAATTTGAGTTAATTATGACAGTTGCATTTTTAATTAGATTAAATATTTTAATCGTTTGACAGCTCCAGTATAAACGCATAACATGGGGTAGGAGTAGATAAATTCTTTACTTCTTCCTACTCCCTTGAACATAATAACTGTGTTGAATGATGCGTATTTGGAACCGTGAGTCGCCGCTTGGAAATGGATTTCCATGGGACAGGAGAAGTGAACCAATCTCTTTTTTCGTCAATGGATGCTACAGCTTCTTGTTGACTTTGAAACTTGGCTTGTAGCCGATGTGTGCACATTTTGAGCATGACGTCTCTGATCCACTGGTTAAAGGACACTTTGTTTCTCTCCTCTTTCATCTCAAACTGCTTCAAACAACAAAGCGTGTGATGGAAAAGTGGTTAGAACTGCATGACTGTCCGTGTTTTATGTTATGTGTTGTGTTTATTATTTTACTTTATGTTAACTGTTTTGTTAAGCGCTTTGTTACAGCTGCCGCTGTTGTGAAAGCGCTATATAAATCGGCATGTATTGTATTGTATTGTCTTCATGAGTCACAGCAGCAGCCTTTGATTTCCGTGCAGGCTTTCATACTCAAACCCAGACAACTCTGCCTTTGTCAATCACATCAAGATATATATATGAAACAGATGCTTTCGGAGAAAGGACGTCATGGACTTCAAACACCGCAAGGGAATCTGTGTGCAGTTCAAGCGAATGGTAAATATTTAATTGCAGACATACGGCTATTCCGATGTTATTAGAGCAACTTCAGCTGAATTTAAAATACAATTTCAATCAGGGGTAGGTTTGATATTTATTTTCTTTTGAAAATATACCCATAAATATATTACTACGAAAACAATTATACAACTTTTGAATGTTTTATCACAACAGAATTACACAAATCAACACCCACGTCCCTGCAATACAAAGACTTGCCCTTAATTGTTTTGCCAATATTGCCCACACCAAACACGGAAAATATTTCCTCACAAAGAAACATAGTTACAAGATTCCATTACAAATTTGAAATTGACACCTATGAAATAAGCATAGCCCCGGTAAGGAAATGAAGATGTGCGATCAAAGAAATATGAGGGGAAATTTAAGCCATAACTTGGTGAGGCTTAACTTTGTCTTTTTTTTGTCCAAAAGAGGGCACAAGCCCATAAATCTTTGCCGTTGTGGCCACAGAGTCTTTTATGTCACATTGAGGGATTTTAATTTTTACGTTTGTGGTAGCAAAAACTACCTGTGATTTATGACGTTTTGAAACAGCTTTAAGGTGCCATTTCTATTGCCAGGAGCTTTTCTCGTGCGATAACGCCTTTGACCGATGTTATTTCTGAGGGGAATGTCTTATCTTTTCTAGAAAGTGAATTATTTGACGAAGACAAAGCTCACGCCTCACATTCAATTACAACGCAATGTCGCCCTGAGTTCATTGAATTCCCCATATGTTCGTCTCCTTGCATGAGGGCAACTATTTCGAAATGAATGCAGCATTTCTTTTTAAAGAATAAGTTGGATTTTCCCATTACAAAACATATACAATATGATCCCGTTGTACCCAACAGTGACCCAACAAGAACAAAGGCCCGCCGGTCTCCATCTTTTTAATATTTCTGTCTGATAATAAAGGCAATGCGTGCACATGCACAAGGAAAGACACAAACGCAACATGCGTACAGCGATGCGCACACACAGCACCCATGATTACAGCACACACCATTCACACTGCAGCTAACATGGGTGTTAGACAATTTAGTCCTGACATGTTGCAGCGGTGATCGTTATCGCTGCGTTTAGAGTAATCCCCCCCTCCCCCCTCCATAACCCTCTGTGACTCGGTACTTCACTTTGATGTCACGGATAGTGGACAACATCGTTACTCATCACATCACCACTGATACACATGCCAAGTGCAACACTAGATCACTCCCATATTGATATGTTGGTTATTGTATTCTATTCAATGTAATGTAAGGACATTATTTGATATAAACACATTCACGGTTTCACTTCGATATTCACATGATCACGAGATCACCTTCATCGACAGCCACTATATTAGTACATCATTTGTCACAATTCCACGGGGGGTCATTGAAAGCAACTTTTTTTTCAAGCCGATGTGTGTGCACTGCGTTGTTGTTATCGTCATCGTGTGCATCAGTCCGCTTCAGGTTCAAATCATTTTCATATTGACTCGTCGGGGGCCACTTGTTTCTGTCACTTCGCCTGAGGCCCCATTGGTTTTGCGTGGGACATATTCAATATCAAAGTTGCTCTTATGACGTCCTTTGCCTCGGCTCCAGGCAAAGAGCAGCAGGAAGCAGAAGATGACCACACCTAGAAAGGACAGGCAACCCATGGCTGTGGATATAATGATAGTCTTAATGTCTATGGGGACTGTCATGTTGTACAACACAGTCCCATTTCCCCAAGTGCTGTTGGAGCTTGTCAAATAGTTTGAGCTCCTGTTGCTATTGTGAAAGTTGTCCCTAACGCCCAGGCTCTTCACGGCTAAAGAGGCCGACAAGCTGGCGTTGCCGGCAGCGTTACTTGCAATACACAAGTACACCCCGCTGTCATGCAGCTCTGCAGCTTTGATCTCCAGGGTGCCATCCGGTTGGACTTCCACTCTGCCGCTGCTCTTGGCTGTGATGTAGCGTCTGTGAGGTGTAATCCAGACCACTGAAGGCCTTGGCGCTCCCTCTGCCATGCAGCTCAAACGGGCAGGTTGACCCTCGTCAGCCATTAGCAGCTGTGTTATGTTGGGTCCAATTCGAGGTTTGGTGCAGGTCATGTACCGAGAGACCAGTGGTTCCTTGAGCTCACGCAGAGTTTTTCCCAGGAGGTACTCGGGGGCGCTGCACTCAGGCTGTAGATCAAGAATATGAAGGGAGGGGGGCTTGTAGCTATTCAGCAACCAAAGCAATCTGCAGTCACACACCAATGGGTTTCCACCCAGACAAAGCCTCTGGAGGTTGTCTGGGGATGCAAAAACTCCCCTCTCCAGAGAGTCTAGGCGATTTTGTGACACATCCAATAGTTGCAAAGATATGAGGCCAATAAATGCAAAGAGTTCAATAGAAACAAGTTGAGACCCTTGAAGACAGAGTTCCATCAAATGCGGGAGGTGCCCAAGCTCTCCTTGATTGATATGTTGAATTCTGGAGAAAGACAAGTTGAGGTGAGTGAGGTAGTGCAGGTGGCGCAATGCTGCACCAGGGAAGACAGATAGGTTCGTGTTGGTTATAAACAAGGTTGTGAGGTTGAGGCCATGCAGAGACAGTGGGGGGAGTGTGTCCAACCAGGGCCAATGATCGATCTCCAGTTGGCGGAGATGGAACAGCCTCTTAAAAGAGAAAGGTTTCAGTAAACTAATGCTCAAATGGCGCAGATGTAGTACAACCAGGTTGTGTAGATGTGCTAAAGCGTCAGTAGGGACTGCAGTGAGATTGGAACGTTCCAGGGTCAGACTTCGGAGTCCAGTTAATCCCAGAAAGCCCCTCGGAGAGATGAAAACAAGTTCATTGTCACCCACCTCGAGGGATGCCAACTTGTGCAGATCTTGAAAGGCGTGGTCCAGCAGAACCACAAGTCGGTTGTGATTGAGGTCAAGGCGAGTGAGGTTGGTCAGGCCAGAAAGTACACCTGCAGGAACCAGCTGGATCAAGTTACTGCGGAAGTTCAGTGAGCGGAGAGCAAGCTGAGAACGAAATGATCCAGTTTCCACCACACTGATGAGGTTGTCACTCAGGTCCAAATCTTCCAGAAGGTGGAACGAAGAGAAGTTGTCCGGTGTGATTATGCGTAACTTGTTTTTACTGAGATCTAGGACTCGAGTTTCGATGGGGATGCCTTCAGGTATGGTGCTGAGACGCTTGCGGTGGCAGCTCACTGACTTGGTCTGCGCAGAACACTCACATCGGGCAGGGCAACTTAGGGCCAATCTGGCCAGGAGAATCACCACGGCCCCACCCAGGAGGATGCGGTAGTACGGCGCTGGGCCTTTCATGATTCTTTTACCCACGTTGCCCACTGTCATCGCATACCTCATTATACGTCCAGGACAGCATCACGGTCGCTCCCTGCAAAACAGTGTATGAAAAAGAAACGGGTCAGAATTCTCCATTCTCTACGTCAAGTCTTTATTTGTTTGCCTTCTGCCTTTTTGCACCTAAAAAAAACGTTTAATTCCATCTCTTTAATGAACTGTCACCTTTCTTGGCTCGCTGGAAAGAATGGAATTAAATTTAAAGCAGGGCAAGGCACAAGAAAAATATAATCTGCAGAAAAATGTGGAGTTTCATCACAAGGTAGCACAAAAGGTTGCAGGCTAACTGGAGATGTCTTTTGAGGATAGAAAATATTTCAACCCAGTGGCGAGAAATGACCCTCATTACATCAGGATGAGGCTAAAAGCCAGGGAGGTAATAGTTTGTGCCGGCATGTGCATCTCCACCTCGCTTTTGCAGGTTCATGGCCATTCCTACGGACTATTTGGTCGGGGCTTAGATAATCAACAATGAAGTGGCAGGAAATGTTTGCTTCCATAAGCAAACATTTGCTCTACAATGCTAATCTTCAAACCCATGTGGCCTCATTGATAGGGACACTACGACATATATTTGTGTATTTGTGTAAAGACATATTTTCCCATGCCTTGTCGAAAATCCATATATTACTTGCTAGATATGCAACATAAAGTCTCAAATTTATGGGCACACGTAGATGCAAATATTTGTATATAAACTCTCATAACTTTACTCTTTTTGATGCATTGTTTTACAATTTGTGTTTCCTTGTGTTATTTTCCGTGCCTAATTGTGCTCTACTGATTCCGATGTTGACACTTCTGTTTCAAAAAAAACATGTTTTTGATGTTTACTGTTTAATTATGTAAAGTCTCAGCAAAGAAGAGACATTGGGGCCTTTTCAGCAGCAAAAGAGCATTTAAAAAAAAATTGCATTTTGGAATGTATAAACAGGGGTACACATAATAATGTTGGCACAGTTCTCAAATGAGCACCAGAGGCTGTTGTTTGGTGCTCATTTTTTTGTGCTCATTTTTGTCCTGACCCAACGACTTACAGCACATCTACACAAGTTTTATCATAAATGTGTAGATGTCACTTCAATAACATTTTCCCCACCATCTAGTTTTCAATTTTTTTTTCCTAATTTCAACAGCATATATAACCAGGGCTACAAAATGGCAGCTTATTAAGGAAATACAATTTATCTATCCATCCATCTTCCGAAACGCTTTATCCTCACTAGGGCCGCTGGGGGTGCTGTAGACTATCCCAGCTGTCATCGGGCAGTACGCGGGGGACACCCCAAATTGGTTGCCAGCCAATCGCAGGGCACACAGAGACGAACAACCATGCACGCCCACACTCACATCTAGGGACAATTTAGAGTGACCAATCAACCCGCCATGCATGTGTTTGGAACGTGGGAGGAAACCGGAATACCCGGAGAAAACCTACGCAGACCCAGGGAGAACATGCAAACTCCACACAGGGAGGCCGGAGATGGAATTGAACCCGGTACCTCTGCACTGTAGTGTCAACGTGCTAATCACTGGACTACCAGGCCGCCGAAATACAATTTACTGTTTTATAAAAATACATTTGATTCATATTTAACACAATTGAGTTGTATTGCCCGTTGAATATGAATTGCGAACCTCAGACTTGCATTATGAGACCCTCTGATCACTTGTCTAGCTTAGCACCATTCCCTATGGCAGCCCTCCATATCCTGCCTGTTTTTTAGCTCTCTCTACTTCAACACACCCGATTCAAATGATCAGCTCGTCAGATAGCCCTGTACAAGCCTGAAACAATCATCATCATCTGAACCAGGTGTGTTGGATTAGCGAGAGATCTAAAACGGGTAGGTAGGTAGTGGCTGCCTTTGCAGCAGCTCCTAGCTTTGCTGCTGTAATTGGAGAATTTCTCCATTGCGAGACGAATAAAGGTTTTCGTATTCTTATTCTTACATGGCCCTCAGGGAACTGGAGTTCCGAACCCCTGCAATTGTGGCTTATGATCATTTAGACAAAGGTTCTGAAAGAAAAGTTCAAATACACTGCTCTGTGAAACGAAATGCGCTGTAACAAATCGCTTAATTTTAACGCAAGTCACAGGGACGAATTGTGACAAATTCACTGCTATGAGAGAGTTTTCTCCTAAAACAGGACAAATATTCTCTAAAAGGAGAAACCTCCTCAAGCCCGAAAATGTAAGAACACTTGACTTTCTCAATGCTAATTTGCCTGATTGGAAGCCAGAGTGTTAGAAGAAAATTGAAATTTCATAATTGCTTCGTTCAGTAGTGGTTCGTTGTTTTAATATACGTATTATTATGTTTTCAGCAACCATTAAGTTGTTTTACTCCTTTTATTTAGTTTGAATCAGTGGTGATTGCTCTCGGACTGCAAGGGAAGCTCGGCTTCCCCTAAAATGTCAAAGAATAAGTGATCAAATATATCAATGTAAATTTCATTGTGTATACATCAGTGGCGATTGCTCTCGGACTGCAAGGGAAGCTCAGCTTCCCCTAAAACAGTGGTGTCAAACTCAGGTCCTGGAGGGCCGCTGTCCTGCATGTTTTTCCAAGTCTCGACAGGCGGATCTGTGATGCGGACGTTGTATCGGTCTGTCGTGGTGAAGAAGGAGCTGAGCCAAAGTCAAGTCAAGTCAAGTCAAGTCAAGTTAACAGTATTTATAGAGCACTTTCAAACAGCCATCGCTGCATACAAAGTGCTGTACATGGAGCCATTTAACATGCACAGTAAACAGTAAGACAAATCGGTAATAAAGGCGGTAGAAAGCACCAAACATTAAAATCAAGAACAAATCTAAGTCATGCTGAGTCGAATGCCATAGAATACAAGTGAGTTTTGAGGAGGGAATCCAGAGAGAGGGACCAGCAACAAAGGGCGAAGTTCTCAATTTACCAGTCTACCGATCTACGTGCCAACCCTCATCTATGGTCATGAGCTACTGGTCGTGACCGAAAGAACGAGATTCCGGATACAAGCGGCCGAAATGAGTTTTCTCCGCAGGGTGTCCAGGCTCTCCCTTAGAGATAAGGTGAGAAGCTCGGTCATCCGGGAGTGGCTCAGAGTCGAGCCGCTTCTCCTCCATATTGAGAGGAGCCAGATGAGGTGGCTTGGGCATCTGATTCGGATGCCTCCTGAACGGCTCCCTGGTGAGGTGTTCCGGGCATGTCCCACCGGGAGGAGACCCCGAGGAAGATCCAAGACACGCTGGAGAGACAATTTCACCCAGCTGGCCTGGGAACTCCTCGGGATCCCCCGAGGAGAGCTGGAAGAAGTAGCTCGGGAGAGGGAAGTCTGGGTTTCCCTGCTAAAGCTGTTGCCCCTGCTACCCGGCCTCGGATAAGCGGTAGAAGATGGATGGATGGATGGATGGATGGAGACGAGTCATTTTATACGAGCTGGTTTTTGTCTCGCCCACGGACGCCCGGCGTCTCTGGGACTGGATGGCAGTGGGAGGGTACCGGACGCCAGGCTTTTCTGCATCAGATTGGATGATCTGAGCCTGTGTGCCAGTTTGATTGCCATCAAAATGAGCCAATCACCAACCTTTCAGTGTATGCATTCGTGTGAGCAATTTTTCAATTTGCATTCTGTTCTGAGTTGAGCTGGAGCTCCTAATCATCTTAGCGACACTCTTTGTTGTAAACAACTAGCGACAAATTAATCTTTTATTTCTGGTGGGTTTTATTGTAGTTCCTGTAGTTGTAGGACACTAATTAAGTCCCTGGAAAAGCTTTGTTGGTATGTCAGGGTCACGGATCATTATCTTGAAAAGGAACGAGAATTCAAGTATAAATAAACGGACACATTTTATGTTGTTGGCCAAAATTGAGCTTCCCCTCTTTGACAGACCAGCATTCGCCACTGGTTTGAATGCTTTTGTCAAAACATGTGCGGTGCAGTGTATGCACATGGAGCTGATCAATGTGTGTAAATTGTTCTGTTTTTTTATGTAATTTTTAATGTTCTGAGAATAAAAAGTTATTGCATAATAATATATTTCCACATGTCAAAATGAAGCAATGTTCCCCACAATTCCCAACATACCGAATGTACCACATATAAAATGAAATCAACCTTTGGAGATTCAAACTTACAATATTTTAAAGACAATATTTACCATCACATAAACGCATCAAGTATGACACGAACTGTAATGTATGACTAATTCCAGAGATTATTTCATGAGTGCAAGAATGAATTTTAAAATAAGGTTTATATAGATAATACGGCTTTATCTTCTGAATTGCTGATTGTGGTGGACAGCTCATGAATGATCGGCTCCCGACAAAGATTTATTACTCCCATCACTTTTGGTGAAGGAATTAAGCTAGATGTGATTATTTTATACACAACCTAAAGTCACGGTTTGTCTCAAGGAAAATAAACAAAGCACAAAAAACAAACAGGGCAACATAAATGTTAGCAGTTTAATGTAACACATGCAACAACCGGTGACACAAACACACAGATGAAAAGGATTAACGTCTTTATAACTTCATTTCTGAAATGCATTCTGGCAACCATAGACATGCAAAATAGGTTGATATGACATCCGTGAGGAGACCCAAAAGCTCATACCTCTGAGTCTTGCTGTGCTTCCCATGTTTATGGATGACACAATAACAAAAACAAAAATATAGAACGCTTGTTCTCTATGGATCGAACATTTTTTGGTGTTTACAACAATGAAAGTGACGTGAAACTCAGTTGTTCACCATTCACCAGGTTATCGTCTATCAAACTGAATAACTTCTAATCTGTCCTAAAACAAACAGCTGCTCAAGTGGAATTTTCTTGAATTCTGTAATGTAGTCTTTAGGTGTTGATATGGTATCTCTGTTTTTTTTTTAGACCTTTATTTTGTAAGGTGTCTTTTAGTGACGGGCCGTGGTTTGTTAGCATACGTCATCATTGTTCAGGACGGTTTCATAATTTGCTGGGAAGTTTTATTGTGCAATGAACTACACTTGTAAGAAAGTTCACAAAAGTGCACCTGCCTTCCCCAAATTTATTTCATTAGCCTACTGCCCTTTCATCAAAGATTGAGTTGCTCTTTGTTTGTTTGTTTGTTTCTTTCTGTTTTTCTTACCTTGATAAAATTGCTTATATTGTTAATAAAGTCTTTACATTTTATGGCAAACCGCTTGATTTAAAAGCCAAGAAGAAAACAACCAATTTTGACACGCCTGCCCCAGCCCGAAATTAAAAAAATTATAAATTATTCATGTATTTATTTATCACCTTGAAAGGGACCCAAAGATGCCTCTCAGCATCCAAAATATTCAAACTATTCAAAATATATGTGTGTAATAAACACTTTTTCTTGTGGATATGATTTTTTTTACCCAATGAAGCTGACTTAAATAATTTTCACGATAAAATGAGGACACATTCACGTGTTTGAATTCATTTTGAGGTGAGTATGGGTTTTGTTCTCTTTTTTAGAACTTGAAAATATAACTGCAGTGCAAGGATATCATATTGAGGCAGTGAGTCAAAGATACAGACTTTAAAAAAACATGTGAGACATTCCTCATTCCAACTTGGAAGGACATTGACCTTGACAGGAAAATACCTCCAAGCAGCCACAGGTTGTTGAATTGACATATGCCTATGAAGACAGATAACCTGACAATAATTGCTTCATTACCAGAAGTATCTGCATTCTGCTCATGGCAATATTTGCCAATTAGATGTGCAAAAAGTAAGCTTCGTCCGTGAGTTGCTGGAAATGTTGATGCACCAAGCGGGGGGGGGGGGGGGGGGGGGGGGGGGGGGGGGAATCCCGGAGATGTGAAATGTGCCTTCAAAGAGCTCTGTCAATCACCGCAACATGGAATCTCGGCAAGGTAAGCAGATGAAGATCACCCAGACAGACACAAACCATACTTTGATAGGGGTGTGAGTGACACTGAAAATAAATCTTTGATGAGACTGCAGCCATCAAGACCCAACCCGCTCAGCAGCGAAACTGCTTGCAGCTTGGTCTAATGCCCTCTTTTCCAATCCTTTTGTGTACCCATTTCTTCCCCTTTACTTTCCACACCGCTGGCATGGCAAAAGCATCAGTTCACTCAACAGTCTCAGCGGGGGCGGGGGGTATTTATCGATCGCGGCGTAAGACACATCAGATGCCAGGAATGCAGCATGTAACAAAGAGCGGGCTGTTGCCACAGCAACCACAAGCCATTACTCTCGTCTGCCCCGTGTTGTCTGCCAATCAAATTAATGAAACCCAGGACAAATGGAGTCAGAGGAGTGTTGTTTTATTCATATTTCTTTCACCCCGGAATTGACAGAACATACAAATTGAACCAAATCTCATTCATTCATTTTCCCTGGTTTTAGCCGAAACTAGTTGAAGGGCTTTCCAAGCTGTCATTGTGACTGCCTTGCTATTTGTCCACCTGTCATTTTGCCCATTCATTTTGTGCTCCGGTAACTATCTCTGTCAGTCTACCTTATTATCCGTCCACAAGTCTGCTCCTGTCTCTGTGTATTTATCAGTCTGCCTTTTGGCGTCAGCCAGTGTTCCTCCCTGGCTTTCTGTTTAATAATTAGAGGCCAGTTGTCTGGCGCTGCAGTGAGCAACTCGTCAGGCAATTTGTCTGCGATCTGGACATCAGCAACAGCTCTGCAAGGTGAAATGGTGTGAGACCAAAAAAAATAAAATAAGATGAAAGAAAAAAACTGACGATAGCGGTAGATGATGGATGGATGGATGGATGGAAAAAAACTGACAAAACAAATGCCACAAGTGTGTGAAAGATGATGAAAACACTCCAGTTTCGACCTTGATAAAAGGGTCCAATGAAAATGTTTTTTCATGTTCTGTGACAGCCAGATCTATGAAATGATGAGTCCCCAAATAAAATGCAATGCTGTGGATAAGTAGAAATTTGCCCACTTACTGATTTGTGATTTTATTTTGGTGTATATTTCTCACAATTAAATGTTTCAGTCCTGGGGGAAGGGAGGGGGGGGGTGCTGGAGCCTATCCAAGCTATCTTTGGGCAGTAGGCGGGGGACACCCTGAACCGATTGCCAGCCAATCGCAGGGCACACATAGACGAACAACCATCCGCGCTCACACTCACACCGAGGGACAATTTAAAATGTCCCATTAACCAGCCATGCAGTTTTGTTTGGGGGGGTGGGGGGAATGTAGGAGGAAGCCAGAGTACCCAGAGAAAGCTCATGCAGTCTCAGGGAGAACATGCAAACTCCACACAGGAAGGCCAGAGCCGGAATTGAAACCTGCACCGCCACACTGTGAGGCGGATGTGTGCTAACCGGTTAACACTGCTGAGATCTAGAATTAAATTTTTTTGCCATTTCAGTTTTTCCTGATGTTTTGGGTGGGCCTACAACAGCACTACATGATGCCATTTGGAATCTGCCATCTCCCTCACAATATATGAACGCAGTGTTTATCTGGTGCAATTGTGAGTAAGTTGTAATTACTTGGCTCATTACTACCACTGCAGCATCCAAAATGCCAGCTTTCCCATCACCCCCAAAAACACATTTTCCCTGAATGCCATGGTTTACTGAACAGTTCGGTATCGTTATTTAAATTGTCACGTGCTGTGTGTTTTATGTTTTGTCAGGTTACTGTAATATCTTGGAATGCAAAGCATTGTATTATTCAAATGTTTGTCACGTAGGCATGTAGGGAAAAATGTCTAAAGTTTAGTTGATACACAAGAAACCTGAATTATCATTTTGAATGTTTTAAGACAATTCCAGTGATGTGAGTATCTCTTCCTGTGACCATGACTAAAAATGTTACTGTGTGTCTTTTTACCAGTATTGAAATTGATTGTTAACATTTTAATATAAAGTCAATGGGAGTCAAGATATTGCATGCTTTTTTGTTGACTCAGAATTTCAAACTTTCATAATTTTGATGGTTGTCCTATTTTTCCAACGGCTGGTATCATATGAAAGTTTGCAAAATGTATAATGAGTCAGCATGGCTCAATGGTATGACTTGACTTGATTGAAGAATCGAGTCAAATTGACTTATATCACCGTTAATAACAAAATACAGTGCACTCCGCTTAATAGAACACCATTGGGCCGAAGCGCTTCTGTTCTACTAAGCGGGGTTTCTATTAACCGGAGACACTTCATTAGGTACACCTTCAGACACGTCGACGACCAAGTTATGCACGCAGAAAAACACCTGCTGACGAGTTAGAAGAGATATTTCGACTGTGGACGTCCATATCTTTAATCAAACAACAAAACAACAACTTTAATCAACTTCAGTCAAACATCTCAAATCACGAGAAAAATTTCGTTACTTTTGTCTGGAAACAGGAGTCCGTAATTTTGCGGTTGACTTCCCTCTCAATGCGCTGGATAAGAGGGAAGTCCTGGAAACCGCGGGCGTACCTTCTGAGAATCCGGCAATGCATTGTATCGTCTGAGTATGTCCTTCTTATCCGCAGGTGATAGCCCTCTTCTCTTGAATGAAGTTGAAGCCATTGTGACGTGCGTGTGTCTATGTGTGGAGTGACGCGTGCTACCTGTAACTGTATACGGCTAGAACTACCGCGTTTTCTCGCGATAGTGGTACAGTATCGTGATAGCTACACTTCGAAAACCACTAGTTTACAATGTTCATTGCTTACGGCCTGTTCTATTAAGCGGAGATCTGTTCTACTAAGCGGAGTATCTTTATAGGAAATTGCATTAGGCAAATCCGTTCCACAGCCTTTTGCTCTATTAAGCGGATTACTCTATTAACCGGTGTTCCATTAAGCGGAGTGCACTGTACTGTCATCTCAAAGGGCTGTTTGAGATCACATTTAAAAACAACCCCTGAGCTTTGCCACACAGGAGGGTAAGGAGAAAAAAAAACATCTGCTGTGTAAGATTTGTTTTGTTCTTATGAGCCCAGAACAGCCTTAGCATCTCAGATGGTGAAAATGACAGGATGGAAATGAGAAGAAATGCAAGCTCTTCATTGTAATCATCAGCACCATGCAACAGATAGACAAAGATTAGCCCCCACATGCCACCCAGACCCTCATTTGGGCCACCAGACAATGGTGGCCCAAATCACTGACATGAATCGAAGGGTGACAGTTAACCCACAAAAACAGTCTCAATCATATTTAAAGTCTTAGAAACATATGTACACACTTGTTTTAGCGGTATCACGACACTACTCATTTTTGAGAATCGTGTACTTTGAAGTAACACATTTAATGATTTTAATTGAAGATTACAACGGCGTCTCGCCTGATAAACCTCCCCTCACAAGTGTCCAGTTAGGGTGATCATGTGCACCAGGACTGCACTCACAAGACAGCAACTCCATGTCAGTGCTCCACCAATCACCTCAGAGCAATGAGAAGCTCGTGAGAAACAAAATCAACTTTGATATGAAAACAAAGGATCTAGTCTTTAGCAGCTAACACAAAGACTAATTGGAAAGTAAATCTAATGTATAAATTAAAGTGGTGATTTCAATAGAAACCAGGCAGAAACATTATGTACCGTATTTCCCAGACCATAAATTGTAGCTTTTTTTTTTTTCATAATTTGGCCGGGGGTGCGATTTATATTATGGAGCGGTTTAGGTGTGAAATTATTAACACATTATATCAGGGGTGCCCAAACTTTTTTGACCGAAGATCTACTTTTCGATCAACCAACTTCCCACGATCGACCCGTTACCGCGCTCACACACGCATATACACACGCACGCCACGATGAGCGTGGAGGCATGCGATGCCTTTTTTAAGACTGTTATCTATCGTAGCTCACACGTACTGTTTTAAAATGCTTCTCTCGGCCCTCCAGATTCCTATTCTTTGCCGATGCCATCGGTTAATTGAGCATGAAACAAATTCTGAATGCGAATAATGATATCGATAAAAGATAAAGCGCAACAGCTTCGATCACAAGCTGTAATTGCAGACTGCTGAGCGCTAACAACTTCCAGTGAAGCAGGTTATGCGCCACTGTAGGTTAAAGATTTACCTGCTCTCTGTTATTTTATTTTATTAATACTTTTTGTGACAGATCGGATGATTAGGGTGCAGCGTACATGAACACAAAAATGTATATTCTTAACAAGCACAAAGACACACAAATGGTTGTTTGTTTGTTTTCTCCTCGACACCCCTTGCGATCGACTTGGGACCAGTCAGTGAGATACTGGTCGATCGCGATCGACGTAATGAGCACCCCTGCGGATTATATAATTTCACATGTTATTTTCACATTAAACCACAAGAGGGTACTCTATGCCTATGTTGATACTTTCAACATTGGCGGTTACTGATAAAAACAACTGACGATAACTCTGATTTAAGCGATGTAGAACAGGAAGCGCCGCATCTACCGCTGGAGTTCGCGGACTTCTTTAAAAATGACACAGAGGATGAAGATTTCATTGGATTTTGTGATTTGGAGTAACACTGATGGGTTTGGTAAACCTGTGAGCATGTTCTTTATGCTGTAGTTATCTGAATAACTCT
The DNA here is from genome assembly GCF_025434085.1 of Hippocampus zosterae. NCBI lineage: Eukaryota > Metazoa > Chordata > Actinopteri > Syngnathiformes > Syngnathidae > Hippocampus > Hippocampus zosterae. Next base: position 20,448,738 of record NC_067464.1, on the reverse strand, counting down.
TAATATGTTTCGTGAACATACGAGGCACATTCTCATTTCTTTGTTTATGCGTCATGTAAATTAGTGTCGTAAAATACACTTATTCAGGCTGTTCTATATTCTTATTTTTATCTGCCTTTCAAGATGGCATGTCTGTTCTTTGTGTTGGATTTTATCAAATACATTTCCCCACCCAAATGCGATTTATACTCCGGTTCGACTTAAATGTGGGGTTTTTTTCTTCTTTATTATGCATTTTATGGCTGGTGCGAATTATACTCAGGAGCGATTTATAGTCCGGAAGTTATGGCACATAAATATACAAAGTAAGGGGTGAGTAAATAAGATTTAACACCTGATCAGTAAGGGAAGGTGGACAGGTCCCTCTGATGCAGTTGGGAAAATCCCCCTTCCAGGATGACCAGACTGCAATGGTCAACCTTTAACACAGTATGGTGCCGTATAATGTTAGAATGGTGTAAGAGTCCATTCAATAAGATAAAGCCCTGCAGGAAGATGCTCCCATAGCAGCACCTCAGAGGAATTGGTCCACCTCAGAACTTGTCCAGATCAGTCGCTGCAGAATTCTTACAGCGACATCCAATTGGGTCATCGTCATCTTGCAAGAAGAAGTGGCAGCTAAATAGACCAACATGTAGGTCAACTAAATGCAAGCGTATAAAAATAAGTCTAATGTTGTGTTTTAAACATTTCTTTTGAAGTAGCAGATCTAATTTTTGTTATTGTAAAGTGTCCTTGGGTGTCTTGAAAGGCACTTATAAATAAAATGTATTATTATTATAATTTGCATGAGTAGGGCACTGTTATGTGTCTGAAGAGGGGGAACGTGATTATCGGGCTGCTTTGGCTCACGCTAACCGAGCTTGTAGGTCTGCTACGATTCATGCTTGGGATTGTGTCCACCACATCAACGGTTACCAAATTATTCTGCTCTAGGAGACTGACGCGCCCATCTCACGGGGAAAGCCTCTCAAGGAGAAGGGTGCAAGTGATGCACAAAGCCCTACTTACGTTTAATTGGCCAGAAATGTCAGTTCAAAAAACAAGGCAGCCGTGGGCCCGCGCCGGTGTCTGTGTAGTGATATGGCCTAAGCCGGTAACATCAACGATTCAATGTTTCCAAATATTATAAATCAGGGGTGCCCAAACTTTTTGGATCGAAGATTTACTTTTCGATCAACTAACCTCCCGGGATCTACCCTTACCGGCGCGCGCATGTGCACGTGCACACACACACACACTCACTCACACCATGATGAGAAACAGCCTGAAACGGAGGCATGCAATGCCCTTTTGCAGCCTGTTAACTATCATAGCTCACACGTACCGTTTTAAAGTGCTTCCCTGGGCCCTCCTAGATTCCTATTCTTTGCTCGTGCCCTCGGTGAATTGTACACGAAGCAAACTGAATGAGAATCATGACGATAAAATATAGAGCGCAACAGCTCTGATCACAAGCTGCAATTGCAAACTGCTGAGCGCTAACAACTTCCGGTGACGTATTTAAACGCCACCGTAAATGTAAGAACTACCTGCTTTATTTTATTTAAAAAAAATAAAATAAAATTAGTGAAAATGAGACTGATAATATACACTGCACCCTAATCATCTTAACACAAAAAATATATTACTAACATGTACAAAGACACACAAATGGTTGTTTTTTTTCTTCTCGACACTCCTCGGATCTACTTGGGACCTGTCTTAGATCTACCGGTAGATCAGGATCTACCTAATGGGCACCCTTGTTATAAATAGTCTTTATTTATTTCTATATTTTGATCAGGAAAATTATATTAGCTTGAATTTTCAGTTATATCGATTTTTTTGGGAGGAAAAAATATAATGCCTCGAATAATGCCCTTTGGAAATGAGGAACATGACCACGCCTCCCTTCATATTTTGGCTGGAGTTACAACAGGGACCAGAAATCATTTGTCCATTCAAAATTATTGTAAATCCTTTGCGAATATTGTCAAAATAATGGGGATCGGATCCATCGTGCCCCAAAATATATGTATCTTTGGTCCATTTCAACAGCTGGACATATTACAAAACAATTAGCCTTTTCATTGGATAATTTAAAAGGGCAAGAAATGAGCAGCCTATGCGCAATTTCTGTTCCATCTGTCTCTTTTCTTTCATAAATCATCAAGATACTCAAACACAATGCGTTCCGTGAAGGTTTTCAAAAACCAAATGGTTCATAGGTCGTCGTATATGAAATTTAAATCTGTAAGGGTTAGCTTGACTTACTTTTGCCCTGAGGTCCACCTATGGCAGTGGTTGGCAGCCCAAAATGTTGAAAGAGAAATATAGGACAAAACCCCCCCCCAAAAACAAATATGTCTGGAGCCGCAAAAAAAATAAAAGCCTTCTATAAAACTTACAATGAAGGAAACAACTACTATCAAAATTACTAAGTTTGCTTCAATTACACAATGAGCAGGTAGCCCGGTAGTCCAGTGGTTAGCATGTCAACTTCACAGTGCACAGGTACCGGGTTCGATTCCAGCACCCTGTGTGGAGTTTGCATGTCCTCCGGGCCTGTGTGGGTTTTCTCCGGGTGCTCCGGTTTCCTCCCACATTCCAAAAACATGCATGGCAGGCTGATTGAACACTCTAAATTGTCCCTAGGTGTGAATGTGAGCGTGGATGGTTGTTTGTCTCTGTGTGCCCTGCGATTGGTTGGCAGCCAATTCGGGGTGTCCCCTTCCTACTGCCCAAAGACAGCTGGGATAGGCTCGGGCACCCCCCGCGACCCTAATGAGTATGAAGCGGTTCTGAAGATGAATGAATGAATGAATACACAATGAGCTTTCATGGTCAAATGTTTTTTTTCCATGCAGTGCATTCTGTAGAGCAGGGGTGCCCAACCTTTTTTGGCATACACAATACACTTACAGACGCATGCTCTTACTTCGTCGAGATCTGACACAGAGGCGTGAGACGCACTTTTGCAGCATTTTTTACTATTGTAGCTCACGTGTACCGTTTTAAAAATGCTTTGCACGTCCCTCCAGATTATCTTTGCCTACTGGCCCGTTTTAAAAAATTGTATTTTTATTTATATTTTTTGCAACATCCACCTGCCTTGCTTCCCGTCCTGCTAATAGAAACGTGTGTTGCAGGCAATGACGCAAATCTTCGTTGACAGAACCATTGAAATGTTCTACACATTTTTCAGCATTGGGAAACATTAAGAATATTTGTGTCATGTTTTTTATTCCTACAGAATCCATATTTAAAACAAAAAAATACATTTCCTTCCCACATCTTTTTCCATTTTCAAATATTTTTTATAAAGCTCCAGGGAGCTAGATGGCGCCTAAGAGCCGCATGCAGCTCAGGAGCCGTGTGTTGCCGACCACCGACCTATGGGCTACTCCCTTCACCGCTTCTCTAAAAATGAGGTGCTTTAAGGACCGTGCATGACATTGGTAAATAAACTGCATATAGTCAGCCGTGCATGTGACATGGGCAATTGCACCTTGCACCCACGACCGAAAATGAATCAAAGGGCCACTCAAAGTGTGGCTGTAAGTTTCCCATCCGCTGCAATCAAGTCATTAGTTACCGGTAAGTGAAAATAAAACTTAATACAAAATGTATGGTTTTATTTCAGAACACTAAGAGACCATTCATTGTCCCAGAAATGTTATTTTATCTGAAGATTTACAGCAAGTATTTCAAAGTCTGTTTTTGTTTGAGAACATGAACCAAATAGTTGATTAAAAAAAAAGAAAAGATAAATCAGTCAGTTATTTGTGTCAGAGCAAATAAGATTAAGTCATTGGGTGTTTTTACTGCCTCAGACACAAATTAGACCGCGAGCTGAGTAAATATCGTAACTATAGCTTTCCTTTATAAGGTCCATGACCGCCATCACGGACGGGTGGCGGTGAACAATTAAAAAATGTAGCTCAAGAACCTTCTCAAGAAGGTTCACACGCGTAAATGTTGCACATTAGTGAGTTCCATTCCGCTGAAGTTTCAGTTGCAGGGCCCAAGACTGCCCATCAGATGGCATTTTGTCCTTGCGCATTGGTGACCATTTGCTGATTTATATTTTTTCTTGAGTAATTTTTGTTCATAATAAACTACCTCCTGCCCCACTCTTTTTGCCCTGGTATCTGTAATTAAGTGGAAATCAGAGTTTTTACTGTGAAAGCCAATATGAATTCATGTGCGGCCCTAAAATTTTAAATCTGATTTTTTGGAATCATGGAAGCATACAGTTTTCTCAAAACAAAGGTTTGCGAATTTTTCATAAAACAAAAACTGTGCAGTAGATAGCCATATGTCTCTAACAGGGTGAAACTCTCTCACGGTCCATGACTGAATAATCCACCATGATTAAAATTATTTGAAAGCGTCATCGCAAATAAAACACACACACACACACACACACAAAAGCTGCAGAATCGTTTGTCTTTGCACTTTTGGATGTCTGCAACTGTCCTTGCACAAACCGATTTCGGCAAGAGTCCGGTCTAATTGTTGCCACAGTGCTTCCTAGTGGTCATGACAGATATCACCATCTTAACCACATCTCTGATTGGCTAGGCCAGGTCCTTAATTAAAGCATAAAACAAAATATGATATTGTAAATTACAGTGTCATTTCCAGCGTGTGAACAGCCATGGTAGTAAAGTTATATATTTTCCAATATTTTAATAAAGGTTTGACTCCCAACCCTTTCCTGGGTACATGCTGTATGTGAATTGTGCCAAAATTGTGTCACTTGAACCATGCAGTGTAAATTCAGCCTCAGGCAATTGAGTTTAGTTGTTGACTGACAGAGCTTCTTCAACTGAAAGAATTTCTTTCTCTTCCACTCTTTGAGAGCTTTGGACAGAATCAAATATTGTAGCTTGTAATGTTTGCTTGCATTAATTTTGACGATACTATTAAATGTATTCAATGTAAATCGCTGATGGTGTAGTGGTACATTCGCCATACTTGGATGCGGGCTGCGTGGGATCTGTTCCCACTCAGTGACGGTGTGCGTGTAGGTGTGAACGGTCGCTTGTCGCTATATGTACCCTGCGACTGACTGGCGACCAGTTCAGGATGTAATCCGCCTTCCACCCAAAGTCAGCTGGGATAGGCTCCAAAAACTCCCACCACCCTGTTCAGGATAAGCGCGGTTGAAAATGGATGGATGGATGTGCCCAATGTGAATTGGCCATAGGTCTGTTAATTCATCTCCTGAGTATCTTTCATTTTTAAGTGCCCAGGCTGACCCAAACTGGACCATTTCTTAACTCCATCCAGGCTCAAAACATATTTTTAGAAACACTCTTAGGCAAGCGTGTCATTGGCGAAATGGAATGCAAACACGATACCTTAGATTTCTGGGTAAATGGTAATGGGGAGGAACTTGCGGGTGCATTGAGAAGGCCAGCCGTAAGGCTTGAGTATTTTTTTTTTGGGGGGGGGGGGTCTGAATTGGATTAGAGTCACAGTGAAACTGCTTACAATGTGACAGTCGAAAAGTCCCTGTAGGGAGATGCATGAGTCACTGTGAGCGGAAGAACGAGGTGAGGGGGGAAAATAAGAGACAAGCGCAGACTAAAGCAGAAATACATGAAGAGATGAGGAGAGTCCGGATTACAAGATTATTATTTTTATTTCAATATGACATTAAAGGGTGGCGTGGTGGTCGGTGAGGTGAGGCTGTGAGACTCTGTGAGAACATTCAAACTCCTTTCTGGAGTTTGAATGTTCTCTCCCGTGCCTGCATGGGTTTTCTCCGGGTACTCCAGTTTCCTCCCACATTCCAAAAATATGTATGACAGGTTGATGGAAAATCCCAAATTTTCCCTAGGTGTGAGTGTAAATGGTTGTATGTCTGTGTGTGTGTTGTGCGATTGACTGGCAACCGGTTCAGGGTGTCCCCCACCTACTGCCTGAAGACAACTGGGATAGACTCCAACACGCCCCGCGACACTTTTGAGGATCAAGCAGATCGGAAAATGGATGGATGGATATTATATTTCAGATATGTATACAAATTTAATAGCCGGTTCCCATTCACAGAAAGGTATAGTGGCTACCTTATGAAAAAAAATAAAAGTTGAAAACAACAGCAAAAAAGTACCGGTAGTACTTGAAGAATGGAGCCATAAATATGGCTAATGATGTACCCGCTTTCACAAACCTCAACATTTGCATGGGTGAAAAAGAACAGGAAGAAGGCTATACATATTTGGATCAGATTACGATCCCAAGATATCAACAGGTTGATTAGCCCTTCGATTGATTGCTTGACTCAATGTGATTTGTAAATGTGCATGCCACCGAGGAAAGGTGGAAAACGGATTAAATCCCTCAGGAACTGTAGAAAAAGCTCCTTGAGGGTGTCGATGTTCAATCTCTGGGCCAATGTGTCTTGATGAGTAGCGTAAACCCCCTGTTCATTGTCAGCACTTCAAAATCTACCTTTTGACATTAGCAGCATGAATTTGTCTTGACTAAGCAGGACTTTACTGGACTAAGCCAATTAATATTTAATGACTACTCTCAGATACAATATTAATATCACAAGACACAAACGTCTCGATGAATTAATAATGATGATTTTACTGACTTTTAGCGTGTGATCTGCAAATGTTATTATCCACACAGGAGGCCCCCGGGCCAAGAATCAAGACCAGAACAATATCCGCAAAAAGCAGGCACATTAACCATGACCAGCAATGCTACAGGTTTCTTTGAAAAGGATGGTTTGATTTGGTATGGAATGAGCACCGTTCCCAATGCAAAAAAATTAAGTAAAAAAAAGAGTAAGTTCAGTGATTTTTGTATTTAAAGTGTTGTATTTTTTTTCTCCTGAATTTCAATTCCACTCACAAGTCTCAGGAGAATCGCGACGTGCCATGATTTTCAGCAACCTCATAATTCAATAAATCATGTCTCTTATGCATTTGCACACCCCTTCCCAGTTTACATGAGACGGGTGTGTCAGAGGTCAGGACAGGAGAATACAAACAGATGAAAAATGCAAAAGCCCATGCGTGTGACACGCTGGGCTCTATTTTCCTGATCCATGTGAATCAAGAGTGATTCTTTTTACACAAAGTGCGTGGTATGCCTCTGCTCGGAAGCGGGTTAGATCAGACTAGACGAGCGCAGGCCGGGAGATCTGCAGGTAGGAGGAATCCGCCGCCGTGGGAGTGGTCACAGCCAACTTCAATCTTGACCAATCAAACCTTTCATACCTTTGAAATGTGGTGCACTAGTTGTTCACTAGACTCTCAAGCACATAGACGGTGGACATTTGGAGACAGCCCCAAAGTGCATATCATTCGTGTAAACTCCCCCAAAACTGTGCCAGCCCAGGAGTCTACTGTGGTGGAATGAAATATAATGATTCAAATACTTTGTCAAGGTGGCTCGGTAGTCGAGTGATTAGCACTTTGACTTCACAGTGCAGAGGTACCGAGTTCAATTCCAGCTCCGGCTTTCCTGTGTGGCGTTTGCATGTTCTCCCCGTGCTTGCGTGGGTTTTCTCCGGGTCCTCCGGTTTTCTTCCACATTCCAAAAATATGCACAGCAGGCTGATTGTACACTCGAAATTGTCCCTAGGTGTGAGTGTGGGCACGAATGGTTGTTCGTTTCTGTGTGCCCTGCGATTGGCCTGCAACCGATTCAGGGTGTCCCCCACCTACTGCCCGAAGACAGCTGGAATAGGCAGCACCACCTCCCACGACCCTAGTGAGCGGTTCAGAAAAATAATGAATGAGTGAATGAATACTTTGTCACCCAGTGTCCACATATTTAGAGATGTAATACATCAAGTTGGACCACCTGTCTATCCTGCACAAGTGTCAGGTATTGATCAACTTTCTGTCACCAATTTGTCACTCCACCAGGCGGATCTCCAAGACACTCCATTTGCTACATTGGTCCGCTAAGCTTGGTCGACAAAAGACTCACATAGTGAACCTTGAGCTGATATGAGAATCAGTTTCCACAGATATTTGCGCCACGGTGTCGATGCAGTCTTTGAAAACATAGCTCTCGATCTCAAATCCTCTTTCCCCCAGTGAAATAAATAGAAGAGCCATTAATCCGTTCCATCCCCCGCCCCCCAAGCCCTCCAACCCCCCAAAAAACAACAACCAAAAATGCTCTCATGGATTTCTTAGAAGAGAAACAGCATTGTCACTAAAATATAGACATTGTGCTGCTCCTTCTGTTGCGTGTGCCTTACTACCACAAAAAGAAGGCTGCATGCCTGTGAATATTGTTGTACTGTTTGTCTACAAGGAATGTGATGGTATCACTATAAGACTGAACCATGGCCTTAATAGCATGAAAATATCGGTGAGATTTTGACATTGTTGCATGCCAACTGTCTACATGTGTTGCTGTTAACACACACACAAAAAAACATTGCTTCAAGTTTTACAATATCGCCACATAGATTCTATTTGTTTGCCAAGCATTTCCCACAGTCAGGGGTAGAAGTCGATCTCCAAGTGCCTGCTGCACATGTTCTCTTCCACAATGGTGCAAATGCCCCCTGAAAAATAAATGACATAAACTCAATTACTAATAATGCATTCAAACTAATCACTAACATTATCTCAGGAACACAATATTTAAAAAAAATTAACCAGCAAAACAAAAATATATAAAATAATTTGTGCTTTTTTTTTTTTTAAATCAAAGAGGATGTCTGGCTTAATGGCTACAATAAGCACATTTTGCAATGCACAGCTTTTTGAAGCGAGGTTTGAAGCAGGACACAGCAAATCTCGGCTCCTGCTCAATGTGTAGCCGGCCGGGACCTGTATTATTAGTTTACTGAAGTATCAGTCACAAAGCGGCATGAATGTTGGCAATATTCGGCACATTTTCGCTGAAAAAAACTCAAGCAGCTTATCAGCGTGATTGGGTGTAATGTCTCTAAGTGACGCCTTAATTTATTTGGCTTCATGCTGTCCACGACCAAAACTTTTAGACAAAGTAAGCACATCGATTTTCCCTCGTCTGCCACCGCAGGCACATTGAATACAAGGTCTACATACGCCTCGTCATATTTTCTCCGCGAGAATGCTCCCTGCGCAAACTCTGCCAATGAGAGCGCCACTGCCCCCTAACGTAGTGGAGGTGCTACTGCAAGTTATTTTAGGACAGTAAAAAATTAGATGTTCCTCGTGGTCAAACGTGCCCCCCCTGACGGGACCTCGCGCCCCCCCGGGGGGCGTGCCCCACTATTTGAGAAACACTGGACTAGACTGACAGATAACTTGACCAATGACCACACCCTTCAATTATTCACAGTAGAGGTGAGTCAAGAAGGTGTAAAACTGTAACACACAGTAACAGAATGTAAACGCTTACATCTCTGTTGCAAAATGTCTGGTACATGATGAACGCGTGACAATGCTAGTATTGCTAATTTTTGCAAGCTAATGCGCTAATCGTGTCGTAAATGCTAACCGTAAAAAATTGCAACGTCTTTCAAATGTAAATTCACAGTGAACGCAGCCCACTAATGAATAATATTGCATAAATTTACAAAATACAAATGTACACGTGTCATGGTTCTGTTTGTGACCAACAGGTGGCCCTGTAGGGCTCCACCTGCAGCTGCACACCTGTTGGTTATTGTGTCATTAGTGTCTGTTAAAAGGACTCCCGGCACGACCACTCGGTGTCGGGTTATTGTTTGTTTCTGTCATTGTCTCTGTTTCTGTTACTGTTAGTTTTTTTGCTTCAGTCATGGTTTTTGTTTGTTACTTTGGATTCTTTTTGTTTTCATGATAAGGTTTGCTTTGGATTTAGTTACCTCAGTATTTTGTTTATACAGTTTTCCAAGTTCACACTGCTCCTTCCTCCTGCCTGCTTTTTGGGGTCTTCCACCATCACGCAACGTGATAACATGCTTTGCTTGGTTTAGTACACAAAGCTTTCGGAGCTTCTTTATGCAATGTAAATTAGGAAGTGTATCACGCCACAGCATCCAGTGTGCCTTTCACATTTACAAATTAATTTTACAAAATAAAGCAGCCTCTGTATCTATAGAAACAGAAAACAAATGATACACGGCTCTTCAAGAGCCAGAATTAATGTTTTTTTATTTAGAAATCACCTTTCGTAACACTTTTCAAAGCGACATCGTTATCTGTAACAAATGGAATCAAGTTTTTTGTGCAGCATGACTACAAATCTGTGAAAATATTCCAGCATCACATGACACTTGTAACCTCTGGTCCATAATCGAGCAATAAAATGTGTGGTTTCAAAAGATTTTTTTTCCGACAGTCAAGTGTTCCATTTTGCAATCTTAATTTACAAATATACCAATTGCAAGGCGTTCTATGTTTCCTTGTGAGTGCTGAGCACCCATAAAGTTTTCCATCTAAGACTCACCCGGATACAGTACACAGTGTGGTCCTTTATTGCGGTAACTGTGCATAATAATCTCAGCTAAAAATCCTCTCTCCTCTTCCCACAGCCCTGCTAACACGAGGCTTTGAATTCATTTGCATGCTTGCTATGGTTCACCTAAGCTCCTTGGAAAAGTGTTATTATTTGGCTTACTGTAGCATAGAGGGAAGTCGACTGACTCCGGCCATCACCTCAAAGATATTTAAATTATTTTTTCCAGGGGTTCCCTTGTGAAAAAAAAAAAACGTGTTTTTCTTTCCCTTTCATCACTCTGTACAGTTTTGCCGCGGTCATAAACATGACACACTCTGATTGTTTCCCCCGACTTTGGTGCTTTTCTCATTTCCATATGAAGTATAATGGCAGCATGAATAATATAATTATTGCACATGAGCGAGTTCACTGCAGTGTGAGCAATGCAAAAAAAAAGAAAAAAGAAAATGAGTGCTTATGATAATTGACCTGAGATGATATGTTATTAAAACATTTATCATTTATTTATTGCGATCTACTTCCCTGTATTGATGCACAAGTTGCAACGAGATGGCAATTCGAGTTTAATGTTGCGGTTTGTGGTGCAGAATTAACAAAACCGGATCTTATCGTTCATTAATTTTTCCGTCTATGACATTTAAAAGCATCTAATAATTTTGCACGTCGTCAACACCGGTCTCAGTTTGATGCTTAATTGACTGTGTATTAACCACAAGGGCAACCAAAATCCAAACTTAATTTGTGGACTTTGTGACTTTCCAAACGACCACCGCGCGGAGTGCAAAATGTCAGTGGAGTTTGGAGATTAATTAGGGGATGTGCATTGAAACTGCATCAATTAAACATCTCCTTTCTGCACCACTGGCCTTGCCTCCTCGGAAGGGTGCCTTGCTTGAGCCATCAACATCGGATTCTTCCGCTATGTGGCTTGTTGTATGCCTCATGTGCCTCAGGCTGGCACAGAATGGGGCGTTATCCCGCAGTCTCTGAATTTAGACCGATATGCTTAATCATTGCTGAAAAATGGTCCGCCAATACTTTTGCATTCACATGAATAAAATGAGCATTATGTGTCAATACCGGCAGGGTAATGCCAGCTGACAAAACGTGACATCATTCACAACTGTCATGTTCTGCTCTGCTTTGTTGTTTCGGTTTCAGCACCAGCTGGTGTGTTGTGCCTGACCCTTCGGCAGTGCACCTGTGTCTTGTCATGTAATCAAGCTGCTTTATATTCTGACGTCTGTTTTTCTTTGTCGGAATCTTGACCTTGATCGCTGGTCTTGCCCGAGTGCCATTTTTCCTAAACTTTCTCTCATAGTCGCTTTTGCCTTGGTCGATTTTGGTTTTATCAGTATTTTCTGAGTCAAGCAATTTTTGATTAGTTTGATGTTCATGTGTTTGGACTCGTGGCATTTTCTTTTCGTGGGATTTTGGTTTTCAATTTTTTGTTGCCGGTTGCAAGTGCTTTTTGTTCTCATTTAATTTTCCTGACTTTTTGTCACCCGAGATTTCTGTTCCTACTTTGTCGGTCTCTCGCTTACCCATTAATAAATACCTTTTTTTGTTCTCGTTATTTATCTGAATCTATGTTTTTGGGATCCACTTACCACCCAGTCTTTATTCAGACCCTGTCAACAACAAGTCCATTTTGATCTGACTTTACGTGTATGCAACAAATGGAATTATAAATATGCATTCGAGTTCATTAAAACAATTGTGAACAAATCCCAAGTGAACTAAAAACTACCCTTGGATTTGTTGTTTTATTAGGAGGAAAAAAATACTAGTGGGTTTAAAAAAAAAAAAAGAGCTTGTCAAAAGCCATTCACTTCTAGCCCTCCTGCACTCGCTGCTTAACGGCCATGTCATGTTCGATCAAGACACATTCCGCATCTGAGAAGTAATAAAATGAAGTCTGACGTGGGTTTCCCAGAAAATAAAAGGGCTGCTCATCTGTGTCGCCAAAGTGTTACGCAACACTCCATGTTCATTGTGTGTGAAAAAAAAGTGGCCTTCTTGTGGAACATGACAGCTATGCATTAAAGTTCATTTGGAAGTGATGTCAAACGAATTAGCGAAATATAATCATTTTGTCTTTTCAAACAGGCCAACTCGTTGGCTACATTTCAACCAAATATATCGGCAAATGTGTAGCTCATGGCAATCAGAACGCTCCACTATGATGTGCGTGATCCTTTGTGCCACTTCATCTCTCATCTCAGCAGGAGATTCGTCCAAGGGCATTGACAGTTCCTGCATATTGTGTGAAATGATTGCTTGAAAAGATGTCATACCTTCATTTCAGTGGCGCATTCCACTTCCTGAAAATGAAATGAAAAAATTAAAAAACGGTATTTTGTACAACATATCGAATCGCGTTGTCTTTCTCTGCCCAACTAGAGAAAAGGCTTGTGGAGACGCTTTTCTACTCTTTCCCTCACTGATATTTCTAAATCAGGGTGTTGAATCGAAGGACACTCACCATATCAAGTTTCTGTCTAGTTTTCCTCTCAGAAGCTACATCTCATCCATTTTTCATGCTGCATGTTCACCGCAAGCACCATTCACAGGCTTATTCCAGAAACAAAATTTGATGACGTTCGTTTTCCATGCACTCGAAGTGGGGTTCAAACGTGCATGTTTAGTTTAGTTTCGAGTCTCTAATGGTTTATTGGATGTGCCCTTGGTTGAGCGAGGGGATTAGCGTCTCAGTGTGTGGGAAATTCATAAATTCCAGCATATTAAAAGCCAGCATGCACCATTTTACATCACTTTTTTACTCTTAACGTCATTTATGTGATTAGACAAGGCCAAATGTAAAATCACATCTGTCAATTTATGATTAATAGACCAAACAAGAAGAGGTTTTTGGCACAAAACTCAAGGGAATCATTTGTACTGACCAAGTCGGGTCCGTGTTGTAATTACGTGGTGCCCGGATTGATCAAGAGTATTGAGTGAAGCCTGTCCTTGATTGTATTGTCCAACAGGCACTTCTGGAGCGGAAATGAGAGAACATGGAGAATTATTTGTGTTACTACTATACTGTTAAACTAAAAAGTACTGTTTTTACAACAGAGAGGGTTCGTTAAATGCACTGATTGGCCTTATTTTTTTAAAGTTACTTGCATTCTTCAACTATACACATACAAACACGCACGCACGTGCACACACACAAACATATCCATCCATTTTTTGATCTGCTTATCATCACAAGGGTCGCACGGCATCCTGGATTCTATCCGAGTCGTCTTCGGGCAGTAGGCGGGGGACACCCTGAACTGGTTGCCAGCCAATCGAAGGGCTCACATCAAAGGGACAAGCATCCACGCTCACACTCACACCTAGGGACGATTCAGAGTGTTCTGTTAACCTGCTCTGCATGTTTTTGGAATGTGGGAGGAAACCGGAGTACCCGGAGAAAACCCACGCAGGTACGGGGAGAACATGCAAACTCCACACAGGGAGGCCATAGCCAGAATTGAAGCCTGCACATCTGCACTGCGTGCGCTAACCACTTGACTGCCTCAAATCTCCGTTAAGAAAGGCGTTTTTAATCCACTCAGCAATTTCTTCATCTCAAATTAACGTTAAGATATATTTCAATCAGGTTTCTGACTTCATCACAGTACAGACTCAGCTCATTGGAATACAACATTTTATATGAGTCAGGAAAGGTGTCAGTACTTGTCAGCACACTGTTTGGTCCTGTAGATCATAATATATTGTTGGACAGGAAACTTGAGTAGGATTAAATTGTACCGTCCTAAAATGGTTCAGGTCCTACTTGGATGAAATTACTTGTTTTGTGACCAGTGGGAAGTTTGAATCTGGGTGAAAGGACATGTGGGGTCCTTTAGGGGTCAGTACTTGGACCCCTTTTGTTCAACCTGTATATGATACCCTTAGGTCAGATTTTTCAGGAAAAGGATATCGAAATGGTATACAGCTATATCAACAAGTGTCCTCAGATGATAGGAGCTCAATTAGCATAATATGTCACAGTCATGAGCAAATTAACAATGGGATGAACCAAAATGTCTTTCCACCAAAACAAACGGAGGTCATTGTCTGGTGTAAACAGTAATCAACTTGAATTCACAGTACGTGAGTAGGAACTGAACCCACACTGCCTGCATGGAAATCAGGTAAGTGAACCACTACACTACAGTGACTTTCTGTTTCAAATATAAAATACATTGCATGGAAATCAGGTAAGTGAACCACTACACTACAGTGACTTTCTGTTTCAAATATAAAATACATATTGAAAGCAATGAGTTTTGAGCCAATGTAAAAAAAAATGCTAATAAGCCTCCAGGTGCTGGACATCATTTTTCAAGACAGACTTTTATTTTGAGTTCTCTTTAAAAACAGACCCTCAGCAAGGGATTAGCACTTTTCATCCATCACCAAATCATTTTGACGGATTAGCAATCTCCAATGTCACTCGGGAGAATTTACTCCCGTTCCAAACAATTTCATGTCAGGGTGGGAGTCAAGGTGACAGTGGTGTGAAAGAGAGAAAACTATTTTCCTTGAACTCTGCAGTCAAACTCCAAGCTCAAGTGTACTTTGTATTGTCATGATGAAACTTATGTTGGGTGGCTCAAGGACAGTTGGACCTAACTATCATTTAAATTTTTTAAAAATAAGGTACACTGTGCGTGTGTGTGCGTGTGCATGTGCGTGGGTGTGCGAGTGCGTGTCCGTGTCCGTGTGTGTGTGTGTGTGTGTGTGTGCATGTGTGTGTGTGTGTGTGCGTGTGTGTGTTTGTGTGTGTGAGAGAGAGAGAGATGCCAGTGTTGCGGAGAATGTTCAACATGAGGGTGTGAGAGATGGTATTAAAAGCTGCAGTCAGATCAGTGCAGAGAAGTGTGTACAACAGTGAGAGGTGAGGGGGTAGAGAGAGCGCAAGCGAACTGGATACATTCAGAGAATATGAACTGCTTATTTCAGAACACTTCACGACCATTTGTTGCAACAGAAAATGTTGATAATTTAGTTGTGTGAGTATGAATTCAGTCTGAGACTCGTCTTAAAGTTCTATTTTCCCCTTAAAATCCCAAAGTTCTTCATTGGAAATACTTGGAGGTTTTGTTTACTTTTTTGTTTTTTCCAATTTTCAGTGGCACAGACCGCAAACAAGCTGACTGAGGAAAAGTTTCATGCCTGAAAGGCTCAGAATTTTCTCGCCATGAAACTTTTCCTCAGATCAGCTGATTTCCTTGTTTTTTTACCTCAGTCATGCTCCTATAAATTATTTACTTGTCATGCCGCAACACAACCATGATGAACTATATTGACATATTGATCAAACCTTTAATACGTATGGATTCAAACAGTGTTGTCTCTACAATTTATATGATATCAAGTTAAATTTGTTAGGAAATGGCTCTGGCACTAAATGCAGCAGAGATGCAGCGTGGAACATAGAGATGTGAGCCGCTAGTCCAAAAAGAGGAGCATCTCAGGAAAGAGGGGGAACTGAATTTTGCATCTCAAGAAAAATGAAAAAAGGCATCACTTGTAATGGCCATCGAAGACACCACATTATCACTTTTTTATGTGCTCAATACGTCGAATCGCGGTCAACCAGTAGCTCGCGGACTGCTCCCAAGTCGATCCCGAGAGGTGTAGAGAGGGGGAAAAAAACCTAATACATAATATTTGTGTGCACTCCATTTGATAATAATAAAATAAATTAATTAATAAATTAATAAAATTGGGTTATTTTTTAGCCGTTGGACTGTAACTTTTTTTTTTTTTTGATGGAGGCTTGGTTAAAATACCATGATGGACTGACAGACTGACAATAACTGACAATTGCCCTTGTTGCTCACGAATGATGAATGCCCGGCAAAATTTTGTAAATTCACCACCTGTGGTATAATATCTGTTACAATAATGTGTTGGTATTGGGAAGAAGTTAAAAAAATGTGTGACATATCCTAGTTATAGCAAGGTTCACTCACTCAAGGTAACAGAACAGGATCATTTGTCAAGCAAAAGCGTGGGGTGAAGAGTTGCACTGTATTTATGTGTGTTAAGTGTTGAGAACAGCACAGTAAAAAACCAAAAAACATCCCGAAAAAAAAAAATTGCGAGATGAGGATGGGATCATTCTTTTGAGGGGTGCTTGAACACTCCTAAAAATGTGCTGGACACGCCTATGGAGTGTATGAAGGCATGACAAGGCAGGCTGGGCACATGTTCGACTCGAGCTGGGTTATGGCAAAGGTAAAAATTTGCAGTTTGAAGTTTGAACTTTTGTGACACCAGTCCTGGAAGTTTCCTGACATACCTCATCTCGTTACTAACAACCAACACTATTCCATGCCCGCCTACATGTTTATTGTTGTTGTGTCACTTATGGGAGCAAATCCAGCACAGAAGCCAAGATTTTCAATTTTTCATTGATTTATTACTTTTTTTTATTTTTTATCACCACCTCATTTGTATGCAAGTGTTCATGAATACAGACTACTTTCATAACCATGAATCCACATTGCACCATGTTGAAAATGTGATGGGTGTTAGCATGATGTAATTGTGATTTATGAGTAATAATCGACTTTACAAATTGCACTCCAAATATGACAAAGCTCCTCTCTACCCATGTGGGGATGTTGAGTGCACTTTAGCACCTCTTAGCAACTCAAGAGCACCATGCTCGTTTACTCTTCTATATGGATCCATTAAAACAGATAAATGGCAAAAAATATTCCAACCACTTGTGCTTTTTTGTGCGACTGCTAGTCTTGTTTTTCACTGCTTGATCAGTAAGAATAGATGAAATTATTTCCCCTCAGGCACCAGTAAGTAAGAAAGCCACATATTATTGGGAAAGTATTTCACAACATTGCATGTGGATGTTCTTTTTGTTCCCCATTAGAAGTTGTGAAAGTGATTTAAAACGTCCATGACTTTTACGCTTAGTTTTAGGGGCAATCATTTACAATTAAAAAAATAACAATCAACAAGACATTTACGGTGCGATGATTATTGTCAATGTAACTTGCAGGAGTAATTACACAACTGAGGCTGATAAAAATAATTGAATATAACTGAGGTAACCAATCAGGGCTCTGTATTCTATATTATTTTTGCAATCACCCCCTGGCTGAAGGGTGATGGCGGTGTGTGTGTGTGTGTGTGTGTGTGTGTGTGTGTGTGTGTGTGTGTGTGTGTGTGTGTGTGTGTGCGTGTGTGTGTGTGTGTGTGTGTGTGTGTGTGTGTGTGTGTGCGTGTGTGTGTGTGTCTCACGGGAGGTTGAGGCTGGAGGTGAGACTAGATGGTGGGGGGAGTGTGCTGTGAGAGGGGGGCGGATTAGGCGAGTGTGAGAGGCTGGTGGTCGTGGGTTACACTATTTTCGTGCCCAGCCCCGGTCTAGCGCAGAGCGGAGTCTAACTGTGCGCATATGTGGAGTTGTCTTTATTTTGGTCGTTTCCTAGACTTTACATAGGTAGAATTCGGTCTAAGGGGATGGGCATAGCCGACTCCCAGTCAATCGTTATGGCTTCCCTGATTTCTGTTCCAATCAGGATAGTCGATGCGCAAGTGCTTGATACTGCAGAAGCGGGAATAGAGTTGTTGGGGTCCGTGCTCATACAAAGTGGGTTCAAGCGGGTAAACTGCAAGATCTCTCCTTGCGGGTGATGTAGTCGGCTGCGCATGTGACGTGGGCAATCGGACACCATCTTACATGCACGACTGTGCATCCTTGCTTGAGACCCCCCTCCCTCCAATAGTTGGGCTGGATGGTCAGGGCGGTGCTATTAAAATATTTTCAAGATGCAAATGATGATAAATTGTTCAATAACCGTAATTTCCGGACTATAGGGCGCACCTGATGATAAGCCGCACCAAATACATTTTTAAAGGAAAAAACTTTTTGTACACACATAAGCCATACCTGTCAATAAGCCGCAGGTGTCCACATTGTCCATCCATCCATCCATTTTCCGATTTTCTTTAGAAAAGGGTTGCGGGGGGTTCTGGAGCCTATCCCAGCTGTCTTCAAGCAGTAGGCGGTTGCCAGCCAATCGCAGGGCACACAGAGACGAACAACCATCTGCGCTCAGACTCACACATAGGGACAATTTAGAGTGTTCAATCAGCCTGCCACGCATGTTTTGGGAATGTGGGAGGAAACTGGAGAACCCAGAAAACCCATGCAGGCACATGGAAAACATGCAAACTCCACACAGGGAGGACGGAGAATCAAACCTTGCACCACTGCACTGTCAGACCAACGCGCTAACCACTGGTCCACCTTGTCGCCCCTGCCCACATTGTAACTTGAGATAAGATAAGATAAGATATCCTTTATTTGTTCCACACTGGGGAAATTTACAGCCTCCAGCAGCAAGAATGTAGGTAGAAAGAAGAAGGAAGAAAAAAAACAACAAACACCGTTCAATTAAGTGCAATACAAACACAAAATGGATAAATCGCAGTGCTATTTACAATTGTTTTTCACATCATTTAATTATTATTATTATTATTGTTGTTATTTTTATTCAGCAGCCTGACAGCAGTCGGTAGGAACGAGCGTCGGTATCTCTCCTTCTTGCAGCGCGGGTGTAACAGTCTCTGGCTGAAGGAGCTACCAAGTGCTGTCAGGGTGGGCTGGAGGGGGTGGGAGGGAGTGGCCATTATAGCTTTTAGCTTAGTTAGCATCCTTCTGTTGCCCACCTCCTCCAGAGTGTCAAGGGAGCAATCCAGGACAGAACTGGCCTTCCTGACCAGTTGCTCCAGTCTCTTTCTGTCCTGGGCTGAGATGCTGCCTGACCAGCAGACAATGCCATAATGGATGGCCGAGGCCACCACCGAGTTATAGAAAGTCTTAAGGAGCGACCAAAGAAAGACAGAAAGTGTTTTCAAAGTTTTAATAACAGACCTTAATCTTTCTTTCCAAATAGTTCCTGTAATGGGGCATCACTATGGCAGTAAAACAACAGGGCTGGTTAAAAAAAACATAAAAGTCACTGTTCGCTGTTGAGTAATCATTTTTTTAATGCATTTTTTTCATTAGGCTTATTACCATCTTCACTTTCATGTCAAATTTCACGACAATGTCTTTTTTTTTGGGGGGGGGGGGCATCATAATCTTTGTTGGATGCAGTCCAAAACACACGTCAAATGCGCCCTCTCATGGTCGGTTGTTTTCAGTGTGTGACAGATGACAGCGTCTTCCTTTACACGTGTATATATCAACTTGTCTCACTCTTATCTTCTATGCTTGAATGCTCCCTGGCGGCCATTCAAAAAATCATTATATAGGCCGCTTCATTAAATAGGCCGCAGAGTTGAAAGCGTGTGACTAAAGTCGTGGCTTAAAGTCCGGAAATGACGGAAATTGATTTTGACAATGTTTCAGAGGCCTTTGTCGCACACTGTTGTCAGATTTCTGAATGAAATACACTGACAATGACACACGTCCACGAAGTGCCAAATTGTCATGGTATGTGTTGTGCTATATTAGTTTGTTATTTTATGTTCACTGTTTATGCTAAGAAAACTGCCTTGGGACTACAGCTGAAAACTAGCATTTATGCTGAGTCCGCTGAGCATTTATACTGTTGATTCTTGTCTTGATTAATGGGCACTGTTCCAATGAAATAAATAAATAAATAAATAAAAACTCAGTGAAATCGTTGACGCGATGGGGTGGGGGTATATTTGTGTATGGCGACATATGTGCTGCTGCACACACGCCAAGTGGGATTCGGTGTCTTGGTGCCGCTTCCTTGGAGAAAAATAGAATTCAAGCTCTTTTTGTGGGGGCTCGTGTGTGTGTGTTTTGCAGGTCGCACTCACTTTTTTCATTTCAGGGCTGTAAGAGCAGCCACCCCTCGCCCTCCTCCTCGTCGCCATGGTAACGAAATCCATACTCACGATTGGCCCAGCACTATGTAGTGTGGGATGAGAGCTGTCTTACCTGCATGAGACAGGACTTCCTCTCCAAAAAAGGCTAATTTCAGCAAGCATACTTTGTTCTTATGGTTACCCTAACAACTTGATATACGACGAAAGTGGTTGTAAGCCATCAAGCTCAAAGACCTCATGTAATTGCCTCCACAATAAAAGCAATGAAGTCTTGACAATAATTTACAATGTCTTTCTGTTGTTGCTTGAGGAAAAGAAGACTTCTGAACATTGCCATAGTAACCAAAACTGCCGTACACACCATCCTAAACAGAAATAGTTTCTGTTTGATGGGGTAAACACATAATACAGGTTTACTGTTGTCCTTTAAGGCGGCCCGGTAGTCTAGTGGTTAGCACTTCGGCTTCACAGTGCAGAGGTACCGGGTTCGATTCCAGCTCCGGCCTCCCTGTGTGGAGTTTGCATGTTCTCCCCGGGCCTGCGTGGGTTTTCTCCGGGTGCTCCGGTTTCCTCCCACAAATCATGATTGTGAGCGTGAATGGTTGTTCGTCTCTCTGTGCCCGGCTATTGGCTGGCAACCAGTTCAGGGTGTCCCCTACCTACTGCCTGAAGACAGCTGGGACAGGCTCCAGCACCCCCCACAAACCATGTGAGGATAAAGCAGATCGGGAAACGAAAGACAAATGCCAGTTTGTCATTCATTGTGAATTGATTGAACTCATCATCATTCATCTCAATGTAGAAAGTCCAGAAATGTCTCACAACAAAAATGCTTCACATGATTTTCAAAACTGCAATTGAATACAATCTGAGTGAAAATGTTTTTTGTCCGATCCTTTGATTGTCTTACAAAGTGAATTTATTCTCCAGTCTGCACACTTGCATAATGAGTACAAATTATTTATGAAAATCTATTTTGACAGCGTTTTCTGTTCGGATGTTGCCACATGAAAGGTTTAAAAGGTTAAAGTTCCACTTTTTAAACCTTTGATCACTTAACGGAAGGCCAGAAGATGTCTTGGACAGTTCATTGTTGATTCTTGCCTGGAGTCCTGTGCTGTCCTAATAAATGCAGCAGTGAGCATTCCATCAGTTAGACACAAACAAAGAGACATTTAGGCTTTTTGTGCGTGCACACACAAACAAAACACATTTCTGGTCCTTGCCAGGATCTGTGCGGCTGAGTTTTGGAGTAGTTGTAGGATTGAAATACTCATTTTAGGAAGACCAGAGAGCAAGGCATTACAATAATTCAAGCAAGGAAATAAAAGCATGCATCAGCACTTCCTTTTTGGCCTGAGAGAGAAACGGGTGAACTCGGGCTTGAGATCCTAAGACCCAATCTTAGCTCTATTTTTAATATGAGGAATAAATCTAAGATCAGGGTAAAAAATGATGCTCAAGTTCTTCACACATTGTGAGGGTTTAAGATATTGTAGTTTTGGTAAAGTTTCTCTCTGTCTGATTTGCGAATAATTAAAACCTCAGTTTAATCCTGATTGAGCTGGAGGAAATTCTCTGCCATCCATGACTTCATATCTAAAATACACTTTAAAAGGTTATCAATAGACCCTGTACTGTCAGGAGTCACTGCAATATGCAGCCGTGTATCATCAGCGTGGCTGTGGAAGCTGATGCCGTGTCTCCTGACGACATTCCCAAGGGGAAGCATGTAAAGATTTTTTAAAAAGGGTATTGAGCCTAAAATTGAACCTTGAGGAACCCCACATTTAATTTCATGGACTCTGGAGGAACACGTATCCAAACTTACAAAATAACATATGTCTATGAGATAGGAATGAAACCAGTTAAAAACAGTACTAGAGATGCCCACTAGGATTTTGAGTCAGTTTAATAAAATGTGGTGATCTATTGTGTCAAAAGCTGCGCTTAATTCCAGGATCATCAAGACTGAGTTTTTTCATGTCTGTGTTACACTTGGTATCATTTAAAATCCTTATAAGAGCTTTCTCTGTACTATGGTTCATCCTAAAAACAGGGTGATGTTTCTATATAATATTATTTGTATGTATAAAATAATTGAACTGGAGAAAAACTAGTTTCTAAAAAATCTTAATTAAAAATGGTAAATTGGATACAGATCTGTAATTATTCAAAACGCTGGGGTCCAAACTGCTTTTCTTCAGAAGGGGCTTCACCATCACCATTTGGAGAGAGCAATTGACTATATATGTATTGAAAATATGTTTCTCAAAGAATACGTCAAATATCTTTAAAGGTGATGTGGGAGTTGGATCTAAAAGGCAGGTTGTTGGATTTACTTGGGAGAAAACGGTGTCCTTGCATCAACCATGGCAAAACTCTCCAGTGCTTCCTCTGCTAAAAATGACTGTCCAGGTTTATTGAAACTTGTATTTTGATGAGCTAAAAGACAGTATCTTATGTCATCGAATGTACTTCTGAAGTGGTTTGCAAAGTCCTCACAGAGCGTCTGTTGGTGTCTGTCGGGACTTTTTCAAATGGGAGATGGTTAAAAGATCAAAGCTGTAGAAAAGAAGTATTAATCTCAGTCTCAGTTTGGACCAGAACTGTGATTTAAAATTTTTGTGGGTCTCAGGGGATTTTCAGATTTTAAATTACTTCATGGTTGGGAATGACTGTGTTATTGTTTGATGCCAAACATGCCTCAAAATGTAAAAATGTTCATCAATGAAAGAAAAACAAGTCTTCTGATTTCCATGAATGTCTTTTGCTGAAGACAGGATCATTTGTTTACTTACATGGATGGCAGGGATTTTGAGGATTTGAAGGAATTTGAATCAATGTTTTTTTCTCTTTCTTTCCTTTTTATGTACAATTTGCTATTGAAAATTGCTTGACTATAAATGTCAATGTGTAATTTAATTCATTGCTGTTAAAATGGAGGTACAGGTTAGATTGGAACTATTAAATAGGTAGCAAAAGAGTCACTGTCGGTGTCATGCTTGAATTGCCTTACCTCTGTGCAGGCAGTGTCGGTTCAATTTCCACTCAGTAATTTTGTGAATGTGTGTTTGAATGGTTGTCCATTGGTACGGGCGCTATTTTTGTGCCCAGTGCAAGTCTAGCACAAAGTGCAATCCAACTATGTGCATTGGTGGGGTCGAATTTCTTTTGTAATTTTCCTTTGCAGTTAGAAATGGCCGTTGGTGCTTTGTGAGAGTGAACGCAGCCGACTTAAATCCCGATTCATTGCCAATGCAATCGATCCTTTCATTCAGCCCTTTATATTCAGCCCAGGAGAGGCGCGCACTCTGCATGGCGGAAGCATAACGGACACAATGGGCTCCGTGTGGGAGATCGGCATGCACAAAATATATTCAGGAACTTCAAGACTATCTCCACTCAAGACTATCTGCCTTCACCCCCGATCTTCATCTGTGTGTGACAACAACACCCCCCCCCCCCCCCCCCCCCCGCACACACAAACACCAGTTGTGTCATTGTATGGGTGTTTTTGAAAACATATTAAAGATGATGGTAATAATCACAATGTATTCAATGATTACTACAATGATTCAGAGGCTTGTCATTGTATTGCAGTGCACAGTCTTGTTATATTTCTGAATTAAATATGCCAACATCCACCACACATCTATGGAGCAGAGAATCGATCAAATCCAAAATAATTTAACCACCTGCTCCACAACTCAGACCTGCTTTCAGCTGGTGGAAAGTCTAATCTTTTCGGTTGTCAAATTCACATGTGCCCGTCTACGAAAATAAGGCCCTTTGAGTTCCCAGTGATTGACTCGCGACAAGTCCACGGTGTAATCCTGCTTGCCGGCTTCCTTCACAAGGGTCACGGGGGTGCTGCAGCCTATCCCAGCTGTCTTTGTGCAGTAGGCGGCGGAAACCCTGAATCAGTTGCCAGCCAATTGCAGGACACACACAGACGAACAACCATCTACGCTCACACCTTGGGAGAATTTAGAGCAGGGGGGGTCAAACTCATTTTTGTCGCGGGCCACATTATAATTACCATTTCCCTAGGATGGCCGTTATGACTGAAACTATATAAAAAAGTCAAGAATAACGTTTTATTAAATTATTGCGTAAGTAACTGAATGAGGAGTTGAGTAACAAGAAAATGCTTTTCAACATGCCACTGATTTATTACATGTGAAAATTTAAACTTTTGGTCCAGATTTTAGCAAGCATCGTGGAAGTTGCCATCTTTGATTTTCGCGGGCCACGTAAAATGATGCGGCGAGCCACATCTGGGACCCGGGCCTTGGGTTTGACACCTGTGATTTAGAGTGTTCCATTACCCTTCCATGCATATTTTTGCTATGTGGGAGGAAACCAGAGTACCCGAAGAAAACCCAAGCAGGCCCTGGGAGAACATGCAAACTCCACACAGGAAGGCCAAAGCTAGAATTGAACCCTGCACCACTGCTCTGTGAGGTTGACGCGCTAACCAAAGGACCACTGGCCCGTGACAGTATATTCATTCACACCCAAACATTATTTTAACCCAGTGTTTCCCAAATAGTGGGGCAAATAGTGGGGCGCGCTGTTCTAAAATAACTTGCAGTTGCACCTCCACTACGTTAGGGGGCAGTGGCGCTCTCATTGGCAGCGTTTGCGCAGGGAGCATTCTCAGAGAGGAAATATGACAAGGCGTATGTCGCGCTAGACTTCAATCTGACTGCAGTGGCAGACGAGGAAAGATTGATGTGCTTACCGTGTCTAAAAGTTTTACTATCAGACGGCATGAAGCCAAATAAATTAAGGCGTCACTTAAAGACATTACACCCCAATCACGCTGATAAGCTGCTTGAGTTTTTTGTCAGCGAAAACGTACCGAATATTGCCAACAATCATGCCGCTGTGTGACTGCTACTTCAGTAAACTAAAATACAGGTCCCGGCTACACATTGAGCAGGAGCCGAGAGTTGCTGTGTCCTGCTTCAAACCTCGCTGCAAAGCTGTGCATTGCAAAATGTGCTCATGTGGTCCATATTTCTTTCTTTTTTATTCTCTTATACGTGAATAAGGATACAGTGTAATGCAAAGGTGTACTTATAGCAATTTTATAGACGAATGATGCTATTTATAGCCGTGCGGGGGTTGGGGGGGGTGCACGAGATGTTTTCCTTTTCCTTGGGGGGGCATGACAGAAAATAATTGAGAACAACTGTTTTAACCAGACTGAGAAACGTGAACACATGCCTATTTTTACAACGATCATACACCAAAATGCATTTCAGGATAAGTTCCAAATGCCTATACTGTGTATGAATATGGGTGTTCAACATCAGCCTGTTAGGCTCCAAATCTCAGAGTGAAGGAATGAGTGCATTAATATGGAGGAATGAGTGGCCACCACCTGCCAACTCCCCCAGACCTGATGACGACAATCTAACACGTTCATCGTTAACAAGCAGCAAGGCTGTGGCCATCAAGCAGATGTGTTGCCCCTCGGCAAGAAGTGTGCTCTCACACATAAAGTGCGTGTCCACACAATAGGACAGCCGAGAGGCCACCGGCTCTCCAACGGGAAATACAAAGGCCAGACTGCTGCTTTAAATGGGATTCATGTTCTTTCAAGTGCTGTAGACGGCGGCATGCGCATTAAGAATGCAACTCAGAATGCGGATGGAATCAACCCAGCGGTGACGTTCGTGTAGCAGGTGTTTTCTCTGGGGGAAGGAGGGAGGGAGGTGGCGCTCTGTTCCCTCCCGACCAGAACAAACGACTTGTTTATCTGTGCACTTACTGTATGGCCTCATTTGTGCTCAACAATCCAGCCCTCCCAAATGTATGACAATCAGCACTCCCTTTCCTCCCAACCCAAACATAACAAGTAATCAGAAGCTGGTTTTATTACCATGCAACAAATCAGGATGATTTGTGTTATGCAAACTGTTCCTGTAATTTATTTTATTCTGGAGCTGGCTCAGGAAGTCTAATATGCACAACATCTATTCTTACTGATATTTGTATCTTGCTGGCAATAAGACAATTATGTAGGATGATTAAAACAAGTGGCTGATCTAAGGCCAGTCAAGTAAATTTGCATGTGGTGTCTAACATGTATCCAAAGGCGATACAAAACTTGCCAGAATTCATCTCATATTTAGTAAATGACTGTTATTGTAAATAAAAGCACAATAAATAAACACACTGCACAAACAGGTAGAAATCATTATACTGTAACACAGGGGTGTCCAATACCTGTACGTCGATCGTGATGGACAGGGAGCCAGCAGACTGGTCCCAAGTCGACCGCGAGGGCTGGGAGGAGGAAATGGGGAGCGAGGGGAGATTTGTGTGTCTGTCTTTATCTTTTCATTATCCTATTTAGGTTTGTTCAGGTTGATGCCAAGCTGTTTATTTCAATGGGTGTCAAAATGAAATGACAACTAATTATTATCAAATTGATGGACAACGATTTTCAGAATCAGACTCATCTTTATTGACCAATTATGTAGATAGAGCACACAAGGAATTTGTCTCCTGTAGTAGAGGCTACACCGGTATTGCAATAACAAGCAACTACGCTAATACAAGTATCGAAAGACTTTCCATCACGTAAGGGTACCATTGTGCAGTTGTTCCACCCAATGACTGCTGTGTGACAATGTGCAGAGTCATCAAGCAGATAATAAGACATCAGTGGTGAAGCCAACACTACCTGGAGCTGAACACACACAGCACGGTAGAGATGATCGTGGACTTCAGGAAACATCCTTGTCCACAACTGCACTTCACACTATCCAACTGGCCTTTGTCAACCGCCGAGACCTTCGCTGTTATTGGGATAAAGTTATTGGGATTCACAGTCTCCCAGGACATGAAGTGGGAGGTCAACACCAACTCCATCCTGAAAAAGGCCCATCAGTGGATGTACTTCTTGAGGCTGCTGAGGAAGCATGGCCTGCCAGAGGAGGTGCTAAGACAGTTCTACACAGCAGTCATCAAATCAATCCTGTGTTGTTCGATCACGGTTTGGTTTGGGGCCACCACGAAAAAGGACAAAATCCGACTGCAACGGACAGTTGCACCCCTCTACCCACTCTTGAGGACTTGCACACCGCAAGAATCAATACAAGGACACGGAAAATCCTACTGGACCCCCCCACAGCCTGCCCACCACCTTTTTCAGCTACTCCCCTCAGGCAAGCACTACCGATTCATTCGCACCAAATCCAGCAGTCACTCAAACAGCTTCTTCCCTCTCCCAGGGGTGGCCAAACCGTGGCTCACGAGCCGCATGTGGCTCTTTGGTTGGTTCAATGCGGCTCTCGGGCTTTAATATGACAAGCGTCGAAAAGGTTATTCAAACAACAGCGCTAAGTACAGTGGAATTTACAATGTCAGCCTATCATCAATCCTGTTACCTGATTGACATACAGGGCAACCAGTCAGATGACAGCTGAATTTTGCCCTCTACGTCACCGCTCATGCGCATACAACGGAGCTAAGCGCTAAGCTTGTCAGCGAATCACCTCAAATTTTAAGACAGGCATGCTCAATTCGTCGATCGCAATCGACCGGGAGCCAGTGAACTGGTCCCAACTCGACCGCGAGTGGTGGGAGTGTGTGTGTGTGTGTGTGTGTGTGAGGAAGGGATCAGGTGATGTTTATGTGTGCCCATGTGTATGACGTGACTCCTTGCTGTAACACAGTAAAAAAATTGTCTCTTCGTCTCTGACTTGTTGCCTGCTCCTTCTCTAGCTATTAACTCCCTAAACAATAGGTGTCAAACTCAGGTCCTGGAGGACCACTGTCCTGCATGTTTTCCAAGTCTCCCTGTTGCAGCACACCTGATTCAAATGAACAGGTTCAGGACCTGAGTTTGACATCTATGCCCTAAACAGTCATCCAAATCTACCTGTATAGTGGCTCTTTGCAATTTTGCAAACCCTGTGGAACAGCATTACCGCTATACTCATTGTAGCTCCAGCTCTGTACTCATTTGAACCACTGTCACTGATCTACATTCCACAGCACCAGCCACTTTAAAGCGCTCAAGGACATCTGCACAATTGCACACTTGTTGTACTACAAATACTGCTACTGGTCACTTTGAAATGGTACAATGATTTTCTGCACCAACTACACAACTGTTGTACTCTAGTATTATATTCTACCACTGATCACTTTAGCTTTGCTTGATACTTTGCACATTGTCTCACAGCTGTCATTGGGTGGTACCACCGCATAACGATACTCTTACATTATGGAATGTCTTTGCATACTTGTCATGTCCTTGTTTATGATGATATCAGTGGAGCCCACAAATTCCTTGTGTGTCATACATACTTGGCCAATAAAGATGATTTTGATTCTGATTAAATTAGTTATGACAAGCCCCCTGGGCCATCACTGGCTGGTTTATTTTAGGCACAATTAAAATACTTGTACTTTATACTTATCCTAATTGTGTTTACTTTTTTCTGTTTTTAATAAATATGTTTTTTTATATCTTGAATTTGTAAAAACACATCATCTTTCACTCATGAAGGGTTCAGTGAATGTGCATATGCACTGGCTGGGTTCGGTACCTCTAACAAGGTTAAGAACCACTGATTTAAAGTGTCTAAGAACCATTATACCATACAATATTCTCCAATTATCTGATTGATCAATGGAACAATCTTAAAAAAAAGATTCCAATTGTTTTGGTGTTTGTTTTTTTAGTTTGTGACGGCCCTACCAATGTTCCACACCAATGAGTTTTTACAAGTTAATTTTTTTCTGCATCTTAAGTTTTGCATAGCAGCATGAAATGTGCCCATCATTCTATTTATGTTCATGCATTTTTTCCAAGGTATTGTTTTGACACGTTTGGTGCCTTTTTTTTAAAATGAGGAGCAAACAATGGTAAGTGTCAGCAAAAGAAGCAGACACTGAGATTCAAAACTCAGGCCTGAGGACTGTGAGGAAGACGATTACATACGCCACCACCTTTTTTATTCTCAAACAGCAATATGACAACACTGACAATATTAAGATAGTTTCCATGTCTTGTGTGAACAAAGTTTATTTCCAAATGTGGTTGATTTTCACTCTAGCTAAACAGTGTACTTTTTATGGCCCCTCTCAGAGTGAAACAAACCACTTGCTGGCCTTTCGCAGATTTGCACATTATTCTCTTGTGTATTTTGTCCAGGCTTGTTTAATTAGGGTGAGAAGAAAGGAAATTGGTGTGACCCTTACTAATCCTCTAATTGCACTGGTCTCAATGATCCCCTGCTGTGTCAGCTTTCTCTGTGTTAACGTTGAAGTAATGTGCCCACCTTGTAATTTTGCTGGGGGATCAGCAACTGTGAACTGTGTCGTCGGATCAGAAATGATGAGGAAATAGATACACATCACACAACCAATAAAGCAAAAGGGTAAATTACCCACATATATTTGAAATGAAATAGTTTTCTATATTTTTTGAGAGCGTTTTAAATAGTGGCAACAACAGAGGGCACTAGGGTGTCGCTCGACCGCTCAGCTGAAAGAAGAAAAAAATGTAAATATGATATGACGTGGATATTAAAAAGGCGCCCGAGTAGGCATCAGTAACATGTGTGCTTTTTTTTTTGTGGTGTTGTTGTTGTCTTTTGCTTCATCACATGGTGTTTGTTGTTACTTCGTGTGGGTCCGATGTGGACTGTTTTCAGCGGTTTTGGCAGCGACATTCTTCAAATGAGAAGAATCTGTGCTTGGGGGTTGCACCTTCTCGGCAGCATGCGTGCACTGATTTTCATTGGGAGGGAAGTTGGCGCCGCTGGACAGCCTCGGGGCGCTTGTGTCTTTTGCGCCTGTCATGGGTAGCATTTTTCACAGCCCCGTTTTGTTTAGCGGAGATGTCTTCACTGTTGGACAATCTGCGCTCTGCGGTTTGATGCATGGCTTGCAGAGTTGAGGATGTGTATTTGGAACTGAGAGTCGCCGCTTGGAATTGAAACGGATTTACATGGGACATGAGAACTGAACCAACCTCTTTTTTTCATCAGTGGATGCTCCAGCTTCTTGTTGACTTTGAAACTTAGCTTGTTACCAACGTGTGCAGATTTTGAACATGATGTCTCTGATCGACTGGTGAATGGACACTTCACCTCTTTCATATAGAACTGCTTCAAACAACAAAGCGTATGCAGAAAAAGTGGCTCAGATTACATGACTGTCCGTGTCTCATTTATGTGTTGTGTTTTGTTATTTTGTTATTTTATGTTAACGGCTGAAAACTAGCATTTATGCTAAATCCCGCGCATTTACACTGTTTATTGTCGTGTTCATTAATGTCCGCTGTCACAATGAAATAAATAAACATGATCATGAAAATATTTCAAACAGATGTATATTTATTTTTACACGAGAAGGATAAATAGTGTACAGTTAATGATGAATACAACTGTTTCGTTTTTCTCATTCGTTCTTGTTAAAAGATTGACAGGCGCAGTAGATCGTCTTGTGTAAATGTAAAGGCCTTAGAAGTATACCCGTGATGGCTAAGATGCAAAATATGAGGCTTCTCATCGAACCCCAGACTGCGTTTAGTGAATTGTGTGCATGTATATGCACAATTTTCCATCCCCAGAATATCGCTGTTGTGGTATTAACAAACGTTTATATGAGGTACATGGTTTGTCCAGGTGACTTAATATGGTTCAATTGGCACTAAATAATCAATTCAAAAATAAGGGTTTAGATAAAATTGAGTGTTGTTTTGTGTTTTGTCTTGTTTCCTTGTGTGCCTTTTACATGTCATGCTCATTCGTTTTTTTTTTCCACTCGTTCTCTTCAGCCCGGTCCCTTGTGTAAACCAATCAGTTCCCTCCAACCGCTGGTGTCTTGTCCAGGTCCCTGTGGTCTCATCAATTTGCTTGTATTGTACTTAGTTCCCTGTTTTTTTTTTCCAGTCTTTGTCGCTTCATTGTTTCGGTTGTCATGTCATGGTGTTTAATTGTATTTTTTTGTGACTTTGAATGTTGTTGTTTGGGGGGACTTTTGTTTATTTAAGTCTATGATTATTATATTTCAAACTGTTTGTTTTTCTTTATTACGTTTTTTAATTAACCCACTGTGCACTGTGTAACCTCATAACATAAGCTGTCTACCGTAGTGAACGCTGTCCCTGAAAGGCTTAACAGGGACGAAAGTGGCTAAAAAAAATCTGAAAATCAGCGGGTCCCAAGTCTGCCGAAGACAAGTAAATCCAGCAGCCCAGAAATAACACCAGACCCTTCCCCCCGCCCCCTAATATTTTCTCAATGGATTTGGTACAATATAAAAAAGGTCCATTTTGACTGGAAAGAAAGTGGAATTCTGACAAAAAGCGGAAAAATCTCATCCCTGCTTAAATACTTTTTGAGAGAACTCCTGCCTCACCCGCCTGCTTCCCTGCATTTGAGTCGCCCTGAACTCCTCCACAAAACCCCCGCAACAAAATAGGAAAGTACAGCAGGGGTGAAGTGACTTGAATTATAATCACTCACCGCAACCATCATCCGTAGGACTGTTCAGAATATTAAAATCAAAATCACTCAAAACTGAACTTGAATAGGCGTGCCAGATGCTGCGAGATGTATTGGTGGCTTTACACCAACACATTCACCATGTATGTGTCACGTTTCGGTCGAACCGAATAATGTTTTGGATCCCAAAACTTGTAGACTCCTGACAAGGACTCCGTAACAAAAATATTTACTATACAAAAATCGCAACGACAAAGTAGGCACATAAAGCGCTGGTCAAAAAAGGGCCAGGGAGCACAAAAAAACTAAACAATAACTAAAAGTGTTTGCACTAAAGGCAAGGAAGGAAAACAAACCCGACGCTACAAACAAAAAACAACGTATCAAACACACGCAGCAAAAGCCAATTCACAAAAACAAAAACAATACTTCCAAAATCAATGGTACCGAGAGATCAACAGCAAATACGACGAGGTCTATAGCAAAGGTCTATGAGCAAGGAAAGCAGCAAGGTAAGAACAATACTCAGACAACCAACAGACAGTTTGGTGTCTTAAATACAGAGTTCACAAAGTGCAAGATTGGCAGCAGGTGTGCAACCAACAAGTACACACAGTCTGCCACCTGCTGGCAAGGCAAAGAACAGGAACATGACAGTATGTCATACATTCAGTGGGAACTTGCTACATTCAGTATGGCGGCCACATCTCCATAGCTCTGTGTGTGTCAGCTCATCACATTTCCGATGGTGCTGGAAATGTCCTCCGAAGTGACATTTTCAAGACAAAGGAATCCCACCAGCAGCCAACTCTGTGGTGTGGCTCCCATTATATTGAACTTCCATCCATTCATTAATCCATTTTCGGAACCGCTTTATCCTCACAAGGGTTGCGGGGGGTCTGGAGCCTATCCCAGGCATCTTCGGCGGGGGGCACCCTGAACCAGTTGCTAGCCAATCGTAGGGCACACAGAGACGAACAACCATCCGCGCTCACACCTAGGGACAATTTCGAGTGTTCAATCAGCCTGCCATGCATGATTTTGGAATGTGGGAGGAAACCGGATCACCCGGAGAAAACCCACGCAGGCCCGGGGAGAACATGCAAACTCCCACACAAAAACGCCGGAGCTGGGATCAAACCCACAACCTCTGCACTGTGAGGTCGACATGCTAACCACTGGACCACTGCCTATGTTGAACTTTTCATTTGAAAACATTGACCAGTGTTTCTACATGCGGCGAGACGTTTGAACCATTGCAACATTGAATCATCAAAGGCAGGTTTTTTTGGTCTTTTTAAGGCAGTCTTTCTCTTTTTTGCTCATCTCCCCAGCGAGTCATGAAGCTGTTCTGTGTCTTTCCCTCACTCCCCCATTGCCCATGCAAGGCACCCGCCTATGGAGAGGCTATGTCGGCCATTTCGCCGCAAAATTTTGTAGCAACATTTATTCTCATCTGGCAGTTAATAATAATGTACATGTCATTAATATTATGCTTTTACGTTTTCATAAGCTCAAATTTGATGCATCTGCACCATAGTGCATGACAATAAAGACTTTGCATTCTATTTTGTGTTTCTTTTATGCACCACATTTATATCGATCCATCCATCAATCCATTTTCCGATCCACTTTATCCTCACAAGGGTTGTGAGGGGTGCTGGAGCACATCCTAGCTGTCTTCGGGCAGTAGGTGGGGTAGACCCTGAACTGGTTGCCAGCCAATTGTACACATAGAAGAACAACCATTCGCACTCACACTCACACCTAGGGACAGGGGTGCTCAATTCGTCGATCGCAATCGACCGGGAGCCAGCAAACTGGTCCCAACTCGACCGCGAGTGGTGGGAGTGTGTGTGTGTGTGTGTGTGTGTGTGAGGAAGGGATCAGGTGATGTTTATGTGTGCCCATGTGTATGACGTGGCTCCTTGCTGTAACACAGTAAAAAAAATGTCTCTTCGTCTCTGACTTGTTGGCCACCCCTTCTCTAGCCATTAACTCCCTAAAACATAGGTGTCAAACTCAGGTCCTGGAGGGCCGCTGTCCTGCATTTTTCCAAGTCTCCATGTTGCAACACACCTGATTCAAATGAACAGGTTCAATGTCAGGCTTCCGCAGAGCTGGGCCGCACACCACATTTATATGCTGCTCAAAAAACTCAATATGCGTTACGACCACACTCTAAGTCGACTGGCGGTCCGCAAACTGGTGCCAAATAATGAATCGATGGATGTACGAAATAATTGTTGAAACAACATATTCGAAAAAAGACAGTGAAAAAAATTGTCCAAATGAAATCGCAATTGCAACTTTGAGAGAAAAAAAAATCCCAATTTGATTATTTTCCATCATCATTAAGCCCTACTTGAAACGTAGAACCATTGTTGAGCTGTGAAATTCCCACGCATCACTGATGAATTTTAATCAAGCATTGGAGATGGGGGACGGAGGAGGGGGGTGGGGGTGTGGGGGCCTTGAGTTTGTCTGCAATGCTAATCACACTCCAGCAAACGGGCCCCACAGACTAGCCACGTTTTCCCTGTCAAACTGAAAATTAACCTAAAATAACAACTGAACGTTACGTTGCTAGCTCACGTACATGAAGTGCTCAGTGGAGCGACAGCTGAACAAACAAAAACAACATCTTACTCAATCTGTATCGAGACCAACATTGGCAAATCAGAAGAAATGACAAGTGAATTGCGAAATCAGGTAACACATGCTCGGATAGCATTACAGGGTAAGTATGTATGATAAGGTGCGCCTGGTCAACCAGCTGCAGACGCGAATAGCCGTGCTGGATCAGCAAGTAAAGGACAAGCAAGCATCTGAGCAGTCAAACCGAGGATGCTTAGGATCCACGTTGTGACATCTCAATACAGCATGTAATCAAATCACACTGGGATGTCGCTGTATGAACATAATCATCACCGTATGACATGACACAATCAGATCCCGCAATTCATTTATTTGAATTTGCTTTTCTTTGGATTTGTCTTAAGCTGCTGTCTGATGACCAGGTTGGCATTGCAAATGGGAATGTGTTCTCCGGTTGCCTTGCCTGCATTTAAAATAATAATAATAAGGTTACATCAATTGAAAAATGCTGGCATATTATGGAAAATTTACCTTTGACACAGGTTTCTATTAGGAGGGCGGAATGCTGCCAGGCAGCTGGCTGTTGTCCAAAAAACAGCATTTCACGTACAATTCACGGAAGGTACCGGCAAAGAATGGGAATCTGGAGCGCTGAGAGACACATTTTTCAATGGTGCACATGAGCTACGAGGGTTAACACGCTACAAAAGTGTGTTCCATACATCGATCATCTTAGCGGCGGTTCTGACTTTTGCTAATTATGGCATGCGTATGTGACATCTGTTCATGGGTTGATCAAAAAGTAGATGTTTGGTCAAAAAACGGTTGGCACCCTTGCACTGCAGATGAACTGCAGGGGAAAAACATTTGAATCACGAAGGCTCATTGAGTATTTGTAGCCAACTTAGTCATTTTGATAGGAGGCTAATATAGCTAATATAGCTACATACAGCATGTGTTGTCTTCATTGGAAGGCTTGTATAAGGCTTTAGATTTTTTGCGGCTCAAGATATATATTTTTTTGGGGGCTTTTTTTTTTTTTTTGGGTCCAATATGGATCTTTCAACACTTTGGGTTGCCGACTCCTGGGCTGGGTTATTTTACTGTAAAGGATGACACTAGTGTTATTTCTTTTCACGCCTGAAAACAACAACATCCCTATTGTTACAACCCCCACCAGAGTTAGAAACAGGGAGACTCCATTCTTAATTTTAGAGCTTAAGAATAAAGGAAAAACATTTTCAACAAACAAGATGGCTCCACTAACCTCCATTCAACCTTTGTGGAATTTGTGTAGTAAGACAGCCTGACCCCAGATCTTCCCACGTCGAGCTGCCCAAAAAAAAATCAATGTAGCGTCTCATGTAAATCAATCAATCACAATCTGGCGCAATTCTGAATGGCTGGCTTCCAGACTCATTTTCAGAAATGATTTGTGGACAAGCAATTCCAATTTCCTTTTCCAAAATACACACCTCTTAAGTAGGTGCAATTTAATTCGAATAATCCAACAAATTGCCTGCAGTTTGTCAGATTATGGTTGACTTTGTTGCTGCTATTGCTCAAGTGATCATTTTCTAGAATTCTTGTTCATGTCAAAGTCGAGCTTGTTCCTTCAATACCTGTTTGTTTGGTTTTTTTTTGTAATATCTGTTTTAATCATTTGTCTATTTTTTTGGGATTCTGGACATTTCATTTTTTTTTCTTCAGTTAGACTATGTCCTTGCTTTTTGCAAGCACTTTCGTTAATGTGTTGTTTTTCCTGGTTCGTTTTTACCAGCGTTTTTTGTTCATACAGGGTCATGCAAAACGATCTGACACATTTGTAGGTTAAATAAAACGCAAATGAAGTAACGAAACAAAAAGTGTTATTATTTTTTTTCATATTCTACATGAAATGAAAAATACAGTACATATAATTTGTATGTATATAATTTATGTATATTTTTTCGGTTCTTTTTCAGTTGCTGCCATGAATTGGACTGGTGAGCATGGCACTTTCGTTGTGGAAACGTTGATCAAAACAAACGAATCTGTAACTGCAACACAACGAGCGTCCCATTTGCATTTCAATCTTGGTAGACATGATCGCGTACCTGCTCGAAACACGATCTTGTAATGACTTACCAACTTCAGAGCTACTGGATCTGCATTGAAACGAAAATCAAACGGTCGACCTCGCACCACCAGAACTCCACTTGATGTTTAAAATATAATGAAACAGAATGGCATTATATGTACGTTTCGAAAATACACACACTTTTTTTTTGTTTCTTTACTTTATTTGCCATTTATTTAACCTACAAATGTGTTGGATCATTTTGCCTGACCCTATACTTTGTCGGTGCGCTTTTTGTTCTTTTTGTCTATGTTTCTGGGATCCTAAAACAATATTCATTTCAAACCCTGACACTAAAATTATGTCTGAAAACTTGAAAGTTTTAATACAGGAACATATTTTTTTTCTAATTTCCTTTATTTAACATTGTTCGTGACATTTTTACTGCATATGCAATTGATGACAGTCCATGAGAAGGATGGTTAGCAATAAAAGGAATAAAAGGGAGGGGTTTTCTGTCAGCTCATCTTTTTTTTATTTGAATTGACCTCTATGAGAACAACATGTAGAATGAATCTTTTATTACGTTTAATAAATAATACAGAAAATGAGAACTCTGGAACTTCATCAGACAGCATTCTCCAGTGGTAGATATATTTTTTTATACTGTGGTTTGTTCTGCACACTTCGGTTGAGTTATTGCGAGTTTTAACAGTACAATGACTCCCTGCAAATTCACATTTTGGCACTTGTGAATCCACCTATTCGCAGAATTTTTGCAAGCGAGGCCCTACCCTCTGTTATTGGCGGCACATCTCACAAAATACAAAATTGCTGTTTTTTTATTCCGTGAAAAAAATGCTATCTGCAGTAGGTATGATATGTGGTGTAAAATCGTTCAATTTAGGCATTGAACGGTTTCTAAACATTCAACCAGTTGTCCGCTCAACCAAACATCCGCAGTGGAAGACAGTATCCTGTTGTGTGCCGGGGGACATTCCGCCCACACGCTTGCTTGTCCAAACCAAAATGTAACAGCTGCTGTGTCAGATCTATATAACATGACTGAAGGGGGGAGGCACAACAACAACCGCCTGAAGTTTTTTTAGGGTTTTTTTCTTTGATTATTATTTTTTTCTTTCATTAATTAGAGGGGTACCAGAAATGTTGTCATGTGTGCAATTTAAGTTTCATTTTTGACATCATGGTCACTGTGAGAAGTGGAACCCTGACCTTAATGTTTTGTTAAGGCATTTACTGCAATTACGGTAAATGATTTTTGTAACTTTCAATAAGACTTCTGCACCTCTCAGCTGGTATTGGGCCTACTCTTAATGAGCAAACTACTCCAGGTTTCTCTCGTTTGAAGGGTGCGTTCTCTCGAAGGCATGTTTCTGCTACTTCCACAAGGAAGGATTTAGATCAGGGCTCATAGACGACCATTTCAGAACAGCCCAGCTGTTCATGTGATTACAATAATCGCTGTGTGTTTTGGGTCATCAACCTCTTGCAAGGCCTGCGACTGAGACTGAGCTTTCTGAAACTGGGCAGCACATTTTGCTGGAAAATACCTTGATAGTTTTGATATTTGTGACACCCTGGGCCAGATGTAGCAAAGGGGCCCTATAAAATAAGAAAGCCTCCTTCATGTTTGACAGTAAGGGACAGTGTTCTTTTTTTCGGTAATACGCTCATTCAGTTTTGTTAACGAGTGTATGTGGTGTTTTTGTTTTGATGCAACCTCGAGCAAGGACTTGTCTCTTCAGACTTAACAACTTAGTGACATTTTTGGTATACAGTGATCCCTCGCTATTTCGCGGTTCGTTTATAGCGGCTTCAGCGTATCACAGATTTTTTTCAAACATATTCATAAAAAAAAGTTTTTTAAAAATCCGCGAAGTAGCGACCAATAAACATATACAGTACAGGTAAAAAAATAAAATAACAAACAAGAGCAACAATATGTTGCTCTATGTGACTCGCTGTTGTTTTGCAGCTTCTCACGGACTGTTTGCAGACTTAAATTATTTATTTATTTTTCCCCGTATATGGTTATTTACAACCCCTGAAATGACATTTCTTCAAAAATGTAGAATATGAAAATGCCAACACTCATCCTAATGTTAGCTACATTCTGATTTTCTGCGCGGAAGAGGGCCAGGGTGGGGGGGGGGGGGGTTGCTCTGATAATATACATAGCAACACATTCATAGACTGTTCATAATGAGTTTATTCGAATTCATCATTGCATCACAATACATCCCTGTCTAAAGGGATGTCCCGATCACACTTTTTTGGGCACCCAAGTCTAAGTCTTTGGTTTTAAATATCTCCCAATACAGAGTCCTGATCAATTACCTCGGCAATGCATGAAGACAAAAAATGTGCATCCAATTTTTCTCAAATACGGAAATACATACATCAATATGTCTGTTATATGTTATATTTATGTTAAATGCACCTCCAAATCAATGCCAATTGAAATTTGTGAGACACTTTAAATAAAATCAAAGTTCTAGATTTTTTTTTCCGCTCTAAATTTGATGATACATCAATGTGCGTTGGTTCAGTTTTTTTGCAATGAAATTCTTCGCGTGTTTTAGCATAAACTGACTGAATAAAGGTGCTATGGCTTAGTTAGTTAGTTAGTTAGTTATTTAGTTCTGCGCGTTCCTATTTGGAACATTGGGCGACGAGTTTCCTCCATTTGGTCCGGTCACTGGCGACCCTTCTTGCTCCATGCCAGCTGACACCCATCTCACTGAGGTCTTCTTTGGCAGTCTGTCTCCACGTCTTCTTTGGCCTACCTCTCTTCCTCTTTCCACCCTCTGGCATCCAGTCCATGGCCACACTTGCCGGTCTCTCTCTTGGCAGTCGGAGTACGTGGCCGATCATTTTCCTTCTCCTTTCAGAGACAATGTCTGACAGTTCAGCCACTCCTGCCTTCTTCATCACCTCCTCGTTAGTGACGTGGTCTCTCCATGAGATCCTCAGGATGGATCTCAGGCAACGCCGATGGAAGACATCTAACTTGTTGGTTATGTTGGCTGTCTTCATCCATGTCTCACAGGCGTAAATCGCTGTTGGGATAACCACTGACATATAGAGGCGTAGCTTGGTGGTCGTAGTGATGGCTTTCGATGACCAGATGTTGCGGAGGGGTTGGAACACTCCCGCAGCTTTACCAAGTCTACTGTTGACGTCTTTCTCCACACCACCTGTATTTGAGATGTTACTCCCAAGATATGTGAAGCAGTCAATGTACTCTATGTCATGTTGGTGTAGAGTGAGTGGTTGAAGGTGTTGGTGCTGTCCGACGGCCATGGCCTTGGTCTTTTCCTGGCTAATTCGCAAACTGACCTTAACTCCGTGCTCATACAGATTATTGGTCAACTCCTGGAGTGCGGGCTGGGTGTGACTTAACAGGGCCAAATCATCTGCAAATTCCAGGTCAGCTAGTCTGCTCCCTGCCCACTTGATGCCAACTTTTGCTCCTGTGATGGACTTCCTCATCACAAAGTCAATTATGATAATGAAGAGTAGGGGTGACAGAATGCAACCCTGTCTTACACCAGTGACAATGTCAAAATCGTCAGTTGTGCCACTGTTGGTTTTGACACAACAGGTTGAGTTGTGGTACCATGACCTGAAGATGTTGATGTACTTGAGGGGTACACCATACAGCTGGACGATCTGCCACAGTGCCTCCCGGTGGATGCTGTCGAAGGCTTTCTTGAAATAGATATAGTTGATCATGAGTGGTATCTGAAGTTCTTGGCACTGCTCTATGATGTTTCGAAGGGTAAAGATCTGTTCGGCGCAAGACCTTCCCTTCCTGAAACCGGCTTGCTCTTCCCTCAAGATGTTATCCACTTCATCTTTAAGGCGATGTAGCAGAACACTGCAGAATACCTTGCTGGGAATTGACAGCAGCGTAATGCCCCGCCAGTTATTGCAGTCTGCGAGGCTTCCCTTCTTGGGAAGCGTGACAATAACCCCACATCTCCAGTCGACAGGAACCTCTTCAGCATGCCAAATCAGGTTGAACAGGTGGGTAAGGCTCTTCACAACAGCATCTTGGCCATGTTTCAACAGCTCGACAGCTATCTCATCGAGTCCCGGTGCCTTGTTGTTCTTAAGGCCCTTGATTGCTCTGGCAACCTCAGTCTCGGATATCTCTTTCGATGTAATATTTAGAGCTGGAGCTGGTGTCTCTTGATCGAAATTGAAGAGCACGGTAGGCATTGGTTGGTTGAGAACCTCCCTGAAGTGTTCCAGCCATCTTGCTTCTTGCTCCTCGTCGCTTAGAAGTGTCCTGCCATCCTTGCTCCTGATTGATACGCCAGGCTGCTCCTAGAGTTGGTTAGCTCCCGCACGATCTTGTATAGGGTCGTCGTGTCGTTGTTCTCTGCTGCTTCCTGTGCCTTTCTTTTTTTCTCTTCTAGCCACTGTCTTTTATCCTTCCTGCAACTCTTCTTCACTGCCCTGTCCAAGTGTCTGTACTCCTCGTCTTCCATCCTCCAGCTCCGGAGCCTCCTCTTTTGTTCTCTTTTTATCTTAGCCACTTTCCTTTCCTCAATCAACTTCCAGGTGTCGTCTGTTATCCATCTCTCTTTGTTGGTACCTGTCTTTCTGCCTATAACTGCTTCTGCAGTGTCAGCAATGGCACAAGAGAACATACTCCACTGGTCCTCAATGTTTGCAAGGTGTTGTGATACCTTGAGCTTCCTACTCAATTCCTCACAGAAGCGTTCAGAGAAGTTTTTATTCTTTAGCTTGTCCACCGCGTAAGGTCTCTTGGGCTGCACCTTTTTCACCTTCTTCAGCTTCAGCTTGATTTTACTCACCACAAGGAAGTGGTCTGAACCCACATCCGCACCTCTGTAGGAGCGAACGTCGAGCTATGACGAGCGCCACCTTGTGTTGATGCAGATGTAGTCCAGTTCGTTCCGGGTCCTGCCACCAGGTTAAACCCAGGTTACTTTGTGGATCCGCTTGTGCTCAAAAAAGGTGTTGCCAATGCTGAGGCCGTTGGTACTGGTTAGCATCAACAGTCTCTCCCCGTTGTCGTTCGTGGAGCTCGCAAACCCATGTGGTCCAACTGTGGCATTCAGGCCCCTTCTGTCATTATCCAGTTTTGCGTTGAAGTCTCCAATCAGCATTTTGATGTCATGTCTGGGGATCTCCTCAAGCACGGTCTGGAGCTGGTTGTAGAAGGTGTCTTTATCGTCCGCTGAGGCAGCTTCGGTTGGGGCATAGACTTGTACGATGGTTACTTTGGCATATCTGGTGTAGAGCCTTGCTGTAATAATCCGTTCATTCACCGGCTTCCATCCAATCAATGCTTTTGCTGCACTACTGGAGAGGATGATGCCGACTCCATGGGAATGGTGGTCTTGCTTCCCAGAGTACAGAAAAGTTGCTCCATTAACCATGAGGCGCCCTTGCCCCGTCCACCTCATTTCACTAACGCCTAAGATGTCCAGGCGATAGTCCCTCATATTCTTCAGCACCTGGTCCATGCGACCAGACTGGAACATTGTGCGCACATTCCAGGTGCCTACTCTGGTGTTGGTTTTGGTTCCAAAGATCGGGATCATCAGGGGTCGGGCTTCCTGCTGGATTTCACCCGGTCCCGTCATAGATACATCCAAGGATGTGCCGTCTCTTCTTCGCTGTGGTTTACCGGAATGGCTTCCTCTCGTCGTTTCTGTTACAGGTTTTTGTTTTTACAGGGTGAGGTTGTTAACCTCACGCCCAACCTCCAACCTGGAGGACCAGTTGGATGCAGTTTAACGTCATACCCAGGTGCTATGGCTAATTCCATGTTAACTTTAAACACATTCATTCATTCAGTCATTTTCCGATCCGCTTAACCTCACAAGGGTCGCGGGGTGCGGGGGGTCCTGCAGCCTTTCCCAACTGTCTTCGGACAGTCGGCGGGGGACACCCTGAACCGGTTGCCAACCAATCGCAGGGCACACAGAGATGAAAAAACATCTGCGCTCACACTCACACCTAGGGACAAATTTTGAGTGTTCAATCAGCCTGCCATGCATGTGGAAACCGGAGTACCCGGAGAAAACCCACGCAGGCCTGGGGAGAATATGCAAACTCCACACAGGGAGGCCAGCGCCAGGATCGACCCATGACCTCTGCACTGTGAGGTCGACGCGCTAAGCACTGGACCACAGGGCCGCCACTTTAAACACAATGCATATCAATGCGCGGGACGCTTTATAAAAATTTATTTTCATGTCATTGTCTGGGGACACAAATGGCACCAATTTGGTGTAATCGCCCAAATAAGCATGTCGATGGAATGAGGGATTCCTCTGTTTGATGAATTTGATTGATCGAATGGTAAAGAATATATTTGCATTGTTATTTATCGGCTTGTGCTGGCTAAAATGACATGTGCACGCAGCTGCGCAGTCTTTTTCTACATGCGTGACTTCTCTTATTTTGAAGCAGCAAGCGGCTCGGAAGATGAATGAATGAATGAATGAACTATTCATATTGATGACCACATGTTTTCACATTGTTCAACAAATTTACTTTCCACCAAATAACATCCACTCTTTAAACTTCTAATTTGAAGTTATGTCATTCGGATGTGTCACAATCGCTACCTGTCTGTCGTACTCTCTCAGCTCTCTCAACCCTTGGATGATGCCCTTTAGCGAGAAGGCTTCTTTATACTACATCAGGCAAGGCAGACTTATTTAGGAGCATCTTTCGGCTTGCCTCTCCATCCAAACAAGCTATAAAGACAAACCTACCGCTCTGTTTCTGCCTGCAGGAGAGATGTGCACAGCGGAGTAGATGTGTCTGGGGGTGACTTGCCTGCCAGACTAACTAAAAATAGAAGAAAAAAAATTAACATTGCGAAATATAAAAATAAGCTACATCTCTTCATTTTGGCAATATATTAGCACATTTGGATTATTTTGTATCTTAGTGACTTTTCAATGTTCATAAAATAATACAAAAACAATATTTTTCATCCGATACCGGATCAGCTGAAAATCACGCGATTGTTCCCGATTTCCGCTCAAGTGATCAGATCGAGATATCCGCGCTTTCAATTCCGGTATATGATACTTCCCGCTGATCTATGGATCAATTTGGGAATCTCAATTAAAACGAGTTGGTGGTTGGTGCACAAAATATCAGCAAACAAGAAAATGAAATAAAATGATGCACATTGTAAATGTGATTTTTGTGAATTTTGATGTAATGCCCTGTGAATGTGTATAGTGTACATGTCATTTTAATGATTGCTCTTAATTTTGTTTAACAATTTTAATTCCCATTTCGAACAAGATACCGTGCACCAAAATACAAGTAACATCTTATTGAAACAAGACAATTTAGTGCTTTAAATAAATGCTTTAATATGAAAAACAGTTGAGTTTAGCAAGTAGGTGTGGCCAAGTGTTACGGTTTTTCATGTGGACCCTTTATGCAAAATGTATTAATTGATTTTTATTCGATTGTAGTCTATATTTAATCCAGACAATGAATGTCTTTCACGTAATAGAATAGAATCAAGAACAATAGCTCCATGGAACATTGCTAAATATATCAATGACCACCAATTTCTGTTATCAAGTCATGGATCCAGCACCTTCGGGGAAATAAACACTGAAGACCTAACTTCAGCCCAACAGGCAAATTTCGTATCAACACAGGCTACCCGAAGAGTGTTGGCCTCCTCTGTGTAACAACTCCTGTGTTTTGCTGTGCAGTCAAATATTCATTGTTTTACAGTGTCTTACAGTCATCAATCATCAGAATTGTTGACCTGAAAAATAATGAGCCGTTTAGTGTATTTTTAAGGATACAGTTATGTTTTGAAGATGTTTGATATGCGTTTAATATAATATATGTACTGTATGTTTAATATACGGTAATCTTTAATATGTCAATAAATGTTCATTCCAAAAATATGCATGGCAGGTTGATCGATAAAACTCCAAATCGTCCCTAGGTGTCAGTGTGAGCGCTGATAGTTGTTTGTCTCTCTGTGTAGCCTGCGATTGGCTCGCATAGGCTCCAGCACCACCCGCGACTCTTGTGAGGATAAAGTGGATCAGAAAATGGATGGATTGATGGATGAATAATAATATTGATTATTAGAATCACGTTTAGGATTGTTGTGTATATTCGTTACATTGTACTGTCTTTGTCTGAAAGCCATAATATGGCCACGACCATTCAGGCCAACCTTGATTTGGGGTCTATTTTGAGAATGCTCCCAGAAAGCTTTTAAAATCTCCCAATAAGCCATCCCATTTCAGACAGCCCTTTTCCCTCCACTTTATGATGTCTTTCTACCACCGCCAGCTCTCTTGGCTCCATGTTGTGGTGTACCGTAGGTATATTTTGAACGGATCTTTTCCGTAGATATGTCGGGATTCACATTTTTTCTCTCAGTTAACCATAGTTTTGACATCATTGTCAATGTGGCTCTCAAAGTGGAGGCCTGTTTTTTTCCCCCCCAAGAAAATAGCGTGATCAATACAAATTAGGGTTTTCACGGTCCTTGCTCACAGGCTTG
Source organism: Hippocampus zosterae (assembly GCF_025434085.1). Classification (NCBI taxonomy): domain Eukaryota; kingdom Metazoa; phylum Chordata; class Actinopteri; order Syngnathiformes; family Syngnathidae; genus Hippocampus; species Hippocampus zosterae. The sequence continues at coordinate 20,403,806 of NC_067464.1, read as the reverse complement.
CAAGGATTTTCTCAAACTCCAGATAAAAACAAAAGAAATGCTAGTAAAGCACACATGTCTGGACTTTTGATTGTCTGTTTATGTTTTGTTTTGCAGGGTTACATTTTGGTTCGATCAATCATGCTTTTCCTGTCTTTGCATTGTGCACCCTTTCGTTCGGTGAGCATTGATTTCGACTACCTTCATCAGTCAGGCGCTCACGTCTCGAGACAATTACTGGCATTCCATGTGGATGTTCACTCTCGATTGTTATTGTTGACTTGCCTCATCCTTTCAAAACTCGGCGGGATGGTGTCAAAAGGGTGCATTAATGCAAAACTTTGGCACTCCAAATACAACAATTTTCTCAATATTGTTTTGTGGGCCATTCATGGTGTCGTGCAGGGGTGTCAAACTTATTTTTGTCACGGGCCACTTTGGAGGTGCGTCTTCCCTCAGAGGGCTGTTATGACAGTGAAACCATAAAAACGTTTCATCGTCACTTTTACTTGCTATATATATATATATCAGCGTTTATTATACATGACAATTTGACATTTCGGGAGAGATTTTAGCAAGGATCATGCAAGTTGACACGTGTTTTGCTTTCGAGGGCCACATAAAATGATGTGACGGGCCAGATCTGGCCCCCGGGCCTTGAGTTTGAGACCAGTGTTGTAGTTGGTCAAATAGCTGACGTTGACGCAGCAGACGCTGGATCAATGCTCTCATAGTATCACAATATCAACCATGTTATTGACAGGTGATCATTTTTAGTGTGCATTCAGCCGCGATCTACCGTTCCCGTGATGATAAGCTGTCCAGAAAAAATATGGATGGATGGAATTTGTGAATTTATTATGTAATGAAATAGTTTTGAAATGCATTTAATAAGTTCTTAGAGGGTGGGAGAATGGAATTATTGTTTTGACAGTCTCGGTGTGGTTCAAGGGAAAATCCTGAAACTAAAGTTACAATTGCATTTACTTATCAAGTGAGTATTTTTACAGAGCAACTCAATACTACTCTCATCAATTAACAAGGCACAGAAGAAGACAGAATGGTCAGCAAAATCTGACGTTACCCATTCCTCCAATCAAGTTGCATTTCAAATAAATCTCTGTTGTGTAATCTTCATTTACACCAGATGAGAAAGCAAAGGTAGAAAATCCCCTCCAAAATAAATTCGGACATTAAATCAATCATAAAATAGAGAAATGAGATAAAATATGATGTAATCACACGTGTTGCTTCCTGCCGGTTTCTGACAATCTTGCAAAAGTAAAAGTTTTTTTTGGGGGGGGGGGGGATTTTTTTTTTCACTGCCAGTAAGCACTAACTAGCACAAGTACTGCACATACTCTACATACTGGATGTTCATAGGAACAGTAGATGGTGCATTGCTAAATTACAGAAAGCCTTGGTGGTCCTTTGAATTTCGGCTATAATTCTTGGAAAATGAATCAACAATGAATAATAGGAGAGGCCCCTTGCTATAAACAGTGGAATTGATTTCCTTTTCTTTCTTTCTTTTTTTTTTTTTTTTTGCAACATTCGCACCATCTGAGACCAGAAAAACTGCTGTCTTGGCAGGTGCGGTAGCTCATCAGTGTAGTCATAAAGTATCTTTTTTTTGGGATACAGCTTGTATCGAACATATACAAATGAGGCAAAGAATCTATTTAAGCACAACTGAAGGATCATAGGGCCCCGATGTCATGCAAGCGGTTCTAACGCACGTCTGCTGATGGCGGGAACAGCCTCCCGTGACAGAAATATAACCGCGGCGAGCCCTACAAGTTGCTGGGAATAGAAAAAGAAAAAAAAAGGTTGCTTGTGAAGGTTGAGGAAACCAGCGAGGCAAGCGCAGCGGGAAGAGGAAAAAACAAACAATAGGATGAGGGAAATGCTGCTACCTTCCCTTCTTCCCTCCATCATCTCCTTCCCATCCCCCCTTAATGAGAGAGAGTTTTCTCTTCTCCTTCCATCTCTCCTTCTAGCCCCTCTGGTTTCGTACCATCTCCAGGGACCAAACACACCCCTGTCAGGTTGCCATGGAAACGTCTCACACAAGCTCTCACGGATGCACTCCCTCGCTCTATCTTGCAGCGGTAATGCCTGCATCCTCACTCTCCTCCATTAGCATCCCTCTCGTTTAGAAACGGCAGGGTTGTCAAAGCCGTGACGTACCACAAAGTCCCTGCACCTGCATACATTGCCCCCCCACCCCTACCCCTCCAAAAAGTAGATAAATGCTGCATTTAAATCCCACGAAGAAAAACTAAAATGTTTGCTCAGGGTTATAACATCAATTTTCAAAAACTGGTTTTGAGCATCCATGTTATTTCTCCCATAAAACTGACTCGGCCTTCTTGAGAATAGAATAATCCAACTTAATTTGCACACGATTACCTCACCACACCACTTCCAATTGAAGCGCGGGAAGTGAGACAGGAGACAGAAGCCGAGTCCCTCAGCTGGGACATAACTCATTTATAATTCATTCATTTCTCCTACTTAAAGTCAGCATTGAGGTATGTTTAAAAAAAAAAAAAGGATCTAGCTTTTAGATCCTGGCGCACTCAGGGGGGCGACAAAAAAAGCAGAGTGCTACTTTGCTGCAGGGCCACTTTGACTCACACCACTTCATATGTCATCCTGGCCATGCACCTTCGGGAGGATTCTCGCTGTCGTCATGTCATTACCTCCAACAATCATTGGAGACTCTCCTCGCATCCATCTCACTTCATCCAACCCTGCCCCCCCCCTCCTCCACCCACATTTTACACCTTCTTCTCCTCATTTCACACCACTTGATTGATTACCTTTTCACCCACAGATGCCTGAAAAATAACTCTTCTCACACACAGACAAAAAAAAAAAATCTCACAGTTGAATGTGCCGCATTCGCCTTCCCACAAAATTTTCCCAACTGAGGTAGAGCATGTTGTCTCCTTTCATCAGCGCAGAAGCCACGAGGACCTCATATAGGCTGTTTTTAAATATTAATACATTTATTATGCTGTAAATTACTTTCGGACACCCGTTAGCCAGAGAAAGACGACATCCATTCGTATTGCTGATGAAACCAAATGTTGACCTTTTTTCCTGGTGAGTTAACAGTTGATAGTGAGTCATGCTGGACAGAATTGTGCTTTATCCTGGCTTGAATATTAAAACAAATCCTAAAAAAGCATTCAAAGAATTAAAAGCAGTTCAAAAAGAGTGTCACCAATCTTACCTTGTTACCTGCTCCTCCGCATGGCAAAATCCACCTTTACATCACAGATTGGAAGTCCGAGGCTCGTACGCGCGCACGCACACATGCACACACACACACGCACACACACACGCACACACCCACACACCCACCCTCAAACACTTGCACAGTCTGAGAATGCAATCGATCCTCTGTCTGTGTTGGTCTCCTTGCACCTCCGTGGAAACAACTATGTTCACAAAATTATTTTCTCTCTGATTTATTTTCGCTTATGTGGTCTTCTCATCAGTTGCCCGCCAGCTCATCCCTCATAGAGGCTGCTCCACATTTTGCAAGGCATCCGCACAGTACTGGATGACAGTGGGGCGAAAGAGAGAGAGAGAGAGAGAGAGAAGAGAGAGAGAGAGAGAGAGAGAGAGAGAGAGAGAGAGAGAGAGAGAGAGAGAGAGAGAGAGAGAGAGAGAGAGAGAGAGAATTATAAAGCCAGCAGCAGGAAGACTGATATGTTTATACCTTCAGAGTAAAAGCCTGAATTCAAATGAAACGCCATTGATAAATGCAGAATAGCTAACATCAGGCCTATAATGACCAATCTCAAGCACCGGGAAAATTCCTGCCAGGCCAAGCTGGTTTATGTGCTGCTAGCAGCCGCTATTTGAGCCTGTGGGCTCATCGTGGAATCAGCAGAGACAGTGTGTCTTCGGCAGTCCTGACTTTCTTCCATTTTGTATGGAGAAGGTACAATGCACCCGGACAGTGCTCACAACGTTCACTTTTGCTACATGGTTTATTTACAGTAGTGGTTCTTAACCTTGTTGGAGGTACTGAACCCAACCAGTTCAAATGGTTGGGTTCAAAAAATAAAAAGTCCCCAAAATAAATAAGCAGCCGTTTTCCCCGGCTATTTTATTGTGATTGCAAAGGACTACATTGAAAGTTATGCATTGAGCTGAGCAGCAACGTTCTCCCATGCTGATTCCCTCTCTTCAGCGGTGACTTCCTAAAAACGTGTTCAAACTCGCTGTATGAGCGCATTAAATTTCCCCATTGTGGGACAAATAAAGGATATCTTAAAAATTTCCAGCTCTCGTGGGCTGAAAAACGCAGCCTTCCTCTTCCCCATTGCCATAGTCACCCGCCCAATCGGGGATCCATTGATACTGTCTTTTCATGATTGTGGTGCATGCGCTTAAACTCCAGGTCAAGACATTGCAAGTTTATTAAACGGATTCAAATCTGCTGTTTTAGAACCGGAAAATTTGAGTTTCCTATCTCAGAGCTCTCAACCGCACTGCAGAGGTGTTTGTTCATCTGCAGCTTCTTGGTCACCTTGGTACAATCCTGAGGCCTCGTTTATCAAGCGTTTGGACTTATTCGTGAGGATGGGAGTACATTTCCGCACAGCTCTCACCATGCATACCTTGTGGTAGACATTGAAATTGCTGATACATACACTACAATGCCTGGACAGACATCACCAACACGCCGAAAGGAAACAAGTGTTTCCCAAACATTGAATTGACACATACATAAATAATCTGCAATGAACGCACAATTGATTCGTTCTACAGAAAAGCTCTGTGGATGTGCGCTTTCAATAAGAAGCTGAAGCGGGCTGGCTGCAGGTATACAGTTGTGATGTCACATGTCCTCAGCTTGCCTTATGGGGATCCAAATAACTTGCTCGTCTGCCTCCAGGTAATCATAGATACTGTAACTCTCTTCCATGGGCCGTGACACACATTTATTTATTATTTGGGGTGTAATAAACGGATGTGAAACTGTATCATTTTTCGTTTATTGGTAACACAATTGGATTTATTTTTCCAAAAAGTTCTGAGAAGTTCTCCGAAAAGCTCAATTCAACACAACCCAACGGTATTTATAGAGCACTTTAAACCAACCACCGATGTAAACAAAGTGCTGTGCATGGAGCAAATATCATACATACAACAAACAACACTAAAATAATAAATTCATAACAAAAACAGTCAAACTAAAAATCAAGTCTGAGTCAAAAGCCAAAGAAAAGAGGTGAGTTTTGAGACAGGTTTTAAAGGTTGGGCAGTGAGGGGGCTTGTCGAATGTTCAGTAGGAGGCCATTCCAAAGAGAGGGACCAGCAACGGAAAAAGCTCGATACCTTCTCAGCCTCCGCTTAGTGCTTGGTACTTCTAATCGTGTCTGGTCTGCAGACCTGAGGCACCGTGCAGGTGTGTAGAGGTGGAGGAGCTCAGAGAGGTCAGGTGGAGCGAGACCATTTCAAGATGTGAAAAAAAAAAATAGGATCTTAAAAAGAACTCTAAAATGTACACGGAGCTAGTGAAGGGATGCCAGAGTAGGAGTTATGTGCTCCCTCATATGAGTACCAGTCAAGAGGCGAGCAGCAGCATTCTGGACCAACTGGAGATGCTGAATGGAGGATTGGCTGACTCCAAAATAAAGTGCATTATAGTAATGATCGCAGTTGGTCTCGAAGACTCTCCGCCCTCTTCGTCAAGATTTTGGATTTCTTAAAGGGATTGTTGCAAGTATATATGGTCAATAGGAGACATTTTTAATGCAAATTAGGCTAGATGTGCACAAGTGTGGCAGTTTCTAACAGTTGGGAACCATCAACATACATTTCTTATTGTTGAGCGTACAGATTTTTTTTTTGTACGCAATCTGAATTTCAGTCGCCTGCACAAATTTCGACTCTTTGATAAGTGAAGCCCCTCTTTCAGCGCTGTGCACAAAAAGAGTCCGACCAAGTCACTCGACCGAAGTCGTCTTGCATCCCACCCTGCGTGACGCTTGTTATGTGACAGTGCATGCGTCCCGTTTTACGGGTTTTCCTTCCTACGCTGTAAATTATCAGAATTTCATCATGAAAATTGCCGTACAGATGGGCTGGAAGGCGGTCCTGCCACTGGTTTCCTTATTTTTGCTGATTAGAAATAAATTCCCCAGTCTGCAAGTCATAAAGGGCCGTGGACAGTGTCATCGAGGTAGACGATTGACACCCATACATGATTTTTTTTCCTCCTATACTGATTTTTGAAAGTATTTTTAGTTTTATGCTTTTACTCTAGATACTCTTTCACCTTGTCATTACGTAGATTGCTTTTCTATCATGGGCACGGCGAATATGCAGCCCCTTAGGTGACAGAAAAAAGTTCTGTTCGATTGTGAATGACTGAAGAATTGAATTCTTTTATACCCACTCATGGCACCTACCTGTTCTCAGTTGCCCTGTTCATCTATGGGATGTTCTAAGCAGGTGTTCAAAGAGTGTTCCTTAACTTTTTCCATCTTTTTTACCTCACATGTACGAGCTTTTTTGGATTGTGTTACAGCCATAAAATTCAGCTAGTGCTATCAGCCAGCAAGTGAGGGATACTTCCAAGTAGCAAATGGATGGCTGCTTGACATGGGTGTGAGCTGGCAAGTGATAAGCTGAGAGGTATTAATGGTTCGTGCAGCTGCAAATACAATAACCAATAAAACTGCCGACTTAAAGATATTACGATTTAGAGTTGTTTTGTTGAGTACCTCCATTTTAAGGGGCTCAAGAGTATTTATTTGAGTAGAACATCAAATTGTCGGCCTACTTTCCTGTCTTGAGATGCTTTGTCAGACCTTAACTGCAGCCACGTCTCATTTGTGAGCTTTGCTGCCTTTGGTTTTCTCTGCATTAAGTGAAAAGAAAGTCTCTATCAAGTTGATGTCAGGTGACTTGGTGATTTGGTTATGGAACAATATTTCATTTATAATATGTACAGTAATGGTTGATTGTTTTCACGGAATGCATCTGCGCCTTCAAACAGCATTCTGGAGGTTTTCTTAGAGGAAGGCGTACATTGCCATACATTTTGACTCTTGAGCTGTCCCTATCTTTTTTTTCCAATAACTTAATTCCATGACCATGTCCATTCCATGAAGTTGAACCTGGTTTCCAGCCATCCATCCGTTATCCAAGGCGCTTATCCTCTCGAGGGTCGGGGGTGTGCTGGAGTCTATCTCAGCTGACTTTAGGTAGTAGACGGGGTACACCCTGCACTGGTTACCAGCCAATCGCAGGGCACGTAGACACATAGATCAACAGCCATTCGCGCTCATAATCACACCTAGGGACAATTTAGAGCAGGAGTGCCCATTAGGTAGATCCTGATCTACCGGTAGATCTTAGACAGGTCCCAAGTAGATCTGAGGAGTGTCAAGGAGAAGAAAAAAAACATTTGTGTGTCTTTGTACATGTTATAAATATATATTTTTTGTGTTAATGTACACTGCACCCAAATCATCCAATCAGTCTCATTTTCACAAAAATAAAATAAAATAAAATAAAAATAAAATAAAGCAGGTAAATCTTGAATTTACGGCGGCACGTGATTACGTCACCGGAAGTTGTTAACGCTCAGCAGTCTGCAATTGCAGCTTGTAATCAGAGCTGTTGCGCTCCATCTTTTATCGTCATTATTCTCAGAGTTTGCTTCGTGTACAATTCACCGAGGGCACGGGCAAAGAATAGGCATCTAGGAGGTCCCAGGGAAGCACTTTAAAACGGTACGTGTGAGCTACGATAGTTAACAGGCTGCAAAAGTGCATCTCATGCCTCAGTTTCAGGCCGTTTCTGATCATGGCGTGCATGTGTGCGTGCGCCAGTAAGGGTAGATCCCGGGAGGTTAGTTGATCAAAAAGTAGATCTTTGGTCCAAAAAGTTTGGGCACCCCTGATTTAGAGCATAGGTCCCCAACCTTTTTTTGTCCCACGGACCGGTTTCATGTTTTCAGGGACCAGCCTTTAAGGCCGGATAGAGATAACAATATAATATGACCTGCATGAAAAGTGTGGTATTTTCGAAACATAATAATAAACACGAATCATGACATGAGGAACGTCCTATCTGGCCGCAAAATTCTCTGGTCGCCATGGTAATGTTTAAACATGCCTTCAAAATAAGATATGCTGCAAATAAAAGGTGCATGAAAAATACATTTCACGATCGTCACACATTATGCAGAGTAGGCTTGGTGCATGTGAATGTCCCGTTGAGATAAAGCAGGATTTGAAATAGGACTCCTGATACTGTCAATTAAATGTAGCCTTCTCTTTCTTGAAAGTCGTAGGCTCCTCTTCTGTCTCCTTGCTGGGCCTTTTCCCCTTCCCGAAAAAACTTTTCAATGGCCTTTGTTTATTATGCGGTAATCACGTGGCCCAGAAGCGTGCATTCACCTGCGTCAAGAGTGACATACTGTTGACTGACATAACAGAGAATCCGGTAACTTTTCAAAATAAAACATCTTTCAGAGACCGAAATGAATAAAACGGAAGGAATCTAAGTTATTTATTCTTTCTGTGCGGCCCGGCACCAAATGAGTCCGCGGACCGACGGTTGGGGACCCCTGATTTAGAGCATTCACTCATATTTTTGGACTGTGGGAGGAAACCGGACTATCTGGAGAAAACCCAAACAGGCACAGGGGGAACATGCATACTCCACACAGCCGGAATCAAACCCAAAACCTCAGCGCTGTGGGGCGGATGTGCTAACCAGTCAGTACCGTGCCACACGCCCCTGGTTTCTTTGTTCTCAAATATTAGCAGTGATGTGCACAGTTTTAACTATGGTTTTAATTTGACACTCGCTAACCCCACAAATGCATGTTAAAATAATTTTTGGCGGGTGTTTATAAAAACCTCCCCTCCCGTTTGACTAGTGATGCATGAGGCAATTGAGTCAGTCATGTCTATTTGGCCATCGAGAGTATCAATTACGATTCCCCAGGAATCGTACGCATTTTAAATTTCCGGTTACCTATTTTTACGGTGCCTTAATAGCCAAGTCGGCAAGCCGAGACCAAAGCTGAAGTGCGCATGCGAGCGTCTCGTTGGTGGACCTGTCGCGATCACAACTGTGGCTTAATTTTGTCCAACTAAATAAAGAGTCGCCTCAGTGCAACACTTACAACCTGAAGATATTGTGCAAAGCAGCTGGCATGGCCTGTAAACGTTAACAGAGTGGCGTGATCTTGGTACGCCCTCCCACTTCTAGCTGACAGCGCGCTGAACTTTACTGCCATAAGAGGGTAAATGAAACAATAAAATACGTCAATGGCCAACAGTGACACATGTAACAACTAAATGGTGGGTCGACTATAATGCAAATAACCAGCTAACATTAGCATATGTACAGTATTTTCTATCCCAAACGAGGATGTATTTTCTTCTCCGGTAATAGGCATGACTGTGTCCCCAAGTGGCAGATCGTAAACGCACGCCATCTGTACGTGCTGCTAATCCGAAATGGGTTCCCAAATTGCTCTTCTTTTGTCTGTCAACACAAAAGGTGAGCAGAGCAATGGGAGCTAAGTGTATACTCATTACTGAACGCTGAGGTCTTTTGGAGTTCAGGGGTCAATCCTTAAAGTCTTCTATGACTCTGTGGTGGCCTCAGCCATTCACTATGGGCATAGTCTGCTGGTCACACAGGATCTCAACCTGGGACAGGGAGAGACTGGACCGACAGACAGGAGGGCCAGCTCTGTCCTGGGCTGCTCCCTGGACACTCTGGAGGAGGTGGGCAACAGGAAGATGCTGGCTAAGCTAACAGCTATGATGGACCGACCCTCCGTACACCCTCCAGGCCACCCTGACAGCACTTGGCAGATCCTTCAAGCAGAGACTGATGCACCCGCACAGAAAAGAGGGAGAGGTACCACCGCTCGTTCCTGCCGACTGCCGTCAGGCCCTACTCACCCATTTTAAATCGCACAGCCACTTTGCAGATGCTTATATTTCACTCTGTATTGTGTACAGTACATTTTTTAAATTGTTTTTTCACTTTTTTTTGTGCATGGTTTTGTTTTTCTTTTTTCTCTTTTTCATAATTTTTGCTGCTGTAAATTGCAAATTTCTCCATTGTGAGTCAAATAAAGGCTTTTCTTCTTCTTTATGCGTGGGCATAGTCTGTAAAGCTCTAGTAAAAAAACATATTGAAGTTAATCAATTTGATATGAATACAAGTTAAAATAACCCTGTGAGCAAAAAGTTAATAAAAAAGTGAAAAGTCAATTGCCATCAGACAGACAAGACAGTAGACAAGATCAAACGAAAACAACCAGAAATAACTGGCTAGCATCTTCATTTAAATATATATATTTGTAAATACACAAAGACCCTGTATAATTGGGGAGGAAGAACAGCTCGGTCATAAAGTAAAACATTAATGGTTTATCAACATCAACATATATATATATGTATATATATAGACGAGGAATTTATATAAAATAAAAAAATCCTCATCTCACCCCTCGGGTGGTGTCCGTCCCTCATTCAGCTCGGGTCCTCTACCAGAGGCCAGGAAGCTTGAGGGTTCTGCGCAGTATCCTTGCTGTTCCCAGCACTGCACATTTCTTGATTGAAATGTCCGATGTTGTTCCCGGGATCTGTTGCAACCACTCATCGAGTTGGGGGGTGCCCCGAGTGCTCTGACCACCACAGGCTCGACTGTCACCTTTACCTTCCAGGCTCTCTCCAGCTCCTCTCTGAGCCCTTGGTATTTCTCGAGTTTCTCGTGTTCCTTCTTTCTGATGTTTCCATCACTTGGCACCGCTACATCCACTACAACGGCTTTCCTCTGCCCTTTATTTATGATCACGACATCTGGTTGGTTTGCCATTACCATCTTGTCAGTCTGGATCTGGAAGTCCCACAGGATCTTCGCTCTGTCATTCTCCACCACCTTCTGAGGTGTTTTCCATTTTGACCTTGGGGTTTCCAGTCCATACTCTGCACAGATGTTTCGGTAGACTATGCCAGCCACCTGGTTATGGCGTTCCATGTAGGCTTTCCCTGCCAGCATCTTACACCCTGCAGTTATGTGTTGGATTGTCTCAGGTGCCTCTTTGCACAACCTACACCTTGGGTCTTGTCTGGTGTGGTATATCTGGGCCTCAATGGCTCTGCTCCTGAGCAGCCAGGATGAGTGCCTCTGTGCTGTCCTTCAGGCCAGCCCTCTCCAGCTACTGATAGGACTTCTTGAAATCAGCCACTTCAGTTATGGACCGGTGGTACATCCCGTGTAGTGGCTTGTCCTCCCATGATGGTCCCTCTTCCAGCACCTCATCCTCTGTTCCCCATTGTCTGAGACATTCTCTGAGTACGTCATCCGTTGGAGCCTTCTCCTTGATGTATTCATAGAGCTTGGATGTTTCATCCTGGACAGTGGCTCTCACACTCACTAGTCCCCGGCCTCCTTCCTTTCGGCTTGCGTACAGTCTCAGGGTGCTGGATTTGGGATGGAACCCTCCATGCATGGTTAGGAGCTTTCGGGTCTTAACGTCCGTGGTCTGAATCTCTTCCTTTGGCCACCTTATTATTCCTGCAGGGTATCTGATCACTGGCATGGCATAGCTGTTTATTGCCCGGGTCTTATTCTTGCCATTGAGCTGTCTTCTTAGGACTTGCCTCACTCGCTGGAGGTATTTGGTCGTAGCCGCGTTCCTTGTTGCCAGTTCGAGGTTGCCATTGGCTTGTGGTATAACGAGGTACTTGTAGCAGTCCTCAATGTCTGCTATTGTTCCTTCAGGGACTGAGACCCCTTCAGTGCGGACTACCTTTCCTCTCTTAGTCACCATCCGACTATCATTTCACAAGCCCAAATGAGATCCCAATGTCGCTGCTGTAGATCCTGGTTGTGTGGATCAGGGAGTCTATGTCCCTTTCGCTCTTAGCATACAGCTTTATGTCATCCATGTAGAGGAGGTGATTGATTGTAGCTCCATTTCTGAGGCGGTATCCATAGCCTGTCTTGGTGATTACTTGGCTTAGGGGGTTCAGTCCTATGCAGAACAGCAGTGGGGAGAGTGCATCACCTTGGTATATGCCACATTTGATGGACATTTGGCTTGCCATTGGCTTCAAGTGTTATTTTCCACATCCTCATCGAGTTCACAACGAAGGCTCTTAGAGTCCTGTTCACCTTATACAACTCCAAGCATTCAGTGATCCATGTATGTGGCATCGAGTCATTGGCTTTCTTGTAATCAATCCAGGCTGTGCACAGGTTGGTACGTTGGGACCTGCAGTCTTGTGCGATTGTTCTGTCAACCGGGAGCTGATGTTTGGCTCCTCTGGTATCTCTACCTAGTGTGCTTCGCTCATGTATTGATCCATGTGTCCACTTATCTTAGACAGGTTATTGGCCGATAGTTGGATGGGACTGCACTCTTTGAGGGGTCCTTGCCGATCAGGATCGTTCGCCCTTCGGTTAGCCATCCTGGGTGAGTCCCTCATCCCTCAGCAGCTGGTTCATTTGTGCTGTGAGGCGCTCATGGAGTGCTGTGAGTTTATTTAGCCAGGAGGTGTGGACCATGTCCGGGCCTGGTGCGGTCCAGTTCTTCATATCTTTCCTGTATGTCTGCCACTGTTATGGTAACTGGGTTCTGTTTAGGGAGGTTGCTGTGCTCCTCTCTCAGGGTCACCAGCCATTGTGCACTGCTGTTATGTGCAACCTCCTTCTCCCATATGCCTTTCCAGTACCTTTCAGTTTCCAGTCTTGGTGGGTCAGCTCTGTTGTTAGGACCCTGCCACTGAGCGTACACTTTCGCAGGTTGTAATGAGAACAGCCTGTTTATTCGTCTGGCCTCATTCTCTTTCGTGTTCCGCTTTAGGCGGCTGGACAAGGCTTGGAGCCTTTGTTTGGCAGTTTCGAGTGCTTCAGGTATGATCATTTGGATGTACCTGTCGGGTATCGGCCTTTCCATCCCACCTCTCTGGGTCAATTGACTCACATCTGTCCGAGCCGCCTTGATCTTAGCATCCAACCGTCTTTTCCATGGTGGGTAACGTATCTCATGGCTTCCATGGTTGCTCTTATATATCTTTGAAGTCAAGGTGGCGCCCGAGTAGGCAGCCGTCAGCGAGTGCTCTCATGAGCCTTGCTTTTTTTGTTGTTTTTGTGTTTGTTTTGTCACTTTGTGTTTGTTGTTACGTCGTGTGGACCTGATGTGGACTTTTTTCAGCATTTTTTTGGCCATGACATTCATCAAGGAGGAGACTCTGTGCTCGGTGGTTGCGTCTTCTGGGCAGCATGGGTATACCAGCACTGTTTTTGAATGGGAGGAATGTCAGCGCCAGGTGGTACTTCACATAGCCTTTGTAATCGGTTTCTATGTTGCCCACCTTTCATTCTCGCCATGATCTTAGCTTTCAGGTCAGTTGCTGCCTCGCTCAGCATTTCATTCATTGGGGCTGGCCTCCCAATCTCATCATCTGCATTCATTGGGGCTTGCCTCCCAATCTCTGGTATGACCTCTTCCTCTGATCTGGCAGCCTGGGGCCCTTCACCATGGAACCTGCGTTGTACCTCGTCAATCTCACGTTGTGACAGCAGTTGCCGTTTGTGGATGTTGGAACACTGAGCTACTCGTTGTTTCGTGGTCAAACGTGACTGTGGGTTTCGAAGTAACCATTTAGCCCACATTCCCTGCATGTAACCCCTCTGACTCGGGTTGCTTGAGTAGTAGCATTCCAACAGAGCCATCTTATCGCATCTCGCCCATCTCCGCTTTGTTCCAGTAGCCCATTTTTCATCAAGGTGCTCTGGTTCCCCAGCACCTGACGCAGACCTTGTTTGGCCGGGCGTCGTTTGAGCTCGCATGTCATTCATTTTATTGTCTCTCATCATTGTATGAGGTAGGCATTAGCGTCAAGGATCATGCCCAAGGACCCACACTGGATGGCGTTATGTGCTCATTTTTTGCCTCAAGCGGGATTACAACCATCGTCAAACCGATGCCTTACCAACTGAGCTATCCAGCCACATCTATATATATATATTGCGAGTCGTCCCGCACGCGGTCTGTCCTTCCGTCTGTCCCTTTTCAAAACGTACCTACTTCACCGCGCCGCTGCGCCGCTCAGGCAGTGGCTCACTACGATCACGCAGGCATCTTAGCGAAAAAATGTTGTCTACCCACAAGCATTGCAATAAAATTGTTAGTTATTTAGTAGAGCTAAACATCTCTTTATTTTCGCGATAAGCATTGAAGATGAACAAAAAGTTGAACCAAGCAACAACACTTTTGTGGGCCGAAGGCCCACCTTACCAGCCTTCTGCAGGAAATAGCTGATGAGCCGCCCAGAGGGCGGCGAACCACCACCTTACCAGCCTTCCGCAGGAACTAGCTGATGAGCCGCCCGGAGGGCGGCGAACCAGCTAGTATATATATACACATATATATACATACATACACACACACACACACACAGTTTTTATAGCATATCGAACCAGGTGGAGTGTCCCAAAAATGCATTACAAAAAATACTCCAGCTGGGGCTGAAGGCAAAGTCAAAACAGACAGAACACAACAATTACATTTTAATCCTTTTTAGCCATTAATCCTGAAGAATAAATGATATGGGAAAAGAAAACTGTTGCGTAGTTAAACAAACAGCACACACAAACATACCTCTCCAGCAAAGACTCTCATTACCCACTTGTGTGTAATAGCCTTTATTTAAAGATGAACATTATCCAGGCAGGTGAGACGAAGCCAGAATCTGGAAAAATGTGGAATAATAAACAAATAAAGTGCACAATTCCAAATATATGATAAAACAGGTCATGGGAAATCCACAAATCCTTCAGAATCCTGAATCAAAATGCTGTTCTTATGTCACAATCAATTCATCCATTTTCCGATCCGCTTCATCCTCATTTGGGTCACCGGTGTGCTGGAGGTGTCTTCGGGTAGTAGGCAGGGGACACCCTGAACCGGTTGCCAGCCAATCGCAGGGCACACACAGCCGAACAACCATTCACACCCACGCCACAGGACAATTTCAAGTGTTCCATTAACCTGCCATGCATGTTTTTGGTCACGTGATAATTTGCTTCGCTCCTCATAATGATGAGCAGGATGTAAGGAAGTTGTCTCCTCATGACGGCATAATTTTAGACCTCTGCCAAATTGTTGAATTTGGCAGAGTTTTTGCACAGTTATTTTGCAAATAACTATGACCAATAGCCATAAACATATGTGATTTCCATCTTGACATTTTGGATTGATAAACAGGAAACATTTGCCCTCTATAGCAGGGGTGTCCAAACTTTTTGCCAAGGGGGCCAGATTTTATGTGGTAAAATGTCGGGGGGCCGACCTTGGCTGACATTCTTTACATTGAACAACAATATTGTTCAACAAATTGTAGTGAGCCAGTCTGTTTCACATTTAAATTTTTATTTTAATTTCAACAATCTTAAGAATTTCTTTTGGTTCATTTGAAACAGGTATATCACATGCAACTGCTTATTCACTTGACTTTTTCTTAAACAGAAGTCTCCTGAGTGCAAATTGATTGATTTGAAACATAAAATGTATCACCATGACTTTTCAATAGTCACAAAACCTTTGACTCGAACAACAGGGAAATGAACAAGCAATACACATATCCACAACTGCAAGGATCATTTGAAATATGACATATCAGTCAATATAAACACGGAGTGATGTCTTGTTAACTCGTGAGTGATGCCCTCTAGTGCCTAAATGCTATTACTCATTTAGTGAATGCTATTACTCATTTAGCCACTAGAGGGAAGCAGTACTCTATGAAACATCACTCACCAGTCTACGAGACCTCAGTCAATGCAACAGTGTTCCATTGCGCCCAACCTGCGGGCCAGACGGCACTGATTTTATGACAGGGGCCGAGGGCCGGATGAAATTCGACCGCGGGCCGGATTTGGCCCGCGGGCCAGACTTTGGACATGGCTGCTCTATAGTAAGCCTCAAGTCATGTCATCACAAGGAAGATGACATTTTCTAACTCGAAATGTCAGATGAAGAGATGAAACTTAATTTCAGAGTGCCAGCTCTGTCTCCAGCGGCATCCCCACCTTCGTCTGGGTGGCAGTAATCATGTTATTTGAAATAAGAGTTACTTCATTGTCATGATTTACTCTGTACTCAGGACTAAATTTGCATCACTATTTTTCTTTTCAGCCGACTCACCACGTAATTGTTTTTGCAACTGACACGTTTTTGATACAAAAAAATAATAATAATCTTGCAGTTTTATTAGTTCCTTGTTGGCATGCAAGCAATTGTCTCCGAATAAAATCTCATTCAAGTATGAGAATGAACAACTGAGCCAATCGCTAACAGCCAATAGCCAATAGCTTTAAAAAAAAAAAGTGGAAAATACATTAATCATGAATAGCTCTAAGGTAGAAAACAAACAATAACACAAAAAAAACACCAGCAGACCTTAGGAGAGGCTCACATAAATGTTTCATTCTTGGGGACCATCAAGCTTAGAGGGTCAATTGTACGCTCATGTACAAAAAGGCAGAATCAGACACCCTCCAAAATTCAGGTATCCAAATGTGTGTGTATATATACTGTATGTATAATATATATATATATATATATATATATTAGAGCTGTCAAACGATTAAAATATTTGATCTAATTGAAAATGCAACTGTCGTAATTAACTCAAATGAACTAAAAAGTTAATCGTGATTACTCACACATTTTTATCGTTTATAAATTTCCTTTTACATTTTTTGTCCTATTTTGTCCCCATTTTAATGCTCTCATCAACCTGGAATCATGAATCAGTTTTCTATGTGCCAAATGCAAATATTTACTGAAGTAACAATTTCGATTTTCAACTTTACGTGAACAATTTTTCACTTGGTGCAGTTATTCACACATAATCTCTCACACAATATTACTGGCCATCAATAACGGTGAAAAAAATATTTTGTCACACAACATCTGCTCTAACAGCTTTTTTTTATGAAATCAAAACAGAGCAATATAACATTATAAAGTGCACATCTAAGGTACACTAGTACTCACCCTATAGTGGATTTAAACCATGGTTGCATACTTCGTTTTTCTCAAGTTTGCTTTCAACACAGCAGTCTGTTTCTGTACGTTTGTTGAAGAATAACGAGACACCGGACACCAGTGTTCATTATGTGCCGCTGTATTCGAAACTGCCGGCCATACAAACAAGCACACCATTCTGGAAGGGGGGGGGGGGGGTCACTCCCCCTAACACAGTCAGGCTATGTTGATTGTGTTGGTCCTTCTTGCGTGGAAGTCTCTTTGTGTAGACCTCATTTCGAATGACTACACTTGGTTCGATGATAACACTGAAGACGTTTTACTTTCGCTCGGTCGCTACCACCGTAGCGCACTGTCGCTGTCAGACGAACACAGAGAAGCTCCACCCGCTCTATTTATATGGACACAGACCACTGTAACCTTCCGCACAAAATAGTTCCAAACAAGTAACAATCGCGTCAGTGGCATACATCGTATACCTGTATGATACAGAGAGAGAGAGAGAGAGATGAACAGATAACTTTGGTCTTGTCAGTGGAGCATATGGCAACTATTTAAAAGTAAACTTTCCATTCATAAACTCTAAGTATCCCTTTTCGGTGTCTCGCGCTGCCGTGGCTGGCAAAACAGACTTGGGCGTGGACTTCTGCAGCGCGCTTGTTGTTTTGTTTCTGGTGTATTTATACAGCAACGTAACATCCGCTTGTGACGTATGCCGCGTTAATCTCGCGAGAAAAAAATGTTCCCGTTAAAATTCATTTAAATTAATGCCAATAAAAACGCGCTAAACTGACAGCTCTAATATAGATAGATAGATAGATAGATAGATAGATAGATAGATAGATAGATAGATAGATAGATAGATAGATAGATAGATAGATAGATAGATAGATAGATAGATAGATAGATAGATAGATAGATAGATAGATAGATAGATAGATAGATAGATAGATAGATAAATCCTCGTCTCACCACCCCTCAGGTGGTGCTTGAGATGCTTGACCATAAGAGCAACCATGAGATAGGTTACCCACCATGGAAAAGACGGTTGGAGGTTAAGATCAAGGTGGCTCGGAAAGATGTGAGTCAATTGACGGAGGCCCAGAGAGGTGTGATGAAAAGGCCGATACACAAGAGGTACATCCAGATGACCATACCTGAAGCATTCGAAACTGCCAAACAAAGGCTCCACGCCTTGTCCAGTCGCATAAAGCGGTACACGAAAGAGAATGAGGCCAGACGAATATAAAGGCTGTTTGCAACAAAACCTGTGAAAGTGTACGCTCAGTGGCAGGGTCCTAACAACAGAGCTGACCCACCAAGATTGGAAACTGAAAGGTACTGGAAAGGCATATGGGAGAAGGAGGTTGCACATAACAGCAGTGCACAATGGCTGGTGACACTGAGAGAGGAGCACAGCAACCTCCCTGAACAGAACCCAGTTACCATAACAGTGGAAGACATACAAGAAAGAGTCTCAGATATGAAGAACTGGACAGCACCAGGCCCGGACATGGTCCACACCTACTGGCTAAAGAAACTCACAGCACTCCATGAGCGCCTAGCAGCACAAATGAACCAGCTGCTGAGGGATGGGACTCACCCAGGATGGCTAACCGAAGGGCGAATGATCCTGATCGGGAAGGACCCCTCAAAGAGTGCAGTCCCATCCAACTATCGGCGAATAACCTGTCTTTCCACAACATGGAAGCTCATGTCAGGCATCACTGCGGCTAAGATAAGTGGACACATGGATCAATACATGAGGCACTCATCCTGGCTGCTCAGGAGCAGGCCCTGACCACCAGAGCCATTGAGGCCCAGATATACCACACCAGACAAGACCCAAGGTGTAGGTTGTGCAAAGAGGCACCTGAAACGATCTAACACATAACTGCAGGGTGTAAGATGCTGGCAGGGAAAGCCTACATTGAACGTCATAACACGGTGGCTGGCATCGTCTACCGAAACATCTGTGCAGCGTATAGACTGGAAACCCCAAGGTCAAAATGGGAAACCCCTCCGAAGGTGGTGGAGAATGACAGAGCGAAGATTCTGTGGGACTTCCAGATCCAGACTGACAAGATGGTAATGGCGAACCAACCAGATATCGTGATCATAGATAAAGGGCAGAGGAAAGCCATTGTACTGGATCTAGCGGTCCCAAGTGATGGAAACATCAGAAAGAAGGAACACGAGAAACTCGAGAAATACCAAGGGCTCACAGAGCAGCTGGAGAGAGCCTGGAAGGTAAAGGTGACAGTCGTGCCTGTGATCATCGGAGCACTCGGGGCAGTGACCCCCAAACTAGATGAGTGGTTGCAACAGATCTCGGGAACAACATCGGACGTCTCAGTCCAGAAATGAGCAGTGCTCGGAACAGCAAGGATACTGCGCAGAACCCTCAAGCTTCCTGGCCTCTGGTAGATGACCCGAGCTGAATGAGGGACGGACACCACCTGAGGGGGGGTGAGACGAGAAAAAATAAAAAATAAAAAATAATATATAAGACAGAGCAATGATCCTGTGGGACTTCCAGATCCAGATTGACAAGATGGTAATGGTGAACCAACCAGATATCATGATCATAGATAAAGGGCAGAGGAAAGCCGTTGTACTGGATCTAGCGGTCCCAAGTGATGGAAACATCAGAAAGAAGGAACATGAGAAACTGGAGAAATACCAAAGGCTCAGAGAGGAGCAGGAGAGAGCCTGGAAGGTAAAGGTGACAGTCGTGCCTGTGGTGGTCGGAGCACTCGGGGCAGTGACCCCCAAACTATATGAGTGGTTGCAACAGATCCCGGGAACAACATCGGACATCTCAGTCCAGAAATGTGCAGTGCTGGGAGCAGCAAGGATACTGCGCAGAACCCTCAAGCTTCCTGCCCTCTGGTAGAGGACCCGAGCTGAATGAGGGACGGACACCACCGAGTGGTGAGACGAGGATTAATATATACTGTTAGAGCCATAAGGAAAATTTGGTTAAATTATAAATGCAGCCTTTTGAATAATTAGAATTTAATAGATGCAAGGCGTTTGGTTTATATTTGATATTTTATTGGAGCAAGTTTATTGGAAACATCGAATATCTGGGCTCCATTGGTTGTCCTGTTTTTAGTCTGTTAAGAGGCTAGATTTATGTAAACATCATTAGGAAGACAGTAGGGCATGGAGCAACACCTATTTTTGACCGTACTTCGTGTTTGCTTAATTCGTACTTTATGGGAACTGATTTCGTATTTCGTTTAAGTGTATTGTATGAGTTTTATTAATCCATTTGATAAAGCCTTAATTTGTGTTCAAGAAAATAAAGAGATTCGGGGTTTTTTTTGGATCAACGATGGCGGCCTAGTGTATTCCTTGTCGTCGCCGTGGAAAGGAAAAGCCCGTCAAAGAAAAGCACGAGTCAAAACCTACATGCCCTGCTGACGTAGCGACAAAAGGATAGTAAGTTGCCGCTACATAAGTCAAAAAAAGGTTGCTCCGTAAGAGGATCGAAAGACGGCCCGCGACACGCGGTGGTAATTCGTGCTCGCTGGTGTGCCGCTGTTGGAGGAGCAAGAGGAAGAACGGACATTGGCTTGTTGTTTTCGAACGCCGTCAAAGGACCGCTTGGTTTTCCTCGGCACCTTTGGATCGACAACGGCGCGATATTTTGGAAATACAGGTACTTCATTTCGTGGACTTTGGAACACAACTTTGTGGCGTGCTTCATGTGAACAAGCACATCGCATGACGTCATCCAGAGACCTGCAAAGCAAAAGTAAGTGGATTCATCGTGTTGAAAGTATCGAGGCAACTTAATTAATATGGAGCTAATGGAAATCGAATCATCCACGAAGAGAGTACCTAAACTAACAGCGAAAGCTCAAGAGGACAAGCTTCAACAGCTTAAAGGAGCAAGAAAAGCTAAGTTACGGTACCTTACAAGGAAGATGAAGGAAATTGAGGCTCTTATGGATGATGGTAACAATGCTGGAGATGTGAATGTCATAATATCTGGTGACTTTGCAGCCACGTACATTGAGTTTTGTGCAGCCAATGACACAGTTAAAACTCTGATGAGTGATGCGCAAGTTTTTGATGACCAAACTCAGTGGTTTGAGCCCAAAGCCAAGTATTTGAAAGCCTTTGTGGAAAAGAGTGAAAGCTGGCTCCAAGAAGTTAATAAGCAAGAAAATGAGGCAAAAAGACTTGAGCCTGCAGATAGTGCTTCATTAATACATTCTCGGAACAGTAAAAGGCAAAATGCTAGCCGACCGTCTTCGGTTGTATCTTCTGCCGTATCTTCTACTGTGTCCGCAACAAGGATGAGGGCAGAAGCTCAAAAGGCGGCTCTGTTAGCACGTGTAGGAACATTACAAAAAAGAGTGGAAATTGAGAGACAAGAGGCCCTGCTCAAGGCAAGAAAAGAAGAGTTGGAGTTGCAAACCGCTATTGCCGCCGTTAATGCAAAGCTAGAGGTGCTAACTGTCAAAGAATCAGATTGTCCCGCTAATGTTGCATCCAGAGAAGATGTGACTGTAAAGCAGAGAGGTCCAGACCAAGGTAGTGAGTGTAGCTTCAGTAGTACTGTGCTGTCAGAACATGACGATTTTGGCCAAAGGGGTCATGGTAATCGGGCACAGAGTACCGTATTTTCACGACTATTCGACGCACCGTACCAATGGCCGCAGTCTCATTAATGGGTGACATTTCTGTATTTTACACATATACAGGACGCACCGTACGAATGGGCGCAGTTTTACAGTGGTAAAACATACGCTTAAACATACGGCATGCATGCATGCTAACACGTTCGCTAACACGTTAGCTTGAAGCACACACTGAAGCTCGAAGCTAAAACACGTTTTTAAAAAGGCAACGAAAGCAGAACTGAGTTTGGGTGTATTTTATTTACAAGGTACTCACGTTTTTTGCTCAAGCATCACTCAGAAAGCCATCAAAGTCGTCATCTTCTGTGTCCGAATTAAACAATTGTGCAAGTATCGGTAATCCATCCAAACCGCCGGGTTCCCCCTCGTTGTCAGAGTCACTCTCGTCGTCATGTGGCTCCACAGAAATGATGCCGGCTTTGCCAAAAGCTCGAACAACTGCACTAGCAGCAACGTTCGTCCAAGCAGCTACAATCCATTCACAGATCTTGGCGTAACTAGCCCGGCGCTGCCTCCCACTCTTCGTGAAGCTGTGTTCGCCATCGATCATCCATTTTTCCCATGCCGCTCGCAACTTCACCTTGAACGCCCGGTTGATGCCGATGTCCAGCGGTTGGAGTTCTTTCGTCAAGCCTCCGGGAATGACGGCAAGCTCGGAGTTCATTTGCTTGACTTTGTCTTTCACCGCTGGTGTGAGATGGGCACGCATGGAGTCGCAAATCAAGAGTGACGGCGAGGCATGGAAAAAGCCATCCGGTCTCTTAACATACACCTCACTTAGCCACTCTCTCATTTTCTCCTCGTCCATCCAGCCCTTTTGGTTTGCTTTCACGATGACGCGGGCTGGAAACTTTTCTTTCGGCAGCGTCTTTCGCTTGAAAATCACCATAGGTGGCAGTTCCTGTCCGTTAGCATGACAACCAAGAACGACAGTGAAAGCTGACTTCTCGTGCCCTGTTGTGCGTATCGCAACCGTGCTGGTCCCCTTCTTCTCCACAGTGTGGTTCACCGGGATGTCGAAAGTCAGCGGGACCTCGTCCATGTTGGTAATGTGGTTAGGCTGGATGCGTTTGTCGACAATCTTTTTACTGCAGTAGGTGCGGAAAACGGCCAGCTTTTCTTTGTAGTCCGCTGGAAGTTTCTGAGCCATGGTCGTCTTCACTCTCATAGATAGATGGCGCCGTTTCATAAAGCGAAAGCACCAAGACGGACCTCCTTGAAAATGTTCAATTTTCAATTCTTCGGCTAACGTTTTCGCCCTTAGTTGAATGGTGACCGTGGAGACGCTTCTGCCGGCTGCTCTTTGATCAAGAATCCACCGCTGCAGTTGGTCTTCCAACTCTGGCCACCTCGCCTTATTTCCACGGAAACTGCGGTTGGTCTTTTTGACTTGGCGAAGCTCGTTATCCTGCTTCCTCCAATTGCGAACCATGGATTCGTTGATATTAAATTCTCTGGCGGCTGCTCGATTCCCATGTTTCACTGCATAACCGATGGCTTGGAGTTTGAATTGCGCTTCGTAGGCGTGTCTCTTTGTGGAACTCATTTTCGGGGGATCTTGAAAACCAAAACCGAAGTTGTTTTGCAATAATGCACATACTCACATTTTATACATGTGCTGGTACCTGCTAGAGGCGTGCCTTACACGCCCACCCTTCACTCATTGCCGGACCCACCCCCTGCGTGCCTGTCTTCACTCACGTCCACCTCTCTTCATATATTTACATTTCTCTCTCTCCATAATTTACATATAAGTGCGCGGACGCACTTCACTGATTGGCCGACCGCTTCTCCGCATGCGTGCGTGTCGTCACTCACGTACACATTTTCTGTCTCTCCAAATTTACATATAAGTGCGCGGAGGCGCTTCACTGATTGGCCGACCTCTTCCCCGCACTTCACTGATTGGCCAACCTCACTTCCGCCTTTTCTCTATATAAACAGCGTGTCGGGTCTCAGCATGATTTTGGAACTCGGCTCATATAAAAGACGCATCGCATTATAAGGCGTCCTGTCCATTTTGGAGAAAATTTTAGACTTTTAATAGCGCCTTATAGTCGTGAAAATACGGTACCTTGCGTCATAGTGACACAGGAATGAGTGATAGACCTCACCTGACGAGGGACATGTTTGGCAATCAGTTTAGCACAGATCACGGTAGCGGTGCTGGTGTTCAAGATTTGTTGACTGTTATGCAGCGACAGAATGAGATCACAAAACCTTTGGTGAAGCAACAAAGGGTGTCTACATTACCACCAATAAATATTCCAGTATTTAGTGGCAATCCGCTGGAATTTAGTTTCTTTTTGAAAGCTTTTGAGCACGGGATTGAAGAAAGGACAGAGAGTAACAAAGATAGGCTACATTTCCTTGAGCAATTCACACAAGGGAGGCCTAAAGTTCTAGTACGCAGTTGTGCATACATGAACCCCGATAAAGGCTATGTAGAGGCTAAAAGGCTTTTGTGCAAGAATTTTGGAAATGAATATACAATTGCCTCCGCCTACATTCAGAAGGCATTGCAATGGCCTGTCATTAGGTCAGAAGATGGAGATGCACTGACAGAATTCGCTGTTTTCCTCAAGAGCTGCTGCAACACAGTAGATAGTGTGGATTACATGAATGAGATGGACAGCACGACCAACATGCGCATAATTATATCTAAACTCCCATTTAAGATAAAGGAAAAATGGAGAGGAGTCGCATGTGACATTCAGGAAAAGTCAGGAAAGAAAGTCAGGTTCACAGATGTGGTAAATTTTGTGGACAAACAGGCAAAAATAGCTTCCCATCCATTGTTTGGCAACATACAAGAACCTGCCTCACCAAAACAAAAGCATGAAAAGGAAAAAAAGGGAGAATGATAAAAGATACAAGGAAAAGAAAAGTGTTTCTGCTACTGATGTCACATCTGTCACAAGCCCACCCGAGCAGGCAAAAGGGAACACATCCGCCGATAGAATCGAAAAGCAATGTGTATTTTGCCAAAAGAAAGGACACACCTTGGATTGTTGTAGAATAATCAAGCAAAAGCCAAACAAAGAAAGGCTTGATTTTCTGAAGTCTAAAGGCCTGTGTTTTGATGCTTAAAACAGGGACATTTAAGTAAAGGCTGTAAGCAAAAACATATCTGTCAAACATGTTCTCAAAAACATCCCACCATCCTGCATTTTGATCGAGAGGAGTCTGCCTTCTCTGCGGAGGAGAGCCAGATAACCCAACAAAATGTCCAAAGTGCAGCTACTACCGACAATGAAACTTGTGGTTGTACTGGGGCCGGAGAAGCAGCCTGTGCCCTGTCAATCGTTCCAGTGAAAGTCAGGTGTTTGAGGAGCAACAAAACAGTTGAAGCATATGCATATAAAGTCCAGCTACTACCGACAATGAAACTTGTGGTTGTACTGGGGCTGGAGAAGCAGCCTGTGCCCTGTCAATCGTTCCAGTGAAAGTCAGGTGTTTGAGGAGCAACAAAACAGTTGAAGTTGAATTTCTCGGCCCAGGAAGCACTGGAACCTTCTGTACAGAGGAGCTAATGAGGAACCTTATGACAACAGGAAAAAAGACAAATATCTTGCTTCGAACCATGGGAAAAGAAGGGATTGTCAGCACCAATGTCATCATGGGACTTGAAATCAGTGCTGTGGATGAAGATAACTTTATCAAGCTTCCAAAGGTTTTTACACAGTCTAAAATCCCAGTTAGAAAAGAGAACATCCCACAACAAGGTGATGTGGATCGATGGCCATACTTAAAAGATGTTCAACTGAAAAGAATTGATGGAGAAATAGGTTTGTTAATCGGAACAAATGTACCATAGGCACTTGAGCCGTGGAAAGTCATAAACAGTGATGGGAATGGGCCATATGCAGTCAAGACTCTCCTAGGGTGGACTATCAATGGTCCTCTGAAGGAAGAAAATGCCAGTGGGGGGAGTTTTGAGTGGCCACGAGTATCAGTAAACAGAATCTCGGTGACAACATTAGAGGAGCTCACTGAGCGTCAAGTAAAGTTGGACTTCCCAGAACATGATATGGCTGAAAAATTGGAACTGTCATTTGAAGACAAACGGTTCATGGACTCTGTATCAAATTCAGTGAAGATGGCTGACGGCCATTACAGCATTGGCCTGCCTTTTAAGAACAAAGACATAATTTTCCCAGATAATCGTGTCTTTGCAGTACAGAGAGCAGAATGTTTGAAACGGAAACTGATGAAGAACCCGCAGCTTCATCAGGATTACTCTAAATTCATGGCACAAACGCTGACGAATGGCTATGGTCAGGAGGTTCCCACAGAAGAAGATTGTAAAAGTGACAAGAGGACGTGGTACATCCCACATCATGGGGTTTACCACCCAACAAAGCATAAGTTCCGGGTGGTTTTTGATTGTGCTGCCACATATCGAGGCACCTCCCTAAATTCATCTTTATTGCAAGGGCCTGACTTGACAAGCTCTCTCATAGGAGTACTAACAAGATTCAGGCAGGAACCAATAGCCTTCATGGCTGACATTGAAGGTATGTTTAATCAGGTCAAAGTTCCCCAGGAAGATGCTGATGTGTTGAGGTTTCTGTGGTGGCCGCAGGGAGAACTCAATCAGCAGTTGAAAAAATACAGAATGGTCATCCACATTTTTGGCGCAACCTCGTCGCCAAGTTGTGCGAGTTATGCATTAAGAAAGTGTGCAGAAGACAATCAAGCACATTTCAGCTCAACAGCTGCCAACACCATTTTGAGAAACTTTTATGTAGATGATTGTCTAAAATCTGTTGGCACTGACAAACAGGCAATTGCTCTCATACAAGACCTAGAGGCTATGTGTGCTGCTGGTGGCTTCAAACTCACAAAGTGGGTTTCCAATAGCAGAAGCGTGCTCGCATCAGTACATGAGGAGGAAAGAGCCGATAAAGTCAAGATGCTGGATCTGGAGAATGATTGTTTGCCAATCGAAAGAGCTTTAGGAGTCCAGTGGTGTGTGGAGGCAGATACATTGCAGTTCAGGGTCTGCATACAAAGCAAGCCGCTCATAAGAAGAGGAGTGCTTTCAATGGTCAGCACTATTTATGATCCGCTTGGTATCTTGGCTCCACTTATCCTCCCAGTGAAGCACATTCTGCAGGAACTATGTAGGACAAAGCATCCATGGGACGATGACATGCCAGAGGCACTGGCTATGCAGTGGCAACAGTGGGTGATGACCTTAGACCACTTAACCACCTTTGAAGTAAAAAGATGCATTAAACCAGCCAACTTTGGAGAAATTACTTCAGCACGGCTTCACCACAGTCTGAGTGGCCAGCAGTGCCAGACAATGTTCACCAAGCTATCACTAACGATCCTGAGGTGAAAGAAGTATCAGTATATGCATTTGCTGCAGAGGAAAGCATTAACGTGACACATCAACTCATTCACCATTACTCAAGCTGGTATCAACTAAAGCGAGCAGTTGCATGGATCCTTAGATTGAAACAAATACTGAAACTCTTCTCTTCAAAAAGAAAGGAATTGAAATCTTCTGAAGAAGAAAATGTAGACAGTCAAAGGCTTGAAAAACAAATGAGAGACTTCAAGGTAAAGTTTCACACAAAACACCTCTCTGTAGGTGACATGGAAGAAGCTGAAAGGGCAGTTCTACGCTTCAGTCAAGCAGCCAGGTTCCCCAAAGAAATTGCTATGCTTGGAGAGGGAAAGCTTGTACCAAAGGATAGCTCTCTCTACCGGCTGTCACCAGTTTTCCAAGATGGCATTCTTAAGAGTGGGTGGCAGATTGAACAAAGCATCGATGCAAGAGGAATCAAAGCATCCTGTAATTTTGGCCAGTGATTTGCACATCACCACTCTTATCCTTAAATCTGTTCATGAAAAGCTTGGACACAGTGGTAGAAATCATGTTTTGGCAGAGGTTCAGCAGAAGTATTGGATTTTGAAATCCCATGCAGCTGTCAGGAAAGTACTCTTCCGGTGTGTAACTTGCAGACGTCATCATAGAAAACCAGAAAGTCAGCTCATGGCGGACCTTCCCAGTGAGAGACTTACACCAGACGAACCACCTTTCACAAGTGTTGGTGTGGACTACTTTGGTCCATTTGAAATCAAGAGAGGTAGGGCCATGGTGAAAAGATACGGTGTAATTTTTACTTGCTTGACAGTGAGAGCTGTACACGTCAAAGTGGCAAATTCATTAGACACAGATTCCTGTATTCATGCGCTGCGCAGGTTCAGAGCAAGAAGAGGACAAGTCAAGTTGATACGTTCTGACAATGGAAAAAACTTTGTCAGTGCTGAAAGGGAACTCCGAGAAGCAGTGCAGTCCTTAGACAACACAATGATTCAAAGTGTCATGTTGCAAAAAGGCATCACATGGATATTCAACCCTCCTTACGCTTCCCATTTTGGAGGAATATGGGAAAGGCAGATAAGGACACTGAGGAAAATTCTCAGTTCAATACTACACCAGCAAGCAGTGGATGAGGAAGGACTGCATACCCTTCTGTGTGAAGTCGAGGCTATTATAAATAGTCGCCCCATCTCAAGAGTCTCTACAGACCCAAATGACTTGAAAGCGTTGACCCCCAATCATCTATTGCTGATGAAGGCCAAAACATCATTGCCTCCAGGATTATTTGACAGGAAAGATGTCTACTCTCGACGCAGATGGCGCCAGGTCCAGTATCTTGCGGATTTGTTCTGGCGTCGCTGGACTAAAGAGTACTTACCGGACTTACAAAAGAGACAAAAGTGGTCTCGTCCACAGAGGAATATCAATGAAGACGACATCGTCCTCATTGTGAACGACTCGGCACCATGAAATTCATGGATGATGGGACGTGTAGTCGAGACTATTAAGGACCTCAAAGGACAAGTACGCCAAGCCAGAGTGAAAACCAGCAGTGGCGTGTTCTTGCGTCCTGTAACCAAACTTTCTTTGTTGGTTGAAGGGGACATGTGAAATTTTGTTTGTCACTTTCATGAGACAGTGGTAAAGGCTGGTCTCCATCGGTGAGTCATGTGCTGGTAACCTCTGACTCCAACCTCTTTTTGTTTTTGGACTTTAAGAAAAGAGTTCCTGACGTGACGGGAAGAGTCACTTGTACAATGGACATTCTTGAACAATTTATTGTTGTTATTTGCCTTTGTAGCTCATGGCTCTGATTCAGTAATTTGGTAATTGTTTATGTTCACAAAGACAATTGGGGGCCGGAATGTTAGAGCCATAAGGAAAATTTGGTTAAATTATAAATGCAGCCTTTTGAATAATTAGAATTTAATAGATGCAAGGCGTTTGGTTTATATTTGATATTTTATTGGAGCAAGTTTATTGGAAACATCGAAGTATCTGGGCTCCATTGGTTGTCCTGTTTTTAGTCTGTTAAGAGGCTAGATTTATGTAAACATCATTAGGAAGACAGTAGGGCATGGAGCAACACCTTTTTTTGACCGTACTTCGTGTTTGCTTAATTCGTACTTTATGGGAACTGATTTCGTATTTCGTTTAAGTGTATTGTATGAGTTTTATTAATCCATTTGATAAAGCCTTAATTTGTGTTCAAAGAAATAAAGAGATTCAGGCCTTTTTTGGATCAACGATGGCGGCCTAGTGTATTGCTTGTCGTCGCCGTGGAAAGGAAAAGCCCGTCGAAGAAAAGCACGAGTCAAAACCTACATGCCCTGCTGACGTAGCGACAAAAGGATAGTAAGTTGCCGCTACATATACATTGGCTTGGATTGGAAAAAACGTTACTGTCTTTTTTGTCAAATGTACTGTATGTGTAACTTGCAGCACAGATGAAATTTCTTCCCTCTCAACATAAGACAAGAGGAGCCGCTGTGGGTGTCCGAGCCGCTATCAAAAGCAATATATTCACTTTACATGATTTTGCTATTTCCAGCTATGCATTTGAGTTCCTGCCGCTTCTTTAAGCCTCAAGCAATTCTATGACTGTCTTTTCATCGGATTCGAAGGAACATCTAATTTGATAATATTCATACAGCGCACCACGGTACACTATTTCTCATGTTAAGGTATTCTAATAGCAGGGGTAGGAAACTCCGGTTCCTTGAGAGCCATATCCTGCCTGTTTTATTTTCCTCCCTACTCCAACATACCTGATTCAAACGATCAGCTCACCAGCAAGCGCTGTAGAAGACTGAAATTATTATGTCAGGAGGGATTTAAAACAGGTAGGATATGAACCCGGAAGTCCCTCCCCTCTGTTCTATAATCATCTTCAGATTGATCCTTTCAACATCCTTTTCATGCCGTTCATTACTTTTGTGGTAACTTGTGGACGTGATGTTTTACTGTACATGTATACATTTCGAAGGTCAGACATTTAAAGTTCTTCCATCATAGAGTGTAAAGATGATTTACTGGTGATCCTAAGCATGTTGACCTTCAAGGAAACCCAGCGTTTGGCAAATGTCCAGATTGCGCAATTTATTTATTTTGCCAAACCTGGGAGTGCCAAGTTTGATCTGTTTGGGACCAACAGGTGGCTCTGTCGGGCCCCTTACGGCGGCACACATGGCCCGACCACTCTGTGTCGGGTCATTGTTTCTGTCACTGTTTTCTGTTGTTGCTGCTGTCACAACTTATGTTGGTTGGTGTTTGTGCCTTACTATCATGGATTTTTGTTTGAATTGCCTTCACCTTATTTTTGCATCTGCCATGGGTTTTATTTGTTACTTTGGATTCTGGATTTAGTCTGTTCTAGATTTAGTTTTCTCATTGTTTTGTTGATACAGTTTGTCAAGTTCACACTGCTTCTTCCGCCTGCCTGCTTTTTGGGGGTCCTCCACCACCACTGTCGAGTCAGGGTTAAGTATTGTACAGTGTTACCTCTACTTACTAACGTCTTTAAATACAAAGTTTTCAAGTTACGAAACAGCGCAACAGGAAAATAATGCCTTTTGTTACGAAAGAAATTTCAAGCTACGAAAGGTAAAAATACAGTAGGGGCAGCTGTTCACAGATCCGAGTTTCCTGAACGCAACATACTTAGAGCTGCTCTGCCATTGGCTATTACCAAGCATCATCCTGGCATCCCATTGGCTAAGAGGGATGTATGGTCTGTGTGTCGATAGATCGATAGCGTCCTCGTCATTCCACCCACGGGCCATGAGGTGTTCCGAGAGTTTTACGTCGTTTTACGTCACTATGCTGATGTTTGCCTTGGACATTTTCAAAAGATTGTTAAAAGCCGACAACAGCAAAAGTCCTTGGATCAGTTAGTTTATTCTTTTATTTGATTTTTTTTTTTACATTATACACAACTCTCATTTACTGCACAATAATCTAATTGTAAGATGAATTTGTTACATATTTTGATGCTTTTTTTTTCTCTGCTTGGCTCTCGACGAAGGCGAACGCTTTTTGCTCAGCTCCTGCCCTCCCCCCACCCTCTCCTTGCTCGCCACTTAGTCTTTGTGCTGTCTTCGTCTAACTTTTCCTGGCCTCCTACCATATTGTCATCCGAAGAACTAACCATGGAATTAGTTGGCTGGTCTCTCGATGCAATCGACAAAATTTCTACGATGTCAAGTCAACAGTATTTATAGAGCACTTTCAAACAGCCATCGCTGCATACAAAGTGCTGTACATGGAGCGATTTAACATATACAATAAACAGTAAGACGAATCAGTAATAAGTAATAAGGCGGTAGAAAGCACCAAGCAGTAAAATCAAGAGCAAATCTAAGTCATGCTGAGTCAAACGCCAAAGAATACAAGTGAGTTTTGAGGAGGGCTTTAAAGATGGGCAGCGAGGAGGCTTGCCGAATGTTCAGTGGGAGGTCATTCCAGAGAGATGGACCAGCAACAGAAAAGGCTCGATCCCCTCTGAGCCTCAGTTTAGTTCTTGGTACGTCTAGCAAAGACTGGTCCACAGACCTGAGGCGCCGGGCAGGGGTGTAGGGGCGTATGAGCTCAGAGAGGTAAGGTGGCGCGAGATTATTCAGAGATTTGAAAACAAAGAGGAGGATCTTAAAAATAATTCTAAAATGAATGGGGAGCCAGTGAAGGGATGCCAAAGTAGGAGTTATATGCTCCCTCTTACGAGTACCAGTCAAGAGGCGAGCAGCGGCATTCTGTACCAGCTGAAGGCGCTTGATGGAGGACTGGCTGACTCCAAAGTACAGGGCGTTGCAGTAATCGAGCCGGGATGTGACAAAGGCATGAATTACTGTCTCAAAGTGTTCATGTGAGAGGAAAGGTTTTATTTTGGCCAGCTGTCTAAGGTGAAAGAAGCTGGATTTAACAACGGCACCAATTTGCCGATCGAGTTTGAAATCACTGTCCAGTTTAAGTCCCAAGTTTGAGACCGTTGATTTCAGATAAGGAGATAGGGGGCCCAAGTCTACAGGATGGAATGTACAAGGTGAAGGTGTAAGGCGATGAAGAGAGCAGGCAGCGGGGAGCCTGCTTGCCCCCCGGGGACATTTGCTGCTGGATATGCCCTTAATCCATGGAGAAAGTGGAGAATGGCGTGCCCGTCAATACTGTCCGTTGAGGATGTGGAAGACATTATTGGCCTTTTGATAACAGGTATGCTGCTGTTTGGTGTTGGTGGCTTTCTGTTCTATTGCAAAATTCAACCGACGAGAGCGGCTTTATTGGAAGGGAAGAAGCTGCCGGTCATTCTGGATGGTTTGGCACGAGTGTCCAACACTCAGACTCAAGCGGTGACTGAGCTCAACCGCAATTTGATGTGGTTTTGGAGCGACTCCGTACGATCGACAACAACATGGAGAAGTTGGAATCCGCGCTGCGGAAAGAGATTGCGGATTTGGCTGATCGGCACCATTGGAGAGATACAGGCCACGGACTCTGAAATTGTTGGCGGCCGTCCCTCCAAAACAAACGCTAGTGGAAAGGGCCAGTTCCACTGGATGGAAGTACGCATGGAATCTAGGGCCCCCACCATCACCCCCCTCCTTCTCCGCCATGGACTGATAAGCCGAAGCAGCTATGACCTGTACACGCATACACATACACAACTGGACAATCACACGCGCATACACATCCTTATTACCACCGTCTTCATCGCTCCGATTCTTTTCCCCCGTGACGTAGTATTATCTGCAGAGCGCATCGGTGACCGTGCAGCTGGTCAGTTAAGCTGCGTCGCCCCCCCGTCCCCCCACTGCCTCCCCCTTCCCATCCATCCGCCCTATCATTACATGTTATGTCTTGTGACTTGTTGTAACTGTCATATGATTATTTATGTGCTTGGGTCTTTTTTTTATCCTGGACTTAAATTATCCTCAGAAGAGGATAGTTCAAGCGTGGTTTTTTTTCCCCTCTCCCTACCCAGTGTTTTCCTTTCTGAATTCTGACTGTAAATTTCCCCATTGCGGGACAAATAAAAGATATTTTAATCTTAATTTTTATGTTTTAGAAAACATTTACGTCTGAATTTTGGGGGGGGCTTGGAACGGATTAGGGCATTTTCATGGAAAAAGCATCTCTACAATTTCCTAGTATAAAATTTCTTCCCGAACCAATTAATTTTGCAAGTAGAGGTATCACTGCACTAGCAGGCAGGATACCCCAATTACCGCCCTCAGTCTGCTGTCACCACAATGCAGTCCAGGACGTGCAGAGGAAAATTGATCGATGGCTGTTGACTATTTGGGTTTGTTTTGAATAGTGCATAATATATTGTGCATTTGGCATTTACCTCGTTCACTGTACTGTGTGTGTGCCCCAAAGGAGCAAATAAAAATAACGAAGCCAATAGATTTAAATCATGCTGTGGCGTCCTTTATTCAGTCCTGCACATCCATTTGTGTGCAAATTAGTGACAACAGCAATGAATAAGTGACAAGTGGCTCAGGGGTAGGCGTTAAATAGTTGGAGGTTTCATTCGTTTGTCCATGCAAGCCAAGTGCACGAGGATAATCAAGAGCAGCAATATCACAAAGCATTTAAAAGTAGGTAGTGTATGTGTCAATTTTTTGTTTATAATGTACTTGTACATGTATTTTTTTATGCTCCCCCCCTTTTTTTTTAAATTGACATACATATTTTTCCTCTTGCTCACAAAGTGCAAATGTAATTTGGTTTTATGCAAAGTGCACTTGCAAACAATTTGGAATTCAGTTTCTGCCCGTCATTCAACCAATGCCTAGACGAAGAAGAGGCACTGAATTGTTAACAGAACTCTTTTTTTTTAGCAGGGCAATGTTTCGATGCTTGTGGAGCAAATTTTATGAGCGTACTCAATCTTTTATTGTTCAACGTATGTAGCAGTCAGTTTGTTTTTTTTCTTTCAATTTACACTGTAAATTATTCATACACATTTAAAATCTATGGAGACCTTAGAGATGACTTCATTTCAAGGCAATATCCAGCACTTACGACATAGCCGAGGCTACAGTCTTTTGAAGTTACGAGGCATCACTGTGACACTTTGTTCCACAACCACAGACAAAACGTGCAATGATGAATTGCAAAAGATTGTGTGGAACACATGATATATTCTCAAAGTGAAAATTATTTCCCACAACACAAACTACATGATGCTCATTTGTCACAGATGAATGATGCAGTGATTACAAGCAGGAAATAATTCAATGCGAGTTTGAGCGCAAGCAAGGTGGAACATCACCAAAAGCTGTACTCATTAGTTCTCCTTCATAGGAACTTTGCCATTTGTGTCCTCACCACCCTTTTAAAAATTGCAAGGAAGCACCTGGTGTTTTTATATCCCAGGTTTTACATAAACATTCACACTGTGTGGATGGTTTTTACTCAGTAGAAGTAATTAAATCTCTAACAAGTGTTCTAAAAGACGATTAACCAGACATGTAATAAGACAGACCAGGAGAGGCACACTGAGACCTGAGGACAGATGTATGGCACTCGATATTGTACAAAAACTCATAACTGTGTGAATTAAGATAGATCACACAAAAATGTCAATATGTCCAACAATAGCCAATCCCAAATGGCAGAGTGAAAAACTAACTAGCCAAATAGAAACTACGTTAAGGCAAATATCATTTGAAATGGAGGAGAGACTTTTATCGCCTCACTTTACATGCAAAACAAAACAGATTTTTTTCAAGATTGCAAACACATGCATTTAAAATAATGAACGTCAAGTGACCAATCCCAGTAAAGGTTTTCACGCAGGAGTGCCCAATACGACAATCGCGATCGACCGGTAGCTCTTGGGCGGCTCCCGAGTTGATTGCGAGGGGTGTTGAGGGAGAAAAAAAATACAACAACCCAAAATATTTGTGTGTCTCTGTGCGTGTTATTAATATGATATACCCCCCCCCCCCCCCCACACACACACACACACGCGCGCGAGTGTGTGGTAGCTTCATTCATTCATTTTCCGAACCGCTTCATCCTCACTCGGGTTGCGGGGGGTGCTGGAGCCTATCCCCAGCTGTCTTCGGGCAGTAGGCGGGGGCACACAGTTTTTGTGTGTGCTAATGCTGGCTTCCAGACACAACTGTCCCTTTGTCAGAAATGAAATCAGACATCAGTCAGAAAGTGCTTCCTTTTCAGGTGCTCATTTATCACCACCCGTGCTTCCATGAACAGGAGTTTTGCAACGTGATATATCTGGGTGTATACATATCGTTAAAAAAAACAAAAAAAACTACCATTTGAACAGGGGCGTGCACTTTGATATCCATTGAGATCAAGAGAACTGTCACTAAAAATAATTGATTTTAAATATTAACGTAAAGAACTGGTGAACCTTGTAAATGGGCAATACGAAACATTTGGAGACATGTTGTGTTGTTTCAAAATCCAAATGATGTTTCACTGCTGATTAGTCGATTGCTTATCATTCTGCAAGGATTTGCTTAAAAGGAATCCTATGTGGAGATCAACTGACCTTTAAAGATTGCTATTTCAATTGCACCACTTAAACAAGGACCTCATCAGACATCCGACAGCCATTTAGTGCTTCAACACCATCAAGCAACCTCCACCAGTATTGAGTGTGCCTGCTGGCTCGAACAGTCCTGCATCGTGCGATGACATTTGTCTTATTCAAATGACATTTTTAAAGCAACTGACGTAGAAATGAATCAAGACGTGAAGCTATGTTCTTCAAAGTAACCTTTTTCTTTCCATGTTGTATTTACACTGACATTTTAACGGATTGTAGGGTGATGGTGAAGGGGACCGGTGGATTTCACGCTAATGTCTAATGCTCATCTGGTTGGAGCCTTGTAGTGTATGAGAATCATGTCAGCATATTTAATTGTCTGTGAGACAATGAGAATTTAGAGTTCAAAAAAATGTGTGGATTTGCAAAGAAAACCCGTATTTTTTGCAAAATTCCAGTTTTAATTATATAACACTCAAAAGAATATCAGTCATGATATATATAGACTAAAAGAATTGATTACATGCAGGAAGGAAGGGCAAAAAACAAGCATGAAACTGTCCTACCAATTGATCAAATGCAGGCTAAAATAAATTAAATGGTTTAATTTCTTACACAATTGCAGCAAAACACTCCTGCTGTAGAAAATGGCAGAAAAATATACATTGTTGCATTTCAGGGTTGACAGCAATTTAACAAAAAGGATATATTTTCACTTTGAGGATCCATGAAGCACTCTAAATAGCAACCTCTAGTAAACCAAATCATTGGATACGTTTACATGGCCTGCAATCTCCCGACATGGAGAGGAACTTATTTATTTTTTCCATATTTTAGTTGCTATTTTGCTAAACAATTGCAATTAAAATCCTGTTCGTTTTCATCCAAATATGAAGTTACTTCCACATTGCATCCCAAATGTTAACTTAAAATCTCCACGTCAACATTTCAAATATCATAGCTCATAATGAGGTCAATTTGATATTTTTATCCAAGTGTTAGTTTAGTGTTTTTGGAAGAGCCACATTCATATATTTATGTGGTCTAAGTTGAGGGCAGGCTATAGAAACATTTGGCTTGAAGTATTTGATTGCACTCCGCGGTCTTTGCAGCAAAGTAAACATATGCACCGACAACAAATATGACGAATTGAAACGGGAGCACAATAGGTGCTTCTTAAACGACAAATTTGTTCTTGGTGGTGGAGCCACTTTTGGTTGCTGTGTCAAAGTGACATTGGTAACCAATAGACATCTTCGAGGGGATCCCCAAGCACTCCTTGTAAACTCTCCTGTTGGCAGAGAAAAAAAAACGGATTAAGAAGACGAGAGCTGGTATTTAAAAAAAAAAATGTACAAAAACTTTAGCTGACCCAAAGGAAATCCCTCACCCTATGTGTGTTATAGCAGCACGGTTTTCAGAGTCTGATGTCCAGACAGCAATTTTATCTCCTTTTGTACGAATGTTCACCACAGCGCCACAAACTTCATCGCTGTAGTCATCAAAGGCCTCTCCAACTAAGCACAAGAGCTGAAAAAGTAGGAGGAATAATTATGTCAAGGGATGGACCCACCATAAAAGTGCTCTTTGGCAGGTTCAATGCGGCTCCCGGCCTTTCATGTGACAAGCGTTGAAAACGCCTTAGCGGTGGCGTTGCCATTCAAACAACGGAGCTAAATACACAGAACTAAATACGTCAGCCTATCATCAATCCCATTACTTGATTGACATACTGTACAGGGCAACCAATCAGATGACAACTGAATCACCGCTCATGCGCAAACAACGGTGCTCAGCGATAAGCGCGAAGCTAGTCAGCTTTAAAGGTAGGTGTCCCAATAGTCAATCACGATCGACGCAGAGCTAGCGAACTGGTCCCAAGTCGAGCGTGAGTGTTGGGAAGAGGAAATGGCGATTTTGGGGGTATGAGTACACAGGAGTGTTGGGAGGAGGAAATGGCGATTGTGGGGGTATGTCTGTGTGTTTTGATTTCATTCGTGTTCAGTGAAGTTCCGCCTCTCGCTCATCTAGGTGTCTGCGTATGCGCACGTGTGTGTGTGTGTGTGTGTGTGCTTGCACGTGCGCAATCGCGTCGATCACGGGAGGTTCGTCGCTTCACAAGTCTATCTTTGGTCAAATATGTAGCAAGCTGACCCAAGTTGTAACTACTGCAGCTTGTGTGTGTGTGTGCGTGCGTGAGCATGGGCGCGATGTGGCTCTTTGTACTAACAGTAAAAAAAATTGGTTCTTTGTCTCTGACTGGTTGGCCACCCTTGCTCAACATTAATAATTTTGGATACGATTCAAACCGCTCTTTAATACGACTTCAGCCAACCAGAAATGCTTGATCACTCAGAGCTGGGCATTCCCTCTGTACTGATGGAAGGTCACTGTATGTCGTTAACCCTTTTCCAACCCAGTTTTTAAATCTTGCATCCATTCTGTTCTGTAAAAAAATTTAGTCAAACTCTATCCATCTGAAGAGCCAATATGGACTATTAATTTTGCCTTGGTTTATTATTGCATGCCACACCTTAATTAACACCTTGAAAGACAGTTGACCAACCCCTATGATCGCTTGTATCACAAGATATCTGACACGCAATATCTTTCCACCTCGCACTACAGGATGGATTGCAGATATTCACCAAAATCTTGAACTGAGTTGCCCTATAGTAGTTCATCATATTCACAACGGACAGGCCACCCTTATTTTTCACAAGCTGAAGAGTCTTAAATCTAATTCTTGGCCTCTTCCCCTGCCAAATGAATCGGGATATTATTTTGTCAAAGTTTTGAAATATATCCTTGGGTATGACAACACATTTTTTTTAATTGCTTCCACTCTCTAATAATAATAATAATCCTTAAAAGGGAACAACATCTATTCAGATCAGCATTAATATGGGCAAGGAGATATTCACGTCTCAGTATCTAATTGACTCCAAATCCCAGTTCACATTGAATTCTTCTCTCATCAACTGGCTGGGAGAGTACTTATAGGAAAATATCTGGGATTCATGGGTATTACTACGAAAATCCTCCATATATCCTCAGGGTCGAAAGCAATTCTGGGAAAGAAGTAGATTGTTTTCCGCAAATAGGGCAAACTTATAACTTAACTCATGATCGCCACTATCTTGTCACTCTGCCTTATAAATGACTAAGGAGCTGCTTAAAGATGGCAAATAAGAGTGGGGAAATCGTTCAACCCTGTCGACGTCCCCTTTCTAAACCAAAAGAATCCATTAATCCTCGATTTAGCCTTACTTTGGCGACTGGTTTATCACGCAGCACCTGTCTCACAAAATTCAAATCTCTGTATCACCTTGTATAAAAAGGACCAATTGACAGAGAGGCCTCTTCTGCATCCACTCCCTGTAAAACAGCTTCTAAAATGTGCCTTTGTATGATTAACTATGTTATGTTAAATTCTGATATTATCCAAAGTCAGACCTGGCCCGTTTTATTGGGCAAAGACAAAGTGTATATCTGGAAGTATTGATTTTAGATGGCCTTGCTAAAATTGATGTAAAATGTTTAGAATCTTGGTTCAAAATTACCCCATGGGGTAAATAAAGTTTTCTGAATCTGAATCAAAATACTAATTGGGTGGAAATGAGCACAATCAGATTCATCTTTCCCCTCCTCCGGTATCAAAGGCATGATCGCCTCTCGCCAGGAGAGGGGATCACTCCATTCACTAGGACCCAATTAAAGTTCTCGATAACGGTGGAGATAAAATGTCACTATAAGTCTATACGACTCTAATGGGAAACCATCTGTGCCTGGGCGTTTGTTCGGCTTTAGTCAAGAGATTGCCTTCTGTAATTTAACCATCGTCACCTGAGCCATTAAAACTTCATTTTGGTCCATCGGGAGGATTGAGTGATGCCAACATGGCGTCAGGTGTTCCCTCGCCTTCAGGGACACCTTGAGAATAAAGATCCGTCGAATATCTTTCAAAATATCTTCGAATATCCTAGAAGTCATCTTTCATTTGTTTGGTAATGGAGTCCTTAATTTTATGCAACAACCCGTCTGCTTGTTACTTTCTTAATTTATGTGCCAATTTTCTTGTTTGAAAGTGCTCTATAAATACAGTTGAGTTGTTGATTTGCTGCCCCACCTCACGATAACTGTCTTGAAAAACATCCGATTTAGCATTTTTCTTATGTTGGCTTGCTAACTGATGTTATACGTTCTCTAGTTTTTTCATCCGAGCTTCTTTTGTGAAGCCAATTTTGCAATAATTGTCCCTGTCAAAACTGCCTTGCCTGCGTCAACACACCATAATTGGGGACACCTCCCCATTAACATTTTCACACACACACACACACACACACACACACACGCACACACACACACACACACACACACACACACACACACACACGCATTCACACACCAACACTGTATCCAAGTTAGTCATCTTAATTTCGTCCTTGGTTCCGGTGAGTGTTAGGGCTTCCACGCGGGAATTCTCTTAATTCTTGTATCATCATTTGTAGGTTAGTTGTAACTCCATTAGCCTGTTGCTCCCCGGTTTCATGGCGGCCGTCTGGGTCATTTGGGCGAAGTCATCTCCATCTGAGTGGGTTATTTCAAGCCGTGAAACTAACTTTTTGTTCGATTTAGACATTTCGTCAACGCCTCTTAACTCAGAGCCACCTTGTCAAAATACTAATGCATCAAGTCCGACGTTGCCATAAATGAACGAGGAGTTCTGCAAATGTGCTTATTACTTACTCCTTGGCTGCCCAAACCAGAAGTCTCAGCATTGGTGATGATTTAAAAATGAAGCATGACTGATGTTTAAATGTACAATAAGTTTCGTTTGATGTAAAATTTGACAGTGACTGACGATGCACAACATTTGACTTTGACAACTTTCTTTACAACAAGTTTAAATTAGTTTAAATGAATACAAAAAAGGAAACAATACCATGGCATTAGAAAATAGCTACATTTCATCAGATTTCCATGGAAAAAAATGAAGACTTTTATAGCAATGATATTTATCTGTACAGTACTCTATTAAACTGATGAAATGAACCATGAAAAGAAGTAAAGCAATGAGTTCAGTCATTGTGTGCAAGTGTACATTTGCATTTGTAAGTGCACTGTGAGTGCACATGTGCGCATGCATGTATGTGTCCCCTTCAGCCTGCAATCTGTGCATATTTTTTGTGTGTGATACAAAATGCATTCTGGTTTCACTTCGCCTGCGTTTGCGAAGGCCCTTTCACTGTGTTGTGGCGTTTGCATAAGGCAGATGATGTTTGTGCACACGAAGCCTCTTTTCATGGGTGCTTCCAGCGTCCTGCTGTTTTCAGAAACTCCTCTCCCTCGTCATGGTGGAAGATTTCCTTCCCCAAAAGCAATTGTCACAGGTTAATTGTTTTGATTTCTCCATTGCTACTGGTTCAAATGCACCCTCTACTCCACCCGACTCTACGTTCCTACACAGCTCCGCTCTATGCATCCCTCCCCCTCTACTTCTACTTTTTTGGCAGCATGATCCTGGCTGATCCCTGACACCCGCTGCGACCTGCTGGGTTAGATTTTAAATCATTTATAAGGCAGACAAGCCTAACCCTTGGTCAGAGGCTGCGTCAGACCTTTTTGCACACTGTGGCGCAAAGAAAATGAAATGACGTGGAAAAACACGTCATGGGTAGGTGGCCGTAGCAGGTTGTCAAGACGTATTTATACGTCAAGGCAATTGAATGAGTTAAGAGGCCAAGGCCCGGATCGCTGGTACCTATTCATTCATTCATTCATCTTCCGAGCCGCTTGATCCTCACTAGGGTCGCGGGGGTTGCTGGAGCCTATCCCAGCTGTCTCCGGGCAGTAGGCGGGGGACACCCTGAATCGGATGCCAGCCAATCGCAGGGCACACAGAAACGAACAACCACTCACACTCACACTCACACCTAGGGACAATTTAGAGTGTTCAATCAGCCTGCCACGCATGTTTTTGGAATGTGGGAGGAAACCGGAGCACCCGGAGAAAACCCACGCAGGCCCGGGGAGAACATGCAAACTCCACACAGGGAGGCCGGAGCTGGAATCGAACCCGGTACATGTGCACTGTGAAGCCGACGTGCTAACCACTGGACTACCGGGCCGCGGTACCTATTTATTTATTTATTGTCATTGCTGTTATTTTAGAGTTATAATTACAATTCCATCAAACCGTGGTATTTTTTTTCTCACGTTTACCATACCGTCAGAATCGGATATCAAGCCAACATGATTCCATGACAGCCTGAAATAGGGCTGCCTAAGCTGACGGAAACATTGTGTAACATAGCCTTACTATGCAGTTGCTCACTAAAATATTATGGCTCTTTTCACAACCTACTGTTGTGAAAGGCTCCTCTCTATAGGGCACCTCTCTACAAAGATTTGTGGAAGACGTTTTTTTTTTTGGTTTTGTTTTTTTGGTACAATCTGACACACTGTATCCTACTCATTGCTGCTTACTCTCAAAATGACTGAAAGTAACATTTAAACATCAAAGCTAGATGTGGTGAAAACCAGTCCATCTATCTGTTGTCCGTTAAAAGCGAAAACTTACAGTTTCTAACCAGAAGCGGTCCAGGTCTAATTTTCTCTGCTGCTTGTTGAGTGGGATCAGCCAGCGTCCTCCACGCTTGTTCCTCTCGTCCTCCCACATGGGCTCAATACCATCCTGCAGCAACCGTTTTCACATTGCTTATACTCATAGTGTCACATTGTACATTACTCTAATAGTCAACAACACACACACCATCAAAAAAATGTTTACTGGTAGCATGGAATGTGGTATGTCATTCAGAGACTTTTGTCTATCTGATTATTATTATTGTTGGTTTAAAGAGCTCTATAAATAAATTTGAGTTGAGAATAAAGATTTGCAGGCTAAAAACCCAAATTTTAAGTTACAATGTTTTTACTTATACTCAACAATAAGACATTAATTACTAGTTTCCAATAACATTGAAATGTTTAAAATCAGGGGTGTCAAACTCCTATAGCTCAGGGCCATGTTTCAGTTACCATTTCATTTGGAGGGTGTTATAACTGAAACCATCTAAAGAAGTCAAGAATAATGAAACAATAATTCAACTATTGTTTAAGATACCATCATGAGGGTTTTGGTTACAAGATAATGCTTAGAATATATATATATATCTTATGTATTTATATATATATCTTATTTGAGAATTTAAAATGTTGGTAGACATTTTAGAAAGGATAGTGGAAGTTGACATGTTTGATTTGGCTTTGCGGGCCACATAAAATGATGTGGTGGGCCAGATCTGGCCCACGGGCCTTGAGTCTCATACTATATGTTTAAAATAATCTCAGTGGTTTAGCACACTTGGCAGGAGACATTATCAAGATAATGATTCCCATTTGATTCTTTCATTTGTATGTAGATTCGGTGGAAACTTAAATGCATAAACATACACACATTACGTCATTCAAGGCATATGGACTATAAATAAATGAATCAAACAAACCTTAAAAAGGGAGTAATCACAGCCTGTCATGAGATTGCTTGACAACTGGATATGGTTGTACAGACTGGGAAGACACGGAACAGGAGTTAAACAAACTGACATGAATTAGAATTAGGGTTTACAAAAAAATCACTTCCAACTTCTGGATTGTCAAATTTTCTAATTTTTTTGTAGAACTTTACAGCTGGAAATATATCTTGATTTGTTCATATCACACACACATAAAATGCTACATAAAATTATTAGTGGGCGGCCCGGTATCCAGTGGTTAGCACGTCGGCTTCACAGTGCAGAGGTACCGGGTTCGATTCCAGCTCCGGCCTCCCTGTGTGGAGTTTGCATGTTCTCCCCGGGCCTGCGTGGGTTTTCTCCGGGTGCTCCGGTTTCCTCCCACATTCCAAAAATATGCATGGAAGGCTGATTGAACACTCTAAATTGTCCCTAGGTGTGAGTGTGAGTGCGAATGGTTGTTCGTCTCTGTGTGCCCTGCGATTGGCTGGCAACCGATTCAGGGTGTCCCCCGCCTACTGCCCGGAGACAGCTGGGATAGGCTCCAGCACCCCCGCGACCCTAGTGAGGATCAAGCGGTTAGGAAGATGAATGAATGAATGAAAATTATTAGTTAAATCGCATCAATGGCTATGACTGCGTACTAACCTCACTAAAAGCAAAGTAATGTAATTACACAAATATTTGTGCTGCAAAGAATAAATCAAGATTGTTGAGGTACGTATTTACTTAGCAGTGACATTCCAACAATGCACATTTTAAATCAAGGTAGCAGTCACAAAACTTTTTAGTGCCACTGACGTGAAGATATTTTCAAGGACCAAAAAAAAAG
This sequence comes from Hippocampus zosterae, assembly GCF_025434085.1. Taxonomy (NCBI): domain Eukaryota; kingdom Metazoa; phylum Chordata; class Actinopteri; order Syngnathiformes; family Syngnathidae; genus Hippocampus; species Hippocampus zosterae. Next base: position 20,359,902 of record NC_067464.1, on the reverse strand, counting down.
GCATCCACCCATCTATTATCTGAACCGCTTTATCCTCACAGGGATCGCGGGTGTACTGGAGCCTATCCCAGCTGACTGGCCAGAATGATTAAAAAAGATCACTCACTATTAGCTAAGCTTCAACAAGCCATGGTGGTTTGGCATATTCCAACAAGTTTTACAACAGTAATAACACAGTGCAGTGCGGCGTTTATTGTTCTACGATGAATAAAGTTGTCGTTAGCACACCGTTATCTGCGCATAATAGGACATAATGACCTGGGGATGAAGCTTCACTTTGTGCCACTGCCCTTGTTCCTTGTCTCTGATATGCAGAGCTCGACACCAACTGTTGCACTGGTAGCACAGGTGCTACCAACTTTTTCAGTTGGTCACACCGATTTTTTTGAGAGGTACAGCATGACCATATTTGCTGATGCATATAGTGATCCTTCGCAATATCACACTTCATTTGTCGCGGCTTCAGTACATGTTTTTTTTTTCAAAGTACTGTATTGAGAAAAAAATGCTCAATGACTCAAGAGGTTTTTAGCTGCCTGTACGCATGAATTGTTCCCAGTGCGTCATCAACCAATGACAGCACGAACGAGTGGATTTATGCCGTGAGCTGATTGGCTGTGCATCTTCGCAGCCCTGTCCAGCACTTTCCCTTGTGTCTCGTCACGCTGTTGACTCTCTGATCAGTGTGTCTCATCACGCTGTTAACTCTTGTTTGCCTGCCTCTCTCTGGCATACTTTCTTCTGTTGTGCTTGCTACGTGCATGGCGGGGGGAGAGAGAGCGCACGCGCGAGCAAGTGAGAGAGAGCGAGATTGGGTTTGTACATAAAAAGCAGCAGTCTCTCTTTGCCGCCGCCTCCTCCTCTTCAATACTGATTAATTGTCTTGTCACAAACACATTGGCTGTGTGCGAAAAAAAATAGCTGGCCAGGAGCTAGCTGGAGGCTAACAGCAGCTACACCGTCAGCTCCACAGTGCTATCCGACATAAATTAAGATATCCTTTATTTGTCCCACACTGGGGAAATTTACAATTATTATAAAAATTAGAGCAATTCATCAATGCTGAGGCATTATAGAGCTCAGCATGGCAAGAATTGGCAAATACTTGTGAGAGTACCCCAGGTATGCTGAAATTCTCTCTAAAAATTGTGCTTAAAAAAAAAACCTAACAAACAAAAAAAACCATTCATGCAAACAGACAGAGGCCCGAGGCCTGGTATCGAACCTCCAGCCCGCTTGCTGTGAGGCGACAGTGCTATCCACCTTCCACCATGTCGTCTGATGTCTACTTGATATGTATTTCATGTACTTGTAAAAATTACAGTCCTTTAGTGAAGCTTTTGACAAGATATTTCCTGTTGGCTTGCAGTTCCTGACCAGCAAGCAGTGGATGAGGCAGTGGTCAACATGACCAGTTCAGGTAAGACACATTTCTTTGTGTTTATTCGTATATTTCTGTGGCACTGTGTCATGTGATATTAAACTAATGATTAACTATTTTTAGGGCACAATCTCTGGAAAACACTTGCTATGGAGGTTGCAGAGACCCAGAAGACCTCGAATGCAACAGCTGAATCCATCATTGAAGTCCAACACTACCTGGCAGATGCAAACACACAGAGAAACCAAGACCAAATATTGGAAATGGAACCAAAAAACATCCACATGCGCATCAACTTGCACTTAAAACTCTCTGCTCACTGTTGTTATCTGTACCATGTGAAAGAGAATTTTCTAAGGCTGGGGAGCTGGTGTCTAAGAGGAGGAATTGCCTTGGAGCAAAGACACTCCAAAAACTTTTGTTCCTCAATAAAAATTCAAAATTTAATCACGTTTTCTTTTATTTGATATGATTTAACAGTGAACCTAAATTTTCCACATAATTTGTAACAATGAATTGCAAATTTGCTACCATCCATCCATCCATCCATCCATCATCTACCGCTTATCCGGGGCCGGGTCGCGGGGGCAACAGCTTTAGCAGGGAAGCCCAGACTTCCCTCTCCCTAGCTACTTCTTCCAGCTCTCCCCGGGGGATCCCGAGACGTTCCCAGGCCAGCTGGGTGACATAGTCTCTCCAGCGTGTCCTGGGTCTTCCTCGGGGTCTCCTCCCGATGGGACATGCCCGGAACACCTCAACAGGGAGGCGCTCAGGAGGCATCCGAATCAGATGCCCAAGCCACCTCATCTGGCTCCTCTCGATGTGGAGGAGAAGCGGCTCGACTCTGAGCCCCTCCTGGATGACCGAGCTTCTCACCTTATCTCTAAGGGAGAGCCCGGACACCCTGCGGAGAAAACTCATTTCGGCCGCTTGTATCCGGGATCTCGTTCTTTCGGTCACGACCCATAGCTCGTGACCATAGATGAGGGTTGGGACGTAGATCGACCGGTAAATTGAGAGCTTCGCCCTTTGGCTCAGCTCCTTCTTCACCACGACAGACCGATACAACGTCCGCATCACAGCAGACGCTGCACCGATCCGCCTGTCGATCTCCCGCTCCCTCCTGCCCCCAATCGTGAACAAGACCCCAAGATACTTGAACTCCTCCACTTGGGGCAAGATCTCCTCCCCGACCCGGAGGGGGCACTCCACCCTTTTCCGACTGAGGACCATGGTTTCAGATTTGGAGGTGCTGATTTTCATCCCAACCGCTTCACACTCGGCTGCGCAACGCTCCAGTGAGAGTGGAGAGCCCCGTTTGAAGGAGCCAACAGCACCACATCATCTGCAAAAAGCAGGGATGCAATACTGAGGCCCCCAAAACAGACCCCCTCAACGCTTCGGCTGCGCCTAGAAATTCTGTCCATAAAAGTTATGAACAGAATCGGCGACAAAGGGCAGTCTTGGCGGAGTCCTACCAACACTGGAAACGATTCCGACTTACTGCCGGCAATGCGAACCAAACTCTGACATCGGTGGTATAGTGACCGAACAGCCCGTATCAGGGGGTTCGGTACCCCATACCCACGAAGCACCCCCCACAGAACTCCCCGAGGGACACGGTCAAACGCCTTCTCCAAGTCCACAAAACACATGTAGACTGGTTGGGCGTATTCCCACATACCCTCAAGGACCCTGCTAAGGGTGTAGAGCTGGTCCACTGTTCCACGGCCGGGACGAAAACCACACTGCTCCTCCTCAATCTGAGGCTCGACTTCCCGACGGACCCTCCTCTCCAGCACCCCTGAATAGACCTTACCAGGGAGGCTGAGGAGTGTGATCCCTCTGTAGTTAGAACACACCCTCCGGTCCCCCTTTTTAAAAACACCACCCCGGTCTGCCAATCCAGAGGCACTCTCCCTGTTGACCACGCGATGTTGCAGAGGCGTGTCAACCAGGACAGCCCCACAACATCCAGAGCCTTGAGGAACTCCGGGCGGATCTCATCCACCCCTAGGGCCTTGCCACCGAGGAGCTTGTTAACCACATCGGTGACTTCAACCACAGAGATAGGAGAGCCCACCTCAGAGTCCCCAGGCTCTGCTTCCTCTAAGGAAGGCGTGATGGTGGAGTTGGGGAGGTCTTCGAAGTACTCTGCCCACCGGTTCACAACGTCCCGAGTCGAAGTCAGCAGCGCCCCATCTCCACTGTACACAGTGTTAGTGGTGCTCTGCTTCGCAAATTTGCTACATTTTACATAACTCAGTTTAGCCTTTATACAAGCAAGGAATTTCTTGACCTGTAATTATTTTATAACTACTGCAGGGGTCAGTATTGGGTGACCAACACAGTATCAATAGAGTGCTGACACAGTTTGTGTAGTGTGTCAATACACTCCTTGAGGTATCATCGTCCCATCACTAGCTGTGTGTGACCACATTGCAGAGGGTATGTGGAAATTTAAATTTGAGATGGCTAATGAAAATAAAACTGCTCCATATGGCTCTAAATATTATTCTTGTTCAGGGCTTTGCTCCTGATATTTCAAATTTACTTCCTGTTTAAAAGGGACTAACTCAGGAGTGTCCAAACAAGAGCCGCTGTCATGCCTGTCTTCCAGCTCTCACAGGAAAAACACACCTGATTCAAATAATCAGGATCGTTCTAATGCTGCTTCACAGCTGGCTGATGAGCTGATCATCTGAATCTGGTGTGTTGCAGCCGAGAGAGCCGGAAACAGGCAGGACGTTGGCCCTCCAGGCCCGCAGCTGGACATGCATGGAACACGCATGGACATGCATTTAAAGCCCCATTTTTTTTGGGCAAATGTTATAAAAATTCAATTAAACTATGGCAGATTTATTCTCTATTTTGATTCATTAAGGTTGGCATAACCTCTCGAATGGAGAAAGGGAGCCTAGTTATTTGATTAGTTACTGTGAACACAAGAGACGAGACGCACCATTGATTGAAATTAAAATAGAAAAATACCCCCCACGCCCCACACACACACATAATTCTTCACATATATCAGCTTTTATAGATTGATAGATAGTCATTGTTGAGCTATTTGCAGTTGTTAACGTTCAATGGATTGATGGGACTTTTTTCTGTCTGATGTCACACTGCACCTGAATGCACCTTGTGTCTCGTGAGCAACACTGGAGACTTGTGCCGTATCATACAATGACAGTGTAGTTAACTTTTACAAAACATTTTTTTAGCATCCTTAATGAACAACTGAATATGATTTCGGGATGGTGTTTTATATGTGATGTAATGGCAATTTAAAAAATGGTTAAGGCAAGCCAAAAAGTTGAGACATGTCAAGCTAGCTCCCATGCCACCGGGTGCTGCAAGAACCAACGTGGAAAATAAAATAAAACAAATAAAAGCCTATTAAGGCAATTCCATTGAGGCCCATGTATTATTTGACAGCCGTTTATTTTGAAGTTAGGCGGGTTGGAGATGTTATGTTCTAATGCTGCTTGGTATGTCTTTTTTAATGGTGCACATCAAATAAACTGTTACCTGACGCAGAAAAAAAAATCTGTGCATTTTTATTTTATTGTAAAAGCCCATGATTACTAAAGGACTACCAAAATGGATCCTCGAATCAAAGATGATCTGTTGCATCACTCATTAAAACGTGTTTGCAATCACACAGCCGGATTCCATTTTTATCAGCACACACTGTAAAGTTGCCCGCATTTGTAGCAATATCGGTCGCAGTGTTGAGCCCTGATATAAATCACAGCGACCAAGGTTCGCCTCAAGATGTTGGCTATCGGCTAACATTGGACTCATCTGTGAGCTTCCAATGCCCATGAGTAAGCAGTGATGCATTATGTCACTGGCGCCACCCGCTGAAGAGCGCCGCATTTGCGCTAACTATTTTTGTTCTTTTTTAACCTGTTTGAGCAATGTGACTGATGATGTTTTTTTACTTTTTTTGTTATATGTCAGTCACATTCAATGTTATGGACACAACGGAGTAGAATTCAGTGATTCAGTTGGCAGTTCTGCATCTACTCCCTTATACTGAAGAGATTTATTGCAACTTACGCCCAAAAATCTTCAACTGTGTCAAATTTTGAGATGAGTCGTAGATTGGCCTGCCATGTTTTGCTCTTGTCATTTTTGAAGAACCATAGAGACCATCTGTTGGGATAAGAATAAAAAAATAACTAACTTAAATGTGAGAAGAGTCACAATGCACCTGGATGGTCTACCTTAACCAGAATCCCATGTCGCATTGTCGTGAAAAGCACAATCCTGGTGGATTAATCCACCTTGTAAATGAGCACTGCAAAAGTGCTTCTTCTTTGTCTTCTTTAAAAGAAGACAACTATTTACAAGGTGCATTGATCCACTAGGATTGTACCTGTGACTCGAATGCGACAGGGGATTCTAGTTAATGTAAGCCATTTTAAGATGAAAGAAAAATACATGAACATACATACACATTAATGTAAATTTCTTCATCCTCGTCTGCTGCCGGGGTGCAGAGCGTGTGCCGCTCACATTAATTATTTTCTGAATGCAGCCGTTTACGTTTCTTGTACTGCCTGCATTGGGCTCCATTTTTTGGAACACTCTAAATAACCGAACGACACATTTTATCAACATTCTGAGTTTCTGAATGGTCTGGGCGAAGCAGCGCACTTGGAGGGTATTTTCAAATCCACCCATGATAAGGAAACAGAGATTTTGGCTCCCCAATTTCCTCACGTATTCGATTCAAACTCCAATTTCTCACCTATAAATCCCTCCAAAATCCCACCCAACCCCCGACTCCCACCGCACAAACCTGTAACCCTCTTCCACAATACATATGTGACTGCGGTGACCTACCATCATTTAAATAACTCTTATTTCTGTCTTTAATGCGGGGAGGTGGTTGTGTGTGTGTGTGTGTGTGTGTGTGTGTGTGTTTGACTCACTTTTTTTCCCATTTTTTGTAATGTTTCTCTCTGTTATTACCATTGTTTGACTATCACGGATACATTTTCAACTGTGCCATAGAATCTTGCCTGTTTTGTAGCGGGTGTTTGATGTAGGCTTCTGGGCTCACAATTTCCTGAGCAGTCGTCTCTCTTGCCTCATCAGCTCCATCGTCTTCTGGGAGGGATGGATTTGGGTTGGTTTCCTTTTTAAAAAAACATTACAAAGGGGGTGGGGGGTTACTTGGCAGTTTATCGGGTACATTATGATAAACTTGGTGCTTCACGTTTGTTTGAGGTTGTAATTTGAGATGAGTAGCATGTGATCTTTGTCATGACTTAAATGATGTTAATGCAGAAAACCAGGAGGCCAGACCAAAAAGTACATTTTAAATTCATTCATACATTCATTCATTCATCTTCCGAACCGCTTGATCCTCACTAGGGTCGCGGGGGGTGCTGGAGCCTATCCCAGCTGTCTTCGGGCAGTAGGTGGGGGACTCCCTGAATTGGTTGCCAGCCAATTACAGGGCACACAGAGACGAACAACCATCCACGCTCACACTCACACAAATTCAATGTTTTTCAATTTTAATTACAATTTCAATGTAAATTACAGTTATATCAGAGACTACACTGTATTACATCGTCGGCCACATAGGAAAATCAACTCAGCCATTTTTAAATATTTTAAGAAGACAAGAAAACACACAGATTGGTATTTTTATTGATATTGCAAAAAAATGTTCAAGGGAAAATACCCAATAAAAATACCAGCGAGTGTTCTAAAATTTGTTTTTTTCTCCTTTTCCAAAACAATTGAAAATTAAGAATTATGCTATGTGGGAAACAACATGTAACCCTGCATCTGAAAGGCATACATTTGATATGTGCAAAATAATAATTTTGTGCTGACAACTTTTGGTATGACGTTCATACCAAGTGATATTGTATTGATATCAAAACTCACTTGTATTCTTTGGCGTTTGACTCAGCATGACTTAGATTTGCTATTGGTTTTACTGCTTGGTGCTTTCTACCGCCTTATTACTTATTACTTATTACTGATTCGTCTTACTGTTTATTGTATATGTTAAATCGCTCCATGTACAGCACTTTGTATGCAGCGATGGCTGTTTGAAAGTGCTCTATAAATACTGTTGACTTGACTTGACTTGACTTGATATTATAATATATTATACAATACAATAATATATTGTATTGATATTATAATAATTGTATTGATATTATAATATCAATACAATTGTAATATTTGATATTATTAACGTAAACAATTCAAGTCCATATGTCTTCAAATCGGCTCTTTAAATACCTTGAGATAACGCGAGTCAGTGACAGAAATCGTCAGAGAGGTTGTAAAAGTGAAGAGGTAACCAAGTCTACCACTGAGCAACAATCGGGTTCAATGTAAAGTATTCAACTCACCGAGTTGCATTTTTGTTTGTCGTTTGGGTATTTTCTAACAAACAACAAAGTTAAGGCACGCCGACTGACTAGTTTTCGGCAAAGTGGACAGCGAGTCCTCGACGTCAGCTTAAAGTTGCGAGGTGTCAATACTGCTTTGACGTTAAGCACAGGACGGAGTAAAGCTCGTTTAAACTTGAAACCAAAACAACTTGGCCAGCCCGTATGCATTCCATGACATTTCAGACGTACAACTGGCACGGTTTTCATTAAAGCAGTACCGCTATAAGGCATTTAAAGTTTTTCGAGAAAGTGCTCACCGGCTCGACAGTCGCCATTTTAGAAATATGTGTTAGGAAACGTTCTGGTGATTGGAGCACACGAAGCAGCGTCGCTGCGGACATGCGCGGTGTGCCGCATGCATCCGGCTAGCTGGGTGCTTCGGGTTGCTTCCTCCCTTCCCCGGCGCTGTGCCGGGACTCCACCCCTCAACCAGGCGAAAGCATGGCGAGCACGGAGGAGAGAAGGGAGTGCGAGACGGAATGCTGCAGCAAAGACGCCAAACTCCAATGTCCCACATGTATCAAGCTTGGGATTCAAGGCTCGTATTTCTGTTCCCAGGTAAAGCTTCGCCGTCGACTCGACAAGTTCAAAAAGGCCGCTGTTGTAGCTCACCAACGGGCCCTGTATCATCACGAGGCTTCTATGTAACTGTCATGCTACATGGAAAGCGACGAAAGTGTGCTTTCTCTAAAATCTCACAACTATTTTGTCAGACGTTTGAGAATGGCCTCGTGATATAAACATTGTTTATGATTGCTAACACTCCGTTGTGAGCCCAGTTAATTCTGTCAAATTTGCTTGACGACTGCCCGAACTACCTTGCTAACTCAAGACCGGTTGGCTGATATCGGTGATTTCAAACATCACGATTTGGTAAAACACTCTAGAATTATATGCATTCAAATATTTGTTGGGAGCCTGTACCGAAAAACCCTTTTGATTTGTATGACTTTTTCATAAATAGCTAGCGAGGTTGACGAAGCGCGACTGTTTTCTCTGCCACACTATTGCCCCTCATCTTGGCACTTTGTAACATTGTGGGCAAAACTATTACCAACAACTTACACGTTCTATGCAATTCATCGTTATTAGTGTGATTATGACATAAACGATTCTAGTTGCTCCGATTATTTTCATCCAATATATACACAACTTACCCGTACATTTGAAAAAATACTGTAATACTGTAACGAACGTTATTAGACAGTCTGTCTCTCTCTTTTTCTCTCTATAGGGCCATTCACACGGCACACATTTGCTCCGGTGCTGCACCGAGATAGTTTGTTGCAGGATATTTTGTACCGCAGCAAATTGTGCTGAGCGTTCACACGTACAAAGCCGCTGAGCGGGGCAGCCCCGATACAGTCTCGGGGCTGCCCCACTTGCGTTCACACGGCAGTTTCTGCAGCGGAGCAAAACGGCAGAAAACAAACGAGCTGTCGTGTTGGTTCTTTTTAAAACGTACTGTATATCCATCCATCCATCCATCCATCCATCTTCTACCGCTTATCCGGGGCCGGGTCGCGGGGGCAACAGCTTTAGTAGGGAAGCCCAGACTTCCCTCTCCCTAGCTACTTCTTCCAGCTCTCCCCGGGGGATCCCGAGGCGTTCCCAGGCCAGCTGGGTGACATAGTCTCTCCAGCGTGTCCTGGGTCTTCCTCGGGGTCTCCTCCCGGTGGGACATGCCCGGAACACCTCACCAGGGAGGCGTTCAGGGGGCATCCGAATCAGATGCCCAAGCCACCTCATCTGGCTCCTCTCGATGTGGAGGAGAAGCGGCTCGACTCTGAGCCCCTCCCGGATGACCGAGCTTCTAACCTTATCTCTAAGGGAGAGCCCGGACACCCTGCGGAGAAAACTCATTTCGGCCGCTTGTATCCGGGATCTCGTTCTTTCGGTCATGACCCATAGCTCGTGACCATAGATGAGGGTTGGAACGTAGATCGACCGGTAAATTGAGAGCTTCGCCCTTTGGCTCAGCTCCTTCTTCACCACGACAGACCGATACAACGTCCGCATCACAGCAGACGCTGCACCGATCCGCCTGTCGATCTCTCGCTCCCTCCTGCCCTCACTCGTGAACAAGACCCCAAGATACTTAAACTCCTCCACTTGGGGCAAGATCTCCCCCCCGACCCGGAGGGGGCACTCCACCCTTTTTCGACTGAGGACCATGGTTTCAGATTTGGAGGTGCTGATTTTCATCCCAACCGCTTCACACTCGGCTGCGAAACGCTCCAGTGAGAGTTGGAGAGCCCTGTTTGAAGGAGCCAACAGCACCACATCATCTGCAAAAAGCAGGGATGCAATACTGAGGCCACCAAAACGGACCCCCTCAACGCTTCGGCTGCGCCTAGAGATTCTGTCCATGAAGGTTATGAACAGAATCGGTGACAAAGGGCAGCCTTGGCGGAGTCCTACCCTCACTGGAAACGATTCCGACTTACTGCCGGCAATGCGGACCAAACTCTGACATCGGTGGTATAGTGACCGAACAGCCCGTATCAGGGGGTTCGGTACCCTATACCCACGAAGCACCCCCCACAGAACTCCCCGAGGGACACGGTCAAATGCCTTCTCCAAGTCCACAAAACACATGTAGACTGGTTGGGCGAATTCCCACATACCCTCGAGAACCCTGCTAAGGGTGTAGAGCTGGTCCACTGTTCCACGGCCGGGACGAAAACCACACTGCTCCTCCTCAATCTGAGGCTCGACTTCCTGACGGACCCTCCTCTCCAGCACCCCTGAATAGACCTTACCAGGGAGGCTGAGGAGTGTGATCCCTCTGTAGTTGGAACACACCCTTCGGTCCCCCTTTTTAAAAAGAGGGACTACCACCCCGGTCTGCCAATCCAGAGGCACTCTCCCCGTTGACCACGCGATGTTGCAGAGGCGTGTCAACCAGGACAGCCCCACAACATCCAGAACCTTGAGGAACTCTGGGCGGATCTCATCCACCCCTGGGGCCTTGCCACCGAGGAGCTTTTTAACCACATCGGTGACTTCAACCACAGAGATAGGAGAGCCCACCTCAGAGTCCCCAGGCTCTGCTTCCTCCAAGGAAGGCGTGTTGGTGGAGTTGAGGAGGTCTTCGAAGTACTCTGCCCACCGGTTCACAACGTCCCGAGTCGAAGTCAGCAGCGCCCCATCCCCACTGTACACAGTGTTCGTGGTGCACTGCTTCCCCCTCCTGAGACGTCGGATGGTGGACCAGAATTTCCTCGAAGCCGTCCGGAAGTCGGCTTCCATGGCCTCACCGAACTCTTCCCACGCTCGGGTTTTTGCCTCGGCGACCACCGAAGCTGCGTTCCGCTTGGCCAGTCGGTAGCCGTCGGCTGCCTCTGGGGTCCCACAGGCCATAAAGGCTCGATAAGACTCCTTCTTCAGCTTGACGGCATCCCTTACTGCTGGTGTCCACCAGCGAGTACGAGGGTTGCCGCCACGACAGGCACCAACCACCTTACGGCCACAACTCAGATTGGCCGCCTCAACAATAGAGGCACGGAACATGGTCCACTCGGACTCAATGTCCCCCGTCTCCCCCGGAACATGGGAAAAGCTCTGTCGGAGGTGGGAGTTGAAACTCCTTCTGACAGGGGATTCCGCCAGACGCTCCCAACAAACCCTCACAATACGTTTGGGTCTGCCAGGACGGACCGGCATCTTCCCCCACCATCGGAGCCTACTCACCACCAGGTGGTGATCAGTTGACAGCTCCGCCCCTCTCTTCACCCGAGTGTCCAGAACATGCGGCCGCAAATCCGATGACACGACCACAAGGTCGATCATCGAACTACGGCCTAGGGTGTCCTGGTGCCAAGTGCACACGTGGCCACCCTTATGTTTGAACAAGGTGTTTGTTATGGACAATCCGTGACGAGCACAGAAGTCCAATAACAAAACACCACTCGAGTTCTGATCGGGGGGGCCGTTCCTCCCAATCACGCCCCTCCAGGTCTCACTGTCATTGCCCACGTGAGCATTGAAGTCCCCCAGTAGAACAAAGGAGTCCCCAGCAGGAGTACTCTCCAGCACACCCTCCAAGGACTCCAAAAAGGGTGGGTATGCTGAGCTGCTGTTTGGTGCATATGCACAAACAACAGTCAGGACCCGTCCCCCCACCCGCAGGCGGAGGGATGCAACCCTCTCGTCCACCGGTGTGAACCCCAATGTACAGGCACTGAGCCGGGGGGCAATAAGTATGCCCACACCTGCTCTGCGCCTCTCACCGTGAGCAACTCCAGAGTGAAAGAGAGTCCAACCCCTCTCGAGAGGGCTGGTACCAGAACCTAGGCTGTGTGTGGAGGCAATTCCGACTATATCCAGTCGGAACTTCTCTGCCTCACACACCAGTTCGGGCTCCTTCCCTGCCAGAGAGGTGACATTCGTACTGTATATACACAACTAAAGTGATGACTGGACCGGCACGTCCTTCTCGGTTTCCTCTGTGCTTTCTGCTCGAGAGTGACCGCCCAAGAAAACGTAAATGAACGATGACTTCAATGACACTCAGAAAAGCAAACACTATTGCGCCAAACAGGAAATCAAGAGAGGAAATTACAAAACAAATTCTATGGGGGCGGGGGGTTGTGAACAAACAACAAAGGAACAAACAACTCCGAGACAGTCCAGTCTCCTACAAAAGGAAATATGTTACTAGCCAAGTCTTGTGTCGTTATGAATCAACACATTACGGAAGTCCGACAGAGCACGAAAGCAACGGATTCTCGCCATACGTACTCTTCACAAGCATTTGCTCTGGAGCTGCCTCGCAAACGAGCATTTGCCCCAGCATTTGCCCCAGAGCAAATATTTGACCCACCTCCCTGAGGTGGGTCAAATTTGGTCCGGTACAAGCTATTTTCCGGGGCTACCCCGGAGCTAATTTGCACGTGTGAACGCTCTAATGGGGCAGCACCGGACCAAATCTTGCCGTGTGAACAGCCCTTATCTCTCTCTTTTTCTCTATACAGTAAGTTTTCTCTCGTAAGAAATCATGTTTGCATTGTCCAATCTTTCCTTACAACAGAATTTCCTGATGCGGGAAACGAAACACTCTCTTCCACTCTGGAGTTGCTCACGGTGAGAGGTGCAGAGCAGGTGTGGGCATACTCATTGCCCCCCAGCTCAGTGCCTGTACATTGGGGTTCACACCGGTAGACGAGAGGGTTGCCTCCCTCCGCCTTCGGGTGGGTGGACGGGTCCTGACTGTTGTTTGTGCTTATGCACCAAACAGCAGCTCAGCATACCCACCCTTTTTAGAGTCCTTGGAGGGTGTGCTGGAGAGTACTCCTGCTGGGGACTCCCTTGTTCTGCTGGGGGACTTCAATGCTCACGTGGGCAATGACAGTGAGACCTGGAGGGGCGTGATTGGGAGGAACGGCCCCCCCGATCAGAACTCGAGTGGTGTTTTGTTATTGGACTTCTGTGCTCGCCACGGATTGTCCATAACGAACACCTTGTTCAAACATATGTGCACTTGGCACCAGGACACCCTAGGCCGCAGTTCGATGATCGACTTTGTAGTTGTATCATCGGATTTGCGGCCGCATGTTTTGGACACTCGGGTGAAGAGAGGGGCGGAGCTGTCAACTGATCACCACCTGGTGGTGAGTAGGCTCCGATGGTGGGGGAAGATGCCGGTCCGTCCTGGCAAACCCAAACGGATTGTGAGGGTTTGTTGGGACCGTCTGACGGAATCCCCTGTCAGGAGTTTCAACTCCCACCTCTGACAGAGCTTTTCCCATGTTCCGTGGGAGGCGGGGGACATTGAGCCCCAGTGGACCATGTTCCGTGCCTCTATTGTTGAGGCGGCTAATCTGAGTTGTGGCCGTAAGGTGGTTGGTGCCTGTCGTGGCGGCAACCCCCGTACTCGCTGGTGGACACCAGCAGTAAGGGATGCCGTCAAGCTGAAGAAGGAGTCCTATCGAGCCTTTATGGCCTGTGGGACCCCAGAGGCAGCTGACGGGTATCGACTGGCCAAGCGGAACGCAGCTTCGGTGGTCGCCGACGCAAAAACCCGAGCGTGGGAAGAGTTTGGTGAGGACATGGAAGCCGACTTCCGGACGGCTTCGAGGAAATTCTGGTCCACCATCCGACGTCTCAGGAGGAGGAAGCAGTGCACCATTAACACTGTGTACAGTGGGGATGGGGGGATGCTGACTTCGACTCGGGACGTTGTGAACCGGTGGGCAGAGTACTTCGAAGACCTCCTCAACTCCACCAACACGTCTTCCTTGGAGGAAGCAGAGCCTGGGGACTCTGAGGTGGGCTCTCCTATCTTTGTGGCTGAAGTCACCGATGTGGTTAAAAAGCTCCTCGGTGGCAAGGCCCCAGGGGTGGATGAGATCCGCCCGGAGTTCCTCAAGGCTCTGGATGTTGTGGGGCTGTTCTTGTTGACACGCCTCTGCAACATCGCGTGGTCAACAGGGAGAGTGCCTCTGGATTGGCAGACCGGGGTGATAGTCTCTCTTTTTAAAAAGGGGGACAGGAGGGTATGTTCCAACTACAGAGGGATCACACCCCTCAGCCTCCCTGGTAAGGTCTATTCAGGGGTGCTTGAGAGGAGGGTCCATTAGGAAGTCGAGCCTCAGATTGAGGAGGAGCAGTGTGGTTTTCGTCCCGGCCGTGGAACAGTGGACCAGCTCTTCACCCTTAGCAGGGTCCTCGAGTGTATGTGGGAATTCGCCCAACCAGTCTACATGTGTTTTGTGGACTTGGAGAAGGCGTTTGACCGTGTCCCTCGGGGAGTTCTGTGGTGGGTGCTTCGAGGGTATGGGGTACCGAACCCCCTGATACGGGCTGTTCGGTCACTATACCACCGATGTCAGAGTTTGGTTCGCATTGCCGACAGTAAGTCGGAATCGTTTCCCGTGGGGGTAGGACTCCGCCAAGGCTGCCCTTTGTCGCCGATTCTGTTCATAACCTTTATGGACAGAATTTCTAGGCGCAGCCGAAGCGTTGAGGGGGTCTGTTTTGGGGGCCTCAGTATTACATCCCTGCTTTTTGCAGATGATGTGGTGCTGTTGGCTCCTTCAAGCAGGGCTCTCCAACTCTCACTGGAGCGTTTCGCAGCCGAGTGTGAAGCGGTTGGGATGGAGATCAGCACCTCCAAATCTGAAGCCATGGTCCTCAGTCGGAAAAGGGTGGAGTGCCCCCTCCGGGTCGGGGAGGAGATCTTTCCCCAAGACGAGGAGTTCAAGTATCTTGGGGTCTTGTTCACGAGTGGGGGCAGGAGGGAGCAGGAGATCGACAGGCGGATCGGTGCAGCGTCTGCTGTGATGCGGACGTTGTATCGGTCTGTCGTGGTGAAGAAGGAGCTGAGCCAAAGGGCAAAGCTCTCAATTTACCGGTCGATCTACGTCCCAACCCTCATCTATGGTCACGAGCTATGGGTCGTGACCGAAAGAACGAGATCCCGGATACAAGCGGCCGAAATGAGTTTTCTCCGCAGGGTGTCCGGGCTCTCCCTTAGAGATAAGGTGAGAAGCTCTGTCATCCGGGAGGGGCTCAGAGTCGAGTGCTTCTCCTCCACATCGAGAGGAGCCAGATGAGGTGGCTTGGGCATCTGATTCGGATGCCTCCTGAGCGCCTCCCTGGTGAGGTGTTCCGGTCATGTCCCACCGGGAGGAGACCCCGAGGAAGACCCAGGACACGCTGGAGAGACTATGTCACCCAGCTTGCCTGGGAACGACTCAGGATCCCCCGGGGAGAGCTGGAAGAAGTAGCTAGGGAGAGGGAGTCTGGGCTTCCCTGCTAAAGCTGTTGCCCCCGCGACCCAGCCCCGGATAAGCGGTAGATGATGGATGGATGGGAAACGAAACAATGATGGTACATACAATATATCTTGATTAAGATGTACAGCGATCCCTCGCTACTTCGCGGTTCGTTTATCGCAGGTTCAGTGCATCGCGGATTTTTTCAAACATATAATTTTTTTTTAAACATATACATGGAGTACAGTACTGTATATGTTGCTCTATGTGACTCGCTGTTTTGCAGCTTCTCGCTGACCATTTGCGGACTTAAGAAAAAATGTTTTACCTGTTTGTTAATTGGAAGCTACTTCGCAGGTTTTCGTTTAACATGGGTGGTTTTGGTCCCCATTAACCACGATAAACGAGGGATTACTGTATATAGCACTTTCACAACGGCAGCAGCAGCTGTAACAAAGCGCTTAACAAAACAGTTAACATACTGTACATGTCCTTTATGAACATGCAATTATGTTAACAAAATACATGTGGAACAACACAAGCAATAAAATCCAGAAATCTATGGTCCAAAAACTGTTTATAACACAAAAAGCATACAGTTCAGGTATATGAACAAAATACAGTACAGTGTAAGAATTCTAATCACAAAATGAGGACTATTTGCAACATAATGAGGTTAGTAACAGACCTGGTAGCTCTTCTTTCCACTCACTTACTGTCTCTAACTTGACGTCACCTCAATCACCACAGAAGACAGCGTTGCTAAGCTGATGTTATGCAACGAACTTTTGAAGCCAGCCACAGGAAGTCCTCGACACCCATAGTTAGAGCTATGGAATTCGCCTTCTCTCTAATAAACGGACCAGTTAGCGTAAGGTTTTTAGCACGATAACAAGTGAAGCATTCCACGTCGAGCCACAAGCAATTTACTCTGAGCAGGTAATCGGATGCATTGCACTCTCTTCCACGGTCATTACCTCTTTGTTTGAATGCTACGGTCTACAAAACGTAAATGTAAATGATTGATTTTTTTTTTTTAAGCGTTGGCGATTCAAGTAGGACTCATGCGAATTGAGTCACTTACACGTCGCTGTTTTGAATCCAATGAAAGTAAATAGCGGCACGGACACAGTTATTCCGTAGTATCGAGCGGGACTTGCTTGAGTTTGCGCTACTGCGGGCTTGCGTATGGCTTCTGGGTACTGAAACTTTCGTTGTTATGAATCGATTGTTCATGTAATATATGATAAGATATCCTTTATTTGTCCCACACTGGGGAAATTTACAGCCTCCAGCAGCAAGAATGGTAGAAAGAAGAAAAAAAAAAACAAACACCGTTCAATAAATTATCGTAGTCAAAATTTTAATACATGGGTTTTTATTCCGGGTCAGGGAATTTCCTCTTGACAAAAGTTCGTAGGTGGGAATATTTACTGAATTCCAACTAGAACACAGTGCCATGCCATCCATCTTCTGAACCACTTCTTTTCACGGTTAACATTTAGCCCAGCTCAGCTGCCCCTCTTTTCTTTACGTTGCCTCCATTGCCTACCAGACATGACAACAATCCACAGAGGTCCTGCTAGTCATCTCTCTCATCTAGGATGTTGAAAGTGCTGTGATGCTCCGCTGGCCCGCTTTTGTTTACGTTGCCTTCAACGCCTACAAAATCTACCAAACTCGAACAAATTATTCATGGCTGGTAGTGCACCACCTCGTCCGTGATGTCTAAAACGCGGTGACCTGTCATAGGAACTCATCAATTTGTACTGTAATCCAATGTCGATTAAAGGTCAATTGCGAAGTAGACTTGTCCAAACATCTTTTGAGTAATACTTAGAGCTTAAACTACAATGATCTTTCGCTATTTCTGTACCTTGTAGCATGGACACCCAGACTCATGGCTGTACAGATTGAGTCTGGTCATTGTCTCATCAAGTGCATTTCCGTGGCGGGGCAAACATGAGCAAACAGACAGTATGATGAACAGAGATAATGAGGGTTTACTGTATTTCAAGCATGCCTTCATTAGTTTTTCAAACACAACCCACCCTGGTTCATAGTTGGACTCATAGCCACGGAAATGCTTTTGTTTGGCAATCACCGGCGAGTGACGTCATTTGCAGAAGTCTCCAGTCGGCCATTTTTGATGGCGCGTGTCAAAGTGCCAGTTTACATTTGTCCGTTTCATCAATGGTATTTTGTCATTGCAAATTAGACACACTGCATAACCAGTTCTCTCCACAATGGCGAATCCTTCGGTCCATTCGTCCTGAAGTGTACCATACTTGTCATCTTTTTCTCTTTTCGCCATCTTATTCGTCGAAAGATTAGCTTTGAGCTAATGACTGAGCGGGCTGATTCAGGGGGCGTTTACCTGTTTCCACAGCAATGGCCGATGCAGGCCAATATCATCCAATTAAAATTGCCCCTGCAGCCAACTCCATCCTTGAACAAGACATGACCAGTGAAAAGTCAAAGGATGGATCAAACAAGCGAGAATATTTAGTTTTATCTGCGAGCCAGATGCAATCATCAAAAGAGCCCCACCTGGCTCGCAAGCCATAGGTTCCCGACCCCTTAGACCCTATGAGGATCATGCAGTGATTGTATTTTGGATGTGCAACCAAAACCAGTTCCCTGGTTATCGGCCCTCTCCGTGAATTGTGCGTCTGAATGTTTTGTTTTTGACATCAAGCTGAAAAAAATGAACAAGTGGCAGCTTCTTTGAATAAAAACAGTGTTCTGAGGTCTTTTACAGAAACAATGCCCAAGAGTGTAATCTTTGCAAACTGCACCCCTGATGCCCTGCAAGTAATTTATTGTCTGTCCTAAAGGAGATGGCTTGACAAGCTGCAAAGTTCGGCAGCTGTCCCTGTTTTATTGTTTTAGTTCTCATGGAACAAAAGAAGCCAAGACTTAAAATGGAAGCCTAGAGTCATCACATTCTGGATTTATTGATTCATTTTTATCCAGTATGCCAAAGCAAGAATCCTTTATTTCTGGGAGTTTTTATTTTCTCTTTTCATTTCCAGGAATGTTTCAAAGGGAGTTGGGCATCTCACAAGTTGCTGCACAAAAAAGCAAGTAAGTATCTCGGGCTCAGTGACCAGTTTGTGCTGCCAGGCGCCCACATTTTTCAGCAGTACGCCAAATTAATTTCAAGTTAAGTTTTCATGGTTTCAAGGATTTTTTTTAAACTAAGTTAAGAAAACCTTTATTTGTCTCACAGTGGAGACACTACAAATGTTTGGGCGGGGGAGGGGAGGGGGCGGCGATCGCCCCTTGAGACGCCTCAGTCTGCATGGTTCTATTATTACTATCAACACAAATGTTTCCAGAGGGATCAAATGAAACTCAAATATCAACACTGTGTTACTCTTCACAAATCTGTCGATGCAGTTTATTGTGATTGGCCCATCCAAAGATAACCTCAAACCACGCGCGCCCTTGCTCTCAGTGCATACTTGAAAGGACTCATAAAGAAAGCATTCTTATGTTGATAATGCATTCAGTTGAATGAATGCAAAAACAGTTTTGGACCATTAGGTTTGTATGTTATTTATGAGGCCAAATGCATTTGGCAAAATGATGGCCCAAATTTTAGAAACCGGTGTTTGCTTAACTATGCACCCGTAATGATTTTTAGCAAAAGCGATGAAGCCATGTAACAATCTTAATGCAAAACAGGTTGTTTTGAGCTGCCAGTTGTGATGTCACTTGTTGTTTTTGTTTCCAAATGAATACGGCGCTTATTCTTAGCCAACTTAAAATCTCATTGGCCTTCTATTTTCTGTGCTAAATGTTTTGTATTTTGTTGGAATTATAATGCGTTTAATCTGTGTTGTTTGGTCAGAGGAGGACAAGAACCAGAATGAATGTAAGAACTGTGTGGAAAAAGACATCAACACAGACCCATGGCCTGGCTATCGCTTCACGGGAAAACTCCGTCCCTACTACCCACTGGTAAGGTGTCTCATACAGTATTAAGAATTGATTTTTTTTTTATTGCAATAGGGGAAAATTTGATGACTGGAGTACAGATGTGCAAGCTCAGTGTCACTGCCATTACATTTTTCATCTTCCACAGTTAAAAATTTGGTTTACACTATTTTCCTACGACGCACATGGAAAACATTGTTATAGCCTTCTGTTCATGCAAGAAAACAACAAAAAAAGGGGGGAGTAATGGAAAAAAATAAATACAAAATGAATGAAAGCTAACCAATGAAACCGGCCTGGATAAAATTATTGATATTTTGCACAACGATCACTGCCATCAAATGACTTTTGTTGCTTTCAGTGAGACTTCTGTACCTTGTAGCATGGACACCCAGACTCGTGGCTGTACAGATTGAGTCTGGTCATCGTCTCATCTAGTGCATTTCCGTGGCGGGGCAAACATGAGCAAACAGACAGTGAAATGAAGCAATCAGCGAAAAACGGGCATAACGTTGACACTACCCCCCACATGTTAAATTGCTCCATGTACAGCACTTTGTATGCAGAGATGGCTGTTTGAAAGTGCTCTATAAATACTGTTGACTTGACATCTTCTTTTGAAAGAAATGCTTCCAGTGCCGTCAGCTGTTGCAGCTGTTGATGACTCAGTGTTTCTGGTTATTTAAAAGGGCTTTAATGCTAAATGATGTTAAGAAACAATTGTCTCTACCGCACTCCATTTTGAATAAGAATAGGATTCTGCCACAGATGAATGACGTTGCGCACAAAGGATATCTCACAGCAAATTAATGTTTTCCACTGATGTTCAGGGTTTCTCCCAGTGCTTGATAAGACTGGCCCGCCAGTCAACCTTTATAAAGAACCATCCCAAGCTTGGTTCGACAATGAATTCATAGCAGTCAGTTGCGCGAATAGCCAAGTAGTGCTAATGTTAGGCATTGTGCTAAATGATTGTATCAACATATCAGTCTAAATGAAGGATGTCAGACTTGATAAATAGCT
Organism: Hippocampus zosterae; assembly: GCF_025434085.1. NCBI lineage: Eukaryota > Metazoa > Chordata > Actinopteri > Syngnathiformes > Syngnathidae > Hippocampus > Hippocampus zosterae. Next base: position 20,339,407 of record NC_067464.1, on the reverse strand, counting down.
TGAGCTTTTATTTAGAAGCGTATTGCTATTGATAGCCAAAGCTTTACATTTGAAAAAAATCTCATTGGTGACCAACCAACAAAAATATTTAAAAAGTATAAATACTGAAATGATACACAGGCTTATTGTAAGGGCTCTACACTAACTTTTTCGCAAGTAGCACTGGTTCAACCAACTTTTTCAGTTGGTCGCCCAAGCACAGATTTGGTCGCACCCTTTCTGGGGTGGTACAGCACGACCATATTTGCTCATGTAAAGTCGTCTCAATTGGCAAACTCTAGTTTCGTATGATGTAAAGCTTGACAGTGACTCAAGATATATTTGCAAAATATTTTACTCAAATGACTTGGTTAGCAACAGTGTACAAAGTCGGTCAGAAATAAATTCATAAAGCAACTTTTCCCGGTAGTCCAGTGGTTAGCACGTCGGCTTCACAGTGCAGAGGTACCGGGTTCGATTCCAGCTCCGGCCTCCCTGTGTGGAGTTTGCATGTTCTCCCCGGCCGGGCCTGTGAGGGTTTTCTCCGGGTGCTCCGGTTTCCTCCCACATTCCAAAAACATGCGTGGTAGGCTGATTGAACACTCTGAATTGTCCCTAGGTGTGAGTGTGAGTGCGGATGGTTGTTCGTTTCTGTGTGCCCTGCGATTGGCTGGCAACCGATTCAGTGTGTCCCCCGCCTACTGCCCGAAGACAGCTGGGATAGGCTCCAGCACCCCCGCGACCCTAGTGAGGACCAAGCGGCTCGGAAGATGAATGAATGAATGAACTTTTCGAACTTATCTGAGGGTATCCAGGTGTTTGGAGATGTTGAGGAACAGGAGATTGTTGGCAAGCAGTATGTTGGGCCATACATGTACAAGCCAGATGCCTGGGATGCGGAAAATGTTGTGCCTGCACGGCCTGACAGAGTGGAGCTGAGACCCATTGGGACTGGAAGCAATTGAAGCTATATAGGTTGTGGTTATTAGCCTAGTGTTATTGTTTGCAATTCGATGCTCTGCTGTAAATTGTGCACAACGGGATTACCTACATTCATCATTCATTCATTCATACCCCCTCCGTGAGTCGTCACCTTACCGTGGTGGAGGGGTTTGTGTGTCCCAATGATCCTAGAAGCTAAGTTGTCTGGGGCTTTATGCCCCTGGCAGGGTCACCCATGGCAAACAGGTTCTAGGTGAGGGGCCAGACAAAGCACGGCTCAAAAGACCCCAATGATGATAAAAATAAATGGATCTAGGTTTCCCTTGCCCGGACGCGGGTCACCGGGGCCCCCCTCTGGAGCCAGGCCTGGAGGTGGGGCTCGTTGGCAGGCGCCTGGTGGCCGGGCTTACACCCATGGGGCCCGGCCGGGCACAGCCCGAAGAGGCAACGTGGGTCCCCCTTCCCATGGGCTCACCACCCATGAGAGGGGCCAAAGGGGTCGGGTGCAATGTGAGCTGGGCGGCAGCCAAAGGCTGGGACCCTGGCGGTCCGATCCTCGGCGGCAGAAGCTAGCTCTTGGGACATGGAATGTCACCTCTCTGGCAGGGAAGGAGCCTGAGCTGGTGTGTGAGGCAGAGAATTTCCGACTGGATATAGTCGGACTTGCCTCCACACACAGCCTGGGTTCTGGTACCAGTTCTCTCGAGTGGGGTTGGACTCTCTTCCACTCTGGAGTTGCTCACGGTGAGAGGCGCAGAGCAGGTGTGGGCATACTCATTGCCCCCCGGCTCAGTGCCTGTACATTGGGGTTCACACCGGTAGACGAGAGGGTTGCCTCCCTCCGCCTTCGGGTGGGTGGACGGGTCCTGACTGTTGTTTGTGCATATGCACCAAACAGCAGCTCAGCATACCCACCCTTTTTGGAGTCCTTGGAGGGTGTGCTGGAGAGTACTCCTGCTGGGGACTCCATTGTTCTGCTGGGGGACTTCAATGCTCACGTGGGCAATGACAGTGATACCTGGAGGGGCGTGATTGGGAGGAACGGCCCCCCCGATCAGAACCCGAGTGGTGTTTTGTTATTGGACTTCTGTGCTCGTCCCGGATTGTCCATAACGAACACCTTGTTCAAACATAAGGGTGTCCATATGTGCACTTGGCACCAGGACACCCTAGGCCGCAGTTCGATGATCGACTTTGTAGTTGTATCATCGGATTTGCGGCCGCATGTTCTGGACACTCGGGTGAAGAGAGGGGCGGAGCTGTCAACTGATCACCACCTCGTGGTGAGTAGGCTCCGATGGTGGGGGAAGATGCCGGTCCGTCCTGGCAGACCCAAACGTATAGTGAGGGTTTGTTGGGAGCTTCTGGCGGAATCCCCTGTCAGAAGGAGTTTCAACTCCCACCTCCGACAGAGCTTTTCCCATGTTCCGGGGGAGGCGGGGGACATTGAGCCCGAGTGGACCATGTTCCGTGCTTCTATTGTTGAGGCGGCCAATCTGAGTTGTGGCCGTAAGGTGGTTGGTGCTTGTCGTGGCGGCAACCCCCGTACTCGCTGGTGGACACCAGCAGTAAGGGATGCCGTCAAGCTGAAGAAGGAGTCCTATCGAGCCTTTATGGCCTGTGGGACCCCAGAGACAGCTGACGGGTATCGACTGGCCAAGCGGACCGCGGCTTCGGTGGTCGCCGAGGCAAAAACCCGAGCGTGGGAAGAGTTCGGTGAGGCCATGGAAGCCGACTTCCGGACGGCTTCGAGGAAATTCTGGTCCACCATCCGACGTCTCAGGAGGGGGAAGCAGTGCACCACTAACACTGTGTACAGTGGGGATGGGGCGCTGCTGACTTCGACTCGGGACGTTGTGAACCGGTGGGCAGAGTACTTCGAAGACCTCCTCAACTCCACCAACACGCCTTCCTTGGAGGAAGCAGAGCCTGGGGACTCTGAGGTGGGCTCTCCTATCTCTGTGGTTGAAGTCACCGATGTGTTTAAAAAGCTCCTCGGTGGCAAGGCCCCAGGGGGGTGGATGAGATCCGCCCGGAGTTCCTCAAGGCTCTGGATGTTGTGGGGCTATCCTGGTTGACACGCCTCTGCAACATCGCGTGGTCAACAGGGAGAGTGCCTCTGGATTGGCAGACCGGGGTGGTAGTCCCTCTTTTTAAAAAGGGGGACCGGAGGGTGTGTTCCAACTACAGAGGGATCACACTCCTCAGCCTCCCTGGTAAGGTCTATTCAGGGGTGCTGGAGAGGAGGGTCCGTCAGGAAGTCGAGCCTCAGATTGAGGAGGAGCAGTGTGGTTTTCGTCCCGGCCGTGGAACAGTGGACCAGCTCTACACCCTTAGCAGGGTCCTTGAGGGTATGTGGGAATTCGCCCAACCAGTCTACATGTGTTTTGTGGACTTGGAGAAGGCGTTTGACCGTGTCCCTCGGGGAGTTCTGTGGGGGGTGCTTCGTGGGTATGGGGTACCGAACCCCCTGATACGGGCTGTTCGGTCACTATACCACCGATGTCAGAGTTTGGTTCGCATTGCCGACAGTAAGTCGGAATCGTTTCCCGTGGGGGTAGGACTCCGCCAAGGCTGCCCTTTGTCGCCGATTCTGTTCATAACCTTTATGGACAGAATTTCTAGGCGCAGCCGAAGCGGTGAGGGGGTCTGTTTTGGGGGCCTCAGTATTACATCCCTGCTTTTTGCAGATGATGTGGTGCTGTTGGCTCCTTCAAGCGGGGCTCTCCAACTCTCACTGGAGCGTTTCGCACCCGAGTGTGAAGCGGTTGGGATGGAGATCAGCACCTCCAAATCTGAAGCCATGGTCCTCAGTCGGAAAAGGGTGGAGTGCCCCCTCCGGGTCGGGGAGGAGATCTTGCCCCAAGTGGAGGAGTTCAAGTATCTTGGGGTCTTGTTCACGAGTGGGGGCAGGAGGGAGCAGGAGATCGACAGGCGGATCGGTGCAGCGTCTGCTGTGATGCGGACGTTGTATCGGTCTGTCGTGGTGAAGAAGGAGCTGAGCCAAAGGGCAAAGCTCTCAATTTACCGGTCGATCTACGTCCCAACCCTCATCTATGGTCACGAGCTATGGGTCGTGACCGAAAGAACGAGATCCCGGATACAAGCGGCCGAAATGAGTTTTCTCCGCAGGGTGTCCGGGCTCTCCCTTAGAGATAAGGTGAGAAGCTCAGTCATCCGGGAGGGGCTCAGAGTCGAGCCGCTTCTCCTCCACATCGAGAGGAGCCAGATGAGGTGGCTTGGGCATCTGATTCGGATGCCTCCTGAGTGCCTCTCCGGTGAGGTGTTCCGGTCATGTCCCACCTGGAGGAGACCCTGAGGAAGACCCAGGACACGCTGGAGAGACTATGTCACCCAGCTTGCCTGGGAACGACTCGGGATCCCCCGGGGAGAGCTGGAAGAAGTAGCTAGGGAGAGGGAAGTCTGGGCTTCCCTGCTAAAGCTGATGCCCCCGCGACCCGGCCCCGGATAAGCGGTAGATGATGGATGGATGGATGGATGGGATTACCTACTCGATCCATGCATTCCTGCTAGCACAGAGAGCACACGTCACAGTCGGGCGGTGTCTTACATTGTCATTGCTAAGGTTGTTCTGTTGCGTTGTTGGCCACGCCGTACATTATATCATCCGCATAGTTGTAAACTATTAGAGGATTCCATCCATGCACCTACATAGTTTGAATGTTTTCATACAGGATTAAATCCTTGGACTCAGTTGTCTGCATGGAGAAAAACAAGGTGAATCATTTTGCCCTTCCTGCTTTTAAATTAAAAAAAAATTGGTTAAAAAAAAAAATTTGAGTTTACATTTCTTTCCACTACATGATTGCATCTCACATGGTGTGGATTCAGAGGGGGAAAATACCTTCACAACTCACGGTAAGTAAAGACCTTTATCTTGAAAGGGATGGTGTCAAATACATCTTGTCAAACCGAATTCTACCATACAAGATATCCAAACCAGCACGAAACGATGCCAGCCCAAGTGGAGCGCCTTGAGTGTGTTGGGAAAAAGTCGGCGAACCCAAGGAATATGACAGACTTATGTGCGAAAAAAAAAAAAAAAAGATTGTACTATTTTGTGTGTGCATAAATGATAGAATAGAAAATATTTGAATTTTTTTTGAGAGGACCCAACATGTGTTCTTCTTACCCCCTGTTCCTCTTAGACACCTTTGCGGCTTGTACCCAGTGAAATCCAAAGACCTGACTATGCTGACCATCCAAGAGGTAACAAAGCTTCTATTTCGATTTGTGATAAGAATTTAATAGTTAGAAAAATAAAATTGATGATTGAATCGTCATTAAGCACACACTTTGCGAATGCAATAAACACAATCATCAACTTAAAGCACGTAAAATGTAGGAGTTGGGACTTCATTTAAAATACAGTGGAACCTTGATTTAATGAACTAATTGGGGGAAGGGTTCGTCCATTAGAGGTGTCTCCTCTGTTGAGTGACAGAGAGATGTATTGGGCAAACCATCATTTTTGGCTGTGCGCTCTGAGATGGAATATTTTTCTGGTTTCAGGAGAGCCGCAGTTTTTCGGTAGTATTATGGCCCAGACAATTCAACCTGGTGCCATGGGTACTAGCATGGGCTCATCAGTCAGCCGTCGTCTGGATTTACGTAGCACTGAAAGTAATTTAGATGTCAACAGCCATGTGAGATATTTTACTGGATTCGTTTTGTGACGTTCGCAACGAGTCGTTCTTTTGACTGGCTCTTTTGGAGTTAGCGATGAGAATTGATTTGTTGCTGTGTGAGGGCGAGAGAGAGAGAAAGTGTATGTATACACAGCCATCCATTTTCTAAGCTGCTTATCCTCACGAGGGTCGCGGCCATGCTAGAGCATATCACCCATAAACAATCATTTGCGCTCACAATCAGACGTAGGGACAATTTAGAGTGTTCAAATAATCAAACGTGCGTGTTTTTGGAATGTGGAAGGAAACGGGAGTACCCAGAGAAAAGTGTGTGCGTGTGTTGCGTGCGTGCGTGCACAACTCACAAAAAATCTATTTGGCTTTCAGGTGAAATTTTAGGACGGGCCTTAAATGCATTGAAACCTTTACAGGCGAATTTCGTGTGATCGTGTGTTAAATGCTTCAGTACAGTAAATGTCCTGGTTCAATTTGAACTGGTGTTAAAACGGTTATCCTCGGGCTGTTCACATTTTGACATCATGAGACCAAGACGATACCCAACAATGTATCAACAGAAGCTTGCCATTGTGATGCTTCAAACAGGACAGGAAGTGAACAGCTTACAGTGTCACAGAGAGTGTCATCACCCGTTTGCAACAGCAATCTGAAAGAGTGGAAGAGTCACAGAAAGATGTAGAAGTGGATGTTGTATGGCTGCATCCCATGCTGAGAAATCGGATGATGAATGCCACACAACTCCAGTCACGTTTAAGGGAGGTGGAAGGCACCCAAGTGTCACGTCAGACCAGTCAAAACCGTTTACATCAGTGTAGTCTGCGTGTTAGACGACCTGCAAGGGTACCTGACCACACCACCGGGCACCGGCGTCATCGTCTTGCATGAGCCAGGGAACAATTATGCTGGGCAAGGAACCAGTCAAGGGGCCTCACTGCTTTCCTCTGATGAAAGTCCATTCACATTGAGCAGAACTGATGGCTGCCAACGATGTTGGAGACGTCAAGGGGAGCGCTATGCATCAGCCATTGTCGTCACCAGACAAGCTTTTGTTAGCGCTGATTTTACAGTGTGGGCAGGTGTGTTTAGTCGGTACAGAACTGCCCTACACTGTGTGAATGGTACAGTGACAAGACCATACGGCTTGAAAAACAATAATTCAGTGATTGTGCACCCACATGAACACGCGTGAACTTTTGACATTTTCCACAAAATTCACCTGAAAGCCAAATATCCTTCACTGTGTGTGTGTGTGTGTGTAGATATGTATAGATGTATATATATATATACATGTGTGTGTGTATATACATGTATATATAGATATATGTATATTATGTGTATAATATATATATATATATATATATATATAAATATATAAAATTTATATATATATATATAAAATACCCCCAGGGGTGCCCGAGAGGGGGGGAGGATGAGCACCCCAGTCGGACGGACACAACGGCTACAGACCCAGGCAACGGACAATCGACTTTGAGTAAAACGTGTACATGCGGCAAAGTCTGCAAGAACATCCATGGCTTGAAGATCCACCGAGCGAGGATGAAGTGCCCGTTGGGAGCAGAAACAACACAACGCACAGGTGTTACACCTGGTGAGACGCAGGAGGTGCCAGGCCCGGAGTCACCCCACAGTGCCCAGAACCCCCACGTGTTGCAAACTAATCCCTCGAGCATCAAGTCTGAAACGAGGCGGATCAAATGGCCTGCAGCTAGCATGACCTCTCTCTGGAAGCAATTCGACGACGATGTCGACCAAATTCTGGAGGCTATGGCGAAGGGACACGCCGACGGGAAGCTACAAGCTATGACAGCAGTCATTGTCAGCTTCGCAGCAGAAAGGTTTGGCGAGGAGGAGAAGAAAAGCCCGGGAACAACGTACGCAAAGAATCAAAGAGCGGTAAGGATCCACAACATCAGGCAGGAGATGAAAACGCTGAAGTCCCAGTACAAGGCGGCAGGACAAGAGGAACGCACTGGCCTGGCCCAGCTAATGTGCATCCTACGGAAAAAGATTAGAGTTCTCCGCCGTGCAGAGTGGCACCGGAGGCGGCGACGGGAGAGGGCACGGAAGCGTGCTGCTTTCATCGCTAACCCCTTCAAGTTCACGAAGGATTTGCTGGGGCAGAAGCGGAGTGGCAATCTGGTCTCCTCGCAGGAAATCATAAACCAACATCTGAAGCAGACGTACAGCGACCCCGCAAGAGAGCAGGAGCTGGGAGAATGCAACATCCTCATAGACCCCCCTGAACCTGAAGAGCAGTTCGACATGTCGGAGCTGCAGCTAAAGGAAGTCAGGGAGGTTGTCCGCAGAGCAAGGGCGAGCTCTGCTCCAGGACCGAGTGGCACTTCATACAAAGTGTACAAGAACTGTCCCAAACTCCTGCTGCGTCTGTGGACAATCCTGCGAGTCTTCTGGAGAAGGGGAAGGATCCCTGAACAATGGAGAATGGCTGAAGGGGTATGGATCCCGAAGGAGGAATACTCCACTCAGCTAGACCAGTTCCGCATCATCTCCCTGCTGTGTGTTGAGGCAAAGGTTTTCTTCAGTGTTGTTTCCAAGCGGCTGTGTACCTACCTGGCAAAGAACTCCTACATCGATACATCTGTCCAGAAAGGTGGCATCTCAGGAATTTCAGGATGTTTGGAACATACCGGTGTGGTCACACAGCTTATTCGGGAGGCCAGAGAGAACAAAGGTAACCTATCAGTGCTGTGGCTTGACCTAGCAAATGCATTCGGCTCCATTCCACACAAGCTCGTCCAGCTCACTCTGATAAAGCATCATGTACCCAGCAGATGCAGAGATCTCATCGCTGATTATTACAGCAATTTCAGGATGAAGATCTCTTCAGGAGCAATGACATCCAGTTGGTACAAGGTGGAGATCGGCATCATCACAGGGTGTACTATCTCTGTGACACTGTTCTCGCTAGCCATGAACATGCTCACAAAATCTGCTGAGCCAGAGTGCAGAGGGCCCCGCACGAACTCCGGACAACGGCAACCACCCATCAGGGCATTCATGGATGACCTCACAGTCACGACAGAATCAGTCCCAGGCTGCCGGTGGATTCTGAAGGGTCTTGAAAAACTGGTGGCGTGGGCCCGGATGCGTTTCAAACCCGCCAAATCAAGATCTATGGTGCTAAGGAAAGGGAAGGTGGAAAACAAGTTCCGGTTCACCATCTCAGGCACAGCCATTCCATCAATCTCAGAGAAGCCGGTCAAGAGCCTAGGGAAGGTTTTCGACTGCTCTCTGAGAGACACAAAATCTATCCAGTCGACATGCACGGAGTTGGATGGCTGGCTGAAATCAGTGGACAAGTCAGGCCTACCGGGGAAGTTTAAAGCCTGGGTATACCAGCACGGCATTCTTCCCAGGATCCTGTGGCCCCTCCTGGTCTACTCCGTCCCCATCTCGACAGTTGAGACCTTAGAGAGGAAGGTCAGCAGCCACCTCCGGAGATGGCTAGGACTTCCAAAGAGCCTGAGCAGCATCGCTCTCTACGGAAACAGCAACAAACTGCAACTGCCCTTCAAATCCTTGGAGGAGGAATTTAAGGTCACCAGAGCCAGAGAAGTGGTTCAATACAGGGACTCAAGAGATCCGAAGGTGGCTAAGGCTGGGATCCAAGTGAGGACTGGCAGGAAATGGAGGGCAGAGGAAGCGGTTGAAGAGGCAGATGCAAGGCTCCGGCACAGGTGCTTGACTGGAGTGGTCACACGAGGTCGAGCTGGGCTAGGATCCTTTCCATCTCCCCAGCTGAACACCAAGGGGAAGGAGGGGCGACGTCTTGTCCAGGATGAGGTGAGAGCAGCAGTGGAGGACACAAGAACCTGCAAGGCTGTGGGAATGAAACAACAGGGTGCTTGGACAAGATGGGAGAACGCAGTTGAGAGGAAAGTGACCTGGGCAGAGCTTTGGAAAGCAGAGCCGCAACGCATTAAATTCCTCATCCAGGCAGTTTATGATGTGCTCCCAAGCCCATCAAATCTGCACACATGGGGCATAGCAGAGACACCGGCATGCCCACTGTGCTCCAAGCGAGGAACCCTGGAACACATCCTCAGTGGCTGCACAAGGGCACTTGGAGATGGACGGTACAGGTGGAGGCACGATCAAGTCCTTAAGACTATCGCGGAAGCCATTACCGCAGGGCTGGCATGGGCTAAACAGTTCCGCCCCTCCAACAAAACCATCGCCTTTGTCAGAGCTGGGGACAAGCCTACCGCGGCCAGCAGAACATCATCTGCAGGCATCCTGACATCTGCAAGAGACTGGCAGTTGTTGGTGGATCTTGAAAAAAAGCTGAAGTTCCCCAGCCATATTGCAGTTACCACCCTACGACCTGACATTGTCCTCGTATCGGAGTCCACCAAACAAGCAGTGCTGCTGGAGCTGACAGTGCCGTGGGAAGATCGCTTGGAAGAAGCCTTTGAGAGGAAGCTCTCCAAGTACGCAGGACTGGTCAGCGACTGCCAGCTGGCTGGTTGGAGAGCAAGGTGTTTCCCTGTGGAGGTTGGTTGCAGAGGATTCGCAGCCCGTTCCTTGGCCAGAGCCTACTGTAGCTTAGGCATCAATGGAGAGAGGAAAAGGAGAGCCATCCGGAATACCACTGAAGCGGCAGAAAGAGCCTCAAGATGGCTGTGGCTCAAAAGAGGAGATCCATGGAGTCATGGTAGCTAGCTAGCTGTCTGGACACAAGCCGGGACTTGATCAACCCCGGCTGGGTCACCTGGAGGAGGGCGTCTGATAGTTGAAAGACCCGAAACGTCCAGTGAATCCAGGAACATCACTGATGATGTGTCCAGACTAGGCATCAGTAGATGTATGTACACAGAGTATATATATATATATATATATATATATATATAGCGGCTGGATAGCTCAGTTGGTAAGGCATCGGTTTGGCATACGGGAGACGGTGGTTCGAATCCCGCTTGGGGCAAAAATGAGCACATAACACCATCCAGTGTGGGTCCTTGGGCAAGATCCTTCACGCTAATGCCTACCTCATACAATGATGAGAGACAATAAAACGAATGACATGCCGGCTCAGACGTCGCCCGGCCAAACAAGGTCTGCGTCAGGTGCTGGGGAACCAGAGCACCCTAATGAAAATTGGGCTACTGGAACAAAGCGGAGATGGGCGAGATGCGATAACATGGCTCTGTTGGAATGCTACTACTCAAGCAACCCTACTCAGAGGGGTTACATGCAGAGAATGTGGGCTAAATGGTTACTTCGAAACCCACAGTCACGGTTGACCGCGAAACAACTAGTAGCTCAGTGTTCCAACATCCACAAACGGCAACTGCTGTCACAACTTGAGATTGATGAGGCACAACGCAGGTTCCATAGTGAAAGGCCCCAGGCTGCCAGATCAGAGGAGGAGGTCATACAAGAGATTGGGAGGCAAGCCCCAATTAATGCAGATGATGAGATTGGGTGGTCAGCCCCAATGAATGAAATGCTGAGCGAGGCAGCAACTGACCTGAAAGCTAAGATCATGGCGAGAATGAAAGCTGGGCAACCTAGAAACCGATTACAACGGCTATGTGAAGTACCATCTGAAAGTCTCATAGAAAGTGTGAATGCAGCACTGAGGGCGATCCCTACCGTAACGATCACAGAAACCAATGAGCTGATATACGCTTCAGCATCAGTGATCCTGGAGACTCTGGGCTATAAGAGCAACCATGGAAGCCATGAGATACGTTACCCCCCATGGAAAAGACGGTTGGAGGCTAAGAATCAAGGCTGCCCGGAAAGATGTGAGTCAATTGACGGAGGCCCAGAGAGGTGTGATGAAAAGGCCGATACCCGAGAGGTACATCCAGATGACCATACCTGAAGCACTCGAAACTGCCAAACAAAGGCTCCAAGCCTTGTCCAGTCGCCTAAAGCGGTACACGAAAGAGAATGAGGCCAGACGAATAAACAGGCTGTTCGCAACACAACCTGCGAAAGTGTACGCTCAGTGGCAGGGTCCTAACAACAGAGCTGACCCACCAAGACTGGAAACTGAAAGGTACTGGAAAGGCATATGGGAGAAGGAGGTTGCACATAACAGCAGTGCACAATGGCTGGTGACCCTGAGAGAGGAACACAGGAACCTCCCTGAACAGAACCCGGTTACCATAACAGTGGCAGACATACAGGAAAGAGTCTCAGATATGAAGAACTGGACAGCACCAGGCCCGGACATGGTCCACACTTACTGGCTAAAGAAACTCACAGCACTCCATGAGCGCCTAGCAGTACAAATGAACCAGCTGCTGAGGGATGGGACTCACCCAGAATGGCTAACCGAAGGGCGAACGATCCTGATCATGAAGGATCCCTCGAAGGGTGCAGCCCCATCCAACTATCGGCCAATAACCTGTCTCTCCACAACATGGAAGCTCATGTCAGGCATCATTGCGGCTAAGATAAGTGGACACATGGATCAATACATGAACGAAGCACAGAAGGGCATTGGTAGAGATACCAGAGGAGCCAAACATCAGCTCCTGGTTGACAGAACAGTCGCACAAGACTGCAGGTCCCGACGTACCAACCTGTGCACAGCTTGGATTGATTACAAGAAAGCCTATGACTCGATGCCACATACATGGATCACTGAATGCTTGGAGTTCACTTGTATAAGGTGAACAGGACCCTAAGAGCCTTAGTTGCGAACTCGATGAGGATGTGGAAAACCACACTTGAAGCCAATGGCAAGCCACTTACCCAAGTGTCCATCAAATGTGGCGCATATACTAAGGTGATGCACTCTCCCCACTGCTGTTCTGCATAGGACTGAACCCCCTAAGCCAAGTAATCACCAAGACAGGCTATGGATACCGCCTCAGAAATGGAGCTACAATCAGTCACCTCCTCTACATGGATGACATAAAGCTGTATGCTAAGAGCGAAAGGGACATAGATTCCCTGATCCACACAACCAGGATCTACAGCAGCGACATCGGGATGTCATTCGGGCTTGAGAAATGTAGTCGGATGGTGACTCAGAGAGGAAAGGTAGTCCGCACTGAAGGGGTCTCACTCCCTGAAGGAACAATAGCAGACATTGAGGACAGCTACAAGTACCTTGGTATACCACAAGCCAATGGCAACCTCGAACTGGCAACAAGGAAAGCGGCTACGGCCAAATACCTCCAGCGAGTGAGGCAAGTCCTAAGAAGCCAGCTCAATGGCAAGAATAAGACCCGGGCAATAAACAGCTATGCCATGCCAGTGATCAGATACCCTGCAGGAAAAATAAGGTGGCCAAAGGAAGAGATTCAGACCACGGACGATAAGACCCGAAAGCTCCTAACCATGCATGGAGGGTTCCATCCCAAATCCAGCACCCTGAGACTGTACGCAAGCCGAAAGGAAGGAGGCCGGGGACTAGTGAGTGTGAGAGCCACTGTCCAGGATGAAACATCCAAGCTCCATGAATACATCAAGGAGAAGGCTCAAACGGATGACGTACTCAGAGAATGTCTCAGACAATGGGGAACAGAAGATGAGGCGCTGGAAGAGGGACCATCATGGGAGGACAAGCCCCTACACGGGATGTACCACCGGACCATAACTGAAGTGGCTGATCTAAAGAAGTCCTATCAGTGGCTAGAGAGGGCTGGCCTGAAGGACAGCACAGAGGCACTTATCCTGGCTGCTCAGGAGCAGGCCTTGAGCACCAGAGCCATCGAGGCCCAGATACACCACACCAGACAAGACCCAAGGTGTAGGTTGTGCAAAGAGGCACCTGAGACAATCCAACACATAACTGCAGGGTGTAAGATGCTGGCAGGGAAAGCCTACATGGAACGCCATAACCAGGTCTACCGAAACATCTGTGCGGAGTATGGACTGGAAACCCCAAGGTCAAAATGGGAAACACCTCCGAAGGTGGTGGAGAATGACAGAGCGAAGATCCTGTGGGACTTCCAGATCCAGACTGACAAGATGGTAATGGCGAACCAACCAGATATCGTGATCATAGATAAAGGGCAGAGGAAAGCCGTTGTAGTGGATGTAGCGGTCCCAAGTGATGGAAACATCAGGAAGAAGGAACATGAGAAACTCGAGAAATACCAAGGGCTCAGAGAGGAGCTGAAGAGAGCCTGGAAGGTAAAGGTGACAGTCGTGCCTGTGGTGGTCGGAGCACTCGGGGCAGTGACCCCCAAACTAGATGAGTGGTTGCAACAGATCCCGGGAACAACGTCGGACATCTCAGTCCAGAAATGTGCAGTGCTGGGAACAGCAAGGATACTGCGCAGAACCCTCAAGCTTCCTGGCCTCTGGTAGAGGACCCGAGCTGAATGAGGGACGGACACCACCCGAGGGGTGAGATGAGGATTCTTTTTTTTAATATATGTATATATATATAATATGTGTATGTGTGTATATAGATATATTGTTGAGCTACCCTTATTATACTGAGCAACAAGGATGAAGCCACAAATTTCGGGTTTGTCTCGGAAATGTCTTACCTGAGGGATGTTGCTAAATAAGAAGAGTACCTCTTTTTCCCCCTTCTTCTCTTTTCACAAAACACATGCTTTCACAACTCCAGTAACATTCAAAATGCATTATAGACTTTTCCGCACTCTGTGGATCTGCTGTACCTGATATCAATAATAATTTCATGCACTGTTGACATGAAACTATTTATGAATAGAATCCCCTTCATTTTCCAGTGTGATCACTCGCAGCTCTGTTAGCATCTTATTTGAAATAATTTACAAATCAAATGTTTCAGGAAACATAGCAGTAATAATTTTTAACAACTTTTACTGCAAGTGTGCTGCAATTTTGTTTCTTCTGAAGTATCTCTCCAATAGTTGTTACCTGTTTTAAAATTCTCTTTGCCAGTCAGTCAATGTTACCACGGCAACTCTACATCCCTGTCATCTGCCTGCATAGATCTTTACCCAGGTAGCCATGGTTACAATGTCTTTTCATTCTCCCGTGATGCTTTTTCAGGAAACACAGCAATGCTTCTTACAATTGTGTTGACGTTGAACTTTTGCAACATCATTTTTACACTATTATTCAATATCTGTTTCCACTTTTACTCATATGTGATATGAATGAAAATATTCAGGGTATTCATCTTTTCTTGAGCTGCTCTCTACAAGTGTTAGTAAGGTTAAATTGATTATTGCACTCACGTTGTGGACATTTGGGGCTAAAAGGAGGGCTGGACTATGCAGAAGTGTAAAATCACTGTTGCTAAGCAACTGTTGATGTTCATACAGCAATCATCTTTTTGATTTCATATATGATCGAACAATAAATGCCTGGCCACTTCACTGTTTTGACCACATGAGACACTTGAGTGCCCTCAGTATGATTTTCTCTTTTGAAACCTTTTTGACTCATTACAGTGTAATCATTACACAAAATGTCCCAAAATAAATTGCAACACAAAGTTGACGAACTCCTCTACCACTGTTCTTCAGTCTCATTTTACACTCTTGCTTTGTTCATCCTGAGTCACCAGAATTAGTGCGACCCTTTCCTGTATTCTCGGAAGTGTACTGCTGTCTTTGGCTTTTGGGATGCTTTGCATTACATTTATATTTCAACTGATTATGTATGAAAGACCAGATAATAAGAGAAAGGACAAGCTATGCTACAATTACTGTGATTCAGCTCTGAATCACAACAACAGTGTATTGTCATAAAGCTGGTATTGATATTTGTGCATGCATCAGCACAACTTAAGCACATCTCTGAAAATAGCTTGTAGCAAATCAGTTTTGATTTAAAAATGTGAGTGCATCAAATGAAACCAATTATATGGTTCCACTTGAAAATATATCGAGATGCGAATGATTTTATTGGAGCAAAGTGTCTTTGAAGAGAGTGCGTGCCAAACTTAGTCCTGACAAATTCAGTCATATGTATATAAGAATAAGAAAACCTTTATTTGTCTCACAAAAGAAATTCCCACATAATAATAATAATAATAATAATAATACATTTCATTTATAAACGCCTTTCAAGACACTCAAGGACACCATCCATCCATCCATCCATCATCTACCGCTTATCCGGGGCCAGGTCGCGGGGGCAACAGCTTTAGCAGGGAAGCCCAGACTTCCCTCTCCCTAGCTACTTCTTCCAGCTCTCCCCGGGGGATCCAGAGTCGTTCCCAGGCAAGCTGGGTGACATAGTCTCTCCAGCGTGTCCTGGGTCTTCCTCTGGGTCTCCTCCCGGTGGGACATGACCGGAACACCTCACCGGGGAGGCGCTCAGGAGGCATCCGAATCAGATGCCCAAGCCACCTCATCTGGCTCCTCTCGATGTGGAGGAGAAGCGGCTCGACTCTGAGCCCCTCCCGGATGACTGAGCTTCTCACCTTATCTCTAAGGGAGAGCCCGGACACCCTGCGGAGAAAACTCATTTCAGCCGCTTGTATCCGGGATCTCGTTCTTTCGGTCACGACCCATAGCTCGTGACCATAGGTGAGGGTTGGGACGGAGATCGACCGGTAAATTGAGAGCTTCGCCTTTTGGCTCAGGTCCTTCTTCACCACGACAGACCGATACAAGGTCCGCATCACAGCAGACGCTGCACCGATCCGCCTGTCGATCTCCCGCTCCCTCCTACCCCCACTCGTGAACAAGACCCCAAGATACTTGAACTCCTCCACTTGGGGAAAGATCTCCTCCCCGACCCGGAGGGGGCACTCCACCCTTTTCCGACTGAGGACCATGGTTTCAGATTTGGAGGTGCTGATTTTCATCCCAACCGCTTCACACTCGGCTGCGAAATGCTCCAGTGAGAGTTGGAGAGCCCCGTTTGAAGGAGCCAACAGCACCACATCATCTGCAAAAAGCAGGGATGCAATACTGAGGCCCCCAAAACGGACCCCCTCAACGCTTCGGCTGCGGCTAGAAATTCTGTCCATAAAGGTTATGAACAGATTCGGCGAAAAAGGGCAGCCTTGGCGGAGTCCTACCTCCACTGGAAACGATTCCGACTTACTGCCGGCAATGCGAACCAAACTCTGACATCGGTGGTATAGTGACCGAACAGCCCGTATCGGGGGGTTCGGTACCCCATACCCACGAAGCACCCCCCACAGAACTCCCCGAGGGACACGGTCAAACGCCTTCTCCAAGTCCACAAAACAAATGTAGACTGGTTGGGCGAATTCCCACATACCCTCAAGGACCCTGCTAAGGGTGTAGAGCTGGTCCACTGTTCCACGGCCGGGACGAAAACCACACTGCTCCTCCTCAATCTGAGGCTCGACTTCCTGACGGACCCTCCTCTCCAGCACCCCTGAATAGACCTTACCAGCGAGGCTGAGGAGTGTGATCCCTCTGGAGTTGGAACACACCCTCCGGTCCCCCTTTTTAAAAAGAGGGATACCACCCCGGTCTGCCAATCCAGAGGCACTCTCCCTGTTGAATACGCGATGTTGCAGAGGCGTGTCAACCAGGACAGCCCCACAACATCCAGAGCCTTGAGGAACTCCGGGCGGATCTCATCCACCCCTGGGGCCTTTCCACCGAGGAGCTTTTTAACCACATCGGTGACTTCAACCACAGAGATAGGAGAGCCCACCTCAGAGTCCCAAGGCTCTGCTTCCTCCAAGGAAGGCGTGTTGGTGGAGTTGAGGAGGTCTTCGAAGTACTCTGCCCACCGGTTCACAACGTCCCGAGTCGAAGTCAGCAGCGCCCCATCCCCACTGTACACAGTGTTAGTGGTGCACTGCTTCCCCCTCCTGAGATGTCTGATGGTGGACCAGAATTTCCTCGAAGCCGTCCGGAAGTCGGCTTCCATGGCCTCACCGAACTCTTCCCATGCTCTGATTTTTGCCTCGGCGACCACCAAAGCTGCGTTCCGCTTGGCCAGTCGGTACCCGTCAGCTGCCTCTGGGATCCCACAGGCCATAAAGGCTCGATAAGACTCCTTCTTCAGCTTGACGGCATCCCTTACTGCTGGTGTCCACCAGCGAGTACGAGGGTTGCCGCCACGACAGGCACCAACCACCTTACGGCCACAACTCAGATTGGCCGCCTCAACAATAGAGGCACGGAACATGGTCCACTCGGACTCGATGTCCCCCGCCGCCCCCGGAACATGGGAAAAGCTCTGTCGGAGGTGGGAGTTGAAACTCCTTCTGACAGGGGATTCCGCCAGACGCTCCCAACAAACCCTCACAATACGTTTGGGTCTGCCAGGACGGACCGGCATCTTCCCCCACCATCGGAGCCTACTCACCACCAGGTGGTGATCAGTTGACAGCTCCGCCCCTCTCTTCACCCGAGTGTCCAGAACATGCTGCCGCAAATCCGATGATACAACTACAAAGTCGATCATCGAACTGCGGCCTAGGGTGTCCTGGTGCCAAGTGCACATATGGACACTCTTATGTTTGAACAAGGTGTTCGTTATGGACAATCCGTGACGAGCACAGAAGTCCAATAACAAAACACCACTCGGGTTCTGATCGGGGGGGCCGTTCCTCCCAATCACGCCCCTCCAGGTCTCACTGTCATTGCCCACGTGAGCATTGAAGTCCCCCAGCAGAACAAGGGAGTCCCCAGCAGGAGTACTCTCCAGCACACCCTCCAGGGACACCAAAAAGGGTGGGTATGCTGAGCTGCTATTTGGTGCATATGCACAAACAACAGTCAGGACCCGTCCACCCACCCGAAGGCGGAGGGAGGCAACCCTCTCGTCTACCGGTGTGAACCCCAATATACAGGCACTGAGCCGGGGGGCAATGAGTATGCCCACACCTGCTCTGCGCCTCTCACCGTGAGCAACTCCAGAGTGGAAGAGAGTCCAACCCCTCTCGAGAGAACTGGTACCAGAACCCAGGCTGTGTGTGGAGGCAAGTCCGACTATATCCAGTCGGAAATTCTCTGCCTCACACACCAGCTCGGGCTCCTTCCCTGCCAGAGAGGTGACATTCCATGTCCCAAGAGCTAGCTTCTGCAGCCGAGGATCAGACCGCCAGGGTCCCCGCCTTTGGCTGCCGCCCAGCTCACATTGCACCCGACCCCTTTGGCCCCTCTCATGGGTGGTGAGCCCATGGGAAGGGGGACCCACGTTGCCTCTTCGGGCTGTGCCCGGCCGGGCCCCATGGGTGTAGGCCCGGCCACCAGGCGCTTGCCAACGAGCCCCACCTCCAGGCCTGGCTCCAGAGGGGGGCCCCGGTGACCCGCGTCCGGGCAAGGGAAACCGAGATCCATTTATCGTAATCATCATTGGGGTCTTTTGAGTCGTGCTTTGTCTGGCCCCTCACCTAGAACCTGTTTGCCATGGGTGACCCTGCCAGGGGCATAAAGCCCCAGACAACTTAGCTTCTAGGATCATTGGGACACACAAACCCCTCCACCACGGTAAGGTGACGACTCACGGAGGGGCACTCAAGGACACTTTACAACCAAAACAAGAACAATAAAACCACAGAATTTATTTTATTTATTATTTGCTTTAATCTTTTTACGTATCCTGTGAACGGAGATCCAGATAGCACACGCAACTCCATTGTTTACAGTAAGGACCAGCTGTTAGCATGGCGGGCTAACAGCAGGCTACTGGCCGGTGACAAACCGGATATCCCACGAGAGTTGAAGAGGAGGACACGAGGGTGTCGAGCCGGGAAGGACCGCCGCACAAGGTGGAGGAAGTACAGACATGTCCTCCCGTCCGTCATCATGGGGAATGTAAGATCGCTCCCTAACAAGATGGAAGAGCTGGCGGCGCTAACGCGACATCAAAGGGAGTACCGCGAGGCTAGCCTAATGCTACTCACCGAGTCGTGGCTAACAGCGATCACTCCGGACACACATGTCGAGTTGGAAGGCTTCCAACTCATACGTGCGGACAGGAATGAAGGGAGTGGAAAGAGAAAAGGTGGGGGACTTGCTGTTTTTGTGAACAACAAATGGTGCAATCCGGGGCATATCACGATCAAAGACAAACTCTGCAACCGAGACATTGAGCTGCTAGCCATTAGCCTCAGGCCCCATTATCTCCCGAGGGAATTCTCACACGTCATAGCCGTGACAGTGTACATCCCCCCGTCAGCTAATAGTGATGCAGCGTGTGATGCCCTGATGACTGTCGTGAGCAGGCTGCAAACACAGTCCCCCAACGCCCTGCTGATCATCTCTGGGGACTTCAACCATGTCTCTCTGTCGTCCTCCCTTTCAACCTTCAAGCAGTATGTAACCTGTGCCACTAGAGACAATAATATTTTGGACTTGTTTTATGCCAATACCAAGGAGGCATATAAACCCCTCTCCCTCCCACCTCTTGGAAGAGCAGACCACAACTTGGTATTTCTCGAGCCTGTGTACAAACCCCTGGTGCACAGGCAACCAACTGTGACCAGAATGGTCAAGAAATGGTCATCGGAAGCTGAAGATGCTCTGCGAGACTGCTTCGTGACAACCAGGTGGGAACTCTTCAGCGAGGTTCATGGGGAGGACATTGATGCACTCACTGACACCATCACGGATTATATAAACTTCTGTGAGGAGAACACTGTACCCACCAGAACTCTGCGGTGTTTTTCCAACAACAAACCATGGATTAATCCGGACATAAAGACCCTGCTGAAGGAGAAGAGAGCTTTTCGGTCGAGAAACAGAGAGGAGCTGAAGGCCGTGCAGATTCGGCTGAGAAGAAAGATCAGGGAGGGGAAGAAATTATACAGGATGAAATTGGAGGACCAGTTACAGGCCAGCAATGTCCCTGGTGTCTGGAGGGGCCTGAAAACCATCTCAGGACATGACAGCCCAAAGACAGTGGTCGAGAAGGACAAGGACTGGGCAGATGGACTGAACCATTTTTTCAACCGTTTCGACCAGTCGTCTGTCCCTTCCCCCAACCACAAACTGCAACCTCTCTCACTGAGGACTTCTTCTCCTCCCCCTCCTCTTTCGACCAGCTCTCATCAACCCAGTATGTCACCTGGTTCCTGCCTGTCCGTCACAACAGAGCAGGTAAGGAACCAACTGAGGAAGATGAATGTGAGGAAGGCAGCAGGTCCGGACAAGATCAGTTCCCGGCTCCTCAGGACCTGCTCTGACCAGCTGTGTAACATTGTCCAGCACATCTTCAACCTGAGCCTGAAGCTGGGCAGGGCTCCACAGCTGTGGAAAACTTCGTGCCTGGTCCCAGTGCCCAAGACCCCCCACCCTAAGGAGCTGAACAGCTACAGACCGGTGGCGCTGACGTCTCACCTGATGAAGACGCTGGAGAGACTCATCCTCGCCCACCTTCGACCGCTGGTGAGCCCGTCACTGGACCCGCTGCAGTTTGCCTATCAGCCTGGCATCGGCGTGGAAGACGCCATTATCTACCTCCTCCACTCAGTGCTGTCACACTTGGAGAAGGCTGGGAGCACTGTGAGAATCATGTTCTTTGATTTCTCCAGTGCCTTATACACCATCCAGCCCAATTTGCTGGGAGGCAAACTGCAGAACGCCGGAGTGGACCACCATCTCACAGCATGGATCATAGATTACCTCACAAATCGGCCGCAGTACGTGAGATTGCAGAGCTGTGAGTCGGACCGGCTTCTCTGCAGCACTGGAGCGCCGCAGGGGACTGTTCTGGCTCCATTCCTGTTCATCCTCTACACCTCGGACTTCAGACATGACACTCCAAACTGCCACCTTCAGAAGTTCTCCGATGACTCTGCGATTGTTGGCCTCATTACAGAAGGGGATGATCGGGAGTACAGGGGACTGACAAAGGACTTTGTGGACTGGTGCCAGCAGAATCTCCTCCAGATCAACCCGAGGAAAACTAAGGAATTGGTTGTGGATTTCTGCAGGAAAAAGTCCTCACCAGCACCGATGAACATCCAGGGTATGGACATAGAGAGGGTGACCTTCTACAAGTACCTTGGTGTTCTTCTCAACGACAAACTGGACTGGTCCACAAACACGGACACCCTGATTAGGAAAGGACAGAGCCGACTCTTCCTACTCAGGAAACTGAGGTCTTTTGGGGTTCAGGGGTCACTCCTTAAGACATTCTATAACTTGGTGGTGGCCTCTGCCATCTATTATGCCATTGTCTGCTGGTCAGGCAGCATCTCGGCCCGGGACAGAAAGAGACTGGAGCGACTGGTCAGGAAGGCCAGTTCTGTCCTGGGTTGCTCCCTTGACACTCTGGAGGAGGTGGGCAACAGAAGGATGCTAACTAAGCTAAAAGCTATGATGGCCAGTCCCTCCCACCCCCTCCAGCCCACCCTGACAGCACTTGGTAGCTCCTTCAGCCAGAGACTGTTACACCCGCGCTGCAAGAAGGAGAGATACCGACGCTCGTTCCTACCGACTGCTGTCAGGCTGATGAATAAAAAATAACAATCATAATAATAATAATAATTAAATGATGTGAAGGAAAATTGTAAATAGTACTGCGATTTATCCATTTGTGTTCATATTGTATTTAATTGAAAGATGTTTGTTGTTGTTTTTTTTTTCTCTTCTTCTTTCTACATACATTCTTGCTGCTGGAGGCTGTAAATTTCCCCATTGTGGGACAAATAAAGGATATCTTATCTTATATTTTTATTATTATTTATTGTTTAATAAGTGAATATACGTTCTATAACTCGGTGGTGGCCTCGGCCATCCATTATGGCATTGTCTGCTGGTCAGGCAGCATCTCAGCCCGGGACAGAAAGAGACTGGGGCGACTGGTCAGGAAGGCCAGTTCTGTCCTGGGTTGCTCCCTTGACACTCTGGAGGAGGTGGGCAACAGAAGGATGCTAACTAAGCTAAAAGCTATGATGGCCAGTCCCTCCTACCCCCTCCAGCCCGCCCTGACAGCACTTGGTAGCTCCTTCAGCCAGAGACTGTTACACCCGCGCTGCAAGAAGGAGAGATACCGACGCTCGTTCCTACCGACTGCTGTCAGGCTGATGAATAAAAAAATAACAATCATAATAATAATAATAAGCAAATGATGTGAAGGAAAATTGTAAATAGTACTGTGATTTATCCATTTGTGTTCATATTGTATTTAAATGAAAGATGTTTGTTGTTTTTTTTTTCTCTTTCTTCTTTCTACATACATTCTTGCTGCTGGAGGCTGTAAATTTCCCCAGTGTGGGACGAATAAAGGATATCTTATCTTATCTGAATTAATAATAATAATAAAAGGAGAGATGAATTTCAACTGATTATGCGATTTTAAATAGCAATTCCAAATAGTTGACGCCGGCAACATCGCCGTCGCGAGGAGCACTACCTGACCCAGCCAGGCCGACCAACACGCCGTGGTCCGTGGATCGGCTGCCGTTTCTGCCGTTATCTTTGCGTGGCCGGCGGAAGGACAACCAAAAGGAGATGATGCCCCTGGACGGTCTATTCTACCTGGAGCCAATCGGGGTGGAAGCCCCGACGAGATCCGCGGCAGACGCACCTCCGGGAAGGACGAGGAGTGACGCCCGGAAAGCGGAGCCCATGAAGCCCCGCCACCGAGCACCGCAGCAGTCCCCCCACGGGCAGACGGAGGAGCGACAGGACGGTCCACAGCAGCACAGGCCCCGTCGACCCCCACCACGGAGGCAGAGGGGCGGAGAAGGCACGGGGCCCCGTCTGACAGCTGAACAGGCAGGACGCCGCGACAGCGCGACCAAAGACAACCGTGCGACGACCGACAGTCCAAAACCACAAAAAATAGGAGTGTAGGGTTTCTCTCATGACAAGAGCAAACCGCTAAAAAAAGAAGAATTGCGGGTGAGCAGCGGCAGCCAGACGCGCCAGCGTTCACTCAAGTAACCCGGAAGTGCAACATCCGGGTTGAAATGACGACAAGAAATTAATTGCTTCCGAAGGGGTCCCAAGACGGGAGACACGGTCTCTCCAGCATGTCCTAGGTTTTCCCCGAAACACCTTACCAGGGAGCCGTTCAGGAGGCATCCTAATCAGATGCCCGAGCCACCTCATCTGACTCCTCTAAATGTGGAAAAGTAGTGGCCCGACTCTTAAGGCCCTCCCGAATGATCGAGCTTCTTATCAAATCTCTAAGGGAGAGTCCGGACACCCTGCGAAGGAAACGCATTTCAGCTGCTTGTATCCGGGATCTTGTTCTTTCGGTCAAGACCCACAGCTCATGACCATAGGTGAGAGTAGCAGCGTTGATTGACCGGTAAATTGAGAGTTCTGCCTTTCTGCTCAGCTCCTTCTTCACTATGACAGACCGATTCAGAGCCCGCATCACAGGAGACGCTGCACCAATCCACCTGTCGATCGCACGGTCTATTCTACCCTCACTCATGAACAAGACTCCAAGATACTCAAACTTATCCACTTGGGGCAGGATCTCATCCCTGACCTGTATATGGCAGTCCCCTCTTTTCCAACTGAGGACCGCAAATTTGTCCATCATTATAAGGCGGGTCTCTGAGTGGTGCATTGTCTGGTCCTTCAACTCAGACCTGTTTGCCATGGGTGACCCTGCCAGGGGCCTAAAGCCCCAGACAACTTGGCTCCTAGAACATGTGTCAAACTCAAGGCCCGGGGGCCAGATCTGGCCCGCCACATCATTTGATGTGGCTCGCGAAAGCAAATCAGACATGTTGACTTCGATGATGCTTGCTAAAATTTGGACCAAAAATTCGAATTCTTGTATATAACGTAGAAGAAAGCTATTGTAAGTTTTCTTCTGACCAAAACCCTCATTATAGTAACTTAAACTATTGGTGAATAAACCATTCTATTCTTGACTTCCTTATATGGTTTACAGTCATAACGGTCCTCCAAGGGAACCGGTAACTATAATGTGGCCCGCGACAAAAATGAGTTTGACACCACTGTCCAGGAATCATTGGGACACGCAAACCCCTTCACCACGGTAAGGTGACAGTTCATATTTCAATATACCCGTCAAGAATATTATGTAAAAGTTGATTTATTTCAGAAATACTATTACTAAAAAAGTGAAACTTGTGTAATGCATTCATTAATTCATTCATTCCACAAAGACTGATACATTTCAAGTGTTAAATAATTTTAATTTAGATGATTATATCTGAAAATATATATTTTTTAAACACACATTCATCATCTCTGAAAACTAGATTATGAAAATCATATGCGAGACATGGGTTTCAGTTGTCACTTTCCTTGCCAACTCAACTTTCAAGCCACTCTTGAACAACAAACCGCATCCGAAGCGTCTCACCTGGGTTAAAGACAAAAACGGATGGACTGCTGCTGACTGGTCATTTTGTTTGATGAAAGCAAATTTCACATTACCTTTGGAAAACAGATTCCTAGATTCTGTAGGAAGCGAGGGCAGTCACAGAATCCATGTTGCTTGAGGTCCAGTGTCAAATTTATACAGCCACTCGTATTTTGGGGTACCATGTCATCTGCTGACGTAGGTCCTTTGTATTTCTTGAAGTCCAAGCTCAATGCAGCCGTCTATTGGCATGAAATTTTACTTTTTTTTTAAATTGCTGCTGTACTTGAGGCAAAAGGAGCCCCGACTAAGTAGTGAATGCTGTACATGTGCATACATCTCATATTTATACTTTTCGGTTGTCCAGCATTTATAAAACTCCTTTCTTTATATAATCTAAAGTAGTATAAAATTGAGATAGTGAATTTGGGTTTTTATTCGTTTTCGGATATAATCATCTGGATTAAAATTATTTGAAATGTATATGTGGAACGAATGTATGCAATACACAAATTTCACAGTTTGAATAGTTTGACTGAAATCAACTTTTTCATAATATTCTAATCATTTGACAAGTGCGTGTGTGTGTATACGTGTATATAGTGTGTGTGTGTGTGGCGACCAGTTCAAAGTGTAGTCCGCTTTACTCCCAAAGTTAGTGTCATGTACAGGATAAGCAGTGTTGAAAATGGATGGATATATGAATACACACACACACACACAAATTTTACTTTTAAAAGATGCACTTTTGTTCCCTCTTCCCCTTTTTTACTGAATCAAACAAAATGTGATGATGTCCAATTTTGATTCACCATTGATGTACAAAAAATGTATGCCTTCAAATGGGTGAGCCATCGCTCCATTGAAAATGATTTTAGTCAGTTTATTGAGCTTTACCAACATTTGAATGATTGCACTGGTCTTACAGGAATGTCTGAATCTGAGCAGTTTCTTAAGGGTACAGCACAGATCAAGATCCTCCCTCCTGACGACATCGAAGGGATGAGAGTGGTGTGCAGGGTAACATTAAACATTCTTTGGTGTTGCATAAACTGACTTAACTTGGTTGTCATGATTCCCTGTTCATTTATTATGCATTGGGACTTTCAGTTGGCACGTGAAGTCTTGGATATCGCAGCTAAAATGGTCAAACCCGGTGTTACAACAGAAGAAATTGACCATGCAGTACATCTGGTACACACACACACACACACACTTTGGGTTCTTCAGAATACACGCTTTTACATTAATCAATAATATCAGACAAATGATCTTTTAGTTTGAAATCTGAAATTATGAACATTTTCTCATACAATGTCTGAGACAGGAAAACCAACGTGGCAGTTAAATTTCTCTAATGTCGCGCTCTGGTTAGCGCCCCTAAGCCAGGGGTGGCCAACCAGTCAGACGAAGAGTCAATTTTTTTACTGTGTTACTGCAAAGAGCCGCGTCATACCCTTCCTCCCGCGTGCACGCACACACACACACTTTTTTGGCCAAAGATCGACTTTTGAAGCGACCAACTTGCCACAAAAGACCCGATTGTGCACGTGCATGCATACACACACGCACTCACACAGATGCCTACCAGTGCACTCGCGCACATATGCACGCACACTACGATGAGCAGAAGTCGGAACGGGCTGAAAATGAACGAAAGCTAAAGATACAAACAACAAAACTTCTTTTTCCCACCCATTTCCTCCTCTCACCTCTTGCAGTCGACTTGGGACTAGTTCTCTGGCTCCCGGTCGATTCTGATCGACATAATAGGCACCCCTGCCTTAAAATCAGAGGTAATTCGCTGGCTAGCTTAGCGCCGTTGTTTGCGCATGAGCGGTGATGCAGTCATTTGATTGGTTGCCCTCTATGTCAATCAAGTAACGGGATTGATGATAGGCTGACATCGTACGTTCTTTATACTTAGCGCCTTGTTTGAATGGCATCGCCAATGTATCCAGTAGATGTTACTACGCTCCTTCCATTCAACTCGAGAGGTGTCCGTTCAACTTGAGAGGCATTCATGACCGCCTCTGAAAAATGTCAATTAACTATTACTGTACTTAAATGAAACTACGAAAATTGAAAATAATGCATCAAAACAGAAAATCAAGCAATCACAAAACAAATTCTATATCCCCCCCTACAGAATTTATTTTGTGATTTCCTCGCTTGATTTTCTTCATGGTTTCAATGAAGTACGATTTCATTTACGTTTTTCGTAGGCGGCCATGAACGCCTCTCGAGTGGAACGGAAGAAAGCACGGAGACGGTCAAAGACATACAGTACCTGTACTTGCTGAGACTGTGAAAACCATTAAGTCTGCATTTAAAAAAATAAATAAATAAAACCACAACCACAGCTCTCATTTTTTCAACAAACTCAAGTATGTCTTTGTCCGTCTCCTTTCCTTCTTTTCTTCGTGTCAACTTGAGAGCCATTCATGACCACCTCTGAAAAACCCATTGGCATTTCCTTTATCGTAGCTCCAAGAGCCCAATCAGATTAGATAAAATAAGAAAACCTTTAATAGGCTCACAATGGAGAAATTCCCACTCCACAGCAGCAAGGTTATCAGATGAAGAAGTAGAAGAATAAAATAAATGGGAGCTGCTGGAAAGGCAGCCACTCTCGCGGCGCCATCTTTAAGTCAAAATAACACAAGATGTCAGTCGTAGTTATTTATTCCTTTATTGTGTATTCATAAATGATGAAATCACAATATAAATTCTGTAGGCGGGACTAGAATTTATTGTTATATCCTCGCTTTTCAGTTTTGAATAATTATAAATTTTTGTAGTTTCATTGAAGTAATCATTGGTTTACATTTTTCAGTGGCGGTCTTGAATGCCTCTCGCGTCGAATGGAAGAAAGCACGGAGATAGACAAAGACGTACCTGTATTAAGACTGTTTTGAAAAATTAACACCACAGCACTCCTTTTTTCGGGGCATCAACAAAAACGTATTTAATAAAGCAGCGACACAGTTCACTGAACCAACAGCAAGTTAGAACATTGTCTCAAGGAAGGAGCCATCTTGGAGTCGACGTATAACCGTAATGACCATACAAAAGACGCACCAGATTTTAAGGCGCTCGGTGAGCTTTTAAGAAAATGGAAGACTTTTTGGTGCGCCCAATAGTGCGGAAAATATGGTACTTAGCGCCTTGTTTGAATGGCATCGCCACTGCCAAGGACTAGCTTAGCGCCGTTGTCTGCGCATGAGTGGTGATGCAGTCATCTGATTGGTTTCCCTCTATGTCAATCAAGTAACAGGATAGGCTGAAATCGTACGTTCTTTATACCTAGCGCCTTGTTTGAATGGCATCGCCACTGCCGAGGCGTTTTCGTATGAAAGCCCTGGAGCCGCATTGAACCAGCCGCTCGCGAGCCGCAGGTTGGCCATCCCTGCCCTAAACCGAAGGGGTGTCAAACTCGTTTCACATTGTGTGCCACATTCGAGCTTGGTAAATGTCAAATGGGCCGGACCATTAAAATGATACTATAAATATCATAAATATATAAATATCATGTCTTTCCTTTGTTTTGGTCTAAAGAAGCATAAGAACATTAGGAAAATGCTGCAATTTTAATGGACATATCGTTTGTAAAACATTTCATGAAACACCTTAGACTTCCTTCGACAATTGTGCAAATTACTTTTCCCATTCACAAAAATGCATTGCAGCTGATCCCACTGATTGGGACCCAGATCCAGCCTCCATCATCATTATTTCTTTTGGCCCACAAAAACCAATCATGTGCATCAACTTATTGTCTCGTTTGTAATATGTGTTTCAAAATACAACATCGTTTTCGCTCGAGATATTTCAAGCACTTAATTGTTACCAAACCCTGTTTGGAAAAAATAAATTGAACAATAGTTGAATAAATTAGTTTCCTGGATTTTGATCCTATTCAGTCTCTTATATAATGACGTGGTTACAGTCAGAAAAATCAGTCTGTCACGCCTGGCCTGCAGGATATTTGGTTTTGTCCTCCTTCATTTTATCTATACTTGTCTCCTCAGGCTTGTAATGCAAGGAACTGCTACCCATCGCCTCTCAACTATTATAACTTTCCCAAATCCTGCTGCACGTCTGTCAATGAAGTCATCTGCCATGGAATCCCAGACAGAAGACCACTACAAGATGGCGATATACTAAATGGTATGCTTGATTGACATTTGCATGTTTTTCTGCACTTGTTCATACTCAACTTTATTATAATTTCAATGTCCAGTCCAGTTCCTTCAAACTCTTAAGGAACATCCATCCATCCATTTCCCGAACCGCTTAATCCTAACTAGGGTCACGGGGGGTAAGCCTATCCCAGCCATCTTCGGGCAGTAGTCGGGGGACACCCTGAACCGGTTGCCAGCCAATCGCAGGGAACACAGAGACGAACAAGCATGCGCGCTCACACTCACACCTAGGGACAATTTGGTGCGTTCAATCAGCCTGCCATGCATGTTTTCGGAATGTGGGAGGAATCCGGAGCACCCGGAGAAAACCCACGGAGGCCCGAGGAAAACATGCAAACTCCACACAGGGAGGCCGGAGCTGGAATTGAACCCGGCACCTCTGCACTGTGAAGTGCCAACCACTGGACTACCGGGCCGCCTCTTAAGGAACAATAGATCCTTAATTTCCCTCACTGGATTGAGGAAATATATCCGATAATCTAGCTCGGGGGTCGATAATGTAGCTCGCCTGCGGCCCTCAGTCCCCCGGTTGACTTTCTGATTTTTTTCATCGCTAGCCACTCTCATCCCTGCTTTTAGTTCATCTGTTAGTGCTCTGTTGTCGCAAACTGGAGACGTGGTGGTGTTCGATCCCGGAGTAGGGCGGACGCCTGAAGAGTAAAAATGCCACTGCACCACATGTTGAAGGGTTCCTCCCCCACCCATCACACTCCCACCACCCCACCCTGGTTTAACAAACTTGAGGGGGGGCATCAAAACCCCGGGCATCTAATGTGCTTAGCACACCACTGATAGGGGCACATGCTTTTGTGTGTGCGTGCATTCTCTCTGTGTGATGAATGGTACTACCTGGATCCTGAAATTATGTCAGCAAGGGTCATCTGAGCCCCTTTATGAATATTCTAACTTCCATCAGACACTCCCCTCATGTTTTATGATGGACTTGCCTTCAAGTCATCAGCATGATCCCACAAGACAAATGATGCCATTAACCTTTCACTGTGGTGCTTCTCCATTCTTCCTGCCTGCCCTCTATTTCTTGACAATTTCTCCCATTCACAATTCCACTTGATCAAGTCCGTTCCACCCACTGATGATCACATTATCCTACTGCTTCTTTGTTATGTAATCAAATAGATTTGATGTCATTTCAATCACTGTAATATTCTCTCCTCTCTCCCAGTGGACATCACCGTCTACCACAATGGTTTCCATGGTGACCTCAATGAGACCTTTTATGTCGGAGAGGTGGATGAAGGAGCAAAGAAACTTGTTCAGACTACTTATGAATGTCTTATGCAAGCTATTGACTCTGGTAAGAGCTGAAATCTTTTATTTATTTATGCCTTTCCTTTCACCTCATAAAAGTCTCTTTTTGGGTTCACAGTCAGTTTATATGTGGACAAATTATTAGTACCCCTGTGGGTGTGTGTGTGTGTGCATGTGCGTGTGCGCGCGTGTGTGTGCGCATACGCGTTTATGCACACCCCAATGTTCAATGACAACTTGACATTGAAAAAAGTAGTAATAAATGTAAAAATACTGATGAACCTATGAAATCAGACTGCTTTTGAATTGGCATTCAACTGAATCTTTTTTTTTTAAGTAATGAAACATTGCTGGGCAAAAAGAATGGCACGCTGAGAAAAGAGCTGAAAAGAATATTCCTGTGTTAAATTAAGCTTGTTTTTAAATTAGCATCACAGGCGTGTTCAAACTTGTAGTGAGTCTGCGTAAGAAGCACACTACTGCTGAAAGCAAATCATACTGTAAAAACCAAAAATGGAATTTGCCATCATGCGTATTGATGATCCACAAGGCTTCGTGGAGAATGTCCTATAGACAAAACAGGATTTTTTTTGGAAAGACGTGAACTCTGTTCACAGACACAAAAATAAAGCATACAAATAAAAGAACACTGCCCCTATCGGAAACGTTTATCTTCTGGAGGTGCTTTGCTACATCTGGCAGAGGGTGTCTGAAATCTGTGTAGGGTTCAGCGTCGGGCTGTCACTAACGAATCTTTTCGATCATCCTTACATGATGGCATTGGATACTCACCTAATCTATGTGGGAGTTAAATGTCCGATCTGTGATATGAATGCCTTAATAACACACCAGTTTGCTAAAGTTGATGTACTGTATTTTCTGCACCATAAATCGACTGCTGTCAGCCTGCTGAATAAACATGCATGAAAACCTGGAACCATTGTAAATAGCACAGCCACCTTACGCTGTGTTTTCTATGCTATTGCTATTATGTTAACTGTTTTGTTAGGCGCTTTGTTACAGCTGCCGCTGTTGTGAAAGCGCTATATAAATCAGCATGTATTGTATTATTTATTCTACAAATATATTGCTTATGCTTTATTTTATATTGAACTGTGTACAGTTCTTTTCTGAAACATTTATTTTGTGCAATGAAACACTTCCCACCCCCCACCCTACAATCTTGCTGCTGTAGACTGCAAATTTCCCCAATGTGTGATAAATAAAGGTTATCTTTACTTATTATCTTATTTTATAAGGCGCTTCGGATTATTATTCGAATAAAATAGGCCCTTCAATGAAGGGCCTATTTTAAAACTGCATTATAAGGTGCATAGAATACAGGAGGGTGACCCAAATTTTAAAAAACGGGCCCCAACTATCATTTGGCCCCGTTTCTTAGTGTTTTGTCCGAATGAAATGAAACTTTGGCCATAACTAGTTCATTATAATCAAAACGTCACATCAAAACACCAGGGTCTTCGGCCTTTGTTTCTCCGTTCTACAGCATATGTTCTAGATGGCCTCCATTTAGCTGCGTGCATTTCTTGAGGCGCAGCACGAAGTTGTCCATGACGTTCTTACAGACTTGGTAATGGCTCTCATCTCCTCCCTGAGACGAGTAGATGGTCTGGAGCTCATTCTTGAAGGTTTTGAGGACCTCCACATTACCGCTCCTTGGTTACTCACTGCTGCGCCAGATTCTTCGATGAAGATTGGTCTAATGATGCCTCTGGCCAAGATTACTGGTTACATAAATAATATACAACACGTAATGTTTTTTCCCCCAAGATGGCGCCCAAGTAGGCAGCCGTCAGCACAGCTTTATTTATATAGATCCTTCACTACCGCTGCAGCTGTAATAAAGCCATGAGAACTGGTCTCAAACACGGACATGAAACATATAAATACAAAATGGCATTACAAAGCAATAAATGAAAGACAAAAGTTATGAAGACAACTGATTCAACAAAAAGGCACACAAACCTCGTGGGCTCACATCCACAAGGGGCTAAATATCCTAAGAAGTCTTGCTTGTCTCCTTCTTCCTTCATTTAGTCAGAATTTAACTATGCTTTTGGTATCTTTGTTTTAATAATGGCTCGGCAGAGCTCACAAAGTACCGTATTTTCACGACTATAAGGCGCCATTAAAAGTCTTAAATTTTCTCCAAAATGGACAGGACGCCTTATGGTGCGGAGCGTCCTTTATATGCGCTGAGTTCCAAAATCTGACTGACGGCCGACACGCTGTTTATATAGAGAAAAGGCGGAAGTGACTGTGGCCAGGCAGGGAAAGAAGTCGGCCAATCAGGGAAGGGTGGGCGTGTATATATACACATATATGGAGAAGGAGAGAGAGAGAGGGAGAGGGAGAGAGAGGACAGGCAAGCTAGTCCGCCAATGGTGAAGGGTGGGCGTGTTGGACGCTAAAGGGACGCCTCAAGCCAGTACCAACACTTGTATAGAGTGTGGCAATGTGCATTGTTGCAAAACAACTCCGGTTTTGGTTTCTAAGAACCCCTGAAAATAAATTCGACAAAAAGACACGCCTACGAAGCTCAGTTCAAACTTAAAGCCACCGGTTATGCTTTTGGCATGCGTGCCCATCTCACAGCAGCGGTGAAAAAACAAGTGAAGCAAATGAACTCTGAGCTTGCCGTTATTCCCGGAGGCTTGTCTAAAGAACTCCAACCGCTGGACATTGGCATCAACCGGGCGTTCAAAGTAAAGTTGCGAACGGCATGGGAACAATGGATGATCGGTGGCAAACACAACTTTACAAAGAGCGAGAGGCAGCGCTTGGCGAGTTACGCCACAATACGCAACAACGAGAGGGAACGCGGCGTTTTTGATGGATTACGGTACTTGCACAATTGTTCAATTATTTCTACACACACACGCGCTGCCACCATGTTTCGCTCTGTTCTTTACTTTCAAATGTGGGAAAGCTTCACACGAGAGAAATGTTGACTTTGCTGTTGCTACTCCTTCTTTCCGCTCGGCAATGCGTAGCAACTCACACTAGCATGTGATGCATTCAATGACAACTGAGATGTGCAGTCCTCTGCTTCTGATACAGAGGATCAGGACTTTGATGGATTTCTGGGTGATGATTGATACTACTTTATAGTGCGGAAAATACGGTATATTACCAATGCACTCCATCTTAGTTTTCATTTATAAACCAGATGCTGGTATCATGCTCACTTGCCAATTCAAGTGGCCCTCACAGCTGTAAATAGCTGCTCCAATGGCCCCCGCCGTGTGGAGGGGTTTATTAAAAAGCAAGAAAGAAATAACAGATCCAGGTGCGGCTGTCATGCTCTCCTACTGTTTATTTATTTTTCAGACACATTTCCCACAAGAATCCCGTCACTTTACGCTCACACTCAATAACTGCTTTGCGATATGTGGATGAGAGACATGCTTCTCCAGCAGGCAGAAAGCTATGCTAAGCTAAGTTTGCTTCAACTTGCACCATGACGGGTTTCAGGGTCATTTCCAAAATTAATGCGCGACATTGTGTCATCTACAAACACCATAGAGTGCTTTCTACCAAGTAGTGGTAGGTTGTCGTACATTTGCTAATGAGTCAAATAAGCCCAAACAAATTTTACACACAGTACTACAATGTGACTTGTCGTCATGTACATCCTGCTTGTATTCCTCCACGGCAGCCGTATCCCATTTTACTAAGTGTGTTTCTGCAACAAATGCCCGTGTAGCACAGTGGCTAAACATTGTTCCGGATGGCAGGAAAAAAGGTGCAAGTCTAATTCAAAGGTACAAATTTTTTTGATGGCAGTAATTGCATCAAAAGGTTGAGCAACAAAATATTAAGTGAAGGGCACCATCATTTTTGTCCCATTTTTTTCTTCTTTTTTATATTCTGTTGAACCACAATTCAAAACCACTGTCTCATTTTCATTGGGTAATTTGCAGTAAATTTTTGTTGATTACTTATGTGAGTACAGTAATCCCTTGTTTATCGCGGTTAATGGGGACCAAAACCACCCGCGATAAACGAAAATCCGGAAAGTAGTGTCCAATTAACATAAACAGGTAACAATTTTTTTTTTAAGTCCGCAAACGGTCCGTGAGAAGCTGCAAAACAACAGCGAGTCACATAGAGCAACATATACAGTACTGTACTCCATGTGTGTGTAAAAACAATATATATATCTACCGTATTTTCACGACCATTCGGCGCACCGTAAGGTTGGGCGCAGTCTCATTAATGGGTGCTATTTCTGTATTTTACACATAGACAAAATGCACTGTATTATTGGCCGCAGTTTTAAAGTGGTAAAACATACGGCTTTGTGCAAGTGGGCGCAGTCTCATTAATGGGTGCTATTTCTGTATTTTACACATAGACAAAATGCACTGTATTATTGGCCGCAGTTTTAAAGTGGTAAAACATACGGCATTGTGCAAGTGCCGGTAATCCATCAAAAACGCCGCTTTCCCTCTCGTTGTCAGAGTCACTCTCATTGCCATGTGGCTCCACAGAAATTATACCGGCTTTGCCAAAAACTCGAACAACAGTGCAAGCAGACACGTTCGTCCAAGCAGCCACAATCCATTCGCAAATTGTGGCGTAACTCGCCCAGCGGTGCCTCTCACTCTTTGTAAAGTTGTGTTTGCCATCGATCATCCATTGTTCCCATGCCGCTCGCAACTTTACTTTGAACGCCCGGTTGATGCCGATGTCCAGCTGTTGGAGTTCTTTAGTCAAGCCTCCGGGAATAACGACAAGCTCAGAGTTCATTTGCTTGACTTGGTTTTTCACCGCTGCTGTGAGATGGGCACGCATGCCAAAAGCATAACCGATGGCTTGAAGTTTGAACTGAGCTTCGTAGGCGTGTCTCTTTGTCGAATTTATTTTCGGGGGTTCTTAGAAACCAAAACCGATGTTGTTTTGCAACAATGCACATAGCCACACTCTATACAGGTGTTGGTACCTGCTTGGGGCGTCCCTTTAGCGTCCACTTACACGCCCACCCTTCACTCATTGGCGGACTTCTCCCCCGCATGCCTGTCCTCTTTCACGTCTGTCTCTCTCTCTCTCTCTCTCTCTCTCTCTCTCTCTCTCTCTCTCTCTCTCCCTCTCCATAAATGAATATATACACGCCCACTCTTCACTGATTGGCCGATTTCTTTGCCACATGCCTGTCCACAGTCACTTCCGCCTTTTCTCTATATAAACAGCGTGTCGGCTGTCAGTCAGGTTTTGGAACTCAGCGCATACATAAGACGCTCCGCATCATAAGGCGTCCTCTCCATTTTGGAGGAAATTTAAGACTTTTAATGGTGCCTTATAGTCGTGAAAATACGGTATATATTTTTTTATATGTTCGAAAAAATCTGCGATGCACTCAACCAGCGAAGTAGCGAGGGATCACTGTATTTAGTGATTTCACTTACCATTGTGGGTGTTTTTTTTTATCAACAGACTGCCCTGACAAATTTGTCCAGGTGTGTAGGTCACAGTTTGATTCTTATGATGGGTATTTCAGCTCAGGCCAAAAGTTACTATAACTGCGTTTTGTTTAATTTATGAGGTTTATCATACATTAGTTAAACCAGGGGTAGGCAATCCAAAATGTTGAAAGAGCCATATAGGACCCCCCAAAAAATGTCTGGAGCTACATAATTTTTTTTAATAAAACTTACAATGAAGGAAACACATGCTGTATGTATGTAGGGGACTGGACTGTCTCAGAATTGTTTGTTATTCATTCCTTTGTTGTGTGTTCACAAACGCCCCCATATAATTGATTTAGTGATTTCCTCGCTTGATTTTGTTGTTGTTGTTGTTATTTTCGCTTTTCTTAGTGTCAGTGAAGTGATCATGAATTTCCGTTTTTTGGAGGCTGTCTTTGAACGCCTCTCGAGTTGAACGAGAAGAGAGAAGGCACGGAGTCGGAGGCAGGCGTGTCTGTTTGTCAAGACTTTTAAAAGCATAAATAAAGTGTACGTTTAACAACAACAAAAACAACACCACAGCTCTCCTTTTTCGGAGCTGCAACATGTATCTATATCTATTTGAGCTATATCAGCCAAACATTTTTTATAAAGCTCCGGGGAGCCACTAGATGTCGCTAAAGAGCCACATGCGGCTCTGGAGCTGCGTGTTGCCGATGCCCAGGTTAAAACACTTCTCATTCTATCTAGGACAAGAAACTGCACGCTCATATCGTTCCATTTTGGAATGTATCAGATGTGTGTTTGCTAACTAACATTGTTGCTCACGTTGTCCTTTCAGTGAAGCCCGGCGTTCGCTACAGAGAGCTTGGTAACATCATCCAGAAGCATGCTCAGGCCAATAGCTTCTCTGTGGTGCGGAGCTACTGCGGCCACGGCATCCACAGGCTTTTCCACACTGCTCCAAATGTGCCACATTATGCCAGTAAGTTGCCCTGACAGTTAAGAAAATATTGGCTCACTTTTCAAGTTATATGAGAAATGGTTTCTGAATTCAGTTTTTTTTTTTTTCATCCCCAGAAAACAAAGCAGTCGGTGTTATGAAGCCGGGTCATGTGTTTACCATTGAACCCATGATATGTGAAGGTGAGTCTTCATGAACTATGACATAACTTCTCATAATCACACATAGCAAATATGTATAATAATATTAATAACGAAAATGCGACAATATTGAACCTTTCATTCATCCATCTATTTTAAAAAAAATGTAATGGGCTGGAGCCCTTTCCAGCTGGTTAGACTCTGGACAGGTCGCGAGTCATTTGTAGGGCACATATAGACAACCATTCACATGGCAACTGTTGGGAGTTCTTCAAAATAATTCTCAAATGACGTCCCATAGAACTGTCCAACTGAATAGAGTGATACCTCTACTTATGAAATTAATTGGTTCTGCAAGAAGTTTCTTAAGTAGAAGATATTTGGAGATATATGGAGAGATGTGTTTTCCATGTAAATGTCCTAATTCATTCCAAGCCCCACCCCCCCCCCCCAAAAAAAATCATACATAAATGTATCCGAAAGCATAAAAAGGCATCAAGATATGGAGCAAATCCATGTTACAATTAGATTATTGCACAATAAATGAGAGTTGTGCATAATGTAAAAAACAATGAAGAGAGTCAAGAATAAAAATGATTATTTAACTTTACTGCGCCCTCACCGTTTTTTGTCCTCTTGAGTCCATGTTCTCTCTCAGAAGTGTTTTTTTGCATGGGGTTTTGTCAAGAACTGATCCAAGGACATTTGCTTTTAACAAGCCTTTGAAAATATACACGGCAAACATCGCCTGACATGTGAACGCTTTTTCTGAGTGATTCACATTTACGTAAAACTATCGAAATGCCTCATGGCCCGAGGGCCGAATGACGAAGACGCTGCATAGACATACATCTATCCAACTACACACATCGACACATTCAGTAGAAATCCCTCTTCGCCAATGGGATGCCAGGATGATGCTCGGTAATAGCCAATGGCAGAGCACCTATAAGTATGTTGCGTTCAGGAAACTCGGAGCTGCAAGGAGCAGCCTATAAAGTATTTTTACCTTTCGTATCTTGAAATTTCTTTCATAATGAGGCAATATTTTCCTATTAAGGCATTTCATAACTTGAAAATTTTGTATGAAGAGATGTTCGGAAATTCAACGAAAAGAAGACAGAGGTGATATTGTTTGGTCCCAGTGGCCCTTGTACATTCCATCCTGTAGACTTGGGCCCCGTGTCTCCTTATCTGAAATCAACGGTCTCAAACTTGGGCCTTAAACTGGGCAGTGATTTCAAACTCTATCGGCAAATTGGTGCCGTTGTTAAATCAAGCTTCTTTCACCTTAAACAGCT
Source organism: Hippocampus zosterae (assembly GCF_025434085.1). Taxonomy (NCBI): domain Eukaryota; kingdom Metazoa; phylum Chordata; class Actinopteri; order Syngnathiformes; family Syngnathidae; genus Hippocampus; species Hippocampus zosterae. Next base: position 20,301,326 of record NC_067464.1, on the reverse strand, counting down.
GGCCAAAATAAAACCTCTCCTCTCACATGAACACTTTGAGACAGTAATTCATGCCTTTGTCACATCCCGGCTGGATTACTGCAACGCCCTGTACTTTGGAGTCAGGCAGTCCTCCATTAAGCGCCTTCAGCTGGTCCAGAATGCCGCTGCTCGCCTCTTGACTGGTACTCGTAAGAGGGAGCGTATAACTCCTACTCTGGCATCCCTTCACTGGCTCCCCATTCATTTTAGAGTTATTTTCAAGATCCTCCTCTTTGTTTTTAAATCTCTGAATAATCTCGCGCCACCTTACCTCTCTGAGCTCATCCGCCCCTACACACCTGCCCGGCGCCTCAGGTCTGTGGACCAGTCTTTGTTAGAAGTACCAAGAACTAAACTGAGGATCAGAGGGGATTGAGCCATTTCTGTTGCTGGTCCCTCTCTCTGGAATGACCTCCCACTGAACATTCGGCAAGCCTCCTCGCTGCCCATCTTTAAAGCCCTCCTGAAAACTCACTTGTATTCTTTGTCGTTCGACACAGCATGTTTTAGATTTGTTCTTGATTTTACTGCTTGGTGCTTTCTACCGCCTTTATTACCGATTCGTCTTACTGTTTATTGTGTATGTTAAATCGCTCCATGTACAGCACTTTGTATGCAGCGATGGCTGTTTGAAAGTGCTCTATAAATACTGTTGACTTGACTTGACTTGTGTGCATTAAAAAAAAATAAAAAAAAATCCTCATCTCACCCCTCGGTTGGTGTCCGTCCCCCATTTGGCTCGGGTCCTCCACCAGAGGCCAGGAAGCTTAAGGGTTCTGCACAGTTTCCTTGCTGTTCCCAGCACTGCGCCTTTCTGGACTGAGATGTCCGATGTGTCTCTCTGTGTGTGTGTGTGTGTGTGTGTGTGTGTGTGTGTGTGTGTGTGTGTGTGTGTGAAGCATGAGTTGTAGAAAATCCTCAAATGAATTGAAATTGTGATATCTGCCCAAAAAATTGCAATTATTATTATTTTAATTATTTATTTATTTATTTGAAAATGGCACAGCCCCACTTGGCTTGATGAATCTTTGTCTTAGCTGTGTTGTGCCCAACACCTTGTGCATTCTTTATCTCAGGCGGCTGGCAAGACGAGACCTGGCCCGACGGCTGGACAGCAGTCACCAGAGACGGAAAGCGCTCCGCTCAATTTGAACACACCCTTCTGGTCACAGACACGGGCTGCGATATCCTTACCCGCCGCCTCGAAGACGACGGTCGGGCTCATTTTCTGAGTCAAATGTAGGCTGGGCTGGAGCTCATGCGCACGGAGGACTGGACTCGGCAGTTTCTTGTACTCGCTCGCACGTTGAAACAAGAGAATACTGCTCAGGGTGGCTCTCATGTTCTTTCAATTAAATATCAGCCCTCAAATTAAATGGACATACTTGAATTTGTCATGTGTGGATTGATTTGATAATGAAATGTGTTTGTTTGTTTTTTTTGCCAACGGAAACATTAAAATATTTATGAAGAAGTAATTTGTGCAGTCATCAGGCTCAGATAAGTAATAAAGGATTCGGGTGATATTGACAGTAGCTATGAAGGGTGAGTCCTGAAATGGTCAGGAGGGGGCACAATATCTACTTGAACTTTAAAAACAGCTGAAAAAAAATATTTAAAAGTTTTTTTTCAGATTCCTAGTTGTACTGAGAATTGTGAATGGATATTTTTACTTTTGGTTTTTATCCTCTTGTGTTTCTTCAGGTCAAATTAACCAATTTTGAGGTTCACAAGTACTTTTTCAGTATTAAACACTCAGAGTACGCACCACTACAGGACAAAAAAAATGTGGACAGTTTCAAAACTTTCTAAGCCAGTGGACATTTTGAACACGTATGCATGGGTTGATGTGTGAAAGCATAATAGTGCACAATCGAAAATGAGATACTTTTGGAATATAACGGTAATTGTACCCAGCAAGCTGTGCTTCTTATCCGTAGTGGCCGAGGTCAAAAATAAACACGAACAATCACAAAGCTGCAGATATCTGTTCAATTTTTCAAATTTGTCCCAATATATCAGAGGGCTACTGATTGCCAGAAGTAAGAAATGCTGGTATGTGTCAAGGTTAACCTTTTTGCATTCGCTTGAAAGATTAGTAATGAGTATGGGCCAGTTAAAAAAAATATATATATAAAAAAGATTAATACAGTATCGGCAAACTTTTTTTTTGAAGTGCATTCTGGACCAACTCATACCATGGTGAAAAGAAATCCCAAGCTGTTGCTCAGGAGGTTAAAAGTACAATCGAACCTCAGTAGGTTTCCGTCGACAAAACAACTTGTGGTCTGAGCGATATTTCCTTTGGCGGGCTAAATCCTTAATGCATGAAGGAAGATGAATAAACGATAGCCTACATGCACATGTGTATTTTTGACCTATTATAGCATGAAAGTGGGTCACATTAATACAGTCGTGACACGCTGTACATTGCATTATAAATATACATATTCTTTTTCTCTCGAGGTATATGCTTTGACTTTCATCACCATTGCCTCATCAAAGCAGTGCACCACGATTCATGATAATTACGAGAATGCATTTTTTATGTCAGTCAAAGTCATCGTACAAGATAAAAAGGACAATGTAAAATTAAATACACTTTTAGGAAAACTGCAAGTAGTGACAAAGTAGTCAAAAAACAATAAAGGAGATCAAAGAAACCAAACTGGGGATGCAGGTTTCAAAAGGTGTGTTTTAAGTCGTGATTTGAGATGTTTCGTGCCTTTGAATAGAAGGACGATGATCTCGGATAAAATGCGGTATGTAATTAATGAGCAGCCAGTGAAGGTGCTGTCAAACAGGTGTGAGGAGATCTTGTCAGAATGCGCGTGGCAGAGTTTTGGTTCAATTGCAATTTACGGATGAATTTGTGCTGTAGGCCAGCAGTAATTAAGACGGAAGGTGACGAGCATGTGAATAAGACTGGCATTGTTGTCTAACTTGCCTACGTGATTTGAATTTCGCAACTCAAGCATCTGTATAGTCAGAAGCACTTAGAAAATGTACAGATTGGGTCAATTATACGAGACAATATTATCCAGAGTTTATGGATATACTCGATTGCTAGTTAGTCAAGCGCAGGGCACAAAATACACAAACAATTTTACACATGAACATTCACACCGTGTTATACTAGACAGTGTAGCAACCACAAATGCCCTCTGAGAACTCTGACATTTGAATTTCGCCCCGTGAGACCGATCAGCCAATCGGCGGCCCCCGCTGCCGCTCGCTACCAACCAATCACAGCCCCCGGGGGGGCTGGACGTTTGTTTACGCTAACGTCCGCCCTCTGAGAACTCTGACATTTGAATTTCGCGCCGTGAGATCAGTCTCACGGCGCGTGAGATCAGTCGTGAGATCAGTCTCACGGCGCGAAATTCAAATGTCAGAGTTCTCAGAAGGCATTTGTGGTTGCTACAACAGCAATGGTCCCCGGGCCGCGGACCGCTACCGGTCCCTGCGTCATTTGGTGCCGGGCCGCACAGAAAGAATAAATAACTTGCATGACTTCCGTTTTATTCATTTTGGAATCTGAGAGGTGTTTATTTTGAACATTTACTGGATTCTCTGTTACATCTGTCTAAAGCACATGTGTCAAATGCAAGGCCTGGGGGCCAAACCTTCGTGGGCCACATAAATTGATGTGGCCCACGAAAGGAGCTCAAAGATGTCAACTTCCACGATCCTTTCTAAAATGTTAAATTCTCATATGTAAAATAAGAGATACTGTATATTCAAAGTATTTTCTTGTTACCAAACCCTCATGATAGGAACTTAAACAGGAGTTGAATCAACAGTTAGTCTTGACTTCTTTATATGGTCTCAGTCATATCGGCCCTCCAAATGAAACGGTAACTAAGATGTGGTCTGCGCCATAAATGAGTTTGCCAACCCTGGTATACAGTACGTCACTCTTGGCGCAGGTCAAGGCGCGCTTCTTGGTCACATAATGGGTTACAGCTAAAATGAAACCCAGAAGCGCGCAAAGTGAATTTTAAAAAAATGTTTTGGAAAGGGGGAAAAGGCCCAGGAGGGAGACAGAAGAGAAGCCTACGACTTTTAAGAAAAAGAAGGCTACATTTCTGAGACAGGATCAGGAGTCCGACTTAAAATGCGGATTCATCTCAACAGGAAATTCCCACGCACCAAGCCCACTCTGCATATGTGCCAATGATGAGTCATATTTTTTATGGGCTTTGTATTTGCGCAGTATCTTATATTGAAGGCACGTTTAAACGTTACCATAGCTATCAGAGAGTGTTGAGGTCAGATAGGACGTTTCTCGTGCCGTGATTCGTGTTTATTATTATGTTACGAAAATCCCGGTTTTCATGCAGGTCATATCATCTAATATTTTTTGTTGTATTTATCCGTCACACCTTAAAGGCCGCTCCCAGAAAATATTGTCTGACATTAAACCGATCCGTGGGGCAAAAACGGTTGGGGACCGCTGCTATAGAGTATCACTTATATTAATTACCGGTAGCTGGAGACAAAGAAAAGTCAGAACCTCATTGCTCAGTGATACGGTTCTGGTTTTACTGTGTATATGACAAATAAACATCTTGAATAATGAAATGTACATGATTTTTACATTTCTCTTTGTGCCTTGATTTAATAAGGTGACTGCTATTACTAAAGGGTGTTGACCTTTTTGACCGCACTGTGCTGTACGTGGTCCTCTGGCCTTCCTGTAAACAACCCATTCAAAGGCGCCTGCTGTTCAGTATCCACAGACTTCCCAGACTTATGCTCCGTGAGCAAGCTACTGAGCAACCAAGTGAATTAAACATCCTGGGGGGAAGAGCTGTCAGTTTCTGCGGCGAGTGACATTTCATCAAGCTTTGACTTCCATCAAAGTGACACCGGCAACAGGTGGGGGGTTTCGGGCTCGCCTTCCCTCTCCTACTCATGCTGGGAGCAAAATAATGTACCGACAATACCAGACAAGTTTGGTTGAACGCTAATGCAACCATTACTATGATGGCTGGGAATTTTAATAGATGTCATTGACGTAACCATGATGCAAAATGCAATTATGGTCATAGAGTTTTTTGCCCACCAGCCATGAATGAATAAAAATCTGATTTATTGGTCAAATATGTTAATAGAGTCTGCTGATTTTCATCCCAACCGCTTCACACTCGGCTGTGAACTGCTCCAATGAGGGTTGGGGATCCCTGCTTGGAGAAGCCATCAGTACCACATCATCTGCAAAAAGCAGAGATGCAATACTGAGGCCACCAAAGTGCACCCGCTCACTGTCTCAGCTGCGCCTAGAAGTTCCGTCCATAAAGGTAATAAACAGAATCGATGATGAAGGCCAGCCTTGGCGGAGTCCTGGGACCACTTATAACTTTGCATCGTTGACGTTTTGACGCTGTTAACGACTGTCATGTTTTGGACAGTACAGAAACAGTTCAGAAAGAGTTTTGACACGTGGAAGACCATACATCTAGCCAGCTTCAATAGAAATACATTCCATGTGTTTATTATTTTTATCTTCATTGGTGTTATGCATAACCTTGAGCCTTTTCTAATTCAAAATATGACCTTGAGATACTGAATGGAGTTAAATAAAACTAAATGAAGTACAATACTAGTTTTTATCTTTAATTTAGTTTCAGTGTGTTTTCAATTTAACACTTGATGAATTATATATAATAAGCTCTCCCTCTCTGTGTCTACTTCAGGCCACGCTGTTGACATAACAGTTCGGAGGAAGAAAATAGCTCATATATTCCTTTACATTGTGTACAACGTTTTTCACCTTACCATAATAATTTTGAATAATTGTATATTGCATTTCTTTGGGGAAAACGTACATGAATTCAGAACTGGTTTTGCTCTGCTAATTATGAGGAGCCTGTCAAGGCCAAAAATTCCTGGGCCATTTTTGTATTTTTATATTTTGGTCGCAGTTCAGCGCTGTCCAAAACAATATTGGTTCTGCTGTCGAAAAGTAAAATATTTGAGAATATGGTACAAAACACAACCAGAACACAGGGAAGTCTCCAATCTTTCATTTATTTTTATCCACGGATGCTATGACACGCTGAACTTGATCTCCTGTGAACATGTTTCAAAATGGGCACAAAAAGTAATCCCTTGGCGTTGTCTGCATTGTTTCAAAGTCCTTCTTTGCATTCATTAATGCGTGATGCTCGAGTGTGCCGATTCATCATGAAGTCTGGACATATCATATCATTCAAAATACAGAAACCATTAAAATTGTGGAAGCTTGTGTCGGGATGACAAGATAAATTCCTTGAACAATTGAGTTACTGTGGGCTAACACTCAGGACAGTTCGGACACTGTGAACAAAAGGAGAAGACAAACTTACTTTTTAACATTGTTAGTCGTTAATTACTGTGTAATAATTGAATAGTTGGAGTGTTTTATACCTTTTACCCTGCTTCAGCAGTTCAATGGCTTCATTGATGTGATCCAAGGGCATGTTGTGAGTGATGAACTCATCCAGCTTTATTTTCTTGTTCATGTAGGCTTGAACCATTTCAGCCACGCCGTCCTTACCCTTAAAGCCTGATTTAGAAATTGCAACCAAAAAAAAGATGTTAAAAATACCAGTGAGAATAAAAAGGAGAGTTCAAATGCTGAAGGCGTCAGATATTTTTTATGCCCTCATATTGGAATGAGGGATATCCAAGTAAAAGCAAAACAGAAAAGGCCCTTCCAAGAAAACTCTCAGGATTTTCTGAACCCCTCACCAAAGCCAGCTAAGCCAAATAACTGCCTTTAAATGTAGCGCCAATCATGGCCCACTGGAATTAAAACAGAGCCAACTTCTTAAAACCGAGGCAGTGACAACTTAAAGGAGTCCCTCTAACACCGGTTTTGCAAAATTCCTGTCCGCTCCGATGACCCTTTGAACGGAGTGTCTGCCAGGACTTTCCGATATTCCTAACGGTCAGCGGGGTCTGACTGAGGATACACATTGAATTCACAGGCCTCAGCTCTGGTGGACAGTTCTGCAGTCAGAATGCCAATTTGACACGCCCTCAAAACTTGCGACATCTGTGGCGTTGTGCGATGGAGATAAAATTGAACATTTTAAAGTAGCCTTTAAATGTGGCTAGCCTATGCACACCAATAGACTAATCCAGTGTTTCCCAACCAGTGTGCCATGGCACATTAGTGTGCGGTGAGAGCTCTAACGGTGTGCTGCGGGAACGAATCAAACAAATCCTATCATATCTGAATTCATTTACAATTTAGAGTCTTCCATTAACTTGCCTTTGGAATGTGCAATGTGGAAGGAACCCGGATTACCCGGAGAAAACCCACAGCGGCACGGGGAAACCATGCAAACCCCACACAAGACGGCCGGAATCGAATCCTGCATCCCTATATTGTGAGGCCGACGAGCTAACCAGTATTCACTGAGCCACCTTGTGTAATAATACGTTTTTTCTAATCACTATCTTGACTTGCCACATGTGCAAGGTGGAATAGATGATCTCGAGAAAGGAGAAATGCTCCCAAACACTTTTCTCTACAGATTTGTGAACAATATTTGAGGGCAATGGCCTTTTGTGTATGTCGAAAAACTTTTAGATCTCTGAGTCCTGCTCACAAAAAATGGAGCAAAACCAGAAATATTATATTTATAGTTTTGTTCACTGTACTTCACAAAAGAAGTGCATGTAATTTCTTCCAAAAGTGTCAATATAGTGAATGAAACAAAATAGAGTTGTTTCTTCTAGTCACATTAAACAAATACTTCTACTTATTGCTCAACTGAATTTGCAGTTAAAATAATTTTTGCACCAAAGTCCAATGGACAGAACGACTCTCGTATAATGTACTTTTAAAAATTAAATCACCATTGCAATTCATACAGTCGCTGATGGTGTAGCAGTCGGTACACATGCCGAACCTTTGTGTGGACAGAGTGGGATTGTTTCCCATTCAGTGATGTAGTGAATGCGGGTGCGAATGGTTGTTTGTCTCTATATGTACCCCGCGACTGACTGGCGACCAGTCGGCCTTCCGCCTGAAGTCAGCTGGGAGAGGCTGCAACAACTTCCTGAAACCCTGTTCAGGATAAGCGGTGTTTGAAAATAGATGGATGGGTGGAAATCATACATACTAGGGCGGTGCACAAATCGTTTCTTGTGTTTCAAATTGGCAATTGAAAACAAACGCCCAGATTAGAATTTTGGTGGATAGTATATTATCGTCATAGTATATTGTCGCATGTACTATCACGGGGGAATGTTTAAATGGCAACTCTCATGTCATGTCAGGGAAGGCTTATGCAGCGTGTGATGTGTGTGTGAGTGCGACGTGCAAAAGGTAATGCCCATTAAATTTAAATGTTAAGCAGTCAGTCAGTAAAACCCAGCTAGGCATTTTATCAAGACCTTTGTCGTTGCTTTGCATTGACCTCTCACACCATCCTAACAACAAAAGGAGTTGGCAAACTTAGATGCTGGTCCTGAGAGATGAACTGTTTTAGCGCAAGCTAGTACGAGGCTAGTGCAACAATGCAACAGGATGGACCTAAAATAGGACCAAAGGCAAAAAGCAATATGCCGTTGGCCAGGCCATAATGAGGGATCCTGGAGGTTAAAGTAAGTTATTTTGAACTAAAAAGGAAAACCTTTCCGGAGGTTGACAATCTGCATCAACGGACTATTGTAGGCTGCACTCCGATATTTGTTCAAATAAGCGAATCTGAGACTTTGTAAACCACATTGGAAAGCCCATCCATCCATCCATCCATTTTCTGATCGCTGATCCTTACAAGGGTCGCGTGGGGTGCTGGAGCCCATCCCGGCTGTCTTCGGGCAGTAGGCAGGGGACACCCTGAACCGGTTGCCAGCCAGTCGCAGGGCACACACAGACGAGCAACCATCCAAGCTCACACTCACACCTCGGGTCAATTTCGAGTATTCCATTAACCTGCCATGCATGTTTTTGGAATGTGGAGGAAACCGGAGTATCTGGAGAAAACCCACGCAGGCCCGGGGAAAACATGCAAATTGCACACATGGACGCTGGAGCTGTGAAGTCGACACACTAATCACTGGACCACCGGGCCGCCCTCATTGGACTGCGTACCATGAAAATAGAGTGCTATATAATTGCATCCCTTTCACCATTTTGATCGAGTTGGATTTTTCATTCAGTTGGATTATGACATGTAGTTCAGCAAATGTATAACCCATTCAAGTGGATTCTGAAGTTGTTCATTCATGATAATGTGGAAATTAGATGAGAGTCAACACTCTAGCACCTACATCCAGTTCATACATTCCCCTAACTGCTTCTTCTCACTCAAGTTATGACCATGCTCGATCCTATGCCATCTGTTTTTGAGTGAGAGGCAGGGTCCAGATATAACATACCACTAATTGCCAGCCAATTTCTCTCCCAGGTCTAAAGGGGGGATTGGCTGATATAGAGGGAGGCTGAGAAAGTAATTTATAAATATATTTTTGAATATCAAGTAAAAGCCTGGAGGCTGAATTTTAGCCTAGACATGTTTCTGATGCGGCAACAGGTGGATTTTGTAAATGTAGCAAAATATACGGCAGCCCAGTAGTCCAGTGGTTAGCACGTCGACTTCACAGTGGAGAGCTACCGGGTTCAATTCCAGCTCTGGCCTCCATGTGTGGAGTTTGCAAGTTCTCCCCGTGCCGGCGTGGGTTTTCTCCAGGTACTCCAGGCTGATGGAACAGGCTGGGAGATTTCAATATTCACATGGACAACCCCGACCTGCCAGTCACAAGAGACTTCACATCCTACCTGGAGAGTCTCGCGATACACTGTCTCACTGACTTCCCCACCCACATCAACGGCCACACATTGGACTTGGTTTGCTGCTCCGGCCTCCCCCCTTCCAAGCCCACTGCTGTTTTTCCTGAAACCGATCATTTTCTCCTCACTTTTAACACAGTACTCCGTCTCTCTACAATCAAAACCTCCCGCCTCGTAATATCAAAAATATCAACATTGACACCTTTTGCTCCATTATCGACCGTTCCCCGCTTCCAGACGCCCTTTCAAACCCGGATGACCTCACCGCCCACTACAATTCCTGCCTCACAAATACTCTAAATTCTCTCGCACCCCTGAAGACCAGGACTGCTTTATTCTCTACATCTGCCCCCTGGTTTACACCCGCTCTTCGATCATTGAAATCAAAAAAACGCCAACTTGAGCGACTCTATAAGAAAACCGGTCTCACCATCCATAAGGACATGTACACTACCCATATCACTAAATACAAGGACCAAATTGCACAAACCAAATCCAGCTACTACTCTGGCCTCATCCTCTCCAACGAAGGAAATTCAAGATCTCTCTTCTCCGTCATGAACAAAATCCTCCGGCCACCAAACTCTCTCCCCCTCCACCTGTACTCCACAGCAACCTGCAACTCCATAATGGAACACTTCAACCACAAAATCCTCAAGATCCATCACCAACTCCATCACAACCTGCCTGCTCCCCCCCCCCCCATCTGAAACTTCTTCTCCTTGTCATTTTTTCTCCAGTTTTGTTCTACCAACGACTGCTGAATTATCCGACCTCATACTCAAATCCAAGCCCACCACTTGCCAGCTTGATCCCCTCCCTTCATCCCTTGTTAAATCCTGCCTTCCTTCTGTGCCTCCTCACATATCTGCTATTATTCACTCCTCACTCTCTTCTGGTGTTGTCCCATCACTCCTCAAAACCGCTGCTATCACCCCCACACTGAAAAAACATGGCTCTGACCCCAACAACTTTGATAACCTCCGCCCCATCTCCAACCTTCCATTTATCTCAAAAATCCTTGAAAAAACTGTTGCTGCTCAACTCCACTCCCACCTGTCCCTTCACTCTCTCTATGAACCCTTTCAGTCCGGGTTCCGCCCCCGCCACACCACAGAGACTGCCCTAATCCGTATTGTAAATGATCTCCTCATAGCATCTGACTCCGGTTTAGTCTCCATCCTCATCCTCTTAGACTTGAGCGCTGCCTTTGACACAATCTCTCACCCTATCCTCCTCAATAGACTCTCCCACACTCCCCTCAGTTGGTTCCACTCCTACCTCACTGGCCGCACACAGTTTGTCCAGCTCAAATCATTCAGCTCAAAGGCCTCCCCAGTCACCACAGGTGTACCACAAGGATCTGTCCTAGGTCCACTTCTCTTCATCATCTACCTCCTGCCTCTTGGCCATATCCTCCGCAAATTTAACATCCACTTTCACTGCTTTGCTGATGACACCCAGCTCTACCTCTACTGCAAGCCAAACTCCATACTCTCACCCCCCTCCCTCACCTCTTGCCTCTCCGAACTCAAAACATGGTTCACAACAAACTTTCTTAAATTAAATGCTAATAAAACTGAAGTCCTCCTTCTTGGCACCAAATCCACTTTATCCAAAGTAAACAGTTTTTCCTTCAACATTGACAGTTCCCTCGTGTCCCCCTCCCCCCAGGTTAAGAGTCTGGGTGTCATCCTGGATAGTATGCTCACCTTCCATTCACATATCAACACCATCACCCGCACTGCTTATTTCCACCTCCGCAATATTACCAGACTTAGCCCTTACCTCACCCCCCGCACCACTGCTATCCTTGTCCACAGTCTTGTCACATCCCGCCTTGATTACTGCAACGCTCTCCTCTTCGGTCTACCTCAAAAGTCCCTTCATAAAATCCAGCTGGTTCAGAACGCCTCTGCTCGTATCATCACAAAAACATCTTCCCACCAGCACATCACCCCCGTTCTCCAACAGCTCCACTGACTCCCTGTTCAACATCGAATCAACTACAAACTGCTTCTATATACATATATGGCCATCCACAACATGGCCCCTCCTTACCTATCTGACCTTCTCCAGGTGCATATCCCCTCTCGCTCCCTCAGATCCTCGTCCTCCCTCCGCCTGTCAGTGCCCCCTGCCCGACTGATCACCATGGGAGCCAGAGCCTTCAGTCACGCTGCTCCAAAGCTCTGGAACAACCTACCTCCGGACCTCCAAAACTGCACAACCTCTTTCCCCTTTCAAGTCCCGACTAAAAACACACCTGTTCAGGATTGCCTACAACACATAGCTCTTCCATTTCCTATGCTTTTATTATTTTATGTCCTGTTTTTATATAACATCTCGTTTACAAATTTTTACATTGTATTTTCATATTGTTTGTACAGTGTCCTTGGGTGGCATGAAAGGCGCTTTTAAATAAAATGCATTATTATTATTATTATAACACTCTAAATTGTCCCTAGGTGTAAGTGTGGGCGTGGATGGCTGTTCGTCTGTGTGTGCCCTGAGATTGGCTGGCAACCGATTCGGGGTGTCCCCCGCCTACTGCTTGAAGACAGCTGGGATAGGCTCCAGCACCTCCCACGACCCTAGTGAGGACAAAGCGGTTCGGAAAATGAATGAATGAATGAATGAGTAAAATAGACATATGAAATTAACATACTGCCATTTGCTGTCCACCAGCAGAATCCCCCAGTTCATTTACCTCCAAATATGGAGCCCTTCCATGTGCGTCCACCAATGAGATCATTCGGACGAGCAGAGAAGTCTTCCTTGTCAGTCCAGCCAACGATCACACTTACTCCCCAGGCAGGTATGCAGGACTCCAAAGCAGAACGCTAGACAGGAAAGTGCATGGATTGTTTCGCAAAGCATTTCAAAATTGTCATTCTTGAAGAAAATGTTCCTCACCATAAGTTTTACATCCCCCACACATTCCAGGGAGAAGTCAACTCCACCATTAGTCATCTCAGAGAGCACTTTGCTAATCGGTTTGTTGTGATCCTTTGGGTTTACAAAGTCGGTGGCTCCAAACTCCTTGGCTTTCTCAAACTTGTCTGCGTTGATATCCACAGCGATAATTCTTTTGGCACCAGCATATTTGCAACCCATGATTGCAGCCAAGCCCACAGCTCCTAAACCGAATACAGCACAAGTGGAGTCTGGTTCAACCTGGAAAAAATACATACAGTACATATAAAAATGTATTTTTTAATTCTTATACTGCTATGTGGTGTGCTCAAGTAGATCCCTTAATTGTTCTGAGCCCACTTTGTTTTCTGTGTTGTCGTTAGAGTGACATTTGGTAAATTGAAGCTTTTTGTGTGTGGAGTTGATTGGCAAATGCTTGTTTGTTGCGCAGACACGAGAATGAATACGGCTCTGCTGCTGCCATACTTTGTTACAGGTAATGTATATTTCTTTTTGTTTTTGCTGTGTCTCGTTCTTCGTGCCATGATTTTTCATTCGTTGATTGTGTTTGTGGCGTGAACCCCCGCAGTTCACCACAGCCGCCATTCATTGGTCACATATCTGCTGCGTGTGGTCTGTGCAATGACACTTTGTAAACGGGAGGGATTGTGTTGAAGCACGATATTTATTTTTTTTTTTCACTAAAAGTACCATCTATCAAGCTTATAGGTCATTAATTATGCTCGCCACGCGGAACGATACTCACTACAGTCTATATACACCCCTTTCAGGTTTTAAGATAACATGATTGCGTTAAATAAAATGACCCAATCAATCCACTTGTTTGATGAATTGAAGATGGCAAGTTTGAAAGTTGGAAGCAACTGCAAGCACTGCATTGTAAATAGTCAGTCTTTTTTGTCATCTATTATTGAGGTCTTGTGTTTCTGTACTGATGTGTGGTGTGGTATATTTTGGAGAGGACCTGCAATGGATGAAAGTGATGCAAAGTTGATTCCAACCACACAGGCTTTTTTGCTGGTCCTTTTCCATATGTTTCCATCTTTTCTTTCTTTCAAAAATGTCAATTCAATTCTAATACAAAAATAAACATGCGCGAGATTGTCTCCTCATACCTGAGCATTATTGACTGCCGCTCCAAATCCTGTGCAGATACCGCAGCCAAGAAGACAGACTTTATCCAAAGGGGCAGCGGGATCAATCTTGGCTAGAGCAATCTGGTTAATCACACTGTACTGTGAGAAGGTACTGATTCCCATGAACTGCAGCAGCTTCTTTCCCCTGTAGTTTAACTTGGAGGTGGGTGCTTGGCTCACGTTGTGAGGAACAACATCCCTAGACAAGATGAAAGTGTTGGTGTCAATACTCTGGATTCTGGATTTAAAGATTACCGTATTTCGCGGGTTATAAATCACTATTTTTTCATAGTTTGGCCAGGGGTGGGATTTATAACCTTGAGCGATTTGTGTGTTAAATGAAAAACACATTATATCACTTCACATGTTATTTTCACATTAAAACGCAAGAGGGTGCTCTATCCTGTGTTGATACTTTCTATGTTGGCAGTACCTGTACTCATAAAAACAACTGACGATGACTCTGACGTGAGCGATGTAGAAGCTTGACTGACATCCCGCCCTGCTAATAGAAACGTGTGTCGCAGGCGATGACGCAAATATTCGTTGATGAAATTTTGACATTTAATATTTATTTGACACATTTTTACAGCATTGGAAAATGATAATAATGTTTGTGTCATGTTTGTCCTCTCGCAGAAACCACATTAAAACAAAAAATATATATTTCGCTACCATCTAATTCATTTTCAAATAAATTTGAAAAAGCTCTAGGGAGCCACTGGGGGGCGCTATAGAGCTGCCTGCGGCTCGAGAGGTGCGTGTTGCCGACCCCCTGATCTAGGGAGTTCGCAGAGTTCTTCAAAGGTGACATCGAAACTGAAGATTTCATTGGATTTCGTGATTTGGAGTGACACAGATGATTTAGTCAACTTGTTAACATGTTCTTTCTGCTGCAGATATCCAAATAACTCTTAATATGTTACGTGACCATACCAAGCATGTTTTCCCTTCATTTGCTTCATGTAAGACGCGTCGTGCAGATTGTAATTTATTCGGCCTGTTGAATTATTTTTATTGGCCTTTCACGATGTTCTTGGTGTTGGATTTTATTAAATACATTTATCCCCAAAATGTGACTTACTGTATACTCCAGTGCAACTTCAGGTTTTTTTTCTTCTTTATTATGCATTTTATGGCTGGTAATTTATAATCCGGAAAATGCAGTGCCTTTGCTCAAAGAGTATTCATATTTGAATCTATAAACAAAAGTCCTTGTGCCGGCATCTGGTCTATTCAAAGCATCTTTGTGGTTGGTTTCAAGTTGTAATATATTTTTAAAATCTTTATGAAATATTCACTTCATTATTTTCTCCTGCATTATATTATAGTTCAGAAGATGGAATGACCTCCTTATCTCGTCACTGGATCCAACTGTCCGCCTTTTGGCGATACGCAATGAGGAATCACAAAATGAGTATTCTACCGTTTTTGTTCACTGTACCCTGATTGAGATGCTATATGAATGTTTGCCTCCAATACCAACACACCTGTCGCTTGTTCCAAATCGGAAGCTTTTGAGAGTAGAGGCAGCTGCGGCGGTGTGCTGGGGTGAGACTTCAGCATTCGCATTACTTATTTCCATGTGCTATGTTTTATCACATTTCCAGATTGTTGCTCCATCTTAAATTTTTATAATATGCTTCTGGGTTTTATCTCCACTTCTGTAAATTTAGTTTGGTTCCCATCGTTGGTATTGTTTTGTTTACTCTTCATTTCTGTTAGTTGACCATCTCTTTTGGTTCTTGTGTGAGAGGATGTTTTAGTTAATTTTTTTACATGAACCTTTTGTCGCATTGCACATGCATCTTTTTATTGTGAAGATTCAAAGCTATTTTATTTAATGAACTTGCTTTTTACATTTGGAAGTGAGTCTGCTGTGGGATCCTTTTTTTGCTGAGTATAGACCGACCATTAGCACCCCCAGTTCAAGAGAAAGAGCACTGGGATGTGCAGGTATGCATGCATGGTTACACACCCTTGGTTCCGACAGCAGCATTTACTGACATGACCGTAGTGCCATGGGATGCATGAATGGGAAGGTTTGCAAGTCATGAACTTGCTTTTTACATTTGGAAGTGAGTCTGCTGTGGGATCCTTTTTTTGCTGAGTATAGACCGACCATTAGCACCCCCAGTTCAAGAGAAAGAGCACTGGGATGTGCAGGTATGCATGCATGGTTACACACCCTTGGTTCCGACAGCAGCATTTACTGACATGACCGTAGTGCCATGGGATGCATGAATGGGAAGGTTTGCAAGTCAGCTAACACTTTGTAAACCCATTGTTTTGGCATCAAACATGTAAGCTGCTGAAGAGGATGTTCATGAGATTTCTATATTACATAGAAAGTAGAGGTATGTCCATGACCGACGTGGTTTTAGGAAAGTGACGGGGAGGCACTCAAGAGGAAAAGATCAATTATCTTCCTCGAACCCATTTAGGATCTACATTTAGGAGAAGAAGGTGGTTGCTTGTGGAGCTCACCATGCTTTTTCACACTGGTTAGTTCTGGGACTCTTACAGAAGCGGCATTCTCTACACTGGGAAACGATCAGAGGGACAACTTTGTCGCCTAAAAGACAAAAACAGTGCTTAAGTGACACAAACAAACAAACTCAAGTGTGGTATCAAATTCCCTCATATTTTGAAATAAATATTAGGTCTGGGGTCATTCCAGACTGACCTGGCTGAAATTCAGTGACTCCAGGACCAACACTCTCCACGATGCCTGCACCCTCATGGCCAAGCACCATTGGGAAAAGGTCTTTATTCTCCGTTTCATATAGGTAGAAGAGGTCAGTACGGCAGACACCCGTTGCCACGATCTGTTCCAAGCAGAAAGACTTGTCAGTATAAACACCCGATTAAGTGCTTGATGATAGTCACACATTCATTTACCGTAAATAACGGCGTTCTGATCCCCGGTTAGAAGCTAAGTTGAGGGACATGGCATGTCACCTCTCCGGCAAGAAAGGAGCCCATGCTGGTGTGTAAGGCAGAGAAATTCCGACTAGATATAGTCCGACTCGCCTCCACACACAGCTTGGGCTCTGGTACCAGTCCACTCAAGAGAAGTTGGATTCTTTAGCACTCTGAAGTTGCTGACGATGAGAGGCGTAGTGTTGGTGTGGGCATACTTATTGCCCCATGGCTTGGCACCTGTACATTGGGGTTTACCTCAGTGGATGAGAGGGTAGCCTCCTTCTGCCTGAGGGTGTGAAGGACAGGTTCTGACTTATTCGTGCCTGTGCACCAAACAGCAGCTAGGAGTACCCACCCTTGTTGGTGTCCTTGGAAGATTTGTTTTAGAGCTCCTTCGTTCTGCTGGGAGATTTCAATGTTTAGGTAGTCAATTACAGTGAGACCCAGAAGGATGTGATTGGGAGGAACGCCCTCCTCGATCAGAATCCAAGTGGTGCTTTGTTACTAGACTGTGCTGGTCAGAGATTGTCCATAATGAATACAATGTTCAAATATAAGAGTGTCCATCTGTGCACTTGGGACCAGGGGACCAGAGGCTTAACTTCGATGATCGATTTTGTGGTCATGTCATCGGATTTGAGGCTACAAGTTCTGGACACTCGGGTGAAGAGAGGGGCGGAACTGTGATCTTATCAACACCTGCTGGAGTGTTGGCTCCGTTACTGGGGGAAGATGCCGGTCCGACATGGCAGACCCAAACATATTGTGAGAGTTTGCTGGGAACATCTGGCAGAATCCCCTGTCAGAGATTCAACTTCCACCTATGGCAGAACTTTGCCTATGTCCTGGGGGTGGTAGGGGACATTGAGTCAGACTGGACCATATTCTGCACCTGTCAGTTTCTGAACCGAACCAAATAATGTTTTGGATTCCAGAAACCGAAAGAGAATGACGCTTGATGAATGATGATTGATGATTCTGACTTTAAAAGACCATCAAAGATGGGAAAAGAGCATCATTTATAACCTGGATTTAAAAGCATTGACCCTTTCTTGGGATATTTTGAATTTTTCATTCTTATTCACTCTGATAGTAACGGATACCAGCAAATCGCGGGACCATTTCATATTCAGGTACAGAGTAAAAAAAAAACTTTATAAGGATTATTTTGGTGGGAGTGGTATTATACACGGGTGTGTGTGATTTATGGGATGGATGTTACGGCAATAAAACCATACACAACATATCGATTGTTGTCTTGGTTATGAGTTTAATTTCGGACAGTGCAGTTACTCTGGCTTGTGTGTAAGTTGGGGTTGCTTCTTCCGTTTTGTGATGGTGGAGAAAAAAAAATGTTACGTATCCTAGTCCTGTGGGCTATGTGTGCCCTCTTGCACCTGGCAGATGGGTGCAGATACAGCATGTAGTGCAGAGGTTGTTTCGCTCTACTTGATGGTGTTTGCACAGCAAAGGCAGCATCTTTCAAAGATGTTTGCTTCATGCAGTTCATCTTTCTGCAGCTCCAGTTGTTATTCTCTATGCAACTGGCATACCAAGTAATTATACAGTGTGGAAGAACAGTCATTGGAGCTGTGGCAACATAACTTAAGCAGCTCGTTATTTCCTTGTTGGTGTAAATACCACAGTATGTTTACTGTTTAAGACTAAATACATTTCTGATTTGTCCCTAAGATAATGAACCATCCAGAATTCTCAAGTCATCTTGGACAGAAATACTTTCTGTAATCTTCATGGGGAGGCACCACATATCAAGAGCAAACTCACAGGACACAGATTTGCGCCAACTCTGTTCTTTCAAATTACGACTAAAGACTTTTCCATTCACTGATTACATTTAGAAGATCAAATTTATACTCACTCTGCACTGTAACTTTTCTTTACCCGTCTTATATCATTGTTTTAATCCATCAATCCATCCATTTTCTAATCCACGCACCCTATTATTGTCACGGGCGTCCTGGAGCCTATCCCAGCTGTCTTCGGGCAGTTGGCGGGGGTACACGCAGAACTGGTTGTGAGCCAATCGCAGGGCACACAGAGACGAACAACCATCCACATTCACAACAGGGACGATTTGGTGTGTTCCATTAACCTACCATGCATGTTTTTGGAATGTGGGAGGAAACGGGAGTACCCGGAGAAAAGGCTTTAGCGCCTCTGCAATGTGAGCCAGACGTGTTTTTCACTCCACCACTGTGCTGCTCCTATTGTTTTAATATGGATTTACATTTTCTACCCAGGGCGGCCCGGTAGTCGGCTTCACAGTGCAGGTACCGGGTTCGATTCCAGCTCCGGCCTCCTTGTGTGGAGTTTGCATGTTCTCCCCAGGCCTGCGTGGGTTTTCTCCGGGTGCTTCCACATTCCAAAAACATGCATGGCAGGCTGATTGGACGCTCTAAATTGTCCCTAGGTGTGAGTGTGAGCATGGATGGTTGTTTGTCTCTGTGTGCCCTGCGATTGGCTGGCAACTGATTCAGGGTGTCCCCCGACGGCTGGGATAGGCTCCAGCGACCCCCGCGACCCGAGTCAGGATCAAGCAGTTCGGAGAATGGATGGATGGATTTTCTACCCATCTCCTATAACCTTTTTTAATAGAATTTGGGGCTTTAATTGTCTGTTTTTGCTTCAGATTACCACATTTTGTTTTTACATTTTCTCATGATGCCTTTTATGCCATGTGTTAGGGACCTTGAAATGCCTTGTCTGAGATGTGCTTTTGAACTATAAATACCTTGCTTAACCTATTCCTAATGTCTTACATAAATGAGGCAGGGATGTATTCCGCATTCCAGCCAAAGTCAGCTGTAATAAGTTCCAGCTCACCTATTACCCAGAGTCGAATCAGCACTACATAATGGATGGAATTCATGTTATTCTGTTTGAGTCTCAGCGACATTCCCCCAACACCAGAATTAATAACTTGAATCCTGTCATCTTGCATTAACCTTCATGTACCAGTGTCACACATTATGATTTAATAAGACAGGCTTGTCGTCCATGTTGACTCAAACAGTCACAGAAAGGCATAGAAGAGGACATTGTTGGAAATGTATTGATTGAGTCATGAATTAAGCACCTCTTGTGAACTTTTCAGAGTTGTGGAAAAAATACTGACGTGTTGTCCATGTGTAAAAGTTAAAACGTTAAAGTTCATTTTTAACTCATTCACTCCAAAAGACGTATTTAGATGTCTTTTCAGATGCCACACATTTACTCCTTTTATATTGACTGTACTTGAACAGGGTCTGAAAGGGTCTGAAAATGGCCAGCCATTGAAAAGACATCTAAATACGTCTTTGGGAGTGAATGAGTTTTAATTGTATATTCTAATGCATGGGTGCCCATTAGGTAGATCCTGATCTACCGGTAGATCTAAGACAGGTCCCAAGTAGATCCGAGGAGTGTCGAGAAGAAAAAAAACTAACAACCATTTGTGTGTCTTTGTACATGTTAGTAATATATTTTTTGTGTTAATATATACTGCACCCTAATCATCTTATCAGTCTCATTTTCACTATTTTTAAAAATAAAATAAAGCAGGTAACTCTTAAATTTACGGTGGTGCGTGATTACCTCACCGGAAGTTGTTAGCGCTCAGCAGTTTGCAATTGCAAACACTTGTGTGTGTGTGTGTGTGTGTGTGTGTGTGTGTGTGTGTGTGTGTGTGTGTGTGTGTGTGTGTGTGTGTGTGTGTGTGTGTGTGTGTGTGTGTGTTGTGCGCGTGCGCATGCGCGCCGGTAAGGATAGATCCAGGGAGGTTAGTTGATCGAAAAGTAGATCTTCGATCCAAAAAGTTTGGGCACCCCTGTTCTAATGCATATGAAGTTCATCCTGAATATTCATTTGAAAGCAAAAGAACAAACTTTTTATGAGTAATGTATGCAATGAATGAATGTACAACACACTAGTAAGGTGGAGTCCCCCTTTTCTCACCTTGACTCGGACCTGATTTGCCTGCGGCGGATCGACCTCAATCTCTTCAATTGTCAAAGGCTTGTTTGATTCCCAGGCCACTGCCGCCTTACACTTGATGACCTGAAAAAAAGATACAAAACACACAGCAGAAGAAATTACTTGAGTTATGAGTAAGCTTCAGGCTCAAACATTTTTGAGACAAACTGTTGGGTTTTTGAAATATGCTTCATGACATTCACACATATGTCATCATTTGCTCCACTGCTGGGTGTGACAGAATTCTGTTAAAAGTGTATGATACAACAAAAGTACAGTGCAGTGAAATAGTTTTTCAAATAAGGGGCCAACTCAGCGAACTGAAAGCATGGCCGGTGTTTTGCTGTGTAGAGCTTCTTTAAAAGCTCTACACAGAGACCACCGCTATGTTGGTGATTGTAAATATCGCGGAAATTATCTGTGTCTGTCAAGCGGAAGACTGGGATTCGATTCCCTGACGGGGAGTTTTTGTGATTTTAATTATTTTAGTAATACCGTTTTTCACAGAAAATCAAAAAGGATGAGAGACTGTTTCCACAAAGTTTCGAATTGGGGACCTTTCGTGTGTGAGATGAACATGATAGCTATTACACTGCGGAAACATGTGACACAAGACTGTTTCAGATCAGGGCTGTCATTTCAGCTAACTGATAATATGGCCAGTGTTTTGGTGGGTAGAGCGACATCATAACTTGCGGTCCTCGTTAGTATAGTGGACAGTATCTCTGCCTGTCATCCGGAAGACCGTGGTACGATTCCCTGACGGGGAGTTGATGTGGCTTTAAATATTTGGGTGTTCCAGTTTTTCACTGCAAATCAAATAGAAGCTTTGTTCCAACCCAGCTTCCAACTGGGGACCTTTCATGTGAGAGACGAATGTGATAACCACTACACTAGGGAAACAGGCGAAACAATAATGTTTTAGATCAGGGCTGTTATTTCAGCTCACTGATAGCATGGCCAGTGTTTTAGTGGGTAGAGCTACTTTAATAATTGTGGTCCTCGTTTGTATAGTGGACAGTATGTCTGCCTGTCACGCCGAAGACTGGGATTTGATTCCCTGACGGGGAGTTTTTGTGATTTTCATTATTTTCGAAAGTTTTTCTCAGCAAATCAAAAAAAGCTCCTTTTTTTGGTGGGGGGGGGGGGGGGGGGGGGAATTGTGTGATTTTCATTATTTTCGAAAGTTTTTCTCAGCAAAACAAGCTTTGTTTTCCACCCAGTTTTGAACTGGGGACCTTTCTTGTGTGAGAAAAATGTTATGACCACTCCACTATAGAAACAGGCAAAAACAAAACTGTTTCAGATCAGGCCTGTCATTTCAGCAGACTGATATTCTGGCCGGTGTTTTGGTGGGTAGAGATTTTTTTAAATTGTGGTCCTTGTTTGTATAGTGGACAGTATCTCCGCCTGTCACGCAGAAGACCGGGGTTTTATTCCCTGACAGGGAGTTGATGTGGCTTTAAATATTTGGGTGTTCCAGTTTTTCACTGCAAATAAAAAAAAAAGCTTTGTTTCCACTCAGTTTCGAACTGGGGACCTTTCGTGTGTCAGATGAATATGATAATGGAAACAGGTGAAACAAAGACTTTCCAGGTCAGGGCTGTTATTTTAGCTCACTGATAGCATGGCCAGTATTTTTGTGGGTAGAGCTACTTTATAACCTGTTGGGCCTCAGTAGTATAGTGGACAGTATGTCCGCCTGTCACGCCAAAGACTGGCTATTATTTCAGCTCACTGATAGCATGGCTAGTATTTTAGTGGGTAGAGCTACTTTAAAACCTGCCGTCCTCATTCGTAAAGTGGACAGTATCGCTGCCTGTCAACTGGAAGACCAGGGTTTGATTCCCTGACAGGGAGTTGCTGTGGTTTTAAATATTTTAGTGTTCCAGTTTTGCATAGCAATTCAAGATGAAGCTTTGTTTCCACCCGGTTTCGAACTGGAGACCTTTCATGTGTGCGATAAATGTGATAACCACCACACGATGGAAACAGGTGCAATGAAATTGTTTTAGATCAGAGCTATGATTTCAACTCACTGACAGGATTCCCAGTGTTTTGGTGGGTAGAGCTACTTTAGAACTTGTGGGCCTCGTTAGTATAGTGGACAGTATGTCCGCCTTCTCACGCCAAAGACTGGCTATTATTTCAGCTTACTAAGAGCATGGCCTGTGTTTTAGGTAGAGCTACTTTAAAACTTGTGGTGTTCGTTAATATAGTGTATAGTATAGTATAATAAAACAGCATTTTCTTATGGCTCTGTCAGTAAACTTTGATTTTCAACAGGCACAAAAAAACAGATTTCCCTTGTATAAAAAGACCCATAACATGAATGAAAGAAGCCGGTATTATTCAAGGCACCAGCAATCGTCCATATTTTCTCTTTTTGCAAAAGTAGGCTAAATTTACTTCAAAGACAAACAAATAATAGCAATTTTCGATCATTCACTCGAATAAAATATTTTTAAAACGTAATTGGATTGAAATACACTAAAATAAAGTGCGAAAAAGTATTAACCAAAAACAACACTTTCTTCAAGGACTTTCTTCCTAACATGTAGTTAAAGCAAATATTATCTTTGTTTTTTAAACTTGAACTGAGTAAAAACTCTTAATACATGATTGCACAGTAATCCTGTATTCACTTCTTTGAGGCTGAGGTTGATACTTGGTGGTGTGTCATCTTTTCTACAAATTCATCAATATTTGGGATCAGCTATGATGCATCAAGACAACTCAAAATCAGCTACTTCACGCTACATTTGTCTACGACACATCTGCGGGCTCAAAATTGGGCTACATTTGCGTAGTCTAATGTTGACTTATGTATATGTTAGATGTATTTTTTTAAACACATCTTACTTTTTTTTTTAATGAAAAGTTTGACGTAGATTTTTTTTGCTTAAAATAAATGAAGAAAATATAAAGTAATCCAAAATCAATTCAAGCCAATGTTATGTTTATAAAACGCAACAAACATTCAGACACTATCGTTTTTGACACTCTGGTTTTTGGAAAAGCTAGATTACCTTTGCTGAGTCATCATTACATTTAAAATGGTTGTACATTTACTCAAAATAAACTTTAGCATGCTACAGTCAGCTTTTATCATATTTAAAAGCAGCTACTTTATGTGGAACATCACATGATCAAAGATGATAAAAAGGAAAGCAAACTACTGGCTGATGACATGATGGTTTTGAACCCAGACTTGCTAAAACTTTGTTTTCTTGTTGCATAAGTTGATTGTGCATATGTGGCACTCTACACCTAAAATGTGACCATATTTTTTTGTTATTAATTAGTAATTTTTCTCCATTTTTGGCCAGTATTCTACCCCCTTTGACACACATTAATATGTAAATATATAGAGCTTTCCTGAATTTTGAAACGTCGGAAACTCTGGTCGGGGAACTTCTAGTTGCGAGGTGCTGCCATCTAGCGGTTTGCGTGGCGTATTTCCTATATTGCCTCAAAAGCAAACTGGACGTGAACAGCAGTGGTTGCGTCCTTATTGTCTCCCTTCTGTATATATATTTTTCAGGTCAGTACACGGTAAACCTAACTAAAAAGTACCTGTAAGTTCTTACAATATGTTTTATTAGTGTATATGGACTGTTACTGAGTTTTGGAAGCAGTTTTTTAATGTTAAATACATTATTGGTTGGTCGTGACCTAGAGGATTAGTGGGGAGCACTCTCAATGGTTCCTCGGGCTTCGCCATAACATTCCTCGTCTTTCACGCGGTTTACAAAACAGCGATGTATTTTTCTTATTGTATTACCTAGAAGTAATAAAAAAAGTTTCATGTTTCCCCACAGACAACATCAAAAGTATATTTCAGATAGATAAAATCAAATAACTGTACTATAAAGTGTCAAACCCGGATTTATGCAGCTAAAATTACTACTACGGTCGCACCACAGCTTGGCCCGTAACTCCATTTATAACTACCACACGCACACAAAAAGCCACCTACTTTTAACAGCTCTCTCTATACAGTATAAAGTACACAACATTAGAAGCTGGTGGGATGCAGAAAGATACGACAGTTCCAAAGGTCAGAACACAGCAAGAGGTGAGGCAATGGGTAGAACGTATACAAAATCAAAGTAGAGTTGACATTCTTTCTTGTTCAAGGACCTTAGATTGTATTTTACACGCAATAATACCAGTGGTTCTCAACCTTGTTGGAGGTACTGAACCCAATCAGTTCATTTGCACATTCACCGAACCCTTCATTAGTGAAAACATTTACAAATGCGTTTCTTAAAAACAGAAAACAAGTAAACACAATTCGTAGAAAATAAAGCACCAATTTTTTATTAGTGCACAAAATGAACCAGCCATTGATGGCCAAGCGGACGTGGCATAACTACCGGGAAATGACATGTTGAGTCCAGTGGTCTTAACCTCCATGGCAGAGGCTCTGTCGAACTCCTGAGACTGATTCACCGAACCCTGAGGGTCCGATCGAACCCAGGTTAAGAACCACTGAATAACACATGTGAAATCTGACTGAACACAGTAGCATGGTTTCTTTGTGTGTCAATAATAATGTTATATATAGTGCATCATAGAACTCAGATTAAAAACAATAATCATCAAATGGTCATGAGTTACACCGCAGGGATCCGATTTTGCATGATATAAATTCATGTTAGTGTACATAAGGTACATACTGTATATATTCACTATAAACATTATTCATGACTACGGTATACTACTTACTTTACCAGCCGTGGCCATTTTCATAGTCAATGTTGTTTCCAGAAGGACGGAGGAGCTGCGAGACAACAGCTGCAGCTGCTGGACAAACTTCACCCTCAATCTGGGATTTATACAAACACTTAAAACAATGGGCGGAGCTGCAGGCTCTGAAATAAAGTTACCGACATGTGGTTTAGATCTCATTGGAACACGATTAACCCTCCTGTTACCTTCGGATTTACTTGACCCCACAGATGCAGACAACCTGTCCAGAACAGTGAAAATATATCAGCTTTTATTTTATGTTCACCCAGTTGCCCCCATTTACATTGCGCACAGCCATCAAGGATAGCAAAGAAGCTATCCAGGTCATTCATTTAGTGACGTTAAACATTGAATGGGGTCAAATTGACTTCACAGATTAGGAAGGTTAATAGATACAGATTCTCTCATGCTGTCCCCACTAAATCACTGTTTACAATCTGGCCATCACAGAAATAGGATTTCTGATTTAAATGAATTTGTCCCCACAAAGACAAAAGCAACAAAAGATCTGATCTGGCCTGCCACATCATTTTATGTGGCATGAAAAACCAAATCAAACATGTCAACTTCCATGATCCTTTCTAAAATGTCAAGCAACATTTTAATTTCTCATATATAATTAAAGATATAACCCCTCATTACAGTAATTTAAACAACAGTTGAATAAACCATTTTTCTTGACTTCTAAATATGGTGATAACACCCCTCCAAGGGAAACGAGAACTAAATCGTGCCCTGTGAAAAAAATGGGTTTGGCACTCCTGCCCCAAGGCAGTCATCAAGTTTAATAGTTAAACAAAGTAAATCATCAAGAGAGGAAGGCTGATCTGGAGTAATCATCTCTTCTTTCATTTGTTTTGACAAATTCCCTGAAAACAGTACAAGTAAGGCTGGTTCATCCCACCGACATTTGACCAGCAAAACCTGAATTCAACAGAAAACATTGCGACTGACTGTGAGTTGCATATGGCAATTTTCAGCCTCCACTTCTCAGGGGCTGGTCAAAAACGTGAATTCCGTTGAAAAAGGATCAAACCAACTCTGAACAGGAGACCCTTTCTCTCAAAGAGCCGGCCAGAGTCCACTGATCTACGCTACCTTGTAATAAATTATATATTTTGCATGATATTTCTGTTATCTGGTCTGCTACAATTAAGTCAAATTAATTGTTCATCTTTTCTTTTCCAAAGAGTATGTTATGTAAGAATATGTTCATATTGTTAATCGTTAAAAACACATTTACATTAAACGTCATGAATCAATTGGACTGATTATTGATTTGCATTTTTGTAGGCCCATGTTTGCATACACTGATGTGAATTGCAGTATATTGATCATTTTCATATAGTTCGATTAACAATGGTTGCGACACTTATGGTGTTGTTGTTTTTTAATTCCGCCTTAGTTTTATGTAAGCGATTGTCTCCAATGTTAAAACTGCCATCCTTGAGGTCCTATTTTCAACAAGTTATTGAGGATTTAAAATTTTAGGCCGGATTAATTAAGACAACCAAGAGATCAATAAACTAATTACATGGTAGTTTGTGTTACACATGACACGTCAGGACTCTCAGAATCCCAGAACATCCACAGCTACAGTAAGTGCAACTACGAAGAACAGTCTGCACTTTGAAAAGCGATATGAAGGGAAAGAGAGGAATTTCACTTTCAGTCCACTAGATGGAGACAAATGACAATTTTACAGAGATTCGTCTTGCTGAGGTTAAATTGAGGCCGTGAGTGAGTTTGGTGTCTTTTTGTAAGAGTGAGCTTTCAAGAAATAAAAACAAAAACGAATTTTAGATAGTATGGTTTTAGAAGGGGTGGGGGGCATTTTGCCCACTTTGCAAGGTACGCAACGCAACTTTACGCTAATTTTGTTTGTGTAAAGCAGTGGTTGCTTCTCAATTATTTTCTGTCATGCCCCCCCAAAGGAAAAGGAAAACATCTCGCGCCCCACCCTCCCTTATGAACGTATAAGAGAATTAAAAAAAGAAAGAAATATGGACCAATTTTATAGACCAACTTATAACAAAGAATAGCTTTAGTGACTGGAACAGAAAAGATTTAAAGTGCATCTGAAATTCAAAAATAACAATAAATCCTTCATTTAACAATACATATTTTTTTGACTGACCACGTCAAACCATACGATACTGAAAATAAAATTACATAAAATCAATAACTAATAATGCATCCAAACTAATCACCAACATTATCTCAGGAGCACCGTATTTAAAAAAAATAACCAGCAAAACAAAAATATAGAAAATAATTTGTGCTTTTTTTTTTTTAATCAAAGATGATGTCTGGATTAATGGCTACATTGTGCACGTTTTGCAATGCACAGCTTTTCGAAGCGAAGTTTGAAGCAGGACACAGCAACTCTCGGTTCCTGCTCAATCTGTAGCCGGGACCTGTATTTTAGTTTACGGAAGTAGCAGTCACAAAGCGGCATGATTGTGGGCAATATTCGGCACGTTTTCGCTGAAAAAAACTCAAGCAGCTTATCAGCGTGATTGGGGTGTAATGTCTCTAAGTGACGCCTTAATTTATTTGGCTTCATGCTGTCCGCTACCAAAATTTTTAGACATAGTAAGCACATCGATCTTTCCTCGTCCGCCACCTCGGTCACATTGAAGCCAAGCGCTTGAATGCTCCAAAAGAAGCAGCGAACGTTCATCAATGTCATGGAACTTATGAATTAATTCATTATTCTATGCCAGCTTCACGCTCAGGAAGAAGTATCGTGCCTCATCATCATAGTTGGCGAGACCAATCACTTTAGATACACATTTCTCCAGTTAAGCACTATAGAAATGATCCCTGAAAGTATAGTCTTAACTCCTAATCAGGTGACGACGGGAAGTCATCTCTGCAAGTACTATTTTTACCCAGAGGGCAAACTTGGAGGGCCTTTTGTCCAAACTCGAGGTAAGACTATATTTTCAGGGATCATTTCTATAGTGCTTGACTTGAGAAATGGTTTTCTAAAATGTTTGGTCTCGCTAACTACGATGATGCGATATCCCTTCCTGAGCATGAAGCTGGCAGAAAGCAGTAATTATATCATATGCTTCCTGCCATTGATGAATGTTCAGTGATAGAAGAAATATGTTCAGAGTAGTTATTAGTTATTATTATTTCAACTGGTTTCAGTAAACTGTTGTGAATCTTAATGAATGCTGGCATCTTGCCTGCATGATGATTCACGGCTCTTTGTTAAATATTCCACCAAATGTCTGATTATTAATGATTACTATTGTGATGGTATCTGGTTAGCTTGAGTTAATGTCCAATGAACAAGAAGTGCAACACTAATTTATGGACATTGTCTTCTCCCTGTAATATTATTGGTTAGCTTTCGGCTGCCCAAAAATGGCCATAAATTGTTGACGTTCTCATCCTGCTTAATGTTGTTCATTTTTTAATCTAACTCTTCTAGTTCAGGATGGTCAGGACTCATTAAAACAATGTTGGTCACGTTTACTACTTAAGATCGCAAATATGTGCTGTATGTGTGTTATGTTCTTTAGTTTAGCAAAACTAACGACAAAGTGACATAAATATCTTCATTTTTTGACCAATCATGAGCTGGTTCGTTTTGATGAGTGTGAGCAAAAGTGTGTCCTCTATGTGACAGTGATAGTCTTCCAGGTGACTTCCTGTCATTGCGCCATGTTTAGTTAAGACTATACTTTGAGGGATCATTTCTATAGTTCTTGACTTGAGAAATGTGTTTCTAAAGTGTTTGGTCTCGCCAACTATGATGATGAATTGTGATATTCTTTCCTGAGCATGAAGCTGGCTGAAAGTGAGGAATGTATCCTATGCTTTCTGCCATTGATGATTGTTCTTTGCTTCATTACAGAGCACTGATGGAAAGAATATGGTCAGCGTAGTTAAAGTTGCTCAGTTGAAGAAGTAATTAATGTCTTGCTATGCACGCATTTAAGACAAAAAACGTGTTGTCTTGTCTTATTTTGTCATTTTGTTAACTTTTCTTTTGATGGCGGCGCAGGCACCCGCAGCGGCTCCTCTTGTTGTATGTTGTGAGAGGGAAGAAATTTCATCAATAAAGTTGTACTTGACTTGACTACTTAACTTGAAGAGAGAAAGTAGATTATACTCTCAATTGGTTAATATTCAGATGCAGGTCACACACGGGAAATCCGGCATTCATGGAGCTAAGACTATCTTGAATTATTCTTTCTTTAATTCTTGACTTGAGAAATGCATGTCTTAAATGGGTGGTCTTGCTAAGTTCGGTGAGAAAAAAACACAGTGGTACTTCGACTTACGAACGTCTCTTCATACTAAATTTTCAAGTTACGAAACGCCTCAACAGGAAAAAAAATTGCCTCTTGTTACGAAAGAAATTTCAAGATCCGAAAGGTAAAAACACAGTATGGGCCCCTAATCGCAGCTCAGAGTTTCCTGAACGTAACATACTTCTAGCTGATCTCGTCATTCTCTATTACCGAGCATCCCATTGGCTAAGAGAGACCTCTACTGTATGTTTCTATGTGTGTAGATAAAGAGATAGATCGATCTGTGTCTATGCAGCATCCTCGTCATTCGCCCCTCGGGCCTTGAGGCGTTCTGATAGTTTTACGTAAATTTGAAAAAAATATTCACCAGCCAGGCAATCACTCTGGAGCCAACAACACTCTTGACTGGTCGCACGTCAGTCAGAGGGAACGTACCAAGACAATGACCATTCACACACGCATCCACGCCGTCACGAAGTGGGAACCAATCCCACACTGTCTGCACACAAGTCAGGCGAGTGTACCACGACACGATATATGTTATGTAATTTCCTACATGCGTCTCAAAATTAGGCATGGCAGCACATTTGAATCACCATGATATATAGTATGCAGAGGTGTTCAGTCATTTGCAGGCCAGTCTGGTTAACTTGGTTTAAAACTAATTAGGGTTCTGAATTTGTGAGAACCTAGTTTAACCATTTCATATGCACCCTGTCACCTGATAAGCTGTCTGCTGTAGCAACCGCTGTCCCTGAAAGAGTCAAAACACAACTTTAACATTTTGAAAACATACCCCTGAGAGGGAGAATGTAAAGCCCGTGACGACGGAGCGATTTAGACGGCCCCCAGAACTATCTATAGACCATTGAAGATCATTTCTTTGGGGTAGAAAACAGAAGAGTGCGTACGTGTGTCAAGATCAGAATATCAGCGATGGGCTTTAAGAGAGACGCGTGTTTAATTTTACCAGATTAGAGAGCCCCGCTTTCACAGAGCTTCAAAAAAATTGAGATAGACTCTTGTTGTTCCTCCCCACAGAAATCTTTAGTAAAAGGCGAAAGATTTATACGATTTGAAGAGAAACAAGAGTGAACTATCGACCTACCGCCTAAACGGGCGATACCATTGCCAGCCATACCATCTTACGGGGACGGTCTTACACGCAAATGTGTCACCTTTATCATTCCACTGCAAATGAAATAACCCGTGATATGTATACTGTATTGCAATACTCTCATCACATAAAGTCCGTATAAACAAATACTAAAGTGTTGGGTATGGTTTACATCTTAATTGTATGCTTTTTAGGATACACGTTTGTGGGTAAAGCAGCGAACATCAGCCAATCACACGACCATTTAGTAGGTCGAATGGATTATTTTTCTGACTGAATACTGCATGTACAAAATTAGTCAAACGCCTGTCTTCGATCGCAGCATTTAAGCCAGTCAATCACAGACTTCTCTTTAACTTGGGCGACATATGTCCGATTAAACGTAATTTAAATTTTTGAGAAACATACATCCAATTGAATTTTATTTAATTATTTAAGAAGGATCTTCTATGACGGGGAGACACGCAGTGAAGAATATACCTCTGGTATGTTTCACTGCTGCAACGATACATCAATTTTAACGTTTTGAAGAAGCTCCACTTTCACAGAGCATCAAAAATTGAGATACAACTCTTGTTATTCCTCCCCACAGAAATCTTTAGTAAAAGGCAAACGATTTATATGACTTGAAGAGAAACAAGAGTGAACTGTCATCCTTCTGGCTAAACGGGCGATACCATTGCCAGCCATACTATCTTACAGGAATGGTCTTACATTCAAATGTGTCACCTTTATCATTCCACTGCAAATGATACCCTGATATATAAATCAGCATGTATTGTATTGATATGATCACATCAAGTCAGTATCAACAAACTACTGTACTAATGTGAGGGTGTATGATTGTGGGTAAAGCAGCAAACACCCATCCAATCCTCCACTCGGCCGAGTCACTACATTTGGTAATTACTAGGTCCTAATTTGATGTCAGTTGATCTGATCGTGGGATTGTAAAAAATAAAATAAAATCAATTTTAAAATGGGGGGGGGGGGGGGGACAAATATCCAAATCAGCTTGGGTCCAGGTCATACTTTTTCCTTTTGAAAACTGCATTGGCTGAATCATTTTTATGCATGCCTTCAATCTCGAGCCAATCGCAAATCTCTCTTCCCATCGGATGTGAAACTTCCAGGGTCCATGATGAATAACCTTAAACTTTAAGGTTATTCATCACAATATGTTGATGATAAGAGACATTTCTTTGTCTATTCCTGGGCAGGACATGACATTTATTTTAACAAGGTTAAGGAAGCCCCGTTTAGACAGGGCATAAAAAAAAATTATGTTAGTTACCTTAATTATACGCTGTTTAATACGTCCTGAAATATTCTTAGGTTGCTTACATGTGATTGGAGAAGAAAAACAGGAAGGCGGGTCATTACCGGAAGGGGTAGTGTTGGTTGGAGCGTTAGCGGGGAGCGGTTGAGGAGAGAAAAAAAAAGAGAAAGAGCTGTGTTTAAACGAAGTCGTCCTCTCCTTTTTGCCCATTCTAAATGTAGAGCAATCCATGTAAAACCTGCGAAGCCCTCAACTTACACTATTATAGGATGACATTATAGTTAATTTAACAAGGTAGAAAAGCCCCGCTTTCGCAGCGTATCAAAAAATTGAGATATACTCTTGTTCCTCCCCACGGAAATCTTTAGTAAAAGGCGAAAGATTTATACGTTTGAAGAGAAACAAGAGCGAACTATCAACCTACCGGCTAGACGGGCGATACCAATGTGAGCCATACCATCTTACAGGAATGGTTTCACACTCTAATGTGTCACCTTTATCATTGCACTGCAAATGGTACCCCGTGATATATACATCGCTATACTTTCATCACATCGTCAGTAGAAACAAAAGTGTTGATGTATGGTTTACATCTTCATAGGAAAATTTTAGGATGCACATGATTGTGGGTTATGCAGTGAATGTCCAGCCAATCCTCCACACGGCCGAGTCAACTCATTTGGTTTGTAATTGGATCCAAATTTGAAGTCAGTCTAGCTGATCATCGGATTGTAAATCAAATTTTAAATAACTTTAAATGGAAATAAACACGAATATTCAAAGCTTATTGTGTGTATTTTATATTTATTTCTGTTGACAACTGCCTGCACAAAGTGAAATATTCGATCACAAAGCATGTATGGAGCGCCCATGTGTTTCGAGAGTGACACGGCTCTCAAAGTCAGGTAGCGGTAATATAGATTGAATACTATGATTGTTTTTGACAAATTAGAGAAGCCCCGCTTTCGCAGGCCATCAAAAAATTGAGATAGACTCTTGTTCCTCCCCGCGGAAATCTTTACGTACGACTCGTCTCTTATTTCCTCCCTGAGAATGCGCAAACTCTGCCAATGAGAGCGACACCGCCCCCTAAGGCAGTGGAGGTAAAACTGCATGATATTTTAGGACAGTAAAAACCTTAAAAACCATGCTCCCCGAGGTCAAACGCACCCCCCTTGACAGAGCCTCGCGCCCCCCGGGGGTGGGGGGGTGCACTATTTGAGAAACACTGGTGTAAAGGCACATAAGAACATGCAGAGTGCAAATGGCACATATCTCGTATATAAAACGCTCCATAGCGATATTGCGAAGGTGAAAACACACAGTTCTAGTTGTACTGACTTGACTTCTGTAAAATTCATTCTTTGCACCACACTTTATCTGTACATTTTAAATATGTAAGAAATTGCAATGCCTGACACAATCTCAACTGCTGGAAATAATAGCCAAAATATCTGTGTGAGAAGAATGATTTTTTTTCAAGAATTATTTTTAAAGGTCCGGCGCTAATTTCATCCAAATACTGTATGCTAAAATTTGTAGATCTGACTGTGATATCAGTATCCAGCGCAAGTCACAGTCTCTGCGAGTGTCTTTATAAACCAGCTTAAACTACCACACATGGGCAGGATGGCCTTTTTCGAAGTTTGGGACAACTCCCAAAGGGCCGGTGCATGCAGACACAACAAAAAAGTAAATCTGCAGGCTGAAATGTGATTACTTGGTCCATTGCAGATGTTTGTGAATGTCTTGTTTTGATGAAACACAAAAGATTAGTCTGCTTTCATGAAGGACGATCAAAATGGGAGAAAACAGTGATGACTGTTGAAAGCCTGACATCAGAGGATTTAGGCTCCTTTAAGTTCAACAATGGTGCAAAATGACTACTCGATTTTTAAAATAGTGGACGATGAAATGATAAATTCTGATGCCTCTAGAAATTGTATGATTATTTTCCCCACCTTGTTTACACAGTGATTCGTATTTGCCACATCTCCAGACGGCCATCATCAGCCCAACAGCTCCGACACTCCGAGCTTGTTCTCACACTCAGCCCTCTTGATTGATGTCCAGGAGAGGGAATTCGCCTCTACCAACCCACTGGCGCAATGACAGTGCTGTATGTCAGTGTGTGTGTGGGTGTCTGTAGAGGGGTGGGAGGTCTGGCTGCAAGGATGAATGTCTTTCTGATCTCTTATCAGCCAGAACAGTTCCTGCTGGGGGGAGGCTGGGTCCGATCATTGCCCAAACACACACACAGACACGCACGCACACACACGGGATTCTGGTGCTCCCTAGAGGGAGACATTAGCACACACTATGCAGGGGGCGTTTCCACCACACACAGAGGGAAATCCATTCCCAAGCTCTTCCCACCACCAATAAAGACACTTCAATGGGGCAGAGACCTTCATTAGTAGTCTTACATAGATATGATCGCTAACTGCAAGTCCCATGGGGGCTGTTTTTAAACTTCAACTAAAGGCACCATGCAAACAGAGCAGCGTCCTTAGAGACAGCTACTATCATTTCGAATACTTGTTCATTTTGTGATTACTTGGCCAAAGCAATAACTGTAAAAATATATATGTATATATCCACACACACACACACACACACGGTGGTAAGGTTGTCGAATGGTTAGCACATCCACCTCACAGAGGTGCAAAGTTCGATTTCGGGCTGTGTCCTTCCTGTACAGAGTTTGCATGTTGACCACTTGCCTGTGTGGATTTTCTCCGGATACTCAAGTTTCCTCGCACATTCCAAAAACATGCAAGGCAGGTTAATGGAACACTTTAAATTGTCCCTAGGTGTGATTGTGAGTGTGAATGGCTGTTTGTCTATGTTTGCCCTGTGATTGGCTGGCAACCAGTCCAGGGTGTCCCCCGCCGACCGCCCGCCCAAAGACCGCTGGGATCGACTCCAGCACACCTACGACCCTTCCATCCATAACACATAATATCTGTGCAATTTTAATTTTGCTTTTTCTACGGATTAAATCAAATCATGAAATATTCATTTTAAATATAAATTCACACAAATATATCTTCTCTTACATAGATTATAGAAGGATTGTTTAATCTTTATGCAAATAAGCTTCGAATGAAGAGACGCCTTTATGTATTAAGCCACGACACGAGTGGCCTCATTCTGTCTGGTGACAGGTGACAACTTCCATGACCCTATTTGCCAAAGGTATTGTTATGACTTGGGGAAGGGCCCCAAGCCGCTGTTGTGAAAGCGCTATGTAAATCAGCATGTATTGTATTGTATTGTATTGTAAGCCAGGTAAGAAAATAGCTGTCAAAACCATGACGAGTTTTTTACCTCCATGGAGGTCAATTATAAGACTTAGTCTTTTGTTTTTGACATTGACAGATGAACTTTAACAATTACAAGGGCTTTATAACATTTGTAAATGTTAACAGGTTCCACTAGAAGCATCTGGTAAGTGCAATTAATGTATTAGTCTTTAAAAAAATATGCATCCTTTTCAAACCTGTCATAATTACAAGGGTGTTTTTTTAAAGTTTTGAATACTGACAAAACTGCTCATGAGCAGCTTCTAGGAAGTATAATGTCAAAATGTATGTATAACCTTAGATTTCTTCTTAGATCACTTCCATTACATATATACTATGGAGTTTATCTGGTCAATCCGGCACAGAATAACAATGAAGTAAGGAGATTCCACCATTGCGGCCAAAAGATTCTGTTACTTATGCTTCCATGATTTCACCATTTCTTAATGTATAGCCGTGGTCCTGACATATCTTAGTCTAAAGCCAAACTTAATCGACCCGCTGGCCTTTAAAATGTGAACATTTTCTCATCACTATGCATTTCTCTTCAAGTTATTCAATATATGTAAAACTAGTAAGAATAATTTGCACAATTTGAACGTTTTTATTTAATTTGCCTCGATGTTGACGAAAAAACTGATATACACAAAGTTAAAATTCTTTCCAGCATCCATCGTTATAAATAACAGGAAATTGGGCCACCAAATTCCAAATGTACGAATATGGTCTAATAATGACGGCTTGCATTATACGGTCCTGGTGTAATGGGTTGGGAGCGCACAAGAGGGTATCAAAAACACACACCGTGCTCCAATTGCACCTGCCCCCCCCCCCCCCCCCACCACCACCACCACACACGCACAGACACACACACACACTGAGCCCTACTTGAAAGTGGCTTCAGACAAGAGACCAAGCTCTTTCCAGCCTGGTGGTGCCACGAGCATCATCACGATCACCACCAGTACCACCATCAGCATCATCTTCAGCATGCCTCGAGGATTCTTGGTGAAGAGGACCCGGCGATGTTCGGCGTCGTATCGAGTGCGAAAAAGTAGCAAACTTGCCACGTGTAACGATGACAACCACCACCGCGCGGAGGCTGAAGTGAGCGAGCCCGAGCCCGTGAAGGAGAACCACGTGTGGGGCGTCCCGAGCCCCGACGTCGCGCCCCCGCCGGCGCCCCGCGAGGACTCCTCGGGGGTCACTGAAGTGTGGAACCTGCACGTGGAGTCTGCTCTGGAGGCGGAGGCGGACCGACGCGCGCAGTTGCCGGACTCCGAAGTGGACACTGTGACTCCCGTGGGGGACATCTCGTGCTTCTTCGCACCTCCGCCTCCATTAATAGAAGCCCGGAGCTCCAGACTTTTGGAGCCGCGCGGCGAAGTCGAAAAGGCGTCGGTATTTCCCGAGACTTGCTCGCCCTCAGCCCCGGAAACCGAGTTGCCGTTTTTGGTGAGTTCAACGGCGACGTCGATGCGAGTCGCAGCCTCCAACACGCACTTTTCACCTTATGGTCCCGCTCCGAAATACGACAGCGACATGGCGCGCCTGTTCCCGACACTAATGAACCACCAACACCAGGCAGCAGGGAGAAAACGCTCATTTCCGGAGTCGAACAGAGCCAACAGAACCAAAGCGAACCGGAAGCTTACCTTCGAGGACGAAGTTACCACCTCTCCGGTTTTAGGTTTGCGCATCAAGAAGGAGAGCCCCGAAGCAGCGAGGCGACAACACAAGTCGTCCGGAAGTCAGCCTCTGGGGGAGTTCATCTGTCAGCTTTGTAAGGAGGAGTACGCCGACCCCTTGTCCCTCGCCCAGCACAAGTGCTCCCGTATCGTGCGCGTGGAGTACCGCTGCCCCGAGTGCGACAAAGTGTTCAGCTGTCCCGCCAACCTCGCCTCCCACCGCCGCTGGCACAAGCCGCGTCCGGCGGTCGTCGACCCGAGCAGAGGCCAGGCGCTGTCGGCGAACAAACTCGACGCGGACGGGAAGGAGAACGAGTTGCTGTGTGTTAATCAGCACCAGGCAGCGCGGGACAGTTCCGCGGTCCCGGACTCCTCCTCGCCACTCTTCCGGCAGGACAGCCCCCCGCCGGGCCTGCTCATGTTCAACGGCAACTCTTACGAACCTCTGGCGTTTGTCCAGGCTGAAGAGGAAGCGGAGGTGTACGACTGTTGTTACTGCGGCAAGAAGTTCCGGCGACAAGCTTACTTGAAGAAGCACATTTCGACGCACGACATAGGCACCGGGCCTTCACCGCCGACGTCGAGCCGCCCGGTAGTGTTCGCTTGTCACCTGTGCGGCGCGCGCTTCCCGTCGGCTGACATCCGCGACAAGCACCGCGTGTGGCACGCCGTGAGGGACGAGCTCCTGGGAGGCGCACGAGGCCATGGCTTCGGGGCGGAAGGATACGGCGTGGACAGAGGGTGCGAGCAGCAGCAACTGTTAGCGTGCAAACACTGTCCAGCTTCCTTCCTCGGCTCCCCGGGGCTCACAAGGCACTTGAGCAAGTGTCATCCCGGAGACAACACGCACGTCATGATGCACATGGCCGTCAGGCACGGAGACGCCCGACTTTCTACTTCCACTCACCCGTGAGCGGACGCGACATGAGGCACACCGACGTGGGAAGATGTCAAGACTCGGTCAGGCATCGTGAGTGACATGGGCTCGAAAAATACTAGGTACTATATTTCGGTAGGTGGGAAAACGTAACCCGAAATTGCAACTGAGTCACAACGCGCCATATCGTAGTCCATCACTAACATGTAACGCAGAATTAAAGTCATAACTACAGTAGGCTCAACATTTGCATGAAAAAACGGCTTCTTGACCGGAAATATAAAACGGTTTCAAGAAAAAAAAATAGGCGGTGTTAAGTTGTTGGTTGCATTTTGCCCCAATCATGCAGCTAAATAAGGTCACCAAAA
This sequence comes from Hippocampus zosterae, assembly GCF_025434085.1. Classification (NCBI taxonomy): domain Eukaryota; kingdom Metazoa; phylum Chordata; class Actinopteri; order Syngnathiformes; family Syngnathidae; genus Hippocampus; species Hippocampus zosterae. The sequence continues at coordinate 20,262,885 of NC_067464.1, read as the reverse complement.
TATTAGAAAACAGTTTATAATTTGATACAGTGAGGAAAAAAAAACACTGCCAGAACGCAAAAGCACAATAAACATTGTCAGAACAAACACTGATTATAAAAATCAGACTGTGATGGATACGGCCATGTTTTAGGATCTCTGCTTACATGATGTAGTTGCGCGTCATGTTTTGTCCTTCTCAAGCTTCTGTTCCAAAACAGCAAAAAAAAAAAACCGCACGCGCTAACCAATGAACTATCCGCGGTGCTGAAACTCGAAACTCGAACTTCGAATTTTTCACGATGAAAATATGAATTTGAAAATGTCGAAATTCAGAAGAAAAAAAATGTGTTCTTCATGAATTACTCTTAAAAACGTACTGGATTTTGGGGAAAAGTTGGTGGGAAGTCAATTGTTTTAGCTCCCATTTCTCTCCCTTTGGTTGTGTACTCACTCGAGTAAACAGGGCACATGATTGATCAGCCAACAGCTACTGCAGTCAGGTTTTACTTGACTTTTGTGAATCACACGATTAATGACTGTCCTTGACGTTTTAGACTTTTTCACAGTACAAACACAAGGATGGAAAAAAAAGACCACCTCTCTGCCGTGACATACCTTTTATATCAAATGTGCCAATTGACTGAGGCATACAATATTTTTCATATGGGAATGGATAATAAAGTCCTCTAGTAAAATGTCAAACAATTATAAACTACTGCTGAAATATCTGACGAAAGCATTTTTTATGCCTCACATGTATGTGATTTATCGCAGTGTGTATGTTTAAATATATTTAATGTGACATAACTGTCAATAAATATTCACGCCGAACGAGGATCATGTGTTCTTTTAAACCAATATTACACAACAGAGTGAATATTATGAACAGTTTATTTCCAACACAACCATTCTGCTACTGCGTGTGCGTTTACTGTCGATGTTACACAAGCATTGACTGTAAGATTTTGTGAAGAGCTCTTTACATGATCAAGACGTGCACTTATGGTACTGGGCTGGCTGGCATCATGCAGTAGCCTTTGTATAAGTGCCTGTGGACTGTCTGAAATGCACATATGTGGGGAAAATAAAGCAGCACCCTTCTCAACTTCGACCATTTGGTCAAGGTCCGCCTCACTTGTAAATGGGAAAAGGAGTCAGACGATAAACTGGACATGCTGTTTCCAAGGTAGCACACCGCACACAAAGTTGATCATTGAAACTGAATTATTTTTGTAACAGAATCAGGGCAAAGTTGCGGGTACATGTCAAAATACGTTTCGAATGACCCAAAATGTGCCGTCATGGATGATCCTTTGTACAAAACTGGCAAAACAACAACAAAAAATAAAACCTGACAATGAAATGCATTCAAAGAGGAAGTTCTAACATCATGAAATTGACTGAGCGTGGCATATTTTGACATGCATCAAGTTGTATACACATTATCTTCAGAATTTAGAATCTATGGAAGATGGAAAAAAAAGACAAACATTGTAACAGCAGGTACAGCCCAATGCCGTGAAACAGTTCTTTAAACGGCATCGGGAAAAAAAAGTCAAGACCAGCAAAACGTTCTTCATAATGCCAGTGAAAGACATTTCATCGAGATCACCTTTTGGGAACCACATCCATGACTATTTCTTGGATACAGTGGGATTGACACCTCAGATATTTTAAATTTATTTTAAGGCACTTCTACTTCTTTGTGTTTAGCAAAATTAGCCAGTGATCCACAACAACGGTACTTGAGCTTTTGATTCCAGACTATACGCTGAAAATACGATTTCATGTATTAGTGTGCAGTACTTTTGACTTCTTTTGTCATTTTTAATGCCTACTCCAGACCGAAGTACTTTCTGTTCATATAAGAGAAAGTGTTTTGACGCGTAAAATCTTGGTAGTATGAACGCACGTTTGGTTTTTGCAGCTATTGTCATGTAACAGCATATCACTTTTTCGATATGAATGCATCGAATATACACATTTATACTCAGAGGTGCAAAGAAAGATAAAGCAGTGGTTGTGTTGCATTAAATGACAAAGGCAATCTTGCCAGGATAAAGGAACATAAAATAACCGATAACTTTACTGAATAAAAGTTAACAAACATCAGTGCTTGTCCACATTTTACAGCAAAAATTTACAACTCATTTGTTCAACTTGACCTGTAAATATACAGAATGTATTTGCTTTTTCTGTTTCTTTGCTTGTTTTTTTTTGGACTTGAGACTTTTCTATTGTTGGCAAACCATTTTCAGTTGCTATTTACATCTTGTGAGGCCAACTTGGAAACCTCTGTCGTGAACTTCATAGATGCAACACTGCGATGAAAACAAAAATAGACTTACAGCATATTATAGTTTCATGCAACTTTCCACAGAAATAATACAATTATACAGTGTTTTTTTCATGATATCATTAAATACTGAAGATCTCATGAAGAATACAGGAGTCTGAGTCACGCACACGCACACACGCACACGCACACACACACACACACACGCACACGCACACACACACACACATACACACACACACTTCTAAAATAAATGTGTCTAGAATATTCCACAAAATACTGTAGTACAGACAGCCCATAACGTGTATTTTCGGAGCATATGAATGTGAAATGTGAAAATTCTGACAAATAGATATTGCATTAGTTTTTTTGGGGGGTGGGGTTTTTTTTTTCAGTCCAGTTTGAATAGGGTGCAGGTCCAGAGCCAAAGGGGATGTGATAATGCATGTGTCACATCAAGTCTTATTGGCTGATCCAGATGAGCGTCGAAGCTTCATCGACATGCGCGTCTTGCTAGTTCGAGGAGACATGGGGGAGGCTGAGTCGCTCCCGGCCTCCCCAAGTGCCGGACTTTCTGACCGAAGAATCTCGAGGCAGGAGCCTGTAGGGGAGGAAGAGGAGGTGGTGGAAGGGGGATATGGTGAGGGGGTGGGAGGCGAGGCGAGGTGATGGGTGATGAGGGGGATGAAGACGATGTGGGGGGTTGGGGGGGAGAGTTACACTCTGTGTCACACACACACATACACCTGCACATGCACGCACACACCTAGAGACAACTAAAATTCGTTTTTAAGGATTCATTCTAATTCCATAAAACACAAACGTTATTTCTAAACGGACAGACATACAACGAGGCACGACTGGTAAAGAGCAACATTCTGACATGTAAAAGTGAAAAGGTTAGACCACACGAGTTTGTGTGTGTGCAGGTGTGTGTATATGAGATACTTTTTGAAAGTTTTATGTCTGCACATTGCCAATTTGTTTTCGGAACTGTTCTTATTGAAATAGATATACAGTGTGAAAAGTATGATTAGAGTGGGTTCTAAACTCCATATTTTCCAAACATGACTCGTCATTCGGATGATTATTTTTTTTTGCTTTGACTTATATGTTTATTCAAAAGAATCATATCGCTTTTCCTTGTACTAGCTTACTGCTATCAAATGGGCAAGAAATAGCATTGTTAGTCACTGTGTACCTATTAAGTTGTAGATATTTCAACACAAACAGTGCAATAAAACATGGAGACAAGATAACACTATTCACGGGCATACATTCTTTATCCTCTCTGAAACTATTGCTTAAGTTCTTGAGTCAAGTTATAGTAGTAGTGAAAGTCATCTTTGTTTGTCTCTGTGACTGTATTTTACTGCCCCCATGGTAGGCAAGGCAGAAAGCATCGCAATGTCTTAATCATGATGCGCTTTATTTTATACGAATGAATTGGTAGTACTATGTTTTTGTATTGGACAATATTAAATAGTCAAGTCAAGTCAAGTCAACGGTATTTATCGAGCACTTTCAAACAGCCATCGCTGCATACAAAGTGCTGTACATGGAGCAATTTAACATGCACAATAAACAGTAAGACAAATCGGTAATAAAGGCGGTAGAAAGCACCAAACAGTAAAACCAAGAACAAATCTAAGTCATGCTGAGTCGAATGCCAAAGAATACAAGTGAGTGTTGAGGAGGGCTTTGAAGATGGGCAGCGAGGAGGCTTGCCGAATGTTCAGTGGGAGGTCATTCCAGAGAGAGGGACCAGCAACAGAAAAGGCTCGATCCCCTCTGAGCCTCAGTTTAGTTCTTGGTACTTCTATAATGTCTGGTCCACAGACCTGAGGCGCCGGGGCAGGTTTGTAGGGGCGGATGAGCTCAGAGAGGTAAGGTGGCGCAAGATTATTCAGAGATTTGAAAACAAAGAGGAGGATCTTGAAAATAACTCTAAAATGAATGGGGAGCCAGTGAAGGGATGCCAGAGTAGGGGTTATGTGCTCCCTCTTACGAGTACCAGTCAAGAGGCGAGCAGCGGCATTCTGGACAAGCTGAAGGCGCTTAATGGAGGACTGGCTGACTCCAAAGTAAAGGGTATTGCAGTAATCGAGCCGGGATGTGACAAAGGCATGAATTACTGTCTCAAAGTGTTCATGTGAGAGGAGAGGTTTTATTTTGACCAGCTGTCTAAGGTGAAAGAAGCTGGATTTAACAACGGCACCAATTTGCCGATTGAGTTTGAAATCACTGTCCAGTTTAAGGCCCAAGTTTGAGACCGTTGTTTTCAGATAAGGAGACAGGGGGCCCAAGTCTACAGGATGGAATGTACAAGGGCCACTGGGACCAAACAATATCACCTCTGTCTTCTTTTCGTTGAATTTCAAGAAATTTTGTGCCATCCAGGTTTTGATTTCTTCCAGACAGGATAGGAGTGGCCTTAATGAGAAGGCGTCTTTCTTGCTCAGTGGGACATAGATCTGGCAGTCATCTGCATAGCAGTGGAAGGGAATACCATGTTTCCTTAAGATGGAACCCAATGGGAGCAGATACAGCGAGAACAGCAGAGGCCCCAGAATTGAGCCCTGTGGAACACCACATGACAGGGGAGCAGTGCGTGACTCAGAGCAGCCAAGGCTGACACAAAAGGTCCTGTCAGCTAGATAGGACCTAAACCACTCAAGAGCACTGCCGCCAATGCCCACCAAGTGCTGCAAACGAGTCAGCAGAATACTGTGATCCACTGTATCAAATGCTGCAGTTAAGTCCAATAAAACCAGACACACGTGGTCTCCAGAGTCATTTGCCAGGAGGATGTCATTAGAAACGCGTAACAGGGCTGACGCCGTGCTATGCATCATCTTGAAACCTGACTGGAAGACCTCCAAGATGTTATGGTCATCCAAGAAAAGTTTCAACTGCACGTGCACCACTTTTTCCAGAATTTTGGAAATGAAAGGCAGTTTGGAAATGGGCCTGAAACTTGACAACACATCTGGATCAAGACCAGGTTTCTTGATCAAGGGTTGGACCACAGAAAGTTTAAACTGTTGGGGAACTACACCAGAAGAGAGGCTGCTGTTGATGATATCCAAGACCGATGCGCCAAGACTCTGGAGAACCTCCTGAAAGAAGTGCGGGGGAAGAGAGTCGCAAGGGGAGCCAGATGGCTCCGTCTGGCGAACTACATCCTCCAAAAGCGCCAAGGACACAGTTTCAAAAGAATTTGGTACAGCTGAACATTGAACATGGACAGAGGGGTCAGATGAGGTATTTGAGACCGGAGTCATAGCTGTAGAGACCTTATCAACGAAAAACTGAAGGAATCTGTTGCACATCTCGGGTGAAGAATCCGAGCAAGTAGGCAGAGGGGGTTTGAGTACAGAATCAGTCGTTTTAAATAGTGAGCGTGGGTTGTGACGGTTATCTAGAATAAGGTCCAACAGATATTCTCTTTTGGCTTCTTTGACTGTGAGCTGGTAGTTACGCCAGCAGTCTTTCCAAATTTGATAAGAGACATGCAATTTGTATTTTTTCCACTTGTGTTTAGCTTTGCCACACCCCTGCCTATCTGCGCGGGTAATGTCGTTAAACCATGGCTCGGGTTTAGGTTTTGGGAGCACAGTTTTTGAAGGAGCCACCACATCCAGGATGGCACGGCATGACGAGTCGAACCAAGAGGTGAGTTCCTCTGTGTTAGACGAGGGTACGCAAAGGTTATTAAAGGCATCAGAGAAACGACTAGCAGTGCGAGGGTTAAAAATTCGGCGTTTACAACTATGAGCGCCAGATTTCACAGCAGCATGCGATAAGACTACGTCATATAAAACTGCCATGTGATCAGAAATCCCATTTTCAAGGACTTCCAGATTTGACACCGGTAGACCATGAGCAAGGACAAGGTCTAAAATATGTCCTTGTTCATGTGTCGGGCTGGTCACATACAGCACAAAATTAAAAGAGTCGATAAGTCTTAAGAAGTCTTTTGCTAGCGGTTTTTCCAGACAGCACACATGGATATTAAAATCCCCCATTAGGAGGATATGATCATATCTCAGCCTGATTTCCGCAAGAAAGGTGGCAAAGTCGCTTAAAAAGTCTTTGTTGTATTTAGGAGGACGGTAAATGACAGCACAAAGCACCAGGAAAACACGACCAACTTCAAAGAAGGTTGCTTCAAAGCTGGTGGCCGATGTGGTGAATGTGCACCGTTTACATTTGAAATTGTTCTTAAAGATGCTCAGCGTACCGCCACCACGGCCTGATGTCCTCGGGGTATCGAGGAAACCACAGTTAGGTGGTAACAATTCAATCAAAGCGTTGTACTCACCAGTACCTGCCCAAGTCTCCATCAGACACAGAAAATCCAAGTCATTGGAAAGGAAATACTCCCTCAGAATATGGGTCTTGTTCATCAGCGACCGGGCGTTTAACAACGCGATCCTTGTGGGAGTAGCAACGGGAGGGATTGCCTCTTTCGATCGCCGAGACCGGGGGAATTCCCTCAAAAGATTTCGCTGGATTCCTCCCCGAGAAAGGCGTGGAGGGTAGAAATGCCGTGGCGCGTTGGGAGAGCCAACGACTGTTAGCAAGCACGAGGCGACGGGGTCGAAGTAAAAAAAAAAAAAAACGAAATGGCAGGAGCGTCGCCGAACACACTGGCGCACAAGCGGCCATCTTATTTCCCTTCATAAAAATGCATCACAGCAATTTTTATTTGTTATTTTGAGGTGGCGGCAACAGTCTAATGGCATTTAATGCGGAAAGCTGATCCGAGTGATCTGACTTAAGAAGTAACATTTGTTTCTCAAGGCACCACTGTACACATTTTTCTGAATACTTTTTTAGTGTCGTAGGTGGACAGTCTTCAAGTAGGCTAATTGTGCCCATGTCCTATATTCGGTTTTCTGGCTCCTCGCTCACAAGATGTGACTCAAAATAATCAACGCTGCACTAAGAGTGGTAGAGGGGGCAATATATTTGAAAACAATATAAGTAAGTCATCTTCGTCGATATTGATATATGTTGAATGTTCAATTGCATTTATTTATTTATTGTGTTTCAAAATAGTGACCCGGAGGGAAAAAACTGAATGTAGGAAATTCTATTTTAAAAGATAATATTTAAAAATAAAATTATTGTCCAGGCAACGTGGGTCGACCCTCCCATGGGCCACCACCTGTGGGAGGGGCCAAAGGGGTCGGGTGCTTTGTGCGCTGGGCCATGCCAGTCATCTCCCCGGCTACGCAAGCTAGCTCTCGGGACATGGAAAATCAACTCTTTTGAAGGGAAGGAGCCCAAGCTGGTGTGAGGCAGAGAAGTTCTGACTTGATATAGTTGGACTTGCCTCAACACACAGTCTGTGGCTCTGGTACCAGTTCTCTTGAGAGGGGTTGGACTCTTTTCATTCTGGAGTTGCTCACAGTGAGAGATACAGAGCAGGCATGGGCATACTTATTGCCTCATGGCACAGTAACTGTACATTGGATTTCACACCAGTGGACAAGAGGGTTGCCTTTCTCCGCCTTCAGGAGGGGAGACAGGTGATGAATGTTGTTTGGGCCTATGTATCAAACAGCAGCTCAGAGTACCCAACCTTTTTGCTCCATCTGGGGATTCCATCATTTTGTGGTCCTTCTTTTTAAGAAGGGGGACCGGAGAGTGTGTTCTGACAACAGAGGGTTCGCACTCCTCAGTCTCCCTGGTAACGTCTATTCAGGGGTGCTGGAGAGGAAAATCCATCGGAAAAGCACGTCTCAGATCTGGAGGCAGCAGTGTGGTTTTCGTCTTGGCCTTGGAACAGTGGACTAGCTCTACACCCTTAGCAGGGTCCTCGAGGGTACATAGGAATTCGCCGAAAGCAGTCTACATGTGCTTTGTGGACTTGGACAAGGCATTCGACTGGGTCCCTTGGGGAGTTCTGTGGGGGGTGCTTGGGGGTATGGTTTATCGAACGCCCTGATATGGGCTGTTTGGTCCCTATACTACAATGTCGGGGTTTGATTAGCATTGCCAGCAGTAAATCTGAGTAATTTCCAGTGAGGGTTGCACTCTTGTCACCCATTGTGTTCATAAGCTTGATGGCCAGAACTTCTAGGCACAAGCAAGTGAGTGAAAGGGTCTGGTTTGGTGGCCTCAGTAATGTATATAATAATACTGTAGTTCTATTTCAGTTTCTATTCTTAGATTATTTATGTATTTCTGTCATACCATTCACAGCTGGCGTGAAGGACCTTCTGCTTCAAACCTTTGCCTTTCAGCCTAAGCCGAAAACTATCCAGTGGTTTGGGGCCCATTAGACACAGAACACTATGCTCCTCTGAGGAGGATGGATGGATGGATGAGCCATGCAGGAGAAAGAAGAATATCACAAGACAAAGATGGAGTGAAACGAAAAAAGGAGAAACAAAGGAGAAACAAACAAAAAGAGGAAAGGGAATGAAAGGGAAAAAATAAAACATGGAGCGAAAGAAGGCAACACAAGTAAGTAAAATAACCCCCAAATATCAGAAGAGGGATGGAGCGGGAGAGTAAAAGAAAATGAGAGGAAGAGAGAAAGGAGAGGAAGAGGAAAAAGTGGAGAGGAAACCAGCAAAGAAGGAAGGGATGGAAATTAATGAACAGGAAGGAAAGGTAAAAGGTATGGAGATGGAAAAGCACAGTATGCAAGAAAAAAATTAAAAGCTGAAAATAAGTAAGACAAGGCAAAAAAATAATAAAACAAAAATGGACATAAAACAGAAAGACAGTCCCAGGGTGATCAACAAATGATTCACCTAGGACAACTTTGAATCGACTTATTCTGACACTCATAGCAAATAATTTACAGTTATACGTGTAAATCTGCTAGCCCTGTAATTTATTTCGATGAAATGTAACTAGATTAGATGACTTTAAAAAATACATTGCTAAATCAACACATCTGTTTCAAAGAAAACATTCATCTTTGAAAAGCCAGAGACTGACTGAATATCATTAGACTAATGCTGTACCGGTACCTACAGTATGTTGAGAAACATGAACGTGTATACTGTACTTTATGTGTGTGTGTGTGTGAGTGTGTGTGTGTGTGTGTGGTGCTAGAAAAGCAGATGGAGAGGAACAGACATGAGGTTAGGGTATCCCACGGTCAGTGAGATCAAGTCAAGTTACAGTGTTGGTGGTCAGGTTGAAAGATCAAACTTTCTCATAGCTCATAATTCAACACAAGGAAGGATATGTCATGTCCACGTTAGAGTGTGGTTTGATAGTTTGATTAAAAAAAAAAAGACCAGTCCAAACAGGGCTGATCAAGGTCATTTAACACTTTTGTACTATGCTGGAATTTACGTGACATTTAACTTGATGGACCAATTTTGCACCAAACTGCACTCAAAAGATGCAATGAAAATGACAATTCCTTCGGAAAAAGGCAACACATTCTCCCAAAGACACATGCGGATTTGTAAGTGTAGAATAGGCAGAAAAAAAGCAGAGTGAAGACAGGGGCAGGTAAAAACAAACAAACAAAGCAAAAACAAATAAAAATAAATAGGAAAAGGTGAGGCTGAACTGTGAAAGGAAAGAGCCAATCAGACTGTTGTGCAAGTGGCCGGGCTTACCTTTTAGCTATAGGCAAGTGACACAATACGATCTAAAGAACAGGGGAGGGGCAGAAACAGAGGAAGAAAACAGAAAAAGAACAACCAAACAAAAAGATACAACAAATGAAGATAAGGGATAAACAGAAATCAACCAAAAGGGGAAGAAAAAAATCCAAACAAACAGAACGAGAAGAATGTTTGATCACTGCGTTGTTACAGAAGGGCGTTAAAAGGGGACTTATTTCAGAGCACAGGATGCCTGCAAAATTAAATCATCAATGAAAACACTCATCCACCCCGAAATGACGAGCCTTCATCTGTTCATGTTTGACCAAAATGTCACTGTGTGCTCTGAAACTTGCACTTGTTTTGAGGCTGAACAACACACGGCATGATGGTTGCTTAGGGCGGGCGGCCACTAGGCCATTCGGTGACTTGCAAAGACTGGGCCAGAAATCCCAGTCCTTCATCTGTCACACTTGAGCTCCTCTGGAAAGATTCCACCCAGTTCGGTGAGGTTTAACTTCATTGTACAATGCCGCATTCTTTTTATTTCTGTCGTGAAAGGTGTCCGATTTCGTTAATAATAGGCCAGAGGAGGAATTGTATTAATCATGACACTGTAATTTCCGGACTATAGAGCGCACCTGATGATAAGCCGCACCCACTACATTTTTAAAGGAAAAAACATTTTGTACAAACACAAGCTGCACCTGTCCATAAATCGCAGGCGTCCATATTGTAACGTGAGGTATTTGCAATGAAAGACAATACACAGAAAGAATGTTTCGACATTGAATAACATAACCTGGCGGCCCCGTGGACCAGCGTGGTTAGCGTGTCGACCTCACAGCAGAGGTACCGGGTACAATTCTAGCTCTGGCCTCCCTGTGTGGAGTTTGCATGTTCTCCTTAGGCCTGTTTTGGTTTTCTCCGGGTACTCCGGTTTCCTCCCACATACCAAAAACATGCACGGGAGGCTGATTGAACACTCTAAATTGACCCTAGGTGTGAGTGTGAGCGTGGATGGTTGTTCGTCTATGTGTGCCCTGCGATTGGCTGGCAACCAATTCAGGGTGGACCCCGCCTCCTGCCCGAAGATGGCTGGGATAGGCTCCAGCACCCCCCATGACCCTTGTGAGGATAAGCGCATCGGAAAATGGATGGATTGATAACTTAACCTTAACTTTATTTTTTTCAAAATAATGCCTGTAGCGGCAGCATGACAGCAGTAAAACAGCACTCACACGGCTGGTTTAAAAAAAAAAAAGGCAAACACAGCATGACAGTTCGCGAGTAATGCTTTGTTTTAAAATGAAAAAAGTATCCTCGCTTGCCGTAACACTCGGTACACCATTCCTTCATTATGCTTTCTACCATCCACGCTTTCGTGTCAACTTTCAAGACAATATCTTTCAGGAGGTTTTCTTTTTGCATATGTAACCAGGTGAACAATACTATGACTGTTGTAGTAAATGCTGTCTTGTTTAATAAATGGAGCACTGTCACTTGAAAAGGAGCGTTGGATAATCTCGTGGGAAATCTTGTGAGATTTGGACCATCAAGTGAAGTAAGACGAACGCTGAGCTGTGCTTAGTCAGACCTGATGTATCTGCAATCGTTATTGTAACTCGGCTGATTTTAAGAGTTAAAATCGTCATTTAGAAGTTTGAACGTGTCGCACAGTTGGTTGTATGAACAGCTGTGAAGCAGGGGAGATTAGATGTTTTCCGTATGTTTCGGGCACATACAACATGCCGGAAAGTGCTCTCAAGCCACTACTGTTGTCTATTTTTGTATTTGTTGGTCCCATTTGACATATCTCAGTCATTAAATAAGCCGCAGGGTTGAAAGCGTGTGACAAAAGTAGCAGTTTATAGTCCAGAAATTACAGGACATCAGTTGGAAATTATTGCATCATACTTACAGTATGTATATTATGCAAAGTAGACACATCGCTACAGACCGATCCCTTTAGGGTAAGTGTATGACTTGCTTGTTGCTTGTCAAAATATGCCTTGAGATTGTCTGGCGACCAGTCCAGGGGTGTACCTCGCCTCTCACCCAAAGTCAGCTGGGATGGGCTGCAGTTTACTCGCAGTCCTCTAGAAGACAAGAGCTATGAACGCGAAATGAAGTGAAGCGTGTCCACACCACCCCAACACAGAGACTACACCAGTCATCCTGCATGTCATTCAGCCTCAAAAATAAAGTTATTAATATCATGATTAAAATAAGCCACAACAGCTGGTGAGATGAGCAGGTATGACAGGACCAACAAAATTACACAAACATCTGGTGACGGCACAAAAATACAGTATTGCCAAATAGTGTTTTGACGCCTGAAGATTTCATCTTGGTTAATGTTGTAAAGACATTGTCGAGCAGAGCAAATGTAACGCAATCGTAAATAACTGCAAAATGAAATAATTCCATTGTCTATGAGTCACAGGACAGCACACCATTTTAAATGTCATTTAACTCGGAAGAATGAATTAGGATGTGTCCTTGTGGGACTCATATGAGAGGCATACATTACGTGCAACTCCCAATGAGGATGACAGTAACCAGATGCCAGCTTAGATGCCAAGGACAGAGAAATTCGTTGGAATACAGACTGAGATGACTATGTTGTAACGTGTCCATATGGACATAGATATTTATTTAAAAAAAAAATTCCCTCCACATTTTGGCATTTCATCGATACATAAATGTTAGAATTAGGATGTGTCCTTGTGGGACTCCTATGAGAGGCATACATTACGTGCAACTCCCAATGAGGATGACAGTAACCAGATGCCAGCTTAGATGCCAAGGACAGAGAAATTCGTTGGAATACAGACTGAGATGACTATGTTGTAACGTGTCCATATGGACATAGATATTTAAAAAAAAAAAATTCCCTCCACATTTTGGCATTTCATCGATACATAAATGTTACTTTTTGTCCAAGAGAGGTTTGGGAAAACAATTTTTGGGCATGTGTCATTGAAAATGTGCAACATGATCTAATTTATTTCACCAATAAGACATGTGGATTGATGTTACAACTGTGCGTGTCCCAAAAACTGCAAACATAGTGGAAACTCAAGAACAAATAGTCACTATGATTTTACCTAGGTGTGATTAAATAGAATTCGCTTAAAATGTTAGTCACAGTTTTCTTTCCTTCTCCCTCATATGAAAGTTGTGGCTAAAACCAAAAAGGCAGCGTCACTGGAACCGTCGTACCTGTGTCTGTAGGCAGATGTGTGCAGGGAGCCGGACTGTAGACGCGAGCAGCATAATCCTCAAAAGTGGTCGGCTCCTGATGGTGCTGCACAATGGTTTCCAAGTATCGGGCTCGCTCCTCATAGCTGAGGTCACAGGTCAAGGTGAAATCAAAATAGAGATGCATATACTGAAGAAGTGAAACAATATTCAAGCTGTTGGTAATGGCTAAAGGCACAGTTTGAGTGCGGTCGATGCAACTGGTGGGGGAAGGTACATTTTTGAACTTTAATGATGCCCCTGTGAATAATCTCTTACATCCAGGTCCTTTCATTTTTGGGGCATAAACGCAAATCACAATTGCACTGTTGTAGTTGTCTTACACCTCTCATCTGAGCAGGCTTCATCAGTTTATACAACAAGGCTTAGTTAGGATTTAGGACCTCTGTTGGTAGGGAAAACTCGATGAGTTATGCTCCAAATTGGAGGCTCGACCGAACCATGAATGGTATTCTTTTGTAATGCAAAATGAATCTTTGTGAAGAAGCCTTGTTGAGAGGACTTTCTGTCTGTCAACAGGAGTCAGTGGGTGGAAACTCCCCCAATTAACCCTTTCAGGGACAGCGTTACTGCAGTGGACAGCTTACCATGTTATCAGGTTACAGGGTGCATTAAAGGGTTAATATTCCATTCACAAAGGAAGCAGCGCTGCCTCAAACAGCTCTTGAGTGTTTTTTTATCTTATTTGTTGGGCCCAAATCATGTCTTAGGTCAAGGGTGTCAAACTCATTTTTGTCGTGGGCCAGACTTTAGTTACAGTTTCCCTTGGAGGGCCGTTATGACTGAAACAATATAAAGAAGTCAAGAATAATGGTTTATTCACCCATTATTTAAGTTACTGTAATGAGGGGTTTGCTAACATGACAATGCTCATAGTATCACTCTTATTAATTACAAATGAATTAGACATTTTGGAAGTGATTTTAGCAAGTATATATAAAGTTGACATCTTTGATTTGCTTTCGCGGGCCACATAAAAGGATGTAGCAGGCCAGATCTGGCCCTCGGGCCTTGAGTTTGACACCTGTGTCTTAGGTTGTGTTATAAGCCACCTACTCAGTTCAGAGATCTTTAGAGGTATTTCCACCTTCATGTAGATGTCCTCTCTCACTCCTATTTCTAACCATCTGTCTTCTCAATTATCCCTTTTCAGGGACAGCGGTTACTACAGTGGACAGCTATTCAAATGTTGTTTTCTCTTACATTAATTAATCTTAATGTCACAGTTGTGCTTCAACCACGACAACTGACCCTTATTTTTTCATGCCTAAAGACGAATAAAAAAATCCTGATGTAGGCTATCATTATTTGTGCATGAAAGGTTTACGAATATGTACATTTTGCTCCTCAAAAGAGTTCTGCTTCTGTTTCAGGTGCAGGTAAACAGCTGAGTGTTAACCTGAAGTGTCAGCTCATCTGTGTTGTACCGTGCGCATGCTCAGTAGTTGTTTGGTTTCCCCAATACGCTGTGACTTGAGATAGTATTAGACTCCCCTGAACTGTTTTGATCTTTTTGAACATTTTAGGCTTCAAACGTAAGATATACAATTGGATTTCTTTTGTGAATAATCAAGACAGGGTTCCCACTCTTCCACTTGCTTTTTATTTATGGTCCTTTAAGGACCTTTGAGGGCAAATTTAGACATTTTTAAGGACCTTTTCTCAATTTAGCGGGGGATTCAGGGTGGATTTAATGCCTGCTCAGCAATCTGCGGGATGAATAGAATGCCACATACACTGGCACAACACTGAGCTGGTGTTCAAATCATTGCTGCCAAAGGACGGGCACATTTTTATTTTAGGGCCAATCAGCTCACCCTTTAGTTGACATAACGTTTGTAAAAAAACAAAAAAAAAAAACAAATTCATTTTCAAATAAAGTACACTGAGAAAAATGTACATTTAGAAAATATAAAACTTTATTTTCAAATAAAAATACATTTTTAAGGATTTTTATTGATTTTAGAAGCTTTTCCTGAAAATTAAGGACAATTAAGAACATATTTTTACAACTTCTATTCTTATGGATTTTTATGAACTTTAAGGACCCGTGGGAGGCCTGCAAGACCAAATGGCACACAATTGTGAAGTGAAACAAAAATGAACTGAAAATTACCATGTGCGAAAATATTCAGCCCCCGAGTTACTACTTTGATTTTTGCTGCAATTGCAAAAAGTTCAATTTTGGTTTCCTCTGATAGAAGCACCTTCTTTGACACGTGTTGTCTTCCAAGTGGCTAGCGTCAAACTAAGTGCGGGAAGAAGAAATGTGTTTCTTCTTCTCCCATTTCCATAAGGGCCAGATTTGTGCAGTGTATGACTAACACCGTCGTCCATTGATTTTTTAAAAAAATGTCTTCATGCTGGACAAATTAAAAAAAAATAAACTGGAAAAAAAAGTGCTTGACACCAATTCCCATGTGGATCCAAAAAATTAAAACATGTTAATGTCTTCAATCACTGTAAAGTTTTCTGTATGAATCCATATTAAAGAGGGAAAAACAGTGGGATTGCTAAGGCCATCGAAAAAGGCAACCCCTTCTGAAAACAATTTATCACTTTTATTACAGCCTTCAGGCATGGACTGCAAAAGCGGCGCAGGGACTCAACAGAGAGCAGAGTAAATGGAAACCAGGACTTCAACTGTCCATCTATTAGCGATAACCTCATTGATAGAATGACATTTACGCTCTTGTCCTCAGTCCGAGTCATACATCCAACCATAATAACATCTAGGCGCAGCTGTTATAGTCACGACAAGCACACACTCGCATCTCGCTATAGTATTACCATTTACATTCCTAGCTCCAATAACAAATTATTTTGATGATGAGAAACATGAAGAAAATGTCTACATGTAAGTGTCCTAATTTGTGTTTAGAAGTGGGCAGGCCCAATGAATCTTCCGAATGAAATCTGCGTTTGTATCTCTGTGTGAGAAAGTGAATGTCCAGCGAGCCATTTACAAGAGCGTCCATGGGTTTTCTATTGGGTTAGATAGACGGTCTAAGGGCCTCGAAAGGAGAGGGATTCAGGTCTAATCGTAACTGATCCAGTTAGAGACAATCATCCGAACAATAACATGGCTCCTTCAAAGTGGAGAGACACAGAGAGCTGGGGGGGAAAGGGTGAACAACAAAGAGGTCAGCGATGAAGAGAAAAGCATGAAAAGGGATCTACGTATACCTATTCTACTGTAATTTACCTTACAAAGTCAAAAATTAAGGGTTTTTTTTGAGTTATAAAAAGTAGTACAGGAGACAGGCAATAACTGACAGAATTGGTTAAAAAATGCTGCAAAATAAATGCAAGGTCCAGTGGTAACTGTACTTACGAAATTAATTAGTAGAAATGCATTTTCCTTGTAAATGCCCTAATCCGTTCTAAACCCCCCCCCCCAAAATTCAGACATAAATGTTTCTTAAAGCATAAAAATGCATCAAAATATGGAACAAATTCATGTTACAAATTAGATTATTGCACAATAAATGAGAGTTGTGCATAATGTACAAAACAAAGAATAAAATTCATCAGTCATTTAACTTTTAACTGCGTCCTCAATTGTTTTTTGCCCTTTTTAGTCCAGGTTCTATCTCAGAAGTGTTTTTTGCCTGGCGTTTTATAAGAACTGATCCAAGGACGTTTGGTTTTGTCGGCTTTTATCAATTCTTCGAAAATGTCCAAGGCAAACATCAGCAGAGTGAGCGATTGCCCGACTGGTGAACACTTTTTCTGGGTGATTAACATTTATGTAAAACTATCGGAAGACCTCATGGCCTGAGGACATTTGGGGACCACAAAGGATGAAGAAAAAGAAGTGAAAAGGGATAGGCATGGGGGAGAGATCCAAGGGAAGTGGTGAAACAGCCTATGTGAGATATAATAAGCGTGAACGCTGTGTGTGTGTGTGTGTGTGGGTGTGTGCGTGTGTGCGTGTGTACAGATGAGAGAAGAGCAGCCGTCATATTATTTCAAAACATGCATCTCACATTGGCTGGAAGCGATTTTACCACCAGCCATCACGGATCAATGCGTTTGCATGCAGGTGAGAGATTGTGAATGCAAAGCAATAAATGTATAGTACACAAGTGTATCCTGTATATGCTCTACACTCACCATCTCCAACAGTGGGCGAACCTGCATAATCCGAAAAGCTTGAGCAAATTCTGGCTTTTAAAAGATAATGGCTTTTCATTCCCCATCAAGGATGTATTTGACATGTTCATGATTGGACTGGTAGTTTACTCTGATGTAGTTCTGCACAGCACACGGTGAGATGGTTCTTATATTTTCATACGTTGCTATTAATTATTTGAAACAGCTCTCTATACAACACACTTGGACCAAAATTAAATGTTGCTAATTGTATCATGTTGGTACATCGGCATCATTTGATAGAGTCAATAAAAAGTGAGCACTGTTACAATTGTTGGTCAGAATTTTTGATGCAACAGGTGGATGCCATTTGAGGAAGTAGATTTACCAAAAGGTGTGTCCATACACCATTGATACAAAAAGCCTACACCCCCCTGTTCAAATGCTGGGTTTTGGTCATATAACAACGGAGAGACCAAGGTAAAGATTTCAAAACTATTTCCAATGTTAATGTTACATACAATCTGCACAATTACAAAAAAATAAATAAAAATAACTACCGTATTTTCACGAGCATTCGGCGCACCATGTTTTTGGGCGCAGTCTCAGTAAGGTTGCTATTTCTGTATTTGACACATACACAAAACGCACTGTATTATTGGGCGCAGCCAGTCATGGTAAAACATACGCCAGCTTAACCCTCGTAGTCCACCGCTTGCGATAAATGCAAAATAATGTCTTTGATTCAAAGGCAAAGGCATTCGGAAAAACACAAGAGAGGTGAAACATATGGGGGGGGTTCTAAAATGGCCTAAATTTCATGACGTCACCGGCTTATAATTCTCAGGCATTGCAGCAATAATAAAAAAGGTTTTGATTCCGTAATCATCACAATTTACATATTTTGCACCGTAGAGACCCATTATAATTCATATTTTTGAATGCATCGTAAACCTAATGTGTAAACATGCATTTCACAAGATTTTTACATCAATCGCTTTGTTTTCGCTTGGACAGACGTATGCATGCCACATTGTTGGGTTGAGGTCATTCCAATTGTGCAACTTTTAGGTGGCGCCAGAGGATCGCAAATGAGTTTGCCTTTTTGCAGGAGGCTTCAAACCAATGCATTTTAAATGAACACGTCCGGTCGGGATTGTTAGTAGGGCTTGGTTGGGACCTCCTGACACAATTTTTTTTTTCCTTTTGCAAAAAATAAAGAATAAAAAATCCCAAAGAACTAATAAAAACTGTAAATGTATGGATAGCACAGATGCCTCTGAACATTTTGAGTGTTTGAAGAAAAAAATGTTTGTATAACACAAAATACATCATTTCAAAAATTGTAAAATGCGTAACTTAGTTTTTTTTTCATTTGAAGGACCCAAGGGTTAAACATACGGCATTTATGCACGCACGCTAAAAACACGTTTTTTAAAAGGCAACGGAAAAACACGTTTTTAAAAAGGCAACGGAAGCAAAACTGAGTTCGGTTGTACTTTATTTAGCCATTTTACAATGTACTCACGTTTTTCTCTTCACCTCTTACACGCCCACCCTTCACTCATTGGCGGACTTCCGCATGCCTGTCGTCACTCACTCCGCCTTTTCTTTATATAAACAGCGTGTCGGCCAGAGGTGCTCTCAGTCAGGCTTTGGAACTTGGCGCATACACTAGACCAGGTGTCACCAACATTTTTGAGGGTGAGAGCAACTTCATGTGTACCGATTGTGTGAAGGGCTACCAAATTGATACACGTCTGAAATAACATATTTGTCCAAAATACCTTCAATAATATGAGGACGTGTTATTTTTAATACTTGATGATTTAAATTGTCAGACTTTGATCGTGTTTCGAAATGTCTCACAGTACTGCCAATGTTTGCATTTTTAAATCATAATTTCTACTAGCAAATCACAATGTCCAGGCACTGGCGGGCTACTCAAGTGGTCTTCACGGGCTACCTGGTGCCCGCGGGCACCATGTTGGTGACCACTGCACTAGACGCTCCGCATTATAAGGCGTCCTGTCCATTTTGGAAAAATGTAAGACTTTTAATGGCACCTTATAGTCGTGAAAATACAGTAAATAAAAATGCTTTTTTTTGAGAGAGCAAGCATACATTTGAAATCTCTGTAAAGTGAAATTACTTGTCTTCTTCTTGAATTGTTGTTTGTAAATAACTTTGCCAAATTGCAATGGTTAAAAAAAATAATTGGGGCTTTAAAATCGTAAATAAATCAAACCATTCTTGTTACTGTAGGTGTGTCTTCTGAATGCACTGAAGCCACACCTCGCTAAGCTGTCAATTGTCAATCAATTTCCATAACTTCAACGAGCATCTTTCTTACACTGACAGACTACAACTTTGAGCCGTGAAACTATAACTGCTCAAAGCCTCTAATACATCCCACTAGGTTGTCGCGGGGCTTTTCCACTGCTAAACAATGGGCGCTCTAAAGTGGCCATGCCCGCGCAAAGCCTGGTCCAGCTTGCTTATCTTGGTTTCATTTTTTATATTAAAAAAATGTATTGGAACAGGGGTGTGGAGACTTTTTATATCTACTGTATACAGTATACACCATAGTTCTTTTGCTCCTTTTATTAAAATGTACACAGAACATTTCTAAAGTTTCAACCTCTATCAGGAAAAAAATGACATCACTTTATTTTTGTCATTGTTTTTTTGTTCTTATCCTTGAAATCTCTCTCCTCCCTGTCATCTGCCCAGCATGAGATTCTATCTGTGGCCCGAAGTTGTTGTGCACAAACGGCAGCTCCCCTCAGTGAGGAGACGAAAAAGCTTAACTGTCGCCTTCATACTGAGAATCATAAAGAGTATGACACACCAGTTGCACCAGGAGCGGCGAGGCGAACAACATGTTATCGCAGTCTCATTCTTTTGGACAATGAGTTGAAAATAATAGTTCCACTTATTAATAGTTCCACCAATTATTTTACTTTTTCTAAATGTTTTTGAGGCCCCTAAAAAAACGGATGTACTCTGCACAAAATGGCTGCAGTTGCTAAAAAGGGGAATGCTACTTTGTGGAACTATGAAAAAAGAAAAAAAATGTGGATTTAACTCCAGTCTCTAAAGAAAACAAATCTCAAGGAAAAAAAATATCACATCACACGAAACGGCAATGTTTTTTTTTTTGGTTGCACAATCAGACTCAACAATCTCTTCAACTAGAATTTTGCCATGAGAAATCATGAATCATTCAAAGAGAAACATAAGATAAAAAACAATTGGGCAATGTAAACATTATGGCTTCTACCGGGCCAATAAAATCTACAGATTTTGCTGGAATTGTATATTAGTTTTGCAGAAACCAGCTCACGAAAAACACGAATGAATGCACAGTTATTGCAATTATCACTAGAATAGAAATCCAAGGGATTTAAAAAAAGGCTCTGATATAATCACTTCAACACAGCTACTGTCCAATCTTCACTTCTTCCACCCAAATGGCAGTCATAACTATAAAATGGAGCATAATTAGATTTAAGAAGGCCCCTTTAAGTCATTAGTCGAAAAATATCTCCTTTCCCAGGAGAAGACAGAAAAGAGGTAAAATGATGGCAGAGGCACGTGAAGGAGAGGGAGAAAGTGGAGCGCAGAAAGGTAGAGGATAGAGAACAGTGAGGTGGATAAAATGCCTCTTTTGTGTCCAGTCAGAAACTCATTTTCTTTGGCGCGTTTTCCCATGAGTGAAAAGAGTGACAATTCCATCTATCCATTTTACCCTTTTTCTTTCCCGCTCTCCTGCGGCGCAGCTCATTGTGATGGCGTTCGACTCCAGTGATACCTTGCGACAGTGTGAGAGTGGAGGCGAGCGGGCCAAAGAGAGGACTTGTTAGCACATTAGGAGCCGTGTGTGTGTGGGGGGGGGGGGGTGGAATAAGAGTGTGGCTACACGTGTTACTGGTCACATCTTGCTTCAACATGATCTTCATTTGATGTCTCTTTCAGGCAATTTGTTTAGATTTACATATTCACACACACACAATTTTTCCCCCATTTTTCCTTGCCCTGCTGTGTGGGTTATATATCAGGGGATCTCGTTAATGTTTGTCAACTGTGGGCTTGTGAAGCCCCTTGAGATACTTTTTGTGATTTTTTATATATATATATATATATATATATATATATATATAAATAAAATGTCCATCCATACATTTTCTACCGCTCATCCGGGGTCGGGTCGCGGGGGCAACAAATTTAGCGGGGAAATCCATACTTCCCTCTCCCCAGACACTTCTTCCAGCCCTTTCCAGGGGATACCGAGGCATCCCCCAGGCCAGCTGGGAGACATAGCCTCTCCGGCGTGTCCTGGGTCATCCCCGGGTCCTCCCGCCTGTGAGACATGCCCAGAACACCTCACCAGGGAGGAGTCAAGGAGGCATCCTAATCAGATGCCCGCGCCACCTCATTTGGCTTATGTATAACCAAAATGTGACTTGACTCAACTCTGTCGAGAGCCTCTCTCTCTCACGCCATCACGGGTACAAAAAAAAAAAAAAAAGAAACCGATTTGTCCCAGAAAGACCTTCTCCTCAGCTCGCTAGCTTAGCTTTGAAATTCATCAGTGAAATTATGGATTCTACTCTGTATTTTGCCATTTAGTTCCATGTTAGAGAACAACAGCAAGTTGTTCAAACAGTAACATGAACATGAAACGGATTCGTCAAATGAAGTTCAGAGGTCATGGTGTATTTTTGGCTTTATCCTTAAATTTGACCCCAAAGCCATAATGCTTGATTAGAGTAAGAAAAGCTTGTCTTCACTTTTCTCTTCACAGCTTATGTATCACTAGAATGTGCAGTTGTGCCCAATCAAATGTTGGGTCAGTGTTGGAGTGAATGGAATGCCAATGTGCAAAGTAAAAGGAAACTGACTTTCTGTGATACCAATCAGTAAGTACCAATGTGTGCACATTGGTACTTACAGCTTACACAGTTTTATTGACAGCAAGACTACAACTCTACTAGGAGCAGATCAATAGTCTTTGACTTCTCTCGAATATCCAAGCGGACCGCGGCAAATAATCTCTAAAATGACTTGTCACATGAACTGGCGCCACTCCTGACCACCCTTCCCCCCACCACAGAAAAAAAAGTTTGTTACGATTGAAAGAGAACTCAAAAAACGAAAAGCCCCAGAAATCAAACAGTCAGCTATAGTCAAAAGACTGATTTATTACTTCTTTCAAGCAAGCGCCCTGAGTTGGTATAGTCGGCAAGTCGCGCAAGCACTGTTTTGGAATGGGGTGGGGACATGTCGATGATATTCAACTGTCGCCACATGATGGTTGGGGTGCTTTTTGATCCATCCAGCCATCCATTTTCTGATCCGCTTTATTTTCACAACGGTCACGTGTGTGTGTGTGTGTAGGGGGGGGGGGGGGGGGGGGGTTGCTGGAGCCTATCCCAGCTGTCTTAGGGCAGTAGGCTGGTGACACCCTGAACAGGTTGCCAGCCAATCGCAGGGCAGACAGAGACGAACAACCATTCGTGCTCACACTCACAACTAGGAACAATTTAGTGTTCCATTAACCTGCAGCGCATGTTTTTGCAATGTGCGAGTAAATCGGAGTATCCAGAGAAAACCTACGCAGGCACGAGGAGAACATGCTAACTCCACACAGGAAGGTCGGAGCGAGAATCGAACCCGGTACCTCTGCATTGTTAGGTCGATGCGCTAATCGCCTGCGCTTTTTGATTTTCGCCTAAATGGGCAAACATTTTTGACAGCTCTGTTTTGTACAGCTGAGAAGTCGGCATTGTTGGCCAGTCTACCATAGCACAGGTGGAGGAGCTGAGGAGAGAAGTGAGCTGACAAAGTAGTTGTCGGTTTGAGTGTGTGTGTCAATTAATGTCGGGTAGAACCCTTTTACATTACAATTGGTTCCTACTAATAATCACCACTAAATAGCATAGGAACACTCGCAGGGAAACAACTACATGGAGAATATAAAGAGACTGTAATACCATATATAAGGTGCATCGGATTATAGGGCGCACTGTCTGATTTTGGGAAAATTGACTGCTTTTAGCGGCACTTTACAGTGCAGAAAAAGAAAGGCTAAGTATTGGTGATGTGAGGAACAGACAATGACCACGTTAGCCAAGGAGTATCACCTGCAGTTGATGACAGAAACAATGTGGGGGGGGGGGGGGGGGGGGGGACAAAAAAACAAAGACAACAGTGACTGCCAACCTCCACTGGGCAGGGGTCAATCCACTGTTGGAAGAAGACTTTGAGAGAAGAAATATACAAGTCATGCCACATGATACAAACTATTCATGAGCCCAAAGAATCCTAAGGCCAGACTGGATTTTGCTAAAAATTTCAGAGATGAGCCACAAAAATTTGCAAGAAATTTGATGGACCGATGAGACCAAGAGAAATTTCTACCATTGTGATGGAAAGCCTAAAGTCTGGAGAAAGAAAGAGTCTATTTACATTCCAAAACTGGCTCAAAAATAGGATGGCTGCCCAGGAAAATTAACACATTTTCTCGAAATTCATGATGGCCAGCACATCCCTGGTCGCAGGTTTGATGCAGTTATTGCGAGGACGGGTTACGCCACCAAATATTCAATTCTATTCATGTTTAGGTTAATTTAATAATGTCTGTTCCAATATTTTTGTCAAGTAAGTGGTTTCAAGCAAAAAGTGATCTGTATCCTGAATTGTTCAATACATCTAGATCAGTGGTTCTTCACCTTGTTAGAGGTACTGAACCCAACCAGTTCAGAGGCAAATTCATCAAACCCTTCATTCGTGAAAAAAATATCATTTTTTATAAATTCAACAAATAAAAAATGTATTTATTAAAAACTGGAAAAAATGTTAATAACATTTCAAGACATAAGCACAAGTTGTTTTAATTGTGCACAAAATGAACCGTGCACGACGTAGTATCACAACAGTCACACGGTGACTACTGAGCGAACGAAATTTCCCGCAGCACTGATTGCACAAGCAACGTAATGTGATCATCTACAGCCATTGATGGCGAGGTGGGCGTGTCATAACGAATTGACATGTTGAGTCAGGTGTGTCTTAACTTCCATGGCAGAGGCTCCGTCGAACCCCTGAGACCGATTCACCAAACCCCTGGGGTTCGATCGAACTCCGATGAAGAACCACTGATCTAGATGTGAATACTATGTAATAAAAGCTACACTTCTTAACCTTTGTCTCATATTCTGATCTGTCTTCGGTATATAACAAAAACAAAGTCATTGACCTTGCTGTTCCAATACTTCTGTAAGGGACTTGCTAAAGTTCCTTGTTTATGTTCAAACCTAGCTCGTAGCAAACGTAGGTGCCACCGTGCACGCTGTGGCAGCCAACATCTCCGATCCAAGATTGAAAGTCAACTTCAAAGCTTTCCTCTTTCATTTCAAAGTCCATAGTATGATTGTTAGAAGATGCACACTGCCGCGAAGAAAACTATGGAAACATCTCTCGGATGGAGACATAACTAATACGACCACCTCTCTTTATTTGCTCAGAAGCATCATTTCTTCCGGTCAGACACAAAAGTGACATCATAAGTCAATTGTCTGCGACACCAACATCAATGGCATTCTTGTCAACGAGGCCATATCGCCTCTTGTTAGTGATGAGTACAAACGCAACAACCTAACATTTGCCCCTCACAGGAGAGGTTAAACTACTCCTGAGAAACACACGCCCGTATCACACCCGGCATCTCCCACACCACCACCACTGCCGCCGCCATATCTGTCCTCTCCACCCGAGGCATTGGAACAGACAACAGAGAGAAGCATATCAGAGGGATAATACAATTGGAAAAGCTTTACAGCGTGTAATGATAAACCTATGTGTACACGCGTGTGTGTCCATGCCCAAAGGAACACACTAATGGGTTTATATCTTTCTGCGATAGCAATGATATGGAGGGCTTTGTGATTTCATTACGTGTGTGTGTGTGTGTGTGTGTGTGTGTGTGTGTGTGTGTGTGTGTACACGTACGACGGAGATGGGCTGGCCACGGCTTGCAATGAGGGGAACTGTGCATGAACGCGAACACACACACACACACACACACACACACACACACACACACACACACACACACACACACACACTTGCACACGCATATCAACTCCAATATTTATCCCAATTAAGCTGTTGGCTAACTCAATGCAGAAGCTGAGGCCACGGCAACCCCCCCCCCCCCCAAAAAAAACCTAAGTGATACATTCATTACTACCCATTGACGTGCGCACATGTTTGTTTCATCTCATCATCGCAAAGGAGCCCGCCAGAGCGGGATTGCAAACCGTGTTTGCAGGGAGCACACATTGACCACCAACACGGTCTGGGTTTCGGTGAATGTCACACAAGCCTTGAGAAAAATTCTACAACTAAGGGATGGATTTTATTCTTATTCTGCAGGCTCGAACAGCTAGACAACATCTGCCACACACAGCGATACAATCTGATTAAATAAAGATTGATCTTTAGCCTGATGAATTTATTTTATCTTTTATCTTTGTCCACGGTGAGGGAAAAACTTCAGCAACTCTGCCCTTGTAGGAACTACCTACAACTGGACCTCTGTGACACAGCCTCTTAAATCTGGACTCAAAACACACCTATGCCAGATCGCCCGTATCATCCGCCATTTTAAGTGATGCTCCATTTTAAATTGTTTTTGTGCTGCTAGTTTCCTTTTAAATATTGTGGTTACTTTGTAGACATTGAGTGCCCTAAAATGCCACTCTAAATACAATCATTAATTCTTATTATAATTAGCAGAGGGCACTTGAAATTTTGAATTTGACCTTCAGTCACAAAATGTCAAAGAGAACCTTTTGACTCACCTGTGAATGGATGCTTGTAAATACATGGAACAAATATCATATATACAACAATAAACAATTAAACAATAAATTCACAACGAAGACAGTCGAAAGCACAAAACAGTGAAACAAAGACCAAGTCTGAGTCATGCTGAAGTTTTTTTTTTTTCCCCTCTCCCGACCCAGGGTTTTCCTTTTCTGAATTCTGATTGTAATTTTCCCCATTGCGGGACAAATAAATGATATCTTAAAAGCCATAGAATAAAAATGAGTTTTGAGACAAATTTCAAAGATGGGCAGCGAGGGGGGGGGGCTTGTCTAATGTTCAGTGGGAGGTCATTATAAAGAGAGGGACCAGCAACAGAAAAGGCTCAATCCCCTATGAGCCTCCGTTTAGTTCTTGGTACCTCTAATAGTGTCTGGTCCGTAGACCTGAAGCAGGTGTGCAGGGTCGGAGGAGCTCAGAGAGGTAAGGTGGGGAGCCGGTGAAGGGATGCCAGAGTAGGAGTGATCTGCTCCCTCTGACGAGTACCAGTCGAGAGGCGCGCAGGAGCATTCTGGACCAATTGGAGATGTTTAAGGGAGGATTGTCTGACTCCAAAGTAAAGTGCATTACAGTAATCCAGCCGGGATGTGACGAAGGCATGAATTACTATCTCAAAGTGCTAATGAGAACGGAGAGGTTTTACTTTAGCCAGCTGCCTAAAATGAAATAAAATGATGATGTAACTCCATCCATCCATCATATGACACTTTGAATCTAAATCACAGCTTTCATTGGGGTTGTGCGAGAATTTTAATTGTAATTTTGTAATTTTTTTTTTTAGTAGTACAAAATGCCATTGAAAATTATTCTGCAAGGAACCTCAAGATGCCTAACGTGTTCATGTAAGACTTATCGCGGTTGACTTGTTTTACACTTGAGTTATGTGACAATGAAGAATGTTCGTTAAAACACTGCTTGCAGCAGCAGTAGATAAACCTTTTATGACAGACACCTTTCGATCCTGAAGTGTATTGTTCATATTTCCGTCTTTCTAATTGCAAACACCGTTTCAAAATTCAAATGAATCAGGTCGACAAACCCTCCAGATATAATTATGTTCAACATCTGAGCTGCCACTGTGTTAGAACATAACTATTAGAGCTCATGTCCTTTCCCAAGCTTCTCCCTCGTCACATAAAAACACATTCATAAGCACAACCACTGTGTATCATTTCTTTTTGCACATTG
The DNA here is from genome assembly GCF_025434085.1 of Hippocampus zosterae. Taxonomy (NCBI): domain Eukaryota; kingdom Metazoa; phylum Chordata; class Actinopteri; order Syngnathiformes; family Syngnathidae; genus Hippocampus; species Hippocampus zosterae. Next base: position 20,235,585 of record NC_067464.1, on the reverse strand, counting down.
CCGCTTATCTAAACACAGGGCAGATCGCCCTGTTTATCCCTCGGAGGGAGGTCTGCTCTTGATCAAGCCACTGATGGCTTGAGCTCATGGGTCTGCACTCACAGCTCCCTGGTATAAGATGTGCATGAGCGCAGTCATGACAGAACTCAAGACATTTTGTGAATCGGGCTGAAAATACATGCTGGAACAAGTGATATCAAAAGATATTAACCTGGCTTTGTACGACACGATTCATGTAACCACTGATCTCGCTGTATATTCTCCCAGGTCAGTTTATGACATTACTCGAATTATAGAAAGTACTTTTCAGTGTTTATGTGGACACTACACATTTCTCCAAGAGTGCCACCGTTATACAGTGGAACCTTAACTTTCTTAACTAGAAAATTTTGCCCTAATCTGTTCCAAAGCCCCCCAACATTCAGATATAAATGTTTTCTAAAGGATAAAAATGCATCTCTCCCTCCCATGTGGTTTCTTTCTGACTTCCGGGTTGAGTGAACACTTGCGCGTTTTGGCTGACACTGCTCAACCCGTATTGTTTTGTGTTTTTGTTATTGTAAAGTGTCCTTGAGTGTCTTGAAAGGCGCTTAAAAATGTATTATTATTATTATTATTATCAAAATATGTAGCAAATGCATGTTACAATTAGATTATTGCACAATAAATGAAAGTTGTGCATAATGTAAAAAGCAAAGAATAAAGAATAAAAATAATGGTCATTTCACTTTTAATTGCGTCCTCATCTTTTTTTTGCCCTTTTTAGTCCATGTTCTCTCTCAGAAGTGGTTTTTGCCTGGCGTTTTGTGAAAAACTGATCCAAGGACGTTTGCTTTTGTCGGCTTTTAACAACGCTTCGAAAATGTCCAAGGCAAACATCAGCATAGTGAGCCATTGCCCGACTGGTGAACACTTTTCTGGGTGATTCACATTTACGTAAAACTATCGAAACGCCTCATGGCCCGAGGAGAGAACGACGAGGACACTGCACAGACACATATCTATTTATTTATCTATCTACACACAGACAGACATTTCTTTCCTAACAAGAGGAAATATTTTCCTGTTGAGGCATTTAATAACTTGAAAATTTCATATAAAGAGACGTTTCTAAGTATTTCGTATACTGTATTTCCTGAGCAGAGAATGAAATAATTGTATTAGCCTAACGTCATAATGAAAACAAGAATAGAAATAATGCATTTGGGTTAGGAATGAAACGGAATGTTTAGTTTAAAAGGGATGCTCGCGGCTAACCAAGATTACGTGATGACATTTCATGTAATGCCATTTGACTGGACGACCTTATTTAGCGTTACTGGGTAGTAGTTGTATTTTACTCCTACTGATTTAAAATGAATTAACTTCCCTGGCATGCAGCGAATGCAGGGAAAAAATGTGAAGGGTACAACACTTACGGGTAGTCCTAAAGAACTTTGAATATGCAAAAAAAAAAAAAAAAAAAAAAACATGGTTGTGCACTTGATATATGTTTGCGTTTCAAATTTCATTTATTGGAATACTGTGAACTCTCTTCCACTCTGGAGTTGCTCACGGTGAAAGGCGCAGAGCAGGTGTGGGCATACTCATTGCCCCACGGCTCAGTGCCTGTACATTGGGGTTCACACCGGTAGACGAGAGGGTTGCCTCCCTCCGCCTTCGGGTGGGGACCGGGGTGGTAGTCCCTCTTTTTAAAAAGGGGGACCCGGAGGGTGTGTTCTAACTACAGAGGGATCACACTCCTCAGCCTCCCTGGTAAGGTCTATTCAGGGGTGCTGGAGAGGAGGTTCCGTCGGGAAGTCGAGCCTCAGATTGAGGAGGAGCAGTGTGGTTTTCGTCCCGGCCGTGGAACAGTGGACCAGCTCTACACCCTTAGCAGGGTCCTTGAGGGTATGTGGGAATTCGCCCAACCAGTCTACATGTGTTTTGTGGACTTGGAGAAGGCGTTTGACCGTGTCCATCGGGGAGTTCTGTGGGGGGTGCTTCGTGGGTATGGGGTACCGAACCCCCTGATACGGGCTGTTCGGTCACTATACCACCGATGTCTGAGTTTGGTTCGCATTGCCGGCAGTAAGTCGGAATCGTTTCCAGTGGGGGTAGGACTCCGCCAAGGCTGCCCTTTGTCGCCGATTCTGTTCATAACTTTTATGGACAGAATTTCTAGGCGCAGCCGAAGCGTTGAGGGGGTCCGTTTTGGGGGCCTCAGTATTGCATCCCTGCTTTTTGCAGATGATGTGGTGCTGTTGGCTCCTTCAAACGGGGCTCTCCAACTCTTACTGGAGCGTTTCGCAGCCGAGTCTGAAGCGGTTGGGATGAAAATCAGCACCGCCAAATCTGAAACCATGGTCCTCAGTCGGAAAAGGGTGGAGTGCCCCCTCCGGGTCGGGGAGGAGATCTTGCCCCAAGTGGAGGAGTTCAAGTATCTTGGGGTCTTGTTCACGAGTGGGGGCAGGACGGAGCGGGAGATCGACAGGCGGATCGGTGCAGCGTCTGCTGTGATGCGGACGTTGTATCGGTATGTCGTGGTGAAGAAGGAGCTGAGCCAAAGGGCGAAGGTCTCAATTTACCGGTCGATCTACGTCCCAACGCTCATCTGTGGTCACGAGCAATGGGTCGTGACCGAAAGAACGAGATCCCGGATACAAGCGGCCGAAATGAGTTTTCTCCGCAGGGTGTCCAGGCTCTCCCTTAGAGATAAGGTGAGAAGCTCGATCATCCGGGAGGGGCTCAGAGTCGAGCCGCTTCTCCTCCACATCGAGAGGAGCCAGACGAGGTGGCTTGGGTATCTGATTCGGATGCCTCCTGAGCGCCTCCCCGGTGAGGTATTCCGGTCATGTCCCACCGGGAGGAGACCCCGAGGAAGACCCAGGACACGCTGGAGAGACTGTCACTCAGCTGGCCTGGGAACGTCTCGGGATCCCCCGGGGAGAGCTGGAAGAAGTAGCTAGGGAGAGGGAAGTCTGGGCTTCGCTGCTAAAGCTATTGCCCCCGCGACCCGGCCCCGGATAAGCGGTAGATGATGGATGGATGGATGGATGGTTGCATGTATGTTGCATGTGATTTTTTTTTTGCTATTTAAATTGTTTTTTGCAATATTGTTTTCACACTAAGAATCTTGATCTTAAATCGCGATAATCCTGATATTAAATTTTCACGTGCGTTTTATCTGTCATCTTGACCATAAAATTAAAACTCATTCAGTACCAGTCAATTCTGAACCAAGACTGAAAAGACGTTTAAAAACGTCTTTGGGAGTGAATGAGTTAAACCTCGAGCTGATTAACAGATGAGTGCTGAGAAACACCCACACAGGTACAACACGCACACACCAACACACTTCGAGGAATGGAAGAAATAGCTTGGACTAGTCGTTCTCACGTTCGTTTTCATTTCCTCTGTCTGACCAATAGGAAGCGATTAACCCATCATAACCGTCAACTGTGCATTCAAACACACACACACGCGCGCACATGTGCACATTCACACATACACCTTTACTCATTAGTTTGAGGGTGACGTACGAAATAAAAAATGACTGATGAAAATGTTATTTCAGTTGCTGTTTTTGCTGCTATTCAATTTAAATGGGACGATTAGAAAGTGATTTGACTTTCAACCAGACCTCAACTTTTTTTTTTCATCTGAATGCATACAATTACCGATTTTCCACATCAAATCAAGTTTGGAAGGTCTTAGAATGTGTGAAAAGTCATTCATGTCGCTGCTTTCTTCTTCAAACTGCCTTTCATTTCCAAAATTCTGGAAAAAGTGGTGCACATGCAGTTGAAACTTTTCTTGGATGAACATAACATCTTGGAGGTCTTCCAGTCAGGTTTCAAGACGATGCATAGCACGGAGTCAGCCCTGTTACGCGTTTCTAATGACATCCTCCTGGCAAATGACTCTGGAGACCACGTGTGTCTGGTTTTATTGGACTTAACTGCAGCATTTGATACAGTGGATCACAGTATTCTGCTGACTCGTTTGCAGCACTTGGTGGGCATTGGCGGGAGTGCTCTTGATTGGTTTAGGTCCTATCTAGCTGACAGGACCTTTTGTGTCAGCCTTGGCTGCTCTGAATCACGCACTGCTCCCCTGTCATGTGGTGTTCCACAGGGCTCAATTCTGGGGCCTCTGCTGTTCTCGCTGTATCTGCTCCCATTGGGTTCCATCTTAAGGAAACATGGTATTCCTTTCCACTGCTATGCAGATGACTGCCAGATCTATGTCCCACTGAGCAAGAAAGACACCTTCTCATTAAGGCCACTCCTATCCTGTCTGGAAGAAATCAAAACCTGGATGGCACAAAATTTCTTGAAGTTCAACGAAAAGAAGACAGAGGTGATATTGTTTGGCCCCAGTGGACCTTGTACATTCCATCCTGTAGACTTGGGCCCCCTATCTCCTTATCTGAAATCAACGGTCTCAAACTTGGGACTTAAACTGGACAGTGATTTCAAACTCGATCGGCAAATTGGTGCCGTTGTTAAATCCAGCTTCTTTCACCTAAGACAGCTGGCCAAAATAAAACCTCTCCTCTCACATGAACACTTTGAGACAGTAATTCATGCCTTTGTCACATCCCGGCTCGATTACTGCAACGCCATGTACTTTGGAGTCAGCCAGTCCTCCATCAAGCGCCTTCAGCTGGTACAGAATGCCGCTGCTCGCCTCTTGACTGGTACTCGTAAGAGGGAGCATATAACTCCTACTTTGGCATCCCTTCACTGGCTCCCCATTCATTTTAGAATTATTTTTAAGATCCTCCTCTTTGTTTTCAAATCTCTGAATAATCTCGCGCCACCTTACCTCTCTGAGCTCATACGCCCCTGCACCCCTGCCCGGCGCCTCAGGTCTGTGGACCAGTCTTTGCTAGACGTACCAAGAACTAAACTGAGGCTCAGAGGGGATCGAGCCTTTTCTGTTGCTGGTCCATCTCTCTGGAATGACCTCCCACTGAACATTCGGCAAGCCTCCTCGCTGCCCATCTTTAAAGCCCTCCTCAAAACTCACTTGTATTCTTTGGCGTTTGACTCAGCATGACTTAGATTTGCTATTGGTTTTACTGCTTGGTGCTTTCTACCGCCTTATTACTTATTACTTATTACTGATTCGTCTTACTGTTTATTGTATATGTTAAATCGCTCCATGTACAGCACTTTGTATGCAGCGATGGCTGTTTGAAAGTGCTCTATAAATACTGTTGACTTGACTTGACTTGACTTCATTAAAAGGAGGATATTTTACCTCTTAAATATACCAGTTGTGAACATGTCATCTATGTCAGCTGTCCTCAACCCCCGGGCCACGGACCAGTCATTTGGTGCCGGGCCACACACAAAGAATAAGTAATTTATAGTATTTCCATTTTATTTATTTCAGAATCTGAAATTTTTTTTATTTTGACACATTGTTACATCCGCCTACAGTATGTTACTCTTGATGCAGGTCAAGGGCCGCTTCTCGGTCACGCGATAAGTTACCACTAAAATGAAAACCAGGAGCTAGCAAAATAAGTAAAAAAAACAAACAGCTGGAGACAGAAGAGGGGGCTATGACTTCCCAAAAAAGAAGGCTACATTTAAGAGCAGCATAAGAGAAGTCCTACTTAAAATACGGATTTATCTCAGTGGGAGATTCCCACGCATCAAGCCCACTCTGCATAGTATGCGGCGATGGTAAGTTGTATTTTTCATGCACTTCTTATTTGTGGTGAATCTTATTTTGAAGGCGTCGCTAGGATGTGCGGTGACAGCACATTTAAACATTACCATAGCGACCAGTGTTGTGGCCAGATAGGACGTTCCTCGTGTCATGGTTCGTCTTTATTATTATGTTTAGAAAACACCACAATTTACATGCAGGTAATATCATATTATTTTGTTGTATTTATCGGCCACACCTTAAAGCAGGTCCCAGACCAGTGTTTTGAGCTCAGGCTCTTTGACTTTAAAATGAATAACGAAAAGGCACAAAAAATAAAACAGTGAAGCGCATTAAGATTCTATTTTTTGGCGAGAATGTTCCACAACTCCATCAGATAAAAAAACACCCTCAATGTCGTACTTTTCATTCATATCAACTATGCTTATGAGGATTTTAGACCGTGGTGAGGTTAAGGATGGCGTGACACGATTTTGGCATGGGCACTGACAAAGTGTCTCCAATTTTGAGGTTGTGCCCTCACCTTTCTACCATTGTGAGGGACACGCTCTTCTTGTCACATGCTGCAGATTGTAGTCTTACTGGGACAATGGGCTCAATTGAGGGAGCTGGCAAAGAGAAGCCAGGCAGTCAGTCCGCTAGCGTTTGGCTGCTCATGGTGTGTGTGCGTGTGCGCGCGTGTGTGTGCCTGTGCCTGTGTGTGTGTGTGTGTGTGTGTGTGTGTGTGTGTGTGTGTGTGTGTGTGTGTGTGTGTGTGTGTGTGTGTGTGTATGGGGGGATAATAGCACTACATACCCAAAGCTGCCATCATTTCACTGGGAACACAGTGTGACAGAGAGGGAACGGTGGTGACACATACATGCACAGACAACACACACAAACAACTGTGCTATCACACCGAGCCATATGCTGACTCCAGCCACATTACAGCTTTCCCTGCCAATCAACAACTACACGTGCGCGCGCACACACATGCACACACACACACACACACACACACACACACACACACACACACACACACACAGACAATAGAACTAATCCTGAAAGCACGAAGCAGCGACACAAACATTTAACATTAACATCCTGAAATGCAACATAATGGATAGATGACTAGTCATGCCAACATCCTGCTGCTAAAACTGGTTGTGACGGATGCGCGCGCGCGTGTGTGTGTGTGTGTGTGTGTGTGTGTGTGTGTGTGTGTGTGCATAGCAGCTTAGCATCCCTCCAGCATTGTTCCCTCAGGAGCACAATCATCTCAGACCAGATGGAGAATGGCCACAGCTTGCTCTTTAACACACACTCCAACACCGATCGCATGCAAATAAATATTCACTGTCGAAGACGGCGGTGACACTGTTGCAGTTGCTGATTGGGGTACCCCAATTGTTGATATGATGTAACGTTGTAGCGTAACGCTTCAAGCAGCACAAACTATAAATGCTGATTAAATCCGTGCGCTTATGTTTCACTTAAAAGTCCCCTTTTCCCCATCCAGTTTTCAACGTCTCTCTGGTTCAGGATTTGTCCTATTCCAACTGTACGTTATCCAGCTTTTCAATGGAAAGAAATCCCTTTCCATACATACTGAAAGACTTTGGAACAGACAGCAACAGGTATGCGCAATGTTGTGTGTGCACACGAGCGGAGAAATGCTTTACCCTTTCATGCAGCAATAATGATAACCTGGAACCTGATAACATGATAAGCTGTCCACTGTTGTAACCGCTGTCCTTGAAAGGGTTAAATTAATCTAAATGGTTCATTAAAACAAAACAAAACAAAACAATAAACATTATTGCAACAAGTTAGATTTTTTAAAATTAAAATAAAAAACCCAAGCTACCCTATCTACTCTTGGCACATTAGTAAAAAGTAACCATGAACGTTTGAGACCCTACAAAATGTACTAAAGACCACAATGATATTACAAACAGCAAACTTCCCTTGACAAACAATGGGGATGATGGAGATAAAAAGATCTATGTTTTATCATTTCATCCCTAGAATGCCATAGATGCTAACAAGTCTTAAATTGCTGCAACAAGCTGATATGCAAAATCATGGTGGCGGGCGGTGACTTTTGGACCTGGGCGTTCAGTGGTGATTTATGGCCTTCTCCAACTACACAACTTTTTTTTTGTCTTTCACAAAAGTTGCGCTCTAAAACTCCAACATAAATAGCGTTCTGTGTTTTTGGACCAGGCGAGACGTCAGACTAAAAATCCGTCACCGACCAGACCCTGCCCAATCATTTCGTACGTCTGTCAAAATTCAGTCCATCAGCGCAGGAGGCGGGACAAGCAGCTGATAAAATCATGTCGACGAAGACACTATGTGCACATGTATTTGTTCGCTGCTCACAAAAGGCAAAAAGAAAAGAGCATGGACCAATAAGAACCATCTATTCTCCCCCCAAAATTGAGGTAACGAATTTGTTTAATGATACCGCATGTGATAATCAGCTACTAGTTTTGCAGTTAGCAAACAGAATGAGTTGAACTGCTACATAGAACTGTTTGTGTGTTTGTGCGCGCCACATCCAGTCTCATTATAAGTAGGATTGTACCGTCTTCCTATTGGTCAATGCCGCATTCTGAAGAGGTTGGGTAACACATAGATGCCGGTATTTGATTGGACAAAATAAATAAACAACCCATAATCGACCTAAAGCTGTGCAACCACATTGATGCCGCAGGTAGTGTTTGGGCCAGCAGAAAAGGCCTTGAAATCCCTGACTGCAGGACATTGCGAGAGATAGTTGTAATGCGTATTGGGAACAGAGAGTCGCCGCTTGGAATTGAAGCGGATTTACATTGGACAGGAGAAGTGAACCACTCTCTTTTTTCGTCAATGGACACGACAGCTTCTTGTTTACTTTCAAACTTGCTTGTAGCAGACGTGTGCTCATTTTGAGGATGATGTCTCTGACCCACTGGTGAAAGGACACTTGGATTCTCTCCTCTTTCATCTAGAACTGCTTCAGACAACAAAGCGTATGCAGGATATCTGGTTAAGGTTGTATGACTGTCCGCATTTTATGTTATGTGTTCATTCATTCATTCATTCATTCATCCATCTTCCGAGCCGCTTGATCCTCACTAGGGTCGCGGGGGGTGCTGGAGCCTATCCCAGCTGTCTTCGGGCAGTAGGCGGGGGACACCCTGAATCGGTTGCCAGCCAATCGCAGGGCACACAGAAACGAACAACCATTCGCACTCACACTCACACCTAGGGACAATTTAGAGTGTTCAATCAGCCTGCCACGCATGTTTTTTGGAATGTGGGAGGAAACCGGAGCACCCGGAGAAAACCCACGCAGGCCCGGGGAGAACATGCAAACTCCACACAGGGAGGCCGGAGCTGGAATCGAACCCGGTACCTCTGCACTGTGAAGCCGACGTGCTGTGTTATGTTATTTTGTTATTTTATATGAACTGTTTTGGAAAGCGCTTGGTTACAGCTGAAGCTGTTGTGAAAGTGCGACATAAATAAAGATGTATTGTATTATATATCGTTATATAAATCAGCATGTATTATATTGTATTGTAACTTCAACACAACTGCCGCAGCAACTTGAGACGATGGATGCTTGTGTGCTTTTCGAGGGTCATGGTGAATAAACAATCAGAAGGATTTGGAAAGCAGATGGACTGCCCTGAGGGCCAAAAGACAGAATGTGAGACACTGACAAAAAATTACAGATATGAGGGGGGCAGTAAATCACAAACACTTCCTGCCAATTCTCTTTCCACTCTCCTCCTCTATTTGCTTGTATGTCAGCCTCTTGGTGACGATCCCCTGATGTCACAATGCAGTGATAAATTGGAAAAATACAGCACTCAATAGGGAGAACAACAACACCAAGGACGGTGTGAATGTGTGACCTCACTGCTTCTCAATAGTTGCCCATTTCAGGGGATGCATCCTTCAAGGGGCTGCATTTCAAGGCTGATGACATAAAGGTACGCGGAGGCTTTACCAATTCAACGTTCTTTCAAATGCGGCCTTCATTTCCAATGACAATGCAACTCACCTGCCTCCCATATCTTGTATTTTATGTATACCTGATTTTGGGCTTCAAATGTATATTTTCTGCTTTAAATTACCTTCCTATTTGTGGTAGTAATTATGTAGAAAACTAACAAAGCACAAAAATCTCTTTAGAATTAACTTTGTCAAAGCTTTAGTTGTTTAGTTATTTAGTTATTATGACCTTTCATCTGAAAGAGACCATAATGTGTCGTTATTTTATGAATGATCTTTTTAGGAATTGAGAACCTTACATTACATTGAATCAAAACTCACTCATTTTCTAGAAGGATATTTTGAATGTACTCCGTGGTAACACTAAGACGGCTCCTGGAGCGTGACCCGACATTCCCCGTGACCTGGGGAGGAAGGGTCAGGGATGCTGTGCCAGAACAAAGCGTTGAGGGAGAAGGAGACGATATCAACGTGTGACCTCCCCCCTCCCCCCGGTTGTTGGGAACGTTCGCGATATTACCAATAAGATGGACGTGCTAGAGGCGCTAAGCCAGCAAGGGGGCGACTTCCAGGAGTCAAGATTGCTGCTATTCACGGAGTTGTGGTTTAAAATGTTAAAACTGGGAAGCAAATACAATGAGTACATTTTCTGTGACCTGCCTTTTTTCCCCCCCTTTTTAATTTCTTTTACCCAATATTGCTGCTGATCTAATGTATGAAAGAATATCTAGTGCACATACTGTATTGGCAGACATTTATTTGAATGTCTGTTCTCTGACTCATTCAAGAACTCCTCTTGATTCTTTTATTCAATAAATTGTAAAAAGATTAAGCCACCGAAGCATCTGTCACTTTTAGTCAATGAATATCTATGGAAGAGGAACAAACTATTGAATAAGATAATACGACTATGGAGATTAGATCAAATAAAAAACAGACAGCGCAACATATGGAAAGGAACCAGAGACTGGACAAGGAGAAAGCAGAGAAGACAAAAGAACATGGATCAATTTAACTCCTTACCACATGCCAATCAAAATGGTAATGACGTCAGAGTACAACTGATCTGTAAGCTTTTGAAAATCAATTATCTTCTGAACTGCTTCAACGAATCTCGTGTTGAAGTCAAAATGGCTTTGACCACCAAAGCTCATCTTTTGAGTCCGGGTGGACATTAGTGCCCATTTCCAAGAAGCTCCCTTCAAGCCCAGAGGAAATGGTAAATGATAAATGGACTGTCACTCATATAGCGCTTTACACTGTGACCACATTCACCTACTGATGATGCATCAGGAGCAACTAGGGGGTTCAGTATATTGCTCAAGGACACTTCGACATGGCCATGGATTGAGTCACCAACCTCTGGGTTGGGAAACGACTACTGAGCTGTGCCGCCCATTGGTACAAAATGTGCTCGCGTGCGGAAAGACGTGAGACCGCGACACACACAGAAGCGTCGAGGCGGAGTGGGGAAAAGGCAAGAAAGAAGTGACAGATGTAGAGCCATTGAGGAAGAAAGACGTATGTCCAGTCGAGAGACTGAGAGTCAATAATGACTGATTACTGTAATTCAAGCTGTCAGAGGCATCGACCTGCTGCTGCCACCAATCGATACTCACCAGGACACCGGCAGACACGCAAACATCTCTCAAACAGGTGACATCACTCGCACTCATACACATCGTATGGATGGATGTGCACGCGGGCCTTACACAAATATGTCACACCTGCACAATCTCAAGTAGCAGCAAAGACCTACAGACGCGAAAGAAGCTACGTGCACGCTCGCTGACGCACACTCATACACACACACACGCACACGCACACGCACACGCACACGCACACACACACACACACACACACACACACACACACACACACACACACACACACACACACACACACACACACACACACACACACACACACACACACAAACCAACGATGGAGGTGTCAGCCACCAGCTAAAACCTCCAACTGAGTCTCACTCTCCCGATTTTGTCTCAATTTTTGGACACGAAGCAAAATGGATTCTTCAGAACTTCCCTTATCACCACGACCCTTTTTCCACATCTTTAGATGACACCTTTACCTTTACGTTTTTTGAGCTGACTGAAAAGCATGAATGCTATTTGAGAGCACTTGCACATCTTACTACGCGGAACACTATCACTGGGCTGAAAGCTCTCTTTCATTCCCTAATTTAGACACTGGTTTGATTACATACACTCATGAAATAAAATATCTTCCACGAAAATCCTCCTCCACTATGCTTAGAATGACAAGATTTTACAGATTTATTAAATGCTGAAACACAATCAAACTATCGGTTATTTCAAATGGTTTCTGGAGTATCAAGCAGACTGCTTTCGTTGCCGTTCGGTAGATTGTGCTACTACGATTTTTAACGTACGTTGCCATTTTCTGAATTACTAAGACAAACTTGGACAAAAAAAAAAAAAACTAGACCTTGCAGCTGACATTTCATTTTTTTGACAAGAGAGTATGACTTGGGAGCATAAGTGTGGGCACAAGATTGGACTGCCTTATTTTTGAAAGTGTGAGGCATAAAGTAGTCGATGACAATTGATGAAACTGCCATCACTTGCGATCATACAGACAGGCTGAATGCACACCTGTCTTTCAGTCTCTTGCCCAATTTTCTACACTTACACACAATACACTCAGCTAAAGGGACAAGACACATTACTTCTTGGTCAAGTTACTGAACTCTTTGCATCCTTTGTGTGAAACCACCCTCCCACCACCACCACCACCACCACCTTTAACCCTTGCTTTCCTTTGCCCGTGACCATGACGACGTATGACATTAAAAGTGGGAAGAACAAGGTTGAGTTACTTACATTTCAACATTTAGTTCTTCCAATTCCGGGTAGGTTTTTAAAAGGATACAAGTTCTGGTACAGAGGAATGAGTGATTTCAGCGCTCGACTCGCGTTGATAGCTGTGGCTCTCACCATTGTTGGCAAAATCTTCATGTCCACGATGGCGCCGTCGAAGAGGGGACCAAAAAACGGGACCTGCAGGGACAGACTGTGTTGTGACACATGCAATAGAGAGTACCATTCTATTTCATTTGCATAACATTGATAATTTATTAAAGGGTGAATTGGTGTTTGTCAGTGAAAGAATCCTCTATGACAGTCCTAAAAAATGACGCTGATCAAATTTTGAGGAAGTTCTTTTCATGATATACAATTCAATTGAGACTATGCTCCTTTTTCAGATTCAATTCCATGTTTTGCTTAAGGAATCCACCCAAGAGAAGATATATATTTATATATATATATATTTTTTTTTTAATTGAATCAACTTTAAGACCAGGTCTCCAGCCCGTTTGCCCCATGACGGAATACAGTGCTTTCAGGACAACAACACAGAAAATATCTCCTCTAACTTGCTTTCAGATTCATGATAATTCAATATTTTGCTTGAAGCATGAATGAAACAGAAGATGGTGATGTTATTAGTGCTGTGGTATCTACAGTATGAAAAAAAAGACTCTTATTATGTTAAGTCTTGTTTAAAACAGAGTTACGCTATCAGTGCTGTGGTATTAATGTCTGTGCTTTTGCTTGAAACAAAAAGCAGAGCAGCATCTTCCCGGATTGTCAGACAATCAGTCTGTCTGATAGGACCATGCACCTTTACAACAAGAGACGTGAACTGCAACAAAATTGCCTTTTAGTCTTTGCCTTTGATGCGTCAATTAAAATCATGCAATCATTCCATTCAACATCACCAAGTAACAAATTCTAATTGTGTATTGAAAAAGTAATGTGCCAGGTATTTTTGAAGCAACTGATGTTGTCTTCATATAATGGATATTTATTGAGCCATTTGCAAATTTGGTTTCACATAGTGCCAATTCAACACCTTAATGCTTCTTCAAAGATGTTTTCTCTATCATGCAGGTTTGAGCACGATGGAGTTTCAAGTGATTACTCTGTGTATGTTACCATCATAAAATAAATATATCAAGCAGTTTTTCTATTTTTTCACAAGGGACTCGAGGGGAACTAAGACCATACTTCACATAAGTGTCTATTATTGTCTTTTGATTGTGGAAAAATAACTTAAAATGTTAAGATGAAAAATTTCCACTTAACAAAAACAAAAAAAATAAAATGTTTTAATTCCATCCGGGGCCAGGTCGCGAGGGCAACAGCTTTAGCAGGGATGTTTTAATTCAAGGGTGTCAAACTCGTTTTTGTCAAGGGCCACTTTGAAGTTGCGTCCCCCCCCTCAGATGGCCGTTACGATAGTGAAACCACAAAAATGTTTCATCGTCTCATTGCATTATGACTTGCAAACAACTAATTAATGGATTACTAGTCAACTGTAATAATGTATTCGATTATTGTTCAAGTTAGTGAAAAGAGGGAAAAAATCTAATTTATTACACATGACAATTTGATATTTTGGTAGAGATTTTAGCAAGGATCATGCAAGTTGATACACGTGATTTGCTTTCGCGGGCCACATAAAATGATGTGGCGGGCCAGATCTGGCCTCCAGGCCTTGAGTTTGACACCTGTGCTTTAATTGGTTATTTCACTTAATATACACACAAATCACGAGATTGCCAATACCTCAGGTTTTTTGAGGATATGGATGGAATACATGTGGTTTTTCATGGGGTAGATGACGATGAGCACGTCACCAAATTCTGTCGGGATGATTCCTCGCCGATAGTCTCTGGAATGTTCCGACCAAATGATGTGGACCTCGTCATTTCCCAGGTGTCTTAGCTGGGTAGGGGAGAGGAAGAATAAAGATAATGTCAAGACAGGAAGATTCAACAGAAAGGAAAATACTGCTCTGCGATTTGAACAAACCACAACACATTTTGTTTGTGTTCCTATTAATGCCAAGCAGATATGAACGTTACATGGTGAGCTAGGTTGGCTGTATTCATCATTCATCCAGGGTTTTGGAATCTTTCTTTACATATCTCTGGGCGCACAATGTTTGGCCCTGAGTATGATTGAGTGAATGTGTGTAGATGGAAAGTGGACAAGAAAATTGAAAGTTCTGGAAAGATGGAGTATGGTCAGGTAAACTGATAGGACCAAGTCTGCAGAATGGCTGGTTGTGTGTGTGTGTGTCTGTGTGTGCGCACGTGCGTCTATGTATGAGTGCATTCACAAAACTCAGGGCCGTCACTAACCTCAATGTCAGATCAGGCACCCACCCTATCCGACAACAAAAACACTTCTCTCCCCTTTCTACGGCATCTCATTGTTGAGGGGGCTGCTGTTGTCATCTTGAGACAACCACAAGTGTGTTCTGACTATTTTGTGTGAATTTAACTGAGATTCTCCTACAACTCTGAGGATTTTTGTGATGCTTGTCCAAAAATAAAGGGACAAAGGGTAATCAAGTATGTATTACGCAGGGGATAAATGATGCTTGGTATACCCCCCGCCCCCAGTTTTACAGAATAAGGTTGAATTGTCGCCAATGACTTCCATCTTGCGTCCCTTTAACACCTACCCGCAAAGGTTGACATTTCTTGCACCTGGGTTGCAGTTCGTTGTCTTGTATAAACAACAGGTACTTTGGGGAGCAGGGTAATAAAATGCCTTTGGTGGTATCAATACTTTTAGGCAATGCCATGAGAGGGTTGTTATGAACTTGAACATGACACATGCCACTGTTTAGATAGCAAATAAATGAATAAACAAAAAGTCACAAGTGAATGCTCAATGAAAACGACCAAAGGCGCGTCTTTCAATATTTAGGTCAGTGGTTCTTAACATAAGTTTAACATAAGATTACATAAGTATCAGTTTTTTTTCAATTTTACGACGTACTATCACGACAGTCACACGTTGATGACTGAGTGAACTAAATTTCCTGCAGAACTGTTTGGACAAGCACTGTAATGTGATCACCTGCAGCCAGTGATGGCCAATCGGGCGTGTCATAACTAATTGACATGTTAAGACGGGTGTGTCTTAACCTCCATGGCAGAGGCTCCATCGAACCCTGTGACCGATTCACCGAACCCCTGGGGTTCGATCAAACCCAGGTGAAGAACCACTGATTTAGGAATATGCTGTACTTTTGAAACATCCATACATCCATCCATTGTCCAAACCGCTTATCCTCACAAGGGTCGCAGGCTTGCTGGAGCCTATCCCAGCTTTCTTTGTTTGGGCTGTAGGCGGGGTACATCCTGAACTGGTTGCCTGCCAGCCATTTTTTGTGCTTTTCCACATGAGGGTCACAGTTGAGCTTGAGCCTCTCAAAACTGACTGTCTGTGCGTGCGTGTTCATGTGCAAGTCTATGAGTATGTGTGTTTGACAGAGCCATCAGCTGATCAGAGAAATGGATGGTGCTGCACCAGGCAGCAATAATCCAATCAGAAGCCTGCAGCGACACGATAGGCCGACAAGCAGGAAGTTTGATCAGATTAAAGGGACATTATGGCCATGTGCAAGGCGCCCAGCGCCTGGGGGTTGACAGGTGTGCACACAAACACACCATCTCAAACACACTAAACCTGCCTGTTGCGACGCTAATTCAACACCATACACAAATACAGATTTAATTGAAGTGGATTATTGGAGAGTTTGAGATACAATGAAAAAAAAAATGCTTGTGTGCATGTTTGCATGTGACCCACTCGCATTTGGAAAGGAGATGCGTTGTACTGGGACAGATCTTTGAACAATTGAATTAAAAAAGGGAGGGATTAAAAAAAAAAAATAACCCCCACATTTAGGTCACACAGCCCCTTGGACAGTAAACTTTAACATAGTAAGGAGAATTATTTAGGTCAGCCGTGGTTTGACCTTGGAATCATGGGGTGTATATATTATCTCAAAAGTATCTCCCTCTATCTTGATAAATGGATCGATATAGATAGATGGATGGCTAGCTCGCTAACTAGCTAGCTCATTCACCGGCCGTTTGAATAAAAGCACCTGTGGATAAAGCCACAGTATGACAAAATTCTTATTTTCTGGACCAAGATTTTACACCTCTGCTCCTGGGAAGGCTCACCACGATTCCATGTTTTCTCCATTTGTGAATAATGGTTCACCCCATGGTTAAATTTCGTCCTCAAGCTTTTCGGAATGTTTCGGAATGTAACCGTTTCCAGACTGAAAAATGACTTTCTTTCTCCTCTGTTCATGAATGTCTTGGAATCGGGGCATTTTGCTGCAACTTTTTGAGATCTTTTGGCCAATTTGATTTTACCAGACAGATTCTATTTAGGTGATGTCTTGATTTTTTGAGTGAACAGGTTTGGAGGTAATTTGATTCACTTTCATCCATGTCGCGAATGAAGCGTTTGTGATGAGTGTCGGTTACCTTCTTTGTGAGATTGTGGTCCTGGTCATGGGGCATTCGGGTTGAGACATGATAGATGACCTCTGTTGTAGAGGTGGCGTAATAAGGTGTTGTCTGGCCTGTACTGCGGTTCCTCTGGAGTCCTCCCATGAAACCACAGTGAGTGGTGAGGTCCACCTAAGGAAGAAACATTAGAGCAAGGCACCTAACATTGCACATTCAACTGTAAAATTTGACTGTTAGGTTCATCTAAAGACAGTTTTACTCTACATGTTCGAATGACTGACCATTTTGTGCTCAAGTGGCACAATTGTGATATGTGACATGGCAGCATAAAGAAATAAATACATGAAATTGGATCATCAGTTCGGAATCGGCTTTTGCTCGTGAGTGCAGTGCAAATGCACTGCTAGGATTTAATTAAACGTGGTCAAAATATGGCACATAAGCCGTGTGCCGATGATGAAATAGGGAATGTGTAGGCAATTTCAAAGCCTAACTTCAGATGGTAGACTGGAGGAAGAAAAAAAATGAAGACAGCAACAGTGTCAGCCAATGTCCAAAGGAAATGTGGTTGAAAAATCTGCCAACTGCGATGGGTAGCCGATGAAAAGCACTCCATCCCTCATTCGTTCATTCAGTCGATCCCACAATGGAAAATTGCAATATGTACAATAATTTAAAAAATAAATTTCTCATGGTTTTCCAAATACCGCAGCAAAACTACAACTCAAGTAAGTGTGACCATACTAGGTTCTTACAATTGAGAGCCAATTCAAGACACTACTATTCGAGGGAAGGGGGAAAAAAATGGTACAATACAATGGTTTGCTTTAGATCAAGGACAACTAAAATATCCACACTGTACTATGATTAAATGAAAGGAAAATTAAACACTGTATATCAAAAACATAGGTGGGAAGGTGAACTTATGGTAAATATCCCAGCGACTGAATTGTCGTGTTACAACACAATTCGCCACATTATCATCATTATCAAATTACTGTGAAGGTTTTGGGCTATGTTTTCATGGGTGGTATTGGACTTAGGATATTTATCAGGAAAATCTGTGTGAAGGGATCATAAGTACTTGCTTAAAATCATAAACACAATATGTGACATGGAAATGATCATGCACAGACTGAGAACTGAGGATGATTTATGGCAAGAAAAATTCATGAAATGGGCACTGACTGTGAGCGAGATCAACTTCAACCATATCGCAGCATTTACTAACTTGATTTGGTAATTTGACAGTTCTATTCGTTTATTGTTGGGTTTTTTGGGGGGCGGGGGTATTTGCTTTTGTATGTTGTGGTCTTGAAAAAGGAAAACCAAAAGTTTGGCAAAAAAGATGGCAACATGACAACATATTGCCGTGAGACCAAAATGCTAGCAGATGCACAAAAACAGCAAATATGTTCAGTGAATACGCCAGTGTCAGCATCAACACAGACACATATCTGATCTACTTCACTTGAAATGTAGTGTAAACACAGTTTTAGCAAAAGGCAAATTGATTACTGATTTGGTGCTGTTACAATATGTGAAAGTTGGAGGGTTTTTTTTGTTGTTGTGTCACGTCCCGTGTCTTCCAGCAGGGGGCGGGCTTTAACCTCCGCCAACTGCACACCTGTTCGTCATTTCGGGTTGATTATCTGCCTTTATTAAGAGGCTCTGGCAGTCCACTCACTGCTGGAGAATTCCATGCCGTGCCATTGTTCTCTCGCGCTAAAACCTCTATAGTAGATTTCTCGTTGCCTTCTAGCTTTGTGGCCGTTTATCTTGCGTTCTCTCTCGTCCCAAAATTGTATATTTAGTCTATAGTCTAATCAGACCTTCCTCGCCTTTTGTTTTTTTTTCTGCGAGCGTTTTCGGTTGTTTCCTTATTTCTTCCCTGGTCCTTATTTGACCAGCGTTTTTTGTTACTGTTTCCCTGTCGGGCTCTTTCTGTTCGTTATTAAAGACTTTTTGTGTTCATACAAGATCTTTTCGTGTCTGCTTTACCTGGGGATCCACCTCGTTATTTTGTTGTGCACGAGGCGATCTTTCATCGCCTCGGGCACAACGTGACATGTTGTGAAGATTATTAACCCTTTTATGCACCAATAATGATAACCTGTAACTTGATAAGCTGTCCATTGTAGTAACCACTGTCCCTGAAAGGATTAATTATAAATATCTACCCAGAAGGACCACTTTTTCATACCTCCCAACCCAGTCCAGAAACAAAGTCTTCATATGCCTGGCTTCCCGTGGTGTTGGTGAGTATGGAGTGCTTGTCTTCCTGTCCTTCGGCAACATAAAAAACTGCTATTTTATGTGTCTCCCGACTAGAGCATAGCAAAAAGAGAACACACATGTTAAATGGGGAAATAAAAAAAAATGAAACTAAAGGTGATTGGACAGAAAACAAGAGGTGGGGGTTATCTCACCACTGCCGTGAGTCAAGGTTTTTCAGCTCTCTCAATAGTTTCTCATTCTTCCGCAACAAATGAAAGTTACTCCTGAGGAAAAGGAAACAAGGGTTAGGGTTTAAAAAAAAAATCATTTGTGCTAGTGGCTGTGTCTCACATGTTTAAAACCAAACGGCGGTGTGCGGTAGAGTTCCGTGCATCAATTACAGAAATGCCTAAATCTGTTGGACAATCAGACCGCAACGTTAGCCTGCGCTCTTGCACCAGGTTGGAAGAGGTGAGATGAATACTTTGAAAAATCCGCAATGCACTGAAACCGCAATAAGTGAAACCCCAAGTAGCGAGGGATCACTGTAAAGAGTAAGATAAGCCGAAACTGACAAATATACATGACATTACATGAAGTCAGACTCCTGCGGAAGTGAAACGCCCTAAAAACTGCGAACCAAATAAGCGCGTACACAAAGGTTTAAAAAACAACAACAACAAATTTTAGATGAAATGCTTAAGTAGATTTAAGTCCACAGTACCTGATAAAGAAAAGTTCATTTCAAATATAAAACAGTTCTGACGTCTTAGGTTGAGTTCCCATTTGAAAGTTACACTGCAAAAATATGGTGAAATTTATTGTTGAATCATTAGCTGTTACTTTATTCAATTGCAGTGAGAGAAGATTACAGTCACTTTGAAATTGAACCAGCATGTCTTGGATTGAAAAACCTATTTAAGCGACGACACCAGACAATGCTGCACACAAAACTGTTGGTTGCTATTACATTATACTATCAATAGCATCTTAGGAGGAGAAGTTCTTAGCCAACTTGTGGCATCTTGACTTCCAGGATCGAAATATAAAAAGACGGTGACTCTATTTTCATTCAAGACAAAAGCCTTTTTATGTAACCTGATAGATCCAGGGATCGTTTAAAATGTCCTGCGAGGACCAGCCACCAATTTCAGCAGCACTGATCTCAAACCAGGACTGAAGTAGATGACGCTTGAAATGGACTCATATTGACCCATCATTCATTTTTCTTCTAGAGAGAGTGAGGAAAAGGAAACACAAGAGATAGCGAGAAAGCAAAGAGGCAGCAATTTGCTCTTTATTAAAATGATATGTGGTAATGGCTCCATTCTTTGCTCTCAAAGACTCCATTTACACTTTGGATTATTGAGAAAAACATAAAAAGAGACACGGCTCTGAAGAGAGAGGGAAGACCGTCAGTATCTCACGATCAGCCTGGAATATCATATATATGAATACATAGTAAGAGATGAAGGGGAAACATAACAGGCAGGCTCTACTTACACAACTGCTTGTTGGAACCAACTGGATGTGCAGTTTTTAAAGCTTCTCACTTATTTTGGCTCAATCTCTTTCTTTTGATACATTTCCATGTGCTTTATGCAGCCTGTTTTCAGGTTTGCTTTTCACCCTCGCTATTCTCATCCTCAAGCACCACCTTTTATTCTAGCTCCAGATGGGTTGATTTTGATCAATGGCCTCCTAGGCTCATTACAACACTCCTGCACACACACCTACGCACACACGCTTGCACGCACGCACACACTGTGCATTAAGAAGTCTATTGTGCTGGCTGAATGCAGACTGTGTAATTCTCTGGATAAAAAGCAATGAGCATCCATTAGTGGGCCAGACACATTTATACTAATACTTTCACATTGTGTTGTAAAGCCCGGAGTCACTGAGAAGAAAATTTGATAGGTTATTTGAATGGGTGGGGAAAAAAATCATGGTGTCTAATTAGCACAGGACTCGGTTTTGAATTTCAATTTTTGGCCTCATGTAAATTAAGCAAGGATAGGTTGAGAACAGGAGAAACTAAACCAAGCTTTTTCTCGAAACAGCCCAATACTAGAAAGTAAATGAGAGAAAACTATGTTCAAAGGCAGTTAATGTGAAAATGTTCAACAGTACATAAATTGTATTTAGCGTTGGGACGATGCAAAAACTGGAAACTGGCAATAACCATTTAGGGCAGCTTTTCGCATCCGCATATGAAGGAACCTCTGCAGTCGAACACCTTTGAGTTTGGACAACTATCAATCGTGCCAACATTTTGGGGAAGAAAATGTCAATGAAGTCAAACAAAACAGAATTTAAATAGGTGTCACTCTAGGGTAGACCAACTACTTCAGTGCACCTCCCAAGAGCTCACTCACATCAACTCGGTTCAGAGAGCGCCAAAAACATACACTCTCCATTTAATTTTAATTGTTTACTCGCAGCTAGATGAAGTCCATTTCAACAAAGAGTCCTGTAAGTGGCTTTCAATGATCTCACCTTTTCTCCCAGGAATTGAGTCCCAGTATGTTGATTAATAGCCTGCAGTAGTAGAAAGCTGACTGAGGTGTCTGAGACTTTGGTTCACTCTGTTCCACTGCTCTCATGTTTAACTCCTCACCTCTCTGAAAGAGACAAAATTCCAGTTGATGAGAAAAATGATATGGAGAAGAGCCTGTCTTCAAGTTTCAATGAAATCTGCCTAATGACAAGAGGTCATGGAAATGTCGTTCGTGAACACCTAAAAATAAAATGGTCTGCGCAATTGTGTGAAATCAAAATTGCTACATCTCTTGGTATGGGATACAAATAATTCAAAAAATAGCTCTTTATTTCTACAGCACTGTCACAATAGCTGCAGCTGTAACAAATTGCTCGACAGAAGAATCTTTTTTATGTTCTAAAATGTTGCTACTACTAATAGCAAATGACACAGCTGTTGAAAGAGTTTGTAATCTAAAAAAAAAAAAAACGTTCAACATGATCCCCCACTACATCGAGTGGAAGGAGATGAGGTGGCTCGGGCATCTGGTTTTTCCGCCTCCCCGGTGAGGTGTCCTGGGCATGTTCCACAGGGCGGAGGCCCCCCGGGACAACTTCCACTAGAATACGATAGAGAAATTGTTTACCGGTTGGCCCGGGAGCACCTCAAGATTCCCCAGAAGGAGCTGCTGCCTCAATCACCCAGCACAAGACAAGCAGTAGAAATTGGTGGATGGACGTGTGACAGTGTGACCCCAAAAAAAAGTGTGTGTGTGTGTCTATATATATATATATATATATATATATATATATAATTATTATCACAGTTTGTTAAAGCACATTCCATAAAATAACTAATCAGCCAACCATAAGAGATGGAGCTTTTCATGAATTGTGACAATGACGCACATGAAGGACAAACTCTCGCTCAGCAGCACTTTGCTTCAAGATGGCATTGATCACATCATTCTCCTGCTTCTCTGAAACGCAAGCTGGTGGTGGGACTGGGATATTGAGTGGTATTCCTGTGAGGACAATTCGTAAAGGTTAGCTGTGCATTTCAACGTGCGTTTGTATGTGTTGCCGAAGTTTACAAAATGTGTGTTTTTGTGTACCTGCTCTCTGTAGACACTCAGGACTTGAGTATCCGAGGTACTGCAGCATTTCATCCAGAGAATCATCACCATCCCTCAGCGTATCCCATGCTGGAACCACCTCCCGACATACCCGTTTGGCCAGTGGTGGAGTGAGAAGCTGCTCAAAGCCCACTTCCGCCTTTTGCGCCTTCCCACCTATGTCAATTTCCTTATTCCCTTCCATCTGCTTTTCCACTTCCTCTCCCCCAACTTGTTGTAGTTGCACAATTTCTTCTTCAGCAACATTGCTCCCCTCTCTGTCTTCATCCATCTCTCCCTCTAGCTCGGGACTTTGACCATATATCGCACTTCCTCCCTCCTCTGACTCTTCATTCTGGTTTACTTGACTGCCTTCTTTGCGCTCCTCTGTAATCTTTTTGGTTGGGGTGTGTAGATGGAGATTCACACTATGAGGGGACTGTGTGTGTGTCATTAATGTGTGTGCAGGACTGCTTGGAGAGCATGGCGGAGGCCCGTAAAGGACAGCAGAGTCCCAGGAGTGCTTTCCGGCGACATCCCGAATAATAACACGCACACAAGCAGGAGCAGAGGACAAACCAGCTGTCATTCCACCTCCTGGTACACCAGACTCTGACCGAATCTGGGAAATACAGAAGTAACACTAAATACAAAGTAGAAAATAAATGCTTGGGAACATTGTACTATTTTCCTTACTGCCCTTTATTGCACTTGCATTGAGCTATGAGACACCTCACAGAGCACCTCTACAGCCCAATTAAATTTCTGAGGAGTGCTTGGGAGTACATTTGGCATCTTAATGTTAAGCAAACAAAGTGACCTGGAGCACGGAGAGCAGTGTAGATTCATTTAATGACAAGAACTGTAGATTTGGTGAGTGGAAGAGTTCAGGTCCAAGATCTGCACTCTCACAGTACGGGTTGTCCTGGTTCTCACACACCTAGAAATGAACAATAAAAACAGTATGTCACAAAACAGGCCCCACCTCCCCCAATATTCACTCCAAAACACCCCAAATAATTAATAAATGTAATCTACATCCATCCAATCAGCCATCCATCCATCTGCTGTACCGCTTATTTTTTCTCGGGTGACAGGTGCACCGGAGTCTATCCCAGCAGACTTTGGGTGCCCTACTAACGCAGTTTAAGTAAAGCGGTAACACAACTTAATCGCCTCGCACAAGGAATCGCAATATTGACTTAAATATATCTGTTCCATATGAACCGTCAGGGCCAAAGGTTTTGAGAATTGGTTTTCACAAGGTTTGTTGCTTCAATGTTTTTCGATCTTTTTGTAAGATGCTACACTGTGCTCAACTGAAATATAATTCCAAGCATTTAATGAGTGTGAAAGGACTATGTAGACCATATGTTTCTGCAAAGCGTCAATATTTGCAGTGCTGACCTTTCTTTTTCAATAATTCTCCAATTCATCCTGGCATGCTGTCAATTAATTTCTGGGCCACATACTGACTGTTGGCAGCTCATTATTGCGGAATCGATGCTTGGAGTTTGCCTGACTTTGTAAGTTTCTGTTTTTTCACCTGCCTCTTGAGGTCTGCATGTTGATGTCATGTACCCTGAGCTAGATTGTTATCACTTTTGCCTTGTGGCAAGGTGCTCTATCATGTTGGAAAATGTATCGTTCTCCCCACAATCCAAGAACCAATTGGTCACGAAGTTGCTCTTGGAGGATGTTTTGGTACCATCCTGGATTCATAGTTGTGTTCTTTGTCAAAATTGTGACTGAACCCAGTCCTGGATCTGAGATGCAACCCGACAAATGAATGGTCTTAGGATGCTTTACTATTGTCATGCCACAGGACCGATGCTAGTCCTCACCTTTTCTTATCCTACAAAATGACTTTACTACGGTCCTCAGCAGTCCAATCCTTATACCCTATGCAGAATATCAGTCTGTACCTAATGGGTTTTTTTTCCTGGAAAGAAGTGGCTTCTTTCTTCTTGATATCAGGACATATTCCAAAATTCTTTGCCTCACTGTGGTTGTTGATGCATTCATACCTCCTACTGCAAATCCTGACTTCCTCCACTTATCTGATCTCGCTGTTGAATCAACTTTAGGAGACAGCCGTAGTGTGTTATGGAGTTTCTTGGGCCTTCTTCACAGAAATTGAACCTCTCCTTGTAGTTCAATTTGCTCACGTTCATGACAAAGAGGAACTTATTAACACCTTAGAGGGAATTTATTGACATCCATGCAGCTCTCTCACTCTCTCAACTCATGTAGAGTTGTAGAGGTGAGTTTGCCACCTCTGCAAATATTTTTAGCTTGGAAGCACATACCTTGGGTCAAAAGTGTCAATAAATCCCTACTTTTGCAATGTATCCATGTGCTCAGCCCGATTTGCCTTCTACTGGGCTCCTTTCTTGTCGTCCGCAAAATATAGCAATGAAATCGGTTAGCAGTACTAACTGTGCTTTTGTCAAATAGTTCCCCTGTTTGCAGCCATATTGTTTAGAGGTTAAGATCGGGCCGCCCGAGCCCGTGGGCCTAAAATGTCAATCATTGCTTTGGGTTCGGGTCGGGCTTCTCTCTCGTTTACTTTTTTTTTTTTCGAGGCTGTGAATAGTTTTGGCCGCGAGAGACCGTGGTTCGCAAAAAAGACAGAAGTGGCGTCAACACAACACGTACTGTACTAAACTCTCGCAATGACGATTCAAAGAACTCCTCCATGTCTCTGTGATCCAACCATCATTGTTCTTTGTTTCTCTGCTTCTCTCTCTTCAAGTGCTGCGCTCGATTTTTAAGAACGTACTGCTGCTGTGGTGAATGGCCCAATTTTCAACACGTCAAAATGACAGACGGCCTTAAATTTACCACATACACTCTTAAAAAAAAATCAGTCAATGATGGAAAATTGTCATTTAATGCATCCTCTTCAGAAACAGAAATATAAAAGATGTAAATGTTTATCCAGTCTTCTGTAACTTAGATTTTGTTACAAAAGACAGGCTTTGCTATCAGAAATCACCCCTCCTCCTCCCGAGTCCTCACAAATAAAATAAATAACATCTCGGGTTTGCTTCGGACTCGAGCCTGCAAATCAAGTTAAGTATTCGGGCTCCGGCCGGGTCGGGTCGGACTTGATTTTTTGGGACCGATCTTAGCTCTATTATTGTTAGTGCAAGCAGTGCACAGCAGCTTGGGACAATGTTTGAACTACATAAGTCCCTCCATCCATCCATTTTCCAATTCGCTTTATCCTCACAAGGTTTGCAGGGGGTGCTGGAGCCTATCCCAGCCGTCTTCGGGCAGTAGGGGGGGACACTCTGAACCGGTTGCCAGCCAATCGCAGGGCACACAGAGACGAATACCACCCGCACTCACACCAGTCACCCCAAAAAAATTCTGTTGACAAATACTCTAATTCGAGAAAACTGATAAATTTTGGGGGGGGAATTATCACCACCGCTTTCTCATTGTGGAAAATAATGTGGATAATAATGTCAGGATCGAAACCCTAGCTTATTGACTGTACCTGGCTGGAGAGAGTAGCGGGCCCTCCAGACATTGGGTAATGCCCCAGATGGTTGACAAGGTGGGTGATAACAGTCCTGGCTGCAATGGAAACCAGACCCTGTTGAATACGACTACGGACTACAGAGAGAGGACAAAAAAAAACAAAAAAACAAACCAAGTTAGACCTTAAGGATCAGACCTGTGCGTGAGAGATTTGAATATGCAAAACAACAACATACTTAGTTGGACAAGTTATCAACATGTTTTTTTTTGTGCTTTTTTTTCTGCAGGCATGTCATGCTTTGTAAAATTCATAATACATAACCCACAAAAATAAACATTGTTTTGTGTACGTAATAACAAGACCAAAACAAAGTAAGGGGTGCTGATGCACAATGAATCGATTCATAGTCTGCTCCATGCTGTGAAGAAGCCAATGCCACCACACAGTGTGCTGCCAGAGTATCTTACCTAATAAACATCATTAGAAACTCACGCGCACACACTCACGCACACAGAATGTTGCACATTGACATTTACGCAGGGTTCTATTTCATCCCTGCACCCAGAGGTGGTGCTGAAAAGACTGAATCTTCCCTTCGCACATGCACAGCTCGAGAATGCATACACAAAATGTCACCTGTGACCCCTGGGCACCCGGGACGGGTTCCGGTGTCACCAGAAGTTTACATTAGAATCAGAATCAGATTTATTGGCCAAGTATGCAAGAAACACTAAAGGAATTTACTTCCCAGTTACAACCCGTTCAGAGGAACATAAACAAGACAGCAATAACCAACATGGGTGAGACAGAACAAGAAGTCTGGCGGGTTGCTTTTAAACGCCCCATTATCTTAGATGTGAAAGAAAAATAATCGGGAAGAGGGGGGAAAATAAAAGAAGACTCCAACCATTCTTCTTCATGGGAGGATGGTTTGAACCAGAGGGAAAATAAAATGTCAGCCCATGTCGAGTACATTTAAAAACAGTAAAACAATTCTCAAGACTTAACAAGAAATGAACAGGGTGGTAAAGGAAAGGGAGGAAGCTGGGAGGAGTGTCACAATCTTTGAAACAAGCTGCACACAGTGGGTGTCAATGCACGAATGAGTCTGAGTGTTGATCACCCGCACCACACCTTCATGTAGGTCACCAGCTTGTCCCCTTCGAATGAAGCTGCCCCCACTGGTTGAATATTGCGATAGGTCAGGAAACACGAAATAGCAGAATACCTGTTATCAAAAGGCCAACAATAGAGATGTCTTCCGCATCCTCTACGGACAATAACGCCAAGCAAACCATTCTCTGTCTGTCGGGGATCTAAGGTGTACCCAGCAGCAAATGTCCCAGAGTGGCAAGAAGGCTCCCCACCGCCTGCTCTTTTTGTCGAAAGAATTGTATTAATAGTGCAGAGAGTCCAGTTAACTTATTCCATGGTTTGTGTTTTCGGAAGAAAAAAAATACGGTGTCTATATCAAAACAGAAGACAGCACATTAGACCATGATTTTAGATTGGAAGCCATTCTCTGCTCAGAGCTTGTCAAGCAATCTTGCACAGAAGCTGAGAGCATCTGCTGTTGAACATGCCACAGCAAACTCGTAGGCTCAAGAGAGCACCTGCTTCCAACACAGACAGGACTCATCGGCCTTCATTTTTTTTTCCTGTGTCGAAAGGGTGTTTGAGGGGACTACAAACTTGCTCGAGAGATACTGCAGCTCCCTCTCAGCTTTCGATGGATGTTTGAGCTCTGGCACAATTTCTAGGTTCTACAATGTGAATGCGTCATTCCCCTACTAGTGGCTCCGGTCTTGAGATCTTCAGAGGCTTCTCAGAAAGGTATGTCTCTGGGATCCCTCGCAACTACGCTGATAAAAGTCATTCAGTACTTTCAGCACCGCCTCTTACCATCATTCCGTATTCACAGAGCTGTAGTTACCTTCCTAACATCCGTTTAATTGACAGATGTGTATTAGTAGTGCAGATATGTATCAACCAGACATGAAAATGCTCAATATAAACACAATCAGAAGGCCAAATACGAATGGAATTTCATTCAGATTCACGTGGGTGGTATATTCCATTTGCCAATCTGAAGGAGCATCAAATAAAAAGTACAATGAAAATTAACAAATAACAGACAACCACATTTAAAAGTGAGGAAAGAAATGAAGAGAGACCTAAATATTAGCAGTGAAGACAAAGAATAGTGGATGCATGATCTCACAGGTTGCTGCAGTCATTAGAATAGTTACTTTGTCCTGCTGAGAACACAGCACGGGAACAATCTACACTTTAACCCGGGACACTCAAAGGGGTTCGCACATACACATGGACACCGTTTCTATTTTTCATAATTGGCACTGCCATGGTGACAGTGGGTCAGATGGTCCAAGCTGTGTGAGTCAGCACATCACTTCAACATTTAGACAAAATGCAATCCAGGTTTCTGATACTACAGTGGAGATTTGTGTCACTTGAATGAAATATAAAGCTTTTGACAGAATTACTGTACACAATTAGCCAGAAACACACATTCGGAGGGCATAGATTAAAACAAAACCTTCAAATAACTTCAAGTGGCGAATCACTGAACCTCAAAGCAGTCACAGAATCACATCTTTGTTTTGACATCAAAACACACAGCCACATCATGCTAAATAAATCTTTTTTTAAGCTTTTCGTCACAAATGCTAATTACGAATCAAAAACACATCCAAACTGGAGTTTTCCTCAATTCACACATCTCAGAACATTTTTGCCCATTCCTCCTTTTTAATCAACAGCTTCACCCAATCCAAGAGAACGACCGGGTCCTCACTTTTCAACATCACAAAGTCAGTAAATCTCATCATAACTATTCAAACAAATACATAGCTGCAGCTGAATAAAATACCTTCAGTGACTGGCTGGAGTTTGCTAGAGCGCTCAGACTCTGGACTATGCAGCGGTTCAGGTTCTCTAAGGCTCTCTAATGGCAAAAATGGATCGTAGTCTGTACTTGACAGATCTGACAGCTGCAGTGGGTAATACTTGGGGCTGCTGAAAGACTGGGCTCCATACACACAGCCATGCAAAACCTGGAGACAATTGTAAGAAAAAAACAGAAAAAAGAAAATTGTGAGAAAAACCCTACATCACTTTTACTTTAATAAAAATATTTTGAAGATACATGACATCATATTAGCCAAAAACATACCTTATAAATGCAGCTGAGCAGAGTCTTTGGCGGCTGGTCCTTATCTGGAGGGCTGCGAGTTTGAACAGGTTGAAGCAGAGTCTTTGGAGGGAGAGCCATCACCCAGTCCAACAGACACAATAGCAGGGACACAACTAGCTGCAGCAAAAATGTTTGTTATATTACTTTCAAAGAAATGAACCATTGGGTGGAAATGATTGTACAGTGTGTGTGTGTGTGTGTGTGTGTGTGCGTGTGTGTGTGTGTGTGTGTGTGTTCATGCTACCCTCTTATCCAGCTCATGAGGCGAGGACTCTGTAGTCGGCAGCAAGTGTGTGATGGTGGCAATCAAAATCTTGAAGGGAATAAAACCAGCGCAATGTGGATTCAATCCAAAATATAGGAATGAATTAGCGGTACATTGCATTGAAGAAATTTGTTATGCAAATGATAATGAAATAGTCTCACCTCTACTATCTTCTTTGGAGTGTCAAGGGGAAATTTATGAAGATGATCCACGTAACTGATCAAAAGGTGAAGAATATTCGATGCCACCAGAGCAACATTCTTATTGGGGTACTGGGAAAAACAGGTACATGTCAATCAATAATTGTCTTATTACTAAACCACCAAGATATGATACATACACAACTCATGAGTCAGTGAGACAATGGTTCAATTTAAGAAGTGTATTCAGGTTCATCGGCCTGAAGTCAAATATTGTGTTGAAAACTTCTATTAGTGACAAGGGGAGAGCATCTACATCGAGGCTCTAAATAGGATTTTCATTTACAAAGGAAAATTCCCTCCAGATCAAAGGATGTACTCGGCTGAGAAATGAAGCAAGTGGCACTGCATGGAAATATGAAAACCCCTCAACGTTTATGTGTGTGATAGTGTGTGCATGTCACAGAGCCCACGGCTGGGCAGGACTGGCTGATGGTGGGAAGGCAAAAGTGGACAAGATGTGTGTGTGAGATAGCGTAAGTGTGGTTGTAACAAAGCTTGCAGCGTGCCCCCTGGATGGGCCTCCTATCTGAAGGAGGACCAAACATATTGACAGTCCAGGGTTTGCTCCCAGGAGTAAGTGAATGCGAGTGTGTTCGGCAGCACTGGCTCCCGTCGACTGTTGGCTGCCGATACATAAGCTAGGGATTCCAAGGTGGAAAAGGTATGTGTGTGTGTTTGAGTCCACTTGGCTATGGATGACAGGGTGCAATTTGGACGTCTCTCTGATGCACAGGCCTCCTAGTCAAGTGGCCTGAAACAGTCTCGTCTCAGATGGTCTAGTCTCGACAGACCAACTGAGGCAAGCTCACCAACCAATACCAAAAACCTTGTCCAGAAACATTTTCCATCATACCTTGGCTCCCTGTAGCCTGCCATGTTAAATCCAGACAACCCAGCTGTTCTGTGTGCAGCCAGAGCTTTGGTGCAATTCAATGACCTTCATTTTGATTTGCATTCATTACAATACGCAGCCCATTGCCACACTTGAAATCCAATTACTTGATCTGTAACCAATCATTAAAACAACCACTGCCCATTGCAAGCAACTGCAAGATGGTTTTATATCAAGTATCAAGTACAACTTTATTGTCAAATGTGTAACATACAGCACAGATGAAATTCCCTCCCTCTTAAACAGACAACAGACAAAAAGAAGAGCCGCTATGGGTGCCCGCGCCGCCATCAAAAGAACACTTAACTTATATGTCATTTCACAAACACATACAGTACTAGGGATATTATTTTGATCTCATTTTGATATGGATTTATTTCTCTACACCAGATCAAACTAAAAACAGTGTGTGTGTGTGTGTGTGTGTGTGTGTGTGTGTGTGTGTGTGTGTGTGTGTATGTATGTATATGTGTGTGTATGTATATTATATATATATATATATATATATATATATATATATATATATATATATGTGTGTGTGTGTTTGTGTGCGTGTAATAGGATGTACCCCATTAGCCCTTGTTACAGCAAAGTGCTACACAGTATACTGTATATCTATATTCATGAATTCATGAAAGACGTGTACGTGGTCCTTTTGTTAATAATTAAGGGCGCTGTCTTAATAGAAGAAAGCAGAGTACAGTAATCCCTCGTTTATCGCGGTTAATGGGGACCAAAACCACCCGCGATAAATGAAAATCTGCGAAGTAGCGTCCAACATAAACGGGTAAAAAAAAAGGTCCGCAAACGGTCTGCGACAAGCTGCAAAACAACAGCAAGTCACATAGAGCAACATATACAGTACTGTACTCCATGTATATGTAAAATAAATAAATAAATAAATAAAATGCTGTACAGGATCACTGTAGATGCAATCGTGATGTGGCTAAGATTTTTCGTGTCAAAGTTGGCCCGCTATCATGTATTTTTACTAGATGGCTTGAATTTTATTGACCAAATTTGTGGTTGGTAGTCAAAGAAAAAAAAGCAAATGACCACTGACCTTTAGAGTAACACAGATGACATTCAGAGCATCATTAATTTGTGGATGTTGAGTCCCATGAGCCAGCTCTTCGGATAACCAGATCCCGAGACAGCACAAAGCTACACACCTAACAGATCCAAAGAAAAATTCTGATCAGCGCACATCAGCCAATGCATATGTGTGAGATGACAAAATGTGCTGCGATTTCCACTTTTTAAAACAATTCAAAGTAATGTATTTTTTTCCTATGTTTTAGAAACACACCATTTCACAAAGCACCTTATTGGTAGTTTGTTTTTAAGGTCCTGCTAACACCAAACTAGCATTTGAAAAATCTTTGCATGTGTGTATGTACCTAGCAGGAGCAGAGGGTTCGTCCCTGGCAGAGGTCAGTATTGTTTTGATAATGTGCTCCTGAAAAACAAAGCAAGACAGAAAGATGCATTTAGTCAGGATCAGCTGATGTCTATCCATGATTAAGGTACAAGGACAGATTGAGAAACAGCTTTAAAGAACAACTTCATGAGATATTAATATTGCATACACAAATGCTTCATGTTCCTCTGAGCTAATGGCTGCTTAGTGATTCAAAACATTTCTGCCTCGTCCGAAAGCAAGCCTGGCATGTTGCCGCGCATGGTAATACGTAACTATTTCCACAGCAACAACAATAAAAACATTACTGCCATTGGCTGTTTTGACTGTGGCAAGAATGACTGATGAGACATTAATCTATTAATGCAACAGCAGTGGAGAGAGGGCATGCTTTGTACAAGGTTTGTATTGACTTCGACAGGCTTCAAAATTACATTTTTATGATGTATTTTCTGCTTAGTTTTGCATAACGGTTCGGATGAATCTACTTTGTTGACCAGCATCGAGGGCATCATTGATGACCTGTTGTTTACCTTGACATCAGGGAACTTTCTAAGTGCCACATCAGCTGTGGTGGGGTGAAGGGCGGGGAGCTCCCCGTAGAAGTTTGGCAAACACACAAGGGATCCAAGAAGGATCTGCGCTTCAACTCTTGGAGCCTAGAACAGGAAGAAGACACAAATTATACGGAAAACTCATGTCTAATTTTGATGAATTTTGGGGTATTTTTTTTCCCTAAAAAGTACACTATTGGTCATTGGTGTTATTTTTACAAAGTACCGACCAATCAAAAACTATTGAGAATGACTTGCCGTGTTTGCCAATGTAATCAACGTTTTGCTCAAAGAACATGACATTTTATAGCTTTACTGAAAAAGTGATGGGTTTTGGAGATTCGAGGAATCCGCCCAACACCAGCAAGAATAATGGAGTACCTTATCTTGAGACATGTCTTTTAACAACCATAGATGATGCCGTGAGATTTGTCGTGTTGGGTGTAAACGCGGATACCTCGTCACTATACGATACCATGTACAACACTAGCTTGTCAAACTTTATTGTGTGTGAGTTTCAGTTTTAGTACATTTAACGATGAGCAAGAGGTGACTCGAGAAGCTGCAATGATGAAGTCGAGAATCAACATGGTGGCTCCAGGTAGAGCGATACTGAAGAACCGTGGACTGCAGTGCTTGATGATGGTGTTCACAATGTCCTAAGGTGAGAAAAATAAATCACACACATAGAGCTGCATTCATGGCATATTCAAATTCGTGAACGTCCATGTCAAGAATTCCAAATGTTAATTAGTGCTGGTTAAAATGTACCTGGTCTTGATGCAGCAGTCCTTGGTGCATGATATTGTAGAAGTGAGTCAGAAAGTCAGTGTTTGGGGACACATCTTGCCGTCTCTTCATAATTCTGCAGATCAGCTTATAGGCATGAAGCTTTCCCTGTTTGTAACGCTCAGTCAGCATGGTGGCCTGGGTGAAAAGGCACACAAATCATCAAAGCGTGTGAGCTACTGTACTTATGAGCGCACAGGAGCAGATTAAGATAAGAACAAGAAAACCTTTATTTGTTTCACAATTGAGAAATTCCCAATTTACAGCAGCAGTTATGAAAGGAAGAAAGTAGAAGAACAAAAAGTATAGGAGCTGCTGTAAAGGCAGCCACTCTCGCGGTGCCATCTTGAAGTCATAATAACATAATAAACAAATAACATCTATTTCCAGATTGATTCGCTAAACTTATCCAACTGGTCATTGGAGCGAATATTAAGAGCAGGTGGTAACTTTTCAGTCCTATTTACCTTAAAAAGCCATGGAGTGAGGATTCTAAGCGGCGGGATCAGAACAGGAGGCGGTGGAGATGACTGGTTATCATGAGAAATGCCCAAATTATCTCTGATCTGAAAATAATGAACTGAATTAGTAGTTGAGCCATTTCAGCATGCGACTTTAGCGTCTCTTTCCGTACCTTCGCAAGGTTTTGCCACAGTTCACACAGGTAGTCAAACACCTGAGCGTGGATCTCTGGGTCTTTGATGCTATTCACATCTCCCAGGATACCCAGCATTCTCCGCCACATGACTGTGGCAACATCTGCATGCCATCCAGTCAGGGAGCCACCTGCCATGACGCTACAGTCCTCACCAGGGAACTCAGTGGTTTCTACGAAGAATCAACGATCCAATCAATCATCAACCTCACTTTTACTTGACAAAACTAAGAGAACAAAAATATGAATATATTTCTGAAAAAGTGTGCTAGTATTTTTACCAAGATCATCAGGAGTCTGCAGCACTGAGTTGTGGAGTTTTTGATCCAGCTGCAAGTGAGTGTGTGAGTGAGAGGGAGTGCGAGCAATGTGCTCTGCTGTCAGTGTAGCTGGGGAAGGCGTCTGGGACCGAGAGCCCCCGAGAGAATGCATGGGAGATGCACTCTCGGAACCTTGACATGAAACCCCCCAGCCCCCAAACAAACACATAAGTTTAGAACAAATGTGCTGAAACTATGTTTTAAAGAATACACATTAGATAATAGAAGAGTGAAGAATGATAAAAACGCCTCAGATGTATATTTTAAAGGGATGACCACAACTGAATGTACAAACCAGTGACAGTGACTGTGTGGCTAAGGCTACTGGTCTCAGAGTCAATATGAAGCGTAGTCAAACTTGCAACTTCATGTTCATCACATGCAACACCACCTCCCAGACTGTCCTGGTCCATTGAGCTTCCTCGATCTCCACCGCTGCAGGGTTCGGAGTTAAATGCAAAATCTATACAAAGGGAAAGTGGAATATACACACACACAAACATTCTAGCTTTCAAGCTGCAGCAAGAAAAGTGTGTTGAAAGAGTCAAAAGCAGTACATATTTGAAACCCAACAAAAATACCTCGAATGCATTTTTTTGTGAAAAATAATGAGGTTAGCAGAAATCCAGCAAAACTATTGGATATTGCGAGTGATGTGATCTCCAGTTGTTGTGTATGACTTTGCACTGACGATTGGCATGTAATTTATGTAACAAGATAAAATATAGACTCTAACATGAGTTTGACCTGACAGATTTGAATGATTCAAATCTCAGAATGTGACCACAGAATGGTGGCAGTACTCTAGGTCTACCTTTTTTTGTATCATTTACATAATTTAATTGCCCATTCACAAAAAGACATAGTGGGACCTCTCCTTACGAACGCCTCTTCACGCGAAATTTTCAAGTTAAAAAACGCCTCAACAGAATAATATTGCCTCTTGTTATGAAAGAAACTTCAAGATACGAAAGGTAAAAATACAGTATGGGCTGCTATTCACATCTCCTAGTTTCCTGAACGCAAAATAGCTGCTCTGCCACTCGCTATTACCTGGCATCCCATTGCCCAAGTGGGACTGATTTAAAATCGCATATTCAGTTTAAATTTATCTCTCCTTTTATTATTTATAATTTTATCTGTGGTTTTATTGTTCTTTTTTTGATTGTGAAGTGTCCTTGAGTGTTTTGAAAGGCGCTTCTAAATGAAATGTATTATTATTATGATTATTATTCAACCAAATGTGTCTATGGGTGTAGTTGGATAGATGTTTGTCTATGCAGCGTCCTCCTCATTAGCCCCTCGGGTATTTAGATAGTTTTACATAAATGTGAATCACCGAGAAAAAAGTGTTCGCCAGTCGGGCAATCGCTCACTCTGCTGATGTTTGCCTTGGACATTTTGGAAGGATTGTTAAAAGCCAACAAAAGCAAACGTCTTTGGATCAGTTCTTTACAAAACGCCGGGCAAAAACCACTTCGGGGGGGGGAACCTGGACTAAAAATGGCAAAAAACGATGAGGACGCATTTAAAGGTTAAATGATCATTTTCATTCTTGACTCTATTCTTTGTTTTTAACATTATGCACAACTCTCATTGTGCAATAATCTAATCGTAACATGTATTTATTTGTTCCATATTTTGATGCTTTATAAAATATTTATGTGAGAATTTTTTTGGGGGCGGGCTTGGAACAGATTAGGCCATTTACATGGAAAACCCGCCTGGACTTCCAAAATTTTCTAGTGGAGAAATTTCTTCCATAACCAATAAATTTCGTAAACACAGGTAGCACTGTACGATGTAACATAACACCCTTCTCGGTACTGTATTACCAAACAAGGACAGAAATTGTGAAGCTGCGTTTTTAGGTAACTGTGGGGTGCTTTATGACTGCTAATTCCTTTTCAAATAATTGTCAAAGGTTAAAAGTAAAAAAAGTTTTCACTCACTATCAAACTTGCACGCGGGGTATTGAAAAGCATTAAATGAGTCAGATTGGCTGTCAGAACTGACAACATCTGAGCCACTGGCACTGGCAGGAGATGTCCACTCTGAAGGAACCCCTGGATCGTCAATTGGTCTGAGGTCATCTGGGGGTCGAGATCCAGGACTTTGGCCGGCCTCTAGTAGCTCCGGCAGGTCCTGTGGAACTTCGAGACTACCTGGACTGCTGCCACGGCGCTCCTGTATATAGAAGAAAAAGAGTCGTGACAACTTAAGCAATTGAACTTTGGTGCTTAACCTTGAATAAAAACAAACATGTGACATTTATGTGTGCGCTTTTGGATACTGACCACTGTTCCTTTAGCTCTAAGTCTTTCCTGGATGAACTCATCCATGAGATCAGAGAAATTAGGATTGCTGTTTCCAACATCGGTGGAGACTGGACGTGCCTTCTGTAGCACCTCCTCTTTGTTGGCTACACAGAAATGGAGAGGGAGAAATTTACCTAAAGCATGGAGCCATCATTTATCTGGCACATATCCTGTTTAGTTAACGTTAACACCGAGTAAACAACGACTACGATAATTATGTAGCCTATATTGACTGTGACAATAATACAAGCATGGTAACATAACCGGTATGTTGTTGAGGAGAAATAATGCAATTGTTACACTAACATTGCACTTCAATAAAAATTTGAAAATATGCAGAAAGCAAGCTCGGGCGTCAGAGTAACCGTAGTATATGTATGGGAACCCCTCGAGTAAGTGAATTACCAATTGTTAAAAAAGAAAACAAAAGCCACAACACAGCAGGCAAACCCACCAGAGAAGCAATGCAGTTAATACACACCACCATGCACAAAGAGCAAGTTTACATTGTGACGCTACAAGAAAAAAAATTAAAAATATGGCAGCATATTGTCAAGTACGGTTTTGTTCCAAATGATGCATACATAGTTTATGATAGCAGAGCCATCGTGCATTCACCAATTGTGGTGAAATGAAAATCCAAATGACAGATAGGGGTCATTAACTAACACAGGTGGGCAAACGTCCGTGCTTCCGCGCCACATTTGATTTTTCAACAGACATATGGTCCGCGTATGAAATGGTGAAGATCTGTCTTCAGAATATTTTGTTTATTTTCAACACTGGGCGATTTATGGTCAACAGTAACATTTGGCAAATGAAAATATAACGTATACCTTTGCATTTATTTTATTCAATAATTAGACACTTTTAATTAATTTAGGGCGGCCCGGTAGTCCAGTGGTTAGCACGTCGGCTTCACAGTGCAGAGGTACCGGGTTCGTTTCCAGCTCCGGCCTCCCTGTGTGGAGTTTGCATGTTCTCCCCGGGCCTGCGTGGGTTTTCTCCGGGTGCTCCGGTTTCCTCCCGCATTCCAAAAATATGCATGGCAGGCTGATTGAACACTCTAAATTGTCCCAAGTTGTGAGTGTGAGTGCGAATGGTTGTTTGTTTCTGTGTGCCCTGCGATTGGCTGGCAACCGATTCAGGGTGTCCCCCGCCTACTGCCCGGAGACGGCTGGGATGGGCTCCAGCACCCCCCGCGACCCTAGTGAGGATCAAGCGGTACGGAAGATGAATGAATGAATGAATGAATAATTAATTTAACCATAAACATGTTAACTGAAATAAATGAATTAAAACCAATTAAAATTAATCCATTTTAGAAGGGAAACACAACTAAATCAATCCAATAGAGCAGTTTGCAGCAGCTTAGTGCTGACAACCAACCACACAGTCACTCTGGACAGGCACACAATGAACGCGAGAGGTCCTTTTCCAATGTGGCCCTCCTGTGGAATGATCCAGAGAGGTCAATCATTTTACAGAACATAGCAGCTAACTTAGCACTTACTTTCCAAAGAGTAGTGTTATCGGAAGCATTTAAAATTCATTAAATGATCTCCCCATTAATTTTGCTTGGATAACTATGTGTAGTGTAGTTCAGTCAAGAATTCTAAACAACAAATTTGATGAGAATCAAAGCATCAACAGAAACTGTGAGTTTAGTATCTTGACAAATGATGAATCCAGAGTTCCAACATGTGAGCAAAATTGTTGATGGAATTATCAGGCACAGAGAATTAGGAAGTGGCATATGGCAAGTGTCTGCGCTATTTTGGGAAGTTGTTTTGTGGGAGTTTTGAAAGCCATTCATCAAGGCCAATTGTTAGGTCACATTTTATCGATGCTGTAGTTCATCACAAGTGTTTCATGGGATTGAGGTACAGTATGTCACCCAAGCAAGCCTTCATGGACAGAAATATGAATGTGCCCCTACAGTTTTTGTCCCTATAGTGTCCCTACTTTGTAAATGTGAGCCTTGCCTGTGGGTAACGTATTTTGATAGTAGCCAACTAAATTTAAACATTAGTTTGGAAAATGAATGGAGTATAGAGTCATGCCAATGTTTCGCGCAATGATGCTTACAGTTAGTACAGGTGCCTTAAGAACTCATGGAACTATCAAAAGCACAGATTGAACAAAATTCAAACAAACCGTCATACAAACAACCACAGTGAAAACCTGTAACCATTGTAAGTAGCACAGGCACCTTGCGCTGTCTTTTCTATGCTATTGCTATTTATTAATTGTATCTATTCTACAAATATATTGCAAATGCTTTATTTTATATTGAACTCTGCACAGTACTTTTCTGAAACATTTATTTTGTGCAATGAAACACTTTATCCCCCCACCCCCAATCTTGCTGCTATAGACTGCAAATTTCCCCAGTGTGGAACGAATAAAGGTTATCTTATCTTATAGCAAATCAAGAAAATACTGTATATGTCAACTAAGTCTATATATCAAAACTTTCATTTAATAAAAAAATAATAAAATAAAGGGAACTTACTGTGGCATCATGCACATGAGACACCAAACAAATGGATAAATAGATGACTGGAAAAATATTTTTGGGCACAAATCGGCAAAGAAATGTGAGACAGAGTCGCGGTGACATGAATGAGTCACCACGTACAAGTATACCATCTAATTGTTTAGAAAATTATATAGATCAGGCGTGTTCAAAGTCCGGCCCGCGGGCCAAATCCGGCCCGCGGTCGAATTTCATCCGGCCCTCGACCCCTGTCATAAAATCAGTGCCGTCTGGCCCGCAGGTTGGGCGCAATGGAACACGTGTTGCATTGACTGAGGTCTCGTAGACTGGGGAGTGATGTTTCATAGAGTACTGCTTCCCTCTAGTGGCTAAATGAGTAATAGCATTCACTAAATGAGTAATAGCATTTAGACACTAGAGGGCATCACTCACGAGTTAACAAGACATCACTCCGTGTTTATATTGACTGATATGTCATATTTCAAATGATCCTTGCAGTTGTGGATATGTGTATTGCTTGTTCATTTCCCTGTTGTTCGAGTCAAAGGTTTTGTGACTATTGAAAAGTCATGGTGATACAT
Organism: Hippocampus zosterae; assembly: GCF_025434085.1. Taxonomy (NCBI): domain Eukaryota; kingdom Metazoa; phylum Chordata; class Actinopteri; order Syngnathiformes; family Syngnathidae; genus Hippocampus; species Hippocampus zosterae. The sequence continues at coordinate 20,195,587 of NC_067464.1, read as the reverse complement.
TTTATGTTTCAAATCAATCAATTTGCACTCAGGAGACTTCTGTTTAAGAAAAAGTCAAGTGAATAAGCAGTTGCATGTGATATACCTGTTTCAAATGAACCAAAAGAAATTCTTAAGATTGTTGAAATTAAAATAAAAATGGAAATGTGAAACAGACTGGCTTACTAAAATTTGTTGAACAATATTGTTGTTCAATGTAAAGAATGTCAGCCAAGGTCGGCCCCCCGACATTTTACCACATAAAATCTGGCCCCCTTGGCAAAAAGTTTGGACACCCCTGATATAGATGGATAGCTTTTGGATCCCTTTACATTTCTGCGTCCCACAAATTGAGGATGCCATTAGTCATGCGAGAGATTTACTTTGCATTCTCGCGGTTCAGGAGGGAACTACAAAAGTATGTTGGGACAGTTGCTCAGTATAATGAAAGCAAATATCATTTGACCCTACTGTAACTTATAGAACATAAAAACAAAAAGGAAATGTCACCGAAATATGTTGTAAAAAGGTGAACACAATGCAACAATTGGAAGACCTGTAATGGGGTTGTATGTTTTGGAGAAAAAAAAGTGGACTGTTGGTTCCTTCTGTGGAGCTGAGGCAGTCCTGTAAGGAGGTGAGGTAGGCACAAGGTGACATGCAATTTTATGGCGTGCGGGGGAGGAGACTGGGGAAGAAAGGAGGACATCAAAATTCCACAACCCTTAGGAGACAGCAAGAGGAGAGGCCCTCTGAGATAGCGGGACAGGTGGAAAGTTATGGGAGGAGGGGTCTTCAGTAGGTGGCAGGCTGAAGGAGGGGCTCACGTTCAAGAGAGAAAAAAAAAAAAACACTTTCAGTCCAGTAGCAAGATGATGAGTTTCAGCCAAAATGAATGTCATTCCATCATAACAAACCAGTTAATAAACAGCCACAAAGGAAAAATTGGTTGTTGATGTTTGTGTTTTGTGAGTATTTGTCTTTTCCACTGGTGTTGGACTGTTGTTGTGCCCGTTGTGAGCACTTTGTCCACTGCGATCCTCACCTGCCGTGGTAGACTTTCGTCCAAAGTAGCCCAGGACATGGGAGTAGAGGTCTCTTAGTGAAGCATCACCCATTGCAGCCCGCCCTTGCCGCTGCGGTGACGAACCTTGGGATGACCCCTGACCTCGCGGGCGGGGCTTGGCGGACAAAGCATGAACCACAGTCTTATACACCCCGCCAAGAAGAGCCCCTTGGTGGTGTTTGGAGACAGAGCTGCCGGGTTCCTGGGAGCGAGAGCGGGAAGCCCGAGAACGCAAGGCCGACCGTCCCAATCGGCCTCGCACGACTGATGATGCACCGGAACTGCTTGTTATGGCCTCGAAGTGGGTCTCATGCACCAAATTGGATCCTGCGCATGATCCTGGATGCTGAGGTTTGTCTTTGTCCCCTGCTCCAGTGCCAATCCTGTTTTCCTGATCAACACCCGATGTACCGTGGGCCCTTGTGACATCTGCTGGCAGTCTCTCATGGCCCCCTACTTTGTGACCAACAGCAGCCACAGAGGCAAACTTACCTGCACTGCCTGCTCCCTGCTTCCCCCCTGCTCCTGTCCCAGCTCCTGGCCTCTCACCAGCAGTGTGGCTGTGAGTGTGAAAGTGACTGAGCCGACGCAGCCTGGCTTTCCAGTGGGCCTCTTTATTCTCAAGGGGGTTGTGGAACTGGACTGACTCAGTGGAAGGTCTGAAGCTCACATGGACAGCACCAGAGTGATGCTTTTTGGTGTTACGGGACATCTTGGGCTTGGCTGAGTCGGACGCTTGGGGAGTTTCAATTGCTTCGCTGGTAGATTCGAATGTGTACGGGTCTGGTCTCGTTAAGTAGTGCCTTTTGATTGTGGCTGTGTCTTTTTCAGCATTTTTGCCTCCTCCCATTTCCCTCCAATAATCACCTTTTCCTTCCCATTCTCCTCCTCCTGTTGCGTTTCCTCCACTTACTTCCCCTTTGCCTTTCTCATCACTGCTCCCTTTCGCACCAAGCGAGGGCCACTGACACTGCATTTCAAGGCACTCGTAGATGCTCCGCTGTTCTGCCTCAATCTCCTCTGCTGAGTCAACACTACTGTCTCGAATAGAATTACTTACCTGCCTATCTTCCTTAGAAATTTGCCTGTCAACCACCTTTTGTGTCTCTCGTATGCAATCTGTTTCCCCTGTCGTCACAACAGTTTTCACTGGTGCAGAAGTTCGAATGTCGTTTTCAAAGGCAAGACTCGCTGCCAATCTTGCCGATTCATTTCGCTCAGTTGCTTTGTTAGTGAAATAGTCCCTAATTGAGGAGAATAAATCATCCTCATTTGGTACAGCGCCTACTTCATTCTCCTCGACATCAATCTCCTTATCGGCGGAAAATGTAAAGGCAGAATCCCAGTCGCTTACCCAATCAGAACTTGAATCTTGGCTTTGACAGCCAATATGATCACACTCACTCACATCATTTAGTCCCTCTGAGGTTGAGGAAACAACACCATTGGGGTATGTAAGGGGGGTAGGACAGGACGAGCGGAAAGGACAGGGGAGTGATTGAGCCGCATCGCTATTGCTTGCAAGTAAGCTAGTATCAGTGGGGTGATGGGGGTTTGGGATGGTACTGGGATCCCCTTGTGGGTCTTCACCTTTGACCCGTTCGGCGATAAAAGGCTCCATGATGTCAGAGGCACTGCTGCTTCTTGCAAGCGATGAAGGGGCCGGGTTATCCGGGTCACAAGGCCCTCCCTGGAACACCTCCGAACAGGAGGTCGGAGGGGTCTCATCGCTCTGGGAAGAGTGGCGCATCCGAGTTGGGCGGGATGACAGCGTGATTGGCGGGTCCTCGATATCTGGTAAATAGGCAGATAATGATATATTGGTACTACATTCAGAAATAAACACATACAAAAAAGAACAACACACATCTCTCTAAACATGACAAACATGTTTTTACGCATACACGCACACAAGATGGGATTGGCAAGGTCTTCTCACTTTTCACATTCCAAGCCCCCTTTGCCTTGCAATAGGTGAATTGTAAAAAAATAGAGGGTGGCTTATAACATAAAATGAAAAAAAATGGGGGGGGGGGGGGGGGGGAATTTACACCTACATAAACCATCATGAGCAACCCCCACAAGGTTCCCCACCCTTCTAAACATTTGTTACACTCAATAAACTTAACTATTTGTTATTTATTGTTAAATTGCAAACTGAAGAATAAATACCGAGCTGCAGGTTATTGTGAACGGAGCATGCGCTGCACAAATTTCTCCATCCAAAGTAATTTAAAATTAAAATAAACAAATATTTATTGACTGGCCCGCCTTAAAAGTGAGAAAAATCCAAAGTGAACCTGCAAAATGGTGTAGTACAAACTGCTACAGATGAAGTAATGGTCACAAATGAAAATCTGTGATAAAGTGAATCCGTAATAACGGAACAGCAAAGAAGTGAGGGAGCTGTCATTGAATTTAATTGAATATCTGAGCATACAGATACTTTTACTCTAAGTTAGTTTCAAAAAAAGAAAAACAACAACAATAACATCTGAACGTTCTGTTTTAGAAAGCGTGATTACATCATGTGATTTTATTTACAATACAATACAATACATGCTGACTTATACAGCGCTTTCACAACAGCGGCAGCTGTAACAAAGCGCTTAACAAAATATTTAAGGTCAAATGATCCAAAAGGTTAATTTCATGGTCAAATTATAGGTCAAAAGGTCAAGTTACTAAAAATTGCACCAATCTTCTGAATGCAAGAATTCTTGTTCAATTCCCTTTCCAGCAATACCAGTTTTGGGAAGATTGACGCAGTACTTCCTGAAATATGAGGGGTCAAAGGAAGATGGCCACGCCCCTTTATGGTGAAAATGTAAAAATTAGATGGGCCGTTGCGCCTAAAGCTGTGCTCCGAGCGAGTGACCTAAAATTTGAGATTTAGTATTGTGCCACTCCTATCAACTAGTACACAAGTTTAATTCAAATCATAATCTTGGTGAAACCCACTGGGTGATTTGGCATGGATGTACATGTTTTTTAATTTGTTGCACGCGTTTGCTGTAGTGATGTGCTGGTTGGCAGGAATGTTTTTGATTATTTAAAACTGTCCGAAAACACATGAAACAGACATGAAAAGGATTTTTTTTTCGGGGGCGTGTCACCAAACCCTTTTGAAACTGCGAGCTAGTGCTAGCGAAATCTACAAAAGTTGGGAGAAATATCCAACAGCCAAAGCCCTTTAAAAATTCGTGACATCCCATGATCAAAACCCCTAACCGGGCAAGGAGAAAAGTTGAGAAGTGACCACTGATAAGGGTCTAAACGTGCAAAAACTAACTTTGCACACATCACGCATGGCAAAAAATTTACGTCCGGGGTTGATTGTGTCCACCCATCCAGACATTGTCTGAACGACTTTATCATCACGAGTGTGCCAATCTCAGCCGTCATCGGGCAGTAGGCAATACCCTGAACTGGTTACGAGCCAATCCAGCAGGGCACACATAAACGAACAATACATCACACTCACAGTCACACCTGTGGACCATTTGGAGTGTTCCGTTAGCCTGCCATACATGTGTTTGAAATGCGGGAGGAAACCGGAGTACCCGAAGAAAGCCCACACAGGCACGGGGAGAACATGCAAACTCCACTCAGGGAGGCCGGAGCCGCAATTGAACCAGGCAACTCTGCTCTGTGAGGTCCGCGTGTTAACCAGTCATCCACCATGCCGCCCGGTTTATAAACAATATACTAATGTGCCAGTACCACAACATGGCAAGAGTTGCGAGGGCCCGTTAAGCTCAAGCACGGACACATGCACCTTCAGGTACGAACAGCTAAGGAGGACAATGTCAAACAAACCAAGTCTTTACTTATGCCTCCTGAAGCCAAGGGTCAAATGACTCATTAAATCTAATTTCATGAGACCAGCTATATTACCTAAGACCCCAGTGGAAATCAATCAAAGACATTTAGTAAACACAAAGACGAAATGAAAGTGAAAACATGCATCCGTGTGAGTAGGCAGGCAAGATAAAGATATATACCATCACTTTATTTATAAATCCCCCTAAACCAGGCCACAAACAAGTGTATAGGGTGACAAACGTTCAGTCATTCTTGATGAACTACGAACAGTCAATCCATTGCTTTACGAATACAAAAGGGAGAAACTAAAGTATATAAATAACGTTTCTTTGAAAGATGTGTGAAGACCTCAGGCACACAGCAGGCAGAAGACAGGCAGTCGGGAAGTGCAGAGAGAGTGTACCTGCCAGCTGGTCGGCAAGGGGGGGTAGTAAAGGGTGGTGGTGGTGGAGAAGGACAGGAAGAGGCGGAGCCAGAGCAGGAGCACTCTTGGCACTGCGGATAAAGGCTGAGGAGAGCAGAGAGTCCCCTGTAGAACAGCTTCGCAGGGCTGAAGAGGTCGGAAGTACAGGTAGAAGGTATACAAAAGAAAGTGAAGAGGGTCAGGAAAGTAGGAAGAGAAATAAGGAACGTGTTTGTGGAAAAAGTCAATGGAAAAGAAAAATGGGTGGAAAGTGGGGTGAAGAGAAAGGGAAGGTGAAGGGAGGAGTGAGAGAGGGTTCACTCTGGAAGAATAGTGAGAGGCAGGTGGTAGCTGGTATGTCCTCTGCAAAGTCCTGGACAAAGTTAGCTTTTAAAAAAAAGAGCTGAAGCTACAGTAACAAAAATGGAAATAATATCTCTACACCTACACAAAAGTGTTGTTAGCACATCTCATAGGAAATCTGAACAAGGCTCCTCCTCTCAAAACAAAAATCACATAACTACCTTTCAGAAATGAATGTGAGATTTATGAAAGCTCTCGCCACCCCCAATCTGCCACCCCCCACACAACCAAGAATGTAGTCCGACATGGTCCAGACTGTTGTATCAACAACAAATTGTTATTAGTCTTACATCCATCCAAAATTAATAACATAAAAAACATCTACCAGTAAGCAATATTAATATGAACATTTTCCATAATGTTTTAATACATTTTGAACACTGAATTCCACATTACAAACACCCTGCATTTTTGCAACAAAAAAAGAAATAAATAATAAGAAAACGTTTATTGTACGCAGCAAATAGTTTTTATTTTTATTTCAAGACCATCTGCAGCATTATTCATGTATTATCGAAATCAGGAGCATCTATCAGCCAACAAGCCCACACCCTCACTCAATGCCGTCAGCGAGTTGGTGGATGCAATGTGAAAGTAATGTTGTGGTTGGAATGGAATCATTTTTAATTCCAACACAATACTTGTTTGGGTACAAATTTTTCTCCAATGCCAAAACGCATTTTTATTGTCAATCCATAATGGAAATATTCTGGCATCATACGATAGGAAGGTGCGCATCTGGCAAATTGTGCGTGAGCCACGCTTAAGAAGTTGGTTGGCTGGACAGGTTGACGTTACTCGGCGATGCCTGGGGATGAATGCCAGGCCATTCTGGCGGATCTTCCCAGCTAGGCTGCCCACTGGATTCAGCTGCAAGCCTGCAGGCACCAGCCGGGACCACCAGAAAGGGCTCTGGAAATCCGCTTTCAGGATCCAATGTACTCACATGCACCATTGTACTCCCGCCTCTCAGTTACAAATGAAAATTGTTTAACTATATGAAGAATGAGTTTAGTTTGACTGGTATTTAAATTAAAGCAGGAGACTGTTGAGCCCCTGCAAACAGATTCATCTCTTGCTAAAACCTTAAAATTATTATTATTATTGTTATTTTAAGGCAATGTCAAATTTATGTCTGTTCCAAAACCTAGTTTTAAACAGTTGGACTCACACTCACAGAAGTTTCAGACTGATAATGACTCAAAAGATCAAAAAATGCTGGGACAACTCAGCATTCTTCGATCCAATCAAATGTTTTTAGCGCCGTTCTGAATGACTGACTTGAATAAAAACATTTCAATGAACACACACCAAAAAGCCATAAAGGAAATAATGAGGGGAGACTTGAAGTCAAAAGGCAACTTGAGAAGCAATACATTTAACTGTTGAGTAGCAAACAGTAAATTAACTTCCATTGCCACTGAAACTCCATAGCTCTTCCTACTATGATGACAATGTTTCTGAAATATGAAAGAAAGTCATTTGTGTATGTTTTATGATGACTGAAAACGGCAAAGCTATTTTGTCAAATTACTCTAAGAGTCAAGGACCCATGCTTGTGTGATCTGCAATGAATCTGACCACCCCGAAAGATAAGAATGAAGAGGCCGTTCATTCTTCAGGCGAGATACGGTACTCACCTACAGTCTTTTGGCGGACAATGCTCCGGGCCTTTTCGATGCCTGGCGAACCAGCTGTGGTGGCACTGCGTTGCCTCATGGGAGCTGACTGACCTGGTTGGTCTCTGCTCCACCCTTTAGAGAAGGAACGATCCACTATCTGCCGCTGACCTTCTGAACCGATACCTGAGGCATTGTGAGAATATTCGAAGTACACAGTCAAAAATCCTGATGAAAAAGGCCAAAAGAATGCACTTAACATCTTCCCCTATTCGAATATTGAGAGTTCTTTGTGCCTTTTCAACAGAAAAAACGGCTCCGAGTGATTGCCTCACCTTTGCCTTTGTGTTTCTTCTGTTTTTGCTCACTGAGCTTGTCCAGGGGTAGTTCATTCAAATCAACACTGTACAGGTTCCTGGCCAACACCTAAGCCGCAACAGTACACAGGCTTGAAGTATCGAGCGAGTGTGACACAAGGTAACAGCTCGCGCTGAAAGATACAGTATATATAGTTGCACCTCTACTTACGAACATATCTTCATACGAAATGTTCAAGTTAGGAAATGGCTCAACAGGAAAATATTGCCTCTTGTTACAAAAGGAATTCCTAGATACGAAAGCTAATAATACAGTTTGGGCTTCTACTCGCAGTTCCGAGTTACCTGAACACAACATACTTATAGCTGCTCTGGCATTGGCTATTATCGAGCATTTTCCAGGCATCCGCATTGGCTAAAAGGGACTTCTACCGTGTGTATCTAAGTGTGTAGATAGATAGATAAGTGTCTATGCAATGTCCTCGTCATTCGACTCTCGGGCCATGAGGCGTTCCGATAGTTTTACGAAAATGCGAATCACCCAGAAAGTGTTCACCATTCCGGCGATCGCCCTACTATACTGAGCCGACAAAAGCAAACGTCTTTGTATCAGTTCTTTACAAAACGCCAGGCAAAAACCACTTCTGAGAGAGAATGTGAACTAAAGAGGGCCAAAAATGACGAGGATGCAGTTAAAAGACCATCATTTTTATTCTTTACCTACCGGTACTCTCTTGAACATAATAATTGTGTTGAATGATGACTGATTTCTCTTTCCTTTTACTATTTTACTGAGCTTACTTTCTGTCAATTTATTACTTTACATGTTTTTATGTTCAATAAACAAACAAACAAAAAACAAAAAAACTTTATTATTTGCTTTTTACATTGTGCACAGCTTTCATTTATTGTGTAATCATCTAACTGTAACATGTATTTGTTACATACAACTGACACACCCACGCTGCAAGATGTACCGCTGCTCGTTCCTGTCAACTGCTGTCAGGCTACTGAATAGACAGTCTTGAAAACTTGGATTCACCCCCACGCACCCATTTTTAATATGCTTATATTTATTTATTACTTTGTGTCTTTTACTTTCTCCCTTTCATAATTTTGCTGCTGTAAATTGGAAATTTCTCCATTGTGAGACAAATAAAGGTTATCTTATCTTCTTATCTTATATTTTGATGAATTTTTATGCTTTAGAAAACATTTATGTCTGAATTTGGGGGGGTGGGCACTTGGAACGTGGAAAACGGCTCTCCACTTACAAAATTTTCTAGTGAAGAAATTTCTTCTAGAACCAATTAATTCGTAAATATAGGTACCATTGTACAGTCCAAGTGAAATGAGTTTCTTCTTTTACCTTTGTAAGAGTCTCCATCGTGAGGGACCATTCGGTTACCAGCTCTTCCCAGCATGTAAGAGAAGCGAGGACTGAGAGGAGGTCATCCCACAGTTCTCTGCTGATGTAGACATTTAAATTCCCCTTAATCCAAGCTACGATCAATGTCTGTGCAGAGAGAGTGATGAAATATAATCAAGGTCATCTTTGAAAGAATGCAAGTTGAAAGCACTTGTCAGAGATTTTCTCGGACAAAGTTAAAGAAACGACTCGGCACACAGGAAAATTGTCTTCAATATCGGCGGGAGCGGACCTCTGAGAGCGAACGACGGTTGTTGCTCCGCGATCACACTCAAAATCCCGTCTCCGCAAGTTCCACATTTTATTGTAACATATGCAAAATATAAGAAAAACACTGCCCCCAATATTTGCATGCCACACCCCCGGTCGGGCCGCTCAGTAGTGATTGGTTACCTGTTTTTCCACCTCGAACCACCAGTACATTGGCGCCTTTTCTGGCTGGTCTACATCGAATTAGCATGCTGTAGACTTTGCGGATGGTCAATGTCATCTGGGCGCGACGGGTGTTCTCAACTCGTCTTTTGTTGCTCAACCGCTGTTCCCGAATTATTCATTCCCCTTTTATGACCGAGTTTCACCCTCTCCCCATGATCGCCCACCTGTATTGACGTGCTAATTGTGGGCTTCAACAGCCCGCCGGCCAAATGGCCGGCGCCTTTGTGTGTAGGCATTTGGGGGTGCTGGATATGCACCCAAACGCTTCGATGCACCCAAATAAATGAAACTTTAAACATGATAAATTTTTGCTCATAGATTCTTCTAACAGCACTCTTTTTTTTTTTTGGTGCCATTTTGATATGACAGCTCCACCGCTGAGTATTCAGTACCTGAAAGATAGGACCAGCCAGCCTTCCCGACAGTGTGTTATTCTTCTTGCCCTGGGGCATAATGGATGGAGGTCTCTTCATCACTGACTCTGTCACTCTCAGTAGAACAAGTAAGATCTGCTCCCTACAAATAAAAGTTCACCCATCCATCCATAAATAATGAGACAAAATATGTTTAAACATAGAAGCCAGTAGATATCACAGATACACTTTCATTCTTGAGCAATGTATTTTCACACGTTGTGAATGAAGAAATATTAAATATCAATGGATTATGCTGACATGAAGCTGTAATGTTATACTTTTTTGCCATTAGCAAGTGATGACATAATGTGTCCATCTTTTGTCATTACCATGTTTTCTGGTCCATGGTCTCATGCATAACAAGGCTGCGGTAGATGTTTAAGACTCGCTTGCACATGTCGACGTGCTCCTCTAAAAGGAACTTGATATCGTTGGCTGGCTCCAATAAAAAAACGTTGGAGGAATGGGTAATAAATACCTAAAAGGAAGAAAAGTTATGCCAGGTAGATCCACCAAGCACAGTTTAACGATGTATTTTTCGGATCAGTATGTGTATTTTTGTTGAAGGTCCATACCTGTAGTGTAGTCTGAACTCCCGCATGAACGCTATACTCCAACAATTCACTATCAATCATTTTATTTAGTCCCTTAAGAGAGGAAATGAAATATGCAGACAAGTTAAAATAATATAATTGAGTCTTGCCCAATTTAAAATGTATCAAAGATTTTTCAATCACAGGATCGCAATTTTAGTGTGTGCGCATATATCTGTTTCACAGCTTGTGTTGTTTGTTTACATTAATTTCTAAACATACATTGTATATGACTGTATAATGTCACAGGTACTGACTTGGTCAAGAAATAAGGAAGTGTTTACCATTTGAAAAAAATGTGCTGAAATAACACTAGTCAACCCATTTTTACGAAATTCTTGATCAGAGATGAAAATAAAATTTCACGGATTAATTTTTGGTATTGATTCAAAATCTGCCATAGTTTTTTTTTTACAAGCACATCAGGTTTTCATAATAATATTAATATATTATGATTAATAATAACAATACTATAACGTACAATATAGGAATATATTTAGTCATAAAACTGTTCATCAAATTCCTGAAATGCCCAAAAAAATATCAATAAAAATAATAATGCATCCAAGTTATCAGCGTCAAAAATATTTTAAGGGACACATCAACCCATTTCTAATTCTAATTTTCTACTTACCATTGTAATGGCTACCTCGAAATAGTTGTGTTTTTACACACACTACAAAATGCAATTTTTGCTGATAGACAAAATAAAAAGGTCATTTTGAGAGAGCGAAAAAAATGTTCCAACCAAAAATGTACTAAACCGTGGCCCAAAAAGCAAGGGTTACCTGCACCGTTCAACTGATCATTAATACATGACTGTTTAAATCTCATTTGGCACCTCATCATCCTTCTCTGAGCCAGTGTCCATACTACCGGCTGTTGCTATGGGATACGGTCCCTCCTCTGGCTCCTTCATGAATACTGGCTTGTCCTCCATGGAGATCCACTCCTGGTATACACGGACCACTTTCCGCATTGATGCAGCTTCACACATCGGAAGAAGAAATGCCTGCAGTGGTCGCGAGACAAGTGTCAACCATTCATATGTAGTCATGCATGTTTTCTGAATTGTCCAACATTCTCAGCTGGGGAGAAAATTGCTCCTTCACCTGTCTGAAGATCTCACTGATGAAGTTGATGCTAGTTCTGGAGCTGGTCAGGACTCTCCTCACGACCTCCATATCCGTCAGCTGCTCTTCATCCATAGAGCAGAGTGAGGAAGAACTGGGCTCCCTCTCTGTTAATGTAGATGTGTTGGAGTGGCATTGTTCCGATTCCCCCATTGGACCAGTAGCCCCACCAAGACCCATGCTGCCTCCTCCTGGACCAGATAAGTTTCCGCTCCCTTCAAGATGGTTGTCAGGGCGCAATCCAGTGATGCTGCCGTCGTCTGAGCTGCCAGCAGAGCGAGCAGCAAGCCCGGCTGCTGCTCGCTGTGGAGGAGACCAAAATTGTAACCCTTTTCATGGTTGTTTATGTCAGTGTTTCATTTCAGAAGTTGGTATCTCCTGCAGTTACACTTACTCCGAGTAAAGTCTGGATTGTCTCTGTAGGTTCGAGTACCTAATTATAATTGCCCACTTCACTCAGATATTAACGACTACCAATTAACTTGTACTTTCCAAGTGAAACACATTCAATATTACTGTTTCCATTCACAGAACATATAAAACAACCCGCGAGCAGAGATAATTTGAAATGACATGAAAATAATGTCACAAGCATCAAAAACATGTCCCGTATTGGCCCGAATATAAGACAGCCCTGATAATAAGACGACACCCTCTTTTTCAAGACTCAAGTTTGAAAAAAGACTTTTTGAACACCAAATTAATTTTTATACAGAAAATAATTACAGTACATCTGAAACTAATGATTATAACAATATATTTGAAAGAAAAAGCATGTTATTTTGACTCATTCAAATCTAAAGTGCAATCACATTGGTAAATGTGGCTTATGGTTTTTGAAATGTAAAATACATCATAACTTCTCCTCAGCTGCCGGTTAACCTCGCCGATCTTCGACACACTTTTCTCCAGATTGTCACTACGTTTCTCCATTTTCTGTTATCTCTTCTATTATTTTCTTCTCTTTTCCTTCTTACCGCTATTTTTTTACTTTTCTTCTTCGTGCTACCACTATTTTTATTTTTATTCTTCGCGGCAGGGGTTCACTTTGGCCTGGGGAGTCAAGTTCAGCATTCGCTTCAATGATATTTGGCGCCATCTAGCGTCGTAGTTGGGTATAATGTCTAGACCTCGAATATAAGACGACCCCCACTTTCTTATTTCAATGCAAAAAACACAGTCTCATATTTGGGCCAATACGGTAGTTAGAAACTGTCATGATCCTGTCTTGTTTGTTTTGTTTTAACTTTGCGGTACCATCCAGATAGTGTGCATTACCTGTATGTTCTTGGGGATGTTTTCACCTTCTGTCCCAGGGATCTGTGTGTTTGTGTTGGGTCGTGGCTCCAGCCAAAAAGAAACCAGCCAGCGGATGAAGATGACTCGGGCCTGAAGGAAACTTTCCTTGCTGCAATAGAGAATTTCCGCACCATCCTGTTCCCTGCGCACCATACTGTAATAGGGCTTTGGACGCATTGGAGGAACCTCTGAAAGGAAAAGGATGCCTTTATGCATTGGGCATATCAAGTGCCGATAAAAGGCATTACTTAAATTTACTGACCTAGTATGGGGTTGTAGAGACTCGTTTCCGAAGCAAAGTTGGGAAAGATGTGAGGAAGGTAAAATTTCCGGAAGTGACCAAAGAGGAAGCTAAAACCACGTTCGTGATTTTCTTTACAACGCCACTCGAGAGACTTGGCCTGGTTGGAAGACACAAACACAAAACAAGCTTGTTTTGTACACCAACAAAAATGGAGAACAGCTCCTAAGTGGCTAAGGAGAACAGCTCCTTTGTTGACGGCGGAGCTTGTGTCACAATGAGACAATGATACATAGGAAATGCAAAGAGTCAGTTAGGGAGATGTGAACTGGATACAAGGTTAGTAATGCTATACAAACGGCTTTTTGGCTTTGTCTCCAAGTTTATTTTAGTTAACAGAAACTAACAAAACGAAACCTGAAATTGAAAATAAAAATGCTTTTTAACTAATTAAAATGAAAATGCTTTCATTAGAGCAAAAATGTCTTTTGTTTTAGTCGTTGGCGATTAGTTGAATGTACGAGCCTTTGGGGTTGATTTTAAATCTATTTATTTCGGGGCGTTTCAACAGTCGCCTGGGAGTTGTGGTCCTTAGAATGTGTGTTGTACAAAAATGACATCATCTAGCTGCAACCAATAAGATGACATCGCTACGACGTGATCAATTTCCATGTTGGTCTTTTGGCCCAAATACTACCGTGCTTTTGTCATTGAACTCAGACCACATTGTAGCGTGTGGTAAGAAGTGTTTAAAAAAACATACATGACGGAAGCAATATTATGTACTTTACTTATTGTAATTCAGTCTGTGGACTATTAATCACGAGCTGTATTTGATTTGTGGATGGAAGATTTATTTTGAAATGTTTCTAAATTTATATTTGTGTTAAATTTTTACAACACTACTTACCATAGTTGTTTTAATTCGTTTATACTGCACACAATGCACAACATGAATAAAAAAAAACTACCGATAAAACTTACAAAAACCCAAATCAAAACCAACAATTTTTGAAAAAAAATTAAGAACATCTAACTACACTTAAAAAAGAACAACAACCTCATAACGAAATAAAAACTAACGAGTGAAAATTCCCTGTTTTTCACACTGATAAATAACTAATGATATTTAGTAAATAAAGACATTTCATATTGTGTGATTATGTTATGTTAGTTGTGTTAGTAAGAAAGGATGATAATACCTGGTTTACCATGTATTTCAGTAGTGCTTCCAAAAAGTAAGCGGTAAGGTCCTCCTGGTTCTTGTCACCGGACTGGGGATGTACCAGTGGAGTAATCTCCTCTGGTGTGACTTGAGCTGAAAGGTGTAATTGAAAAACGATCTCACATTAGAGTAAAACAATCATTTACTAATAAACAACTAATAGATTATCAAATTATTCAATAATTATTTTTGATGATCCATCAAAGACAATACAGACATTTAAAATTGTCCAAATCCACAGAATGTTATCCTCTCAACAGTAAATATTCTCAGATGTCAAGTTTTTCAATGCAGGGATGGAAATTCCACAATATTTTTTTGATGCCAAAATAAACGACAGAATAATTAATTATTGAAATAATCACTCATTGCAGCCCTATACCCAGTCCAGAAAGAAGACATATAGAGTAAAGTTTTTTCCCCCTGCCTATTCAGTGACAGGTGGTCATAATTGCAATTATGAAAATCGTATTTAATTAGCAACAAAGCAAAGAATTAAAGTTAGCTCTTTTCATTGGGATCAACTACAACAATTCCCTACTACTCACTCTCAGTTAAGCTCAGGGGTGGGTTGATCAGAGTGTCCAAAGTGCGTGGAGTCCCTTGGCAGAGCGGAGCCGGGAAGCCAGGAATTAGACAGGCAAACATGCAGAGTTGCTCGCGTTGAGCATTATTCTGTAATGCCTGCATCCACAGCAGGAACAGGCGCACACCTTCTCGACGGATCTGCAGTGCGCAGGAGCAAGTGGGGTGGACATATACATTTGTGTATTTTACCAACAGAAGGAAATTAAAGAAAACGGTCTTGGTTTGGATCAACAAAAAAAGTAAAATACCTTTAAAGAGTTACCGGTGTGCAACAGTTTTTTCAATATCAGTCCTGAAAATGAGATATGTATCCAAAAAAAATCACATATTAGGAGAGGCCATAGTGAAAGTGAAAGTTAACACATTTTGGAAAGGGTTGACAGCCAGCTGTGTTTGTTACCAATGCTGTGGAACTGCCATCGGCTCTGGATTCTCTCTGGGAGGAGCTGGAGGATTTTCTGAAACAGAAGCAGAGAAAAGAAACAAAAAATATGAATATATCCCGGTGAGTTTCAGCAATATCTGACATTACGTTGAATGCATACTGATAATGGCGTGACGTTAAAATAGATTATATATGTCTTTTGGCGGGCGGCCCGGTAGTCCAGTGGTTAGCACGTCGGCTTCACAGTGCAGAGGTACCGGGTTCGATTCCAGCTCCGGCCTCCCTGTGTGGAGTTTGCATGTTCTCCCCGGGCCTGCGTGGGTTTTCTCCGGGTGCTCCGGTTTCCTCCCACATTCCAAAAATATGCATGGCAGGCTGATTGAACACTCTAAATTGTCCCTAGGTGTGAGTGTGAGCGTGAATGGTTGTTTGTCTCTGTGTGCCCTGTGATTGGCTGGCAACCGATTCAGGGTGTCCCCCGCCTACTGCCCGGAGACAGCTGGGATAGGCTCCAGCACCCCCCGCGACCCTAGTGAGGATCAAGCGGTACGGAAGATGAATGAATGAATGAATGAATGTCTTTTGGCTACAGACTTCTCCAAGATTTTATCGGAGTCAAAAGTCACCTTGCCTCGAAACACAAATTTTGAGGTTTCTATTGTCAAGAAGCATTGCCTGACGTGTTGCACAAAAGAAAACTCACAATGTTACAATTAAGAACTGTTAACTTGTCTACAGAGCAACTTCGCACTGATAATGTACGCAGCGTATTAAACAGAATTCCAACCTGAGCTGTATTTACATGTAGTTTTTTTAAATTCTCCTCATTTAAAGAAAAGGAAGTTTATTTGGCACGTGGGAATGAAAAATGCATAACAAAATGACTGAAATGCAAGGCGAACACCCATGTCGTGTGATGGGGTGGCTTTCGGTGCATGTCTGATGTTGCCGTGCACTTATGTATTATATAATATATAATTATATATATTACGAATGGACAAACAAGTGGCCCGTCGTGGTTGAAGCCAGAGGGCGGCCATCTTACGTTTTTTTTTTTTTTGGGGGGGGGGGGGGGGTCACTGAAGTCTGCGTTATCAGTGCATGTTTTGTGCCAAGATCCCTGTATGGAGGAATAAGGGGCTTTCAAAGTGCACTCCTTTTACCACCGATCAAATTTTAATTTGTTGGAGGATCATAAAAAAATTAATAAATGAATAAGAGGTGGTAGGAAATGCAAGTACTGTACCTCAAAAATAAAGAGGATTGAGTCCAACTCCTCCCTCTGAGACTTGTGACCTGAAAAATTACAGCATGAAGAAGACAATTGATTTTGTTTTTCATTAAATGATTTTAAAATTATCAATTGCTGATTGCAGATTAAATAAATTGACAATAATAATAATAATAATAATAATAATAAAAACTGGGAAAATTCCCATGGAAATTTTGAATGGACTTGAAAAGTCTCATTTGTGAAGGCTTCTTGGTGAGGTGGGCTTGCCCTGAAAAACAGGGATAGGCAACTGGTAGCCCTCAATTAAGTCAGTTTCTGTTTGTAAAAGCAGCGTGGCTCAGAGAAAGATGCTCACATGACTGCTTCTGACACGGCACCCGACTCCTTTTCAAAGGGAGATGTTCACAGTTTTCTCAGAATTGTGTCAAAATGGTAACACAAAATTACGGGAAAAAATTGTTAACATCCAAGCCTGGACAAAAACATATTTTGATACATAATTTGCACAGATACGTGAAATGGTGTGTGCGGAATTCTGTGTGTAGGGAAAACAATAGAATACGAAAGGATACAAAATTATATCAGTACAGCATTATGGAAGGCTAAATTCAATAATTTTTGAGACTTTTTCATTCCATTTCAAACTAAATTTAACACCAATTTCACACTATTCACAATTTCCAATGTTTAAAGTTGCGACCGTTTACAATTGTTTTGGTGGTTCTACAATCGTAATTGCATGATGTGACCATAAGACTTGTAAATATATTTTCAAGAATGTTCAGTTATTTTGAAATTTGAGACTATTCAGAGTCATAAAATCCTACTTATCATCAACAGTTTTGAAGACTTTTCAAAGATTGATCAAAGGAATTTTGAATGCCAAGTAAGGCCTTCATTTTAGAGTCATGGATTCGGTGCCACGGGAATGCTGAATAAGTGTACGAGATAGTCATATGGGTTACTTGCTTCACAAGCCGTGCTACTGTTCGTGGCATGGCTTGCTCTGCAGCAGTCGTAATCATGCTGTACTGTAACTCACCTTTTTGCTTGAGGCTAACCTCAATGGTGACAAAGTTCTCAAAGAAAACATAGTAGATGTGGGAGTAGTTCAGGTCGAAGAACTGCTTCAGCTCCGGGGGTTCTGCATTTTCTGGAAAATACAAAATGGAATGAGGCTGATATTTAAATTAATTGACACATTATTTAAATAAATACCACAGACGCATCGAGAAAAGCACTGAAAATGTAAAAATGCTCATATTTAATTCTTCATCGAATGTATATTTTTTTGGGGGGGGGTATTCACATTGTGATAACATCGAGGACCGTGAGACCGTGAAATTGTGAAATACATGGGTCTTTCCGTTAAAATCATCATAGAATTGATAGAATTTACTCATGACACCAATAATATGCTGGGGGGGGGGGGGGAGTACATTTCTGAAATCAGAATCAAAAATACATTTAGGGACCCATAAACCCATCTCCGATTCAAATTTGCTTTTGGCCAGTGTTATTCAAGTCTGCAGAGAAGGATTGTTCTTGCTTAATAAGAAACAAAGGGGTGGGGGAAATAATGATTCATCAATGGCTGCAATACTTCCCCTCTGAATTCAATTTCAATTCATCAACTTCCCTCCTCAATTTAATAAGCAACCAACAAATGCTCTGAATCAAATCACTTCCTGGCCATTGGGGGACGCTTGGCATGTGATTCATGTTGTACGGATGGAAGTTCATTCGATGAAACAACAAAATGGTGATTAAAAGCAAGTAGCAATAGCAGCCTGAAGTCAGTGGCTTTGACTTTTAACTATGATGTTTAGCGTCATTTCAGATTCCCCAGTAAATTTGCATGCAAACTGATGGCAAGCTTTGTCAGCGCACAGAAGACAAAGAGTCTCTGGGCACATTCATATGCGAGGTGCTATGACTGTATTGTGCTCTGGAAAACAAGTAGTTTAAGATAATGGTACAGACACTTGAACCACAAAATGCGATACCAACACAAAAACACATCTCAGAAGTCACCGTCATCCCGGACGGAGCTGTACAGAGTTGGAAGACAGCAGTTTTGGAGTTGCCATACCTGTCAACTCATACGGTTAAGCCATAGTTCATATGGATTTTGTGGTGAATCTTACGTATATGGCCGTATCGCACAAATCATACGGATTCTGAAAATGTCCGCGTTTTTTTTCCACCAACTCCAAATCATTTGGAGTTGGTGAAAAAAAAAACGGAACACAGGAATACAACTTTGAACACAGTAATGCCACCAAGTAAAATGATGATTAGACATTAACCAGACATTGTATTATGGAGATCTACAGTAAATATCATTGAACATTTCGTGGGATTTTTTTCTGCCGTTATTTTGACATATAAAATGCTTTGGTATGTTATAAGGATTTTTTGCTCTTTATAAGGATTTTTTTTGGTAGTTTATACAGGTTGGCGCTCCGAAAGGTTGACAGGTATGAGTTGATAAAGTTGGCAGAGAGATGTTGGGCCAATGTGCTAATTTGCTAATCAGCCAGTAGGAGGAGTTTACTCAACAGGCAAATTGCATTCGGAGGTTTACAAACACTGTTCAGTCTTTTGGGAAATTAGAAAAAAAGTTTGAACCTATTCGAAAAGGTTATAAAGCCATTTCTAAGAGTGGGGGCTTCAGCAAACCACTGTCAGAGAAATTAGCCTTAAATGGAGAAAACTAGGAACAGTGGCAAACATTCCCAGGAGTGGTCGACCAGCTAAAATTATTCCAAGAGTACGACGACGACTTATCCTGGAAGTCGCAAAAGAACCTAGAACAACATGCAAAGAACTCCGGACATCACTGGCCTCATTTCAAGACAGTGTTCAAGACTCTAGCATAGGAAAGACAGTGGCTAAAATGGCATCCATGGGAGAGCTCCCAGGCGAAAACCACTGCTGTCCAAAAAGAACACTCAGACTCATCTCATATTTTCTAAAAGACACCTTTGATGATACTCAAGACTTTTGGAAACGCATTCTGTGGACTGATGAGTCAAAAAGTGAACTTTTTGGAAGATGTGTGACCCGTTACGTCTGGGGTAAAAATGGCATGGCATTTGGTAAAAAGAACATCATGCCAAGAGTGAAGCATGGTATTGAAAGTGTGATTGATGGTCTGTGGCTGTTTTGCTACCTCCAGACCAGGACAACTAGCAGTTATTGATCGGACAAATAAATTCTGCTGTCTACCAGAAAATACTGAAGGAGAACGCCCGAGAATCAGTTTGCGCCCTAAAACTCAAACACTCTTGGATCATGCAGCAGGACAACAATCCAAAACACACCACCAAGTCCACCTCTGAATCGCTAAAATAAAAAAATGAAAAACAAATTAAGGTTTTGGAATGGCCAAGTCAACGTCTGGATTTGAATCCAACAGAGATGCTGTGGTGTAACCTTAATTAAACGGGTGGTTCATACTAGAGAACCCTCCAATATGGTGGAGTTGAAGCAATTCTGTAAAAGAGGAGAGGGGCCAACTTCCTCCACAAACTAATCACCAATTATCGCAAATGCTTGACTTCAGTTATTGCTGCAAAGGGCACTACCCATTAGTTAGTTAAGAGGGCAATTACTTTTTCACATCAGGCGAGGTAGGTTTGGATTTTTTTTGTCCCTTCATAAATCCTTGGGTTGTTTTTTGTGATATTAAAATTGGTCTGATGAACGGCAACCTTTGTGTTTGATAAATATGCAAAGAACACAGAAATCAGGAAGACGGCAAATACTTTTTCACAGCACTGGATGTCCATCCTGTCTTTTCATCTGTGATGTTTCTTTTGGCATCATCAACAAATGAAGAGCAATAACAGCGCTGTAAAGCATTCTGGGAAGTGTGCAGCTACACCATTGCTACGTTTTATTTTACAGTCAATGACAAATTTGCAAAAAGTGGCCACAAAAGGGTAATATTTTAGGGTGGACACAAATATGTGAGCATTCTTTCATTGTGTCAACATTGACAGCGTGAACTAAGAATTTTTGATATGTTGTATCAACCTGCCGAGTGTTAGAATGTACGACACTTTATTATGACCATGTGAATTTGTTGCACACATGATGTGGCAATGTGATTGTTGCACGGATGTGAGTGTTGATCAGTTGTAGTTTAAAGCGCTTGTGTGTGTGGGGGGGGGGGGGGGGGGGGGGGCTGGAACCTATCCTAGCTGACTTTGGGCGGAAAGCCGACAACACCCTGAACTGGTCGCCAGTCAGTCGCAGGGCACATATAAAAAGAGACGAACAACCACACTGACATCCACATCCATTGTATTCCCTAAACTGCGAGGAGACACACACCCTTGTCCAGAGAGAGAGAGAGAGAGAGACACACACACACAAACACAACTTAACAATGTAAAGAGGAAGTTGGGCTACTGTACAGGACATAGAGAGGAAATACTAAAGGTTGTTTTCATCTGCAGTCTGCGCATATTGAGGGTGTGTCGTGTCCATTTGTGGGGACTATTAACAGCTCCTGTTCCAGTTGACTGATTCTTCCATACTAAACAAGTCACCTTATTAAATGTTATCTTAATGCAGTACAGACAGTTAAATAATTAAATGGTACTGTAGCCAGACACCTGTGATCGGCTGGGAAACAGTTCAGGGTGAACCCCAGCTGCTGCCCCAAGACAGATGGAATAGGTTCCAGCACGCCCAAAGACCCATGTGACCCCGCGACCCATGTAACGATAAGGTGATCAGAAAATGGATGGATTGATGGATGAATGTAGCCAGACACACCCCAGACTACGTTCATTTGCATTGTTGCATTTTATGCTTCCAGCACCACAAAAGACGGTCTACTTTTAACCCACCCACCCCGCCACGACCCCACCACGCTCCCTCCCACAATTTCAATTCCTATGCAGAGTTGTCTCAATTGTGTTTAATTGAAAAATGATTAATGTACTGTACTTTTAAAAATATACACGGAATGTATTCAAACTGACCGCGAAATGTACTGCCAAACATTCATCGCTGAATTAATTGTACAATACACATAAGTTAGAATTTAGTTTTCATAATGAGTACGGTTGACAACATTATTGCCTCATTAAAATGTCAACACGACGAATGATTGAATGGGTGCGACAAAATGTGCTAAAGGCGATACATATATAACATATAATCTCAAGTGCTATTCAAAGATGACTTTTTTCTGTTTGTTCGTTTCTTGTGACATTCCAAGACTGTCACGTAGTAATGAACGTTAGCAGCATAACAAGGATATTTAACTTACCTATGACTATTCTGAGATGTTTGAGCCTCGTAAAGACGTCCTTCTTTGGATCTAACACTTTCTGTGTTGATTTTCTGACGTCCCCGTGAGGCTTTTTGGAAAACATTCCTGAGGCTGGAGACTCCAGAAGCAAATTTTAGACAGCGAGGACGTGCTAGCTCTAAAACGTAGCAATTTAGAGAGCTCCGGCTCGCGTTAATCTTCAAAATAACCGAACCCAATCACTGCGTTCCGATTTTAGCACTGATGCGGCGCATTACAAATGCCGTGTCCAAATGGACACCGTTTATTTACACTAAGCGTCATAGTTGGTAGACCGCAGTAGGTATAACATCTATCCATTGCATCTCCTTTTCCACAACAGTCTGCAGCCTGACGACTAATGTTAACTATTGAGTTAACCTAGCTAGCTGAGCGGCTCACTCACAGGGCTCACTTGGAAAACATCATGGCGGAGAAGGGAGGGGAAACTAAATAATGGATAAAATACATATTTAACAGAAACACACTAAATAATATGGGGCGTTTTATTGTGGAGGCGTGTGTGTATTGCAAGGGAATGCCACATGCTGATTTGTATGTGGGAGACAAAAATATTATTTTACAGGCTCTCAAATGTAACGCCTTTCGACCGCCTCGAGCCAGTGATGAATTCTGGGTAACGTAGTAACGATGCGCATTTGTGGCGCTGTCAATGACCCGTGATCTGAGTTGAAAAACTACTTTTCCCGGTACGTCTAGGTTCATGTCAAAGAGTTTTGTTTTTAGCATTTCTTACCTCCTGGGGAGCATTTCAGGGTAGGAAAAATAAATTTGATCGTCTTTCGTAGAAAATCAACAAGGTTGAAACAAAACGCCAACGGTTTATACGTTTGTGAGTCGTAATTTGGTTTTGGAATATGGGTAATGTGCGCATGGCATCAAGTCCTCCTTTTGCTGGTCGTGTAGCTAAAGCTGCTAAAAGGCTAACATCGTTGTCGTGTTTATCTTTTGCCTGCCACATATTATGAGACAATTGCAAAACATACGTATAGGCCGTGTCAAGGAAAGAGATTTAACATAAATATTTATACTTTTAGCGAGGATGTTTGTAAACAAAGACAAATCTGAGTCCCAAGAAGTCCCAAAAGCAACAGAACTGAAAACGCATTCATCATGTCGCGATAGTATTTAATACCTACTAAAACTAGCATTACTTTTCTGGTCCTAGTTGAAGCTAAAATGGAACCGGTCATATTAAATATACCATGACAAGACATCGAGAGCTCGCCAAGGAGCGACCATTGAAAGAAATATTTCTTTCTTCTACTCTCTATCAGAGTGAACGTTCTGCTATGCCAGTGCATCGCGACCGGGAGAAGAAGGAGGGCACAGCAGAGGAGATGGAGGTTGAGGATCGGGAGCAAGAAGGATCCAGTTCAGAGGAGGAGGATTCTGAAACTTCCTCTGTCTCTGAAGATGGAGACAGCTCTGGTAAGAATGTCAGATGCGGTTATGTACTGGTACACAATACAAGGTTCTGATTTAGATGTAGCGCAATTACTACCAGTGCTTGCATTATGTGAAGAACACTTCGGTCAATTTTTGTCAATTTCTAAATGGCGTGTCTGCTTTTGGACCATTAACGTAAAAAAATCAACTAAAAAGACCAAAAACGACAGATGTGTTTTTCACAGGACATTGACAATTTGTTACTTTTGTATGTCACAGAAATGGATGAGGAGGATTGTGAGCGAAGAAGGATGGAGTGTTTGGATGAAATGTCAAATCTGGAGAAACAGTTCACTGATCTCAAAGACCAGTAAGAAACAGGAATATTTTTTCAAAGGCTATTGCCCCATTTGTTTGGAAATAAAAGGCAGTGTGAATATACTGTCAATATTTTGTGCGTGCAGGCTGTATCAGGAACGTCTCACTCAGGTCAACAGCAAACTGGCTGAGGTGGAGGCTGGACGTGCAGCAGAATATTTGGATCCTCTGGCCGTGCTGTTGGAGAACATGCAGGTTCGCACCAAAGTGGCAGGTAATCCTAACGTGTCACAAAATCTCTTTACGCACTGGCCAATGTACTCATATTCCAAATCATTCTCTCTTTGTCAGGAATCTACAAGGAGTTGTGCTTGGAGTCTGTAAAGAATAAGTACAAGTGCGAGATCCAGGCAGCGTGCCAGCACTGGGAGGTTAGAAATGGAGCATTCACACTTGCCGGAATTTCCATTTTTGCTATGCACTGTAGCTTTGAAATCACCGACCTTCAGTAAGGTTTACTCCAGTGAATATATTAAGTCCAAAATAATGGTGAATATCTATATTAAAAATTACAAATTACTGCCAATAGATTAAAAATTAATGCTGAATGAGTTCTTTCCAGATTCAAGTGACATCTCACACACACACACACACACACACACACACACACCTATGTGTGTCGTATGTACAGTGGCTTGCGAAAGTATTTGGCACCCTTGAACTTTTTGACCTTTAACCACATTTCAGGCTTCAAACATAAAAATATCAAATTTGGTCTTCATGATACTGTTAGCTCCCCAGGAATATTTTAACAGACCTCTGAGGCCATCATAGAGCATGTGCGTTTATATTCATACTTGACACAGGTGGACTCTATCATCATCAGTCATTTAGGCTAACATTGGATCGTTCAGCAATCATCAGGAAACCTCTGGAATGAGTTGGCCGCACTGAGAGAATAATAGCGCACCCAGTTTTTACTTTTTTTATGGGAAAAAAAAGTGTAAAATATCGTATGAATGTCATTGCACTTTTTTCAAATTCTAATTTTATGCCTTTATGTTTCAAGTTTGAAATGTGGGAAAAGGTCAAAAAGTTTCAGGGGGCCGAATACTTTTGCAAGCCATCTGTGTGTGGGAGAAGCACCTGCGCCACTGTTAGATTCAAAAACAAAACAGACGCGTTTGCGTGTTTATGGTAATATGTAGCCATCTATTGAGCATTCAATTTAATTATTAAACTAATGATGGGACGAAATAGGCCTTGTGTCGGGTAATGACCGAGGCGTTTGTCGAGGCGCGCTTCATTCGGGCTAAGCCCGGAAATGATGACGTGCGATGACTTGCTGGCCGGCTGGACGACGTGACTGCTTCAGGAAATGATTCGATTGTTTCTCGGGCATTGCAAACGATATAAACCTGCCGCAAAACGAAATGGTGGTCGCCGGTCAGCTCCCATTTTGTGTATTTCGGGCGGTCGTACCTGTTACACCTGACGTGTGTGCAATGGCAATCTTATTTCGCCTGTTGTTGCAATGGAACCTGTGCGAAAAAGGAGAATTTCCCATGTTTGGGAAGACTTCCAATTGATTACTTCTCATTAGGCAAGATAAAAGAAAAAACTACCTTAATATAAATGTGACAACGTAGCTTTTTTTCTAGGTTTTATGTCTAACCTTTGGTATTTTACAGGTGAAGTTTCTGTTGCATGGCAAACTCCTTGCAAAATCTACGATATGGCATATATGGTTGGTCTGGGGTGTCTGATTTAACGTGTGTGTTTGTGTTTGCACAGAGTGAGAAGCTGCTTCTGTTTGACACGGTTCAAAGTGAACTGGAGGAGAAAATAAGAAGATTGGAGGAAGACAGACACAGCATCGATATCACATCAGGTAACAGGGTTAGCACTACGTCGTGTCACCTGTCAGCCAATGTCACTAAACTGTCTAGAAATCTCTCAGCCGCAACGTCATGTCTTTTTATGTGGCTTAACCTTACTGCCTTGTAAACCGTCGCGACCAATAAAGCTGGACCGGGTGTATCCTGCTACATTGACATTCAATACCTAGAGTACCTATGACACAGAAAATCAGCGTAGTCGGTGATGTGTCGGCCCGGAGCCAGACCCCCACGCCTTCTCCCGGGGACCAGGGGCGCGCCGAGGCGTTCCCAGGCGTCAGCTGAAGGATCCGGTGGGCCGACACCAAAGAGGAGAGAATCAATGGTTTCTTAAGCAAACCGCAGCTCAGAGGACACACCAGAAGTTTCAAAGAGCTTGAAGCCGAGATCGTTCGAAGTCCAAAAATAAACTAAGTCCAGAGGCCGAGGTGCAGGCTGGTCACAAACGAGTTTATTCAATCAAAACCCGGAGAGGTACAGATGTGCACATCGGAAGAACTCTGAAAAACTCCCCGGAACATACACAGGTTTTATAGCGATATAAGGGGCAACCCCTCTTTTTCCATTGGTTGGTTTCTAAGATCGTTTTTTACCTTAATGGTATCATACTGCGTTGTGTATTCTGATTGGCTGTGGCTTTCCTCGTTATCTAGATTTTAATGGTATCTCTAAGTACTCCATAACTTAGTTTGTAGATTATAATATCTTCCGCAGGCGATGTCTGTAGGCTTCCTCAATGTGGGTCAGGTGACGGACAACTCTTCTTTCTTACCAATGACTTTTTAGGGGCGACCATCCTGTTATGCTCGTGACAATCATACTTATTTTCCACTTACTTCTACACTTCGTTAATATACAATTAGCTTCTGGGTTCTGTATTTGCTTGACATTAATTCCTCTATTTGACAACCGTATGCCAGTTTTTTCTCTATCAGCTACGGGTTATTGAAGTGGTTTAACACAACATTAATATAAAACAGATACTACATCAGCTCACATGCAATGTCGGTGCTTTCATCAGCCATAAGGCCGCTATAAAAATTCACGTTTAACCCTTTCAGGGACAGCGGTTACTACAGTGGACAGCTTATGTTATCAGGCGACAGAGTGCATGAAAGGGTTAAGGTCAGGGCTCGAAATAAGCGTTTTTTTGGTTTGTTTTTTAGCGCAATGACCTGTTTTATGACGTTGGTCACAATCTGATCCGTGAGTGGTCATGACCTGAGCCCAGAGCAACTGCGATGTCATTTTGAGTCGACAGCAAATGGCAAAACGGCCGCCCAATGAAAGGAATGAAACCCGGTGGAGTTTACTACTCAATTCATGTTCCACCAATGTCTGCTTGAATATCGTTTTTATGTTAGTGGAGGGAGCAGAGAACCCTTTTAGGTTACAATTGGTTCCTGCTAATAATCATCACTCGATGGCATCGGGACACAAACAGGGAAACAACTCAATGGGGAACAGAAAGAGACTGTAACTTCATATATAAAGTGTATCGGAATATCGGGCACACTGTCGGCTTTTGGGAAAATTGAATGTTTTTGGTGCGCCTTATAGTGCGGAAAATACGGTTTTAAAAAAAACATCTGAGGCAACCAGAACATGACGTTTGTCACAACCCCTCCATCCCATTGCAACACTAATCCAGTTCATTACAATAAAATTTCTTATGTTACAGTGCTAAAAAGAAAAAAGAAAATGTCCCTTCTAATCCACAGGCCCAGTGGTCCAGCTCTGGCGGGCCACATCATTTCATATGGTTCAGGAAAACAAATTACGTGTCTTGACTTCATGTTTCTTGATAAAATACGATCCATCCAGCCCAAATTTCAAATCCGCTTATCCTCATGAAGGTCATAAGCGTTTTGGGGTCTTACTAGCTCTCTTCGGGCAATAGACGGGGTACACCCGGAACTGGTTGCCAGCAAAGATGAACAACCGTTCACACTCACAATCACACCGAGGGGCAATTTAGAGTGTCTCATCAACATGACATGCATGTTTTTGAAATGTGGGAGAAAACCAGAGTGCCTGGAGAAAACCCACACAGGCACGGACGTGGAGAACCGTACAAAGTACACACAGGAAGGCCGGGGCCAGATTCAAATTCTCAATTCCAACGCGTACGTGGTCAACAAATCGTTTTATCTCTCCAGACAAGGTGCCACCAATTGAAAAGAAACACCGGCAGCATTCAAGCATTTTCTCTTATGTTTGTCATCAGAGCTCTGGAATGATGAGCTAGCAGGACGGAAGAAGCGAAGAAATGCTTTGAGTCTGGATAAAAAGAGGAGAAGACCATCAGTCGTGTCTGATATCCTTTTTATGGACATCAATGCATGTCTTTTTATGCCGCTTCTTGAAAATGTTTGAAATTGCTTTCGCCCTCCACGTATTAAAAACCTTAACCCCTCGTACGGCCTTATATTGTCTACATGCTTCCTGACTTGGACATCTTAGAGGACTGGACAGCCATCAGGAAGGTAGGCTTGCGTGTCAGTATCACCTCAATAAGATATTTTTCTAGCTTAAGTTGAACTTTGAGGTGTGCGCGTGTGTGTTGTCATCCAGGCTGTTGCCACGCTTGGTCCCCACAGAGGAAAGGTGGAGTCGGACAGCTCGGCTTTTCCGTTCAGACCGGACAGAAACCGACCCATTCTCAACTGCTGAGAAAGAGCAACACGCCCTTATGGACACATAAACAAGACATCATGTGAGAACACACAGCTCACCTTTTGACTGCAACGCCAGCCGCTGCGGTGCATCCTACGGCCGAGGGAAATTAAACAAGACACCCTTTAAACCACAAACAATATTCAGCATTGAATGCCATCACAGCCTGAGAACTGGCTCGGTCTAAAATGAAATCACGGACTTCATTTAAATGTTTTAAGTGGATTTTTGGTTTGTTCCACTTCATTATAGACGATGACAGAACAGACCCAACAAGAAAATTTGTGCTTCCGTTGCAAAATGGTAGCAGAACCAACGCAAAAATGCTTCCATCCACCAGTTGTTGTTTTTTAAGGCGACTCATATTCGAATGCCAAATTCAAAGATATAATTGTCTCTTGCCAGCACCTGAAAGCGTTGATGTGGCATTTTTGTTCCTTGGGTCACACCTCCTCCTACTTGGTAACCTTTACAAATGTCAAATAGGTTGATAGTGTCACACTGTAAATGCTGGCATCATAAATACGGACGTTCAGTGTTTTGGAAAGGGTGCAAAAGGGCCTCAAGTGAAAACGATTCGCTCACGTGAGTCCCTCTTACCAGAATTTCAGGTCAACTCAGTGGTTTGACAGCTTTCTTTTTTTTCTAGATTTCCATTTTTACAGAGTGTATATTATATACAGAGACATGCTGTCAAATTGAATATTTTGATTTTGTCTGAAACGGTCTCTTTGTAAACCTTTTTTTTCCTTCTCATCAGGGCCTTACAATCATTATGCAGGGAAATTGGGTGTTTGTGAAGATTTTGCAATTTGCCATACGAACACAATTATTTAATTGGACTCCACATCTTTTTTTTCTCATTCATCATTTGTACAGTTTGGTGGTCATTGCAATTGTTCTTGCCTGCGCCATGTCAAGTTCGAAAAGAGTCCTTTTGATTTTTGCATCATTGTGTGATTGTTGTCATGGTTATATTGAACCACACTTCACTTCATATTTAGTTGTAAAGTGTGAGACAAAACGTTTCAGGACATTTCTAAGCTTTTATTTGACAACACTAATGGAAAGAAAATGCATAATTTCAATGGATCTTCCAAATTTGTTTATGGGAAACCCTCCAATATATTTTTATATAATAGCCGCTTCGAGGGGGGGGGGGGGCAAAATCGATTGTCAGATGTTGGGGCATTTTCAAAAATGATTATTTTGAAACGCCATTTGATTGCATACTTATCTACCTCTGAGCTATTGTCTCTTCTTAATTCCCTAAACTAAAAACATGCCTCCATTTTAAGCAGTTGCCGTAAATGTAAGCATGTGCATTCGTCCGGTTTTCTATAAAAGCCTGCGGTGAAGACGCTTCATCACATCGCATGTTGAAGATATTAACAAAAATTGTTAATGGGAAAGGTTACTGAATAGTGACAAACATGAACAAACCAATTACCGGTAATGATATATGTGTGTAATATTTTGTTTTTTTATTAATCATAATGTTGGTGACATTAGGATTTTTTTTCCCACATAGTTAATGTGCAAACAAAAGTGTTCCTTTGGATGGAATATTTTCCTAATAAAGTGAAATTTCTAGAGTTCTCTGTGCCATCTATTGTTAATAATTAATCGGTAAATTGGCATAAACATTAAGTTGGGAGCCTTTTGATAGTTTTGACAGCAGAAGTATTTTACAGAGGGAAAGCAAACTCGTGTTACATAGGAATCACCATTAAAGTGCATCTAATTAACCCCAAATGGCATTCATGGTTTTGTTTAAAATGGAGTCAGTCCGGAGAAGGGTACAAAAGCATTCAACACAGCATGGAACACGGTGGCGACACCAAGTGGAGGAAAAAAAATGGCACAAGAATGACAAAACCAAGAACTTGACGTTCCCCAAAACAAGAAGCAAACTATTCAGGGACGTTTCCAACAGCAACGTTGAAGTGAGCTTGCAGGAATTTCTGGCAAGTACTGGCAGGACAGTAGTCGGTACATATGTGATAACTATCTGCCATCTTCATATATCGGCAATGGGGTAGGCTGCCAAGATGGAAGCCTGAGAAAGAAAAGCACCCAACCGAGATGTGGTTTTCAAACACTCACTTGTTCATCTCCCAAACACATGTGGGGACAATGTGTTATGGGTGGATGAAACAAAAGGTTGACATTTTTGGACCAACCATGACTACAGTACACTCATACAATACAATACAATACATGCTGATTTATATAGCGCTTTCACAACAGCGGCAGCTGTAACAAAGCGCTTAACAAAACAGTTAACATCAAGTAAAACAATCCCCAAGAAGACACCACACATGCAGTGAAGCACGGTGGTGGCAGCATCGTGCTTTGGGGTTGTTTGTCCAGCTCGGAACTGGGGCCTTAGACAAGGTGGAGGGAATTCGAAACAGTTCCAAATAGCAGTCAGGGTTAGCAAAACATTTTCAGGCTTCTACTATAACGGAAACATGTTAGTAAAAAAACAATGCAACAGCAGAAATTTATTCTGGGTTAACCAGAGGGACCGTAAATAGTAGCAGGTGTGTGCTGACTCCACCAAACATGAGTTTAGATGTGACTGAATCATTCTGAACACAGCCATGTCACCAGTTAGAAGAGTGTGTGCATGCTTGCACAACAGTTTCTTGGGGGGAGGAGTGTTCTTGACACCACCAAATTAATGTATTTTTTACCCAAATGAATACCTACAGGTGATTGATCCAATTAATGGTGGAAAACGTTTTGCAATTATTTAATAATAATAATAATAATACATCACATTTGTAAGCGCCTTTCACAACACTCAAGGACACTGTACAGCCAAGACCAATAGTAAAACACAGATAAAATAATAAATAAAGATTTAAGGCGGGTAGGCAAGTCTGAATAGGTGGGTTTTGAATAAGGAAAGAGTCAATACAGTGCACTCCGCTTAATAGAACACCGGTTAATAGAGTAATCCGCTTAATAGAGCAAAAGGCTCCGGAACGGATTTGCCTAATGCAATTTCCTATAAAGATACTCCGCTTAGTAGAACAGATCTCCGCTTAATAGAACAGGCCGTAAGCAATGAACATTGTAAACTAGTGGTTTTCGAAGTGTAGCTATCGCGATACTGTACCACTATCGCGAGAAAACGCGGTAGTTCTAGCCGTATACAGTAACAGGTAGCACGCGTCACTCCACACATAGACACACGCACGTCACAATGGCTTCAACTTCATTCAAGAGACGAGAGAGAGACGAAGTGTAGCTATCGCGATACTGTACCACTATCGCGAGAAAACGCGGTAGTTCTAGCCGTATACAGTAACAGGTAGCACGCGTCACTCCACACATAGACACACGCACGTCACAATGGCTTCAACTTCATTCAAGAGACGAGGGCCATCACCTGCGGATAAGAAGGACACACTCAGACGATACGATGCATTGCCGGATTCTCAGAAGGTACGCCCGCGGTTTCCAGGACTTCCCTCTTATCCAGCGCATTGAGAGGGAAGTCAACCGCAAAATTACAGACTCCTGTTTCCAGACAAAAGTAACAAAATTTTTCTCGTGATTTGAGATGTTTGACTGAAGTTGATTAAAGTTGTTGTTTTGTTGTTTGATTAAAGATATGGACGTCCACAGTCGAAATATCTCTTCTAACTCGTCAGCAGGGGTTTTTCTGCGTGCATAACTTGGTCGTCGACGTGTCTGAAGGTGTACCTAATAAAGTGTCTCCGGTTAATAGAAACCCCGCTTAGTAGAACAGAAGCGCTTCGGCCCAATGGTGTTCTATTAAGCGGAGTGCACTGTATTACGAATGTTGGGAGGAAGTGAGTTCCAGAGTTTGGGGGCAGAGCGACTGAAGGCTCTGCACCCCATTGTACTGAGACGGGCAGAGGGTAGAAAAAGGTGGAGGGAGGATGAGGACCTGAGTGAGCGAGAGGGAATGGAGATTTGAAGAAGATCTGACAGATAGGGGGGCGCAAGGTTATGGATGGCTTTGAATGTATAGAGAAGTATTTTGAAGTTGATTCTAAGTTTGACAGGAAGCCAGTGGAGCTGTCGGAGGATGGGGGTGATATGATGGAAGGAGGGGGTTCTCGTGATGATCCGGGCTGCTGAATTCTGAACAAGTTGAAGTTTATGGAGGAATTTTTGATGGACACCGAAGAGGAGTGAGTTGCAGTAGTCAATACGGGAAGTGACGAGACTGTGAACAAGGATAGCGGTGGTGTGCGGAGTGAGTGAGGGACGGATGCGGTTTATATTGCAAAGGTGGAAATGAGCGGACCGGGTAATGTTATTGATGTGGGAGTGAAAGGATAGTGAACTGTCAAGGATGACACCCAGACTCTTCACCTGGGGGGAAGGAGATATCGTGGCATTATCAATTGTGAGGGAGAAACTGTCGGCTTTGTTTAGAGTGGATTTGGTACCAACGAGTAGGAGTTCAGTTTTATTGCTGTTTAGCTTGAGGAAATTGTGGGTGAACCAAGATTTGATTTCTGAGAGACAGTGAGAGAGGGACGAGGGTGGGAGAGAAGCGTCGGGTTTGCTGGAGAGATAGAGCTGGGTGTCATCCGCAAAGCAGTGAAAGTGTAAGCCAAATTTGCGGAAAATGTTTCCGAGTGGAAGGAGGTAGACAATGAAGAGGAGCGGACCGAGGACAGAACCCTGGGGAACACCAGAAGAAACGGGGAGGGATTGTGAAGTAAAAGAATCAAGTTGAATGAACTGAGAGCGGCCAGTGAGATATGAGTGGAACCAATGTAGAGGGGTGTTGGTGATGCCTATGGTAGAGAGTCTATTGAGGAGGATGGGGTGAGAGATTGTGTCGAAGGCTGCACTCAGGTCAAGGAGGATGAGGATGGAGATAAGGCCAGAGTCTGCTGCCATGAGAAGATCGTTTGTGATTTTTATGAGGGCTGTTTCAGTACTGTGACGGAGACGGAAGCCGGACTGGAATTGTTCATAAAGACTATTGTCGGTGAGGTGGGAGTGGAGCTGAGAGGCGACAGTTTTCTCCAGAATTTTCGAGATGAAGGGAAGATGGGAAATGGGGCGTAGATTATTGACGTCATTGGAATCTGAACCAGTTTTTTTCAGGATTGGGGTGACTGCTGCAGTTTTGAAGAGCACAGGAACAATTCCAGTCGACAGAGAGGAATGGATAATGGCTGAGATGAAGGGAAGCAGAGAGGGTAGGCAGGATTTGACCAGAACTGTGAGGAGGGGATCAAGCTGACAGGAGGAAGTCTTGGATTTAATGATGAGGTCTGAAATTAATGAGAGATGGGGGAGTTCAAAAGAAGAGAACAGTTTGCAAGGGGTGAGAGGGTCAGATGAGGGGAAAGGTACAGATGAGCCCAGATGCTGGTGGATTCTGTTGATTTTTTCATTGAAAAAGAGAAGTGCATTGCAGGTGTCACGAGTAAAAGTGAGGTGGTAGGGAGTCAGGAGGTTGAGTGATTCTGTTCCAAAGGGAAAATAGAGTCTTAGTATTTCCAGCATTGGAGCAGATGAGTCCGGAGTAGTAATGTGATTTTGCTTGAGAGATGGAATCCTTGTAGAGGGATAGCTGAGCTGCATAGATGTCCTTGTGAGCAGTGAGGCCGGTTTTCCTATAAAGTCTCTCAAGCTGCCGGGTTTGGGATTTCAAGGAACATAGATGAGGGGTGAACCAAGGGGCAGACCGAGTAAAAAGGACAGAGCGGGACTTGACAGGGGCGAGCGTATTGAAGATGCTGGTGAGACCAGAGTTATATTGGAAAACCAAATCATCAGGAGTGGAGTCAATGTCCGGAGTCAGGGTGGTCAGCCATGCAGTGAGAGAGTCAATGTTAATATTTATCTTGGTGCAATCACAAAACCCTGGCATTTGACTACTGCTCAAATGACTTTGTTTTTTGACCAAGATGTGTCGTCTTTTTCGATACATTTGTATACCTACCCTGATTTAAACCCTCCAACCGGGTAAGGAATAAACAATATGTCTTCCTCCCAATCCTCCACTCCCATCGATTGCCCCCCAAGGGACAACATATGTGAGGCTCACCAAATAATATCTTTTTCAGGGACGTCTGGGCTTTCAGCCAATGCCAAACCACATTCTGCATGCGATACAACAGCGTGGCTTCATAGTAAAAAAAATTGAAGTACTAGACTGGCCTGCCTGCAGTCCAGACCTGTCTCCATTTGAAAATGCACATTATGACGCGCAAAATACGACAACGGGGACTATTGAGCAACTGTGGTTGCACATCATGCATTTCACCTTCAAAGCTTCAACAATTTTGTGTCCACACACCCCAAATGCTTATTGGGTGTTGTTAAAAGGAAAGGTGACAGTGTAAACACGCACCCGTTCAAGCTTTGTGTTGCAGGCGTCAAACTCAAAATAAGTGAATACTTGCAAAAAAAATAAAATAAATTATATCATTTTGAACATTAAATATCTTGTCTTTGGAGCGTGTTGAGTTACATTTGGGTTAAACCCAAATGTTTTTGGTTTTACGCATCATCCCAACTTTATTGGAATTGGGGTTTGTAAAATATCATTCAGATCACATGTCCTAGTTTAGTGTAAAATGTGACAGATGTTCATCCCAAAATGCACCTGAAGCACTAAACTTAATCTAGTATTTCTCATAAAATCTGTTAAACTGTTATGCGAAACAAAATTCCATAGAGACACCAATAACATTACAGTATTTATTTATTCAAATAATTGTTTTCCCCCCCTTTTCTTTTTTTTCCTTTTTTTAACAAACTTCACAACAAACGTTTGTTTCCTCAGCCGCCTGCTCACATAAATTTAGATTGAATAAATATTCACAAAATAATCCAGTCTAGATGCAAACTGTAAAATGACACGGCTGAATTTTTTTGTTTACTGGAATTTTAAACGACTGAAGTCATGACAGTCTACATCACATAACTATGAAACAAACACAGGCTGAGTCAATATTGATATTAATTCCTTTTGGCCTGGAGAATGAATTTCATAGGCTGGCACTGAAAGAACTACTCGGGAACACATCCATTTCCTACATTTTGCACTTGGTTAAAAAAAGCAAAACAAGCCATGGCTCATTTTCTGCCAATGATTGTGGAAGATTTGTTGACCACGTCTTTCTCACAATCAAAGTTCGGGGCTTGAATTTCACCTCAAACTTTTCGATGTGGCGTTTGCATATTCTAGCTGCGCATGCCTGTGGTTTCAACTATATTAGGTTCATGATTGACTCAATCAATGTCAATGTCACTGACACATTTATTTTGTGTGTGTCTCGATGCCCCGTGATTGGTTGGCAATCAGTTTCCGGTGTTACCAACCTCTTGCCCAAAGTCAGCTGGGTGAGACAGCAGCTCACCCAAGACCCTGACCGGGATGAACAGGAAAAAAAATGGATGGATGAAATGCAGCATTACCGCAAGCATCCTGGATTGGCTATCATCCAGTAATGTTCCAAATGTCAAAGTACGTGACAAAAACACATGCTGAAATATAGCTAGCGTTGTCAGAACCGCCCTAAATCTCAAGTACCTAATCATCTTGTCCACCCAAATGACATTCATGATTGATTTTTTGGGAATTCTTCCAAGAACGACGCTTCTCCATCAGCAGCGGCTGTTTGAAGAAGGACCGAGTGAAAATCAGATGTGGTTCGAATAGCAACTTAAGGAGCGGATGTTAGCTCATCTTGTGATTGGCTGCGTGGCACAGGGGGGAGGTTCTGCTGGGACACGGGAGGACCCACGGAGGGAGGCGGAAGGCCATCGGGTGGTGGAGGCCGCATCGGGGGCCCATATGAAAGCGGGTGAGGAGGAGGCGGAGGTCCGCCGTGAGCGTACAGAGGAGGGAACATCATCCCTGGCCGAGGAGCCCACACTAGAGAGGGAAAAAAAGGTGGAGAGAGTCAGCCTCGCAAACTCTGTTCACAATGATCGTCCAAGAGGAAGATGATTGCTCACTTGGCATCATGGGAGGTCCTCCAGGCCCTCTGGGAGGGAAGAAATCAGGCGGTCCGAAGGGTGCTCTTCGAGGAAATGGGCCATCTATGGGGCCTATTGGCGGTCCAGAAGGTGGTGCCGTCCCCCTTCTCAGAGGAGGAGTCCTTCCATCACTGGGAGTAGGCTGATGAAAAACGACAAAGATCACAAAGCTTGCAGAGATTGAATTCACACATGGAATTTTGCTATGCAGTACGGACAGAAACAAACCTCTTGATGATCTTGCTCGGGTCCAAGGCTGTGTTCTCTGTTTGTGCCATCTGGAACGACAAAGGCACACAAGCGCACAACATGAATCCGCTGGGGAGGACGCCCGCTTACAGCAAAATGAAAGGAGTGGTCACCTGTTGTGTCTGCATAGTGGATGGGTCCCAGGGGCCCAGGATTAGGAAGAGCTCTCGGAAGGGGAAAAGGTGGACCTGGAGGTGGCAATGGAGCGATCATTCCTGGGGGAGGACCAGGCCTCCTGTAAATTGGACCTCCGGGTTCAGGGAACATACAGCCTGAGGAAGAGCAAACCAAATGGGAGTAGACAGCGAGAAGAGATTTTAATCATGGGATGTTTCAAAGTCAGTCATTTAGGGAGACCATCGACAGACTTTCGACACTGAATACAACACAACATAATACACACATGCTGCTGCCATGCTATCTGTGAAATTCATAAAGGCTCAAAAAGTTATCACTTCTACTAAAGACATGCCGCGAATTTCATCCATCCATTTTCTGATCCGCTTTCTACTCACAGGGGTCGCGGGGCATGCCGGAGCTTATCCCAGCTGGTTTTGGGGTGTAGGCGGGGGACATCCCGAACCGGTTGCCAGCCAATCGCGGGGCACACAGAGACGAACAACTATTCGCGTTCACACTCACACCTAGGGACAATTTGGGATGTTCAATCAGCCTGCCATGCATGTTTTCAGAATGTGGGAGTAAACCGGAGTACCCGGAGAAAACCCACACAGGCACGGGGAGAGCATGCAAACTCCAGATAGGAAGGCCAGACATGGAATAGAACCCTGCACCTCTGAACTGTGAGGTGGGACATGCTAACCAGTCGATCACCGTGCCGGTGCCGCTAAATTGCCCGATATAATGTTTCTATTTTCTACTTGAAATTGATCTTAAGGTTAATAAAGGCAACAGGAGGATGCTAGCTAAGCTAAAAGGTATGATGTACAGTCCCACCCACCCCCTCCAGCCCGCCCTGAGAGCACTGGGTAGCTCTTTCGGCCAGAGACTGTTGCTGCAAGAAGGAGAGATACAGTACTGCCGCTCGTGCCTACCGACTGCTGTCAGGCTGCTGAATAAACATGCGCGAAAACCATTGTAAATAGCACAGCCACCTTATGCTTCATATATGCAGTTGCATATATGCTTGTATCTATATCTTATATTTATATTGCATTCTATACTGCTTACAGTTTTTTTTCTGAAACATTTTGTGCACGCAACACTTTTTTCTACTCCCAATTTTGCTGCTGTAGACTGCAAATTTCCCCAGTGTGGGACAAATAAATGTTATCTCACCTTATATTATATTATGCCATTTTATGTGCAAGTGTTCAGATTCAGCCAGTCAGAATCAAGGTTTAACATTTCACTGTCTGCACTTGATTTTCATTTGTTGGCTAGAAACAAGTGTGGTAAAATGCATACAAGTTCCACAAGTGTTGAACACATTTCCTTTTTTTTTTGCTTAAAGCACCAAAGATAACTTGCCTGCTTTCCTGGAGAATTAAGGAAATCAGGACGTATTGGGAGGATTACACGACATTCCAGAATGTCCTGATCCTATCTAAAACACACCTTGAGGGGGAAATGGGCCGGGGGCTCCCAGTGGGGGTCCCCTGCGATCTCTTTCCCACGAAGGAGAGATGGAGCCGCTGTCCGAGTGCGGGCCTCCAGTCTGCTCGAGCTCCCCGTGGGCACAAGGCGGCTCGACTGGACCACGAGTTCCTGGAGAAACAGCCATGGCAGAACATGGCACAAGGTCGCCGTGAGGACAGTGGACACAATTGCATGTTGAGTGGAAGGAAGGAGAATCAGCTGGGGAAAAAAATTCTTAAAACAGAGTTTGAAGCAATTCAGCCAAAATAAGGAATGATCAGTTCTAATTAGCGTGCTTCCGGCTTCAGTATCTGATCAAACTTGAAGCATACATGTATAGATCGCAAAGCATCCATTTGTTAAATTCTGAAAAACTTGGTGTCTTTCATGACAAATGGCTGCAAGAAATCTTCGTTTGTACAGCGCGTATGACAACATCCCATCGGCTCTTTGCACATAACCTCCTGCATTGCTAAAACATGGCTTGCTCTTTTCTAATTTGGAAAAAACATTGTGTCAGGAACATCACTGTGGGGCAGTTATTGCCTATACACACATCTCTTTTTAAAGACGAGTATTCTGCCGTTTACTCAAGACTATGAATGAATACATGACTGTCATATTGCACAAAGATGGAGAAGTGTGAATTGTATTAAATGCAGCGGATACGACCTCACAGCATTGTGCCTAGAATCCATTTCAAGCTAGCCCGGTAATATACAATAAATAATAGTGGTCAGATTTGGAATTGGATTTGGAATTTGGGAGTGAGTGAAGATTTGTTAAGTTTGATTGACATTGTCAGAGAGGTTCTAAAGCCCTCTTCCTCAACTGGCGGACCGTGATCCACGACCGGACCGCCGACGTGCTCTGTCCGTACCTCAGGAAATTGTATAAAATAATAATTTATAAAGTGATTTTTACATTATACATTTTATATTTGTGGACTATAATCTACGCATTACCGCAATCGCTTGTTAAAATTATCCGTTGTATTCTTTGCGTGCACTAACAGATATAATGCAGAGGACCGTGGCAGCGCGACTTTGTGTGTACTGTATAATGTTTGACTCACTGGAGACCCTGGCTGAGTAGGGAATGTCGGCGATAACGATGCGCTGATTGGCTCCTCTGAACTGAAGGTGTGGCCATACGTAAGCATCAGCACACGTCTATCCCAATACACACGCATTCAAAATGGATGATTGTGTCAGGAAACAGACGCATGCGCGACGCCACAGTGTGCTCACAGCTTCAGCCTTGGAGAGACGCACACAGACAATTAGACAAAACGAATCGTGGGAGGTTTCGATTGTGTGCAGTTCTGCTCCCGTCTACCCGGGGATCTTTGGAGCTGTTTAATAGCAGAACACCGCAACATGGTAAATGGACATCACAATGGCATCCTCAAATAATATTTGCATGCCTCAGACATTGCGTTCACCTTTAGTGGAAGAACAGCACTGCACATTAATGTGCTCCCTTGTGACAGTATTTAAAATTGTTCTTAACTCCTCTTCTGATATATTTTTTAAGTGATTTCAGAGGGGATGTGAAAAGGGGAATTGTACAAATGAAAAGGATATTTTTGTTTTCACGTTTAGTATTTATTTTGGTAAAATTAGTATTTTGTTTTGTTTTTGTTTAACTTTGTTAAACTACTGTTTAACAAAGTTAAAATAAAAATGTCTTATTTCCCTAAAAGGGTTATTTCTATTATTAAGCAGGCACAATTTAACTAAATAATAGAGTACCTGTGCCTCAACACAATACCTCTCATTATTTGCCGTGTACTGACAAAGTAAAAATTTGTTATTTTCATGCACCCCATTATTGTGGGGTGTGTGGCCAGTGTTGATTTGTATAAGCTTGGCTTGACCATACTAAATGGGCATATAGCCCTGCTCCCCATGACCGCTGTGCATGGGACCGGACCTTGGTCTCATTAAACAAAAAAACAAAAAAAGTGCACAGACAGCATTTCTAGTTGAGGACCACTGTTCTAAAGTATCTGTTGATTATGGAAATGGATCATCACAGTTTGCAGTGGTGTACAACCGTATTGCATCATGAGAGCCGTATCGAATCGAGGCGTAAGTAAAAAGAAAAAAGAAAAAACAACAACATTTATAGTCATAGCTTTCACTATAATGCAGCTGCTTCACACTATTGCAAATTTCAACCACAACAAATATTTTGTTAAGTGGCCATATTTTCAGTGTATTTGGGAACACCTACCTCTAGGTGACAGTCTATTTAAAGGTCCTTCAAGAAGTGTGGGAGGCGAGAGTAAAGCTCGGTTTTCAGACGCAGGCCGACCCAAAGGAGAAGGACCAAAAGGCAATCTTTCAGCTGGAAGAGTAGAACAGCTAAACCTGAGTTAAACATCCAGGACATCTTGGCCGAGGATTTACAGACGGACAATATTGTTGGTACGCCTCGAGCAATGAAAGAGAATCCCACAGTGGTCACAGAAATAAACATGGAACTGACAAATGGTTTTTTTTCCACAAAAACTAACTCATGAAAATCAGACATTGCTATTGACACTTCCACCGTCTGTTGTCAATATCCAATTACACTTCAATCTTATATGGCAAAAAAAGAAAGAAAAAAAAGCCTGTTCTCAGGTCACGCGCGCCACGTCTAGCATCGCACGCTTTGACAAGGGCGACATTGAGGACACGGCGGTTTCAAATTAAATCGTTTAAAAAATGTGAGACAGGAATTTGCCAAACTGATGTGAACAAGCCACAAAGCTTTTGGGAGAATGTTCTATGGACAGGCAAGACACACAAACTTCTTTGTATGATGAAAAACCCAAATATGCCGCACACCCAGAACACACCACTGTACCTACTGTGAAACATGGAGGAGGGTCTGTTATGTTCTGGGGCTGCTTTGCTTCTTCTGACACAGGGTGTCTTGAATAGGTGCGCGGTATAACGAAATCGCAATACTGAGACATTCGACAGAGAAATGTGCTGTCCAGTGTGAGAAAGATTGGTCTCAGCCGCAAAAGGATAATGGAACCAAAACACACATCGACAAACCAAGAATGGTTAAGGGCAAAACATTGAACCATTCTTAAGAGACCTTCTTAAAGCTCTGATTTAAATCCTTTTGAACGTCTGTGAAAGGAACTCAAAAACACGCCACCCTTCAAGCCTGAGACAACTTCAGCATTTTGCTCATGAAGAATGGGCTGATATTTGACGAGAGGTGCAGAAGTCTCACAAAAATGTACAAAGATCGTTTGATTGCAGTGATTGCCTTTATAGGTTACTCAACAAAATATTAAGGGACCAATACCATAATTTTGATCCAGACTTGCTTCATAAGATGTTTTTGTTTTTTAAGTATTTCTGTTGAGCAACATCTGATTTTGGTTGGTTCATTTTCATTACGTTTGTCTTTCATTTTCAGAGGGGTACCAACAATTTTGTCAAAGTGTGCATAATACTGAGTTCTACTTTGTATAGGTGTTTATGCTGACCTCGGAAAGGTAAAGGCCTGGCCACGCTGTCCAAGGTGAATGGCTCTCTGTCGAGGGCATCCAACTTAAACTGTGTGTCTGTAAGCCTGTGAACATACACAATTCAAGTTAACAGGGAAAACGTTACCATGTGATACGTACATTATAAAAACTTGAAAAACAAGAAAGAGAGGGGGAGTGTGGTGTAGCGGGTGATGGTGGCTTGCGTGGGTTCATTGGTGATGCGTACTTCTGCCTGAGGAGGGCGTTTTCTCTCTTGATGTCTGATAGTTCTCTGTCTGCTGCCCGTGCTGCAAGCTGCACCAAAAAAAAAAAAAAAGTCCATCAGAGACATTCCTCGTGTAAATGTGGATCAGTTATGGCTACAGGACAATCTACGGTAAGGTGCATACAAGAATATACCGTATTTTCCGCACTAAAAGGCATACCTAAAAGCCTTCCATTTTCTTCAAAGCTCACAGCGCGCCTTAAAATCCGATGCGCCTTGTGTATGGTCATTACGGTAATATGCCAACCCCAAAATAGCTCCTTTCTAGAGACGTGCTTACAACGCAGAGTTCAAACTTAAGGCAATCGGTTTCACAGTTGAACATGGAAATAGAGCAGCGGTAATAGACTTCAATGTTAACGAGTCAATGTTATAACTTGCTGTTGGATAAGTGAACTGTGTTGTTGCTTTATTAATTATGTTTTACTGACATCTGATCGTCGCTATATAAATCAAGGTAGCGTCCTGTTCTGTTGGCATTTCCTTGAGTGTAATTCCATCTAGTGGATACATTGTACATTGCGTCTTATAATGCAGTTCTTGCTTGGCTCTCGACGAAGGCGGACGCTTTTGCTTTCTGCTCCTGTCCCTCACCCCCACCCTCCCCTGCTCGCCACTCAGTCCATGTGCTGTCTTTTGTCTAACTTTCCTAGCCTCCTGTCGTATTTTCATCCTAAAAACAAACATGGAATTGGTTGTCTGGTCTCTCGATGCCATTGACAAAATTTTCTCGACGAGAAGAGCAGGCAGTGGGGAGCCTATTTTCCCCTCGGGGAATTTTGCTGCTGGGTACACCCTAGATCAGGGGTGCCCATTACGTCGATCTGATCTACCGGTAGATCTAAAACAGGTCCCAAGCAGATCCGAAGAGTGTTGAGGAGAAAACAAACAACCATTTGTGTGTCTTTGTACATGTTAGTAATATATTTTTTGTGTTAATGTACGCTGCACCATAATCATCCTATCAGTCTCCTTTCACAAAATAAAAATAAATATTAAAAAACTAAAATAAAGCAGGTAAATCTTGAATTTATGGTGGCGTGTGATGACGTCACCGGAAGTTGTTTGCGCTGAGCAATCTGCTATTGCAGCTTGTGATCAGAGCTGTTGTGCAAGAAACCTGGTCTTGATCCAGATGTGCTGTCAAGTTACAGGCCCATTTCCAAACTGCCTTTCATTTCCAAAATTCTGGAAAAAGTGGTGCACATGCAGTTGAAACTTTTCTTGGATAAACATAACATCTTGGAGGTCTTCCAGTCAGGTTTCAAGACGATGCATAGCACGGAGTCAGCCCTGTTACGCGTTTCTAATGACATCCTCCTGGCAAATGACTCTGGAGACCACGTGTGTCTGGTTTTATTGGTTTTATTGGACATTTGATACAGTGGATCACAGTATTCTGCTGACTCGTTTGCAGCACTTGGTTGGCATTGGCGGCAGTGCTCTTGAGTGGTTTAGGTCCTATCTAGCTGACAGGACCTTTTGTGTCAGCCTTGGCTGCTCTGAGTCACGCACTGCTCCCCTGTCATGTGGTGTTCCACAGGGCTCAATTCTGGGGCCTCTGCTGTTCTCGCTGTATCTGCTCCCATTGGGTTCCATCTTAAGGAAACATGGTATTCCCCTTCCACTGCTATGCAGATGACTGCCAGATCTATGTCCCACTGAGCAAGAAAGACCCCTTCTCATTAAGGGCACTCCTATCCTGTCTGGAAGAAATCAAAGCCTGGATGGCACAAAATTTCTTGAAATTCAACGAGAAGAAGACAGAGGTGATATTGTTTGGTCCCAGTGGCCCTTGTACATTCCATCCTGTAGACTTGGGCCCCCTATCTCCTTATCTGAAATCAACGGTCTCAAACTTGGGCCTTAAACTGAACAGTGATTTCAAACTCGATCGGCAAATTGGTGCCGTTGTTAAATCAAGCTTCTTTCACCTTAGACAGCTGGCCAAAATAAAACCTCTCCTCTCACATGAACACTTTGAGACAGTAATTCATGCCTTTGTCACATCCCGGCTGGATTACTGCAATGCCCTGTACTTTGGAGTCAGCCAGTCCTCCATTAAGCGCCTTCAGCTGGTCCAGAATGCCGCTGCTCGCCTCTTGACTGGTACTCATAAGAGGGAGCACATAACTCCTACTCTGGCATCCCTTCACTGGCTCCCCATTCATTTTAGAGTTATTTTCAAGATCCTCCTCTTTGTTTTCAAATCTCTGAATAATCTCGCACCACCTTACCTCTCTGAGCTCATTCGCCCCTACACACCTGCCCGGCGCCTCAGGTCTGTGGACCAGTCTTTGTTAGAAGTACCAAGAACTAAACTGAGGCTCAGAGGGCACCGAGCCTTTTCTGTTGCTGGTCCCCCTCTCTGGAATGACCTCCCACTGAACATTCGGCAAGCCTCCTCGCTGCCCATCTTTAAAGCCCTCCTCAAAACTCACTTGTATTCTTTGGCGTTCGACTCAGCATGACTTACATTTGTTCTTGATTTTACTGCTTGGTGCTTTCTACCGCCTTTATTACAGATTCGTCTTACTGTTTATTGTGCATGTTAAATCGCTCCATGTACAGCACTTTGTATGCAGCGATGGCTGTTTGAAAGTGCTCTATAAATACTGTTGACTTGACTCTCAATCTTTTATCGACATTATTCTCATTCAGGGCGGCC
Source organism: Hippocampus zosterae (assembly GCF_025434085.1). Taxonomy (NCBI): domain Eukaryota; kingdom Metazoa; phylum Chordata; class Actinopteri; order Syngnathiformes; family Syngnathidae; genus Hippocampus; species Hippocampus zosterae. The sequence continues at coordinate 20,151,155 of NC_067464.1, read as the reverse complement.
CGGCAGTCCAGTGGTTAGCACGTCGACTTCACAGTGCAGAGGTACCGGGTTCAATTCCAACTCCGGCCTCCCTGTGATGAGTTTGCATGTTCTCCCCGGGCCTGCGTGGGTTTTCTCCGGGTACTCCGGTTTCCTCCCACATTCCAAAAACATGCATGGCAGGCTGATTTGAACGCTCTAAATCAATGGTCCTCAACTGGAAATGCTGTCGGTCCACTTTTTTTTTTAATAAGACCAAGGTCCGGTCCCATGCACGGCGGTCATGGGGAGCAGGGCTATATGCCCATTTAGTATGGTCAAGCCAAGCTTATACAAATCAACACTCCTCACAACCAACCAATAATGGGGTGCATGAAAATAACAATTATTCACTTTGCCACGACACAGCAAATAATGACAGGTATTGTGTTGAGGCAGAGGAACTTTTATTTTGTTAAGTTGTGCCTGCTTAATAATAGAAATAACCCTTTTCGGGAAATAAGACATTTTTACTTTAACTTTGTTAAACAGTGGTTGTCTTTTTTCCCTTAATTTAACAAAAGCAAAACAAAATACTAATTTTACCAAAATAAATAATAAACATGAAAACAAAAATATTATTTTCATTTGTACAATTCCCCTTTTCACATCCCCTCTGAAATCACTGAAAAATATATCAGAAGAGGAGTTTTTAAATACTGACACAAGGTTATTGTGCATGTTAAATCGCTCCATGTACAGCACTTTGTATGCAGCGATGGCTGTTTGAAAGTGCTCTATAAGTACTGTTGACTTGACTTTACAAGGGAGCACAGGAATGTGCAGTGCTGTTCTTCCACTAAAGGTGAATGCAATGTCTGAAGCATGTAAATATTATTTGAGGACGCTATTGTGATGTTCATTTACCATGTTGCGATGTTCTGCTGTTAAACAGCTGCAAAGATCCCCGGGTAGACGGGAGCAAAACTGCACGCAATCGAAACCTCCCGCGATTCGTCCTGTCTAATTGTCTGTGTGCGGCTCTCCCGTGCTGAAGCTGTGAGCACACTGTGGCGTTGCGCATGCATCTGTTTCCTGACACAATCATCCATTTTGAATGCGTGACGCTTATGTATTGGCACACCTTAAGTTCAGAGGAGCCAATCAGCGCATCATTATCACCGAAATGCCCTGCTCAGCCTGCTCGTCTCCAGTTCGTCAAACATTATACACATAGTCGCGCTGCTGCGTCCTCTGCAATACATCTGTTCGTGCACGCAAATAATACAACGGATAATTTTAACAAGCGAACGCGGTAATGCACAGATTATAGTCCAAAAATAGAAAATGTATAACGTAAAAGTCACTTTATAATTTATCATTTTATACAATTTGCCGAGGGTCCGGGCAGAGGAGGTCCGGACAGAGGAGGTCGGCGGTCCGGTCGTGGATCGCGGTCCGCCAGTTGAGGAAGACGGCTCTAAATTGTCCCTCGGTGTGAATGTGAGCGTGTATGGTTGTTCGTCTCTGTGTGCCCTGCGATTGGCTTGCAACCGATTCAGGGTGTCCCCCGCCTAGTGCCCGAAGACAGCTGGGATAGGCTCCAGTGCCCCCCGCAATTCTAGTGAGGATCAAGCAGTTCGGAAAATGGATGGATGGATGGATATTCTCATTCAGAGTTTGCTTTGTGTACAATTCACTGAGGGCACGGGCAAAGAATAGGAACCTAGGAGGGCCCAGGGAAGCACTTTAAAACGGTACGTGTGAGCTACGATAGTTAACAGGCTGCAAAAGTGCATCGCATGCCTCAGTTTCAGGCTGTTTCTCATCCTGGCGTGTGCGTGTGTGTGTGCGTGCGTGTGTGTGTATCGTAAGGGTACATCCCGTGAGGTTAGTTGATCGAAAAGTAGATCTTTGGTCCAAAAAGTTTGGGCACCCCTTCCCTAGATCCTTGGAGGAAGCGGAGAATGGTGTGCCTGTCAACACGGTCCGTTGAGGATGTGAATAACATCTACATTATCGGCCTTCCGATAACAGGTATGCTGCTGTTTGGTGTTAGCAGTTTCCTGAACTATCGCAAAATTCAACAAATGGGAGCGACTCTATTGGAAGTGAAGAGGCTGCTGGTCTAAGGATGGCATCGTGTGGATGTCCAACACGCAGACTAAGACTGTGCTCAACCACAAACTGTTGCGGTTTTGGAGCATCTTTGCAAGATGGTCAAGAACTTGGAGAAACTGGAATCCGTCCTCAAATATTGACTGAAATCACGGATTTGGCTGATCAACGCCACTAAAGAGACAGAAGCCACGGACTCAAGGCTGTCTTAAATTCTTGGGCAGCCTGCTACCAAAACAACATCTGCTATCTCGACCTTCCCCTGATGAAAATATGCACGGAAGCTAGTCCCCCACCATCACCCCCTCCTTCATACACCGTCTTCGTATCACCGTCTTCATCGTTTATGTCTTGTGACCTGTTGTAACTGTCATATGCTTGTGCAGGAGTTTTTTGCCTAACTCAAATTATCCTCAAAATGAGGGTAGTTCGAGCGTGGGTTTTTTTCTCCCCCTCTCCCTCCCTTGTGGTTTCTTTCTGACATCCGGGTTGAGTGAACGCTGGCGCGTTTTGGCTGCCGCTGATCAACCCGTATTGTTTTGTGTTTTTTTGTTATTGTAAAGTGTCCTTGGGTGTCTTGAAAGGCGCTTATAAATAAAATGGATTATTATTATTATTATTGTGTGCAATATATGAAAAAAGTTACAAAATAGACCATTCATTGAAGGCCTCATAATCCAGTGCGCCTTTTAGTGTGGAAAATACGGCATTTGACCTCCATTTGTGGTAAATAATCACAACCACGCCAAGAGCAACAGGTAGTTGATGAAAGGTTAAAAATGCATCATGGTTTGGCAGATTCTGGAATACAAACCCAATTGTTGTGAGCCTTCTTCTCATGGGCTGATATCTGGGTCTGATACGACTGCTTGGTTTTCTCCAGCTCCTCCTCCATCTCCCCGGCCCGAAGCCTTAAGAGAGATAGGCGTGTTGAACGTCCACACATTTGACTACGTTTCAAATAGACTTTGCAGGACTACCTACTTGTAGTTGTTGAGTTCTTCTATTGCCAAAGCAATGTTTTTGTCAGCTTTATTCAATTTGTCTTCTTTCTGCAGACGCTCCTTTTCCTCCACTGTCAGCAACCTGCACAAAATAGAAAAAGTAAATGAAAAAAAAAATACTCTTCAACAAATAAACTGAAGTGTCACTACCTGTGTAGTTTGAGCTCATTTTCTTGGTACATTTCAGTCATAATCTGGAGTTTCTGTTGCAGTCGCTGAACCTGAGCGGTATTAAAGCAAGGCAAATTAAAACAGAATTTTACAATAGCAGACACGTTTGGGTTGAGTTGAAATACCTGTTCATTGTAGCGCTCAGTGTCAGCTTGCATAGACAATTGCTCATTCTCCAACTCCTTAATGCTCACTACAAGAAAATGCACATGCAGTGGAAATTCAAGACTAGAAGTACACGCTAGCCTCATTGTCCCACCAGACATTTCAGTGATCCGTCCTGCTGTGACTTTAAGCCCCAAATCAATTCCAAAACTCATGACACTACCCCTGTCTGTTTCTGCAAAGTTGCTAAATCAGAAACCTAACAGGAGAATTTCAACCACAAATTCCCTGCAACAAATTAATCATGAGTTCAGGCCATTTAACTGTACACTGACTGCTTTGTTCTGCAGCAGGATGAAAAGGTAAATATTAAAATGGAAGCATGCTAAATGGTTGTAAATCTTTACATCGTGTTTTGATTCCCATGATTTGCTATTTTGTCTAGTTTTAGTCCATCACATGAATATCATGTGTGAGTTCAAACAGAAGCGTGATGTCATTTGCCCATTTGGTTTTAATTACCTGCCGATGCCCAAGTATGGGATTGGGACTCGGTAACGTATTGAGGGGGGGAAAAAAAAAAAAGAGCGTGCATCTTTTGGGGGGGAGGGGCATTGTTCTGTCCTCAAAATCTTTGTGGGTTTTTAGCATTAAAATTTGGATTAAATACAGGAACTATAGCCATGGCATTTACGCTAAGCAAATGTTAACGTTTAAACCTCATGCCTATCAACGTGGAGGACGCTTTCTAAACATTTATTTTCATCTAAGTGCCTGTGGACGGGCGGCCCGGTAGTCCAGTGGTTAGCACGTGGGCTTCACAGTGCAGAGGTACCGGGTTCGATTCCAGCTCCGGCCTCCCTGTGTGGAGTTTGCATGTTCTCCCCGGGCCTGCGTGGGTTTTCTCCGGGTGGTCCGGTTTCCTCCCACTTTCCAAAAATATGCATGGCAGGGTGATTGAACACTCTAAATTGTCCCTAGGTGTGAGTGTGAGTGCGAATGGTTGTTCGTCTCTGTGTGCCCTGCGATTGGTTGGCAAACGATTCAGGGTGTCCCCCGCCTACTGCCCGGAGACAGCTGGGATAGGCTCCAGCACCCCCCGCGACCCTAGTGAGGATCAAGCGGTTAGGAAGATGAATGAATGAATGCCTGTGGACGACGCAAATGGCACCGATTTGGTGTAAGCACCCAAATAAGCTTTTAGATAGGATCAGGGCATTTCCGGCTAAGAGTGCATTTGATTTGTTCAATGCTAACAAATAAAGGTTTTTCTTCTTCTAAACTACACATTTGCATTGATATTTAAAAGCTTTTACGGGCTAAAATTAAGAGTCCAAGCAGCTATAAACATTTTCATGTCCGTGTTTTATGTATTTGTTTATGTAACTTTTTTTTCTTTTTAAATAAACATCAGGGGTCAACAATATGATGCCCGCAGAAACCACGGAGCCCCCAAGGTCTACATAAGCAGCCCACGCGGCTGTTCTAAAAAATTTCGAGGAATGCTGTAGAGGTGATCATTTGAAAACGTGGACGCTGGCAGTCATTCATTGAAATAAAGTGTTGACTATTGATGTTAATGTTTCACAATTATTGGAAGAAATCTTTAACGTGCAGTTAGCAACATAATATTAAAAATAATAAATGAGTTATTTCAGAAGTGTGTATCAAAGTGGTTGCCCCAATGCTGTAATCAACACCAAAGAAGTAGCTCTCAGTTTCAAAAAAGGTTTGGCAAACCCTGTTTTCGAGAGTGACAACTAATTGGATGAGAACAAGAAATTGCTAAATGTCTAAATGCGCAAGTTGTCGGGGTAGGAGTGGGCACAATAAATCTTTGAAATGAGAACTCACCTTCAAGGTCCTCCTTAGCTTTTATTTCATCATTCAGTTTGGCAAACACTCTGTCCTTGTCTTCATCAACTGATTTGAGGTCTGCATTGAGCTACACAGACAAATACTGACACATGAGTGTTATCCAGAAAGGTTCACTCGTTATTTAGTCAATCATAAGTGTCAAACATATCTTCCGATCAATTGTCCTCATTACGGCTCCCTGCGACATCAGCAGTAAGATGCAGTCCACTCGACAGCATATAGAGTCATCATCATATCTTGTCGCGCCAGTACTGGATCCATTGCTTGGCAGCATCACTAGTGTCTAAGAGGTCTTGATCTGTGCAGGTGGGCCCCACTTCACAGTCCCGAAGAATGTGCTCCATTGTTTGTATTGGGTGGCCACACGGACATTCACTGCTGAGTGAGAGTCCCCATTTATAGGTGTTGTTCCGAGTCTTGCCTACTCTGGTTCTAGCTCTATTTAATGTCACCCAGTTCCTTCTTGAGAGGTCTGTTCCACTTGGAAGATGTTCGTTTGGGCTTTGGATTGCACCATTTAGTGCAGAGCTGTCCCATTCTCTCCATTTTTTGAGCCTGTGGTTTGTTGACTGCTCAGGATCTAAACTATGGACAGTCATAAAGCTCTTTCTGGACTTCAGTCTTCTTATTGATTCACTATGACCATAGAGGGGGTGTCTTGTGTCATTTTCTTGATTATGCTTTTGTGCCCTTGCATGAATGTCTCTACGTATGTGTGGTGGTGCGATGCCCGCCAATCTGTAGAGTGCTGGCAGTGGTGTTGGTTTTAGTGTGCCAGTAATTATTCGGCATGTGTTGTTCAGCTCAGGATCTATTTTGTGAGCATGGCATGATCTTGCCCATGCTGCTGAGCAATATTCAGCAGTAGAGTAGCATAGTGCTAGAGCTGTTGTTCTCAGAGTTTTAGGATCTGTTCCCCAGTTAGAGTTAGCAAGTTTAGCTACTAGGTTGTTTCTTGTGGCAACTTTTGACTTGAGTTTCCTTACATGTTCTGCGAAGGAGAGCGTTCGATCCAATGTGACTCCAAGATAGACGGGATAGTCAACATGCTCAAGTCTCTCATTATTCCAGTGGATGCTTAATTTTCTATTTGCCTGGTGGTTATTTAGGTGGAATGCACACACCTGCGTCTTTCCTGGATTGGCATTAAGTGAGTTTTGTTTATAACATATAGAGTAACGGAAAGTGATCCTTCGGTAGAAGTACGAGTATATATACAGAAAATCACTTCCATAGAAATGAAAGCCACATTTCAGAATATTACTTAAATAGAAGTGTTTGACATTTACTATACTGACATGTGTAAAGTGTACTTTTTTTTGTTAAAAGTATGTACTGATGTGTTGGAAGTCAAGTACAATTAATTAAAAAAAGTGAGCGGTTAGATTTGTGATTACGTTTTTCTTTTAAGAAAAGAAGATATATCTATTACTGGTACTTTTAATTGATGTATTTATTTATTTTGTTTACTGCATGCTGCCATCTGCAGGTCAAACTCTGGAAAGAGCAACTGACAAAGAGATGTGCATGGGCCCAGAGAAAGACTTCCACATTACCTGCGTCTCATTTTCATGCACTCGCTTGACCAGTAACCCTACCAGATACACTCCTTCCGTTTGGTGCTCGCAGTTCAGGCATTAAATCAACAAATCGGGGGATTTTATTTTGAAGTAAAAAAAAGATGGTTAGGGGAAATGTATCTGAATAACGTATGCTATTTAGCAAATGTAGTGGCGTAAAAGTCAAAAGTACCACAAACATAAATAAAGTCAAGTACAGATTCATGAAAATTGTACTTCATGAAGTATTTGTGTTCTGTAAAATTACAAGAATGCCAAAATGTGCTTCAGTCTAATCGGTTATTTACCTTTGCAGCATAAATAAGCTTTTGGACTTTCTGGAGATGGATTTCGGATTTTGTTCCGTCTACTTTTCCATTCCTCTCTGCTCTTCCTGTGGCCCCCTTGGATGAGTCACCTCCATCTTCCTCTAGATCGGCATCCCAAGCTTTCATCCCCAGCAGCCGATCGGTGAGGGACTGAAAGCAAATGTGCTTGGTTCAAACATTTTAGATGAAGTCAGGTATTGGCCATGTCCCAGCAGTCATACCATTATGCGTTCATCCTTGTTGGCGACATCCTGCACCATTCCGCTGTGGGCCAATTCATACCTTCTCATCTCCTCCTCCAGCTCACTCACTCGCTCTGCCCATCCCTCCACCTGTTGGCTTAACTGCACAAGAAACAGACAGAAGAATATAAATGACTGACAGAGAGGAAACTGACCAACTGAAAGACAGAAAGGCACCGCCAGTAATTGAGAATCAAGGGAAACACTGACGTAACAGGAATGGGATGTCTGGAAATATCTCTGTCTGCCTTACCTTATCAAGCCCATCAGAGAGCTTAAGAAGCACAGATTTTGTCTCACCTGTGTGTTGCTCTCTATGAGCAGACTGTTTTCTTCTCCAGCCGTTTCTTGATTCCGCTGTAGTCTCTCACTGTTCATATCGTACACCTTAATGGTTGTTTGAGCCTTGGGAGGGGAAAAAGACAGAGTGGCGATGTATTAAAAACAGGAGGAACATTAGCGGGGGCGGGAACCTGAAGCTGTAGGCAGGACTGAAAGCAGAACACAACATAGAGCACAAACATTGATTACAACTACTTTCAACATTGCTTATTGGGAACATTTTGCTTGGAAAATCAAAGATGAATCTCATAACGACATTTAAAAAAAACATTTTAAAAAAACATATTTCTTCTGGCAGCCTTGAAAACAACTACATGCAGATACATAGAGAGATCTAAAGAGATATAAAGAGAGAGAGAGAGAGATAGATAGTGTCATACTTCAGTTTACCCCGAAATCTCATCAATTTTCCGAACTGAAAATGTCAGTAATCCTTTCTAGCCCTCAAAAATATTGTTTATACACTTGGGAGTCTATATACCACTGTAGTGTATAAAGATGTTGATCGACTTTTGGTATGTCTCGTTTGACAATGTGGTGTGAAATAATACTGCATCTTGGTGAAGAAACTTTTTAATTTTTTTTGGAGGGGACTGCTGATGAAAATGCTTAAAATTGCAAGGACAAACAATTTTACTTTTGACCCCACACATTTTGTCACATTCAAATGTTTTGTCATCAGGAAATCTCTAGATCAGTTTACAATTGTGCCAGCAGAATGCTGACAAGAATATTTTATATGAGCTGTAAGATGGAAAGTCACCTGTTGTTCTTGTGACTGGAGCTCTTTGGTTTCCTCCTGTATTGTTTCCATGCTCTGCTCGAGGAGTGTGACCTTGAAGGAATTTAAATACAATAACATCACCGTCCTCCACCCTCGTTCTGCATCAGCTGTTCTTAACACATTGTAAAGCTCGTACCTTTTGTTCCTGTTCTTCTCGGTGTAATCTCTGCTGATCCAACTGATCCTTCAGTTCTTGTAGACTTTCTTCTAGTTGAGTATTAGCGAGGTCTAACTGTTGGGCTCTGACCTGGATGAGCCAGAAGGCACAAATGAGATTTGCAGAAGACTAAATAGATCAATGGAAAAATTTGTACACTAATGACAAACGTGGCAAATACTTTCCAGAACTCATTTACAGCCAGTATTTCAAATGAATGCTTGTAAAGCAATATAATCAAATTGCAACAAAGTGGTTTGTGTGATAAAAATGAATATAATATTTTCTGAAAATGCATACAACTTTAATACGAGAATGTTGTTAACTGCACAAGCTACAAACAACGAATGTATTTCAACTTATTGATACCAGACCGCTTTAAAAAACATTTGCAGTTGATGGTCTTTTACACCTTTTATAAGCTCTGCCTTACCTCCAGATCTATCTCATGGGTTTGAGCTAAGGTGTCACTTTCACTTCGTGAGGTCTCCAGCTCATTGTACTAAAAATAAAACATAAAAAGACAAATGAAAGAACTGCTTTAAAGTTGAGTACGATGAATACAAAATCCAAGGATTACAAAAAAAACAAGAATAATCAAATTGCAACTACAGTACAGACCTCTTGTTGACATTTACTGAGAGTTTCTAGGACTTCACACTTCTCTTCAAGCAGTTGTGCAACCTGGTCAGCCATCCGCCACTCTTTACCTAGTAATGGTAACATTAAGTATTTGGGGTACCTTTGCAAGCAGTATTTTTTTATTTAATATTTCTGTCCACAGAATTAGAGCACTGACACTCTTAGAACAATTCAAGGAAGTGAAGACTTACGTCGATACAATCTGCTTTTGACCTGTGTTAAAATAGGGAAACTTTATTACAGGACTGAATTTATCATTACAAGTATTGTTTTATGATTAAAATACCCAATCAAATATTTTATTTCAAATGTAAACCTAACTGATAATAGATAAAGCATTAGACACAACAATACAACAATTTATTTGTGTGTCGATGTGCTGCATACTCACAGAGCTGTAACATCTGCAACTGAATAATAACGTCACCAGCCCCACCAGACTGGAGATGATAATTAGTTCCCATGGGATTCCATCGAGGTCAGGCCCAGGCCTTATGTCATAAGGCAGTGATGACACAACCTGGAATGAGTGGTTTAAAATAACAAAACAGAAAACAAAACACATTTCTCAGTATAATTTTGCCAAGTGTTCATTCTAACCATCATGTAACCTCATCTCAAATACCGCCTGAAGAAATCCCAGTAATGCAAGGGTACAACCATCTCTTTTGAGCAGAGCTTTATCTTACAAATTTGCTGAATATCCATACTTAGCATTGAGAAAACATACACGACTCACAAAGTTAGGGAGGGATATTCTACCTTCGGGTGACATGATGAACATAAAATGCACTCGAACTTTATGAAAGAAATCATGTTGACCTTTTCTAAACCTTTGAATGCGCATGGCCAACAGCTTCATGTTTCAGTCATTTTTGCACAACCCACTGTTTTCCAACAAGGTCCTGAATAGCAAAATTCACAAACAGGCTTTTGATCTGTGAATCAATACGTTTTATGGTTCAAGTGCAATTCCTATTTAAACCGTCCTGACAGAATTAGACCAAAACGGCACCGAAACATTCACCAACAGTACCTTGCCAGTTTGAGGCTGAAAGATGGATATTGTCAGATATAAGTTGCTACTGAGATTGGGTCAAGAGCAGACTGCTACACGCAGCCTGGACGAGTCACAGAAAGACATAATAGTGGACATAGTGGTAATAAAAATGAAAGACAAAAAAGACAACTGTAGGGAATTCGGCCATTCGGCTTCTCTACAGAGAAGTTGTGCATAAAGTAGTGAATCAATTAACATTTGGACATTGCATTCAACACTTAAGAGAGGGTTAAATTAAGTTTAGCTGAAACGTCTAGGGCAGGGGTGCCCAAACCTTTTGGACCGAAGATCTACTTTTCCATCAACTAACCTCCCGGGATCTACCCTTACCGGCACGCGCGCGCACACGCACATACACGCACACATGAACGTCATGATGAGAAACAGCCTGAAACTGAGGCATGCGATGCACTTTTGCAGCCTGTTTACTATCGTAGCTCTCACGTACAGTTATAAAGTGCTTCTCTGGGCCCTCCGAGATTTCCTATTCTTTGCCCGTGCCCTCTGTGAATTGTACACGAAGCAAACACTGAATGAGAATAATGACGATAAAAGATAGAGCGCAACAGCTCTGATTACAAGCTGCAATTGCAGACTGCAGAGCGCAAACAACTTCCGGTGACGTACTCACGCGCCACCGTAAATTCAAGATTTACCCGCTTCATTTCATTTTTTTATTTTTTTTTTGTGAAATGAGACTGATGGGATGATTATGGTGCAGCGTACATTAACACAAAAATATATATTACTAACATGTACAAAAACACACAAATGTTTTTTTTTTTGTTCTCCTCGGATCTACTTGGGACCTGTCTTAGATCTACCGGTAGATCAGGATCTACCTAATGGGCACCCTAGACTCTAAGGGTGTATTGTGGGTTTACACTATTAAAAAATACACTGAAGTAGTTAAATAAAATTGTTCCTTGCGATTCACCTGAAGTTGACACGTTTATGAAATAGCAATTATATAACATTAAACAACTAAGTATTCTAAATAAAACACAAACCAGTCGTATGTATGCTTGTTTACATGGCATTAACCTGTGCATAGCAATATATTTGACCAAAAGGCTAACTATTAGCAACCACGTATTTTTGAAATTCTACACATACATTTCAAAAGGCACGATTAAACCGCACAATGTATACGGAAAACTGGACTGCAACATGTCGTCAAGGTTGTAATATGCAACACTGAAATATAATAAAACTGCATGCTCGATGACAACCACTCGTCAGCTGTGTACCGTTAACAGCAAATGCTAACGAACACTGCCACAAAACGTACGTCTTTGACTTTCTCCACCGCGACGCCGTAATAAGTCTCGACAGTCGACTGATAGTCCATGTCTCCGCTTCCTAAACCGTCACTTGACGAGTGTGCCGACATTCCCGACTTTGCTCATTTGGTTAATATCTTCGGAATATTAACCACAAAAAATATCAATTCATACGAATTAGCCGGGTAAGCTGTGAAGTAACATCCTATCCACTGCCCGGAACGATGGACTAAACCAACCTACCTTTTACAAGGGTGAGATGATAATCGAAACGTGTAAACATTCTCCCATTTGGAACAGCTTCACGCTGACTTTACTCACGAATAAAATATATATAGAAAATTTAAAATTACAATAACACAATAATCAATCAAAATAATATTTACTCACTTGTACAGCTTGTATACAATATTTGCGCACCCTACTTTAAATAAACGACTCGCCCGCAACGTCACCAATTGTAAAATGCCACACTGGCAGATCCGAGCGCTTTCCAAAAGACAGAAAAAGAAACAGGTGTCAGCTCCAAAAAAAGTATGTGCCATATGTTGAGCGATAAATCGATCTGATCTTGTACCTACACAAAATAGCAAGCTAGACCTGAACTTCACCTGACCGTAAAAATGCTTGTCCATCAGCGTTAGTTCATTCGCTCAACTCTAAATTTGTTAAATGAAAAATAACAACTTACCGAAATAGTTCTCCAGTCGTCCATTTCAGGATATATCGCTAATAAACAACGAGAGTAGTTTACAGTAGTGTGGCTTGCATGTTGGCTTCAAGGTTGTCACTGAACCACAATGTCAGTAATGTTGACGGAGACAAACTAAACGGAACTACTGTACATAAAACTGGGAGGGAGTTAAGAATTATAAGATCGGTTTCTTAAAGAAGTACAGCGTACGGAGTGGGTCAAGAAATCGCGAGCTTCTTCTGCAATCCGGGAGAATACTGCCCAGGGTGCGGAACTGGCCGAATCCACGAATAACTCGTACCTTCATTTTAAGCCATTTGACGAAGTCCATTCCATGAGTCTGAGAGGATGACCGTTTCTGAATTCGATGAATACTATCCTGATTCTTCACGGTTACTCCTGGGAAAAAAAAATACATGAGAATCTTTTGTGGGCCGAAGAGCAATTTAAATACGGACTGCATTTAATACTAGAAAACTACTGGCTTAGACTACTGTATTCCATTTAAATCGGGGACAAGGGTTAAACCCGTCGGGCTCCCGACCGTCCTGCAAAATACGTAATCGTTCTTTGGGAATTAAGTGTTGCGTCCCGTATTGTATCGGGACGGGGTTTATTCCGTCTTTTCCTAATTGTACCATATGTGTCTGTCACACACAAACACTGAATTTAACAATAATGATTAAATAAGAGAAAGGAATTATTGAAGATACAGTAGCAACGTGTTGTTGGTGGGAGGTACGCAGGACCTCCTGCGGAACAGCGAGCGGAGCGCTACGTGAGTCTGGTGCGTTCTCCTCTGCGCTGTGCCAAATCCTGTCTGTCTACCTGCCTGCACGCAGTCAGCCCCCCCCCCCCCCCTACTACTGCTTGTTATGATTTTTACCCATTAATGCGCTCATTGCACACTTAACACTAGCCCTGATCAAGCACCAAAGAGCACGTGAAGGGGTTAAGGATTGCACTTTGTCCTATTTTTCGCATCTTTTCATTTGGGTTCACACACGTGTGTAATTTGCCTCTAGTTATCTTTATTGTAGTTATCTTATTATAGCAAAAGTGTCCCCAAACAGCTGTTACAGCACTCTATAGTACACTATATGCATGTAATAATGTATGATCAAATTCAGCCGAATTGATTCAGCCTTGAACATTTATACACACACAAGTTGACGAGTGTTTGATTTTCTTTTTCTTCCTCTTAAAGTAAAAGTGTCCCCAGTTGTTACATTTGTAGCACTTTACAAGCTATTTAATTTAAGTATTGTCCTCTTTCAGTAAAATTGACCCCCCCCCTCAAGCTTTGTTTAATTGATGTATACAAACCAATTTGCTAAAATCTGCACCGAAATGTTTTGTGTAATAAATAACGTTGAGATTCGGAAATAACGTTGTTACTCTGTTTCCACTCACTTGAACAATAATTGAACAAACTATTATAATTGACTTTCAAAACTATCCATCCATCCATTTTCTGAACCGCTTGATCCTCACTAGGGTCGCGGGGGGTGCTGGAGCCTATCCCAGCCATCTTCGGGCGGTAGGCGGAGGACACCCTGAACTGGTTGCCAGCCAATCGCAGGGCACACAGAGACGAACAACCATCCACACCCACACTCACACCTAGGGACAATTTAGAGCGTCCAATCAGCCTGCCATGCATGTTTTTGGAAAGTGGGAAGAAACCGGAGCACCCGGAGAAAACCCACGCAGGCCCGGGGAGAACATGCAAACTCCACACAGGGAGGCCGCAGCTGGAATCGAACCTGGCACCTCCGCACTGTGAAGCCGATGTGCTAACCACTGGACTACCGGGCCGCACTTTCAAAACTAGTCATCTATTAATTTGTTGTGTACCAATAATCATTTTGTGGTTTCACTTTCATAGCAGCCCTCGGAGGGAAGACGTAACTCCAAATTGGCCCACGACTAAAATGAGTTTGACATCCCTCGGTACCCAGGAAAAGTGGCTTTCATCTTCAAAAAGGTTGGTGACCTCTGGTCTAGAGTATCAATTGACTTCTTTACTGCCCAGTAGTTTGTGTGTGACAGCCAGGAGTGGGTTGCAGCCATACCTTCCAGTAACTGTGGTGGTGCGGTCTGACTTTGAGACATCTTAACGTTCTCCTCCAGGGACATTTTTTCACTTGCTCTTTCACTATCATCTTCCTGATTTTTCTCCGGGCCTCCATCATTCTGTTCCTGCACCATCACACCGACTGTCTCCATAGTCTCTTTGTCTTTTCTACTTGTAGAGCAAGATGCACCAATGCAACTCTGCTGAGCTGCTTTCAGAAACACACGGGGTTACAAGGCAAATTAAAAGCAAACCAAATTAAGGAACTGAATGTGATCCAAGTGGCAGTTCTAACAGTCGAGATGATCTCTGAGGCAATGTACCTTGAGCGTTTGCTCGATTGATGTCTGATTTTGTGGTGTCGAAAATGTCTCTCGCTCTTTTCAGCAGTATTTCTAGTTTCTGAATTGCAATTCTGGTTCCGATCTTTTCTTTGTCCTCTTCTGGTGCGTCCGAGAGTCTCATGCTTGGAGGGAACAGTATTTCCCAGTGGTCGTGCAGAATTGCTTCGATATCCATCAATACTGATTCATCATGATCGACGTCTTCCGTGAAAACGTCCGCATGGCCAAGAATGTCATCCAATTTTTTCAAGTTCTTCTTTCCAAACAGATCAGTCAAAATACTCGTCTCTTGTGTGCTCATGTGGTCTGGGAGAGTCTTGTAGGTTTTGGACAAGGGGTTCAGTTGTTGGGGCTTTGCTGTGTTTGGAGGCAGATAAGTGGAAGGAGAAGTCTGTGTCAGGGATGGAGATGGCGGCTGGAAGTTTGTTTGCAAGTCTTTATCACTGTTTGTTCTGGAGTCCAGCGCATGTTTAGGACTTGGAAGGGGTTGTGGGTTTGATATCTCATTTGTTTTTCCATCAAACCCCGAGGGAGATTCTGTCAACTCTTTGATTTTCATGATGGGCTTTTGGCTTGATGGAATAATGGCTTTTTTGAGATGGTCAAATTCTCCTCCACTTTCTATTGCAACGTCACTTTTTTCATCAAACTGATCTGTCTGATGGAAGGACAAACCAATTAGATCATGCTCAACGTCCTCGAGAGTGACCTCGGGGTCCTCTTGTGTTCTATCTGCTAAGAGAACATCTGTCAGTGTTGATGCATGAAGATTTGATCCATGGTCAAAACCGAATTTTTCTCTCTCTTTTATGATTTCATCTCGTTCAAATCGAGTACACAGCTCATCCATACATTCGAGACTCACCGTTTCCTCGTTAACATTCTTGCTATCCACAAAGTCACCAACATTCTGCATGTCCTCACTTACCTTAAGCTCCCGATTAAACGCTTGCTTTTTGTCTTCTTCGACCTGCGCTAACCCCTCTTGGGTTCCCTCTCCTGAGTCCTCCACAAAGTTCCACTTGCTTGCTCCTTCTTTTCTGTTCTCTTCAACTTCTTCTTTCTTAAGTATTCCATTTAAATCATCCTGGCGCGACTTATTCGACTCCTCTAACTCACCTCCCTCTTCCAGCTCCTTCATTTTTTCCGTCTCCAAATTCTCCTCCTCTTCTAACTCTTCGACTGACTCGCTATCTTCTTCATACTTCTTTAACTTTCCCACCTCTTCCAGATCCTCATCAAACGCTATCCCCTCCTCCTCATGTACTAAATCTTCTTGTATCTTGTCTTCTAACCCTTCGACTGACTCGCCATCCACTTTATGTTTTTCTTCTTCGAACTTTTCCACCCCCTCCTGCTCCCTGTCTTCAAACTCTTCTTGCTTATCGCCTTCAAACTCTTCTCTTGACTCCCCACTCACATCATACTTTGTCTTCTCTAACCTTTCCACCTCGAGCTGCTTTTGTCCGTCTGTAAACTCTTCTCCTTTCTCTGCCTTTAATTCTGCTTCTTCTGGCATCTTCTCTTCTAATGCCTCCACCATTTCCCCTTTCTCCCGCCTTTCCAACCCTTCCTGCTTCTCATCTTCAAAGTCCTCTATCTCTCTCTTCCGCATAAAATTCTTCAGTTTTCCGCGCTTATTGTCATCAGGCTCCTCCATTGTCATCGGATTGTCCTGCTTTCTGAACATGCCCCACTTCAGATCGTCTAACTTCTTCTCAAAAAACTGTTTCTGCTTCTTCTCTTCTATTTTGTCGACTGACTCATCGCCCACTTCATGGTTCTTCACCAACATTTTCATCTCCTCTTGCTTCTCATCTTCAAAGTCCTCTACTTTCTCCTTCTGCATTAACTCATGAACTCCTTCCTTCCTTGTGTCTTTTAACTCCTCCGCATCATCCTGCTTATCTTTCTTTATTAATTCTCCCGGCTTCTTATGATGTAACTGCTCCATCGCTATGAGCTCTTCGGGCGCCTTAACTTGGAACTTTTCCGAGGTTGCAGGCTTCTCCCTGGATGGAAATTTCCCTGGGTGTTTCTCCTGTCTCTCCACAATCTCTTCCTGCTTCGCTATCAGTGGAGAGTCTTCCTGTTCTGTCTTAATATCGTCCTTTTTCTCTTCCTCGTCCAATTCCTCATCTTCTTTCGATTCTTTCTCTTCTTTTTGGGGTGTAAGAGAAGATCCAAAACTACTTTCTTTTAAAAAGTTGATCACAGATGCGAATCTCCCTTGAAGGTAAGGGTGGTCCATATTGTTGGCATCTTGACTGGGTGTGCTACCGTCAACGGAACATTTTTGTTTATCCTCTTCAGATAGATTTTCATGTATCATTTCAGCATCTCTTTTTTTCAAGTGGTCTGAACCAAATTCAAGAGGTTTTTCTTCTTGCGTGTTATTGTAAGTAGCATTCCAGTGCTCTTTTCTCGCTCTGTCTTTAAACACTTCCTCTCTTTTAAACTTTTCTACTACTATGATGTCTTTATCTCTCCGTTCACGTTTACATTCCTCATCGCTGACACCATCTATACATGATATGTTAAATTTGTCCACCAGTTGTCCAACCTGATTTCTCAACTCTTGTATATTCGCCTCCTCATCGCTATCTTTTGCGGAATCAATTTCACTCACCGACTGATCCACTGACCTCGACTCCGTATAAGTGAGCACAGGCAATGAGGTGACATCATTTTTACGTACCAAAATGTCAAATGTATTTTTTCCTTCCTTACCATGTGGAACAAGATTGATGTCCGTTCTCTGGTTTTGAGGAGGGTTGGCGTTTTGATCAACCTTAGATGCGTCGTCTACCTCACTATCCTTGTTGTTAGCAGGTTTATCTTGAATATTAGAATCAACATGTCCTTGCAGAATGTTGTCTGACTGTATGTGAGATTCAGTTCTGTCACCTTCATTGTTGTTTTTTCTGAAGGCTAAAATGCTGCTGATCCCCAAATCAAACCAAGAAAATGCTGTCTCTTTCACATCCACTTCTTCTGTGCCAACTTGTATTGTCTCTCTTGGGTCCTGGTCATCCAGGCCAAACCCCAGTGTTGTTGACAGACCATTTGCAAGCCAGCCCAATGTCCCCATGTCGTTGATTTTCTTCTCTTGTTCTGCTAGTGTTTCTATTTCAAGATGCAGCTTTCTGCTCCTGAAATTTTCTCCCGCTGTTGTTTTCATGTACAGTTCGCTTACATCATCATTCTCTTTTTCTGCAGAAGAGTCTGGTTTTTCATCGCCTCCAAAGCCAAGCCGTCCAATCATGGTCGAAGACTCAACAGTTTTTCTGTCCTGCTTTCCTCGGTTTTCATCGTGTTTGGCAGAATCGGATTTTCCTTCACTTCTTAACCCCAGCCACCCGGCCACTGAAGATGGGAGCAAATCTTCTCCTGGCATCAAACGTTTCTTGTGTACTTCAGCTGAATTTTCAGGTTCCTCTTTTTTTCCTACACCGAACCATCCTGCCACTGAAGAACTGAGCCAGGAAGAGGCGGGGGACCCACCTTCTTCCTTCAGTTCCACAGCGGTTTCAGGGGATTCCTGTTTAGTCTTAGCTGCACCATTGTCCTGATTTTCAATCTCTTCTCTTGATGTGCTAAAAGATTCTGGAGCGGAATCTTTTGACATTCCAGCATTTGTATCGTCATGGTGATTTCTTGTTTGGCTTGTTTCAAGCTCCTCAGGGTTCCTCAGACCAGAGTTGTCGTCATTATCATCATCATAGTCATCATCATCATCATTAGTGTTCAAATGACTGGAGTCAATGAGATAGCCAAATTCATTGGTACACAGAAAATCAGATTCCTGAATGAAAAGAGAATATGCAATTTAGATAGCATAGGAGCACATTTCATACTTACACTTCTAATGTTCAAAATGTATGATTACAACTTAATAAAAGTATATACCTGTGTGACGACGACTATCTCCTTAGTTGCATATGTCTGTTCCTCTTTTACAGCTTCTTTTAGAAAATATCCAAACTGTTTATTCATCTGAAATCAGAATAAAGTGGTTCAATTATCCAGCTTGAATTAGAAATCAGAGCACAAGGGTGGCCTCTGTGATTTTTTTCCCTTGTCGATCCGGATAAGGGAAAACGTCTTCCAACATTTTTATTCTTCATAAAGTATCTATGAGTTATGTTGAAAATTACATGTACATCAAATTAGAATTTATTTGGAGCCAGGAGAGACGAAGAGACCAGGCCATAGTTTGAATGAAAGTGGAGAAGTTCTAATCAGATGATGGAGGGGTGTCCAAACTCAGTCCTCTAGGGCCACTCTTGTGCCTGTTTTCCATCTCTCAACATCTTGAGAGATGGAAAACTTCTTCAACGCACCTGATTCAAATAATCAGAATCATTCTAATGCTGCTCCAGAGCTGGAGGATGAGCTGATCATTTGAATTGGGGTGTTGCAGACAGGAGCGATAGAAAGCAAGCAGCCCAGAACTGGACATGCCTGAGTTAATGCACGTAGCCCTTGCAACCAAAACACAGGGCAAACGCTTAAAATGATACACCAGTTGCCAAATTACAGGAAGGGCCATATCATTTTAATTTTCCTATAATGTATCCAAACACACGTTAATGTTCAAACTGTGTGTACTGGTCATGTATTTATTTATTTATTTATTTACATGTATAGTACATTTACAGTTCGGATGTATTTAACTTTTTGAACACAGCATTTTCATGGAATCTTTTAGAACTTTTTGTTTTTAAACATGTATTTAGTTACTTTTTTTCAACTTTTATGTGCAATATATTGTAATTGAATCTTAAGGTGTAGTTTTTTTAATTTTCTTATATTTAATGGCATGGTTAATGTTCAAACTGTGTATAATGTTAATATGGCTTACAATAATATCAAACGTACTTTAAGATGCCTCATTTTTGATGAACACTTTGACCTACTATGCTGTAGTATTTTACTGTTTGTCGTGATAGTGGTTGGAGCACTGTTTTTTTTTAGGTTGTACTCTGTGTACATTTTCGAGAACCCTCAATTTACATTGCTTTGGAGTAGAAAATTATTATGGCTGGATTTGCAACTAATCTGTCATGACTCTTCAACTTTGACTGTTATTATAATTGAATACTTTACAACACTAATTTTATACATTCGTATAGTTTCTGAAAAGATTTTGTGGAACACAATGCCACGGAACCCACAGAAAGTCATAATGTCGTGACTGCACTGTCGTCTCATATCTTACCTGCATATATCTCATATTAAACCAACTTCGCATCAACATTCTTATTTTGAAATATTATTCCTTATCATACACTTTATACACAGTGATATACACTTTAGTCAAACGTACACTGCCTGCCCAAAGATGGCTCCTCTTTCCAGTCAGTTTGTGGTACACAGAGATGGTTTCTCCTTTCCGGAAGCTCAGGAAACGACAATCCTTTCCATGGTGATCCCTGACTGCCTGTACCCTGCTCATTAGACCTAAACACAAAGTACAGACAAATGAAAACATACAATTTTTTTTACAAAACTCTCTCGCTCACACGCGCACGTGCACACGCACACGCACACGCGCACACGCACACGCACACGCACACACACACGCGCACACACACACACACTTAAGAAAGCCATAAGGAGCCTTTAAAATAAAACAGTTGTGCTTTTTTAAATTTAGTATACAGTATAACATTTAAAACGTTAGTCCAGCCGACTGTCCAACTTACTTTCGCACTGTGAATCTCCACAGATCTTGAAGTCAGACAGTAATCCACCACTCAGTTGTGGCCAAAGCACAAAAAACAGGTTTGTACTCATAATAGCAGCCTGTGAAAGAGTCATTCTTGATGTTTCAATGGGAATACGACAGGCAAAAACAGACGCTTTTTGGAGAAAACGAGCCGCGATTAGATCTACGCAAACCACGATTTGATCTTCGCACAGGATAATCATTAACGTTGTAACGAAAATTATAATTACATCCCAGGTGCGTTTGTTTCGTTGTCATGGGTTCAATTCTACTACAAAACAAATATAAATTAACGATTAAATATCCGGGACAAATCTCGTGGGAGTACAGTTTTAATATGACATGGGGTGATAAAGTTTCACATTTTTAGACTTTGCCCTACTCCAGATATGACAACACACGTGACCCATTTGTCGTTCGACACAACCCAGCGCACAATTGGTGACGTCATCAAACCGCGTTTTACAGCAAGATGGCGCCCTGAATATTACTTTTTACTGCGTCTGTGAAATGCTCCCGGAGCATTAACTGCCTAATTCGTTTTACATTTCATAATATGTGTTAGCATACGTAGCTGCATAACATGAAGTCCGACGTGGAGGATTTAATGCCGCGGCTGCTGCCCATTGATTGCGGAGAAACTTCATCGGTTCTCAACCTGGATGGTCCGCCAAGAAACCCCCAAGAGTATCTCCGACAAGTCCAGTATGCCTGCATGAAACTCTACCTCTTGCCTTACTTGCAGTGAAGCATCTCTCTGACGTTCTAGTTATTTTTATGTTACTATTAATTGCACTATCCTGATGTCAAAACTAGTACACACTTTTACCTCACGAGAAACGTGTAGTTCTACTCGTGCGCCCAAGTCATCCCACGACTGCGTAATGTTATACGGTAGTCGGGAAAAAATACTTTTAACTAGTGCGCCATCGTCTTTATACTATGTAGTATGGAACTTAATTTGTTTATTATTTGATACCATCTTCAGATCCATCTCCATGTACAGCACTTTGTATGCAGCGATGGCTGTTTGAAAGTGCTCTATAAATACTGTTGACTTGACTTGACTTGACAGATCCATGTAATAGTATGTTCAAACAGTCGATGCATGTCCTTTTCCCCTCAGGTTGGAGGCAGCGTTGTGTCCAGAAGTGGTGGTTGCGAAAATTGACCCCAAGAAATTAAAGAAGCAACAAACTGTCAACATATCTGTGAGTGGGATATCCTTTCATTGATCACTTTGTTTGTTTGTTCTTTTTACCATTTCTACAAATTGTTCGTTTCTATATTTGCATACATTTATTAGTTTCAGTAACCTGCTCCATTGCTGAATTTATAAATGTGATCATTTACAATGTAGGATTAAGGTTTGTGGTTGTTTATTGATTATGGCGGTGTTTCACAATCTTATGACGCCAAGGCACATGGTTCGATTAAAAAAAATCTCATGGCACACATCAAACAAAAATATCACAAAAGTGAATAACCAGGGCAAATAATGGTGCCATTGCCAATAGTTTTCCCTTGTCACCAGGCCGTTTATGATTTTGTACCAGATTACAGCCTCTCTCAGGTCTACAGTCTTGTTTCTGACATCTTATGACACATCTTTTTAGTCTTGCTCATGGGGGGAGAGAGATGTCATGATAGGTAAAGAAATGATTCCTTGTGTGCTTTTTACGAATTGCAATTTAGAATCACCAGTATTTGCAATTGATTACACATGCACGGCTGTGTAGTACATGGGCACCAGTCACTCTGGGTGAGCTAGTAATGCTGTCCGTATTTTTTTCCACTCAATACAATGTACAGGATTTTACAACTTTTATCGTGCTTGTTTGTATGCATTTGCAACTGATATCTTGTCTATAATTCATAGTTAGTACTAATCAACCCAACTTCTTTGTAGGGTAGCAAAATTACAAATTCAGCAGCCGATCGAATAATTATGTCCCCTCTGTGTACACAATTTTGGTGGGTGGCAGTCAGCAAATCGGTGAGAAAAAAAGTATATAATTTTGTTCCATTAGCAGATATTAGGGGTGGGATGATGCACTTACCTTTCAATTCGATTCAAATCAGCATACTTGTGTGATGATTAGATTTATGTCACGATCATTGATTATACTGCGATTTTTCCTCAAAGAGCACATGTTCTTTTATTGTACCCTTTAAAAAAATCTATAAATTGAATCATGTACTTCAATCAATGCAACCAGATGAAAGCCAGTCACTCTTTCTGACATTTATCTTCAGCCAAATGCCCATGGTATAACATCACAACATGTTGCTGGTCAGTGCCATCAGCGGTCAAGAAGACGCCCTAGCATTTTCACCATCCGCCATTTTCTTGTTTGTTTTGCTCCGACTGCGTGGCTCAGGCACTGGCGAGTTCAAGATTACTTGGTGTGACTCCGCTGATTTCTTTTGCCTACAGACTAAGGGTGTGGAAAATAATCGATATTAATCGATACATCGATGCGCACGTCCGCGATCCGAGTGCATCGGCTCATTCACTGGGTACGACGCGATTGACGGGTGAAATCGCGATTCATCACGATGCATTGATGGGTATCGGTGAAATCGCGATTCATCACGATGCATTGATGGGTATCGGTAAAATCCGATTCAATCGCCGTTTTATTCATGTTAAACGTCACATATCTGCCCTTTCCTAGGCGCAATGAATGCACCATCATTGCTTTGCGTTTTGTGTTGAATACGGACGGTAGCCGTGCGTCACATACAGTCCAGTACACAACGAGCGAAACATTATGGAAGTTAGCGCACGCAGCAGCAAGGAAACTACTATATTTAATGCAGCCGCAACATTCAAATCTTATGTTTGGAAATACTACGGCTTCGAAAAGAAAGACGGAAAGCTTGATAAAACCTCCGTAATTTGCAAGGAATGTCGCACTAAGAAGCCATACAACAGCAGCACCACAAATATGCAGACCCACTTAAACCGATGGCACCAGATCACCGACAAGTTTCCCTCCCGCTTCCCCGCCCAGTTCCTCGTCGGACACCGGAGAAACTCTTGGTAAACCAGGTCAGGATCAGAAAAAAATTGCCTCTTTTTTTGGGAGTCCCCTTGCAACTCACTGTGACCGCGCAATGGCTATAACTAAGGCCACTGCTTATTTCATATGCAAAGACCTCCAGCCTTAGCGTGGTGGACAACGAGGGTTTCAGACAGCTCGTGCACGTTTTGGAACCCAGGTATAAAATACCAGACAGGTCTGTGTTCACTTACAAACATATTCCCGATGTGTACAACAAAGTGAGAAGTGAGATTACTGTGTCGCTGAACAGTGCGCAAAGAGTTGCACTTACAGTGGATGGGTGGACATCTTGCGCTAGAGATTCATATACTGTATATATATATATATATATATATATATATATATATATGAATATTTCATAAAGGACACTCAGTGAGAATAGTCTGTTTGTGTTTACACTATAGCAACAGCTGTGAGTTTCAGGTGCCAAATTGTTTACATTTTCTTTGCACAAAACCCAATTGTGAAAGGGCTTAAAAGGGCTTTTTCTTTGCTTATTTGCATCATGTTTAATTGCACAATATCGCAACAAATTGCATTGTATCGTATCGGATCGCATTGATTTGAACTTAATGTGTATCGAATCGTATCGCATCGTGCGGACGGTGAAACGTATCGCATCGTATCGCCAGAAAATTCCATGTATCGTTTAAGTATCGCATCGCTGGCAGTGGATCGTGATGTGTATCGAATCGTCCTCAATGCTGAGATTCACATCCCTACTACAGACTCATCACAACAAATTGGCCCCGCACTGCCCTCTGCCGGAGGGAAGTGGTATCGCCCCCCTGCTGTTTGAAAAATCATGAAAATCGATTCGAAACTTTGACATCGATTTATTGAATATCGGAATATAAAATTCCGATTGTTGGGTGAATCGACGTTTTTGCACACCCCTAGCAGATATACTGTTACTCAAATATGTTTGAATCACATGACCATTGAATGTGTTCCAGGTGGCAGAGTGCCATGCTGCTCCAGCTGGATTTTCTCCCAGCCTAGATTGGCAACAGAGGCAAGTCAGCAGTTTTTCCGATGTCAGACAGGTGATTAAAAATAACTAGCTATGCATACTTAAAAATGGATCCTCGTTGTGAAATGGTTCCTCTGACCTTTTCTGCATTTCGCTCAGAGCATCACAAAGAACAGACAACACTGGAGCAGCCACTCTCTTGATGACAATGTTGTCATGGTGAGAACTATGATGATAATTCGAGAGGGTTTTTTTGTTGTTGTTGATGATGTCAGTGAATGGTTGTCATTCATATGCAGTTGTTTATCTGCAGCCAAAGCAAGCAGATGAGGAAGGCTGGAAGCGGTTTTGTTTAGGAGAACGGGTCTCTCAAGGTACATTGTCCTCGCACACAGATGCCGATGCAGAGGCAGGGCTGGACTACAGCAAGGTTGGATTAAATAAGATTTGGATTCTTCTGCATATAACTGATTGAAATCTAGTAGCAAAATGTTTTGTTCAGGTTGGCTTCCCACCCTTCCTGAGCATCGTCAGCCGATTCAGCCAGGTAACTTTGGTCCAATCGAGCCACCGTAGCTTCAATTCAGGATCAACATTTTCCTCTTTGCATTTGCTTTGTCTGTAGGCTACCGTCCTGACATTGTTGGATATTCTGATCAGTTGGTTTGAAGAAAGAGATTTTGTCCCCCAGTTGGTGAGTTGGCATTCATGCTCCTGTTGGGTGCCACCGTAGGACTTGCAACATATTATACAAACAAGACACATTTTCGTGGCCACTGAATGAAGGGAATACTTTTGACTTGCTCATCGATTAAAGTTACTGACGAGGTCATGTGAATGACAGTTTCCTTACATCCCATCAAATGAGATCCAATACAAGGCTGCATGCACAGCAGAACACAATTAGGGGATGTTCAATGCCACTTTTTTTTCCAGTCCAATACCAGTACGAATACTCAGTTTTTGATGACTCACCATGACCAAGTAACCGATACCACTAGTACCTTTGATGCATAAAAATTAAACTTAGGATAGATCATTTCAAAGAAATACCTTTTTTAATAAATAACAAAAGGCACATATATAATGGAGTAATTCCATATTAATGGGCAATGTGAGAGGATGGACATGAATGCTATTCACAGAAAAAAAACCCTGTCAGTCATCCATGCCATTTACTTCCTCAGAGTGGAAGAGAGCGCCATCACTATCGGGGACTGGTTTTGGTAGCCTTCCAGAGGACTCGATACGTTGAAATAAAACCAGCATCAACTCGATATCTGGTATCGGGCCTTGCTCATCCCTAATGACAATAACTCTTGAATATGTAGCATAAATGGTTCTCACTACTTACTTCAAGATCAAGCCATTTAAAGGGGCCATGTCATTTCAAATCCAGCCTTTCACCATGTTTACTTCAGCAAAACTGCCAGTTTTTGCGAGGTGGTACAGGACCCCAAAAAGCAGGGAGGCAGGGAGGAGCAAGAGGTGGACTGATACGCTTTATCCTCACAAGGGTCGCGGGGGGTGCGGGAGCCTATCCCATCTGTCTTCGGGCAGTAGGCAGGGGGCACCCTGAACCAGTTGCCAGCCAATCGCAGGGGACACAGACGAACAACCACCCACGCTCACACTCGCACCTAGGGACAATTTAGAATGTTCAATGAGCCTGCCATGTTTTTGGAATGTGGGAGGAAACGAGTACTCGAAGAAAACCCACACAGGCCCAGGGAGAACATGCAAACAGCACACAGGGAGGCCGGAGCCAGAATTGGACCCCGCACCTTTGTACTGCGGGGTCGACGCGCTAACCACTAGACCACCGGGCCACGCTGACCAAGATTTATTCCACTAAAATACAAAAATAAAAAACTAACTGAAGTATTCGAACAAAGTCTGAAAACTACAAGGAACCAAAGTAACAAAAACCTATGACAGAAACAAAACATGACAGGAGCACACAGTCACTCACAATGACCCAACAAAGAGTGACGAACGGCAGGGAAGTAAATACAAGCCAAGTGACGAGACAACAAGAAACACCTGGACAAGACACAAAGGGTTGAGAGGTTGAGGGAGCTGATTGGTTCAACATCAGGGACCGGCATGATGAGAACAGGTGGAGACAAAAAGGGCACATGAGAGAACACAACCAAACGTAAGCTAAACAAAAACAGCAGCAAAGTGGTATTTTCCTCCATTCACCCATCTTTGATCATTCCTGCTCATTCCTCCCCTCAAAGTAATAGCTTCGCCTAATCCAAGAAAACGACTGGCTCCTCACTTTTCCACGTCACAAAGCGAAGAGCCACCACTGTACAGCCCCCGTAGACAAGACACGTCCGCTTTCTCCGAGCAACCACTAGTGAAACACTTTCAATTTTGCACCGGGGTTGGAGCGAAATGGCTCCTTTCACACAGTTTCACCCATTCACTTGAATGAAGGGTCTTCACCCGCCAAAATGGAGCGTAGCCGCTCCCCCCGGCCCGACAGTTGTGCCTCCCGCCTCTGGGATGGCAATTTTGGGCAAGCGCCGACCAGCTTTGGACGCCACAGAGTGAAGTCAACAAGCTGTTGACTCGGAGGGGCGGCCAAATGATTAAAAGTGCGCTTGGAGTGGTGTGTGCGGTGGGGCTTTTTGGGAGTAATGGAAAAGCATCACGAGCCCATCTCATCAGAACAACAGTTCATGAATATTTTGTGGGTGGTCCGGGCAATATACAGCTTTGGGACAACGTCATGAAAGTGGTGTGGCAGCCACACAAGGAGATGCGAGATTTTAATGAAGTAGGCATCTTACTTTACAGTAAAAAAAAATATCCACCAAAATAACTCCTATTTAACTTTTTCATGCACCGTGTAACCCAGGGGTGTCAAAACAAATTTTTATCACGGGCCACTTTGGAATTCCGTCTTCCCTCGGAGAGTCGTTAGGACAGTGAAACCGAATAAATGTTTACATATTATTACACGGATTATTACATGCATTGGATTATTACTTGTACACAGCAAATTGATGGATTACTAGTTATGTAATCACTCAAGTCAACTACCTGTTTGTTGAATCAGGTTTAAAGTTTCTTTTTTTTCCTTGACAATGGTCTCTTTTGAAGAAGAGGAAAACTCTTACTTAGCTGACAGTTACGGCTGTCACTTCAGCCTTCGTCGAACCTGTCACTCCTTGTGACGCATCTTAAAAACAGCTGTTTGTTCGATTATTGTTTAAGTACGTGCCAACAGGTTAACAAAATGATTGCGAAATTTCAACATTATTTATTACACAATCACAATTTGACATTTTGGTTCAGACTTCAGCAAGGATCATGGAAGTTGACACATGAATCGCTTTGGCGCGCCGCATAAGATGATGTGGCAGGCCAGATCTGGCCTGCCAGAAAGTCTTGACTTTCACACCTGTGCTGTAACCTGATAACATGATAAGCTGTCCTCTCTAGTAAGCGCTGTCCCATAAAGGGTGAATAAAAAATGAGGTCACCATTGCACCAAACGTTAAGACATTAATCATATATCCAGTCTGTTATAGTTAACTGCAGAAAGCTTCAAATAGAATGATGTGGCCCCTGATATTTGATTTGCCAAATTAATTCCCTCAATCCCACCGCTCCGCCTCAGGGCCGCTGGTTGTACGCACTGTTGGCCTGCTTGGAGAAACCATTGCTGCCTGAAGCCCATTCTTCAATCAGGCAGTTGGCTCGGAGATGTGCTCAGCTGCGCAGCAACCTGGTAAGATGCAGCAAGGCTTTTTTGGATGTACTGAGGATTGATTCAAGGATATGTGCCGAGTTGGGACTTCAAAATGACACTGTCGATTGACTGGTTTAACCTGCTTTGTGTAGGCGAGCCAGGTTGATGACAACTTGCCTGCCCTCAATCTTCTCATCTGTCTAGTTGCAAGGTAATTGAAGGAGGATAAATTGGAGCACAAACCACAAGCACATCGTACATACAAAGCATACAACAAATTGATGGCTACCTAGTTTTGAAATCAGAAGTCAAGAATAATGACTTGTTTCATCATTGTTTACATTCGTGTAATAAGGGGTTTGGAAACGAGAAAGCGCTTGGAATATCCACAATATTATGGATTCCATATGACAATTTGAAATTTTGGTTCAGATTTTAGCAAGCATCCTGGCAGTTGACATGCTTGATTTACTTTCGCGAGCCATATAAAATGGTGTGGAGGGCCAGACCTGGCCCCCGGGCCTTGACTTGGACACCTGTGATATAGTACATGCAATTCGCTGACTTTACGGAGTATCTTCATCTTACTGATGGGTGTAATCAATAACCAGTCATTGTTTTTCATCTCGAGACAAAAGCCATCCTTGGAGTGAATGATAAACTAATGTTCTCACTTGTTTTTTATGTAGATACTTTGAACAGAATGACTTGGCAGACCAGCCGGAGTGAAAGTCTTTCTGTTTTACGGATGACAAATGGATCCCACCATGACAACCAGAAGGCTGCAGTCAAGTTAAAAAAAAAAAAAGAAAAACTCTACAGTTGTGGACAACTAGACCATGTACACGCATCCTGTTGAAGTCATGCATCTATCAGACCAGTAATGAGTCTGATCATTTTCATATGAGCGGTGAACTGTGAGTTAACTGAATTTTGTACTCAGAATGAATTCAAGGTAAATCTATTAAACATTGGTGACTGCATATTTGGTGCAGTTCAACAAGCACCTTCGAAATGTGGTTTGTGATCAACTTACATCATCAACCCAACGTTATGGGCTAATAATGAACATGTTCTCTCTAATCAACTATTTGTTTTCAAAGGTCCCATTTAAACTCACCACAAGAGGTTTGAAACACGTTGACCCCACTGAAATAAATGTAAGTACCTCAATGGAGATAACAAATTTGTACGTTATAACGGTAGTTCATTGTAACCATTTCCAACAAAATCGCCGCCAACTACAATGTATAATACAGGATGAATGAACATTCATAGATGTCAAAACGTGAACATATGTAATACAGTTTAAACATGTCAATCACAAATGTGTGCATACAGTACGGGTAATTGCATCCACTTTGACTGCCTGGTGGGTAAGTTTGGAGACCACAAAATCTCAGTTCGAACCAAATACATTTTTCCCAATCTGGAATAATTGCCTGCATTCTTCAAGATTAACAAGACATCTCTGCACTTGCTTTAACAAAGTAGAGTCAAATGGTTTTACTGTTTGGTGCTTTCTGCCGTTTTTATTACCGATTTGCTTTACTGTTTATTGTCTATGTTAAATTGCTCCATGTACAGCACTTTGTATGCAGCGATGGCGTTTGAAAGTGCTCTATAAATACAGTTGACTTGACTTGCAAAGAAAGCAAGCCATTTTCAAATCTTTTGCTTGGTCAATAATTTGTAAAAATAACACTCGTTTGTTTTTTGTTTGCATCATTCCTGTGCCCCTGTCGACCACCCTAATTGATAGTCACAGCGGAACGGTTGATGGGGAGGGCATGAAATATTTTATTCTTCCTGGAGGGCATAACAGTATAGAGAAGCACTGAATTAGAGTGAAACATTCATTTTCCGATCCGGTTCATCCTCACAAGGGTCGCAGGGGTGCCGGGCCGATCCCAGCTGTCTACAGGCAGTAGGTGGGGGACACCCTGAACCGGTTGCCAGCCAATCGCAGGGTACACAGAGACGAACAACCATCCGTGCTCACACTCACATCTCTAGGGACAATTCTTAGTGTTTAATCAGCCTGCCATGCATGTTTTTGGAATGTGGGAGGAAACCAGAGTACCCAGAGAAAACCCACGCAGGCAAACTCCTCACAGGAAGGAAGCTGGGATCGAACCCATGACCTCTACACTGTGAGATTGACGTGCTAGAGTGAAACAGTGGAACTTTATTCATCAACATAAATTCCCTTTTGCAGTTTGGTTGACAAATTTAATTAAAAAACATCCACTAATAAGCCAGGACAGGCCAATATGTCATTTGTGACACTTGAAGTGGCATCCCGAGCCCATAAAACTCAATTTGCGCAAATGTAACATTTTTCATGAATAGTGTGATGTGGGTAGAATAAGTCATGTACTTCAAGTCAAAAACATTCTTTGCAGTTTGTTCTTTTTGGATGCGCTCATCTAAAAGCACAACGTTCTGATTAATACTGCATGACAGGAATATAAATTTTGCAGCAAAAATTCTACCATTCCTAATCCATTTCAGGGGGTGGTCATTTTGCAACTTGCCGTCGACTGAAAATTACATCACACTGCCGAAGGGCTCAGTTTGCAATATCAAATAACCAAACCCAGAAAACGGCTGAGTCCGTAGGCACTGCGATGTGGTCTCTTCAGTCAACAGCAAGTGGCAAAATGGCTGCCGTCTGAGATGGATGAAAAACAGGTAGCTTGTGCTGCTTTGCAATCCATTCAAGGCCCCAAACAGATAAGGTTTTAAAAAAAAAGCTGTCATGGACATCATCTACCCCACCCCCCATTGTCTTCCATTAACTAGAGTGCATGTGCAGCAATTTGTTGTGCGCCTCACACCCTCTAGTCCCCCCCCCCCCATATCTCTGTCATATCACTTAAGAAAAAACACACCTGCTAATTATATCACCTTTAATTTGAAGCAGGTTGGATGATACAAAAACAATGAAAAACATTTTTGAAAAAACAATAAGTCACATAACAATCATGACATGGATCAAGTGACAAGTAGTCACAAGAATTGAAGACGACCAGTGTGTGATATAAGTGTCATTGGCATAGTGACATGGAGGACAGCAGGACGGAAAATGTGCCGTCGTCATTACACAAGCAAAAAAAAAAAAAAAAAAAACACCTAAGATAGATTTTTCTAAAAGAGCCAAACTGTCCTTCCTCAATTAATTTTTAATGGGTACAAACGAGCTCTCCTGCAATTGTGAGACATTACACTATCATCTTGACTAAAATCTGTGATTTACTCTGGCCGGGTGTAAAGAAAACGCTTCAACTTGTATCGATCAAATGGTGCTGTGGTGGGCGTTTAAAAAAACAAATAAAACTAATTGGATGTGCGTTGAAGTCTGACGCGATTGCCCCGCTGTCACCAGCTTCTCAAGACGACAAAATAAAACGGGGCCCAGTTTAGCGTCTCTTGTCCTTCCTCTCTTTGTCTTTCTGCTCCCTATCGCTGTGAGATGACCTGCTCCTCCCTTCATTGCTCTTCCTCCCTTCCTTGGCATCTTTGCCTCCTGCGCCTCCACTACTCCCTCCTTTCTTGCGGTGACTCCTCTCCTCTTTCTTCTTGTCCCTGCCTGACGGTCTTCTGCTGCGCTTGCCGCTCTCCCGGCTGCGACTTCGACTGCTGGACGAGGAGGTCGATGAGGATGAGGAGGAGGATGAGTGGCTTGAAGCGGATGAAGACGAAGAGCTTCCGCTGGAGGAGGAGCCGGAAGAGGAGGACGAAGAGCTGCGACTTTGACTGAGACCCTTTTTTGACTCCTTTGCCTTCTTCCTCCCCCTCGCACCTTCTTTCTGCTCCTTGAGAAGCGCGCTCGGGCTGCTCGGTGCCTCCTGCGCATCGGGCTGAGGCTTGACGGCCGACTCGTCTCCGGCTTGCCTTTGCTCGGCCGGGTTCAGGCTGGCGGAATCGGGGATCTCGGCGGAAGGAACCGCCGGGTCCTGGTCCCCAGCGCCGCAGACCGTTTTGGTTGTTGGGGCCATCTGAGGCTCAGCCAAGGGTGCGGCTGGTTCCTCTGGGGTGGGGTTTGGGGGACCGAGCTGAGCGCTGCGAGTCGCCTCTTGTTGGCTCGTGATTGGCTCGCATGGAGGGGTGATCTCAGTCTTTTCGGTTTCAAGGTCTAAGGGTCCCTCTTTACCGTTTTCATCCTGCTCCGTCTTACTGCTGTCCCCCTGCTCTTTGCCTGCCTCCACTTCCATCTCTTCTGACCCTGGACGCGCCTCCTCCTCTTTTTCGCCACGCACCTGCGTCTTCTCCTTTTCCTCACCTGCCTTCTCCCCATTCCCTGCTTCCTCAAACTCCATCCCCTCGTCCTCATTTAAGCCTTCCCTGCTATCCCCCCCTTCCACTAGCTCACCCTTCCCCGCGACCTCGCTAGCCCCCTGTTCTCCATCCACCCCCTTCTCTTTCTCCTCCTCTTCCTGATCCTCCTCCTCCTCATCATCATCATCATCATCATCTTCCTCCATGCGCGCAGCCCTCTTGTTACCCGTCACCTTGTCTACCTGACCTGCTGGCTTACCCTCCGCCGAGTGGTCCTTCCCTGTCGCCGCAGAGCTGCCGTCCTGGTCGCGGTTTAGCTGCCGCCGTGGTCGGGACTCCATCTTGTTGATGTGTTCCGTGAATGCTTCGCGCCGCTCTTCAAACACAGCTGTCGAAAGACAAACGGACATCGCTTTTCAAAACTGGACCGCGCACACTTCAGCGACAACTTCAAAGAGCTCCCTCTGACCATTTAGTTTCTTGGTGGAGTCGTCGAGGAGTTTCTGGCTGGCGGAGCACATCTTCCCAGGTCGGTAGAAGATGTGTGGCCTGGTCTTGGTGCGAATGAATTTCACCAGATTGTTGTTATGGTTGGTCCACTCCTCTTGCTGAAGGGGAACATAGAACACAATGTTCACAGCTATCTGACATTTATAAGCCACAAGCCCAAACAGCTATAACTAGGCAATTTGTTTGTATTGCGACTTCACTGTGTATTGTTCTAAGATGAGATTTTGACCATCTGTGGATGGCCAATTACAGAGCTCTGACCCGATTGGCCTGCAGCTCAGTTGTACTCCCCCCCTCCCCCCGCCCAAAAAAAGGTTGAGAAGGTCATTTGAGTGTTGCTGGCAGAGCCTTGACGCCCGTGTGCTTTAATCTGCTTATCTATGTCCAAATAAAGTAAACTAAACTGGAGAAAGCCCCTCCTGGATCCTGGCTGAACCGAAAATGTATTTTATCATTTTAATTTAAATATGATCAAACATTCTGTGTCAATATTGTATGCACTCATATTTTACCACTCTGATCTGATTACCGTATTGGCCCGAATATAAGACGGTGTTTTTTGCATTGAAATAAGCCTGAAGAAGTGGGGGTCGTCTTATATTCGGGGTCTAGACGTTATATCCATTCATGACGCTAGATGGCGCCAGATACCATTGAAGCGAATACTGAACTTGACTCCCCAGGCCAAAGTGAACCCGTCACGAAGAATAAAAATAGCGGGAGCACGAAGAATAAAAATAAATAATAGCGATAAGAAAGAAAAGAGAAGAAAATAATAGACGGAGATAACAGAAAATGGAGAAACGTAGCGACAATCTGGAGAAAAGTGGGTTGAACATCGGCTAGGTTAACCGGCATCTGAGGAGAAGTTATCGTGTAAACTTCAAGATACTTTTTCTCTCAAATATATTATGATAATTTGTTTCAGATGTACTGTAATTATTTTCTGTATAAAAATTAATTTGGTGTTCAAAAAGTATTTTTTCAAACTTGAGTCTTGAAAAAGAGGGGTCGGGTCGTCTCATAATCAGGGTCGTCTTATATTCGAGCCAATACGGTATTAACCAATGTATTTAATGTGCATTAATAGAATGAATGCACTGAGAAAATACATGAAGTGCAAATTATATTTTAAGTGGAATTACTCGCACTGCGTTATATGACATTTATCGACCAACTAAAGCTTTAATCAGTGACTCGTCTGTCTAGTTTGCTCATTCCCAACACAAATAACCCAAGTGAATGCAAAATGTGACGGGTCTCAATTCTGACGCGATGCGTTTTATCTTACCAACTGAGCCAATTCCACTTTCTGTTCGAGCAGTCTGAGCTCCGTTTGTTTGGCTCTCCTCTCTTCAAATAACTCCCTCTTCTCGCTCTCCAACTTCTTCTTCTCAACCTCAGCCTGAACCTCAAGCTTCTGCTCGATCTCAGAGCGCCGCTTTTGCTGCGGGGGGGGGGGGGGTACAAAAACATTGAACGCTGTGAAATAATAAATAAATAAAAATCTGTCATGCACAGGAGTGGGATGAAACTTTAAGTACAGGGTTAGTAGCAGCCGTCTTTCGCGATTTTTGTCACAATTTGCACACTTCAGAATCCGGAATTGAGCTGAGAAACTGAATCGTTCGAATTCAAAGAGAGCACACACTCAAGTTTTGTTGGAATTGACATGATTCTGGATCTAATTCCTCATGTCGATTACGATTTGAAACGATTCCGATTCTTTTCTGGGAACAGGATAAAAAAAGATTTAATCATGGGGTGCCCAGATGATGGTGGTCAATTTTTAGTGGCCTGCCCAATAAACCAAAAACGCACTTTTGAAACAGTCCGCGTTGTTTTCCCGCATTGTACTCTAATACATCTTTTGTACACTGGGGCCAAGCCAGGAAAAGAGATTAACTTTACTCTCATCTCTCACTCCGTCTTCAAGCAATCACAGATCATTTGCCAAGATAATGACAGCCTTGGATTATTCGATCATCTCGTGACCGACGACATTTCACAAAAAATGAGGAAAACCTGTTCTTTTTGCCTTGATCAGTTTAAAACAACCTGACTGGCTCCCGTTTCCAATCACGTGATCAGATTCCGCAGCGCAGATAAATGTATGACTTATGAAGCACATTTAGGATTACTGGAGCAGTTTGTCACCACACAACATAATTAAACAAAAATACTCACCTTCTCTGTACAAACGTTCGACTCTTGTTTAAATTTTTGCAGAGTCCCCATGAGCAGGCCGAACATGCGCCGATTCCTGACCAACAAAACAAAAGAAACACTGAGTTCACCGGTCTTTCACGATTGAACATTTTCTACAATCATTTATAATTTCGACTCTTCCACCGTTTAATTGAATGACCAGATCCAAATGTATTTTGCTTTGAAGTTGAAGGCAAAATCTTCAAAAAACCCCATTTCTTTTTATTCATCAACAGTTGTCCTTTATTTGGGTCCTGCAATGTCACACAAGATCGAGCACTTGGCCGCTGATTAATGCACTGATTCTCAAAGTGTTTTTTTTTCTATCCAGTGTATTTAAGTGGAGTGATTATTTTTAAACCGTGCATAATGTTAGAGTGG
Organism: Hippocampus zosterae; assembly: GCF_025434085.1. NCBI lineage: Eukaryota > Metazoa > Chordata > Actinopteri > Syngnathiformes > Syngnathidae > Hippocampus > Hippocampus zosterae. The sequence continues at coordinate 20,115,550 of NC_067464.1, read as the reverse complement.
GTTACAATTTTAAATGTACCTTTAAGGCGGTGTGTGCGTGTGCCGTGAGAAATTATACAATATTTATGCCTGTGCGGTCGATCGCCTGGAAGAGTAATCATGTAGTACTCTTCCATACCAGTAGGGAGTAGCGACAGCCAGGAAATGAGCCCTATTCTTCGAGACCAGCAAAGTTTCCAATACAATGAAAGGTATCTTTCATTTAGATTTAAGTTTACCAGAGATGCAACGGCACCAATGTTCCCTCTAAGCTGCGCAACTGCGCACTGGTCGCACACTCTCAGCGCACAAGAAAACCTATCCAGCGCATTGAACGAAATGAATTGGATATGTCACTTTTTTTCTGTATCAATTTGCTGTGTAATTCAGTGAGTGACAGGTGTCCAGCCAATCACACGACACGATTCAATGACGCTATGCAGCCAATCGCGGCATTGACAGTACTTGCTCATCATCTCTGTTCCATAACAATCACAGAGCGGAGGCGAGAAGTGACGTGAATGCGAATCCCCTATCATTGCAAAACGACCGGGCAATGAATGTGACACGTCAACTCCCCAAACCAAAATAAGAATGAACTGTGGTTCTTTTAAGTTGGAATGGCTGTCGGAGTATGTGAAAATAGAAGAACAAGCAGTGAAACTTGAGAGATATTTTTTTTGTGAGATATTTTCTTTTTCGAGTGAGAAAGGTCTGCTCTGCAAAACATGCAGCAAAGCTAAAGTCGTAACGAAAAATATGGACTAAATGGAAGCTGGACTACCTCAAGCGATACGTGTTGCAGAAAAGTCATTTGAATGATGTTGGAATTATACAAAGACTCAAGATGAGAAAAGGGTTTGGTACAATGTTGCGGAAGAGCGCAAACGACCGGGAGAAAGGGAACCGGCCGTCACACAGAAGAAAAAAAAAAAATCAGACACTGAGCAAGTTAAAGTTCCAACTGACTATTTTACTTGCCATTAAAACTAATGCACTAATTATTGGATTGATGTTGATTTGATTAGTGTACAATGTGTTATAATATTGCGTTAATTCTCAATGTTTAAAAAAATGCTTACAGCAACAACAGAACAATTGTTAATAAGCTTTAATATTTTCAGGGAGTGGTGTGCCGCGGGATTCTTTCAATGAAAGAAATGTGCTTTGGCTTGAAAAACACTTCTATAAGGAATAAACCCCTCTGACTATGCTATGCTGCATTTTAATGTTGGCCATCAAATCATATTGAACCAGAATGACTAAGTGTCAGTCAAGGACATGCACAAATTGTTTCGTGCATCCTACCTCTGTTTGCCTTTCTCATCCATGGTCTGATCTTGAATGAGGTCCCGGCGTGTTCTCTCCTTGGAGGTAGCTACAACTGACGACTGCAACGCCGGCTGCAAGGGAACGGAAACAAGAGCAAACTAACTATTGAGGGCTTTCTTCCAACACAGACAATTTAGCTTCTCCTCATACGATGCGGCCATCAGATCATGGCAGCCCTTTAACTCAACTCAACGGTATTTATAGAGCACTTTAAGCCAACCCGTGCTGTATACAAAGTGCTGTACATGGAGCAAATATCATATTGACAACAATGAACATTAAAACAATAAATGAATACCAAAGTCAGGAGAAAAAACAAAAACGGTAACACTAGAAATCAAGTCTGAGTCAAAAGCCAAAGAATACAAATGAGGTTTGAGAAGAGTTTTAAAGATGGGCAGTGAGGGGATTTGCCGAATGTTCAGTGGGAGGTCATTCCAAAGGGAGGGACCAGCAACGGAAAATGCTCGATGCCTTCTGAGCCTTCGCTTAGTTCTTGGTACCCCTCATAGTGTCTGGTCCGTAGACCTGAGGCAGGCGTGCAGGGGCAGAGGAGCTCAGAGAGGTAAGGCGGAGTGAGACCATTTAAAGATTTGAAAAGAAATAATAGGATCTTAAAAAGAACTCTAAAATGTACAGTGATGGCATGCCAGAGTAGGATTATGTGCTCCCTCTTATAAACACCAGTCAAGAGGCGAACAGCAGCATTCTGGACCAACTGGAAACGCTTAATGGAGAAGTGACTGACTCAAAATTAAAGTGCATTACAGTAATCCGGCCGGGATGTGTCGAAGGCATGAATCAACTCGATTCACCTTTTTGACATCGTCATCATCCTCGGCATCGCTGTCGTGACGCACATCTCTCCTGGCCCTCTGGTCGCCTGCCAGCCTGCACACAAGAAAACACACACATACATACATCTGTGATTTTGAAATAACATGTGGATGTTGCCAAAACGTTAAATGTGACAGAAAAAAAGCACCACCTTAACAAAGCACCGTCGATGTCCCTCTGCTTGGCAGGGGGGCCACCGCCGCCAATGTCGGAGAGACTGCGTCTAAACATGAACAGATCATTACTACATGTAAAACTATTAGAACACACTTAAATATTTTGTAATGAAATAGTCATGGCAATTTAATACAAAATCCACTGACTACAAAATCCAGTATCATTTACGATGGATGGAAACACAGACATCGCCACATAAATGTGTGTGGGGGAAGGGGGGTCTAGTCTATGCCCACACATTTGTGAGTTGATATCCCAATTGGCCAACGCCCATGTCAAAGGTAGTGTACGTTTCCGTACATCCTGACGAGGAAAAATGCAATACTAGAAGTCTTTAATTTAGAATTTTAAGCACTATCTATTTTCGCAAATCTCAGTAAGTAATATGAATTGAGGCTTTTATGATGCCACCAAGTAAATTGAACTGAACTGCAAACAAACCTCATATTCACGGTTTTTATTTTTGCAACGGTAACTTGTGTTCCTGTCAGGTATGCCAATTTGCAAGAATATTTTAAAAAAGGTTTGTGGCTAAATCATATGCTGGTGCGACCACTTGAGACAGGTGAGAATGCATGATAGGCTAATTGAAAAAGTCAAGAGCCCATGCTTATCACATGTATTGAATCAGTCGGTACATTTAGGAAAAAATAAAATGCATGCTTTTAATACCTTAGCAGGACGGTATTTGATATTTTGAAATGAACACCGCAGACAATAGGATTGAAGCCTACACAGACTCTCAGGCCTGCCTGCTTGATGGTAACATTTAATTTTAATGAAGAGATTTTCCCAGAGTTTAGCCAAATATTATATTTAACTCAGTGCATTAAAAATGGGACTTGTAGAGAGACGTCATGTAGTCATATTCCAAAAAAGTGTAGAAGTCATTCACGATGATGTGGACATCCAGTCGTGAATACGACAAACGGGTTCTTGTTTTTTCTGTGACTCGGACATTACCTGAGCAGGTTGAATCCTCTTCCTCTACCTCCTCCTCCCATTGCTGCAACTGCCACGCCTGCCATGGGCCCACCGAACCGGCGCAGCTGGCCCGGTCTGAAAACACAACAAGCAGCAAAGTCATCAATTTGCCTTGTGCGAGTTTGTGTATCCATGTGAAATAAATCGAAGTCAGTGTAGTGGATGCGAATCGATGTCGAAACATTCTGGTTCAAATTTAGTCGTAGTACTGAACAAAGAATCCCAGGCCTACACTCGGGAGCGACGTAGGGTCCCCGTGCCGTTGTAAGACTACTTGCATTTATCGTGATTTTGTTATCATTGTAGCCTAACCCCTAGCAGCACTGACATACTTGATCTTGAATGTGGAGCGCGAACACGAAATTAGTGCCGCGCAGGGGCGAGCGTTTGCTTGCTAGCCAAACGAACTGCGTTAGCCCACTCCCACGCCCAGTTGTGTGCAATGCTAAATCGATTGCGTAAAAAATGCAAGGTTCAATTTGGGACGTTTTACCTGAATTCATTGGGATCTCGTCCAGTTAATTTACGAATATTATCGTCAACATTTTTCAAGCTTTCTTTGGCTTTTTCAATCTGGTCTTGTAAGCTCCGCACGGCCACCGCCATCTTGCCCACATGAAAGCGCCAATCACACGTGCTTCTTCTTCTACGACTTCAGAGTGAGCATTTGCTGGTTGACGACGTCAGGACCTAGACGCCATCTTGAACCGGGAGTTTCGCTGTAGTAAATTAATCACTGTTCGTCGAATTGGTGATCAGTATTGACACGTGGGTATATTTTTTGATCGAGGCTTTCATAATGTATCGCTGTTAGTTGCATTGTCCATGAGGTAATAGTTACTGTTTCTGCAGCACAAGCATAAGAACACTATTGACACATTGACAGTTCCCTCGTGTCCCCCTCCCCCCAGGTTAAGAGTCTGGGTGTCATCCTGGATAGTATGCTCACCTTCCACTCACATATCAACACCATCACCCGCACTGCTTATTTCCACCTCCGCAATATTACCAGACTTCGCCCTTCCCTCACCCCCGCACCACTGCTATCCTTGTCCACAGTCTTGTCACATCCCGCCTTGATTACTGCAACGCTCTCCTCTTCGGTCTACCTCAAACCCCTCCATAAAATCCAGCTGGTTCAGAACGCCTCTGCGTGTATCATCACAAAAACATCTTCCCACCAGCACATCACCCCCGTTCTTAAACAGCTCCACTGGCTCCCTGTTCAACATCGAATCAACTACAAACTGCTTCTATATACATATATGGCCATCCACAACCTGGCCCCTCCTTACCTATCTGACCTTCTCCAGGTGCATATCCCCTCTCGCTCCCTCAGATCCTCGTCCTCCCTCCGCCTGTCAGTGCCCCCTGCCCGACTGATCACCATGGGAGCCAGAGCCTTCAGTCACGCTGCTCCAAAACTCTGGAACAACCTACCTCCGGACCTCCAAAACTGCACACCTCTTTCCACTTTCAAGTCCCGACTAAAAACACAGCTGTTCAGGATTGCCTACAACACATAGCTCTTCCATTTCCTATGTTTTTATGATTTTATGTCCTGTTTTTATATAACATCTCGTTTACAAATTTTTATATTGTATTTTCTTATTGTTTGTACAGTGTCCTTGGGTGGCATGAAAGGCGCTTTTAAATAAAATCCATTATTATTATTATTATTATTACTATTTGCCACAAACTACCAATTTACGTTGTTGTCAAAGGTCATATCCACATTTTTGAAATTCTAACTACACTACATTTAAACACTAAACAAGCGTCGGTTTTCATCAAAAAAATATTAAATTGGTGCCATTTCATGGATTTTAGTGCCATGTCAGTAGCAATTGAAAGAGAAACAAAATTCGTCAACATTGTTTATATTTCAATTACAGTACAGTATATACAATACTGGGCCATATTGTAATGTTCGTATTCGACAAATGTTACTTTATTATACGGTAGGTAATTATTGGATATTATATAATGGATATATTTTATTAGTATAATTTATTAATACATTATATATTGTACCGTATGTGAAGCATCACAGGAGACTGGATGCGTTCCCAGCATGTTTTGCGGCACTAAGAATATAAAAAATGTTTAAATGTGTGTTGCCTCAATTGTATTCGGTCATTCTTTTAGTTGTTTCGTTCCTTGTTTGTATATTGTTTAGTTTGCTGCTACTGTATGTGACAAATTTAGCTTTGATGTGACACCGTGATTATGTGAATTAATGACTTGCCAACACTTGTCATTGCATGACCAGTGAATAAAACGTAAGATAGTTTTTCTGCTTACAAAACTGCCATTTCCTAATTAATACTGAATAACGTGGGTCTCGTGCACCGAACTGGTGTTTGGTTTTCAAATTATTATTTCCTTTAAATTAAATATTTTTCAATGAATAGACAATTTAGACCCACACCGATTTTCTGTTTTCAGTGAAGCAAATCGTATTAATATCGCTTGAAAGTGTTAATAATTTTTTGGTGGTGGGCGGGGGGGCGGAATCCCGGTTCAAAATGGCGACCACTCTGCACATGTTTTATATTCCACGGACGTCCGGGTGAAATTCTCTCTCCAAGTCGAGGCTCCATCTAGTGTTAAATAAAATATCCGCTTTGCTACGCTTCCTTTTCAACATTTACTGATGCAATGTCGCCATCTGCTGTATTATTTAATTGGAAACAAAAACATTCATTCATTCATTCATCTTCTGAACCGCTTGATCCTCACTAGGGTCGCGGGGGGTGCTGGAGCCGATCCCAGCTGTCTCCGGGCAGTAGGCGGGGGACACCCTGAATCGGTTGCCAGCCAATTGCAGGGCACACAGAGACGAACAACCATTCATGCTCACACTCACACCTAGGGACAATTTTGAGTGTTCAAACAGCCTGCCACGCATGTTTTTGGAATGTGGGAAGAAACCGGAGCACCCGGAGAAAACCCACGCAGACCCGGGGAGAACATGCAAACTCCACACAGGGAGGCCGGAGCTGGAATCGAACCCGGTACCTCTGCACTGTGAAGCCAACGTGCTAACCACTGGACTACCGGGCCGAAACAAAACCATCCAAACAAAATAATCATTCATTCATTTTCCGAACCGCTTGAGCGTCACTAGAGTCGCAGGGGGTGCTGGAGCCTCTCGCAACTGTCCTCGGGTAGTAGGCGGGGCACACCCTGAATCGGTTGCCAGCCAAATGCAGGGCACACAGAAATGAACAACCATTCGCGCCCACAGTGGCGTGCGGTGAGGTTCATGGTTGGTGAGGCACCGACTCCTTTAGTGTCAGATTTACAAATGTATCAACCAAAAACAGTAGCTTATTCAATTGGCTACTGGTTATTTCATATCCAAAATTTGACCCCATGGGTAAAAATACAACATTCTATTGTATTTTTCTTAGCCTAATTTATTATGTTATAAGATTTTGACAGGCTCTGCTGTTTGGTGTCATCAAAATGTTGTGACATCTCATTAAATTTTGTACAGTCGACCAAACCGAGGAAAGCTAGCTCACAAAATGATCAAACCTAGCTTTCATCTGAACACTGATGTTGACCATAATCTTGTCGAACATTTGTTTTCTCTCGTCTCTGACCGACTGATTTCTTCCACTGTTGTTTCGGCCAAGTGTGCTGCATTTCTGCTCAAATCGCTCATACAGTGTGTTAAAGTCCCGTCTCATGCGTTCAACAACTCCGATGGTGTCGTGGGTTCGCGCACAACAATATCCAATGTCCATGACTTTGTTTTGCAGCACTCTAAAAAGTGCATCAGTTTCACTGAAAATGCCCTCATAAAAAAGCATGTCGATGCTTCTGACAGCCATCGATCATATCCAGTGACCATCATTTGAGTATCATTGTCCCAGCGATCGGGATCATAAGTTTGCGCTACTAGTTTTTTAACACAGCTGTTTTCTCCAACACTTCCAAGACATACGCAGCTACAGCAGGGGCTCGCCTATCATCACTCATCAAATCCTAAAAATGCTTCCACCACCACAGTCTACTTCACTTTTGGCAACATAGCGCAAAATAACAGATCTGTGCTTTGTTTGTGATATCCGTAGTCTCGTCCAACTCTATGGAAACAAATGGGGCAGCATTGATCTCCCTTTTTAGATCATTTATTATCACATCACCGAAAGCTTCAATTATATCGTTCTGTATTCTATTGGACAAGCCAGAAAGCACACTGGATGAGTCCAAATGTCTAGCTAACCTCTCATCTTTCTCATCAAAAGCATGTGATAGTTCTACATAATCGCCACGATTAGCTTGCCCTCTCGTCGTGACCACGAAATGCCAACTCCCGTTTAGCGAAAAAGCAGGTTGCATGAATGAGGTCTTTCACAATCTCTCGCTTTTCCCTTACCTTGGCATTGCGGATGCTAACGTTGAACCTCCACTGTTCGTTCAATGCCAAATCGATCCTTGCGCTTTTTATATCACAATATCCAGACAAATTGAGAACAAAAGGCAGGGAAAACAGTAAAGACGGGTTTTCGAAGGACAGCCACATCACCGTTCTTTTCGGCTTTACCACTCCGTTTGAAAAGTTGTCCGGGCTGTCCCGTAGTTTTCACTCCGGCGTTGGTCTACCTGTGTTAATCACGTCCACTTTTGACTGAAAGTCCAGTTTTGAGAAGTTTTTAAGCTTCGATATATAATCCTTTTCTTCCATTTTGGCTGTCCGACGTAGCAAATTTAAAAAAGGATCGCACTTGACTCGCCTGGCGCCTCTGCACAGAAGAAGAGCGCAACGTACCTGTTTGCTCACGTACGCCCTCTTAATTGCGGCAGAGAACGATCTGCCGCAACCTATGCCTTTTCACTGCGGTTTTATTTCCCATCAGCAAATCTAAATATGTCACAAAAAAACATTAAACTTTAATGGTTTAAAAACATTAGCCAGACTCAGGAAAAGCAGTTCAAATAAATGTATCTGCAAATGTTATATTGCTGATGTGCAGATGTACGGCAAGCAGGACGTGCCAGTTGCATGTATCAACCCAGTTTGTGATGATTGCGCAATGCAATGCGCGTTCAGAGGTGCGGCACTGCCTCACCTGCCTCCCCTGACCGCACGTCCCTGCGCGCCCACATACATTTAGGGACGATTTTGCCATGCATGTTTTTGGAATGTGGGAGGAAACAGGAGGACCCGGAGAAAACCCACGCAGACCCGGGGAGAACATGCAAACTCCACACAGGAAGGCCGGAGCTGAAATTCTGCACTGTGAAGTCAGCGTGCTAACCACTCGACTACCGGGCTGCCCCAAAATGATCACGAAAATTGTAAATATTTTGTGCATCAATTCCGTGGGCACCTGCTTTGTGTTTGGGCTCCATCGTTGCAGGATTTTCGCCAACTGAAACCTATTTTAACACATACATTGATTTACCTTCTAAATTCAGCCTTTGGTTTAAAAATGCTTTTTTAACAGATTACCCCATTAATTGAAATTATTCTGTAGTCATGTGATATCAACCGCAGAACAGGAAATGGACAATGGAAGCAAATTAACTTTTCAATGCTTTTATTCACTGACTAAAATAAGCAGCATTGATTCAAGACAAATTTCAAAACGTTCAAGCAATTTCACCCCTAATGCTTACTGATTGATGAGATTTTTCATGTGGCTGGGCTTGTATGAACACTCCACCGCCAACACACAAACACTGTGGAGCAATGCCGGTTTCATTGAGCAACATAAGACGTTATAATTGCAGAGCTCAATTATGGACAGGCCACATAAGGAATATTTGGCAGTCTGAGCCTAAATGATTTTAATCACAAGTTTGAAATGATTTGACAGTATCTTAACAGCAGTTTTCTAAAGAGATACTGTACTAAGCAGAAGATTTACACTTTTTTGAAAAATGTGCTATATTTGTCCTTGTATTAGTTATTGGTAAATCAAGTTTTTGAGCAACTTGTATTCTGCTTCAAAAACAAGACATGAAAAGGAAATCATTTCGTGAAGTAATTTAACACGTTGGAATCTTTCCCCGCTGTGGTTTGGGCAAACATTGATCACTTGCTAACTAGGGATGTAACAATAAGGGCAATATCACCATTGCCATGTTACAAACCTGCCACATTGAAAGCAGCACAAAAACACTTTTCGCCTGCTTGAGACAAAGCATTGTGAACTCCGTAGACTCATGATAATAAAATGACTGGCAAACCTTATTTTTTTAATCACTGGTGTCATGAACAAAAACACAACATTGTGCTTTTTCCCCCCAATACCATGATTTTTTAAAAATGATCATTTATACCGTTGTTGTGAGCTTTTTTTTTCTTTCCTTTTTTAAAATCATGGCCGCAATATTGTGATAATTGCTGTATTGTGAAGTTTCGGTATCATTACATCCCCATTGCTGACGTAAATGTTCAAAGCCATGGTTAAGTCCACACCGTAAACAAATGCACAGAAATTTGACTGTCAGAATATTCAACAGTAATTTTCAGACCATTTTTGCAAAACACACACCAAAACAATTGCTGATGTACAAAGTCTGGATGATTTCATATTCATTACCTAGACATGTATTCATGCAATAGTATATATGTGTGTGCGCGTGCGCATATATATATCTCCATCCATCCCTCTGTGGTTTTCTATCGGCACTGCTATAGTTACTACTGTTATTGCAAACTGTACTGATTTTCAACAAATGCACAACATTCGTACCACGATAAAACTGGGGCCATCGAGCCAGTCTCACAGAGACCAAGAGTGGGCCTGCCGTCACCGCTGCTTCCGCTTGGCTGGCTTACCAGAATCTTAAGATCTTATAAAGGAAACAATACAATTTCTGAAATCATCATAAGGCCGAGTGACATTGCAAGTCCTTATCGTCTTCTGACCTCATTTCGGTGTGACTGCGAGGAACTGGAACAAAAACAAAAAGTGTGAATTACATGCATTCTTCTCACAACTCTTGCATAGTTGTGAGGCCTGGGCGTCTGCCTGTTGAAATAGCACCTTTGGCTCTTCAGACTTGACAAGAACATCTCGAAACATCAGCGCCGCAGTCATTAAGATTGCATTGAAGACGGTTTGCCAAGACTGACCGTTTCTCATCTCATGGGACAGCCAAGAGCTACATTTGTCATTTTGGTGATGACCACCACTTTGGCCAGTTTTGCCATCGACAACTTGTTACCCGCTTATGTTTTCTCGAGAGCGAGGTGCGTCACCACAGACACTCACAAGATGGAGCAAAAACAAGCAGAGGTTGGAAAACTTTAAAACGTTAAAATTGTTGAACATGAGAACCTGTGATGTCTTCTAAGGCTCTTCGTGTGGCTGTGACGAAATGTAGACTGACCATAACCGGTGCGATGAACATGCAGTGTGTAACGAAAAAAAAAAAAGTATTTCCAAGAATACAGCCATCCAGAGTCCAGCCCATTCCGAGTCATGCATTTAATGGTAGTAGTTTACAGCGGAAGGAAAAACACAGGAATTATCCGTCAGCTTAAACTGATGAGGAAACACTGCCTATTGTCATCAACGCATACAGAAGAACGTGGGACTTCAGTAAGACCGGTTTCCGACATGTTGAGAATATCCTGAGAGGTAACGCTAGGAACAGTCATTACCCTGGAGTGATGATGATCCAAAGTGGAAGGAAACTGACTGCGGCCTCCAGTGGTTATTGGACTGTTGCAGTCTGTTGCTTTGGTACTACAATAACACACAAACAAAACACCCCTCCCCATGACCACGGGTTGAGCCTGAAAGTGTTGGAATTGACCCATTTAATCAAACCCGCGATATGTGCGGTCCTGGTAAGACAAACCCAGATGTGATGGTTTTTTTAAAAGTTCCAATAGCAAGTTTCATAACAGCTTTTGAGGCAAGCTGTCTAAAACAGAATTACCCAACAAGCCGCATTACTTCACTATGACCTTTCTATTTGCATAAAGCACAGAACCAACAAAATTGAGTGAATTGGGTGACGCTGATTGATACATGGGGTGACTGTGTGTGTGCAAGGAATCAATACCTGGACGAAATATGAAAACCAGCTTCCTCAAAGTTGGGTGTATAAAAGCTTGGCTGATGACTTTCAGCAGTTTTCGTACACTGCTTTGTCAATTTTGAGGGTTTGTGTTCCGGACACAAAATATCCTGAAATGGCCAGCAAGTCATGCATTCATTTCATCACTTGGCCTGCTAATGTGTGTCTCGAGACATCGCAGGTTCACCCTGGTAAGTCCAGATTTTTCTCTGGTTTTTGACAGCCCCACTAAAAAGTCCAACAAGACCAGCATGGTTTTGTTACGTTTTCGTGCTGGTCTTGCCAATGTCACCCACGAGCAACAAAAGAAAAAAAAAAGTGCCAAGAAGCGCCTGCTACCAGCAGGGTAACAACAGTACGTTGGTCTTGCTGGGTTGCTTCAGCTCCGTTGCTCGAGCTGGTGGCCCGGTGACCAAAGGTTTGGCTGTTCGAATGTTGGCCGTTTTGTTTTGATGCTGGTGTTTTGCTCTTGTGGGTGACACCAGCAAGACTGGCACCAAAACACAACAAAACCACATTGGGCTTTATTTTATAGCAGGTTAATAAGAACAAGCTGCATCATCATCTTTGTAAACACACCTGCTTTGGTGGGCATATTTATACATGTAAAAATATATATTTATATAGTTTACCTAGTTGGATCTCTATCACATTAATTTGCGTGCAGGCTGGAAATCTTGCTGTCAGCTCTCATGTCAGTAAGGTGTCCTGAGAGTCACTCATGTTGGAATGGTATCACATTCCTAGATCAGACTGCTCAACACTTTAGACCAAGGTGACGACAGGCTTGATCGAATACATTTCAAATCACGCACGCCGCGGTCGAGAGGCCAGAAAACTTCCAGTTCCCGCCTGGTGAAGGAATGTCACTGCTTGGAATAGTTGCATTTAATCTCATACTGGCTCACTTCACCACAGTGCAGGGTTTTCCCCCTCACTGAGATGCTACACTCTGTCCCAAATGTACTTCCTGGACAAAGTGTTTCGTCACCCACGTTGTTCTCCTTGCCTTTACATTCACTCGTTGCACTTAAGAGTTGAATAAAAATATGGTGGAAACTAAATAGAAGTCTTAATGTGAGGCTCGAAAAGAAACACGTCTGTTCAAGCTGAGCAATGATACTACTTATTATTATGAAGTAAATACATGCTGGATTCCAATAAACCCCCCCTGACCCCCAAATAATATTAACTAAAAATAGAACTCATGAAATCCCACTAGTATTCGTCATGTTAAAACAAATTAAAACAGTAGCCAACAACATTGGGAGGATTTATTTTTTCCCCTCACATGTGCTCCGCCTGCTTTCTTCATTTTCCCTCCAACAATAAAAGCTCCAAACATGCTTGAGACACACAAACTTCTAGTATTTCTCACAGGGAAAAGCTTGCGGCCAAGAAACACAACGACATGGCAAAAATTACAAAAAAAAAAAAAAAAATTGAATGTGAACTTTAAAAGCAAAACTATTGGACCAGCTTGCTGCCAGTGTGTGTGACGTTTCGGGCACTTCAAAAGTCATTGACACATTTTGCTCCATTATGGTCTTTGGCAGTATTAACATCACAGTTGTGACTACTCTACTAGTTTCATGAGCAAACTAGAGGCCTGAGCGATTATTTTTATCCCTCCTTCGTAGATAACAGATTGTACCCTGAGAGCTACTTTCTACTTTTTCGGCATTCCTGCTGTATGACATGCGAGGTTGACTGAGCATGAGCAAGCTAACGACACACTGTACACACAAGACAAAACATATACAGTACTATTATACGGGGACGCGCACACACACTTTACTCCGTTTCTACTGGGCAAATCACATGAGCGAGAAAAGGAGAGTTGCAAGTGGAAAAAAAAGAAGAAGCTTTTAGCTTTCAAAGACAGGTATTTGGAACTACATCTTCCTCTGCGGGATTGTTATCTATCTTAGAATACTTCTATGTGACAAACATATTTGTAGTGACAGAAATAACTTGTTTTGTTGGAGTTATTTTTCTATCGATTCTTTTTCAAAACTGTCTCAGCTATTTAAAAAAAAACAACAACAACTGAATACAAGTCCGATACGATAATCAAGTTATCCAATCAAAACCCTACCCCAATGACTACTTTGCAGTAGCTCTACTCTTGGCAATGACTCTGCAAAGGAAGCAGTGACTTTAGTACATAGAGGAAACACAAAATCCCTGGGCGGGTCAAAGTGGAAATGTTGGAATTCATAAAAGACATTTGTTTATCAAATTAGGCCTTAAAATTGAGATTACTGTGATAAATAAAGATAGTTTATAAATGTATAAATTGCTTTTAATTTCCCAGCCCCAGTACTGTACACCCTTGTAAGAACACCGAAACTGCCAAATACAATACTCATCTATTCATTTTCCGGTCAACAGGTGTTTTGCTACTCGTGCTCAGCTCCATTCAGTATTCACAAGCTTCTCTATCCAGAAGCCCAAAAAATAAAAACGATAAAAATCTTGATACCCAAAGTGCAACAATCCTGAGATACGGACCAAGAACAAGAGATTATCATGGCTAAACCATCATGGTCCCATTATCATCTGACAAATTACTGACAGCCAGTATCTCAGTCACTCCCCAAACAAGCGACAGCACATCTGCCCATGCGCTGACTGCAGACAACTTTACCACATAAACGCAACAGATCTTGATATGGATCTTCGTATTTGACAATGCAAGCCATGGACAATGCAAGCCATGATGGGTACACCAATCAAGGCGCTAAAGCCATCTGGGGAAGGAAACTCTCTGCCCATCGACAGATCAGTGAAATAACCTGCAACCATGCGGTCAGAAAAAAGCCTTCACGTAAACCCCGGTGCCGTACAGGACTGACCTGACCGAGAGAAGGAAACCATTCTGGGTCTGGAAACCCCGACTAGTACAACATATACGTTTGTTGGATTTGCTCGGGGACAAAACGGACATAATTCAGTGTGGAATGCCGGATCGCGCACATGATCAACATTGCCCCAAAAGAGGACTACATTCAGTTCTGACAGGAGTAGGCCATCCACTCACAGCATGGATTCCCAAACACGGTAGCTGTTACTTCCATCTACTGGTGACAGAATCCTCTTCCTTTATGAACCCAACGCGTTGAAAACAAATGTATGCTTAGGTTCTCTAACAAATCTACCGATATCGGAGTGCTCGTCGGATGTCAAAAAGAAATCATCGGCGCAATAAATAACCACTTCTGGCAAACGGGGATGGTCTCCAAGGCAACTGTGACTCAAGAGGATCTTCAAAGTAAAAAGATCTGCGAGAACTGTGATTGTTTCCACACACACTTATCGACATTAATCTACACTTGCGTCACAGCAAAAGGGTTGTTAAAAGCTTTACCTGAGACTAACACAAAACTTGCCAACACAGTCATGAGCCATCGCACTCCAAACTACATTGTGCATTGTTTTTTCTTTTCCTCATACAAGAGTTCATTCGACAATGCTCAACTGTTTTTTCCCCCCTCAATCCTCTCGGAGTTGTACCGCAAAATGAGCTATTGTGAAAACCTTTCTGAACTGCGTTGCACAAAACAATCGTCTGATTGTCCAACAGACGTACTTAATCGCACTCCGGGCGATCCTACAAGCTAGCGATGCTATTTCGCCATCTTTGTAACGCTTTGACTTGAGACAAATCTTGTCAGAGACCGACATAGTTCTCAATCGCTGATGTGGGGAAGGAATAATCGTTTTCACGCAACATTTTGCGCTTTGCTATTCATTTATTGCGTGCTTGCTGTTATGGAGCCTTTCCGTTGCTTCCATAGTAGCACGTACAAATACCCACATGGGGATAAAGGTCTTGAACTCAAGGAGACAAGCCAATTAAATTAGTAAGAAAAGTGAATAACTGCCTGCTGATCACGAATTAAAAAAATAAATAAATAAAGTAAATAAACAGTGGGTATGCTCTCTCAGACGCTGATTTTTGCCATGAGCACCGACCGGAAGACAAGACTCCCTCGTTTTGACGACTGGGGAAGTTTTGAAATAAATGTCGCTAGGGTGGAACGTGTGCTGCAGGCAAACGCGTACCAAGGATTTCCATGACACCACCTTTAAAGTTGAGCCATTTCCACGTGAAAAGCAACTCTTGCAAGTTGGCCAATCACCTGAAGAGGCGTGGCACGGACAAGACTATGCTGAAAACTATTCGACAGTCATTTAATTAGTAATATTTTTTTTGCTGCTGAAGTTATTCCACTTAGTAAAAGGCTGTTACCCGGGAACTGATCGGTACATGAACAACTTTCGTCAGAGCAGATAACAGACAAAACGACAATGTAAAAAAAAAATAGAATCAGAATAAAAACTTGAAAAACTAACGCTAATTCGCTTGGATCTGAGCACACATACACAAAGTATTTTCCCACTAATTTTCTGAGACATATTAATCAAGCATCCTCCCCCGTCTGTTCTACCTGGGAGCAGGAGAAAGAAGGTATTTTAAAACAACATCCAGTGGCTCTAGGGTTTATGACATGAGCCGGGTTTTGGAAAAACGTTTCGTGCCGTTGAGCAAGACCAGGCCAGAATGGGCCCAATCAGACAGGAAAGCAATGACCCATTCCTAAGCCCACAACTTGAACTGCCCCGACCATTATAACTCCGAATGCATCAGGCTATTAAAATGTTAGTTTGAAATTGAAGACCCGAGACCTTGTACAGGTACCAGAAATCTGTGTGGAAATGACGATTTGCTTTGTATGTCACGCGAACGGCATGATTTGTCCTGGGAATTATCCGGTTTTCCTTGGTTCAAATTGAGATTAGATTGGCGCAGCGTGGTGAGCGCTGATGTGCACTTGGTTAGTCTGGCCTGGCCTTGGTCGAGCTCAGGCTGTGGTTTTTCAGGACTGGATATCCTTTGCCTAAATGCCCATGCTGAAGGCATGCAGCTCTTGATGGAAGTGCTGGGTGGGCTCGATCAAAACAACGCTGTAATCCAAACATGGGTGCCACGCTCGGCCAAGACCCAGCGAAACCTCTTTGAGCATGTCCTCAATCGGATTGCCTTCCGGATAGACCGGCTGGTTCAGATCACAGTCGATGGACTCGTCAGTCACAGTCAGGACACGAAGACTTGGTCCCCGCAGCCGAGCGATTGCCACCAAGTTATGATGCCACACGGTGTAGCCTGCAATGAGACACGGGGAGACATGTTGGACAAAGTATGCATTCGTATAAATTCGTATCGAATATACTTTCAACACATCATTATTTCTTTGACTTATTTGACAATCAGAAACCGGTATTGCCTCATCACATGTCAGTTTTTCCTTGCGAAAAAAAAAACCCAGCCAAATAATTTTGTGCGCACAGAGTAACGTTTTGTAAAACAACAGACTCAAAAGACTCAAATTATGAAATGAGTTAGTACCATATTTTCCGCACAAAAGGACGCACTGGATTATGAGGTGCACATTCCATGAATGGCTATTTTATAAAAAAAATTCAAATATTAGACGCCTCGCACTAAAAGGTGCAATCTACAATGCGTCCACTAGATGGTGCTACACTCCTTCCATTCAACTCGAGAGGCATCCGTTCAACTTGAGAGGCGTTCATGACCGCTATGAAAAAATTTCAATGAACTATTACTGTACTGAAATGAAACTACGAAAATGTAAAATAATGCATCAAAACAGAAAATCAAGCGAGGAATTCACAAAATAAATTATTCATCCCCCCATACAGAATTTATTTTGTGATTTCCTCGCTAGATTTAGTTCGTAGTTTCATTAAGGTAAGAATTAATTAAAGTTTCTCGTGGCGGGTTTGAACGCCTCTTGAGTCGAACGGAAGAAAGCATGGAGGCAGACAAAGACGTACCTGTATTTGTTGAGACTGTTTTAAAAAATTAACATCACAACTCTCCTTTTTTCGAAGCTGCAATACAAACGTATTTAATAAAGCGGTGACACAGTTCACTGAACCAACAACAAGGTATAACATTGGTAGCATGTCTCCAGGAAGCAGCCATCTTGGAGTCGACATATTACCATGACCATGCAAAAGACGCACCGGATTTTAAGGCACTCGGTGAGCTTTTAAGAAAACTGAAGACTTTTTGGTGCGCCCAATAGTGTGGAAAATACAGTATTTCCCTTTAGGTTTTTTCCATCACGACCATCTGACTTTTCTGACCCAAAAATGTATATTTTGTGGTGCATTTGCGCCGAGATATTTGCACAACAAATCAGATTGCAGTTGTCAAACACTTCAATGATAGAGACCAACAAAGCCAAAATGTGACTTGTCAAACACTTGCTGTGCACATCCTTCTGAAAGGCTTGCATAATTTGGACGACACCTCAACGTACCTCACCACAGTTCACTTCAGCATTGTTTTGACGTTTTTTCATAAATACCCAATTCGTGAGCATAATACACGAGGCACCTTATTGCATGGGGATGCACCGACATTACTTCTTTCAACTTGTCGCGGTTATTTTAACATCCAAGTGCATGTTTTTCAAACATTCATCACACATTTCACTGCGGTTAAGTTTCACTGCAGCAATGGATATGTTGCTGTAAGAAGCAGATGATCATTGAACTCACCGTGAATGACAAGCACAGCCAGTTGAGTACACCTCCAAGCCAAGAGGACCAATGGATCTTCATTGCGATTGACACTGAGGTCCGGGTAGTCGGGGTCACCACTCAATAAAAGTAAGTGCGTCAGCGTTTTGTTGTATTGCTGAGCGATGAGCTCCAGGGTGGCGTCGGTCACGAGTGTCTTGTAATTACTCTCCAGGTGGATGCGCTCCAGTGGAAGGCTTGGCTTGAGCACTCTGAGGAGCTCTGAGCTGCTGACCTCCAGGACCATGATGTACACTCGCAGGTTGGCACTCACTCGTACCTGGAGAGCCACAGGCATGTTTGAGTGATGTCTCCAATTTTATCAAACAGCATTTCTCACAAAGTACAGTGGGATGAAGAAGGATTTGTCCCACTTTCTGATTTCTGATGTTGACCATCGTCGAAAAATTTGCAATGTTAATCGCGGAAAACACAAGTAAACACAAAATGACATTTCCAAATGACTTATTATATAAAGCGGTATTGGATTCCCTTTAGCGTAGTTCGATATAGCGGATGCATAATGGAACCGCAGCCAAGACTCTATATAAAGCTGTATTGTATTGTATTCCCTTGAGTGAAGCGCTATCTAGTGGATGCAGACAGCAACCGCGGCCACCATTGTAGCTTGTATTCTTTGCGCCTGATAATGCAGTGTGCCCTATACCCGTATATCAAAACAGTTTTAAAAGAGGCCATTCATTGAAGGCGTGCCTTATACCTCAAAGTGTCTTATAGTGCGGAAAATATGGTACATTCTTTGTCATCTGCTAAGTTTCTTTCGATCGTGGCATGAGGACATTTGAGGACCTTTTGGTCTACTTCACTTTGTCAGGCAGGCCCAATTTAACTGAAATGATGATTGATAACAGGTGTGGCAGAAACCGACGTGGGTGTGGCAATGAAATTGAACTCCGGTATGATAGACCACCCTTTTCAGAGGGGGCAATCACTTTTCCAAACAGAGCAATATAGGTTTGGATTCCTCATCACTCCCTTAATAGAAAAAAACCATAGGAAAAAAAAACATGTAAACACTGCATTTTGCGTTCACTTGTGTCATCTTTGACGAATGACTACTTTTGTTTAATAATTGCACCATATGTTTTGCACCAAAAGGCGCACCAACAAGCCTTCCATTTTCTTAAAAGCTCACAGTGTGCCTTAAAATCCGATGCACCTTGTGTATGGTCATTACGGTAATATGTCAACCCCAAAATGGCTCCTTGCTAGAGACATGCTTACAACGCAAACTTCAAACTTAAGGCGATCGGTTTCGCAGTTGAACACGGAAACAGAGCAGCAGCAGCAAGAGAGTTTGACGTTAACGAGTCAATGTTATAACTTGCTGTTGGTTAAGTGAACTGTGTTGCTGCTTTATTAAATAAGTTTTCCTGACATCTGATCATCGCTATATAAATCAAAGTTTAGTGTAGCGGCGTGCTCTGTTGGCATTTCCTTGAGCGTAGCTCCATCTAGTGGATGCATTGTAGATTGCGTCTTATAATGCGGTGCGTCCATTATATGAAAGAATAAAATACAAAATAGGCCGTTCATTGAAGGGGCGCCTCATAATCCAGTGCACCTTTTAGTGTGGAAAATACAGCAGTATTATAAAATGGTAAGTATGACCTTCCGACCCCCGAAAAAAAAAATCAGAAAGGTAGCAAACACCACTGTAGAATGCTTATCACTGAGGTTGGGATGGATTCTTGCTTTACCAGTGCCTTCCAATCATCATCTGTGGCTGTCCCTTCTAAAGGCTTGACCTCAAAGGTGCCTTCGAGCATCAGGGAGAGACGATGCAGCGGAGTGCGGTGGGGCGATGCCAACAGACGACAAAGCTCAGAAGTCATATCAGAGAAATCAAGAGCCAGAGAATGAAGAGAAGACAGGCGGTCCACCTCAGATGGTGAGATGAGTGGACCTACAGGGAGGGGAAAAGTTGTGGTCACAGTTTCTCATGGCATTAATGATAACGATTCTTCAGTCGAGATGCGAAATGGCTGTTGAAAATGAATGGCGAATGAGAATTTTGGGATTTGAGTGAGAATGAGTCATAGCACATTAAACTGTTAAAGAAAATCACTCAAAAAAGCCCATCGAGGAAGTGTATCAACGTCTTTCTCCTTGGTTCACTGTTGGCCTCTCCCATTGTGGCAGCATGAAGGGTGTTTGCAAATTTGCACACTGGACCGGAGATCATGTTAGCTTAGCTTAGCACTAGCTAGCTAGTACAACAGAACATGGATGGATGTAAAACTTGACCAAAACCTTTTGGCCAGTGTACGACATGGGATCCTGGCGGTTAGGTCGGTTATTTGAAGTTATTTAAACGGAAAACCTTTCGGTAGGTTGACCCCAGCTGCATGTTAGCCACATGCTGTCTATACATTCTGGTATGTTTTCAAAAAAGCATATCAGGCCGGGTAAAGCGCATTGGACTACACGTAGATAATGTGCTAAACAAGTACACTCTACTTGCCACTATGGCATTCTGGTCAAGTTGGACGTGGACATTTTTGGGACAATTAGGACGTGTTTTTTGGCTAAAATACAATTAATATACAATTCGAATGGATTTGATGGTTAAATGGTCAACAAATATGCAAATGCAGATGAGGCCTACGAGTCCATGATCTTCTGTACACTAAGGCAGAGTGACAATCATACATACCATGCAGGTGGTCCACCAAACTGAGGTGCCGCAGGGTCTCGGAGGAAGGATTCGATAGGCATGCTAAGGAGGAGGGAGTCAACAGACCAAGTATAAAGCTACACGACAACCACCTCAGCTGTCTGCTGTGAGACAACAACTCCCTGAACAAACGCTGTATCCTGCAGCAAAAAGAGTGGGAAAAAAAGGAGAACGCTCCTATAAATAGCTTCTCATTAATACCAAAAGATGCTGAAATAAATTCCAGCATTATGGGGGAGCTAAAAACAAACTATGTTAGGCTATGTTTTACAGTGGAGGTCAATTCAGATTTTTATAATTTTTTTTGCTCATGTGCAATATGTACCTGATATTTACATGCAATGTGAACAGGACAATGCAAGATTTTTTTATAATCCGACCTGGGCCCCTTTCATTTGTGGTTATAAATTAGACATGGATCCAATGCATCTGCACTATGGACACTTACCCGTACACATCCGACCTATGTCATCAAAGGCCAAATAAAGCTCTCGAGTGTTACTTGTATACTTTTACTTGAAATTAATCCCACCTGAAATATGAAGCATGAAGTGGGCGTTTGCGGTGATCGTAGTAAGACATCCACTCAGACAGTTTACTGGGCCACATGACATCATTTATTTTTTCCCTTTCCCTGCATCAGTCAATATTGTGCTTTGTGGGCATGTGTGTCACATTACAGAGGCATGCAATGTACATTAAAAGTTGCATTAATTTTGGAATGTGAACGAGTGGTTAAAAAGATCGGATTGAATCCGAATGTGATTTGGGCATCATGCCCTGCAGTGTGAACGGAGCCTTAGTTAATCAATGTTTGACAACATTTTCACAATTCTGCACTTGGTGTAACAACAGAATGACTCCGCTTGCAAACGCCATAGCTCACCTGTTTTCTGTTTGGTCAGGTGACGTTTGCAATCTGAGCCTGTGAGCGCTCTGACATCAATTACAGTCAACAGCAGAAGGGAGTACAGGAAATAATGGCAACTACCCGAGATGGATAAAAAACGGTGGATTTGGAACACAACAATGTTCATGGTATTTTTTTGTGTTGATTTAGCAATTTAACTAAATAGTTCTTTTCTAAAGCCGATCCTCGACTGTTTACTTGAGACTACAAATCACCTCATCTTAACTGGCATACCGTACTTTCATATGATGTTAAGACTGACGTGGACTGAAGATGTATGTATTTGCAAAATATTTTACAGTAACATCTTTTTTGCAACAAGCAGCGGTGAGAATACCGGTCAATTATCTATCTATATATATATTGCGCGTCGTCCCGCACGCGGTCTGTCCTTCCGTCTGTCCCTTTTCAAAACGTACCTACTTCACCGCGCCGCCACTGCGCCGCTCAGGCAGTGGCTCACTACGATCGCGCGGGCATCTTAGCGAAAAAATGTTGTCTACCCACAAGCATTGCAATGAAATTGTTAGTTATTTAGTAGAGCTAAACATCTCTTTATTTTCGCGATAAGCAATGAAGATGAACAAAAAGTTGAACCAAGCAACAACACTTTTGTGGGCCGAAGGCCCACCTTACCAGCCTTCCGCAAGAACTAGCTGATGAGACGCCCGGAGGGCGGCGAACCACCAGCTTACCAGCCTTCCGCAGGAACTAGCTGAATAGCCGCCCGGAGGGCGGCGAACCAGCTAGTTTTGTATAATTTCAAAAGAAGGCACAAAAGGAAACAATGTCACGGCAACTTCAATTTTTTTATTTGTAGTAGCTTCTACAAAATACTATAAATATACCAATTGGAAGGCCATCAATCACAAAAAAAAAACAATACAAATACATGATAGGGTGATTATTTTTAGTTATCATACAGTCGCTTATCATTAATGTTATTATTAATGTTATATTGATATTGAGTGATTGATTGGATGATTATGCTTGCAAAGAAGAACGCTTATGCTTTTAATAAAGATATATTGCTTCTTAATCATGATATATATTAATCACAATGTACTCACATTTATAATCCTTTTTATATACTCACATTTATACTCAAGAATGCTTAGTGCACTGTGTGGAAGTTTAGGGACGCAACCACCTTTCCGAGGACGTGGTTGGGAAGAGATAAGTGTTAAGACTAAACTGTGAGCAAGGTTGGACAGTGAATGGAGCCATCAACACCAGCTGCGACGTGATGTTTTTGTGACAATTGCACACATGTACGTAAATTGCACTCACATACACACACATAGTCAAACAAGTTCAGTGTGTGTTCAACAGCCCCCACCCTTTAGGTTGGACACACCTATGTAGTAGATTTCCCAATAAATGAGGGGGTGAAGGAGGAGATCGTTAGGGTGACGTGCCGAGAGCTGAAACCGAACGCTTCTCCTCGTTCCCTCCTGGTACCAGAAGTGAGTCTCCTGTCTCCTCCTTGCGTTTTATTCCAGAGTGTCAAATTGGATAAACCTGACAATACATTTTCAACATTTTAAAACCCTTTAGAACAGGCATGTCCAAAGTCCGGCACGCGGTCGAATTTCATCCGGCCCTCGGCCCCTGTCATAAAATCAGTGCCGTCTGGCCCGCAGGTTGGGCGCAATGGAACACGTGTTTCATTGACTGAGGTCTCGTAGACTGGTGAGTGATGTTTCATAGAGTACTGCTTCCTTCTAGTGGCTAAATGAGTAATAGCATTCACTAAATGAGTAATAGCATTTAGACACTAGGGGGCATCACTCACGCGTTAACAAGACATCACTCCGTGTTTATATTGACTGATGTGTCATATTTCAAATGATCCTTGCAGTTGTGGATATG
Organism: Hippocampus zosterae; assembly: GCF_025434085.1. NCBI lineage: Eukaryota > Metazoa > Chordata > Actinopteri > Syngnathiformes > Syngnathidae > Hippocampus > Hippocampus zosterae. The sequence continues at coordinate 20,092,091 of NC_067464.1, read as the reverse complement.
TGTATTGCTTGTTCATTTCCCTGTTGTTCGAGTCAAAGGTTTTGTGACTATTGAAAAGTCATGGTGATACATTTTATGTTTCAAATCAATCCATTTGCACTCAGGAGACTTCTGTTTAAGAAAAAGTCAAGTGAATAAGCAGTTGCATGTGATATACCTGTGTCAAATGAACCAAAAGAAATTCTTAAGATTGTTGAAATTAAAATAAAAATGGAAATGTGAAACAGACTGGCTTACTAAAATTTGTTGAACAATATTGTTGTTCAATGTAAAGAATGTCAGCCAAGGTCGGCCCCCGACATTTTACCACATAAAATCTGGCCCCCTTGGCAAAAAGTTTGGACACCCCTGCTTTAGAACAACTGAACATTTTTTACACACAACTTGGTGGGCAGGCATGTCCCCCTGTCACCCACCCAGGTGAGTGATGTTGATAAGCAGTAACGCAGAATGACTTAGGTAAATCATTTTAATCTGATTATTGCTCTGGAAACAGTAACGCATTACTAGTTACCAAGAAATGCAACTGGATATAAGAGGGTTTGCACACTTGTGCGACCGCATTACATTACAGTTTATTTTTATTTTCCCTTGCATAAACTGCTTTTAAAAAATGCCTTTTCTTACTGGCCAAATGAATGGTGGGAACGATTTGAAATTACTTATCTTGGTCTCCTCTTGTTATTGCACAACAATCTGGCATTTGAATAGGGGTTTATCTGCTTTCTACCTGCACATGACATTTCCCGGGCAATAGCCTTTGAGATTAATTCTGTCGGAGGAAAGCTTTGAGATAAAACTAATGAATAGACCTTTGACAGTTCTTGAAATGGCATATTTGGTCTCTGAGGTTGGAAAAAATTCAAAAGCCATATCTTACAATTATTTGAAATTGTTTGAAATGCAAAGGCCTTACTCGTTGATTTTCTTGTGGCCCTCGTGAATCTGGTATAGGTTGGAGTTGTCCAAGAGTCTGTCATAGTGGAACATACTTGTGTCGGCATACAGACGCAGCTTCTGCAGGTTCCTGAGAGAAAATGTTGGTAAACAGAAAAGACACCGTTCAGTGACTGAAAGTCGACTATCAACAACAGAAATTGAAGATTTTGAAAGGAAGCGTAAACATCTGTCATCATCTTGGTTGCCATTTTGTAGTCCCTACACAAACCTCGACCCTGAAAATTGCTGAGTGGTTTTCTACCGTGAACAGCATTGAGTAGCGGTGCTGCTATTTGCCGCTCTGTTGGTTCAAGCCCGTAACATCTTTGTGCTCAAACACTCAGAAACAACGACCAGTGAAACACCATGCATACAAGAATCACTGTGCCATATGCACTGTATATTTAAAGAGCCACAAAAATGGACACACCCACACAAACACATTTGTGTCTTTGCATTGTTAATTATCACCGACATTAATCGACGATGTCAGAGGTTTCAATAGGGCGACTTAAGTGTTACTTTTGCTTAGAGTTGGGCATCGAGTCTCGAGAATCAATTAAAAAAAACTGTTGTCTCAGTGCAACGCTTCTAATAAAATGTTAGTGAGCAAAGGAGGTTGCAAGATGTACAGAAGTTAACAATCCTGTTTTTGATGAGCTCCCTCCAGCTCCGAGCTTCAGCCAAGAACATGGTGAACTTCGAAATTTGGTTCTCGAACAAACTGAGCACACCTTAAATGCACGTGTTCAATAACCTTTTTTTCCCCCCCAAAGAGCGGGGTTTCGGCTTTCAAACAATTCGGTTGTCCAACAGCCTTCTGGAACGGATTATGGATGAAAAGTTTTATGTTCAATAAACAAACGAGACGAAACGAAAAACCGAGGTTTGACTGTAAATACAAATGGCATTATTATTTTGTCATTTTATGTTAAGTCTTCTTTTGATGGCGGCGCAGTCACCCGCAGCGGCTCCAAAGACAAAAGTTATGAAGACAATAGATTCCACCAAAAGGTACACAAACCCCTTAGACCCTTGTGGATGGGTTCACATCCACAAGGGGCTAAATATCCTTATTAGCCTTGCTTGTCTCCTTCTTCCTTCATTTAGTCAGTAGTTAACTATGCTTTTGGTATTATCTTCGTTTCATAATCATTGAGCAGGGCTCACAAAGTAGTTGTCTGTTTGAGTGTGTGTTTGCGAATGCACATACAATACATGCTGATTTATATAGCACTTTCACAACAGCGGCAGCTGTAAAAAAAGCGCTTAACAAAACAGTTAACATAAAGTAAAATAATAAACACAACTAAATAACATAAAACACGGACAGTCGTGCAGTCCTAACCACTTTTACCTCACACTTTGTTTAAAGCAGTTTGAGTTGAAAGAGGAGAGATTCAAAGTGTCCTTTAACCAGTGGATCAGAGATGTCATGCTCAAAATATGTAATATATGTCGGCTACAAGCTATGCAGCACGTCAATTAGTGACGTTAAAATTGGTTCCTGCTAATAATCTCCTACTTGATGCCATAAGAACACTAACTAAAAGCAACTGGCCAATCTCGCATCCTAGAACGCCATTCAATTAAAAAAAAAATAATGAAACAGAATGGCAATATACGTACTTTTCCAAAATAAAAACACCTTTTTGTTTCTTTACTTAATTTGGCCTTTTATTTAACCTACAAATGTGTCAGATCATTTTGCCTGACCCTGTATAAGGGCATCGGTTTATAGGGCGCACTGTCGGCTTTTGAGAAAATTGAATACTTTGAGGTGCACCTAATGGTGCTGAAAATAGAGCATCTTCTATGAAGCGGGTCAGCTCCTCTTCCACCAGGCTTAGCAAGTTTTCGGGGGGAAACCCTGTGAATCAATCTAACTTCCATACATGTGACAAGATAGTATGGAAGCAGTAATGTGGAGTACATGTTTTGTGATTACATCGTAAGACAACTTACAGACATCCAGGCCGCACAGTGCATTATAAGTCAGGGAATTTCTTCAGATACCTGTATCAACTTTGAATGGGGGTCAATGTAGAAAGATATGATTTGGACGATTTCAACCGCTGGAAAGATTATCTTTTTTTTTTATTTAATCAATTTTAAACTGTCATTTGATACTCGGTGCCCTGACCGCCCTCTGCTGGGACACAACGTTTCAGATTAATTAAGTTTTTTAATGACATTTAGCAGCAAGGGAGATGTGTGTGCAACACTGGAACATGAGCATATCGTTATGAAATTGTGTTTCCAGTGCTCATGTTGAATTACTTAGTTGCTGAAAAAAAAATATTTCTTAAATAAATCCCAATTTTGTCATGCGTTACAAATCCCAGCACTGCCCGCAAAACATTTTGCTCACACGATGTGAGTGAATTGACCTGAGGCAGTGCAAGACACAAGTGAATTAATGGCCAGTGAGACACCCCACAATAATATTTAATGCAAACACAATTTGAAAACATTTCTTAATTTAAATATTCATTCATCTTCCGAGCCGCTTGATCCTCACTAGGGTCGCGGGGGTGCTGGAGCCTATCTCAGCTGTCTTCAGGCAGTAGGCAGGGGATACCCTGAATCGGTTGCCAGTCAATCACAGGGCACACAGAGACGAACAACCATCCACACTCACACTCACACCTAGGGACAATTTTTAGAGCGTTCAATCAGCCTGCCACGCATGTTTTTGGAATGTGGGAGGAAACCGCAGCACCCGGAGAAAACCCACGCAGGCCCGGGGAGAACATGCAAACTCCACACAGGGAGGCCGGAGCTGGAATCGAACCTACCTCTGCACTGTGAAGCCAACGTGCTAATCACTGGACTACCGGGCAGCCCTAATTTAAATATTGACAGTGACTAAAAAACTATTTCTGTCAGGCTGATCCTGTCATTCGTTTCTCCATCCAGTAGCATGCTTAGTGCACTTAGCCTCTGTTACCCCTTCCCCATCAAAAAAACAAAAACAAAAACAAAAACAAAAAAACTTGGTGCTCGTTTGGCATCAGGGCCAGTGCTGTCCTTAGTTGGTGCTTAACAAGTTCTTATGAAGAACCTGTTTGGTTTTCCACCGGCAAAGAGCCAAATAGGAACAACGTCATCGTAGAGCGTCCTGACGTGAATGCTTACGTTGCCATTTACCCAAGAGCGTTTGCGCTATGAATAATAATAATAATAATAATATTGCACTGTCAGCATCTGCTTGGCAACTTAGCATAACATTGATCATACTTGTATCTAGTAAGTAACAGTCAGGGACATGCATCATCAGCAAACGTTTCTACAGTATATTTTTTAATCATTGTCGATGATCACGAGGCCGACTGCGAGTCGGAGATCGCATGCTATCTGGGCACATTCGCAATCGCTATTCTGGTGGGACATCATTGTGGCATAGTTCACCGCTCAACAGTTTATGCCCCCTGACATAGTTGGTGCCAGAGTTTGGCCCAACAAATAATTGGGGTGTAGTGACTTCTATATATATAATTCACCACCAACTGCAAACGTGTGAATGCAATGTTACATATGCGTGTCAGAGAGTTCACGATTTGGTAATATAATAATAATTGCAGTCCCTTTAAGGACCGCCATGTTTATCTGCTGGTTTCTATGGAAACCGACTTTCGGCGGGTCTCGGTTGGCGCGGGGAGTTTTGCTGCTGTTGGTGCTAATAAAAAATGACACACTCTCTCTGAGTGCGAACGTGAGAAATTGTCACTTTCTTCGCGTTGCTACAATTTCCACAGGGGCCATTTTAACCACCAGTTTCAAGCCTATAAATTCCATTAGGGCAGGTAAACAAGTGAACTTGTTTTGTTACTTAAGGCTTAAAGCCTTTGAAACAATACCTGCAAGTTTTAAAGCGTACAGTTAGGCCTCCACCTCTGTACAAAACTGCTTGTATGATAACATCTTAATATTTAAATTTGAATCTCCCCCATACGTTGATGAGATCTGCAACTGGCTTGTTCTGTACTACTAAACAAACAGTCCAATACATATGCCCATATACATTGTATTGTATGTGGAATGTTTTGAATATGCAACATTGCTGATGTCAGCAAGTCAAGCCCTCAAAGCTTTCTGTATGGCTGCATTCTATCTGCCAATCGGAGGATACCTATGTTCCACAGTTGAAGCCTCACAATAAAACGAACACTAAGCAATGTTTGGTAAACGTCCGCAGGAAAGCATGGACTGTATGTATCACTTCCAACAGTACAGTGATGCAAACGGGATTCAATGATTGGTTTCAACAGCTCCAAAGACTCGCCACAGTCGCCAGTATTGTATTGCATAACTCCGGGGCTAATATATCCCATGTTATGCTAAACCAGCCACAGCTGCTTGATAAAGACGGCATAAATAGTTCAACGCGTTCTGGGTATCGAAGACAAAATGTATTCTCAAATTTCCCACAATCTAATAAGAAATTAAGCGTTAAGTTCACCTGTTGTTGCGGATGTTGGTGAGCACGCACAATGCGTGGTCTAAGTAGGTTGCCATTGCGTCTCTGCTTCGCTTGGACGGCCGCAGGTCGTTGTCCGGACTTGGGGATCGGTCCACTCTAGTGGAGGGCGGCTCGTTGTTGAGGGAACTGGGGCTGACTATTGCGGGAGCGAGTTCCAGCTGCAGTTCTCGCACGAAAGCGCCGAACTTCCGCATGAGGAACTCTAACCTCAAAGACTCCTCAGAGGTTGCGTCGCTGCCTATCCGGAGTTTGAGTTTGGTCCACAGTGTGGGATAGAACAGACACTCCCTCCATCGCAAACAAACGGACGAGGCCCGCAGCTTGTCTCGGTCGGAGAGAAAGGAGAAGATGTGGACGATTAGTTCGCTTGGTAAAGCCATGGCTCCAACACCACCGCACAGAGCCATGGCAAGCAACGACGCCGTTTAAAGGAAAGCAAGCGGAATATTGAACAGCCACAATCTCACTAGAATTTGGTTCCGCAGTGCAAGCTATCTGCAACGTTCTATCCTAGCTGAAAAAAACCGCTTCCCAGTTTTTGCCTTCAATAGTATCGGACTGCACCACTTCCTTTAGCTACAGGGGAACAAGATACCAACGACGCACACTGCAGCCTGCATAAACTGGGAAGCCGATTGAATTGCTATTTTCTAAACGTGTTGATGTGTTAAATGTATTTTCATACCAGTGTTGCAAGTCGGCGAGTGTACGTCTGAGTCGGACGGAAGGAATCAATGGTTTCTCCCTGTATGCTCTTATTTTTGCCATATCCACTGACACCGGGAGAGGGCAGTGTATCTCGTTTGGAAATCTTTGACCGTGTGATCTTTACTTTGAAGCTGAGTCATTGTCAGACACACCTCCTTCACTTCATCGCCCCTTCCAAAAGAAGATGGCAGGCGGCGACAAAATCACTGTCTCAGCAGACGCTTCTCGAATTAAAGGAGACGTATTATGCCATGCATTCATTGAGCCATATTCTGATCCGTTTATCCTCACAAGGGTCGCGGAGCATGTCGGAGCCTATCCCAGCTGTCTTCGGGCAGCAGAGGGGGACACCCTGAACAGGTTGCCAACGAATCGCAGGGCACACATAGACCAACAACCATCAGCGCTCACACCTCGGGACAATTTAGAGTGTTGCATTAATCTGCCACGTATGTTTTTGGAATGTGTGTGTGTGTGTGTGTGGGTGTGTGTGGGGGGGGGGGTGTACCGGAGTAAGCGGAGAAAACCCACGCAAGCACGGGGAAACATTGCAAGCTCCACACAGGATGGCCGGAGCTGGAAACGAACCCTGCATCTCTGCATACAAGCCTTTTTTGCACAATTTCAATTTCTTTTAAGCTTGGCTTTCAAATAATTATTTATGTACTTTAATTTATTCATTTATTTATTCTTTTTTTCCTCTCACATGGTTTCTCTGTGCTTTGCCATGTGTTTTTTAATATCAGGATCATTAGGGTATGCATGCAAGTTTTATATTGCATGTTAGTGTGTGCACGAGCATACGGATCCCCTAAGGGGACATGGAAGGAAAAAAAAAAAACTTTGCGAGGTCTCGCAAAGTACCCCGTACGAGCATATGTTTGTTTGTGGGGATATATATTTGTGTATGTTGAGGGGACGGGTTGTCTTTTTATGTTGTACAGTAAGTTTGAAATGTTTTGACCGTGCAGCACTTTGAGTAGCATTTTTATGTGTGAAAAGTGCTATATAAATAAAATTATATATATATATATATATATATATATATATATATATATACAGGTATATATGTAACGGAGTGATATATTGCATTTATTAAATTATGACGGAAGTGACGCAACAGCGCACAGTATGGGACCAGCTTCCCGCCATAGTTCAGGCAGAGCTACCAGGGAAGTCACAAGGTAAGTCACGTTTCATTGACGGTCCTGATTCATTTCTAGTTACTGGTTATTGTAATTATAATATTTCACTTTGTTTTTCCTTTTTCTACGGTGCTGTGTATGTAATTAGTTCCCTGATTTGTTCCAAGTCCACATTGCTTTTTGTGTCGTCATTTAATTTAAGTTTTGACAAATTAAAGTTTTTATCCATTGGGTTAACAGGTGCTTTTTTTTGTTGCGCAGTTCTTTTTGAGACTGAAAAGCCCCGTGACTTCACCTATCCCTCCCGCCATACTGTGTTGCAGCAATAAAAAAAAAGCCACATCCCAGTGTCTGGTGTTCTTGAGGCGGCAGCGACGTGGATCGAGACCATCACAGTTGTCACAGATATATTAAAAAAAAAAAAATCCTCGTCTCACCCCTTGGGTGGTGTTCGTCCCTCATTCAGCTCGGGTCCTCTACCAGAGGCCAGGAAGCTTGAGGGTTCTGCGCAGTATCCTTGCTGTTCCCATCACTGCACATTTCTGGACTGAGATGTCCGATGTTGTTCCTGGGATCTGTTGCAACCACTCATCTAGTTTGGGGGTCACTGCCCCGAGTGCTCTGACCACCACAGGCACCTTTACCTTCCAGGCTCTCTCCAGCTCCTCTTTGAGCCCTTGGTATTTCTCGAGTTTCTCGTGTTCCTTCTTTCTGATGTTTCCATCACTTGGGACCGCTACATCCACCACAACGGCTTTCCTCTGTCCTTTATCTATGATCACGATATCTGGTTGGTTCGCCATTACCTTCTTGTCAGTCTGGAAGTCCCACAGGATCTTCGCTCTGTTATTCTCCACCACCTTCGGAGGTGTTTCCCATTTTGACCTTGGGGTTTCCAGTCCATTGTCACGTTGTGCCCGAGGCGATGAAAGATCGCCTCGTGCACAACAAAATAACGAGGTGGATCCCCAGGTAAAGCAGACACGAAAAGATCTTGTATGAACACAAAAAGTCTTTAATAACGAACAGAAAGAGCCCGACAGGGAAACAGTAACAAAAAACGCTGGTCAAATAAGGACCAGGGAAGAAATAAGGAAACAACCGAAAACGCTCGCTGAAAAAGCAAGATGCGAGGAAGTACTGAATAGGCAATATAGATGTATACAAATTTAGTGACTAACGCGAATAGCACGAGTAATGACCGCAAGGCAAGAAGGCAACGAGTAATCTACAATAGAGGATTTAGCACGAGAGAACAATGGCACGGCGTGTAATTCTCCGGCAGTGAGTGTACTGCCGGAGCCTCTTAATAAAGGAGGATAATCAGCCCGAAATTACGGACAGGTGTGCAGTTGGCGGAGGGAAAAGCCCGCCACCTGCTGGCGGGTACGTGACGTGACAGTACCCCCCCCTCAATGGACGCCTCCCGGCGGACTACCCGGCTTGGACGGATGAGCAGTGTGGAAGTCGCGTAAAAGGGACGGATCCAGGAGCGGGGCACCCATTGCCGCTCCTCCGGCCTGTAGCCCTCCCAGTCGACCAGGTACTGGAAACCCCTGCCCCTGCGCCGAGAGTCCAGGATGGCACGTACCGCGTACACCGGGCCACCATCGACCACCCGCGGAGGTGGCGGCGGAGCGGGAGGAGGCGCCAAGGTGCTGGAAGACACAGGCTTGAGCAGGGAGACGTGGAACACGGGGTGAACCTTCATGGAGGCCGGTAGCCGGAGCCTGACTGCGACGGGACTGATGACGGCCTCGACCTCGAATGGTCCAGTGAATCGGGGTCCCAGTTTTGCAGACGTGCCGGCCAGGCGAAGATCCCTCGTTCTCAGCCACACCTTCTGCCCCACCACATATGAGGGCGCCGGGCGCCGACGACGATCTGCGATCTGCCGGTTCCGGGTCGCAGTGCGGGACAACGCAGCGCGGGCCCATCACGTGTGGAAGGAGGCCCGTACGGTGGCTGGTACCCGTAAGCCGTCATGAATGGTGATCTGCCCGTGGCGGAAGAGACGAGGGTGTTGTGGGCATATTCCACCCAGGGTGAGTGGTCGACCCAGGATGCGGGACGGTGGAGGCACACACAGCGGAGGGCCGCCCCCAGATCCTGATTGGCGCGCTCAGCCTGTCCATTGGACTGGGGGTGGTATCCCGAGGTCAGGCTAGCCGTAGCTCCGAGGGACCGGCAGAACCGCTTCCAGACGCGAGACACAAACTGGGGCCCCCGATCCGATACAATGTCCGCCGGAATGCCGTGGAGACGGAAGACGTGTTTGACGAGGAGGTCGGCGGTCTCCAGCGCCGACGGTAACCTGGACAAAGGCACAAAATGAGCAGCCTTGGAGAAGCGGTCCACGATCGTGAGCACGACAGTTCGACCCCGGGAAGGAGGGAGGCCCGTGATGAAGTCCAGAGCGATGTGGGACCACGGGCGAGGAGGAATGGGCAACGGCTGGAGCAGTCCCGCCGGAGGTTGATGGGACGACTTGCCGCAGGCGCAGGAGGTGCAGGCCTTGATGAACTCCGTCACATCACTACGGAGCTCCGGCCACTAGAACCGCTGGGTGACGAGTTGCACCGTCCGGTTCACCCCGGGGTGACATGCCACCTTGGACCCATGTCCCCACTGCAGAACCTCAGATCGGAGGGGCGGAGGTACGAACAGCCTCCCCGCTGGGCACCCCGCCGGCACCTGAACCCCCTCCAGGGCTGCCTGGATCCGCTGCTCAATCTCCCATTGGACAGCCCCCACGATGCACTGGGTCGGGAGGATGGTCTCCGGGGATCGGTCCCTCCCCGCAGGTTCGTGGAGACGGGAAAGGGCGTCGGGCTTAGTGTTCTTAGACCCGGGAGAGTAGGTAAGGACGAAGTCGAACCTGGTGAGGAAGAGGGCCCACCGGGCCTGACGGGCGTTCAGTCTTTTGGCGGAGCGGAGATAAGCGAGGTTCTTATGATCTGTGTAGACCGTAAAAGGTTCCTTTGCCCCCTCGAGCCAGTGCCGCCACTCCTGCAAGGCGGTCACAACTGCCAACAGTTCACGGTTGCCCACGTCGTAATTGGACTCGGCGGCACTGAGTCGACGGGAGAAGAAGGCGCAGGGGTGCAGCTTCTGGTCGACCGGAGAGCGCTGGGACAGCACAGCCCCCACCCCCGAATCCGAGGCGTCCACCTCCACGATAAAGGGGAGATCAGGATCAGGATGTTGTAGTACGGGGGGACTGGTAAACGCCGCCTTCAGGTTCGCGAACGCCGCATCCCCGGTCGGATCCCACTTAAATGGGATTTTAATGGACGTAAGGCGGGTTAAGGGGAGCGCCTTCTGACTGTAACCGCGGATGAAGCGTCGGTAGAAGTTGGCGAACCCAAAAAAGCGCTGCAGTTCCTTGCGATTGGTAGGAACCGGCCAGTTAGTGACTGCACGCGTCTTAATGGGGTCCGCCCTTAACCTGCCCTGTTCGATAATGAACCCCAGGAAGGAGATGACGGGGACATGGAATTCACACTTTTCTGCCTTGACGAAGAGCCGGTTCTCCAGTAGACGTTGTAGCACCAGCCCAACGTGTTGCTGGTGCTCGTGTAATGACGGGAAAAAATTAAAATATCGTCAAGATAAACGAAACAAAAAATGTTAATCATGTCCCTTAAAACGTCGTTGATCAGGTTCTGGAAAACGGCAGGAGCGTTTGTCAGCCCAAAAGGCATAACCAAGTATTCAAAATGACCCAGAGGGGTCTTAAAAGCCGTTTTCCACTCATCACCCTCCCGGATGCGAACCAAGTGGTAAGCGCTGCGTAAGTCTAATTTCGAGAAAATGGTGGCCGACTGTAATGGGGCGAAGGCGGAGTCGAACAAGGGTAGCGGGTATCTATTCTTAATTGTAATCTCGTTTAATCCACGATAGTCTACGCAGGGTCGCAGGGTCTTCTCTTTCTTCCCTACGAAGAAAAAACCCGCCCCTAACGGTGAACGCGATGGTCTAATGAGACCTGCAGCGAGCAAGCTGTTGATGTATTCCGTCAAGGCCTCGCGCTCGGGTTGGGACACCTGATACAGCCGCGAGGTCGGCAACGGAGCGCCCGCCTGCAGGTCTATAGCGCAATTGTAGGGGCGGTGTGGGGGCAAAGAGCGGGCACGATCCTCGCTGAACACTTCCTTAAGATCCCGATAGCAATCCGGCACTCCGTCAAGGCAGATCTCCTCGGGGGGTGTGACACGTTCGTGCTTCCCGACGGCCGATTGTAGACAGTGCTGGTAACAATACTGGCTCCAGCTATCTTTTGCTGGGCGCGCCCAGGAAATCACGGGGTTGTGTGTCTTAAGCCAGGGTAATCCGAGAATGATCGGGGCGTTGCGGGACCGCATCAAGTAAAAACGGCGATGCTCGACATGGTTGCCGGAGAGTTGAAGTTTCAACGGCTCCGTTCTATGCGTAACTACCGCCAGGAGGCGCCCATCAAGATCACAAACCCGCTTCCTATCGATCAATTTCTCCACGGAACAACCCAGCTCGGATGCGAGATTGGTGTCCATTAAACAGTCATCTGCCCCCGAGTCTACCAGAGCCCGAACCCGCCATGACCGGGACCCACCAAATATCTCCCCCTCGAGCTCAAGTCTGTTGGGGTGTCCCGGCCGCGAGTCGACTCGCCTAGACTCGAAGGGTGGCGCGCGAGGTCGTGACTCACAGTACTCGGGGTGGACAGGGGATGACGACCCCGGATGGCTGGTTGCGGCGTGAGGAGATGGTTGAACGCTGTCAGTCGTCGCTCGATCGCTGAAACGACGCCTTCTTTCCTCCGCACCAACGTCCTTGCCTCCCAGCTGCATCTGTTCCTCCGTGGGTGTACGCCGGAACTGAAACCGATCACCTCCACGCTCCCGGCTTCGCTCCCTCAGGCGATTGTCCATGAGGAGGGAGAGGTCGATTAACTCCTCCAGGTCGGTGCTCTGATTAAGCTGGTCGTTAATCGTTAAAGCCAGCTCGTCTTTGAGTTGAGGGTTTAGTCCGCGGCGAAACAGACCACACAACGCCCGATCACCGTATCCACTCTGGGCGGCCAGGATCCGGAACTCGATGGAGTAGTCTGCTACCGATCGCTTTCCCTGGTGGAGGGCGAGTAACCGGCCCTCTGCCTCTCTGCCCCGCACGGGATGGTGGAACACCCGGCGGAACGCTGCCACAAAGTCGGGGAACGAAGTATGGAGATTCGGCTTTGCATCACTGGTAGCTATCGCCCATGACGCCGCCAGACCTGTCAACAAACTCATAACATAAGCCACTCTCGCAGCGTCATTAGCGAAGGCAGAGGGTTGTTGGTCGAAAATGAGGGAGCACTGGTGGAGGAAGTGTCCACAATGCCCGTGCTCAACCCCGTAGCGAGGGGGGTGTGGAAGCGATGGCTCCCTCGTCATAGTGGGATATGAGGAGGGCGCTTCAGGAATGATTGAACGAACCCCGGGGGGAGATGGTCTCCGCTCCTCCACCCGGACCAACCGAGGTTCTAAATCATCGTACCGATGAGCCAGCATGGAGACCGCGCCGCGGAGTTCCTTAATGGCTTGGCCCTGCTGACTCATCTGTTGCTCTTGTCGGGAAAGAGCGGACAAAATTTTTTCGATGTCTGCGGGATCCATGGTGGCCGGAGAATTCTGTTACGTTGTGCCCGAGGCGATGAAAGATCGCCTCGTGCACAACAAAATAACGAGGTGGATCCCCAGGTAAAGCAGACACGAAAAGATCTTGTATGAACACAAAAAGTCTTTAATAACGAACAGAAAGAGCCCGACAGGGAAACAGTAACAAAAAACGCTGGTCAAATAAGGACCAGGGAAGAAATAAGGAAACAACCGAAAATGCTCGCTGAAAAAGCAAGATGCGAGGAAGTACTGAATAGGCAATATAGATGTATACAAATTTAGTGACTAACGCGAATAGCACGAGTAATGGCCGCAAGGCAAGAAGGCAACGAGTAATCTACAATAGAGGATTTAGCACGAGAGAACAATGGCACGGCGTGGAATTCTCCGGCAGTGAGTGTACTGCCGGAGCCTCTTAATAAAGGAGGATAATCAGCCCGAAATTACGGACAGGTGTGCAGTTGGCGGAGGGAAAAGCCCGCCACCTGCTGGCGGGTACGTGACGTGACATCCATACTCCGCACAGATGTTTCGGTAGACTATGCCAGCCACCTGGTTATGGCGTTCCATGTAGGCTTTCCCTGCCAGCATCTTACAACCTGCAGTTATGTGTTGGATCGTCTCAGGTGCCTCTTTGCACAACCTACACCTTGGGTCTGGTCTGGTGTGGTATATCTGGGTCTCAATGGCTCTGGTGCTCAGGGCCTGCTCCTGAGCAGCCAGGATGAGTGCCTCTATGCTGTCCTTCAGGCCAGCCCTCTCTAGCCACTGATAGGACTTCTTGAGATCGGCCACTTCAGTTATGGTCCGGTGGTACATCCTGTGTAGGGGCTTGTCCTCCCATGATGGTCCCTCTTCCAGCTCCTCATCCTCTGTTCCCCATTGTCTGAGACATTCTCTGAGTACGTCATCCGTTGGAGCCTTCTCCTTGATGTATTCATGGAGCTTGGATGTTTCATCCTGGATAGTGACTCTCGCACTTACTCGTCCCCGGCCTCCTTCATTTCGGCTTGCGTACTGTCTCAGGGTGCTGGATTTGGGATGGAACGCTCCATGCATGGTTAGTTTCAGGTCTTAACGTCCGTGGTCTGAATCTCTACCTTTGGCCACCTTATTATTCTTGCAGGGTATCTGATCACTGGCAGGGCATAGCTGTTTATTGCCCGGGTCTTATTCTTGCCATTGAGCTGGCTTCTTAGGACTTGCCTCACTCGCTGGAGGTATTTGGCCGTAGCCACTTTCCTTGTTGCCAGTTCGAGGTTGCCATTGGCTTGTGGTATACCGAGGTACTTGTAGCTGTCATCAATGTCTGCTATTGTTCCTTCGGGGAGTGAGACCCCTTCAATGCGGACTACCTTTCCTCTCTTAGTCACCAACCGACTACATTTCTCAAGCCCAAATGACATCCCGATGTCGCTGCTGTAGATCCTGGTTGTGTGGATCAGGGAATCTATGTCCCTTTCGCTCTTAGCATACAGCTTTATGTCATCCATGTAGAGGAGGTGACTGATTGTAGCTCCATTTCTGAGGCGGTATCCTGTCTTGGTGATTACTTGGCTTAGGGGGTTCAGTCCTATGCAGAACAGCAGTGGGGAGAGTGCATCACCTTGGTATATGCCACATTTGATATATATATATATATATATATATATATATTTATATATATATATATATATATATATATTGCCCTGCGATTGAGGGTGTCCCCCGCCTACTGCCCGGAGACGGCTGGGATGGGCTCCAGCACCCCCCGCGACCCTAGTGAGGATCAAGCGGCTCGGAAGATGAATGAATGAATATATATATATATATATAATATATATATATATATATATATATATATAGAGAGAGAGAGAGAGAGAGAGAGAGAGAGAGAGAGAGAGAGAGAGAGAGAGAGAGAGACCACTGTCATGGTTTGATCTGCACTGTATTTGACAATGTGCTTTTTTAAAAATCTGTGGCGCCTCAGTGTCATAAACATGTTGGTGGAAGACCCTAAAAAGCAGGCAGGAGGGAGGGAAGAACAAGTTGAACTTGACAAAGTGTATTCATCAAACACTATGAAAACGAAATCCAGAACAAACAAAGTCCTGACAACAAGAATCCAAAATAACAAACAAAAACCTATGGCATCAGCAAAAAGAATAACGTGACAAAATTACAAGCAAAAATCGATGGGAGTAACGCACAAACACGAACTAATAGAAGCAATGACAGCAACACAAACAGTCACCCGACACTGAGTGGTTGGGCCGGCAGTCCTTTTAACAGAAAACCTCATGCCTTGAAGACCAACAGGTGTGCCGCTGTTGTAGGAGCCCGACAGATTACCTGTTGACCCCAAAACGATCAAACATGAGAGTAAGATGTCATGTGGCCGTCCCATGTTCCCCCGTCCATGGCACATGATGGTGACAAGACAACAAGAAACACCTGGACAAGACACAAAGGGTCGAGGGAGCTGATTGGTTCAACACAATGGACACGTCTGACGTGAACAAGTGGAGACGAAAAGGGCATATGAGGGAACAAAATCAAATGTAACCTAAACAAAAACATAACACCCAGCCTCATTTTGCCCGTAAGACTGATCGTTCGAAACAATTTTAAAAAATTGATCAAGCAAAAATAGTGATTGTATGTGTTTGACAATGCGCCAGTTGCAGATGTGGGAATCGTGAGGAGCCGCGAAGCAGACAACCATGGGAGGGGGAACGTGGTCCCTTTTAATCGATCAGGGAAAAACGAGCTCCAAAGATGAGGGAGCCTCTCTTTGTGCCAAATTGAATCATACAGTATGATGGCAACATATGCATGAATGAAATAAAATGAATGAATGATCTCTCAGTGAGAGGGGACGTTTAAGAAGCCGGGGGATGGGTGCGCGGAGAGCTTTCACAGCAGTAGGTATCTATAATATGCTTGATCTTTTTCACCTTGAAAGTTTAAAAAAAATTCCATGTGGGTAAAAAAAACAAAAACCTTGACCCTATATTTTGGCTGCCGCCATTTGTCAGTGCGTGTGTTTGTGGAAGTCTGATGGCTGTCGGATGCGTGCCACACATGGATTTTTCATTTATTTTGCTCTTCAGGAAAAGCGATGTCATAGATTAACAAAGCCAATTCCAATGAATTTGAGATGTTGTGATAAGCAAAAATAAAAATAGAACACAATGATTTGTTAATCATGTTCAACCTCTATTTAAGTGTTACAACAGCGTGTCTTCATAACGAAAGCGTGTGGCTACTCGACTGGCCTGCCTGCAGTCCAGACCTGTCTCCCATTGAAAATGCGTGTCACATTATGAAGCGTCGAATACAACTACAGAAACCTTGGACTGTTGAACAACTGAAGCTGTACATCAAGTATGAATGGGGAAGAATTGTACTTACAAAGCTTCAACAATTAGTGTCCTTGTTTCCCAAACTATTATTGAATGTTGTGAAAACAAAGGTGATGTAACATCATGGTAAACATGACCTTATCCCAGCTTTTCTGAAACATGGCACAGCCATAAAATTCTAAGTTTATGATTATTTGCGGGAAAAAAGAATAAAGTTTAGCATTTTGAACATTAAATATGCCTCTGTGGTGTATTCAATTAAAGATAGGTTGAACGTGATTTGCTAATCATTGTATTACCAAGGTCCGTGTTCGTACATGTCTCCGGTCTCTCGCACAAACACGGAGACGATGGTGTGCGGAGATTTGAGCCATAATAAATTAAACTGCAATCCTTACAATGTTGACAAGCCTTCAGCTATTATGAAGAAAAATACAGCTACATATACTGTATATACTGTACATATAAATACAGCTAAAAGACCGACAAAAATATGTTACAGTACTCCACATTTAATCAATGAGACTCAGACGAGTTGTAATCCCTGTTCGAAAGACATTAGGGCATAAACTGGTATAATCTGACATTTCCTACCCATTAGCATGTGTGATGTTAAAAAAACCCTAAATGCCAATCTTTTCTAGTTATGCCAATACCAATACGGTCGAAAATTACGTTAAAATTGTTCATTCTTAATTTTATGGTTTTAGCATTTTTCCCATAATGCATGTGCAAGTCAATACCTGGTGGCATGATGGGAAAAATGAAACGTTTGTATCATTTAGCCTACAAGTACCGTATTGGCCCGAATATAAGACGGTGTTTTTTGCATTGAAATAAGATTGAAAAAGTGGGGGTCGTCTTATATTCAGGGTCGAGACATTATACCCATTCATGACGCTAGATGGCGCCAGATATCATTGAAGCGAATGCTGAATTTGACTTCCCAGGCCAAAGTGAACCCCTGCCACGAAGAATAAAAATAAAAATAGCGGTAGCACGAAGAAGAAAATAAAAAAATAGCGGTAAGAAGGAAAATAGAAGAAAACAATAGAAGAGATAACAGAAAATGGAGAAACATAGTGACAATCTGGAGAAATGTGGGTCGAAGATCATTCAGGTTAACTGGCAGCTGAGGAGAAAGAAGTTATGATGTAATTTACATTTCAAAAACCAGAAGCCATTCATTTACGAATGTGATTGCACTTTAGATTTGAATGAGGCAAAATAACATGCTCTTTCTCTCAAATACATTGTTTCGGATGTACTGTAATTATTTTCTGTATAAAAATTAATTTGGTGTTCAAAAAGTCTTTTTTCAAACTTAAGTCTTGAAAAAGAGGCGGTCGTCTAATAATCAGGGCCGTCTTATATGCGGGCCAATACGGTATGTTCAAACGTAGTTGTGAATATGTTTGAACGTGTTTGCGAACATGTTTGAACGTATTTGTGAGTACATTTAAACATATTTGCCAGTCAAAATATTTTTATCCCACATTGGGAGCTACACGCTTCCGTAAATCTGGCACGCATATGAATATTTTCAACATGCATGCGGACAACACCGATGAGCACCCCAGTGTATTGTAGATATACACTATATGTTGTAATCATAGATAAGGTATTTGAGACATTATCATTTATAAACTTTGGTTGGACATTGGCCATTCATGACTTAATCCCCTCTATTTTTATTCTTACGCCACATGTGTAAATGGCAACATTTCAAGAAGGTTGGCAAACCCTTCGGCCGGACATTCCATGGCCTCATCGCTTCAGGAATTAAATCGGTTAAATCGGTTCCTTTGTCACAGCTTTCCTCAACAATACACAGTCGTTGTTGTGTGCCATATAACCAGTACTTATTGCGTATATTGGACCCTGTTTATTGTGTTTTGATTTCTGTTTCATTTATTGTTGTTTTACTTTGTTTAATGGCTGTGTGATACCACCGGCTGGAAAACAAATTGCCCGTCAGGGATAATAAAGTTCTCCTCCACCTTGACTTTGGAAATAAAAACTAATTGCTCATGAACAGACACACACACCTCCACCACCACCACCAACAACAACAACAACAAGAACCAATCATTTAATTGGCAATACAATTCACAACAACTGAATGAATGTGCTGCTATCAACTGAACATGAATAAACATGAATGTAAATCAAGTCTGATATACACCTAAAATGATGTGCTGGCTTCGCACCTGTCAGTTTGGCAATATTTTTTTCTTCTAGAGCCCAGTTCCAATTCCTTTCCCCCCCAAAAGTCACCAGACAAGTGCTTTGCATAGCATGAGTTATAATTGACAGTACACCTAACTGTCCAATTTGGCCAACCTTCTTTCCAAATTATCGAGTCTCTTGTAAAAAGACAGGGCCACACTGAGGGTATGAAAACCAGAATCATAATCATAATCATAATCAGAATCATCTTTATTGGCCAAGTATGTAGAACACACAAGGAATTTGTCTCCGGTATAACACGCTGCACTAGTATCATCGTAAACAACAAAATCATTGAACCATTTTAGAGTAACCAGTAGTTTTGTAGTACCATTTTGTGGTGCAAGAAGAGTGACTACGTCAGTGACTGTTTAAGGAGTTAATGGCTAGAGGGAAGAAGCTGTTTAAGTGTCTATTGGATTTGGTGCGCATGGATCTGTAGCGTCTGCCTGAGGGGAGTGGCTGAAAAAGGTGGTGGGCAGGGTGCGGGGGATCCAGGAGGATTTTCCGTGCCCTTGTCTTGATTCTTGCAGTGTGCAAATCCTCAAGAGTGGGTAGGGCGGTGCCAAAGATTTTTTCTGCCGTCCTAACTGTCCGTTGAAGTCGGATTTTGTCGTTTTTTGTGGCGGCCCCAAACCAAACCCTGATGGAAGAACACAGGATTGATTCGATGACTGCCGTGTAGAACTGTCGTAGCACCTCCTGTGGCAGGCCATGCTTCCTCAGGAGCCTCAGGAAGTACATCCGCTGCCGGGCCCTTTTCAGGATGGTTGGAAGGTATTGACTGCAGTGATGGGTGAGCAAGATTAAACGGCTGATGCACATCACCTCTGGGGTCAGGACATAGGGTGGCCGCAAACTGTGCACTTTTGGAGGTGGCGGAGAAGAGACTGACAATCAGAATGAGCAGGAGAATCTAAAAACAGGCCAGATGAGAGACGAAAATGTCACAACAGATTAGTTTGGCTATAAAGAAAAAAAAAATTCACAGGAGTCTGTGTACGTGACAGCAGGGACTGGAAAAAGCACTCCAAAAAAACAGACTGGAAGGATGACCGCAGAGACAATATCCAGATTGCTGCAAGAGTGAATGATTCTTCAAGGAAAATGAAAGAGCCCTTTTAATCCATAAATAAAATTCATTCATTCATTCATTCATCTTCCGAGCCACTTGATCCTCACTAGGGTCGCGGGGGGTGCTGGAGCCTATCTCAGCTGTCTTCGGGCAGCAGGCGGGTGACACCCTGAATCGGTTGCCAGCCAATCGCAGGGCACACAGACGAACAACCAACCACGCTCACACTCACACCGAAGGACAATTTTGAGGGATCAACCCGCCTGCCACGCATGTTTTTGGAATGTGGGAGGAAACCGGAGCACCCGGAGAAAACTCACGCAGGCCCGGGGAGAACATGCAAACTCCACACAGGGAGGCCGGAGCTGGAATCAAACCCGGTACCTCTGCACTGTGAAGCCGACGTGCTAACCACTGGACTACCGGGCCGCCCCATAAATAAAATGTATTACTTTATAATATTCATTCATTCATTCATCTTCCTAACCGCTTGATCCTCACTAGGGTCGCGGGGGTTGCTGGAGCCTATCTCAGCTGTCTCCGGGCAGTAGGCGGGGGACACCCTGAATCGGTTGCCAGCCAATCGCAGGGCACACAGAGACGAACAACCATTCACACTCACACTCACACTCACACCTAGGGACAATTTAGAGTGTTCAATCAGCCTGCCATGCATATTTTTGGAATGTGGGAGGAAACCGGAGCACCCGGAGAAAACCCACGCAGGCCCGGGGAGAACATGCAAACTCCACACAGGGAGGCTGGAGCTGGAATCGAACCCGGTACCTCTGCACTGTGAAGCCGACGTGCTAACCACTGGGCTACCGGGCCGCCCTAGTTTATAATAATAATAATAATAATAATAATAATAATAATAATAATAAGTGTGAGTCGCTCGGTTGAAGAAAAAAATATTTTTTCACTTTTTCCAAGGTTACCTTCTGCAATCTAGAAATTTTTCTTTTGATTTCAGTGTATATGTCGCCTAACTTCCTACAGGCCAAGTCATGTACCGTACTTCTTTTTTTTATGCCACAAACAAGTTGAGACCGAAGAAACGATTACAAAATGCTCTACTGATTGCAGGAGTACTTCACTCCATTTGCTTCAAAGATGTGATAAATCAACAATCACGCAATATACCGAATACTTAGCAATAAATTAATCAATTGCTAAACCTATTCATACTGCATACACCCTTGCTAAATTATTGGCTGCAGGCTGAGAGGGAAAATAAATTCCAATCAGGGACCCCACCTGTGGACTGCAAATTTGAACTGAGGGCACCGAGGCACAGTATTGCACAGTCCCCTTCTCACACTTGACCCATATTTCTTCTAATTCGCAATAGTGATTTGTTCTTTTTTTTTTACATATATATATATATATATATATATATATACCGGGCTGCCCATATATATATATATATATATATATATATATATATATATATATATATGGGCATCACGCAATAACACTCAAAATTGTCCCTAGGTGTGAGTGTTTGAGTGAATGGTTGTTCGGATCTGTGTGCCCTGCGATCTGTGTGCCCTGCGATTGGCTGGCAACCGATTCAGGGTGTCCCCCGCCTACTGCCCGAAGACAGCTGGGATAGGCTCCAGCACCCCCCGCTACCCTAGTGAGGATCAAGCGGTTCGGAAGATGAATGGGCAGCCCGGTAGTCCAGTGGTTAGCACGTCGGCTTCACAGTGCAGAGGTACCGGGTTCGATTCCAGCTCTGGCCTCCCTGTGTGGAGTTTGCATGTTCTCCCCGGGCCTGCGTGGGCTTTCTCCGGGTGCTCCGGTTTCCTCCCACATTCCAAAAACATGCGTGGCAGGCTGATTGGACGCTCTAAATTGTCCCTAGGTGTGAGTGTGGGCGTGGATGGTTGTTCGTCTCTGTGTGCCCTGTGATTGGCTGGCAACCGATTCAGGGTGTCCCCCGCCTACTGCCCGAAGACAGCTGGGATAGGCTCCAGCACCCCCCGCGACCCTAGTGAGGATCAAGCGGCTTGGAAGATGAATGAATGAATATATATATATATATATATATATATATATATATATATATATATATATATATATATATATATGGCGGCCTTTAGTCCAGTGGTTAGCACGTCGGCTTCACAGTGCAGAGGTACCGGGTTTGCATGTTCTCCCCGGGCCTGCGTGGGTTTTCTCCGGGTGCTCCGGTTTCCTCCCACATTCCAAAAACATGCGTGGCAGGCTGTTTGAACACTCAAAATTGTCCCTAGGTGTGAGTGTTTGAGTGAATGGTTGTTCGGATCTGTGTGCCCTGCGATTGGCTGGCAACCGATTCAGGGTGTCCCCCGCCTACTGCCCGAAGACAGCTGGGATAGGCTCCAGCACCCCCCGCTACCCTAGTGAGGATCAAGCGGTTCGGAAGATGAATGAATGAATGAATACTGTATATACACAGATTGTTATTGTTCTAAATGTAAAGGATGGCATGGAGTAATCAATTTATCCAGTTACATGCAGAAAGACTCGGATTATGGCATCGTCAAATAGCATGGCCAGTCTCTTTTTGAGGAGTGTTTGCCCTCATCCCGCAGCTTCTATGTGAGTTCTCCACTTTACCCAGGAATTACCTGACACCAAATAAAGGCTGACTATCGTTCTTGAATACCAATAAGCAGTTGAGACGTGCCACACTGTGAATCTCATCAATTCTATTGTAAAAGTAATCTAATCTCTCAGATGATAAATTCATGCTAAATGAATATTTACTGAGATTGCAATGTGTAACTCAGATGAAAGTCAGCAACAAAACACTGGGTGGTGATAGAGCTCCATGAATTGAGATACTATAGGGCATCAGGAGAGTTGGAAATGGGATGTTGGAAATGCATTCATTTTATACAGCATATGCAATGTAAAATGGTGGAGAAAACAGCATTTTGGAGAAGCAGTACCATTTTCACCTTCACGAATCACTCATTTGACCTTTTACATACATCTGCATTTTGTTCTTAACATGAGGCCGGTGATTTGACAGTGGGCAACAGGCATTGCAATTTCATATTTCTAAATGAGTCTTTTTGATCTACATGACTGGATTAGATTTTAGTGATGACGCAAACCCAATACTCATGATAAGAATCCCTGAATGTGCAGAAAAACGGAGGAGCAAAATGAGAATCTTTTTCATGAGCTGATGTGAACATAATAGCTTGACATGCATTAGCAGCTTAAAATTAAATAATCGTATGAAACAAATTAGATCCCATTCCATCATCTTTCCCAGGATCAATATTTCGTCTTATAGAGAGTATAAACTGGAAGGGTATTTATAAAGGCCACTGGAGCATAGGGCATACAAAATAGTCAGAATGTTAAATTAAGTGCACCAAATCAGTGAAATGAACGAAGTGGCAAATGTGTCAAAACTGACATAAGAGTGAGAAGCTGCACATCAGGAGGGGAGGACAGGAAGACATTGAAGGACGCCAGGGTGTGTCAAACGGAGGCCATGAGGGCTGTTAATAGGAGGATGGGTCCACTCGAGAACAGACTGCTTACTTCGCACTTCAGTCACTGGGCCGCTGGATGAACTTAAAGGATGGATGATGGCGAGGGAAAAGATTGGCAGATAGGCGGCTAAAAAAATATCACTCTGGATATGTTTGCTATTCGGCAGGTAAAATCAAATACACATTCAAAAACAGAACCAGAAACCAAACTGACAACCATGTTCTGGGTACATTTCAGTGGTACCTCTCCTTACAAATGTCTCTTCATCCGAAATGTTCAAGTTATGAAACGTCTCAACAGGAAAATGTTGACTTTTGTTCCAAAATAAATTTCAAGATATGCCGGTAGTCCAGTGGTTAGCACGTGGGCTTCACAGTGCAGAGGTACCAGGTTCAATTCCAGCTCCGGCCTCCCTGTGTGGAGTTTGCATGTTCTCCCCAGGCCTGCGTGGGTTTTCTCCGGGTGCTCCGGTTTCCTCCCACATTCCAAAAACATGCATGGCAGGCTGATTGGACGCTCTAAATTGTCCCTAGGTGTGAGTGTGGGCGTGGATGGTTGTTCGTCTCTGTGTGCCCTGTGATTGGATGGCAACTGATTCAGGGTGTCCCCCGCCTACTGCCCGAAGACGGCTGGGATAGGCTCCAGCACCCCCCGCGACCCTAGGGAGGATCAAGCGGTTCGGAAAATGGATGGATGGATGAAATGGTAAAATGGTATGGTAAAATTACAGTCTGGCCTGCAACTCGCAGCTCTGAATTTCCTGAATGCAACACAATTATAGCTGCTCTGCCATTGGCTATCAAATGACTTTTGAGAGAGAACAAAGGGCAAAAAACGAGGAGGACACAATTAAAAGTTAAATGACCATTATTTTATTCTTTGTTTTTGTTTTTTTACATTATCCACACCTCTCATTTATTGTGCAACAGTGGCGGACCCTCAGGGCCTTCTCTGCTGGCCTAACCATTCATAAAATAACATAACTATGTTATTTTATTTTCATAAATATGTAAATAAATTATTCTCTGTATTCTTTACGTCATATTATTTCCACTTAGTCGAGTGGCTTACAATGTTATTTTAAATAACATTGAAAGCCGCTCGATAAATAACTTATTATGGTAGAGTTTTTAACCAATCATATTTCAGCTAGCTTGTGCTGCCAAATAAATTACATTTGTTCACGGCCTTCAGATTAAACAGAGCAGGCCCTTGTGCGCTGTAAATGAACGGGCACAATCGGGTTGCAATAGCCAATCAGATCACGAGTCTGCGCACCGGGGCCAGCGAGAATGCCTTACGTCGAGACTGGACGTGCATGTTCGGCGATTGGATTAGCGCCTGCTAGAGGGAGCTATCACTGCATTTGAACACAAAATGGCCGAAGAAAAAGACATTGATCTGGTTGCAGAACTACTTTCCACACAATTTTCAAGACGGACCTTCCACGATAAGCTGGATATTGTGCGAAGAGGTCACCCAACTCCTGCGCTAGCTAGCCTGTCCCAGCAAGGAAAAGGGTTTGTCCGTCATTTTCAGACGAGCAATTATGAACTGTACCCGTGGTTCACAGCCTCTGAGAAACGCTGCAAATTGTATTGCTGGGAATGCCTATTGCTTGCAACGGAACAATTTGTTGTTTGGAGCCACACTGGATTTACCCATTTAAGTTGTTTTACCAAGGCAGCAAGGAAACATCAGAGCACGGCTGGGCACTTACAAACTACGGTGCATTTAAAAACGTCTGGGGACACTCGCGTAGATGTGCAGTTCAGTGAATAGGCACTACATTGGTGAGTAAATGAATTTTATTTTACATTTCTTTTCCTTTTATTTCGTTAGTATTAGATTAATGGTAACAAAATAAAACGACAAAGATACAAAAATGTGTCAAATAAATCTGCTCACCTGCACTTTGTAATGGTGCATTGTATTCACCTTCGTGCACTAAAGTTCATTCAATCTCAGCTGCTCAACATCGTCAGTTATTTGCTGTTGTATAGCCGATTCTCAAAATGCAAATGATCCGTTTACTTTATTTTCAAAGAATAGTTTGTTTTATTATTGTTTGGTTAATGTCTTATATGAAACTGCGACATTGCGCAATTCATTGAACAGACTTGTTTAAGATCACCCAGCGTAATTTGGATGGCATTTTATTTAGTATTTTTAAATCATCTTTTTATTTTTGACAATGTCTATAAATTGTGACTGCATACTTGATGGTTTTAAATGCTCCTGAAATTAAGTGCTGCTTGACGAGCCGATACTGTATTGTGTTAATGTATGTGATGGCACTGAAGGCCTCAGGTTGAAATGCACGGCCCGCCACTGTTGTGCAATAATCAAATTGTAACATGTATTTGTTCCATATTTTGATGCATTTTTATGCTTTCGGAAACATTTATGTCTGAATTTTGGGGGGACTTGGAACGAATTAGGGCATTTAAATGGAAAACGCGTTTCAACTTCCAAATTTTTCTAGTTAAGAAATTACTGCCAGAACCAATTGATTTCGTAAGTAGAGGTACCACTGAATTTAAAGTTTATGTGATTTAGTTAACACATTTTTGGAGTTTAGCTGTCACAGCCTGGTCTGTGCTTCTCAGTGCTGTTGTTTTTTTCCCCACTGAACTGGAGATCCTTGGAGTGTGATGGTGGGACGAGTCTCCTGTCTTGCCCCTGCTGGCGATCATCAGCGGAGCATTTAGGTGCTTGAGAAACAGGAGAATGGTTCTGAGATACTGAACCTTGTTTGTTCTCGTTGACATTGCCAGTTTGTTTCACACTCGTGCTCTTTGTTCGTTTTGCCTTGCCAGTATTTTGGTAATTACATAGAATACAATACAATACATGCTGATTTATAATTAATTGTCTAATAATTGTAATTGTCTTCTGTTTATTTGTAAGTACTACTTAGACGATCTGGTCTCTTCTTGTCCTGCTTCCTTGTGTTGTAACTTTGACTTGTTTTTGGTTTTCTCCATTAGCTCCCATGCCATTCTCCTCTGGCTCTCAATCTATTGCTCTCAGTTAGTGTGATTGTTATTTATTTTCCACGTTGGCCGCAATTTATTCATAGTTGACGCTCACATGCTTTTTTTTGTTCAATAAATTCTTTAAACTTACTCTGCCTGTTTGTGTTTGCTTCGGACTCCAACCATGTTTTGCGCAGCACTGACGATAGCAATGCTGTATAGACAAATGAGGTCTAGAGGCAGAATGCCACTCAAGCAGGCATGGGCAACTTGAATTGCTATTGCAAGGGCCACACACACACACGCACAAATTATGAGCCATGTTGAAATGATGCACCGCCATGGAGTTTTGACTGTTTATTTTAATGAAAAAACATGTCCACCCATCCATTTTCTTAACTGCCGTTCAGGGTCGCAGTGAGAAACGTGAACTACTGTATGCCATGGACTAGTGCAGCCAATGTGATGGACCCATCTGTCCATCCAGCCATTTTCTAAATTGCCTATACAGGTTAAAATTACAGGTGTGCTGGAGCCTATCTGAGCTGACTCCTGACAAGAGGTGGGGTACGTTGAGGTTGTAGTGTAGAACTGGTTCATGGCCCTCCAGTTGCCCATGACTGATGTAAACTGTCTTTTCAGCATTTCCCACATCATCTTTGGCCAGTGCGATGTGCCTGGAATACTTCACCAGGAAGCATCCTCATCAGATGCCCGAGCCACCTCATCTGACTCCTCTCAATGTGGAAGAGCAGTGGCTCAACTGAGTCCTTCCTGAGCTTCTCACCCCATCTCGAAGTGAGAGCCCTGCAGAGGAAACTCATTTCGGCCACTTTTACCCGGGATGTTGTTGTTTTGGTCACGACCTTAAGCTTGTGACCAAAGTCGAACAAATACATCAGAAATGTACATGCATTTTTCAGATTCATGAATACATCCACAATTGTCACACACACACACACACACAAAAAAAACAACCTCTGTTCCAGTCTACCTAAAGATGATCCCACATCCCATATTTCATTACTTCATTGGTGCTCCCCTTGATTAATGTTAAAAAAAAACCATTTGAGAAAGGTTGAAAGTAATGCTCACTTTTCAGTGTAATATTTACCTCTACACTTATTCATATACAGTAATGGTGGTTGATTGCAATAATTGAATGAGTGATCACTTTCCCATTGTTCCCATGAATGGCCGCAACATAAGTAACCACAAACATCACAAGCTTCTTGATTTTGATCCATGTGGAGTTTCAGTCGAAAGTAGTTAGCTGTGTTTGCGACTGGATTCAGGTTTCTGACTCAAAAAAAAAAGGAAAAGAGAAGCAAGCTAGCTATTACGACCTGGAATAATCCAGATAGGTGTGGATCCCAAAAATGTAGACAAGGATACATTTTTCTTTTTTTTTACAAAAATGTATTCACAAAAAAGGTGCAAAACATTACAAATGAGATCGCTGGTACACAGCGCCATGATAATTGTGAATAACAAAAAGTGGTTGCAAAAGGCAAGGACTAACAAAACAATGTAAACAGGCTTGTCAAGAAGGAGAAGTAAATCCAATCATGAGAAAATATAAAAATAACATTATGAATAAGACTATGAACTACTAAACACGAGAATAAATAATAAATAATGACTTGGACAAAAATGGAGAACAAAATCATGAGTGTCTGGAGAATTCCACTTGGTATGAGAGTCGTGAGCAAGGTGAATAGTCTGACATTGAACAAAGAGACTTTCACGACTTGTGTTAAACAAACACCCAATAGAAGATCAGCTAAAGCAGGGGTGGCCAACCAGTCAGAGACTAAGGGCCAATTTGTTACTGTAAAGAGCCACATCACGCACATGGCCGCACGCGCACGTGCATGCACACACACACATCCATACACACACACACACACACACACACACACACACACACACACACACACACACACACACGAATTGCAGTAGTTACTTACTACTTGGGTCAGCTTGCTACATATTTGACCAAAGATCGTCTTCTGAAGCGACGAACCTCCCGTCATCGACCCGATTGCGCACGTGCAAGCATACACACACACACACGCACACACACAAACGCACGCAGGAGTGGCCAACCAGTCAGAGACTAAGGGCCAATTTTTTTTTTTTTACCGTGTTACTGTAAAGAGCCACATCGCACACATGCAGATACGCAGGCACGCACAGACACCGAGATGAACGAGAGCTGGAACTTCACCGAACACGAACGAAATCGAAACACACAGACAACACCCTCCCCTCCCCCACCCCTCTGCCCCCATTTCCTCCTCCCAACGCTCACGCTCGACTTGGGACCAGTCAATCACGATTGACGTATTGGGCACCCTTACCTTTAAAGCTGACTAGCTTAGCGCTGAGCACCATTGTTTGCGCATGAGTGGTGATTCAGTTGTCATCTGATTGGTTGCCATGTATGTCAATCAAGTAACGGGATTGATGATAGGCTGACGTATTTAGTTCTGTGTATTTAGCGCCGTTGTTTGAATGACAGCGCCACTGCCGAGGCGTTTTCGACGCTTGTCATGTGAAAGCCCGGGAGCGGCATTGAACCAGCCTAAGAGCCGCATGCGGCCTTTGAGCCGCGGGTTGGCCACCCCTGAGCTAAAGGCCCATTTTCTATTTTTCCATTTCCAATTTTCAGGGAAAAAAAATCCCTTTCAAGAGATAAAAACACTGCCACCTCGTGAATGGCACACATGAATGATCTATACTAAGGGTGTGGAAAATAATCGATATTAATCGATACGTCGATGCGCACGTGCGCGATCCGAGTGCATCGGCTCATTCACTCATTTCACTGGGTACGACGCGATTGACGGGTGAAATCGCGATTCATCACGATGCATTGATGGGTATCGGTAAAATCCGATTTAAGCGCCGTTTTATTCATGTTAAACGTCACATATCTGCCCTTTCCTAGGCGCAATGAATGCACCATCATTGCTTTGCGTTTTGTGTTGAACACGGACAGTAGCCGTGCGTCACATACAGTCGAGTACACAACTAGCGAAACATTATGGAAGTTAGCGCAAGCAGCAGCAAGGAAACTACCATATTTAATGCAGCCGCAACATTCAAATCTTATGTTTGGAAATACTACGGCTTCGAAAAGAAAGACGGAAAGCTTGATAAAACCTCCGTAATTTGCAAGGAATGTCGCACTAAGAAGCCATACAACGGCAGCACCACAAATATGCAGACCCACTTAAAACGATGGCACCAGATCACTGACAAGTTTCCCTCCCGCTCCCACGCTTCCCCGCCCAGTTCCTCGTCGGACACCGGAGAAACTCTTGGTAGACCAGGTCAGGATCAGAAAAAAAATGCCTCTTATTTTGGGAGTACCCTTGCAACTCACTGTGACCGCGCAATGGCTATAACTAAGGCCACTGCTTATTTCATATGCAAAGGCCTCCATCCTTAGTGTGGTGGACAACGAGGGTTTCAGACAGCTCGTGCACGTTTTGGAACCCAGGTATAAAATACCAGACAGGTCTGTGTTCACTTACAAACATATTCCCGATGTGTACAACAAAGTGAGAAGTGAGATTACTGTGTCGCTGAACAGTGCGCAAAGAGTTGCACTTAATGTGGATGGGTGGACATCTTGCGCTATAGATTCATATATATATAAATTATTATTATATTTCATATAAGACACTCAGTGAGAATAGTCTGTTTGTGTTTACACTATAGCAACAGCTGTGAGTTTCAGGTGCCAAATTGTTTACATTTTCTTTGCACAAAACCCAATTGTGAAAGGGCTTAAATAAGTTGTTTTACAAGTTCTACTGTTTATAAGGAATAAAGTGGTATCCTTTTTGAAATACCATACTGAATTGCATCTTTTTAAAAGCTTTTTTTCTTTGCTTATTTACATCATGTTTAATTGCACAATATCGCAACAAATTGCATTGTATCGTATCGGATCGCATTGATTTGAACTTAATGTGTATCGAATCGTATCACATCGTGACGACGGTGAAACGTATCGCATCGTATCGCCAGAAAATTCCATGTATCGTTTGAGTATCGCATCGCTGGCAGTGGATCGAGATGTGTATCGAATCGTCCTCAGTGCTGAGATTCACATCCCTAATCTATACGTGTTTGTGACTATCTTGAAATCCGTGTGACGTGCGTCACAAAAATAAATCCACAAACGCACATTCAACAATTCACAAGCAGAAGTGAGTATTCATTCATCCATTTTTCGAACCGCTTGTTCCTCACTAGGGTCGCGGGGGGTGCTGGAGCCTATCCCAGCTGTCTCCGGGCAGTAGATGGGGGACACCCCAAATTGGTTGCCAGCCAATCGCACACACAAATGAACAACCCTGAACGCCCACACTCACACCTAGGGACAATTTAGAGTGATCAATCAGCCTGCCATGCATGTTATTTGGAATATGTGAGGATACCGGAACACCCGGAGAAAACCCACGCAGGCCCGTGGAGAACATGCAAACTCCACAGAGGGAGGCCGTAGGTGGAATCGAACCCCGTACCTCTGCACTGTGAAGTCGACGTGCTCACCAGAAGTGAGTACTGTATTTTGAAATTGTAAAGTCATGATAAATGCACACAAACCATTCAAAAAGCACGTGTACATAGTGGATATATTTATGGATCTGAAAAAACGTGTAAATCGAATACATATTTGTTTAAAACAACCTCCCCTATAATAGGCCTAATGACACAACTGGTTGAACAAACTTTTTACAGTGACTTATGATTTCAAAAGTTTTCCATCCATTCATTGTGTG
Organism: Hippocampus zosterae; assembly: GCF_025434085.1. NCBI lineage: Eukaryota > Metazoa > Chordata > Actinopteri > Syngnathiformes > Syngnathidae > Hippocampus > Hippocampus zosterae. The sequence goes on along the minus strand of NC_067464.1, from coordinate 20,061,254 downwards.
TTTTGTAATCATATGAAGCGATATATTAAATTGTATATGGTTTCAGCCCATAATGGTTCGTTGAGTGAAAACCATAACTACAATCTGGTGATGTGGTGTATGTCCAGTGTGTGCTGTGTGTGTGATAGACATAGAAAGTACATTCTCATCGTCATCGCAATTCATATTTCCCAACTCGAGGTCATGGAAGCACATTTTCGCTTGCTCACCCCCACCCGTCTCGCATCAGATGTGTCACCTGCGCCATCCGTCACTGATTCGCACCTATCTGCATGAACTGCAATGGCATATGTAATCACGTCACCAGAATGGCTCAATTCACGTTCGGGTTGAACAGAACATTCCAGTGACTCTTTTACATTTAAAAGAATGTTTAATGTCACTGAAAAACAATAGCTGCACCGTTGTAAATGGTTTATTGATGGTAACATTTTGATCCTGGAACACATTATTGTCATCCATCCATTATTTTAAATACTGCTTAATCTGTTCATGGCTGTGGGGTGCCTGAGCCAATCCCACTTTACTACAAGCAATTACACCCTGGGCAGCTTGCCAGTCATCACACATGGCTCCTATAGAGACAGATGGCCGTTCAGAGTCAAATTCAAACCGTTCCTGAGTGGGAACTGATGACTGGTGAGTGAAACTGGTGAATGAGCCAATATACCAGGTCTATCGAATGTGAGAATTTTCTCTCAGGCTATTTATTTTGAAACTGGAGGTTGAAGCTGGCCAGCCAGAGGCAGATATTGTTCAACCTGAGAGGTTGCTCCGAGGTACTTGAGTCACTGTCCAAACTTTCTGCCAAGTTTCCTTGAGTCCACTCTTGAAGTCGTAAATGGGGACATGAAAATTATTATTATAGTGCAATAAAAAGCAATGTCACAGCACAGGTCAATGTAGTCAAGTAGTCTAACCGCCAGAATTAGAGAGAGGCGCAGAGATGAACTGAATAGAGCTACAAATATCAGGTGAGATTAAACACACGAAATCAAAAGCTACAAGCATCATTTTACACTCCTTACACAAATGTGTGCATTAAAAAAAATTATGCTTTAAAAATATATATACCCCTTCATACTAATATTCAATACATAATCAAATATGACCTCGAACATGCTTGTCATGCACATTTCAATAATTAGTCAGAGTATACATGATCACATTATGAGATTCATATGTCATGTTATTCAATAATTGATATTCATACCTCTCACAAGGGAAACGTACTCTCCATGTCAGGCCTGAATTGGCAGTGATACACCACCACTGACCGTTGATTGAATTTCTTAAGCAGGTTTGAATGATGTCATAGATTTTACATTGACGCACACTTGTGAAGTTAATGATGCATATCAGGCAGGCAAGGCAGAAAAACTTGAACACCTGTCAAAAACAAAGATTATCTCCCTTCAGTGGGAGATTTAGGGGCACTGGGATATTGGTTCAATGCCACTTGGCATGACAGTGTGTGCTTGTGCATAAAAGGAAATACTCTGGCCCGCTCAGAAATACCACATTTGATCAGGGAGCAAATGACAGTTTTTGCCACTGGGTGTGTTTTGTGCACCACCAAGGCAGGTTTATGGAGAAGTGTTGGCGCACTGATTTAACGACAAAGTAATAAAATGATTTCTATTTTCTGAGTGTACACACTTAACCTTCCGGGCTTTTTGTGGGTTTATAGAAGCAAAACACATTAATCGGAGTGATGTGTTAACGTTCTTTTTATTGTCCACACTTTTAATTTCTTTAACACGTTTTTTTTTAGTGCCTGACATTGGCTGTACCCACATAGTCTTACTTCCTTGTATACCTCATATATCCATAAGCATCCTTTCATTCAAATATATTACCCATTGCGCTATTATTCAAGAGTTACATTTTTACAATTTTTCGTAGTGAGTCATAAAATACACTGTCATGGTTGCATGGTGGTCGTTGGAGGTCCCCAAAAAGCAGGGAGGCAGGGAGGAGTAACAAAGCCTTATGACAGGAACAACCACATGACAGGCGCACACACAGGTAACCAATGATCCAACCAAGACTGACAGAATAGCAGGGAACTAGAGACAAGCAAAGTGACGAGACAACGAGAAACACCTGAACAAAACAAAGAATTGAGGGAGCTGATTGGTTTAACACAAGGGACCCATATGACGAGAACAGGTGGAAACAAAAAGGGCACATGAGAGAACAAAACCATATGTCATTCATTCATTCATTCATTCATTCATTCATTTTCTGAACCGCTTTATCCTCACTAGGGTCCTGGGGGCGCTGGAGCCTATCCCAGCTGTCCCTGTTTTTACCTGCAAATGGAAACAAATATTTGTTATATTAAATTATTGTATTTCTAAAAATTAAATTAGTATATTTGAAAATAAGGCATGACCACAAAACAAATTATTCAATGAGCAGTTTACAACAGTTATCAGTACGCAGCGTCCAGGGGCTGTGAAGGCCGCGTTCGAGGCAACAGGGTGTAATGCAGATAAAGATAGTGATAATGATGATGATGATAATCACAAAACTATTATTATTACTAATTATAAGGCACGGTGTCAGCTTTTGAGAAAATGGAATCACGAACGATTTTCTATTTCATTCATTTACATTTGTCCTGTAGATCGTGGCATCCAAACGAAGAGGAACGGTAATGACTGTAGAAGAGAGAATGGAATTACCTGCTCAGAGTAAAATGCTTACGGCTCGACGCACAGTCAAGTAAACAAACATTTCCTGGAATGGTTTACCTGTTATTATACTAAAAAAAAAACTTCCGCTGAACCGATAATTAGAGAGTAGGGGAGTTTCATCGCGCTAATTATGGGCATCGTGACTTCGAAGTGTTCCGTTGCTGGCTTCAAAAGTTTGTTGCACGACATCAGCTGAGCAATGCTGTCTTGTGGGGTGATCAAGGGGAGGTTAGAGACAGTGAGTGAGTGGAAGGAAAAAGGAAAAGCTACCAAGTCTGTTACTCGTCTCATTTTCTAGCAAATGGTCCTCATTTTGTGACGCATCTTTACATACTGTTCTATTTTTTTTCTTCATACAACTGTACTATGATGCAGTTTTTGTGTTATAAACAGTTTTCAGACCATATATTTTTGCCTTTTATTGCTTGTGTTGTTGTACATGTATTTTGTTCAAATACTGTACCTGCATGTTCATAAAGGACATGTACCATCGTCGTTTCCCACATAAGGAAATTCTGTTATAAGGAAAGATTGGACAATGCAAATTAGAGCATACTTAGCTGTATTTGCATTTTTTTAGATTTCAATCATTTATGGGTCGTGCATCTGGAAGGGGTGGTCATCATTTTAGATGGCAGCAGACGGGATGGCAGCCAAAGAATAACCCCTTTACTGCAACTCCTGGGCTACTGAAATCTGCCGCACAGCTGGAGTCTGAAGTGCTAGCTGACTTCCTGCAGCTGTTCATAACAGATGAGCTGCCCCAGCACACTGCGGATGCTACAAACCGCTTCGCAGACAATTTCTTTAGAAGCCAATCCCAGCGGTCTACTCCGTCACAATTTTTTACGATGAAGACCAGTTTCTTTTGCTGAGCTGATTTGATATTTTGGACTAAGTTTCATCATGGGATTTGTAAAAAAAAACAAAAAAACAAAAAAACAACAACAACCATTGCGATGTACGGGTCCGTGGATCATTAACACACAAACCCCCGTTTTTAGAATGATACCATGGAACAGGTATCAAAACATTTGCTGAGGTTCCTGCATTTCAACAGGAAATATCATTTGTCATTTGATGAACTAACTAAGCTTCAATTTCAATTTCAAGACGGTTGAACAACCAGCCTGAACTTGTCTTGTATGTTATTATAAGCTCAAAATTGTTACATCTCAACTGTAGAACGTGATTAAACAAGTTTTGTGCCCTTTAAGCAAAGTTGGGCTGAGAATGTTAAGCTTGCCATGCAAGTGTATGTTCACACGAACGCGCATGTACTGTGATACAGCGGCCGGCTCATTAAATACGATAAGATGCTTTGGTTGCTTTGCCACCACTTGGATAACTGGGGCAGAAAATAAGATAATACGTCATTTCAGCTGATATATTTTAAAGAGTTTGATACAATCGCTGTGCGTTAGACTAGCGCCCAGAAGTTAGCACACCTCTGTAGCCCAAATAAAGAAATCGTGCATATATGTACTGTAGTCCAATTTTCTCAGTTTTTTTTCCCTCAGAAACTGGATTTTTCTAATTCAACTTAGCTATTTTCTAATGCTGATTTCTAAAGAATGGGAAAAGATAGAACACACACTTTTGGTAGGTTCCATGTTTATATAGCCATAGAGCACCTTTCAAGATCCGTCAAAATCCAGTTAAAGGACTGGACTTATAGAAAGAAATATAGTAAGTACATTTTGCTTGAAAAATGATGAGAACAACTTTACCCGTCCCTCCCCTGCTTTGTAACAGCGCCCAGCAGAGAAAGCTGTCTGTAACCTCCCTGTCAACACGCCAGATTACAAGTGAGTTTTCCAATGTTTTAACCTGCCCATGTGACAGTTTTTTTTTTCAAACTAGGAAACATAACAGATAGACAGCATTCCACTGTAATTTTTCATTGGAAAGAGAGAAACAAATGTATGCCATATTTATATTGTTAATATTAAAGCAGGGCTGCCCGGTGGGTAGTCCAGTGGTTAGCACGTCGACCTTACAGTGCAAGGTTACCCGGGTTCAATTCCAGCTGCTCCTTCCCTGTGTGGAAATTGCATGTTCTGCATGGGTTTTCTCTGGGTCCTCCGGTATCCTCCCATATTCCAAAAACATGCATGGCAGACTGATTGGACACTCTAAATTGTCCCTAGGTGTGAGTGTCAGTGTGGATGGTGATTCGTCTTTGTGTGCCCTGTGATTGGCTGGCAACCATTTCAGGGTGTCCCCTGCCTACTGCCCGAAGACGGTTGGCATAGGCTCCAGCACCTCCAATCCTTGTGAGGAAAGCAAATCAGAAAACTGATGGATATTAAAGCATAAAGTGCTTCTGCTGTCTAGCAAACCGACTTTTGTGTTTGGGTGCATGAGTTTGTGGCCAGACTGGTAGACTCACGAAAGTAAGATCTTTTCTGGATAAAGAGCCAGGTTCAATTAAGAGTGTTAGATCAAATGGTTTATGCTTGCAAAATTATGCATGTTGGATCAACGTATCAGTTAGTCTTATTAACATTTTATGCACACTGTAACCTGATAACATGATAAGATGTCCACTGTCGTAACCGCTGTTTCTGAAAGGGTTAAAGATAAAATCCATTGCTTGGTTAGTTACAACCCCCTATCCTGCCGATCTTACTAGTGCCCATATACCTAACTGTAGCATCCCTAATTCTCTAATCCAGCGGTTCTTAACCTGGGTTCGATCGAACCCCAGGGGTAAGGTGAATCATTTCAGTGATTTGACGGAGCCTCTGCCATGGAGGTTGAGACACACCCGACTCAAAATGTCAATTAGTTATGACACGCCTGCTTGGCCATCACTGGCTGGTTCATTTTGTGCACACTTAAAAAAAACGTATGCTTATGTCTTGGATTTTATTTACATTTTTTTCAGTTTTTAATAAACGCATTTATCCCGAATTTGTAAACAAACAAACAAATAAATAAATAAAACATTTTTACTTTTCACTAATGAAGGGTTAAATGTGCATATGAACTGGTTGTGTTCGGTTGCTCAAGCAAGGTTAAGAACCAGTGCTCTGATCCTAGAATCGACCTTGAGTCACATATAGATCCACATATAGGATCTTTGCAATCGCGACAGCGAGACGTGGTGGTAACAGAGACTGCGTGTGATGATTATTATTGTCGCTGCACAGCAGCCCTGAATGCTTCAATATCGCAGATGCAAATGCCAGTGTAATTAGTTGCTCGGGCGTTTAACTGAAAGGGTGTTTAATATGTTGAATTAGGTTGAACCCCTGGCGGCCATTAGAGCACAGCAGTTTGCCAGAGCGCTGTCATCAGTCGCGATAGTAACCAGCTATTGGCGGTTCTGCTTTACCCAGGACCGTCTGTAACGTGTGTGCGCAAACATTCAAAACGCGTTGTAGTCCCTTCTGCTTCCCCAGTTTTTGTCAACAAGCCATGGTCACACCCACATAAACAAATAACAGAAGTTATAAGCAGCTATGAGCTGGTAGCACAGTCAACAGGGGTTGACTGTGCTCAACAGCATTTACAAACACCGATATTTATTCCACATAAAAAATGAAAGTTCAAAGACCATTAAGATGAAAATGAATAAGGCCTTTCTCAGATACAATGGAAAATCCGACATTTCAAACAATCGTGCTGTCGGTGATGCAGTTTGGGTTTCAAGTTAGTGTATTTTCCAAACAAATGTTGTCACGCTGAACATCAATCCATTCATCTATGTTCTGATCCGCTTATTCCCACAACGGTCGTGGGGCGTGCTGGAACCTATCCCATCTGTCTTCGGGCAATAGGCGTGGTGCACCCAGAAATGGTTGCCAGCCAATCGGGGACACACAGAGACGAACAAGAATTCACACCCATCCACCTGTGACGCATGTTTTTGGAATGTGGGAGGAAACCAGAGTACCCAGAGAAAACTCACACAGTCATGGGGAGAACATGCAAACTCCACACAGGAAGGCCAAACCCTGTACCTGCGCAGTGTAGGGCCAGCGTGCTAATCAGTAACCACCGTGCTGCCCTCATACATGAAAGGTAAATATAATTATTTAGTTGCAGCTTCAAAATACTGTATAGCCATCATAAAACCTTTATTGAAAACAAACACAAATTACAGCTGTATTATTTTTTTTCTCCCCATTCCAAAAATTGATGTGGAATATAAAGGAACTGGAGGTTGTCTAGTGTCTGCGAATGGATATCCCATATCTGCGAAATAACACATTTACCAACACCATTACAATGGATTCTGGGTTTAAAAAATAAAATGATGAATTAAATATTCAGCAGACCGAGCTTGCCGTTATTGCTTTTCTACATCGTTTAATACCAAATTGTTCCTCCCTCTTGGGTGCAACTGCGGTTGTAAAGCGAATGTTTTTGTTTTTTTTTGTTTTTTGCAAATTAATATCCCTTAATTTAACTATTACATACATGGCTTTCTCTAAGCACAAAGAAAATAACAGGCATTATTTCTCAGACATTGACAGGATTTGTAGTAATTTTCAGAGGGTTTATATTTGCTACGGGGACACAAAAAAACAACAGGCTTTACTCAATAAACTCGATAATGACTTCATACATTTTACTTTAATTAAATTAGCTTGTCGTACTATTCAAGAAAGCTATTCAGCGGCCAGTTAGGCTGAACTGGTGAGTGCTGTTTTTATGGATTGGCCTCTTAACAATGTTCCTGAAAGTTGGGCAAAATGCAGTTCTGGACAAAGTGGTTTTGATTAACTGACAAAAGTAAATAAATCAAATACACATCACAATAAATTAAAGGTAACATTTAAATCACACATCCCAAATATCAATGACTCAAGATATTCCACTTGTAAATGTTTCCTGATCAGGGTAAACATGATCAATAGAAAACCAAATCATTAATTAATTAAGATTGAACTATTAATAATGTGGTCACAGGCTAATCCAACAGCCTCAATTTTCAACACAGCCCAACTCAACTTTATTTAAAGGTTGCATACACTGCACACAAAGTGATGTACCGGTACATGAAGTCCAAACTAGACATACGAAAACAAAAGACAGTAAAAACAATAAATGAATAACATAAAAACAGCAAACACCATAAAACACAAAAACAATGTAGCATCTCATGCTAAGTCAAAAGCCCAAAAATAAAAATGTGTTTTAAGACGAATTATAACACCTCAACATCACTCCTACTCTGGCATCCCTTCACTGGCTCCCGATACATTTTAGAGTTCTTTTTAAGATCCTATTATTTGTTTTCAAATATTTAAATGGCTTCGCTCCACCTTACCTCTCTGAGCGCCTCTGACCCTGCACACCTGCCTGAGGTCTACAGACCAAACACTTTTAGAGGTACCAAGAACTAAGCGGAGTTTCAGAGGGGATTGAGCCTTTTCCGTTGCTGGTCCCTCTCTTTGGAATGACCTCCCACTCAACATTCGGCAGGGGCCTTGCTGACCATCTTTAAAGCTTGTCTCAAAACTCAAGTCAAGTCAACAGTATTTATAGAGCACTTTCAAACAGCCATCGCTGCATACAAAGTGCTGTACATGGAGCAATTTAACATGCACATTAAACAGTAAGACAAATCGGTAATAGAGGCGGTAGAAAGCACCAAACAGTAAAACCAAGAACAAATCTTAGTCATACGAATGCCAAAGAATACAAGTGAGTTTTGAGGAGAGGTTTGAAGATGGGCAGCGACGAGGCTTGCCGAATGTTCAGTGGGAGGTCATTCCAGAGAGAGGGACAAGCAACAGAAAAGGCTCGATCCCCTCTGAGCCTCAGTTTAGTTCTTGGTACTTCTAATAATGTCTGGTCCACAGACCTGAGGCGCCGGGCAGGTGTGTAGGGGCGGATGAGCTCAGAGAGGTAAGGTGGCGGGAGATTATTCAGAGATTTGAAAACAAAGATGAGGATCTTGAAAATAACTCTAAAATGAATGGCCCCCTGTCTCCCTTAAGATAGGGAGACAGGGGGCCCAAGTCTACAGGATGGAATGTATAAGGGACACTGGGACCAAACAATATCTATCACCTCTGTCTTCTTTTCGTTGAATTTCAAGAAATTTTGTGCCATCCAGGTTTTGATTTCTTCCAGACAGGATAGGAGTGGCCTTAATGAAAAGGCGTTTTTCTTGCTCAGTGGGACATAGATCTGGCAGTCATTTGCATAGCAGTGGAAGGGAATACCATGTTTCCTTAAGATGGAACCCAATGGGAGCAGATACAGCGATAACAGCAGGGGCCCCAGAATTGAGCCCTGTGGAACACCACATGACAGGTAAGCAGTGTGTGACTCAGAGCAGCCAAGGCTGACACAAAAGGTTCTGTCAGCTAGATAGGACCTAAACCACTCAAGAGCACTGCCGCCAATGCCCACCAAGTGCTGCAAACGAGTCAGCAGAATACTGTGATCCACTGTATCAAATGCTGCAGTTAAGTCCAATAAAACTAGACACGTCTCCAGAGTCATTTGCCAGGAGGATGTCATTAGAAACGCGTAACAGGGCTGACTCCGTGCTATGCATCGTCTTGAAACCTGACTGGAAGACCTCCAAGATGTCATGTTCATCCAAGAAAAGTTTCAACTGCATGTGCACCACTTTTTCCAGAATTTTAGAAATGAAAGGCAGTTTTGAAACGGGCCTGTAACTTGACAGCACATCTGGATCAAGACCAGGTTTCTTGATCAAGGGTTGGACCACAGCATGTTTAAACTGTTGGGGAACTACACCAGAAGAAAGGCTGCTGTTGATGATATCCAAGACCGATGCAGCAACACTCGGGAGAACCTCCTGAAAGAAGCGTGGGGGAATAGAGTCGCAAGGGGAGCCAGATGGCTTCATCTGGCGAACTACATCCTCCAAAAGCGCCAAGGACACAGTATCAAAAGAATTAAGTACAGCTGAACATGGAACATGGACAGAGGGGTCAGATGCAGTATTTGAGACCAGAGTCCTAGCTGTAGAGACCTTATCAATGAAAAACTGAAGGAATCTGTTGCACATCTTGGGTGAATAATCCGAGCAAGTAGGCAATAATAATAATAATAATACATCACATTTGTAAGCGCCTTTCATAACACTCAAGGACACTGTACAACCAAGAGCAATAGTAAAACACAGATAAAATAAGAAAGAAAGAAAGATTTAAGGCTATTCAGGCAAGTCTGAATAGATGGGTTTGAGTACAGAATCTATTGTTTTAAATAGTGCGCGTGGGTTGTGACGGTTAGCTAGAATAAGGTCCGACAGATATTCTCTTTTGGCTTCTTTCACTGTGAGCTGGTAGTTACGCCAGCAGTCTTTCCAAATTTGATAAGAGACATGCAATTTGTCTTTTTTCCACTTGCGTTCAGCTTTGCGACACCCCTGCCTAGCTGCGCGGGTAATGTCGTTAAACCATGGCTTGGGTTTAGGTTTTGGGAGCACAGTTTTTGAAGGAGCCACCAAATCCAGGATGGCACGGCATGATGAGTCGAACCAAGAGGTGAGTTCCTATTTTCATTCAAATATATATTTTATGTTTTGGCATTAAATGAGTTAAAATTAACTCTAAAATGTAAGACCCAACAGAATTGCAGTTTGTGCTCCACGCTATGAGCTCCAGTTACCAGGTGAGCAGCAGTTTTATGGACCAACTGGAGATCCTTGAGGGAGGGCTGGCTGACCCCCCGCATTCCCCCCCAAAAAATATTAAAGTAATACAGGTGAGCTGTAACAAAAGTATGGATTATTGTTTCTAAGTGCTGTTGCAAATGGAGAAGCTTTACTTTAGCCAGCTGCCCAAGATTAAAAAAAATGATTTAACATCAGCACAAATTTTTCTTGTTTGAGACTGTTGGCTTTAAATAAGGCGCAAATGGCCCAAGTTAGAAGGGTGGGACAAGGGCCACTGCGACTGAAACACCATAACTTATGCTGTCTTTTTGTTGAAATACTGTCCTTCCAAGTTTCCCGCAGGAGTAAATGTAAAAAAAAATGTCTGTACATGCCCTGTGATTGGCTGGCAACGAGTGCAAGGTGTACGCTGCATATTCCACAAAATAAGCTGGTATGCCCTCCAGCTCCCCCACGACCGAAAGTAGTGGACAATCGATGGATGTTTTGGTAGTGTTCATGGCTGACAAACATTTTCTTGCTCTAGAAGGTGTCGTATAGTTATTTGTGCTCGGTTTGAAAATACAAAAACGCCACCCGAGAGGGGAGCACTGACGCATGGACTTAATGAATAGGGCATCAAGAATTTGACTTTGGTTACTTAGGAGCTGCAGGGAACAGTCTCACTTCAGATAGCCTGAAAGCTTCATTAGTGCTGATGCAGAAGCCACGATGCAAAACGTCGGCCCGGTATCTTCCATTTCTCTTATGCTCCAAGGACTTATGATTCCCTAAAGTAAAATATGTCAAAACATCATGTGCGCAGCCAATTACCTCAGCGATTCTCAATCCATCTTGGGTTTGTGTCAGAAATGTCACCTTCTCAACATGCAATCCTTTAAGTGTTAAATAGCATGAATGACTCTCTGAATAAGTGAACGTCTGACACTTTTCAGGCATTGATTTGAAAAGATTTTTCTAAATAGGATCAAGTGCTTAATTCTCACTGTTCAAGTGCAATACTGCTCATGCTCCCTCCTTGTGTCTCTCTACCCATCTGTCTGTCACAAACATTCCACTAGAAATGATTAAAGTTTGTTTGCCAACAGCTGCCAAGTCCCAGTGGAAAATCACAGCTGGGAACCCTCAGTAAACCGACATCTCTGGAGTATTTTTAACGAATTATTATTTTTTTCTTTATAAGAGCGTACTTAAGCACATCAAAACCTGATCAGAAAAAAAGTGGGCGGAGATCATTTCCCACGAGGCAGCACAGTGTAGGAGTGGTTAGCAAGTCTGCCTCACATTCAATACATTCTCGATTTGAATCACATCTTAAGCCAGGGGTGTCCAACCTTTTTTCACGAAGATCTACTTTTCAAGCCAACCAACCTTGATTGGTTGGCCTGATTGATCGTTTTCGCATGTGTATGCATACGCACGTGCACACGCGCACCTGTGTACATGCACATACACAAGCACGCATAAGCAATAGTCATAACGGCCCGGTGAATGAAACAGAAAACTAAAGTAGAAAAAGGAAATCACTACCTTAGTGGGAGACCTGATGTGGAGGTATGCGAGGCATTTTTGCAAAGTGTTAAATGCATGAACATCACTGTCGTAGCTCACGTGTAGCGGTTTAAAATGCTTCTCCTGGCGCTCCATATCCCCATCTTTTGCTAGTGCAATCGGTCAATTGCAGATGAAACGCTTCTGAATGAGGATACATAAATAGGTAAATAAATAAACCAAAAACAAACAAAAAAAAGAAAACATTGCAACAGCTCTGATCGCAAGCTGCAATTGCAGACTGCTGATTGCTAACATTTTTCCGGTGATGGAGGTGACCTGCTTTTTTATTATTAATATTTCTTTTAAATACTTTTCTGTGAAGTGAAACTGATCACACTCGGACATACAAATCTTTCTTTTTTTGTTTTTTTTACCTCCACATTCTCCTCCTACACCTTCCATGATCGGCTTAGCCCTTTGTCTGAGGACTTCGCAGGCTTTCTCTGTGCTTACATACATTTTCTTCGGGGACTCCGGCTCTCTCCCACGGGCCAAAAATAACCATATTAGTTTAATACCTGCAAAAGACTAACTGTCCACATGTGTGAACGTGAATTTGAATGGTTACTTGTGAATATGTGCTCTGCAATTGGTGACCGGTCCAGGATCTACCTCTGTCCCTCAACTCTTCCCCAAAGTTATTTGGGAAAGGCTCCAGGTGACCAAAGACCCGAATGAGGACAAGCAGAATAGGAACTAAATAGTTGGATGGATTTTCAAAATCAGTTAATATTACCCATGCATTTTACAGTATAAAGATGTTTAAAAAAAACACACAAATACTTTTTCTGATGCGTGATTGGGGAGTGTAATTTGCCTACGGGTGTGAATGTGTGGATGGTTGTTTGTCTCATAAATTAATAAATGTGAAAACCAAAAGGTGGGAAGTTGCAGACCTTCAGACAGTTACAGCAAACTGCAGGTCATACCACAAGAATGAAATAATGATTTACCAATTGCGACTGAGCTAAACAAAATCATAATTATCTTAATAATTTTTTTTCCAAGATGGCACCCGAGTAGGAAGCCGTCGGCAAGTGCTCTTCAAGAGCCTTGCGTTTTTCGTTGTTTTTGTCTTGTTTTGTGACGACGAGAAGAAAGGAGCGTCAGTGCAGAGCGCCGATGCCTATGTGGAACTGGGAGTCGCGGCTTACAATTGAAGCGGATTTACATGTGACTGGAGCAGAGAGCCAATTTCTTTTTCGTTAATGGATGCTCCAGCTTCTTGTTGCTTTCAAGCTTATCTTGTAGCAGACGTGCACATTTCAGCATGACGTCTTTGATCCACTGGTGAAAAGGACACTTTGATTCGCTCCTCTTTCATCTATAACTGCTTCAGACAACAAAGTGTATGCAGGAAAGTAGTCAAGATTGCACGATTGTCTGAGTCTAATGTGTTGTCTTGTATTACTTTGACATTTTATGTTAACTTTTCTTTTGATGGTGGCGCAGGCACCCGCAGCGGCTCCTCTTGTTGTATGTTGTGAGAGGGAAGAAATTTCATCTGTGCACATTTGACAATAAAGTTGTACTTGATAGTTGACACTTGATAAAACTGTACAAACAGTTTCACTGCAGTGGCTTTTTTTTTAATTTAAGTTACGTTGCCCTTTGAGTGGGATGACAAGATTTGACTGTGCATGACACGATTTACATGCAGCTCTTGATTCTGATAATTCACTGACAATTGTTGCTAAGAAATGTAACCCCCTCGGTTGGTTGACAATTATTTTTCCCCCCATTGCTTTGAGTTTTTCCTCCCTTCAGATTTTAATCAGTAGAAAGACAATCAATCATTGTTATGTGATTCAGCTATTCGTAATGAAACGATTGGATCATATAGGAAGGGCACACACAAAAAGCAAAAAGACAACGGGAAGGAAGAGAACGCAAGCAATGATGTGCAAAAACATAAATTGTAAGGGACACATGAGACAGAATAGAACCAGCTGCCACACAGATAAACAGACACGGTAATCTTTTCTCAGGAGTGTGTTTAACGTAATGATTCTCCCAAAGGTCCACATCGATAAGGTTCACAAAGAGAGTTTTGCACCGATGCTCCTGACAGCAACTGTGAAGAAAAAGCCTTGAAAGGTGGTTTTGCAAAAGTGAGAGAACATCAAAAACACCAGCAAGACTTTTCTTTCTTTCACGTTCCATGTTTTTACATGAACAAAACAACCGCTCGACATGGACTTTCTTTCGTGCCTATTATAGCAAAAAATAAACGTTCATGTCTTTTTCAACAAACGCTTTGTTACAGCTTCCGCTGTTGTGAAAGCGCAATATAAATCAGCATGTATTGTATTGTATTGTATGCAATTTACCTGCTGCAGCAACGATGTGATTTTCCATTATGTTCAGTCATTCACTTGGGCGCAAAAACAGGTTTGTAGCAATTATATGTGGTATGCCTCATGCATAATTACTTCTTTGTGAGTTTATTTAATAGCCTACTGAGCGTGCTACCAAGCGTTATTCTTCTGTCCAACGGCAATGTAGCAATTTAAACAGAAGTGATCTGAACAAAGTCAAATAGAGAGGGAATGGTATTAAAAAAAAAGACATAATGGGAGACAAAGACAGTTGCGTGTGACATGCACAAATGTGTTGACCATTGGAAACATTCAACAAAATATTACGATAATTCCATTGACACAGTAAGAATTGGAAAGAGTCATGAATAATAATTGCATCAGTTGACAGAAAACTGTTGAATGAATACCGACAATGTTCATCTATCGTCATTGGCCACATAACATCCTGAAGAGTCCTATTTCAATGTTTTTGAAAAACAGGAACCCCCTCCCCCCCTCCAATTTACATTGGACTCATGTTTTTTTTAATTGACATTAAAAACAAAACAAACAAAAAATGTGAACAAGTAAGCAAAAGGGAAAATACCCTTCAATGATTGCTTACAAATACAAGTGACTGAGGCAGAATGTATCATCACTTTGACATACTGTTTTTCCTCTTACATGTCAATGCCGACATAACCTTATGAAAGTTGTTTTATGTTCCTAAATGGAACCATATGATTTTTTTCTTCATGTTCAACTTTGGCCAATTTTCTTTTCGCACGGGATTGGCATGAACATTGGCACTCATATAATTGGTCTGTAAAAATGTCAGCACAAAAAAAACCCCACAACACTGAAAAACAGAGTCGTGATTTAAAGCGTTTTTATAGCGACATTTAACACTATTGTCTCCTCATGCTTACTGATTATCTTCCTTTGCGTCATTTCCCAGCCTTTGCAGGGTCCATGCTTATGGCCATTTTCTTTCAAGTTTGTGTGCTCAAAATTTCAAACCCCAATGCAGAGCCGGAACACAATACTAGAGTAAACACAGTATTTTTTTTTTTTTTTAAAAGGGAGCTTGGGAATATCCATCCATCCATCTTCTAATTCGCTTTATCCTCACAAGGGTCGCGGGGCATGCTGGAGCCTATCCCAGCTGTCTTTGGGCAGTAGACGGGGTACACTGTGAACCGATTGCCAGCCAATCGCAGAGCACACAGAAACGAACAACCATCCGCGCTCACACTCACACCCAGGGACAATTTAGAGTGTTCAATCAGCCTGCCATGCAAGTTTCGGGAATGTGGGAGGAAACCGGAGTACTCGGACAAAACCCACACAGACACGAGGAGAACATGCAAACTCCACACAGGAATGCCGGAGCGTCAATCGAAACCGGTTCCTCAGCACTGTGAGATTGACACGCGAAGCACTCGCCCAAGGGAAATACACAACTAAATAATTAAAACAATAGAAACAAAAGTGGAAAAATACAATCAAAAGAACTCAACCACATAGGAAACAAGAAAGGCAAATTATTACAGGGAAATTCTAAGTACACGCATTTATTTTGGCGAGTCCACTTCCAGGGACCTTCTGTTTGTCTTTTTCTTTTCATTATCAGGCCACATGAAGGAAACATCTATTCCCAAGAGTGCTAGACTGGGAAAATCGCGGTGTCTACTGTTTCTTAAAAATAACTTGTGTCAATTCTGAACAGGATTTTCACCTTTTGCAGACCAGCTTGGTCTCTATTCCCCATGAATAGTGCGTGTGGTCTGTAAACTTTATTTCTTGGTCCCCTTTACATCGCTAAATTGCAGTGAAATTACTGCAAATGGCAATTTTGTATTATATGTTTCCATTTGTTAATACAATACATACGGTATGTGCGTACATATGAACATACCTACGTACATACATACAATGAAACACAAATATACAGTGGCATGAAAAGTCCCAATCCAAAAAAATGGTTGTTCAAGTTCTTTTCAAGCAGTGCTTCAAGCAACATTTAGGCTCCATTTGAATTCCACTGGCACCCATGAAATGACTGACTTTGACAGAAGAACAACAAAACTAATCAAAAAATCACATGTTGAAAACCGTGGCGCTGTGTGCTAAGCTGTAAAAATAAATAAATAAACTAACAGTTAAAAAAAACCCACAAAAAGCCGAATGTGCAGTACAGCGGCCAGATGGCGACCCCCACACATTGTCGATCTCTTTGCAGCGATCGAAGGCTTTTACCTGCGCTGAGCGGCAACAAAGCGATGAACAAAGCAAGGCAATGCTATCCTGAAGGCTAGGGTAGTGACCCACCTCGTTTCAGCTATTATATTTTTACAGAAGCCCAAATGCTTTTTTTTTCAGGGGGGGGGGGGTGTGGAAATCACAAACATTGAATACTTTGCCCGTACAGGCTTTAACGTCGCTGTAGGCACAGGCATGTCATATTGACATTTTTTTAAATCTTTGGTTCCCAGAACGCATTGCATGGTATTTTTAATAAATGGAGATTTAGGATGTTAATCATATCCGTTTTTGTCACCAGTAGTTAAATGTGTGTCATATATAACACATACAAGTATGTTTATGTTGTAGCATTATTAATAAACCGTGACGTTCGGTTTTGTGTAAAATATTGGCATTCAGGTCAGTACCTTGTACAACTAGCAATACTAGTCTTGACCATTGCTTGTTAAAAGCAACAAACTTAATGATGTGAATAAGAGTTCTGTATCAGGATTATGTCATTCATATCATGGTCTTAACTTGAGGTTTTGAAATAACGGTAGACATTTACGACACTAATGTACAGGGAAAACTGGCACTTTTGGAGATATTGGTGTGGCTGTTTGATCGGTTGGGCCGTACCCAATTTTATACTTTATCAAATCATCTCAAAGGCCGAGTTCAACCATTTGTGGGCTTACTTCGACCTACGGGCCGTGCATTTGACACTTCTGCTTTCATGTCTTTGTTACTACATTTCATAAGTATCCATAATTTTTTAAAAACTTGCTTTTTATTTCTCACTACACTATTCCACTCTCCGACTCTGTCCAGTGTAATTTATATGAAAATGTTAATGATGCAAATTGCATAATGGCCTAATTTGACGATTTTTAGTGACCGATTGTGTCTATTCTCAGTACTTGGAAAAAGGACTTGAACTTGAAAATTACATCCTAAAATACTTTTGATGGTGTACGTGATTGTGGCTCTTTCATTGCCATGGTAACCCTTGGAAACGTATTTTAGTGGTACATAATATTGATGGACATAGTCTTAATTTTATTTTAAAAATGATTTTAATGTAACAACTAGAAGTAGATTGTGTCATGTCTTGATCTGTTTTTGTGTATTATTTTTTCAGCTCCAGCTTGAGTGGAGGGCGTTCCCTTCAGCAATGCAGCTGTTTTGCATTCTGTAATAAACCTCTGCAGTCATGTCGCATGTCACCTTGCTCTCGTTCTTCGTATCAAGTGCAATTCTCGAGAAACTCTAGTTCTTGTTCCCCGTTCTTGGTATAGAATTGGAGTTAGTTATTATTCTATTGTAGTTTCTTTTTTGTAGTCTGTTTTGTGTTTATACGCGATTGGACTTCCTTGTACTTTTGACAAGCAATTTACATCATTTTTCCCTTGCCGTGTGCATGCACTTTTTGTTATCAATGGTTTTCCTAGAAGTGCTGGCCAACAATCTCATTTGTACTTTGTCGGTCTTGCAAACTTTGGTGTAAATATAACCTTTTTTCAAAAGAGATTTTTAAAATTTTTTTATCCTTGTCTATGTTTTGGGAATCCACCCCTTTCCGGATCATTCAGGAACGTGACAGATTGTTGGGGAAAAAAATATTATTGTCCATTTAACAATCAGGAAAAATCCATGTGCATTATCAATGTAAATCTCATAACAGTATTGGTCATGATCAATCTAATTTTGTTGCAGTATGTTCCTTCCACTCTGGTTGCAACCAAACAGAATTTGGAGAGAAGCTTACCCTCATTTCTGTTGCCATCTGGCTATAAAACAGCATGTACAGGATCTGGTTGTAAAAACTCTTTGAATTGGATATCGCTGGCTCACAAATTTAAATTCTATCCCCCGCGACTTGCTGTGATGTGATTGCCGCTCATTCTCACTGTAGAGCTATCAAACTTGTCAGTCTGAACACGATAGACTGTGACAACTTGTTTTGGCAAAGTCTTGTGCTTGGGTCTCACTCACACACACAGGCACGCACACACAAACACACAAACACACACACACACACATTCTCACACCTCTGCTTCAACGGAAGAAAAAAAATAATGTAAGATAGTGATGAAAAAGATGAATTATAGGTTCCAAAAATGGTCGTTAAAGTAACTCCAAGTTTGTGTTGATGTTTTGGGGCAAGTTGGCAAAGTGTCTCACTTGCAGCGAATGTGTTTTCCTGGGAGAGACAAATTGAGAATGCCCCAGTTTGAGGTCTTTTCAGGTTCATATAGAATAGTAAGACACTAGGAAAGACAATGAGAGGAATGGCTCCATCGTTACTGAAATGTCCCCCCAAAAAAAGCTTTTCTCTTTTTTCAAATTACACACAAATTACTACCTTCTTAGCATGTGCGATTTCCTCCTCCATGATGTTTTGCAACTGGCTGTCTGCAGCGTGACAGAATGAAAGGATCCTTACTGCAAACTATGTTTATTATTTATACTTTTTTGTCAATGAAGTTCTGTTCATAGTAGGCATTCAGACTATGATCATTTTCAAAAGCCTGCTGGATTGCAATTTTTTTTCTGCCTTTGAAAAGTAGACCTATCTGAGTCAGTCTGGACATATGTTTTTTCTAGCTTCAAGGGCAACAATGTCTTATACATTTGACATCAGTTCAAACATGTGCTGATACAAAGGGCCAAATGACAGGCACGGTGTAGTGTCCCAGACTGGACTACTTGCTTGATGCAAAACATTTACCTCAATGTCCATGTGGGGGCCATGGCCATGTATCATCCTTTGCCCTCTGTAATGGATTGACAGGTGGCGGTTGCCAGGGAGACAGGAAACAGACACAAATAGAAACCTTACCTCAGTACCCTGCAGGCTCTACATCTTACAGGTGACAGTAAGAGACTGACATTTACCACTTGGACAGCTGCACGCCCCTGACAACTTCATTTGCTATGAATATAAAGACACTTACCAGCATGTGTGAGCAGAGTAGCAAACTGTGAGAACAGTGGGCAGGATCCAAAAGGAACCCACACCAAGCATGCCTGCCCACAGCAGCTTTATTATCATTCCGGTAATGTTATTGACTAAGGGGGTTGCGACAATGTGGTGTATTTATTTCCATTGCTTTCTCTACAGTTCTAAAATTAAAAAGAATAACGGTAAAAATACATGCTCTCCTATTTCTGCACCTTACAAATGAACAACAATGCAATGGGCATGTGTTAGGGGGTGTTAGGAGAAGTGAGGAGAAAAAAAATGGTTCAGAACCAGAGAGAAAGAGAGAGGCTGAGGTCTAGCGATCCATAGACTGTGAAGTATGCATGTACAGTCACTGTAGAATCACTTCAGCACATTAATCCGGCTTTGGAAACCATGATTTTCAATTACATAATACGGCCCGGCGGCCCGGTAGTCCAGTGGTTAGCACGTCAACTTCACAGTGTAGAGTTTCAATTCCAGCTTTGGCCTCCCCATGTGGAGTTTGCATGTTCTGCCCAGGCCTGCGTGAGTTTTCTCCGGGTGCTTCGGTTTCCTCCCACGTTCCAAAAAACATGCATGGCAGGCTGATTGAACACACTAAATTGTCCCTTGGTGTGAGTCTGAGCGCGTATTGTTGTTCGTCTCTATGTGCCCTGCGTTTGGCTGACAAACGGTTCAGGGTGTTCCCCGTCTACTGCCTGAAGACGGCTGGGATAGGCTCCAGCACCCCCCGCGACCCGAGTGAGGATTAAGCGGTTTGGAGAATGGATGGATAATACGGCCTAAAGTCTTTGCAAATAAATGGCGCTGGTAACTTTCTGAGCTTGCAGGGAGCATGAAGGTATGTTGCAAGCAAATACATTGCCTAGTTGCATTTGAAATCACTGATGCCATTGCTTGAAATTCAGGTTCCATCCATCCATCCATCCATCCATCCATCCATCCATCCATCATCTACCGCTTATCCGGGGCCGGGTCGCGGGGGCAACAGCTTTAGCAGGGAAGCCCAGACTTCCCTCTCCCTAGCTACTTCTTCCAGCTCTCCCCGGGGGATCCCGAGTCGTTCCCAGGCAAGCTGGGTGACATAGTCTCTCCAGCGTGTCCTGGGTCTTCCTCGGGGTCTCCTCCCGGTGGGACATGACCGGAACACCTCACCGGGGAGGCGCTCAGGAGGCATCCGAATCAGATGCCCAAGCCACCTCATCTGGCTCCTCTCGATGTGGAGGAGAAGCGGCTCGACTCTGAGCCCCTCCCGGATGACTGAGCTTCTCACCTTATCTCTAAGGGAGAGCCCGGACACCCTGCGGAGAAAACTCATTTCAGCCGCTTGTATCCGGGATCTCGTTCTTTCGGTCACGACCCATAGCTCGTGACCATAGGTGAGGGTTGGGACGTAGATCGACCGGTAAATTGAGAGCTTCGCCCTTTGGCTCAGCTCCATCTTCACCACGACAGAACGATACAACGTCCGCATCACAGCAGACGCTGCACCGATCCGCCTGTCGATCTCCCGCTCCCTCCTACCCCCACTCGTGAACAAGACCCCAAGATACTTGAACTCCTCCACTTGGGGTAAGATCTCCTCCCCGACCCGGAGGGGGCACTCCACCCTTTTCCGACTGAGGACCATGGTATCAGATTTGGAGGTGCTGATTTTCATCCCAACCGCTTCACACTCGGCTGCGAAACGCTCCAGTGAGAGTTGGAGAGCCCCGTTTGAAGGAGCCAACAGCACCACATCATCTGCAAAAAGCAGGGATGTAATACTGAGGCCCCCAAAACGGACCCCCTCAACGCTTCGGCTGCGCCTAGAAATTCTGTCCATAAAGGTTATGAACAGAATCGGCGACAAAGGGCAGCCTTGGTGGAGTCCTACCCCCACTGGAAACGATTCCGACTTACTGCCGGCAATGCGAACCAAACTCTGACATCGGTGGTATAGTGACCGAACAGCCCGTATCAGGGGGTTCGGTACCCCATACCCACGAAGCACCCCCCACAGAACTCCCCGAGGGACACGGTCAAATGCCTTCTCCAAGTCCACAAAACACATGTAGACTGGTTGGGCGAATTCCCACATACCCTCAAGGACCCTGCTAAGGGTGTAGAGCTGGTCCACTGTTCCACGGCCGGGACGAAAACCACACTGCTCCTCCTCAATCTGAGGCTCGACTTCCTGACGGACCCTCCTCTCCAGCACCCCTGAATAGACCTTACCAGGGAGGCTGAGGAGTGTGATCCCTCTGTAGTTGGAACACACCCTCCGGTCCCCCTTTTTAAAAAGAGGGACTACCACAGGGAAGGGGTAGTAGGGGTGGCAGGGAAGGAGCCCGAGCTGGTGTGTGAGGCAGAGAATTTCCGACTGGATATAGTCGGACTTGCCTCCACACACAGCCTGGGTTCTGGTACCAGTTCTCTCGAGAGGGGTTGGACTCTCTTCCACTCTGAAATTCAGGTTGATGTCTGGAAACGTGGTTACAGAGATTCTTGGTATTGCGACAATGGTTAACCTTCAATGCTTGCACATAGCTTTGGTCTTGTCGACTTGATCTTGTTTCCTCCTTGCTTTAATTCCAAAATGTTTCCATACTTCTGCCTTTAATTTCATTGGTGTTTTCAGACTTTTATGATCACTTTTCTCCATTTTTGTTAGAAAACTCTGAGAAAATCAATGTTTGCTTGAATCACGCAATAAACAAAAGTTCATCTAAACAGCTGTGTTTCTTGACCGAAAGCCTTACCTTGTATGAGTACAATCTTGTTTGTGCTTTTCGTTTCTTGCTCTCGTCGGGTGGAAAGTAACTTCTCCCTCAAGGTCTCTCAACAGATTGTGACAATCGTTTTAATGGAGCAATGCAAGAGGTTTCGGCGGTGCAACTATGTTGTTTTATTGCCATGGTTTTATTTTGAATGTTAGATTGGCTACAGGATGTTTTATGCTGGTGTTGCTGTTCCCCAGTCAAAAGCCAAAGAATAAAAATGAGTTTTGAGATGGGTTTTAAAGATGGGCAGCGAGAGGGCTTGCTGAACGTTCAGTAGGAAATCATTCCAAAGAGAGGGACCAGCAACGGAAAAGACTCGATCCCCTCTGAGCCTCCGCTTAGTTCTGTGTCAAGCCCGCAGACCTGAGGCACCGGGTACGTATGTCAAGGCAGAGGAGCTCAGAGAGGTAAGTTGGGGCAAAGTCGTTTAAAGATTTCAAAACAAATAATAGGATTTTAAAAAGAATTCTAAAATGTGTAGGGAGCCAGCGAAGGAATGCCAGAGTATGAGTTATGTGCTCCTTCTTACGAATACCATTGAAGAGGCGATCAGCAGCATTCTGGACCAGCTGAAGACACTTAAAGGAGGTTTGGCTGACTTACTGATTCAAAATGCTCAGAAGAAATGAGAGGTTTTACTTTCTCCAGCTGCCTAAGATGAGAGAATCTGGATTTAACAAGGGCACTTATTTGCCAGTCCAATTTAAAATCAATCCAGTTTAAGACACAATTTCGAGATTGTTGGCTTAAGACAGTGGGTCTCAATTATTTTATGTCATAGGAAGAGGGAAGAGGAAAACATCTCGCGTCCCCTCCCCCCCGCACGACTATAAATAGTATCATTTGTCTATAAAATTGTAAAAGTACACCTTTGCATAACACTGTGTCCTTATTAACGTATAAGAGAATAAAAAAAGAAAGAAATACGAACCAACTTACAACAAAGAATAGCTTTAGTAACCGGAACTGAAAAGATTTAAAGAGAATCTGAAATTCAAAAATTACATTAAATCCTTAATTTAACTATAACTATTTTTTGACTGACCATGTCAAACCATACGATACTGAAAAATAAAATTACATAATATCAATAACTAATAATGCATTCAAACTAATCACCAACATTATCTCAGAGCACAATATTAAAAAAAACAAAACCTTGAACCAGCAAAACAAAAATATATAAAATGATTTGTGCTATTTTTTATTTTCATTTTTTACATCAAAGATGATGTCTGGATTAATGGCTACAATGAGCATGTTTTGCAATGCACAGCTTTTCGAAGCGAGGTTTGAAGCAGGACAAAGCAAATCTTGGCTCCTGCTCAATGTGTAGCCGGGACCTATATTTCAGTTTACTGAAGTAGCAGACAAAGCGGCATGATTGTTGGAAATATTCGGCACGTTTTCAATGGAAAAAAACCCAAACTCTAGCGGCTTTTCAGCGTGATTGGGGTGTAATGTCTTTAAGTGGCACTTTAATTTATTTAGTTTCATGCTGTCGTCAACCAACATTTTTAGACACAGTAAGCTCACGATCTTTCCTCTTCTGCCACCGTAGTCACAGTGAAGTCAAGTACTATTTCCTCCCTTAGAATGCTCCCTGCGCAAACTCTATGAGCGCGCCACTGCCCCCTAACGTAGTGGAGGTGCAACCGCACGTTATTTAAGAACAGTAAAAAAAAAAAGCATGTTCCCCGAGGTCAAACACGCCCCCCTTGATGGAGGCCCCCCCTCCCCCCGTCAGGGCGGCCCACTATTTGAGAAACACTGGCTGAAGATAAGGAGCCAGGGGCCCTAAGCCCGCAGGATAGGATGTATAAGGGCCACTGGGACGAAACACTATCACTTCTATCTTCTTTTCATTGAAATTCAAGACATGTAGTGCCATCCACATGTTAATTTCCTCCATGCAGGATACAGTATAAGTGGCCTCGATGAGAAAGCGTCTTTTTTGTTCAGTGGAACATAGATCTGACAGTCATCCGCATAGCAGTAGACGAAAATACCATGTTTCTTTAAAAGATGGAACCCAATGTGAGTAGATAGAGTGAGAACAGCAGAGGCCCCAGAATTGATCCCTGTGGAACAATACACGACAGTGGGGCAGTTGGTGACTCAGAGCAGCCAAGGCTAATACAGGTTCTATCAGCTAAATAGGACCTAAACTATTCAAGGGCGCTACCGCCAATGCCCACCAAGTGCTGAAAATGAGCCAATTGAATACTGTGATGCACTGTATTGAATGCTGCAGTTAAATCCAATAACACGTAACACTGCTGACTATGTGGTATGCATTATATTGAAACCTGACTGGAAGACCTCCAAGATTCAAATTGGATCTTTCGTTTCACTTTAAATGAGTCGGTGTCAGAGTTTGTTGGTGAATTTCTAACAATCAACTGTTTGTGTGACTTAGTGAGCAACTGCAACCACATGCTGTTGTGGCCTTGTTTTATCATAAATCTTTAAAAAAAAAAAGACCGGAATTTGTTCCACCCACTATTTTTCTTCCCAGAAATCCAGATACATAAAACGCACCTTTCAAACTCAAGTGGACATCATGTATGAAATTTTTGCATGCTGGCTGAATGAGCATTAAACATATTGGATTTAGTAAATAACTAAAAATAACATGGATTATGTGCACTTTGGTGAGCAGAAATAAAAATCATACTTTTATCTGATCACAATTACTGATCACTTATTATTTTGACATTTACTTCAGAGTATGCCCCAACTTACACTATGTTATGGATAAACACTCATAGAGTACAAAAGAGTCTACACACAAAACAATATGTCAAAATGCCAACTTCCCTCCTGTGTAATGCTGTGACTACCCTTCTATTATTTTTAATAATAAAATGCTGTGACTACCCTTCTATTATTTTTAATAATAAATGAGTGGTATATCCAGGATCTCATTTTAGAATTTTACATAACGGATAAACATGAACCTCATGAAAGATTAAACTTGCAGTGTAGACTGCATTAAACCTATTCCTGTCTCCCCCCCCCCCTCTTTTTCACACACATGTTTGTATATAATAATAATAATAGTAATACATTTTATTTATAAGCGCCTTTCAAGACACCCAAGGACACTTTACAATAACAAAAAACACAAAACAATACGGGTTGAGCAGCGGCAGCCAAAACGCGCCAGCGTTCGCTCATGCTAGCAAATGGCTAATTTGCACTGTCTATATAATTACATCTCTCAATGCGGAAGTTAAAAAAAAAATCACATCGTGATTTGCTAATTCATC
This sequence comes from Hippocampus zosterae, assembly GCF_025434085.1. NCBI lineage: Eukaryota > Metazoa > Chordata > Actinopteri > Syngnathiformes > Syngnathidae > Hippocampus > Hippocampus zosterae. Next base: position 20,035,837 of record NC_067464.1, on the reverse strand, counting down.
TTTTTTAACGTACAGTATTCCAACAAATGTATAACTTGTACACAGAATATCTTGGTATTTATCATTCCTGTGATTGATTTGATTTTGCTAGCTAATGTTCTGCCACAAATCTAGTTCTAGTAGGACCATGACACATTTGACTTCAAATAATACAAACTAGGGCCGCATGAAAAAAAAAAACTTCGCATTCATTGGGGTCCGGTATCAACAAAGAGACTGATAACAAGAGCCACTTGAAATCCACTTAACGTTGCTCTGGTTACGATCACAACAAGCACCGAATCTCTGCTGCATGACGTAAGCGGGTAAATATTTAATGAATACAATTGATACGATGAATAAAATGGGCACTGTAGTTCTTGTCCGGACTTCATAAAGTGTCATTTACATGGGTATTTGTTTACAAACTTCATCAACATTCATACACACTCCTTCCTCCTTCTCCTGTCGATCACACTGTGGGACTCGGCACCCACAAGCACACATCGACACACGGGTTGGGTTCATAGGCATGCACAATTCTTCTTTTTCTCATATATATATATATATTATATATATTAGAGCTGTCAAACGATTAAAATATTTAATCTAATTAAAAATGCAACTGTCATAATTAACTCAAATGAACTAAAAAATTAATTATTACTCACACATTTTTATCGTTTATGAATTTCCTTTTACATTTTTTGTCCTATTTTGTCCCGATTTTAATAATGAAATAACAATTTCGATTTTCAACTTTACATGAACAATTTTTCACTTGGTGCAGTTATTCACACATAATCTCTCACACAATATTACTGTCCATCAATAACGGTGAAAAAAATATTTTGTCACACAACAGCTGCTCTAACAGCTTTTATTATGAAATCAAAACAGAGCAATATAACATTATAAAGTGCACATTTAAGGTACACTAGTACTCATCCTATAGTGGATTTAAACCATGGTTGCATACTTCGTTTTTCTCAAGTTTGCTTTCAACACAGCAGTCTGTTTCTGTACGTTTGTTGAAGAATAACGAGACACCGGACACCGGTGTTCATTATGTGCCGCTGTATTCGAAACTGCCGGCCGTACAAACAAGCACACCATTCTGGAAGGGGGGCGGGGGGTTCACTCCCCCTAACAGGCTATGTTGATTGTGTTGGTCCTTCTTGCGCGGAAGTCTCTCTACGGTTTTGTGTAGACCTCATTTCGAATGACTACACTTGGTTCGATGACAACACTGGAGACGTTTTACTTTCGCTAGGTCGCTACCACCGTAGCGCACAGTCGCTGTCAGACGAACACAGAAGCTCCACCCGCTCTATTTATATGGACACAGAACACTGTAACCTTCCACACAAAATAGTTCCAAACAAGTAACAATCGCGTCAGTGGCATACATCGTATACCTGTATGATACAGAGAGAGAGAGAGAAGAACAGATAACTTTGGTCTTGTCAGTGGAGCAATATGGCATTCATAAACTCTTTAAGTATCTGTTTTTGGTGTCTCGCGCTGCTGTGGCTAGCAAAACAGACATGGGCGTGGACTTCTGCAGCGCTTGTTGTTTTGTTTCTGGTGTATTTATAGAGCAACGTAACATCCGCTTGTGACGTGTGCCGCGTTAATCTCGCGAGAAAAAATGTAATCCCGTTAAAATGTATTTAAATTAATGCCAATAAAAACGAGCTAAACTGACAGCTCTAATTCTATATATATATATATGAGAGAGAGAGAGAGAGAGAGAGAGAGAGAGAGAGAGAGAGAGAGAGAGAGAGAGAGAGAGAGAGAGAGAGAGAGAGAGAGAGAGAGAGTTGTATCCAAAAATTAAAGTTAACAGGTAGCGGTTTATGGAAGCAGAAAGTTATTTGTTATCGGTATCTATTGAATAAAATAGTTATCGTGGATCCCTTAATACAAACCCAAACCATCAGAAACCTAACTTAGTTTGAAGGGCAAACATTGTTTTTAGTCCATACTGTTGCTCTATTGTTAGTTTGTTACTGCTTCCCATCATTCAACATTCTGGTCCGCACAGAAATATTTTTTTTCTCCCCAAGCATAACTCATGCTCAGTTTTCATGCAATCGTGCAAACATAATGACTGACCAAGCTGTAATGTGTGAATAGAATTTGAGTGCATTTGCAATTCCACGCATGGTTTGGTATAAATCTTTTGTGAGTAGCCTATTTTCCTCTAGCATGCAATCAATTCATAATGAACGCTTAATTTTCACATAAATAGCTACATCGTAGGCTGCAAATGCATGATATTACATGACTGATGGAAAAAATGCATTTTTTTTCAAGAATACACACAAAACAGCATGCAAGCAAGACTTTGACACATGGTTCTTGTTGACACAATTTCTAATAAGGTAGACCACACATTTGCTTTGGGATGCATTCTCTGTCACCATCGCCCCATCGGCCTCCTGCAACACTCTAGCCATCCCCATTTCGCCCCTGGTCCCAGCTGTCGATTGATTTTGTCTGGTCTGCCTCCTTCCGATGGAAACACGGTCATATTGACTGTGATTGACCGATTCTCCAATATAGTTCATTTAAATCCATTACCCAGACTTCCCTCCACCCTTGAGACTACAAGCATCCTTGTGAACCATGTCTTCAAGCCTCATGGCATCCCAATTGACATTGTTTCTGAACAGGGTCCCAAGTTCGCATCCCAGGTATGGGAAGGTTTCTGTCAAGCTGTGGGGGCATCCTCAAGTCTGTCTTTAGGTTATAACCCTCAGACCAATGGACAGTCAGAGAGCCAATCAGGATCTGGAGTCAGCCCTGAGGGATGTCCCGGCCCGCCTTCCAGCCTCCTGGAACCTATACCTCCCATGGGTTGAGTATTCCCACATTTCCTTCACCTCCTCATCCATAGGCAATTAGGCATGTGTCGGTTCATTATCGCCTGCAGGGATCAGCCACCACTCTTCCCTTCCCAGGAGCAAGAGGTCACTCTTCCCTCTGTTCATGCCCATCTCCGAAGTTGCCGTGCCGTCTGGAGACATGCCAGAGCTTCCCTGTCCAGGACAGCCCAGGGCAACTTCGGTCTCCTGCCTCGGGCGATAGTTTTCTAGCCCTTCCTTCCTCCTGGACTTTTAAGATGGGAAAGGCACCAGGCGCTGCTCCAACAGAGTTTTGTTCTTGGTACCCTTGATGTTATTTGTTGTGACTGTGACAAAGTTTTGGTCTTTATTCATTTGATTTTGTTTGTTGCATTGGTCCTTTATTTAGTCACACACTTGTTTTGCTATTTATCAGATAGTGTTACTCAGTTACACGTCAGAACGCTCACCCTTCTAAGCCCTGCCCTGCTGCATTCAGCTCTGATCTCTGTTTTTTACTTGGAATTTTAGACAGAATCAAAACTGCCTGGTTTAGGAAAAAAAATATCATCATAGCCTCACAAGATTAACTCACATCCATTATTCCTGAATATGACACTTCATATTTCACAAAAATAAGTAAAATCAAACACATTTTACTTTCTCAAAAATAACTGATGTTATTTAATAGCTGACAACTCTTTCTGGCATGGTCAGTGGTTTGGTATTTCTTAAGAATAATTGAAGGGGATATTGTCTTCGTGTCACAATCACAATAGCGTATAAACTCAATGGTGAAATATCTGCATTGAGCACTTGGTCACTTCCGACGACAGAAGCTGGTTCGAGCGATGTGGAATGTCACCTCTCAGGAAGGAAAGGCGTAGTAAGGTGTGTAAGGTTGATTTGTTTCAACTAGATATACAGTAGTCAGGCTGCCCTCAACAAAAACTTAGGCCTCGTTACCGTTGTTTAAATACCGGGTGATCGTGTATCTTAATTTCCTACCCCCCCAAGTCCAATCTGCAGTGCCAATGTTGAAGGCAAGGCTGTGGCATGCTTTGCACACAGTTTAATCCTGTAGTTTGAGATTCACACTGAAATTGGGCTCTGAAATAATCAATCTAACAGGATGCACAGGGGCAACAAAGGATACCAAGACGCATGTTTATCTCGACTAAGTATGGAAGTGAACGATAACGGTAAATTACATAAAGTTTGATCTACAGACACCACAATCTTCCTCCTGCATTCGACCAACGCAGATCTAAATGATGAGGTGAGCAATCTGGCCTGTCCTGGTGCATCCCCAATCACTCCAACACATCCTCCCACCAATTGGCAGACCTGTCCTGGTGCCATAAGCCCAAACACAATGGCAAAAAAACCTACCATAACCCACATCCTCCAAAAAAAGCAACCCCCCGCCCCCCCGTGATGCAGACATTCTATCGAGGCACTATTGGGAGCATCTTGACCAACTGCATCACTGTGTGGTACGGCAGCTGCACCGTATCCTGCCGAAAGAGTCTGCAGCGTATTGTGAAAGCAGGTGAGAAGATCATTGCTGTTTCTCTTCCTCCACCGTGGACATTTGCAACTCTCGTCTGACCCGCGAAGTCATCCATCTGACAGCCTCTTCGACCGGCTGCCATCGGGGAGGAGACTGCACTGTCTTTGTGCTAGAACCAGCAGACTCAAGAACAGTTTATTCCACCAGGCGGTCAGGAGACTCAAATCCCTCCCTGTTCTAACCGCACTCCCCCACTCGACCCCTGCCTCCTGCCACAGACGGTGACCCTCCCTCAGCATCTGACATCCGATTATTGCACTTAAACAATTCACTACCTAAGATTTAACATTGACATGACTTGACTTGAAATGTTGATAACTTTATCAAATCCAAGTGATCTCAGTCAGCAGTAAAATTAAATGAAGTGGCGAGGGTATGTTTAAAATATATAATAATGTTATTGAGTGGACAACATTAGTGGATGCATCCGGGACCTCATAGAAGTGTGGCCTTGTTTATGTTTCTTTCTATGACATGTTCTCGTTATTGCACAAGAGAAAGTTTCTTCACATCTTGTATATTCCGCCTTGGGAGGCAAAAGATTGGCCATGTCCTCGAATAAACTATCCCAGCCTTCCCTGTTGTCAGCCACTCCTCTGTAAACGCCTAACTGTGGGGTAAAAACACACAAGAAATGCAGTAGGTTCACATGCCCAGAGCGACACAGCACAGCTTGCGTGTCTCTTTTCCTTGTGTGTAACTCCGTGTTTTCTCCTCTGTTGTTCTTTCTCCTCCCCGCTTCTGTCTGGATGTCTCAATCTCTCCACCCGCGCTCGCTTTTCAGTGAATGCTTCTGTAATTCCTATTCTTATCTTTTTGCCGGCATCCGGATAAGAGCCATTCCACTTAAGTGCTCCTACTGTCTGTGGGGAAGAAGACAAATGGGGAAAAATAACACAAAAAACCCCCCCTGAACTTACACGCAAGTAGGAAGGGCGGAGGAAAGAAGGATATTAGGGCAGGAGATAAGAAAGATTTTGAATTTGAATAACATGCACAGCAGAGGATTGATGACGGGTAATATATGGAGGTTTATTGTGAGAAGGAAATATTTGTGTGCCCATCCATGCAGAATATCTTACAAATGAACCTATTCCAGCGTACTAAATATAGTAAACACGCTGACAAAAATGCACATACACATGGTAGTGTGTGAGTCAAACCATACCCTGCAGGGGCTGTCACACAAACACCGCTCATGCTCATTCTAAAATTTCATTAGGTTAAGGCAGGCCATAAGAAGGCCAAGTGCCTATTACGGAGTGAACACTTGACTGAAACAGGACTGCAAGTGGCATAATGTAATCAATGAATCAAATGTGCGTTTCATTGTTCCAGAAGGATTTCACTGAAATATAGTCCATGAAGAGACTGCTGAGAGCAACATGAAAATGAATCCTTTTGAATTATGTTTTCCCTCTTCTACTGAAAGTTTAATATTGGTGCAGTCCGCAGTATGTTTATTCAGCAGTTTCAGCGATAACAGCAAGGTCACATCCACATCTGTGAACTCGCAAGTAGAAACACAATAATGAAATCCCAAGTCACACTATTCAGGCGCTGAAACATGATGACAAGTAGACAGTTCAATTAAGTCACCGACAGTCAATAATCAAAGTGGGGGTTTCCCCCCCCTCTCAGTTCTGATATTGTGAATGGCAGCGCATGATTTTGATACTTAAATAAATAAATAAATAAACAAACAAATAAATAAAACACCTCAGTGTAGATGCAAACTATGTTTGTGAATCATTATTCTGAAATGTGTGGCAGCAAAGCTGGAAGCATAAAATTGTCCAAATTGGTAAAATGAACAACAAAGATTTAGGGTTTTTGTCCAACTCATCGGCTATTCTTCACAGTGGCGGGCTGAAGAATATTTCTGGTGGTGATGTTGTTGTTTTCCTTGGAGACTTGTAATGAAATGCCCTTGACCCATGTTCCCTCCAAGGCGCACGCGTAAGCAGATGCGTACTGCTTTCAGTGCCCAGCAAATATGTGCCTGCACATAAAAACTAACAAAAAAGCCAATAACAACTTGAGCTGTATTTGCATTTTGTTTCTTTCATATTCTCCACCTACAGAAAATTGCCAATGGTGGTGAACGGAGTGGGGGGAGGCACACTTGATGCCGTGGAAATTGTTTCTAGGTGCGAATGTGAGTGCGGATGGTTGTTCGTCTCTGTGTGCCCTGCAATCGGCTCGTAACCAGTTCGGGGTGTCCCCCGCCTACTGCCCGAAGATGCCTGCGATAGGCTCCAGCACCCCCCCTTGTGAGAAGCGGTTCAGAAAATGGATGGATGGAATGTGTTATCTTTTAATGTCTTAATCTATTGTTATTCTTTCATAATTTCATAATGACAGGAAAAAAGACAACTACGTTGCATCATGTCGATCAAGTCCATTGTTTTTTTCGGTGGTCGTTGGTGGGTTTAAAATATCATCAGTGAAATCCCTGAAAAGTATGATTTTTTTTTAAAACCACTTAAAGGACTAAGATGCTTCTCATTGAAAATATCAAGACATGATCCCGGTGTCATAGACACAGCTTTTAGGCGCTTTTTATTTCAACTGTTAAAAATTCCAATATGCCCATTGAGTATGTTCAACTTTTCAAAGTCAGTACCTCTCAAAGTCGATTGCGACGTCACGTCCTTTCAGGTTCATTTTAAATTAATCACTAGCCATTTATACATCTCTTCATTTCTAAATATCTAGCCAACTCTCTGATATGGCTATTATTTGAAATGTATTTATTTTACTTCAGTACTTCAGCTTTTATCGAGAATTGCTCTGTTAAAGTGTATGATTGACAGTGTGTTTTCCATTTTTGTTCCCATTAAATTGATTATTGGTTGAATACTCGCCCCCTGAATTTTCTCTTATTGTCCTGGTCATGGTTATTTTCAAGATGTCTTCTCTTTGACAGATTGAAATGTTAAGATTATTTCTTCATTGAGCAGTTTGGTCATTTTTCAGTGTTTTTATAGTTCTATTGATCTATTTAGTATTTGCTGGTTTCGTCGTTTAGGTATATTGGTTAACCAATGATATCAGGCTAGAGCTGCTGCAGACTTTATTTACTTTAACTAGCAATATACGCTATATTAAACTAGCTAAAATCAATGTTTTTTTTGTTAGTTTTTGTCGGTGAGTTGACAACCAATTCAGTTCTGATGATGAATCTCCCTCCTTAAGTGTGCTATTGTGGCATGTCAGTTTTGCTTTCCAGTCAACAGAGTGCACTTGATCTTCTTTTTTCAAGTGTGAAATGATCTCAAACTTTGGACACTCACTAAATTTTATGGACAATTTATTGACTCTCTACCATGGCACTGATTTATTTTCTGAATGAAGTGGTTTGTATCTGTAATAACGAATGTGGATAAATCAATTTTTTTTCTCCCATTGGATTCATCTAGTTGCTTTGAGAAATCTTTACTGGATTGTTTTGCACAAACTTCAGGTGCTGTGTGAGCCTCTCTTTTTTTATTTGGCACCCTAGTAGCACGTTAAAAAAAAACAAACAATGAAACAACAGCTAATGTCAGCTAAATCAGGTAGCACGCGTCACTATGAGTCCCTAAGAAACATTGAACAAGGCCATCGCTTCACACCGTGTGGGAATGTGACACACAGGTTGGCTGAGAAGAGATGGACAAAGCTCCTTCTTGTAAAGTTGAGCCATGATATCCTGGGATTCAGACCGTTTCGTCAGCATATCAGCACAGCAATTCTCGTAAAAGTGAAGTTTATGTCCCTTATCCGCCACAGTTTCTGTGCCACTCATATTAGTAAATACTTACCGGTAGTTTGGAAGCGCCGGAAGCAGATAATGACAGGGCGCCGACACCCACCTGTCTTCAGCATGGGAATAGTATGCACTCTATTCAGCTCAAGTGGAGAAGACAGAACCTGGTATCCAAAAACATCTGTAAACTGGGGGGGAATGCAGTCGGCTGTGGACCTTCAACGGACCACCATTAGAATTATTTGATGCCATTTGAAGTTGGAAAGTTTCAGCTAGTCAAGATTTGGTTTAGGGAGCAGCAGGTGGCACTGTAGGGCTCCCCCGGCAGCTGCACACCTGTTGGTCATTTGGTAATTAGTTGCATAAAAGGAGTCATGCCCGAACACTCGGTCTCGGGTCATTGTGTTGCTTCTTGCTAGTGATGGGTCCAGCGACACCGATGCATTGACACATGCGCCGGGCTCACAGAGCAAACCACGTGTCGATGCATGTGCTGCTTCATTACGTCACGTGATTGACACGTGAACTGCATTGACACAGTCCAGGCTAGTGATGGGTCCAGCGACACCGATGCATTGACACATGCACCGGGCTCACAGAGCAAACCACGTGTCGATGCATGTGCTGGCTCATTAAGTCACGTGATTGACACGTGAACTGCGTTGACACAGTCCAGGCTTCTAATTGACACACCGGCTGCGTTGACACAGTCCAGGCTGCTAATTGACACATCGACTGTGTTGACACAGTCCAGGCTGCTAATTGACACATCGGCTGCGTTGACACAGTCCAGGCTGCTAATTGACACGTGAACTGCACCGGTGCAGTTTAGACCGCATCGGCTGCTTGGCACAGTACAGGCTGCGCCACTTAGTCCAGGGGGCGTCGACTCAGTGCAGAGGGCGTTGACGCAGCAAAAGCCCGCCGCACAGTGTTTATAAGGAAGTGGGTTTGGCGACACAATGCCACTTGCCGAAACAAGCCAGACCTCACTCACGCTCGCGTGTCGAAGTTCGTGTCAGTGCATACTTCGTGTTCGTGCCTTGCCTTCCTTGCCGATTATGGAGCAGAGACGCAAATCATCCGCCGTGTGGGACCATTTTGATGTCCCGGAGAATAAGGTATTATTTATTTATTTATTCAAATCGCCTTCTGTCGCCGAGAGCCTCTCGGCGAGAGGCACTCGCCGAGTGCCTCTCAGATTATTGACATGTGTTGTACCATTCTAATCCGAATACATTTCAAGGTAACTCTTATTCACATTTCATTACAGGTGAAATGTCGAATTTGCCGGGTCGAATTGTCATACACCAACAGAAGCACCTCCACCATGCTGAGGCATTATCGGGCCAAGCATGAGAATGAAGTTCGCGATACACCCAGTATTACGCCAGGTATACAAACGTTCACTCATCTTTTCACGGTTGCTATGTTGATGATTTAATTGACAATCAGTAATTATTATTGGTTGACTCTCCACTCCATGTTTGACAATCAAGGTTCCACGAAGCAGCTGTACTGGAAGGACCAACACACTTCTTTCCCAAACCTCTCCCACCTCGCAAAGGAGTTCCTTTGTACGCCAGCCTCATCCGTCCCTTGTGAGCGTGTGTTCTCCACAGCAGGAGACTTCAAACTTCAAAATCGCCCAATTAATGTACAAAGCACACAATAATAACCTTTTCCAAAAGATCCAGAAGCTTTTTAAAATTTGAGGAAGTTGTCATAATTTAGGTGGTACTAATCTATACAAAAAACTCCAAAACACGAACGAACATCACACAAAGGAGTGTATCTGTAATAGGTGTAAATCTGTGGAATGATTCTGAAACGGACCAGTAAAATGAGGAACTCTCTTGCTGAGGTTAAAAATGAATTCGAGAGTAGTACAAGACAACTACACAAATCAGAATTAAGCTGATAAATTCGATACACTCATGAAATATAGCAATACATCAGAAATACATTGATGAGATTATTTAATATATTAATGAAATGTAGCATCCATTATGAATATGAGAAAATCGACATATACATGTGCTCTAAAGAGTATGTACTGTATATACAAACCTAATGTAAAAATGTATTAGTACAGCATACATAAGGGTAAAAGCATTTGTTGATATTTAAACTTTCTTTCCTATTTAGAAAAATGATCAATTCATATATAAGAAGGGGTAGGACTCGGGGTAGGTTTTTTGCTTCTTTCTACTCCTTTGAACACATATTTGTGATGATGACTATTTTCTTTTCCTTTTTTTATATCTTACCTTCACCTTTTGCCAATTTATTACCGAATTGTATATTTTATATGTTCAATATACAAAACAATTTATCAGTCAGTTCAGTCTGTTAAGTGGGTTGGCTGCAGGGATCTTGAAGGTCCAGCAGGTGGCAGTGGTCAGTGACACAGTATCAGCACAGTATCAACACAGTGTGTCAGTGTGTCGACACGCCTCATGAGGCCTCATGGACCCATCACTACTTCTTGCTACTGTCATGTGTGTTGCTGTTTGCTCTTGTTTTCTGTCATGTTTAGTTCATTGTTGTTTTACATTTAGTCATGGTTTTTGTTTGATACTTTGGACTTTGTGCGTTTTGGATTTAGTTTTCTTTGTTTTAAATACAATTCTTCAAATACACACCGCTCCTCCCTCCTGCCTGCTTTTTGGGATCCACCACCACCTTGCAACGTGACACAGCTTCAGCATCCTGTTCTCCTCGTATATCCCCGAACTTGTAGCTTTACACTACTTCTAGCCTTGGCTGACATCATTAGGATTAGATTAGGTCGCTGATGTTATTTTAGCCCTTAGACCAGGGGTTGGCAACACGTGGCTCTCGAACAGCATGCGGCTCTTTAGCTCCCCCCGCCCCTCCCCCACCCCCTGTGGCTCCCGAGAGCTTTTTCAAAAATGATTGAAAATCGAAAAAGATGGGAGGGAAATATATATTTTTTGTTTTGATATGGTTTCTGTCAGAGGACAAACATGACGCAAACATTCACGCTTTCCGATGCTGTAAAAATGTGTCGAATAAATATTAAATGTAAACATTTCATCAAGGAATATTTGCGTCATCGCCTGCGACACACGTTTCTATTAGCAGGGCGGGATGTCAGTCAGGGGGCTGTTATTAAAAAAAAACAGCTGCCTTTCATGAACAATTCACCAAGGGTACTTGCTCAGAATGGGAATCTGGGCGGCCAAGAGAAGCAATTTTAAACGGTACACATGAGCTACGATAGTTAGCACGCTGTGAAAGTGCGTCCCGTGCCTCGTTCATCTTAACGGCCGTTATGGCTGTTAGTCATTACAGCATGCGTGTGTAAGTGTGTGTGTATGCGCGCGCGTGCGATAAAGGGTCGATCGCGGGAGGTTGGTTGTTTGAAAAGGAGATCTTCCGTCAAAAAGGTTTGGGCAGACCTGCTTTACAGGATGCACTGCAGGAAAACAAAAAACAAACATTTAATCATTCAGACTCATTGTGTATTTGTAGCCAACTTAGTCATTTTGATAGCAGGATAATAGAGCTACTACTGTATAGATACATACAGCATGTGTTGCCTTCATTGAAAGGCTTATATAAGGCTTTTAAAAAAATTTGGCGGCATATGTTTTTTTGGTCCAATATGGCTCTTTCAACATTTTGGGTTGCCAACCCCTGTTCAGGATATTCATGTTCATGTTGCATAGCTCTCTAGTCTTGGTGCTTTGTTCTTGCATGTAAGAATTGATTGTTAGTTTATTATTCATGTTCACTGCGTTTCGGGTAATTGGAATTCTTTGTCGCTTTCTTGGCAAGTGATTTTGCTATTGTTCTTGCCATTTACAAGCCCTTTGCATTAATTTTGTTTTAACCTGGCTCTTTGTTGTCAGCGACTTTTGTTGCTGTTGCGCTTTCTGTAATGAATCCCTTGCTTTCCAATTATCCTTGTATACGTTTGTTGGATCCCATTCTCACCTGACACTATTTTTGTCACCCTTGACCACAGTAATAAAAGTTATTATTTCCAGCACAGAATTGATTCAGAAAGATCTATTATGAAACGGGGTCCAGTAATATGCATCATTAGTTAAAAAAATCATAAAAGAACACAGAATTACAAGATATGAAGAATGAAATCAAATGAATAAACACCAACGGTGCATTCCGCGTATCATAATGTCATTTTTACAATAAGAATGCTCAAAGGATGTTTGAAAGCAAAACAGTTGTTCTTTCGACAGTATTTGATCATTTTTATGTGATCATAAAACCCCAAATGCAAAATGCCAGATGAGCAGTATCACAAACAAAGAAAAAAAGACCTAAATAATCAGCTCTGAAAACAACTATTAAGGATGCCTTGGGGCCTAAATATTATCAGACTGATTTATGTTCAAGCCCATCGCCCACAGAATAAACACAGATAGCAAATGCATAAATAAATAAATAAATTAATAAATATATAAACAACACCAAAATATTCACCAAATCATGGAAGCAGCTAATACCTTGAGGGCTTGAGTTAGAATCCTTTGCATCTCTTGTGAGCATGCAGTGACAGAGGGAACGAGTGCATACACCAGAGCATAACCAGCAGGAGCACAAAGTAGAAACTGGAAGGTAATGCAAGGTGGCAGTACTTAGAATGGCAAAACACAGCCAACATGGATTATGGCTGATGTGCAAAGAGGATAAGAGTGAAGGATCATAAGGAAGAGGGGAGAGCAGGGTGATTATCATAATGGGAGGGTGAAAAGCGGAAAACAGGTGGAGAATGTTGAAGATGCTCCAGAGGAAGATGAGATTCGGAATGAGCGGCTAAGAAAAAAAAAAGGTGAGAAGACGCATTGAGGCAATAAGGGACCACAGAGAGTAGATGAGGAGGTGGGATGAAGAAAAACAGAATGACAAAGCAGGGTTGAACACATGGAAATGCGAAGGGGTAAAGGACACCCGGATGGAGGGAGCGCAAATGAAAACAGAAGACAGGAGGAGCACCGTGAAGCAATGGCAGACGAGAACTGACGAAAAGAGGCCACCAGGGGCAGAAATGCGATGGTAAAAGGAAAATGAAAGCAACGGCAAGGTGGATCGAAGATGAAATGATTGACTGAGAACTTCAAGGACGGACGATGACCTTCACACGAGTAAAATGAGCTGTTACGATGGAAACGGTCTCTGTAACAGGACTGGTGATGGGGTGCAAAGGTGTTTTTTTTTTTTAATGGGGAATGTTTTTCTGCAATACAACTAATCAGGTGTTTACATTGCTTTTAATCAGTGGAACCAATTTAGATGAGGTAATGTGCGCGTCTGCACGTGTAATGGGAATTGCCACTGCAATCACGGAGACTTATTGATGTATCACTTGAAAAACAAATCGCTGCATGGAGATGAGTGGCAAATGATCTACAAATTCCTCAGTACAAGCTTGTTAACATTCACTTTGACACACACACACACACACACACACACACACACATTTTCCCCATTCACATTCAATAAAAATTTTGTTTTGGGCATGTCGATGGGAATAACTTTTCTTGTTAAATAACAAAATGTGTTTTCTTTCATGTGTGCTTTGATACCAGACTCTAATATCAGGAGGTTGTCAGTCTGATGTCACGTCAGCGTTCAAAGATTTTTTGATGTGGTGAGAAAATACTCTTGGGGCCCAGTGGTTCAGGGTTGTGAGATTATCCACACTTGCCTTCACTGATCTTCTTTTTAAAGGAGTTAGTTACACTGGATGTATACCGCTCAAAACTGGAAAGGGAACACGTAATCAACAGCTTGCTTTGCCTATTTACATTGCTATCAGAGGACGAGAGAAGGTGTTATATGAAATCTCGGCATCAGAAGTTCTCTTCAGTGATGCACATTACTACGTAACACGTTACTCCCACAAGACCAGAGTTCGAAATTCAGATCTACTAATCTGCCAAATTCAGGATAATAGATTTTGGCAAATGTTGATAAAAAATGTTGGCCGGTGATGCGTGAGGCAGTTGTCCTTGGCTGGCCAAAAGACGTCATATCCAGTGTCTACGGGATCCATGGTCAGATAATTCTGTTATGCTCCATAATTATCCGGATGGGGGTGGTTCCAAAAAAATCCTAGACAAGAACCTAAATTGTTTATTTACGAACATAAAAACCATAATTACTATGGTCAACAAACCAGGATAATACGAGAGGAACAAAAAACACTTGCAAAAAGCAAAGAAAACACAAACTGAAATAGCTTGTCTCAAAAGTCTAAGAGAACCAAATCGTGACATCTAAATAAAATGACTACTAGGCAAAAGAAAAACCTGAGCAAAATCTGAACTTCTCGAAAATTGCACTTGGAACAATGGCTTGAGTAAGGCGAATTATCCGATGCTGAATGGTCAAGAGTCCTGAAGTCGTCCGTGATCACGTTGATTGATTGATGCGAGACAGGTGCGCAGCTGGAATGAATCAGCCCACCTCTGCCACCTGTTAGAGCTTCACAGAAGAATCATGCCAGTACCTCTTTACTTTACATGATTGAAAGTGCAACATTTAACAATCAAAGAATTAAAGACATTTTAAAACAAACTACAGAAATAATAGATAGCTTATTAAAATGAATAAAAACAATGTACAGTGCAAGAAAATATTTTTATTTCATACCTCAAAAGAGCACAGTCATAAGCCGGGTTGGAGGGGGGCTTTGTTTTTGACCTGGAAGTAAAAACATTTACACCTGAGGTTGACTTCACTTCTGTCGACAACTTATTCCATGTATGAGCAGCATAACAGCTAAATGCTGCTTCCACATGTTTGCTTTGAAATCTGAGCCCCGAGAATTGACCTGAGTTATGCAGACCTCAGACTCCTACTGAGTTTACATCCTTTAGCAAATCTTTATTATATTCAGAACCCAAACAATTCAATCATTTATAAATTAGTAGCATGACTTTAAATTATAGTCTACATTTGACTGTTTGACTGGGAGACAGCATTAAGGTTTCAGACTTGCTATTTTTTTTTCTTAAGACAGTGATCTCCAAGTGTTTACCAACAGGAATCCTCTTTTCCTTATTGCCAAAATCAATTACCTCCATTTTGTTTTGTTTATCTGGAGGAAATTTTGGTTCACCCAGATATTTGTTTGTTTTAGACAATGGTCCAGGACCTTAATTGCAATCTAGTCATTTGGGAAAACTGCTAGCTTTAGCTGGGTTATGTGCATGACTATCATGGTCAATGGATTTCACCCAGTGGTACCATATTCAGACTGAACAAAAGTGGTCCGAGGACTGACCATGAAGGACCTCATTGGTCATGGCCATTCGATCATATTCAAAACTTTCAATGGATACAAAATAACTCCTTTCCTTCTAGTAGGACCTGAACCATTTTTAAACGGTATGACGGATCCATTTATCTCAAGATAAGATAAGATAAGATATCCTTTATTCGTCCCACAATGGGGAAATTTACAGCCTCCAGCAGCAAGAATGTATGTAGAAAGAAGAAAGGAGAAAGAGAAAAAAAAACAACAAACATCTTTCAATTAAATACAATATGAACACAAATGGATAAAAATTATTATTATTATTATGATTGTTATTTTTTATTCATCAGCCTGACCGCAGTCGGTAGGAACGAGCATCGGTATCTCTCCTTCTTGCAGCGCGGGTGTAACAGTCTCTGGCTGAAGGAGCTACCAAGTGCTGTCAGGGCGGGCTGGAGGGGGTGGGAGGGACTGGCCATCATAGCTCTTAGCTTAGTTAGCATCCTTCTGTTGCCCACCTCCTCCAGAGTGTCAAGGGAGCAACCCAGGACAGAACTGGCCTTCCTGACCAGTCGCTCCAGTCTCTTTCTGTCCCGGGCCGAGATGCTGCCTGACCAGCAGACAATGCCATAATGGATGGCCGAGGCCACCACCGAGTTATAGAACGTCTTAAGGAGTGACCCCTGAACCCCAAAAGACCTCAGTTTCCTGAGTAGGAAGAGTCGGCTCTGTCCTTTCCTAATCAGGGTGTACGTGTTTGTAGACCAGTCCAGTTTGTCGTTGAGAAGAACACCAAGGTACTTGTAGGAGGCCACCCTCTCTATGTCCATACCCTGGATGTTCATCGGTGCTGGTGAGGACTTTTTCCTGCAGAAATCCACAACCAACTCCTTAGTTTTCCTAGGGTTGATCTGGAGGAGATTCTGCTGGCACCAGTCCACAAAGTCCTTTGTCAGTCCCCTATACTCCCGATCGTCCCCTTCTGTAATGAGGCCAACAATCGCAGAGTCATCGAGAACTTCTGAAGGTGGCAGTTTGGAGTGTCGTGTCTGAAGTCCGAGGTGTAGAGGATGAACAGGAATGGAGCCAGAACAGTCCCCTGCTCCAAGACCAAATTTCCACCTTGTTCAACAGTACATTCAGTTCTACAGCAGAGGTGTTCAAACTCGTTCCTCAAGGGCCGATGTCCTGCCTGTTTTCCCATCTCTACTTATTGAAACACGGCTTTTTCAAAGAATCAGCTCGTCAGCAAGCTATGACGAAGCAAGATAACGATCCTGATAACAGGCAGACGCCATACTGACATCCGATAAGACTAGAACTCACATCTTTCTTGACTCTGTGTTCAATCATTTATCACTTTGATAAAAGGTGATTCTCTACTGAGATGAGGTTAAAAAGCGAATTGAAATTTGTCCATTTGAGTTCGACAAATTGTTCAGTTGATTAAAACCCACATTCTCAACAATCTTGGTTCGGAAGCAACCAGCGTTCTCTTTTTTTAGATGTGAATTAATGGCAGATATTTTCAGGGGTTTAGGAAACTTATCTGACTGAAGTGAGCAACTGATTATTTACTGCAGCTCATTAAGCTGAGATATTGCAATAGTTTTCGAAAAAGTCAGATGGTATTGAGTCATGCCGGCTTGTTCTTCGTTTCAACTTCAGTATCTTTTCCGGTACAGTTTTTTGATCAACACTATCAAATACTGATGTGGTAATTTAGTCATTCCTTGGTGGGTTTCCATCATTCTATCATCTATCGACCCGATGACCTCACTTTTTCACTAAAATGGCAAAGCGAATTCATTGTAATTATATCATGAGAGGAATTGTGTTCCTACATGATTTGGAGAATTAGTGAATTAATCAAACCTAATTCTAATATGGATGAGGTTGAGGTACTAATGGTTTCAGAAAAGTGGTGTGGGGTAGGCCCTATTGAGTCTTAAAATTGCCAAGACATTGAAAAGGTCAAAGTGAAGAGTAAGTTTGGAGTTTAGTTCTCCACTTAGACTCTGCTTTCCTGGACTTTGATTTCATGGTAATTTTCTTTAGAGGGCTCCCCCATGTTTTTAAGTCAGTTTAAGTTTGTCTTAGGTTTAATGATGTCACGATCCGGAATAATCCGGATAAGAGTGAATCCTAAAAATGTAGACCAGGATAAAATGATTTGAGCCCCCCAGCCTCCCACCCCAAGAAAAAAAAATATAATAAAATGTTTATTTCCAAAAATCGCAAGACCAACAAAGTACAACTCAATAACCCTCAATAACTCAAACTTCAATCATGAAAAATACAAAAAAATATATATATACAGTATATACTATGAATTAGTGATGGGACGAGCGACACTGGTGCGTCAGCACAGTGCCGAGAGCTCAAGAGTGGAACCCCGTATCGGTGCGTGTATTGCTTTAAGAAACAATCACGTGACCGATACAGGAACTGCACCGTTTGGATGTGCCGCGCCAAAGTGTGTTTATAAGGAAACAAACTCTATCAACATGTCGTGGGTTTGTTGGCTGGAGTTTTGCGAATTTATGGATCGTTCTAAGAGGTTTTCCCCAGTGTGGAGTAATTTTGATCCTGGTAAATCTTTTTCTCCTTTGAACATTGTTTGCTGTTATATACATTTTTGTTGCAGTGGCACCCACTTTCAGTTTATCAAGTGAGTGACCTGTATTGCATATGATAGTCAGTTAAAGAGCCTTACAGTTGCTTTATTCATTTTATCTTCCAATTGCGAAATCCTACATAATTGAAGTCCAACGCTGCCTGTCAGAAGCAAACACACCCAGAAACCAAGACCCTTTACAATATTGGAAATGGAACCAGAAAACATCTGCATCAACTTTTATTTAAAACTCTGCTCACCATTGTCATCTGAACCATGTGAAAGAGTATTTTCTGAGGCTGGAGAGCTGATGTCTAAGAGGAGAAATCTCCTTGGAGCAAGGACACTCCTAAAACTTTTCTTCCGCAATAAAAATTCATAAACGAATCACTTTTTTGTCTTTTATTTCACAATTTAACAAAAGATTTCTACATAAAAATTGTAACTCAAATTTGCTATATTTTACATACCAACTCAGTTTAACATTTACACAAATAAGGAATTTCTTTACCTGCAATGATTTTATAACTACTGCAGGGGTCACTATTTGGTGACCAACACAGTGTCAATACCGTGCTGATACAGTTTGTGAAGTGTGTCAAGACACTCTTTGAGGTATCATCATCCCATCACTAGTATGAATTAGAAACTTGGGTAACAACAACAAATTATCACATGAACAAAACGGAGAACAAGATCATGAGCGTCTTGAGAATTGCACTTGGTACAAGAGTAATGAGTAGTGAGCAAGGCGAATAATCTGACATTGGGTTGTCGGCATGGCAGTTTTAAGTAGTCATTGACGTTGATTACAATAAGTGTCAGGTGTGCCGCTGGAGCTGAAAACAAAATACCAAAAAATCTAAACCATGACAAATAGGAGCACAGTATGTTTTACAAATGTATTCCGTGCAGTTAAAATCCAGCAGCTTTTCAATGCTGTTAATTGTTTGACTAATCCTTGTCATGGCACACACCTGCTTTGTGCACTTCAAGGTTGTTCATGATAATTCACGGGTCATATACAGAAGCTTAACTCTACTGCCCCGACCAGTATGACACATAACATCACGTACAAGCGTATGCTCCACTTGCTGCCGAGTCTCTCTGACAGGGGACATTCGCAAACATAAATCAAAATCGGTTAAATGAATGAAGCAGCATTTATAATCTGACAGCTCATCTGAATGCTCATGCTGCTGCTACTGTTGTTAAAATGCAAAAAAAATAAAAAATGCCACTTGAACACGTTCTATTTCTCATTTTTTGAAGTTGTTTGTTTTTGTGCATGCACACGCACCCACACATTTGTTTTTTGTCAACACAGCCTTCCACCTGTGGTTGGTTCCCTGTTCGGCACTTCTATAGAAATAATTAGTTTCTCCTTTGATCACCGGGTCACCCCATATCATTCCAAATCTGCCCCCCCCCCCCAAAAAATGTGAGGATTTTGTAAGATCGGGTAGGATAAAGACTCAATAATCCAGTGATGTCCAACCAGCGTGTTGTAGCACATTAGTGGCGGTTTTCAGTATTTGGATGTAAATTGATTTATTTTCTATTTGAAGTCAAGTCAAGATTTATTTAATATTTGTTTATTTATATACGCTTAACCCGGGCGGCTCGGTGGTCCAGTGGTCACAGTGCAGAGGTCATGGGTTCGATCTCGGCTCCGGACTTCCTGTGTTTGCATGTTCTCACCATGCCTGTGTGGGTTTTCACCGGGGACTGCGGTTTCCTCCCACATTCCAAAAACATGCATGTCAGGCTGATTGAACACTCTAAATCCCTCTTCCTCAACTGGCGGACCGCGATCCACGACCGGACCGCCGACCTCCTCTGTCCAGACCGCCGACCTCCTCAGTCCGGGCCTCCTCTGTCCGCGAACCCTCGGCAAATTGTATAAAATAATAAATTATAAAGTGATTTTTACGTTATACATTTTCTATTTTTGGACTATAATCTGCGCATTACCGCGATCGCTTGTTAAAATTATCTGTTGTATTATTTGCGTGCACGAACAGATGAATTGCAGAGGACGCAGCAGCGCGACTCTTGTGTGTGTATAATGTTTGACGAACTGGAGACGGGGGCATGTCGGCGATAACGATGCGCTGATTGGCTCCTCTGAACTTAAGGCGTGCCCATACATCAGCGTCACGCATTCAAAATGGATGATTGTGTCAGGAAACAGACGAATGCGCGACGCCACAGTATGCTCACAGCTTCAGCACAGGAGAGCCACACACAGACAATTAGACAAGACAAATCGCGGGACGTTTCGATTGAGTGCAGTTTCGCTCCCGTCTACCCGGGGATCTTTGCAGCTCTTTAACAGCAGAACACCACAGCGTGGCAAATGAACATCCCAATGGCGTCCTCAAATAATATTTGCATGCCTCAGACATTGCGTTCACCTTTAGTGGAAGAACAGCACTGCACATTCCTGTGCTCCCTTGTGTCAGTATTTAAAATGGTTCTTAACTCCTCTTCTGATATATTTTTCAATGATTTTAGAGAGGATGTGAAAGGGGGAATTGTACAAATGAAATAATATTGTTGTTTTCATTTTTAGTATTTATTTTGGTAAAATGAATATTTTGTTTTGCTTTTGTTAAATTAAGGGAAAAAAAGACAACTACTGTTTAACAAAGTTAAAGTAAAAAATGTCTTATTTCCCTAAAAGGGCTATTTCTATTATTAAGCAGGCACAACTTAACAAAATAAAAGAGTTCCTCTGCCTCAACACAATACCTCTCATTATTTGCTGTGTACTGGCAAAGTGAATAATTGTTATTTTCATGCACCCCATTATTGGTTGGTTGTGAGGAGTGTTGATTTGTATAAGCTTGGCTTGACCGTACTAAATGGGCATATAGCCCTGCTCCCCATGACCACCGTGCATGGGACCGGACCTTGGTCTTATATATATAAAAAAAAAAAAGTGGACCGACAGCATTTCTAGTTGAGGACCACTGCTCTAAATAGTCCCCAGGTGTGACTGAGAGCCTGGATGGTTGTTCGTCTCTGCGTGCCCAGCGATTGGCTGTCAACTGGTTCAGGGTGTCCCCGGCCTACTACCCGAAGACGGCTAAGATAGGCTACAGCGCGCCCGCGACCTTTGAGGATAAAGCGAATCGGCAAATGTATTGATGGATGGTTATATGCCAACACTGTAAAAATAACAGAAAGGATAATCAAATGCTTTTCTGACAACAGGTACATAAACCATCTTGTGTCATGATTCGGTTTGGGACCAACAGGTGGCACTGTAGGGCTGATAGTTTTGAGCTTCAGTCATGGTTTTTGTTTGCTAATTTGGACTTTGTTTGCTTAGGATTTAATTTTCTGTGTTTTATCAATACACTTCTTCAAATACACCCTGCTCCTCTCTCCTACCTGCTTTTTGGGGTCCACCACCACCGCGCAACGTGGCATCTTGTATGGACGCATGCCGTCTGATTTGGAATGTCCTGAAGAAGGAAACCGCTGGTGTACAAATTAACCAATCTCATTAGTGATGGATCAAAACAACAGCGGTTAATGACAGAAGCATTTGAAAGCTGTCAATATTGACTTCAAAACAACTATTAGTGAAATGAACAAAAAGCTCATTAGAGCAAGAATCACAATCTACCATTTGAAGAAAAAAAAAATCAACAATTCTACAGAGGCTACAAAATACTCATTAGCTAGAAAATTAGGAAGACCACGCTGGAAACAAGTCTCTGAAATTCTTTCCACAATATCAGAGCTGGTGGGAATTTCTAAATGGCAACGATTGCAGCATTCAGACACATTTTCTTCACCCATGAGTGAATGGTGATGAAGTGACTTATAGGCAGAGAATATTGTTCATCGTAATTGTCTTGAATTTCTGGGATGGCCCCGTCCCATTTGTGTCATGTCACAGAGTAGTGATTGTCATTCATTTACATCATTTGAAGGACCCAAATGCATCCCATTAAATGAAATAAAGGAGGTTCGGTGATACAGAAATTGCATAAACACGACTGTTTTGTAACACAAATGACACTAGATGGGAACTACTGCCACAAGGAAGCTGAAGGCTTCTGAGGGCCGGTCTAATTAATTGACTAGCTGATTAAATCGGCCCATTATGGCCTTTTAACCCTTGTGGGTTAACCCAATGGCCAAAACTACTTACTTACCTGAATACTTGATTGAATACTTAGAGCATTCAACAGCCTGTCATGCATGTATTTGTAATGTGGGAGGAAACCGGAGTACCCGCAGAAAACCCACGCAGGCCCGGAGAGCACATGCAAACTCCACACAGGGAGGGCAGAGCTGGAATTGAAGTCGGTACCTCTGCACTGTGAGGTCGATGCGCTAACCACTGGCCCACCGGGCCACCCATCCTGAAATATATATCATGACATTTGTTGAGAAGGTCATTTTACGAACTTGTCTCATCCGTCCATCCATTTTTTACTGCTCATCCAGGGTTGGGTTGTGGGGGCAACAGCCTTAGCAGGGAAGCCCGGATGGCCATCTCCCCAGCCACTTGTTCCAGCTCTTACCGGGGAATCTTGAGATATTCCCAGGCCAGCTGGGAGACATAGTCTCTCCAGCGTGTCCTGGGTTGTCCCCAGGGGCCTCCTGTTGGTAGGACAAGCCCCAAACACCTAACCAGGGAGGCGTCCAGGAGGCATCCTAATTAGATACCTGAGCCACCTCTTCTGGCTCCTGGAGAAGCGGCTTGAGTCTGAGCCCCTTCCGGATGACCAAGCTTCTCACCTTATCTCTAAATCATTCAAAATAAAGCAAATCTCAATCGTCTCATTAAAAAACATTAAAAACAAAAACTGAGTGCAACATAAATCCAACATAAATGTGTTAAATGCCAAGCAATTCCAATTTACGCCCATTGAAATGTATTGTATGGAGGGAATGTTGAATATATGATATTTACTTTTGAATGAATCGGTACATTAATCTGTAATCAGTGGGTTTTTTTTGACATGATTGAAATTTTTTTTGGTGACAAAAATCGGCATCGGCCACAAAAAATAAATAAAGATAAATCCATCTCGTTTGGGCCCTAGAGTTTATTTCTAAACAGGTTTACTTCAGCATGCATTACAAATCTGATGAAGATTCACTGAGATCTGAACATATTTGTCATATTCTCTTTACGGAGAATTAGTTTGAATTCATGAGATTTATTTGTCTATGACTGAATTTTCAGCCATACTTTTAGGCACTGTGGACTCACATGAAGTGGGCGTGTCATGATCAATTGAACAATTCAATCTGAAAGAAAACCTATATTTATGAACAAATCATGAAAACTTTCTTTCTTGCCCCAATGTCAAATGCACACTGATTCATCTTTGCTTTTCTACATCAGTGATCAATTTTATACCTGCACAATAAGACCTATTAACAACTCGATCACAAATGGACATCAAATACAGCTCCATTTTTTTCCACCTGCAGCATTATGGCCAAACTGTTGCTTTCTCAGTTGTAAAAGAGTTTTCCGTCAAGGCCTGATGGGTGATGGAAAAGGTTAGAGGAGAACGGTGACTTGACTTGACAGGCCTTTTTTTTCCCCCTCAGCAATGAAACTGGTATGGGCAAATAAGCAGCTACATCGAGTTGTGGATGAATGTCCTTTCATGTTTCACAGCAGCTCCCAATTCAGGATTATTGAATAATCTTTGGCACTCACTGTCAACAGCAGGAAACCTGCAAATCTAAAAATAATTCTAACACAGCGTGTAATAAGACTGAAAATACAAATTTCCACAAAGCTCAGGACATCAACAAAGAATTAATATATTTTACAGGGCTGTAGTTTAACAACAGAATAATTCAAAATTCTCATCTATCCATTTTGTATCCTGTATTTTTCGGACTGTAGGTTGCTCCACACCAGTCAAAAAATGCCCCATAAAGAAGGAGAAGAAAAAAATGTCGCACTGCACTATAAACCCATTCATCCATCCATCCATTTTCAGAGTCGCTTTATCCTCTCATGGGCTGTGGTGGGCGATGGAGCCTATCCCTGAATCGATTGCCAGCCAATCGCAGAGCACACAGAGACGAACAACCATTCGCGCTCACACACAGGGACAATTTAGAGTGTTCAATCAGCCTGCCATGGATGTTTTTGGAATGTGGGAAGAAACCAGAGTACCCGGAGTAAACCCACTCAGGCCTGGATAGAACATGTAAACTCCACACAAAGGTGACCGGAGGTGGAATTGAACCCAATATCTCTGCACGGTGAGGTCGACGCGCTCACCACTGGACTACCAGGCCGCCACACTATAAACCACAATAATTTTTTTTTTTCAAAAAAATTAGACAAAGAACAGGAAAATTTGGCACTAATTCGGCATTCCAGTTATGGTAAGCTATTTAAACTGAACACAAACACTTTTTCCAAATGAAATTAGGGAATGGGTTCCAAAGAGGAAATATGTTTTCGATCAACCACCGTCTTGCAATCGACCCGTTACCGCACACGCAGGCACTTCCGCACACATGCCATAAGCAACAGCCATAACAACCCCTAACATGAACGAAACGAACGAAAAGTGGATACATAAAGTGGACACAAGAGTTTGTGGGTTTGTGAAAATGAACGCACTGCCAACCTTACTGGGAGCCCTGACGGGAGGCATGGGACACAGTTTTGCAGCGTGCTTTCGTAGCTCACGTGTACCGTCTTCTTCCGGCCCTCCAGATTGCCATTCTTTGCTAGCGCCCTCTGTGAATTTTACATGAAACAAACTCTGAATTAGAATAATAACAATAAAACACCTGTGCTGTTGCATTCTGGGACTTCCGGGTATAGTGAACGCTGGCGCGTTTTGGCTGCCGCTGCTCTCCCACAAACTTTTGTGTTTTACGGTGTTTTTACGCTCGATTGTTTTACTGTTTCGCATGGAATCACGATCATCATCTCACAGTCATTCCACCCAGCCCCCATTCACGCCTGCCTCACACTCTCAACTATCTTCGACTGTTTCGTCCCGGCGTCTCAGCGTCCTACCTGTCAACCTGTCGCTCCTCCATCGACCTGTCAAGGGTCTGCTCCAGTACTCGTTGGCCGAGCTCCTTCGGCTCCGCTTCCAATGGCTGGGCCCTCCTCCTGCTCTACACCGGCTCCCGGACATCGTTCGCTTTCCTTCCCGGAAATATATTCATCGTGGGTCTCGTCGGGGCTTCTGCCTCAACCGATCCAACACCATCATCTCCTTCTGGTCTTCCTCCCGTCGGCCATCCAAAAACGCCGGCCGATCCATCGACCATCGTGCGTTAGCCGGCTTGGCTAGGTCGGCTAACGGCCCCCGCAGCAGCGAGACTGCCGCCGTCAACTTCGGGCTACTTAACATCCGTTCGCTTACTGGGAAGGGTAATCTCATTAAAGATATCCTCACGGACCGTAAGCTTGACATTCTTTGCTTGAATGAAACCTGGCAAACTCCCGGGGACTTCTCACAGTTGAACGATTCCACTCCCCCGGGATTTGATTACATTTCCAAGCCCCGCGATTCTGGTCGCGGAGGAGGTCTCGCGATAGTATACCGCGAGAAGTGGAAAGTACTTCCGGTTTCTCTCCCGCCACTTTCCTCCTTTGAATGCCTTGCCTGTCAAATATCCGGACCCATCCCCACGATTATTGCCACAGTGTACCGCTCCCCCTAACCCCACAGCGACTTTTTAAATGAAGTGTCTACTGTCCTCACCCATCTCTCCTCTCTGTCAACAAATGTAATAATCCTGGGAGATTTTAATATACATATGGACAACACTGCTCTTCCTCTCACCATTGACTTCACTTCTTCAATTAACAGTCTTGGTTTTGATCAATTTTTAGATTTTCCCACACACATCAAAGGTCACACCCTGGATCTGATCTACTGCTCTGGTATTTCCCCCTCCAACTGTACTGCTGATGAACTTCCAATAACGGACCACTTCCTTATCTCATTCAACATTACACTCCAGCTCTCAACTGCCAAATCACCCCAGACCATTGTTTACCGTAATATTAAAGACATTAACATTGACTCTCTCACTGCATGGCTGACCACCCTGACTCCGGACATTGACTCCACTCCTGATGATTTGGTTTTCCAATATAACTCTGGTCTCACCAGCATCCTCAATACGCTCGCCCCTGTCAAGTCCCGCTCTGTCCTTTTTACTCGGTCTGCCCCTTGGTTCACCCCTCATCTACGTTCCTTGAAATCCCAAACCCGGCAGCTTGAGAGACTTTATAGGAAAACCGGCCTCACTGCTCACAAGGACATCTATGCAGCTCAACTATCCATCTACAAGGATTCCATCTCCCAAGCAAAATCACATTACTACTCCGGACTCATCTGCTCCAATGCTGGAAATACTAAGACTCTCTTTTCCCTTTGGAACAGAATCACTCAACCTCCTGACTCCCTACCACCTCACTTTTACTCTCGTGACACCTGCAACGCACTTCTCCTCTTTTTCAATGAAAAAATCAACAGAATCCACCAGCATCTGGGCTCCTCTGTACCTTTCCCCTCATCTGACACTCTCACCCCTTGCAAACTGGTCTCTTCTTTTGAACTCCCCCATCTCTCATTAATTTCAGACCTCATCATTAAATCCAAGACTTCCTCCTGTCAGCTTGATCCCCTCCCCACAGTTCTGGTCAAATCCTGCCTACCCTCTCTGCTTCCCTTCATCTCAGCCATTGTCGACTGGAATTGTTCCTGTGCTCTTCAAAACTGCAGCTGTCACCCCAATCCTGAAAAAAACTGGTTCAGATCCCAATGACTTTAATAACCTACGCCTCATTTCCCATCTTCCCTTCATCTCGAAAATTCTGGAGAAAACTCGCCTCTCAGCTCCACTCCCACATCACCGACAATAGTCTTTATGAACAATTCCAGTCCGGCTTCCGCCCCGTCACAGTACTGAAACAGCCCTCATAAAAATCACAAACGATCTTCTCATGGCAGCAGACTCTGGCCTTATCTCCATCCTCATCCTCCTTGACCTGAGTGCAGCCTTCGACACAATCTCTCACCCCATCCTCCTCAATAGACTCTCTACCATAGGCATCACCAACACCCCTCTACATTGGTTCCACTCATATCTCACTGGCCGCTCTCAGTTCATTCAACTTGATTCTTTTACTTCACAATCCCTCCCCGTTTCTTCTGGTGTTCCCCAGGGTTCTGTCCTCGGTCCGCTCCTCTTCATTGTCTACCTCCTTCCACTCTGAAACATTTTCCGCAAATTTGGCTTACACTTTCACTGCTTTGCGGATGATACCCAGCTCTATCTCTCCAGCAAACCCGACGCTTCTCTCCTACCCTCGTCCCTCTCTCACTGTCTCTCAGAAATCAAATCTTGGTTCACCCACAATTTCCTCAAGCTAAACAGCAATAAAACTGAACTCCTACTCGTCGGTACCAAATCCACTCTAAACAAAGCCGACAGTTTCTCCCTCACAATTGATAATGCCACTATATCTCCTTCCCCCCAGGTGAAGAGTCTGGGTGTCAACCTTGACAGTTAACTATCCTTTCACTCCCACATCAATAAGATTACAAGATTACAAAATTTACTCCATAAACTTAAACTTGTTCAGAATTCAGCAGCCCAGATAATCACGAGAACCCCCTCCTTCCATCATATCACCCCGATCCTCCGACAGCTCCACTGGCTTCCTGTCAAACTTAGAATCAACTTCAAAATACTTCTCTATACATTCAAAGCCATCCATAACCTTGCGCCCCCCTATCTGTCAGATCTTCTTCAAATCTCCATTCCCTCTCGCTCACTCAGGTCCTCATCCTCCCTCCACCTTTTTCTACCCTCTGCCCGTCTCAGTACAATGGGGTGCAGAGCCTTCAGTCGCTCTGCCCCCAAACTCTGGAACTCACTTCCTCCCAACATTCGTAATATTGACTCTCTTTCCTTATTCAAAACCCAGCTCAAAACCCACCTATTCAGACTTGCCTACCCGCCTTAAATCTTTCTTTCTTTCTTTATTATTTTATCTGTGTTTTACTATTGGTCTTAGCTGTACAGTGTCCTTGAGTGTTGTGAAAGGCGCTTACAAATGTGATGTATTATTATTATTATTATAAAAGACATATTGCAACAGCTCTGGCTGCGAGCTGCAATTGCAGACTGCTAACGGCTAACAACTTCCGGTGATGCAGGTCACGCGCCACCGTAGGTTAAAGGTGACCTGCTTTTATTTAGTTATTTTTCAAAAATACTTCATGTGAAAGTGAGACTGATAGGATGCTTAGGGTGCAGTGTGAACTAACGTAAAAATACATCTAATAACACGCACACAGACACACAGTATGGTTTGTTTTGTTTTTTGTTTTTATTCCCCACTCTACACCCCTTGCTATCGACTTGTAGTCCGCGAGCTATCGGTCGATCGCGATCGACGTATCGGGGACCCCTGTTTCTAGTGGCCACTGCATATCCTCTTAAAAGTTAAAAACAAATCATATAAGACAACAAATAGTTGATGGAATTACCAATTCATGTGTAAAGTCAAGATGGTGAGAAGCATTGTTGTGGTCAGCGTTTCTTGGTGTGCTTCTGTTTTTCTCTTGGTTATCTAGCAGGAATATAGTATGCAAAAACGACATCATTCACTCCCAAGAGATGGTAGTCGGAGTGGCGTACGTGAAAAGCAAAAACGTGTTCAACTTTGGTGAACATGTCAAAGAAGCTAAAAATATACATTTTCAAACTTTTTTGTTTTGTTCTGTCATTAGAGTTCATGAACTCTAGAGCCAAGTCATGATCCAATCATCTGGCTGCACCTAACCGAACTGGAGTGGAACAGCATGGCCTTGCATCCAAATATTTTCATTCTTACAATTCAATCAATATTATTAATATTGCTTGTCTCTGACAGAGTATTGTATTATATTATATTATATTATATTATATTATATTATATTATATTATATTATATTATATTATATTGTATTATACATACTGTATACTGAAACTGAAGTTAAAAACCTGCTTCATAGTCTCCTCTGTTCCTCCTGGAACACTTTCAATATAGTTTCCTTTCACCCAAGCATCAAAGCTTTAACAATGGAAGTTAATTTGCCTCAATGCTGGAATGGTTTGCGCTCACATTTAGCTTCCCCGTTGCCAGGCTCCTTTCGCCGCGCCGCTATGTGGCAGCCAAATGGGAGGCCGCGTGATAAAATGAGCATCAAAGTGAATCGGACTGCGGAGTTCACAAGCTTATTGTGTTGTAACAGGATAGATGAGGGAGACAGTGATGCGGGAAGAAGGAGACAGAGCCTGAGAGAGATGGCGAGTGCAATGATTCAGACTGATGGAGGTTGGGAGAGTTGCCCAGCTCTGGGACTAATTAAACTGCCATTGTTGGCTTTGATACAATGGCATGAAGAATGATATAGAAACTGCTTCAGTGGGAAGGGAATTTGCAACGTTGCAAAGGAAGGGCTCAGAGAGTGTTATAAATCTTCCAGCTCCAATCTTCTTGCATTATTCGTACCACATTAGCTGTTAAATATTATGACCCTTATTTCCATTTTGAGAAATCATTGGCTCCTCTATCGAGCTCACACAAGTATCACGCCATAAAAATGAATCAGGCGAGTCACTTGTACAGTATTTATCAGGGATGTGCACAGATCGACCTGCAGTAGTGCTTCAACACCTGAGAGCGATCGTGTGTGGTTTTGGGCAACAGTGGGCAAATTTGGAAAGAGTGAACAGCAGACTCGGTTTATCGAGCTCAGCTTCCTTCTTGCTGATTAGAAGAAGATTGAATTGAATTATTGAATGTAGCACTCCTCTCCCATTTGGCGTTTTGGCACCTTCAGAGAACAACAGGTGTAGGTTGATGTTATAATGTACTTTGGGTATTAATTATTATTATTATTATTATTTTTAATGCATATTGCCAGATGATAAATTTGTCAGTCGGAGAGGGGGGGGGGCAGGGAATTCCTTTACTGCATGTTGATGGGAAATGGTACAGACTGTTATCGTGGGCTTTCTCAATATATTAAAGCAGCGATTCCTACTCAATGTGCCAGTCCGAAAAACCAAATGCTCTTCCTCTATATGACAGAAGGTACAATACATAACTAACCAGTGGAGCCATTTTTTTCTGTGAATCGTTTTGCCATGTGATGTTCCGTGATTTTTTTTTTTTTTTCTGACGTCAAGCACATAGCCTTGACTCAATAACGTTTGGGAAACAATGTATTAAATGTTTTTAAATCGGTAGCATTTTAGTGTGCTTCACCCTTTCATGCATCGTGTAACCTGATAACATGATAAACTGTCCACAGTAGCAACCACCGTCCCTGAAAGGGTTAAAACACTTGAAAAAAAATGCCATAAATGCTGTCAAAAGATGAGTATGGGGAGTATTTCTGCTATCCGTCCATCCATTATCTGAATCGCTTATCCTCACAAGGGTCATCCGTACTCCTGCCGCCTAGCATACGCATACAATGGCGATATCTGCCGCTAAACTACAACAAGCTAGAGTTGCTTTGTTAGCTTCCAATTTGTTGAGTCTACTTCAAGCTTAATAAAACATGTAGAAATGATTAGAGGACCAAGTAAGCCAATTATCATACAGAGTGAGGTGACTTTTTTTTTTTCACAATGCTATTTTTGAAGTGTGTTGGCCTCATCTAACTAGTGTATTATCGCTACACAGAAGTAGGGAAATATGCAGCAGCAGTAAATCCCAGCCAATCCCTTTCTCTAACATCACTGATAAATTTATGGAAGTGTTTTTTGCTCGCTATCAGCAGTTAATGTCCAGACTGTGCATCCCCGGCTAATTCCATTCAGTGCAAGTGATGAGAATCAAGTAAAGACAAAAATGGACAGGAATTGGGATTGTGCGGTACTGGTTTATGGAACCTCCTTTTGTTTTGAATTATTTACAATGAGCACAATTTTATAAGATGGCATTCAACAACTCTCCTACTTTGTCTCTGTTCTTTTTTAGATTCTCTCTATGCCCCCCCACACCCCCTTCAAAATGTTGTGCAAATAAAGAATTCTCAGTAAAATTTATAAATACACGTTTTTATTGTGGGTAGATCATTTTGACAGAGTAGCTCGCATGCTGAAAAAAGGTGTGAGCACCCTGTGCTGCACCCCTATTTTAGCTGTGTTTCAAATGTCAAGTTAACTCTCCCATGTTCTGTAGAATTTCCTCTGAAGCAAAACACCAAACTCTCACAGACAGCACAGTAATTAATATTTTTATCTTACATGGCATGACGACCCACTTGAGCGTGCTCTAACAGTCTAATCTGAGGAAATTGAATTTCACTCTGGAAAACATTCCGTTTTGAAAAAGGCTTTCGGCTCCACAATCTGATATCTAATTAACATGATTTCTTTACACCCCATTAGTTTAATGCGTTTAATCTGGAAATTGCTGTTATTAAATTTCTCTCCAAATAACACAGAGATAATCATTTATTTGGTACAAATAAAACAGGCCCGTGTTGATGATTATATCTTAATGGCACAAGGAAGTATAGTCTAGTTTACATTGCAGGGGATAAACCATGTTTCTTAAGAGACCTGTATCACACAATGTCATGAGTTTACTATAGATCCCTTTATCTCATTAAAAGTACACTTTTGATATCAGACCCTCAAACTCCCTATGAGATTTGAATTATACTGAAAATGATAGATCTTATTATTTCCATACAATTGCCAATAAGGACACCCTGATTGAGTAGGCGACCGAAATGCAAACCAGTCATCGCAGTGGGGTGAAACCATGTAGGGACACCATTTCAATGAACAAACTGGGAGCCATATTCATGAATAGCAAAAAGATGAGTCTCTCTGAGGGGTTGGGGAGGGGGGGGGGGGGGCGGCGGCGTCATAAGGAAAATATAGAGAATGCAACGTAAAGCACAAGAGAATGTGTGTTAGGTTCTATGGATAAAAAAGATTGCAGGGCATGAGTCAGACATTCACAAAGCTTGTTAAAGGACCTTGATCAGAACTGATTACAATTTTTCTTTCCCTTCATGCAGCTCCTTCCCTTTGAGGAGCTGTGTAATCAACCAAAACTGTGGTTTGATTTACAGAGGTATCGCAAAGCAACATTTTAAATTCAAAGGGAATTCAACTCCGACATTTTCTTGACAATATGCTCTACATGCTACTCAAAACACAGCTTATTAACATTGCATTTATGGAATATGAGTCCAGCATTTAAATATAAATACATAAATAAAAACATTCCAGGAGGTGGCCATTTTGCCACTTTCTGTCGACCGGAAATGACATCACAGTTGTTCACGGCTCATGGAAGGACCAATCATGGCACAGCTTTTTACTGAAGCTGAACTCACCGCTGTTTCCTCAGACCCACCAGCAAATAATTTACATTGTCTCGTTTCAGTTGTCTTTGCAACTGGACATATTTTTCGCCATGAGTTTCAGTGATCCTGCATATGATATTCCTTCCGTCACGTGTTGATCACACACCAAGCACACAAGTTTCCCATTCCACTTAATTAATAACTTAAATAGCAAGATTTCCAGATTTCTGGGAAAACTCTGCAGTAAGCATCAGCTTTTCTAATTTTTGACAGACATTTTGTCTAGTAATTAGCAAAAGATTCACTGCTATCATTTGCTTTCAACTGCTGTTAAGCGCTGCCTCTCCAACCCCTATAACAGTGTTTCGCTCTGCCCTGACATAATAGTGCACCATTTAGTGGATATTTTAGGGATTACATTTTATTATAAATATATAGATTCAGTGTTTATTTAAAAAAAAAATCATCCTGGGGTCGGATTGGATCCAATAGGGGCCACGTTCCAGCCCACAGGCTGTATGTTTGAGACCCCTGCCAAAAAGCCAAGAAATGCATTTTCATCCCGAAAGCATATCAACAAGTGAAGAGGCAAGTTGAAGATGAACTGGCACAAGCAGAGTGAGTGGCTTGGCTGTCATGTTCATGCCCCCTCATCGCAAGTGCATTGCAGGTGCCGTTAATTTTGCCAGGCAGACAGCCTTCAAAGTGAACACAGTAGCTCCAGGAGAACGGTAAGTTTTTTTTTTTTTTCACCACAGTGTTTGGGTGCCAAATATTTCACAACAGAAATGAAAACAGCTGGCCTTGCTTTCCTACAGGCTCATTCAAGATGCGTCAACCCGTTGGGACAGCTCCTATGACATACTTGAAAGCTTTTTTTTGCGGCAACAGCCTGATATTTTTGCTGCACTCTGATCCAGGCATCTCAGGAAAGGAAATGTGAACACTCGAAAGGACAAAGATTTTTGCAAAAGTGCCGGCAATGTCAAAGTGACTTCGCAAAAGATCTGCGATCCCGAGGCTCAAAGGTGCGGATCAAACCGTCGCCAATTCCTAGTGGATCGCAGTGAAGTCCGTAAGGGAGCCTCCACGCCGAATTGACGGGACTTTCCATCACTGGAGAGTTGGTGCGAAGTGGTAATGACCTTTGGGTCAGCAAAATCCCGCGGGACCGCGTCGGGCAGTATACAAATCCACCGCAGTCCTGGCGTTAAGCGCCTAGCAAGGCTGCCGACCGGATCCCCAAGCCGACCATCCACCTTTGCTTATGAAGGAATGCCCACCCTTCAAAATAAAACACAGGGCCAGGCGCACCCTCGGTCCGACCTCGGGTGCTGCAGACCCCCTGGACCACCACCGTCGGCCACCGCGCTGCCGTGGACCCTGGCCACGGGGTCGAAGTGCGGGGGCGGGGTTGCGACACGTCCCCCTCCCTCACGCTACATAGCCCCCAGGATGGCGATTTCTCCCCCCTCCCCCTCCTGCCCCCTCAACCCGTGTCCCCCTTCTCCCGATCCCCTTCACCTCAAGAAGTCCGGCGGCGATGGCGCGGGGCGTCGGGGAAAGGCTTAGATGAGGGCCCACGTCCCTAGTTCCACAACCACACGTCGGCGGCCGTGGCACGATGGTCGCTCCCCTTGCGAACTGGTGATGGTGCAGGGGAGAGAGAGGCAGCGACCACGGTGGCGGAGCAGGACTCTTTTGTCGTAGCGCTGCTCCCCTCAATCCGAGGAAGGGCCAATAAAAGGCGGCCAAAACACGCCCATCACCGCCACCGATCGGCTGGAGACCCGCCTCCAGCAGATTCATCCTTCATGCGGGCGAAACAAATACAAATACAATAACCGGACTGCTTTCCTGGAAATCGGCGCTTGGAATGTACGAACCCTGATGGACAACACAAGAGCAAATAGACCGGAGCGCAGGACTGCCCTCATCGCCCTTGAGATTCAGAAGCTCGGCCTGGACATTGTTGCCCTCTCCGAGACCCGTCTCCCTGGTGCCGGGCAGATCGAGGAGCCTCGGCACGGGTACACCTTCTTCTGGAGCGGACGAGCTGTGGAGGAGAGAAGAATTCACGGTGTAGGGTTCTGCATTAAGTTACATCTGGTTAGGGATCATAACATCATCCCCGTCAGAACTTCTGAGAGACTCATGTCCATCACTCTACCTCTATGTCAATCCCAATCCCTTGTGATCATCAGCGCCTATGCACCTACCCTGGACGCCTCGGTGGAGGCGAAGGAGTCCTTCTATGCCGCGCTGCGTGGCCTGATCCTCCGTGTCAACCCCCGGGATAAGCTCTTGGTTCTGGGGGATTTCAACGCGCAGGTGGGCCGGGACCATCAGCTTTGGGGAGGGATTCTGGGGAAGGAAGGCGTTGGCAACTGCAACGAAAATGGAGAACTACTCCTTGGTCTCTGCGCAGAGACGGAAATGGTAATAACCAACACACTGTTTCGGATGGCCAACAAGCACAAGACCACCTGGCAACATCCAAGATCCGTCCACTGGCACCTGATCGATTACGTCCTTACCCGCATCTGCGACCGAGCGGACGTCATGGTCACGAGGGCAATCCGCTCCATGGATGACGGATGGTCCGATCACAGGCTGGTAGCCTCAAGACTTAGGCTAAAGATCGCGCCTGCAAAAAGAAGGAAGAAGATCCCCAAGAGGATACGTTTCAATGTTGGGCTGCTGAGGAATCCCGAAGTCCTCGAACAGTACCAGACGTCCCTCGCGGACAAACTCGACACTCAACCTCGGACCCTTCCTGCCACTGTCCACTCAGACTGGGAGCACTTGAAAACTGCGCTCACCAAATCTGCGGAAGAGGTCTTCGGTATCCAGAAGAGGAGAAATCCCGATTGGTTTGCCGAAAACCTGGAAGAAATTGAGCCACTGATTTCAAGAAAGAGAGAGGCTCGCATTGCATGGCAGAACTGTGTTTCCTCCAAGAGACTTGAAGATGTCTACCGGGCGGCCAAGAGTGAAGCACAGAGAGAGATCTGGAGGATCCAAAATCAATGGTGGGTCAACTTTGCCCACCAAATGCAGAGTTTCGCTGACCGTCACGATACCAGATCCTTCTTCGAAGCAACGAGGAAGATCATCGGTCCGGCTCACAGTCCTCCAATGGCTGTGAAGGCAAAGAATGGCACAATCCTGTAGGAAAATGAGGATACTCACCAGCGATGGAAGGAGCATTTCATGGAGCTCCTGAACCGTCCGACATGCGCAGTAGACGGCTTCCTCGATCCTGTACCCCAGCTCCCTGTGCAACACTGGATGACGGAGCTGCCGACTCTCCGGGAGATCTCCGGAGCCCTAAGGAGGATGAAGAAGAACAAAGCTGCTGGAGTTGACGACATCCCCGTAGAACCTTTACAAGCTGGGGGTGCATCTCTCCTCACCTGCCTCCACACCTTCATCCTTCAATGCTGGGTCGAGGAGACGGTGCCTGGAGAACTGAAGGACTCCGTCATCGTCACGATATTCAAGAAGGGCGACAAACTCGACTGTGGAAACTATCGTGGAATTTTCCTGCTGTCAACTGCTGGAAAACTCATCTGTCGTATACTGGCCGACCGACTCACCTGTCTCGCTGAGCGGGTTCTTCCGGAGTCCCAGGCGGGCTTCCGTCCAGGCAGGGGAACCGCGGACATGGTGTTCTGCGCCAGGCAGCTCCTGGAGAAGTGCCGGGAGCAGCGGAGGGAGTTCCACGCCATCTTTTATGATCTGGCCAAAGCGTTTGATTCTGTGCCCCGAACAGCACTCTGGAAAGTGCTGGAACGTCAAGGCTGCCCCCCCCCAAATTCATATCCCTCATCCGGATGTTTCACGACGGCATGAAGGGTTGCGTCCTGACTCAGGGCGAAATGACTCCCCCATTCCCGGTTCGGACCGGTGTCAAACAGGGCTGCACGGTAGCGCCGACGTTGTTATGCCTCTACATCGGCGCGCTCATCCACCACGTCACCCCTGTCCAGGAGCACGGAATCACTCTACGCTATCAAACTGAAGGGTCACTCTTCAACCTCAGCCGTTTGAGGAGCAAGCGGGGGACCATGGTCACGACCGTCAGCGAACTCAAGTACGCTGATGACAATGCTGCGGTCTCCAACTCCTCCGGGGGCCTCCAGCTCATCGCGGACGGCTTCGCCGCGGCGTACAGGACCTTTGGCCTCTCCGTCAACACCAAAAAGACAAAGACCCTCCATCTGAACCATCATCCACCCCAAATCACCATAGACGACGAACCCATCGAGCAGGTCGTGGCATTCCCTTACCTGGGTAGCATTATCCAGCAGGACGCCGGCCTCACGGAGGACCTCACTCACCGTAGCCAGGCAGCCCACACAGCCTTTGGACGCCTTGGTCGTCGGGTCTTCAGGAATCATGCCATTTCCACCAACACGAAGATCATGGTGTATAAGTCTGTCGTCCTCCCGACCCTTCTCTATGGCGCCGAATGTTGGACCCTCTATCAGAGCAGCATCCAGAGGCTCGAGAGGTTCCACCAAGGATGACTCCGATCTCTCCTCAACGTTTCCTGGGAGGAGAGATTGACTAATAATGAGATCCTCACCCGGGCTGACATCACGAGTATCGAGGCCATGATCACCTTGGCCCATCTGCGGTGGGCCGGCTTACGTGCATCGGATGAGCGACAATCGTCTCCCGAAGCAGCTCCTCTACGCGGAGTTGCTGGAGGGCACCGTCCCCGCGGAGCCCCGAAAAGACGATTCAAAGACCAGCTAAAGGGTCATCTTCAGCGGTGCCGGATTCGTGCCGGCACAGTGGGCTGACCTGGCCGCGGATCGGGTGGCCTGGCGTGGGGATGTGCGGGGCAGGGTCCGGGTCTTCGAGACTCGACGCATCGCTGCGGAGGAGGACCGGCAAGCGCGTAGGAAGGAGAGGGCCCTGCAACCGCCCGGCCCCCCAACCCACTTCTGTCAATCCTGCGGGCGGGGTTTTCGGGGAAGACTGGGCCTCCAGTCATCAGAGACACAAGCACCAGGAGCCGTCGCCCTGTCCTGGGGGCCGCATTCCTCGATAACGAGGGCCTTCACCGACCGTCAAAGTGAGAACGCCTGTCAAACCTGTGATGCCGACCGTTTCAGGAGAGAAGCAGCCCTCTTTTTTTTAAATTTCCCCAGCCAAAACTAAGCTTAAAATTTACTTCGATGCATATGATAAAGACGCAGTGGGAATCAAAGCCCACTGCGTGGGATTGGTGGACAAGTGGTTACCACGCTGACCTCATAGTGCAGAGGTTGTGGGGTCGATCCCAGCTCCGCCCTTCCTGTGTGGAGTTTGCATGTTCTCCCCGTGTGGGTTTTCTCCTGGTTTTTTGGTTTCCTACCACATTCCAAAAACATAAGTGGCAGTTTGATTGAGCACTTCAAATTGTTCCTAGGTGTGGATGGTTAGGTTCAGGGTGTCCCCTGCCCTAACACCTGAAGCAGATTTGAAAATGGATGAATGGGAATCAAAGCGATGAATCGGGTATACACAAATAACTTGGACAATCGCTAAAGACATTTGGGTTCAAGTCTTTGCCCTTCTTCAGTGACGATGTTGAGAGGATATTCACAAGGATGTCAGAAGAAGCGGCATCAGTGTCTGAAAAAGTCTCTCTGCTGCGCTTTGGTGGTGTAACTAGATCTATTCTGGCTGCTGTCACTGTTAAAGGCATATGTACGCTGCATTCAGACGAACACTGACTGAAGGATGATACATATGACATCGCCATCGATACAAGACAGTCATGATGTACCAGCAAAAAGGTTGGCTTCAAAATGACATGCAAAATGATCACACGCAAAAAGCAATATCTGATCATTGGTATTCATTTCAACTCATGACCCTTCTTGCAAAAAAGAAGAACACATCAGCTCTAAACCAGCTGTTGGGAGAAGACTACGAAATGAGGACAGCGAGATGTGTAATTGACAAGGCCAGCGGTGAAATGAGGAGCTACAGAGACTGTGAGTCTTTGTCCCTGAAAAAGAACTCACTACAATGGTGGAAAAAGCAGCAGGAGTTTCCATTGCTGTCATCCCTCGCGAAACGATATCTCTGTAGACCAGCCACCAGTCTTGCGCCCGAAAGGGTTTTAAGCACTATGGGAGGTATTATTTCCAACTGATGTAGTCTACTCAAACATGAGCATGTGGATCAGTTGATCTTCAAGAGAAGTCTGCACTGCTCAAAAGATGTGGGCAGTAATGAGGGGTAAAATATATGAAGCACATGGATGAGTGGGAATTGTGTCGTAAAGGTTAATAGCAGCGCGGCCCACTGGTCGACTGGTTAGCGCGTCGGCCTCACAGTGCAGAGGTGCAGAGTTCAATTCACACTTTTGGCCGTCCTGCTTCTGTGGGTTTTCTCCGGATACTCCAGTTCACTCCCACATTCCAAAAGCATGCGCGGCAGGTTAATGGAACACTCTAAATTAAATGTAAATTTCCCCATTGTGGGACGAATAAAGGATATCTTATCTTATCTTAAATTGTTCCTAGATGTGAGTGTGAGCGCGGATGGTTGTTCATCTATGTGTGCCCTACGATTGGCTGGCAACTAGTTCAGGGTGTATCCCGCCTACAGCCTGAAGACAGCTGGGATAGCCTCCAGCACCCCCCGCGACCCTTGTGAGGATAGGCGGATCAGAAAATGGATGCATGTGTGTCTGTGTGTGTGTGTGTGTGTGTGTGTGTGTGTGAGAGAGAGTCCAACATGTAATAATTTTAGTTTGACCCCTGCGAGTCCCAGGGACTAGCTGATCAGAAAAGTATGAGTCCCATTTTGCATTTAGAGCAGGGGTGCCCAAACTTTTTGGACCGAAGATTGACTTTTCGTTCAACCAACCTCTCGCGATCGCCCCTTACCGCGCGCGCGCACACACACACACACACATACGCGCGTCCGGTCACGCCATCATGAGAAGCCAAACACGGAGTTGATAGCCTGTTGACTATAGAAGGTCACACGTACTGTTTTAAAGTGCTCTAAATTCCTATTCTTTGCCCGTGCCCTCGGTCAATTGTACAAGAAGCAAACTCTGAATGAGAATAATGACGATCAAAGATAGAGTGCAACAGCTCTGATCACAAGTTGCAATTGCAGACTGCTGAGCGCTAACGTAGGTCACGTGCCGCCATAGGGTAAAGATTTCCCTGCTTTATTTTATTTTTTTAAATATTTTTTGGGGAAAATGAGACTGAGAGGATGATTAGGGTGCAATGTACATTAACACACAATATATACTACAGTACTAAAAAAATAAATAAAATAAAATTCTTCTCTACACCTTTTGGACCTAATTGGGATGAGTCCTACATCTAGCGGTCGATCAGGATCGACGTAATGGGCACCCCTGATTTAGAGCGTCCCAAATTTCGAATTCTGAAATGGTCTACCTATTAAATTGAATATGATAATAACACAAACAACAATATACATTGATAATAGCATTATTTCTTAGGAACAAATGCTGCAAAAATGTGAATAATTCTGGCATACAAGATTTGCTGAGAAATAGGTTCCTAGTTCATCTCATGGTCACAATCTTTGAGTTCATATATCCACAATAAACTTCCGCAATACTTGTTCGCAACGTTACACAATTTGCCAATCGTCTGCTTTCCACGAGGTGAAGGCCGATTTTCGCGGCCTTCTCGCGAGAACGGAAATCTCATTGTCAAACTGCGTTCTTTGTTGGGGGAAAAAAATTTGCGTAGTTTTTGTTTTGTTTTTGACTGAGAAATTTACTTGCGTCCCAAAAATGCACATTATTTGGAATTGTGTGTCTGGCGGGAAAATTATGCGTCTGTGACGCGGGACGAAGAGGTAGGATGGCTGTGTGTGTGTGTGTGTGTGTGTGTGTGTATATATATATATATATATATATATATATATATATATATATATATATATATACTGTAGACTATGCTAATTCTTAAGCTGTCGCGGGCAATATCAAATGACGTGTCGAATCTGGCTTGTGGGCCTTTTGTATATATATAGCATCCTCGTCTCGAAAGGCGATGGTCGACGCGTAGGGGGGGATTAGGTCCTGTACTGGACGCATGAGCGCGAGTGGCTGAAGAGCCCTATTCTTGAGTGGCATTCCCGCTGGCATTTCACGCAGGTGAATGTTGAGGATGGTGGGGTGGTGCGTGGAGCAGCTGCGCGGCACTTTCTCGCTGCCCGCTTCTGTGAGGCCCGGTCCTGCTCCTCCGCCGCAGCCTCGGCAACCCCTATGCGGATGGTGTTGCGCCAGGTGGCTCGGTCTGCTGCTGCACTCTCCCATCTGTTGGGATCCACCCGGACCGCCTTTAGGTCACGTTTGAAAGTGTCCTTGTAGCGCAGCAGGGGCCGGCCCACATTCCGGTGTCCCTCAAGCAGCTCGCCATAGAGGATTTCCCGCGGTAGCCGGTGGGGTTCCATGCGGAAGGTATGGGCGATCCAGCGGAGCCTCCTCTTCATCAAGGTGCATTGGATGCTTAGGAGGCCGGCTTGTTGGAGGACCGCGGTGTTTGGAATCCGGTCCTGCCACCTGATGCGCAGCAGCCGCCGGAGGGCACGTAGATGAAAGGTGTTAAGTCGCCGTTCCTGCCTAGCGTAGGTGGTCCATGACTCACTGCCGTAGAGTAAGGTGGAGAGGACGCAGGCCTTGTACACCATAACCTTGGTTTTTGCACTGAGAAGGCTGTTTTCCCAGACGCATTTCGACAGCTTCGCCATCACACCGGCAGCCTTGGCGATCCTCGAGCTGATCTCGGCGTCGAGTGTTGTTGCACATGTGACGGTTGAGCCTAGATAGATGAAGGAGTCGACATTTTGCAGTGGCGTGTCCTCAATGGTGATAGAGGGGGCGACGGTGGTTCCCTGGGATAGTATATTTGTCTTCTTTAGGCTGATCGTGAGCCCGAAGTCCCTGCACGCACGCGAGAGTCTGTTCACCAAGTGCTGGAGTCCTGCCTCACTATGGGAAGTGAGGGCAGCATCGTCTGCAAACAGTAGTTCTCTTACCAGGATGTTGTAGGTTTTAGACTTGGCGCGCAGTCTTGCCATGTTAAAGAGGCTACCATCTTGCCGTGTGCGGAGGTATACCCCCTCTTCGCAGTCGGAGAAGGCATACTGGAGGAGGATGGAAAAGAAGATTCCAAATAGGGTTGGTGCAAGGACGCACCCCTGCTTCACTCCACTGCTGACTGGGAATGGCTGGGAGGTAGCGCCGTTGAAGCGGACTGTGCTTTGTATGTCTTGATGGAAGGAGCGGATAACGGTGAGCAGTTTTGGTGGACAGCCTATCTTCTCCAGTAGTTGAAATAGCCCGCTCCGGCTGACCAGGTCGAACGCTTTGGTCAGGTCAACGAAGGCAATGAACAGAGGTCTTTGCTGCTCGCGGCACTTCTCTTGAAGCTGGCGGAGGGAGAATATCATGTCCACTGTGGATCTTTTAGCCCTGAAGCCACACTGCGATTCGGGGTAGACTCGTGAGGCGGGGCGCTGAAGCCGTTTCAGGGCGACGCGGGCGAACACCTTCCCAACGGTGCTGAGCAGAGAAATGCCCCGATAGTTGTTACAGTCGCTGCGGTGCCCCTTGTTCTTGTAGAGGGTGACAATGGAGGCATCCCTCATGTCTTGGGGGATGTGGCCCTTTTCCCAGCAGAGGCTCAGAAGCTGGTGCAGCGGTTGCAGGAGCGTGTGTTTCCCATGCCGCAGTACCTCAGGGGGGATGCCATCCTGGCCTGGTGCTTTGCCATTGTTTAGACCGTCGATTGCTTTCGCAAGCTCGTCAGGCGAGGGTGCGCTGTCCACTTCCTCCATGAGGGGAAGGTCAGGCAGGGAGTCAAGGGCTGCTCCTGCGACGGTGTTTTGAGTTGCATATAGCTCTAGGTAGTGCTCGGCCCACCTGTCCATTTGCCTGCTTTGGTCTTGGATCGTGTGACCGGTCTTGGACTTGAGAGGGGCGGTTTTGTTGCATGATGGACCCGTTGCCATTTTGATCCCCTCATACATGCTCATGGTCCTGCCCTGGTCAGCAGCTGACTGGATCTCCATGCAGAGGTCCTGCCAGTATTTGTTAGCACAACGGCGGGCTGACTGCTGGGCTTTACTCCTGGCAGTACGGAGGGTGTCTCGGGTGTTGGGGCAGGGGTTGTTCTTGTGCTCAAGCATTGCCTTTCTCTTGGCTCCTGTTGTAGGCTCCATTTCTAGCCAGTGCGCCTCGAACCAGTCTGCGTTTTTCCGCACTCTCTTCCCAAAGGCGAGCATTGCGGAGTCGTAGATCGCGTTTCTGAGCTGGTCCCAGAGACGGACGGGGTCTTCTGTGGTGTTGTCATATTTCTCTTTCAGCTTATCTCTGAATGTAGTGGAGAAGCAGTTCACCTTTTCCGGGTCGGCAGTCCCACAGGTGTTTATGCGCGGCTTGCACTTGGTCTTGGCGTGGTGGATTCCGCGAGGCTGCAGCCTCACCTTACTGGCGATTAGGGCGTGGTCGGTGTCGCAGTCTGCGCTGTGGTAGCTCCTCGTGTGGAGGATGGCGTTCAGGCTGGATCTTCTTGTAATTGCTAGGTCCAGCTGGTGCCAATGGTGGGATCTAGGGTGCCTCCAGGACACCTTGTGGCGGTCATTGCCTGTGAAGAAGGTGTTGGTGATACAGAGGCTGTGGTGGCAGCACAGCTCGAGGAGGCGTTGGCCATTCTCGTTCAGTCGGCCAACTCCATGTGGGCCGAGGCAAGAGGGCCAAGCCTGCCAATCGGCCCCCACACATGCGTTGAAGTGGCCGAGAATCAGGAGGAGTTCGGTCTTGGGGATACGTCTCACTTCATTTTCGAGAGTTTCGTAGAACTCATCCTTGGCTTCTGGGGAGGACGTCAGGGTGTGGGCGTAGGCTGAGATGATGTTGGCATACCGTGCTGTGGTCTTCATGCGCAGGGAGAGGAGACGGGACGTGCCGCCGGCAGGTGTTTCCACTGCGTGGAGCAGGGAGTTCCTCACTGCGAAGCCCACGCCATGCTGGCGCGGTTCCTTCTGCGGCCGACCCTGCCAGAAGAAGGTGTAGTTTTCTTCCCTGAGGGATCCGCTGTCTGGCAGACGTGTCTCCTGGAGGCAGGCCACATCGATGTTCAAGCGGGCCAGTTCCTTCCCAATGATGGCGGTCTTTCTTAGGTCAGTGATCTGAGTCGGGTCGGGGGACATTCCGGGGCACATAGTTCTGATGTTCCAGCTTGCTATGCGAAGTGCTGGGGACTTCTTTCTCTTGCGTGTTTTGCCTGGTGCATGGAGGCACTCGCTTTCCGGGTTTCCCCTGCTCTCTACGCACCCAGTAGAGCAGGCGAGTGTGACGGGCTAGCACCCTATTGACCGGGGGATGCCCAGTTTGGGGCGGGCGGTAGCTAGCCAATGGAGTGCGATGACTCCTCCCACTGTCGGACGAGGCCCCTGGCGCTCCGGCTCCACGCCAATTGGCCGGAGCTCTAATGAACCGGTAACTGCCTCTTCCCGTGGTTGCTTTACGAAGTCTTGCGACTTCGGTGGAGACCACTCTCCAGTGCGCGTCGAAGGCTTGGGCGGGGGATATGGAGACACTGAGTTGCCCAGGCTGTAGTGTCCCCCTCTCTGCGTCACCGATCGGAGCACAAGGGAGAGGATGAACCAATACACTTGGGACCGGGTCTGCTGCAGGAGTTGATAGGGTCGCTGACTGCGTGTACCCTGC
Source organism: Hippocampus zosterae (assembly GCF_025434085.1). Lineage (NCBI taxonomy): Eukaryota > Metazoa > Chordata > Actinopteri > Syngnathiformes > Syngnathidae > Hippocampus > Hippocampus zosterae. The sequence continues at coordinate 19,991,725 of NC_067464.1, read as the reverse complement.
CTGTCGGGGCTCCACTCCGGGTACACTGGTAGGGTGTACCACCGTAGCCAATGCCTAAGAGGCAGACCCTGCGAGGCAGCAGGGGGATTTGGATTCAGAGTTGCCTTCTCCTCGCCTTTGTCTAAAGAGACCCAACCTACAAGGCAGCAGGTTTTTACAGGGTGAGGTTGTTAACCTCACGCCCAACCCCCAACCTGGAGGACCAGTTGGATGCAGTTTAACGTCATACCCAGGACACAAGGATATCCTGGGCCTTTTGTATGACACACTTAATCTACAGCAAGGACACAAAACTGACCAACTGGTGGTGTCGGGACCCAACAGTGGGGCACGGAGAGGTAATAAAAATATGCATAACCTCATAGTGTATATTTTTACCAACTCATATGCTGTACATGTCACAGTCACAAAGTTCTGTTCATTCTACTCTAATAATTCAGACTGTTAAAACTGTTGAAGGCTGAAGACCAAAGCAACTGTTTTGCATAAAAAGAAGGCATACTATTGATCTTCCACTTTCCTGAAGGGATCAGGACCAAGCTACACACTTTGTACAGGTTACAGTATGTGCATCCACAGTTTAAAGGCTCCTGACACACGTAATCAGAGTAATTAAGATTAACAGTATGAACATACGTGTTTAAACAATATTTAACCAAACATGATTTAACCAAACATTTAACCAAACCCATAGTCAGCTGAGTAGGCCATGGTTCAACATGCATGGAGGACCCAGGTGAGGATAAGCGGTTAAAGAGAATCGATGAATGTATATTGAAATATTGCTGTGTGTGTATGCCTGGGGGGGGGGGGGGGGGCGGGCTTCCATGACACAGAGGGGGGGGCTTCCATGACACAGAATTCATGTCCATTACCAAAATCCATTATGGATGAGAAATCTGGTATTGTTATTGTATTCAACTGAAAAGCAAATGAACAGCAGAGCAAGCATGTCTTTATGATGCTCTCATGCTTCAAGTGCGTACTTGTCAGCGATGTGATGGTGAATCTGATTTGCTGATAATACGTATCATTTTGCTCAGTTTTGAAGCCAAGCTCATATTTGAACATTTGGCTGATAATAACCCCAGCGAATAGAATGTGTTATTCAAATCCCCAGCTCCAATTATATCCACAATAAGTGCAGGAATTGGATCGTCGTATCTGAAGAACATTCTTTGAAAAGCATAAAGTTTTACTTTTATGTGCTGACAAAATGTGTGAGAATCACTTCAATTTTTTATTTTTTTGGTCTCACTAGTACTTATCCACATTATTGTCCACCAGTTGGCAACACGGACAAGAGGTATGTTTGCCATTTGTACGAGTAATTTGAAAACTGCTTGCTTAACTGTCCCCCCGCTCAATTAATCGGTGGCAGGTTTTGCAGACAGGTGCTTCGCTTTATTTGCAGAATGGCACAGCAGACACCGTGTGCAATCATCTACCGCCATGAAAAGTTTGAATTCATGCATCACTTCCAAGATCGGGGCAAATCCATTCAAGCATACTACGAACTTTTATAAGCACAAGAAAAAAAGTTGACCTTTGTCATTCTGCTTGCCGATTAAGGGAGTTTATCTAATCTAGCCTTGTGACATAGAGTATATAAGTCATTTATATTCTGTTACACCAGAGGTACAAAATGTGTCCTCTCAGACGGTCCTTCTGTTATTCAGATTCAATTTCAGAAGACATTGTATTTCCCCACTATACAAGTGAGGAAGAAGAGAGCACCTCCGTTTGTGACTCAAGATTACAAAATGAAAACCATATTTTCTATATAGCACACCTAAAAGCATTTGATTTTCCCAAATGCTGACAGTGCGCCCTATAATCCGATTCACCGTACGTATGATATTACACAGACTCTTGATATTCCCCATTGAGTTTTTCCCCTGTTGGTGTTCCTGTGCCATCGAGTGGTGATTATTAGCGGGAACCAATTGTAAAAGGGTTCTGTTGACCACGAATTGACATGTGCATTCACCAACCCACACTCAAACAAACAACTACACTGTGAGCTCTGCTCAGCCATTATTAAACAAAGATAACACAAAAAGTATAGTTAACTCCTGACTAAACGAAGGAAGGAGACAAGCAAGACTTCCAAGGATATTTAGCCCCTTGTCGATGTGAGCCCACAAAGTTTGTGTCCCTTTTTGTTGAATCGATTGTCTTCATAACTTTGGTCTTTCATTTATTGTTATGTAATGCCATTTGTATTTACCGGTATGTTTCACGTGCGTGTTCGTGACTGGTTCTCGTGGCCTTATTACAGCTGCAGTGGTTGTGAAGGCTCATTATAAAATAAATTAAGCTGTATTGTGTTGTATTCCGGGCGGCCCGGTAGTCGAGTGGTTTGCACATCGGCTTCACAGTGCAGAGGTACCGGGTTTAATCCCAGCTCCGGCCTTCCTGTATGGAGTTTGCATGTTCTCTCCGTGCTTGCGTGGGTTTTCTCCGGGTCCTCCGGTTTCCTACCACATTCCAAAAAAATGCGTGGGAGGCTGATTGAACATCCCAAATTGTCCCTAGGTGTGAGTGTGAGTACGAATGGTTGTTCATCTGTGTGTGCCCTGCGATTGGCTGCCAACCGATTCAGTGTGTCCCCCGCCTACTGCACGAGGACTGCTGGGATAGGCTCCAGCACCCCCCGCGACCCTAGTGAGGTTTAAGCGGTTCGGAAAATGAATGAATGAGTGTATTGTATTCCCTTTAGCATATCACCATCTAGTGGATGCATAGCATAACCGCAACCACTATGTAGCTTGTATTCTATGCGCCTTATGAAGTGCGCCCAATATATGAAAACTGTTTTTAAATAGGCCAGTCTTTGAAGGTGCGCCTTATACCGGTAATCCAAAGCGCCTTCTCATGCAGAAAATACAGTACATGAATAAATAAGGGCATAACTGACTTGTAAATGTACTGTTTTTATTACATTTCATTTAATTCTTGGAGTCCATCTTGCCAATTTTGGTGGTTTTGAACTCTAGGGTGACATGTGATGAAGGCCTTTTGTCATTTTTATGATTTCAGAAATGTTAAATGTTATTTTGCTAATATTCTGCTAATATCTTGAAAATATTCCCAAACAATGCTCTGATCATGACTCCTATGATGTGATTAGCAGGGGACCATGAGCAAAACACTTTTAAAACAGACGGAAAAAAAAAAATCTAAAATCAAGCTTTTTTAAATTTATTAATTTATTTTTAACTTCTTGACCTTTGAAGTTGGTCTGGGAAGAAATAATGCCAGGTTCAGTATGGGCTAATGCAGTTGCTTTGGAAACAGTGGAGATAATTCTGCCCCAATGGCACATTTGTTTAAAAAAATAAAATAAAAGATTTTATAGCTCCAGATTAATGGTCTGTATGAGGGATTTATTTTTCAGGGTTTCTCTGCCACACTCCATCCATCAATCGAGAGAATGTTTGAAGTGTAAAAATGGGACAAATAAAACTAGTGTTGCGCTGCAGCAAGTCTGTGACACTGAAACAAATCCATATTCCATCTTATTTGCTTTTTGTCTTTCAGCAGTCTTTCACATTTGTAGTTGTTTTTTTGGTGATGGTCAATTTACAAAGGTCAAAAGGCTCATCAACATGTGGGTGAATATGTTGAAGATGTACTCAGCACACGAGCGGAGAAGGGTCAGTGGCCTATTTAGTGACTTTTTTGCTATATTTAGTGACTATTCCAATCCCTGCAATGTCTAATTTTCCACGCACAAAAAAAAGTGATGACTGACAACGAGTCAGAAATAAAACTGACTTTAATGGCCAGTATGGAAGGCTTTTAAACTAAAACTATTGAATGTAGAAGAATGTGAAGCTCGTATCCCCAGAAGGCATATACAGATGGGCAAAAGCTGACACTAAAGTCAAGTAAGAGAGGAGACTGAATGGGTCAGACACGTTAAACCATTGACTTGCATTCATCATTGCAGAAAATGTGACGTTACTCAAAAATGCACACGTTTTTTTTGTTTGTTTGTTTATTTACATTCAATCATCAACTGCTGCAGCCAATGTGAGTGACATCATGCCCGTTGCAATCATTACAATTTCTGCATGACACGGATCAGTCGAAATTTCAATCTTGTAACTCGACCTTATGTAACAACAATATCACCCAACATGCAGTCTGCGTTGAACCAATTAGTCGAGTAGACAATGATTTGACTTTTCTACTCTGCAACAACATCTGACACTTGAAGCACACTATTTGCTAATCATGTTCGGGTTCCGGATTAGTCCGGAACTGGAACGGATCGCACAAACACAGACCAAGAGAAGTTCAAAATACAAAAATGATTTTTATACAAAATAACACGACCGATAAAGTACAGCATAAAACGCTGGTCACAAAATTAGCAGGATATGAATGAGTATAACAAAAAGTGTTTGCAACAGGAAGGGAAATCGCTAAAGGAAAATCACTTGTCACAAAAAGATAAGGAAAAGCCAATCACCAAGAAAAACCAAATCCGCCGGAGAATAACACCACAAACCTACAAAAATACAAACTCAGACTGATTACATTCAAGAATGATGAAGGTCAAAAATAAGCACTTGGACATGGGACATGAGCAAGGTGAATATTTCGACAGCATGTGACTGCTTGAATAGTCCCTTATAACAGGTGAGCAAGATGACAGGATTTAGAAAGGGTGTGGACAGAACTAAGTCATGACAAATGGTGTGTTTTTGGCATCTCATCTTCCAGTCGGCTAGTTTACAGATGGCTTTGGACTTGCCCATCTGCTGCCCTCACCCGGCCATAACGCTAGGTGCAACAGTGAAATCAACGTGGTACAATTTTCACAGATGTGGCCCAGTGATCCAGTGGTTAGCAGGTCGACCTCACAGTGGAGAAGTACCGGATTCAATTCCAGCTCCAGCCTTCCTGTGTGGAGTTTGCATGTTCTCCCCGTTCCTGTGTGGGTTTTCTCCGGGTCCTCCGGTTTCCTCTCACATTCCAAACACATGTATGGCAGGCTGATTGAACACTCCAAAATTGTCCCGAGGTGTGAGTATGAATGGTTGTTCGTCCGGTTCAGGGTGTCCTCCTGCCCCAAGACAGATGGGATAGGCTCCAGCACCCCCCTTGTGAGGATAAAGCAGATCAGAAAATGGATGGAAATGGACCAAGTCAATCAAAAAAAAGTTTGTTTTTAAAACACAACTGTTCAATATCGGGATAAGCGGATTTGCTCGTGAAGGCTTCACGTCATGGTTTAAAATATATTTTTCAGAAAATCCAACCTTGCTCTGACTCTCTCCCAATTTCACTTGTGCGTCCACCTGTGTGTGTATGTGTGTATTTTTTTGTTTTTTTGTCTGTGCGCAAGACACTTGTTAAAAAAGAACCTGTTTCTCTAACAGCTGGATATTATGCGCTCCAGCCCTTATTTACCAGTGGGAACCTTGGTCGTGCCAACTTGAAAAGACCCCATGGTATAAACAAGTAAACACTTTGTCACAACAACTTAACACTGCGGGACCCCCATCACAACGCACCCTGAGCCAAAATGCAATATTGTAAATGCCATATGTATGGCAGAACCTCGTCTGTCAGGAGTTGATGTGAACAGCACGACACATTGTGTGAATCGATATGCTTTCAATTCCCAGCATAAAGGCACACAGGGTCACGTTGAAGACAAAGTAGATCCATTTTCATTGCAGATCGATCCAACAAAACAGTTTATTCATCCATGAGGACGATTTAAAGGCATGACAAATACCATGATGAAATAAGTTGGACAGGCAAACTGAAAAAAAAAAATCTGACAAAACTATTTTAATGCCAAGCTGTGAACGTTGTTACTTTTGCAATGGTGAGTAATATAAATAATTATTTCACTCATCTTTACAACACTGTGTACATACATCTACTGATGCCTAGTCTGGACACATCATCAGTGATGTTCCTGGATTCACTGGACGTTTCGGGTCTTTCAACTATCAGACGCCCTCCTCCAGGTGACCCAGCCGGGGTTGATCAAGTCCCGGCTTGTGTCCAGACAGCTAGCTAGCTACCATGACTCCATGGATCTCCTCTTTTGAGCCACAGCCATCTTGAGGCTCTTTCTGCCGCTTCAGTGGTATTGCGGATGGCTCTCCTTTTCCTCTCTCAATGTCAGGTCGTAGAGTGGTAACTGCAATATGGCTGGGGAACTTCAGCTTTTTTCAAGATCCACCAACAACTGCCAGTCTCTTGCAGATGTCAGGATGCCTGCAGATGATGTTCTGCTGGCCGCGGTAGGCTTGTCCCCAGCTCTGACAAAGGCGATGTTTTTATTGGAGGGGCGGAACTGTTTAGCCCATGCCAGCCCTGCGGTAATGGCTTCCGCGATAGTCTTAAGGACTTGATCATGCCTCCACCTGTACCGTCCATCTCCAAGTGCCCTTGTGCAGCCACTGAGGATGTGTTCCAGGGTTCCTCGCTTGAAGCACAGTGGGCATGCCGGTGTCTCTGCTATGCCCCATGTGTGCAGATTTGACGGGCTTGGGAGCACATCATAAACTGCCTGGATGAGGAATTTAATGCGTTGAGGCTCTGCTTTCCAAAGCTCTGCCCAGGTCACTTTCCTCTCAACTGCGTTCTCCCATCTTGTCCAAGCACCCTGTTGTTTCATTCCCACAGCCTTGCAGGTTCTTGTGTCCTCCACTGCTGCTCTCACCTCGTCCTGGACAAGACGTATACCCATGCTGCCGAGAAGGCGCAACCACCAAGCACAGAGTCTCCTCCTTGATGAATGTCGTGGCCAAAAAATGCTGAAAAAGGTCCACATCAAGTCCACACGACGTAACAACAAACACAAAGTGACAAAAGAAACACAAGAACAACAAAAAAAGCAAGGCTCATGAGAGCACTTGCTGACGGCTGCCTACTCGGGCGCCATCTTGACTTCCCTGACTAGTCACTGATAGTAGTTGCAATTAGTCGACTAATCTGATCACGAGTAAATCGCAGCATAATCGCTTCAGCAAGCAGATGTTCTGAAATAATTGTTATCTTGCAGGCCACATTCCTTAAGGTATGTACGAATTAATAATTCATGTGATAGTACATTCAACTGTGATTAAACAGCAGGTACTATCATTCCTGACATTTTTATAAATGATGGTCCAACTTGTGGAAAAGCTGTTTTCGCATGAACTATCTCACTCTTCTTGTTGCCAATGTTTATGATGAGCTGGTCGAATTTAAGGGCTCCATACAACAGCGGGATAATCAGACGTCCCGCTGAGAGTCATTTTCCGATGGCTTCTCATTGTTAGTGGCAAAAAAAAAAAAAAAATCACTTTCACAAACAACTTCACACGTAGAAATAGGAAGTCAAGCTGTTAAAGCAGACACTAATTACCCTCAAATCAAATTCAAAAAGTTAATAGACATCACCATGGGAACACACACAATGAAGTATAATTGAACAAACCTCCGCTCAGTTGAGCAAGCTGCCATTTTTATACTGCTATGTTCTAATATAACAAATGTTACAGGACAATTCACGTTTCATTCTGCTACATCCTGTACATCCTGTACAAACACCACATGTGCAACTGTAAGCAATTGTAAATATTGAGCAGTTGAAAGTATATTAAATATGTTATTTCACTGACCCCGTTAAAATGACTGTGGCAATTAAATTTAGTCACACTGGTCGCAGACGTTGAAAACTTCAGGTATTTCCAAAAAAATGGATAACAGCTTTGTTAGTAGTCCATCTCGAGCCAATTAACATCCGGTAAGATACCTTGGAGTCTGCCATCTTCCAGAAGTACCTTCCTGGCTTGAGTCTGCTTCAAGGTCATTATTTCAACCCAAGTTGATGTCTTCGCTTGCCTGGCCACATCTTTGTTGGCGAACTACACTGATCATTCAGATATGTACACTCTCTGTGAAAGGAAAATACAGAATGTTGCTAGACTATTTTAACCCTCTTCGCAAACCTAAGCCAACACTTCAACCCATGAGTTATTAGTGTAAGGCAGAGATCACCAACATCCTAACATCCTGATTAACAAGCTTACGACCGTGTGTATTTCTGTATGTGTGTGTATCATCGATCCACTTTCCGATCCACTTTAATTCTCACAAGGGTCACAGGGGGTACTGGAGCCTATCCCAGTCGTCTCAGGGGAGTAGGCAGGGGACACCCTGAATCGGTTGCCAGCCCATCGCAGAGTGGTCAATCCACCTGCCATGCATGATTTTGAAATGTTGGAGGAAAACCGGGGTACGAATGAATGAATGAATGAATGAATGAATGAATATGTTATTGTCATTGCACACTTGTTACCACGAGATTTTGCAGGAGCCTGGATTTTTTAACATTTTGACTATACACTGTTCAAGGAAGGGTTAAAGTAGATTGTTCTTGCAAAATATATGAATTTGTATGAATCAGGCATTGACATGAGAATATGTAAAATATTCGGCACTAATTAAGATACTGTCAAAGTTGTCTTACAAAATGATATGAATCAGGCTTAACATGACAGTATGTGGACTATTTTGGAAATAATTGACGATACAGTCGATGATAGGTATATAGTAAAATTGCACTCCCATAGGCCTACACATTCACATGAACACGATTTAAGAATTGAGATTCAACAGCCTGACTGCCCAGGGATAGAAAGTGTTTCTGTGTCTGTTGGTCCGGCTTCTCATTACATTATATATCCTGCCAAAGGGCAGGAGGTGGAAGAGGCACCTGCCAGGGTGGGATGGATCAGTCAGGATTTTCTTTTCTTTTGGAATGTGGGAGGAAACCGGAGTACCCAGAGAAAACCCACACAGGCCCGGGGAGAACATGCAAACTCCACACAGAAAAGCCGGAGCTGGAATTGAACCTGGTACCTCTGCACTGTGAGGTCGACGCACTAACCACTAAACCAGCGGGCCGCCGTTTGTGTGTGTGTGTGTGTGTGTGTGTATGAGTGGGTTTTCTCCGGGTGCTCCGGTTTCCTCCCACATTCCAAAAACATGCATGGCTCTAAATTGTCCCTAGGTGTGAGTGTGGGCGTGGATGGTTGTTCGTCTCTGTGTGCACTGCGATTGGCTGGCAACTGATTCAGGGTGTCCCCTGCCTACTGCCCGAAGACGGCTGGGATATGCTCCAGCACACCCCGCGACCCTTGTGAGGATCAAGCGGTTCGGAAAATGGATGGATGGATGTATTCGCCACTCCTATGTGTGGCATCCAAATTATTATCAGAGTGAGTTCCCCTCTTCGTTGCTTGTGGCTTATTAAAAAAAATAATATGCTCGAGTGGTCAGAAATGTTGCTAAATACGCCAACAAAGTTGCTTGGTTAGCAACACTGTAGACACAAGTCATTGATCTTGCTCACATGTGCACATCAAAGTAAAGACCCCAACTCAGATGACAAAACCGAAACAGTGGGAGTTCCCTTTCAGGTGCAAGCAGAAAAAAACAAACACTGTGCTGTACAATTTAATGAAATCCACTGAGATGAGAAAAATAATCAAAAGGTAAGAGATTTTTTTTTCGAGATTCGAAACATCTGCCAAAACTTTAAATACTCCATCATGTCCTCCTCCTCTATTTCGGTTGGGATGATGTCTGAAGTTAGGTGCTTAACTTGTTTCTTAATGCATAGTATGTTGTACATTTGACCAGTTGGCGCTGTAAATGGCAATTAATGGTTTGGGGGTTTTTTTTCCATCTACACACGTGCAAATAGCCACCCACTCAAATTTTAATTAACAATGGATTATGTTGTGTGAAGGAAAAAAAGTGCAAGAAAAATTGTTAAATGAATTAGATAACTGGAACCCCCCCGCCTCATCTTATCATGGTGGAGGGGCTAAGTTGCCTTGGGCTTTATGCCCCTGGCAGGGTCACGCATGGCAAACAGATCTTGGTGAGGGGCCAGATAAAGCATGGCTCCAAAGACCCCTTATGATGAGAAAAATATATGGACCTGAATTTCCACTCTGGAGCCTTGCCTAGAGGTCAAGCTCGTTGCCAATCATCTGTTGGCCGGGCTTTCACCCACGAGCCGGGCATAGCTAGAATGGTCGATGTGGACTCCCCTTCTCATTGGCTCGCCACTTGTGGGAGGGGCCAAATGAGTTGGGAGGGGAGGGGGCTCTGTGAGCTGGGCACCAGGCAAAGGCGGGGACCATCGTGGTCCTATCCTTGGTGACAGAAGTTAGCTCAAAAGACAGGAAAGGAGCCTGAGCTGGTGTGCGAGGCAGACGGATTCTGGGTAGAGAGAGACTTGCCTCCACACACAGATTGGGCTCTCATACCAGAAGTCGCGAGAGGGTTTGGACTCTCTTCCACTCTGGAGTTTCGCAGGTGAGATGAGCAGAGCAGGTATGGGCATACTTATTGCACCCTGGCTTGGCAAGTGTACATTAGGTTTCACACCGGTGGACGAGAGGATAAGCCTCCTTCCTCCTTCAGATTGGGGGCAAAGTTCCTGACCTTTGTTTGTGCCGATGCACCAAAGAGCAGCTCAGAGTACCCACAGTATTAGGAGACCTTGGAGGGTGTGCTGGAGAGCACGTGGCCAATGACAGAAAGGAAAGGCATGATTGGGTTGGAATGGGATGCCGTCAAACTGAAAAAAGAGTTCTATCAGACTTTTTTAGCCTGTGGAACTGTGAGCTGGGCACCAGGCAAAGGCGGGGACCATCGTGGTCCTATCCTTGGTGACAGAAGTTAGCTCAAAAGACAGGGAAGGAGCCTGAGCTGGTGTGCGAGGCAGACGGATTCTGGGTAGAGAGAGACTTGCCTCCACACACAGATTGGGCTCTCATACCAGAAGTCGCGAGAGGGTTTGGACTCTCTTCCACTCTGGAGTTTCGCAGGTGAGATGAGCAGAGCAGGTATGGGCATACTTATTGCACCCTGGCTTGGCAAGTGTACATTAGGTTTCACACCGGTGGACGAGAGGATAAGCCTCCTTCCTCCTTCAGATTGGGGGCAAAGTTCCTGACCTTTGTTTGTGCCGATGCACCAAAGAGCAGCTCAGAGTACCCACAGTATTAGGAGACCTTGGAGGGTGTGCTGGAGAGCACGTGGCCAATAACAGAAAGGAAAGGCATGATTGGGTTGGAATGGGATGCCGTCAAACTGAAAAAAGAGTTCTATCAGACTTTTTTAGCCTGTGGAACTCTGGAGGTTGCTGAGAGGTACTGGCTGGTCGAGCGGAACGCAGCTTCTGCGGTCCCCAAGGCAAACTTGAGTGATTTCAAAAGTAGTAATCCATCAAATTAGATGTGTACAAGTAATTATACGATGAGACCATTTATTTGGTTTCACTGTCATAACAGCCCTCTGAGGGAAGACGTAACTCCAAAGTGGCTTGGGACAAAAATTAATTTGACACCCTCGCTTTAAATTGTCCGCAAGTGTAATTGTGAGCGCGAATGGTTGTTTGTCTGTGTGTGCCCAGTGATTGGCTGGCAACCAGTTCAGGGCGTACCCCGCCTGCTGCCCAAAGTCAGCTGGAATAGGCTTCAGCCTGCCTGCAGCCCATGTGAGGATAAACAGATTAGAAAATGGTAAATGGATGGCTGATTAAACAAATGTAGCAACTTCTGAACAATCCAAGTCAATTTCAGTCTTATATACTTATAAATGTACTGATTTGAGCTTAAGCCACGCCTACTTATGGCACATGGCACACCCACTCTGAGCACACTTACATATACAGATGAACCGATGCAGATACATGTGTACTCGCTTATCCCACGAGTCAAACATGTGGGTTTGTGTATCTGCTTCAGGACCTGGCTGACATGCTGTGATTGATGTACCGTATTTTCACGACTATTCGACGCATCGTACTAATGGCCGCAGTCTCAGTAATGCGTGACATTTCTGTATTTTACACATACACAGGACGCATCGTACGAATAGGCGCAGTTTTACAGTGGTAAAACATACGCCAGCTTAAACATACGGCATGCATGCGCGCACTCTAACACGTTAGCTTGAAGCATACGGTAGCACGCCAAGACATACAGATAAGATAAAAACACGTTTTTAAAAAGGCAACGAAAGCAGAACTGAGTTTGGGTGTATTTTATTTAGCCATCGTACAATGTTCTCATGTTTTTCGATCAATCATCACCCAGAAATCCATCAAAGTCCTCATCCTCTGTATCAGAAGCAGAGGACTGCACATCTCAGTTGTCATTGAATGCATGCTAGTGTGCGTTGCTACGCATTGCCGAGCGGAAAGAAGGAGTACCAACAGCAAAGTCAACATTTCTCTCGTGTGAAGCTTTCCCACATTTGAAAGTAAAGAACAGAGCGAAACATGGTGACAGCGCGTGTGTGTGTAGAAAGAATTGAACAATTGTGCAAGTACCGTAATCCATCAAAAACGCCGCGTTCCCTCTCGTTGTTGCGTATTGTGGCGTAACTCGCCAAGCGCTGCCTCTCACTCTTTGTAAAGTTGTGTTTGCCACCGATCATCCATTGTTCCCATGCCGTTTGCAACTTTACTTTGAATGCCCGGTTGATGCCAATGTCCAGCGGTTGGAGTTCTTTAGTCAAGCCTCCGGGAATAACGGCAAGCTCAGAGTTCATTTGCTTGACTTTTTTTTCACCGCTGCTGTGAGATGGGGACGCATGCCAAAAGCATAACCGGTGGCTTTAAGTTTGAACTGAGCTTCGTAGGCGTGTCTTTTTGTCGAATTTATTTTCAGGGGTTCTTAGAAACCAAAACCGGAGTTGTTTTGCAACAATGCACATTGCCACACTCTATACAAGTGTTGGTACTGGCTTGAGGCGTCCACTTACACGCCCACCCTTCACCATTGGCGGACTAGCTTGTCTGTCCTCTCTCTCCCTCTCTCGCTCTCTCTCCCTCTCCATATATGTATATATACACGCCCACCCTTCCCTGATTGGCCGACTTCTTTCCCGCATGCCTGGCCACAGTCACTTCCGCCTTTTCTCTATATAAACAGCGTGTCGGCTGTCAGTCAGATTTTGGAACTCGGCGCATATAAAGGACGCTCCGCACCATAAGGCGTCCTGTCCATTTTGGAGAAAATTTAAGACTTTTAATGGCGCCTTATAGTCGTGAAAATACGGTAACCTTGAATTCTGATCTTTATCAGTTTTTATCAGTCTTTATCAGGCCATTAGTTTGTGTCCTCAGATTGAAGCACACTTGGGTTCTGCATCACAAAAACGACAGAAAACACTTCAGAGAGTCAACTTCTGAAAGACAAAAAAAAAAAGAAAGGGTTTTGGAATGGCCTCCTCTCTGTCCATACTTGAATCTGATTGAAATGCTGTGGAATGAGCTTTAAAAAGCTGTTCATGCTCAAAAACACTCCAGTGCTGCTGAATTAAAGCAATTCTGCAAATCAGAGTGTGCCAACATCAGAGAGATGTGGAAGACTCATTGCCCGTTAGAGATTTCAGTTGTTGCTGTTGAGGGTGGTCCAACCAGTGATTAGGCTTTGGGGGCAATGCATTTTCACACAGGGTCTTTTTATTTTTTTATGCATCTCCTAAAAATAAAAACCTTAATTTCAGAAAAAAAGCCTGCATTGTGTATTTACTTTTATTATCGGATCGGAAACATTTAAGTGTGACAAACGTGCAAAAAAATGTTAAAATCAGGAAAGCGGACAACACTTTTTGACACCACAACATGTACTGTATATGCCCAGTAGTTGTTCAGAACTGTGGCATCAAAACTGCTTATTTTAAGGAGAAGCTTAATGATGTTTCATTCTTTAGAGCCCTATTAACCATCTGAGCAAGTTGTAGAAGTAAAATTGCTCACCGCAGACTTTGGAAATTGAGTGGGAAACTCATCCAGGCAGCATGTCAATGTACTCAGGCTGCAGACGATGTCTTCGACTGTTTTGTAAGTGACAGATGTCAAACGTGGCAGCTCTTGGTGTCTAGATGGCGGTAGAATAGTTATTTGTGTGATGGAATTTATTTCATGCCTTAAACTGTGTCATTAAAGAATATTGCAAATGTACTGGATTCGGGTGTAGCTCTTTCAACTGTCAATTCTTTCTGCTTGGCTCTCGACGAAGGCGGACGCTTTTTTGCACAGCTCCCGCCCTCTCCCGAACCCTCACCTTGCTCGCCACTTAGTCTTTGTGCTGTCTTTGTCTAAATTTTCCTAGCCTCCTACCATATTTTTTTCATCCGAAGAACCAACCATGGAATTAGTTGGCTGGTCTCTCGATGTAATCGACAAAAATTTTTCGACGAAAAGAGCAGGCAGCGGGGAGCCTGCTTGCCCTCCGGGGACATTTGCTGCCGGATACACCCTGGATCCATGGAGAAAGTGGTGTGCCTGGCAGTACTGTCCGTGGAGGATGTGGAAGACATCTACATTATTGGCCTTTTGATAACAGGAATGCTGCTGTTTGGTGTTGGCAGCTTTCTGTTCTATCGCAAAATTCGACCAATGGGAGCGGCTTTATTGGAAGTGAAGAAGCTGCCTATACATATCCTTATTATCACCGTCTTCATCGCTTAGATTCTTTTCCCCCGTGACGTAGTATTATCTGCAGAGCGCATCGGGGACCGTGCAGCTGGTCAGTAAGCTATGTCACGGTCGCCCACTCCCCCTTCCCATCCCTCCGCCCTCTCATTACATGTTATGTCTTGTGACTTGTTGTAACTGTCATATGCTTATTTATGTGCTTGGGTCTTTTTTTTATCCTGGACTTAAATTATCCTCAGAGGAGGATAGTTCGAGTGTGGGTTTTTTTTCCCTCTCCCTACCCATGTGTTTTCCTTTCTGAACTCTGACTGTAAATTTCCCCATTGCGGGACAAATAAACAATATCTTTAATCTTTAGAAGTTACACCTCTTAGAATGAAGAGGAGCAAGACTGGAGGGTTTGTTCATCTATTTACTGTGACAAACAGTTACATGTTAACTACTGTTTATTGTGATTAAAAAAAAATATCTCTTGTTCCATACAAAGTTTGGTTTGTAAATTCAAACATTTACTTTGAGCTTTGACTTGCACTTTGTCTTTCTTGTGCCTTGCCCGAGTCTTTTCTCGGCCTTGGCACCTTTTGTCCAATTTTGACCATTCTAACCTTGACAGCTGTGGATGTATGTCATCATCCCATTGAACAAAAGGTGTATATTTTTTAAAACTAATAATTTCCATAAACTATTCAAGTGCTGTCATTTTTTTCCAATGAGCAACCGCAGACCCAACTGATGGTTTTAACAAATATGGATTGTGTTATCTCCAGTTTGAAGAACACATTCTCAAAGGGTTTGTCAACTTTCAGACACCAAAATGAAGTGAGCTGGACTGCGTTAGCTGTTTTTTTTTAATGACCAAATGAAAAATTGTGAGACGAAATAAAGAATTTTACCACAAATTCTTTGTTATTTAAATAAATCACATTGACTACTGAGGGTATAAGATTAACTAAGATTGAATTGGAGACTGTATTCTTACAAAGGATATATGTTTGACATCTACAGCACTGGTCCTCAACTAGAAATGCTGTCGGTCCACTTTTTTGTTTGTAATAAGACCAAGGTCCGGTCCCATGCACGGCGGTCATGGGGAGCAGGGCTATATGCCCATTTAGTATGGTCAAGCCAAGCTTATACAAATCAACACTCCTCACAACCAACCAATAATGGGGTGCAGGAAAATAACAATCATTCACTTTGCCAGTGCACAGCAAATAATGAGAGGTATTGTGTTGAGGCAGAGGAACTCTTTTATTTTGTTAAGTTGTGCCTGCTTAATAATAGAAATAGCCCTTTTAGGGAAATAAGACATTTTTTACTTTAACTTTGTTAAACAGTAGTTGTCTTTTTTTCCCTTAATTTAACAAAAGCAAATCAAAATACTCATTTTACCAAAATAAATACTAAAAATGAAAACAAAAATATTATTTCATTTGTACAATTCCCCTTTTCACATCCCCTCTGAAATCATTGAAAAATATATCAGAAGAGGAGTTAAGAACCATTTTAAATACTGACACAAGGGAGCACAGGAATGTGCAGTGCTGTTCTTCCACTAAAGGTGAATGCAATGTCTGAGGCATGCAAATATTATTTGAGGACGCCATTGGGATGTTCATTTAACATGTTGCGGTGTTCTGCTGTTAAACAGCTGCAAAGATCCCCGGGTAGACGGGAGCAAAACTGCACACAATCGAAACGTCCCGCGATTTGTCTTGTCTAATTAGGGCCGTTCACACGGCACACATTTTCTCCGGCGCTGCATCGATATATTTTGTTGCGATACATTTTGCACCGCAGCAAATTGTGTGGAGCGTTCACACGTACAAAGTAAGGGTGTGAAAAATAATCGATATTAATCGATACATCGATGCGCACGTGCGCAATCCGAGTGCATCGGCTCATTCACTGGGTACGACGCGATTGACGGGTGAAATCGCGATTCATCACGATGCATTGATGGTATCGGTAAAATCCAAAGTTCACATACCTCTCTCAAGGTAGCAACCTGGAACGTACGTACGCTCCTGGACAACGAAGATCGACCCTCCAGAAAAACCGCACTGGTAGCAGAAGAACTGCGCCGGTATAACATTGACATCGCGGCTCTGAGTGAGACCCGCTTCCATGAGGAAGGCTCTCTGTCGGAGCCTGGAGGTGGCTACACCTTCTTCTGGAAGGGTCTCCCCAATGACAACAGAAGACTATATGGGGTCGGCTTTGCTGTGAAGCAGAGCCTACTAAGATCAATCCCAACGTCTCCAATCGGTGTCTCCGAACGCCGTATGAGATGGCGAATTCCACTGGCCCACGGACGCTTTATCACCCTCCTTAGTGTATACGCCCCGACCCTCACATCCGACGAGGCTTCCAAGGACGCTTTTTATCTACTGCTGAGCCAACAGCTGAGTAACATCGACTCGAGGGACTCTATCCTCCTACTCGGGGATTTCAACGCCAGAGTTGGCAGAGACTGGATGACCTGGAACAGAGTCATCGGCAAACACGGTATCGGTTCATGCAACCCAAACGGAGAACGCCTACTAACTTTATGCACGGAGCATGAGCTAGCAATAACAAACACCATGTTCCAGCTCCGTGACATGCACAAGACCACCTGGATGCATCCTCGTTCCCGTCACTGGCATCTGCTTGACTATGCCATCGTCCGTCAAGTGGACCGGAAATTTGTCTCCCTCACGCGTGTCATGCGTGGAGCGGAAGCATCCACTGACCATCGGCTGGTTGTGAGCTCACTACGCATCCGCGTCCGTCCACCGGCAAGAAGAACTCCAGCTGTACCAACAATAAACATCAACAAGATCTTCGACCCAGGGTACAGAAACAAGTATCAGGGAGCTATTGCTCAATGGCTCCAACAACGAGACGACAGCAGTGACCCAGCATCAAACGAAGACCAGAGCCTCTCCGAAAGATGGGAGAACACCAGCAAAGGGATCCTCACAACAGCACGAGAGGTTCTTGGCGTAACTAGTCGCAAACATCGCGACTGGTTCTGCGAGAACAACACTTCCATCAAGAACCTCTTAAAGAAGAAAAACGAAGCACGACCATGCATTGCGTTCGGGTTCCCTGCAGGCATGGAATAATTTCCGCACGCAACGCGCAGAGGCCCAGCGGCAATTAAGAACGCTGGAGAACACCTGGTGGACCTCCTACGCAAATCAGCTTCAACAGCACGCCGACCAAAATCAGCTTCACCAATTCTATGACGGTCTGAAAGCTGTCTGCGGCCCAATAAAGGGTTCTGTAAGCCCCGTGCGATCAGCCAACGGCGATCAACTACTCACTGACCGCCCTTCTATACTCGCAAGGTGGGCTGAGTACTCTCGGGAACTCTTAAACAGGATCAACCCATCTGATCCCACGATTCTCGACGATATCCCTCCCCTCCCGCAGAGAGAAGAACTAAGCACACCACCAACGCTGGAAGAAACAAAATCTGCTCTCCATGGCCTGAAGAACAACAAAGCCTCTGGTCCAGACGGGATTCCTGCCGAGCTATTGAAGTTTGGCGGGCAAGCCCTCCTGGACGATATACACGGTTTCCTGCGGGAATGTTGGGAGGGGGAAGACGTGCCACAAGCTTGGAAAGATTCTAACATCATCTATATATACAAGCGGAAAGGCGACAAAGCAGCATGCGGAAATAGCAGGGGCATTTCTCTACTGGCAACGGCAGGGAAAGTCCTTGCCCGCATTATGCTCTTAAGACTTCTTTCCACCATAGTCGATGACGTGCTCCCCGAATCACAGTGCGGCTTTCGCAGAGACCGCTGCACTGCAGACATGATCTTCGTCTTGCGCCAGCTACAAGAAAAATGTAGAGAACAACATCGGAACCTCTACATCGCCTTCATAGATCTAGCTAAGGCTTTCAACACAATCTGCAGGGAGCTCCTATGGGGTGTGCTGGGACGCATTGGTTGCCCCCCAAAATTTGTTGCGGTGTTAAAGGCCCTTCACCATGGTATGCAAGGCCGGGTGGTGTGTGGAAGTGAAAAGTCCGACCCTTTCACAGTGGCTGTGGGGGTCAAACAGGGATGTGTCCTTGCACCCATCCTGTTCAACATCTACCTTGCTGTCATGATGAAACATGTTTACAACAATACCGACCCAATACGAGACGGTATCTCGATCAATTACTGTCTCGATGGCAGCCTTTTTAACCTAAGAAGATTGAAAGCCAGAACGAAGATCACGGACACGTATACCCGCGCTGGCCTCGTCCTAAATGCAACAAAGACAGAGATTTTGCAGCAGACCACCGACGCTGACCCCTTTATCTTCCACTCCGGGGAAAATGCTCTGAAGAACACTGGCGACTTCGTCTACCTTGGCTCATCTGTCAACATGAAGCTCGACCTCACACCCGAGATCCAAAGGCGGATCGGGTCGTCAGCTGCAGCATTTGGACGGCTGTCTAAGCGATGCTTCCTCAACAAGAACTTAACTCTTACCACAAAAACGAAGGTCTTTAACGCTGTGTGTGTGTCTATCCTACTCTATGGTTCAGAAGCATGGGTGCCCTATGCTAAACATCTTAAGCAACTGGAGCGCTTCTACATGAACTGCCTAATGAAGATCCTGGGCATTCACTGGTGGGACAGAATTCCGCACACGGACGTCAGAAGCAGACTGCAAGTCCCACCGCTAACGACTCTCCTCCTCCAGCGTCAATTGAGATGGCTCGGCCACATTGTTCGCATGCCACCGGACAGACTCCCGAAGAAGGTGCTGTACAGTGAATTAAGTACGGGGGAGAGGAGCAGCGGCGGGCAGCTGAAGCGTTTTAAAGACAGCATAAAGGTCACTCTCAAGAAGTTCGCCATCGATCCGACCAACATGGAGGAAGCGGCATCGGATCGGGTGGCGACGACGCACCCTGGAGGGCGCAGCGCATCACGACGCCTCATACAACCTGGCGGCCCTGCAGCGCAGGGAGAAGCGACATGCCGGACCGGTTATGGACGGCCACTATCGCTGCGACCTCTGCGGGCGCGGCTGCGCTACTCTGGCGGGTCTGAGGGCGCACCAACGTGCGCATCAGCGTCAACAGCGCGGGGATCGAAGGATGGGGGAGCGCAACGTCGTCTTCGGCTACGAAGGACTGGAATAAGCAAGTAAGCAAGTATCGGTAAAATCCGATTCAAGCGCCGTTTTTTTCATGTTAAACGTCACATATCTGCCCTTTCCTAGGCGCAATGAATGCACCATCATTGCTTTGCGTTTTGTGTTGAATACGGACGGTAGCCGTGCGTCACATACAGTCCAGTACACAATGAGCGAAACATTATGGAAGTTAGCGCACGCAGCAGCAAGGAAACTGCTATATTTAATGCAGCCGCAACATTCAAATCTTATGTTTGGAAATACTACGGCTTCGAAAAGAAAGACGGAAAGCTTGATAAAACCTCCGTAATTTGCAAAGAAAGTCGCACTAAGAAGCCATACAACGGCAGCACCACAAATATGCAGACCCACTTCACCGACAAGTTTCCCTCCCGCTCCCCCGCTTCCCCGCCCAATTCCTCGTCGGACACCGGAGAAACTCTTGGTAAACCAGGTCAGGATCAGAAAAAAATTGCCTCTTATTTTGGGAGTCCCCTTGCAACTCACTGTGACCGCGCAATGGCTATAACTAAGGCCACTGCTTATTTCATATGCAAAGACCTCCATCCTTAGCGTGGTGGACAACGAGGGTTTCAGACAGCTCGTGCACGTTTTGGAACCCAGGTATAAAATACCAGACAGGTCTGTGTTCACTTACAAACATATTCCCGATGTGTACAACAAAGTGAGAAGTGAGATTACTGTGTCGCTGAACAGTGCGCAAAGAGTTGCACTTACAGTGGATGGGTGTACATCTTGCGCTATAGATTCATATATATATATATATATAATTATTATATTTCATATAAGACACTCAGTGAGAATAGTCTGTTTGTGTTTACACTATAGCAACAGCTGTGAGTCTCAGGTGCCAAATTGTTTACATTTTCTTTGCACATAACCCAATTGTGAAAGGGCTTAAATAAGTTGTTTTACAAGTTCTACTTTTTATAAGGAATAAAGTGGTATCCTTTTTGTAATACCATACTGAATTTCATCTTTTTAAAAGCTTTTTTTTCTTTGCTTATTTGCATCATGTTTAATTGCACAATATCGCAACAAATTGCATTGTATCGTATCGGATCACATTGATTTGAACTTAATGTGTATCGAATCGTATCACATCGTGACGACGGTGAAACGTATCGCATCGTATCGCCAGAAAATTCCATGTATCGTTTAAGTATCGCATCGCTGGCAGTGGATCGAGATGTGTATCGAATCGTCCTCAGTGCTGAGATTCACATCCCTAGTACAAAGCCGCTGAGCGGCGCAGCCCCGACACAGTGTCGGGGATGCCCCACTTGCGTTCACACGGCAGTTTCTGCAGCGGAGCAAAACGACAGAAAACAAACGAGCTGTCGTGTTGGTTCTTTTTAAAACGTACTGTATATACACAACTCAAGCAACTACTGGACCGGCACGTCCTTCTCCTTCTCGGTTTCCGCGCCTTCTGCTCGAGAGTGACCGCCCAAGAAAACGTAAATGAACGATGACTTCAATGACACTCAGAAAAGCAAACACTAATGCGCCAAACAGAAAATCAAGAGAGGAAATCACAAAATAAATTCTATGGGGGGCGGGGGGTTGTGAACAAACAACAAAGGAACAAACAACTCAGAGACAGTCCAGTCTCCTACAAAAGGAAAGATGTTACTAGCCAAGTCTTGTGTCGTTATGAATCAACACATTACGGAAGTCCGACAGAGCACGAAAGCAACGCATTCTCGCCATACGTACTCTTCACAAGCATTTGCTCTGGAGCAAATTTAACCCAGATCCCTATGAAAGTCTGTGTGTGGCTCTCCTGTGCTGAAGCTGTGAGCACACTGTGGCGTCGCGCATGCGTCTGTTTCCTGACACAATCATCCATTTTGAATGCGTGACGCTGATGTATGGGCACACCTTAAGTTCAGAGGAGCCAATCAGCGCATCGTGATCGCCGACATGCCCCCGTCTCCAGTTCGTCAAACATTGTACACACACGGAGTCGCGCTGCTGCGTCCTCTGCAATACATCTGTTCGTGCACGCAAATAATACAACGGATAATTTTAACAAGAAGATCGCGGTAATGCGCAGATTATAGTCCAAAAATAGAAAATGTATAACGTAAAAATTTATAATTTATTATTTTATACAATTTGCCGAGGGTCCGGACAGAGGAGGTCGGCGGTCCGGTCGTGGATCGGGGTCCGCCAGTTGAGGAAGGGGGATCTACAGTATGATCAGACGGTTTTGACTTTTCCCTCTTTAATGTAATCTATAGGAGTAGTTATTGTTTGAAAAAAGAGGACCATATATCCGAACATTGTGACTTTGGGCATTCATTAACTTAAACTTTCTTTTTTCATTTGTATTTTAAAAATATTATTAAATTTAATTTATGGATATATGGATATGGATTTGCTATTGTAACTTAGAAAATACCTAACACATTGAATGCACATCAATAAAAATGTATTTCATTGGACAGTACAGCATTAAAAAAATACCTATGGCTGTATCAGTCATCAGAAATGAATCTTTGAGGATAAAGACAAGATAATAAAGGTCTCTTGACAGCTTTTGATTGAGTGGTCTGTTGCTTTGAGGTAACATGGGAATCGCTCCCATGTGACAAACAGCTACCCGAAGATATCTGTCAGCTGTGCCCTGTGTTTAACAAGCTGCCTGTCAATCACACAATTAAAACCACCTCATTGACGAATCTATTAAGCCTCACAGGTGATTCCTTTTCCTCGCAGGCTGAGTAAATGCATTGTCAGCATCCAATTATCTGATTTAATTCGGAGATTTGATTGAAACTGCTGCTTTGAGTTGGGGAAAAAATGTTGGTAAAGTGGAACCTCGATTTAAGAGGCTAATAGCTGTGAGGGGGTTGTCCGTCGAAGCCGACTGAATTGAAGCACTTGTTTCCTGGCCTAAAAACACCCAATATAAAACAGAATTATTGTTTTGTACTTTCCCCGTTACCTAAAAATACTAGATAGATAGATAGATAGATAGATAGATAGATAGATAGATAGATAGATAGATAGATAGATAGATAGATAGATAGATAGATAGATAGATAGATAGATAGATAGATAGATAGATAGATAGATAGATAGAAAGAAACGTTTTAAAGGACATTCAAAATTACCTCGCTGGTACGGGGGGGGGGGGGGGGGGGTCTGGGAGGGCTGCTACTGGTCACTTTCATAAACTGCTGGTGGGTATTCTTTTTGTTCTTTTGTTCACCTCCATTACAATGGGACATCAAAGAGAATTACAAATATGATGAATTACTAGTGTATATATATATATATATATATATATATATATATATATATATATATATATATATATATATATATATATATATAATAGGGGTGGCCCGGTAATCCAGTGGTTAGCACGTCGGCTTCACAGTGCAGAGGTACCGGGTTCGATACCAGCTCCGGCCTCCCTGTGTGGAGCTTGCATGTTCTCCCCGGGCCTGCGTGGGTTTTCTCCGAGTGCTCCGGTTTCCTCCCACATTCCAAAAATATGCATGGCAGGCTGATTGAACACTCTAAATTGTCGCTAGGTGTAAGTGTGAGCGTGGATGGTTGTTCGTCTATGTGTGCCCTGCGTTTGGCTGGCAACCGATTCAGGGTGTCCCCCGCCTACTGCCCGGAGACGGCTGGGATGGGCTCCAGCAACCCCCGCGACCCTAGTGAGGATCAAGCGGTACGGAAGATGAATGAATGAAATATATATATATATATATATATATATATATATATATATATATATATATATATATATATATATATATATATATACTAGTAATGGAGAGAGAGAGGTGCAGGGTTCAATTCTGGCTGTGTGGACTTTGCATGTTCTCCCCGTGGGTTTTCTCCAGGTACTCCAGTTAACCTCCCACATTCCAAAAACATGCATGGCAGGTTAATGGAACACTCACAATTGTCCCTAGGTGAGTCCCTTGTTCGCCTCTGTGGGCCCTCCGATTGGCTGGCAACCAGTTCAGGGTGTCCACCGCCGACTGCCCGAAGATGGCTGGGATAGGCTCCAGCACCCTTGTGAGGATAAAGCAGATCGGAAGATATATATATATATATATACCACGGATGTTAAGACCCGAAAAGCTCCTAACCATGCATGGAGGGTTCCATCCCAAATCCAGCACCCTGAGACTGTACGCAAGCCGAAAGGATGGAGGCCGGGGACTAGTGAGTGTGAGAGTGTGAGAGCCACTGTCCAAGATGAAACATCCAAGCTCCATGAATACATCAAGGAGAAGGCTCCAACGGATGATGTACTCAGAGAATGTCTCAGACAATGGGGAACAGAAGATGAGGCGCTGGAAGAGGGACCATCATGGGAGGACAAGCCCCTACACGGGATGTACCACCGGACCATAACTGAAGTGGCTGATCTCAAGAAATCCTATCAGTGGCTAGAGAGGGCTGGCCTGAAGGACAGCACAGAGGCACTCATCCTGGCTGCTCAGGAGCATGCCTTGAGCACCAGAGCCATCGAGGCCCAGATATACCACACCAGACAAGACCCAAGGTGTAGTATGTGCAAAGAGGCACCTGAGACGATCCAACACATAACTGCAGGATGTAAGATGCTGGCAGGGAAAGCCTACATGGAACGCCATAACCAGGTGGCTGGCATAGTCTACCGAAACATCTGTGCGGAATATGGACTGGAAACCCCAAGGTCAAAATGGGAAACACCTCCGAAGGTGGTGGAGAATGACAGAGCGAAGATCCTGTGGGACTTCCAGATCCAGACTGACAAGATGGTAATGGCGAACCAACCAGATATCGTGATCATAGATAAAGGGCAGAGGAAAGCCGTTGTAGTGGATGTAGCGGTCCCAAGTGATGGAAACATCAGGAAGAAGGAACATGAGAAACTCGAGAAATACCAAGGGCTCAGAGAGGAGCTGGAGAGAGCCTGGAAGGTAAAGGTGACAGTCGTGCCTGTGGTGGTCGGAGCACTCGGGGCAGTGACCCCCAAACTAGATGAGTGGTTGCAACAGATCCCGGGAACAACATCGGACATCTCAGTCCAGAAATGTGCAGTGCTGGGAACAGCAAGGATACTGCGCAGAACCCTCAAGCTTCCTGGCCTCTGGTAGAGGACCCGAGCTGAATGAGGGACGGACACCACCCCGAGGGGTGAGATGAGGATTTTTTTATATATATATATATAGCATCCTCGTCTTGAAAGGCGATGGTCGACGCGTAGGGGGGGGGGGGGATTAGGTCCTGTACTGGACGCATGAGCGCGAGTGGCTGAAGAGCCCTATTCTTGAGTGGCATTCCCGCTGGCATTTCACGCAGGTGAATGTTGAGGATGGTGGGGTGGTGCGTGGAGCAGCTGCGCGGCACTTTCTCGCTGCCCGCTTCTGTGAGGCCCGGTCCTGCTCCTCCGCCGCAGCCTCGGTGACCCCTATGCGGATGGTGTTGCGCCAGGTGGCTCGGTCTGCTGCTGCACTCTCCCATCTGTTGGGATCCACCCGGACCGCCTTTAGGTCACGTTTGACAGTGTCCTTGTAGCGCAGCAGGGGCCGGCCCACACCCCGGCGTCCCTCAAGCAGCTCGCCATAGAGGATTTCCCGCGGCAGCCGGTGGGGGTCCATGCGGAAGGTATGGCCGATCCAGCGGAGCCTCCTCTTCATCAAGGTGCATTGGATGCTTAGGAGGCCGGCTTGTTGGAGGACCGCGGTGTTTGGAATCCGGTCCTGCCACCTGATGCGCAGCAGCCGCCGGAGGGCACGTAGATGAAAGGTGTTAAGTCGCCGTTCCTGCCTAGCGTAGGTGGTCCATGACTCACTGCCGTAGAGTAAGGTGGAGAGGACGCAGGCCTTGTACACCATAACCTTGGTTTTTGCACTGAGAAGGCTGTTTTCCCAGACGCATTTCGACAGCTTCGCCATCACACCGGCAGCCTTGGCGATCCTCGAGCTGATCTCGGCGTCGAGTGTTGTTGCACATGTGACGGTTGAGCCTAGATAGATGAAGGAGTCGACATTTTGCAGTGGCGTGTCCTCGATGGTGATAGAGGGGGCGACGGTGGTTCCCTGGGCTAGTATATTTGTCTTCTTTGGCTGATCGTGAGCCCGAAGTCCCTGCACGCACGCGAGAGTCTGTTCACCAAGTGCTGGAGTCCTGCCTCACTATGGGAAGTGAGGGCAGCATCGTCTGCAAACAGTAGTTCTCTTACCAGGATGTTGTAGGTTTTAGACTTGGCGCGCAGTCTTGCCATGTTAAAGAGGCTACCATCTTGCCGTGTGCGGAGGTATACCCCCTCTTCGCAGTCGGAGAAGGCATACTGGAGGAGGATGGAAAAGAAGATTCCAAATAGGGTTGGTGCAAGGACGCACCCCTGCTTCACTCCACTGCTGACTGGGAATGGCTGGGAGGTAGCGCCGTTGAAGCGGACTGTGCTTTGCATGTCTTGATGGAAGGAGCGGATAACGGTGAGCAGTTTTGGTGGACAGCCTATCTTCTCCAGTATTTGAAATAGCCCGCTCCGGCTGACCAGTTCGAACGCTTTGGTCAGGTCAACGAAGGCTATGAACAGGTCTTTGCTGCTCGCGGCACTTCTCTTGAAGTTGGCGGAGGGAGAATATCATGTCCACTGTGGATCTTTTAGCCCTGAAGCCACACTGCGATTCGGGGTAGACTCGTGAGGCGGGGCGCTGAAGCCGTTTCAGGGCGACGCGGGCGAACACCTTCCCAACGGTGCTGAGCAGAGAGATGCCCCGATAGTTGTTACAGTCGTTGCGGTCCCCCTTGTTCTTGTAGAGGGTGACAATGGAGGCATGCAGAGGCTCAGAAGCTGGTGCAGCGGTTGCAGGAACGTGTGTTTCCCATGCTGCAGTACCTCAGGGGGGATGCCATCCTGGCCTGGTGCTTTGCCATTGTTTAGATCGTCGATTGCTTTCGCAAGCTCGTCAGGCGAGGGTGCGCTGTCCAGTTCCTCCATGAGGGGAAGGTCAGGCAGGGAGTCAAAGGCTGCTCCTTCGACGGTGTTTTGAGTTGCATATAGCTCTAGGTAGTGCTCGACCCACCTGTCCATTTGCCTGCTTTGGTCTTGGATCGTGTGACCGGTCTTGGACTTGAGAGGGGCGGTTTTGTTACATGATGGACCCGTTGCCGTTTTGATCCCCTCATACATGCTCATGGTCCTGCCCTGGTCAGCAGCTGACTGGATCTCCATGCAGAGGTCCTGCCAGTATTTGTTAGCACAACGGCGGGCTGACTGCTGGGCTTTACTCCTGGCAGCACGGAGGGTGTCTCGGTGTTGGGGCAGGGGTTGTTCTTGTGCTCAAGCATTGCCTTTCTCTTGGCTCCTGTTGCAGGCTCCATTTCTAGCCAGTGCGCCTCGAACCAGTCTGCGTTTTTCCGCACTCTCTTCCCAAAGGCGAGCATTGCGGAGTCGTAGATCGCGTTTCTGAGCTGGTCCCAGAGACGGACGGGGTCTTCTGTGGTGTTGTCATATTTCTCTTTCAGCTTATCTCTGAATGTAGTGGAGAAGCAGTTCACCTTTTCCGGGTCGGCAGTGCCACAGGTGTTTATGCGCGGCTTGCACTTGGTCTTGGCGTGGTAGATTCTGCGAGGCTGCAGCCTCACCTTACTGGCGATTAGGGCGTGGTCGGTGTCGCAGTCTGCGCTGTGGTAGCTCCTTGTGTGGAGGATGGCGTTCAGGCTGGATCTTCTTGTAATTGCTAGGTCCAGCTGGTGGTGGGATCTAGGGTGCCTCCAGGACACCTTGTGGCAGTCTTTGCCTGCGAAGAAGGTGTTGGTGATACAGAGGCTGTGGTGGCAGCACAGCTCGAGGAGGCGTTGGCCATTCTCGTTCAGTCGGCCAACTCCATGTGGGCCGAGGCAAGAGGGCCAAGCCTGCCAATCGGCCCCCACACGTGCGTTGAAGTCGCCGAGAATCAGGAGGAGTTCGGTCTTGGGGATACATCTCACTTCATTTTCGAGAGTTTCGTAGCACTCATCCTTGGCTTCTGGGGAGGACGTCAGGGTGGGGGCTTAGGCTGAGATGATGTTGGCATACCCTGCTGTGGTCTTCATGCGCAGGGAGAGGAGACGGGACGTGCCGCCGGCAGGTGTTTCCACTGCGTGGAGCAGGGAGTTCCTCACTGCGAAGCCGACGCCATGCTGGCGCGGTTCCTTCTGCGGCCGACCCTGCCAGAAGAAGGTGTAGTTTTCTTCCCTGAGGGATCCCCTCTCGGCGTCACCGATCGGAGCCCAAGGGAGAGGATGAACCAATACACTTGGGACCGGGTCTGCTGCAGAAGTTGCCAGGGTCGCTGACTGCGTGTCTGACCCTGCCTGTCGGGGCTCCACTCCGGGTACACTGGTAGGGTGTACCACCGTAGCCAATGCCTAAGAGGCAGACCCTGCGAGGCAGCACGGGGATTTGGATTCAGAGTTGCCTTCTCCTAGCCTTTGTCTAAAGAGACCCAACCTACAAGGCAGCAGGTTTTTACAGGGTGAGGTTGTTAACCTCACGCTCAACCCCCAACCTGGAGGACCAGTTGGATGCAGTTTAACGTCATACCCAGGACGTGTGTTATATATATATATAACACACACACACATATGGACACACACACGCACACACACGTACACACACTGTAAATGGTCAATTCTGATATTCAAATTCATAGGAAATTATTAGTGACCCGAACTGAGAAATCATTAAGCTGTTACGAACGCTAATCTTAAATAAGTAAGTAGAAATATAGAATTCGGGAACATGCTTAACTTGATATACCCGAGTCCAGTTAAATTCGATTTATTTGATTTATTAATTTTAGTTTTTTTAGATTTAGATATATTTATTGTCTGAGGTTGCTTTGGGCATTTTTCCAGACATGCGCAGAACTGCACCACCTCGTTTTTTTTTTTTTTTTCTTTAACAGTAAGTGATGTCGAAATGGAGCCCGGATTGATGCTGCGAGTTGTTGGTATATAGAAGGCACTCTTAAATAACACCAGATTTCAACTTACATTTACAACTTAAGATTTGATATTACATGTATACAGAAAGTCCTTGAGCGCTTTAAAGTGTCTGGTGCTGTGGAATATTGATCGATGACAGTTGTTCAAGTGTCGAGAGGTGGAGCTACAGTGATCTTTGCGGTAATACTGCTCCACAGGGGTGTGCAAAAAATGCAAAGAGCCACTCGAGATTTGAGTTACTCTTTAGGGAGTTAATGGTGAGAGGGAAGAAGCTTTTTGAATGACTGCTGGTTTTGGTGCGCATGGACCGGTAGCGCTTGCCTGAGGGGGGACAGGGTGGTAAATGAAGTAAAGGCATCGTGCAAGGATATAAAGCAGCCAAAAAGAGGTAAAGCTAATTACTGGCCTAACGTACCTGAAAGACATCATGAAGGCATCCTTGCAAATGTTACGAAGAAATGAAGAAAAGACACCCCATTGCCATTTTAGTCTCAAGAATGATTGATGAAACATTCTCACGGCGCAGAAGGGAGATAGTGAAACACGAGCCAGTTGTGCGGAGCATGATCATGCGATGGCCCAGCAATTTGCCAGCCAATTGCAGGGCACACATTGACGAATAACTATCCACGCTCACAATCACTCCTTAGGGGGAATTGAGGGTTTTAACTTAACCTACAGTGCATGTTTTTGGAATGTGGGAGGAAACCGGGCCACCTTAAAACACATCCCCATGAAAACATAGCTCTTGCATTACATACAAATCAGTGAAAGGTTATCGAAAGCTGTATGTGCACAAATGCTATTGGTTTGAAAATAAAATGAGCGGTGATATATTACCGTAATTTCTGCACTATAAGGCGCTTCGGAGTAGAAGGCGCACCTTCAACGAATGGTCTATTTTCAAACTGTTTTCATATACAGTGATCCTTTGCTATTTCGCGGTTCGTTTATCATGGTTAATTTTTTTAAAGCTCAAAGTTAATTTTTGAATTTACAAACCAAACTTTGTATGGAACAAGAGAGATTTTTTTTGTGAAATCACAATAAACAGTAGTTAACATGTAACTGTTCGTCACAGTAAATAGATGAACAAACCCTCCAGTCTTGCTCCTCTTCATTCATCGCTGCTTTTTTCAAACATATTCATTAAAAAAATTAATTAAGAAAAATATGTTGTTTTTTTTCAAATACATGGAGTACAGTCCTGTATATGTTGCTCTATGTGACTTGCTGTTGTGTTTGCTGACTTTCGCAGCTTCTCGCGGACCGTTTGCGGACTTAAAAACAATAAAATTTATGTTAATTTGTCGCTACTTCCCGGATTTTCGTTTATCGCGGGTGGTTTTGGTCCCCATTAACTGCGATAAATGAGGAATTACTGTATAGGGCGCACTGCATTATGAGGCACATAGAATAGAAGCTACAATAGTGGCTACGGTTGCGTTATACATCCTCTAGATTAGGGGTGGCCAACAGGTCAGAGACTAAGAGCCAATTTTTTTACCGTGTTACTGCAAAGAGTCACACACACACACACATACACACAAGACCATGCACTCGCACACATATGCACGGACGCCACGATGAGCAACCGCCGTAGCGCCCGGACACACATAAAACCTTAAGACACAAACACGCAAATCATTCCCCCCCCCATTTCCTCCTCCCACCACTCGTGGTCATCTTGGGACTAGTCTGCTGGCTCTTGGTTGACTGCGATCGACATATTGGGCACCTCTGCTCTAAAACCAGGTCATTCCCTTACTAGCTTAGTACTTAGCACTGTTGTCTGAGCAGTCATTTGATTGTTTGCCCTCTACGTCAGTCAAGTAACGGGATTGATGATATGTTGACGTAGTACGTTCTGTGTATTAAGCACCGTTGTTTGAATGGCAGCGCCATCGCTGAGGCGTTTTCGACAATTGTCGTGCAAAGCGCGGGAGCCGCAAGGAACATGTCAAAGAGCCTTTACAGAAAAATTAAAGTACGGTGTCAAAGAATTCTGAGTATTGATCCATGTATAAGGCACATCAGACAATAAGTCTTTGGAGAAAATGCAATCTTTTTAGGTGCGCCTTATAGTGCACTTATTCACCGGAAAGCAAATTGAAAAATGCAAATCTCATTATAATGTTGCCATTTTTTTTACATTGTGTTTTTCACTTGATTTTCACCTTCAATTTTAATACAAACTCTTTCTACACCCACTCTCTGTTTTTCAGGTTTTTGCCGAGTTTAATTGCATCGCCAGCAAAAATCTTGAAGGGGACCTCTACGAAGCTCTTGACAAGCACACACCATGCTTCATTGATCTGTTCAAGGCCTGAAGTGCATAAGTCTTCAAAATGAGCTCAACTTTAAACATTTTCAGCAATTTCCCTTCTTTCCTCCTCCATAAAGAGACCAGATTCAATAACTAGTTCTTTGTGCTTTTTCGCAGGACACAGCGAAAGAAGAACCACTCGACTCAGTCACAGTCGAGGTGCTGAATGTGATTGAAGATGCTCAAAACACATTTAAATTAATTCAGGCAGTCATGCTTGGATTGGGAAACAAAACCCTCCCTTCCATAACTGATCACTCTGCAGAACAAGTGAATGGTCTTCTTGGCCAGTTTAAATTGCTGAGTACAGACTTGCAGGTTTGTGGGGAAAACAAAAATAAACAAAAGAAAAAACAAACAAACAAAAAAAGCGAGGTTTCTACTTCCAGTACATGTGCAGTATTCAAGTGTAACTTTGATAGCGTTTGTATGATAATGAGTGATTTGATAATTGCCAGTTGATAGTGTTTGTGAGAAAGCGATATATCTTATTTTAATGTTATCATTGCTGTGCACTAAACAACATGAAATGTATGTACATATTTATTTATTATAGTGGGCGGCCTGGTGGTCCAGTGTTTAGCGCGTCAACCTCACAGTGCAGAGGTCATGGGTTCGATCCCTTCCTGTGTGGAGTTTGCATGTTCTCCCCGGGCCTGCGTGGGTTTTCTCCTGGTACTCCGGTTTCCTCCCACATTCCAAAAACTCGCGTTGCAGGCTGATTGAACATCTACAAATTGTCCCTAGATGCGATTGGGAGTTCGGATCGTTGTTTGTCTCTGTGTGCCCTGCGATTGGCTGGTAACCGGTTCAGGGTGTCCCCTGCCTATCGCCCGAAGACGGCTGGGATAGGCTCCAGCACCCCCTGCGACCCTTGTGAGGATAAAGCAAATCAGACAATGGATGGATGGATTTATTATAGTTCCAGGGAAATAGGTAAATGTTCATGGCATAACATCTTAATTCATTCATCATGATTCTTACAAACTGGCTATTTTGTATTTACGTCAAACATCTCTATTCCATGATGTGCTCTAATTTGATATCTACTGTTGGTAGTTTTCCTGTTTTTGTCTGGAACATACCTGTAGAATGTGATCTCAGGTTTTGGACACATGTGATACAGGTTTATTTGCCCTGCACATATCTGATGTTACTCACCGCGGACCAAAGAATTCTCAGAGACTTGGTGGGAAGAATCAGCCGAACGGTAAATTTGAGGAAAGGTTTGTGGGGATGTTGTTGAATTCTGATTGAAAAAGAGTTAGTGACAGACCTCGAAGCTCAAGGTGAACCTGGTCGGTCTTATCTCCACACAGCTTCCTGCAAATCAGGACTAATATGTCACGAGCTAAGCATGAAGGGCTTATCCCAGTCACCAAGTGATGGCTGATTTACATGATTTTAGCATAAGTACGCTTGCGTGGCTCATGTACAAGGCTAAGCAGACAACCATCGACTTTGTGATTCTACTTGTGGGAGCTCAGATTGTTTAAGTCCAAGACGGTTTTGTGCGTGTGTGTTTGTGTGTGCTTGTGTGGATAACCCTCGGATGAAATACCATCGCTCCCTTCTGCCTCAAGACAACTTGAGCAGACAAGCACTCTTATGTCATAAATCAAGAGGAACGGCATGAAGACAGAATGAAATATTGAGTGAGAGAGAATAGAAGCTGAGTGAAGAAAGGAAGTGAGAAAGAGAAGCGCAAGGACAGGATGGCATAAATGAGTGGGAAAAAAATGTTGCATGCACATGTTAATTTACACGGTGTATCATGGTTGTCTGTAAAACGGGGTGGCACATAAATTTTCAGGTTCCATGCAGAAACAGAAAGTAGTGAAAGGAAAACACAAATTGAAGAAAATAAAATGAATAAGTACAACATTGTCTTACGTAAAATACAATTCTAATTACATATAACCATCTAGGAGTCACAGGAATTTTACATTTTACATTCTCAACTGCAGATAATAGAGGGAAAGCAAGGCTCTATCTATCTATCCATCCAAGAAAATCCATTCAAACTGTTGCCGAACGTTTTTACCTTTATCAACACTCGTAAACATTGGCCCCTCAATGGGATACGGGCTTTAGTAAGTAACAAAGGTCAGTAATTGAAGAAATATGGTTGTCGTACAAATACTGCAAAATGCCTTTTGAATTCACTTTGTACCATTTAGGGCAGGGGTAGGAAACTCCGTTCATCAAGAGCCGCAGTCCTGCTTGTTTTTGAAGTTCCCTCTTCCATCACATCGGATTCAAATGATCAGAATCGTTGTTAGGCTTTACAGAGCTTGCTGATGAGCTGATCATTTAGATCAGATGTCTTGAAAGACGGAAACGTCGAAAACAAGCTGGACTGCGGATCTCTACAACCGGCGTTGTCTAACCTTGATTTAGGGAAGGGGTGTCAAACTCATTTCAGTCACGGGCCACATTGTAGTTCCCGTTTCCCTTGGAGGGACGTTATGAATTTTGGGAAACCATATAAATATTTAATTCCCTCCACATATTACATACAAAGCGCACAACAAATTGATGAATAACTAGTTTTAAAATCCGAAGTCAAGAATAATAACTATTAGTTAATGTGGATTACATATGGCATTTAGAAAATTTGGTTCAGACTTTAGCAAGCATCGTGGAACTTGACATGCTTGATTTGCTTTCGTGGGCCACATCGAATAATGTGGTGGGCCAGATTTGGCACCCGGGCCTTGACTTTGTCACTTTTGTTTTAGGGACTCTGTTACAAAATTGTGGTCACAAAGCAAATCACATTTCCCTTGAAGTAACATTTTTGTCTCGCAACCTCTTTGATGATTTAACAGATTCAAACAATGGTGTATATATATCCATTTCATTTAATTAATTTAATGACCACCTTTTCTTTTGTTGCACTTCTAGTCGTGGATGGTAAAAAAATGTGCAGTGGATGAACACAAGTTTGGATCGAAATTGAATCTCGAATTCCATTAAAAATTTAAGAGCAAAGCCAAACATTTCTTCAATAAAATTATAACGATAGCTATACTGACACTTAAAAATCTGCCGTTGTATCATTTCCAAAGCCACGGCGGCAGCAGCAACTGTGTGGCACACACTGCCAGATTGTGGAATCTCCAATCAATTTTAGTCACTTGCAGCATTAATTGTCTGACAAGCATAAAATAAAGCTGTCCCCAGGAACAAAAACACACACACAGTTAGTGGTGTATGTTTATATTTTCTAAAAGTCACATAAAAATGTTACCGTTATGGACTCAAACACACAAAATGGATGGAAAACAATAATCAGTGTACACTTTCTAGGACAGCAATGTGTTCATGAGTTTGAGGAGAGGAGACAGAATTATAATACCTTTCATACATAGAGACAGACACAAGCATGACAAAGTTATTTGGAATGCTTGACTGGACACAAAGTAGAGTTCATTTCTTTCATTCACCTGCTCTCCATGATGGTGTCAGGAAGAATCAGGAGCGGGGAAAATCCCAAGACCTTTTCTTTTGACAGGAGCGCAATTGTTCCTTGTCCGAAGTTTTAGATAAAACACTTTATTTGCAGTCAGGTTATTGAAGTGTAATTTGGAATTCCGTCTCTATTCCTGTAGGTGGCCTTAGAATGTCCACCTGGCGTCAGTGACACGATTCTATTCTATATTTGCTGGTCAGTGAGAATTCAGTTTCAGCAATGTGTGCAATCCTATAATAAGGTATTGTGGCTGTTGCCGTCCATCACTGTTAAGGAATTATTCCGCTAGAAGTAGTAGTAGAACATTGTTGATGAATTTCATCTTGCTATGAGAACTATTGACACTAGTCTCTGTCCTAAACATTTGCTTGTACTTAAAACAAAGAGTGTAGGGTGAAGTTGGGGCCCTAATTCCCCTTGAGTGATTAACAGCCCCCTGGCTATCTTCTTTCCGTCCCCCACATCGTAAAAGTCCCTGAAGGCTGTCAAGTGCCTTCGAAGAGTAAACCTAATCTCAAGATTTGTGAACCAGCGGATATGGTCTGCACTTTGTCAAAATGCCAACATTGAACTTTGCTTGACTTTCTTTGTTTCAGGTTTTTACATACGGGGAAGGACTGCCCGCCCCTACTTAACATAATTAACATACTATGCCTATATGTACGTGTGACTGTAGTTGCTCGCGGCTTCCTGATGAAATCTGAGACTCACAGGAGCCCGAATCGATTCCACTCTGACATTGGTAGAATAAAATCTTTTCCCAATCAGCCGTGGTCCCTGAAGTGCTCATTCGTCGGGAAACAGCCACCGATCACCGAGTGTTTTTTGAAGACCAGCGAAGCAGCAAAAACCATATACCACATTTTAAAAAATCTGTGAGATAAGTGACCGCATATGTTAAAATAAAATCAGAAAGAGCCATTCTGCATTTTTTCAATCTGATTTGCGAGGTGTTTTCTAAACAGGTTTGTGAAATGTTTTCTTCATGATACCGAAGGATAAATAATTTCAATACCCTTGAGACATCCTTTGTTGTCTTGCTGAAATTAGACCATTTTAGGGGCCAGCCTGGTCTCATACAATACAATACAATACAATACAATACAATACATTCTGATTTATGCTACAATACAATGCTGATATATATAATATTTCACAACAACGGCAGCTGTAAAAAACACTTAACAAAACAGTTAACATAAAGTAAAATAACAACACATAACATAAAACACGGAAAGTCGTGCAGTCCAAACCACTTTTCCGTCACACGCTTTGTTGTTTGAAGCAGTTTGAGATGAAAGAGGAGAGAAACAAAGTGTCCTTTAACCAGTGGATCAGAGACGTCATGCTCAAAATGTGCACACGTCGGCTACAAGCTAAGTTTCAAAGTCAACAAGAAGCTGTAGCATTCATTGATGAAAAAAGAGATTGGTTCACTTCTCCTGTTCCATGAAAATCCATTTCAATTCCAAGCGGCGACTCTCGGTTCCAAATACGCATCGGCGCTCTGCGCCAACGCTCCTCTCTCCTCTCTCCTCATCCTCAACTTCAGCAGCCATCCGCATCTCCACTGAACAAAACAGGGTTGTGAAAAATGCTGCCCATTACAGGCGCAAAAAACACAAGCGCCCCAGGTCTGTCCAGCACCGACAGTCAATGGCACCGACATTCCTCCCAAACAAAATCTGTGCTGGTACAGGCGTGCTGCCAAGAAGGCGCAACCACCAAGCACAGATACTTCTCCTTTGACGAGGTCCACACGATGAAACAACGTGACAAAACAAAAGACAAAAACAACAAAAAAGAACAAAAAAAAGCAAGGCTCTTGAAGAGCACTTGCCGAAAGCTGCCTACTCAGGCGCCATCTTATATTCATACCTATTCATACAATTATCTCTCTCTCTGCTTGTGGAATCCTTGTTCTGTCCGGAATCCTTCCTGTAGATCCTCCCTCTTTGCTCCTGCAATTGCCCCTCTCTCATCCCGCCCCATACATTTCATATGCCCTGCTAAGTACTGAGGTCTGGTGAAGGGTCTGTATAATAATCCGTTTTAATTAAAGCTGATTGAATGCTCCACAGCAGTGAACTCGATTCGCAGCTACCAGGCGGCATCCAAAACAGGCACGTGGATGTTAATTCTCCGTCAGCACCTCTCTCACCATTGACTATCGGCTGCCGGTGGGTAAAAGTCATCTGCATCCACATGTTCGCAACAACACTCTGACAGATGCAGGGGTGGTTTTGGCTTGCCTCAAGTAGATTATTTAAATTGTGCTTTCATTTCATGAATATGAGGTGTCCTCAAATAGACACTATTTTATTTGAAAAGAAGTCTCAATTATGTAGCCTTTTTTTTCCAGAATTCAGAATATTTTTGACAGAAATCAAAATTGCACGTTCTTTGTAGCAGCTCACTGATTCCAAAGAGGCAACATATGGTTGTTTTGAAAGATAGAGGGAAAAAAGATATATGCAAAAAAAAAAGGTTTTGTGGTTCTATGTGAATTGATTTTACTGGGTGAGATGTTCCAAATAGATTTTTGAGTATTTTGTGTTGCCGATGCCTGGAATAAACCCTGCCACAGTGCAGTACGATGGAATGGAAAAAATTAGCATGACACTGAAATGAACATCATTATGGGCTGAGTAGGGTTTGTGGGTGTTCAATGTGTGGAAAATGTATTTTGGTGTTGTTTAGTTTGAAGAGAAATACACAATATATGTTCATTGGAGTCTCCAGCCCTTTTGGAAGTCGGTCACAGGGGAATTCTGGGTGCGCTCATCTGGCCGACAAGCTTGTCGCCCTCGGCAGAAGAGAATGGGGCGGAGTTTGCACCTGTGGCCTCCTCTTTGCGAGGTGGATGCATGAAACGGAAGCGCTTGGCGCGCCACCAATATAGAGAGAAAAGAAGTTATTAGGTCAAAAGGTTGCACATGGTGGCCATGAAGAGGTGCGGACCTCAGAGCAGGCCTGGCCACTGGCACAAGGCCAGAAGAGGGACAAAAGAGGAGCGACAAAAAGAAGAGACCCAGAGGGCCGGGCGCCTGGCCAAAGGAGAGAACAAAGGAGAGTGAACCTAAATGGGCATTGATTATATTTTTTGTTATACAACTATTAATGGCCAGTTAAACAGTGTGTGCACACTTTCATTCAGAAAAATCCGACGCGTTGACTTTTCCATTTGCAATTGCATTTTCAGTCTGTGTATCCTGTGAAGGTGTTGATTAAAAAGTCTGATCCGATTCAAGGGCAAATTAAGATGCTGAAAGTATTCATTTCGACACGTCCGCCGCGGTTGGTAAGCAGCCCTTGAGGGTTGCGTAGAGACAACAGGAACTGAAACGCAAACTGCCTCGAAATGCCCAAATAAATGAATGCAAACAAGTATGTATGAATGCATTATTCTATAAATTGGAAGTCTTACAAAATACAATCAAGTCAAAACTGAACAAAGCATCTACCGTAATTTAACAGTATCTATTCAGGAGTTGATACAAGACAGATTATATGGAATTTTACATGATTTGGACAAATGCAAAGAAATATTACTCTCTGTTAAAATAAACTCTGCTGATATGGTTCAAAGCAAAATTACTATGCATAAATACGTTTATCAATTATGAGAATGATTGGTTAGTTACTAAATCTGGTAAAAATGAAGATTGCTCCAAGAGCTTTGTCAAACCCAGTGATAGCCAACAAATAAGTCAAACATTTCTGACGAAAGAAAAAAATAAACAAATCAAGTCTGACAAGAGATGCCAGTTTGACTGAAAAGTCCTCATCGCCAAACACACTTTCGGGCTGAAGCAATGTACCGGTAAGCTGCGGTTGAAACTGGTGCAGCGAGGGTGAAGGACAAACATGCTCTGGAGCAGGGATGCCCATTACGTCGATCGTGATCGATCGATACATCGCGGACTGGTCCCAAGTCGATTGCGAGGGGTGTAGAAGAGAAAAAAAACAAAAAAACATTTGTGTGTCTTTGTGCATGTTAGTAAGATATTTTTTTTGTGTTAATGTACGCTGCACCCAAATCATCATATTAGTCTCATTTTCATAAAACGTATTAAAAAAATAAAATAAAGCAGGTAAACCTA
Organism: Hippocampus zosterae; assembly: GCF_025434085.1. Taxonomy (NCBI): domain Eukaryota; kingdom Metazoa; phylum Chordata; class Actinopteri; order Syngnathiformes; family Syngnathidae; genus Hippocampus; species Hippocampus zosterae. The sequence continues at coordinate 19,953,224 of NC_067464.1, read as the reverse complement.
CGGTGGCGCGTGACCTGCGTCACCGGAAATTGTTAGCGCTCAGCAGTCTGCAATTGCAGATAAGAGCTGTTGCGCTATATCTTTTATCTTTATCATGATTCTCATTCAGAGTTTGTACAATTCACTGAGGGCGCGGGCAAAGAATAGGAATCTCGAGGGCCCAGGGAAGCACTTTAGGCTGCAAAAGTGCGTCACATGCCTTCGTGTCAGGTTGTTGCTCATCAAGGCGTGCGTGCGTATGTGCATGCGCGTGAGCGGTAACGGGTCGATCGTGGGAGGTTGGTTGATCGAAAAGTCGATCTTCAGTCCAAAAAGAGCAACGAAGATGGAAAGAAGACTTGACCTTGATACTGTAATGGCTGTTACTGCTGCTGAGCTCGCAATGTTCAATTTTCAAGCCTTCCCAAGCCTCAAGACGATGAAAACATAATCTTATTTTGAAATAAAGAAAAGAGCAAATAGAAGCAACACATCCAGTTTCAACTGTCATGAAAAATAAATTCTTCACCCAATGGCAAAGGAATATCAACCCAGTTTTATGGACCGACAAATACAACCATTTATAAACCAAAGATGTGAGTGCATAGCTGTCAGCATATGGCTCTGGACAGAGGCTACTCTAAGGCTAAACAACTTTTAGAAGAGCACTTTGGAAATGAACACCACAAACCACCGCTCCATACATGGAAAACATTCTCAACTGGTCAGTCATAAAACCCCAAACTTTCAAATCCTGAGAAGCATGTGTACTCTTTTTTCATTCATCCATCCATCCATTTTCCGATCCGCTTATCGTCAAAAGGGTAGTGGCCGTACGGAAGCACATCCCAGCGATCTTCTGGGAACAGGCGGGGTACATCCTGAACCGGTTGACAGCCAATCGCAATTTCTTCTTCTTCTTATTATTTTTTGGTGAATGTTGTAATGAATTGCGATTGGCTAGCAACCGGTTCAGGGTGTCCCCCGCCTGCTGCCCGAAGATGGCTGGGATAGGCTCCAGCACCCCCGCGAACCTTGTGAGGATAAAGCGGATCAGGAAATGGATGGATGTTGTAATTAGTGAACTAAATATGACAGCAAATATAAAAAGGTCTTTAAGATCCTTCTGTACAAACTAAGCGAAAAATGGAGAGTAACCGCTTGAGATATTGGAAGAATCCCATCATATGGCACAGCTTATTGATACTGTCACATTCATTGAACAACGGGTCATTCAGAATATCACAATGTAGCCCCTAAATCACAGAAGTCGAAATCTAAAAGAGTCGTAGTAATTACAAAACTAACTACGGTTACCACCAGTGAAACTCCTGCATCAGCGTAATCAAGACATTATTAAATGGCAGAGAATTTCACTTGCAAATATCACCAGTATGTTTACTTTGGTGAAAGTCATCCATTGGCGAGACAAGACGAACTATCTCAAGGAGAACCCGTGAAGGAATGGCAGATATCAAATCCCTGTCCTCTCAGGTTAAGGTCAAGATTTTGTGCATTTCTTTTGGTGGTCTGAAGGCAATTTGTGAACTGACTGTACATCCGTTTGGGGCATCTTCTTCACTCAGTTGTGCATGTTACGCTTTCTGAAAGACTGCAGAAGATAATCCGAACCAGTTTCCTTGCTGAGGTAATTGACACAGTCAATGTAAACTTTCATATTAATGACTGACTCAAAAGCTTGCAGTCTGAGGAGGAGGCTGTAAAATTGGAGTCGACAGACATTTGCCATAAAGGAGTTTTCATTTGATTTGACAAAATGGATTAGCAAAAGTCTAAATGAAACATATGCAAAATTTCTTGGCCAGAGGAAAAACTGTTTAGGACAAGTAAAAACTAAACTGTCTGCAAACATTTTTTGCAACCTTTGAAACCCCGAACTGGCTATGCTCGCAACCCTTCACAAACATTCGTCGGTGGGTGACATGCCATCTTAATGTGGAAAAAAGATGGTATTTTAAATCGAACTTTCTATTTTTGTTCAATATTTGCCTCTTGCCCATATTGACATTATGCTCAAAACTATTCCAGAACGAGTCACAGGAGTGAAATAGAACGCAGACAGTCAAAAAGTCAAACAGCCTGTAAAAGTAACAAGGACTAAATGGGGACCTGTGCTTGTTCCAAGCCACTTTGTTTATGTTGGCACTGCAACTGATCACACGTAGTTGAACCCTTCAGAGAAGGCAAGTAGCACAAGGGGAGTTGTCGGCACGCAAGCAGATAAGTTTTGATACTGTTTATAGGAGAGGAAGAAAAAACAGTTTTGACTGTTTCTCTACGCTCCAGAGTGAGGCGAGAACTCCACGTTGTGCTTTTTAATGTGAAGCACCACTACAGGGGACGCGGCAGTGGGAGAGTCAGAAAGATTCAATCTAGGTCACAGCCACACAATTACTTCCCAAGGGTAAGCAGGAAGCACATAACACTTAACTGGAAATTGTTATTTCGATAGCACAGTGACATTACAATGATTCTTTGTCAACTTAAAATCCACGTAACTGCTGCTCTTGCTGTTTATTACATCACTTGAAACAGTGGCGCACTCATACCTTCTTGAGCCGATATAAAATCTCTCTGAAATGTTTTTGGATGCATGATGACATTTGGTAATTTTAAAACAAGTAGACTAAAGCCAACGCCTGAATAATGAGTTCAAAGGGATGAGTTCAAAGTGACGGGTTTTTTGGCTCAAACTACACGGGAGCCTCAATGAAAAGGCAAATCTTCCTCTTGTCATACAATTTGGACTTTATATTTGGAATCTTGTGTAGACCAGCACTCTTCACGCGTTGTCAGTTTTCACATTGTTTTGTGTTTTTATTGTATTACAACAGGGCTGGCTGAATTTGCATTTGGAAAATAACAATAGTTATAGTTATTGTGAGATATATATAGCCCAATGATGGAAGGAGGCTTACGATTTACAGTGGTATCTCTACTTCCGAAATGAATTGGTTCTGGAAGAAATTCCTGAACTAGAAAATTCTGTAAGTAGAGATGCATTTTTCCATGTAAATGCCCTAATCCGTTCCAAGCCGCCGCAAAATTCAGACAGAAATGTTTTTTTTAAAGCATAACAATGCATCGAAATATGTAACAATTGCATGTTACAAATAGATTATTGCACAACAAATGAGAATTGTGCATAATCTAAAAAACAACGAATAAAGAATAAAAATGATGGTCATTTAACTTTTAACTACGTCCTCATCGTTTTTTGCCCTCTTTAGTTCATGTTCTCTTACAGAATTGATTTTTGCCTGGCATTTTGGAAAGAACTGATCCAAAGACGTTTGCTTTTGTCGGCTTTTAACGATCTTTTGAAAATGTCCAAGGCAAACATCAGCATAATGAGTGATCGCCCGATTGGTGAACAATTTTTCTGAGTGATTCGCATTTACGTAGAACTATCGGAACACCTCACAGGCGAATAATGAGGACGCTGTACAGACACACATCTATCCAACTACATACATGGACACATTCGGTAGAGGTCCCTCTTAGCCAATTGGATGCTAGGATGATGCCCGGCAATAGCCAATGGCAGAGCAACTATAGGTATGGTCCGTTCAGGAAACTTTGAGCTGCGAGAACCAGGCCATATTGAATTTTTACCTTTCCTATCTTGAAAGGTAAAAATATTTCTTTCGTAACAAGAGGTAATATTTTCCTGTTGAGGCGTTTCATAACCTTCGTATGAATATACATTTGTATGTAGTCTTCCCCGGTGCTTATTATTTTGCATTCCAAATCAAAATGCAATAATGCTATTTTACAGAAAAATGAAAAATGTTGGCAAAAAAAGATGCCAACATTGAAAAACAAGCACTACTTTCAAATCTATCAAGAATAAAATTAAGCCTACACATGAAGCCTTAACGGTAAGGAAGTGACACATAAAGAAAAGGCATTGTCAACACAACAAGAATCGTGAGCTACGACTGCAAATTTCTCATGCTGCTTGGATTATTATCACAATGACAATAAACGATTGTACTCCTTCAACGTTGAGCCTTCTTGGTCAGACGAGCATGTTATCTTCATGAACAAATTCAGCTGTTTGCACATTTATTTTATTTCACTCCTGTGAATCAGTCTTGAAAAATTCTCTGCATAATGTAGGAAATAAAGGTTTGAATAGACCAGATTTAAGGGCCAACTCAAAGTCAAGTGAAATGCATTTATATCACTGCTACATTGCAGAATTGTCTCAAAGGCGTTCTCTTGCGTACTGTTGACAAATATTAATATAACCCTAAAGTTAGGACACACACACACACGCACAAAATATGTATTTATTTATTTATTTTATTTTGTATTTACTGTTTTGGTGGGCTGGTGGTCGAGTGGTTAGCATGTCGACCCCACAGTGCAAAGGTCGTGGGTTTGATCCCGGCTTTGGCCTTCCTGTGTGGAGTTTGCATGTTCTCCCCGTGCCTGCGTGTGTTTTCTCCGGGTACTCCGATTTCCTCCCACATTCCAAAAATGTGCATGCATGCATACATATATACATGCACACACACACACACACACACACACACACACACACACACACACATATATATATATATATATATATCAGTATATATTTAAAAAAAAAAATCCTCATCTCACCCCTCGGGTGGTGTCTGTCCCTCATTCAGCTCGGGTCCTCTACCAGAGGCCAGGAAGCTTGAGGGTTCTGCGCAGTATCCTTGCTGTTCCCAGCACTGCACATTTCTGGACTGAGATGTCCGATGTTGTTCCCGGGATCTGTTGCAACCACTCATCTAGTTTGGGGGTCACTGCCCCGAGTGCTCCGACCACCACAGGCACGACTGTCACCTTTACCTTCCAGGCTCTCTCCAGCTCCTCTCTGAGCCCTTGGTATTTCTCGAGTTTCTCATGTTCCTTCTTCCTGATGTTTCCATCACTTGGGACCGCTACATCCACTACAACGGCTTTCCTCTGCCCTTTATCTATGATCACGATATCTGGTTGGTTCGCCATTACCATCTTGTCAGTCTGGATCTGGAAGTCCCACAGGATCTTCGCTCTGTCATTCTCCACCACCTTCGGAGGTGTTTCCCATTTTGACCTTGGGGTTTCCAGTCCATACTCCGCACAGATGTTTCGGTAGACTATGCCAGCCACCTGGTTATGGCGTTCCATGTAGGCTTTCCCTGCCAGCATCTTACACCCTGCAGTTATGTGTTGGATTGTCTCAGGTGCCTCTTTGCACAACCTACACCTTGGGTCTTGTCTGGTGTGGTATATCTGGGCCTCGATGGCTCTGGTGCTCAAGGCCTGCTCCTGAGCATCCAGGATGAGTGCCTCTGTGCTGTCCTTCAGGCCAGCCCTCTCTAGCCACTGATAGGACTTCTTGAGATCAGCCACTTCAGTTATGGTCCGGTGGTACATCCCGTGTAGGGGCTTGTCCTCCCATGATGGTCCCTCTTCCAGCGCCTCATCTTCTGTTCCCCATTGTCTGAGACATTCTCTGAGTACGTCATCGGTTGGAGCCTTCTCCTTGATGTATTCATGGAGCTTGGATGTTTCATCCTGGACAGTGGCTCTCACACTCACTAGTCCCCGGCCTCCTTCCTTTCGGCTTGCGTACAGTCTCAGGGTGCTGGATTTGGGATGGAACCCTCTATGCATGGTTAGGAGCTTTCGGGTCTTAACGTCCGTGGTCTGAATCTCTTCCTTTGGCCACCTTATTATTCCTGCAGGGTATCTGATCACTGGCAGGGCATAGCTGTTTATTGCCCGGGTCTTATTCTTGCCATTGAGCTGGCTTCTTAGGACTTGCCTCACTCGCTGGAGGTATTTGGCCGTAGCCGCTTTCCTTGTTGCCAGTTCGAGGTTGCCATTGGCTTGTGGTATACCAAGGTACTTGTAGCTGTCCTCAATGTCTGCTATTGTTCCTTCAGGGAGTGAGACCCCTTCAGTGCGGACTACCTTTCCTCTCTGAGTCACCATCCGACTACATTTCTCAAGCCCGAATGACATCCCGATGTCGCTGCTGTAGATCCTGGTTGTGTGGATCAGGGAATCTATGTCCCTTTCGCTCTTAGCATACAGCTTTATGTCATCCATGTAGAGGAGGTGACTGATTGTAGCTCCATTTCGGAGGCGGTATCCATAGCCTGTCTTGGTGATTACTTGGCTTAGGGGGTTCAGTTCTATGCAGAACAGCAGTGGGGAGAGTGCATCACCTTGGTATATGCCACATTTGATGGACACTTGGGTAAGTGGCCTGCCATTGGCTTCAAGTGTGGTTTTCCACATCCTCATCGAGTTCGCAACGAAGGCTCTAATGGTCCTGTTCACCTTATACAACTCCAAGCATTCAGTGATCCATGTATGTGGCATCGAGTCATAGGCTTTCTTGTAATCAATCCAAGCTGTGCACAGGTTGGTACGTCGGGACCTGCAGTCTTGTGCGACTGTTCTGTCAACCAGGAGCTGATGTTTGGCTCCTCTGGTATCTCTACCAATGCCCTTCTGCGCTTCGTTCATGTATTGATCCCTGTGTCCACTTATCTTAGCCGCAATGATGCCTGACATGAGCTTCCATGTTGTGGAGAGACAGGTTATTGGCCGATAGTTGGATGGGACTGCACCCTTCGAGGGATCCTTCATGATCAGGATCGTTCGCCCTTTGGTTAGCCATTCTGGGTGAGTTCCATCCCTCAGCAGCTGGTTCATTTGTACTGCTAGGCGCTCATGGAGTGCTATGAGTTTCTTTAGCCAGTAGGTGTGGACCATGTCCGGGCCTGGTGCTGTCCAGTTCTTCATATCTGAGACTCTTTCCTGTATGTCTGCCACTGTTATGGTAACTGGGTTCTGTTCAGGGAGGTTTCTGTGCTCCTCTCTCAGGGTCACCAGCCACTGTGCACTGCTGTTATGTGCAACCTCCTTCTCCCATATGCCTTTCCAGTACCTTTCAGTTTCCAGTCTTGGTGGGTCAGCTCTGTTGTTAGGACCCTGCCACTGAGCGTACACTTTCGCAGGTTGTGTTGCGAACAGCCTGTTTATTCGTCTGGCCTCATTCTCTTTCGTGTAACGCTTTAGGAGACTGGACAAGGCTTGGAGCCTTTGTTTGGCAGTTTCGAGTGCTTCAGGTATGGTCATCTGGATGTACCTCTCGGGTATCGGCCTTTTCATCACACCTCTCTGGGCCTCCGTCAATTGACTCACATCTTTCCGGGCCGCATTGATCTTAGCCTCCAACCGTCTTTTCCATGGTGGGTAACGTATCTCATGGCTTCCATGGTTGCTCTTATAGCCCAGAGTCTCCAGGATCACTGATGCTGAAGCGTATATCAGCTCATTGGTTTCTGTGATCGTTACGGTAGGGATCGCCCTCAGTGCTGCATTCACACTTTCTATGAGACTTTCAGATGGTACTTCACATAGCCGTTGTAATCGGTTTCTAGGTTGCCCAGATTTCATTCTCGCCATGATCTTAGCTTTCAGGTAAGTTGCTGCCTCGCTCAGCATTTCATTCATTGGGGCTGGCCACCCAAACTCATCATCTGCATTCTTTGGGGCTTGCCTTCCAATCTCTTGTATGAGATTATATATATCTGGCAGCCTGGGGCCCTTCACCATGGAACCTGCGTTGTACCTCATCAATCTCAAGTTGTGACAGCAGTTGCCGTTTGTGGATGTTGGAACACTGAGCTACTAGTCGTTTCGTGGTCAACCGTGACTGTGGGTTTCGAAGTAACCATTTAGCCCACATTCTCTGCATGTAACCCCTCTGACTAGGGTTGCTTGAGTAGTAGCATTCCAACAGAGCCATGTTATCGCATCTCGCCCATCTCCGCTTCTCAGTAGCCCATTTTTCATCAAGGTGCTCTGGTTCCCCAGCACCTGACGCAGACCTTGTTTGGCCGGCGACGTCTGAGCCGGCATGTCATTCGTTTTATTGTCTCTCATCATTGTATGAGGTAGGCATTAGCGTGAAGGATCTTGCCCAAGGACCCACACTGGATGGTGTTATGTGCTCATTTTTGCCCCAAGCGGGATTCGAACCACAGTCTCCTGTATGCCAAACCGATGCCTTACCAACTGAGCTATCCAGCCGCTACACACACACACACACACACACACACACAAAAAAAAAATCCTCATCTCACCCCTCGGGTGGTGTCCGTCCCTCATTCAGCTCGGGTCCTCTACCAGAGGCCAGGAAGCTTGAGGGTTCTGCGCAGTATCCTTGCTGTTCCCAGCACTGCACATTTCTGGACTGAGATGTCCGATGTTGTTCCAGGGATCTGTTGCAACCACTCATCTAGTTTGGGGGTTACTGCCCCGAGTGCTCCGACCACCACAGGCACGACTGTGACCGTTACCTTCCAGGCTCTCTCCAGCTCCTCTCTGAGCCCTTGGTATTTCTCGAGTTTCTCATGTTCCTTCTTCCTGATGTTTCCATCACTTGGGACCGCTACATCCACTACAACGGCTTTCCTCTGCCCTTTATCTATGATCACGATATCTGGTTGGTTCGCCATTACCATCTTGTCAGTCTGGATCTGGAAGTCCCACAGGATCTTCGCTCTGTCATTCTCCACCACCTTCGGAGGTGTTTCCCATTTTGACCTTGGGGTTTCCAGTCCATACTCTGCACAGATGTTTCGGTAGACTATGCCAGCCACCTGGTTATGGCGTTCCATGTAGGCTTTCCCTGCCAGCATCTTACACCCTGCAGTTATGTGTTGGATCGTCTCAGGTGCCTCTTTGCACAACCTACACCTTGGGTCTTGTCTGGTGTGGTATATCTGGGCCTCGATGGCTCTGGTGCTCAAGGCCTGCTCCTGAGCAGCCAGGATGAGTGCCTCTGTGCTGTCCTTCAGGCCAGCCCTCTCTAGCCACTGATAGGACTTCTTGAGATCAGCCACTTCAGTTATGGTCCGGTGGTACATCCCGTGTAGGGGCTTGTCCTCCCATGATGGTCCCTCTTCCAGCGCCTCATCTTCTGTTCCCCATTGTCTGAGACATTCTCTGAGTACGTCATCCGTTGGAGCCTTCTCCTTGATGTATTCATGGAGCTTGGATGTTTCATCCTGGACAGTGACTCTCACACTCACTAGTCCCCGGCCTCCATCCTTTCGGCTTTCTCCCAAATATATTGTTAAAACCCATTGTTTCAGATGTACTGTAATTATTTTCTGTATAAAAAAGTTTTTTCAAACTTGAGTCTTGAAAAAGAGGGGGTCGTCTTACAATCAGGGCCGTTTTATATTTGGGCCAATACTGTACAGAGGTTACCCCAGTAAGATCTACAACTGTCATGTTTTAAATGCATACTTTATGTATTTATTTCATTGGCACATTAGTCAAGTCAAGTCAACAGTATTTATAGAGCACTTTCAAACAGCCATCGCTGCATACAAAGTGCTGTACATGGAGCGATTTAACATACACAATAAAGAGTAAGACAAATCGGTAATAAAGGCAGTAAAAAGCACCAAGCAGTAAAATCAAGAACAAATCTAAGTCATGCTGAGTCGAACGCCAAAGAATACAAGTGAGTTTTGAGGAGGATCCCCTCTGAGCCTCAGTTTAGTTCTTGGTACTTCTAACAAAGACTGGTCCACAGACCTGAGGTGCCCGGCAGGTGTGTAGGGGCGGATGAGCTCAGAGAGGTACGGTGGCGGTTATTCAGAGATTTGAAAACAAAGAGGAGTATCTTGAAAATAACTCTAAAATGAATGGGGAGCCAGTGAAAGGATGCCACAGTAGGAGTTATATGTTCACTCTTACGAGTACCAGTCAAGAGGCGAGCATCGGCACTCTGGACCAGCTTAAGGCGCTTAATGGAGGACTGGCTGACTCCAAAGTACAGGGCATTGCAGTAATCCAGCCGGGATGTGACAAAGGCATGAATTACTGTCTCAAAGTGTTCATGTGAGAGGAGAGGTTTTATTTTGGCCAGGTGTCTAAGGTGAAAAAAGCTGGATTTAACAACGGCACCAATTTGCCGATCGAGTTTGAAATCACTGTCCAGTTTAAGGCCCAAGTTTGAGACCGTTGATTTCAGATAAGGAGACAGGGGGCCCAAGTCTACAGGATGGAATGTACAAGGGCCACTGGGACCAAACAATATCTATCACCTCTGTCTTCTTTTCGTTGAATTTCAAGAGATTTTGTGCCATCCATGTTTTGATTTCTTCCAGACAGGATAGAAGTGGCCTTAATGAGAAGGCGTCTTTCTTGCTCAGTGGGACATAGATCTGGCAGTCATCTGCATAGCAGTGGAAGGGAATACCATGTTTCCTTAAGATGGAACCCAATGGGAGCAGATACAGCGAGAACAACAGAGGCCCCAGAATTGGGCCCTGTGGAACCCTGGCAGGGGAGCAGTGCGTGACTCAGAGTGGCCAAGGCTGACACAAAAGGTCCTCTCAGCTAGATAGGACCTAAACCACTCAAAAGCACTGCTGCCAATGCCCACCAAGTGCTGCAAACGAGTCAGCAGAATACTGTGATCCACTGTATCAAATGCTGCAGTTAAGTCCAATAAAACCAGACACACGTGGTCTCCAGAGTCATTTGCCAGGAGGATGTCATTAGAAACGCGTAACAGGGCTGACTCCGTGCTATGCATCGTCTTGAAACCTGACTGGAAGACCTCCAAGATGTTATGTTCATCCAAGAAAAGTTTCAATTGCATGTGCACCACTTTTTCCAGAATTTTGGAAATGAAATGCAGTTTGAAAATGGGCCTGTAACTTGACAGCACATCTGGATCAAGACCAGGTTTTTTGATCAAGGGTTGGACCACAGCATGTTTAAACTGTTGGGGAACTACACCAGAAAAAAGGCTGCTGTTGATGATATCCAAGACCGATGCACCAACACTCGGTCCGACAGATATTCTCTTTTGGCCTCTTTTACTCTTTTACTTTTACATTAATCACCAGAATAATGTTCTTTCCCTTTCGGCTTTTCCCTTCAGGGGCCGCCACAGCGAATCAGTTGCCTCCATCACACCCTGTTTTGTGCATCCTCTTCTCTCACACCAGCTACTTTCATGTCCTCTCTCGCTACATCCATAAACCTCCTCTGTGGTCTCGCTCTCCTGAATGGCAATTCAAAACTCAACAGAAGAATAAACTGTAAATGCGCTGGACTTAGCATCAATGCTAGTTTTCAGCCATAGTCCCAAGGCAGGTTTCTTAACATTAACATAACATAACATGCATAACGTAAAACACGGACAGTTGTGCAATCTTAGCCACTTTTCCTGCATACGCTTTGTGGTTTGAAGCAATTCTAGATGAAAGAGGAGAGAATCATAGTGTCCTTTCACCAGTCGGATCAGAGACGTCATGCTCAAAACGTGCACATCTGCTACAAGCTAAGTTTGAAAGTACCGTATTTTCACGACTATAAGGCGCCATTAAAAGTCTTAAATTTTCTCCAAAGTGGACAGGACGCCTTTTGGTGCGGAGCGTCCTTTATATGCGCTGAGTTCCAAAATCTGACTGACAGCCGACACACTGTTTATATAGAGAAAAGGCGGAAGTGACTGTGACCAGGCATGCGGGAAAGAAGTCGGCCAATCAGGGAAGGGCGGGCGTGTAATGTTTAATGAAGTTTAATGAAAATGTTGAACATGTTACCAGGTTCTAAAAACTTGCAAAGTTCTGGTGAGGCTGGGAATAGTCTCATGGATCCATTGGGGAATGAGAGAGACTCATGGAGGAAACATGGTGTGAGGATGGACAGGAGGCATTTGTAAGAAGACATATAGGTGAAGCTTTGAAAAAAAAATGATTGTGACAACCCTACAAAACACTAAGGATGGTCAACAATACCCATGTGAGGATAAGAAAATGGATTGATGGATAGATATTTCAGAGGGTGAACCAGTGGTTAGCGCGTCAACCTCACAATGCAGAGGTTATGGGTTCAAGTTCGGCTCTGGCTTTCCTGTGTGGAGTTTGTGTGTTCTCCCCTTGCCTGTGTGGGTTTTCACTGAGTACTCCGGTTTTCTCCCACATTCCAAAAACATGCATGGCAGGCTGACTGAATACTCTGAATTGTCCCCAGGTGTGAGTGTGAGCATGGATGGTTGTTCGTCTCTGTGTGCCCTGCGATTGGCTGGGAACCGGTTCAGGGTGTCCCCCGCCTACTGCCCGAAGATGGCTGGGATAGACTCCAGCACCCTTGTGAGGATAAAGCAGATCAGAAAATGCATGGATGGATGGATGTAGGTCAAATCCATGATGCTGGTGTGAGGAAACCTGAAAGTTGATTCTCAAATGTAAATACCGTATTTTCACGACTATAAGGTGCCATTAAAAGTCTTAAATTTTCTCCAAAATGGACAGGACGCCTCATGGTGCGGAGAGTCCTTTAAATGCGCTGAGTTCCAAAATCTGACTGACAGCCGACACGCTGTTTATATAGAGAAAAGGCGGAAGTGACTGTGGCCAGGCATGCGGGAAAGAAGTCGGCCAATCAGGGAAGGGATGGCGTGTATATATACATATATGGAGAGGAGGGAGAGAGAGAGAGAGAGAGAGGGAGAGAGAGGACAGGAAAGCTAGTCCGCCAATGGTGAAGGGTGGGCGTGTAAGTACGCTAAAGGGACGCCTCAAGCCAGTACCAACACTTGTATAGAGTGCGGCAATGTGCATTGTTGCAAAACAACTCCGGTTTTGGTTTCTAAGAACCCCTGAAAATAAATTCGACAAAAAGACACGCCTACGAAGCTCAGTTCAAACTTAAAGCCACCGGCTATGCTTTTGGCATGCGTGCCCATCTCACAGCAGCGGTGAAAAAACAAGTCAAGCAAATGAACTCTGAGCTTGCCGTTATTCCCGGAGGTTTGACTAAAGAACTCCAACCGCTGGACATTGGCATCAACCGGGCGTTCAAAGTAAAGTTGCGAACGGCATGGGAACAATGGATGATCGGTGGCAAACACAACTTTATAAAGAGTGAGAGGCAGCGCTTGGCGAGTTACGCCACAATACGCAACAACGAGAGGGAACGCGGCGTTTTTGATGGATTACGGTACTTGCACAATTGTTCAATTCTTTCTACACACACGCGCGCTGCCACCATGTTTTGCTCTGTTCTTTACTTTCAAATGTGGGAAAGCTTCTCATGAGAGAAATGTTGACTTTGCTGTTGCTGCTCCTTCTTTCCGCTCGGCAATGCGTAGAAACTCACACTTTAGCATGTGATGCGTTCAATGACAACTGGGATGTGCAGTCCTCTGCTTCTGATACAGAGGATGAGGACTTTGATGGATTTCTGGGTGATGATTGATCGAAAAACGTGAGAACATTGTACGATGGCTAAATAAAATACACCCAAACTCAGTTCTGCTTTCGTTGCCTTTTTAAAAACGTGTTTTTAGCTTATCTGTATGTCTTGGCATGCTACCGTATGCTTCAAGCTAACGTGTTAGAGTGCCCGCATGCATGCCGTATGTTTAAGCTGGCGTATGTTTTACCACTGTAAAACTGCGGCCATTCGTACGGTGCGTCCTGTGTATGTGTAAAATACAGAAATGTCACCCATTAATGAGACTGCGGCCATTAGTACGGTGCGTCGAATAGTCGTGAAAATACGATAGACAAAATTGATTTTGTCTATCGGGAAAAGAAACCCTCCCATCATCGTCATTTTTTCAACCTCAACTGTGTGTGTCTAGCAAGGATTGTATCAAGTCAACGTGGGATTTAGTCGAACATGCCCATGCCTGTTTTGGCTTCAACAGAATCCAGGGTCATGGGAACTTTGCTGCGGCAGCATAATCCACCGTGGGTGGAGGTGATAAGGAAATTAAGGGAGAATGAGCAGTCTAATCCTTTTAATTTGACACTCTTTATTTCGTCTTCCCCAGTGTGCTTATTTTCCCATATTACTTTCTCATTCCAATCCAGTAGTACTGCTGTGTTCAACCTTTACAAATAAGAGCAAAATAAGTGGGAACAATTTACACCTTTTCTTCTTTTTTTTTAAATTTTTTTTATAGGAGAGAGGAATATGTCAGTCTGTTCATAAATCTCTCGTAACCTCAAGGGTGTTCTAAAAAATGGATTTTACCACCCATAAGTGGATGGAGGCAGGATGCAAATTGTGGCACTTTGTGATGCTCTTGAGTTGTTCCCAATATTTGGACATTCCATTTTGTTCAAGTTTTCCCACCTCTGGTACTGAAATAAGCAAATTTTGAACTTTCTCATTGAAAAAAAGCCTATTTGTTGATAAACCTGCATGTCTATTTTTTCTGAGTGAATCTAAATGACACCTTCAAGTGTGGCATTAAATGCACGATGCATCATATGTATGCAGGCATAGGACAAAGTTGATCAAGAATAGGACTCAGCCAGCTCATATAACATGCTCTGCTTCAGAAATTCAGCTGTGTGTCTTTCAAGCTATTCCACACCAAAAATAATCTGTCTGTTTGCGCCCATTACACACTTGAACACACCATCACACAGCCAGGCTGCACCTAGCAGCTCAAAGCATTTTCAGCTTTTATTGACAGTCAGATTGATTAGCAAAGGAGCTGCTCGGCTCCCATCCATCATACTGCGAGCACAACCGAGACACAAAGTAGAGAGAGAGAGAGAGAGAGAGAGAGAGAGAGAGAGAGAAATACTAATGAGTGACAGAGCTAGAGAATGATTCCAGCAAGGCCAGCTCCATCAATCATCGTAAAAATAGGGTGAGAGACAGAGAGAGAGAACGCGCGTTTCGGGATGGATATATAGACGAGAAAATACGACGGGACTATATTCATCGTGGCTGCACAGGCGCGGTCATTACAGGGATATACTCCAACGTCATCAAATTATTTTTAGTTTTGCTTCTGACTCAACGAAGTAATGGTTAAGGAGAGCTTATTTTGGTGACACTTTCAGATGCTGAACTCCAAATCGCCTTTTGACAAAACACTTGAAAATCAAAGCAAGCAATTCCAAGTTTTTTTTTTTTGAGGGTGTGGGGGTTGTAATGTGGTTGATGCTATTCAAAAGAAAATGTGATGGATGGATTACTGAGCTGGAGCAGATTTTGGGATGGATGCTGAAGCAATTATTTCACATTAGAGTCAGGCTGACAATCATTAACTCTCTATGGGTGGCTTTATATGAGCCAACCTGTCAACCAATATATTAACCAATGGTTAATGAAGTGATAAGCATTATATTTGTCAATACTCATGATATACAGGGTGTTCCAAAAGTCTTGGGCACATTTGAAGTCTCTATATCTCCTTAACTATGAATGGTAGTAAGATAATAGTTCTGCCATTTTAAAGCTAATTACATTAAGTTTTTTGTAAGGTGATTGATTTTTTTAAAAATTCTTTTCAGAACCATTAATGGTGTTGACTCAACCAGAAAAGGCATTTCATGTGCTTGAATTTACAACAACTGAATCATGGAATGTTCAACGTGCATGTCGCAGAAAATTCGGACAGGAGCCACCAGAGAGGAAATCCATAGTGAGATGGCATGGTAAATTCATAACAGATGGGTGCTTATGCCCAGCAAAACGAACGGGACGGCCCCTCAACTTCAGAAGATGTGATTGAACAAGTTCAAACTGCTTTCCAGCGGAGCCCCCGTAAATCGATCAGAAGAGCTAGTAGTTCCCATGCTTTTTCTTTTTGTGGGGACTTGTGAAAGGATTGTTCTATGTGCCCCCTATTCCAAGAGACGTGGATGAGCTGAAGGCACGAATAACAGAAGCTGTTGCAATCAGCGACAATGCAATACGGGGACACGTTTGGCTTGATGTGTGTCGTGTGACCAATGGTGCTCACATTGATTGAACATCTTTGAACATTCGATGTAAAATTTGAGATTACAAGCTTTCCGAATTTACCTGATGCATTTTTATATCCTTAATAGTTTCCGAGTATATTAACCAGAGAGTAGTTGCGTCACACATTTGCGGTCATCACACCCGTTGCACCTACGTCACGTTATCGCGCAATGACGGACGGCAGAAGTAAACGACTGCCAAATATAAGTGGATGGAAAACGGAGAGATTTAGCGATCGTTATTGTTTGTAATTGAAATGCATGTTGTGTTTTTTTTCTCCCCCCTCATTGAGCCACCACTTCAACTGAAATTTGCCCGTCCATAAAAGTGATTCATTTAGTCGGGGCTCATTGAGTGCGATATTTACCGAAGTTTGAGATCGCTAGTTTAGAAACAGACCCTTACCTTCACTGATTTAATTATATTTTCTGACCTTTGCATGATCTTGTCAATGCCGTATCCCCCATTACTGGAGCTGATTTAAAAATTTACAAAAGTATGGATGCATCCCTTTTTCTTTTTTTTTTTGGTCGCTGGCTGGGTGTCAGGGACAAGATGCTCATACCAGGGGGACAACATACCTTGGAATGGCAAAGGTAAAACTTGTTTGTCATGCTAACTGGTGTCTTTTTTTATTTTATTTTTAACCATTACGTCCTGTATTGAAACACAGTGATTATTTCTTGTCTCAAGTACTTTAGCTCTCGATGTAATGTTTTACTTTTCCGGCACTTAATAAACAAGAGAGGCACAACCACATATAAGACCATAAAATATAAAGAATATAAACGTGTCACTGTTTATGTTAGAATAAGTTCACCTAAGTCAGTCCCTGTTGGAAGCTCCACTTAGGCCGTGGGTGTCCTTGAAGAAGGATGGAACAGTAATGTGTACCCATTGCACCTGCAAAGCAGGCCTGAGAGAGGTCCGCTCTCACATAACTTCTCTTCTTTATGCACTGGACTCTGCCGTCAAGGGTTTAGAGGAGAAACGCTTCACTGATGGACCCTACACAGTGGGGACTTCCTCGTTAAAGCCGACAAAGCGCTTTAAACGGAAGCATCAGGGATTGATTTTTTTTCTTCATATCTGTCCAAGAAACAGTATGATACAAACAACAAAAAAAAATCCTATAAAGAAAAACCTAAGGAGGAAAAATGGTGTGCCTCCAGCTGCCATAAGGAAATTCGAAAGAGATCTGGAATAAGCTGCTCCAACTGCAACACTAAAGAGAGGTCTCTTAAGCATCTTACCGGAGTACTGTAAGTAGTTTCAACCCAAGATGATGGCTCTAAAACTTCCCCAGCCTCTTACGGAGTTATACCGCCCTCTTAACCGTGAGCTACCTGCCTCTGACCTCATGATGAAATATTATGATGTATTCAGGAACATGGAAATCACCGGAGAGCAGGTAAATGAATGTCAATTTATGTAAATAGCCAAGTGAACATTAGACGATTGTCTCAACTCAACTGTATTTATAGAGCACAAAGAATACAAATGAATTTTGAGATGAGTTTTAAAGATGGGCAGCGAGGGGGCTTGCCGAATGTTCAGTGCCATTTATCATAATGCTATTTTGACTGTTGAATGTTTTAGGCTGTAAAAGTTGAGGAAGAGACATGAGAGCTGGCAGGGTGACTGCATCAAGGTTCAAGGTAGCAGCAAGAACGGCCTAATGAATTCTAACAATATGGATAGCCCAAATGTGATTTATCGAGGAAGGACATTCCCACCAATTCCTGTACAAGCACGCGTAATAGTTTTCATTTAGAATATATAAAGTTGTGCAAGTGATGGTCACTGGACTGAACATATTTCATTTGACATTTGACAAATGCTCTGTTGGGGCGCTTGTCAAGGCACTTCAGCGGGGTTAGCGGACCACAACAGGTTCCTTGGCTGCGGTGGAAGGTGTGCTCTTGTAAAATGAGTCCTCACAGTGTATGCGCCTTGGCCCACGCTACCCCTTACGGATGGGTGAGGCAGAGTTTGCCAATCCTGTTGTGCCACTGCTGACTAACATGCATGTGTGATGGTATGAGTTTGAAAAAAAATAAATCTCCAGACATACGACGACCGGACTCACTTGCTTGATGTCGGAAAGTTACAATGACACGGTCTGCGTTATTACACCAATTTGCAGGACTAAAACACTGAACTCCGAAACAAATGCTTTGACACTGCACAGCCGCTCTCAGGACACATGAGCAGCAGTGCCTGGCTCACCACTGTTGCATCTCTTCCTCACAGTGTGTCCCCATTCTTCAGATAAGAACACACCTCCTTTGTAACATTTTGTGTTCATATACTATGTTATTCTACAATTCTGCTTTTTTTTGTCTGTTCTGGTCTCAATTTTTCTGTCTGGTAACTTGTCTTGTCTGGCTGCATTTCCCCAAAAATACCAGTGTTCAAAGAACAACAGAGGGAGCAAGGGGAATCTCACCTGTTTGAATAAAAAGGGTGTGTGTCACTAGACATACAACATTTTATTGTCAAGATTTGGGGGTTGACTTCTCCTTTCACAGATTATTTTTTTAAAGTATCGTATTTTCCGTACAATGAGGTGCATCGGATTATAACGCACACCTTCAATAAATGGCTTATTTTAAAAATGTTTTCATATATAGAGCACACTGCATTATGAGTCACATAGAATAGAAGCTACAGTAATGGTGTTTGTGCTATGCATCCACTAGATGGAGCTACACTAAACGGAATACAACACAATACAGCTTTATTTAGACTGTTACTGCAGCTGTAACAAAGCACTTTACAGAACATTTAAAATACTACGTCCAAGAAGTCAGAATATTGATCCATAAATAAAGCCCACTGTGGGCAACGGTACTCAAATACTCCTTGGTGAAGATGATCTTTTTCTCATGTCTGGCACTAAGCCAATCAAGCCTCTTGTGGTTGTACCTGAAGTTCAAAATGACTTCTCACTATCTTCCAGCCACACTATCACAAAAAGCATCTTATCCCAAATGGATGAGAGCATGCATGCAACATGTCTGCAAAAAAAGATGGCAGCGGGGCACAGGGACAAAACTAATTTATGCATAAATATCTAATAACCGTGGCTCTTAAAATAACTATGAAGGACTGTTTGGGCATTGCATAATGTATTCTGTGCAGCTTTTCCAGCTGTATCTGCTTCTCGGGAAGTCTTCCACTCAGCCTGGGGATGCACTTTCTTGCACTTTCTGGAAACATCAATATCTGCAGAAGCCTCGCAAAACAATTCAACCGTATCAGGGGGCCTTTATTGCACACTCCACTACATTAGGTGCTCCTTTCAGAACAAAAGTCCTGTTGAGTCTCCATTGGCCTGGCATGAGGCAGTTGATAATTAAACATTTTTTGTCCTCTGCCCGATGTCCAGCATGGGGCCTCATTGTGTTGCTGCAAATAAGAAACACATTTATTCATCAATGAGCCTTACTGAGTTACTCAAAGCAAATGTGTTCCGATACTAACACAAATTTTAAAGGAGGTTGTAGCATTCACTAGTTTTATATCAATATCAGAGGTGATTGCTCTAAGACTGCAAGGGAAGCTCAGCGTCCCCTAAAATGTCAAAAACTAAGTGATCAAATTATATGTGTGTACGTACAATTGTGTGAACATGCCATTGACTAAATATGCTATACAACGCGCTCAACTTGTGTTCTGAATCAGCTTCTTATTACTGGTTCCGACGCGGCTATCTTTTCAATCATTCCCGCAGCTTCACTGTGCTTTAAACTGTGTGGACGCTGAGCGTCGACCGCGCGGACGCTGGGCGTCTAGAAAGTTCAGTGTAGGTTGTCCCAACGCATTGAAAAGAGACGACTCATTGGATAAATGCTGGTTTTGTCCTGCCCATTGGACGCTCAGCGTCTTTGGGAGTCTATGGACAGTGGGCGTTTATAGGCTGGCCTGGAAAACTCAGCTTTCTGCATGATGATTGGATGATCTGTCTGAGGCTGTATCTCTTTTTGATTGACAGCGAAATGAGCAAATCACCGATCTTATGGTGAAGGCAACCTTCTCATTTTTTTTTGGAAAAGGAACAGAGAGTAGAATTCACGTATAAATAAATGGGCACATTTTATGATGCAGGCCGAAATTGTACATATTAATAGCTGTATATATATCTACATATTCATAGCTCGCTAGCGAGCTAGCCAGATAGATAGGAACCAATCAGGACAGATGCAAATTCTGAAAGAAAAAAAAAATCTGAGACAATTTCAACCAATGTTAAATTTTTTATTTAACGGTTGGCTAATTTGGGTGGCCTGGTGGTCGACTGCTTAGTGAGTCAGCCTCACTGCAGAGGTGCACAGGTTCGATTCCAGCTCTGGCCTTCCTGTTTGGAGTTTGCATGTTCTCTGCGTGGGTTTTATCGGGGTACGCCGGTTTCCTCCCATATTCCAAAAACATGCATGGCAGCTTAATGGATCATTCTGAATTTCCCTAGGTGTGAGTGTGAGCGCGGAGGGTTGTTCGTCTCTGCCAGCCAATCACAGGGCACACAATCAGTTTAGTTTGTACCCCGCCATTTGCCTAAAGTCAGCTGGAATAGACTGTAGCCCGCCCCGTGATCCTTGTGAGGGTAAGCGGATCAGAAAATGGATGGATGGGTGGGCTAATTTGACGAGTGTGTCGACAGCCCTTTATCGCACCATCACTGAGAGGGAACTCAACTCACACTGCCTGCACAGAACTTGCTGAACCAGTATACCAGTGTCTCAGTTTTGTTATTTCATTCATTCATTCATTCATTCATCTTCTGAGCCGCTCGATCCTCACTAGGGTCGCGGGGGGTGCTGGAGCCTATCCCAGCTGTCTTCGGGCAGCAGGCGGGGGACACCCTGAATTGGTTGCCAGCCAATCACAGGGCACACAGAGACGAACAACCATCCACGCTCACACTCACACCTAGGGACAATTTTAGAGTGTTCAATCAGCCTGCTATGCATGTTTTTGGAATGTGGGAGGAAACCGGAGCACCCGGAGAAAACCCACGCAGGCCCGGGGAGAACATGCAAACTCCACACAGGGAGGCCGGAGCTGGAATCGAACCCGGTACCTCTGCACTGTGAAGCCGACGCGCTAACCACTGGACTACCGGGCCGCCCGTTTTGTTATTTCGTTCACACAAATTTATAATTGTTTCGTAGTTACACAATATGCAGAGGTGACAGGTAAAATAAAAACTTGGTTACCTTACAAAGTAGGAATTTGAGATATCTCTAATTAAGTTGAGTTGTTATTTTTCAGCCTACTTTTAACTGGTACTCTTTATATTTTTATACATAGATCTGTACTTTTGACTCATTCCGCAAACAAAAAAGCCTCATTACTATTTCAATTTGGATTGTGTTAATTCAATTTTATCATTGTTCAAAACACCAATATGGATAAATCACGCCATGATAGAGAGCCTGCTTTTGATCGTGGTTGGATGACAAATACTGTCAGATTCGAACACTCTCTCGGGTTGTAAATCATGCTTTTCACCTGCACGTGACACGAATCAATAAATAAATGACAATAAATCAAAAAACATACACGCTAAAAACACGTGGGTCAAAAATAACTAATATTGAGGTCATTATGAAGCCAAAACGTTGGGTTATTCTGTTTTGACCCAACTTTTAGGGTTAAAGGAACATAACACATTGGGTTACTCAGTTTTGGCCCAACTTTTACAGTTAAATAAGTATCACAAATTGGGTCAAAACAATGCGAGAAATGTTCTTATTCCATTTTTACCCAAATTTTTGTGCCTGACAGTCAGTCCAAGCAAGCAGTCTCCCCCCTCGCTGAAGAGGAGCCGAAGAGGATAAACGGTTGACTTTATTTGAAAATCGTGAGATCACTGTGAGAAATGATTGATCGGGAACTGCTCGGGTGATTGGATGTGAATCTCCCATGTCAATTGGGAAAGTTGGAAGTATATATCTATATATATATATTGCGTGTCGTCCCGCACGCGGTTTGTCCTTCCGTCTGTCCCTTTTCAAAACGTACCTACTTCACCGCGCCGCTGCGCGCCGCCACTGCGCGCCGCCACTGCGCCGCTCAGGCAGTGGCTCACTACGATCGCGCGGGCATCTTAGCAAAAAAAATGTTGTCTACCCACAAGCATTGCAATAAAATTGTTAGTTATTTAGTAGAGCTAAACATCGCTTTATTTTCGCTTTATGAGCCGCCCGGAGGGCGTCGAACCACCACCTTACCAGCCTTCCGCAGGAACTAGCTGATGAGCCGCCCTTTGGGCGGCGAACCAGCTAGTACTGTATATGTTTAAAGCTGTTTGGCACCCCATTCAGCAGATGATACCCAAGGCGACTGCCTGGTTCACCAATGCTCAGGGCCGGCTCTCATCCCAGTCCACGATAACGGAGTACATTTCATCACTAATGACATTTTTGATGCACATCACTGCACGCTGTCTCAAAAAAAAAAAAAAAAAAAAATCACACATTCATCTTATCAACCAGGTCGTTGAAAAAAAGCGTTAACCACTCTACTCTTGCCAAAAACTACAGAACAAGATCTAACTACCTTACATAATGCCTTCACACATTGATGTCGGTGGATATGGCTTTAGTTACAATGCTCCTTTCAAATAGAATGTATTACAATCTGTCCTCAAGGTTGACACTTTTATTGATCCTGAGGAACTGAAATTACACGGATTCTTTGATAGTCGTGTATTTCTTGCTGCTAATTTTCAGATTATTTCTGTTATTTTATTTTTTTATGTTCTCTCTCTGCTGTTGTAAATGTTTATTGTTCCCAGGTCTTGGTGGCAAAAACAAATCTTGAACTCAATGAGACCACTTGGTAAAATAAAGATTAAAACAGCTACAACAACAACGGGGATAAACAGTATAGAAAATGGATGGATCACACCACTCCATTTTAGTTCTACAGGATGATTGACAAGCTGTTAAAGCAAAGTATAATGGAAAGCGTATTAAAGTACACTGCGTTTTTATCTGATATTTCTAACAGTTTTAACAATGGGGCGAATACAATTTCAACAAATGAATCTCAAACACTTATTCAGCAGCTGAATTATGAAAACGCTTGACAAAAAGTTTAATCAGACACGTGACTGCTCCTGGTGTCTGTCGTAGAATGTCAACTCAGAAGAGCATGAGAAGGGAAATGAATGATAACACAACGTTCCTTATTGCGAGTGCAATTAAGGAGTCACTATTAGAAGTGATTCATCAACCACTTGTGCAGTAACTTTTAATAGAGTGATTGCGTTGTCAGCATGGAGCTCTTATTATGCAGCTAAAATGAAACCTTCCATTTTGTAGCTCAATAGGTCAGTTCCATTTGTCTTGAGCATCGTTTTAAAATGTTGTGAGCTACTTGCTGGCAAAATATCTACGAACAAGCAGTCACAAAATTTAAACAATTACAGTTATTCTTTTTTTTCGTGAACATAGTAATACAATATAGGGCAGGAATGCACTATGGGTGGCCTGTGGGACGTATGTGGCTTACAGTTTGAGTGACCCCTTGATTAATTAAAAAAAATAACTTTGTTATTTTGAAAACCCAAACAATTGTTTAAGCCCCCCCCCCCCGCCCCTCCCACTCCCGAACAATCACTGTACATTTTCTATGGAAAATAGAGGGGTTATGGGGAAAAAAATCCTAAGAAAATGGGTAACCCCATACAATATTAAAAAATTATATTAAAAAAAATCCTCATCTCACCCCTCGGGTGGTGTCCGTCCCTCATTAAGCTCGGGTTCTCTACCAGAGGCCAGGAAGCTTGAGGGTTCTGCGCAGTATCCTTGCACTGCACATTTCTGGACTGAGATGTCCAATGTTGTTCCCGGGATCTGTTGCAACCACTCATCTAGTTTGGGGGTCACTGCCCCGAGTGCTCCGACCACCACAGGCACGACTGTCACCTTTACCTTCCAGGCTCTCTCCAGCTCCTCTCTGAGCCCTTGGTATTTTTCGAGTTTGTCATGTTCCTTCTTCCTGATGTTTCCATCACTTGGGACCGCTACATCCACTACAACGGCTTTCCTCTGCCCTTTATCTATGATCACGATATCTGGTTGGTTCGCCATTACCATCTTGTCAGTCTGGATCTGGAAGTCCCACAGGATATTCGCTCTGTCATTCTCCACCACCTTCGGAGGTGTTTCCCATTTTGACCTTGGGGTTTCCAGGCCATACTCCGCACAGATGTTTCGGTAGACTATGCCAGCCACCTGGTTATGGCGTTCCATGTAGGCTTTCCATGCCAGCATTTTACACCCTGCAGTTATGTGTTGGATCGTCTCAGGTGCCTCTTTGCACAACCTACACCGTGGGTCTTGTCTGGTGTGGTATATCTGGGCCTCGATGGCTCTGGTGCTCAAGGCCTGCTCCTGAGCAGCCAGGATGAGTGCCTCTGTGCTGTCCTTCAGGCCAGCCCTCTCTAGCCACTGATAGGACTTCTTGAGATCAGCCACTTCAGTTATGGTCCGGTGGTACATCCCGTGTAGTGACTTGTCCTCCCATGATGGTCCCTCTTCCAGCGCCTCATCTTCTGTTCCCCATTGTCTGAGACATTTTCTGAGTACGTCATCCGTTTGAGCCTTCTCCTTGATGTATTCATGGAGCTTGGATGTTTCATCCTGGACAGTGGCTCTCACACTCACTAGTCCCCGGCCTCCTTCCTTTCGGCTTGCGTACAGTCTCAGGGTGCTGGATTTGGGATGGAACCCTCCATGCATGGTTAGGAGCTTTCGGGTCCTAACGTCCGTGGTCTGAATCTCTTCCTTTGGCCACCTTATTATTCCTGCAGGGTATCTGATCACTGGCAGGGCATAGCTGTTTATTGCCCGGGTCTTATTCTTGCCATTGAGCTGGCTTCTTAGGACTTGCCTCATTCGCTGGAGGTATTTGGCCATAGCCGCTTTCCTTGTTGCCAGTTCGAGGTTGCCATTGGCTTGTGGTATACCAAGGTACTTGTAGCTGTCCTCAATGTCTGCTATTGTTGCTTCAGGGAGTGAGACCCCTTCAGTGCTGACTACCTTTCCTCTCTGAGTCACCATCCGACTACATTTCTCAAGCCCGAATGACATCCCGATGTCGCTGCTGTAGATCCTGGTTGTGTGGATCAGGGAATCTATGTCCCTTTCGATCTTAGCATACAGCTTTATGTCATCCATGTAGAGGAGGTGACTGATTGTAGCTCCATTTCTGAGGCGGTATCCATAGCCTGTCTTGGTGATTACTTGGCTTAGGGGGTTCAGTCCTATGCAGAACAGCAGTGGGGAGAGTGCATCACCTTGGTATATGCCACATTTGATGGACACTTGGGTAAGTGGCTTGCCATTGGCTTCAAGTGTTTTCCACATCCTCATCGAGTTCGCAACGAAGGCTCTTAGGGTCCTGTTCACCTTATACAACTCCAAGCTTCCATGTTGTGGAGAGACAGGTTATTGGCCGATAGTTGGATGGGGCTGCACCCTTCGAGGGATCCTTCATGATCAGGCCGTTCGCCCTTCGGTTAGCCATTCTGGGTGAGTCCCATCCCTCAGCAGCTGGTTCATTTGTACTGCCAGGCGCTCATGGAGTGCTGAGTTTCTTTAGCCAGTAGGTGTGGACCATGTCCGGGCCTGGTGCTGTACAGTATATATATATATATATATATATATATATATATATATATATATATATATATATATATATATATATATATATATATTCGAGAAATACCAAGGGCTCAGAGAGGAGCTGGAGAGAGCCTGGAAGGTAAAAGTGACAGTCGTGCCTGTGGTGGTCGGAGCACTCGGGGCAGTGACCCCCAAACTAGATGAGTGGTTGCAACAGATCCCGGGAACAACATCGGACATCTCAGTCCAGAAATGTGCAGTGCTGGGAACAGCAAGGATACTGCGCAGAACCCTCAAGCTTCCTGGCCTCTGGTAGAGGACCCGAGCTGATGAGGGACGGACACCACCCGAGGGGTGAGATGAGGATTTTTTATATATATATATATATATATATATATATATATATATATATATACATATACCTGTATATTGAGGGGGAGAAAAAAAGAAGAAAGACAAATCTCACAATTTGCCAATATGTGGGCGACGAACCACAAGTATGCAGAGTTGTTCAGGATGTGCCCCGCCTACTGTCCAAAAAAGCTGGGATATGCTCCAGTACACCAATGGTTTGGATAGTGGATGGATGGATGGTCAAATAGCATATTAAAATTGCTGTTGTTTTGGTGAGGGTGCAAAAATTGAGGGCAGAATTGGAGTAAGAGAGACAGTTATGTGATACAACTCAACTCAACTGTGTTTATAGAGCACTTTAAAACAACAAACACTGTATACAGCACATGGAGCAAAGATCTTGTATACAACAACAAACAATAACAAAAACAGTAGAAAGCAGTAAAACAAAACTAAAAATCAAGTCCCATGCTGAGTCAAAAGCCACAGAATAAAAATGAATTTTGAGACGAATTTCAAAGATGGGCAACCAAGCGGGGGAGGGGTCCAGGTCGGTTGTCGAATGTTCAGTGGAAGGTCATTCCAAAGAGAGGGACCAGCAACGGAAAATTATCAATCCCCCCCTGAGCTTCCGCTTGGTTCTTGGTACCTCTAATAATGTCTGGTCTGCAGACCTGAGGCGCCGGGCAGTTGTGTTGTGGCGGATGAGAGGTAAGGTGGCACGAGGTCATTTAAAGATTTGAAAACAAATAATAGGATCTTGAAAATAACTCTTAAATGTACGGGGAGCCAGTGAAGGGATGCCAGAGTAGGAGTTATGTGCTCCCTTTTATGAGTACCAGTCAAAAATCACTGTCCAGTGTGAGACCGTTGGCCTCAGATAATGAGCCAGGGGGATGTGCAAGGGCCACTTGGACCAGACACCATCACTCCTGTCTTCTATTCTTTGAAATGAAAGAAATGTGCCATCTTGGTCTTAGTTTCCTCCAGGCAGGATAAAAGTGGCCTTGACGAGATTCTTTTGCTTAGTGGGACATAGGTGAAACCCAATGGGAGCAGATGCAGTGAGAACAGCAGAGGTCCCGGAATTGAGCCCTGTTGAACACCACATGATAATGTGGTTGTTCATGACTCAGAGCAGCCAAGGCTAACATGAAAGGTTCTGTCAGCAAAATTGAACCTAAACCACTCAAGGCTCCTACCGCCAATTCCCATTCCCAGTCCTGCAAACAAGCCAACAGAATACTGTGATCCACTGCATCAAATGACAAAGACGAGTGATATGTAATTCATCCCATTTTGAAAGTAACTTTCCCGAAATTACAAACCAATTGACGGATCAAAACATAAACTTTAGTCTTCTTTTTTTAATGCATACATTTGCAGTTTAAAATATAAGTACATTTTGCATTAATGCTGTATAATAAAGTTTCTGGGATTGAGATTTATGATGAAATTAAATCAAAGGGTGATACAGTTATTTTTCTTGCCAGAAATAAATGACAGGACATCCATTGTTTCACACAGGCCGCATACATATGTTTATGCCGTTAGCGTATTGTGTAAGAACTGATGTCCTACAGAAGATAAAATGGCCCCTTCTGGAAAGAAGGAGCTTCTCTTTGTTCTCCTGTGTGTGTGTGTGGGTGCGTGTGTGAAACAGATAGTGTACCGTTACTCTACTCCTTTAAATTTCCACCTCATCTTCCTTCACTTATTTCCTTGTTTTCCTGTCACCACTGACGGCGTTTACAAGCAGTCAGTTACCCTTTCAAAACCTGACTATTCAGGATAGTCGGTTTTGAAAGGTGTTAAGGAATTATTCCGCTAGAAGTAGTAGTAGAACATTGTTGAGGAATTTCACCTTGCTATGAGAACTATTGACACTAGTCTCTTTCCTGAACATCTGCTGAAGTACTTAAAACAAAGAATGTAGTGTGAAGTTTAGATCCTATTTTAACTTGGTTAATTAACAGCCCCCGGAGGGTTTTCTTACCTCCAGTTGGTGTGAGATATATTCAAAACAATATACCGTCCAAAATTTGCCACTGAGTAGTAGATAACTGAATTGGCACAGTTATTGAGTCACCATGACTCAGCATGACTTAGATTTGCTATTGGTTTTACTGCTTGGTGCTTTCTACCGCCTTATTACTTATTACTTATTACTTATTACTGATTCGTCTTACTGTTTATTGTATATGTTAAATCGCTCCATGTACAGCACTTTGTATGCAGCGATGGCTGTTTGAAAGTGCTCTATAAATACTGTTGACTTGACTTGACTTGACCATGTAGGTGGTTTAAATTAGGTAGAACCGTTGAGTCATAGGTTTGGCTAGTAGTAGCTGACGAACAAAGACCAAACTGAGTTTGTAGGCAATTAAAAAATTAGCGGTTAATTGCTGAGCAATTGTATTATTGCTTGATAATAATTTTTATTATTCTGGATCTGTTAAAGTGTAGGACTGACGACTGGAGATAGGGGTCTGAGTAAACAGCTATATATTTAGGGCAAGTTAGGGACAGCTCCATTGTTACAATTGGAGAATTATGTGACGTCACACGGTCCATAAGGGAGTATATTGGACGGTGAGTATGATAAAAACATAGTGAACTGTAAGATGGACGGAAGGCCTGAAGGCAAGAAAACTGTTGAAAAACCGTCTGGTGGTAAGTAGGAAAGAAAGGAAGGTGAATGCATTGCGCAGAGAGAGAAAAGGGCTAAGGCACTGCGGAGAGGGGTAAGTAAAGCGAGAAAACAAGATTTTAAGAATAAATTATAAGCATAAGACAATAGTATGAAATATAAAAAGAAAAAGCTAAGTGAAATTAAATTTGAGCTATAATAATAATAACAGTAATACATTTTATTTGTGGACGCCTTTCTGGGAACTCAAGGACACAGTACAACAAGCAGTTAAAATCATGAATACAATGTTAAAAACAAAATAAAACAAAATAAGAAAAAATACAACAAAATAAAAATAATGGCTTTATGGTCCGAGTGAATAGGCTTGTCTAAACAGATGTGTTTTGAGGATGGACTGGAAATGTGTTAATGAGTCGGTATAACGAAAAGAACTGAGCTGGTGGATGTTTCTAAGATGATAACATGCAGAACGAGTGATGTGGTTGATATGTGAGGGGAAAAGAGAGGGTCAAGTAGAGGTTTTTATATATATTGCATTTCATGGGCGGCATGACCACTGCCTTCCACATTGGAAAAAGAAAAAATGAATAACCAAAGTAACTCCGACAAAGTTACGATAAACAAGGCAGCGTTGATGCCTCCTTCACCGCATGGGGTGAGGAGCGCTAAAATTACGACCCCACTACAAGCGCCGAGTGGTCATTTGTACATAGACAAGGCAGGAGAAATTGGAGCGGAAGGTCAATCTGCAGGCAGAGAGACCTGAGCTCACCAGACCCACGAAAATTTGTCTATATTCGTCACAATCGCAGACACTGTTGTGAGGTTTAAAGATATTGAGTGAATTAAGAAAAATTATAAACGTCTTTTAACAGAGGGGCACTTTAATCATTGTGTAGGCTCCCGAGGGGCTCTTCGTGTAAGCACAAACCTACAGGAAGGCGGGTAACACATTCTTACCATTTTACTGGGCCCCACCCGAATCCCTTGTGTGCGAAGCTTCCCCCTGATCTGCCAGGGTGGTTCATAAACAATTGGTAAAATTAGAAAAATGTATGCAAATTAAACAGGATAATGAGAGCATGAGTGTTTGGGATGCAACCACTTTTATGACTAAAGAGACTGAATTGACTAGAATTGTTGCTGGATTTGCCTAAAATTGACTATGATGTACATAATCAATTTATCATGTCAGGCATAAGCGAATGTATGATGACTAAAAATAATAAATCCAACACATACAGTTGTGGGCAATAGACTGGCTAAAGAGTAAGTATTCACCCAAAGAGATTATGGACCCTTTAGAGGGAATAGCCTCTTGCAAATCGACTAGGTTGAAAATCAGACAATTCCTCAACAAAAGGCCATGTAAGCATGGGCAAAAACTCAAATCAGCCCATTTTCTGTTTTTTAAAACCAATTTTCTAACTGCAATTTTGTGGGCATATAAAGTTACCTCCATTGAAGGGGGCAGTGGTTGGTGTTCTGTGAATCCTCCAGCTGCAAGGAATCTGGACTTTGGAGTACAGGACATACATGTATACGCGGCGATGCCATTTACTCGCTGTCTCAAGAAGTGAAGCCACCAATGGCCATTTTAGATTGCCACTCGCTAAGCAAGACTAACTTGAACACTTTGATTTCTCTGCAGTGTTTTCACATTATTATCTGTTTCTACAGCAACAATAACAGTGTGTATATAGACATACAGTACATACATACATACATGTAGTATAAGTTTAAAACTTGGACGCATCACAAAAGCACACTTTTGGAGAGAGGAATCGACTGTTTTATTACTGTAGTGAGAGACCTGAATATAATGTTTTCTTGACCGTAGAAAGTAGAAGCGGGAATGACTATTTATGTCATGACATTATTTTCATGATCTGCAGCCTGCTTTCTGCCACCCCGCCCTCTTCCTCGTCTGCATCACCTGCTCCCTGTTTCTTTCGTCCTCACCTGATTCTCATCCCAATCAAGCCTTGTATCATGTGGTTTGTCTCATTGCCAGATCATCAATTCTCTTTATGTCACGTTCCAGCATGTTTCCTCATAGTCATAGCCATAATTTACCGGACCTTTCGCTTTTGTTTATGGATTTTTTTTATTTTTTTTAGCCTCTGTCATCCATTTGAGTCCAAACCATTTGTGTCTAGTTCTTGACAGTTATCTGCATGTCACCCATTTCCATAGTGTATTTTCCAATCGATCACAATTATCATATGCCATCTGTCCAATCATGCATGTAAACTGGTTATTCTCAGTGTTTCAAAATCAGGACTTTTGATCCTAACCGGACTATTTGAAAGCGTTTTCCTCTTCCAGATTTTTTTCATTTATTTTTTTGCATCTCGTCAAACTGCTCTGAATGTTAAAGACCTCACATGTAAACACAAAATTGTTTTTATTATTAAAAATAAGGGAGAAAAAAATCCAAACCTTTAAGGCACTGTGTTAAAAATTTGTTGCCACCTAAATCTCAAAACTGGGCGTCCCGCAGCAGCAGCAACTGAAATCAAGCGTTTTCTATCATTAGCAATGAGTGTTTTACATTTCTAAGATATTATTCTCACTCTTTTTTGCAGAATTTCTTTAATTCATCAACACTGAAGGGTGGTCAGATATAAATGGCTTTTTAAAGGTTATTTATGCCACAGCATTTCAATCAGATTCATGTCTGGACTCTGAAGTCTTTGAGAGGGGATGCAAAGTCTTTTTTTTCTTCTTCTTTTCCAAGTCTCCCTTTTGCAACACACCTGATTCAAATGATCAGATCATCAGCAAGCTCTGCAGAAGCCTGTCATTGAAACTGTTCATTTGAATCAGGTGTGTTGCAACAGGGAGCCTTGGAAAACATGCAGGACAGCGGACCTTGAGTTTGACACCTATGTCCCAGGGGCTCCGTAGTTTTCCATTATTGTCATAATGCATAAACTAAATGCGCTTCAGCTTGAAGTCACAAACTGATGGCCAAACATTGTCCCTCAGAATTTTCTGGTAAAGAGCACAACTCAGTTCCATCAGTCAAAGCAAGTCATCCAGGTCCTGAAGTAAAAAAGCCACTCCTGTCTAACCTTCATGCCAGATTCACAACCAGACACATACAGTACCTTCAAATAAGTTAATAGTCTTTGTAATCATTTAGATGTGTTTTTCAAAGTAAGCGATCATTCATTTTCTTTTTGGTCAGCAGTGGTTTCCACCGTATAACTCTGCCATGGATGTCATTTTTGCCCAGTCCCTTCCTCATTGAATCATGAACACTGACCTTAACTGAGGCTCGGGAGGTGAGCAGTTCTTTAAACGTAATTTTGGGTTCCTTTGTGCAACCTTGGGTGATTTGTCGCCGTGCTGTTGGGGTAATCTGTGCAGACTATTCACTGGCCGACTTCATTTTGTCAGACACATTCTATTTAGATAATTTCTTGATTGAACATGTCTGGAGGTAATCAGGGTTGAGTGCAATCAGTGAAAATGGACTGAAAAATGTGATAAGCCATAGCAAATTCATCACTTGAAAATGGGTGGTGATGGTGGGAAAGTAAAATCAGTCTCATAATCCAAAACTCACGTTTTACTTTTTAAGAGAAAGCACCCAGTTTGCTCTGCAATTTCTTACAATTTCTCATGACTCGTCTCTTCTTTGCAGAACCCACACTCATTTTTTTTTCTTTTTTCCATCGGTCTTCTTCTACCCCAAGCCACCACATTATCTACATTTTACTGCTCTGCTTACATTTTCAGAAATCATTTCTGTGCACAGTATCTCTCTCCCTCCATTGTTCCACAGCTTCTTCCGTTTCTACTTCCCTAGTGAATATGGTGTGGACTGCCAGTAAAATATGTCCCAAACCTAAGCTCACAGCTCTATATATATTTCTATATATTTTTTTCTCATTTCATTGTCCTATTTACACATTTCACAAACATTTACCCTTAGTTCTTTCCATTAATCCATCCTGTCGCCCTCATCCTTTTGCGTCCCCCCAACCCCTCACCCTCTCCCACATTTTTTAACTTCTAACATTGACTTTATATTATGAAATTGAGAAAAATCTAAGGTGTTCTTTACTTTAGGGGTACAATTGTTGACTGTTATTACGCTTCATTCAGAAAAGGCATTCCAAGAGTCAAGATACAAGTCATGTCGCTGAAAGTAAACTGTAGCTCATATGGTGGGTAACCATTAAAATTAACACAGCTGACATAATCATGCAAAAAGGAGGGGAAATGCACTCCATGAACTTATGAACTTCAGCCATCCTTTTCGAAACTGCTTGTTCTACTCTCAGCTGGCTGGAGCCCAACCCAAAATGTTGAAATGTTGTTTTGCTACAAATACGCAATGAGCCTTCATGATAAAATGTTTTTGTTTTTTTCTTTGCAGTGCATCCTGTTGAGCATGGGTGCCCAACCTTTTTCAATCGAAAATCAAGATCGTTACCACATACGAGCGCATACGCATACACTTACACAGGCATGGCATAGTGAGCAACATCCACAATGGCCCCGAAGATGAATGAAACAAAAAAATAAAGTAGACACAAGAGTTTGTGAAAATCACTGCCTGTCTTTGTTGAGGCCTGACGATGAGGCATGGGACGCACTTTTGAGGCGTGTTAACTATCGTAGCTCACGGGTACCATTTTAAAATGCTTCTTTCGGCCCTTCAGATTCCCATTCTATGCCAGTATCCTCAGTGAATTGTACATGAAACACATTTTTTTTGTTTTTTTACAACAGCCAATTTGCCTGGAATCCCGTCCTGCTAATAGAAACGTGTGTGGCTATGGCACATATCTCTGTTGACAGAAATGTTGAAACGTAAAATTTATTCAACACATTTTTACAGCATTGGAAAATGTTAAGAATGTCACGTTTCTCCTCCTACAGAAAGCATATTCAAACAAAAAATATAATTCCCTACCTCATCATTTTTCCGTTTTCAAACATTTTTTAAAAGCTCCTGGGAGCCACTAGAGTGGCACTAAAGAGCCGCATGCAGTTCTCGAGTCGCGGGTTGCCGACCCCCGACCTAGGGAGAAATGCGGGGTAGTCCATACAGAATCAGAATCATCTTTATTGGCCAAGTATGTAGAACACACAAGGAATTTGTCTCCGGTCTAACACGCTGCACTAGAATCATCGTAAACAACAAAATCATTGAACCTTAAATGAACCATTTTAGAGTAACCAGTAGTTTTGTAGTACCATTTTGTGGTGCAAGAAGGGTGACTATGTCAGTGACTGTTTAAGGAGTTAATGGCTAGAGGGAAGAAGCTGTTTAAGTGTCTAATACCATTCATGTATGAGTGTAGGTCATACACAATCCACACAGGACGGCCCAAGGTGCGGTTTCAACATGGGTGTCACAGTTCAGGAACAAACCGAATTGCGATCGAATTCCACAAACAGAGACCAAACACAACTCCATTACAAAAATATTTATTTACAAGAATAAAAGTGCATCTACAAAGCCAGGAAAAGACCAGGAAAAACAATCTGCATTGAACTTGTCTCCATGACTCATTCTTATCAAACTCTTAAACACAAAATGCCTTCTCTTTCCTGGCGAACAGCATTATCAGTAAACGAAATGCAAACCACATTTTATACAAAAAGTAAAAACATTGAGACATGACAATAGTCTGACAGAAAATTTGAAGATTTCACCATTCAAGTGAAACCTATTGTATCTTGCTAGCCTTGCCAGTTCCAAACATAGGAGTTATTAGAAAGTAACAGACTTATGGAACCCCTTTCCTCTATTTGTAAGGGAACTTGGGCTGTTTGCTGTCAATCAAAGAGCTAACCAGACCACCCATTTGACAAACGCCCCTTCCCCGCCTAGCTCCAACAAGTTGAAACAGAGCTAACAGCGACTGGGTTTATTCTAGTGTTAAGTGTGCATTTCAGTCAATGCTTATTTTTCACGTCATTACTTATTCAACATTAGACGTATTTTGTCACCCATTTCCCGTGCATGTGTGTGTGTGTGTGTGTGTGTGTGTGTGTGTGTGTGTGTGTTCTTGTACTCACTACATTGTGAGGACCGGCGTGAGTTTTTAACCAACGGAGTGAGGACATTTTGACGAAGTGAGGACATTTTGGCCGGTCCTCACTTTGACACCCTCTAAATCAACTCCAAAGTGTCCAAAACGGGTACCCTGTGCTTTTCCCCAATGGTCCCCAGAATGGGTCCATGTTGAGAATTTTTCGCCGGGAATTCACACCCTTTTTGCTCTCTACTGCAGCTTCTGTCGAAATTCAGTACTGCACCAACTTCACACTTTTTGCTCTCTACTGCAGCTCGTGTCAAAATTTGGTACTGCAACAATTTCACACTTTTTGCTCTCTACTTCAACTAGTGTCGAAATTTGGTACTGGACCAAAATTATAAATGACAAATCCCCTTGCTGCTCTTTGAAGAGCCACCTTGAGAAATAGTTATTTAAGGTAAGATATCCTTTATTCGTCCCACACTGGGGAAATTTATAGCCTCCAGCAGCAAGAATGTATGTAGAAAGAAGAAAGAGAAAAAAACAACAGACATCTTTCAATTAAATGCAATATGAACACAAAATGGATAAATCGCAGTACTATTTACAATTTTCCTTCACATAATTTAATTATTATTATTATTATGATTGTTATTTTTTATTCATCAGCCTGACAGCAGTCGGTAGGAACGAGCGTCGGTATCTCTCCTTCTTGCAGCGCGGGTGTAACAGTCTCTGGCTGAAGGAGCTACCAAGTGCTGTCAGGGCGGGCTGGAGGGGGTGGGAGGGACTGGCCATCATAGCTTTTTTTGTTTGTTTTTCAAAGACCTTTACAAGTTATGTGAATTCATTTTTTTTGTGAGGAATGTATTTTATTGAATGTGTTTGTTCTGAGTTTGTGTTGGACTCCTATTATTTCCATGTGATTTGGTTAAATGTATCCGATTAAAATTGGAAATGCAATTAATAATAACAGTACCCAAATTAAGTAAAGCCTCAGTCCTACCCAAAATCCACCATCATTTTTGCAAAACTTTAATTGTATTCAATAGAGCGCAATGAAGGGACATAGCATTTTTTTCTTGTCTACATTACATTTTACATTGTCTAGATCCAAAAGTACTGTACTTAAACAAGTAGAAAAATGTATTACATTACAAAAGAGAGGTTCGAGGCTCGTTAAAGCCACTTTTCATCAGTTGTTTTTGTTGAGGCACAAATAAACGTTGCATTTAGCATAATTTTAAACTGTCTGACCATTACAATTGGACAAAGAAAGTAGCACTTTAAAACGATCTGACATTTGTATCTCTTCAATGTGTACACATACAGTGAACAACTGTGACATCAGCTCAATGAAATGTAGAGTGAAACTGAAATGAACAGATTTAAACACTAACCTCGTGTACATAAATACAACACAAATCATCTGGTACTAAACAAAGACATAAATGCAGCTCGAAGTGTGACAAACAACGATAAACGAGGCGTTTTCGCGATTCTTTCGCATGCTAATTAGCTCGCTAGCACCGACCTAGCATCGTCGCTATGTTGTTAGCATTCATTTAGCATCATCGCTATGTCGTTAGCAGTACTCTGAGCTAGCGAGTTTCAATGACAACAATTGAAGAAAAACGATCTCCGAAACACATTTCTAAATAATTCTAAGCACAAGCAGACTTACAGCCATTGCTTTCGAAGGTGAAACGAAAGGAATATAACTCAGGAGGACCAGTTGCAACGACCACAATCGGGCTTTCTGGAACGATTAGTCTGCTACCAACACGGCGTCTGCTACCCACAATGCACCGCGATAACTAAATGAATATTCTAAACACGATTTCTATTAATGAAATGGCCCGAAACCTTTACTGTGGGCAGAACACTTACATACAGGAGTTTATGAATAAAATGTTTGTGAGAATTGAAAGCCGTTGAGAGACGGCATCGTGTTTGCACATGGTGACCAACTCCTGCTGAGTGCATCAAGCCGAATTAATCAAATATCTTATCATAAAATAACTTATCATGGGGATTGACAATAGGATGGCACATATTTTTATTTTATTGGATGGATTCTGGAGTTGGTGTGAATTCACAAATACTGCGAGAATTCAGCTTGCAGGCATGGTTTTCCTTAGAAGAGGCTGTGAATCAGTCGTCAAATGTCCGCATGACCAATGTTCCCTCTAAATTGTGCTTGTGAGCAATTTTGCGTAGCTCTCATGCTCCCAGCCGCACACGGTGATGCTGGCGCACACAACGCGCAGCTGCAGGCAACATTGAAGGGGTGTTCACACGGCACACATTTGCTCCGGCCCTGCACCGATGTATTTTGTTGCGATATATTTTGCACCGCAGCAAAATGTGTGGAGCGTTCACACGAACAAAGCCGCTGAGCATGTCAGCACCGGCACAGCGTCGTGCAGCCCCGCTTGCGTTCACACGGCAGCGGAGCAAAACGACAGAAAACAAATGAGCTGTCGTGTTGTTGTTTTTTTTAAACGTATACACAACTCAAGGACTACTGGACAGGCATGTCCTTCTCCTTCTCGGTCTCCGTGCCTTCTGCTCGAGAGTGACCGCCCCCGAAAAACGCAAATCAACGATGACTTCAATGACACTCAGAAAAGCAAACACGTAATGCGCCAAACAGAAAATCAGAGAGGAAATCACAAAATAAATTATATTGGGGTGGGGGGTTGTGAGCACACAACAAAGGAACA
Organism: Hippocampus zosterae; assembly: GCF_025434085.1. Taxonomy (NCBI): domain Eukaryota; kingdom Metazoa; phylum Chordata; class Actinopteri; order Syngnathiformes; family Syngnathidae; genus Hippocampus; species Hippocampus zosterae. The sequence goes on along the minus strand of NC_067464.1, from coordinate 19,916,065 downwards.
AACTACACAAACAACTCCGAGACAGTCCAGTCTCCTACAAAAGGAAAGATGTTACCAGCTAAGTCTTGTGTCGTTATTAAACAAACACATGCAGTCCGACAGAGCGTGAAAGCAACGCATTCTCGCCGTACGTAAACTCTTCACAAGCATTTGCTCTGGAGCAAATTTAACCCAGTTGCGTTCACACGTGCAAATTTACATCGGTGCTGCTGCGCAAATGAGGTTTTGCTCCGGAGCAAATTTTTAAACCACCTCCCTGTGGTGGATCAAATTTGGTCCGGTGTAAGCTGTTTTCCGGGGCTACGCCGGAGCTAATTTGCACGCGTGAACGCTCTACTGGGGCAGCCCCGGTGTAGCACCAGACCAAATTTTGCCGTGTGAACACCCCTTGAGACCGCTTAATTCACGAAAACCATATGTGGACATAGTTTACGAGCCCCTTAAATGAGCCTCTTTGTTTAAACCTCTTTCACACTTTTCGGTGGACAGGAGACTAGAAATGTTTGTGTTTAACTAAATGACATGCTTTCCATGATTAATGAGTAGGCAGTGTGGGACCATATTGCTACAGGTTGTATTGAGACTTGATTATTCTTGAAAAGACCCATGCTAAAATAAAAGTAACGAATGAGGGCTGGTATATATGTTACAACTCTCTATTCAGTGGTTTGATTTTTGCTTGTTTTGTAACATATCTGCTTCATGTAACTTGTGATCTCAGGTTTTAGACAGGTGTAACGCTTGTTTGATTTTGCTCACCGTGGTCCAAGTAATACTCAGGCAGTTTGTGTGAATGCTATTACAAATGGAAAATTAGAAGAAATATTGCTAATGACCTTGCTGCATGTCCACACGAATGACTCAAACTTAAATACTGTGGAATATTGCATGTTTCAAGTATGCCGACTCTAATCAGAATTTGAAAATGCTAGCTTAAAGCTCTTCTCATGGTCTCACCACCTGTGGGAGGGGTCGAAGGGGTCGGGTGCAATGCGAGCTGGGCGGCAGCCAAAGGCGGGGACCCTGGCGGTCCGATCCTCGGCTGCAGAAGCTAGCTCTTGGGACATGGAATGTCACCTCTCTGGCAGGGAAGGAGCCCGAGCTGGTGTGTGAGGCAGAGTAGTTCCGACTGGATATAGTCGGACTTGCCTCCACACACAGCCTAGGTTCTGGACAGCTGAGCAACGCTGTCTTGGGTGGTGATCGAGGGGAGGTCAAGTTCGAGATAGTGAGTGATTGGAAAGAAAAGCCACCAGCTGTTATAGGTCTCAAAGGTCGCAAAGAGCCCTCATTTTGTGACTACTCTTGTTATAATGTATTTTGTTCATATACCTGTACTGTATACTGCCGTTTTTGTGTTATTTGTGTTGTTGGGGCATATATTTTTGCATTTTACTGCATGTGTTCTTACACATGTATTTTGTTAACATACTTGCATGTTCATAAAGGACGTGTACCATAGTCATGTCCCACATAAGGAAATTCTGTTATCAAGACTGATTGAGCAACGCAACCATGATTTCTACTAAAGAATACTTACTGTTGTTACTTATTGGATGCAAATCATAATGATCCAGTTGAAATGTCCAAATCAGAATGAAACAAATTGGATATGCTGGGAACACTTCTGCAATACAGTACCTAACTCATTTTTTCTTGCAAAGCGTTGTGGCTGGCTTCTGCGCAGCTCTGCTAATTGAAATGTAAACAAACTCATGTCTGGGGGGAGGGGTGCTGCAAAAACTTCGTTTTGGAGCAGGTAACAGCCGCTCCTCTTCATGGCCAATGACTAAGTCAATTATCAAAATTGCCACAGCCTTTTTGAACTTTGAGGTCTGCTGTGAAGGCGAGCATGATCAATTTTGAGCAACATCTACATACAGTATTTGAGTAACTAGGCTCACCAATGTCACATACTCCGCGCACACACAGTATATTTAAACTGACTTACAATTTTACAATTGTTTTTAAAGCAACATAATTCCAAACTCTAATATGGAATTTAGATGAAACAATCATTTACTTATTGAATGCAAGTCATATTTTCCAGTTTCAATGTCCAACGCTGAATGAAATAAATTGGATATGCTGGGGACACTTCTGCAATACAGTACCTAACTCATTTTTTTCTTGCAAAGCGTTGTGGCTGGCTTCTGCGCAGCTCTGCTAATTGAAATGTAAACAAACTCATGTCTGGGGGGAGGGGTGCTGCAAAAACTTCGTTTTGGAGAAGGTAACAGCAGCTCCTCTTCATGGCCAATGATTAAGTCAATTATCAAAATTGCCACAGCCTTTTTGAACTTTGAGGTCTGATGTGAAGGAGAGCATGATAAATTTTGAACATCTACATACAGTATTTGAGTAACGAGGATCACCAATGTCACATACTCCTAAAATAATTACAGCAAATAAAATTATATATATGTTCACAAACACAACCGCACACACAGTATATTTAAACTGACTTAAAAATTTACAATTGTTTTTAAAGCAACATAATTCCAAACTCTAATATGGAATTTAATCGTTTCTTGGTTTCTTGGAATTGGAATTCTTTACTTATTGAATGCAAGTCATATTTTCCAGTTTCAATGTCCAAAGCAGAATAAAATGAATTGGAATTTCTGGGGCCCTCCGTGAGTCGTCACCTTACCGTGGTGGAGGGGTTTGTGTGTCCCAATGATCCTAGAAGCTAAGTTGTCTGGGGCTTTATGCCCCTGGCAGGGTCACCCATGGCAAACAGGTTCTAGGTGAGGGGCCAGACAAAGCACGGCTCAAAGACCCCAATGATGAATACAATAAATGGATCTAGGTTTCCCTTGCCCGGACGCGGGTCACCGGGGCCCCCCTCTGGAGCCAGGCCTGGAGGTGGGGCTCGTTGGCAAGCGCCTGGTGGCCGGGCCTACACCCATGGGGCCCGGCCGGGCACAGCCCGAAGAGGCAATGTGGGTCCCCCTTCCCATGGGCTCACCACCCATGAGAGGGGCCAAAGGGGTCGGGTGCAATGTGAGCTGGGCGGCAGCCAAAGGCGGGGACCCTGGCGGTCCGATCCTCGGCTGCAGAAGCTAGCTCTTGGGACATGGAATGTCACCTCTCTGGCAGGGAAGGAGCCCGAGCTGGTGTGTGAGGCAGAGAATTTCCGACTGGATATAGTCGGACTTGCCTCCACACACAACCTGGGTTCTGGTACCAGTTCTCTCGAGAGGGGTTGGACTCTCTTTCACTCTGGAGTTGCTCACGGTGAGAGGCGCAGAGCAGGTGTGGGCATACTCATTGCCCCCCGGCTCAGTGCCTGCAAATTGGGGTTCACACCGGTGGACGAGAGGGTTGCATCCCTTCGCCTGCGGGTGGGGGGACGGGTCCTGACTGTTGTTTGTGCATATGCACCAAACAGCAGCTCAGCATACCCACCCTTTTTGGAGTCCTTGGAGGGTGTTCTGGAGAGTACTCCTGCTGGGGACTCCCTTGTTCTACTGGGGGACTTCAATGCTCACGTGGGCAATGACAGTGAGACCTGGAGGGGCGTGATTGGGAGGAACGGCCCCCCCGATCAGAACTCGAGTGGTGTTTTGTTATTGGACTTCTGTGCTCGTCACGGACTGTCCATAACGAACACCTTGTTCAAACATAAGGGTGTCCACATGTGCACTTGGCACCAGGACACCCTAGGCCGTAGTTCCATGATCGACCTTGTGGTCGTGTCATCGGATTTGCGGCCGCATGTTCTGGACACTCGGGTGAAGAGAGGGGCGGAGCTGTCAACTGATCACCACCTGGTGGTGAGGAGGCTCCGATGGTGGGGGAAGATGCCGGTCCGTCCTGGCAGACCCAAACGTATTGTGAGGGTCTGTTGGGAGCGTCTGGCAGAATCCCCTGTCAGAAGGAGTTTCAACCCCCACCTCCGACAGAGCTTTTCCCATGTTCCGGGGGAGACGGGGGACATTGAGTCCGAGTGGACCATGTTCCGTGCCTCTATTGTTGAGGCGGCCAATCTGAGTTGTGGCCGTAAGGTGGTTGGTGCCTGTCGTGGCGGCAACCCTCGTACTCGCTGGTGGACACCAGCAGTAAGGGATGCCGTCAAGCTGAAGAAGGAGTCCTATCGAGCCTTTATGGCCTGTGGGACCCCAGAGGCAGCTGACGGGTATCGACTGGCCAAGCGGAACGCAGCTCTGGTGGTCGCCGAGGCAAAAACCAGAGCATGGGAAGAGTTCGGTGAGGCCATGGAAGCCGACTTCCGAACGGCTTCGAGGAAATTCTGGTCCACCATCCGACGTCTCAGGAGGGGGAAGCAGTGCACCACTAACACTGTGTACAGTGGGCATGGGGCGCTGCTGACTTCAACTCGGGACGTTGTGAACCAGTGGGCAGAATACTTCGAAGACCTCCTCAACTCCACCAACACGCCTTCCTTGGAGGAAGCAGAGCCTGGGGACTCTGAGGTGGGCTCTCAGAGTCTCTGTGGTTGAAGTCACCGATGTGGTTAAAAAGCTCCTCGGTGGCAAGGCCCCAGGGGTGGATGAGATCCGCCCGGAGTTCCTCAAGGCTCTGGATGTTGTGGGGCTGTCCTGGTTGACACGCCTCTGCAACATCGCGTGGTCAACAGGGAGAGTGCCTCTGGATTGGCAGACCGGGGAGTTCTGTGGGGTGTGCTTCGTGGGTATGGAGTACCGAACCCCCTGTCTCGGAGTTGTTTGTTCCTTTGTTGTTTGTTCACAACCCCCCACCCCCATAGAATTTATTTTGTGATTTCCTCTCTTGATTTTCAGTTTGGTGCATTAGTGTTTGCTTTTCTGAGTGTCATTGAAGTCATCGTTCATTTACGTTTTCTTGGGTGGTCACTCTCGAGCAGAAGGCATGGAAACCGGGAAGGAGAAGGACGTGCCGGTCTAGTAGTCGCTTGAGTTGTGTATATACAGTACGTTTTAAAAAGAACCAACACGACAGCTCGTTTGTTTTCTGTCGTTTTGCTCCGCTGCAGAAACTGCCGTGTGAAGCGGCTTTGTACGTGTGAACGCTCTACACAATTTGCTGCGGTGCAAAATATATCGCAACAAAATATATCGTTGCAGCGCCGGAGCAAATGTGTGCCGTGTGAACGGCCCTTTAGTCAATCAGTTCCTACAACAGCAAATCGCAACCGGCCCCTTGCTAGGTTCTGATAACCTTCAATCTTGGCTCCAGCCTCCCTGTATGGAGTTTGCATGTTCTCCCCGGGCCTGTGTGGGTTTTCTCCAGGTACCCTGGTTTCCTCCCACATTCCAAAAACATGCATGAAAGAATAATAGAACACTCTAAATTGTCCCTAGGTGTGAGTGTCAGTATGGATGGTTGTTCATCCATGCATGTCCTTTTAGAACAGCTTTTCACATGGCTACACTGTAAAAATGAACTTTTGGTTTGAAAAAAAAAGATGTCTACATTAGAGATTGTGCAGGACAACTGCGTCTTTGTCAGTGGCTAAGTACCCACTCGTTGATGAGTACTTAAGAATGCAATGGACAGTAATTAGGGTGTGACACATATTTGGTTTCTGGGGGGGGGGGGGGGGGGGCAAAGTGGAGACTCGCTTCGTTGACGCAAAGTTTCACATCAAGGTGAGGGGCCTGAAATTAGCGTCTTGTAGCCCGTGAGTGTGAGACCCCTGTATTAAATTAAGAAACATTTCACATCTTTTTGGAAAGGCAGGTTGGAAATATAGGTTGTTATTTCAGTATTATTGGATGACTACATTGATAAACTACAACTTGAGCCCTTCTGACAGTTTCGTGGTATATTGGTTTCAATGGCAGCACTGTTAAATGCTGGATGCGGAAGGGAGCCGGTCACCTTGTTGAAGTGAAGTTGTAGTCTTGGAAGTAGGAAAAATGGACAAACATAAATATTGAACAGCTTTGACAATATCCCAAACTGTAATAACCGAAGCAGAGCATTGCATACACAGTGTAGGTGTTTTATTTGTTTTAATTTCTTTGATTGATAAATTAATAACTAAAGTGTTTTGAAATGTTGTTACAATACTTTATGTAGTTTAGGAATTTGTGTGAATTTCTGATTATGTTATATGAAACGTTAAAGTGAGAAGACCATGAAAGGGTTAATCGTGTTTAAGTAGAATTTTCGCTCCGAAGTTGCTGCTCTGCCCATCCCCCGCTTTCCCCCTCGCATCAATTAAGAGCGGTTGGCTTCAAAGGCTGGAGGAGCGTTGTCTTCACACGATACTTTTCGGCGCACTCAAGCCATTTATATTTCTATACCGGGACAACCAACACCATTTGGCTTTTTGACAACATGGAGAAAACACGGAGAAGACTGTTGTTACAATACTTTATGTAGTTTAAGAATTTGTGTGAATTTCTGATTATGTTATATGAAACGTTAAAGTGAGAAGACCATGAAAGGGTTAATCATGTTTAAGTAGAGTTTTCGCTCCGAAGTTGCTGCTCTGCCCATCCCCCCACTCTCCCCCTCGCATCAATTAAGAAGCGGTTGGCTTCAAAGGCTGGAGGAGCGTTGTCTTCGCGCGATACTTTTCGGCGCACTCCAGCCATTTATATTTCTATACCGGGACAACCAACACCATTTGGCTTTTTAACGACATGGAGAAAACACGGAGAAGACTCGCCCCTAACCGGGAGCACCACCGTCAGAATGAGAATGCTCAGGTAAGTAATCATCCTTTCTTTGTCGAGAGACGGGTACCCGCGAATACGAGTGTCGTCGTAACAATCTGCGTACTGAGCACCGAAGGACTTGTTACTCGCGGCGTACTGTAAACTCTAGGCCGTCAATTGGTTTTAATTTAAAGCTGCTTTATGTAGTTTTTTTTCTACACGAAGAAACAATGGCAAACTACGAACACAGCAATTTAGGAACAACGCACATGGCTTGCGGTCAGGCGGTTACGGCAAGGCCGCGTCGCGTTGAATTTATGTGGTTTATATTTCGGCAAAAATGAGACAGAAATTGTTAGTTTCTCTACTCATACCGAATTGAAATAAGTAGACAAATGAACCAGTGCTCTGGCTCGCTGTATTATATTAAACTAGACATGTTTAGTCTAGCCAGAAACCATTTTTTCTCGAGAAAAATGTATTTTTTAAATTAAATACCGAATGAATGAGGCTGATTGCAGGCCAACGCGAGCTGCTTTACTGTGTTTTTAAATGCCAGTTGCTTAATTTCACAGAGCATCCGAAGCGTGTATCCAACATGAGTTTTATCATCACAGGTTCAAATACTACTCTGTACCATTTTATTTATTACTATCGTATTTTGAGTTAATTTACATAATCATATTCATTTTACTCTTTTTTTCTGCCTGTCAACTAAAATGTCCATCGATTTTTGCCCAGTTTTTAATTTAATAAATTATATTATTTGTCTCTTTTCCATGAGACTAGAAAATGCATGCTGATTAACTCATACTTTGTTTTATTAATGGAGGTTTTAGTTCCATCTGGTCTACTTTACATGCTGTGAAAATGTGTGACGACAAAACATTGTCGTATTTTCATGAATGCAAGTTGGAAGACAAGTGTTGAAAACATTGGCAAAGACAGATAAACTTTGTACAGAATTGCCGAGATCTAGCATAAAACTCTTTTTCACCATCTCAGTTGTCTACAAAATTAACAATTTTCCCTGTTTTTCCCTCTTCTGCCCTGATGTGTAGGCTCAAATGCGTAAAGCCCAACCATCAGGGCAACATACACCTCTTCTCAAAGAGAGGCCTGGTGCTGAGACTCATTCCGGAGCCTTCTCCACAAGGTCAACACCATCATCATCATCAGAGGAGTCTGTGTCATCCGCCCAAAGTGGAGATGACCACAAACCAGCATTCAGTGAAGGGAGGGGGTCCCGGTCGTCCAACAGCAGTGGATCATAAAAGGACCACATTGATTTGCATGAAGCTAAGGCCCTCAAGGCAAAATGTAAATCAAAACAAAAAGGTATGAAATCGAAAGGAACAGAGAAGTTAAATGATGGCCAAAAAAGGAACTACCACCAATCTTCGTGGATGTGACACGTGCCTCAGAAAATACGCACAAGAGAGCAAGGCCAAAAACCCAGAACTGTTGAGGTCAACAAAATTAAGGAAGCATGTTGCTACCTTATGTCAGCTTCTCGACCTGAACAATCAGGAACTCGAGCAAGTTGCTCGTTTTATGGGACACGACGTTAGAGTCCATTGTGAGTTTTATCGGCAGACCGATAAAACTTTCCAAGTGGCCAAGATTGCCAAACTACTGTTTGCGATGGAACGTGGGACAGAGTCGCTGAAGGGAAAGAGTCTGCAAACCCTGGACTCTGTTATCACTGGTATGTAAATTAATATATTTTTAAAGTCATCCCCTTCCATTTATTCTTTTCTCCCTCTGTCTTTGTTTCCACGACAGTGTGCATGTCTTTATCGGCATATTTTCTTTTACCTTCATATTTTAGTGTAAAATTATGTTTTCTGATTTCTGACTGTGAATATTTCAAAAGGAAGAGCACATGCAGCCACCTCAACCAAAGGTCTGAAAAGTGGCAAAAAGAGAAGACCAGATCCAGGGAGACGACAGGAAGCTCAAGATGGTATGTAATAAAAATAACATTAGTAGTCATAGCAGGAAGAGGGATGCCAATATATGCTCTAGAGTTCATGCTTGGAATTAATATAGAAACCTTGAATCATTTCAAATTAATCACATTCAAACGTTAGCCCTAATGTTGACCAAATGACCTACTTCTAAGTTACAACAATTTTTAGTTAGACACCAATTGATCCCAGTTGCCTCTGCCTCTGGCACCTTTAACCAGAACCTTTTTTTCAATGATAACAATAAGCAAACAAAAGCACGCACATATGTATGTCGAGTTATTTGGGGGGATGTTGCAGCAACTTGACAGGCAGCTGCCTCTCACTATCCTCACACGTGTGCTGTTCTGACACACATCTGTCCTGTGGATTAAAAGTAACGAACAATGATCAAAGACAGAACTTTTAATCAAACAGGGAGTTAGTGATAACATGCGATCGATACCGTTCTAATACCGTTAAACTACTACTGATTAAAGCTGGTTAGCCTGTCGACCTCACAGTGCAAAGGTGCAGGGTTCAATTCCGGTCCTAGTCTTCCTATGTGGCGTTTGCTTATTTTTCCCACCACATACCTGCGTGGGCTTACTCCAAGTACTTCGGTTTCCTCCCACATTCCCATAACATGCATGGCTGATTGAACACTCTAAATTGTCCCCAGGTGTGAGTTTGAGATGGTTGTCTCTGTGTGCCCTGCAATTGGCTGGCAACTTGTTCAGGGTGTCCCCCGCTGACCTCCCAAAGACAGCTGGGATAGGCTCCAGCATGCCCTGCGACTCTTGTGAAGATAAAGCGGATTGGAAAATGGATGGATGTTTAGTAATTCCTTCACCTTGACAGCTCTCATTTTCTCTGTGTCCAGACCATTTGCATAAATGAGAAAACCCTTTCATTCTCGGAGCAAGAGTGAATGTCTTCCATCCATATTTACATGGTGTGAATGTCATCTTTCACAGAATGAGAAGTGCCACATTCAGCTGTAGCAACGAGATCTGATGATGAAGATGATGGAGGCGGTAACAGTACCAACTTGGACACTGAAAACGCAGGTAATGCTTTCAGTTTGACTTGGACCATCTGTCACTGCACCATTGCTATGTTTCTGAGATGTAAGGAATTTAATTTGAGTACATCATCTTGCTCCAAGGCACCTACAAAAGGCCACCGAAGATGCAGTCAATTAAAGAAAGAAATTATGCTGATGACGCTGATGACGACATGAGTGATGTTTCTGGCAGTGAATATGGCGGTAATGTTTTTTTGTCCGACTTGAATCCTCTTTTGCTGTATTATTGGCATATTTCTGAGATGCATGTGGAAAGAACTTTGATTCTATCAAAACATTATTTTATAGATGGAGGGGTGTGCCATAAGACAGTTAAGAAGACTGTCAAGAAAAAAAAGACAATGTTGGGAAGACATGGATTGGGTGAGTCTCTAACATTGGCACAAGTGACATGTTACAGACCTGGCATTAGTAAGATTTTTTTTCTTACTCTAAGTCAGGGGTGTCAAACTCATTTCACTCTGTCAAACTCAGGCCACATTGGCCTCGGTAGATGTTAAGTGGGCCGAGCCATTAAAATTATACCGTACTCTGCTATAAAGAAGCACAAGAACATTCGGAAATGTAGAAATTTAATGAACATATCTTTTTACAAAACATTTCATGAAGCACCTTAGATTTCCTTAGACAAATGTACGATTTACTTTTATCATTCACATATATGCATCGCAACTGATTGTACAAGGGCACTAAACAAGTAATTGGTGTTGAAAAATACAGTGATGCGCTTTTAGATTAAAGGAGATTTGTGAAGAAAGGAATTTTTAAGCCTTGTGCATATAAATTATAAATTTAATCCCTGCCTATACCTTACAAACTAAAGAGAGTGCCATTAAATGTGTAAAGAATAATGAATTAAAATTTCCTTGATAGCATCTGCTGTTTTGGGTCCGTCCGTCTCAGTGACAGACTTAGACTGATGTTGTCTTCTTCTCAAAACAATGCGTCTTTCTACTCTGATCAAAACGGTGTGTCCCCTAGCGGATACTCCATGAATTGCATGTTATTCAAAATTTTCGTTCCATGTCTTTTCTGCATTTTTTTCACTTTTAAATGATCCTGCGGGCCTGATCAAACCTGCTTGTCGGACGGTAACGGCCCGCCGGCCGTATGTTTGACACCCCCGCTCCAAGTCCTGATTGTTTTTTGTACATTCCAATATATCAGGAATTACAAATGTGTATCATCAAAGCATATTCACCCAAAGTATATTATTATTATTATTTACAGTCTATGACGCATCTTTCACACATGTCCAAGAACAACCATCAACATCAGGGAGCGCCACCAAACGAAAGAGGATTGCAACACTTACACATGACGACGATGATGTTGAAGACAGCGGTGAGTCAGTGCATCGTCAACACAACTCAAAGTTTCATTACCATTATACTAACATGCCAACTTTCTTAGATGAAGAGGACAAAAAGACTGGACACAGATCTCTTGGGAAGAAGAAGACAGCAGTTCGAAAAGAACATAGTGAAGTTGGTAAGATGAATTTCTGTTGGATAGATCCGTATAACAATTTAAGAAACTCAAACAGCACAAGTCACTGTGACTTGCAGATGTAAAGACGAGTCGTTGAAGTGGTCTACTCAGTTGTAAAATTGTCTTCAATTTCTATTGTATAGCAATTTCTCTTACAGGGTTATGATATAATTTGGTTACAGTAACACACTGATTGTAATTGAATCCAATTAAAAAAAAATCTGACCAAAGAGAGATACAGTCGAACCTCTCAACAACGAAATCATGTTTGCAGCCAGAAATATTCACATTCACACCATCACTGAGCAGGAACTGATCCCACACAAGTCATGCGAGTATACCACTACACCACAGGTGTCAAAGTCAAGGCCCAGGGGCCGGATTTGGCCTGCCACATCATTTTATGTGGCCTGCAAAAGCAAATAAAGCATGTCGAATTCCATGAGGCTTGCTAAAGTCTGAACCAAAATCTCAAAATGTCATATGAAGTCCACAAGAACAATCGTTTTACTTCTGATTTTAAAAGTAGTTATCCATCAATATGTTATGAGTGGTGTATGTAATGTGGAGGTGATTAAATATGTATATGGTCTCCCAAAATTCATAATGGCCCTCCAAGGGAAACCATAACTACAATGTGGCCCGTGCCAAAAATGAGTTGGTCACTCCTGCAATACACCATCAGCAACCAGAAGTTACATATTTGGTATCTGACATTTGAATGGATTGTAAAATAATGCATTTCACTGCAAACAAGGAAAACTGGTAATGCATACCGTATTAGATAATATTCACCACATATGTTGCTCTGAAATCGGCACAGTGGTTCAGGCTTTGATTGTAGCTTCGAAACATGAATGTCAACAGTGCCGCTGGATTACCATTTATCGCGGCCTCTGTGTGTCATGGATTTTTTCAAACATATTCATTAAAAAAAAGTGAAAATACTGCAAAAGGTCCTCAAGAGGCAGTGAAAATAATCAAAACAACAGCGAGTCCGTCTTCTGAACAAAGATTTAAGCACAGAGTGTTTTAAGCATTTTAAGCATTGACTAGTCCAGTAATGTAATGTTTGATCCTAGCAATTTATGCATGCGTCCGCACCTGTTGAATTCTGTTATGTGTATACATATATAGCTAATAAATGATGATAATGATGATGAGTCACATAGAGCAACATATACAGGACTGTGTTTACTGTATTTCGTTATTTATACACTAACCTAACCTAACTTATACATGTTTAAATATATTAGTATATAGCATTAAGTACTGTTAATTACTACAAACATGCATGTATACCAGTACATTTGGCCTTATAAATATTTATACTCATACACATGTTCATATACCTATATGGAGGGTGGGGGGGTTTTGCTACTTAGCGGATCACTGTACTTGCAAAGACTGTTTTTTTCTGTATGTTCTTCACAATAGAAGGCTTCAGAAATAGAAAACAAAAGTTTGGGGCATGCTGGAGCCTATCCTAGCCGTCATTGGGCTGTAGTCAGAGTACACCCTTTAGTGGTTGCCACCCAATTGGGGGGCCCACATAGATAAACAAGACATTAAAGGCGGAGACTAGGCAAAAAACCCCACATTAATTTTAAGGATATTGAAAAATATTAAATAATGTAAAGAGCATAACACTCATGAATCATGCCTTGAGGTAAATTGCTGCTGAGGTGTTTTTAAGTCAACAAAGTTGCTTTAAACTAGATGCCTAAAACATGTTTTGAATCAATGCATTTTTGATAGTTTTTATTCTGGTCCTGTTATCAGTCAAGGCAGCGTTCAGATTTTAATACAACTTCAAGAATGTCTGTTTATATTCAACTAAACCACTAATAACCCTCTTTTTTTTCCCTCCAGAATTGGAAACTAAAAAAAGGAAGAGACCCGGACTCCAAAGGAAAGAGCAGCAATTGATCGACACCTTTCAAAATTTGTTGCATTAAAGAAAGTTCCAAGGAAAGATGACTGCGTTAAGTGTCGTAGTCAAGCATCGCCAGACCTTGAAGACCGCACATGGAGAGATATTCCACAATGAAATTATTAAAAGATATGTAATTGGGAAAAAAGCTTGAAGATGAAAGATGAGAGAGGGAGAGACATAGGGGGGAGATAGATGAAGGGAGAGAGGGAATGGGATGAGAGAGAGGGGAGAAAAGGAATAGTTTGAAAGCACAGTTATTTGGTAGGGTATATGTGGGTTCATGTGTCAGGTTGTGGCGCAGCAAGTTTTTTTAGTGTGCGTTTTGAAGGTTGAAGTTTTTCAGGTGTTCTTGTAAGTTTTGAATAAGAGTACTTTTGTTTGTCAAAAATAAATCAAAGTCAAGTCAGCTTTTATTGTCAAATATGCTCTCTGTGTAATGTACAGCACAGATTAAAATACTTTCCTCTCTCAGCCACAGTGCAAACATGTGGCGTATTGAACACACAAATATCAGAACTAAATAAAACTAAATAAATGACAGTACCCTGTTAATGGTGATAAACTGTTTAAAAATAATATCTGATTATAAATCATTAAATGTTTAGTAAGGTGAACGGCACCTAATCTACTTCAAAATCATTAAGAACGCATGGCCAGTGCCCGGTCCTCACTTATCTAGTTAAAAACTTTTTCTTAACCTTTGGTGTTTTATTTAATCTAAAGGAATGTATTGCCTAAGGGCGCCCTCCTGTGTCTAGAAATGTGTCTTTTTCATTTCTTTTTCAAGCAGAAAGGGTGGTCCTCGCTTTGTAGGCCTTTTTACTCGGTCCTCACTGTGCAGCAAGTGCAGGAATGTGTGTGTGTGTGTGTGTGTGTGTGTGCTCGTGCGCGTGCGCGTGCGTGTGCGTGTGCGTGTGCGTGTGCGTGTGCGTGTGCGTGTGCGCGTGCGCGTGCGCGTGCGCGTGCGTGTGCGTGTGCGTGTGTGTGTGTGTGCTGTCCCAGTTCTGACCCCAAAGCATTCAAGGCCAATGTAAACGCCAAAGAAGGCTGATTCTGGGAAAGTGTTTGTGTTTCTGGTTCATCACGACAAATCTTGACCTCCAGAAAACCTTCATAAATTCCTTCATTTAAATAAATAAAGAAGTATTTCATCTTCAAAGTGCCTTAATTTATATAAATAAAGGAGTATCTTCAAAGTGTTTCATTTATTTTGACCTAATAATTTCATGCATGACGATAGCGACATGCCTTCACTGAATCAGTACAAATCACGTTGTATTGCATATAATGTTATTTTGAAAAACTTCATTAAGCTAATAATCCAGGAAAGATAAATATACAGTATTGGTATAATCTTAAATAAATTATGTTTTGCCATTTACGGTCTGTGTCTTAATCGTGTTCGCCATTGTCGAGTGACGTCAGATTGAAGCTGCTCGATGAAGTCATCTATGGGTTTGGTCGGAGTCTTTTTTTTTCCGACTTTGTGACTTGGACCTCCAAGTTCAGAAGGACTTTCTACTTCACATGTCTGACTTTCACCTTCCTCGAATGCGGCAAAAGTAGCTGGCGGCAATCAAACCGTGTAATCTTGCGATCATGCACATTTAGAGTAACAATGATTTGAATTCCACATGTAAGATCATACGTAGCTAAAAAATTATATTTTCAATTCAATGCATGGCGGCCCGGTAGTCCAGTGGTTAGCACGTCGGCTTCACAGTGCAGAGGTACCGGGTTCGATTCCAGCTCCGGCCTCCCTGTGTGGAGCTTGCATGTTCTCCCCGGGCCTGCGTGGGTTTTCTCCGGGTGCTCCGGTTTCCTCCCACATTCCAAAAACATGCGTGGCAGGCTGATTGAACACTCTAAATTGTCCCTAGGTGTGAGTGTGAGCGCAGATGGTTGTTCGTCTCTGTGTGCCCTGTGATTGGCTGGCAACCGATTCAGGGTGTCCCCCGCCTACTGCCCGATGACAGCTGGGATAGGCTCCGGCACCCCCCGCGACCCTAGTGAGGATCAAACGGTTTGGAAGATGAATGAATGAATGAATGAATTCAATGCATATTCAATTTTCCCATTTTTCTGACTTCACTGTGTTATTTTATATTGCTCTACATGTTGGATTGGATTGCATACAACTTTATTGTCAAATGTGCTGTATATGCAGCACAGATGATTTTGTGCTGTTGAATACACATGTTTGAAATGAATGAAAAAAAACATGTTTTTTTAAATTAATCTAAGACAAAGGTGGGCAATCCCCGTCCTGGAGGGCCGCGATTCTGCAGGTTTTCCAACTCCCCTTGTTGCAACACACCTGATTCAAATGAACAAGTTCAATATCAGGCTTCCGTAGAGCTTGCTGATGATCTGATCATTAGAATCAGGTGTGTTGCAACAGGGAGATATGGAAAACGTGCAGGATAGCGGCCCTCGAGGACTGGGATTGTCCACCCCTGCTCTAGAATTATCTTTACTGTCAATACCAATGCTTTAAAAAGGCAATTAAAGCAATATAAGCAATGAACAAAAATAATGAGAGACACACCACGCGTCATTCTGCCGTGGTCCTCAAATGAGTGCTCAATCAGAGTCAGAGGGCAGATGCTGGGCTTGTGCTTCTGTAACAGAGTCAGGGAACATCTGCAGAGCTTGCTCCGTTGGAAGAGGATCAGAGGGTGGCCGTAGGGCTTGCGCTTCCGAAGCATGGTCGGAGGGCAGCTGTAGAGCTTACGCCACAAGAGCTGGTTCGGGAGGTGGCCGCAGGGCTTGCTCCGCCAGAGCTGAAATAGAGGGCAGCCGCAGTGCTTTCACCACTGGAGGAAAATCGTAAGGCTGATTTTTCTGATTCAAATCGATTTTTTGTTACACCCCAAACAGCTATGATGCAGCATAAAGAACAATGACAAACTCTTGAGAGAAACCAAACAGCCATGAAAGCTCTTTTTAGGGATATTTTTTCACAACAAAAAGTAACATGATTAATTTTTACATTGCACTTATCTATGTAGCAGTGGCGGATGCTGGTCTGTCAAGGAGTCAAGTCAAGTCAACAGTATTTATAGAGCACTTTCAAACAGCCATCGCTGCATACAAAGTGCTGTACATGGAGCGATTTAACATATACAATAAACAGTAAGACGAATCAGTAATAAGTAATAAGTAATAAGGCGGTAGAAAGCACCAAGCAGTAAAATCAAGAGCAAATCTAAGTCATGCTGAGTCAAACGCCAAAGAATACAAGTGAGTTTTGAGGAGGGCTTTAAAGATGGGCAGCGAGGAGGCTTGCCGAATGTTCAGTGGGAGGTCATTCCAGAGAGATGGACCAGCAACAGAAAAGGCTCGATCCCCTCTGAGCCTCAGTTTAGTTCTTGGTACGTCTAGCAAAGACTGGTCCACAGACCTGAGGCGCCGGGCAGGGGTGTAGGGGCGTATGAGCTCAGAGAGGTAAGGTGGCGCGAGATTATTCAGAGATTTGAAAACAAAGAGGAGGATCTTAAAAATAATTCTAAAATGAATGGGGAGCCAGTGAAGGGATGCCAAAGTAGGAGTTATATGCTCCCTCTTACGAGTACCAGTCAAGAGGCGAGCAGCGGCATTCTGTACCAGCTGAAGGCGCTTGATGGAGGACTGGCTGACTCCAAAGTACAGGGCGTTGCAGTAATCGAGCCGGGATGTGACAAAGGCATGAATTACTGTCTCAAAGTGTTCATGTGAGAGGAAAGGTTTTATTTTGGCCAGCTGTCTAAGGTGAAAGAAGCTGAGGAACCTTCATTTTGTCTGACATCATAAAAATTGTCTGTTAACTTATACGTGAATTCTACTCTCCGTGACCCTGTCATACCAACAAGGCGTCTTTTCCACGGACTTAACTAGTGTCCTACAACTACAGCAACTACAATAAAACCCACCAGAAATAAAAGATTAATTCAGCGCAAGCCATTTTCAATAAAGAGAGTTTCGCTGAGATGATTAGAAGAAATCTCTAGTTCAATTTAGAACAGAATGAGAATTGAAATATAGTCCCACAGATGCCTACATTAAAAGATCGGTGATTGGATCAATTCGCTGTCAATCAAAAAGAGATTTAGCCTCAGACAGATCATCCAATCATCATGCAGAAAAGCTCAACGTCTGTGCCAGCCGATACACTCCCACTGTCCGTCTACGGAGTAGACTCCCAGAGACGCTGAGCGTCCGGTGGGCGGGACAAAACCAGCATTTATCCAATGACTCGTCTTATTTCAATGCATTGGGACAACCTACATTGAACACTCTAGACGCCCAGCGTTCGAGCTGTCGACGCTCAGCATCCACACAGTTTAAAGCACAGTGAAGCTGCAGGAATGAATGAGAAGAGAGTCGCGTTGTAACCAGTAATAAGAAGCTGATTTGGTACAAAAGTTGAGCGCGTTGTAGAGCATATTTAGTCAATGACACGTACACACAATTGTATGTACACACATACATATACATAGGGCAATGTGTGGCATTAATTTATACTTTGACATTTTAGGGGACGCTAACCTGCCTTGCAATCTTAGAGCAATCGCCTCTCCTACGTAGGCAGGGTTGTGACCAAAATGTGCTAAATTTACACAAAGATATGACTGGCTGCGACCACCAAGCTACGCCTCTATATGTCAGTGGTTATCCCAACAGCGATTTACGCCTGTGAGACATGGATGAAGACAGCCAACATTACCAACAAGTTAGATGTCTTCCATCGGCGTTGCCTGAGATCCATCCTGAGGATCTCATGGAGAGACCACATCACCAACGAGGAGGTGATGAAGAAGGCAGGAGTGGCTGAACTGTCAGACATTGTCTCTGAAAGGAGAAGGAAAATGATCGGCCGCGTACTCCGACTGCAAAGAGAGAGACCGGCAAGTGTGGCCATGGACTGGATGCCAGAGGGTGGAAAGAGGAAGAGAGGTAGGCCAAAGAAGATGCAGAGACAGACTGCCAAACAGTGAGATGGGTGTCAGCTGGCATGGAGCAAGAAGGGTCGCCAGTGACCGGAACAAATGGAGGAAACTCGTCACCCAATGTTCCAAATAGGAACGGGCGGAACTAACTAACTAACTAATGACTGATAAAAACAATGTGTTTACAAACAGCGAGGGGAAGACTGAAGCGATACAAGCCATGTGCCCCTCTCAATCATTTAAAGTGTGTTGGACATGCACAGAGCGGACTCGATCAAAGCAATGCCGTTGGACAGTTAGTAGAATGCTCAATCCATCCATCCATCCATCATCTACCGCTTATCCGGGGCCGGGTCGCGGGGGCAACAGCTTTAGCAGGGAAGCCCAGACTTCCCTCTCCCTAGCTACTTCTTCCAGCTCTCCCCGGGGGATCCCGAGTCGTTCCCAGGCAAGCTGGGTGACATAGTCTCTCCAGCGTGTCCTGGGTCTTCCTCGGGGTCTCCTCCCGGTGGGACATGACCGGAACACCTCACCGGGGAGGCGCTCAGGAGGCATCCGAATCAGATGCCCAAGCCACCTCATCTGGCTCCTCTCGATGTGGAGGAGAAGCGGCTCGACTCTGAGCCCCTCCCGGATGACTGAGCTTCTCACCTTATCTCTAAGGGAGAGCCCGGACACCCTGCGGAGAAAACACATTTCAGCCGCTTGTATCCGGGATCGCGTTCTTTCGGTCACGACCCATAGCTCGTGACCATAGGTGAGGGTTGGGACGTAGATCGACCGGTAAATTGAGAGCTTCGCCTTTTGGCTCAGCTCCTTCTTCACCACGACAGACTGATACAACGTCCGCATCACAGCAGACGCTGCACCGATCCACCTGTCGATCTCCCGCTCCCTCCTACCCCCACTCGTGAACAAGACCCCAAGATACTTGAACTCCTCCACTTGGGGTAAGATCTCCTCCCCGACCCGGAGGGGGCACTCCACCCTTTTCCGACGAGGACCATGGTTTCAGATTTGGAGGTGCTGATTTCCATCCCAACCGCTTCACACTCGGCTGCGAAACGCTCCAGTGAGAGTTGGAGAGCCCCGTTTGAAGGAGCCAACAGCACCACATCATCTGCAAAAAGCAGGGATGTAATACTGAGGCCCCCAAAACTGACCCCCTCAACGCTTCGGCTGGGCCTAGAAATTCTGTCCATAAAGGTTATGAACAGAATCGGCGACAAAGGGCAGCCTTGGCGGAGTCCTACCCTCACTGGAAACGATTCAGACTTACTGCCGGCAATGCGAACCAAACTCTGACATCGGTGGTATAGTGACCGAACAGCCCGTATCAGGGGGTTCGGTACTCCATACCCACGAAGCACCCCCCACAGAACTCCCCGAGGGACACGGTCAAACGCCTTCTCCAAGTCCACAAAACACATGTAGACTGGTTGGGCGAATTCCCACATACCCTCAAGGACCCTGCTAAGGGTGTAGAGCTGGTCCACTGTTCCACGGCCGGGACGAAAACCACACTGCTCCTCCTCAATCTGAGGCTCGACTTCCTGACGGACCCTCCTCTCCAGCACCCCTGAATAGACCTTACCAGGGAGGCTGAGGAGTGTGATCCCTCTGTAGTTGGAACAAACCCTCCGGTCCCCCTTTTTAAAAAGAGGGACTACCACCCCGGTCTGCCAATCCAGAGGCACTCTCCCTGTTGTCCACGCGATGTTGCAGAGGCGTGTCAACCAGGACAGCCCCACAACATCCAGAGCCTTGAGGAACTCCGGGCGGATCTCATCCACCCCTGGGGCCTTGCCACCGAGGAGCTTTTTAACCACATCAGTGACTTCAACCACAGAGATAGGAGAGCCCACCTCAGAGTCCCAAGGCTCTGCTTCCTCCAAGGAAGGTGTGTTGGTGGAGTTGAGGAGGTCTTCGAAGTACTCTGCCCACCGGTTCACAACGTCCCGAGTCGAAGTCAGCAGCGCCCCATCCCCACTGTACACAGTGTTAGTGGTGCACTGCTTCCCCCTCCTGAGACGTCGGATGGTGGACCAGAATTTCCTCGAAGCCGTCCGGAAGTCGGCTTCCATGGCCTCACCGAACTCTTCCCACGCTCGGGTTTTTGCCTCGGCGACCACCGAAGCCGCGGCCCGCTTGGCCAATCGATACCCGTCAGCTGCCTCTGGGGTCCCACAGGCCATAAAGGCTCGATAGGACTCCTTCTTCAGCTTGACGGCATCCCTTACTGCTGGTGTCCACCAGCGAGTACGGGGGTTGCCGCCACGACAGGCACCAACCACCTTACGGCCACAACTCAGATTGGCCGCCTCAACAATAGAGGCACGGAACATGGACCACTCGGGCTCAATGTCCCCCGCCTACCCCGGAACATGGGAAAAGCTCTGTCGGAGGTGGGAGTTGAAACTCCTTCTGACAGGGGATTCCGCCAGACGCTCCCAACAAACCCTCACAATACGTTTGGGTCTGCCAGGACGGACCGGCATCTTCCCCCACCATCGGAGCCTACTCACCACCAGGTGGTGATCAGTTGACAGCTCCGCCCCTCTCTTCACCCGAGTGTCCAGAACATGCGGCCGCAAATCCGATGATACAACTACAAAGTCGATCATCGAACTGCGGCCTAGGGTGTCCTGGTGCCGAGTGCACATATGGACACTCTTATGTTTGAACAAGGTGTTCGTTATGGACAATCCGTGACGAGCACAGAAGTCCAATAACAAAACACCACTCGGGTTCTGATCGGGGGGGCCGTTCCTCCCAATCACGCCCCTCCAAGTCTCACTGTCATTGCCCACGTGACCATTGAAGTCCCCCAGCAGAACAAGGGAGTCCCCAGCAGGAGTACTCTCCAGCACACCCTCCAGGGACTCCAAAAAGGGTGGGTATGCTGAGCTGCTGTTTGGTGCATATGCACAAACAACAGTCAGGACCCGTCCACCCCCCCGAAGGCGGCGGGAGGCAACCCTCTCGTCTACCGGTGTGAACCCCAATGTACAGGCACTGAGCCGGGGGGCAATGAGTATGCCCACACCTGCTCTGCGCCTCTCACCGTGAGCAACTCCAGAGTGGAAGAGAGTCCAACCCCTCTCGAGAGAACTGGTACCAGAACCCAGGCTGTGTGTGGAGGCAAGTCCGACTATATCCAGTCGGAAATTCTCTGCCTCACACACAAGCTCGGGCTCCTTCCCTGCCAGAGAGGTGACATTCCATGTCCCAAGAGCTAGCTTCTGCAGCCGAGGATCGGACCGCCAGGGTCCCCGCCTTTGGCTGCCGCCCAGCTACCATTGCACCCGACCCCTTTGGCCCCTCTCATGGGTGGTGAGCCCATGGGAAGGGGGACCCACGTTGCCTCTTCGGGCTGTGCCCGGCCGGGCCCCATGGGTGTAGGCCCGGCCACCAGGCGCTTGCCAACGAGCCCCACCTCCAGGCCTGGCTCCAGAGGGGGGCCCCGGTGACCCGCGTCCGGGCAAGGGAAACCGAGATCCATTTATCGTAATCATCATTGGGGTCTTTGAGCCGTGCTTTGTCTGGCCCCTCACCTAGAACCTGTTTGCCATGGGTGACCCTGGCAGGGGCATAAAGCCCCAGACAACTTAGCTTCTAGGATCATTGGGACACACAAACCCCTCCACCACGGTAAGGTGACGACTCACGGAGGGGAGAATGCTCAATGTTTCCACTATTACTACTGCTATCACTCGGAAATAAATCTGTTTGACATCAGAGAGGACTAGCATGATATGTGGTGTGGTGGAAGCAGCAGCTGGTGGGGCTGTAATACAAGGAGAAGATTAGGCAGGTCAAAAAAGGTATGAAAGGAATATTTTGCTTCAAGCGGACAAACATTTCTGTAACTCACTCACGGTATGTTCAATCAGTAGTACCGCACTATCATGCATTTTCGATGCAACACCAGCCATCCCGAAATTGAAGGCATTATATGCATAGTAATTCTGAGCCACAGTTAAACTCCTTAAGTGATAATCAATAATAACCCGCCTCATTTAACATAGCAAGGTCATGAGTTAAGTACTTAGCGTACATTTATGAGAAGAATTAGGCTACGGACTATAAACAGCAACAGCAAGGTACAACACGCTGTTACCAAAATAGTTTGTGGAGCTTGACATGGTAATACCAACAATATGCTTTCGCTTCATGTGAAAGAAGTTCACTTTTCTAAAACCATTATTGATTAAAAAACAAACCCAACAAAAAACAGTGGCAGACGGTGAGTTTTGGACCTGGGCCGTCAGTAGGTATTTATGATCTAATGACCTCTTAATAACACCATAACATCACAGTATATACCCCCCCCCCTCCAAAAGAAATAACTATGAGTACTTTTAGAGTGTTGTGACACACGAAAAATGTTCTTAAACCCCATGCAGATTCACAGACGATTGTCTGGATAATCTCCCTTCCAAGCACTCTCACCCACACACATCGATACGAAAGAGGACAAAGAGGACAATGTGTGGCATTAAAAAAGATAATTTCCTGTATTTAAGGATATTACCAAAAGAAATAAATACTTTTACCTTTATCTTCCAACACATAACCTTAAAAACTCCAAATCTCTGTGGTACTACATAGTACTTCATAATAAATTTTTATCAATGTGAAAACTTTAAATAAAGCAAAAATAACCATCATATTCAACAGAGATGCTAATGCAAAAGCTCCGATGTGTCAGTGTAGGCAAAGTTGCACACTCATCCATAATTACTCTGAAATTACAACAACAAATAGGATAAACTCACTTGTCAAAGGGCCTGCGGACTGGCTTCTCGGAGCTCAATCTACAATCTACAGGTAATTGGCTAAAAGAAGAATCAGCAATTTCACTGGTGTGTGTGTGCTCACTGGCATTGGACAAAATTTGTGCACGGCAACACATGAAAGTTGAAATTTGATTGGACCCCCCGCCCCCCCAAAAAAAAAAAACATACAAGAGTGGAAGTCGTGCAGTCAAGACATGCACAATGAAATGAAGACAAATGATTGTTGGAAATAAATTATTTCATTCCACTTAATTGAAGTTGCAAATGGACGATGTGTTTCTGATCGTGTTTGTACCTGCAGAGAAGGCCTTGAAAGCCCCTAGGGAACGCCACTGATAAAATATCAATATTCACCAAACCAGAGGAGGAGAAATGCGTCTTTCATTTAAATTGCGAGTGCATTCAAAAGGTTGGACTTAAATAACATCCATTCATTTATCTGACATGAATCAGTCCCTTAAACCTCTTTGCCAAAGGAAATAATTTGACAACAAAAATTAGTGCAGGGTTGTCAAACTCATTTTTGTCCCATTTCATTTGGAGGGCCCTTATGATTGTGACATCCATCCTTCCATCCATCCATTTTCTGAACTGCTTCATCCTCACAAAGGCCGCGGGGCGTGGTGGTGCCTATCCCAGTTGTCTTCGGGCAGTAGGTGGGGGACACCCTCAACTGGTTGCCAGCCAATCACAGGGCACACACAGAGATGAAAAACTATCTGCGCTCAACTGGTATATTGGTGATAATCAGGTCTGATTTCTCCTCTTTTCTGAATAAAATACATTACTATACAAAGTAGGAACAAAATCTATCAGCTCTCCTTTCACTTTTCCTTTCTGGCAACAGAGGGAATTTGTGAGGAGTCCGAGTCGCCACACCGATCGAGCTCCAAAGGGTTTGGTCCAAAACAGACCTCTCTGCGAGACTCCCCTTCACTCTACTTCCCGTATTGGCCCGAATATAAGACGGTGTTTTTTGCATTGAAATAAGAAAAGAAAGAAAAAGTGGGGTTCGTCTGATATACGGGGTCTAGACATTATACCCATTCACAACGCTAGATGGCGCAAGATATCATTGACGCGAATGCTGAACTTGACTCCCCAGGCCAAAGTGAACCCCTGCAACGAAGAATTAAAAATAAAAAACAGCGGTAAGAAGAAAAAGAGAAGAAAATAACAGAAGATTACAGAAAATAGAGAAATGTAGTGACAAGCTGGAGAAAAGTGGGTCGAAGATCGGCCAGGTTAACCAGCAGCTGAGGAGAAGTTATGATGTAACCAGAAAACCAGAAGCCATTCATTTACGAATGTGATTGCACTTTAGATTTGAATGAGGCTAAATAACATGCTTTTTCTCTCAAATATATTGTTATAATCATTTGTTTCAGATGTTCTGCAATTATTTTCTGTATAAAAATTAATTTGGTGTTCAAAAAGTCTTTTTTCAAACTTGAGTATTGAAAAAGAGGCGGTCGTTTTATAATCAGGGCCGTCTTATATTCGGGCCAATATGGTAATTTCTTCCCACCCTCTCTTCCTGGAGTTCTCCCTCCCACCACCTTATTTCTTTTTATTACACTATATATTTTTTAAATATCTGATATATTAATGTGATTATCATATTACAGGTGAGAAAAAAATAGGTGACCTCAAAAAGGAATATCTTTTACTCTAGGGATAGACAGATGACAGTTACAGTACATTATCGGGAATCCTCTAGAAGTAGAATACATTACACCACCTATGTAAAATATGCAGCCTTAACATTTTTACTTTAAAAGGACAAATAATAATAAAAATAATATTCCTCAAATCATAGGGTCCTGAAAATAATCTTAAAGGATTGTCCATGATCACGAGATTTACTTTAACAGGATGTCTCGTGTTCAAAACTTCTGTGTGGGATTTGCATGTTCTCCGTTGTGCTTGCATATAATTTTTCTGGGTATCGTGCTTACACCCACAAAAAAACTTGCATGAATCCCACTCCTGCCCAAATTCAGGTGGGATTAAGGCTCCACCCACACCAATGCGGAGAGGTGTTAAAACAGTCCTTTTCAACCTTTACTGAGCCAAGGTACAAAATTCACATTGAAAAAAAAAATCATGACACAGTACTTAGCAAAACAATTCACAAAAAATGGATCTACAATAGGGCTCCTCAACTCTGTCCCTGAAGGGCCGTTTTCCACCTCTCTGTGCTGCAAACACACCTGCTTGAAATGATCAGATAATCAGCCAAGTGTGCAGAAGCTGGCTAACGATCGACATCATTTGAATACGGTCTGTTGCAGCAGGGTAAGATGGAAAACAGGCATTAAGCGGCCCTCGAGGAACAGGATTGAAGACCCTTGATATATAGGTTAATCGTGTACCTTCACTCATCTAGTGGAAGAGCATTTCATTGTTTGCCAGTCACTAACCTGGTTGTCATTCTCTCTCTCTCTCTCTCTCTCTCTCTCTCTCTCTCTCTCTCTCTCTCTCTCTCTCTCTCTCTCTCTCTCTCTCTCTCTCTCTCTCTCTCTCTCTCTCTCTCTCTCTCTCTCTCTCTATATATATATATATATATATATATACTGTGCATATATATATAGTGTGAGGGAAAAATACATCTTTCATCAAAATATTGACAAATCATTTTCTGTGGCACACCAGATGATCTATTGTTTGAGGATATGTATATAATACAATGGATGGGTGAAATGGTAGACTGAAGCCACAACAACGCAGAACATTCCGCATGATTTTAATTTTGTGTCAATGTCGTGACGTCAATGTAAACGGGATTTCTTTTTTCTTCTCATGAGTGGATGCGGCTCTTGACTGTTCGGATTTAATTGTAAATTACGATTCAAACACAAATGTTTAGTCCGAAAATAATAATAATATAAAACTACACGGATGGTACATATTTACTGCAGTTTCATGCAGGTAATTATTTCTAAGGAGGGTGGAATTTCCTATCGTAGGGAAAAATTCCACAAGGCTTTGTTCTTATAGGCCATCTCGGAGTGAATAAAGTGACACCTTACTCAGGCATTCAGTAAACGTGTACTGTACACACATTAATTTATGCAGACCAAACATATGCTTAAAGGAAAACACTGAACTTCTCTTGAACCAGCATGGTGTTACAACATCAAAGTAGCAAATGGTGTGTTAAATATGAGTTTTTAACTGATTAAAGCTTTAGCAAGTGGAGAAGGGTTTATCCTGAGGCCATCTGAGTAATGAGGAACACTTCCTTCACTCTGCAACCTCCACTTCTGATGGTTATGGAAAGTTTCAATTCTGCAAAATGAATTGGCTCAGGCGGCATTGCTTTTGCCAAATGTGGACCTCTACAGTCGTGCACAGTGCTACACCGGGGCTGGGGAGAAAGGGCTGTAAACGGATGGACGGCCAAATTCATTCCTATATTGAATACATATCTTTAGCGTGCAACACTAGTGTGTTGTACTTTTATTTTTTTTTTAATTAAAAATCTGAGAACTTCTCAAGTATGCAAAGTCATTTTTTAATCAGCCTCGCCACATATCGGCATTCCTGTGTTCATGTTCTCCTCATGCCTGCGTGGTTTCCTCCCACACGGCAAAAATATAGTTGGCAGGTTAATGGAACACCCTACATTGTCACACTCACACTCAGAGGTGATTCTGAGCATGAATGGTGGTTTCTCTGATGTGCCCTGCAACTGGTCCAGTGGAAGTTCTGTGGAGGGGGCAGTGCCCCTGTAGCCCTGATTCTGGATTCAGTTCCCTCCACGTCCAACCTTGCTCTTGTTTAGCCTTAATACCGTATTTTCACGACTATAAGGCGCGATTAAAAGTGTAAAATTTTCTCCAAAATGGACAGGACGCCTTATAATGCGGAGCGTCTTTTGTATGAGCTGAGTTCCAAAACCTGGCTGAGAGCCGACACGCTGTTTATATAGAGAAAAGGCGGAAGTGAGTGACGATAGGCATTGCGTTGAAGAGGTCGGCCAATCAGTGAAGGGCGTCCGTGTATATATATATGTAAATATATGGAGAGAGAGGGAGAAAAGGTGTACGTGAGTGACGACAGGCATGCGGCTGTCACGTTCTGCCCGAAGCGATAACAGATCGCTTCGTGCAGAACAAGGAAGTAAAGGGTTGGATCCCCGGAAAGCAGACAGCGAAAAAATCTTGTCAAACAAAAGGTGTCTTTAATGACAAAAAACAGAAAGAGCCCGACACGGAAAAACGGTAACAAAAAACGCTGATCAAATAAGGACCAGGAGTAACAAAGAAGGAAAAAACAACTGAAAACGCTCGCGGAAAACAAAACACGAGGAGGGCCTGAATTGGCGAAAATACGATAAGTACAATTGTTAGAGTCTAAACGCGAAAACACAAGAGTATCGGCCGTAAGGCAAGAAGGCAACGAGACAATAACGAATAGTGAAATAGAGCACGAGAGAATATGGCACGGCATGGAATTCTCCGGCAGAGAATGAGCTGCCAGAGCCACTTGATAAAGGCCTGATAATCACCCTCGAATTAAGAACAGGTGTGCAGTAGGCAGAGGGAAAAACCCGCCACCTGCTGACAGTCACGGAACGTGACAGTACCCCCCCCTCAACGGACGCCTCCCGGCGGACCCCCCGGTTTGGATGGATGAGAGGTGTGGAAGTCGCGCAGAAGGAACCGATCAAGGATCCAGGAGCGAGGCACCCATTGCCGCTCCTCCGGCCCGTAGCCCTCCCAGTCGACCAGGTACTGGAAACCCCTGCCCCTGCGCCGAGAGTCCAGGATGGCACACACTGTGTACACTGGACCACCATCGACCACCCGCGGAGGTGGAGGCGGCGTGGGAGAAGGAGCCAAGTCACTGGAAGACACGGGTTTGAGTAGGGAGACGTGGAAGACGGGGTGAACCTTCATGGTGGGTGGCAGCCGGAGCCTGACTGCAGCTGGACCGATGACGGCCTCGACCTCGAATGGTCCAGTGAATCGGGGTCCCAGCTTTGCCGACGTGCCGGCCAGGCGAAGATCCCTCGTAGCCAGCCACACCCTTTGTCCCACCACATAGGAGGGCGCCGGGCGCCGACGACGATCTGCGATCTGCCGGTTCCGGGTCGCAGTGCGGGACAACGCAGCCCGGGCCTCTTTCCACATGTGATGGGCCCGCTTAAGGTGGTGCTGAACGGAAGGGACCTCCACCTGCCCCTCCTGTGATGGAAACAGTGGCGGCTGGTAGCCGTAAGCTGTCATGAACGGTGATCGGCCGGTTGCGGAGGAGACGAGGGTGTTGTGTGCATACTCCACCCATGGTAAGTGGTCGACCCATGATGCGGGACGGTGGAGGCACACACAGCGGAGGGCCGCCCCCAGATCCTGGTTGGCGTGGTCCGCCTGTCCGTTGGACTGGGGGTGGTAGCCGGAGGTCAGGCTGGCAGTAGCTCCGAGGGACCGGCAGAACCGCTTCCAGACGCGAGACACAAACTGGGGCCCCCGATCCGACACAATGTCAGTAGGAATGCCGTGGAGGCGGAAAACGTGTTTAACCAGGAGGTCGGCTGTCTCCAGCGCCGACGGCAACCTGGACAAGGGCACAAAATGAGCCGCTTTGGAGAAGCGGTCCACGATCGTGAGTACGACCGTTCGACCCCGGGAGGGGGGAAGGCCCGTAATGAAGTCCAAAGCGATGTGGGACCAAGGACGAGGCAGAATGGGCAACGGTTGGAGCAATCCTGCCGGAGGTTGATTGGAAGACTTGCCGCATGCGCAGGAGGTGCAGGCCTTGACGAACTCCGTCACGTCGCTCCGGAGCTCCGGCCACCAGAACCGCTGGGCGACGAGTTGCACCGTCCGGTTCACCCCTGGATGACATGCCACCTTGGACCCATGACCCCACTGCAGGACTTCAGACCGCAGGGGCGGAGGCACGAACAGCCTCCCCGCTGGACACCCCGCCGGTACCTGAACCCCCTCCAGGGCAGTCTGGATACGTTGCTCAATCTCCCATTGGACGACCCCCACGATGCACTGAACCAGGAGGATGGTTTCCGGGGGCCGATCCCCTCCCGTGGGGTCGTGGAGACGGGAAAGGGCGTCGGGCTTGGTGTTCTTCGACGCGGGGGAGTATGTGAGAATGAAATTGAACCTGGTGAGGAACAAGGCCCACCGGGCCTGACGGGAGTTTAGTCTTTTTGCGGTTCGGAGGTAAGCGAGGTTCTTATGGTCAGTGTAGACCGTGAACTGTTCCTTTGCTCCCTCGAGCCAGTGTCTCCACTCTTGCAATTCGGAGACAACAGCCAACAGCTCACGGTTGCCCACGTCGTAATTGGCTTCGGCCGCTGTGAGTCGACGGGAGAAGAAGGCGCAGGGGTGCAGCTTCTGGTCGACCGGAGAGCGTTGGGACAGCACCGCCCCCACCCCTGAATCCGAGGCATCCACCTCTACAATAAAGGGAAGATCGGGGTCAGGATGTTGAAGTACGGGGGGACTGGTAAACGCCGCCTTCAAGTTTCCGAATGCAGCATCCGCGGTAGGGTCCCACTTAAATGGGGTCTTAATAGAAGTAAGGCGGGTTAAGGGAAGCGCCTTTTGACTATAACCGCGGATAAACCGTCTATAGAAATTTGCAAACCCCAAAAAGCGCTGCAGTTCCTTGCGGTTAGTAGGAACCGGCCAGTCTTTGACTGCCTGCGTCTTAATGGGGTCTGCTCACAACCTACCCCGTTCAATAATAAACCCCAGGAAGGAGATGACGGGGACATGGAATTCACACTTTTCTGCCTTGACGAAGAGCCGGTTTTCTAACAGACGCTGTAGCACCAGCCTAACATGTTGTTGGTGCTCTTGTAATTATAAAAAATCAAAATATCGTCCAGATAAACGAAACAGAAAATGTTTATCATGTCCCTCAAAACGTCGTTGATGACGTTTTGGAATACGGCAAGAGCGTTAGTAAGCCCAAAATGCATCACCAAATACTCGAAATGGCCCAGAGGGGTCTTAAAAGCGGTCTTCCATTCGTCACCCTCTCTGATACGGACCAAGTGGTAAGCGCTGCGCAAATCTAGTTTTGAGAAGACTGTGGCGGATTGCAGTGGGGCAAAGGCGGAATCCAACAAAGGTAGTGGGTATCTATTCTTTATGGGTATGTCGTTTAACCCACGGTAGTCGACGCAGGGTCGCAGGGTTTTGTCCTTTTTACCCACGAAGAAAAAACCCGCCCCTAACGGTGAACGTGATGGTCTAATGAGACCTGCAGCGAGCGAGCTGTTGATATAGTCCGTCAACGCCTCGCGCTCAGGCTGGGACACCTGATACAGCCGCGAGGTCGGCAACGGAGCGCCCGGCTGCAGGTCTATAGCGCAATCGTAGGGGCGGTGTGGGGGAAAAGAACGCGCCCGATCCTCGCTGAAGACCTCATTGAGGTCCCGATAGCAATCCGGCACTCCGTCAAGGCAGATCTCCTCGGGGGGTGTGACACGATCGTACCCCCCGACGGCTGACTGTAAGCAGTGTTGATAACAGTATGGGCTCCAACTATCTATGGCTGGGCGCGCCCAGGAAATTACGGGGTTGTGTATCTTGAGCCAGGGTAAACCGAGGATGATAGGAGCGTTACGGGACCGCATTACGAGGAAGCAACGGTGCTCGACATGGTTACCGGAAAGTTGGAGCTTCAATGGCTCTGTTCTATGTGTGACGACCGCCAGGAGACGCCCATCGAGATCACAAACCCGCTTCCTATCGATTAGTTCCTCCAGAAAACAACACAGTTCGGATGCGAGATCCGTGTCCATCAGGCAGTCATCCGCCCCTGAGTCTACCAGGGCCCGAACCCGCCTCGACCGGGACCCACCAAATATCTCCCCATCGAGCTCCAGTCTGTTGGGGTGTCCCGGTCGCATGTCGATACGGTTAGACTCGGGGGGTGACGCGCGGGATCGTGACTCACAGTACTCGGGGTGGGCCTGAAATGACGATCCTGGATAGCTGGTAGTGGCGTGAGGAGATGGTGGGGCGCTGTCATTCGTCGCCCGATCGCGGAGACGACGACTTCTTCCCTCCATACCAACGTCTTTACCTCCCAGTTGCATCGGTTTCTCCGTGGGTTCTGTCTCCCGGACTCGGGAGTGGTCACCGAGCCTTGCAGGCCTGAGGACTCCACGCTCCCGGCTTCGCTCCCTCAGTAGGGATGTGAATCTCAGCACTGAGGACGATTCGATACACATCACGATCCACTGCCAGCGATGCGATACTTAAACCATACATGGAATTTTCTGGCGATACGATGCGATACGTTTCACCGTCGTCACGATGCGATACGATTCGATACACATTAAGTTCAAATCAATGCGATCCGATACGATACAATGCAATTTGTTGCGATATTGTGCAATTAAACATGATGCAAATAAGCAAAGAAAAAAAGCTTTTAAAAAGATGGAATTCAGTATGGTATTACAAAAAGGATACCACTTTATTCCTTATAAAGAGTAGAACTTGTAAAACAACTTATTTAAGCCCTTTCACAATTGGGTTTTGTGCAAAAAAATGTAAACAATTTGGCACCTGAGACTCACAGCTGTTGCTATAGTGTAAACACAAACAGACTATTCTCACTGAGTGTCTTATATGAAATATAATAATAATATATATATGTATATGAATCTCTAGCGCAAGATGTCCACCCATCCACTGTAAGTGCAACTCTTTGCGCACTGTTCAGCGACACAGTAATCTCACTTCTCACTTTGTTGTACACATCGGGAATATGTTTGTAAGTGAACACAGACCTGTCTGATATTTTATACCTGGGTTCCAAAACGTGCACGAGCTGTCTGAAACCCTCGTTGTCCACCACGCTAAGGCTGGAGGTCTTTGCATATGAAATAATCAGTGGCCTTAGTTATAGCCATTGCGCGGTCACAGTGAGTTGCAAGGGGACTCCCAAAATAAGAGGCGATTTTTTTTCTGATCCTGACCTGGTTTACCAAGAGTTTCTCCGGTGTCCGACGAGGAACTGGGCGGGGAAGCGGGAGGGAAACTTGTCGGTGATCTGGTGCCATCGGTTTAAGTGGGTCTGCATATTTGTGGTGCTGCCGTTGTATGGCTTCTTAGTGCGACATTCCTTGCAAATTACGGAGGTTTTATCAAGCTTTCCGTCTTTCTTTTTGAAGCCGTAGCATTTCCAAACATAAGATTTGAATGTTGCGGCTGCATTAAATATAGTAGTTTCCTTGCTGCTGCGTGCGCTAACTTCCATAATGTTTCGCTCGTTGTGTACTGGACTGTATGTGACGCACGGCTACCGTCCGTATTCAACACAAAACGCAAAGCAATGATGGTGCATTCATTGCGCCTAGGAAAGGGCAGATATGTGACGTTTAACATGAATAAAACGGCGCTTGAATCGGATTTTACCGATACCCATCAATGCATCGTGATGAATCGCGATTTCACCCGTCAATCGCGTCGTACCCAGTGAATGAGCCGATGCACTCGGATCGCGGACGTGCGCATCGATGTATCGATTAATATCGATTATTTTCCACACCCTTATCCCTCAGGCGATTGTCCATGAGGAGGGCGAGGTCGATCAGCTCCTCCAGGTCGGTGCTGTGGTCGCGGGTAGCCAGCTCGTCCTTGAGTTGCGTGTTCAGGCCACGGCGAAACAGTCCACTCAGTGCTCGATCGGCGTATCCGCTTTGTGCTGCCAAAATCCGGAACTCGATGGAGTAGTCCGCGACCGATCGTTCTCCCTGGTGGAGGGCGAGTAGCCGACCCTCTGCCTCTCGGCCCCGCACGGGATGGTGGAACACCCGGCGAAATGCTGTCACGAACTCAGGGAACGACGATCGGAGATTCGGCTTGGCGTCGCTGGTCGCAATCGCCCATGACGCCGCCGGACCTGTCAACAAACTCATCACATAGGCCACTTTGGCGGCATCATTAGCGTAGGCAGACGGCTGTTGGTCGAATATGAGTGAGCACTTGTGAAGGAAGTGACCACACTGCCCATGCTCACCCCCGTAACGAGGGGGGTGTGGAAGCGATGGCTCCCTCGACATAGTGGTATGTGAGAGGGGCGCTTCCGGGGTGGTCGGACGGGCCCCGGAGGGAGGGGGTCTCCGTTCCTCCACCCGCACTAAACGAGGTTCGAATTCGTCGAACCGATGAGCCAGCATGGAGACCGCGCCTCGGAGTTCCGAAATGGCTTGGCCCTGCTGACTCATCTGTTGCTCTTGTCGGGTAAGAGCGGACAATATTTTCTCGATATCTGCGGGATCCATGTTGGCCGGAGAATTCTGTCACGTTCTGCCCGAAGCGATAACAGATCGCTTCGGGCAGAACAAGGAAGTAAAGGGTTGGATCCCCGGAAAGCAGACAACGAAAAAATCTTGTCAAACAAAAGGTATCTTTAATGACAAAAAATAGAAAGAGCCCGACAGGGAAAAACGGTAACAAAAAACGCTGATCAAATAAGGACCAGGAGTAACAAAGAAGGAAAAAACAACTGAAAACGCTCGCGGAAAACAAAACACGAGGAGGGCCTGCATTGGCGAAAATACGATAAATACAATTGTTAGAGTCTAAACGCGAAAACACAAGAGTATCGGCCGTAAGGCAAGAAGGCAACGAGACAATAACGAATAGCGAAACAGAGCACGAGAGAATATGGCACGGCGTGGAATTCTCCGGCAGAGAATGAGCTGCCAGAGCCACTTGATAAAGGCCTGATAATCACCCTCGAATTAAGAACAGGTGTGCAGTAGGCAGAGGGAAAAACCCGCCGCCTGCTGACAGTCACGGAACGTGACAGCGGCGAAGTGGTCAGCCAATCAGTGAAGGGTGGGCGTGTAAGTGGACGCTAAAGGCACGCCTCTAGCAGGTACCAGCACCTGTATAAAGTGTGAGTATGTGCATTATTGCAAAACAACTTCGGTTTTGGTTTCCAAGAACCCCCGAAAATGAATTCCACAAAGAGACACGCCTACGAAGCTCAATTTAAACTCCAAGCCATCGGTTATGCAGAGAAACATGGGAATCGAGCAGGTGCTAGAGAATTTAAGGTCAACGAATCCATGGTTCGCAAATGGAGGAAGCTTCGCCAAGTCAAAAAGACGAAGCTGAGTTTCCGTGGAAAGAAGGCGCGGTGACCTGAGTTGGAAGATCAACTGGAGCGGTGGATTCTTGATGAAAGAGCAGCCGCCAGAAGCGTCTCCGCGGTAACAATTCGACTAAGGGCGAAAACATTCGCCGAAGAATTGAAAATTGAACATTTTCAAGGAAGTCCGTCTTGGTGCTTTCGCTTTATGAAACGGCACCATCTATCCGTGAGAGTGAAGACGACCGTGGCTCAGCAACCTCCAGCGGACTACAAAGAAAAGCTGGCCGTTTTCCGCACCTACTCCAGTAAGAAGATTGTCGACAAACGCATCCAGCCTAACCACATAACCAACATGGACGAGGTCCCGCTGACTTTCGACATCCCGGTGAACCACACTGTGGAGAGGAAGGGGACCAGCACGGTTGCACGGTATGCACAACGGGGCACGAGAAGTCTGCTTTTACTGTCGTTCTTGGTTGTCTGCCAACGGACAGAAACTGCCACCTATGGTGATTTTTAAGCGAAAGACGCTGCCGAAAGAAAAGTTTCCAGCCGGCGTCATCGTGAAAGCAAAGCAAAAAAGGGCTGGATGGACGAGGAGAAGATGAGAGAGTGGCTAAGTGAGGTGTATGTTAAGAGACCGGATGGCTTTTTCCATGCCTCGCTGTCAACTCCATGCGTGCCCATCTCACAACAGTGGTGAAAAACCAAGTCAAGCA
This sequence comes from Hippocampus zosterae, assembly GCF_025434085.1. Taxonomy (NCBI): domain Eukaryota; kingdom Metazoa; phylum Chordata; class Actinopteri; order Syngnathiformes; family Syngnathidae; genus Hippocampus; species Hippocampus zosterae. Next base: position 19,881,457 of record NC_067464.1, on the reverse strand, counting down.
AATGAACTCCGAGCTTGCCGTCATTCCCCGAGGCTTGACTAAAGAACTCCAACCGCTGGACATCGGCATCAACCAGGCGTTCAAAGTAAAGTTGCGACCGGCCGTTCAAAGTAAAGTTGCGAACGGCAATAGATGATCGATGGCAAACACAGCTTTACGAAGATTGGGAGGCAGTGCCGGACTCGTTACGCCACAATCTGTGAATGGATTGTGGCTGCTTGAACGAACGTATCTGCTAGTACAGTTGTTCGAGCTTTTGGCATCATTTCTGTGGAGCCACATGACAACGAGAGTGACTCTGACAACGAGAGGGAACCCGGCGGTTTGGATGGATTACCGGTACTTGCACAATTGTTCAATTCGGATACAGAAGATGAGGACTTTGATGGCTTTCTGAGTGAGGATTGAGCAAAAAACGTGAGTACCTTGTCAATAAAATACACATGGAACTCGGTTCTGCTTTCGTTGCCTTTTTAAAAACGTGTTTTAGCGTGTATCCGTATGTCTTGGCATGCTACCGTATGCTTCAAGCTAAAGTGTTAGCGTGCGCACATGCATACCGTATGTTTAAGCTGGCATATGTTTTACCACTGTAAAACTGCGCCCAATAATACAGTGCGGTTTGTCTATGTGTAAAATACAGAAATGGCACCCATTAATGAGACTGCGCCCAACCATACGGTGCGCCGAATGGTCGTGAAAATACGGTACTTATCTCTTTCCAACCACTTTCTTGGAAAGCTGGTTGCGTCCCTCAACCGCTACACAGTGCACTAAGCATTCTTATATTATAAATGTGAGTATTCATTTGTGAGTATTCTTCATTAAAAGAATTATATTTTTATTAAAAGAAAAAAATATATATTTTTAATCAATTTATCATTAATAATATGCAAATGTATAACTAAAAACAATCAACCTAACAACATTGTATTCCACATGTGTCAAAGTCAAGGCCTGCGGGCCTGATCTGGCCTTTTTATGTGGCCCGCGGAAGCGAATCAAACATTTCAAGTTGCAAAATTCTTGTTAAAGTCTGAACCAAAATTTCAAATTGTCATATGTAATCCATAATAACATACGAGCACTTTTTCATGACCAAACCCCCTATTATATAAATGTAAACAATGTTGAAACAAGTCATCATTCTTGACTTTTGATTTTAAAACTATTTTTCCATCAATTTGTTGTGCGCTGCGTGTGTAATATGTGGAGACGATTAAACATTTAAATGGTTTCACAAAATTCACCATCATGACGGCCCTCCGAGGGAAACCGTCACGACAATGTGGCCCGCCAGAAAAATCAGTTTGACACCCCTGTTCTAGTCAGACCTTTTAGTGCGCTGCACCACTAAAAAAACACTAGCGCGTAGAGGAGAAGCAGCCCCCAGAGAAGCAGTCCCAAGATTACCACGACACCGAGTGATATTAGACACAAAACCAAGCAAGCCCGCAACAGTCGGGGTACTGAAGTGTCCTCTTCACTGTTAAAATGAAGAGAAAAAAGGGAATTCCATCCTCTTTCTGTATGAAAAAGAAACTAAATGATTCAGACACTGAGACAGAGACAGATGATGGTGGTGACAGAGCTCAAGAGGAGCAGGTTGAGATCACCAGAGAGGACGAGTCAGAGGACACGGGAGAAAATGATTGTCAGAGAGGACACAGAGCAGCAAAGAGAGACAGATGAAGATCCTGAGAATGAGGAAACTGAGACTGGCTGCATATGTGTAACTTTTTTTTAATATCCCTTTTTTATGTTTATTTAAAGGGAACAAGATATAAGACATTGTCTTTTTAAATTGGGACAATCAGATGCATGTAAAACATCAAGCTTCAGTGTGTTTGCAATTTTAGTCCCTGGTCAGGCTTTAGAATGTGTTAATTTATATTTACTGAATACAATCAACGAATAAATAACTACATTAATGCAAATTATAAAAAAAAGTATTCATGAATACATTTTAGAAAATTATGTGTGTCTGAGTGCCTAAACAGTGTAAGTGTAACAGGTTAGTGTATATGCTGTGTCCATGCAAAAATTACGTTTACCAGTACATCTATTCGGTTTGTCTTTCTCCACATACATCAGCAAATTTAAAGACCTGGCAGTGCAGAATGGAGTTTTTCCACATTAAATCATGGGAAAACATACCTCATGTCCATGATGAATGAAAATAGATGAAGCAATCTTGGTGTACTTGCATTTGGACTAGGAGGCCAAAAGCGCTGAATCTTGAATCACTTCAGACGGTTTGCCAGACATCACCAAAATCGCAGAACACGGTTGCTGTAATAGTAGGGGCATTTTAAGACTGTTCCACAAGATCTGCACCTATATGAATCTTTTATCAGCACTTAATTCTGTTCTACTGTGATTATTATACTGTTTTTCATCATCACTCTGTTATGTCTGCAAAGGTCTCAAAGTTTGATGGAAATAAAAAGTCAAATAATGAATCGTTGTCTTTTTTGCCTTGGGTTGAATGTGCCCCTCTATCAAAAGTGAAATTGATCAAGAGCCCCCACTGTCACTGCTCAAAAACGGCTGCAATTGGCTTCAGCACGCCCACGACCCTTGTGAGAATAAGCGGATAATGGATGTAGCTATATTCCTCTGTTATCCTCATGAGGTTGCGATTGGCAGTTTGGGGTGTGCCCCGCCTACTGCCCAAAGATGGCTTGGATAGGCTCCAGCACTCTCACACCTCGGGACAATTTAGAGTGTTCCATTAACCTACTATGCACGCTTTTGGAATGTGGGAGAAAATCGGAGTACCCAGGGAAAACCCACACAGGTGCGGGGAGAACATGCAAACTCCACACAGGAAGGCCGGAGACCAGATTCGAACCCTGAAACTCTGCACTGTGAGGCGGACGTGGTAACCAGTCGACAACCGGGCGTCTCTCTCTCTCTCTGTGTGAATTATATTATTATTGTTATTATATACAGTATTTTAATAACAATTGCGGCCCTCTCCAGCATTTAAGTTGCCCACCTCTGCAATACTGTCCTGCATTGTTGCGACCCTGCAGTTGTGTTATACTGATACTTACTAGAGTATTGCAGAGTGGTAAATTCGATCGGTTCACCTCTTGCATATACTCTTAAAGGTTCAGGCACATTCGTTTTTTCATCTCAGCAGAGATTGGCTTCATGTTGGCCTGGAATATAAAGTACAGAACAGCTAAATGTTCAACATGCTGCTGTCCCAATTCGGCGAACGTAATGAAGATTACACACGCAAAGGCTAATATAGGCTTTCTTGAAGTGATCTGATCGGTGATGACAACATAGCTTCAAGTAGCTTTTCAAGTGTCCTTCTGTGTCATTGGAACATGGTGCAGTGTAGCATGAAAGTGCGCGTGAATGTATGTGTACATTCTGTTTTGCTGTTGGCTGGCATGTGTTTATTGCCTCACATGTTTTGTGTAATGCCTGGCACATATGCGTGCCTTAATGACTTCTAATCCACTCCACTTAGCTCACTTATATTTATAGAACAACTTTTTTGCGACCTACATCTGCCGTTTTAGTTCATAAAAGCATACAAACTGTAACAATACAGAGATTTGCAATGGTCACTCTTCCTTGTGCAAAGCTTCAGTCCTGTCATCAATTCTCCCAGGTTGATACTTTTTCCATTTTTAGATGCACACACGTACTTAAACACAAACACACACACACACCCTGTAATGTCGTCCTGTGGTGATACCCCTCGAGAGTCTATTGTGCATCAATATTTGTACCATAAACTGTATAAGCTAGATGTTGGATTTTCTGTCGATTAAGCAGGAAAAAGGAACATCCAGTGGCATCGCATCTGATAACTGCGGGGCTCTTAATTCATAGCTTCTTCCCTGTGGAGATATATTGGAACAGATATCCACAGGTGTGTCTCCAACCATGCATCCATCAATTTTCAGATTCGCTTTATCCTCATAAGAGTCGCAGGCGGTGCTGGAGCCTAACCCAGCTGTCTTCCGGCAGTAAATGGGGGACACCTTGAACTGGTTTCCAGCCAATCACAGGGCACACAGAGACATTGAACCATCTGCTCACACTAGGAACACTCGGAACAATTTAGAGTGTTCAATCAGCTTGCCATGGATGTTTTTGGAATTTGGGAGGAAATCTGGAGTACCCGGAGAAAACCCACATGGACCATTAAAACTCCACGGCCGGACCTGGAGTCGAACCCTCCACCTCTGCACTATGAGGTCGAAGCGCTAACCACTCGTCCATTGGACCATCATGTCTCCAACCATTATTGTAAATATAAATGTAGTTTCTGTATTTCAAATCACATTCCATATTGTAATATATAGTGGAACCTCTAAGTACAATAAGTCTGATGTTAAACAATTTCAAATGTGACTAAATTTTATGACAAACAAGCTGTTACGAATCTGTGCGTTAGGAGGGCCCAATCGCAGAGACTGGAGACAAACTAAGAAGTACAATGATGAGTTTATTGAGTCAAAGCAAAGGCAGGGTGAATTGTCCAGGTGTAGTTTGGAAAGCAGTCCAAGAGTTGTCTAGTAGCAGGCAGCGTGTCCAGTGCAGTGTTGGCAGCCAGGGTGCAATGCAATCAGAGAATACATAAACACGACAAGGTCAAAAACCTTGAAGTACTTGAGAATACTCAAAAAGGTGGGTGGACATACCAACTCTAGTTCGAGAGTCTTGATCTGGCGACGAGGCAGTGTTTGGGACCAACTTCAACATACTGCTGATGGTGATTACTTGTACCTGGTGCAAACACCTGATCCCAGCACCAATTGTCTCCCAAGACAACTACATACACACAAACACAAGGAGCAGAGTCAGGGTATCTAACACAACCGTTTGCATGACATCAGGCGCGGGTGGTGGTGTCTCTGTATGAAGCTATACAGTACATAAAGTCGGCAGGTGCACACCAGAACCTTCACCCCCAACCCCAGGAGAGCCAGAGTTCCCGAACCAACAACTGTGCCCTATTCAGGGACCATCCACAATACACATTTTCTGTTTGTCCTTTTAATTTGTTACAGCTAATACTAATTGGAAAATAATAATAATAATATTAAGAAGAAGAAGAAAAGCAAAAATGTGGGCATCTTGGTGATATCAGTTGTCGGTGGCTTCACACGTGCAACTGACGTACATTCTGGATATGGGGGAGTGTAACGTCTGCTGTGGAGAGTGTTGTATTTTCAAACATTACACTAAGTCACAACATTTGTGGCTGCTCTTGTTTTCTTTTAAGGCGACAAGGTTCGCACAAGTTGTTTACTGGAGCAACTCCCGCACAAAATACCTACTATGGGCTTGTCCGGCTTTTTATCTCCCCTGTCAGTGAGTTGAATCATGAAAGGTCATATATTATTCTATTTTAACAAAGTTAACTCTAGACCAGGGGGTAGGGAACTCCGGTTCCTCGAGAGCCAAATGCTGCCTGTTTTCGATCCCTCCCTACTCCAACACACCCGATTCAAACGATCAGTTCATCAGAAAGCCCTGAAGAAGCCTGAAACGATCTTGGCCAATTGAATTAGGTATGTTGTAGTAGCGAGAGATTGACAACAGGCAGGATGTGGGTCTCGAGGAACCGGAGTTCCCTACCCCTGCTATAGACATATTATAGTGGCATTACATGGCATTCCTCAATGCACGCGTATATTACGTGATGACGTAATTGAATGTGATGTTATGTAGTCACAAGAGTGAAATAAAGCGGGAATGAGAAAGGTGCAAGTCCAGTCTGCTCAGGGGTGTTAATACGACTACAAATGGTGATGAGAATTTGATTGAAATCAAAGTAAACGGAAGGACCCCTAGATGTTGAGAAGTTATTTCAAATTAAAACTGAAAAGAGAAGAAAATTCGACAAGAACAAATGGCGCTCAGTCGCCCGGCGGGAGTTCCCTTTGATGTGTTGCCCGACTCAGCCGAGGTCGGTGTCCGCTGGCAGAAGTGGATACGTAGTTTTAAACTCTACTTAACCAGGTCAGGAATCTGTGATGCTACGCAAAAAAGAACACGATTGCTACATTTGGCAGGGCCCGAAATACAGCAAATTTTCTTCACATTTGAGAACACGGGAGATGAAGCTGATTACGAAGGTGCAGTAACCAAATGAAATGAAGATTTTCTACCTCCGAAAAATATCCCCTATGAGAGACACGTGTTTCGAGAAGCAGAACAAAGACAAGGCGAGTCAAACACAACAGCGCATCGTTCACAAAGACCGAGGTCTGCTGGAGGTACACCTGATTTACGTGCCCCCTAAAGCCCAACCACATGGAGACCGGAGCCCTTGACAGGTCACCAGATGAGTATACCTCTTTCATGGGTGAGATCCCCCAAAAGTGTCCACAGAAAAAAAACAAAAAACAAACTGAAGCTGCCACTCACTGGGGAAGAACAACAAAGAAGGCAAAGGCAACACCATCTACCTTGGGGAATTCCTCCCGGGCTGACATCTGTCCCAAAGTTGGTTCTGCGCCACCATTGTCAAGGTGGCCGACTGGAGCTGTGGCCGTAAGGTGGTTTAAGGAACCCAAGACTGAACTGAGATTTTCAATTAACATCCTGGAGTTTTCCATTTTTAGCTTAAAAGCACAATGACTGATCTTTTATTTCATTAAACTTTCATCAAGAATTTCTTTTGAAATCCCCCCCCCCCCACCACCACCACCACTTGGATTCAGCCGCGTTGGTAAATTGATCGCTTTTGTCTTGCTGGCTGAAAGCAATAGAACGCCAGTTGGAGAGGGGATACGTTGTACTGAACTCACCCAAAGCAGACATTGAAACTAATTGGTAATGTTTCATGCCAAGATACAAAGCTGTGGCCTTTGTGTCAGGTCTTCTGAAGTCATGGAAACACAAATCTGCACGTATTTGACTGTGCTTTTGTCTGGGATCAACAGAGATTTTTTTTTTTTAATTTTGAATGAAAATATGAAAAACAATGGAATCCATGCTTTTCATTTTGTGTATGTGGTTTTATTTGTTAGGAGTGTAATGATACATCTTTGATATAAGGCCTAATAATTTGACACATAGTACAGTATCTGAATTTGATACGAGAAAGGCTTTGATACGATATTTCGATATGGTAATACTAGCTTCAATGTAAATAAACCTATAGTGATTAAAAGGTAAAGCCAAACACAATAGAATGATGTTCCATTGGCTTTTATTTTAAAACCAACAATTCCAAAATGTAAAAAAAAACAACAAAAAAACCCAAAACATTTATCAGAACAAACTACCTTGTTAATATTCTAGCAGATACTAACAGAACAAGCTACTTCTTTTTTATCTATGTGTTTGTTATACAGTAATGGATCGCTTGCTTATTTGGATAGATTTCGTTCGAGTAGGTGGTGGTGTAAACCAAAGAGACAACAAAGCATGTTGTGTTAAGTTTTGTCACGTTGGCAAGACAACAACTAATTCATGAGCTAAGGCAGAAGGAAGTGGCTTTGAATACAATACTTTTTTTTTAACAGAAAAAATATTGTCAGTTAAACGGCTTTAAAGACCACATCTTTTTAGCCGGCGCGCAAACACTCATTCAACGCTTGAAAGAGCCTCTTCTTAATAGATCCCTCTCAGGCTCGAATTAAGTTCTCGAACCAGGTGTAGTCTAGGTATTCGGTTGTTACAAATCTGCAACACCTGTCCTCAGAGGGTTCCAATTAAAAACAAGTTTAAAGACCACCCCGACCTCCGTCTTTACAAACCCGGTGCGCAAACACTCATCCAATGCTTGAAAGAGTGTTAATGCGGAGTTTAAGTACGTACAGGACACTGCCGCCCTACTTACCAAGAGTAGTCCGCTCTCCTCTGGATTCGCTTCAACCCTCAGCCCCCAGAGAAGGAGCCGAAACCCAGTCCCGGAAAGGGTGTTTTAGCCGTGGCCACGGTCTTACTGGCCGTCGACTCAGCGTCTGGAGGCGTCAGGCATATTGCGATCCCGGACCAGCCCCCAAAAATGTCAGGTTTATCCAATTTGACACTCAGGAATAAAACACAAGGAGGAGACAGGAGACTCACTTCTGGTACCAGGAGGGAATGAGGAGAAGCGTTTGGTTTCAGTTCTTGACACGTCACCCTAACGATCTCCAGCTTCACCTCCTCATTTATTGGGAAATCTACTACATAGGTTTGTCCAACCTAAAGGGTGGGGGCTGTTGAACACACACTGAACTTGTTTGACTATGTGTGTGTAAGTGAGTGTAAATTACGTACATGTGTGCAATTGTTACAAAAACATTACTTTGCAGCTGATGTTGATGGCTCCATTCAGTGTCCAACTTTGCTCACTGTTTAGTTTTAACACTTATCTCTTCCCAACCACGCCCTCGGAAAGGTGGTTGCGTCACTCAACTTCCACACAGTGCACCAAGCATTCTTGATTATAAATGTGAGTATATATTCTCCCCGGGCCTGCGTGGGTTTTCTCCAGGTGCTCCGGTTTCCGCCCATATTCCAAAAACATGCATGGCAGGCTGATTGGACGCTCTAAATTGTCCCTAGGTGTGATTGTGAGCGTGGATTGTTGTTGTCTCTGTGTGCGCTGCTGGCAACTGGCAACTGATTCAGGGTGTCCCCCGCCTACTGCCCAAAGACAGATGGGATAGGCTCCAGCACCCCCCGCGACCTTAGTGAGGATCAAGCGGTTCGGAGAATGGATGAAGTATATAGTAGTGATGGGTCCAGCGACACCGATGCATTGACACATGCGCCGGGCTCACAGAGCAAACCACGTGTCGATGCATGTGCTGGCTCATTACGTCACGTGATTGACACGTGAACTGCGTTGACACAGTCCAGGCTTCTAATTGACACACCGGCTGCGTTGACAGTCCAGGCTGCTAATTGACACATCGACTGTGTTGACACAGTCCAGGCTGCTAATTGACACATCGGCTGCGTTGACACAGTCCAGGCTGCTAATTGACACGTGAACTGCACCGGTGCAGTTTAGACTGCATCGGCTGCTTGGCACAGTACAGGCTGCGCCACTTAGTCCAGGGGGCGTCGACTCAGTGCAGAGGGCGTTGACGCAGCAAAAGCCCGCCGCACAGTGTATTTAAGGAAGTGGGTTTGGCGACACAATGCCACTTGCCGAAACAAGCCAGACCTCACTCACGCTCGCTTGTCGAAGTTCGTGTCAGTGCAGACTTCGTGTTCGTGCCTTGCCTTCCTTGCCGATTATGGAGCAGAGACGCAAATCATCCGCCGTGTGGGACCATTTTGATGTCCCGGAGAATAAGGTATTATTTATTTATTTATTTATTCAAATCGCCTTCTGTCGCCGAGAGCCTCTCGGCGAGAGGCACTCACCGAGTGCCTCTCAGACTATTGACATGTGTTGTACCATTCTAATCCGAATACATTTCAAGGTAACTCTTGGTTACTTCTTATTCACATTTCATTACAGGTGAAATGTCGAATTTGCCGGGTCGAATTGTCATACACCAACAGAAGCACCTCCACCATGCTGAGGCATTATCGGGCCAAGCATGAGAATGAAGTTCGCGATACACCCAGTATTACGCCAGGTATACAAACGTTCACTCATCTTTTCACGGTTGCTATGTTGATGATTTAATTGACAATCGGTAATTATTATTGGTTGACTCTCCACTCCATGTTTGACAATCAAGGTTCCACGAAGCAGCTGTACTGGAAGGACCAACACACTTCTTTCCCAAACCTCTCCCACCTCGCAAAGGAGTTCCTTTGTACGCTAGCCTCATCCGTCCCTTGTGAGCGTGTGTTCTCCACAGCAGGAGAAATTGCTTGTAAAAGACGCAACAGGCTGAAGTTTAAAACATTGGAGCATCTTATTTTTCTCAATAAAAATTTGTGAAATAAAACCCCACAAGCATCCTCATTCAAATGATCTTCACATTATTTGAACACATTGAATGTTGCAAAATGAATGCATGGATGTGAATGATATTGTACACTTCATCATCAAATCGATGAATGACCTTATGAAAATGTTTTGGAACAGTTGTAGATGCAAAACCGTGCTGGCAGCTACATAATGGATAATAAAAGAAAAATCCCAAACCATAGGGATCCTCCCAAAAACTAAGGATGTGCTGAGTAAGAGATCCTTGTACACATACTTTTATTACTTCCATATTTGACCTATTGTGTGGGAATATGGGGAAATGCCAGTAAAACAGTTTTAAAACTACAATACAAAGCAATCGGAACAATCACTGGTTCCAAATGGACGGAACCCACAAATCCACTGTTTATCAAATTAAACAATGAAATCTCATGACCTGATTGACTTCAAAATCGCCCAATTAATGTACAAAGCACACAATAATAACCTTTGCCAAAAGATCCAGAAGCTTTTTAAAATTTGAGAAAGTTGTCATAATTTAGGGGGTACTAATCTATACAAAAAAAATCCAAAACACGAACGAACATCACACAAAGGAGTGTATCTGTAATAGGTGTAAATCTGTGGAATGATTCTGAAACGGACCAGTAAAATGAGGAACTCTCTTGCTGAGATTAAAAATGAATTCGAGAGTAGTACAAGACAACTACACCAATCAGAATTAAGCTGATAAATTCGATACACTCATGAAATATAGCAATACATCAGAAATACATTGATGAGATTATTTAATATATTAATGAAATGTAGCATCCATTATGAATATGAGAAAATCGACATATACATGTGCTCTAAAGAGTATGTACTGTATATACAAACCTAATGTAAAAATGTATTAGTACAGCATACATAAGGGTAAAAGCATTTGTTGATATTTAGACTTTCTTTCCTATTTAGAAAAATGATCAATTCATATATAAGAAGGGGTAGGACTCGGGGTAGGTTTTTTGCTTCTTTCTACTCCTTTGAACACATATTTGTGATGATGATTATTTTCTTTTCCTTTTTTTATATCTTACCTTCACCTTTTGCCAATTTATTACCGAATTGTATATTTTATATGTTCAATATACAAAACAATTTATCAGTCAGTTCAGTCTGTTAAGTGGGTTGGCTGCAGGGATCTTGAAGGTCCAGCAGGTGGCAGTGGTCAGTGACACAGTATCAGCACAGTATCAACACAGTGTGTCAGTGTGTCGACACGCCTCATGAGGCCTCATGGACCCATCACTAGTATATAGTGGATAAATATGAGTACATAATGAAGAATAAATAATGATTATAGATGTGAGTAGATAATAAAGAATATATCTTTATTAAAAGCAGAAGCGTTCTTCATTGCAGGCCTAGTGTTAGGGAGGGGCCAGCCAGGCAGCCTCCTCAGCGAGGGTGCTCTGCACCTCACACCTGAGACTCATCAGCTCATCACCCACCTGTTGCCTATCTGCTCGTTTGGACTGGTACAAATTGACTCACAGACCATTCCCCAGTGCAAGTTCGTGCCGTCACCACACCAGTAGACTCTGTTGTCGGCTCCTGCGGCTTCTTGTTCCTTGTGCGGACATTTCCTTGTGGACTCCTGGTGCTTCTCCCTGAGTGATTTTGTGAAGACTTTTAAATAAACTACTCCAAGTGTTGGCTTCCACGATACCTGCCTGTTGTCGTGCTATTGGGGTCACATCCAAACCATAACACATAGTCAATTAATGATTGCAGGCATAACTTATGGGTTCATGAGGCGTGTCGACACACTGACACACTGTGTTGATACTGTGCTGATACTGTGTCACTGACCACTGCAACCTGCTGGACCTTCAAGATCCCTGCAGCCAACCCACTTAACAGACTAAACTGATAAATGTTTTTGTATATTGAACATATAAAATATACAATTCGGTAATAAATTGGCAAAAAGTGAAGATAAGATATAAAATAAGGAAAAGAAAATAGTCATCATCACAAATATGTGTTCAAAGGAGTAGAAAGAAGTAAAAAACCTACCCCGAGTCCTACCCCTTCTTATATATGAATTGATCATTTTTCAAAATAGGAAAGAAAGTCTACATATCAACAAATGCTTTTACCCTTATGTATGCTGTACTTATATATTTTTACAACTTTAGGTTTGTATATACAGTACACACTCATTGCAGCGCATGTATATGTCGATTTTCTCATATTCATAATGAATGCTACATTTCATTAATATATTAAATAATCTCATCAAAGTATTTCTGATGTATTGCTATATTTCATGAGTGTATCGAATTTGTCAGCTTAATTCTGATTTGTGTAGTTTTCTAGTACTACTCTCGAATTCATTTTTAATCTCAGCAAGAGAGTTACTCATTTTACTGGTCTGTTTCAGAATCATTCCACAGATTTACACGTATTACAGATACACTCCTTTGCGTGATGTTTGTTCGTGTTTTGGATTTTTTTGTATAGGTTAGTACCCCTTAAATTATGAAAACTTTCTCGAATTTCAAAAAGCTTCTGGATGTTTTGGCAAAGGAGGTTATTGTGTGCTTTGTACATTAATTAGGCGATTTTGAAGTAAATCAGGTCATGAGATTTCATTGTTTAATTTGATAAACAGGGCGGCCCGGTAGTCCAGTGGTTAGCACGTCGGCTTCACAATGCAGAGGTACCGGGTTCGATTCCAGCTCCGGCCTCCCTGTGTGGAGTTTGCATGTTCTCCCCGGGCCTGCGTGGGTTTTCTCCGGGTGCTCCGGTTTCCTCCCACATTCCAAAAACATGCGTGGCAGGCTGATTGAACACTCTAAATTGTCCCTAGGTGTGAGTGTGAGTGCGAATGGTTGTTCGTCTCTGTGTGCCCTGCGATTGGCTGGCAACTGATCCAGGGTGTCCCCCGCCTACTGCCCGAAGACGGCTGGGATAGGCTCCAGCACCCCCCGCGACCCTAGTGAGGATTAAGCGGCTCCGAAAATGGATGGATGGATGGATGAATTTGATAAACAGTGGATTTGTGGGTTCCGTCTATTTGGAGCCAGTGATTGTTCTGATTGCTTTGTATTCCATCCATCCATCCATCCATCATCTACCGCTTATCCGGGGCCGGGTCGCGGGGGCAACAGCTTTAGCAGGGAAGCCCAGACTTCCCTCTCCCTAGCTACTTCTTCCAGCTCTCCCCGGGGGATCCCGAGTCGTTCCCAGGCAAGCTGGGTGACATAGTCTCTCCAGCGTGTCCTGGGTCTTCCTCGGGGTCTCCTCCAGGTGGGACATGACCGGAACACCTCACCGGGGAGGCGCTCAGGAGGCATCCGAATCAGATGCCCAAGCCACCTCATCTGGCTCCTCTCGATGTGGAGGAGAAGCGGCTCGACTCTGAGCCCCTCCCGGATGACTGAGCTTCTCACCTTATCTCTAAGGGAGAGCCCGGACACCCTGCGGAGAAAACTCATTTCACCCGCTTGCATCCGGGATCTCGTTCTTTCGGTCAGGACCCATAGCTCGTGACCATAGGTGAGGGTTGGGACGTAGATCGACCGGTAAATTGAGAGCTTCGCCCTTTGGCTCAGCTCCTTCTTCACCACGACAGACCGATACAACGTCCGCATCACAGCAGACGCTGCACCGATCCGCCTGTCGATCTCCCGCTCCCTCCTACCCCCACTCGTGAACAAGACCCCAAGATACTTGAACTCCTCCACTTGGGTTAAGATCTCCTCCCCGACCCGGAGGGGGCACTCCACCCTTTTCCGACTGAGGACCATGGTTTCATATTTGGAGGTGCTGATCTTCATCCCAACCGCTTCACACTCGGCTGCGAAACGCTCCAGTGAGAGTTGGAGAGCCCCGTTTGAAGGAGCCAACAGCACCACATCATCTGCAAAAAGCAGGGATGCAATACTGAGGCCCCCAAAACGGACCCCCTCAACGCTTCGGCTGAGCCTAGAAATTCTGTCCATAAAGGTTATGAACAGAATCGGCGACAAAGGGCAGCCTTGGCGGAGTCCTACCTCCACTGGAAACGATTCCGACTTACTGCCGGCAATGCGAACCAAACTCTGACATCGGTGGTATTGTGACCGAACAGCCCGTATCAGGGGGTTCGGTACCCCATACCCACGAAGCACCCCCCACAGAACTCCCCGAGGGACACGGTCAAACGCCTTCTCCAAGTCCACAAAACACATGTAGACTGGTTGGGTGAATTCCCACATACCCTCAAGGACCCTGCTAAGGGTGTAGAGCTGGTCCACTGTTCCACGGCCAGGACGAAAACCACACTGCTCCTCCTCAATCTGAGGCTCGACTTCCTGACGGATCCTCCTCTCCAGCACCCCTCAATAGACCTTACCAGGGAGGCTGAGGAGTGTGATCCCTCTGTAGTTGGAACACACCCTCCGGTCCCCCTTTTTAAAAAGAGTGACTACCACCCCGGTCTGCCAATCCAGAGGCACTCTCCCTGTTGTCCACGCGATGTTGCACAGGCGTGTCAACCAGGACAGCCCCACAACATCCAGAGCCTTGAGGAACTCCGCGCGGATATCATCCACTCCTGGGGCCTTGCCACCGAGGAGCTTTTTAACCACATCGGTGACTTCAACCACAGAGATAGGAGAGCCCACCTCAGAGTCCCCAGGCTCTGCTTCCTCCAAGGAAGGCGTGTTGGTGGAGTTGAGGAGGTCTTCGAAGTACTCTGCCCACCGGTTCACAACGTCCCGAGTCGAAGTCAGCAGCGCCCCATCCCCACTGTATACAGTGTTAGTGGTGCACTGCTTCCCCCTCCTGAGACGTCGGATGGTGGACCAGAATTTCCTCGAAGCCGTCCGGAAGTCGGCTTCCATGGCCTCACCGAACTCTTCCCACGCTCGGGTTTTTGCCTCGGCGACCACCGAAGCCGCGGCCCGCTTGGCCAATCAATACCCGTCAGCTGCCTCTGGGGTCCCACAGGCCATAAAGGCTCGATAGGACTCCTTGTTCAGCTTGACGGCATCCCTTACTGCTGGTGTCCACCAGTGAGTACGGGGGTTGCCGCCACGACAGGCACCAACCACCTTACGGCCACAACTCAGATTGGCCGCCTCAACAATAGAGGCATGGAACATGGTCCACTCTGGCTCAATGTCCCCCGCCTCTCCCGGAACATGGGAAAAGCTCTGTCGGAGGTGGGAGTTGAAACTCCTTCTGACAGGGGATTCCGCCAGACGCTCCCAACAAACCCCCACTATACATTTGGGTCTGCCAGGACGGACCTGCATCTTCCCCCACCATCGGAGCCTACTCACCACCAGGTGGTGATCAGTTGACAGCTCCACCCCTCTCTTCACCCGAGTGTCCAGAACATGCGGCCGCAAATCCGATGATACAACTACAAAGTCGATCATCGAACTGCGGCCTAGGGTGTCCTGGTGCCAAGTGCACATATGGACACCCTTACGTTTGAACAAGGTGTTCGTTATGGACAATCCGTGACGAGCACAGAAGTCCAGTAACAAAACACAACTCGGGTTCTGATTGGGGGGGCCGTTCCTCCCAATCACGCCCCTCCAGGTCTCACTGTCATTGCCCACGTGAGCAGTGAAGTCCCCCAGCAGAACAAGGGAGTCCCCAGCAGGAGTACTCTCCAGCACACCCTCCAGGGACTCCAAAAAGGGTGGGTATGCTGAGCTGCTGTTTGGTGCATATGCACAAACAACAGTCAGGACCCGTCCACCCACCCGAAGGCGGAGGGAGGCAACCCTCTCGTCTACCGGTGTGAACCCCAATGTACAGGCACTGAGCCGGGGGGCAATGAGTATGCCCACACCTGCTCTGCGCCTCTCACCGTGAGCAACTCCAGAGTGGAAGAGAGTCCAACCCCTCTCGAGAGAACTGGTACCAGAACCCAGGCTGTGTGTGGAGGCAAGTCCGACTATATCCAGTCGGAAATTCTCTGCCTCACACACCAGCTCGGGCTCCTTCCCTGCCAGAGAGGTGACATTCCATGTCCCAAGAGCTAGCTTCTGCAGCCGAGGATCGGACCGCCAGGGTCCCCGCCTTTGGCTGCCGCCCAGTTCACATTGCACCCGACCCCTTTGGCCCCTCCCATGGGTGGTGAGCCCATGGGGAGGGGGACCCACGTTGCCTCTTCGGGCTGTGCCCGGCCGGGCCCCATGGGTGTAGGCCCGGCCACCAGGCGCTTGCCAACGAGCCCCACCTCCAGGCCTGGCTCCAGAGTGGGGCCCCGGTGACCCGCGTCCGGGCAAGGGAAACCTAGATCCATTTATTGTAATCATCATTGGGGTCTTTGAGCCGTGCTTTGTCTGGCCCCTCACCTAGAACCTGTTTGCCATGGGTGACCCTGCCATGGGTGACCCTGCCAGGGGCATAAAGCCCCAAACAACTTAGCTTCTAGGATCATTGGGACACACAAACCCCTCCACCACGGTAAGGTGACGACTCACGGAGGGGTGCTTTGTATTGTAGTCTTAAAACAGTGTGTTTTACTGGCATTTCCCCATATTTTCACACAATAGGTCAAATATGGAAGTAATAAAAGTATAATGTGTACAAGGATCTCTTATTCAGCACATCCTTAGTTTTTGGGAGGATCCCTATGGTTTGGGATATTTTTCTTTTAACATTATCTATTATGTAGCTGCCAGCATGGTTTTGCATCTACAACTGTTCCAAGAAATTTTCATAAGGTCATTCATCGATTTGATGATGAAGTGTATACAATATCATTCACATCCATGCATTCATTTTGCAACATTCAATGTGTTCAAATAATGTGAAGATCATTTGAATGAGGATGCTTGTGGGCTTTGACTTCACAAATTTTTATTGAGAAAAATAAGATGCTCCAATGTTTTAAACTTCAGCCTGTTGCGTCTTCTAGAAGCAATTTCCCCTGCTGTGGAGAACACACGCGCACAAGGGACGGATGAGGCTGGCGTACAAAGGAACTCCTTTGCGAGGTGGGAGAGGTTTGGGAAAGAAGTGTGTTGGTCCTTCCAGTACAACAGCGGGTCCCGGTCACGTGCAATAATCCCCTGTGCCAGGTACCGCTGGACCTCAGATACTGCATTTGCTATTGCACCACCTCTTCCCAGTCTCCCCACCTCATCATCCAGATGACTCCACAGGCCACCTAAAAAACAAAAACAAACAAATTGGCATTTAGAACAGTTTCCAATAAACTAATAATGATGAATAACATGCCTGATGTGGTTGCAGAGGGCTGTGATGATGGTCCAGGCTTGGCCTCGATTGTGCACCCGATGACACGCATGCACTCAGCCCGCAGTCAGGATATGCCCTCCGTGCACCTGGAGGAACTGTGGAATCCAAGTGATTTGAATCTGGGGTCTAGAAGTGTTGCTAAGGTTAACACACTCATAGACTCCAAACTGGAAGCAGTGTCTGTGACTCGACGCTTGAGGTGTTCATGGAGTTGTATGACTGGCTATGTGTGCAGGGTTTAAGCGTGGGGCTCAAGTGCAGCATTTTCATCATCGGGATGACCTTTGAACCTGAAACTTTCCTCTCTTCAGACAACTCCACTGTAGCCTGATGGAATGGAGAAAGCACAAGTAGTGCTTCTCCTATAATGGTGAACTCATCAGCTGTCAGTGGAGCCAAATCTGTCTTTAGGGAGGCCAGAGATACCCACACTTCCTTCTCACCATGCAGCCTTGACAGCATTTCATAGGTACTGTTCCAGCGTGTTGGCACTTCATTGATAAGTTTCAGGGTTGGACGTCCCATCTGTTGCTGCACCTGAGCAAACTTCTCCTTGGCTGTAGTGCTTGAACGGAAATACGTAACAATGTGCCGAGCTTTGGTTTGGTTTGGTTTGGCTTTGTTCCTAATGTCTGTAAGTGCAGGGACCTGATCGCACAATTTTCTAACTAATGAATTAAGACTATGTGCAATGCAAATTGATGCGCCTCAAGTTGTTTGCCACCTGCTAAAAGACAAAAGGGGAAGAAAAAAACAAAATGAAAGAAAATGGGTTTTTTGGGGGTACATTATTTTGTGACGTGGTGGTGTTAATAGGGGTGTTCACACACATATTTGCATCTGTGCTGCACCAACGTGAGAGAAATAACAGATGACGGAAGTACAACAGAGCACGAAAGCAACGCATTTAATACCCGTATGTAATCAACTCTTCTGATGCGTAGCGAGTCTGCTCCTGTAGCGTTCACACGTCCCATTTTATATCGGTGCTGCCTCGCAAACTAGCATTTACTCTGGAGTAAACTGTTAAACCACCTCCTGAGCAGGGTTAAATTTGCTCTGGTTTAAGCTGTTTTCAGGGGCTACACCGGTATAACTTAGTACGTGTGAACGCTCTACGGGGGGCAGCCTCTGTGCTACACCGGAGAAAAAGTTGCCGTGTGAACACCCCTATTAAGAGGTGGATCAGGTCACTAAATACCCTCCCTCAAAGCCCAGTCCCGAAACTCACTGCCCAAAATTGGTACTTAAAGTAAACCAACACAAGCACAGAGAGACAACGAACACCCCACCAACTAGAACTTAAAGCGCAATATGATTTGGCATAGCAAAACTCTGCCAAATCATATGAAAACATCCGTCAACTAAATATCCACTCTAGCTATCCAACTCAGTAAAATGATAAAACGGTGACTGAAAGTAAATAGTCAATTGAGTAAAACTTGAAGAAAATGAACATAGCTCGCACTTGAACCTGGACATTTTGAAACGTCTTTCCAGACTTCCCGGGGTGAGAGGACGCTGGCGTGCATGTCGCCGCTTCTCATTCCAAAACGTTTCCAATCTTTACAAAGCACATATTTTTCTTCTGATTTTTCCTTGCCCTTCTGTTTTTGGACTGTTTGGACTGTGATTGATGTAGCAAATCATAGCTTCACCTGGTCAACCAAACCCAAATCGTAACTTAGTCCATGGGCTAACGCCGCTAGCTTAAACTTACCGGCTGTCACCGCACCGGCATTTCTCCCTTGTCATGGCGCGGCACAACTTCGCCGCCTTTGGGTTATTTCTGATACTTCTGACGTTCTGCCATCATTCAGCGACAGGACTACTCCATTATTCTGTCGCGGATCTTCTCCGGATCCGGGGGATTGCACCGGAGCCTCCACCGCCGGAACTGCACCATCATCCTGACATCGCTCGCCTGCCTCGACGTCGCTACATTCACCGCGGGTCGCGTAGACATGTTGACTGCAAAAATGCTGGCTCAATCAACTCGACCTGGTCCACTTCTCGACGTCCTCCCAGGAACCGCGGCCGCAACACCACCGACTATGCAGTAGCCCGCCTGGCTAGGTCGGCTAACGGCACTGCCGCCGTCAAACACGACACCTCCGTTGTCAACTTTGGACTGCTGAACATCCGCTCACTTACGAACAAGGGACACCTCATTCAAGATGTACTCGCCGAACGCAAACTTGACTTCCTCGTTTTAACAGAAACCTGGCAACAAACAAACGAGTTCGCTGCTCTGAATGACTCCACTCCTCCCGGCTTTGTTTACATCTGCCGCCCCCGCGGCAACGGCCGTGGAGGAGGGCTCGCGGTAATCCACCGCGAGAAATGGAAAGTCTTACCAGTCTCCGTTCCTCAATCAAGCACTTTTGAATGCATGGTGTTTAAACTCCCTGGACCCACGCCAACCATCATTGCCATAGTTTACCGCCCCCCAAAGCCGCATAATGATTTCATCAATGAATTTTCCAGTTTAATCACACACTTATCCACTCTCTCGCCAAATTTAATTTTGCTGGGAGATTTCAATATTCACATGGACAACCCCAACCTGCCACTCACAAGAGACTTCACATCCTACCTGGAGAGTCTCGCGATACACTGTCTCACTGACTTCCCCACCCACATCAAAGGCCACACATTGGACTTGGTTTGCTGCTCCGGCCTCTCCCCCTCCAAGCCCACTGCTGATGTTTTTCCTGAAACCGATCATTTTCTCCTCACTTTTAACACCGTACTCCGTCTCTCTACGATCAAAACCTCCCGCCTCATTTCTTTTCGTAATATCAAAAATATCAACATTGACACCTTCTGCTCCATGATCGACCGTTGCCCGCCTCCAGACACCCTTTCAAACACGGATGACCTCACCGCCCACTACAACTCCTGCCTCACAAATACTCTTAATTCTCTCGCCCCCCTGAAGACCAGGACTGCTTCATTCTCTACATCTGCCCCCTGGTTTACACCCGCTCTTCGATCATTGAAATCAAAAAACCGCCAACTTGAGCGACTCTATAAGAAAACCGGTCTCACCATCCATAAGGACATGTACACTACCCATATCACTAAATACAAGGACCAAATTGCACAAGCCAAATCCAGCTACTACTCTGGCCTCATCCTCTCCAACGAAGGAAATTCAAGATCTCTCTTCTCCGTCATGAACAAAATCCTCCGGCCACTAAACTCTCTCCCCCTCCACCTGTACTCCACAGCAACCTGCAACTCCATAATGGAACACTTCAACCACAAAATCCTCAAGATCCATCACCAACTCCATCACAACCTGCCTGCCCCCCCCCCATCTGAAACTTCTTCTCCTTGTCATTTTTTCTCCAGTTTTGTTCTACCAACGACTGCTGAATTATCCGACCTCATACTCAAATCCAAGCCCACCACTTGCCAGCTTGATCCCCTCCCTTCATCCCTTGTTAAATCCTGCCTTCCTTCTGTGCTTCCTCACATATCTGCTATTATCCACTCCTCACTCTCTTCTGGTATTGTCCCATTACTCCTCAAAACCGCTGCTATTACCCCCACACTGAAAAAACATGGCTCTGACCCCAACAACTTTGATAACCTCCGCCCCATCTCCAACCTTCCATTTATCTCAAAAATCCTTGAAAAAACTGTTGCTGCTCAACTCCACTCCCACCTGTCCCTTCACTCTCTCTATGAACCCTTTCAGTCCGGTTTCCGCCCCCGCCACAGCACAGAGACTGCCCTAATCCGTATTGTAAATGATCTCCTCATAGCATCTGACTCCGGTTTAGTCTCCATCCTCATCCTCTTAGACTTGAGCGCTGCCTTTGACACAATCTCTCACCCTATCCTCCTCAATAGACTCTCCTCCATTGGTCTCTCCCACACTCCCCTCAGTTGGTTCCACTCCTACCTCACTGGCCGCACACAGTTTGTCCAGCTCAAATCATTCACCTCAAAGGCCTCCCCAGTCACCACAGGTGTACCACAGGGATCTGTCCTAGGTCCACTTCTCTTCATCATCTACCTCCTGCCTCTTGGCCATATCCTCCGCAAATTTAACATCCACTTTCACTGCTTTGCTGATGACACCCAGCTCTACCTCTCCTGCAAGCCAATCTCCATACTCCCACCCCCCTCCCTCACCTCTTGCCTCTCCGAACTCAAAACATGGTTCACAACAAACTTTCTTAAATTAAATGCTATAAAACTGAAGTCCTCCTTCTTGGCACCAAATCCACTTTATCCAAAGTAAACAGTTTTTCCTTCAACATTGACAGTTCCCTCGTGTCCCCCTCCCCCCAGGTTAAGAGTCTGGGTGTCATCCTGGATAGTATGCTCACCTTCCATTCACATATCAACACCATCACCCGCACTGCTTATTTCCACCTCCGCAATATTACCAGACTTCGCCCTTCCCTCACCCCCCGCACCACTGCTATCCTTGTCCACAGTCTTGTCACATCCCGCCTTGATTACTGCAACGCAGCTGGTTCAGAACGCCTCTGCTCGTATCATCACAAAAACATCTTCCCACCAGCACATCACCCCCGTTCTCCAACAGCTCCACTGGCTCCCTGTTCAATATCGAATCAACTACAAACTGCTTCTATATACATATATGGCCATCCACAACCTGGCCCCTCCTTACCTATCTGACCTTCTCCAGGTGCATATCCCCTCTCGCTCCCTCAGATCCTCGTCCTCCCTCCGCCTGTCAGTGCCCCCTGCCCGACTGATCACCATGGGAGCCAGAGCCTTCAGTCACGCTGCTCCAAAGCTCTGGAACAACCTACCTCCGGACCTCCAAAACTGCACACCTCTTTCCACTTTCAAGTCCCGACTAAAAACACACCTGTTCAGAATTGCCTACAACACATAGCTCTTCCATTTCCTATGTTTTTATGATTTTATGTCCTGTTTTTTTATATAACATCTCGTTTACAAATTTTTACATTGTATTTTCTTATTGTTTGTACAGTGTCCTTGGGTGGCATGAAAGGCGCTTTTAAATAAAATGCATTATTATTATTATTATTATTACATTTTGGATCCCACCATAAAATGTGGAACAACCTGCAGCTGTTGCTTGGCAACCATCTTCTACACTTTCAGATGACGCAGTAACAAAACCTCATTTTCCAGCTGGGCCTACATCCATATGTTAACTTAAAGCTTTAATTCAGGCATAACCACCCGTAACTGTCTATAATTAATGTAGCAACATTCTGATTGCTGTTTTTTTTTTTTGGTCTGTATTGTACGCAATTTTCTCTCTCTGGTAACGTGTGTTAATTGATTGACATTGTGCAATGTACGCTGCCCTAAAGATGTAAGTGTGGATATATTAAAGGATGTTACTCACTCTCATTCAGTTGAATGGACCCTGCAAGGTGCGCAGCGCTCGCATACATTTATACCACAAGCCAGAGGCATCATTAACTTTCATGGACAAGGGGGGCTTGACTCCAAGGAGGTGCACAGATGGTCAGAATTAAAATCACTACAATACAGTGTAAATATTTCAAGCCACCAGTAGATTTTGTGTAATTTCAATCATTTTTTTTCTAATACAGTACACAAACACAGGAAGTATGCTTCTGAACTTAACCTCATAAAACATATACACACTGTGTGGTGTACACAAAAGTACAAGCAGAAAAGGTCACCGTGTGACCTCATCCTCTCCTTCTGCCTGCCGCTACAACAGCGGTCGGGAACTCGGAGTCCTCGAGCGCCATAGCCTGTGTTTTTTTCCATCCTTCCCTACTCCAACACACCTGATTCAATTGTTCATGATCGTTTCCGGCCTCTACAGAGCTTGCTGATGAGCTGATGATTGGAATCATACAGTATAGAGGGGATCTAAAACAGGCCGGAAAATGGCTCTTGAGGAACCGGAGTTCCCTTTCCCTGCACTGCAGGATACATTGAAACACATTTCATTATGACCTGATCAACATCGAGGCAAATGACATGCCTGTGGCTCACAACACAGCGTCTGTTTGCTCCCAAATAGATTTGAAGTCACAGAGTTTATATTCCAGTGAAACGTGACTAAATTGGTCGGAGGAAAATATTACTCAATGGCTTCATAATTAAATAATAAAGTAATATTAAATTGAAAATACTTTTAAGTCCATGTTAAAAGCCATGCCTTCCTCCTTGCCTCTAATTGAGGTCATTCATACATTTTTTTTCCAATTCCATTTTTTTAATTGCACAGTAATTGTATTTTTAGTATTTATGCATTATTTTTTGTGATTTCTAAAAATTTAAATTATTCATGTATTTTGTCTTAAGTGTATGTAGTTATACAGTATATATAGCAGATATATATATATATTGTATTTTTAATTATGTAGTTTGAGTTACCTTGTGTCTGAAACATGCGATTTAACCTTAACCTTATTTTTTTGTTTTTTTACTGTTTTTTTGGTGACATTATTATTGACTGACATTTTTCATATTCACATTCAGAATATTAAATCCACATTTGAGTTTCATAGGCCTATGATTTCTAGACTGTCTGGACCACAAGTGGATTTTTTTTCATCCCTGTGAAACGAAGTCCTTTAAAGAGAAAGTCAACCACCAAATATCTTCTTTACAATATTATGTCCTATGCACCTGCGCTCGTCTTCACACAGCTTTATGATTCATATTTTGTTTGTGGAGTATGAATTAAGCAGGAAAATCCATAGTTTCTTTTTATTTTTTTGCCATGTCAGCAAGGGGTTGGGGTGGAGGTGGGACATTTTGCCACTTTCTGACAATTACAAATGACATCAGAGTTGCTCAGGGCGCAAGTGACAGCACCGGGCAAAATGGCCGCTGCCGGAGATGGACAAAAACGATTTTACTGCTTAACTCAAAGTCCGCAAATGCAATATTACGGTAATCAGAATCCTGTGCAGAGACGAGTGGGGCTGCATGGAACATTTTGTGAAAAACATTTTTGGGATGACTTCCCTTTTCAGCCCGCATACCACTGATTGGGTAAACGTTTGCGAGTGTTTCTGAACTTAGATTTTTTGCGGGGGTTTAATCAAGGTCGCAAACATTCACCCAACATGCGACAGAAGTTTGCCAATATTTTTCATGCCATTTCTTGTTGCAGGGTATTTTTGAACACGTTCAAAATTCCACATCTATTTTTCTACCAGCGACGTGAAATTTTCCTTTCGCTGATTTTTAAAAAATGTAATTGTAGTCTAAAGAAGAGCTGTAAATATTCTGATATACAACAGTATAGAGTTCCATTCCTACAACCACGGAAATGCAGCACACTGAACGATACGGCTGCCGCATGGAAACGGTTCACCAAAACACAATCTAACCCTTGACCAGTACAAAGTGATGTACTCTTGCTTCCACTTTGGTTTGAGCCTGGTAAATAAAATCCTGGAGTGTGTGAAACTTATTCACTGTGAAAGTGTGCGAGTGCATAAATGTATCAGGTAATTAGTCGAGGAAAGAAAATGTATCCGTCAATAGGATTACAGCACAGTGGGAAACAAGGTAGAGAAGGTGAAACACTCCGACATCCTGCACGGTTAACAGTGCGTCCCAATTCCCTCCTTTTCTCCCTTGGCTCAGTGTGAGCATGTCCTACAAAGCAGTCTGATGGAGCAATTATATACCAAACAGATTTAAAAAGCTGATGTTAGTAAGTATTTTTCAGCTTCAGTATTTGGAAAATGAGAGCAACGTTTGCAATGCTTCTCAATTCAAATTCCAAATGGTTTGGGGTAGGAATGTCAGTTTGTTTAAATCACAGGTGTCAAACTCAAGGCCCAGGGGCCCAGTCTGCCCCACCATGTCATTTTATATGCCCCCACCACCCGGAAAGGAAATCATGTCTCTCCACTTGCATGAACCTCGTTAAAATCTCTACCGAAATATTCATAAGTAATATCGTTGCGAATTTGCCATAATTTTGTTCCCGTGTTTACACTCACTTGAATAATAATGAGTGGTCGACTGGTTAGCGTGTCAGCCCCACAGTGTAGTGGTGCAGGGTTGGATTCCGGCTCTGGCCTTCATGTGTGGAGTTTGCATGTTCTCCCCATGCCTGCGTGGGTTTTCTCCGGGCACTCCGTCTTCCTCCCACATTCCAAAAACATGCGTGGCAATTTCATGGGACACTCTAAAATTTAGAGTGTCCCATTAAACGCAGTGTTTATCTATCAATGCATTAACTTGCTGTGTACAAATACAGTAATAATGTGATGAGACGATTAAACTTTTTGTGGTTTCAATGACATAAGGGCCCTCTAAAGTGGCCCGCGACAAAAGGAGTTTGACGCCCCTGATTTAAATGATTTCCCCCTGAACAATTAATTCTGAAATTTTCGATTGTTACCCTTTCATGTGTTTTGTAATCTCTATGCTCCTCATCCCCAAGAGGGAACAGTTTTCTTGAAATATGAATTCAGGGTGAATGTAATAAATAAATGCACTCAAGAGATTTAACATACATTCCCTTCTAAAATTACTGTAACGCGCTTCATTTCCGACTGATACAAAACAGAGAAGCAGACACTTACAATGCCAGGAAGGATCAAGAAAAACATAGCGTCAAGAGTTGCCATGTTTGTAATGCCATTTGTGTTATGATTTTTGTTCAGATTACATTTGGTTTTGTATTTCGTTCCCTGGGTTCTGTCAGTCTTTGTCAGATCATTGTGTGTCGATGTGCTCCTGTCATAGGTGTTTGTTTGTTACTTTGGTTTCTTGTAGTGTTCAGGACATTGTGTTTTTTTATTTTGTTTTCTTCCAGTGAACCCTGCAAGTGTTTTTCTTGTTTGTTTTTTTGTAAATAATTTGGTTCTGTCTTGTTCTGGAGGAAGAATAAAACACTCATTGAGGACGTTTGAATTCATTCAAGTCAAATCTGGTCGTTGTGTTGATCGAGCGGCGCTTTTGATATTAGACCAAAACTTAAAGTTGAAAGAGCTATTTTCATGCTCTGTTTTTCCGTGTCAGTTTCCATTCCTCCATCGCTACCAGATCTGCTCTCTGATGTGGATTTCTCATACTCGCTAAGAGAGAAAAAATCAGCAAACAAACTAGACCAGACAGAGTTCTTTTATGGCTTTAAACAACACAAACACTGTGGCTCAGGTTACAGTGACTGCTTTATTTTGTTTTTATATCCATAATGTCAGATTTTCTTTGATGATAGGATCGAAGTCTGTAAAATAATATTTAATACATTTCCTTATCAATTGCCTGCCTAAAAGGTATTATATCCTCTGCGAGTGCTTTTTGTTTACTTTTTTTTCTCTTGAGTTACATTAGCCTTTTTTGTCGTTGCCCTCTGCTTCCTGGGGGAGTTAAGCTTCTTTTTTCCCGCACGGAAAGCCTATGTCAAGGTGCTCTGATAAAGCCAGATATAGGATACAATTGCAGATAGTCTACATCAAAGACATAATATATCTGTAAGTTTTAAAAAAAGGAACTTTTTTTTTAAAGCACTTTTAAACATTTTCAATTCCATCTTGATCAGTCACCAGCCTTTGGGGTAATTAACAAAATAAGTTTCTTTTTTTATTGTTTGTTTGTTTTATCCCGGGCGGCCCGTTGCTCCAGTGGTTAGCACGTCGACCTCATAGTGCAGAGGTACCGGGTTCAATTCCAGCTCCGGCCACCTTGTACAGAGTTTGCATGTTCTCCCCGGGCCTTGGTGGGTTATCTCGGGGTACTCGAGTTTCCTCCCATATTCCAAAAACATACATAACAGGCTGATTGAAGACTCCATATTGTCACTAGGTGTGAGTGTGAGCGCGGATGGTTGTTCGTCTCTTTGTGCCCTGCAATTAGGCTGGCAACCGATTCAGGATGTCCCCTGCCTACTGCCCGAAGATGGCTGGGATAGGCTCCAGCACCCCCCTGCGACCCTTGTGAGGATAAAGTGGTTCAGAAAATGGATGGATGGATTGTTTTATCACAGATTAGTTGGTATTAGGTGTTTAACGCGTGGACCTAAAAGTGCAGAGGTCTTGGGTTTGATCTCAGCTCTGGCCTTCCTGTGGGGAGTTTGCATGTTCTCCCCATGCCTGCGTGAATTTTCTCCGGGTACTCCGGTTTCCTCGCACATTCCAAAAACATGCATGATTGAACACTCGAAATTGCTCATTCCTTAATTATGTTATTTGAAATCGTGCATAGGTATTCATATGAGTGTGAAAGGTTGTTTGCGGTATAATCCCTGCAAATGACTGGCCTCTAGCCGAGGGTGTACGCTTATTATTTATTTACTTATTTAGCCCCAAATCAGCTGGGATGGGCTGTAACTCACGCACCATCCTAATGAGGAAAGAAACAGTAGAGTGTATAAAATAGATGGTTGGACAGCTCTTAACACGATTTTGTGGCCACTTGCTTAAATGTCATTCTCTTTGAGAAGCAATGAGCAGAAAAGTGTATCAGCTATCTAGCCACTGCGGCAACAGCAAAATTAATGGGTGTTTTTCAGCAGCACAGACCTGCCCCACGACACAGCACTGTTTTGAGTGCAAAGAGATGAGAGAAGGAGAAGCGATAATCTCTTCTCGGGCTTCCTGCTGGCTCTGCTTCACCATGTTCAGATTAACTGCTGCACCGTGACCTTTAATACATTCCTTGTTGTGCTTGCTTTGGTTCAATGCCACTATTTTTATCAGCACAGAGCACTAAGATAGTGTCAGTCCCAAAAAAGTCAACTTTTTTTTAACAAGCAAATTTGCTGTTCGACTTTGAACAGATTAGTTTTGAAAAGATTGTATGAATGAATAGTTATTAGTTTCAGTATTTGCTGACTTAACTCAACTGCAGGGTTGACTGTTTTTTTATTTTTTGGTCATATGGTCTTTCTACCAGTCCATACTGACCAGCTGCACGGTCCTCGATGCGCTCTGCAGATAATACTGTCTCAGGGGAAAAGAATCGGAGCGATGAAGACGGTGATAATAAGGATATGTATGCGCGTGTGATTGTCCAGTTGTGTATATGTATGCGTGTACAGGTCATAGCTGCTTCGTCGAGGTCTGCTCATGAAGACAGTCCCGGCTTATTAGTCCATGGCCGACAAGGAGGGGGGTGATGGTGGGGGCCCTAGATTCCATGCGTACTTCCATCCAGGGGAAAGGGCCAGATAGCGTTGTTTGTTTTGGAGGGCCGGCCGCCAACAATTTCAGACAGCCTTGAGTCCGTCACCTGTATCTCTCCAATGGCGCCGATCAGCCAAATCCGCAATCTCTTTCCGCAGCATGGATTCCAATTTCTCCATGTTGTTTTCGATCGTACGGAGTCGCTCCAAAACCGCATCAATTTGTGGTTGAGCTCAGTCACCGCTTGAGTCGGAGTGTTGGACACTCGCACCAAACCATCCAGAATGACCGGCAGCTTCTTCCCTTCCAATAAAGCCACTCCCGTCAGTTAATTTTTGCGATAGAACAGAAAGCTGCCAACACAAAACAGCAGCATAACCGCAGGCTCCCCCCTGCCTGTTCTCTTTGTCGAAACAATTTTGTCGATTGCATCGAGAGACCAACCAACTAATTCCATGGTTAGTTCTTCGGATGAAAAATACGGTAGGAGGCTAGGAAAAGTTAGACAAACACAACACAAAGACTAAGTGGCGAGCAAGGAGAGAGTGGGGTGAGGGCAGGAGCTGAGCAAAAAGTGTCCGCCTTCGTCGAGAGCCAAGCAGAAAGAGTTTCACCAGTTGATCAAAGATGTCATGCTGTTGTAACCCAGCCTTGATAAGACTGTTATCACCCTACAGAAACAAAAAATAATATATTTGTTTGTGATACTGCTGTTTTCCGAGGGACAATTAACGCACCCCAGCGCTCGGAGCGAGGACCCGTTAACATTCTCGCACTTTCCCAGGCGGGTCGAAATGAAAGAACGATAAATGAAAACTTGTCCTTGAACCTCTACCTGTGCAAGATGGTAAAGTTAAATCCTGTGGCAATCTTTCTTTTTTTTTCTTTCCAGGACAAGAGAAGGGTTTAGAAGAGATAACGTTCTTAGTGAGTGTTTTTTTGTTGAATATGCCCGATTAGCATTTCTAGCATTCGATTTGTAACATAAAAAAATGAAGGAATGAAGTTGGTGAAAATTGAGATTGTTGTTCTGTTGATATAAGATATAACTGTGCCGCTACAAAGGAAAGAAAAAGGGATAAACCATTGTACCGACACGTGTGCTCCGTAGCAAGTGTATTAACATCGAGCTAAGCTAATGTGCTCACGGCGAATAGCGCTGTGGCCTTCGTTCGAGCGAATTTTAGAAAATCGTTATTTTCCCTAGCCGATTATTGCCACGTTTAGTGAATGCCTTGCGCATTTTGTGCACGCTGGTTTTTTTTGGGGACTCATAGACCATCAAAAGATTGGACTACGTCAGGGGTGCCCATTAGGTAGATCCTGACTACCGGTAGATCTAAGACAGGTCCCAAGTAGATCCGAGGAGTGTAGAGAAGAAAAAAAACAAACAACCATTTGTGTGTCTTTGTACATGTCAGTAATATATTTTTTGTGTTAATATACACTGCACACTAATCAGTCTCATTTTCACAAAAAAATATATATTTAAAAAATAAAATAAAGCAGGTAAATCTTAAATTTGTGTGTGTGTTTGTGTGCGCGCGCCGGTAAGGGTAGATACCGTGAGGTTAGTTGATCAAAAAGTAGATCTTCGATCCAAAAAGTTTGGGCACCCCTGGACTACGTAGTCTGCCACGTGGGACGTTGGTGAAGGACATCTTGGACTTCAAAGCCATCCGTCCCCTTGGAGGGTGGTAGGACAGTGGAAAGGATTTCCCTCTTTTTTTCTGACGAAACCAGCATTTTTTTTTTTTTTTGTTGAATCTGAGATCTTTTTTTTCATGGGTCAGATCTGATACCAAAAACAACTGATAAGAACTGATAAAAATTATCTTTTCTTCCTTGTTCATCTTTATGCATTCTGGTGCAGTTTCCCATCTACTCCTATTGTAAATATTTACTCATTATATTTTTTTATTTATTAATTAAGTCAGTGTGTCTTGTTTCTGTTGGAGATTTCCCCTTGATTCTAACTAGAGTCTGCTGTTTCCAATCTCACTGTGACCTTAAGAAGTGCACCCTAACTCAAATAGATTTGATAAATTGACACATTTTTCCTTGAGTGACAACTTAATAGAAGGGTGCCACTAGTAGCTGCACCTAGGGTGGCTACATTGTAAATGTGCACCCGTGTGCTACAAGCTAGGTTGAAAGCAACAAAAAGCTGTAGCGTCCATTAACGAAAAATAAATTGGCTCTCATCTCCTGTCTCATGTAAATCCGCTTCGATTCCAAGTCGCGACTCCCAGTTCCACATACGCATCGGCGCTATGCGCTGACGTTCCTTTCTTCTCATCGCCAGCTCCTCAAGCCATGCATCCATCCAGCCGCAGACTGTCCAATAGCACCCACCTTTCTGGGTGCTATTGGGTGCTAAATGCTGCCCATTACAGGCGCAAAACACAAGCGTCGCGGGGCTGTCCAGCAGGGACAGTCAAATGGCGTTGACATTTATCCCAATCAAAAAATCAATGCTGGTATATGGGTGCTGCTGAGAAGGCGAGAAGGTGCAACCACCAAGCACAGATTCTTCTTCTTTGATGAATGTCGTGGCCAAAAATGTAGAAAAAAAATCCACATTCGGCACAAAGTTTGAAAGTCAAAAGTGACTGGCTGAGACATCAGTCCAAAGATTTTTACGCTGAGGGGAGATAGAGGCTTGGCGGCCGGGTATTCGACTGGTTAGTGCACCCGCCTCACAGTGCAGAGGTGCAACGTTTAATTCCAGCCTGGGGCCTTCATGAGTGAAGTTTGCCCGTGCCAATGCTTGCGTGGGTTCTCCTCCTTTACTCTGGTTTCCTCCCACATTCCGAAAACATGTATGGCAGGCTGATGGAAGCCTCTACATTGTCCCTAGGTGTGAGTGTGAGCGCGGAAGGTTATTCGTCACTGTACCCTGCGATTGTCTGGCAACCAGTTCAGGGTGTCCCCCACCTACTGCCCAAAGACAGCTGGGATAGGCTCCAGCACGCCCCGTGACCCTTAAGAGGATAAACAGATCAGAAAATGGATGGATGGATGGATAGCGGTAACTGATAAAATCAACTGATGATCACTCTTATACTTAAGCGTAATAGACGAAGCGCCACATTTTCTACCTCCGGAGTTTGCAGAGTTCTTTTAAAATGACACAGAAGATGAAGATTTCATTGGATTTGGATTTGGTGTGACACTTATGGTATGGACACTTGTTAGCATGGTCATTACGCTATGTTACGTGAACATACCAGGCACGTTCTCCGTTCTTTGGTTATGTAATGTTAGCATATCGTATACTCATTCAGCCTGTTGTTCTCTTTTCTTATTTTTATTTGCCTTTCAAGATGACATGTTTGTTCTTGGTGTTGAATTTTACCAAATACATTTCTCCCAAAGATGCGACTTATACTCCAATGTGAATTTTTTTTCCCCCTTGTATATTATGCATTTTATGGCGGGTGCAACTTCACCAAGGAGCAACTTAGAATTGGGAAAATACAGGACACATTATGAAGTTCAGAACAGTTTTTCTTTGGTCTACTTTTTTTAAATTTTACGAAAGAAACAGGCAATAAAGCCTTCAAGTCATTCACCATTTCTAACTGGAATACTATAACTACGAATATTTGTTTGTTGTCTTGACTCCACATCTTGAAAAATACTTCGTATAATTATTTCAAACCTAATTGCCAATGTTTTTTAATTATAATAACTCAAAATTAGATGTAGTTGTTGTTTGTTATATATTCTGTCATGTATGCTGTGTGGGACTGCCCTCACAATGAGACCTTGCGTCTCAAAGGTGAATAAAGAATCTTCAACAGGTCACTATGAATGAATGAATGGTGCAGCTGAATGTTGGTTTTATCAATTCCACTGAAGAAGACTGATGCCCCACATGCTACGTAACGCTGTCAATTGTGAACAGCTGGTTGACTGTGAAGGGATAAGCAGTCAAATTTCGCATTTAGCTGTAGACGTCCCTTTAAGATCACAGCCGCACTGCAGTGGTGGACTGGATGTTGTGACAGCTGGTAGCACCCGTCTTGAAATGTCATCTTTTCAACACCTCGATTTAACCCCAACCAAAGATGTTGTACTGACAGTCATGGAGATGAGTGGTTAAATTCCCCCATCCTCTAATTGGTATTCCCAAAGCAGTGCTGCAGGCCCATCTGGCTTCAGCGTTAATACATGTAATTGCTAGACTGACCTCGTGTTGACAAAGTGTTAGCACACAACACAACAGGTTGACAGTAAGAGCTTGAAATGAATATGAGGATAAGAATAGCTCAAGATTTTAAAATGTAATCAAGAAAAAAAAAATGACAGACAATGAAAAATAAATATCAACATACACTGTTTAGTTTAATTGTTTTATTGTAGCTTCATCAGGATTCGGTTTATTTATGCTGAAGTGTTCCATTTTATTTTTGTACTTATAGAAAAATACAATGGAGCAAAATAAATATTCATTTCTCGAGCTACCCTCCAATACAATCTATTTGTGTTACTGATGAGATAACAGTCATTTGTCAGGTGTGAAAATAGTGTGCCCGGTGAAATGGAGTGAACCGGTGGAGGTGAGGCTTCTGAGAAAAGGATATGGACGCGAAGCCATTCTGATAGGAAAGTTATTAAACGCAGAGCCACCGACAGTGAAGATGAAAAAATAAATAAAATCACTGTGATGTACTCATCTTTCCAGATTTGCACAATAGCCAGATGCATCGTTGCTCCACAAAGCACACTCGTGTTGCTGCTTGTGTGCGAGAACCACCCCCTCAAAAAAATAGAATAAATAAAAATAACAAATCATGCTGGATACTGTCACCCAAAGTCAGCATAAACAAACAAACAAAACATTAAAGAAGGTAGCCTAATTTTTCCTTAAAATGTACCCAAAACATCAAACAAACAGTTTGTTTATTTATTTATTAATGCTGTATTGTGGTTCTGCTTTGCAGACACAATATGCTATTGGCTCTGGTAATTCACTGGTATAAAGTACATCCTGTTGCGTTTTATGCAGGCAACACAGCTCGGATTCCCAGTCAGTGCCTGCAATGCAAGTGTGGAGTTTAAAAAAAAAGAAAAAAGCAGGGGGCATCCAAGGAAAGAAATTGTGCACAAAAAAACCCTCTTCTATCCCATAGCTGCACAGGTGAAAATGCGCCAGAGAGCTTTAGAAAGCCGCTTCAAATTAAAATAGGGTTGTCTTATTGTCAGTGTCATCAGAATAGTTGAATTGGAAATGACTAACATTTTGTTTCAACTTCAAGGCAAAGAGGATTTTTTAAAATTTGTTATGTACATTATTTATTCACCTTGTTAAATATTTATTCAGCAAAATTAAGTTTCGTTATTTTGATTTTATCGCTATAATCGTGAGACTTGCGCTGTGTTAAGGTGGTTTGCCCAGGCACGTACAGACACTTAAACGCAAGACATGCGAAGAGCAGCAGCTATAAGGACTGTTCACTAGCTGTTGAAGGTGAATTTTGTGATTTATTTGGCTGTGTATATGAAACTAAATGCAAGAACTGATTGTAATTGTGATATTTTGTCATGTACAAACCGAAAGTGTATTTTTGTTGCTCATGACTTCAGAAGTGGCAGGCGGCAATGAGGTTACCTTTAGCCCACATTTTTGTATTAGCCTTGTATATTGTATCTCGATTGTAAATTGCTGAATGTATTTCATTTTACCAACACTTTTCACGGAGTTGGAGTACAAAGGCAACCCTAAAGATACAATTAAACACCTGTCATTTGGAAACCGTGCCCTGGTTTTGTGACTTTGGAGCTACACATATACCAAAGTGAATATACACTAGCGATCAAAACTTTCACTCACATTAATGCACTTTTAGAACAGTTTGATCCACTGACCAGACTGCAAACAAACATAAAAATGGAGCACGCTCACCATTGGGAGTCGGTTGTAGTGTTTCACTTTGATTGTGGCCTAAATATCAAGACATCAAATCAGTGTGTGCCGTTTAGCATGCTTCACAAGTAATTGAGAGACATCTGACGCCTCTCCTTTGGACACGTGTTTAAACACATCATGTGACTTGGTGGTCGGGCCGGATTCAATTCATTAACAACCCGTACTCTGAACACAGTAGATGAGATAACGATAAGAGAGGGGAGAATGATGGAGTTAAAGATAAGAGAAGTGGGATAGAAATCGGGACAACAGACTTCCTTTGCAGAAAACTGTTCCTTTCGTAACACCATCCCATGCGGTCTGTACGTATATGCACAATGTAATTTCTGTCTGGCTCAGTCACGTCTGACTCTACCAACACATCCATATCAGACTGTGAACTTGTAAAAGCACCTAATAGAGGCCATTGGTGTGACTCTAAGTAACAAGTACAGTGGAATGTCTAGTTACAAACGTAATTGTTTTTTTAACTTAAAACGTTTAGAAATCGAGGTAATATTTCCCATTGAAATGAATGTAAACCCAATTCATCCGTGCCAACCCCCAAAATAGTTATATTTACCTTCATTATTTTTTTTGGGACCATTGTGTTGTTAAAAACCAATATAATGCAAGATTGAAAGAAGTCATAACACACACAATTATAAAGAAGTAAAACTATTTATTTATTGTGAACTTTAGCAGAGGCTGGGCATAAGTTGGAAGAGGACGACAGATCCTTATTGAAAAACTCTCCCTCCACCATAACATCTAGAAAATCGAATTCAACTGTTTCTCATGTCTTTTTCTTTTCTGATTCATTGGTTGGTTTTGACATACCAATTCAGGGGAAATCCTCTTTTTTCTATTCAAAACAATAATTAAATGGTATGTCATGTCGTCATTTAAAACAATTTGCTACACATTTTTTTCATCTTATTTTATCACCAGCAAATGCTTTCCCATGTTTCTAATAAAATACATTTAAAAACAAACAAAACAAATATGTGCCTGATGGATCCAAAATGGGAGAACACCCATCTTTCTGCCCATTGATGACAAATGCTTCCAATGGCACTCCATTTAGCAGTTTCCCTTTTCTTCAGGGCCATTCTGGTTGGTGAGAGCTTTATTTATGACTATGGGAAATGTTCAACGCATCTGTAACCACCGGACCGGTTTCCGCCTTCATTCAACGCGGCGACTTCTGGCATCTGCCATTGAATGAATGTCCGTACGAAGGTGGAACTCCCACCTGGTGACAAAAACAACAGATGGCTATTTGCCATGATGACAACGACATGAATCATTCGTTCTCTTTATTAAGAACAATGCTACATTTAAAAAAAATAACTTACACACACCGAATAACCATATAATCTGCAAAAACATGAGAAGCAGTACTGAGGTCACCATATCAAAAGTCTTCAGAATTTCTTTCCATAAAAGGTTATCAACCAAATCAGTGACAAAGAGCAGCATTGGTAGATAAAGTACGCAACAACTCGCTTCAACTAACATCATCGTATGACTCAGCCTGCTGAACTGTGGTGGACACGCTGATGGCCAAGTGTAGTGTTGCATAGCCAAGACCACACTAAACAACTTAACAAGCGACTGGCTTTTATTTCCAAATTGGGCTGGCCTATTGAGGATTAGCGTAGCCCACCCCAAAATGGGAAGCCCCTAGAGAAATTGGGGCAAACATCGGACACCGTAAATTCATTTGACTAGTTTATCGCGGGTGGCAGATTACCCATATTGTGGTCGACCTACAAAACATTTCATTCTGCAGGGCACAAGCAACAGCGAGCTTCCACGATGGCCTTCGACTTTGCTTTCCAAAGAACTTGCTCACTTGAATGTTGATGTGGCAGCTCTTTGCAAAACTAGACTCACAGAAGATGAAACTATGTGGGAATTTGCGTCTAACGATACCATCTTTTGGAAGGGAAAGGATACAGAAGATCTGCACATTCATGGAGTAGGCTTGGCCATGAACAAATAATGACCATCCATATTCCACTCACCCCAAATCATTTTCCTCACACTGATCTCCATGTATCCATCCCTTCACTCAAATCTGAAGATGAAAATAAGACCTTCTTCTATGATTAGCTCACTCATATCATCCTCGTAGTCCCAGATTCTGACAAAATTATCATTCTGGTTGGTTTAAATCAGAGGTGTCCAAACTATGGCCTGTGGTCCATTTTTAATTGGCCCGGAAGAAATTTTATCAAAAGAACAAAATATGGACCACACTTCAACTTTTGCCTGAGTGTATTGCACTTCTTATTTTAACACCAGCTTGAGCTGTTCGACCCCCACGCCCCCCCAAAAAAAAGGTCCCGGGTTACTAAACATGGCAGAACCAAAGAATCGGAAGAAAGAAAGACACGGTGGGAGGGTGAGTATTTATTCAAAGAATTCAAAGAAAGTGTGTCTGTTTGTCTGCACTGAAACTGTGACAGTTATGAAAGAGTATAATGTATGACATTATTAAACCAAACATCGGCCCGATGCATCCTACACTGGTGTTGAGCGAGAGCAGAAAGTAAAGCACATGGTACCTATACTGCAGGGTCAGCAACAGTATTTTTGTTTCGTGCTCAGGAAGTCCAGGAAAAGGCTTCCATCAGCAGCGATTAAGTCGCCCAACTCACCCCAAGACGTGGTACTCCTTTTTCAGATGGGAACTAATAAAACAGTGGCTCATTAAAGTCACCAAAATAATATAATAAAATTGCAATAAAATTGCAGGACTTCAATAACGTCAGCATATCCAGAAATACAGTTGCATTGAAGACTTGTCAGCTGAAGTTTGTGCTTTTGATTTTTACTCCATTCCGTGCGATCAGAGCACTGGCGCGACATACACCGCACAGCTGCTAATTTTGTTGCGGGAAGTAGACAAAAACTTTGGAGTGCCAGAGGACCTGCTCGATCTTAAGAGTCTAAAAGGCACAATGACGGGTATGAATATTTTTGAAGCTGTGTCAGACTTAATGAGAGAAGCCGTGTGGTGTTATAGCAGACGGCGGCTCCAGCTACGGCAGGTGCACACAAAGGATTGGCATCTATGATGTATGCAAAGGTCAAAGAGATTGGAGGTGAGGCTGTTAAAATGCACTGTATTGTTCATCAAGAAACACTTTGTGCCAAGAAAGTCAATCTTGGGGATGTAATGAACACAGTGGTGACAACTGTCAACATCATTTCAACAAGAGGGCTGTGTAATAGGAATTTGACATCTAACAGTGCCAAAATGTTCATGCCGTTGAATGCTGATCAGTTATTTTGCAGATAAGGCAAATTTCCTTCCTCATGAACTAGACTGCATTCTGTGTTGCTGCTCAAAATGCTGATTGCGCTGACCTTAATGCCGACGAAAGAGAAGTAAACGATATAAATAGAGTGTGCAAGACACTTTTTTCTTTCTCAATTTAAATCTCATAATTTTTTATACTTGTTGTCTTGGTTTCCCTGGACAAGACAGCTGTACTGCAGAGAATTTCAGGCTTTACTTTCTGATGTGGATTCTGGGTATGGGAATCGACTCAACCACTGGGATGTGCGGTGGCTGCTTAAACTGTGGCGCCGTGCTGAAACCTTTTTATTCACTGATGTCAGAATTTGACCAGTTCTTCAAAGAGACGGACTGACCTTTTCATGCGCGGAAAAACACTCGATGGTTGTCAGACTTAGCATTTTTGGTTGACCTTACTGATCATTTAACCACCCTGAACGAGAGCCTACAAGGGAAAGATCAGCTTGTACCACAGCTTTATGGGCACGAGAAATCACCATTGCAACCGAAGTGATGTCCTTCGTAACACCCCGCAACATCCCACTCACAATTGGATGTAAATATTAAACTCGAACTCAAGGACGCTGTCATGCACATGAAGACAGGCAAGGCGCCAGGGCCAGATAACATTCTGCTGGAGTGTTTTATCCATGAAGGTCCCAAGATGAAAACTACATGCAGCGACTTCTTCAAATTATCAAAAAAACATGGCAATTCCATATGACCTTGGAGATGACATTCAATTCACCATTTTTAAGAAGGGAGATTGAGCAACTACCGCAGCCAGCATCTCACTCTTGAGCATTGCCGGGGAGATACAGTATTTGCCCCCATTCTCTTAGCTCGCCTTTTCATAATCGTCCAGGATATACTTCCTGAGTCCCACTGTGGTTTCAGACCCTATCATGGTCCTGTAGACATGGTTTTCTGTGGCCGACAACTCCAGGAAATGAGCCAAGAAAAACAACAAAAATTCATGTTTATTTTCTGCCACCTAAAGGTTTTGGCCTTTACCTGCCATGTGGATTTTTGGATGCTCAGACGACTACTTCATTGCCCTGGTTCAAGTTCTCCATAATGGCATGGTTCGCCACCAAAATGAAATGCGAAATGAAATCCCACAGCCCCTGGTATCAATCTTCGATAACATAGGGGGTGGGGTCCGGGGGTTCAATCCTGCTCGCATTGGTGCAAAATCAAAAGCCTCCCGCATTATCGCTCATGAGCTACAGTTGCATGAATTTTGTATGTTATATGAATGGACCATAGCAGAGTAACTGGAATCATTCTTCATGAGGAGGTCAACACAGGAAAAATATGTCACAGAAGACCAAAACTACACTACAAGGACCAGCTAAAGGGCTCCCTGAAGCAAGCCAGTATTGTTATAGCTTGTGAAAAACTTGCCACCGACAGAGCAGTTTGGAGAAAAATAACATCTGATGGCAGACTTTTTCGAAAGGGCCAGGACACAACAGGATGAATATAAGCGGAAACGAAAAACAAGAAAAATGAACCAACCACGTCTCCCACCCACTATACTATGTCTATTCCATCAACCACAGATGGCAACGCCCCAACCAATGACAAAACCAATGCTCGGACCGAGCTGGAGCCAATGACAATACCTTTGCATTTCAGTGTTTCGCACATTCCATGGAAAACAGGTCGTGACTTAAAAATCGGAAAATTTTAGGTATAATGACCGTAGTAAGTAAGAGTGGTTCATAGAATGGAAGTGTGGATGTACAGTATATCTATTGAAGCACTATAACTTGTTTGTTTGTCTGTTTGTTTGTTTATTGAACATAAAACATATACAGTAATAATTTGACAGAAAATAAGGTAGATAAAAAAGTAAAAAGAAAGAAATCAGTCTTCATTCAACACAGTTATTATGTTCAAGGGAGTAGGATGTTTTTGTCTTTTGTTTTGTCACATGTTGTTTGTTGTTTCATTGTGTGGACCTGATATGGACTGTTTTCAGCGCTTTTTGGCCACGACATTCGACAAAGGAGCAGTATCTGTGCTTGGTGGTTGCGCCTTCTCGGCAGCACTCCTGTACCAGCACAGATTTTGATTGGGAGGATGTCGGCGCCATTGACTGTCGGTGCTGGACAGACCTGGGGCGCTTGTGTTTTTTGCGCCAGTAATGGGCAGCATTTTTCACAACCCCGATTTGTTCAGTGGCTATGTCAGCGCTGTTGGACAGTTGGCGTTGGTGCGGCTGGATGGATGGCCGCTGAAGTTGAGGATGAGGAGAGAGGAGCGCTTGCGAAGAGCGCCGATGCATATTTGGAACCGTGAGTCGCCGCTTGGAATTGAAATGGATTTCCATGGGACAGGAGAAGTGAACCAATCTCTTTTTTCGTCAATGGATGCTACAGCTTCTTGTTGACTTTGAAACTTAGCTTGTAGCCGACGTGTGCACATTCTGAGCATGACGTCTCTGATCCACTGGTTAAAGGACACTTTGATTCTCTCCTCTTTCATCTTAAACTGCTTCAAACAACAAAGCATGTGACGGAAAAGTGGTTAGGACTGCACAACTGTCCGTGTTTTATGTTATGTGTTGTGTTTATTATTTTACTTTATGTTAACTGTTTTGTAAAGCGCTTTGTTACAGCTGCCGCTGTTGTGAAAGCGCTATATAAATCAGCATGTATTGTATTGTATTGTATTGTATGAAGTAAAAAAACTTCTAGTCCTACCCCGTTATGTGTTTATATCTACTCAATCACTTTTATATCAATCAGAAAATAAAAAGTAAGAAGTCTCCATTAAGGCTCATACTTTACCCTTAACCGTGATATTTTCACAACTTTTGGTTTGTATCGGGATTATATACATCCTCACCCGGGCACTCTTGTGTCAATTTTCTCTTGTATTCATAATGATATTTCAATACCTTTCTCTAGTTATCAACTTAGTTCTGATTTATCATTATATTTAATATTTAGAATTTATCATTTTAACTCTGATTGATGTAGGTTGTTTGTACTATTTTTTTAAATTTGTTTTTGAAATCAGCAAGCGATTTACTCATTTTTAGGTCCGTTTCGAGATTATTCCACATATTAACACCTTTGCTAGATACACTTCTTTGCTTGATGTTTGTTCTTGTTTTGAGTTTTTTTAATAAGTTGGTACCTCTTAATTCATAGTTGCTTTCTCGAATTTCAAAAAACCTCTGAATGTTTTGGCAGAGCAGATTATTGTGTGCTTTCTACATTAATTGGGCGATTTTAAAGTCAACCAGGTCATAAAATTTCATCGTATTTAATTTGATGAATAGTGGATTTGTGGGTTCCGTATATTTTGATCTATTAATAATTGGAATTGCTTTTTTTGTAGTTTGAGAATAGGGAGTGTGTTTGTTTTGCAGGCATTTCCCCATATTTCCACACAGTAGGTCATGTATGGTAATGATAATGAAGTGTATAATGTGTACAAAGATCTCTTAGCACTTCCTTGGTTTTATAGAGCATCCCTACGGTCTTGGCTATTTTTCTTTTTACGTTATCGATATGTGGTTTCCAACATAGTTTTGAGTCTATTACTAATCCGAGAAACTTGGTTTCATACGCTCTTTCTATTTCAATTGAGTTTACCATAATTTTAGCTTGGTGTTTGATTGGTCTTGTGCCAAAAACAATTGACTTCGATTTTTTTCAGGTTAATTTATTTCTGTCGAACCAGTTTTTTAATTTGTTTAATTCGTTTTCCACGGTTGTCAGGAGCTGTTTCAGATTTATTCTAGAACAGTAGAAAGTTGTATCATCAGCAAATAGGACACATTTAAATAGTTTTGAGACCTTGCAGATATCATTTATATATAAGATGAATAGTTTTGGACTATAACTTCCATGCAAAAGAAACATAATTGTTGTTTTTAATATTGGATGACTACATTCATTCTCATCTTTACATGGTTGATGTGTAACTAGTCCCCCCAGGAATCTACTGAGAACGGCGTTGATTCCACGGAGAACAATCTTGATTCCGTGGCTTGAAAGTAGATTTGCTGGGGGCATTACAAAACAATGACCTAAAATGACCAGTTATGAAGCAAATTAGTGTGCTCATTAAGTAAGAGTTCTTTTGGGAAATTAGCTGCAAAACCAAAACATTGTGGTTATAAAATAATCAACAGCGGTATTCTCTTTGGTCCTCAAGAGCAGAGCTATTTATTTAATTAATTGATTTGATTTTCATCAGGTATAAAACGCTAAGGCGGCCTGGCGGTTGAATGGTTAGCACGTCGGCCTCACAGTGCAGAGTGGGAGCAGGGTTTGATTCCGGCTCTGGCCTTCCTGCGTGTGGAGTTTGCATTTTCTGCCCGTGCCTGCGTGGGTTTTCTCCGGGTACTCCGGTTTCCGCCCACATTCCAAAAACATGCATGGCAGGCTGATTGAACACTGTAAATTGTCCCTTGGTGTGAGTGTGAGTGAGGACAGTTGTTCGTCTGAGTGTGCCCTGTGATTGGCTGACAGCTAGTTCAGGGTGTACCCCTCCTACTGCCAATAGACCGATGTCATAGGCTCCAGCCACCCACGACCCTTGTGAGGATAAGCAGATCAAAAATTGAATGGATGGATAAAATGCTCAACATTTCACCAAAGTTTGGGTTTGACGCAGAACAAGTGATATTAAAGCACATATTTAAACTGTAAATTCGTCACTTGACCTGGATATTGTAAATGTAATGCATACAATATGAAAATAAATATAATTCAACCACACAAAAAGTTATGACACACAACATTAACATAATGTCATTTTTGTGATGTCTGCGTTTTGTTATGTCGTCTTTATGGGACGTTTCTCAGAGAGAAAAAAAAGCCTTGCCTCATTTCCCCATAATAATTCCAATACCTCCTGCATCGCTCCTCTGTCGATATGATAAAAAATGAGCCCCTACACATTGGATCATATTTCATTCCGTAAACCTTGCCACATGGTGTCGTCTTTTGCATGTGTCACTCAATGTCGTGCTTTGTGCGCATGCGTGTCACTTCACAGACGTGTTCAGTTAACATTGAAGGATGTATTTGTTTTGTAATGTGAACGAGAACATAAAAAGAGCCGATTTCATTCATTCATTCATTCATCTTCCGAGCCGCTTCATCCTCACTAGGGTGGCGGGGGGTGCTGGAGCCTATCCCAACTGTCTTCGGGCAGTAGGCGGGGGACACCCTGAATCGGTTGCCAGCCAATCACAGGGCACACAGAAACAAACAACCATTCACACTCACACTCACACCTAGGGACAATTTAGAGTGTTCAATCAGCCTGCCACGCATGTTTTTGGAATGTGGGAGGAAACCGGAGCACCCGGAGAAAACCCACACCCACACAGGGAACATGCAAACTCCAAGAGCCGATATAACAACAAATAAATAAAAATCTGAATTGAGCATCACGTGATGCTAAGTAGTGAAAACGCAGCCTATCTGACCACGACATCTTGCTGCTGGGATGAAACGAAATGTAAATGTAAAATTCTGCACCACACCCTTATTTCCCTGGACTGATTTCAATTCCACAGAATGCTTTGAAATCCGCTGCAAATTTTGCGATCGCTAATTCGTGGATTCCTGTGGGGACTACGTGATTGAACGGTTTGCAGATTAAAAAAATCCTGTTCCGAATTATTCTATACAATACATCTGGATTTATATATGTTAAGGGTGACGCGTTCATGTTCTTGACAAAAGGTTTAAAATTTGAACATTCAGAAAAAATTGTCCTGGAAATGAATTTCGATTGACCTTATACAGAGCTGCCGACCAATGAAAAATGACAGACTTATGAAACACCCCGTGTTGTATTGTGGTGCCATAGGATTGCTCAATTCAAGTTGCAGGGTGTCCTTATATCGTCAAAAGCAGATGACGCAGCTTATGTCGTATTGCTTCCATTGTTCCTTTCTCATTCGATCAGATTCAGGGTTTTTTGGACAAAAGGTGCAGTCAATCAGTCAGACTGTCTCTCGTGGCCAATCAGCGATGTCTATGCAATTCAGGGCCACCATATCAAGCATTTAAAACCAAGTAGCAATATCAGTCAGTGCGATTCCGGTAGGTACAGCAGAGTCCAATTATTGCTTTGCTTGCCTCCCTCCATCAACGCTGTACACAGAATCGTGGTGCAGCTTACGTTTACATCTCCTGGGCACTCTGATTGATGGGCACTCCATCTAATACAGTTTTGTTCTTCAATTCTTTCCTTTCTAACATTGTGTTGTGCCTACCAGTCGCAATTGCTGTTTTATTTACCCACATTCAAATTTACAAACTTTGTAGTACTTCTGAGACACCCTTTGTTTTGTGTTTCTTTCCGAGTGTAGAATCGATTCAGTGTGTAGATTTGGTGCGTTTGGGATCCCCTTTTGGCCGTGGCTCCATTTACTTTGTAATTGATTTTTGTTTCTTCTGTAGCATTTGCTTTCCTGGTTATACGTGCACCCTTTGTTTGAATAAATTCTGTTTATTAGCTCAACATTTTGTCGATTCTGCTTTGGGATCCATTGTTCAATTTGATTGTCTCCCTGAGATAGGGAGGGAGGGAGAGAGTGCTTCCTTTTTCATTCATCATTGTAAATGTGCTTTGTGCTCACTCTTAACAGAATGTTGTTGGTTTTCTTGTGTGTTGGATGCTGCACCGAAATGAGCTACACCCGCATGTGATTTTAAGCCTGTCTCCACTGTCTGAAAGGTTTGTCAATCAGAGTGCCCAGGAGATGTAAACGTAAGCTGCACCACGATTCTGTGTCCAGTACTGTTGTTGTGTCATGATGCATAATGATGGAACCTATCGTCTTTTTCTGAGAGTTCAGTCGCCCGCACTAAAAGTTTTCGTCTTTTGTTTCCGTTATGTTCCCTTGCAGACTTTGTTGTTGCTCCTCAC
The DNA here is from genome assembly GCF_025434085.1 of Hippocampus zosterae. Taxonomy (NCBI): domain Eukaryota; kingdom Metazoa; phylum Chordata; class Actinopteri; order Syngnathiformes; family Syngnathidae; genus Hippocampus; species Hippocampus zosterae. Next base: position 19,837,112 of record NC_067464.1, on the reverse strand, counting down.
ACTGTAATTTGCTTAATGAAGTTTGCCTGTACCTGGTTCACGAACTACATAAAACAGGCTTTCACATCAAGTTATGTGAAATGTTCAAAGTGGGAGTTTGCTGATGTAAACAGCTGATCCGCTTTATATGGCAATTTTCTGCCAAAGCAGCAGAAAATCGTGGGAAATCCAACCATTTGTTTTGGTGTCAGAACACACTCTTATTGATTCAAACATTCTCCGAGTTGAAAGTTCCAAGATTCTTTTTTATGGTATGGTATATGTCTGGGGTTTTTTTTCCTCCAGATTTTAATGCATATATCAGATGTTTTGTTCTCCATGTGACCCTCAAAGTACAACACCCAAGGTTGCAGGCTCCGTCGAGTGCAGGGATGTCAGACTCATTTTTGCCAGGGGCCGCATCGTAATTCAGGTTTTCCTGAGAAGCGTTAATGACCATGAAACCCACATAAATGTATGGTCACCTCACCATATTATTTTATAGGTGCAACTGCCCTGGCAGTTGATGGCAGTGGTGATTGCTCTGAGACTGCAAGGAAAATTCATCTTCCCCCAAAATACCCCAAAAGACTTGAAGCTGTAATTGCAGAGAAAGATGATTTTCCAAAGTATTGGCACAGAAGGGAATGAGTAAAAATGTAGACCGCAATTTCAGATTTTTCTTTTTGCCTAAAATTGTTAAAAATACATTTCATTTCCGTTCCACTACACGATTATGTGAAGACTGAAATCTTAATACAAACAGTTAAAGTTCGAGGAGTATGAATACGTTGTCAACACACTATACTTCACTACTTGAAAATTAATTTGTTAGGCATACCAGCAAATTGTTGCCTTTGGCTTGTTGAAACGCTCTCAAAACGGACTTGCCTATCTTTTGTCAACGCTCAAGCCGACACATTGAATTACTCAAAATATATATTGGACCACGGCGGCCCGTTATCCAGTGGTTAGCACGTCGGCTTCACAGTGCAGAGGTACCGGGTTCAATTCCAGCTCTGCCCTCTCTGTGTGGAGTTTGCATGTTCTCCCCGGGCCTGCGTGGGTTTGTCCAGAGGTGAGAGTGTGGACGTGGATGGTTGTTCTTCTCTGTGTGCCCTGCGATTGGCTGGCAAATGATTTAGGGTGTCCCCTACCTACTGCCCGTAGACGGCTGGGATAGACTCCAGCACCCCCTGCGACTCTAGTGAGGATCAAGCGGTTCAGAAAATGGATGGATGGATCTATTGGACCAGGGCAGCACTGGTTTGTTTTGAACGTCTGCCTCACAGTGCATAGGTGCAGGCGTGGATTCCGGTGTGGAGTTTGCATGTGCTCCCTGTGTCTGTGTGGGTTTTCTCTGGGTACTCTGGTTTCCTCTCACATTCCAAAAAAATGCATGGCAGGTTAACGGAACACTCTAAATTGTCCCACGGTGTGAGTGTGAACATGAATGGTTATTTGTCCATGTGTGCTCTGCGATCAACTGGTAACCGGTTCAGGGTGTCCCTCGATGACGGCTGAGATAGGCTCCAGCATGCCCCGTGACCCTCGTGAGGATAAGTGAATCGGAATGATATCTAATCACATCACACTGATGCTTGTTGACACAAATTACACGTTGCAGTGGTTGAATGAAAAAGATGTATTTAAAAAATACACAAATGACAGAAGAATTATTTAGGTAACAGGACTGTTCCAAGGACTCACATTTACCATAAAGTGGACTGATTGACCTTGCTTGAGCTCATAATTAGGGTCCGGATCTGTGACCCTGCTCCCCGTGCTGCACTTACTATCAATTTACCGTATTTTCACGACTATAAGGCGCCATTAAAAGTCTTAAATTTTCTCCAAAATGGACAGGATGCCTTATAATGCGGAGCGTCTAGTGTATGAGCCGATTTCTAAAGCATGACTGAGAGCGCTTCTGGCCGACACGCTGGTTAGATAAAGAAAGGCGGAGTGAGTGACGACAGGCATGCGGAAGTCCACCAATGAGTGAAGGGTGGGCGTGTAAGAGGACGCAAAAGGCACGTCCCTAGCAGGTACCAGTCGCCAATGAGGTGAAGGGTGGGCGTGTAACAGGATGCTAAAGGCACACCACAGCAGGTACCTGTCACCAATGAGTGAAGGTTGAGCGTGTCGGAAGTGAAGAGAAAAACCTGAGTACATTATTTAGCCATTTTACAAAGTACAACCGAACTCAGTTTTGCTTCCGTTGCCTTTTTAAAAAAAAATTTTAGCGTGCGTGCATGCATGCCGTATGTTTAAGCTGGCATATGTTTTACCATGCCTGGCTGCACCCAATAATACAGTGCGTTTTGTGTATGTGTCAAAGACAGAGCACCCCTTACTGAGACTGCGCCCAACAACACGGTGCGCCAAATGATCGTGAAAATACGGTAACTAAAGTTATGAGCAACTCGGTCGGTCGGTGAAGGCCCTTGTTATCGAGGAATGCGGCCCCCAGGACAGGGCGACGGCTCCCTGTGCTTGTGTCTCCGATGACTGTGGAGGCCCAGTCTTCCCCGAAAACCCCGCCCGCAGGATTGACAGAAGTGGGTTGGGGGGCCGGGCCGTTGCAGGGCCCTCTCCTTCCTCCGCGCTCGCCGGTCCTCCTCCGCAGCGACGCGTCGAGTCTCGAAGACCCGGACCCCGCCCCGCACAGCCCCACGCCAGGCCACCCGATCCGCGGCCAGGTCTTATGAGCAACTGAGTCTTAATTTTCCTAGTTTAAGATTTTCATGCCTGTGACATTGAATCAAGTCTACAACTTACAAAAGCGGTGAATAAACATTTTCTTTAACGCCCGTTTATGTTTAGGGAAGGTGTCCTTTTTTTCCCTAAAATATCCCCACCAGTATCTGGAATCCTGCCATTTGATTTTTTTTATTTATTTTTGTTCTTGTGATGCTTTTGAACTACGGATGCGACTGCATTATCATCATAGAAGTGAAGGAGGAACAATGGATACGCAAAGGATACGCTATACAACAACTTCGACACATTCCTTTTTGTCATTTTGATCAACAAGGTGACTCCCCATGGAGCATATGAACCATAAATACTGCTTCTGGGTATCTGTAGAATAGCTAGTTTCAAGTTGAAATTCATGAAACTAAGTAACAGAGAGAGAGAGAGAAATGCCTGGAGCCAAATCGTCTGCTTCCATAGATCCAGGGAGAGTACCAAGGGTTTTTTTTCATTGGCCTGGCATAATTTAACCGTGTTTTAAAAGGCAGACTTAAAGTTATCCTCAAACTCAATGACATATTTTCATTTGCCCACTTTTTCTACTGTCAATGTGTGTATTTGGCCTCAGATACAATAAAAGAAAATACTTGTAAGTTTGGCATTAGTCTGTGTTTGCGCCTCAAGGCATCATCTCTGCTGGTTGCATTTGTGAGCTTGTCTGTGTGGAGTTGTGTTTGATATAGTGTTTGGAGGATTTGTCAACTCTGTCCCTGTTTCTTTCAGCCTGGAACCGCTTGAAAACACCAACCTTTGGGCAACAGAGAATCCTATTCCCAGTGTGTGTGTGTGTGTGTCCATTCTGCATTTTCATTTTCAGCAGTTTTTTTTAGATGTATACAACATTTGTTGGCTTGTTTGTTTTGTTTTCTTGGCTGAAGCATACTTTAAATTAGCATGAGGGATTTGTTTTGCCCAAATTCATAAATACTATTAAATTATTAACGCTGAGTTTCCGTTTGCAGTTACATGCCAAGGTAATAAGTTTGAAAGAAATGAAAACCTTATATTTTGAGATATTTGCCAAAACATTTTACGAAATAGGAATTGCAGCCATTTGATGCAGAGCACCTCATTTGCAAGGGGTTCAAAAGTTTTTGGGCAACTGTTAATTGGTATGGTATCATACAATCCCTTGTCACAGAAATAAAGTGGATACAAGTTTAGGTGCTGAGTTACCAGTACAAGATGATATCAAGGAAAGTAAACAAGGCCGCTATTTTGTTGAAAAATGGAATAATGAATAAATAATATACTCGTTCGAGGGTCCATGAAAAAACATGGAGGAAGCCAATGAAGCAGTTGATCAAAGAATCCTTTTCCTAGTGACTAGAAAGCTCTTCACACGGCTACTCGGGATAAGTTAAGAATATCATTGACAAAAGAAGCAATCACTAGGCACCTTTATAGAATGCAATGACAGAGTGTAAACAGTAGAATAAATCTAAATGCCAACAATGTGTTGTTGAGATATTGGTTGACTTTTGAGGCACACATTACCAGCTGAGAGGGGTTCCCCTTCCTGCAGCCTGCTGCATGCCTTTGCGGAAAACAGAAATGAAATTCACCAAGGTGCAATGAAAGAGGCAAAGGCACAAAGGCATGGTTAACGGTTTTCAAAAACGTGGACTTACTTATTTATTAATAATAAATGGATTTAGCTTCTGTAACACACTGATCATGATAATGATTTCAAACAATCATTAGGAAAGAGGTAAATATACAATATGTCAGTTTTATTACAACCTAGAACACTTAATTAACAAACAAGGAAGGAAGACAAGTGACTTATATTCTGCTTGCTAGCAAGGAGAACGGCCAGGTGCACTATCTGACCCGTTCCGCAGCAAACTTTGGCCGAGCCCTTTTTTTATTCAGTTTGGGAAGGTGTAAAGTACAGACGTTACTGTTTTTAACATGTGCAATAATGTCATAACAGTTCTGAACAATGGAACAATGGACGTGTGTGTGAAAGTGCAAGTCTTGCATTTGTCAGATGCCACATAGACATTATCTTCTGTCCCAAGGACTCGACCTTTGACCACAGGATTCTCCAGACACGTCTTGCGGTCGAGGCGCTGTCCCTGTTTTTCCTCTCCATGAACAAACACAAACGTTCAGTATATAAAAGAATACAATATGAGATAACATATATACGAATGGGCAGTCATGCAATCATAGCCACTATTCCTGCAGATACCTTGTTGTTTGAAGCAGTTAAAGATGAACTAGGAGAGAATCAAAGTGTCCTTTCAACAGTGGATCAGAGACACCATCCTCAAAATGTGCACACGTCAGCTACAAGCTAAGTTTGAAAGTAAATAAGAAGCTATAGCGCCCATTGACGAAAAATGAGATTTGTGCACTTCTCTTGTCCCATGTAAATCCGCTTCAATTCCAAGCGACTCTCAGGTCCGAATATGCAACTGCGCTCCACGCCGACACTCTTCTCTCCTCATCCACAGCTCCAGCAGCCATCCATCCAGCCACACCAATGCAGGTTATCTAGCAGCGGCAACATCTGTGTTGAGCAAAACTGGCTGTGAAAAATGCTGCATTTTAGAGGTGCGAAAAACACAAGCGTCTCGGAGCTGTCAAGCGGCAACAGTCAAATAGCTTCAACATGGTACACACGTGCTGCAGAGGAAGGTCTTCTTTGACGAATGTCGTGACCAAAACGCTGAAAACAGCCCACGATGGGTCCACATGAAGCACAACAAACACCATATGACAAAACAAAATATAAAGGCAACAAAAAAGCATTGCTCTTGAAGAGCTCTCGCAGATGGCTGCCAACTATGGCGCCATCTGATCCCTATTTTCGTAAACAAGCGCATGTTTGCTTGATTTACTGGTTAATCTTTATGTTTGTACCAGGGTAAGTCTTGTTTACAGTGTTTGGGAATTTGGCAGACTGGAATTTGCGATATGCCTTTTTGGGTGTTCCAGCAGATCAATGGCCTTTTCCGTTATATGCCCCCCTGACTATTTGGTGACAGAAATTAGCGGCGTTGGGTGCGTCAGTAACTTTTACTTGTCTGTCACTTGTCATTCGCCAGCAGCTGGGCCAACCATCCATCTTTATTTCAAGCCGAATCAAAACTAAATTTGTCAATCGGTAATACCGTCATCATTATTTTAACAGCGCTTCTATCATCGCTAAATTACAGTTCATCACTACCGTAATTGGCCCGAATATTAGACGCTGTTTTTTGCATTGAAATAAGACTGAAAAAGTGGGGGCGTATATTTGAGGTCTAGACATTATACCCATTCACGACGCTAGATGGCGGCAGATATCATTTAAGCGAATGCTGAACTTGACTTCCCATGCCATGAAGAATAAAAATAAAAATAGCGGTAACCACGAAAAGAGAAGAAAATAATGCAAGAGATAACAGAAAATGGAGAAACGTAGCGACAATTTGGAGAAAAGTGGATCGAAGATTGGCCAGTTTAACCGGCAACTGAGGACAAGTTATGATGTAATTTACATTTCAAAAACCAGTGTCACGTCCCGTGTCTACCTGCAGGGGGCGGGCTTTCTCCCCGCCGACTGCACACCTGTTATTCATTCGGGATGATTATTCTTCCTTTATTAGGAGACTCTGGCAGTTTACTCACTGCCGGAGAATTCCACGCCGCGCCATTGTTCTTTCGCGAAAAAACCCTATATTAATATTACTCGTTGCTTCCTAGCCTTTTGGCAATTGTCTTGTCGTACAAGTTATTGATCGTATGTAAATTATTCCCATAGTCTATTCAGATCTTCCTCGCTTTTGTTTTCCGCGAGCGTTTTCTGTTGTTCCCTTATTTTTCCCCTGGTCCTTATTTGACCAGCGCTTTTTGTTATTCTTCCTGTCGGGTATTTTGTGTTTCGTATTAAAGACTCTTTTTTTGTTCTTTGACAAAATCTCGTTTCGTGTCTGCTATCTCGGGGATCCACTTCCTTATTTTTGTTGTGCACGAAGCGATCTGTCTATCGCTTCGGGCACAACGTGACAACCAGAGGCCATTCATTTACGAATGTGATTGCACTTAAGATTTGAATGAGTCAAAATAACATGCTCTTTCTCTCAAATATATTTTGATAATCATTTGTTTCAGATGTACTGTAATTATTTTTATTATTTAAAAAGTCCTTTTTCAAACTTGAGTCTTGTTGACTTGACTTGACTTGAAAAAGAGGGGGTCGTCTTATAATCAGGGCCGTATTATATTCGGGCCAATACAGTACTATTTTCGGACCGTAAGATCTTCAGCGGCGCGTTAGCGACAGTCAATGGGCGTCGAGGATGTACTACCTACTACATCACATGCATTCGCAGCGCAAGCAGTGTATTTACTCAATTAAAGGACCACACCTCATACCATGAAAACTAAACAAACATTCAAAAAATAAACGAAACATACTGTGTGCGTCTTGTAACACATCCGTCCATTTTCCGATCCGCTTATCCTGACAAGGGTCATGGGGGCAAATCCCAGTTGTCTTCGGGCAGTAGGCAGGGGACACCCTGAATCGGTTGCCAGCCAATCGCAGGGCACACAGAGACCAACAACCATCCGCAATACCGGTATATGGAATATATGCCGTAAATGTGTTGAAAAGCCCACCTTTTTTTTTTTTGACTGCCAGACATCAAACAACTACGGTAATCATGTACAGCACACTTGTACCACAATGCTACATATCACACAGGCAGCTCGGATACACTGAAGGGCACAAGCAGCTCTAACTTGTGAACATTTGTTTTTGATGGCAAAGTAATTGCGTGGTGTTTGTGTGCAGTTTTGGAGTTAATAGAAAAGACATTTGGATGACATTTTAAGTGTTTTGCCCATTCATTTCTTTCTTTTGCAAGACAGTAAACACATTCAAAGCGCTTTTTCACAAGCATTCTGGCGTGTCTAAGTGCCTATTTTCCTGCTTGTTACTTTCTCTGCCTCTCACAAACACAGCAAAGGTGTTTTTCTTTCCACTCAACCTGATGAAGCTAATCCTTTCTGGGGTATCTTTTCAGCACAGGCACATTGTGACTAAACATATATTAGGGTTTTGTAAGAAATGGACCTTAATTGTGTTGACAAATGTGGGGTTAGGCCATTTTTCTCAAGCATTTACATACATGTGTGAGCTCAGGTCATGCGAGGATGTATGCCTACTGTGTGTGCGTGTGAGTGTGTCTGTGTTTACTCAGGTGTCCACTTGGAGTGTATTCAAGTCAAAAGAGAATGTGGGCCAAACCAAATCAATTGCAACAGCCTAAAGAAAATCCAATTGCAGCATCGGACTTACATTATGATTTCACCATAAAGCTCCTGCATTGCCTGCTATTCTGTGAATATTTCATCATAAACTGTTTATAGATTCTTGGAATATAAGCACAGCCCACAAAGCTCATTCTTAATGGATAGAAAAAAAATGCTCATCATTCTACTCATCATTCTCACCCACTGTCCCATTTCAAGTTCAAGCTCTTAACTGTTCAAGCTCACACATTCTAATCCCAGCAAAGCAAAGACTGGTTCATGCACCTACAGACCTATGACCCAAACTACATTGAGTATCCTGGTCAGCAAATCATCGGAAAGTGTTTCCAATCTCACAATTGAAGAAGAGTTTTTGCAAAAAATAAAAAAGGCAAGAACAAACATACAGTATACTGCATGGATGTTTTGGGTTAAATCAAGGGTGTCATTAGATTAGACAGATGAGGTGGGGGCTTGGCCGCCAGGATATTTAAAAACAATCCAATACTGTGTCAAGGTTTAGTCACCATTAGAGTGCAAGTGTTATTTCAGTGTGTTACACAGACACAGGTTGACAAAATTAACCACAAACCTCCCCACAAAATATGTGCACATTGTATACAGTGTCCACACATAAGTCCATGCAAACAAACAGCACTGTACAGACTCAAGCCTCTCCGTCTGTTGGCTGCTACATATGAAACACATTTAATATGGGGGAAACAGCAAGGTCTGGGCAGGTTGAGCACTGCAGAGCGTGGGGTTGCGGCGTAGACCGAAGGCCCTGTGCCTCTCCCCTTGACCGACACTTGTTATTCTGTTTCTTAATTTCATCCATTTAAATGCAAGTCTTGTTTGGTTCATTTTGTCAGGTACAAATCAATCAAGGGTCTCAGGAGAGTTCCAAACAAACTTTGGAATGATTTTGAAGAAAGCAGTCAGTCTTTGATCTGATCTGAAAGGCAAATGAAAAAAACCAAAGCATTTTATCAGACTGATTGCCAAATGTTCACCTTGGTGTGGAGAATTTGCTCAAGACATTCCCCTAGATTTACTCTGATATTTGATAGTGTAATGTTGACTAATGAATTGACACCGAGTCCTGGACATATCACATTTCAATAAAAAAAGAGACCATTGGACTCACCTCTGTTTCCAACATCCTTCTTTAATTTGACTTTTAAGTGTAGAAATTATGCAGAATTATTTTAAAGTAGCCCCACAACAAGAGTTGTGACTTCAATTTCGAGTAGGTTTCAGGTCTGCAGACTGTAGACTTGTACAAAGAAATTACAATCATGGCATTACCCAGGGAGACAGTTTTGGACATGCTATCATTCCAAGAGCTGACTTTGATGGTAACAGAAGGTGATTTGGCAGCCACGTTTTAGAGCTGTGGAGAAAGTTTCTTTATACAACTCTGAGACAGGAAAGTTACAGATTGACAGAGACATACAGTATATCCCATGGGTGGTTCAAAATAGATTATAATTGAAAGGTACATCTTCAAATACGCTTGCTCTCTTCTCCCTCACAGTGAGATAAACACACCATAAATATCCAACAAGCTTCATCCAAAAGTTTCTTCAAAAACTGGTGTAAGTGAACCCCACGCAATGACACTCTTAAGTGTATAAATACTCATATAAATATATATATATATATATATATATATATATATATATATATATATATATATATATATATATATATATATATATAAAAACATATCCCACCCCCCTGTGGGACGTCTAGATCCAGACTGACAAGATGGTAATGGCGAACCAACCAGATATCGTGATCATAGATAAAGGGCAGAGGAAAGGCGTTGTAGTGGATGTAGCGGTCCCAAGTGATGGAAACATCAGAAAGAAGGAACATGAGAAACTGGAGAAATACCAAGGGCTCAGAGAGAAGCTAGAGAGAGCCTGGAAGGTAAAGGTGATACTAGTGCCTGAGGTGGTCGGAGCACTCGGGGCAGTGACCTGCAAACTAGATGAGTGGTTGCAACAGATCCCGGGAACAACATCGGACATCTCAGTCCAGAAAAGTGCAGTGCTGGAAACAGCAAGGATACTTCTCAGAACCCTCAAACTTCCTGGCCTCTGGTAGAGGACCTGAGTTGAATGTGGGATGGACACCATCCGAGGGGTGATATGAGGATTTTTTTGTTTGTTTGTCAATTGTTCATATACTAAAAAAAATAAAGGACAGATGCTACATTGTCAAGCAGGGGGGCCACGTCAGCACTTTTGGCCCTTTGTAATGCCAAATGTTATGGTTTGAATTGGATTTTTGTGAAGAAACCAAATTGCCTCACCTAAAGTGCTCATTCTTTACTAATGCGATTGGCTCGCAACCAGTTCAGGGTGTACCCTGCCAACTGCCCAAAGACAGCTGGGATAGGCTCCAGCACGCCTGCGGCCCTCCTGAGGATAAAAGAATCGGAAAATTGATGGATGGATGCATGCTCTTGCTGCTTACCAACTTTAGTCTAAAAAATCATTTCAAAAAGACATACAAAGAGATGTGTTTGTTTCTCTTTACTCCACCATACCTTAGAGAGTGAAAATACAGCATTACGTCTGTGCTACTGTCATAGTATTTACTTAAGGGTTATTCTGGCTATAAGAAGAAAAAAGTGTCCTGAAGGTCCTAACAATGATTTTTGAATTATTTAGGTAATTAACAAGTGCACCAGATCCATAGGGGAGAAAACTGCTCTAAAAAGGACAGGATTAGATTCATAGCTTATTTTTTAAAAGGTTACTCAAATAAAGATGTGAGCTAAGATAAAACTGGGCTGGCGTTGTAAAACTTAAGCAGTGAGAACCTAAATGAAATTTTCCCCAAATCGACCTGTATAACCTCCATCTCCCTCTTTCTGTGAGGTAGGGAAAACAGGCTGTAAAGACACTTTAAATGGAGAGTCGGTCTGACCCTTTTTCGAGTCTGTGATGAATGTTTTCGTTAAGCAAGATCTCTCTCTCTCTCTCTCTCTCTCTCTCTCTCTCTCCCATATATATATATATATATATATATATATATATATATATATATATATATAAACCTTAAAACTATTTAAACTAATAAGACATCATAGCATTACCCATCACCATGTTTATCTCCAATTTTTAAAAACCTCAGCTACACCATCAGCGCCTCCAGCAGAGGAGTCTCGAGTTAACCAAAACCCTATGAGTAAACCAACACAAGCCTCTTCGCCTCTCTCACAAGGCAGTGTTAATGAATGTTAATTACTGTACTTGGTTACATAATTAAATATTTAAGTATAGATGCTGTAATACTCGTCTCAAATCTGTAAAGTATACGTACTGTTTCCATCTGTTAAACATGCTGGTACCTGTGATGTTTCTTGCTTGCAGTAACATCAATGATCAGACAGGCAATGAAATTTGAGGGCAGTATTTCCAAAACATCTATATCTCAAACCCTTGAGAACTAGTTGGTGGTAGGTATAATCTACCACCAACTAATTCTCAAGGGTTTGAGGTATAGATGTTTTGAAAATACTGATTTGACATTATCCTACAAATTCAGTGATTGTTGGTCAACTGGTAAAAACGCTCTGCATATAATGTGCTCTTCCAAAATGTCCTATCTTTTTAACATCTGTAGTGTGTCACTGAATATTTCATAATCAATGTCAAAAGTGGCGGCAATACACATATCATCATGAGGCAGAACGGTGAGAGATGGCGTGTGTTTCTTCAGTTTTTCTTTCGTGCAGCAACTGCTCCATTGAGGACATATCGTGTGGCAATTGTGCATTAAAATCTAACTGAAGGTGACAGGAAATCCGACAGAGGAAGAAAATAATTAAATGTTTAGCATGGGATATTTTTAACCAGCGTTTGCTGATCAGCATCCTGTATGTGTCATCAGATGGAAACCATCCTCATGGGGAAAAAAAACACCCAAACTAAAAATGCACCAAAAATTGCAAATACGGGGTTCGGAGAAGATTTGAAAAAATGTTCTCACACTGTTTTACTTTTCACCAAAAAATTCTCATCACAAGGATGGTTTGAACATCTGTGCAAATCCTTTGTTGCTCGAAAAGTGAATTTGCAAAACAGTCATGAGCATTTGTAAATGACTGTAAGTTGGGTCACAAGTTTTTGGGGGGTTTTATTTTGTTTTTTAAATTCACCAACGCTATCGACCATGTGAACACATTTACCAATATACTGTATGTCAACCCATTTGTGGGTAGCATTAGCAAACATTCACCATTCAGTGAGATCAGCGGCACCCATTCTTCACATGGATCGTCATGCTCGGCAAGAGATTAAAAGGCATGAAGGCAACGAGGTGTAGCTATATTTTTGAAGACATTTGTTTGGATGAATTTAAAGACACAAGTAGCAAAAGCTGTGATAAACAAAAGGTCACATTTGTCTTGTCTGAAAGTATTGAGCTTTGGTCATGGACCTTGACGCAGTCACGTAACATGAGCTGTTTGCATTCAAGCCTTTCGGTGAAAACTGTGTCCCGCATGCCCTGTGTTAATTTGTTCAAATGAAAACAGGACAAAATTGAATGGTGATGCGGTTCATGAAAAAGAAATTGGAAGACAAAAATTTAAATTAAATTTGATTAATTTTCATTGTATTCATCTTTAACGGTGGAGTGCAGAAAACTGGGGAATGCTGTGGAAGGTGTTGCACGCCTTTTCATTGGGTTGGGTACATCGAGGCGTCTGCTCTCCGGGAGTTGGTAAATGGTCTCAAAGGTTTCCAAACAGTATCAGAGTGGCCAATATTTGCTAATAGTCTAGTATATAAACAATTTTCCAAACATTTGCATGCCGTCTCTAATGTGAAATGTCGCTTGTGTCAGAGGCCCTGATTTTTGCCAAGATTTGTCCAAGATTGGCATTTTCCTCTTCATAGAGGCACACACTACAAATCTTGTCACTTAATGAGGAAAATGCTTCATCCATAAAATCCAAAATATTCAGAGGATATTTTTAGAAGTGCAGATGTTCACATACATTTTGGTGATGAATCATTTGCAATTTTCTGACATATGCGGGGTAAGCCTTTTGTACGTTCATGTTGAGTTTTAGATTGCTGCCCCAACTGTCATTCAACCACAGAGTCCTCGGCTCTCATCAGTGACAAATACATAGATACACACCTTACCACGTTAAGTTTATTTTGAGAATGCCTCACATGAGGGTACACAAGCATCTTCTTTGGCGACGGTTCTGCTTAAACCGACAAAAACTCCACTCATTATTAATCTGGTCCCCCAAACTAGCTGTCAGGCGTAATACCAATTAACCTGTGAAATGCAACATAGTGCCAACAACAAACAAGTGAAATAAAAAATGACAAAAATATTTTTCAATCATGCACAGTCCTCTACGGAGCCCCTAAGGGGACATGGAAGGAAAAAAAAAAACTTTGCAAGATCTCATAAAGTAATGCGAGATCTCGCAATCTTTATTTTTAATGCTCGTCGATGTGCTTCCGGTTCATCGTATGTGTAACCACAAACAGCAATTATGGAGCGTGTTCAACCGTTTGTTAGTTTAATAGAATTTCCCTTTGAAATTGGCATGAAATACAAAGACATTAAATCTGTTCTTGATGTTAAGTACGGTTTCCAAATAAGCGAAAGACATTTGAAGCGAGTACGGAACCAAAGAGGACTATTTCGTTGGAAAACGTTCAATGACTTGGGAGTCCTGGTTGACTTCATTCGCAAACAAATGCAGCATTCCGGACAACTACACGGTTACAGGTGGATGTACAGTAAGTGCAGAGAATATGGACTTCTTGTCAGGAAAGAGGAGTCTGGTCCTGAAAGAGTTGGATCCGAGAGGAGTGTCGTTAAGGCAAGCAAGACGTCCGAGACGACGAAACTACTTCTCCAAAGGGCCAAATTTTATATGGCACATGGACTCCTATGACAAACTGAAACCATTTAGAATTTGTATCAATAGGGCTATTGATGGTTTTTCCAAGGAAAATAATGTGGCTCAATGCCTCCATAACAAGTAGTGACCCAAAGTTGATTGGAGGTTACTACATCGAAGTTGTGCACCGTTTGGGGGGTTGTCCTCGAATCGTTCGAGCTGATCCTGGTGCCAATACCGCCCGGCAGCAACTCTTGACAGTTACTTGGATGGAGCCAGCACCGCCAATCAAAGAATTGAATATTGGTGGCGGTTTCTTCGCAGCCAGTGCATGGAGTTCTGATTATCCCTCTTCACAGACCTCAGAGACAATGGCTTCTTTGATGGTGGATTTCTGGACAAACACATCTGACAATTTTAACGGGATTAAAACTTTTCTCGCGAGATTAACGCGGCCAACGTCACAAGCGGATGTGACGTTGCTCTATAAATACACCAGAAACAAAACAACAAGCGCGCTGCAGAAGTCCACGCCCATGTCCGTTTTGCCAGCCACGGCAGGGCGAGACACCGAAAACGGATACTTAAAGAGTTTATGAATGGAAAGTTTACCTTTAAAAAGTTGCCATAATTGCTCCACTGACAAGACCAAAGTTATCTGTTCTTCTCTCTCTCTCTCTGTATCAAACAGGTATACGATGTATGCCACTGACGCAATTACTTGTTTGGAACTATTTTGTGTGAAAGGTTACAGTGTTCTGTGTCCATATAAATAGAGCGGGTGGAGCTTCTCTGTGTTCGTCTCACAGTGACAGTGCGCTACAGTGGTAGCGACCTAGCTAAAGTAAAATGTCTCCAGTATTGTCATCGAACCAAGTGTAGTCATTCGAAATGAGGTCTACACAAAACCGTAGAGAGACTTCCGCGCATGAAGGACCAACACAATCAACATAGCCTGACTGCGTTAGGGGGAGTGACCCCCCCCCCCCCTTTCAGAATGGTTTGCCCCTGCAGCACGGGGGAAGTGCGTGTGCTTGTTTGTTAGGCCGGCAGTTTCGAATACAGGGGGAAATAATGAACACTGGTGTCCGGTGCCTCGTTATTCTTCAACAAACATACAGAAACAGACTGCTGTGTTGAAAGCAAACTTGAGAAAAATGAAGTATGCAGCCATGGTTTAAATCCACTATAGGCTGAGTACTAGTGTACCTTAGATGTGCACTTTGTTATATTGCTCTGTTTTGATTTCATAAAAAAAAAGCTGTTAAAGCAGCTGTTGCGTGACCAAATATTTTTTTCACCGTTATTGATGGACAGTAATATTGTGTGAGAGATTATGTGTGAATAACTGCACCAAGTGAAAAATGTTCATGTAAAATTGAAAATCGAAATTGTTATCAGTAAATATTTGCATTTGGCACATAGAAAACGGATTCATGATTCCATGTTGATGAGAGCATTAAAATGGGGGAAAAAAATAGAACAAAAATATAAAAGGAAATTCAGAAACGATAAATAATGTGTGAGTAATAACGATTAATTTTATAGTTCATTTTAGTTAATTATGACAGTTGCATTTAATTAAATATTTTAATCGTCTGACAGCTCTAATATATATATTGATAGAATATAGCCAACATAATCAAAAGCATTTTTATCTGCCGTTTTTCTTCCTGTATATGGACAACATATTTGATCTACAATATAAAATGTTTGTTTGTCAAAGCATTGTTGGTGTAAATACACATTCTTGGTTGCTGACTTTATCCACAAATACTTAACCAACGTGGATGCTGAAGAGTATTCCTGCATAATTGTACATCATCCCAATTGAATTTTTACCTGCCTGTAAATGATGACTACGTAATCGTCACTCCTCACTTTCGTCCGCAAGTGGTTTCTTGTGTTTAAAAAACCTGTTAAGAATGATTTGGAACAAATGTTATTCACATTGATGTTTGTAAGAATTTGTCAATCTTTTTTAAATGGAATATAAAACTTCAGACCTTTGGGTAAAACTGGAAACTCCCATCTTGCCTGAAACCATCATGAGAATAAGTGGTGCAGAAAATAGAAGGAATGGAGAATTATCATGGAATCGATTGCATTGTAATAATGCACAATTCACAAATGGAAAACAATTGCAGACTGCCCTTCACGTGGTTAACTATGCCAGATGTTTTACATTTCAAAAGTGCAAATGAACAACAGAGCCAATGAAATGGTTTAACTCACTCTTTCTCTCCATATACATACATACCCCTCCCTGAACAGAACCCAGTTACCATAACAGTGGCAGACATACAGGAAAGAATCTCAGATATGAAGAACTGGACAGCAGAACCCAGTTACCATAACAGTGGCAGATATACAGGAAAGAGTCTCCGATATGAAGAACTGGACAGCACCAGGCCCGGACATGGTCCACACCTACTGGCTAAAGAAACTCACAGCACTCCATGAGCGCTTAGCAGTACAAATGAACCAGCTGCTGAGGGATGGGACTCACCCAGAATGGCTAACCGAAGGATCCCTCGAAGGGTGCGGTCCCATCCAACTATCGGCCAATAACCTGTCTCTCCACAACATGGAAGCTCATGTCAGCACAAATGAACCAGCTGCTCATGTGGTTAAAAAGCTCCTCGGTGGCAAGGCCCCAGGGATGGATGAGATCCGACCGGAGTTCCTCAAGGCTATGGATGTTTTGGGGCTGTGCTGGTTGACACGCCTCTGCAACATCGCGTGGTCAACGGGGATAGTGCCTCTGGATTGGCAGACCGGGGTGGTAGTCCCTCTTTATAAAAAGGGGGACCATAGGGTGTGTTCCAACTACAGAGGGATCACACTCCTCTGTTCAGCCTCACAGAAATCTGGCCTTAGCCTTGGAACCCACTCTGTTTCCCCTTGACACTGTTCAAGAAATTGTTCACAGAATGCACTGTAAGTCTCCCTTGACACACCAGCATCATCAATAGCTTTTTCATTTACAAACTTAATCTTTAAATTTAAAAGATCATCAACAACCTTGATTCTACAAATGGCTGCATGCCATGGTGTCCTTGGATCTCCTAGTGTTAGGTGAGGTTGAAGGGGATAGTTGACTGCTTGAAATTGAGAAGTCTTGCGGTAAACGATGTGGTCCACTATCCTGTAAGAATAAAACATTAAAAACAAACATGAAAAGGGTAGCAGAGGTGAAATATGAACTCAACTCAACTGTATTTCTCAAGCACTTTCAAACATCATTCGCTGCAGCATACAAAGTGCTGTACATGGAGCAACTAACATATTGTCACGTAGCATGGTGGTGGTGGACCCCAAAAAGCAGGCAGGAGGGAGGAGCAGGGTCTATTTGAAGAATTGTATTTAAAACACAAAACTAAATCCTAAACAAACAAAAACCATGACTAAAGCTAAAACATAACTATGAACTAAACATGACTGAAACAAATATAACAGAAGCCAAGAGCAAACCAACCAACATGACAGTAGCATGAGCAACAAACAAACATGACGGTAGCAAAAGCAACAAACAAACATGACAGTGGCAAAAGCAACAATGACCCGACACCGAGTGTTCGGGCAGGAGTCCTTTTATACAACTAATTACCAAATGATCAACAGGTGTGCAGCTGCCGGGGGAGCCCTACAGTGCCACCTGTTGGTCCCTAAACCGAATCATGACACATATACAACAGTAAAGCAATAAATCAGTAACAAAGATGGTAGATAGCACCAAACAGTAAAACTAAGACCAAATCTGAGTCAAGCTGAGTCAAATGCCAAAGAATACAAGTGAATTTTGAGGGGGGTTTTAAAGATGGGCACCAAGGAGGAGGTCAGTGGGAGGTCATTCCAGAGAGAGGTACCAGCAACGGAAAAGGCTCGATTACCTCTGAGCCTCCGTTTGGTTCTAGGTACTTCTAATAATGTCCGGTCCGCAGACCTCAGGCGCCGGGCAGGTGTGTAGGGGCGGATGAGCTCAGAGAGGTGATTGAAATGTTGCCGGGTCCTATAAATGCCTGACAAGGACCAACAAAGTACGGTAAGCACTCAAGGGAAAATTGCAGTTCAAGACTAACATTAAAGTGAGCTGTGTCAAATAATTTCATGTATTTTTGAAATTATATACAGTATTTTGGTTTGTGGGCCGCCCAGGGGTCCAGTGGTTAGCGCGTCTACCTCAGTGCAGAGGTCGTGGGTTCGATCCCAGCTGCCTGTGTGGAGTTTGCATGTTTTCCTCGGGCCTGTGTCGGTTTTCTCTGGTACTTCGGTTTCCTCCCACATTCCAAAAACATACTTGGCAGGTTGATTGTACACTCTAAATTGTCCCTAGGTGTGAGTGTGAGCGCGGATGGTTGTTTGCAGAATAGCCTTCTGTTGGTCAATGGGAAACGGACAATCCAGTATGCCAATTGGTTGTGTGTCGCCACGGATCACTACTATCCACTAGTTTCAGTGGGAAAAGGATATTATTATATTACTTAACAGTTGTGTAAAATCATTAAGTAGTTTAGAAAAAGCATTCAGGATTACTTGCAGTAGAGCTTACCTGTGCAGTCTGCGCTCCCTCCTCTTGTAGGGACTGTACAACTTGTGAAGCCTGTTCAGTCCCTCCACACATCTCAGTACCCTGAAGAATGAATTTAACAATGTGTTAAATGACAAATGTATGATTCTAGGACCCATAAAATGTTTAGCCTGTTTGAAGACTGTTATTTACAGTACACTGAAAGTCTTTCCAAATGGGCATTTTACATCTCTTTATCATCCTGTTTCCCTCCTCCCCACAAAACAAACAAAAAAATCATTTGGAAGTTATAGTAATTCCATACTGATTTTAAGAAAAGTCAAAACAGAAACAATATAAAATATTTCAGAAACAGAGAAGTACAACTATGAATATTTCACACTCAAATACCTGTATGTATTTTAACACCTGCGTTAGTATTTCTACCTTACCCCAATGGTTACTGCCGCCTCATCCTGATCTATTCTAACAAGGCTGTCATCTGGATCCCATACAACTGTATCGGCTTCTTCAAATGTGTCATAACAGATGCACCCCAGCTCTGTTTGTGAGGAGGCATTGGGAACTGCTCTGTTCAGGTCAATAATTTCTAAGCAAGCGTCAGAGAAATATTTTGAATTTGGCAGATTAATCCAAACGGCATCCTGTTCATTTGTGTTGGTGTCCTGCCACTCGCCAATGTCTGTTTCATTATTTGTTGTTGGTGTTGAATAAGACGGTTGGGATTTTCCTGCCCCTTCTGCTTTTCCACTCTCCGTTATTCCTTTTTGTTTTTTGAACCTTGCTTGCAAATGCAGACTCTGAAACAAATACAACAAACACATGTTGTGCAAACTATACAGATTCGGATTAAACTTCAGAACCAGTATTAAATTGTTGTGAATTTTCCCTCAGATGCATTTTTAAGCAAACACTTCACGACTGTCCGTGTTTTATGTTGTGTGTTGTGTTTATTATTTTACTTTATGTTAACTGTTTTGTTGAGTGCTTTGTTACAGCTGCTACTGTTGTGAAAGCGCTATATAAATCAGGATGTATTGTATTGTATTGTATTGTGAACATGTTCATTGCTGGGACACACAATGTTTTTAGATTTTTGAAAGGGCAAAATGACTTCACTTCTGTTTTAATTCAATCCAACATGACAAAAATTGCACCAAGTGGCACAAACCTGTTCTCCAATGTCACTGTCAGACGAGTGTCCATCATTTGCATCATGAGATCAATCTTCAAGACTCTGAACTTTCTCCCACCACGTTGGGAACAGATAAAGGAGCTTCACTGCATTCATCCAGTTGACATGTTGGATGATTTTGTTTTGTGGAAATGTAAAATCTAAGAAGCTTCAAGTTGGTCTTTTCGTAGAGTCTGCCAACCGTTTCACCGAGAGCAATCGGATTTCTTTTAAAATCGCAGACCTCAAAAGTAAAGTCACCAACTGGTCCTTTTTTGAGCTTCCAGCTGGGAAAAATAGCTCTTTTCCCAACTCCAAAATCTGAGCCACAGTTTTTTCCACACTGTTTTTTCCATGTTGGCATGCCTTGTTCCTCCACCATTGCTTGTCCTCACTTGATGGTAATCATTGCTATGAAAATGGAGCCACCCAATTTCAATCTTTCTGTGAGCCTTTTCAGCAGAAACATTTTTTAGGCTTGCCATTCTCTCATCATGGTTTTGGCGCACAATTGGAGATCCACCCAGTACACCTTTTTTCCTCAATCTTATTTTGTCTCTAAATCTTTAGAAGAGCATTTCATTATCGCCACTGGACATTTTTTGTTGACAAAAGCAAAGGACAGCTATTCCATCACCATCGGAAGTGATATATTTGCCCATTTGCTCTTCAGTCATCAGAGAAATTACTGCCATGTCAACCTGCAAAGATAAATTGTGAGAATGAATACTTGAAATTTTGACTTAATTAATAATAACTTTTAACAAATGTAACATGAGTGATGGTACAAAGCAGTCATCATTATTTGTATTCAATATTACATAATATAATCATAATACTTCAGGAAGCGGCAGCACATTTACTAACTGTGATGTTATTTTTAAATTGTGTTACATAAAGTCGTTATTGTAAGAACATCAACAGTACAGGTAGAGTAGATAGTAATGCTAGCTTCACTTTCCCCGCCAAGTTAGTTTCTCGCTGTATTTGGAGGTCTGCATGACCAATTACTACTACGATGACTACTACTATGATTAATAATAATAATAATACAATTTATGTAATGCTTTTCTTACTACTCAAAAGAATCAAACAGTTTGCACTACAGTAGCATATTTACAAAACAGAAAATTAACAGTAGGGAAAGTGAGCGTGTCGGAGCCAGTGTCCATTTTGCGTTACAGTGTGTGGCTGTATGCCCACCTTGTCGCTTTTCATGCGCGTAATGTCCACCTGAGCGACATTTCTTGATCGCAAGAAGTGTTCCAAGTCCTCCTCCATGATTCTCTCCTCCCCCGAGGTAGTTTACTCTCTCAAATGAGCCATGCACATGATTCTCTCCTCCTCCGAGGTCATGTCGTCTCTCAAATTAGCCGCGTACGAGAGTCAACATTCGCCAAGCTGACCCGGAAGTAGATCAACTATGAAAAAAAAGGAGATTGCGAGATCTCGCAATCTTTGCAAGGGAATGCAATCTTTGCGAGATCTCGCAAAGTTTTTCTTTTTTCCTTTCATGTCCCCTTAGGGGCTCCGTAGTCCTCTGCTACCGGCTTGATGCAACGAATCACATGAGTCGCTCTGAACCAATTAGAGAGCAAAAGTGCTGACCGCCAGTATTCATGCAGTCCCTAACACTCTGAATCTGAAATCATGTTAGTTCAGATTCTGTAAAAAAAGAAATATGTATATATATATTTCAATTCTCATTTTAGCTTACAATTCTCCATTTGAAGGCCTTGGAAAGTTTATGCCCACATTGCAACAGAAGCTGAAATCTGATTGGACAAAAAAACGATAATGATGCTAACCCAACAACGACGAGATACATGAAGACAAAAGACTGTTGGAAATAAATGTTTGCAATATTTAACAAAGGTATACAAAGTTTAACACACAACTCATTGCTTTTGGTCATATTTAGGCCTGCAGAGAAGTCCTTGAAGGCCCAGATAGCATGCCACTGATATACGGTCCGACCTCATTGCAACGTACCTCGAGGGACATAATCTATCTGTACAGTATAACAGTAAATAATTGTAATCATTTCCAATAAAATGGCCGCCAACTACGATGTATAATAAAGGATGAACATTTATAGCTGTAAAAACATGAACATGTAATCCAGTATAAACATGTCAATTTCAAATACTGTACATGTATACAGTATTAGAAAACATTCAGTCAGGAAATGAAACGTGCCATCTCCAGTTCAGGATGTGCTATGCCCTGAAGCTGTTTACAATCTTATTTCAATCTGTTGGCCTCGAACTCCGCCAATATTTTGTTGCCATTAACGATGATTGTCAAAAACATCAACTTTGCCAATTCGACGTCTCGGCTGAGCTTCGTCTGGGAGATTCCCTTCCGTACACCAGACATGTTTTCAGACCAGGTGCTCAGGACCGCGCCATGCCTCCGGAAGTACAAGAATGTACTGCTCGCAGTAGTGTTGCTAAGCAACGGAGTGGAATCTAGCGCTGGACATTTTGTTCATAAGCAAGGTTGCGGCAGCAGTTAGCTTCCCACGGTTCATTGTAACAAAAACCTTATCAGTATTTTGTGGGAAGAATCTGGTCCTTATAATGAAGTTTACGTTATAAAGGTGTTCGTTGTAAGCAAAATGAGCAAATGGAAAATAAATTCCATGAAATTGGGACTTGTGAATATGAACCTTATAATTGTGAAAACATAAATGAGGAATGCTGAAAAGAGGTTTGACCGTATACTGTATCTCTCTCTCTCTCTCTCTCTCTCTATCGTACCTGGTTTTGCTTTTCATGCTCATTTCTGCTTGGCTCTCAACGAAGGCGGACACTTTTTGCACTGCTTCTCCTGCCCTCACCTCACCCTTTCCGTGCTCGCTACTTAGTCCTTGTGCTGTCTTTGTCTAACTTTATTCCTAGCCTCCTACCATATTTTTAATCTGAAGAACTAACCATGGAATTAGTTGGCTGGTCTCTCGATGTAATCGACAAAATTTTTTCGACGAAAAGAGCGGGCACTGAGGAGCCTGCTTGCCCTCCGGGGACACTTGCTGCCGGATACGCCCTGGATCCATGGAGAAAGTGGAGACGCGGGTGCCTGGCAGTACTTTCCGTGGAGGATGTGGAAGACATCTACATTATTGGCCTTTTGATAACAGGTATGCTGCTGTTTGGTGTTGGCAGCTTTCTGTTCTATCGCAAAATTCAACCGACGGGAGCGGCTCTTTTGGAAGTGAAGAAGCTGCCGGTCACTCTGGATAGCTTGGCGCGAATGTCCAACACTCAGACTCAAGCGGTGACTGAGTTCAACCGCAATATTGTTGCGGTTTTGGAGCGACTCCGCGCGATCGACAACACCATGGGGAAGTTGGAATCCGCGCTGCGGAAAGAATTTTCGGATCCGACTGATCGGCGCCAGTGAGGAGATACAGACCAAGGACTCAAGGCTGTCTGGAATTGTTGGCGGCCGTCCCTCCAAAACAAACAACGCTATCTGGCCTTTCCCCTGGATGGAAGTACGCATGGAGTAGAGGGCCCCCACCACCACCCCCCTTCTTCTCGGCCATGGACTGATAAGGCGGGACTGTCTTCATGATGAGCAGACCTCGACGAAGCAGCTATGACCTGTACACGCATACACATTAGGGATGTGAATCTCAGCACTGATACACATCTCGATGCACTACCAGCGATGTGATACTTAAACGATACATGGAATTTTCTGGCGACACGATGCGATACATTTCACCGTCTTCACAATGCGATACACATTTAGTTCAAATCAATGCAATCCGATACGATACAGTGCAATTTGTTGTGATATTGTGTGTGCAATTAAACATGATGCAAATACGCAAAGAAAAAACAGTTTTAAAAAAGATGGAATTCAGTATGGTATTGCAAAAAGTAGACCACTTTATTCCTTATAAACAGTAGAATGTGTAAAACAACTTATTTAAGCCCTTTCACAATTGGGTTTTGTGCAAAGAAAACGTAAACAATTTGGCACCTGAGACTCACAGCTGTTGCTGTAGTGTAAACACAAACAGACTACTCACCGAGTGTCTTATATGAAATATCCATCTCCATAGGACAGAAAAAAATACAATTGAAACAATGTGGCATTTCACAGCCTCAAAGCTGCTGTGTGTATTGTAGCGTACACAGACCACTCTCACTGAGTGTCAAAATGAAATGTCCAAAGGAGTCATCCATATATAGTTTTTCCTTGCGCGGTCAAAGTGAGCTGCAAGGGGACCCCCAAAATAAGAGGCGATTTTTTTTCTGATCCTGACCTGGTTTGCCAAGTTTCTCCGGTGTCCAACGAGGAACTGGACGGGGAGGGGGCGGGAACCTTGTCGGTGATGTGGTGCCATCGTTTTAAGTGGTCTGCATATTTGTGGCGCTGCCGTTGTATGGCTTCGTAATGCGACATTCTTTGCAAATTACCGAGGTTTTATCAAGTTTTCCATCTTTGTTTTCGAAGCCGTAGTTTCCAAACATAATATCTGATGGTTGCGGGTGCATTAAATAAAGTAGTTTCCTCGCTGCTGCTTGCACGAACTTCCATAGTGTTTCGCGAGTAGTGTACTGGACTGTATGTACACTCACGGCTTCCGTCCGTATTCAACACAAAACGCAAAGTAATGATGGTGCATTCATTGCAGCTAGGAAAGGGCAGATAGGTGACGTTTAACACGAATAAAACGGTGCTTGAATCGGATTTTACCGATACCAACCAATGCATCGTGATGAATCTCGATTTCACCCGTCAATCGCGTCGTACCCAGTGAATGAGCCGATGCACTCGCTTCGCACACGTGCGCATCGATGTATTGATTAACATCGATTATTTTCCACACCCTTAATACACATACACAACTGGACAACCACACGCGCGTACACATCCGTGTTATCACCGTCTTCATTGCTCCGATTCTTTTCCCCCGTGACGTAGTATTATAGCAGAGTGCATCGGTGACCGTGCAGCTGGTCAGTAAGCTACGTCACGGTCGCCCCCTGCCCGCTCCCCCTTCCCATCCATCCGCCCTCTCATTACATGTTATGTCTTGTGACTTGTTGTAATTGTCATATGCTCATTTATGTGCTAGGGTCTTTTTTATCCTGGACTTAAATTATCCTCTTAGTTCGAGCGTGTTTTTTTTCCCTCTCCCTACCCAGCGTTTTCCTTTCTGAATTCTGATTGTAATTTCCCCATTGCGGGACAAATAAAGGATATCTTAATCCTAATCTTAATTTTAAAATGATTATACACACCTCCACGTTCACTTGCGCGCCATTTACTTCTTTTTCCTTTGCTGCTGCAAGTTTTTTTTTTCTCTTCAGAATACATTTGAGCTCACTCTATGCCCTTATTGACACCTCCTCTTCCAAAGGGGAAGTAACACGTTTCCATCAGTTTCCATGGCGAATCAACATGTCGGGTCACCGCTGATGAGCAAATACAGACTTGATCAAACTGAGTCAGATCAGCGGTTCTGGAACTGTTGATGACAGTTTTCTAGTTCCAGGAAATTAATCTCCTAATTTAGAATGAACCTGCTCACTTCCCAGTTCACAACAGAATGCACTCCGTGAGACAATCTCGGAGTGAGTGGATCACCTGACCTTAGTGTTGACCACACACATTTGTGATTATGATATTTGCATTTAATAATATATATATATATATATATCCTTTCTTGTCTTGGATTAGAAGTATGTATTCTTTTTTTCCTCAGATTTAGCCACCACGTCACTATTCATTCCACTCCAACACAAACTACTGCCTACCTTCGACATGCCTGTTTAACTTAAATAAAACTGATCTGGCAGGTACAGATAGCACCCTCCTTTTCTTATCCCTCTATCTTCCTTCATTGCATCCCTTTTATATTTTACTACCCACTCTTCCGCTCATGCATTAAACTTGAATCCTGTGCCAGTCCTGCCATAACCCCTTGTTCGTCTAAGTGAAAGTGATAGGGCAGATCCACATAGCGTGTGGGAACGACTGCTGTGTTCACTGAAAATAGACTGGTAATATATTCAGTGAGGCTCAGGCACAAGGAGCCCTGCGTCGGAAAGACAAAAGAAGGAACGAGTCAAAATTTTGTCAGTCCATTTGTTATTATGCATCTATATATATATTGCGCGTCGTCCCGCACGCGGTCTGTCCTTCCGTCTGTCCCTTTTCAAAACGTACCTACTTCACCGCGCCGCTGTGCGCCGCCACTGCGCCGCTCAGGCAGTGGCTCACTACGATCGCGCGGGCATCTTAGCGAAAAAATGTTGTCTACCCACAAGCATTGCAATGAAATTGTTAGTTATTTAGTAGAGCTAAACATCTCTTTATTTTCGCGATAAGCAATGAAGATGAACAAAAAGTTGAACCAAGCAACAACACTTTTTGGGCCGAAGGCCCACCTTACCAGCCTTCCGCAGGAACTAGCTGATGAGCCGCCCGGAGGGCGGCGAACCACCACCTTACCAGCCTTCCGCAGGAACTAGCTGATGAGCCGCCCGGAGCATGGCGCTATGTAACTCAGTTACATATAAGGTAGCATGTACTGGATTTGTGTGTATGAACAGTGTGTGCTTGTAGTAGGAGATGCAGCTAAAAATGGATCAAATGGGCCAATTTGGCCACCTCTTTACCGAACAAATGTTTAGAATCCAAGAAACAATTCGCACAGTGGACGATTTGGAAAATGGTAGGTTCCTTTTCCGACGAAACATTGAACCAGTCGTACTGCATAAGAAAACAAAGGACAAGTGGTGTGTTTCAAGCCAGCTATACATAGAATGACCATCAAGCTTTTTTTGTCCCGATTTTGTCCCTTTCCAACCACGGACGTGAAAGGGATCAAAATCATATAAGATCGTCTTATAAGATCTTTTGGTCTAAAGTGTGATAAGACTGGATTTGGATAAAAGGGTCTGAAACGTTTTGGCCGACAACAATCTTCATGTGTGTGGGGAAAGCTGACTACGGTAATTGCAAATCCTTTGACACTGTGACCGGAATGTAGCCAATCGACTAAGGTGAAGTCACCTTCCCAAACTCTTTTTCAAAACCTTTCAGTGATTAAATAAATAAGTAGTTTAATGTTGGTGGAAATGAATCTTCTTGCACTTACATCTGGGGCTGATTCATAAGCACTACAGCAATCTATTTTTGACAAAACAGGCTTACTCAGTTGTATGATCAGCTTCCATGTTGTATCTGCTCTTAGATTGTGATGATTCAAAATTTCACAAATCACAGATTCAGTAGCTGGATGTATTTTAAAGGGCCGTCTCTGTGTGCTGAGGCCAGCAAAAAAAGCCCTTTTTACTTTGGACCGTAGTTCTGGAATGACTTTCAGAATTGACTCAAAGTGGCCGCGTTCGGCTCTTTGTTCGTTTTAAGCTAAAGGTTGCTGAATTTCTTGAGACCAGTTCCTCCTGCTCTAATGTGTCGTACTTGGTCTTCCTCATTGTGTTGTAATATAGTAAAAGACAGCTGCTCTCGATCACCATGCATGGCGCTATACAAGCGCTCGTAGAAGGTGCTTTAGTCCGGTCAGAAATCGTTCTGTCACCTGTTCACCCTCCCCACATCAACATATTCATTCAATGTACGATAACGTGGAGAGTTATCGAGCAGAGATAAAGTGATTGGTGATACAATAGTATCATGGTTGTACAGTTAGTGCGGATATTCATTGCATTATTTTTAAGCGACCAGTAGCAGGAAGTGTAGTTCAACTTTAGGTTTGCAATTAGGCAGAAAGTCCTGAAGTGACTTAAAATGTCTGGTGCTGTGGAATATTGATCAATGACAATCATTTTAGAGTTATTTTCAAGATCCTCTTATTTGTTTTCAAATCTCTAAATGACCTCGCACCATCTTACCTCTCTGAGCTCATCCGCCCCTACAGACTTGCCAGCCACCTCAGGTCTGCGGACCAGACATTTTTAGAAGTCCCAAGAACTAAACTGAGGCTCAGAGGGGATCGAGCCTTTTCTGTTGCTGGTCCCTCTCTCTGGAATGACCTCCCACTGGACATTCGGCAAGCCTCCTCGCTGCCCATTTTCAAATCCCTCCTCAAAACTCACTTCTATTCTTTGGCATTCGACTCAGCATGACTTAGATTTGTTCTTGGTTTTACTGTTCGGTGCTTCCTACCGTCTTTGTTGCCGATTTGTTTTACTGTTTATTGTATATGTTAAATCGCTCCATGTACAGCACTTTGTAGCAGTGATGGCTGTTCGAAAGTGCTCTATAAATACATTTGAATTCAATTGAATTGAATGACAATCGTTCAAGTTTGTTGAGAGTTGGAGCTACAATGAATTTGTGTGTGTGTGTGTGTGTGTGTGTGTGTGTGTGTGTGTGTGTGTGTGTGTGTGTGTGTGTGTGTGTGTGTGTGTGTGTGTGCGCGTGTGTGTGCATGTGTGTAGAGATCATTGGGTATGAAGATTATGGACTTGAATCAATGTATTGGTAAGGGCACTGTGGCTGTCAAAAAGGACTCTCGGCAGAAGTATTAAGTAGACGTCATAATCTTTGTTTTTGTTGACTTTTGAATGTTTTGATTTGGATATTTATTTCCTGTTATGTCTTGTTTCATCACTTATGTCTTTCCAGTCTGCTTATTTATTCTCCTTCACCTGTTCTCATAAGCCCAGCTCCTTGAGTCTACCAATCACTTCCACAACCCACTCTTATCATGTCCAAGTGTGCCTTGTTGACATGTCAGTCTGTAATTAGTTTCCTGTTTACTTTTCGAGGCAGCCCGTTGGGCCAGCGGTTCGCGCGTTTACCTCACAGTGCAGAGGTACCGGGTTTGATTCCAGCTCCGTCCTCTCTGTGTGGAGTTTGCACCTTATTCCCAAGCCTGTGTGGGTTTATTCCAGGTACTCTGGCTTCCTCCCACATTCCAAAAACATCCATGGCAGGCTGATCAAACACTCTAAATTGTCCCTCGGTGTGAGTGTGTGCCCGAGTGTTTATTCATCTCTTTGTGCCCTGCGATTGGCTGGTAACCGGTTACGGGTGTTCCTTACCGACTGCCTGAAGACAGGCTCAAACACCCCCCACGCCCCTTATAAGGATAAAGCGGTTCGGAAAATGGATAGATGGATGTTTACTTTCCATCATTCTCGGTTCATTGTCCTGGATCGTGTGTCCTGTCATTTTGTTACCAATCATATCCAGTGGTGAGTGGTTCCCTTTTGTTTCATTGTTACTTTGTGTCTTATTTTATAATTTTTTTATTTGTCCATTTTTGACTGACTGGTCCGTACGTTTTTTGCAATCTGATAATCCTCACGAGAGTCTTGAGGGTGCTGGGACCTATCCCAGCTGTCTTGGTGCAGCTGGCGTGGTATGCCTACTGTACGCCCTGAACAAGTTGCCAGCCAATCGCAGGGCACACAAAGAAGAACAACTATTCACACTCACAGTCACACCTAGGGACAATTTAGAGTGTCCAATCAGCCTGCCATTTTTTTTTTTGGAATGTGGGAGGAAATGGGTGAACCCAGAGAAAACCCACACAGGCACAAGGAGAACATCCAATCTCCACACAGGAAGGCCGGAATCGAACTCAGCACCTCCGCAATGTGCGGCGGACATGCTAATCAGTGTTTGCATACATATACTGTATATATTGTGTGTGTATATATATATATATTAAGGGTGTGGAAAATAATCGATATTAATCGATACATCGATGCGCACGTCCGCGATCCGAGTGCATCGGCTCATTCACTGGGTACGACGCGATTGACGGGTGAAATCGCGATTCATCACGATGCATTGATGGGTATCGGTGAAATCGCGATTCATCACGATGCATTGATGGGTATCGGTAAAATCCGTTTTATTCATGTTAAACGTCACATATCTGCCCTTTCCTAGGCGCAATGAATGCACCATCATTGCTTTGCGTTTTGTGTTGAATACGGACGGTAGCCGTGCGTCACATACAGTCCAGTACACAACGAGCGAAACATTATGGAAGTTAGCGCACGCAGCAGCAAGGAAACTACTATATTTAATGCAGCCGCAACATTCAAATCTTGTGTTTGGAAATACTACGGCTTCAAAAAGAAAGACGGAAAGCTTGATAAAACCTCCGTAATTTGCAAGGAATGTCGCACTAAGAAGCCATACAACGGCAGCACCACAAATATGCAGACCCACTTAAACCGATGGCACCAGATCACCGACAAGTTTCCCTCCCGCTTCCCCGCCCAGTTCCTCGTCGGACACCGGAGAAACTCTTGGTAAACCAGGTCAGGATCAGAAAAAAATTGCCTCTTATTTTGGGAGTCCCCTTGCAACTCACTGTGAATGTGCGCAATGGCTATAACTAAGGCCACTGTTTATTTCATATTGTTGGATTTATTATTGTTTAGTAATCATACATTCACGTATTATTCGGTTGATTCTCGTGTCGTCATTTTATGCTCGCAATGAAGAATGCTTCTGCCTGTCAGTATAGTTTGATTTTGCTTGCAAAGAAGAACGCTTATGCTTGCAATCATTAGTTGGCTTTGCCTGCAATGAAGAACGCTTATGCTTTCAATAAAGATTTATCCTTTATTATTTACTCACATCTATAATCATTATATGTTCTTCATTATGTGCTCACTTTTGCTTGCTGTACTGTGTGAGAAGTTAGGGTCGCAACCACCTTTCCGAGGACGTGGCTGGGAAGAGATAACTGTTAAGACTAAACAGCGAGCAAGGCTGAACCGTGAATGGAGACATCAACACCAGCTGCAACGGGATGTTTATGTCTATTTGCACACATGTACGTAAATTGCACTCACATACACACACATAGTCAAACAAGTTCAGTGTGTGTTCAACAGCCCCCACCCTTTAGGTTGGACACACCTATGTAGTAGCTTTTCCCAATAAATGAGGAGGTGAAGGGGGAGATCGTTAGGGTTACGTGTGGAGAACTGAAACCGAACGCTTCTCCTCGTTCCCTCCTGGTACCAGAATCGAGTCTCCTGTCTCCTCCTTTAGGTTATTCTTGAGTGTCAATTTGGACCAACCTGAC
This sequence comes from Hippocampus zosterae, assembly GCF_025434085.1. Classification (NCBI taxonomy): domain Eukaryota; kingdom Metazoa; phylum Chordata; class Actinopteri; order Syngnathiformes; family Syngnathidae; genus Hippocampus; species Hippocampus zosterae. Next base: position 19,806,490 of record NC_067464.1, on the reverse strand, counting down.
ACATATGCAAAGACCTCCAGCCGTAGCGTGGTGGACAACGAGGGTTTCAGACAGCTCGTGCACGTTTTGGAACCCAGGTATAAAATACCAGACAGGTCTGTGTTCACTTACAAACATATTCTCGATGTGTACAACAAAGTGAGAAGTGAGATTACTGTGTCGCTGAAGAGTGCGCAAAGAGTTGCACTTACAGTGGATGGGTGGACATCTTGCGCTATAGATTCATATATATATGAATATTTCATATAAGACACTCAGTGAGAGTCTGTTTGTGTTTACACTATAGCAACAGCTGTGAGTCTCAGGTGCCAAATTGTTTACATTTTCTTTGCACAAAACCCAATTGTGAAAGGGCTTAAATAAGTTGTTTTACAAGTTCTACTCTTTATAAGGAATAAAGTGGTATCCTTTTTGTAATACCATACTGAATTCCATCTTTTTAAAAGCTTTTTTTCTTTGCTTATTTGCATCATGTTTAATTGCACAATATCGCAACAAATTGCATTGTATCGTATCGGATCGCATTGATTTGAACTTAATGTGTATCGAATCGTATCGCATCGTGACGACGGTGAAACGTATCGCATCGTATCGCCAGAAAATTCCATGTATGGTTTAAGTATCGCATCGCTGGCAGTGGATCGTGATGTGTATCGAATCGTCCTCAGTGCTGAGATTCACATCCCTAATATATATATATCGAGAGAGAGAGAGAGAGAGAGAGAGAGAGAGAGAGAGAGAGAGAGAATTTTAAGAGGGATTACACCTGCTCCCCGTTAGGACTTAGGACCAGCTGTATTTTTGTCCACACTCAACCACAGCAACCTCACACTCAAAATGTGGCACCCGATACTTTAGAGACTTTTTGGAACATATTGTGCCATTTTCTACACAGCGGTAGTTTTGAGTGTGTGTGTGTGTGTGTGAGTGTGTGTGCGTGACCTTGCCTGAAAGACATCTTGTTCCCAATGCGCAGTGGCGAGTCATTATGGTGTTTTTAGTGTCCCTCTCTCCTTTTTGCCTAGCTTGCTTCTTTTATTCCTTTTCAGTGTCTGTGTAAGTAGGACAAGGACATACAGAGACAAAGCGGTGGTTATTAGCATCTACCACAGAACCTAAAGACAGACAAATAAAGGGACACACAAAGGTGAGTATAAGGACTATGTAGGCATCAGCTAGTCCGACTAAATTCTAGCTTAAAGAAGTATAAAACCTTAATGTCTGCACCCCCTACTGAAAAAAAGAAGCTATTTTGTTCATAGGAAACAATACATCTTGCTTTAATATACATCTACTTAATTGCAATTACAACATCATCCCCTGCTTTCCTAAAAAAGCCAACTCTCATTTGGCTTGACAAGAATATCCCAAAACAGGAAATGTGCTGCTTGCATTATGTTGTGTAGCAACCACACTGCACAATACATACTTACGCACTGTGCATACTTGCACTGCAAAGTACATACGACATAACCACATCGGAAAAATATTGAAGTTCAATGAACAAATTAAGAAGAGCAAAATCTGACTTCTGAGAATTACAAAGCTGCAGCTAAGTGCAGAGCAGCCACAGTCAAATTAATACTTGTTTATTCATGAAGTCAGATTTGATTGATGGCCCTCATTCAACAGTTTAACCACTGAGAGAGTGCAGTCATCTGCTTTTCCTCAAGGGCCTCAGTTAACCATCGCTGTTATTGGGAGACAGCTGTCACACACAAAGCACATCCACAGCCACATTGGGTGTGAGGGTGGGTTATCGTGAGTGATGCTGTCACATCAATTAGTGCTTCTGCTTCCATTCATCAGCAATGGTCATTCAAAAGAATTGTCCAAAGCAGAAATAAACAGGCTCCGGTCAACATCAGTCAGCTGTCAATGACTTCACAAACTTGGAGCTTTCCATCCACCCTCCATTTCTTCATCTCTTCTGTTTTCTTCCTTCCAACCTTCTTGAAATCACTCCACACCTCATTTCATTCGATTGTCCTTAATTTTCTCATTGCACCTTGCTCAAGCACACTTTCTCAATCAATGTCACATATAATTAATGCCTACAGCTTTAGCCGAACGGGCTAATTAAATTGAACTGAAGGATCAACTCTTTCCTGACAATCTGTCTGGAAGAGAAACAGAAGAATTTGCTTCATTTATCGCTTCACTTGTTGCTATATCGGGTATGAACGTGTTTTTTTAAGTTGCTTTCGTTGGTGGATGCGGTATGTTGGAAAACAACAAAAACAAAAGGGTTGGCCATTGGTGGACATTTGTAAAGAAATAGCTGTGCGAGACCAGCAGCAAGAAGCACGAAGACAGTCAAGCACACATCAAGCTTTCTGACTGATGAAAGAATGTATTGAATGTTTGTTCATAAATGACGACTGCATGCGATCAATAACCCTGTACAAGATAAGCTGTGTTGAAAATGGATTGAAAAAAAATGAATGGATAATGTCTTTCGACATTGACTTGCCGGTTATACAGTAGTCACTGTAATTCCAACAATATGGGGTGGTGTTTTTTTTTTTCTTTTCAAGAAAGTCTCAACTGACAAAATACTTGTGCACATGCAGACCCAAACAGGATACACTGCCCATTTCTCATTTAAGTTACCATAGTTCTCATTGTTAGTTTTTCCTGTTCAGAAAACTGAGGTCTTTTGGAGTTCAGGGGTCACACCTTAAGATCATTAATGACTCTGTGGTGGCCTCAGCCATTCATGATGGCATCATCTGCTGGTCATGCAGCATCTCAGCCTGGTACAGAGAGAGACTGGAACGACTGGTCAGAAGGGCTAGCTTTGTCCTGTGCTGCTCTCTGGACACTTTGGACGAGGTGGATAACAGGAGGATGCTAGCTAAGCTAACAGCTATGGTGGACAGACCCTCTCACCCCCTCCAGGCCACCCTGACAGCACTGGGCAGCTCCTTCAGCCAGAAACTGATACACTTGCGCTGCAAGAAGGAGAGGTACCACTGCTCGTACCTGCCAACCGCTGTCAGGCTATTGAATAGACCAGGGGTAGGGAACTCCGGTTCCTTGAGAGCCATTTCCTGTCTGTTTTAGGTCCCTCCCTACGCCAACACACCTGATTCAAACGATCAGCTCATCAGCAAGCTCTGTCAAGGCCTGAACAATTGAATCATGTGTGTTGGAGTAGGTAAGGATCTAAAACAGGCAGGATATGGCTCTCGAAGAACTGGAGTTCCCTACCCCTGGAATAGACGGTCCTGAAAACATGGACTCACCCATTTTTAAGATGCTTATATTCATATTGTATATTTTATATTTGTATGTATTCAAATACAGTACTTTTTGTCTTCTACTTTCTCCCTTTCATAATTCTGCTGCTGTACATTGGGAATTTCCTCCATTGTGAGGCAAATAAAGGTTTTCTTATCTATTTGCACAAAGTATCGTTTGTGTCATTGTCCAACTCCATGAGTCATGTTCAAGGTAATTGTTGCCTACAGGGCGAACCCCTGTACAAAGACATCTAATTCATCATTCCATAACCAATCAAGCATGCACTGTTGTTATTGATGGCCTGTGAGCCTATTACATCAGTCTACAATGTGGCTCATTTGACACCTGAAGTTCCAATGTGTTGCCCTGTGTCTCACTGCTCATAATGCACAATGTCGTGGAGACAGATGGGAAACTTGCTGTGGCGCACATTACCCAGGGGAAGGGAAGGTTACACCGCATACAGTTCAAACAGTGGTGTGCCACAAGAGAGCCATTTGATGTCTGTGTGCATGTGAAAAAAAATAGGCCTAGGTGTCACTGTGATAGATGCTACCCAAAAAAAACACAAAAAGGAAGAATGCGGGGAACATGAAGTACAAGGCAGTAGGAGAAAGAAAAAAAAACTGAAGATTCAAATACAAATAAATATTGGCTTTCGTGTTCAGAATTTCATGTTCAGAATTGTTCTATAAATAGTTTATTTATTAAGTGTAAAACATGAAGGCCACACTCTGTTTATAGCAACCTGGATGGAGGTCTTATAACACAGGAGATTCACAATTTTTTTCCAACAGACAGAATTATACTGTCTAGGATGCTGCACACTTTTGTAAAACATGAGACAACCATGTTTACTTGGTTTTATACTATAATTTCTTTTGAACCAAGCATACTACCTTGTAAATAGCATGTTACTTTCTTTAAAAAAAAAGGAAAGAAATGCTTAAATGTGAAATTGTCTTTTTTAAACACACTTGAAAACTTGTCCAAGTTTGGTGCATCTGGAAGAAAAAAAAACAAACACTGGAGTTATTTTTTGCAAGATAAACATTTGAAACCAACCAAGGGAAAATTTAAACTTTTCAATTGACAAGTTTAAATAACCAAATTAACACACCAAGTAACCAAGTAACTCTTCAACCAATATTTGTATCTCTCGCTTCATCTTTCTCTCTCGCTCATCCAAAATTATATAGACTGACAGAGAGAGAAAGGTCACCCAGTCGACACAGAGCTCACAAGCTGTAATGACAAAAGCGGACTCACACCTGAGCAGGTCAGTGTCTAGAGATCACATTGTCACATTCAGTAATAATCACTCACGAGCATCCAGGATGCTGCAATCGGTGCTGCAGAAAGCTGAAACACAGGGGGTTCAGTTCGTCAAATATGTTCCCAAAGAAATGCCAGGTTAGCACGAAAATGTTAATAATGCAGAAATCGCCATAATGAATAGTTGACTAGTTAGATGTCAACCCTGAAGCTCTACATCACAAAGGATCAGTAGAATGAACCTTGTATTACGTCACAGGCATTGCAACATCACGAAAGGTGATTCAACGTCAGATCACATTCTGTACACTCATGGAATGAGCATAGAATGTATGAACTATCATGTGCACGGATATGTCTAACATGCTCTTAACTCATTCACTCCCAAAGACGTTCTTAAACGTCTTTTCAGACTTGGTCTACAATTGGCTGGTACTGAATGAGTTAATGTGAGAAGGTTTTAGTTCACAGAAAGAAAAAAAAAACATGCATGCACACATTGTTACCCTGTGTGTTTATGTGCTGGCCCTCCAAAAGCCACTCTAGAATAGTCTATGACCAATGTCCAAATGTCATCACCTCCAGAGAGTCCCATGCTCACCCACACTGGCTCTATCGATCTATCTATCTATCTGTCATTACACACACACACACACACACGCACGCACGCACACGCACACGCACACGCACACGCACGCACACACACACACACACACACACACACACACACACACACACACACACACACACACACACACACACACACACACACACACACACACACACACACACACACACACACACACACACACACACACACACACACACACACACACACACATTATAGGCAGTAGAGTATAGATAGAACCACATTTTTTGGCCCATAAGGCGCAGTAAAATCGTTCACCAAAATGCTGTGAGCTGTCCTAGAATCTCCTCCTCTTCTTGCCCCCCACACCCCTCCCGTGGATTTGAAGGGCAAACAAAAAGAAGTGACACACAGCGCCCAATACTTTGTGTCCGGTCTGAGCCGAGCATAATAGTGCTAAAGGTATCAAATAAATAAAGGTATGCTCCAATGAGAACGAATAATGTGCCGAATAACCCGTGCGCCTTATATATTAAAATAGAGTCACTAATTTACATTGCACCTAATCATATGGTGTGACTAATGGTCCATAAAATATCGTATTTTCAACAAAAGGGAAAAACCTGTGTCAAGGATGGGGCACGGAAAAGAGAAATAACGGGCATTTTTTTCTCAACAGAAATGAAATGTATCACGAAACATTACTCTGACTTACATGTAGTATATGCCCCAATTACTGCAAATGCTGTAATATAACCATAACAACTGTTTTTGATGGCCAATAAATTGTAGCCATAGTCTTGTCATGTGATGGTAACTTAAAAGACAAAACACACTGAGGCATTTCTCATTAAAATATCTGTAGACAGACTATTGATGTTTCACATCTTCCCTGGCAGAACACACAGAGGGTTCTGTCCAGCTTTCAGCATCACACCGCTGTAAAACATGACAGCTATGGACTCTGAATGGTACTTCCGAATCGATTTAGTGCCTCAGGAAAAGAGGCCCACCGTCAACGACCAAAGCCCATCAATCGGAGAGTAAAATGAAAGAATGGAACAAGTGAAAAAAAGATAGGACACAACATAAAGGTGCTTACATGTTAAGGACAAACAGAAGGAGGACCGGGCAAAGAGAAAGGCATTGTATGTAACATGATTAAGTACTTAAGGAGACGTAATGAAAAAAAAAAATTATATTGCTATTTTTTATCGCCAGTGTGGGATGTAAACCTCCACATTTTGTCAAGTTCATACTTTTTTACAAATCAAGACAATTGTTCAGTCCCCAAGAGGCTTTATTTAAATTGTTGACAATTGTTGACAAAATTAATGTGTTGAAAATTCCTCAGCGTAATGTTGCTTTGGTATTTTACTCACAGTGAGCTCAAAGAACTGCAGCATCCATACTTTGTCAGTAAAATGTGCTGTGCCCTCCAAGTAGTTGTCATTTCACAAAAGTCCAGTAATTACATGCGGCAGTGAGGTTCACCACTTATATTGATTCGCAAATATCCACGTCAAAGAAAAAAGTCTTTGTGAGCCTTGGCTCCTAGCACTGTATATATACGCATACGCTGTGGCCACCCCCATAGCAAGGAGAGGACCATGAATTCATTGTTTATCATACCATCCACAGTCATAACTTCGTTAAATAAAGTGCACACTTTAGACCATTAAGTCTAAAATGGTGGGGCCAATGACTGCTCTTCCTGTATGTTTTTCTTTCCTGTGACCTTCTGTGCTGCTTGACACACAGAAGGTGGGTCAAGCAGCAAATGTGAAATAGCAAAAGTGTATGCCATATACTTTTGCAAATTCACATATTTTACCCTTTCATGCACCATTAATGATAACATGTAACACAACAACATAATAAGCTGTCCAATGTAGTATCCACTGTCCCTGTGATCACTGCCTGGACTCAACAGCCCTGAAAAGCAGGGGCCTCACTTATCGGTGCTGCAAATGCACTAAATGGGGCCTAAAAGATACAGACACAAGTTTTTGTGTGATGGAGAAAAAAAAGTCTGACAGGAACATGTGTGCACATGTACAGAAGCTTTAAGTCATCCTTAGGCACATTATGGAGACAAGGAAATTCAGTGCTGCTAGATGAGGTGATGAATTGAAGATCACACATGTCCAGTTGCACTGAATAGCAAATGTTAATCATGAATTATACATATTGATTTTTCACTTTGTCAAGATTTTTGTTTTTTGTGTTTTGTCTGTCCTTATGCGTACAAATTGGATTTCAAGTGTTTTGCCTGCCTTCTGTAACTATACTTCTATAACTCGGTGGTGGCTTTGGCCATCCATTATGGCATTGTCTGCTGGTCAGGCAGCATCTCGGCCCGGGACAGAAACAGACTGGAGCGACTGGTCAGGAGGGCCAGTTCTGTCCTGGGCTGCTCCCGAGACACTCTGGACGAGGTGGGCAACAGGAGGATGCTAGCTAAACTAAAAGCTATGATGGACAGTCCCTCCCACCCCTCCAGCCCACCCTGACAGCTCTAGGTAGCTCCTTCAGCCAGAGACTGTTACACCCGCGCTGCAAGAAGGAGAGATACCGCCGCTCGTTCCTACCGACTGCTGTCAGGCTGCTGAATAAAAAAATTAAATGATGTGAAAAACAATTGTAAATAGCTCAGCCACCTTATCTATATCTATATTTACATTGCACTTAATTGAACGGTGAACATTGAAACTGTAACATTTGTTTTGTGAATGCAGACTTTGTTTTTCTTCTTTCTTCTTTCTACCCACAATCTTGCTGCTGTAGACTGTAAATGTCCCCAGTATGGGACAAATAAAGGATATCTTATTGATTTAAAGATGCCGTTCATGCCTTGTTAAGTGCCGCTTGGGGATAAACAAAGCGTTTTGCGACTTCAAACCCCCAAGTGGGTCCCGCTTGGGGTTTGAAACCCACATTTCAACTTGCACGAGTCACCGCTGGGAAGCAGAGCAGTGGCAGCCCCCTCTTTTTAGATTTTATTATAATATACTGTACGCCAGTACTACATGTTTGTCATGCACAACCAATGTACAGGAATTACGTCAATTGAAGCCTTTTTTTTTCAGGGTAGCAACATTTGCGTTCCCAATTTGTGACCATGCATGTCTGGGTTTCATCCTGTTCACTAGCTGACATCTGGTCATATTACACACTGAAGTCTTACATGGGTATAACAGCCCAAGTCTTTCCTCTTTGAGAGCAAAAAGATTTAAAGGTCGTCAAGCAGCAGAAAACGTAGCTGCATTGGATGAAATATGAGAAGAATGCAATACAAGTGATAAGACTTTATCATCACAGATAATGCATGTAACATGAAGAATGCTGATGAAGGCAGAGGATTCAGATGAAATGCGAAGAAGATGTGGAAGATTTGGTTCGATGTGATACGGGTTGTGACTTTCCCCATGGATACCGACAATGCCTGTCCTGTTTCCCTCTTCAGCGAGTGATGGATTTCAAAGAAATGACGTGGCTCTCCAAGGTCATTCCCGGTGTCAAAGCTTGTAACACGTCTGCATCGCAGCACAATTTACAAGGGCACATTTAAATCAGTCTTTGGGAGTGGCAAAAGCATCTCGGTGGCCAATAAAACAAGTTGGAACTCAACCTTGAAACAAATACAAGATTTCACTGAATTGGATTCCATTGCCTTGACTGAGATATACTCTGTGGACTAACATTTTTGTGATCACATCAAGAGTGTGGGCGCAATTGAAAGCATTTTGTTTGATTCTTGGATCTTTTGCTGAAACAGAATTAACAGAGAGAAAAGATCATCACGATCGGTAGGATTGTTCGAACAGTGCTTGATCTTCATTCTCATTAAATGCAGTTGGATTCACCAAAGAGTGTCTCTCTGTGGGCCATTGATCAGAACGTTTCAAGAGTCACTCAACTGAAAGTTCTCGGGAATCGTCTTTGCACTTCATATGGCTGATGATGAGAAAGGCCATGAGAAAACTTTCAGTTATCACATTTATATGCGAGCCGTGGTGCTGGATCCTCAATTGGAAATGAGCTGGGTTGACATGAAGGTGAGGAAGGCAGTGTGTTTGCTGTCGAGAGATTTAAGGGAGAAAGTGAGAGGTCACTGACAGAATTGTCTCTCCTCCTGTCACGATATGTATTAATTATGACTAGCAGTCCTCTTTTATGACAGTATAATGCATTACAATTCCCGTATTTTCTGGATTATAAATTGCAGTTATTTTCAAATTAAATCGAAAGACGGTGCTCTAGGCCTGTGTTGATACTTTCCACATTGGCGTTAACTGATAAAAACAACTGACGATGACTCTGACATAAGAGTAGAAGAGGAAGTGCCGCATTTTCTACCTCTGGATTTCGCAGAGTTCTTTAAAAATGACACAGAAGGTGAAGATTTCATTGGAATTAGTGATTTGGAGTGACACTGATGGTTTGGTACACTTGTTATGCTGTAGTTATCTGAATAAGTCTTAATATGTTACGTTACATTCTCCGTTTGCTATTTATGCATCATGTAATATTACCACCTTGTACACTTATTCAGCATGTTGTTCTTTATTTTTGTCACATTTCGGGTTTTCAGTCTGGCCAGCAGGTGGCAGGAGCGGTCTCTCTAGCACACCTGCTGGCAATCATTAATCAACAGAGACACTATTTAAGGACTCCTACCTTCTACACTTGTTGTGGGAGTATTGTTTTTGGCATTGCTTACCTCATTGCTCATTGACTAGTGGCTTTTGACCTCGTCGTGTTTTCGCGTGTAGTCTCGGTACCAAGTTTGTGTGTAAGTACCATTTTGTTTTGATGATCTGGCTTTTCTTGCGTGTACAAGTGTTACATTGTTTTTCGTTCGGAGTTTTTGGGCTTTACTTTCCTTTTCTTGCTCTTTTGTGCAAGCGCCTTTTGTTAGTCGTTTTTGATTTACCTCCTGGTCCTCATTGTGGACCAGCGCTTTATGTTCTCGCTTATTTTTCGGTGCGATTTGGACATTAAATTGTCTTACTTCGGAGACCTTGTTTTTGTCTGTTTTTTGGATCCCCCTCCCTAACTCGGTTTACCCGAGTTCGTAACAATTTTTTATTTTTTAGTTGCCTTTCAAGACGACATGTCTGTTCTTGGTGTTGGATTTTATCACATAAATTTACCCCAAAATGCGACTTATAAACCAGTCCAACTTATATATGCTTTTTTTCAGTGGCTGGTGTGGTCTATAGTCCGGAAAATACTGTATAAGTTACTATTCAAAAACAAACTTAAAGACAAAATGGACAAAAATAAACAAAACCTAAGAATGCAATCACAAAATGAGCGAAGACAATTGATCAAATATGATGAAAAACAGATTAGAGGAGAGAGCTGACGACAGTGGCGACACATGTAAAAGGTTACAGTGTGCAAAGCCCGCCCGTACATATTTAAGGGTCGAATAAAGGTGCCAATCGGAGAGCGCAAAGCTCATATGAACACACAAAAAAGCTCTATGGGGAAAGAATTTGCAGAGTTGACCGAGTTCATACAATGTTCCTTCCTGGAATATTGGTTGGAGGAAGAAAACTAAAGACTGTAGTGACTTTTTTGTTGTTGTCTTTGTTAAATTAACATCCTTGTGAATCTGCTGTTTTATTAGCGGTATTGTAATTATTCCATTAAAAAAAAAGTACTTATGAAAGTCATCCTGTATGAGTATGACCAAACGTCTTCTTATACTCGGCTATGTCCGCTTGTTTCGATCCTGTCCGGGGCACCGGACAAATTTGATAAATTCATGAAAATGTCCAGCTTTAACTGTTTTCATGGGACCAATTAGCATATATTTAATTTGATTGATGTTTTATGGGACAAATGAGGTGTTGTGGCAGTCAAAAGGAGCACACTAAACTGGCTGCGACCATTCCACAACTGCCAACAAGTGGATCTGAACAAATTTGTGCCAGACATTCACATAAACACGCCCCCTGCCTAATACCTGCTGGGTGAGAAGCATGGTCCTAGTGTCCGCCACAGTGTAATGATACTACAACTACTACTACTACTACTACTCCTAATAATAACAATAATAATAATAAACAGTTTGGAGAAGAAAACAATCATGAGGAAGAAAATGAAAGACTGTAGTGCCATTTATTTCATCTATGTTAAATTAATATCCTTGTCAGCCGACTGTTTTAATATTTACAGTGTTCCACTGAAAACAATACAATATTTGTCAAGCTGGATTTTGTACAGAAGGGCTGCACAATGCAATTAATATATTTACATTGTGATCATGGCACCTGAAGAGCAGAATGCAAAAGATGTGTAATTAATTCATATGAAATTGTATAGTCATTCATTCATGAATGAATGAATGATGAATGAAATTGTATAGTTTATTCAAAATTTGACCAATCAGATGACACCAGAGCGCACACCACCGTCCAATCCCAGAACAGTTTGGAGGGGCAGTATTTTCACTGAAGAACTCAATTAGATGAGAGGACATTCCTATTTTATTTTATTTTTTATTTTTCTCCCAAGATGGCGCCGGAGTAGGCAGCCTTTGGCATGTGCTCTTTAAGAGCCTTGCTTTTTTGGTGTTTTTGTCTTTTGTTTTGTCACGTTTGTTGTTTCGTCGTGCGGACCTGATATGGACTGTTTTCAGCGTTTTTTGTCCACGACATTCGTCAAAGGAGAAGCATCTGTGCTTGGTGGTTGCGCCTTCTCAGCAGCTGCCTGTACCAGCACAGATTTTGATTGGGAGGAATGTCGGCGCCATTGACTGTCGGTGCTGGACAGACCTGGGGCGCTTGTGTTTTTTGCGCCTGTAATGGGCAGCATTTTTCACAACCCCGTTTTGTTCAGTGGCTACGTCGGCACTGTTAGACAGTCGGCGTTGGTGCGGCTGAATGGATGGCTGCTGAAGTTGAGGATGAGGAGAGAGCCTATGCACATTTGGAACCGTGAGTTGCCGCTTGGAATTGAAATGGATTTCCATGGTACAGGAGAAGTGAACCAATCTCTTTTTTTCTTCAATGGATGCTACAGCTTCTTGTTGACTTTGAAACTTAGCTTGTAGCTGATGTGTGCACATTTTGAGCATGACGTCTCTGATCCACTGGTTAAAGGAAACTTTGATTCTCTCCTCTTTCATCTCAAACTGCTTCAAACAACAAAGCGTGTGATGGAAAAGTGGTTAGAACTGCACGACTGTCCGTGTTTTATGTTATGTGTTGTTTATTGTTTTACTTGATGTTAACTGTTTTGTTAAGCACTTTGTTACAGCTGCCGCTGTTGTGAAAGCGCTGTATAAATCAGCATGTACTGTATTGTATTGTATTGTATTGTTTCTACAGGGGAGAGGGGTGACAAAAACAAAAACCTTCTTTCATGAGATAGTATTTCTTTTGGTACACGTGAAATATCGTAATAATATCTATTACAATTCGCAACACCCAGATCACAATTTGCAGATGGTTGCTGATGATTGAATGTTGTGGTTTTTATGTGAAAGGGGGGCATCTGCAAAAGTGAACTTGCATGTTTTGCCAATAACGTGCACCCCTACTTTTAAATATGTAAGAGTTCTTAAGTGGACAAATATCTAAGTACTATTTCTGCAACTCGAGGATGGGATGAGTGTCCTTTTTTTGAAGATCAAAATACGGTCACCCTATCCCAGGCATGTCCAGCTCTGAGGGCCACTGTCCTGTCTGTTTTCCAGCTCTCCCAGCTGCAACACACCTGATTCAGATGATCAGCTCATCAGCCAGCTCTGAAGCAGCATTAGAACAATCCTGATGAATTGATTCAGGTGCGTTGCTCCTTGGAGTGCTGGAAAACAGGCAGGACAGCGGCCGTTGAGGACCGACTTTGGACACCCCTGCCCTATCCTATACAGCAGCGGTCCCCAACCTTTTTTGCCCCACGGAACGGTTTAATGTCAGACATTATTTTCAGAGACCGGCCTTAAAAGTATGACGGATAAATACAACAAAATAATATATGACCGACATGAAAACAGCGGTATTTTCTAAACATAATAATAAACATGAATCATGACGAGGAATGTCCGATCTGGCCGCAACACTCTCTGGTCAGTATGGTAACTTGCCTTCAAAATAAGATACAAAGTGCATGAAAAATATGACTCACCATTGCGGCATATTATGCAGAGTGGGCTTGGTGCATGGGAATTTCCCATTGAGATAAGTCCATATTTTAAGTAGGACTCTGAATACTGTCTATTAAATGTAGCCTTCTTTTTCTTGGAAGTCAGAGGCTCCTCTTCTGTCTCTTGGCTGGGCCTTTTCCCCTTCCCAAAGGCATTTTGTTTTTCAGTCATTTTGCTATCTCCCGGGTTTCATTTTAGTGGTAACGTATCACGTGACCGAGGAGCGCCTTGACCCGTGTCAAGAGTGACAAACTGTCGACGGATGTAACAGAGGATCTGGTAAATTTCAAAATAAAACATTTTTCAGGTGCCAAAATGAATTATACGGAAGTAAAATAAGTTATCTCTTCTTTCTGTGCGGCCCGGTACCAAATGACCCACGGAACGGTACCGGGGCTTGGGAACGAGTGCTATAAAGTATACGTTATAGCAATTGCTCCATCGTCTAAAACGTGTATTCACATTACAGTCTATTTTCAAGGTGTCTATGAAAGTGTCCATTTGTTTCCTCTTTTAAGAGACAAAGACAAATATCAAATTATCGATTTAATGTTTATAATGAGATTACCATCAGAGAAATTGGGCTAACTGATCCATGTCCTGATTTATTTCTTAAAGCCTGTGTGTGTATTGCTTGTAAGCATGTGTGCATGTGATCAAGTGATAAAGTGAGGATACATGAGGTTAATTCGGATTGTGGGGTTATCGGGGTGAGACAATAAATAAACTCTTAACTCCAATTAACTTAAAGCTTTACCCTCTGTCACTTGTTATCTCCCCACAAACACAAACTCTCATGCAAGCCAAAGCTGAGTGTAATTCGAAAACAATTTTGCATCGTAAATTCTTTCCAGCGAAAAAATAATGTTGCATGTACAGCACACCGTGACCTGCCTTCACTGACTCTCAAGACAAGAAAGAACGGATGGATTCAAGATCAAGCAGAAGTAAACTAATGTGTTTCAGCAGTGGAGATGTTTATTTGATTTTTGTTTGGAAATACAAGGCAGCAAAAACCCTTGTTAAAAAAAGAAAGATGATCCACTTAGCTGAAGAAAATTCCATATTTAGTCCTTGCCCTTCACCAGAGGTGGCCAACCCGCGGCTCACGAGCCGCATGCGGCTCTTTGGCTGGTTCAGTGCGGCTCCTGAGCTTTCACACGACAATTGTCCAAAACGCCTCAGCGATGGCGTTGCCATTCAAACAACGGTGCTTAATACACAGAACGCAATACGTTAGCCTATCATCAATCCCGTTACTTGACTGACATAGAGGGCAAACAATCAGATGACTGAATCATCACTCATGCGCAGACAACGGCGCTAAGCGCGAGGTGCTTAGCTAGTCAGCGAATTAAAAATCTGTTTTTAACGCAGGGGTGCCCAATACGTCGCAATCAACCAAGAGCCAGCAGACTGGTCCCAAGTCGACCGCGAGCAGTGAGAGGTGGAAATGTGTGGAGGGGTTGGGGGAATTCGTGTGTTTGTGTCTTTAGGTTTCATTTGATTTCGGGCACTCCGGCTGTTGCTTGTCGTGGCGTGCATGCATATGAGTGCGAGTGCATGGTCGTGTGTGTGTGTGTGTGTGTGTGTGTGTGTGTGTGTGTGTGTGTTCATATGCTTGTATGTGCACGATCAGGTCGTTCGTGGGAGGTTGGTCGCTCCAAAAGTTGATCTTTGGGCAAAAAAAGTGTGTTTCCGTGTGTGTGCGTGTGTGAACGTGCACATGTGTGTGGATCTTTGCACGTGTGAGGTTGTCCCTTTGTTCTAAGAGTACAGTACTAATCTACCGATCTGTGAGATCAATAGTTTGAATAAGAACATTTTGTAATTGTCATTCTCAATCAAAGAAATTAGCATATTTCAGCCATGCATTGAAGACTGCATTCTTCTTCAATGACTGCAAAGAAAACTGCATTGTTTTTTGGGTTTTTTTTTTCCATGAGGAATTTTGTGTGCACTTAAACTGCACGCTGAGGACCCCAATTATACTTGCTGACATTGATCAGTATGACTGTCACACACACACTAAAAAAAAAAAACAACACCAACAACCACTGCTGAAACACACCCCAATCTACAAATGAATAGCAAACATAAATAAATGTATTCTTCAATTAAATAAGTGATGTGTGGTTTGAAAATGCTACCTGGAAGGAATAATCAAAGTCTAGTAGCTTGGTTACTTTCACAGTTTGCGTTCGCATCAGCATGACCAGGTAAACCAGTACAAGTGCATGTTCTGCCTGTGCATGCATGTTTGTAAAGCATCAATCTCAGCTATTTTATTGACACGAGAATTACTTGTTCATGTTGGAGAAGCATTTAAGTCTTGTCTTGCATCCAGTATACCGTATAACCTTAATGAAACAATTTCTGATGAAATTCATGATAATATTTTTTTAAACTGCAACATATAAATTTGAGTTATATATTTTAGGGCTCTTTTTTTACCTATGCCAATTCTGTGATGTCTGAAGCCTTCACACACATTATTACTTTTCTTTCTTAAATGTATTAATATTATTCCTCCCGGTTTTTTGATGAACATCTTATGACGCGTCTCTGGATTGTCAGACGGGAGGTGGTTTTCCTTTTAAACATTTTTCTTTTAAGAAATTCCATCCATCCATCCATCCATCCATCATCTACCGCTTATCCGGGGACGGGTCGCGGGGGCAACAGCTTTAGCAGGGAAGCCCAGACTTCCCTCTCCCTAGCTACTTCTTCCAGCTCTCCCCGGGGGATCCCGAGTCGTTCCCAGGCAAGCTGGGTGACATAGTCTCTCCAGCGTGTCCTGGGTCTTCCTCGGGGTCTCCTCCCGGTGGGACATGACCGGAACACCTCACCGGGCAGGCGCTCAGGAGGCATCCGAATCAGATGCCCAAGCCACCTCATCTGGCTCCTCTCGATGTGGAGGAGAAGCGGCTCGACTCTGAGCCCCTCCCGGATGACTGAGCTTCTCACCTTATCTCTAAGGGAGAGCCCGGACACCCTGCGGAGAAAACTTATTTCAGCCGCTTGTATCCGGGATCTCGTTCTTTCGGTCACGACCCATAGCTCGTGACCATAGGTGAGGGTTGGGACGTAGATCGACCGGTAAATTGAGAGCTTCGCCCTTTGGCTCAGCTCCTTCTTCACCACGACAGACCGATACAACGTCCGCATCACAGCAGACGCTGCACCGATCCGCCTGTCGATCTCCCCCTCCCTCCTACCCCCACTCGTGAACAAGACCCCAAGATACTTGAACTCCTCCACTTGGGGTAAGATCTCCTCCCCGACCCGGAGGGGGCACTCCACGCTTTTCCGACTGAGGACCATGGTTTCAGATTTGGAGGTGCCTATTTTTCATCCCAACCGCTTCACACTCGGCTGCGAAACGCTCCAGTGAGAGTTGGAGAGCCCCGTTTGAAGGAGCCAACAGCACCACATCATCTGCAAAAAGCAGGGATGTAATACTGAGGCCCCCAAAACGGACCCCCTCAACGCTTCGGCTGCGCCTAGAAATTCTGTCCATAAAGGTTATGAACAGAATCGGCGACAAAGGGCAGCCTTGGCAGAGTCCCACCCCCACTGGAAACGATTCCGACTTACTGCCGGCAATGCGAACCAAACTCTGACATCGGTGGTATAGTGACCGAACAGCCCGTATCAGGGGGTTCGGTACCCAATACCCACGAAGCACCCCCCCACAGAACTCCCCGAGGGACACGGTCAAACGCCTTCTCCAAGTCCACAAAACACATGTAGACTGGTTGGGCGAATTCCCACATACCCTCAAGGACCCTGCTAAGGGTGTAGAGCTGGTCCACTGTTCCACGGCCGGGACGAAAACCACACTGCTCCTCCTCAATCTGAGGCTTGACTTCCTGACGGACCCTCCTCTCCAGCACCCCTGAATAGACCTTACCAGGGAGGCTGAGGAGTGTGATCCCTCTGTAGTTGGAACACACCCTCCGGTCCCCCTTTTTAAAAAGAGGGACTACCACCCCGGTCTGCCAATCCAGAGGCACTCTCCCTGTTGACCACGCGATGTTGCAGAGGCGTGTCAACCAGGACAGTCCCACAACATCCAGAGCCTTGAGGAACTCCGGGCGGATCTCATCCACCCCTGGGGCCTTGCCACCGAGGAGCTTTTTAACCACATCGGTGACTTCAACCACAGTAATAGGAGAGCCCACCTCAGAGTCCCCAGGCTCTGCTTCCTCCAAGGAAGGCGTGTTGGTGGAGTTGAGGAGGTCTTCGAAGTACTCTGCCCACCGGTTCACAACGTCCCGAGTCGAAGTCGAAGTCAGCAGCGCCCCACCCCCACTGTACACAGTGTTGGTGGTGCACTGCTTTTAAGAAATTAAAAAAAAAATGAAACCGACAATCTTTAGGAACCCTACCTAATGGAATCAAAAGACCAAAACAACCAGAATTGGAACCAGAATCATCCTTATTCAAACAATGCCCAACCCTAGTTTCCGGGCTCTGTCTTAGAGACAGGGTGAAATGCTCTGTCATCTAAGAGGGGCTCAGATTCAGAGTCCAGCAACTGCTCCTCTCCATCGAGAGAAACCAAATGAGATGGTTCGGGCATCTAGTTAGAATGACTCCTGGATGCATCCCTGATGAGGTATTCCAGGCACGTCTCACCGGGCGGAAGCCCCGGGGACAACTAAGGACATACTAGAGAAGACTGCGTCTGACACCTCTCCTGTGAACGCCGTGGGTTCTGCCCGGAGAAACAGAAGGAAGTGGCTGGCGAGAAGGAAGGATGGGCCTCCCTGCTTAAGCTACTGCCCCTGTGACATGTGGATGAATTTACATTTGATAAACTGCTGCTGTTTATGGCTCCTCAATGAAACAGTTTTATATTTTATTTTTTTAATGTTAGATAATGTCATGATTGAGAAGGGGGAAGAAAAAAGTATTGGTCTTTTTTCGTGTGCAGAAAGAACAGGCAATGGATATCGGACAACTTTTATATGTGCACAAAGAACGTCACTCTGTCTTAACCCTTTCATGCACCAATAATACCGTATTGGCCCGAAAATAAGACGGCCCTGATTATAAGACGACCGCCTCTTTTTCAAGTTTGGAAAAAGACTTTTTGAACACCAAATTAATTTTTATAGAGAAAATAATTACAGTCCATCTGAAACAAATGATTATGACAATATATTTGGGAGAAAAAGCATGTTATTTTGCCTCATTCAAATCTTATATTATTAAATATGTAAATTAAAGTGAAATTACATTTGTCGCTACTTTTCTCCATTTTCTGTTTTCTCTTCCATTATTTTCTTCTCTTTTCTTTCTTTCCGTAAATTTTTATTTTTCTTCTTCGTGACAGGGGTTCATTTTGGCCTGGGGGGTCAAGTTCAGCATTCGCTTCAATGATATCTGGCGGGCTCGAGCGTCGTGAATGGGTATAATGTCTATACCCCGAATATAAGACAACCCCCGTTTTTTCAGTGTTTATTTCAATGCAAAAAAAACACTGTCTTATATTCGGGCCAATACGGTAATTACCTGTAACCTGATAAACTGTCCACTGTCGTAACCGCTGCACCTGAAAGGGTTAAATTGAGTCAAGTGGTGTTTTTGTTGTTGTTGTTGTTGTTTTTTTTTTTTAATGCCTTCATCTGATACACGAACAGATTTAGCCACACAAGTCAGGTCAAAGAGCGGATTGAATATCGGATGGGGCCTGTGACCACAAATTACCACGACGGCCTTAAGAGAACTGAGTGTTCAAATTCAAGATCTTATCTACAACTTGCAGTCTGTTTGTGAGTGTGTGAGGATACTTGAGGTTAATTCCATCCAGCCGGATTGCCATGTTGTGGAGCATAGATAAGACGATAAGGTAATAAAAGAGCTTGCAACCCGGTAAGACACACAATGTGACACTGAGTATCCTTCGCTATCTTAAAAAAATGTAGCAGAACAAAATGTCGACAATGTTTTAGTAATGCTTTTGTTCATTTTAAAATGCCAATGAGGACCCATGAGCAGGAGGCAGATAGTCTCTTGCTCAAACATGGCCAAAATGAGGTCAAGCACTGTAGAAAACGAATGATTGGGGGAAAAAAATAGTTTGATGTAGTGAGGAACAGAAACATACAGTACATGAGAAGAACATACAAGCTATTCATGATTTGCTCTAGAAGAATAAAAAAAAGAAAATGCAACCTCGCATTTTGATGGTGCCACCTGACATGTTTCAGCTTTAGTCAGATTAGGTATAAGATTTGACTTTTAATGCTCTTAATTACTCCAGGACATAGGAGAGTGTACACAGCACGTTGCTTCATGTTTGGCATCCTCTGTTTGTGTGTGTGTGTGTGTGTGTGTGTGTGTGTGTGTGTGTGTGTGTGTGTGTGTGTGTGTGTGTGTGTGTGTGTGTGTGTGTGTGTGTGTGTGTGTGTGTGTGTGTGTGTGTGTGTGTGTGTGTGTGTGTGTGTGTTTGATTGCAATCCGCCAGCTCCTGAAGGCATCTGACTAAATCACCCTGTCTAAGGATTGGAAAGTTATTCATATTGGGTGTGTCTGCATTTGCGTTTGTGTGTGCACATGCTCACATGCAGAGTTTGTTATGATGAGTCCTCAACGGTTGTTCACTGGTTTTGCGACAGTTCAACTTTTAGTCATCGTTGGAAAATCGCAGATGTAACAGCCAAAGAAATACTTTTCCGGGTTTTAATTGTAAATGAAAGTCGGCTGGACAATAGCTGCCATATAAAAAAAAAAAAATCCTCATCTCACCCCTCGGGTGGTGTCCGTCCCTCATTCAGCTCGGGTCCTCTACCAGAGGCCAGGAAGCTTGAGGGTTCTGCGCAGTATCCTTGCTGTTCCCAGCACTGCACATTTCTGGACTGAGATGTCCGATGTTGTTCCCGGGATCTGTTGCAACCACTCATTCAGTTTGGGGGTCACTGCCCCGAGTGCTCCGACCACCACAGGCTCGTGCCTGTCACCTTTACCTTCCAGGCTCTCTCCAGCTCCTCTCTGAGCCCTTGGTATTTCTCGAGTTTCTCATGCTCCTTCTTCCTGATGTTTCCATCACTTGGGACCGCTACATCCACTACAACGGCTTTCCTCTGCCCTTTATCTATGATCACGATATCTGGTTGGTTCGCCATTACCATCTTGTCAGTCTGGATCTGGAAGTCCCACAGGATCTTCGCTCTGTCATTCTCCACCACCTTCGGAGGTGTTTCCCATTTTGACTTTGGGGTTTCCAGGCCATACTCCGCACAGGTGTTTCGGTAGACTATGCCAGCCACCTGGTTATGGCGTTCCATGTAGGCTTTCCCTGCCAGCATCTTACACCCTGCAGTTATGTGTTGGATCGTCTCAGGTGCCTCTTTGCACAACCTACACCTTGGGTCTTGTCTGGTGTGGTATATCTGGGCCTCGATGGCTCTGGTGCTCAAGGCCTGTTCCTGAGCAGCCAGGATGAGTGCCTCTGTGCTGTCCTTCAGGCCAGCCCTCTCTAGCCACTGATAGGACTTCTTGAGATCAGCCACTTCAGTTATGGTCCGGTGGTACATCCCGTGTAGGGGCTTGTCCTCCCATGATGGTCCCTCTTCCAGCGCCTCATCTTCTGTTCCCCATTGTCTGAGACATTCTCTGAGTACGTCATTCGTTGGAGCCTTCTCCTTGATGTATTCATGGAGCTTGGATGTTTCATCCTGGACAGTTGCTCTCACACTCACTAGTCCCCGGCCTCCTTCCTTTCGGCTTGCGTACAGTCTCAGGGTGCTGGATTTGGGATGAAACCCTCCATGCATGGTTAGGAGTTTTCGGGTCTTAACGTCCGTGGTCTGAATCTGTTCCTTTGGCCACCTTATTATTCCTGCAGGGTATCTGATCACTGGCAGGGCATAGCTGTTTATTGCCCGGGTCTTATTCTTGCCATTGAGCTGGCTTCTTAGGACTTGCCTCACTCGCTGGAGGTATTTGGCCGTAGCCGCTTTCCTTGTTGCCAGTTCGAGGTTGCCATTGGCTTATGGTATACCAAGGTACTTGTAGCTGTCCTCAATGTCTGCTATTGTTCCTTCAGGGAGTGAGACCCCTTCAGTGTGGACTACCTTTCCTCTCTTAGTAACCATCCGACTACATTTCTCAAGCCCGAATGACATCCCGATGTCGCTGCTGTAGATCCTGGTTGTGTGGATCAGGGAATCTATGTCCCTTTCGCTCTTAGCATACAGCTTTATGTCATCCATGTAGAGGAGGTGACTCATTGTAGCTCCATTTCTGAGGCGGTATCCATAGCCTGTCTTGGTGATTACTTGGCTTAGGGGGTTCAGTCCTATGCAGAACAGCAGTGGGGAGAGTGCATCACCTTGGTATATGCCACATTTGATGGACACTTGGGTAAGTGGCTTGCCATTGGCTTCAAGTGTGGTTTTCCACATCCTCATCGAGTTCGCAACGAAGGCTCTTAGGGTCCTGTTCACCTTATACAACTCCAAGCATTCAGTGATCCATGTATGTGGCATCGAGTCATAGGCTTTCTTGTAATCAATCCAAGCTGTGCACAGGTTGGTACGTCGGGACCTGCAGTCTTGTGCGACTGTTCTGTCAACCAGGAGTTGATGTTTGGCTCCTCTAGTATCTCTACCAATGCCCTTCTGTGCTTCGCTCATGTATTGATCCATGTGTCCACTTATCTTAGCCGCAATGATGCCTGACATGAGCTTCCATGTTGTGGAGAGACAGGTTATTGGCCGATAGTTGGATGGGGCTGCACCCTTCGAGGGATCCTTCATAATCAGGATCGTTCGCCCTTCGGTTAGCCATTCTGGGTGAGTCCCATCCCTCAGCAGCTGGTTCATTTGTACTGCTAGGCGCTCATGGAGTGCTGTGAGTTTCTTTAGCCAGTAGGTGTGGACCATGTCCGGGCCTGGTGCTGTCCAGTTCTTCATATCTGAGACTCTTTCCTGTATGTCTGCCACTGTTATGGTAACTGGGTTCTGTTCAGGGAGGTTGCTGTGCTCCTCTCTCAGGGTCACCAGCCATTGTGCACTGCTGTTATGTGCAACCTCCTTCTCCCATATGCCTTTCCAGTACCTTTCAGTTTCCAGTCTTGGTGGGTCAGCTCTGTTGTTAGGACCCTGCCACTGAGCGTACACTTTCGCAGGTTGTGTTGCGAACAGCCTGTTTATTCGTCTGGCCTCATTCTCTTTCGTGTACCGCTTTAGGCGACTGGACAAGGCTTGGAGCCTTTGTTTGGCAGTTTCGAGTGCTTCAGGTATGGTCATCTGGATGTACCTCTCGGGTATCAGCCTTTTCATCACACCTCTCTGGGCCTCCGTCAATTGACTCACATCTTTCCGGGCCGCCTTGATCTTAGCCTCCAACCGTCTTTTCCATGGTGGGTAACGTATCTCATGGCTTCCATGGTTGCTCTTATAGCCCAGAGTCTCCAGGATCACTGATGCTGAAGCGTATATCAGCTCATTGGTTTCTGTGATCGTTACGGTAGGGATCGCCCTCAGTGCTGCATTCACACTTTCTATGAGACTTTCAGATGGTACTTCACATAGCCGTTGTAATCGGTTTCTAGGTTGCCCAGCTTTCATTCTCGCCATGATCTTAGCTTTCAGGTCAGTTGCTGCCTCGCTCAGCATTTCATTCATTGGGGCTGGCCACCCAATCTCATCATCTGCATTCATTGGGGCTTGCCTCCCAATCTCTTGTATGACCTCCTCCTCTGATCTGGCAGCCTGTGGCCCTTCGCCATGGAACCTGCGTTGTACCTCATCAATCTCAAGTTGTGACAGCAGTTGCCGTTTGTGGATGTTGGAACACTGAGCTACTAGTTGTTTCGTGGTCAACCGTGACTGTGGGTTTCGAAGTAACCATTTAGCCCACATTCTCTGCATGTAACCCCTCTGACTAGGGTTGCTTGAGTAGTAGCATTCCAACAGAGCCATGTTATCGCCTCTCGCCCATCTCCGCTTTGTTCCAGTAGCCCATTTTTCATCAAGGTGCTCTGGTTCCCCAGACCTTGTTTGGCCGGGCGACGTCTGAGCCGGCATGTCATTCGTTTTATTGTCTCTCATCATTGTATGAGGTAGGCATTAGCGTGAAGGATCTTGCCCAAGGACCCACACTGGATGGTGTTATGTGCTCATTTTTGCCCCAGGCGGGATTCGAACCACCGTCTCCCATATGCCAAACCGATGCCTTACCAACTGAGCTATCCAGCCGCTTATATGTATATATATATAAATGCCTCAGAGTTCAATCAAATTCTTGGAGGCCAAATGCACGTGGAACGGGTACCCGAGTCAAGCCGTGTGATGCCAAATGCACATAGTAGCTGAGACGAGCCACTGCCCATTTTGGGTCGGGCAGTCATAGCGAGTGTACGTTTGTGAGTACTTGTCAAGTGTTTATTCTTTTCTGATAATCAAAAAATAAGACAAAGGGAATGTGGTCTGAACCGCAGTGGATTTAAGGAAAGAGAATGAAAACGGTGTGTGTGTGTGTGTTACGGATTTTGCTAACCAGTATCGTTTGGCTAAGTCAATAATTGCGACTGCATTCTTTTATTGTGTCAATACAGACACACGTTTTTTTTTCCATAAATAGGAATTAAAATAGGAGTTTACTGTATTTGGATCTTGGGAATGGATGAAGCTGATTTGCATCATTTTCTATGGGGGAAAAAAAAAATCAGAGGTCGAACAAATCCGACCGCGAACACTTCAGTTCTGTGTTCTGTGTTCCAACTCCAATGTTCTGCGCATTTGTGTGTGTATGTATTTTATAGAATGGAACCAAATATCTCTCTACTGCTTTTGACACTGTGCATGACAACTTTGTACTCCGGACTGGACTTTAAGGGACAACACCAAGGTGGGTCCAGTCAAGAGACTAGATTAGTCCACATTGCCTTAAGAGAGGCAAGATGCACATGATAACCTGTGGAGTGCCCCAAGTCTCAGTCCTTGGTCCAATTGTCTTTACAATCTACGTGTTTTAGGGTCACATAATCCATAAACATGACATTTCCTTCCTTTGTTACGCCAATGATATTCAGTTGGATTTAACACTCACCTCAGTCTTGCCATTTGCATTTCGGGCCTGCCTGAAGGAGATAAGGGCCTGGATGGCAAACAACTTTCTCGAACTTAGCAGCAGCAAAGGTGAAGCCATCATCATTGGCAAGCCACATCTTATCTAATGACTTGCTCTCAGCAAGATCCACGTTTTAGGTCACAACGACTCCCTGTCCTCCTCGTTATGAACTTAGGAGCAGATTCGACACAGCTTTCATTTGATACCCAAATACGCCACCTCTGTCAAGTTTCCTTATTCTCAAACTCTGCCTCTCCCTCTCCCAACTGGATGCTGAGAAATTGGACCATGCCTTTGTCTTCTTCAGGTTACTGCAATGTCCTCATTGTCAGGATCTCAGGCAGAACCTACAAAGGCCACGGCACATTCAGAACTGTCAAGGAAGCGCAAAGCTAACCATATCACATCTCTCCACTGTTTGCCAATCTAATCCAGAATACATAATAAACTCTGCCTTCTGACCCATAAATGCATTCATCAAACTGCACCTAACTACCTTACAGAACTTCTCACACTTTGCACAGACACTCAAATCCTCCGCTCCTCCTCCTTGATACAATGTTCATATCAATTACCGTATTTTCACGACCATTCGGCGCACCGTATTGTTGGGCGCAGTCTCTGTAATGGGTGCTATTTCTGTGTTTGACACATGCACAAAACGCACTGTATTACTGGGCGAAACCAGGCATGGTAAAACATACGCCAGCTTAAACATACGGCTAAACACGTTTTTAAAAAGGCAACGGAAGCAAAACTGAGTTCGGTTGTACTTTATTTAGCCATTTTACAATGTACTCACGTTTTTCTCTTCACCTCTTACACTCCTACCTTTCACTCATTGGTGACTGGTACCTGCTAGGATCGTGCCTTTAGCGTCCTCTTACACGCCCACCCTTCACTCATTGGCGGACTTCCGCATGCCTGTCGTCACTCACTCCGCCTTTTCTCGATATAAACAGCGTGTCGGCCAGAAGCGCCCTCAGTCATACTTTGAAACTTGGCTCATACACTAGACGCTCCACATTACGTGCTAACCAGTAAGCTAACCAGCAAGCTAACCACTGGGCCGCCCCCTCATCCGATTTGTATTCTATAAATCGCTGTCTATACAGCAAACCATCTACCATGTCATCTATAAAAGAAGATAATAATAATAATAATAATAATACTAAAACATTTTATTTATAAGCGCCTTTCAAGACACCGAAGGACACTTTACAATAACAATAACAAAAAACGCAAAACAATACAAATGTTGCCAACTGTTTGTTGTGACATGTTGGTATGCTTGAAAGAGAATCTCATCAGAGGAGAACAAAAACAGATGAAGTCTATTCTCTGATTTGGACCAGTGAAAGCAACTCAAGGTGTGAGTTCACTATATTTGATAGTAACTGTATTGAGAATAGATTAAAAGAAAGAAGAAAAAAAGAACCACATGCACTTAAGTGCTGTACGAGCTGAAGTGAGACCAATTGACGAATGTCAGCCACTATAAACTGGCATGTGGTATTCCTCTTAGCTGAGAGCTAAATCAAAGCAGGTGTTGCTTCTTCTCTCCTCAGTGGGCGTGTCAACATTGGCGCCTGAGTTTTTTTGTGGTTGAGGATGTGACAGCTGTTACAGAAACAGTTGTGCTTCTGGATCATCAGTGAAGCAAAAATATGTAATGCTAGTCACGCCAAGCCATTATTTTAGAGTCTAATATAATGGCATACAGACATGCCAGGAGCAAAAAGAGCCTAAAATTTAGACTCTTTTTGCTCCTGGCATGAGAAGATGCTCACACATGCACACACAGAAAGAGATATGACAAGATTCCACCTTATTCATCGTGATGGTCTTCAAACCGGACCTCAGGTCTCAAAATGATCACAACCATTTCACACCAAGTACTGGTACTGCACACCAAGACATTCTCCAACTGTACTCATATGGACGTACTGTATTTCTTTTGGGTATTGACACAAATGGTAAAATGCAGCAAATTACGTTTGTTTACAAGCCCTTAAGTCATTACTTGTAAATGTAAAATATACTGTGCATTTTCTTTCTGATTTTATTTTCCAGGTTTTATTTGCACCTTCCCCACTCCAGTTCAACTCAACCAAACCTGTTTGCTTTTCTGTTTAACATAATTAATTTTTAACCGCACATCCATCTTTGTCCGGACAGTCTTAACCCCCCTGAGCATCATACTGTATGTAGCATAGTATGCAAGTATTTTTGGCATGCTCATTTAATGAAGTCTGGTATTAAAACACTGCATAGTCTTAAAAACACTACATAGTGCTTAAAACTATCCAGGAAATATTTTAGCTCCATGAAGGAGTGTGGTCATGGAGCAGGTCTGTAAAATGGTTATGAAAGACTTGCAGGTAAGAAGAAGGACTTTGAAATTGGTGTTCATGGGCAAACATGGTTTTCTTCCTGTTTTGTGTTGTTCAGGAGAAACTGGCTGTTGTTCAGTCCCAATCCTTTCTGTCTCTCAGAGAGAGAGAGAGAGAGAGGTGTGTTTCTGTGTGTGTGTGTGTGTGTGTGTGTGTGTGTGTAACAGAGCTAGTTTAAAAAAAACTTACTGTACTGTATCATGGTTCCAAAAACATCTGTGAAATACAAGGGCACCTGTTAGGGAGGGGCCAGCTCACACCTGAGACTCGTCAGCTTACCACCCACTTGTTGCCAATCTGCTCATTTGGACTGGAATAAATTGACTCACAAACTATTCCTCAGTCCAAGTTCGTGCTGTCACCACACCAGTGGGCTCTGTTGGAATCACCTGCAGTTTTCTTGTTCCATGTGTGGACATCCCTTCAATAAACTCCGCCAAGTGTTGGCTTCAACTATTCCTGCCTGTTGTCGTACTATTGGGGTCACATCCAAACCCCAACAGCACCTCTACTTATGAACGTCTCTTCATGGAAAGTTTAAGTTACTAAACCTCTCAATAAAATATTGTCTCTTGTTATGAAATAAATTTCAAGATACGAAAGGTAAAAATAAAGTATGACATGCTCCTCGCAGCTCTGACTTTCCTGAACGCAACATACTTATAGCTGTTCTGCCATTGGCTATTCCCGAGCATCATCCTGACATCCCATTGGCTAAGAGGGACCTCTATCGTATGTGTCTATGTGTGGAAAAATAAATAAATAGATAGATGTGTCTATGCAGCATCCTTGTCATTTACTCCTTAGGCCACGAGGCGTTCCGGGAGTTTTACGAAATGAATCACCAAGACAAAAAGTGTTCACCAGTCTGGCGATTGCTCACTATGCTAATGTTCGCCTTGGCCATGCTCAAAGGGTTGTTAAAAGCAGACAAAAGCAAATGTTCTTGGATCAGTTCTTTACAAAACGCCAGGCAAAGACCACTTATGAGAGAGAACATGAACTAAAGAGGGCAAAAAAGGAAGACGCAGTTAAAAGTGAAATGACCTATGCTTTATTCTGTTTTTTTTTTTAATTATCCACAACTCTCATTTATTGTGCGATAATCTAATTGTAACATGTACAGTATTTGTTGCATTTTTTATGGATTTTTATGCTTTAGAAAACATTTGTCTGAATTTTGAGGGGGGGGGCTTGGAACGAGTTAGGGCATTTACATGGAAAATACTTCTCTACTTACAAAATGTTCTAGTTAAGTAATTTCTTTCAGAACCAAATAATTTTGTAAGTAGAGGTACCACTGTACCTGACACGTTCTTTTACTGTATACTCAAAGGGTGAAACGAAAGTGTCTGTCTTCCGCTACTTCAAAAATGAATGTGCTTTTTTAAAATTAAATTAATAAACTGCCTTTGACTCTCCCCTTTTATCTTGATGTCAATGAGGAGGTAAGCATTTTTACAGCAGGAAAAAAAATCTTTTCATTTACAAGTTGTAGTATTTTAATACATTGCTGTGCTATGTAATTTGTGTCACTAATTGACGGGAGGACTTTATTTTCTGCTATTTTCGTCAGGTATGTTGTGTTACGTGTGAACACTTTTTTTCTTGATGTCCATGGAGAGGGGCACTCTGTATCACTCTAATTGACGGGAAGACATTATTTTATGCTTTTTTTTGGCAGGCTTTGTGCTTGAGACCATTAAACGCAGCCAATACAAGAAATCCTGCTGTGTGTCAACAATATTCTTAAACACATTGCAGTCAGGCACGACCGGTTACACACACTCACGCATTATATATATTACACCCTCACGGGATGGACAATAGCGGACTAGTCAAATTGCGTCCAACCAGGCGTCCCACAAGGATCACTTCAATGCTGCAATTGAAATGATTACTTTTACAGGCCCTTGTAAAACTTGGGCCCTTAGAATCATCGTTCACTTTTATCTTTACAGCAACGTGCTTTGAACAATTCAGTAAAACTGAAATTTGCTGTTTAAAGTCCCATTGTTCAATAAAATTTCAATAAAATGAATGGTCCTCAAGTACTGAAAACAACTGACCTTAAACAGTGTTCTCTTATCGAAGCAACTATCATTATACCCATTGTGACTGCTGAATGTGTTTTTTTTTTCTATTTGACTCACAGGTTTAATAGGCCTGTTCCACAATTAGCCAGTGTCTGACATCCTTGCTGTGTCAGCAGGGCTCCTCAATTTCTCATGGTATCCAACTCTCCAATGGAACAACAGATTACATCCGGTGCTCAAAATTACTTGTGTAGGTCATTACACTCCGCTCTGCAGCCCTCTATTCTTTGTGTCTAATCTGCCAAATAAATGGTATACAAATGATGCCAGAATTTCTTTGATAGGGCGCACATGATGTATTTCGACCAAGTATCACAATTATGACACATTTAACTCATTCAATCCTAGCCATTTTCACTGGAGCAACCCCCTCAATCCCAGCGTTTTAATGGATTTTGACTGATCTTGCAAGGCCCACAGAATACTTGGTTCTATGCTATATAAAAATGAAGCCTACCAAAATAAAGTTTGGACTCTCTTCTTTCAACAGAAATTTTTGTTTCTATCTTTTTCCATTCTTCAGCAATCGGCATTACAAAAAGTTTCATGAAATTAGCGATTCCTGGGCAAAAAAAAAAAACTGAGAAAAAGAGCTTTTTGTAAAAGCATGCATTTCAAGCACGTGAGGCACCACTGTCACCTACTTCTGGTCACTTTTTTACATGATTTACAATGCAAATGGCTTCTTCTCATTCACAGATTGCATCAGACCCTCCTCCTCTCTATGATGCAAAAAAAAGACTTAGATGTACAAGTACGTCCTTGGTTGGCGGGGCCTCATTTTAAAAAGACGTACAAGTTAAGAGGTAAGTACCAAATGTAAGCTTTTTGGTGCTCAGTGTCCAAAGCTCTGAAACGTAGGAAGGGGCCAACTCACTTCTGCATGAGGCTTGTTCAGTTGGTAACACGCATCTCGTTCCAATTACTTCAACAGCAGTGGAAGTACAACTGAATAACAGGGGTGTCTTATTGTTCATTCGATCTGGGGCTTCATTCTATCCTTTTCAGCAGCAAACATCACGTCATGGGACGTATTGGAACAAAACGTTCTATGGCTCGTCGCTGAGCGCACCTGCTCCACACTCTCTCATACCGCCATCATCCACTTCCCATCTCTTCCGGGTTCTTTTTCCGCCACTAGTCTACACATCACACAAAGTTGTGTGATGTGTAGGTCACATACTGCCCAAAATCTTTCTCAAGCTGTGCCGGTAACAAAATGTGACAATCTTCAAATAAACATTAAAGATAAGTTAAGGGTTCATTTTCATTGCCATGTGTTAACAACCATATTGTGTTGTATTTTGTTCACTTGCTCATAGTTTCATGTTTGTAGAGGGCACTGTCGGCATACATCATGGCAGGTACATCACAACAATAACAACACATACAGACAGGACAGCTCAGAGTGCTGAAGTGCGCATGCAACATTTCTCATCTGGTCACTTGCAAAAGACATGCGAGCAGTCGAGCTTTTCAGAGTTTCATTCACCAAAATCAAATTGGTTTTGCCTTCAGTGTAAACAAGGCCTCTGATGTACCCCGGTGCACGCACGCACGTCTGCTGTTCAAACCGTAGCTTGTCCAATTGATTAGACAAGCTCGAAACAGAAATGGAAATCAGGCTGGTCTCTATTATTTGAAACAATTGCAATCAAACAGTAGTTACACCAGCATCCTATAATCACGATCTAGCGTTTTCCCAACTACAATTTGACTAGTAGTCATGTTTCATGAATTGAAAAACAACATCCCCCATGAGGCTCATAAAACAGAACCCGCAGGTAACATCACCAGCAGCTGCCACAGGCTGCAGGCTCGTCGACCTAGTGTAAGATGAGGGGCCTTATGAATAATGAAACAGGAACATCTATTAATTTCACTTGCAGCACTGTCCTGATGCTTGTCTTGTAACTGCCCCTTTCTATCTCTTGTTTTTTTAAGAATAATTAAATAATAATAATAATACATTTTATTTATAAGTGCCTTTCAACACACCCGAAGACACTTTACAATAAAAACAAAAAAAACACAAAACAATACGGGTTGAGCAGCGGCAGCCAAAACACGCCAGCGTTCACTCAACCCGGAAGTCAGAAAGAAACCACAAGAGAGGGAGAGGGGAAGGAGAAAAAAAAATACTCGAACTACCCTCATTTTGAGGATAATTTGAGTTAGGCAAAAAACTCCTGCACAAGCATATGACAGTTACAACAGGTCACAAGACATAAACAATGAAGACGGTGAAACAAGGGAATGTATGAAGGAGGGGGTGATGGTGGGGGACTTGCTTCCGTGTATACTTTCATCAGGGGAAGGTCGAGATAGCAGATGTTGTTTTGGTAGCAGGCTGACCAAGAATTTAAGACAGCCTCAGTTGCTTAAGCTTAAGCTTAGTGGTGTCGATCAGCCAAAACCGTGATTTCAGTCAATATTTGAGCACAGATTCCAGTTTCTCCAAGTTCTATCTTGCAGAGACGCTCCAAAACCGCAACAGTTTGTGGTTGAGCATAGTCTGAGTCTGAGTGTTGGACATCCGCGCAATGCCATCCTTAGACCGGCAGCCTCTTCACTTCCAATAGAGCCGCTCCCGTCGGTTGAATTTTGCGGTAGATCAGGAAACTGCTAACACCGGACAGCAGCATACCTGTTATCGGAAGGCCAATAATGTAGATGTCATCCACATCCTCAACGGACAGTGTTGACAGGCACACCATTCTCCGCTTCCTCCAAGGATCTAGGGTGTACCCAGCAGCAAAAGTCCCTGAGGGGCAAGTAGGCTCCCCACTGCCTGCTCTTCTCATCGAGAAAATTTTGTCTATGGCATCGAAAGACCAGCCAACCAATTCCAAGGTGTTTTTTTAGGATGAAAATACGACAGGAGGCTAGGAAAAGTCAGACAAAGACAGCACATGGACTGAGTGGCGAGCAGGGAAGGGTGGGGGTGGGGTGCAGGAGCAGAAAGCAAAAATGTCTGCCTTCGTCGAGAGCCAAGCAAGAAGTAAATGCATAATGTTTTCAATTGTTCATGTCAAGAGCAGAAGTGGACACACCCTTTTTGCTGACGAATGATGGGAAACTTGAAAAACAAATTAACGATGAAGCACCAAACAGCAGTGGATTTTCATCCATCACTATAATCATCAGTCCTGTTCTCAGTCTGTATTTATCAGGTTCTGAACCAAACCGAATAATGTTTTGGATTCCAAAAATGCAGGCTCAGACAAAGTGCGACAAGAAAATTTATTCTAGAAAAGCACACCAAAAAAGTACAAACTGAAATCGCTAGTCGCGAGGAGGCAGGAAAACAAAGAGCGCTTGCAAAGGCAAGGACTAGAGAACACTGATAAAGATAAGATATCCTTTATTCGTCCCACACTGGGGAAATTTACAGCCTCCAGCAGCAAGAATGTGTGTAGAAAGAAGAAAGGAGAAAGAGAAAAAAAAAAAACAAACATCTTTCAATTAAATACAATATGAACACAAATGGATAAATCGCAGTACTATTTACAATTTTCCTTCATATCATATAATTATTATTATTATTATGATTGTTATTTTTTATTTTTATATTATGTGTATTTATAATACACAAACGGAATATCACAAGTCCAATGACGCGAAACCAAAGATCAAGACCAATGAAAAAGAATAATGAAAATACTTGAAAATGTTCTATGATAAAACAAGAGCGATTATGAAAGATATCGAGAGGTCTAGAATACAACACTTGAAACACAACACCGAGCAAGGTTAATAATCTGACAGGAGACAAGGCAGTTTGGCAGTCCTTAAATACATGGCAGGCTTGATTGGTAAATGCGGAACAGCTGTGAGTAGTGGAGGGTAACACCCTTCACTCCAGCTGGGGCTGAAAACAAAACAAGACATGACTGTCGCCTGATGGACTCCCGTTTTGCTGGTTACAGATGGAAACATGTGCCGAGTGTCTCTCATGCTTGGGGGCGGTGGTCACTACTCTAGAGTTACTTCAAGCAGAAAAGAGGAGTGGCTTCTTCGACAGAGGAAAACCCAGTTTCAGCATAGCTAATCTATCTGGTGACCTGTGGTTGTGTTGGCTGCTAAAAGCTATCATGGTTGAGAGATCAACAGCTGTAAACAAGTCAATCCATTCATCAGATATATCAACTTGATACTTGATATTGTCCCGTATTTTTCTTTATTTTGCCATATTGCGTGTGTGGGCTTGTGCTCCATGTGCATGTGATGTCAATGCCGACATGATGCCATAGAAGAAGATCTGACGGTCCTAAAATTGCTGTGATGAACTGTATTCATTTGTTAAATAAAGCATTTATTTAAAGGACTGTAATTTAGCCATGGCAGAAGCGTGGTGAAAATAATGGTGACAGACTGACTGACTGACTGTCCTAAAATAGAGGTGACAAACTATTTAGCGACGAGGTAAGCAGGGTTAAAATAACGATGATGATGTAACGGACTGACAATGATAGATTTCATCAGATGAAAATAATAACGGACTGACAATGATTGAGGAGTGGACCAGCAAAATTTAGTGACACACCTACTTCTGGTCAATCACTTGAAAATATTTCCCAGTGAAAAGATACACATGCACATACCTATTAAATATATGAATTCATATCCACTTTCCACAGGGATTTTATTTCAATATTGTCAGGATTTTTTTGGGGTCTCTTACATTGCATTGCATTTTATACATTCAAGACAGAGTAAACATTCCATTACACTAGCCGGGGTATGTCTCTCTCTGTCCGGTCGCCTAGGCCGGCGCCAAGCAGCTAGCTTAGAACTCGTGCGGACCAGGGGAATCCGACTGTTTCATTAAAACAAAGCATTGTGAAGGCCCGCAGGGGGTGTTGACGCGATGTGATTTCTGCCCAGAGCTCTGAATGTAAAAGTAAAGAAATTCAACGAAGCGCAGGTAAACAGTAGGAGTAACTATGACTCTCTTTAGATGCCTCGTCATCATTTTTTTTCAAGATGGCGCCCAAATAGGCAGCTGTCAGCAAGTGCTACTCAAGAGCCTTGCTTTTTTGTTGTTTTGTCACATTGTGTTTGTTGTTTCGTCGCATATACCTGATGTGGACTGTTTTCAGCCTTTTTTGGCAATGATATTCGTCAAAGGAGAAGAATCTGCTTGGTGGTTGTGCCTTCTCAGCAGTACGCTTGTACCAGCACAGATTTTGATTGGGAGGAATGTCTGCGCTATTTGACTCTTACCGCCGGACAGCCTTGGGGCGCTTGTGTTTTTTGCACCTGTAATGGGCAGCATTTTTCACAGCCCCGTTTTGTTCAATGTCGACACGGTTGGACATTCTGCATTGGTGCGGCTGGATGGATGGCTGCTGAAGTTGAGGATGAGGAGAGAGGAGCGTCGGCGCGGAGCGCAGATGTGTATTTGAAACTGAGAGTCACCGCTTGAAGTTGAACTCTTTTTTTGTCAATGGATGCTATAGCTTTTGTTGACTTTGAAACTTAGCTTGTAGCCGACGTGTGCACATTTTGAGCATGACGTCTCTGATCCGCTGGTGAAAGGAACACTTTGATTCTCTGTTTTTTTTTTAATCTCAAACTGCTTTAAACAACAAAGCATGTGAGGTAAAAGTGGTTAGGATTGCACAACTGTCCGTGTTTTATGTAATGTGTTGTGTTTATTATTTTCATTTATGTTCACTGTTTTGTTAAGAGCTTTGTTACAACTGCAGCTGTTGTGAAAGTGCGATATAAATCAGGATGTATTGTATTTTATCTACTTTGTGATGTGCATGAATGGATGAACGAAATTGCCACTGTCCCTACCCACCGTTTAGCGAAACCACAGCCAAGGGAACGAGCTTGAAGGAATCAGCTGGGAAAGAAGAAGGCTGTGAGGGCAATACAGAGGTTCAAATAAGAATATCCCTCAGGAATTCAACAAATGTTTGGAAAGAAAACCAAAACTTGCAATGTGGCACGTACCTATAGATGAATACGTCAAGTATTTACAGTGGAAATTCAGTCCTTCTGGATGAAGACTAATCTTTGAATGAATAGATGGCATTCAGTAATGCAAATGGTGAAATATGAAAGGGACTCACAGAAGAAAGATGGCTAACCAAACCCATATGTATGCATGCCCACAGAAGGACCAAACCTGGCATGCTGAATGGAAGGTATGGCATCAGTAAAGGACGTTCAAACAAAAAAGAGGCATAATGGAACGGAAGGCCGGAAAACCAGTGACGGCACACGACAAGCACAACCTAAGGGGTGAACAAGTACAACTCGAGCAGATCCCTCATCGAGACTGGAAAGCCCATAAAGCAGGCATGTCCAAAGTCCGGCCCGCGGGCCAAATCCGGCCCGCGGTCGAATTTCATCCGGCCCTCGGCCCCCGTCATAAAATCAGTGCCGTCTGGCCCGCAGGTTGGGCGCAATGGAACACGTGTTGCATTGACTGAGGTCTCGTAGACTGGCGAGTGATGTTTCATAGAGTACTGCTTCCCTCTAGTGGCTAAATGAGTAATAGCATTTAGACACTAGAGCGCATCACTCACGAGTTAACAAGACATCACTCCGTGTTTATATTGACTGATATGTCATATTTCAAATTCCTGTTTCAAATGAACCTAAAGAAATTCTTAAGATTGTTGAAATTAAAATAAAAATGGAAATGTGAAACAGACTGGCTTACTAAAATTTGTTGAACAATATTGTTGTTCAATGTAAAGAATGTCAGCCAAGGTCGGCCCCCCGACATTTTACCACATAAAATCTGGCCCCCTTGGCAAAAAGTTTGGACACCCCTGCCATAAAGGATCAGACAATGAATGGGGGTACAAAATAATGGGTGCGGCAAAATGGGCTAACCATTGGGAGGTAAGCCCCCGAAGAAGCAACAAGAAGGTCCCGAGCACAAATGGCGATAACACAACATATGAAGGTTGTGAAAACACCCTGCCCCGGAAGACCGCACTAACAAAGACGCAGAACCAAGAGGCCAGCCAGTTGAGCCGGGGGAGCGGATCGAGCTCAGCTGGCCAATCCCTCGAGAGTGCTGAAACCAATAAACGGAGACGGCCTGTCAAGGAAAAGGAAATGTGAGGAGCTCATGTTGACACCACGGCCAGGTCATGCTGCCGAAGAGCCAATAAATAACAGGGGATGCCGATAAGACCCCACTCAAAAGTCCCAAAAGAGCTAAACTTGGTGAAGGAGGTCCAAGCCCCTCACCCAGAATGGTGACCTTGAGAATACCCAGATATGAGATCTCCTGCTCATTTTGTGGAATAAACATCTGGGGAATATGGACACTGAACAAACACTTCATTTCCAGACACAAGAACGCTAAGTTGGTGTACGTATGTTGAAAATGCAAGAATCGATCACTGAGCTGTCACTCCAAAGCATGCCATGTCCCCAAATGTAACGGAAATGTAAATGAGAGTTCAGCGAGCCTAGGCTGTAACCAATGCAAAAAATGACTTGCAACGGTAAGGAGAATCTCTCAGCATAAGACAAACACCCACCCAGCTGAGTGGAACAGAGACAAAAAATCTGAATATCAGAGAAGGAATGAAGCAGATAATTGGACGAAGGCTTGAACGACTGATTAGAGCGAGAGTCTCAAGAGGCTGAGTGTGGGGACACTTTTGACCATATAGCATCGGTCCTCGGGAAAGGAATAACAGCAGAACATGTGAGGTTGAAATGGAAGTCAATGAGCATTGATGTGGCAAATGAAAACCCACTGAAACGAAAAACAATGGAAACAACGACGGATGGGCCTCAGGCATGCCCGAAATCGCGAACATGCGACACCACAGGATCAAATCAAGAAACAATTCCTGGAGCCAATGGAAGGCGGAGTGGTGGGAAAAGATGGTGAAGAGACCAGGGTAATTATAGCTCTGGTCAACAATGCTGAGCCGGAACACAAGACGTTTAAGGCCACTGCGATGGAAATAACCTCCGCCCTCGGTGGTATGAAAGAAGCACCGAAAAGAGAGCGCCCATTAATAGGCGAAATCTATCAGCACAAGAGATCGAAGAGGCAAAGATCTGTAAAAGTTAGTCGATACAGGTCCTGTCAGATATTGTATACGACCGACCAAGTGATGTTGGCAAAATTCATACTGGATGGATAGGAGCACGTTAAATGTAAAATTACCATGAAGGATATGTATCTGGTGTTCCGAGATAGATGGGAAACGGAAAGTGAATTCCAGGGTCTGGGTCCTTTCAAATCATTAGAAGGAGCAGACAATAGTGGGTTCTGAAAACCCATTGTGACAAAGGAAGTCATGGAGAACCTGACCAAAATGAAAAACTCCTCAGCTCCGGGACCGGATGGGATCACCAAAAGAAACCTACTCGACTGGGAGAGATGTGGAACACTACTGGTGAAAGAATACACGTGATGGCTGGCAGAAGGGATTATTCCTCAAGTTGTCAAGGAATTCAGGACCCGATGGCTACCGAAATCCACAAATTCAGAAGACTTGAGAGACATATCTAATTGGAGACCAGTGACGATTGGATCGGTGTTCCTGAGGCTCTTCGGTAGGATCATGATGATGAGGCTAGCCCACGCCTGTCCGATCGATCCGTGACAATGTGGTTTCTTCACCGAATCGGACGGTTGCGCAGAGAACTTAGCTGCTGAAGGCGCTTAATGGAGGACTGGCTGACTCCAAAGTAAAGGGCATTGCAGTAATCGAGCCGGGATGTGACAAAGGCATGAATTACTGTCTCAAAGTGTTCATGTGAGAGGAGAGGTTTTATTTTGGCCAGCTGTCTAAGGTGGAAGAAGCTGGATTTAACAACGGCACCAATTTGCCGATCAAGTTTGAAATCACAGTCCAGTTTAAGGCCCAAGTTTGAGACTGTTGATTTCAGATAAGGAGACAGGGGGCCCAAGTCTACAGGATGGAATGTACAAGGGCCACTGGGACCAAACAATATCACCTCTGTCTTCTTTTCGTTGAATTTCAAGAAATTTTGTGCCATCCAGGTTTTGATTTCTTCCAGACAGGATAGGAGTGGCCTTAATGCTCAGGTGGGAGGAAAGCAGGGTGAACCAATGTGCCCTATGCTCTTCAACTTGGCAATGGAACCCCTCATCCATTCACTCGAAACGGCTAATCGGGGACTAGAATGGGGCGAACGGAAAATTGCTGCACTGGCTTTTGCGGACGATCTCGTACTGGTTAGTGGCTCAAAGGTAGTATGGTGAATCAATTAAGGATGTTGGAGGATTACTGCGAACTCACAGGGCCAACTGTCCCAAGAAATGCCATGGCTTCATGATTGAAAAGGGGATGGTCAACGTTGGAGAACCTTGGAAACTATGTAGACAACCCATCCACAAGGCGAATCCAAGCGAGTCTGTAAAATACCTTGGAGTCCACATGGGTCCGGAAAAAGGCATACATCCACCAGACTTTAAAACGACAATAGAAAGGGGGTTGCAGAACATAAAAAGTGCCAACTTAAAGCCCTCTCAATGTCTAAAGATATTAAACACCTATGCCCTCTCTAGGATCACTTACCAAGTGGCCATGGGAAAAGTGCCGGTACAATCTAGCTTTGATTGATTCGGAAATCGGTGAAAGAATGGCTCCACCTAGATCAGTCAACGAGCAATGGACTACTCT
Source organism: Hippocampus zosterae (assembly GCF_025434085.1). Lineage (NCBI taxonomy): Eukaryota > Metazoa > Chordata > Actinopteri > Syngnathiformes > Syngnathidae > Hippocampus > Hippocampus zosterae. The sequence goes on along the minus strand of NC_067464.1, from coordinate 19,768,004 downwards.
ACTCGAGAGTATGAGATGGCGGGTTGGGAATCAGAAAGTTGGAAAGGCTAATATCTGTCATAAGAATGAAATGCATCTGGAGGATGTGTTGGAGCAAGGAGGGCTGGACAAGATTCTTGGCGATGGAAATGGTCCGATAGCCCGCTTGGGAGACACTGAGAGGCTCCAAAGCTTCACAATGACAACAAAGGGAGTGAGATGACTCGAAAGGAATTGAACCTACCCAACTGGAGGGACGAAGAGAACTTGGTGAGTGAGAGACTGGAATCGCAAGGAAATTGAGTTGCCATGTTCCGGGGAAATGCAATAAATAATTCTTGGATCAAGGAACCCTGAAAAGTGGCCTTCAAACAAACACATAATTTGATGGGACTGGCACTTAGATTGGGAGTTGCCTTAGCACAAGGATGCAGAGCGGGAATGGGCGAGAGAAGGACTATCTGCAGGAGATGCAGTGCAAATTATGAAACACTGTCCCATATCCTGGGGCACCGTGAGTATCTCAAAAAGAACATAATCCGTCAACGCAAGAAAATCTGTGAAGAACTACAAGACGAGATTCAAAAACTCAGATGGAGTGTGATCAGAGAGATGAGAGTGGAAGTGGAAGATGGAAAAATTAGGATACCAGATCTTGTGGGTGTGGGAAATGGATTAGTACTAATAATTGATGTAACTGTGAGATACGAAACGGTTCACTTCCCCCTTGAAATGGTGGCGGAACTAAAAGTCAACAAATAACCACAACACTCATGATGGGTCCAGCAACACAGATGTGTCGATGCATGCACCGACCTCACTGGCAAATCCCCACGTCGGTGCGCGTAGACAATCACGTGACCAATGAATGAACTGCGTCGACACAGTCCAGGGGGCGTCAACGCCGCAAAAGCCCACCAAACCGTGTATATAAGGAAGTGCGTCTAGTGACGCAATGCCCCCTGCTGAAACAAGCCAGACCTCAACCTCGCTCGCTTGTCGGAGTACATGCATATTATGCAGCAGCTCCCGAGGAAACGCAAATTGTCCGCCGTGTGGGACCATTTTGATCTCCTTTTGGAGAATAAGATATTGGTTCAAATTTCCTTGCCTCACCAAGTGCCTCTCTGATTATTGACATTTCTTATTCCATTCTAATTCAAATTAATTTCAAGGTAATGCTTAGTTTACTATTCAACATATTTTATTGGAGGTGATGAATTGTTGAATTTGCCATACAGAAATATCATATACCAACAAAGGCACCTTTGCAACTACATCTGGCATGTACTCATGATGATTATTTTGTTTTGGGAAACTGTTCTAAATGCCAATTTTTTGGGGTTTTGTTTTTTAGATGACCTGTTGCAGCATCCGGATGTTGAGGTGGAGAGACTGGGAAGAGATGCAACAGCAGATGCTATATCTGAGGTCCAGCGATACCTGGCAGAGGGGAATATTACACGCAATCAAGACCTGCTGTTGTATTGGAAGGACCAACACACTTCTTTTCCAAAACTCACAAAGGAGTCCCTTTGTACGACTGCCTCATCTGTGCCATGTGAGTGTGTGTTCTTTACAGCAGGGGAAATAGAATGTAAGAAACGCAACATACTGACATTCAAATCACTGGAGCCTTCTCATCCACACAATTTTCACATTATTGAAACATAATGACGGCGGCCCGGTAGTCAAGTGCTTAGCATGTCTGTACCGGGTTCAAATCCAGCTCCGACCTCCCTGTGTGGAGTTGCCATGTTCTCCCTGGGCCTGTGTGGGTTTTCTCGGGGTACTCCGCTTTCCTCCCACATTTCAAAAACATGCATGGCAGGCTGATTGAACACTCTACGTTGTCCCCAGGTGTGGGTGGTTGTTTGTCTCTTTGTGACCTGCGATTGGCTGGCAACCTATTCAGGGTGTGCCCCGCCTCCTGCCCGAAGACAGCTGGGAGAGACTCCAGCACCCCCCACGACCCTAGTGAGGATGAAGCGGTTCGGAAAATGAATGAATGAATGAAACATATTGAATGATACAATAAATGCATGAATGTGAATGACATTGTATACTGACACTTTATCATCAAATCAGTCCGTTTAGTCTGTTAGGTGGGTTGCCTGCAGAGATTTTTATATAATCTCATCCATGTCTGTTTACCTCAGTTAACATGCCTTATGTCTGTTTACTGTCTGCACCCCCCCGCCCCCCGCCGACCCCTCAAACACCCCCTTGTCATCAATTACGTTTTACCAACTTTTTTCTTGTCATTGTCATCCCTCTCACAAGCAGATGGCAAGAGAGAGCATATGGAGTAATACCAGTCTATTCAAAGGTTTTGTGTCACATTTAATTCTCACCACTATTCTCACCATTTTATCTTATAAGAAGAGCTAATTCTGCCCCCCCCCCCACTCCCTTCTCATGAAGACTGTCTTTGATTAAAACGCCTTATTGTGTGGGAGTAATTGGCGAAGAGAAGGATTGAGGCGTACAAGCGTACTGTGCCTCATTTACCTTAACGATTACAGCCATGCATATCAAATAAAAAGGCGGGAGAATTAGGGAATAAAGACAGAGAGATAGAGAGAACCCTCCCTTTCCCACACACATGCACTTTTTTTGTGGGGGGATAAAGAAATTATTTGTGGCTGAGGTGTAGTATGAGAGGATGTAATGGAGAGAGGCAAACAATTACAGCAGAGATGGGCAGGCCAAAAGAGAAAGGAGCATGTCTCACGCTGTGACCTCAGGTGGTGTGTTGCGGATGACAATCTTAATGGACCCTCATTTTCTGTGCACTGTTCACATCGCTGCACCTGTCTGGACCTTTACACCTTTCTTTCTATCTGCACTATCACCCTCATTCTCTGGGTACTATAGTAATTATGTATGCTTGAAGGAGACTGATCAGTCTGCCCAGCCACTGTGTTATTGTTAATAAAACAGGCCTCTTTGGAAACGACCACGCTCCCTCTTTTGCTCAGCTCTTACCAGAGCTCCTGTGAATATACTGCCATTACAGCAAAACAATCTAAATTGAGAGGGTGATTGAGTGCAGTTAATTCAGCCTTTTATCAATGCAAATTTAAAGCAAGGAGAGCAAGTTTTCCAAATGGCGGAAAACAGAGCCATCTGAATATATTGTATTGCAATTAGCTTTTCAATTTGTATTTCTTAAAACATTCAAACACAGGAACACTATATACTGTGTATATATATATATATTTATTATGTGTCGATGTCTGAAGCTAGATAGATAGATATGTGTCTGTGCAGCGTCCTCATCATTCGCCACTCAGGCCATGAGGCGTTCCGATCATTTTACATCACCCCGAATCACCCAGAAAAAGTGTTCACCATTCGGGCAATCGCTCCCTATACTGATGTTTGCCTTGAACAATTTTGAAGGATTGTTAAAAGCTGACAAAATGAGTTCTTGACAAAACGCCAGGCAAAAACCCCTTCTGAGAGAGAACATGAACTAAAGAGGGCAAAAAACGATGAGGACACTGTTAAAAGTTAAATGACCATCATTTTTATTCTTCACTCTATTCTGTTTTTTACCTTAAGATTAAGATACGGTATCCTTTATTTGTCCCGCAATGGGGAAATTTACAGTCAGAGTTCAGAAAGGAAACCACAAAGTAGGGAGAGGGAAAAAAAAACACGCTTGAACTATCCTCTTCTGAGGATAATTTAAGTCCAGGATAAAAAAGACCCAAGCACATGACAGTTACAACATGTCACAAGACGTAATATGTAATAAGGGGGAGGATGAATGGGGAGAGGGAGGGGGGTGACCGCGACGCGGCCGTCCGACCAGCTGCACGGCCGCCGTGCGCTCCGCAGATCATTCCACGTCGCGGGGGAAAAGAAGAGGAGCGATGAAGACAGTGAGGATGAGGATGTGTATGCGCGTGTAATTGCCTGGTTGTGTATGTGTATGAGTGAACAGGCCGCAGCTGCTTCGTCAAGGTCTGCTCATGAAGACAGTCCTGGCTTATCAGTCCATGGCCGAGAAGGAGGGTGGTGATGGTGGGGGCACTATCTTCTGTGCATACCTTCCATCCAGGGGAAAGGGGTCCAAATAGCGTTGTTTGTTTTGGATGGACGGGCACCAACAATTTCAGACAGCCTTGAGTCCGTGGCTGTATACCTTCACTGCCGCCGATCAGCCAAATTCTCAATTCCTTTTCGAAGCGAGAATTCCACTTCTCCCTGTTGTTGTCGATCGAACGTAGACGCTCCAGAACCGCAATTGCGGCCGAGCTCAGTCACCACTTGAGTCTGAGTGTTGGACATTCGCACTAGACCATCGAGACCAGCTTCTTCACTTCAAATAAAGCTGCACCCGTCGTTTGGATTTTGTGATAGAACAGGAAACTGCTAACACCAAACTGCAGCATACCTGCTATCAGAAGGCCGATAATGTAGATGTCTTCCTCCTCATCAATGGACAGTATTGAGAGGCACAACATTCTCCGCACCATCCATGGATCTAGGGTGTGCCCAGCAGCCAATGTCCTCGAGGGGCAAGCTGGCTCCACACTGCCTGCTCTTCTCGTTGAGAATATCTTGTCGATCGTATCAAGAGACCAGCCAACCAATTCCATGATTTGTTTTTTAGGGTTAAAAATATGGCGGAGGCTCGGAGAAGGACAGCACATAGACTGAGTGGCGAGCAAGGTCGGGGGGGGGGGGAGCAGGAGCAGGGCAAAAAATCGCCCGCCTTTGTCGAGAGCCAAGCAGAAATTATGCACAACTGTCATTTATTGTGCAATAATTTAGATTAGTATTATTATTATTATGACGTGTTTATTTGATTTATTTTTTTACATATTTTGATGCATTTTCATGCTTTAGAATGCTTGGAATGGATTAGTGCATTTACATGGAAAACATGTCTACTACCAAAATTTTCTCGTGAAGAAATTTCTTCCACAACCAATTAATTTCGTAAGTAGAGGTACCACTGTGTTGCATTATCTATATATATATTGCGCGTCGTCCCGCACGCGGTCTGTCCTTCCGTCTGTCCCTTTTCAAAACGTACCTACTTCACCGCGCCGCTGCGCGCCGCCACTGCGCCGCTCAGGCAGTGGCTCACTACGATCGCGCGGGCATCTTAGCGAAAAAATGTTGTCTACCCACAAGCATTGCAATAAAATTGTTAGTTATTTAGTAGAGCTAAACATCTCTTTATTTTCGCGATAAGCAATGAAGATGAACAAAAAGTTGAACCAAGCAACAACACTTTTGTGGGCCCAAGGCCCACCTTACCAGCTCATCAGCTAGTTTACTAGAATTACTGACTCATGTTTCTTGTGCTTTGGTGGAATTGATTGTAAAAGTCTCATCAGTTCGGAAAAAACCCCCACCATATTTGCAATGTTTCATTTAATTATTCCCATAGTCAGTCATGCATGAATAAACCATGCATAACTACAACAGCCCGACACCACAATATGGGATGACGTTATACTCCTTATATTAGAGTCAGAGCATGCTGGCCAATGTGGTTGTGCTGGAGTATAGTGTGACACCTTGTTTGAAGATCTCTGTATTTGATGGAGGATGAGTGCTTCTCACATATCTTCTGTTAAGACCCCTGAGGAAGAAGAATGTATGTCACGTCCCCTTAACTATCTTCTGTATATAGATAAAGTTACAACAAAGAATAAGTTTATCTTATCCCTAACATTGGTTTATAGTCTCACCTTTTTTTTCTTCCTCGTTACATATTTTTACATGTTGTCTCTTAAGGGTTTTTTGACTGCATTTAACAGCATCTTAATTTGTCCTGCACCATATCGTGTGCGCGCATGCTCAGTGAAAAAAACTGAACAAAAAAAATATCCTATACCTGTGATCACATCTGTCCGGCCACATCATTTTACGTGGCCCGTGAAAGCAAATCAATTTCCGTGATGCTTACGAAAATTTGTACCAACATTTCAAATTCCAATATGTAACAAATGAGAAGTATTGTAAGCTTTTTCCTTGTGACCAAACGTCTCATTGCAGTAACTTACACAACAGTTGAATAAACCATTATTCTTGACACCTTTTTCTCTGGTTTCAGTCAGAACGGCCCTCCAAGGGAAACATTGACTCAAATGTGGCCCGCTACAAAAATGGTTTTGACACCTCTGCCTTAGAGTTAATACACTCTGCGAAAAGTGTCAATGAAAGAACCACTGCCACCTACTGGAGAGGTTGTGCAATTAAACGTTATTGTAATGTGGGCAACAAATTAAAATCCTGTTAAATTAAAAACCTATCCATGCTCCCTCATGAGGAAGCCTGCCCCGCCATTTTCAGGAGACTGTTTAATATGTCAGTCAGAATCGTTGTACCTCCAAAATCATCACTTTTCAAGAGACCCCAAATGACGTGTTTTCAACTTAATTAACATTGCATTGTCAAAGAAAGCAAGCCATTTTAAACACTTGAGATTGATCAATTACTTGTCAAAATAACACCTGCACGAGGGCCGGCACAGTGCGGCAACTGGTTAGCACATCAACCAAACAATACCGAGCTTCTGGGTTCGAAATTGGGCTCCAGTCTTCTGGTGTGGAGAATGCCCCATGCTTGCAAGGGTTTTCTCCGGGTACTCTGGTTTCCTCCCACATGCATGGTGGGTTAATTAAGCACCCTAAATTGTCTCCACGTGTAATTTCGAGTTTGAATGTTTTTCTGTGCCCTGAAATGGGTTGGCAACCAATTCAGAGTGCACCTCGTCGACTGCCTGAAGATGATCCAAAAGCGATTCGGATAATGGATGCATGGATATGGATGGAATAACAACTTTCTAATTTTGTTGCACATTTAAAAAAAGGTTTTATTTATTTTTATTTGGAGCTGGTTAATCCCAGGGACCTGAAAGCAAGTGTTTTTTTGAATGAATACAAATAATAGCAGCAAATTATATTGTATATATATTTTTAATTTATCATGGCTGATGCACTCCAGAACATAAGTTAATTCATTTCCGGTTCTGGTTCTATTTACTGAGTATGATTGGTTATTTATTTATTTATTCGGCCACAATTCAGACACTTATTAATTTGCTTACTGTTTTGCTGTTCAAAAGTAGATGTTCTCCCCTTTAGTGTGGTTCCAGACAGACGTCTGTGAAATCACACAAATATTTTGTTTGTTTGTTTTCCCCTACACGAGTTACCGTTCGATCGCTGCTCTGAACAAACTCAGAAATAATTCTAGTAACAGTGGCAACAAGTCAAGTCAAGTCAACAGTATGTATAGAGCACTTTCAAACAGCCATCGCTGCATACAAAGTGCTGTACAAGGAGCGATTTAACATACACAATAAACAGTAAGACGTCAGGCATCATATACTAAGTCATCAATCTCACACCTTTAGCAAAAAAAAAGCAAAAACAATATATGTATCAAAATGCGACTAGTGGATCTTGACTGACTGAAATCCCCTCATCTTGTATTACAAAGTCATTAACTTTGCATTGCTGGTAAACCCGCGTAACTTAAAAAAATATCTCTTTTAACTTAGTAGGCACTGAATTGTTTGTGACTTCCATCAACAGTAACATTGACCTGTTTAATTCACTCTGAAATGACTTTTATTTACAAGGGATACAGAGGAAGACTGCAAGGAGGTCAGAGATGGAGAACAGACATGGATGAAACTAGAGCAGCTCAGCAGAGCTAACATCGCATTTATAGCTGCCATTGGAAAAAACAAAAATAAAAGAGCTTTGCAGTGCAAACGTGTGAGTCTGACAGTATCAAACATTGTCAAGGGGCAAAGATTGGTGACATGTTGTCTGATTACCGGTAAGTGAAAGTCAAGGAAACCCACAAAATACATGCTGCACTCATATATTCCTTTTCAACCAGTGAAACAAGATATTATTCTCATCCATCTCTTGAGTTTAGAAATTGACTATAACACAGGCAAAATGTTTCCCTCGGTGGTTTTGACATAATCTGTGTCATTGGTCATCTTCTACTTCTGCATTGTGCTCTCATTTGATTTGGTTTTGTCTTGTTACTTGGAGGTCTGTGTTCGCCTGTTTGTGCCCTTCATGTTTGCTAACAATGCTTTTGACTGTACTGACTAGACTCACTGGAAACAAATTTAAAATGATTCATTCAAAGCATTCCTTCACCCAATCATTCAGTGTTTTGTCATTCAGTTCATGATTCAGCTCACATTCACATTCAGACTTTTAACAGGTTCACTTAGCGTGGGGCACTGTGTTCAACGACCAGAGCAAATAGTTATTAGCAGAGATGCGGCTTCATTTTAAAGAGTGTACATGAAATAAAATCACTGAACAGTGACACAAGTAATCTTTCTGATTGCAGTTTTTATACAAACTGCGTCGCTGAAGCCGGTGGTCAGCAAACCGATGACTCAAGAGCTGCATGTGACTCTTTACCGCCGCCCTTGTGGCTCCCTTGAGCTTTTCCAAAAATGTTTGAAAATGGAAAAAAAGATGGAGGAGGGAAATATATTTTGTGTTTTAATATGGTTTGCTATAAAAATGTGTGGAATACATTTTAAATATCAACATTTCTGTCAATGAGGATTTGCATCATAACCTGCGACACACGTTTCTATGAGCAGGGCGGGATGCGAGACAGATGGCTGTTGTAAAAACAAACAACAAACAGGAATTACATCAAATCTAAATATTGCACCCACCTCACAGATGAGAAATTGCAGTGCTGCGTCAAGATTAAATTGACATTTTACATGGCTGATGTTGAGAAGCTGACGAGTAATGTCCGAAGACAGAAGTCACATTAAACGGGTAAGAACACAATCCTGTCTAAGGCATTCACAAAGCGTCTGTTTTTAGAAAGTGATTTCTGATTTTCGTCAGTATATACTGTATATACTTGTATTTGAAATGAAACTTAGGAATATTGTGTTTTGTTGCTCAGGTCAGAGGATAGGTTGATTGCATGTCAAAAGAGAAGACTTGCATGTCATAGCGTGGAATTTGCACACAAGTCAAATTTAAACAGTTTTAATTTGATTCTATATGCTTTACTGTGTTTTTTAAATGCAGGCTGAGTTTTATTGCACTCTGTTTGTTGCCCAGATAGAGGCAAGTAAAGCACTTTTGTTTTGTTGTTTTTTTCGAATCCTCAAAATAAAGATGACATCAAAAAATTGGATTTATTGCATGTCTTTAATTTCATCAAATCAATGAAAAATAATTCATTAATATTGTCATGAAGTTAAACTTGAGGCGGCATCGTACAACAGAGTAGTTCACCTGGTGCGTCATTCTCAACAGGATGCACTGCAGCGATAAAAACTAATGTAATCATGAAGGCTCATTGTGCATTTCTAACCAACTTAGTCATTTTTGTTAGTAGGCTAATATAGATACGTCTTATAAGACTTTTATTTTTTATTTGTGGCTCCAGACATATTTGTTTTTTGTTTTGTTTTTTTGTCCAATGTGGCTCTTTCCACATTTTGGGTTGCCGACCCCTGGCTTATGCTGACGTCAAGCAACACAAATGTAGCCCGATTTTGAGCTGACAGACGTGTTGCAGACAAACGTAGTGTCTCCTAGAGTCGATTTTGATTTGTCTTGATGCGCCTTACTCTGTATAGTGTGGCATACTCAACAATTAATCATGAGGCATCTGGGATGATTCACAACAATGAAGGTCTGACATTTCAGTATTTTAATCATCTAGGCTCCTCCTCGCAGCTGACATACACAGAAAGTAGCTTCATTAATTCGGTTGAGAAATGTGTTTTGCATTACTTTGTATAATTTTCTCTCTGGACACTTATTAACTAACCTGCCATTTTGCCGGATGTGCTCCGCCTTAATGCAGTTCCAACAAGATTTTGTGAAAAGTGTACTTGATCACTATTTCACACACATATGTATATATATACACATATGTATATATACTAGCTGGTTTGCCGCCCTCCGGGCGGCTCATCAGCTAGTTCCTGCGGAAGGCTGGTAAGGTGGTGGTTCGCCGCCCTCCGGGCGGCTCATCAGCTAGTTCCTGCGGAAGGCTGGTAAGTTGGGCCTTCGGCCCACAAAAGTGTTGTTGCTTGGTTCAACTTTTTGTTCATCTTCATTGCTTATCGCGAAAATAAAGAGATGTTTAGCTCTACGAAATAACTAACAATTTCATTGCAATGCTTGTGGGTAGACAACATTTTTTCGCCAAGATGCCCGCGCGATCGTAGTGAGCCACTGCCTGAGCGGCGCAGTGGCGGCGCGCAGCGGCGCGGTGAAGTAGGTAGTTTTTGAAAAGGGACAGACGGAAGGACAGACCGCGTGTGGGACGACGTGCAATATATATATATATATATATATATATATATATATATATATATACACACATGTGTGTGTGTGTGTGTTAGCTTAGCAATTAGCATGGGTTTGCCATAATGAGATGAGCTGCTTGGCAGCCTCCCTAGGTCATCAAGGCGATCAAATATTTGTTTTTAATTTCCACTGTGAATGCAGAACATGACTTACTAACAAGAGATGATCTCTCCCATTCAGTTGTGGCCCACAACAAAGCAGAGCCCTGGAGACAGCCAATGAGATGAAGAGAAGAGAAATTCCCAATTTACAGCTGCAAAATTATGAAAGGGACAAAAAAATTCTCAATAATTATAAAATATAAATATAAGCATATTAAAAATGGGTAGGGGCGGCCCGGTAGTCCAGTGGTTAGCAGGTCGGCTTCACAGTGCAGAGGTACCGGGTTCGATTCCAGCTCCGGCCTCCCTGTGTGGTGTTTGCATGTTCTCCCCGGGTGCTCCTCCCACATTCCAAAAACATGCGTGGCAGGCTGATTGAACACTCTAAATTGTCCCTAGGTGTGAGTGTGAGTGCGAATGGTTGTTCGTTTCTGTGTGCCCTGCGATTGGCTGGCAACCGATTCAGGGTGTCCCCCGCCTACTGCCCGAAGACAGCTGGGATAGGCTCCAGCACCCCCCGCGACCCTAGTGAGGATCAAGCGGCTCGAAAGATGAATGAATGAATGAATAAAAATGGGTAAGTGGGTGTGAGTTCAAGTTTTCAGGATTGTTGATTGAATAGCCTGCAGCAGTCTGCAGCAATGGGCGGCGGTACCTCTCCTTCTTGCAAAGTGGGTGTATCAGTCTCTGGCCGAAGGAGCTGCCCAGTGTTGTCAGGGTGGCCTGGAGGGTGTGTGAGGGTCTGTCCATCATAGCTGTTAGTTTAGCCAGCATCCTCCTGTTGCCCACCTCCTCCATAGTGTCCAGGGAGCAGCCCAGGACAGATAAGAGATCTTAGCTTGCTCAAAGCAATGAGACAAGGGCTGCTGGCAAGAAAGCAGTGAGTACTGTACCAAAACAAGCATGGCCATAGCCTAATTCGCCATCATAGGGGGCTGGCGCTGATACGAATTGGAGCATGGGTGGAGGATGCGGGGGTTGCAGGTGTGGGCTGAGACCGTCCGCAGATTGTGGAGAGATCTTTTTGGGGAATAGTAAGTGCTTGTGAAAAGTCCTGTACTTAACCCATTATCATTTGGCGTGCTGGGTCATGCTGGTCCAAGAGGTACACCTTTTCAATTAAGCATCCCTCAGACAGGGTCAGTCTCTCCTGGGTCCATAATGGCCAGATGAAGCTGTTAGAGCGCTGGGTGTGTACGGAGTACCCAATAACAGGCATGGAAACAGAATGGCAGAAACATTGATGATTTAATTGAACCAAATCTCGTGGCGGTAGCAGTGGCTCAAAGACAACAGTTCCAGGTCAAGTCATGGAATTAAATTGGTTGCAGGGCACAGGACTGACAGGCAAGGAGCAGGTCACAAACATACTGACGAATATTGGGAACAAGAAACCGTAAAACCACTTGATGGAAACACGGGAAGAAATCGCTGCTTTCACAAACTCAACGAGGTGGAGTCCAGCACCATCTTAAGTATTGCACTGATAAAGATTGTTTGCAACCGGCTCTAGCACTACTCCTCTCTCCAATCCTGCAACATGACCCCGCAAATCCTCCTACACACAAAGAAAAAGAGTGGGGTTTGAGGTACAGGGGCAGAAAAGCCAACATTCATGCATGCCACCGAGTGTCCATCTCTGCATTTGTGAGCTTTTTTGTTCCATGGCATTTAATAATCTGCTACTGAAATGTCTTACATCAGGACTGATTTTCCCCACCCAAATTACCGTATTGGCCCAAATATAAGACAGTGTTTTTTTGCATTGAAATTTGTTTGCATTCACGACGCAAGATGGCGCCAGATATCATTGAAGCGAATGCTGAACTTGACTCCCCAGGCCAAAGTGAACCCCTGTCACGAAGAATAAAAATAAAAATAGCGGTAAGAAAGAAAAGAGAAGAAAATAATAGAAGAGATAACAGAAAATGGAGAAACGTAATGACAATCTGAAGAAAAGTGGGTCGAAGATCGGCCAGGTTAAACGGCAGCTGAGGAGAAGGAGAAGAAGAGAATCAGAAGCCATTCGTTTACGAATGTGATTGCACTTTCGTTTACATATTTAAATGTTCAGATATTAAGATTTAAATGAGGCTAAATAACATGCTTTTTCTCTAAAATATATTGTGAAAACACTTTGTTTCAGATGTACTGTGATTATTTTCTGTATAAAAAAAGTCTTTTTTCAAACTTGAGTCTTGAAAAAGAGGGGGTCGTCTTATTGTCATGATTCGGGTTAGAGACCAACAGGTGGCACTGTAGGGCTCCCCCGGCAGCTGCACACCTGTTGGTCATTTGGTAATTAGTTGTATAAAAGGACTCCTGCCCGAACACTCTGTGTCGGGTCATTGTGTTGCTTCTTGCTACTGTCATGTGTGTTGCTGTTTGCTCTTGTTTTCTGTCATGTTTAGTTCATTGTTATGTTTTAGATTTACTAAATCTAAATGGGTCCATGAGGCCTCATGAGGCGTGTCGACACAATGACACACTGGATACCTTACTGATACCATGTCGCTGACCACTGCCACCTGCTGGACCTTCAAAATCCCTGCAGCCAACCCACTTGACAGACTCAACAAACCGATTTGATGATGACGTGTATACAATGCACTACCTCACTCTACCCAATGACTGGTACTGAATGAGTTAAAAGCTCAGTGTAGCCACAAGCACCATTGTTTATAAGAAAAGATAAGATATCCTTTATTTGTCCCACACTGGGGATATTTACAGCCTCCAGCACCAAGAATGTAGGTAGAAAGAAGAAAAAAACAACAACAACAATTTTATGTTGTTGTTTATGCTGTTTATATTGTTTATATTGTCTATACTGTTCAGATTACGTCTTTTTTTATACAGTGTAGCTGCTATCCTTTCTTACCTGCGTGTGTTTAATGCACAGCAAGTTTACATGCATGTATCCACTGAGGATTGAGAGGAAGAAATTTCATCTATGCTGCATGTCACACATAAAGCATATTTGACAATAAAGATGACAGTGACCCTTGACAATATCATTCACATCCATGCATTCATTTGGCGTCAGGTATGGCAGCCTCGGTCTCACGCTCCCTAGTATTATCCCTGTTTTTGTCATTTTCGTTTGTTTTTGGCGACCCTGAGCGGCTTACTTACACGAAAAGTTGCTGCGCATTGGGGAGTCTACGCTCGGTCTTTTTTCACCAGCACACGAAAATCCACAAGGTTTTTCGGAGCTAATCGCGAGCGGAGCGGCTGCGCTGTACGGAGCATGGAAACGCCGCCGGAGGAGGGGGAAGCGAGCCGGCGTGCTCGTCAAGCTCCGGCAGCGCGGATTTCGAACCCCGCTCCCATCGATCCATCTTGCTAATCTACGATCACTGCCAAACAAGATGGATGAACTTCTCCTCACAAAGACCAACAAAGCATTTGCACGTTCTGCTGCGCTGTGCTTCACTGAAACCTGGCTCAGTGACCGCCATCCAGATCCCGCGCTACATCTACCCGGCTTCCGCCTTCTCCGAGCCGACCGCGACACGGAGCTATCAGGGAAATCGAAAGGTGGTGGGATTTGCTTCTATATCAACGAAGAATGGTGCACTGATGTCACGAAGCTCGACGCACTCTGCACCCCGGACCTGGAGTCGCTGTCTTTAAACTGCAAGCCATTCTACTCGCCACGTGAGTTCACCTCCTTTTTACTAGTCGGTGTTTACATTGCGCCACAAGCTAACGCTAACACGGCGATACAAACGCTAGCCGAACAAGTAAACAAACTCGAACTAAAATACCCAGAGTCACCCCTGATCATTTTGGGCGATTTTAATAGAGCACATCTTAACCATGAACTTCCCAGATATAAGCAGCACATCGACTGTTTCACCAGAGAAGGCAACATTCTAGATCACTGCTATACAACAATCAAAAATGCATACCGATCGGTCGCCCGTGCAGCATTGGGTCTTTCTGACCACAATTTAATCCACTTAATACCGACATAGACAGAAACTCAAATGTGTTAAACCGGTTGTTAAGACTGTGAAAAAATGGACAGATGAAGCAAAGCTAGCGCTACAAGAATGCTTAGACTGCACTGATTGGGGCGTCTTTGAAACTTCAACGGGCACACTGGATGAATACACAGACACTGTAACATCATACATCAGTTTCTGTGAGGACATGTGTGTACCAACGAAGTCCTTCCGCTCCTTCAGCAATAACAAGCCAGGCAACTCAGGAAAGAGAAAGAGGCCGCATTTAGAAGTGGAGATCGGGCACTGTACAAACATGCCCGAAACCAATTGACAAAGGAAATTAACATCGCAAAGAGAAGCTATGCAGAGAGGCTGAAAAACCAGTTCTCTGCTAACGACTCTGCGTCTGTATGGAATGGCCTGAAAGCAATCACTAACTATAGAATGCCATCCCCCCAAACAGTGAACAATAAGGGTTTCAATGAGAACACACAGTTCATTCCTGAGATATCGTCAAACGGCTCCTACTGGATCTCGATGGTCCACGAACACAGCTCTCCCTCTCATGGTGTCCTGGGTTGATGTTATCTTCTCACGAGCAACAGTTAATTTCACGAGAAGCCGCTAACTATAGAATGACATACCCCCAAACAGTGAACAATAAGGGTCTTGCTAATGAACTAAACATGTTTTTCTGCCGATTTGAAAAGGACACCCCCATTTCCCACACACACACACCTCTACCAGAAACCACTCTACCTACCCCCCCACCCTCTTTTTCTCCACTACAGATCCACGAACAGGACGTGAGACGGCTCTTCAAGCAGCAAAAGATCAAGAAAGCTGCGGGGCCCGACAAAGTGTCCCCCTCCTGCCTGAAAGTCTGCGCTGACCAGCTGGCTCCGGTCTTCACACAAATCTTCAACAGATCCCTGGAGCTGTGTGAGGTCCCATCCTGCTTCAAACAGTCTACCATCATCCCAGTTCCCAAGAAATCGGCAACATCGGAACTGAACAACTATAGGCCTGTCGCCCTGACGTCTGTGGTCATGAAGTCCTCTGAACGCCTTGTGCTGAACCACCTAAAGAACGTCACTGGACCCCTGCTTGTCCCTCTCCAGTTTGCCTACCAGGCAAACTGGTCTGTGGAAGACGCAGTCAACATCGGTCTGCACTACATCCTCGAGCACCTCGACAGCAGAGGGACCTACGCAAGGAGTCTGTTTGTGGATTTCAGCTCTGCGTTCAACACCATCATCCCGGAACTCCTCACCCCCAAACTTCTCCACCTCGCTGTGTCCCCTACGATCTGCCAGTGGATCCTCAGCTTCCTGACGGACACAACAGGTGAGACTGGGAGCAACAACATCATCAATACGCACCACCAGCACTGGAGCCCCACAGAGATGTGTCCTCTCTCCACTGCTCTTCTCTCTCTACACAAACGATTGCACGTCAACAGATCCAGCTGTCAAACTCTTAAAGTTCGCAGACGACACCACGGTCATCGGTCTCATCAAAGACGGCGACGAGTCTGCGTATCGCCAACAAGTGGAGCAGCTCGAGCTCTGGTGCAGCCGACACAACCTCGGGCTGAACACGCTCAAGACTGTAGAGATGATCGTCGACTTCAGGAAAGATTCTTCTCCACAGTTGCCCCTCACACTATCCAACTGCCCTGTGTCAACCGTCGAGACCTTCAAGTTCCTGGGAATCACAGTCTCCCAGGACATGAAGTGGGAAGTCAACACTATCTCCATCCTGAAAAGGGCCCGGCAGTGGATGTACTTCCTGAGGCTGCTGAGGAAGCATGGCCTGCTACAGGAGGTGCTACGACAGTTCTACACGGCAGTCATCGAATCAATCCTCTGTTCTTCCATCACGGTTTGGTTTGGGGCCGCCACAAAATAGGACAAAATCCGACTTCAACGGACAGTTAGGACGGCGGAAAAAATCGTTGGCACCGCCCTACCCACTCTTGAGGACTTGCACAATGCAAGAATCAAGACAAGGGCACGGAAAATCCTCCTGGATCCCCCGCACCTTGCCCACCACCTTTTCCAGCTACTCCCCTCAGGCAGACGCTAAAGATCCATGCTCACCAAATCCAGTAGACACTTAAACAGCTTCTTCCCTCTAGCCATTAACTCCTTAAACAGTCACTGACGTAGTCACTCTTCTTGTACTACAAAACTACTGGTTACTCTAAAATGGTTCAATGATTTTGTTGTTTACGATGATACTAATGCAGCGTGTTATACCGGAGACAAATTCCTTGTGTGTTCTACTTACTTGGCCAATAAAGATGATTCTGATTCTAACTTAACCAAAGGATATCTTCTTAAACTATAACAGGAGCAGCCTGAGCTCTCCTGGTCTGACAAGTCCCCCATTATCAACCTACCCCATTGTCTATGAGGTATTTGCGAAGTATCACTCAAAACAGGTTTTAAAGTTACACATGGAGTAAATATTAGTGATGGGACGAGCAACACTGGTACGTTAGCACAGTGCCGAGAGCTTAAGAGTAAAACCCCGTATCGGAGTGTGTATTGCTTTAAGAAATAATCACGTGACCAACACATGAAATGAATCGTTTGAATGTGCTGCGCCAAAGTGTGCTTATAAGGACACAAACTGTATCAACGTGTCGTGGGTTTGTTGGCTGGAGTTTTGCGAAATTATGGATCGTTCTAAGAAGTTTTCCCCTGTGTGGAATAATTTGGATCTTGGTAAATATTTTTTCTCCTTTGAGCATTGTTTATACATTGTTATATATTTGTTTTTTACAGTGGCGCATTGCACCCACTTTATCAGTTTATCAAGTGAATGACCTGTTATACATATGAGTCAGTTAAAGAGCCTTACCGTTGCTTTATTCATTTTATCTTATAATTGCAAGATTCTCCAAAATTGAAGTTCAACGCTGCCTGTCAGAAGCAAACACACCCAGAAAAAAATGACCCTTTACAATATTGGAAATGGAACCAGAAAACATATCCACGCTTGCATCAACTTTCATTTAAAACTCTGCTCACTATCATCATCTGAACCATGTGAAAGCGTATTTTCTGAGGCTGGAGAGCTGGTGTCGAAGAGGAGAAATCACCTTGGAGCAGAGACACTCCAAAAACTTTTGTTCCTCAATAAAAAATCATAAACTAATATATATTTGACACAATTTAACCACCCCTCCGTGAGTCGTCACCTTACCGTGGTGGAGGGGTTTGTGTGTCCCAATGATCCTAGAAGCTAAGTTGTCTGGGGGCTTTATGCCCCTGGCAGGGTCACCCATGGCAAACAGGTTCTAGGTGAGGGGCCAGACAAAGCACGGCTCAAAGACCCCAATGATGATTACGATAAATGGACCTCGGTTTCCCTTGCCCGGACGCGGGTCACCGGGGCCCCCCTCTGGAGCCAGGCCTGGAGGTGGGGCTCGTTGGCAAGCGCCTGGTGGCCGGACCTACACCCATGGGGCCCGGCCGGGCACAGCCCGAAGAGGCAACGTGGGTCCCCCTTCCCATGGGCTCACCACCCATGAGAGGGGCCAAAGGGGTTGGGTGCAATGTGAGCTGGGCGGCAGCCAAAGGCGGGGACCCTGGCGGTCCGATCCTCGGCTGCAGAAGCTAGCTCTTGGGACATGGAATGTCACCTCTCTGGCAGGGAAGGAGCCCGCGCTGGTGTGTGAGGCAGAGAATTTCCGACTGGATATAGTCGGACTTGCCTCCACACACAGCCTGGGTTCTGGTACCAGTTCTCTCGAGAGGGGTTGGACTCTCTTCCTCTCTGGAGTTGCTCACGGTGAGAGGCGCAGAGCAGGTGTGGGCATACTCATTGCCCCCCGGCTCAGTGCCTGTACATTGGGGTTCACACCGGTAGACGAGAGGGTTGCCTCCCTCCGCCTTCGGGTGGGTGGACGGGTCCAGACTGTTGTTTGTGCATATGCACCAAACAGCAGCTCAGCATACCCACCCTTTTTGGAGTCCCTGGAGGGTGTGGTGGAGAGTACTCCTGCTGGGGACTCCCTTGTTCTGCTGGGAGACTTCAATGGTCACGTGGGCAATGACAGTGAGACCTGGAGGGGCGTGATTGGGAGGAACGGCCCCCCCGATCAGAACCCGAGTGGTGTTTTGTTATTGGACTTCTGTGCTCGTCACGGATTGTCCATAACGAACACCTTGTTCAAACATAAGAGTGTCCATATGTGCACTTGGCACCAGGACACCCTAGGCCGCAGTTCGATGATCGACTTTGTAGTTGTATCATCGGATTTGCGGCCGCATGTTCTGGACACTCGGGTGAAGAGAGGGGCGGAGCTGTCAACTGATCACCACCTGGTGGTGAGTAGGCTCCGATGGTGGGGGAAGATGCCGGTCCGTCCTGGCAGACCCAAACGTATTGTGAGGGTTTGTTGGGAGCGTCTGGCGGAATCCCCTGTCAGAAGGAGTTTCAACTCCCACCTCCGACAGAGCTTTTCCCATGTTCCGGGGGAGGCGGGGGACATTGAGCCAGAGTGGACCATGTTCCGTGCCTCTATTGTTGAGGCGGCCAATCTGAGTTGTGGCCGTAAGGTGGTTGGTGCCTGTCGTGGCGGCAACCGCCGTACTCGCTGGTGGACACCAGCAGTAAGGGATGCCGTCAAGCTGAACAAGGAGTCCTATCGAGCCTTTATGACCTGTGGGACCCCAGAGGCAGCTGACGGGTATCGATTGGCCAAGCGGGCCGCGGCTTCGGTGGTCGCCGAGGCAAAAACCCGAGCGTGGGAAGAGTTCGGTGAGGCCATGGA
Source organism: Hippocampus zosterae (assembly GCF_025434085.1). Lineage (NCBI taxonomy): Eukaryota > Metazoa > Chordata > Actinopteri > Syngnathiformes > Syngnathidae > Hippocampus > Hippocampus zosterae. Next base: position 19,748,830 of record NC_067464.1, on the reverse strand, counting down.
AGCCGACTTCCGGACGGCTTCGAGGAAATTCTGGTCCACCATCCGACGTCTCAGGAGGGGGAAGCAGTGCACCACTAACACTGTGTACAGTGGGGATGGGGCGCTGCTGACTTCGACTCGGGACGTTGTGAACCGGTGGGTAGAGTACTTCGAAGACCTCCTCAACTCCACCAACACGCCTTCCTTGGAGGAAGCAGAGCCTTGGGACTCTGAGGTGGGCTCTCCTATCTCTGTGGTTGAAGTCACCGATGTGGTTAAAAAGCTCCTCGGTGGCAAGGCCCCGGGGGTGGATGAGATCCGCCCGGAGTTCCTCAGGGCTCTGGATGTTGTGGGGCTGTCCTGGTTGACACGCCTCTGCAACATCGCGTGGACAACAGGGAGGGAGAGTGCCTCTGGATTGGCAGACCGGGGTGGTAGTCCCTCTTTTTAAAAAGGGGGGACCGGAGGGTGTGTTCCAACTACAGAGGGATCACACTCCTCAGCCTCCCTGGTAAGGTCTATTCAGGGGTGCTGGAGAGGAGGGTCCGTCAGGAAGTCGAGCCTCAGATTGAGGAGGAGCAGTGTGGTTTTCGTCCCGGCCGTGGAACAGTGGACCAGCTCTACACCCTTAGCAGGGTCCTTGAGGGTATGTGGGAATTCGCCCAACCAGTCTACATGTGTTTTGTGGACTTGGAGAAGGCGTTTGACCGTGTCCCTCGGGGAGTTCTGTGGGGGGTGCTTCGTGGGTATGGGGTACCGAACCCCCTGATACGGGCTGTTCGGTCACTATACCACCGATGTCAGAGTTTGGTTCGCATTGCCGGCAGTAAGTCGGAATCGTTTCCAGTGGAGGTAGGACTCCGCCAAGGCTGCCCTTTGTCGCCGATTCTGTTCATAACCTTTATGGACAGAATTTCTAGGCGCAGCCGAAGCGTTGAGGGGGTCCGTTTTGGGGGCCTCAGTATTGCAACCCTGCTTTTTGCAGATGATGTGGTGCTGTTGGCTCCTTCAAACGGGGCTCTCCAACTCTCACTGGAGTGTTTCGCAGCTGAGTGTGAAGCGGTTGGGATGAAGATCAGCACCTCCAAATCTGAAACCATGGTCCTCAGTCGGAAAAGGGTGGAGTGCCCCCTCCGGGTCGGGGAGGAGATCTTACCCCAAGTGGAGGAGTTCAAGTATCTTGGGGTCTTGTTCACGAGTGGGGGTAGGAGGGAGCGGGAGATCGACAGGCGGATCGGTGCAGCGTCTGCTGTGATGCGGACGTTGTATCGGTCTGTCGTGGTGAAGAAGGAGCTGAGCCAAAAGGCGAAACTCTCAATTTACCGGTCGATCTACGTCCCAACCCTCACCTATGGTCACGAGCTATGGGTCGTGACCAAAAGAACGAGATCCCGGATACAAGCGGCTGAAATGAGTTTTCTCCGCAGGGTGTCCGGGCTCTCCCTTAGAGATAAGGTGAGAAGCTCAGTCATCCGGGAGGGGCTCAGAGTCGAGCCGCTTCTCCTCCACATCGAGAGGAGCCAGATGAGGTGGCTTGGGCATCTGATTCGGATGCCTCCTGAGCGCCTCCCCGGTGAGGTGTTCCGGTCATGTCCCACCGGGAGGAGACCCCGAGGAAGACCCGGGACACGCTGGAGAGACTATGTCACCCAGCTTGCCTTGGAACGACTCGGGATCCCCCGGGGAGAGCTGGAAGAAGTAGCTAGGGAGAGGGAAGTCTGGGCTTCCCTGCTAAAGCTGCTGCCCCCGCGACCCGGCCCCGGATAAGCGGTAGATGATGGATGGATGAATGGATGGACAATTTAACCACATTTTTCTACACAAGTTAAACATCTGAATTGTAACTCAAATTTGCTATATTTTACATACCAACTGAGTTTAGCATTTACACAAACAAGGACATTTTTACCTGCAATGATTTTATAACCACCGCAGGGGTCACCATTGGGTGACCAACACAGTGTCAATGTAGTGCTGACACAGTTTGTGAAGTGGGTCAGTACACTCCTTGAGGTATCATCGTCCCATCACGAGTAAATATGGGGTAACCGAATTACATTTATTCAAACAGATTTATTTACACCAAGCGTTTTACCTATTGCAGATTCAGTCTTCCCAGCCTGGTGCAGGTCGACAATTTTGTCTCTGGTGTCCTTCGACAGCTCTTTGGTCTTCGCCATAGTAGAGTTTGGAGTGTGACTGACTGACGTTGTAGACAGGTCTTTTATACCAATGAGTTAAAACAGGTGCCATTAATACAGGTAACGAGTGGAACCTTGTGATAAGAAGTTAGACCTCTTTGAGAGCCAGAAATCTTGCTTCTTTGTAGCTGACCAAATACTTATTTTTCCACTGTAATTTGCAAATAAATTCTTTAAAAATCAAACAATGCCATTGTATGAGTTTTTTCCCCCCATATTCTGTCTCTCATGGTTGAACATTGCCCATGTTGACAATTACAGGCTTCTAATCTTTTCAAGTAGGAGAACTAGCTCAATTGGTGGTTGACTAAATACTTATTTGCCCCACTGTATATATATATATATATATATATATATATATATATATATTCTCCATTCTCATGAACATTTTTTATTTGTGCTTGGTATTACGAAGTTTATCAAATGTAGTTACAGTAAAACTAGTCTCTAACAATTATACAGTTCATTTAGTGCAGCTGTCTACTATGAATAATTTGATACCTGACATTTTTATGAAAGGAACTCATAAAATTATAAATATACTAGCTGGTTCGCTGCCCTCCGGGCGGCTCATCAGCTCGTTCCTGCGGAAGGCTGGTAAGGTGGTGGTTCGCCCCACGGAGGGGCGGCTCATCAGCTAGTTCCTGCGGAAGGCTGGTAAGATGGTGGTTCGCCGCCCGGAGGGGCGGCTCATCAGCTAGTTCCTGCGGAAGGCTGGTAAGGTGGGCCTTCGGCCCACAAAAGTGTTGTTGCTTGGTTCAACTTTTTGTTCATCTTCATTGCTTATCGCGAAAATAAAGAGATGTTTAGCTCTACTAAATAACTAACAATTTCATTGCAATGCTTGTGGGTAGACAACATTTTTTCGCTAAGATGCCCGCGCGATCGTAGTGAGCCACTGCCTGAGCGGCGCAGTGGCGGCACAGTGGCGGCGCGGTGAAGTAGGTACGTTTTGAAAAGGGACAAACGGAAGGACAGACCGCGTGCGGGACAACGCGCAATATATGCATAGATTGGTTGTGGCTCATGATCAGGAAAATATTGAAACAAACAAGTATAAAAAAGACGAGCAGGTAGAGATCACGGGCTGTGTCAGGCGATACTGTAGTTGCCATGGAAACACCAGACCCCTAGAATCTTGCATGTTCATTTTACCTATGGCAACCACCATATGGAGAAGCAGAGTGATATTGGGTGTAATTAAATACAGCGTATTGGCATTTGGGAATCAGAGGAAAGTTTCAAACACAACATTGTCTGCATCTTATGGTCTTGCCAAGTTAGCTCTCTTTGTTTCACTGTCCAAATGACTTGGGCTTTGCAATTATACCGTACCTCTCCAATTGGCTTAGTAGAAAAAAAAATAACAACACAACTCGGTGCATTCACTAAGTATGCAGATTGTAGAATATTGGCATGTAATAATAATAACTGTAATAGGAATTTAAAAAAAAAAATGAGTCACTTGGATTTACACAAATTCATGCTTTTCATGGAACTCACAGTCAGACACTAAACATTAAAAGCTTTCTGACATGAATTGAGTTGAGTGTTAACATGTGTCTCAAGGCAATCAAAATGATAGTATTTTCATCAATATATGGTTAGTTTATTGATTGTGTATATCGAAAAAACTGAAATGTATTAGGAGAATATATTTTGCATGCATACATGTATTCTGTCCATATCTAAAATACCATTTTTGTCATACATGTGTTGAAGAAGTGTGTGGTCCTTTGTGGCACCCCTGTAGCACTGATGAAAAATGTGTTGCTCCCTCCAGCATTACCATCCCCGGGGTTGTGGTACTCATGCCTAAATGTAGTCTGCCTTTTACCCACAGACAGCTATAACACGCTCGATTAATCTTTCAGACCTCAATTGGCAAAGTGATGAGTGCAAACAATAAACGTGCTGTTGTTTCTGTCCATCAGCAACCACTCAACCATGCTTTTTCAATTAAATATGTAAATTTGTAAAGTAAAATATGCGGCTATAATACATTTGTATCATTTACACCAAATGGATTAAAATTGTGGTGCCCAGAAGCTGTCTCAGACCTTCAAAGGGTCCCTGAATACATATGTTTTCGGTTTTATATGGCATGTTTCAGTTGAGCACAGAACTCTCTCCCCGCTCTACGCAAAAGTAAAAAAAAATAAATAAATGACTTAATTTGTTGATAAATAAATTAGACCAAATATGACATGTATTAACCTCAGGGTACCCTGAGACATTTGCAACAAATGAGTCATTGTTGCGTGTATTGGTGCACACAAGCCCACTTTATGCAAAGGACACAAGAACAAGTGCCAGAATATGAATATCAACAAAAAGAGAGGACAAAATTCTTAATTCCATATCATATTATGGATAACAATGGCACTGGATTCTTCTCAATGGCACTGGATGCAAGCAAGTACTTGACATGTGACAATTTCGAAAGAATGTTTTGGACCAAGAGAGAGGACGATTGCTCCATTTGCTAGCAGTTATCTGTAGACCTCGGCCTTCTTTGGATTCTCCTTTTTGCCAAGGAACTTTTCCTTTCCTGTCCTGTCCGAGCAAGATGATCCCAAAGTACATTAAGTCATTCCTAATCTAAATATATATATATATATATATATATATATATATATATATATATATATATATATATATATATATATATATATATGCTCAGGAAAGTTTCTGACCAACAAAGGAAAACAGATATATTACCCTCAATTCTTTATGGCACCATTTAATACAACAGGAAACGCATGAACTTTACAGACTTAGCAAAGATGCTCCATAGATCACGCAAGAGACTTTAAAAGTATTGGTAAACAAAACTTTTATTTCAATAAAAAACAAGTACAGAACAATGTAGGAGGTGGACATTCCATCAGTATCAACGGAACATCAATAAGTCAGTCACTGACAGACTCCTGTTTGGCTGATGAATGATGGAAACTTTCCAAAGTTAAGTACCGACAGATCTTTTACATCTGCCACTGATGGACTCCTGTTTCATTGTTGACCGACGGAAACAAGTGCCTTGTGTCTCACGTGTGTTTGTTTGCCAGGGGGTGAATCCATGAAGCTCTTCAACCTCCAACAGAAAAAGAAAAAAAAAAAAGGTTTGAACTGACCTTGTCAATCTGGTGACAGTGATTGTGTTGGCTGATAACTAAATCTCTCTTCCCATTCTCCAAGCCTACTCCTTTTGTTTCGGTCATCATGTTGTATCACTTGTATTTGTCGCAAGGACATCCCTCATTTTTCGCGGTTGATAGGGACCAGAAACCCCCCACAAAAGGTGAACTTCCCCCTCCCGCTGGAATTTTTGTGTATACGTGTATGTGAGTAACAGCCTGTTTAAACAGTAAACAGTACTTTACATATTTGAGACAAATAGTACAGCAGTACACTTATTTACTCAAATCTTTAATGAGGAAGCCTTATACCGGAATTAACATTCATCAACATTGCCTTACTGAGAGAGGCGAGGAGGCTTGTGTTGATGGTGGAGAAGGGAGCTCTCACTTGACCCTTGCAGATTTAGACTCTTCTGCTTTTTAAATTGGAGGAAAAAATGGTGATGAATAGCACTGTGATGTTTATCTTGTCTTCTCATTAGTTGAAATAGGTTTATGGTTTCTTTTTTTATCATAGAATGGTCTTTTTTTCGTAAAGAAAAAAAAAAACAACCACTTACCGAGCTGACAGTTTTGGCTGTCACTTCAGCATTCGTCTGAGCTGTCACTGCTTCCTTCTGATGGGTCTACAAAAACAGCTGACCGGGTAGGGATTTTTATTTTAATTTTTTTAATAAAACATTGCTCGTTGTAATTGTTGTAGCGGTTGGATATTTATATATGTCATGTCATCCATCCACTACAATGGCTTTCCTCTGCCCTTTATCTATGATCACGATATCTGGTTGGTTCGCCATTACCATCTTGTCAGTCTGTATCTGGAAGTCCCACAGGATATTCGCTCTGTCATTCTCCACTACCTTCGGAAGTGTTTCTCATTTTGACCTTGGGGTTTCCAGTCCTTACTCCGCACAGATGTTTCGGTAGACGATGCCAGCCACCTTGTTATGACGTTCAATGTATGCTTTCCCTGCCAGCATCTTACACCCTGCAGTTATGTGTTGGATCGTCTCAGGTGCCTCTTTGCACAACCTACACCTTGGGTCTTGTCTGGTGTGGTATATCTGGGCCTCAATGGCTCTGGTGCTCAGGGCCTGCTCCTGAGCAGCCAGGATGAGTGCCTCTGTGCTGTCCTTCAGGCCAGCCCTCTCTAGCCACTGATAGGACTTCTTGAGATCAGCCACTTCAGTTATGGTCCAGTGGTACATCTCGTGTAGGGGTTTGTCCTCCCATGATGGTCCCTCTTCCAGCACCTCATCTACTGTTCCCAATTGTCTGAGACATTCTCTGAGTACGTCATCCGTTGGAGCCTTCTCCTTGATGTATTCATGGAGCTTGTGGCTCTGACACTCACCAGTCCCCGGCCTCCTTCCTTTCGGCTTGCGTACAGTCTCAGGGTGCTGGATTTGGGATGGAACCCTCCATGCATGGTTAGGAGCTTTCGGGTCTTAACGTCCGTGGTCTGAATCTCTTCCTTTGGCCACCTTATTATTTCTGCAGGGTATCTGATCACTGGCAGGGCATAGCTGTTTATTGCCCGAGTCTTATTCTTGCCATTGAGCTGGCTTCTTAGGACTTGCCTCACTTGCTGGAGGTATTTGGCCGTAGCCGTTTTCCTTGTTGCCAGTTCGAGGTTGCCATTGGCTTGTGGTATACCGAGGTACTTGTAGCTGTCCTCAATGTCTGCTATTGTTCCTTCAGGGAGTGAGACCCCTTCATTGCGGACTACCTTTCCTCTCTTAGTCACCATCCGACTACATTTCTCAAGCCCGAATGACATCCCGATGTCGCTGCTGTAGATCCTGGTTGTGTGGATCAGGGAGTCTATATCCCTTTCGCTCTTAGCATACAGCTTTATGTCATCCATGTAGAGGAGGTGACTGATTGTAGCTCAATTTCTGAGGCGGTACCCATAGCCTGTCTTGGTGATTACTTGGCTTAGGGGGTTCAGTCCTATGCAGAACAGCAGCGGGGAGAGTGCATCACCTTGGTATATGCCACATTTGATGGACACTTGGGTAAGTGGCTTGCCATTTGCTTCAAGTGTGGTTTTCCACATCCTCATCGAGTTCGCAACAAAGGCTGTTAGGGTCCTGTTCACCTTATACAACTCCAAGCATTCAGTGATCCATGTATGTGGCATCGAGTCATAGGCTTTCTCGTATGTTATGTGTTGTGTTTATTTATTTTAATTTATGTGAACTGTTTTTGTTAAGCGCTTTGTTACAGCTGCCGCTGTTGTGAAAGCGCTATATAAATCATCATGTATTGTATTGTATTGTATTGTAATCAATCCAGGCTGCGCACAGGTTGGTACGTCGGGACCTGCAGTCTTGTGCGACTGTTCTGTCAACCAGGAGCTGATTTGGCTCCTCTGGTATCTCTATCCAATGCCCTTCTGTGCTTCGCTCATATATTGATCCATGTGTCCACTTATCTTAGCCGCAATGATGCCTGACATGAGCTTCATGTTGTGGAGAGACAGGTTATTGACCGATTGTTGGATGGGACAGCACCCTTTGATGGATCCTTCATGATCAGGATCGTTCGCCCTTCGGTTAGCCATCCTGGGTGAGTCCCATCCCTCAGCAGCTGGTTCATTTGTGCTGCCAAGCGCTCATGGAGTGCTGTGAGTTTCTTTAGCCAGTAGGTGTGGACCATGTCCGGGCCTGGTGCTATCCAGTTCTTCATATCTGAGACTCTTTCTTGTATGTCTGCCACTGTTATGGTAACTGGGTTCTGTTCAGGGAGGTTGCTGTGCTCCTCTCTCAGGGTCACCAGCCATTGTGCACTGCTGTTATGTGCAACCTCCTTCCCCCATATGCCTTTCCAGTACCTTTCAGTTTCCAGTCTTGGTGCGTCAACTCTGTTGTTAGGACTGAGCGTACACTTTCGCAGGTTGTGTTGAGAACAGCCTGTTTATTCGTCTGGCCTCATTCTCTTTCGTGTACCACTTTAGGGGGCTGGACAAGGCTTGGAGCCTTTGTTTGGCAGTTTCGAGTGCTTCAGGTATGGTCATCTGGATGTACCTCTCGGGTATCAGCCTTTTCATCACACTTCTCTGGGCCTCCGTCAATTGACTCACATCTTTACGGGCCGCCTTGATCTTAGCCTCCGTCAATTAAGATTAAGATTAAGATATCCATTATTTGTCCCGCAATGGGGAAATTACAATCAGAATTCAGAAAGGAAAACGCTGGGTTGGGAGAGGGGAATAAAAACACGCTCGAACTATCCTCTTCTGAGGATAATTTAAGTCCATGATAAAAAATTAAAAAAAAAACCCTAGTACTTAAAAAAGCATATGACAGTTACAACAAGTCACAATACATAACATGTAATGGTGGGAGGATGAATGGGAAGTGGGTGGGGGGGAGGGGGGTAACCGTGACGCGGCCGAAATGACCAGCTACACGGTCACCGTTGCGCTCCGCATATCGAACCACGTCACGGCGGAAAAAGAATCGGAGCGATGAAGACGGTGATAACAAGGATGTGTATGCGCGTGTGGTTGTCCAGTTGTGTATGTTCATGCGTGTACAGGTCATAGCTGCTTCGTCGAGGTCTGCTCAACATGAACACAGTCCCAGCTTATCAGTCCATGGCCGAGAAGGAGGGGAGTGGTGGTGGGGACCCTAGACTCCATGCATACCTCCATCCAGGGGAAAGGCCAGATAGCATTGTTTGTTTTGGAGGGACGGCCGCCAACAATTCAAGACAGCCTTGAGTCCTTGGTCTGTATCTCCTCACTGGCGCCGATCAATCTGATCCGAAAATTCTTTCCGCAGCGCGGATTCCAACTTCTCCATGGTGTTGTCGATCGCGCGGAGTCGCTCCAAAACCGCAACAATATTGCGGTTGAACTCAGTCACCGCTTGAGTCTGAGTGTTGGACATTCGCGTCAAGTCATCCAGAGTGACCAGCAGCTTCTTCACTTCCAATAGAGCCTCTCCCGTTGGTTGAATTTTGCGATAGAACAGAAAGCTGCCAACACCAAACAGCAGCATACCTGTTATCAAAAGGCCAATAATGTAGATATCTTCCACATCCTCCACGGACAGTACTGCCTGGCACACCGGTCTCCACTTCCCATGGATCCAGGGCATATCCGGCAGCAAGTGTCCCCGGAGGGCAAGCAGGATCCCCACTGCCCGCTCTTTTCGTCCAAAAAATTTTGTCGATTACATCGAGAGACCAGCCAACTAATTCCATGGTTAGTTCTTCGGATTAAAAATACGGTAGGAGGCTAGGGAAAAAAAGTTAGACAAAGACAGCACAAGGACTAAGTGGCAAGCACGGAAAGGGTGGGGTGAGGGCAGGAGGAGCAGTGCAAAAAGCGTCCGCCTTCGTCGAGAGCCAAGCAGAAAGAAATTGACTCAGAAATTCACTCACATTTTTCCAAGCCGCCTTGACCTTAGCCTCCAACCGTCTTCTCCATGGTGGCTCCCCTGGTTGCTCTTATAGCCAAGCATCTCAAGGATCACTGATGCTGAAGCGTATATCAGCTTATTGGTTTCCGTGATCATTACGGTCGGTATCGCCCTCAGTGCTGCATTCACACTTTCCATGAGACTCTCAGGTGGTACTTCACACAGCCATTGTAATCAGTTTCTAGGTTGCCCAGCTTTCATTCTCACCATGATCTTAGCTTTCAGGTCAGTTGCTGCCTCGCTCAGCATTTCATTCATTGGGGCTGGCCTCCCAATCTCATCATCTGCATTCATTGGGGCTTGCCTCCCAATCTCTGGTATGACCTCCTCCTCTAATCTGGCAGCCTGGGGCCCTTCACCATGGAATCTGCGTTGTACCTCATCAATCTCAAATTGTGACAGCAGTTGCCATTTGTGGATGTTGGAACACTGAGCTCGTTGTTTCGTGGTCAACCGTGACTGTGGGTTTCGAAGTAACCATTTAGCCCACATTGCATGTAACCCCTCTGACTAGGGTTGCTTGTAGTAGCATTCCAACAGAGCCATGTTATCGCATTTCGCCCATCTCCGCTTTGTTCCAGTAGCTTCATCAATGTGCTCTGGTTCCCCAGCACCTGACGCAGACCTTGTTTGGCCGGGCGACGTCTGAGCCGGCATGTCATTCATTTTATTGTCTCTCATCATTATATGAGGTAGGCATTAGCGTGAAGGATCTTGCACAAGGACCCACACTGGATGGTGTTATGTGCTCAGTTTTTTTGCCCCAAGCGGGATTCGAACCACCGTCTCCCGTATAGATAGTTACGGGAGACAGATAGATAGATATCTATAGATATCTATAGATATATATCTATCTATAGATAGATAGATACTATATATATAAATGTGTGTGTGTTTTGTTTGTGTGTGTGTGTGTGTGTGTGTGTATGGAGGGGGCAGTTTATTTCTGGGTTGTTAAATGACCTTTGAAGAGAGATGCAGCAAGAGCTTCTGCAGTACAGTCTCACCCGCTCTGACCTCTGCAGTCTGATTAGCCACTGTGGGACTTTATCAGTTTCCACATATTGATTATATATCAGTTTAATGAAGGTGACATTTCAACCCAAGCATCCAGGTCTCTGTCATACATTACCCTGGGGGCAAGACTGAAGTGGAGAAAGGGGAAGTAATCAATGGATCTGATCAAGTGATATGTCCAATATACTAATAAATCTTTGTGAGAACGTGTGCATGTGGCTTACAGAAGTGGGTTTTCATAAAGTGTGCCAAGCAGAATTATCTGATTGCCTTGATTTGCTCAGATGTGCTATATTCGCAAAACAACACACAGTACAGATGTTTGGCCAAAAATAAAATGCCTTAACTTGCATTAATTTCCAGTTTAACTCGATGCACATCGTTTGCAATGGTGCCACATTACTGTATGTGCAGAGATAGACTTTATTTTTTGTTAAGATATCCTTTATTCGTCCCACACGAATAATTGTTGCGATACTTTGCGCTAAATATTTATGAAGACAAACCTGCAGGGTTTACATTTCCGGTTGATCTCGATATCACTGACATCTCAGTTGAAAACATGACACTCGACCTCTACTACATTATTTTAAACATATTTTAATAGTTGCCATACAAATTATCCAAATTATCCCCATTTTAGATGACATGAAAAAAGACAATTATTTTTCCTCAATACTTTTATTGCAATTTCACACTTTATTCACACACAAACACATCTAACACATACACAAAAGGCAGGTTAGATGAAAATAATTAACTTTCCATTCTCTACTCATTATTTTCATTTTACAAAAACGACATAAAAGAGTCGCAAATATACACATATTTCTAGTTTGCCCCTGACAATATATGTCAGCCTCTCCAATTCAAGATATATCAACATTTCCTTCTTCCACATTTGAAGAAACGGCAGCTCTACATTTTCCCAACAAAAGGTGATCATTCACCATACCTGAAGAATTCTAAAGTCAATCATCTTTATCTCTTTAGATCTACCAGAGTCTAAAGATGCTCCTATTGGTCGAGTTTTCTTTCTTTTGATATTTTGCTAGACTTTGAATGGTAGAATCAGGCGTCACCACATGCTTGGCATTGCCGCACACAGAAACGGACTCACTGGGATCAATGCATGAAATTGACAGGTAAACTGCAAGCTCTCCCCTTGCGAATGATGTAGGGGGCGACCGCGCATGTGATGTGGAGAGACTTGTGGAAATTGGAGACGCCTTGCACGCTCAATCATGGTTCAGAATATGTGAATCCCATCCCTCCAATCCCCAACAGCGGCGTGGGTGCTCTTAAAATATTCAGTCAATGAATTGACTCCCACAATGATTTAGAAGGATTGTCCCATGCTGGTGTGGTTAAATGAAATCTGGTGACATCCACCACACGTATTCATGGAGCGCCAATTTTGTTCGGTAGGAGATAGACCATTGCCATGGCACTAAAATTATAATATTATGATTTTACACTTAGCACAGACTAGTTTGTTATCCAATTGTTGAATGTGTCAGGGGTAAGGAAAGTATGTGCACAGGAACACCCAGACTGGACTTGCTCTAGCACAAAAATGAAGTTACACCTGTCTTTATGTCAAGTGTACGATACCAGTGCAGCTAAATTGGCCCCAAATCTTCATTCCAATCGAGTTCAATCAAAAGTTGCTGCTGGCATTAAGTTTATGTTAGAATGCTCACACTAAGTATGAAATGAGAAAATAATAAAATATATATATTCTACTCGGGCAGCCCGGTAGTCCCGTGGTTAGCACGTCGGCTTCACAGTGCAGAAGTACCGGGTTCGATTCCAGCTCCGGCCTCCCTGTGTGGAGTTTGCATGTTCTCCCCGGGCCTGCGTGGGTTTTCTCCGGGTGCTCCGGTTTCCTCCCACATTCCAAAAATATGCATGGCAGGCTGATTGAACACTCTAAATTGTCCCTAGGTGTGAGTGTGAGTGCGAATGGTTGTTTGTCTCTGTGTGCCCTGCGATTGGCTGGCAACCGATTCAGGGTGTCCCCCGCCTACTGCCCGGAGACAGCTGGGATAGGCTCCAGCACCCCCCGCGACCCTAGTGAGGATCAAGCAGTTAGGAAGATGAATGAATGAATGAATGAATATATTCTACTCATGATTTGGGGAAATAGTAATATTATATCGAGAGTACAAAAGATACATAGAAACATAATGCTACAAACAAGTGTGGACAGCCGGAATGAGTTCTCTCCGCAGGGTGTCCGGGCTCTCCCTTACAGATAAGGTGAGAAGCTCGGTCATCCGTAAGGGCCTCAGAGTCGAGCTGCTTCTCCTCCACATCGAGAGGAGCCAGATGAGGTGGCTTGGGCATCTGATTCGGATGCCTCCTGAGCGCCTCCCTGGTGAGGTGTTCCGGGCATGTCCCACCGGGAGGAGACCCTGAGGAAGACCCAGGACACGCTGGAGAGACTATGTCACCCAGATGGCCTGGGAACGTCTCGGGATCCCGCGGGGAGAGCTGGAAGAAATAGCTAGGGGAAGTCTGGGCTTCCCTGCTATAGCTGTTGCCCCCGCGACCTGGCCCCGGATAAGCGGTAGATGATGGATGGTTGGATGGATGGAGTTGCAAACAACAGAGTTCAAACAAACAGTGCCTAAAATGAGGAAGGGGTACAAGGTGGACGACAAAGAAACTTTTTAAAGTTTATCATTTTTGCAAAGAAGTCAGACAGTTTGTCAGGAAGACATGCGACATTTCTCAGGCCTGGTTAAAAGTGTGTATGTATCAAAGTCAGATTTTATAGCTCAGACCAATACCGCACACATAAGGCGTAGAAAAAACATAGTGTGTTTCCGGTAACATGAAATTTCAACATATGGTCGCTAGGTCGGACAAAGTTTTTTTTTTTAATCTTTTTTTTTCCATCAAAAATTTCAACAAAATAACCATAAAACATAAAACAAGAAGACATTGAACCCGCCCCGCGGCCGGCGCCGCCGCCACCTATTTAGTTTTTCCCCCGCTTCAGACTCGGGGTGCCGGGGGCGTCCTGGTGTGACAAGAGAGTTTAAAACAAATCTCTGAAACTAAAACTTAACTCTTAAAGTTAAACTGCTCCCGATGCTACTTATGAGAAACAAAGAAAAAAAAAACACAATTCAGAGTGGGTCTGAACGACTGTAGTCTATTGTTATTATTTTAAGTATGTGATTGATATCTACAGGCTAATCTTTCAATGATGAAAACAAAATATGTAGTAAATACACCTTTAAGAGGCAAAGAACGGAGTCAGGCATCCAGTTATAAATGCTCTGCATTGAAGGTGCATTCAAACTGATGGTGCCACCTCATTCACCTAAATTCCTTCCTCGGACGCTTTATACCATTTGCCATTAAAATGTCACCCAGCTGTCTGTGTCTGAGCTATTTCACAAACAAAAATGTTAGGTTGCACATAAACATTATAGTGCTTTATTTTATTCTGTCAGAGATGGTTGAACGACTCGCCTCACTCTGCCTGCCTTTCTTGCTGTTTCTGCCTACTTTAATCCCTCTCCATCTCCTTCTTTATTGCCCACTTATTCCCCCTCATTTAATTCTGATTAAATTGTGTTCAATGATCCCTTTCGTCTTTTAATCCTGCCCACCCTTCCTCTTTTGCCTTATTCTGTGAGCCATTCACTTTGTTTAATCTCATCGACTCAGTTTACCGTTACAGCTTCATACTGCCACAGCCCCCACGAGGAACTTTTTTTATCTCTCATTTCGGTTATTGGGTTCATGATTATTGTGATTTTTACGCGTTGCATCATCATTGTTCAAATGGTCAATTTTGCGGAATGTTGAAAAAAAAACAGAATAAAGCATTCAAATAATTTACTTATGAACGAGTCAAAACAAACAGTAGCAAATAATTGCCTCCAATGCCTGCAAAGCTTCAAGAAGACATTGTTTGAAAAAAAAAGTTATCTGTATAAGAATTACCCAGATTTTATAATCCCTTTTTGGGCATCACTGATCAAATTGACCTTGTGGTTTTTGTCCTATTTTAGAAAGAACTTTCAAATGAGATCAGTCTGTCTTGCATTCTGCAAATGTTACAGAATACAAATTTGATGCAAACGTAATGTAAAAGAGGCCAAAAGAGAATATCTGTCGGACCTTATTCAAGCTAACCGTTACAACCCATGCGCACTATTTAAAACGATTCTGCACTGAATGGTGTTATGTGCTCATTTGACTTTGGGTGAGAGACAGGGTACAGGCTGTACTGGTCACCAGTTATAGACGTTATCTCAATAATATTTAAGTCATTTCATCATGAGTCGTACTTTTGTTGCAAATGCAATGGCTGATTTTCATTGGTGACCATCCAGTGTTTGTGTTATTCGTTTACTATTACTTTTCAAAGTACAGTATTTAGCAATCATTTTAGGTTGTCCTTGGGTGAACAGGGGGGCAATAACAATTTTGTTCCATATGCATCAACTTCACACACGCCAAGTTGTTCGGTGATTTTGTACTTTATATGCCCTCCTTCTGATTTTTCAAATTTTGCATCTATATTAGGTACTTCATTTAGTTTTGTTCCCCTCTTGTTATTCTTGTTTGTGTTGTTGTTGTTTTGGTTGTGCTCCAAGGCAGCATTGACCTTTGTGAAGAGATAATCCGCTAAATCGCTCATCTGGTCGTGAGGATATTTTTTATTTACTGCACACTGTCTCCTGACATTTGAAAGTTGCCATGATTCTCCCACTCTTTTCGTCCTTCCCTCTTGAACTGCATCTTTTTTCTGCTTCCCCTGGCTGCCAACTGCAATGTAAATCAAGCGTATTGAGACTTAGAGTCATTACACCATCAAGAAATTAAAATGAAGGAAATTGAGAAATTGTCAGCCCGTTGAAGATTTAACGGCTTCTCATCTGCTGGGAAGACTTTCTGGAAAATATTTGTTTGTGTATTAGTCAGTGTTTCTTTGTGGATACTTTGTCCCTTCATGAAGAAGAGCATGCGAGGTCAAAGGGCGCTGATGCATTCTGGCTGAGAGGACCTTCAGGGATTACTCAGTGGCCTAGCACATAGCTGCCTGGCAGTTTTCCAGTGATAATCTTAGCATTTTGAGGTGTCTGACATTGTAGGCGTGCATGTACACAAATTAATGATCAGACAATATACTGTATATCATACATTTTATGTAATTAAGAGCCGTGCTATGATGTTTTTCCATGAATAATTGGCATAAATAACAATAGTTTCATTATGTTAAAGTGGATATATTATAGGCAATTAACTTCTTAACGATTGTAAACAAATGCTGGGACTCTGGAGTTGACCGTGAATTTTGTTATGCTTGCAGAGCACAGCCACGTCCCTTGTGAGGAAAAAGCGGATCAGAAAATGAATAGATGGAAGTCCACCTCGAAAATGGCCCTCTCATGCTGAATCTGAAAACCGGAGGATAGGAAGCTCAATAATGGATGGATGTTGCTTTTATTATGAGTGCAGCATCAGTAATGTGAATGCCTTGAATCGCTTTAAGAAAACACCTTTTTTTTTTCTCAATAAATATATTTAACAGAAAGTAAATCACTGCGAATGGCTGGCAACCAGCTCAGGGTGTCCCCCGCCTACTGCCCGAGAACAGCTGGGATAAGGTCCAGCATGCCCCGCGATCCTTGTGAGGATATGCGGATCAGAAAATGGATGGGTGTATGGAAGGAAGTCAATGAAGTTGTTCCATTTGATTTTTAAATGAACATTCGGATTTTTCCTCCCTCACTCCACAGGAGGGCTCGGTAGCATTCACAGATAAACTCAAGAAGAGATATATCTGGAATGATAGAAGTACCTGATTGAGATCTGCAGCAGGGCCGTTTTGAGTCTTGTGCTATGCTCCGAAAAGCTTGAGATGTCAAGAAGGTGCATTGGCTTGCCTCTGTAAACCAGCAGTGTGCAGTAATTTGCCAGAGCAATGTGACACAAAAATCCAATTTCCACTCCACAGTGACTAACAGGATGGAAGTCAGCTCTTGCTTTCTCTATGTGCCTTGTCTTTGCTTCATGCCCTCCTCTATCATTTACTCTGCTCCACCATTTGCTTGGAATTGCGTTGTAGCCACTTAAGCTCAATTTAATGTTTTTCTACCCCATAGTTTAAATCTTTTCTACTTTGCATACCACCTTCTGGATCTTGTAGTCTTGTACTTTAGTGTGGCTTGCTATCTACCATGGGCAAATTGTCAGGATAATCCTCTTCCTCTGTGCTCAGCATTCACTGACCTCTCCTCACCATACAGCCACCTCTGCTTTTTGAGTCACAGAGCTACTTGCCTGAGAGTAATCTCTAAGCACACTGCCACACACACACACAAAAGAGGCAATATTTCTCCTTTTGAACTGCAGCAATTTAACTATCCTTAGTAGACGGATTTGATGTGAAAACATACATTCTGATCACCTCTCCTCTCCTGCGCAGAGGAAAAGACCAAAGCAGCAAAACTGAGGAGTGTGATGTTGATTCTTGTGCGCGTGTCCTGCCCCTACTCCCTGTCTTGTGCTCACCTTTCTAACCTGTGCCTGTGTGTTAAATCCTGATTACTTAATGGACTTAACCTCGTGTCTCTTTCTGTGTCATGACTAGTTTATTGTACCTTGTTGTCATGTCCCAGAATTCATTGAACTAGCCAAAGTAATTTTAGACTGGAAGTGATGGTTAAACTTGTCTTTTGCCCCATGTTTTTTGATAACCGATGCCCATGCTGATTGAATGCACATATATCAAAATCAATCTGTTCAACATCCATCCATCCATCCATTTTTATCATTTATCCTCACAATGATCGTGGGTCATGCTGGAGCCTATCCCAGCTGTGTTTGGGCAGTAGGCGGGGGATAACTTGAATTGGTGGCCAGCCAATCGCAGGGCACACAGAGATGAACACCCATTCATGCTCACACTCTCACTTAGGGACAATTTAGAGCGTTTCATTAACATGACATGCATGTTTTTGGAAGAAGGGAGGAAATCGGAGTACGCAGAGAAAACCCACGCAGACACGGGGAGAACATGCAAACTCCACACAGGAAGGCTGGCGCCGGAATCGAACCCTGCACCTTGGCATTGTGAGGCCATCGTGTTAACCAGTTAAACACTGCTGCCTAATCTGGGTTTATTTGCACCCTGTGGCATAGTCATCTTTCAATCCGTTGGCCTTGAACTCTGCCATGATTTTGTTGCCATTGCAGATGATTGTCGACATTGTCAACTTTGCCAATTCGTAGCCTCAACTGAGCTTTGTCTGGGAGACTCGCTTTCAAAAGTGAGAGACACTGTCAGACTTCACAGACAGCAAGATTTTCTTCCGTTTACCAGACATGTTTTCAGACCACATGCACCTTGTCTCTGGAAATGAAACAATGTAGGAGTCGATCATTCATGTTGCTAAGCAATGAAGAGGAATATCGCGCTGTCCATTTTGTTCATAAGCAAGGTCGCGGCGGCGTTTAGCTTCCCACTGGTTCGTCTTAACAAAGGCCTTTTCACTATTTTGTGGGGAAAATCTATTCGTTGCACTGAAGTTTATTTATAAAGGTTTTGGAAGCAAAATCAGCAAATAGAAAATCAAGTACCGGTACGTGAAATCAGGACTTTGAAATGTGAACGTTATAGGCGTGAAAATGTAAACGCTGTACGCTGAAAAGAGGTTCAACTGTACTTGCTTCGGACAAGGGCACATTATCATAAGGGTGATTCACTAATTACTAGCTAGTTACTACAGTACACGAAATTATTTTAATGATCATTTCATTTCTACCGGATCCCTGTTTGATTGCATAAACTCTGAACTGATATCTGGCCACTTTAAATACACTCTTGATGCCACAGGCTGCAAATAAACCCATGACTTGTACAACTTTAGATTTCTATCTGTCACGTTACGCACGAAGCAGGTAAGGGGAACTGCTTCGTACGTAGCAGAGAAAACGAAAATAAGCCCTGAAATAGCAGACACCGACAAGGACTTTGTAACAATAATGTAACAATAATATTTATTACAAACAAAAATCCCGCCTAATAAGCAACAGAAAACGCTGGTCAAAGAACGATAGCCAGGAAATAAGAAAACGCGACAACAGAAAACGCTAGCAAAAAACGGAAAGTATGTTAACACAAATACTAGTTCACGCACGATAATATAAAGATTCCCTTGGGACGACGAAAATGTAACTAACCGCGAATGGTAAGTCTACAATGACAAATAATTACAATAGTGTTGAATATTTCGTTTGTCAATGGAATATAAATGATCAAACACATGCTCATTGTCACCGTATGCTTGCATAAGCCCCTCCCCAATTCCAAGTACGCAAAGTAACTTTTTATTCCTTTTTAGTTTCTTTGGTGACTCAACATTGCAACCGTGTGCAACCCTTCAGGATTGGCGCTGGGTCATTAAATCTTTTGGCCAGCGTAGAAAGACGATATCAAAATCTTGTTGCCCCATTTTAGTGGTGCTGTCTGTTCCGTCGCTGTCATGCAATGTGCGCTGCTCGTGCATGCACATGGCAGAAGCATTGCAGCCAAAAGAGCACATAACACTTTCAGGCAGATGTTTTGTTTGGGATTGTCGATATAGCTTGCTGACTAGAAATGGGCCAAATTATTTTCAATACGGAAGTGGCAATTGTGTCGAATCATCGCAAATGAAATGGGAGCACTTACATAGCGGATAGGAGCGACTCATGCTGTCCCTTGGTTGCATCGGCTTGTCCTAATTTACTCTTACCCCCCAAAAATTGGGACAACTTAGAGGGTGAAAAAGAGTTTTATGGTTTATCTCAGCAATTCAGAACAAAAATTATCTAAAGTGGGGCGGCCTGGCATCCCAGTGGTTAGCACGTCGACTTCACAGTGCACAGCTACCAGGTTCGATTCCAGCTCTGGCCTCCCTGTGTGGAGTTTGCATGTTCTCCCCGGCCGGGCCTGTGTGGGTTTTCCCCGGGTACTCCGGTTTCCTCCCACATTCCAAAAACATGCATGGCAGGCTGATTGAACACTCTAAATTGTCCCTAGGTGCGAGTGTGAGCATGGATGGTTGTTCATCTCTGTGTGCCCTGCGATTGGCTGGCAACCGGTTCAGGGTGTCTCCCGCCTACTGCCCGAAGACAGCTGGGATAGACTCCAGCAAACCCCGTGACCCTACTGAGGATAAAGCAATTCGGAAAATGAATGAATGAATTATCTAAGTTCTTTCCCAATATTTTCAGCACTAATCTTCCAACATATTTAATGTATTGTAAAGCACACACAAATTACAGGGTTTTAATGTTTTGCATTTAAAACAAAACAAAACAGTGTTTTGGAATATGCTTTTCCTTCCACATTTTCAGTACATTCAACTGTGCTCATTACTACAATTATTATTACTACAATTATTTTCCCACAGTCACGCACTTCGTTTGGTTTGACCTGTGCTTAGTGTTGGTTTGGTTTAAAATAATAAATACAAATGTATTCTAGGAATAAAAGTTGTGCCTCGTTTTTAAGACTATTTAAGACCACAATGTTATTGTGTTATGATGGCAATCTCATGGTGGTACTTGTAGAGTGACTTTTTTTAGGTGGTACTTGCTGTGGAAAGTTGGAGAACCACAGCCAATTGATATTTAGAACACTATTACAGACTGTGATAATGCAATATAATGTATGTTAATTGACAGATTTGAAAACACACGTACCTGTCATGCGATCTTGAGTACTTCTACCCTCTCTCCGTGACCCTGGCAAACTTCCCACTCATGAAGCATTTGATTATACTTTTTTTCACGCTTAAAGGAAAGAACATGGTGTACTCCGTTTTGTTTAAAGCCAGGGAAGTTACCAAACCCCGCTGATTTGATTTGAGGTTTTGTGTGCTGACACACAGTTGATCCATCACGTCATTGTTTTTTATTATATATTTTTTTCTAACACTAGAGTGCAGCAATACAGTTTGTTTATGGTGCTGAAGACAATATTCACATTTTCACACATTCCAGGATTGTAACAGATGTGCGAACTCGCTAAAGCTCACCGGCAGATATAAACAGTGAGTCATTGGCTTGAAGTGAAGTAGTGAATATCCTGTAACCAATCGTGTGTGTCACTGACTGCATGAGGGTTGTTGGATAACTGAATGCAATTTGCATATGGATTTTTTTTCTGTATGGTTATTTATGCTTTGTGGGCTGTTTTCCTGGAAAAGAAAAGCCTTGAATGTGTTGTTGTTGTTTTTGTTACTGATTCTGATATGAATGAATTAATCAATCAATCATGCACAATGGCTTTAACCCCCCTCCCCCCCAAAAAAAGAAAAGCTCGGATGCCGCTCATGCATTTGGGGACTGCTGATCTAACACGTGATTATGGACATCTCAAATCAACTCAAGTTTATTCATAAAGTTTGTTGAAAACAACCACAGCTGTGATGACAGTTCAAACAATAAATAATATAAAAAAACAGTAGGCTCAAATAATGCAGAGTCACATCCTGTGTCGTAAACCAAAGAATTAAAAAAAAAAAGTTTGAAGAAGAATTTAAAGGAACGTTCAACAACAGGACCTTCCAAAAGGGCATCCTGGCAAAGAAAAAAAAAACCTGATCTGTCCTGAGTCTCCGCATTTTCCACGGTGCTTTGTCCAAGATAAAGTATTTTTAAAAATATTGTCCCATAAATAACATCTTATGATTAAAAATTCATTTGAGCAGAGTTTCAAGCCTGAGCCTGTTTTTATTTATTTTTCCCATCTGTTTAATCAGTTCAACATTGGATCTGGTATTCTTCTGATATTCTAGTTTGTATTTGCTGTCATGTTAGATTTTGTGCCATTACTTTTACTCACTTTCTATTTGGTAGTTGTCATATTTTTTGTTTTTATTTGATTTCATTCTTATGAATAAAAATAAAATAAATAACATTCCTGTTTTGGTGTTTGTTAGAATTTGTCAAAACATTTCCTGCAAGGCACAGTCGTCCATAGTAAGGCAAGCTTTATGTCATTTTCTTACCCTTACTTTTGTGGTCCCACAAAATTAAACAAAGGACCCTCATCTAGACAGTATTAGCCCTATGGAGAGTAGAATTTTAACCAGTGATGTGCTCCTGAATTGAGGGCAAGTCAACTGAATCAATAGAACATTTGAGAAGCCCAGTTTTCTCAGAGGGAGTTTTAGTTTTGGGAAATTACAGTTCTGACTGATCGATTGACTCCAGACTTCTGCTGTGTTCCATGAAAGTCTGTTTGTCTCTCTCCATTTGGTTTGAAGAAACAGGGAGCTCTTCAAACTTATGGAATAATGGTCTTCATGTCTGTGCATGTGTGTATGTATGTGTGCATGTGTGTGAGTGTGTGTGTGTGTGTGTGTTTTAATTGTCACATCAAGGTTTCATTGTTAAGGTAGCGTGGAAGCAAAAAGCAAAAAAGACAGGCAAACCCAAGCACAACAATGCAGGCAAGACAAAGCAGGAGTGTACAGGGTGCAGTGGAATGTTGGCTCACTACCACAATCTTTGCAAACCAAAGCTATTTTCCCCATTCAAGTGAATAGAAATAGAATTAATCAATTTCAGTCGTCAAGTCATCACTCACACTTTTCACTTTCTTGGGAGGGTTACTGTGGGCTGTAACACATTAAAAACCAAGACGATATAAATATCAATATGTGATGTACAATGTGAAGGACATTCAGATACTCTTTCCATTTGCAAATCGCACAAAGCAAAGTTATCCAAATAAGAAACTGTGGTATACTTGTGTGCACGTACACACAAAAATGCATTTTTTTTCATGTTTGCCTTCATTTTCTGGCCAGTTTAAGGCAGACATACAAACAGGAATCACACACCCTCTATTTAAAGTGACACAAAGACAAGCACATACGAGTCAGTTATTCAGCGAGACAATTGAATCCATCATTCTGCCATGCACAGGCATATTCTGCTGGCTGAATCACTAAAGACACACTCGACGGGCTAGCCTTGCGGTGTGTTAGTGGACAGATAAAAGTGTATACAATATACAACACATCTTTATTCATATTGTGCTTTCACAACAGCTGCAGCTATAACAAAGCACTTTCCTAAACATTTAACATTAAAATAAAAATAGTTGAACAGAACAAAAAATAACATTAACAATTATTGCCTTGATGTTTGAAGCAGTTAGAACAGAAAGAGGAGAGCATCAAAGTCTCTTTCAGCATTGGATCATAGATGTCATGATCATGGCGTGCACACGTCTCAAATTTGAAAGTAAACAAGGAGTTGAGTCTATTGACGAATACAGAGATCAGTTCAAATCTCCTGTCCCATGTAAAACCGCTTCAACTCCAAGCGCCGACTCTCAGTTCTGAACACACATCCGTACTTCGTGTCGACGCTCCTCTCGACTTATCCTCAACTCCACCAGCCATTCATCCAGCCGCACCAGCGCAGACTGTCAAACAGCACTGCCATTTCCGATGCACCAAACGGGCAAGCACCCCATGGAGACTACATTGAGGACAAGAAACACCATATGACTAAAACAACAGCAACAAAAAAACAGCAGAGCTCTTGAAGACGGCCACGAGTTACAACGCCGTCTTGTATCAAAAGGTATCTGTTGTCACATCCTAAAATTTAGCGGAAGTCATTCCAAAGAGAGGCCATTTTGTCACATGCTCATGCCTTGCTGTGCAGCTGATTCACACCATTTCTCAGTGTGGCTAGCACCTACACATTCTATCCGTATCCCATTAAATTTTTCAGCTCCGTTTCATTTTTCATACTCTGTCTTGTGCTCTCCGTGTTGTCATCGTCCCAGCCATATTCTTTATATTCTTCATTGGTGACTTGTGGTGCTAAATTGTGACACTTTATTTTTCTTTCTGTTTCTTTCTCATGAAACAACTTCTGTGAATTGGTGCTATAAAAATAAAATGTGCTTGACTGAACCCCTTTGTTGAATAACAACAACAAATGTTATCAGATTGGTTCTTTGAGATTCAGATTTTTCATTTCGTGAGGGTTGTGCTCTGCGGAGCCGAGTTGAAACTTGCCAGAGTACACACAAATTACATAGAATCCCTTTGAGTCCCACTTTCCTATTCAGACCAATGAATGACCCCTTCCCAGACATTCTTGGGAGTGCACACAAGCATAAGAGGTTCCCCATCAGGAGTGCACCTTTCATTTTGTGAACTTTTTAACTGCTTATGAACTTTAACAAGTATACTCAAAGCGATGAGCCATTCACTGCCAAAATCTTCATAGCACATGCTGCTGATTATGGGTATGTCAAAAACACATTCACTACAATGTGAACGGACAAGAAAACCCAAATATGGCAGATTATCCATCCATTTTCCGAACCGCTTAATCCTCACTAGGGTCCCGGGGGGTGCTGGAGCTTATCCCAGCAGTCTTCGGGCAGTAGGGGACACCCTAAACCAGTTGCCAGCCAATCGCAGGGCTATGGCAGATTACACATTTTTAAATAATTTTAATCAGAACCGCTATTTACAGTGTGATACACGCAAGTCGACGTAAACATCACATGATTCATTGGGCTGAGACATCTATTTAGCACAGTAGTTCTTTTCAGTTTACAGTTATTAAAACTTGATTACATGTTTTTTTTTAAACTTTTACGTTGAGACAGTGCCTGGCTATTCAGATTGAACCATGTGAAATATGGGTGTTGAATATTGTGAAAATTATTTTATTGTGATATTTAACATGCCGGCACAGAAATGGCGTTTATTATCTAATTGAAATATTTTTTAAAAATTCATAGGCTTAGCCAATACAATAAGGGGTTAGCGTGTCAACTTCACATTGAGGTCGTGGGTTCGATTCCGGCTTTGGCCTCCCTGTGTGGAGTTTGCATGTTCTCCCCAGGCCTGCGTGGGTTTTCTCCGGGTTCTCCGGTTTCCTCCCACATTCCAAAAACATGCATGGCAGCCTGATTGAACATTCAAAATTGTCCCTGTGTGTGACAGTTTGGTGTGAGTGTGGGCGTGCATGGTTGTTTGTCTCCGAGTGCCCTATGATTGGCTGGCAACCGGTTTGGGGTGACCCCCACCTACTGCCCGAAGACGGCTGGGATAGGCTTCAGCAACCCCCGCGACCCATGTGAGGATAAAGCGGATCAGAAAATGAATGAATGAATGTAAGTAATTCCCCTAGATACTTTTTACCTATTGGATGGCAGTGTGCATTTAATGCTGCATCTGATTACTCAAAGTCTGCTAAAAGTATACAATTCCAGATGCGGGGTATTGGGCCATTATTGCAATTACATTTTCTGAGATATTGTGCAGCCCTAGTATATACCACCCCTGTGAATCCAAATGAAATTCTATTCGAATCTATTCCAATTGAGATACTTATCTGAAGCATGTTTTTCATACCGTTGGGTCATTCAGTTTGATTCAAATCCAAACGAAAGGCTCCCAATAAATCTAATAAGACAAAAGTAAAAAAAAGTAGAGGTTTGGGCAACTGTGCCAATTATGGAGAAATCGCCTTAATCTCCATGCAAGCTATTGTTCTAAATAAGATCATTTTGGGATGTGCTGGATTCAGAAGGAACCATTCACACACCAATAGAGATTGTCACATTGTGTGTTATTTTTTAAATACAGTGATCCCTCGCTATTTCGCGGTTCATTTATCGCGGATTCGGTGCATCGCGGATTTTTTCAAACATTTTCTTAAAAAAATAATGAGAATTCTCATATACACTGAGTACAGTACTGTATATGTTGCTCTATGTGACTCGCTGTTGTTTTGCAGCTTCTCACGGACTGTTTGCTGACTTTTTACGGACTTGAGGAAAAAAAATGTTAATTGGTCACTACTTTGCGGATTCTCGTTTATTGCTGGTGGTTTTAGTCACAATTAACCGCGATAAACGAGGGATTACTGTAATCCAGAGAGGGGCTCTCACCCTTACGCATCAACTTTCTTGACTATGAAAAGGCTTTCAATGGTATCCAGAAAAAAAAGAGATCCGAGAGCGACCGAGGCACAGATTATCCACCAAAAAGATGAACATAATTAAAAACGGATGCACAGAATACGGCGACAAGCAACACGGTCATACACAAACTCCAACTGAGATTCAAAAAGTCACACGACCACCTCCAGATGGAGGATTAGACTAAACCTCTTGTGGATATTTCAGCTCAATTGGCCTTTGTAGCCACAGGAGAAAATCCAGGACAATGAGAAGTAATACAAGAAGAGCTGAATTAATCACACTCAGTGGTGTATTCAGACAGATTCCAGCAGCAGTTCACTCTCAACCTTTTTGCGGCAGCTTGGAGAGTCGCTGAGGCAAATTATCCATCAGCCTTTGACACCCCCATGACACCACTATATCATCACCATGGTGCCCAGTGACTCAACCCTTGGTCTTCTCCATGGACATCAACTGCTTAACTTCCAGCCACCACTTTCTACGCCTAAGGCTTTGTCTTCACATAGCTGGGCTTTTAAAAAACTGAATATTTCCCCCTCTCAATGTAAGAAAAAAAGTTGTCGATGCTGTCTCGTTTGTTTAAAAAAAAACACACACACACACACACACACACACACACACACACACATCCACACCAAGCTGCATGAGTGCATTTTTCTGCATATTTCCAGGCTGATCAAGAAGACCGCCACTCCCAGTTGCCCAGTGCGCATTATGTCATCCACGACGGGGACCA
Source organism: Hippocampus zosterae (assembly GCF_025434085.1). NCBI lineage: Eukaryota > Metazoa > Chordata > Actinopteri > Syngnathiformes > Syngnathidae > Hippocampus > Hippocampus zosterae. The sequence goes on along the minus strand of NC_067464.1, from coordinate 19,722,344 downwards.
AACACACCTCACGATGTCGGGTCTCCCATGAGGTGGTGACACGGGAGTGAATATATTTCAAATTTTTAAACGCATGAGGACTAAAAGTCACTCAGACAAAATAAGATAAAAATAGGACAAATTAAAATCCAATAGGAGAAAACACATATAAATGAATAAAAATATATATATATATATATATATATATATATATATATATATATAGGGTGGCCCGGTAGTCCAGTGGTTAGCACGTCGGCTTCACAGTGCAGAGGTACCAGGTTCGATTCCAGCTCCGGCCTCCCTGTGCGGAGTTTGCATGTTCTCCCCGGGCCTGCGTGGGTTTTCTCCGGGTGCTCCGGTTTCCTCCCACATTCCAAAAACATGCGTGGCAGGCTGATTGAACACTCTAAATTGTCCCTAGGTGTGAGTGTGAGCATGGATGGTTGTTCGTCTCTGTGTGCCCTGTGATTGGCTGGCAACTGATCCAGGGTGTCCCCCGCCTACTGCCCGAAGACGGCTGGGATAGGCTCCAGCACCCCCCGCGACCCTAGTGAGGATCATGCGGTTCGGAAAATGGATGGATGGATATATATATATATATATATATATATATATATATATATATATATATATATATATATATATATATATATCGACAAAGGTGGTGCCAATGGGTTGTGTGGGGGTTTGGTGAGATGGTCCTTCTCTGGAGGAAGAAGAGAAGGTTGCATTGGCGTCCGTGAGGATGATGACGATGTCATGTGGTGGGGTTTGGCTAACGACCTGATGGAGTTGGTCGAAGAAGGTGTCCTTCACTATATCATCGGCGAGTTCTGTGGGGGCATAAGCAACGATGACTGTCATCTTGCCATGTCGGTGGAGGAACCGTGCAGACAGGCGTCGATCGTTAATTGGGATCCAGCTGATAAGTGATTGCCGTGTATGTTTGGACATGGCCAGTGCAACTCCATGGAGGCCCGTCCGGATTTCAGGGCCACTCCATATGAAGCTGTGTTCTCCTTCTGTAATTTCGCCGCTGCCTTGCCATCTTGATTCACAAAGAACCGCCATGGTGATTTTGTAGCGGGAGAGCTCCAAGGACAGCAGTAAAGGAGCTCCATCCCGAAGAAGCGTTCGGACGTTCCATGTGGCAATGCGCGTCTTCAGGCGTAGGTCAATCCGTACTCGTTGGTCGGGGGCGTTCCTATGTCTTGTCTTGGTTTGGGCAGTCTGGTTTCTTCTGGTCGGTTTCGTAACAATTAATTTCTCCTGAGTGGGTTGTTGGCCCTCTGCAGGATAGTCGGATGATGGGGCTGCCATCTCAGCGGCGTATCGACACACCGTTGGGACCTCAAAGGTGCACAGTTGGGCAACACTGACCACCGCCTGTTGGTTGCAGAGCTAAGACTTAAAATACGACCAGACACGTCTATCAGGCCACAGCCACGCTTAATGTCTTCCAGACTCTGCGACCCCACCACTGCCACCGCATATCGCCGCTCCATCACCAACGCCTTCACCGCTCTGGCCGTTGATGACATCGCAGACTGGGAGACTTTCAAATTAAAGGTCAACCAGTCTGCCTAGGATGTACTGGGAAGATCAAGATCTCTTCCCAAACAACCATGGATCTCACAACCGACCCTCGACATCATTGACCGCCGCCGTGCTGCTCGCCTGCGCGGTGACATCACAGAGTACCGAAGGCTCAATGCAGCACGGAATGCGGCAATTGCAACTGACAGGGAGAGATACTGGGGAGAAGAGGCCGAACGCATGGAATCAGCAGCACAGCGCAACGACCTTAGACAGGTCTTTCAAATGCTGCGCCAAGCCCGCATCGGACCACACATCAAGACCGCTTCAGCAACCTCCTTCATCACCCTCCAGTTCCCACCGACCCCCGTCTTGTCACTGCTGCCAACTCTACCACCCCCAACCCTAACTGCAAAACTGACCCAGTCACAATCGACGAGGTCAGAGCAGCAATAAAATCACTAAAAAATCACAAGGCCCCTGGAATCTGTGCCATCACCGCAGAGCTGCTCAAAGAAGGTGGTGACTCCATGGCCCAGTGGCTCACCCACATCATTAACCATGTCTGGGTGGCAGAACAGCCCCCCACAGACTGGACCCGAGGCATCATCCTGCCATTCTGGAAGCGGAAAGGCGACAAGCAACTCTGCAACAACTACAGAGGCGTCTCACTGCTCTCCATACCCGCAAAACTGTTCACCCGGATCCTTCTCACCCGCGCCCTTCCCGCCATTCGAAGCCATCGCTGCCCCCAACAAGCTGGCTTCATGCCCAACCGGTCCACCATAGATCACATCTCAGCTGTTAGACTCATTGTTGAGAAGGTTAGAGAGTTTCGGAAGGACCAACATCTTTTTATAGCCTTCATAGATCTCAAAGCTGCCTTTGATACAGTCGACCACCTCTCCCTTTGGAACATTCTGAAATACCTTGGAGTGCCACCCAAAATAACCACATTGTTCCAGCGACTCTACAACAACTCAGAGAGCTGTGTTCGTGTGAATGGGAAGGACTCAGAGTGGTTCCCCATTAACAGCGGGGTAAGACAGGGCTGCGTGGCCGCTCCTGATCTATTTAACTGTGTCATTGACCACCTTATGATCCGAGTACGGGAGCAAGTCTCAGGCGTGTCGCTCAGCAACTTCCACCTGACCGACCTTGAATACGCTGATGACACCACCCTGTTCAGCAACTCCCTCCACCCGGACATAACAAATCGCAATATAATACTGTGTGTGTACTGTATATAAGTCATGTTAATCTAGATACCGTATTTTCACGACTATAAGGCGCCATTAAAAGTCTTAAATTTTCTCCAAAATGGACAGGACGCCTTATGGTGCGGAGCGTCCTTTATATGCGCCGAGTTCCAAAATCTGACTGACAGCCGACACGCTGTTTATATAGAGAAAAGGCGGAAGTGACTGTGGCCAGGCATGCGGGAAAGAAGTCGGCCAATCAGGGAAGGGTGGGCGTGTATATATACATATATACAGAAGGAGAGAGAGAGAGAGAGGGAGAGAGAGGACAGACAAGCTAGTCCGCCAATGGTGAAGGGTGGGCGTGTAAGTGGACGCCTCAAGCCAGTACCAACACTTGTATAGAGTGTGGCAATGTGCATTGTTGCAAAACAACTCCGGTTTTGGTTTCTAAGAACCCCTGAAAATAAATTCGACAAAAAGACACGCCTACGAAGCTCAGTTCAAACTTAAAGCCACCGGTTATGCTTTTGGCATGCGTCCCCATCTCACAGCAGCGGTGAAAAAAAAGTCAAGCAAATGAACTCTGAGCTTGCCGTTATTCCCGGAGGCTTGACTAAAGAACTCCAACCGCTGGACATTGGCATCAACCGGGCGTTCAAAGTAAAGTTGCAAACGGCATGGGAACAATGGATGATCGGTGGCAAACACAACTTTACAAAGAGTGAGAGGCAGCGCTTGGCGAGTTACGCCACAATACGCAACAACGAGAGGGAACGCGGCGTTTTTGATGGATTACGGTACTTGCACAATTGTTCAATTCTTTCTACACACACACGCGCTGTCACCATGTTTCGCTCTGTTCTTTACTTTCAAATGTGGGAAAGCTTCACACGAGAGAAATGTTGACTTTGCTGTTGGTACTCCTTCTTTCCGCTCGGCAATGCGTAGCAACTCACACTAGCATGCATTCAATGACAACTGAGATGTGCAGTCCTCTGCTTCTGATACAGAGGATGAGGACTTTGATGGATTTCTGGGTAATGATTGATCGAAAAACATGAGAACATTGTACGATGGCTAAATAAAATACACCCAAACTCAGTTCTGCTTTCGTTGCCTTTTTAAAAACGTGTTTTTATCTTATCTGTATGTCTTGGCGTGCTACCGTATGCTTCAAGCTAACGTGTTAGAGTGCGCGCATGCATGCCGTATGTTTAAGCTGGCGTATGTTTTACCACTGTAAAACTGCGCCTATTCGTACGATGCGTCCTGTGTATGTGTAAAATACAGAAATGTCACGCATTACTGAGACTGGGGCCATTAGTACGATGCGTCGAATAGTCGTGAAAATACGGTAATATCTTTAAGACAAAGAATGCTTTTCCCTGATATCATTTAAACATTTTAACGGTAACAATACACTAATCATAATGAATTTTATTGAATTTTTATTGCACTTCAAAGTGCAACAGAGAAGAAGTAATCAAATTGGAGACAATTATAAAATTATCAGTAACAATCAGGAGACCTAGAAAATCAAATAGGAAACATCATTTTCCTGAATACGTTTTTTTTTTTTTTTTTTAATGATTTGCTTTTTTTAGGTCTTGTTTAATCGCATTTGTAGTCTGTGGGCCCTTCAGGTTCTCAGTGAAAGCATTCCACAGCTTCAGAGCTACAGAGGGCTACAGAGGAGAACGCCAGATCACCCACGGTATTCAGAGGGTGGAAAGAGGAAGGTTGGGAGATGAGGCGTTCCTTGAGTTATTGAGCAGACTGTCTGTGAATGCACATTCATGGGCGAGGAGGGGAGATGTTTTACTCTGTTCTGAGTGAGACAGAGACATGTAAAGATTTCAAAATGGGAGTGATGGTGTCATTTATATGCACCGTCACCAGGAAAATGCAGACAACCTTGCGGTCCAAATGCAACAGGGGTGCCAAAACTTTTCGGATCGAAGATCTACTTTTCGATCAACTAACCTCACGGGACCTACCCTTACCGACGTGCACGCACACACACACACACACACACACGCCATGATGAGAAACAGCTTGAAAATGAGGCATGCGACGCACTTCTGCAGCCTGTTAACTATCGTAGCTCACAAGTACCATTTTAAAGTGCTTCCCTAGACCCTCCTAGATTCCTATTCTTTGCCCGTGCCCTCGGTGAATTGTACACGAAGCAAACTCTGAATGAGAAGAATGACGATAAAAGATAGAGCGCAACAGCTCTTATCACAAGCTGCAATTGCAGACTGCTGAGAGCTAACAAATTCCGGTGACGTCATCACACGCCACCGTAAATTCAAGATTTACCTGCTTTATTTTATTTTTTTAATATTTATTTTGTGAAAATGAGACTGATAGGATGATTAGGGTGCAGCGTACATGAACACAAAAAAATATGTTACGAACATGTACAAAGACACACAAATGGTTGTTTATTTATTTTTTTTCTCCTCGACACTCTTCAGATCTACTCGGGACCTCTCTTAGATCTACCGGTAGATCAGGATCTACCTAATGGGCACCCTTGAAATGCAACTTTGGTGAACAAAATTCGTCAGACAATGGTACATTTTCCCTGAATTGAATCTGGCTGATGCGCAGGTCAACTTTGGGAGGCAAAATTTGTCAGTAACCTGTTCACGCTGGTCTCGCTGCTCAATGGAGATGCGTTTGGTACTTTGTGGATGTCTGCTTTTACCAAGTGCAACACAAGCCTAAAACAAATAACTGCAATGTGACCTTTTATTGCATTACATTCAACGTTACAATGATTGACATTGTCAAGATGTCAAAAGACAAATATTAAAAATTCCGTTTCTTTGTGGATTTTGGATGGAAGAAAGGTGTACATTTCTTTCCATCCAAAACTGTTGTACTCTTTAGAACACTAATTGTTTCAGATGAGATAATTGCAACCACCTGGGAAGGGCCAATTGTTGCTAGGACCTGATTGGCCGGAAGCTCAAGTAAACTCCCTTTAAAAGATGAATGAGGAAGTCACTGGGGGGCTGGACAACTTGGAGAGCAGTGCTACACATGGGCTGCTCAAAACTGGTCAACTGTCGCTCCTGAAAATAAAGAAAACTGGAAAATCTCCTTCCTGAATCCTGGATGAATTGCCTTTTTGTTCATTTTCACCTGGCCTGCTGTTTCGCCGCATAACACATGAAATAAATGTCTGCCACTACCAGGGTACTACTATTTTCTGCACTAAAAGGCGCATCTTCCATCTATTTTAAAAACATTTTCAAATATAGGGCACACAGCATTACAAGGCGCATAGAATAGAAGCTACAATAGTGGCTGCAGTTGCGTTATGCATCCACTAGATCAGTGGTGGGCAATTATTTTTTGCATAGGCCCACATGACAACCAGAAAATATTATGGAGGGCCAGGTCAATAGGGTGAACTAAATTAGACATAATATTAATTGGATTTCTTTATTTAAAAAGCAGTATTTTGCATTTTTTGGCATGTTTTTCAGACTTTAAGAGTACATTATTCCGTCGTATCAAATGGGATTTGCTTGACTTGGCGCTACTGCGGGCTTCCATATCGTCTCCCCCTTCCTCCCTATGCTCTGCAACTTCAAGTAACTGTCCAAATGGAATGAATGCAGTTGTTGACATCGACCATTAATTGTGTACCAACCTTCGGCGGGCCGGATTAAAAAGACCAACGGGCCGGATCTGGCCCGCGGGCCGTAGTGTGCCCACCTCTGCACTAGATGGAGATATGCTGAAGGGAATACAATACAATACAATACAATACAGCTTTATTTATTTAGAGCCTTCACAACCTCTGCAGCTATAACAAAGCACTTATCAGAACTTTTAAAATACTACATGCACAAAATCAGAATATTGATCCATTTGTAGCTCCCTCAGGATACAGCATGAAGCACAACACGATGTCCATAAAAATACAGGGGTTATTCCTTGGCAACCTGCGAGAACCGGTCACAGACATGAAATATATAAATACAAATGGCATTACAAAGCAATAAATAAAAGACAAAAGTTATGAAGACAATTGATTCAACAAAAAGGCACATTAACCTCATGGGCTCACATCGACCAGGAGCTAAATATCCTTTGAAATCTTGACTTCTTCCTTCGCTTGGTCAATTGAATATTTGTTTCTGAATTTCTGTGCAGTGCTCACAAAGTAGTTGTCTGTCTGAGTGTGTGTTGGCGAATGCATGTGAGAATTAGTGACATTACAATTGGTTCGTGCTCATAATGACCAATAGATGGCATAGGGAAACAGCTCAATGGGGACTTTCAAGAGACTGTAACTAACAGGAAATATAAGGTGCATGGGATGATAGACCGCACTGTTGGCTTTTGGAAAAATTGATTGCTTTTAGGTGGGCCTTATAGCGTGGACATTACGGTAAATAATATGAGATTGTTCCATTAGAGAACAAAAAATGATGCAACTTTGGCATTCAATTAGTTTTCTGCACAAAGCTTTCAATGTTCACTATTGGCAGTGTGGGTTCCTTAACAAATCCGCTGATGGAGATGCAGCAAACTCAAGGTGAGCTTGATGTGTCTTTAATGGTATTGCTTTTAAAGACGCTCTTTGTAACATCAAATTGGGCCGACTGGTCAGGAAGGCCAGTTCTGTCCTGGGTTGCTCCCTTGACACTCTGGAGGAGGTGGGCAACAGAAGGATGCTAACTAAGCTAAAAGCTATGATGGCCAGTCCCTCCCACCCCCTCCAGCCTGCCCTGACAGCACTTGGTAGCTCCTTCAGCCAGAGACTGTTACACCCGCGCTGCAAGAAGGAGAGATACCGACGCTCGTTCCTACCGACTGCTGTCATTATGATTGTTATTTTTTATTCATCAGCCTAATAGTCCAGTGGTTAGCACGCCGGCTTCACAGTGCAGAGGTACCGGGTTCGATTCCAGCTCCGGCCTCCCTGTGTGGAGTTTGCATGTTCTCCCCGGGCCTGCGTGGGTTTTCTCCGGGTGCTCCGGTTTCCTCCCACATTCCAAAAACATGCGTGGCAGGCTGATTGAACACTCTAAATTGTCCCTAAGTGCGAGTGTGAGTGCGGATGGTTGTTCGTCTCTGTGTGCCCTGTGATTGGCTGGCAACCGATTCAGGGTGCCAGCCCCCCTCGCGACCCTAGTGAGGATCAAGCGGTTCGGAAGATGAATGAATGAATAATAGTAATAATAATTAAATGATGTGAAGGAAAATTGTAAATAGTACTGCGATTTATCCATTTGTGTTCATATTGTATTTAATTGAAAGATGTTTGTTGTTTTTTTTCTCTTTCTCCTTTCTTCTTTCTACATACATTCTTGCTGCTGGAGGCTGTAAATGTCCCCAGTGTGGGACGAATAAAGGATATCTTCTTATTATTATTATTATTAAATGTGTGCTGCAGTCGTGATTCGTTGTGTGTACTTGATTTGAGCTTCTCAGTCCACATTTCCCATCCTCCAACTGTGTGTTGTCAGTGCATCATGTCTCTGTGTTTCTTTCCGTCATGATCTGACTGACAAGTGCGACGGTGTTTATCTCTCCTTCCCCTGACCTTCAACTCCCAGTAATGTATGCACAAACATAAATGTCTTGAGCAAGACATGACTGATAATGTTGTTTACCTTTGCAGACTATGTCAAACTAAACCTCTGTGACAGTCAGAAACAAAGAAATATTCAATATTCGTAATAAATGGGTCTCAGTGCATTCCAGGAAGATGAAACAAAGGAAATAGAAAAATTGGTTGCATTATACAACTGTTGCCAGCATTCATCCATTCTCAACACTACTTGTCCTCATTAGGGCTGCAGGGGGATGTAAGCCTAAGCTATTGCCTGACTTTCAGCAAGAGGTGGGGCGCACTGTGAACCGGTCCCCAGCCAATAAAGCAGACAAACAATCGTTCCCACTCACATTCACACCGATGGACAATTTAGAGCAGGTGTCACAAACATGGTGCCCATGCATGAGTGTACGCTGCGGGCTTGTTTTATAAGTAGCCCACCAGTGTTTAAGTGAGATTAAGTAAAAATACAAACAAAATGTGCAAAGTATTCTGCCAATAATTGCAGAAAATATCTCTTCGCATTAAGCAACGTGAGGTTCTCAAGAACATCTTTGACATGAAACAAACCTTTTGCCAAACTCTGTCATACATGTAAATATCAAACCAGCATGCGAAAAAATAAATCGATCGAACACAGTTCACCCACTTAGAAAATCAAATATATTTTACTAATGATGTGACCCAAGGCCATCTCTGACCAAATTGGGGCCCCAAGCACAATTTTATTCGCAGGCATCCCCAGGGGCCGCTTTTCATCTTTATTTATTTTTGATTTTTGGTTTGGGTGAGCGTCATTCTTTTTTCTTTATTAATTTTTTTAAAGAAATGCTGAGACATGATTAATATATTGTCAGAGTGAATTTGATGACTTGACCTAATTTACTTAGCTGTGTGACAGTAGTCCCTGCTTTATACTTCTTTCTCTCATCTTTTGAGGGGGTACATACAATCAAGGCATCACCAGAAGTCTGCATGTCACTGTGATATGGACAATTGTAAGGAGCCACACCACAGGAAAATTGACAAATTGCTGTCCACAAAAAGTGACAAGCCCTGATGAAAAATCCTCCCTGAGATTATTTTGGGTGTCATCCATATGTATAGAAGAAGCAGTACGCAGCAATGCTTTGTATGATTATTTCCAATTCTCTCACAAGGTCAGAAACACACACAACAACAAAAAAAGTCCAAATGTTTGTGGGCTCCATTATGGCTACAGGTGTGTATTGAAAAAGAGCAATATTAAAATGCATCTTATGGAAGGGAAGTTTTTCACTCATTCAAAAATTCCATTCTTCTCATCTCTACTGTGTACTGAATATACTCTCCTCCCATTCCATTTTGATCAGTTATTTCTTGCTGCTTTCTGTCCTTAACTGCGCCATTATCCTTACTTAGCTCCGAACCTTTCACTGTAAAATCCCTCCTCCCCTGGAGTGCATATCAAATAGAGCAAGAGAGGGAAAATGAGACAAGTCAAGAGGTCTGAAATCTTTTATGGTATTAGGGAGAATGATGATAAAAGGTAACTTCTCCCAAGTTATTATACTCCATGAGGCATGATATTCATGAGGTATGGACATTTTAAAGTGAAATAAACTTGGAGTTCAAAGATGTCCAGACATACTTTTTTCATTGAGAGCTATTCATTTTACAACGAAGGAAATAAAGTACTCTGGAGAACAGCACATTGTCTCATTGGCTTGCATTGTTGCCTCAGGGATCTGAATTGGAAAATGGCTGAGCTCTTTTTTTTTCTCAGAATATTTGGAGTTTGTGTATTCTCCACCACAGTTCATTTAAGGTGGAGTCCTTAAATAGTGCCTCTATAGATTACCGATTGCCAGCAGGTGCGCTAGGGAGACCGCTCATGTCACCTGCTGGCCAGACCGCAAAACCAAAACGTGACAGTACCCCCCCTCAACGGATGCCTCCTGGCAGACCACCTGGCTTTGACGGCAGAGCTGCCTCCAAGTCCTGGTTCATGCGCTCCGTTTGGCCATTGGACTGTGGGTGGTAACCGGAAGACAGACTCGCCGTGGCCCCCATGGACGGACAGGAACGTTTCCATACCCTGGAAACGAATTGAGGACCACGGTCCGACACAATGTCCACAGGAATCCCATGAAGACGGAAGACGTGTCTCACGAGAAGGTCGGCGGTTTCCTGGGCAGAGGGCAGCTTGGACAACGCAACAAAATGGGCAGATATAGAGAAGCGGTCAACTATGGTGAGTATGACTGATTTTCCCCGGGAAGGCGGCAGGCCGGTAACAAAATCCAGGAAAATGTGGGACCATGGTCGAGACGGAGCAAGCAGCGGTTGCAGCAACCCAGTCAGTAGTTGGTGGGACGCCTTACTGCATGCGGAGATGGAACAGGCCTTGACATAGTCCTGTGCATCTTTACGTAGCTCCGGCCACCAAAACCGCTGCGACACGAGGTCTAAGGTCCGGTTCACCCCTGGATGGCATGCCACCTTAGAAGTGTGCCCCCACTGTAACACCTCCGCGCGCAGAGGCGGGGGTACAAAAAGTCTCCCTGCCGGACAACCAGACGGGACTTGAACTCCGTTCTGGGCCTCCTTGACCCTACGTTCGACGGCCCACCTCAGTGCCCCCACAATACAATGGTCCGGAACAATTCTTTGGGGTTCGTTGTTCCTCTCCGCAGGGTCATGGATACGGGAGAGTGCATCTGGTCGAATGTTTTTTGAGCCCGGGCAGTAGGTGAGCGTGAAATTGAAGCGAGTGAGGAGAAGCGCCCACCGTGCTTGGCGGGAGTTTAGTCTCTTGGCTGAACGGATGTAGGCAAGGTTCTTGTGATCGGTGTACACCGTCAATGGCTCTTCAGTCCCTTCGAGCCAATGTCACCATTCTTGCAGTGCCAAAACGACTGCTAGCAGTTCACGGTTTCCCACGTCGTAGTTGGCTTCGGATGGGCTGAGGCGACGAGAGAAAAAGGCGCAAGGGTGGAATCTTTGGTTGACTGGGGATCGCTGCGATAAGACGGCCCCCAAGCCGGATTCCGAAGCGTCCACCTCTACGACAAACGGATAGGAGGGATGCGATGAAACTCGGTGACAAACTCTGGGAAGGAAGGCTGAAGCCCAGGTTGAGCATTGCTGATCTCTACTGCCCAAGACGCCGCCTGACCAGTCAACAGGTTCATAATGAACGCCACCTTTGTGCTATCTTTCTCGTACGTAGCAGGTTGCTGGTCGAATATCAGAGAGCACTGGTGTAAGAATTGTTTGCAGAGTGCCTGCTCTCCCCTGTAACGAGGGGTGTGGGGGTGATTGGGCTCTCGCCCTACGATCGGGGAAGAGGGTGTCTCGGATGAAACCGCAGGGACCCTTGGGGGTGGCGTTTCTCGGGGGGTCGTGTGTTCCCTTTGTGAACACAATATTTCCAGCCGCTGGGCTAATACGGTGACTGCCTCCCGGAGCTCCGTGAGCTCCTGTCTTTGCTGGCCCACTAGTTGCCCCTGGCTGGTCAAGGCGGTCATGATCTTGTTAATGTCTACAGGATCCATCTGGTGGGAGTATTCTGTTAAAGACTCGGATAAACTGCGTTTGGGGGGGGGGATCCAAAAAACGTAGACAGAAACAAGGTCTCCGAGGTAAAGACAATTTAATGTCTTAATCGCACCGAAAATAAGGCGAGAACATAAAGCGCTGGTTCACAATGAGAACCACGAGGTAAATCCAAACATATAACAAAAGGTGCTTGCACAAAAGAGCAAGAAAGGAATGTAAAGCCCGCAAACTGTGAACGAAAAACAATGTAACACATAGTACACGCACAAAAAGCCAGATCATCAAAATAAAACAGTACTTACACAAAACTACGTACCAAGAACTATACGCGAAATCACGACGAGGTTAAAAGCCACTAAGTCAATGAACAGTGAGGATAGCAATGCCATAAACAATACTCCCACAACAGGTGTAGGACGGTGGAGTCCTTAAATAGTGCCTCTATAGATTACTGATTGCCAGCAGGTGCGCTACTGAGACCGCTCATGCCACTGCTGGCCAAACCGCAAAACCGAAACGTGACACAATCGCAGGGCACACAGAGACAAACAACCATCCACGCCCACACTCACACCTAGGGACAATTTTGAGCATCCAATCAGCCTGCCATGCATGTTTTTGGAATGTGGGAGGAAACCCGAGCACCCGGAGAAAACCAACCAATGCAAACTCCACACAGGGAGGCCGGAGCTGGAATCGAACCCGGTACGTCTGCACTGTAAAGCCGACGTGCTAACCACTGGACTACCGGGCCGCCCTATATATATATATATATATATATATATATATATATATATATATATATATATATAAAATCCTCATCTCACCCCTCGGGTGGTGTCCGTCCCTCATTCAGCTCGGGTCCTCTACCAGAGGCCAGGAAGCTTGAGGGTTCTGCGCAGTATCCTTGCTGTTCCCAGCACTGCACATTTCTGGGCTGAGATGTCCGATGTTGTTCCCGGGATCTGTTGCAACCACTCATCTAGTTTGGGGGTCACTGCCCCGAGTGCTCCGACCACCACAGGCACGACTGTCACCTTTACCTTCCAGGCTCTCTCCAGCTCCTCTCTGAGTCCTTGGTATTTCTCGAGTTTCTCATGTTCCTTCTTCCTGATGTTTCCATCACTTGGGACCGCTACATCCACTACAACGGCTTTCCTCTGCCCTTTATCTATGATCACGATATCTGGTTGGTTCGCCATTACCATCTTGTCAGTCTGGATGTGGAAGTCCCACAGGATCTTCGCTCTGTCATTCTCCACCACCTTCGGAGGTGTTTCCCATTTTGACCTTGGGGTTTCCAGTCCATACTCCGCACAGATGTTTCGGTAGACTATGCCAGCCACCTGGTTATGGCGTTCCATGTAGGCTTTCCCTGCCAGCATCTTACACCCTGCAGTTATGTGTTGGATCGTCTCAGGTGCCTCTTTGCACAACCTACACCTTGGGTCTTGTCTGGTGTGGTATATCTGGGCCTCGATGGCTCTGGTGCTCAAGGCCTGCTCCTGAGCAGCCAGGATGAGTGCCTCTTTGCTGTCCTTCAGGCCAGCCCTCTCTAGCCACTGATAGGACTTCTTGAGATCAGCCACTTCAGTTATGGTCCGGTGGTACATCCCTTGTAGGGGCTTGTCCTCCCATGATGGTCCCTCTTCCAGCACCTCATCTTCTGTTCCCCATTGTCTGAGACATTCTCTGAGTACGTCATCCGTTGGAGCCTTCTGCTTGATGTATTCATGGCATAGCTGTTTATTGCCCGGGTCTTATTCTTGCCATTGAGCTGGCTTCTTAGGACTTGCCTCACTCGCTGGAGGTATTTGGCCATAGCCGCTTTCCTTGTTGCCAGTTCGAGGTTGCCATTGGCTTGTGGTATACCAAGGTACTTGTAGCTGTCCTCAATGTCTGCAATTGTTCCTTCAGGGAGTGAGACACCTTCAGTGCGGACTACCTTTCCTCTCTTAGTCACCATCCGACTACATTTCTCAAGCCCGAATGACATACCGATGTCGCTGCTGTAGATCCTGGTTGTGTGGATTAGGGAATCTATGTCCCTTTCGCTCTTAGCATACAGCTTTATGTCATCCATGTAGAGGAGGTGACTGATTGTAGCTCCATTTCTGAGGCGGTATCCATAGCCTGTCTTGGTGATTACTTGGCTTAGGGGGTTCAGTCCTATGCAGAACAGCAGTGGGGAGAGTGCATCACCTTGGTATATGCCACATTTGATGGACACTTGGGTAAGTGGCTTGCCATTGGATTCAAGTGTGGTTTTCCACATCCTCATCGAGTTCGCAACGAAAGCACTTAGGGTCCTGTTCACCTTATACAACTCCAAGCATTCAGTGATCCATGTACCATCGAGTCATAGGCTTTCTTGTAATCAATCCAAGCTGTGCACAGGTTGGTACGTCGGGACCTGCAGTCTTGTGCGACTGTTCTGTCAACCAGGAGCTGATGTTTGGCTCCTCTAGTATCTCTTCCAATTCCCTTCTGTGCTTCGCTCATGTATTGATCCATGTGTCCACTAATCTTAGCCGCAATGATGCCTGACATGAGCTTCCATGTTGTGGAGAGACAGGTTATTGGCCGATAGTTGGATGGGGCTGCACCCTTCGAGGGATCCTTCATAATCAGGATCGTTCGCCCTTCGGTTAGCCATTCTGGGTGAGTCCCATCCCTCAGCAGCTGGTTCATTTGTACTGCTAGGCGCTCATGGAGTGCTGTGAGTTTCTTTAGCCAGTAGGTGTGGACCATGTCGGGGCCTGGTGCTGTCCAGTTCTTCATATCTGAGGCTCTTTCCTGTATGTCTGCCACTGTTATGGTAACTGGGTTCTGTTCAGGGAGGTTGCTGTGCTCCTCTCTCAGGGTCTCCAGCCATTGTGCACTGCTGTTATGTGCAACCTCCTTCTCCCATATGCCTTTCCAGTACCTTTCAGTTTCCAGTCTTGGTGGGTCAGCTCTGTTGTTAGGACCCTGCCACTGAGCGTACACTTTCGCAGGTTGTGTTGCGAACAGCCAGTTTATTCGTCTGGCCTCATTCTCTTTCGTGTACCGCTTTAGGCGACTGGACAAGGCTTGGAGGCTTTGTTTGGCAGTTTCGAGTGCTTCAGGTATGGTCATCTGGATGTACCACTCGGGTATCAGCCTTTTCATCACACCTCTCTGGGCCTCCGTCAATTGACTCACATCTTTCCGGGCCGCCTTGATCTTAGCCTCCAACCGTCTTTTCCATGGTGGGTAACGTATCTCATGGCTTCCATGGTTGCTCTTATAGCCCAGAGTCTCCAGGATCACTGATGCTGAAGCGCATATCAGCTCATTGGTTTCTGTGATCGTTACGGTAGGGATCGCCCTCAGTGCTGCATTCACACTTTCTATGAGACTTTCAGATGGTACTTCACATAGCCGTTGTAATCGGTTTCTAGGTTGCCCAGCTTTCATTCTCGCCATGATCTTAGCTTTCAGGTCAGTTGCTGCCTCGCTCAGCATTTCATTCATTGGGGCTGGCCACCCAATCTCATCATCTGCATTCGTTGGGGCTTGCCTCCCAATCTCTTGTATGACCTCCTCCTCTGATCTTGCAGCCTGGGGCCCTTCACCATGGAACTTGTGTTGTACCTCATCAATCTCAAGTTGTGACAGCAGTTGCCGTTTGTGGATGTTGGAACACTGAGCTACAAGTTGTTTCGTGGTCAACCGTGACTGTGGGTTTCGAAGTAACCATTTAGCCCACATTCTCTGCATGTAACCCCTCTGACTAGGGTTGCTTGAGTAGTAGCATTCCAACAGAGCCATGTTATCGCATCTCGCCCATCTCCGCTTTGTTCCAGTAGCCCATTTTTCATCAAGGTGCTCTGGTTCCCCAGCACCTGACGCAAACCTTGTTTGGCCGGGCGACGTCTGAGCCGGCATGTCATTCGTTTTATTGTCTCTCATCATTGTATGAGGTCGGCATTAGCGTGAAGGATCTTTCCCAAGGACCCACACTGAATGGTGTTACGTGCTCATTTTTTTGCTCCAAGCGGGATTCCATCCAGCCGCTATATATATATATATATATATATATATATATATATATATATAATTTTTCATTCATTCATTCATTCATTCATCTTCCTAACCGCTTGATCCTCACTAGGGTCGCGGGGGGTGCTGGAGCCTATCCCAGCTGTCTTCGGGCAGTAGGCGGGGGACACCCTGAATCGGTTGCCAGCCAATCGCAGGGCACACAGAGACGAACAACCATTCGCGCTCACACTCACACCTAGGGACAATTTAGAGTGTTCAATCAGCCTGCAATGCATGTTTTTGGAATGTGGGAGGAAACCGGAGCACCCGGAGAAAACCCACACAGGCCCGGGAAGAACATGCAAACTCCACACAGGGAGGCCGGAGCTGGAATCGAACCCGGTACCTCTGCACTGTGAAGCCGACGTGCTAACCACTGGACTACCGGGCCGCCTATATACTGCAGGAATAATAAGGTGGCCAAAGGAAGAGATTCAGACCACGGACGTTAGGACCCGAAAGCTCCTAACCATGCATGGAGGGTTCCATCCCAAATACAGCACCCTGAGACTGTACGCAAGCCGAAAGGAAGGAGGCCGGGGACTAGTGAGTGTGAGAGCCACTGTCCAGGATGAAACATCCAAGCTCCATGAATACATCAAGGAGAAGGCTCCAACGGATGACATACTCAGAGAATGTGTCCAGCAAATGTGGCATATACCAAGGTGATGCACTCTCCCCACTGCTGTTCTGCATAGGACTGAACCCCCTAAGCCAAGTAATCACCAAGACAGGCTATGGATACCGCCTCAGAAATGGAGCTACAATCAGTCACCTCCTCTACATGGATGACATAAAGCTGTATGCTAAGAGCGAAAGGGACATGGACTCCCTGATCCACACGACCAGGATCTACAGCAGCGACATCGGGATGTCATTCGGGCTTGAGAAATGTAGTCGGATGGTGACTAAGAGAGGAAAGGAAGTCCGCACTGAAGGGCTCTCACTCCCTGAAGGAACAATAGCAGACATTGAGGACAGGTACAAGTGCCTCTGTATCCCACAAGCCAATGGCAACCTCGAACTGGCAACAAGGAAAGCGGCTACGGCCAAATACCTCCAGCGAGTGAGGCAAGTCCTAAGAAGCCAGCTCAATGGCAAGAATAAGACCCGGGCAATAAACAGCTATGCCCTGCCAGTAATCAGATACCCTGCAGGAATAATAAGGTGGCCAAAGGAAGAGATTCAGACCACGGATGTTAGGACCCGAAAGCTCCTAACCATGCATGGAGGGTTCCACCCCAAATCCAGCACCCTGAGACTATACGGAAGCCGAAAGGAAGGAGGCCAGGGACTAGTGAGTGTGAGAGCCACTGTCCAGGATGAAACATCCAAGCTCCATGAATACATCAAGGAGAAGGCTCCAACGGATGACGTACTCAGAGAATGTCTCAGACAATGGGGAACAGTAGATGAGGCGCTGGAAGAGGGACCATCATAGGAGGACAAGCCCCTACAAGGGATGTACCACCGGACCATAACTGAAGTGGCCGATCTCAAGAAGTCCTATCAGTGGCTAGAGAGGGCTGGCCTGAAGGACAGCACAGAGGCACTCATCCTGGCTGCTCAGGAGCAGGCCCTGAGCACCAGAGCCATTGAGGCCCAGATATACCACACCAGACAAGACCCAAGGTGTAGGTTGTGCAAAGAGGCACCTGAGACGATCCAACACATAACTGCAGGGTGTAAGATGCTGGCAGGGAAAGCCTACATGGAACGCCATAACCAGGTGGCTGGCATAGTCTACCGAAACATCTGTGCGGAGTATGGACTGGAAACCCCAAGGTCAAAATGGGAAACACCTCCGAAGGAGGTGGAGAATGACAGAGCAAAGATCCTGTGGGACTTCCACATCCAGACTGACAAGATGGCAATGGCGAACCAACCAGATAACATGATCATAGATAAAGTGCAGAGGAAAGCCGTTGTAGTGGATGTAGCGGTCCCAAGTGATGGAAACATCAGAAAGAAGGAACACGAGAAACTCGAGAAATACCAAGGGCTCAGAGAGGGGCTGGAGAGAGCCTGGAAGGTAAAGGTGACAGTCGTACCTGTGGTGGTCGGAGCACTCGGGGCAGTGACCCCCAAACTAGATGAGTGGTTGCAACAGATCCCTGGAACAACATCGGACATCTCAGTCCAGAAATGTGCAGTGCTGGGAACAGCAAGGCATACTGCGCAGAACCCTCAAGCTTCCACCACCCGAGTCGGGGTGAGGCGGGGATATTGGGAACATTTTTCTCTGCGTCAAAAATGTCATTACCATAAAATCTAAAATTAACTCTCATAAGAAACATTCATTCAAAAACTTATAAAATGTGTTTTCTTATTAAGATGGACAATTTTAATAGTAAATGTTTGAGGATCCCATTATGTTAAAAAGTAAACCTCCCCATAGTCAAGTGAACAAAATCATTTTATGTATTAGTGCTTCAAAACTGAAGATTTATTTTTCTTGTTGTAATTAGAAATGAATGAGAGAGATTTGATTTCTTCAAATTCAGAGTTGTACTTGCGTCGGATTGTACATAGGACTGCATTAAAAAAAACAAAAATAATAATAGGGCGAAGAATGCCCGGGTCAGAATGGGACTTGAATTGCAATACTTTTGCATGTCAGATTCAAAAATATTGTCAAGATGACCTGATTCTGTAAATGCAATAATTCTGTTGGTCTTGATTATAAAAGTTCTTCTTTTGAAACGAAGAGCATGAAGCAGAGCTGAATTTGATGGAGTGGTTTGGGGGATGTTTGGAATGGGCCAAAGCAGAGAAATCAATAGACACCATTAATATTGCTTGAATACAAAGGACTCGGTTATGGAATGCTGTAAATTCACTTTGTTTTCATTTATTCATGTATTGTATATATTTAAACGAGGAAGAAAAAGTAGAAATGTTGAAACAAAATTATTATTATTACTAGCTGGTTCGCCGCCCTCCGGGCGGCTCATCAGCTAGTTCCTGCAGAAGGCTGGTAAGGTGGTGGTTCGCCGCCCTGCGGGCGGCTCATCAGCTAGTTCCTGCGGAAGGCTGGTAAGGTGGGCCTTCGGCCCACAAAAGTGTTGTTGCTTGGTTCAACTTTTTGTTCATCTTCATTGCTTATCGCGAAAATAAAGAGATGTTTAGCTCTACTAAATAACTAACAATTTCATTGCAATGCTTGTGGGTAGAAAACATTTTTTCGCTAAGATGCCCGCGCGATCGTAGTGAGCCACTGCCTGAGCGGCGCAGTGGCGGCGCAGTGGCGGCGCGCAGCGGCGCGGTGAAGTAGGTACGTTTTGAAAAGGGACAGACGGAAGGACAGACCGCGTGCGAGACGACGCGCAATATATATATCTAGATTTTTCTTTTTTGATGAGGGAAATAAAACTTGCTAGCATCCGTTTGTTTTGGAGCAATCACTAACTAATCTTGACATGGCCCTTTTCAGCGGGAAGATGGCAAAAAAATTATGTTGCTAAATATCAGAAGAGTGTGATCAAAATTCGTATGCACATCTTTACTCATGTACACTTCACCCTCCAACAATGGAAAAACAATTGCCCCGATATTTTGGATTTTGTGGAGGTGATAATCCTTTTAGGAGCCCACCTTTAATGTCCATAAAATCCAAACTATCGGGGCGATCACTTGAATATTTTCACAGATCCAAGGGGGCTTGAATAGAGATGTGCACATGAATTTGGGTGATGGACGGTTGCAGTTTAAAAAATAAGTCATTTCGTTCCAAACTTCAACCAAAACACTTAATTTGAAATCAAAATCACTGAAACAGTTGCTGCAAAGTACATTATTCCTCAATTCCATTTGTTTTTTTTTTTGCAATCTTCAACTTTCACGGGGAAATAACACCAAGCAACCAATCAAAAAATAGAAGTCAGAAAATTGTTTTTTTTAAAGTTGCTAAAATCCATCCATCCAATCGATCCAACAAGCCTAAAATCATTCCTGAGTATTTTGAGAGTGCAGACAAAAAAGAGATTTTGAGGCATGTTTGTTTTACTGTTTTTGATATGAGAACATTCTTTTTTATTGCCACATGTGATACTCTGCATGAAAAATGATAAGAAGGAATGCACTGACGACAGAATTGACAGGATAGGACAGATCAGGAGAGTGATAGTAAACACTGGCTTCAGCATGTACTGGCCTACATAAATCTCTCTAGAAAATGAGTGCAAGCGACTGTTTCCTGCCTGCATAGTGTGTTGACACCAGCTGCTCAGCTCTTCCTTTCACTTGCAATTCTTCAGCTGATAACTGCTTTTGACTTGAGAAAGAAACGTTCTACCGGTACAAAGCTGCCTTGCCTTGCACAATAATTATTGGTGCAATAGATATGCTGTGCAGGCACAATGAAGACACAGGACTTTGATCCACCCCATCCGCCAACTCCACCGTCCCCTGGGAGAGCAAGAGGCCCACACCACCCAGCAGAGCCAGTCGCAGGAGCAAGCCTTTGGGTGGTGGTGCACCAAAGGGACAAAGGAGAGGGTTTGGGTCGAGGAGTCCACACCCGTTCAAGCAAAATTCAATGTAAGTATTTTATTGAGTTGGGCATACATACAAGTTTGTATGTTTCTCTGCAAGGTCAAACACTCTATTACATTTTTAAAAAATCTGTAATAGGGGCTCTGGTTTTATTGGTTTTGGCCAACTGTTCAACCATTCATTCACTTCTTTTTATCTTGTGCAGGCTCACATATTGTCAGAGGTTATTTCATATGTTAGTGATAGCTTTCAATCAAAATAGATTGCAAGAGTTTTGGTCTTCAATAAGATGCTCGTGCTCCCAAAGAAAGACAACACAGAAGCTGTCCACAAAATGAGGTTGGAAATTGTACTTTCTGAGGTGTTGCTGCAGTAACAGGTGGCACGTCAAAATCCAGTAACTGGACTCAAAAAGGACAATTCTATGTACTTTGTGTTAAACATGGGGGCATTATCAGGGTGTTAATTTGTTTTCATCCATTTGAAATGATGATATGAATTTTGATATTTGATATGAATCCATATGATCCACAGCATGGATCATAGACTACCTCACAAATCGGCCGCAGTACGTGAGATTGCAGAGCTGTGAGTCGGACCGGCTTCTCTGCAGCACTGGAGCGCCGCAGGGGACTGTTCTGGCTCCATTCCTGTTCATTCTCTACACCTCGGACTTCAGACACGACACTCCAAACTGCCACCTTCAGAAGTTCTCCGATGACTATGCGATTGTTGGCCTCATTACAGAAGGGGACGATCGGGAATACAGGGGACTGACAAAGGACTTTGTGGACTGGTGCCAGCAGAATCTCTTCCAGATCAACCCTAGGAAAATTAAGGAGTTGGTTGTGGATTTCTGCAGGAAAAAGTCTTCACCAGCACCGATGAACATCCAGGGTATGGACATAGAGAGGGTGACCTCCTACAAGTACCTTGGTGTTCTTCTGAACGACAAACTGGACTGGTCTACAAACACGGACACCCTGATTAGGAAAGGACAGAGCCGACTCTTCCTACTCAGGAAACTGAGGTCTTTTGGGGTTCAGGGGTCACTCCTTAAGAGGTTCTATAACTCGGTGGTGGCCTCGGCCATCCATTATGGCATTGTCTGCTGGTCAGGCAGCATCTCAGCCCGGGACAGAAAGAGACTGGAGCGACTGCTCAGGAAGGCCAGTTCTGTCCTGGGTTGCTCCCTTGACACTCTGGAGGAGGTGGGCAACAGAAGGATGCTAACTAAGCTAAAAGCTGTGATGGCCAGTCCCTCCCACCCCCTCCAGCCCGCCCTGACAGCACTTGGTAGCTCCTTCAGCCAGAGACTGTTACACCCGCGCTGCAAGAAGGAGAGATACCAACGCTCTTTCCTACCGACTGCTGTCAGGCTGATGAATACAAAATAACAATCATAATAATAGTAATAATAATTAAATGATGTGAAGGAAAATTGTAAATACTACTGCGATCTATCCATTTGTGTTCATATTGTATTTAATTGAAAGATGTTTGTTGTTTTTTTTTTCTCTGTCTCCTTTCTTCTTTCTACATAAATTCTTGCTGCTGGAGGCTGTAAATTTCCCCAGTGTGGGACGAATAAAGGATATCTTATCTTATCTTGTATGTGGCTCTGCATTTCTTTTACCATCCCTCACACACACACACGCACACACACACACACACACGCACGCGCACACACACACACACACACACTGGACTGAGGCAATAACAGTGGAGATCAGAAGCAGGAGCAGCTGGTTTTGTTTTGGTTTGAGCTGACAGCCACTAATGCTGAACAAGCAGGAAGCAAGATTAAGGTACAGTAATGCAAGTGCATACTCACACATAGAATACATGCGTAAAACCATAAAAGCTTTTTTCTTTTTTTTAAATGGAAGAAATTGTTCGTTCGTGTAAAATTTTTACTTTACAAAATAATGGAATTGCCAGTCATTTTGAGAATGACGAGCAAGACAAAAAGTATTATTTTTGACATACGTTCATTATTTTAAAGGTAAGTCGCTTGACTTACCAGCTTCATTGTCAAATATGCTCTCTGTACAACAAACAGCAGAGATGAAATTTCTTTCCTCTCAACCACAGCGCAAACATGCAGTGCATTAAAAACACACAGATAAATAAGGTTGTGGCGAACAGATTTTGGCATCTGAAAAATCAGACCTGCATGGTGGCCACTGTGGATTTTTGTGTTGAGAGAGTGAGAGAGAGAGATACTCAAGTCAACTGTATTTATAGAGCACTTTAAAACAACCACCGCTGTATGCAAAGTGCTGTACATAGAGCAAATATCATACACACAACAATAAACAAATTAATAACGAAGACAGTAGAAAGCACAAAATAGTAAAACTAAGATCACATCTGAGTCATGATGAGTTAAAAGCCACAAGTTTTAAAGATGGACAGCTTGCCGAATGTTCAATACAGTAGTCTCTCTCGCTCTCTCTCAAAGTTCATTATAACAACCAAATCTTCCCCACAAACGAAGTTTTGGAAGCTAATTGCCGCCACAACCTTGCTTATGAACAAAACATACAGCATGGGATTTGCCTCCGTTGCTGAGCAATGCTACTTATTGACCTGTTACATTGTTATACTTCCACAAGCACGGCACAGTCCTGAGCTTATTGTCTGAAAAGGACGTCTAGTAAACATAAGCAAATCTCACTGTCTGTGAAGGCTGTCTCTCAATTTTCAAAAGGGAGTCTCCTGGGCAAAGCTCAGCCGAGACAACAAATTGCCTAAGTCAACAATTTCGACAATCATCCATAGTGGTAACAAAATCATGTGAGAGTTCGAGGCCAACACGGCACGGTACACCCTAAATTGATGGCAGTTAATTTCTGTTATTCCCTAAATCATTGTAATCAAATTTTCTTCAATGTCCATCCAGCAACAGTCACTTTTCCACAGACACAAAAAGGTCTGCTGAAGGGGAATCTGAGCATTTGCATGATAAGTTGGTATCAAGCGGATGGTCGGTGTGTGTTATTAACTTAAATCACAGCATCAGCTGATAAAGCAGATTAAAGGTGACAATCATCAGCCATATACAAAGGGATTCTGTACTGCCATTTTCATGAAGGCTTTAAAGTAAACATGTTTCTGTAACCATTCATTTCAAGGTAGTCGGACACATGAGCCAACATAAGTATGTCTGCACCACAAGAAGCCAATTCATGCCTCACATCTGAAACCCCTTTCACTGGGAGAATCCGTGCTAAAAATGCACCAATAATATACTGTATTATCATGCCATGAAGAAAAAAACAGCATTTAAAAACATGAAACAAGAACAGCATGAAAAAAATACAATTCAAAATGTTACTATGAGAAAGTCAAAACCACTGCCTTGAGCTTACTGTACATCGAGATTGAATCTCAACCCATTGGCACAAGGATCTTATTACATGGCGAAAATATGCCCATCCACTCTTGCCTGTGGCCCTTGACCCTGTGTGAAAAAAACACCAGACTATTTATTCCTTTCCAGCATCTCGTCTTTGCATTTGGGACTGAGGTTCAAAGCATGTAATTGTACATCTCCTTAGGGTTGTCTGCCTGAATTTACTAACAAATAAAAAAAAACAGTCACAGCCAGAATTTACATAATATCAGTCACTTGCTCACCAGCTCCTTTCCAATTCAAGTGTCCTTGTGCAATGCTGCAGTTTTATTTATTTTTTTAAAAGCTGATGTCACCACATCAATGGATTTTTATTTTTCTTGCTGCAGGCAAACAAGTAGTCCAAGCAAAAACTGTAGCTGACTCTTTCGCATGTAGACAAAATATTGACATACCTCACATGTGGTTCTGCTGGAAAATATCAAAGGCTCTATGAAAATCAGGTGTTGCAAAATGTAAAAAAACAAAAAAAAAACAAAACACCACCCTTATTTCTGCAAAAAAATGTTCACCTCTTGTCCCGTGTTAGGCAACCCTCGTTTGTTTGATTTTAACCGAATGAACATGATATATTTCCGACATTCCCATGGGCTATGCACCGATGGAAGAGGCCAAAGGGAATGGGTGCAAAGTGAGGTGCGTGGCCCCCAAAGGCGGGGGTCGGGGGGGCTGAGGGTCTGATCCGGCAATATATCTACATCTTAGATTTATATTGCATTCTATACTGTGTACAGTTCTCTTTCTGAAACATTTATTTTTGTGCATGCAACACTTTTTTGCATGCACAAAATGCAATTTTGCTGCTGTAGACTGCAAATTCCCCCATTGTGGGACAAATAAATGAATAAATGTTATCTTATCTTAAGAGCAAGCTCTCGGGACATGCAATGTCCCTCTCTGCAAAAGTTGAGCGGGGGGGCGGTTGTTGTTTTTTTTTTCCTGAAATGTCATAGCTATACGGCATGGTAAAATCCATATTGTGCATCTGTCATTACAATTTGGTGTTGACCAATTGTCAAGATCCTGTCTTGTTGGTGTTCCAGCCTCCATCGGGAATGGAGGGCCTTCCCTCCAGAGCTGCATCTGTGGCTATGGCTATGACAAGAAGCAAGACTGCAACATGACCCCAAGAGAGTCGACAAACTGGCAATGAGACAGTCACATGAGGGAATATATACAGGCCTTGATTGGGGATGAAAAAGAGCTGAGGGGGAAATAATCAGGGAACAGGTGACACGTTTGAGGAAGGAGTCAGGGAATCAGACTGCAGATCATGACATCTGATTGTCTAGAGATGTTCATACTTTTTTTTTACATATCTCTCAGAGAACGAGGGGCCCATCTTCTTCTCTGTTTTGACATAACGGCCAATAATAAAAAATACCCCCCTCCAAAAAAGACTCGTAACAGGCTAAAAACTAATGATCTGTCTTTGTTGAATTGGTTTTGATTAGATTTTAATTTGGTTATTCTCGTTTGGTTATTGTGTCACCTGAGCTTGTCATCCTTGAGGATTCCTATACTTCATGCTCACCTCGTGACATTTATGGGATGTCCATCCAAATGCCTCAATTTTTTAAAGCAAATACAGCGACAGTGCTCAGAGTTTTGTCAGAGATATGGATGAATGCATGACAACACCGACATGTTCCCTTTATAGTTAATGTTCGTTTCTCTAATTAATTTCAGAAATATTTCAATTTCTTCATCCGTTCCACCCATCCCCAAAAATATTTTAGTGGATTATCAGCCGCTACTTTTTGTGACTACAATTTGTACAGTAGGTGAATGTGATCCTGTTATCATTCATTCACAAAACCTGTTTCCAAAGCTAAAATTCATATTTTCCAATTAGTGTTACACCGAAAAAAATCTACCCTCTCCAGGTATATTATCACAGTTCTTGAAAACGCAAACAAAAATGAGTGGATGTTTTGATTCAACACAAAGATAATCAGTTCGCTTTTGTGGAGAACTACAGAAATCAGAGAATATTTACTGGTGAGAAGTTGAACTTCAGAGCATTTGGACAATTGTACATTCAAAAAGAGTATCCAAATGATAAATTATAAACATTAATTGGCTATTAATTTTGTGGTTGATTAATCCAGTAATCGTTGCACCTTTACTTTGGAGTGATTTATTGTCCAAAAAATATGGTCTGTTCTTCTTTTGGTGATGATCAGTGGTTCAACCATAAATTTTGGAATTATAGCCAAGAAGTTGAACCTTTGTTTCATCAGATCATAAAACATTTTCAACGACATATTTTTGCAGGTTTTCAAAGATGTTTTGGTCACTTGGATGTTTTTTTTTTGGTCAGATAAGATTGCTGCCCTTCCTCATAGACCAGCCATACCGAAAAGATGGGATGTTTTTGTCACATGAACCAAACAGCCAGAAATATCTGCATCTCCTTCAAAGATGTCCTCTTGGCAGCCTGTATGCCAGCTTTATTTTTGTATTTTCATCATTTTTGATGGGACATCCCAGTCTTTGTAATTTTACTGTTGTGACTAGTTTTTCTTCACTTGATGATTACGTTCTGTTATGATGCCTTGGAAATTCTTTCGTAGCCGTCTCATGAGTAATACTTTCGAACAGTGAAAGCTGTCTGATGCTTGTGCTCCAACGCGACTATCGGGAAATGCCTATGAGAACATCTCTCCATCCATCAAATGAAAATGCCATTCATGTTTCATTGTATTTTATTGTTTTAGTGATAAGAAACTCAACATTAGTATTTCACAACACAAAAATGGCTACTATGATAAAATAATAATAAAGGTTTACTTTGAGAAGTCAATGACTCAAATGGCGTCTTGATTTGCAGTCACGGCCGGCCCCCTATGACCCACCCCCCGAGGTGAGGGATCCAATATATGGTGTGGAACGGGACCAAGAGGCATACAACACAGCCAGCTTTTTTAACCGTCTGGATTAAATTGTTCACAGCTGTTCAAGTGTCAAACAAGATTGCATTTAGCCGCCAACACAACCACCGTCGGATACCAGACTGACTGGCAATGTGTCAACATTTTTGGACAGATGATCAGTGCTCTTCCTCTTCTCCGCCTGAAGCAAAGTGAAGTCACTCCCTCCCATGTACCAACACTGTGAACACTCACGAGACATTCTGTGCGTCATCATATTTCACTTCTGGTTGAATAATATCAAATGGGAAGGCTGGGGACAGCACAAAATTAGCTGGTGGGAACCGCCACTCAATTTTGAATGAAGGAAAAACTGTGACAATGTCGTCATGCCTGTTTCTCTGGATTCTACAATTTGATTGTTTTCACTAAGTCCACACTTGTACCTGCATTTGTTGCAAACCTAAGGGAAAAATAAAAAATACATAAGATAATGGTTGTTTTGGGTTTTTTCCTTCCCCAGTCTTGGTCTTATGTCGATACTCTCTAGTCTCAATAATGTCTTGGTATCGTTTGGTGTGTTCTTGATGACAACACTAATAAGAGGCACTTCAACCCTGGAGAACCCACATGGTCAAATTTGGCCCCTATAAATTCTGCTACTCCAATGCTACCCTTAAATTCCAAAGGGTCAAATTTGGCCCTCATCGTAAATTAGGATTAAAGCATTGAATTTTTGAAAAAACATAGATTTTGGTGTTCAGTGAACATATAGCAGTCATTCAATGTATAATTCATCATTTTCCAAATAAGAAAAGGGTTCTTAGGTTCTCCATTGTTAATAGATTCATGCTGACTCCTGTCAAACATTAGTTTGAATGTGTTTGGGTAATTTTGAACACGGTAAAATCACAGATATGAAGGCGTGCACACATCTGCAACCATATTCTCTGCGTTGAACCACCCCAAAATGTTTGTGCTCATGGCTGCTTTGCCTGACTTTCATGCACAGCTGATGAATGCAAAAGCGCAGAGCTCCTCTGTGAAATTGTTTATTTTTCAGATCTTTCCTGCCCTGTTCTTCAATACTGTATGGAGTAGTTTCATATGAAAAAAGCCTGAGTAGATTGACTTCCAGTGCAGAATGAAAGGAAATGAGGATGGGATATCACATTGCTCCAGGGTGAATGGCTGTCCTCCCAAAAGCCCGTGAAAGTGGATGAAATCGAGTCAAACAGCTTATATCGGCTGACATGGAGGCATATGTTAATATCGATGAGGCAGAGGAAAGTGGAGAACAGGTTGAGTCTGTGCATCTCTGGGTACCGATATTGTAATCTCTCCAAAGTTAAATCAAGCTGCTAGCAGCAAAGAAATAGACCTAATGTTGGTACTCTTCAATCGGGGTACTAACTGTCATGATACGGTACGATACATAAAATGGTAGCGCTCGACACACTGTCATTTGTGTACTGCGTTGCTTGACAAAGAGTCATAACTTTAATGCAACTATAGAATGGGAGAACAATGCGATGCTATTTTTGAAAACAGACAAACAAAAAGCATTTTTCTAAAATAACGCTTATCTTCAACAAAACTAACAGGGTAAGAGAAACCCGTAATCCTAGATTTCCTCCATTGTTTCTCTGTGTCAGATTTTTTTTTTTTGTCACCGTGTCCTTCTGGCACAGTGGTTCTTAACCTGGGTTCGATCAAACTCCAGGGGTTTGATGAATCAGTCTCAGGGCTTTGACGGAGCCTCTGCCAAGGAAGTTAAGATACACCCGACTCAACATGTCATTTAGTTATGACACACCTGCATGGCCATCACTGGCTGCAGATGATCACATTACATTGCTTGTCCAATCAGTGCTGCAGGAAATTTATTTCGCTCAGTCGTCAATGTGAGACTGTCGTGATAGTACTTCCTGCATTTTTTATAAATGTTTTAATACAAGCTATGTCGAGCAAAAAAAGATTGGACGAATATGTACAACATGGATTCACATGCATCACGGAACGTGATGGGACTCAGCGTCCTATCTGCAAAATTTGTCATACCAAGTTGTGCAACTTTAGTCTTGCACTGGCAAAACTGAAGGAACGCTTCTCAAATCATATTTTTATTTTCACGAAGGGTTTGTTGGATGCGTATATGAACTGGTTGGGTTCGGTATCTAGAACAAGGTTAAGAACGACTACACTAGCATCATGTCACATTCCTAAAAAGATATCACTACCCAACTTGCAAAGTGGACAACCCATGGTTCAGGGCAGTCTACTTTTGACCAAACCTTGGTCGAAGCCATCAGTTGGTCCACCGTCAGGTGTCCCGGGTCACTGTATGACATTCTTAAAGAATGTGGTCGACAACATAAAATGTATATTAAACTCCGCTGAAACCCATTTGTTGTTGTTATTTTAACAGGGATGTTATCCCCAGTATCCGAGAGTATTTTTGAGCAAACCTGCCTATGAAATTGTGAATTCATAGACTTTACAACTGCGTAGAAAAGTCCGTTTTCTTCAGTTGATTTATATTCTTAAAATGGCATTCTTACCACTGCAATGTATATATTGAAAATTATTGTGAATGACAAAAGAACGTACTTCCTGCATTCATTCTTCTGTGGAAAGAGAGAGACATGTCAGGATATTGTTGTAGGCAAACCAAAGGTGAATGGTGCATGAACGATATTTTTAATATGGCATTATACAGCAATCAAACCAGGACTGGAGAAGTAAATAAAAACGGTCCTTGGACATATTACTTTGTCGTTGTTGTTGCTTATAATCAGCAGCCGGGTGACCTTGGGCATTATTGGATTGACAATTGTGGTTCCTCAATTTGAACCAGGTTCCTAACAATTCTCAATTACGATTCCTTAAAAAAACTGCATGGTTTAAATGAGAGAGCCAACCAGTTATTTAGGGGTGATGAAATCATTTGAACTTCATTTCCCCCCCGTTTTTTGTCTCTCTGTTCCACGACATTTTTATTTATCCATCTATTAATCCAACCACGCAGTCATGCTTATGCCTATCCCAGCTGTCTTCAGGCAGTAGGGCAGGTACACCCTGGACCGGTTGCCAGCCAATTGCAGGCACACATATACAAACAGTCATTCAATTTAATGTTTAGGAAAACAATTCAATTGGTGCCAAGCATCTGGCTTAGAGCTGGTGCGGACCAGGGGAATCTGACTGTTTAATTAAAACAAAGTATCATGAAGGCCTGCGACAGGTGTTGACACAATGTTATTTCTCCCCAGTGTTCTAAATGTCAAAGTGAAGAAATTCAATGAACCGTGGGTAAATGGTGGGAGTAACTATGACTCTCTTAAGAGTCAACACCGCGGCTCTGTGATTTGCAGATTCAATTAGAGGAAACCAGAGTTCGAAGTAAACATGGTGAGGCTGCATTTAGCTGTTAGGCTGCATACAAATGCAATAAAGCTGCCAACATAAGTAAAGTGAGCCCCAAGTGTAAATGATTTTAAATCCAGGTTATACACTTTTTCCCCCCAGAACTGTTTTTTCATTTGAGTTGTTTCAGAAAACTGATCGTATTTCTTTACTTTTAAATGTTTGTCGTGTTATGTTGTTCAGGTGTTTAACTGCTCTCAATGTGCATTTTTGCAGTAATTTTTGTAAGGTATTGCTTTGGTTATGAATGACATAAACCTGTTAGTGTGTGTGTGTGTGTGTGTGTGTGTGTGTGTGTGTGTGTGTGTGTGTGTGTGTGTGTGTGTGTGTGTGTGTGTGTGTGTGTGTGTGTGTGCGTGTGTGTGTGTGTAAAAGCTTGTTGGTATTGTGTCTTGGCTTGTGTGAAGCACATTGAGTTGCCTTGTGTTAGGAATGTTATATTAGGAAAGCCTTGTGTTGTTGACAAATAATTGATTCAATGCATCACATTGTATGGCAAAAAAGAACAGGGCCAATAAAATTTACATCTTTTCTTGAGTAATGCTCTCTTCCGTTCACTTTAGACACAAAAATGGTCACTGTGACTCCTCTCCCTCTGTGGTGTATCATCACAGAACCTCTTCCTTCTGTGCTTTTATTTTGGTGAGTCCACTTCCAGTGACTTTCTGTGTCTGTTTCCCTTTCATTACCAGGCTGGGCCCGGAGGGTGCTCCCTCACCTGCAGCTGATCAGCAATCACCTCCTGCGTATAAGAGTTCTGCTGATCTGCAAGTGGGTGCCAGGTGATTCTCGTATTTGAGTGGTATCTAGGCCATTGCTCGTGCACACGCTTGCCATTTTTGTGCATACTCAATTGGTCTTGTTTGTCTCATTCCTGTGCCTGCCTCCCTGCCCAATCGGCTCCACATTTTCCTCCCCGGACCACTTGACCCTGCACCCTTCCTTCCCCCATCTCCTTCGCTTTTGGATCCTCAGCCACCATTAGCTTTGTCGACCGTAACACCCTCAAGTTCTTATTCAGCTCACATCCTTCCTTAGTTACTCTTTGACCTTTCTTTAGATTGTTCCCGACTGGCGGAGCTGTTGAGTCTTTTGTTTTTTCCCGCTGAGCACATTTTCTCTGATACTTCTCGGGCTTTGCTTGTTTGATGTCTACAAGCATTTCAGTATTACCGCAATGACATATCAGTAAGCGACACTAGGACGAGATTAAATCGTATGAAACTTTTACATCATTTCATTGACCAAAATCCTCAGTAGTTTTACAATCGTGTTTGAAGAAATCTAATCCAGAAAACTAAAGATGCATTCTGCAAAAGCATTCAAGTTCAATCATATGCATTTTTTGTGTTTTATCAGTCACAGCAAAAAAAAACAAATTAAAACGTAACAGCAATCATAGAGTTCTGCATATACGATATCCATCTATTTTCTTTACCGTTTACCCTCTATTTGTTTTTAAAAATAATTTGCAATCCGCAGTCTTTATGTAACTGCAACATGGACACACTTCTGCTGAAGTGGGTCAGGTATTCTATAAATAAAGTCCTAGGTTTCGAAGCGAGGGAGATTTGCCTAATGCCAAGCTAAACAAATGTAGTTTT
Organism: Hippocampus zosterae; assembly: GCF_025434085.1. Classification (NCBI taxonomy): domain Eukaryota; kingdom Metazoa; phylum Chordata; class Actinopteri; order Syngnathiformes; family Syngnathidae; genus Hippocampus; species Hippocampus zosterae. Next base: position 19,690,623 of record NC_067464.1, on the reverse strand, counting down.
ATGAAGTATATTGTAGCAATGGTGAAGCCTTGCACTTTGGAACATGGTGAGTGGACTCCTTCGTGTTGGCGCTGCATGGCATCTAGCTATGTCTCTGGTTCCCGCTGAATAAGAGGACACCGATGGCACCTCCTTCACAGCTTTCCGTGTGTGAAACTTGGCCACGCTGCCCACTTTGTGCCGGCATAGGGAACGGGAATGGAAACGGTTCATATGTGCAAGGTACCCGTGCCAAATTCATCTATTTTCAGATACTCTTCCCAGAAAAAGCTAATAAAACTGTGGCAGCCGCAATCTGCGTCGGACTAATTACGTGTCGTAGATCCGCATTCCCATCCATTTGCGTGGGGAATGACATTTGGGACCGTTTTTGCATGTGTAAACATTTGGTAAATTACTATATTCCCAAAATGTGTCTGTCATCAATCAGCATTGTAATGTCACAATTCATCCATCCATTTCCCAATCCGCTTTATCCTCACAAGGGTCGCGAGAGGTGCTGGAGCCGTCTTTGGGCAGTCGGCGGGGGACATCCTGAACCTGTTGCCAGCCAATTGCAGGGCCACACAGACGAACAACCATTCACGCTCACACTCATACCAGTGTTCCATTAACCTGCCATGCATGTTTTTGGAAAGTGGAAGGAAACCGGAGTACCCAAAGAAAACCCACACAGGCCTAGGAAGAAGATGCAAAGTCTACACACTAAGGCCGGAGCCGGAATCTAACCCTGCACCTCTGCAACGTGAGGTCGATGCGCTAACCACTGGACCACTGGGCCACCCTATTTGAAATAATAATAATAATAATAATTTGGATTAATTATTGGCTGAAATTATTCATGCATTCGGCTGTGCCAAACTATAATCCTCATCAGGCATAAAGACTGAGAATTCAAGATCAGGGCTGAGTAGAAATGAGGCATGTGATGCAAACATCTTGTGGTAACGGCAATGTGGGACTTGATTTGTTGTGAGGATTTTATTTTTCTAAATCTGTGAACCTCTTGCACACTAAAATACGACTTTGAAGTGGTGCACTTAAGAACCACTTAAAAGTAGCACCTTTTGTTTATTTTCTAGGATGACTTTGCTCCCACTTAAGTTGAGTCTTTTGATGACTGCAGACTGTGTGTCAGATCTTATTTTCTTTTTATTCTCACCGCCTTTTGTTCCTGTATATTCCCACCTCTCTTTGTACTTATTCCCTGCTATCGTTTAGCACATTCCAACTCCACATCAAACAATCTAGATATCCATTGAAACATCCACGCAAAATGCATGTGTTGGATTACCCTTTCATCAGCTTGGCTCAGTGCCATTCCACTTGCAAATCAACAGATACACACACATGCACACACACTGAACTAAAATACAATATTGCAAACCTCTAGACAGACTACCATTTACCCTGTTACCTTCAGAGTTCAAGGAGAGTCGTAACAGCACTAATCTGACACACTCTGTCTCTCTCATTCATTACTGACACTATAATCCGGCACACCTCCGATGTGATCAGCTTCCAATTAGAAACCCATCAGACTCTGGGTGCGTTAAATTGCCTACTCTGCGCCACACTTCCCAAAGCATTATCTTCCTCTCTCCTTACTCTTTGCGCTGAGCAGTGGGACGCAACAGAGCCCAGTGTTGATCCATCAAATGTTTGCACTAACGTTCAATACAGAGTTCCTTGTAAACAAGCGTTGTACTGCAGCCTAACTAACTCTGTAAGTCATCATGTATTAAAAATTATTTATTTTATTATTTATTATAAGGACAATAACAATTATATGAAAGTAATTGCAGACTATATTGTCTATATAAATGAACTACGTTCCATCACAAAACATTTTTGCTTTCGGCGATAAAATTCTGAATTTCATGTTATATTGGCAACATTTACATGGGCAAGAATATACTGATTTGAACATGATGATGATGAAAGTTTGTAAAACACTCATGCAGCATAAAGAATTTTTACTTATTTATCTTTGCTTTGTGTCGGTTACGTCTGTTTTAAATTGTCTTGTCTGAGTCATTTTGTGTCTACTTATATGATACTCATGTGCTATAATAATTCATATTAAACTTTGTTTGTTTGTTTATTGAACATAAAACATATACAATAATAATTTTACAGAAAATAAGGTAGATAAAATAGTAAAAAGAAAGAAATCAGTCTTCATTCAACACAGTTATTATGTTCAAGAGAGTGGGAAGAAGTAAAAAACTTCTAGTCCTACCCCGTTATCTGTTTATATCTAACAAATCATTTTTATATCAATCAGAAAAGAAAAAAAGGTAAGAAGAAATAATTCTCCATTAAGGCTCATACTTTACCCTTAACCGTGATATTTTTACAACTTTTGGATTGTATCGGAATTATATACATCCACACCCTGGCATTCTTGTGTCAATTTTCTCTTGTATTCATATTTCAATACCTTTCTCTATTTATCAACTTAATTCTGATTTATCATTATATTTAATGTCTAGAATTTATCATTTTAACTCTGATTGATGTAGGTTGTACTATTTTTTTGAATTTGTTTTTTAACTCAGCAAGAGATTTACTCATTTTCAGGTCTGTTTCGAGATTATTCCACAGATTAACACCTTTGATAGATACACTTCTTTGCTTGATGTTTTTTCTTGTTTTGAGTTTTTTTAAAAAGTTGATACCTCTTAAATCATAGCTGCTTTCTCGAATTTCGAAAAACTTCTGAATGTTTTGGCAGAGCACATTATTGTGTGCTTTGTACATTAATTGGGCGATTTTGAAGTCAACCAGGTCATAAAATTTCATCGTATTTAATTTGATAAATAGTGGATTTGTGGGTTCCATATATTTTGAGCTATTAATAATTCTAATTGCTTTTTTTTTAGTTTTAGAGTAGGGAGTGTTTGTTTTGCAGGCATTTCCTCATATTTCCACACAGTAGGTCATATATGGTAATAATAATGAAGTGTATAATGTGTACAAAGATCTCTTATTTAGCACTTCATTGATTTTGTAGAGGAACCCCATACGGTTTTGGCTATTTTTCTTTTTACGTTATCGATATGTGGCTTCCAAAATAGTTTTGAGTCTATTACTAATCCAAGAAACTTGGTTTCATACGCTCTTTCTACCTCAATTGAGTTTACCATAATTTTAGCTTGGTGTTTGATTGGTCTTGTGCCAAAAACAATTAACTTCGATTTTTTCAGGTTAAGTGACAATTTATTTCTGTTGAACCAGTTTTTTAATTTGTTTAATTCGTTGTCTACGGTTGTCAGGAGCTGTTTCAGATTTATTCCAGAACAGTAGAAAGTTGTATCATCAGCAAATAGGACACATTTTAATTGTTTTGAGACCTTGCAGATATGATTTATATATAAGATGAATAGTTTTGGACCAAGCACTGACCTGTGGGGAACTCCGTGAGTGATTTTCAGTTGATTTGTTTTTTTATTGTTGAGCTGCACGTTTCTGTTTTCTAAATAACTTTTTATCTATTTATAAGCTACACCTCTAATGCCATAGCTTTCTAGTTTTTTCAATAATATACTGTGATCTATTGTGTCAAAAGCTTTTTTTACATCTAGGAAAACCCCAAAGGTAAATTCTTTGTTGTCTATATTAGTGGCTATTGCTTCCACAAACTCCATAAACTTGCAAACTTGAATTTGACCTTGCAAGATAATGGCTGGGGAAAAAAAAATCCTGCATCCATTTTTCATCATGCAGATTTGCCAAGGTGAAAAGATTAAAGGCTAAAAATACTTGCTCTGATTCATTTTAAGGTGATTTTTTTAGACAGTTTGTCTTCTTTTCACGAGCATTTCACTGCTTTTCTGTGATTGAGGAAGGACCAGATCCGTTATATCATCGGCTTTCATTTTTTTTCATGGTTTTTTTTGTTCACTTTCTCTGGTTTAAAGCTCAGATATCTCTCAATCTGATTTTGTGAAGATTTCATTTCCCACCCACCTGGTTTGGTTTCTTTTCATTCCCAAACCAAACAGAATTATGGGTGTTTGAAGGTTCGCTGAATTTTTGTGTCATACCAACACATTTCCATGTGGTAGAGCATGAAATATACTAGGGCGGCCCGGTAGTCGAGTGGTTAGCACGTCGACTTCACAGTGCAGAGGTACTGGATTCGGTTCTGTGTGCAGTTTGCATGTTCTCCCCGTGATTGCGTGGGTTTTCTCCGGGTCCTACGGTTTCCTCCCACATTCCAAAAACATGCATGGCAGGCTGATTGAACACTCCAAATTGTCCCTAGGTGTGAGTGCGGATGGTTGTTCGTTTTTCTGTGCCCTGCGACTGGCTGGCAACCCGTTCAGGGTGTCCCCCGCCTACTGCCCGAAGATGGCTGCGATTGGCTCCAGCACCCCCCGCAAACCTTGTGAGGTTAAAGCGGATTGGAAAATGGATGGATGGATTGTGACATTACAACACTGATTGATGACAGACACATTTTGGGCATATAGTAATTTACCAAATGTTTGCCCATGCAAAAACGGTCGCAAACCGGTTCAGGGTGTCCCCCGCCTCCTGCCCGAAGACAGCTTGGATGGGCTCCAGCACCCCCCGCGACCCTAGTGAGTATGAACCAGTTCAGAAAATGAATGAAATATACTCCCCGAGTTAGCCCAAGATTGGTGAGAATAAAAATAGAAAAACAAAAGAGGATAACAATGAATATGACAAAAAGATGAGGAAGGTGCTTATTCAATGTTCAAATGTGTGTGCATAGATGCAAATGCTGCAAGAAACCTTTAACAGAAACCTTTATGTACAGCAGTTGGTCGTCGCATTTACGATACGGTACATTGTAACACTCCAGAGAAGAATACATTCCTCGTGTTTATCTTAGGCGCATCTATTTAAGGTTTTGTTAAAAGGTAGTAAATTTGATTTTGTTTCTTCAATGACTGATAATTTATACCATTCTACTACTCTTGCTCTTAAGAGGACTACTCATGTCGTTTGTAAAATTATTGGAATTCAAAATCATCAATTTTACTCATCACATAAATTTCCAACGAGGCAATAAACACACGTGCTTCTATAAAGAAATTGAACATTTATTTACAAAAATTGGGCTGCGATTGGCTGGCAAACAGTTTAGGGTGCTCCCGGCCTGCTGCCAGAAGACAGCTCGGATAGGCTCCAGCACCCTGAAACTGTACGCAACCCGAAAGGAAGGAGGCCGGGGACTAGTGAGTGTGAGAGCCACTGTCCAGGATGAAACATCCAAGCTCCATGAATACATCAAGGAGAAGGCTCCAACGGATGACGTACTCAGAGAATGTCTCAGACAATTGGGAACAGTAGATGAGGTGCTGGAACAGGGACCGTCATGGGAGGACAAGCCCCTACACGGGATGTACCACCGGACCATAACTGAAGTGGCTGATCTCAAGAAGTCCTATCAGTGGCTAGAGAGGGCTGGCCTGAAGGACAGCACAGAGGCACTCATCCTGGATGCTCAGTAGTAGAGGAGCTGGAGAGAGCCTGGAAGGTAAAGGTGACAGTCGTGCCTGTGGTGATCGGAGCACTCGGGGCAGTGACCCCCAAACTAGATGAGTGGTTGCAACAGATCCCGGGAACAACATCGGACATCTCAGTCCAGAAATGTGTAGTGCTGGGAACAGCAAGGATACTGCGCAGAACCCTGAAGCTTCCTGGCCTCTGGCAGAGGACCCGAGCTGAATGAGGGATGGACACCACCCGAGGGGGGGTGAGACGAGGATTTTTTTTTATACAGTATATATATATATATATATATATATACATAGTCAATGCAGTCCTCGCTAAATACCACCATGAACAAAAATATGCTAGATAGGGGGGAAAATGACAGATTAAACACTGATGAAAGTGTTTTTTCATCCATTAGTGTAATTGTTACAAACTGGGTCAAGTAACGACGGACCTCTGAAAACATCCTGGATGGACGCCCATTTTGCTGACGACAGAAACAGGCCTCGCCCTTCCATCAGTGTTGACAAGAGACAAAAGACACTTCAGATGACAGAAATGGCACTTCAGCTAAAACGATTAAGAATAATTGGGCAGCTAATGATGTAGGACATGGGTGTCAAACATACGCCGCATGGGCCGGAAATGGCCCCCAGGGAGGTTCGATCAGGCCCGCAGGAAAATTTAAATGTGAAAAAATGCATAAAGACAGGGAATGAATATTTTTAATAAGGTGCAATTCATGGAATATCCGCTAGGGGACACAGTGTTTTGATCAGAGAAGAAGACAACAGCAGTCTCAGTCTATCACCGAGACAGACCCTACAGAGCAGACGGTATCAAAGTCATGTGAATACTTAATTCTTTACACATTTAATATCACTCTCCTTAGTTTGTAAGGTGTAGGCAGGGATTAGATGTAGATTTTATATGCACATGTGTAAATGGTTTAAAAATTCCTTTATAAATCTTGTTTAATCTTAAAGTGCATTACTATATTTTTCAATACCAATTACTTGTTAAAGGTTTGTGCCCTTGTATGCATATATGTGAATGATAAAATTGCACATTTGTCTAAGGAAATGTAAGGTGCTTAATGTTTTTTAAAAGATATGTTCTTTAAATTTCAACATTTTCCTAATCTTCTTGTGCTTCTTTTGACCAAAACAAAGGAAAGACATATTACTTTGGTTATTTATAGCAGACTATGGTATCATTTTAATGGCCCGGCCCACTTCACATCGACCGAGGCCTTATGTGGCCCGCAATGTGAAATGAGTTTGACACCCCTGATCTCGGGTGAGCTACTGAATATGAAAGTGATCCATTCTCAAAATACCCAGCCTGTTAAACAATTAATTTATGCAAACATATTGCATTTCGGCATCTGATAATGCCATTTGATGGTCAAAATGTTGCTCTACATTTATATTTTAAAGTGATCTAACAGATTAATCACAATATTTCAATACTGGTGTTGATTCGTTTCGTCATCGTTTACATGTGTGACGGTGACAGGAAACATTTATCTTGACAATGGTATATAGTCTGCTTGGAAATCTCACAGCTATGGTAAGGTACACACGATTACACTATTAAACATGAAAAATAATGGGACTTTAATTTCGGGGCATGTAAGTGATTTTCCATGTTTGCGTGTGATTGCTTCAAGACACAATCACATCTGCCTCTACGGTTTTGCATGCATTAACACAGCTGCTCTCATTAGCAATCCAAACACAGATTAAACTGTGAAGACATGCTGCATATGCACACACACACACACACACACACACACACACACACACACACACACATACACACACACACACACACGTGTTGAATGAATCTAAAGTGACCAGCAAATCTCTCCAGCAGTAAAAACAGGTGACAGTGATTAGCCAAAAGCAATGTCGGTTTAACATCCTTTAACGTGAGATACACCCCATTGTAAATGTCCCTTTAAATAGATTATTTAATTTGGGGGGGAAAAGTGGAAACTTAAGTCACCCTAGTATGTCAAGTGAGATCATTGCACACATTCCTTTTTGTGACTAGTCTGATCTTTCTTTGGTAAAAAAAAAAAAAAAAAAAAACGCCAAATTGTGTGCGTGTGTGTGTGTGTGCGTGTGTGTGTGTACATGCCCAGCGGTTGAACTTCCTGTGTCATCTCGTTCTCTTAAAAGTCACCATAGGCCAATTCTGTCCATTACCACGCAACTCAAACACACCAGTAAAAGTCAACTTATTGTGCCCCATTGTGGGTATTGCGAGTGTGCTGGTCAGCTTCTTTTCGACAGTATGGTTCACCGGGATGTCGAAATTGAGTGGCACCTTATCCATGTTGGTGATGTGGTTGGGCTGGATGTGTTTGAACTGTACTTCGTAGGCATGTCTCTTTATAAATGCTGACTTTGGGGGTCCGAAGTTGTCTTGCCCAATTCACGACTGGCTTTATATCCACCTACTGGTGGGTGTGCATTTAGCGCCCACTTTCACACTCACCCTTTAATGTTCGCTTGCCAGCCTCCATTGCGTCCGCCTTTCCTCTATATAAGCAGCGTGTCCGCATATCATCAGACAGTCAAGCGGAATGCTCATTACACAGCAATAATAACTGATTTTGGCCCCACCTTATTAGAGGCCCTGTCCATTTTGGAGAAAATTTAAGACTATTAAGTGCACTTTATAGTCATGAAAATACGGTAACTGAATTCCATTATAACTACAAAGAAAACCCCACATCATCAGATTACATGTTGATGAAAATTGGGAATATTTTGCAGCATTACATTTTTAATGTGGGCAGAGAGATGATGCAGTCAAGTCGTGGAGGGGACGGAACAGATAACATTATGTGCGCATGTGGGTTGCGGAATGCCAGTCTGATTTTTCGTATGAATCGTCCGAAGGGTGTATTACTAAACTCACCAGTGATGTATGCACAGAATACGAGAGCGAGATATGATAAGTTTGTCATTAGAAATATTATGAAACAGTATTGGTTATTCTACACTTTACTGGTTGTAGCATGGTAACTTTATGAATAAAACATTCGTCACAGGGTGTAATAATGCTCATGTTAACTGTTGGTAGAACTAATGATGACGTGTGTCAGAGTCTTTCGTCAAATTGATAGTAGATGACACATGCATCGTCTAGGGAAGAGGATGTCAAGCCATGTCAGTACTTACCTGTATTAATGATTACCAGTAAATTAATCTTTGCAATTGGGAAATTTGAAAAAAATATACAGATTTTGTGATATGCTGTATCCATGATGCCATATGAGTGCAACATATTTTGATCCATTTATTTTTTTTTAATAAACCTGGAGTACACAGTTGCTGATGTAATGTTCATTGTTAATGCATAGTTTTCAACCATTTACACTTGAAACATTATACTTTTGAGTTTCAGAATTAGTGATTATGAATATCAGTCAAAGTAAAAAAATGGGTTCCCATGATGAACATTTACGGAACCATAATTAGTTACTGTGGTTTCTGTTAGAAGAATCTATGAGCAAAATTGTATCATGTTTAAGGTTTAATTTATTTGGGCACATCAAAGCGTTTGGGTGCATATCCAGCACCCCCAAATGCCTACACACAAAGGCGCAGGCCATTTGGCCGGCGGGCTGTTGAAGTCCACAATTAGCACGTTAATACAGGAGGGCGATCATAGGGGAGAGAGCGAAACTGGGTCACAAAAGGGGAATGAATAATTCGGGAACAGCGGTTGAGCAACAAAAGACGAGTTGAGAACACCCGTCGCGCCCAGATGACATTGACCATCCGCAAAGTCTACAACATGCTAATTCGATGTAGACCAGAAAGAAAAGGCGCCAATGTACTGATGGTTCAAGTTTGAAAAACAGGTAACCAATCACTACCGAGGGCCGGACCTGGGGTGCGACATGCAAATATTGGGGCCAGTGTTTTTCTTGTATTTTGCATATGTTACAATAAAATGTGGAACTCGCGGAGACGGGACTTTGAGTGTGATCGCGGAGCAACTAACCGTCGTTCGCTCTCAGAGGTCCGCTCCCGCCGATATTGAAGACAATTTTCCTGTGTGCCGAGTCGTTTCTTTAACTTTGTCCGAGAAAATCTCTGACAGTTTCCCATTGGGTAATCCGACGGAACCGAAAAATACCGTAAATTTCCGAAATCCTCAGGCCTGCAACATAACTATTTTAATTTTAGTAGCATTTGTTTATAATTGTATGTATATGTTGTTGCTTGTGTTGTTATAATATGCAATTGAATAAGTAGACCATTTCAGAATTTGAAATTTGGGACTCTCTAAATGCATGATGGGACTCATACTTTTCTGATCAGCGAGTCCTTGGGACTCGCTGGAGGTAAACTGTAACGTTATCACTGCACATATTGGTTTTTTTGGTGGCCAACTATTACATATATTATATCCAAACCCATGTGAGACAGGCGGGACGAGTTTCTTTCTGTCATCAGCAAAATAGACTGTTTATGTCCGTCGGGACTTGACCCGGTTAGTATTACACTGATAGACAGAACCCCACTTCCATCAATGCTTAGTCTGTTTTTCTTCCCTCTACTGTCAATCGTCAGCAAACAGGCATCTGTCTGTGAAAAACTGATTAACCTTTTGTCAGTATTGAAGGAATGCCCACCACAGTGTATATATGCATGTTAACTGCCCATACAGGAGTTCACCAAAAATTCCCGATGGCCACTATGCATGCTCCTGCCATAGTTGCTGTATGTGTTGGGCTCATAATGTGGTCGTGACATTTGATTTACAGCTAAGCAGTGCCTGGTTTCTGCACATTCAGCAGACATAGTTTGACAGCGGAGCATTATAAAGGTTTATTTTATACACTTGGCAATTTTTCTAATCATTACAATTTGGCAGGACTGTGAACAACACTGTTCTCTGAGGTTAGTGCAGACACACAAGAACACACTTATGACTCACACATTGTTCCACATACAACTGCAATTGGCAACTTTTGATTTGAAGACCTCGGGGAATTATTTTGGGGAAATGATTTTGCATATAACATTTCACCTTTGTCTTCCAAAATAAATGTGATAATCTATGATGAAATAAAACAAAAGTGGTTATCCAAAGCTATGCCTTTACATGTATCTGTGATTGCAGGTGAGGCAGTAAAAGGAATGGAACAGAAAAATATGGTATTTTCTTCCTCGATGATAATATATGTAGATCATCTCCAAGGTTGAGCTCCAGTCTTTTGGGTAAAGCTTTCATCTGTGTCTTATGAAGATAACAGTAGTTCCTGAGGGGAAAAACAAGCGGATCTGTGCCGGCCTAATGACAGTGTGCATTACTGCTATGCATCTCTTGCGTTATCCAAAGGGAGATGTAGATGTTCATTTGGCAGCCTTTATATGCAGTAGTTGCTATGCAGCAATGCACAGCTAGACATCTGGAAAATAGATGATCATGTCCACCCGCTCTGTTTTGCTACTATGATTGTATGTAGAGTGAAGGCTTATGGGAGAAAGAAATGTACAATATATGTTATAATGATGGTTTGAGCCAAAATGTCTTGTAGTCATATTTGTATGAGGTTGGAAAAAAATATATGTCCCCATAGTCCTCTATGGAAAGTTTGACACAATTACCTTAAAAAATGTCTGGCAATACATGTAAATATGGTCTAAATAACGTGAGACTAAATATATGGAACCACACCTGATGCTATGGGCGGTCCATAGGGAGCCGTAGCCATGCCCCACTTACTAGGCATTGGTCTCTTGAATATAATATATTTTTGACTTTATAAGTTCTAGTGATGAGGGACATTAAAAGCATAAAGATAAAACTTTGTTTTTGTTGATTTATAATCTGCACCGGCCTATCACAGCCTGACTGAGAAATGTTAGGTTCGCAACTACAGTATTCAGTATGTGCCACATATTTTTCAAAGTGACTCGGAGAGTTTCTGTAAGGAATTGAGTGTCACATTTCGGTTTTTCGGTCTGGCCAGCAGGTGGCAGGAGCGGTCTCTCTAGCACACCTGCTGGCAATCATTAATCAATAGAGACACTATTTAAGGACTCCTACGTTCGACACCTGTTGTGGGAGTATTGTTTATGGCATTGCTTACCTCGTTGCTCATTGACTAGTGGCTTTTGACCTCGTCGTGTTTTCGCGTGTAGTCTCGGTACCAAGTTCGTGTGTAAGTACCATTTTGTTTTGATGATCTGGCTTTTCTCGCGTGTACAAAGTGTTACATAGTTTTATCGTTCGTAGTTTGTGGCTTTACTTTCCTTTTCTTGCTCTTTTGTGCAAGCTCCTTTTGTTAGTCGTTTTTGATTTACCTCCTGGTCCTCATTGTGGACCAGCGCTTTATGTTCTCGCTTATTTCCGATTCGATTTGGACATTAAATTGTCTTTACATCGGAGACCTTGTTTTTGTCTACGTTTTTTGGATCCCCCTCCCTAACTCGGTTTACCCGAGGTCGTAACAGAATACTCCCACCAAAATGGATCCTGTAGACATTAACAAGATCATGACCGCCTTGACCAGCCAGGGGCAATTAGTGGGCCAGCAACAACAGGAGCTCACGGAGCTGCGGGAGGCAGTCGCCGTCCTAGCCCAGCGGCTGGAAATATTGTGTTCCCAAGGGGAACACGCGACCCCCCGAGAAACGCCACCCCCAAGGGGCCCGGCGGCTTCATCCGGGACACCCTCTTCCCTGATCATGGGGCGAGAGCCCAATCTCCCCCATCCCCCTCGCTACGGGGGAGAGCAGGCTCTCTGCAAGCAATTTTTACACCAGTGCTCTCTAATATTCGACCAACAACCAGCTACGTACGAAAGGGATAGCACGAAGGTGGCGTTTATTATGAGCCTGTTGACTGGTCAGGCGGCGTCTTGGGCAGTAGAGATCAGCAATGCTCAACCCGGGCTTCGGTCTTCCTACCCAGAGTTTGTCGCCGCGTTCCGTCGCGTATTTCAACATCCGGTTATGGGAAGGGAGGCCGAAGGTCGGCTATTAGCTATTCGGCAAGGACGACAATCCGTTGCCGAATATTCCATCTCATTTCGCATTTTGGCCGCCCGTAGCGGTTACGGGGACCGCGCCCTGTGTGGTTTGTTTCGCCGCGGGTTAAGTGCTGCGTTAAAGGACGAACTGGCAACCCGCGACGATAGTAACAACTTGGAGGAGCTCATCGATTTGGCCCTCGTTGTGGACAACCGCATGCGAGAGCGTGAGAGGGAACGTATGGAAGAGCGAGGAACTACCCGTGTTCCACCCCGACGTACGGGTCGTCGGCCGGCTGAGCACGAGTCCTGGCGACCACCCGGACCCGAGCGTCATTCGTGTTCCGATCCAGCCGACGCAGAGGAGGAGCCCATGCAGCTGGGAGGCGGACGCCTGGGACCAGCGGAGAGAGAGCACCGGATTCGGGATCGAGCCAGCTTCTACTGCGGCCAACCTGGACACCGGGTTTCCAACTATTCCTCGACACCGGCCCGCCCTTCCGGGCGCCCCGAAAACTGTGAGTTTGTGCCCGATACTGCGTCACGTGAGTCGAGACGGGAGGAGGTCCATCCTGGACATCCACCAAGACTCGAGTTGGACGGAACTCTTTATGGTCCGTTACGGGTCATTTCTGTTCGGGCCTTGGTGGACTCTGGGGCGGACAATTGTTTTGTAGACCCCAGCCTAGCTAAGGAACTGGGTTGCCAGGTTGAGGTCCTAAGAGAGACAAAGCGGGTTCACGATCTTGACGGGCGACTCCTGGCGGAAGTGAAAGAGATCACAGCGCCGGTGAAACTAAAATTATCAGGCAATCACATTGAATACCGTAGATTCTATCTCATGCGGTCTCGATCGGTACCGTTAGTGTTGGGGTTGCCGTGGCTGCGCGAACACAACCCTGTCATTTCCTGGGAACGTCCGGCAATCGAGAGTTGGAGCGCATTTTGCTATACTCACTGTTTGCGCTCGGCGGCAGAAAAGAGAGGGCCGACCCGTAACGAGCCACCAGAAATTATTTGTTTGGACAAAGTTCCGCGTATTTACCATGACATGCACCCAGTGTTTAGTAAAGACCGTGCCCAGTCATTGCCGCCTCACCGGCCGTACGACTGCGCCATCGACCTGATAGATAACGCCCCACTCCCGAATTCCCGTTTATATCAGGTCTCTCAGCCGGAACAAGAGGCGCTGAGAGAATATATTGATAGTTCACTCGCGGCTGGCCTCATTCGGCCGTCTAAATCCCCACTGGGGGCCGGATTCTTCTTTATTGAGAAGAAAGACAAGACGTTACGCCCGTGTGTTGATTATCGGGGCCTGAACGAAATCACCATCAAGAACAAATACCCACTTCCGTTATTAGATTCAGCGTTCACCCCCCTCCAATCCGCCACTATATTCTCCAAACTCGATTTACGAAGTGCTTACCATCTGGTCCGTATTCGTGAGGGGGACGAATGGAAAACAGCATTCAAGACCCCATTAGGGCACTTCGAATACCTGGTCATGCCATTTGGGCTAACGAACGCGCCCGCGGTATTTCAGTGTCTCATTAATGACGTATTAAGAGATTTTCTGAACCTGTTTTGTTTTGTTTATTTAGATGACATCTTAATTTTTTCTCGGACTCTAGCAGAACATCAACACCATGTCAGTCTGGTTTTGCAGCGTCTACTAGAAAACCGGTTATTCGTAAAAGCAGAAAAGTGCGAGTTTCACGTTGAGTCCATCTCTTTTCTGGGTTTTATTATCGAGAAGGGTCAGCTGAGAGCTGACGAAGCCAAAGTTAAGGCCGTAGTAGACTGGCCCACTCCGACCAATAGAAAGCAGTTGCAACGTTTCCTAGGTTTCGCTAATTTTTACCGTCGCTTCATTTGCAACTACAGCCAGAAAGCCCTGCCTCTGACCCGGTTAACCTCTGTCAAGATCCCCTTTAGGTGGGACACTGATGCTGACCACGCGTTCGCCGAATTAAAGAAAGCCTTCACGAACCCTCCAGTATTACAGCATCCTAACCCCTCCTATCCGTTCGTCGTTGAGGTGGACGCGTCGGAGTCCGGCGTGGGGGCCGTCTTATCGCAGCGATCCCCAGTCAACCAAAGACTTCACCCCTGCGCCTTTTTCTCTCGTCGCCTCAGCCCAGCAGAAGCCAACTACGACGTGGGGAACCGTGAACTGCTAGCCGTCGTATTGGCATTGCAAGAATGGCGACATTGGCTCGAAGGCACTGAAGAGCCATTCATGGTGTACACTGATCACAAGAACCTTGCCTACATCCGGTCAGCCAAGAGGCTAAACTCCCGCCAAGCACGGTGGGCGCTTCTCCTCACTCGCTTCAACTTCACGCTCACCTACTGCCCGGGCTCTAAGAACATTAGACCGGATGCACTCTCCCGCATCCATGACCCTGCGGAGAAGGACAACGAACCCCAAAGCATTGTTACGGACCATTGTATCGTGGGGGCACTGAGGTGGGCCGTCGAACATAAGGTCAAGGAGGCCCAGAACGGAGTTCAAGTCCCGGCTGGTTGTCCGACCGGGAGACTGTTTGTGCCCCCACCTCTGCGCGCAGAGGTGTTACAGTGGGGGCACACTTCTAAGGTGGCATGCCATCCAGGGGTGAACCGGACCTTGGACCTCGTGTCGCAGCGGTTTTGGTGGCCGGAGCTACGCAAGGATACCCAGGACTATATCAAGGCCTGTTCCACCTGCGCATGCAGTAAGGCGTCCCACCAACTGCCGGCTGGTTTGCTGCAACCGCTGCCTACCCCTTCTCGACCATGGTCCCACATTTCCCTGGATTTTGTCACCGGCCTGCCTCCTTCCCGGGGAAAATCCGTCATACTCACCATAGTTGACCGCTTCTCTAAATCTGCCCATTTTGTTGCATTGTCCAATCTGCCCTCTGCTCAGGAAACCGCCGACCTCCTAGTGAGACACGTCTTCCGTCTTCATGGAATTCCGGTGGACATTGTGTCAGACCGGGGCCCTCAATTCATCTCCAGGGTATGGAAACCTTTCTGCCAGGCCATGGGGGCCACGGCGAGTCTGTCTTCCGGATACCACCCACAGTCCAATGGTCAAACGGAGCGCATGAACCAAGATTTGGAGGCAGCTCTGCGCTGCGTTTGCCTCGATCGCTCCTCCTCGTGGTCGGTCCACCTGCCTTGGGTGGAATACGCCCACAACACCCTCGTCTCATCAGCGATCGGTCGGTCTCCTTTCATGGCAGCATATGGTTATCAACCTCCTCTGTTTCCTTCTCAGGAGGGTCAGGTGGAACTACCTTCCATACAGCTGCATCTACGACGGGCCCATCGCGTATGGAAGGAGACCAGAGCAGCACTCTCACGCATGGCTCAGCGGAACCGGCAGATCAATGACCGTCGCCGACGCCCAGCACCCAGCTATCAGGTGGGACAGAAGGTGTGGCTGGCAACTAAGGATCTACGACTCGCAGGTACATCTCGCAAGTTGGGGCCACGCTTCACTGGACCGTTCGAGGTGGACTCGGTCCTCAGCCCCGTCTCCGTCAAGCTCCGACTGCCGCCCACCATGAAGGTCCACCCCGTGTTCCATGTTTCCCTGTTGAAGCCGGTGGCCACCAGTCCCCTGGCTCCTCCGCCCACGTCGCCGCCTCCTCCACAAATCGTTGACGGTGAACCAGTGTACACCGTGCGTGAAATCTTGGACTCTCGGCGCAGGGGTAGGGGTTTTCAGTATTTGGTTGACTGGGAAGGCTATGGCCCAGAGGATCGGCAGTGGGTCCCCGGCTCCTGGATCTTAGACCCGTCCCTGCTTCGGGCATTCCATGCAGCGCACCCGTCGAAGCCGGGTGGTCTGCCAGGAGGCGTCCGTTGAGGGGGGGGTACTGTCACATTTCGGTTTTTCGGTCTGGCCAGCAGGTGGCAGGAGCGGTCTCTCTAGCACACCTGCTGGCAATCATTAATCAATAGAGACACTATTTAAGGACTCCTACGTTCGACACCTGTTGTGGGAGTATTGTTTATGTCATTGCTTACCTCGTTGCTCATTGACTAGTGGCTTTTGACCTCGTCGTGTTTTCACGTGTAGTCTCGGTACCAAGTTCGTGTGTAAGTACCATTTTGTTTTGATGATCTGGCTTTTCTCGCGTGTACAAAGTGTTACATAGTTTTTAGTTCGTAGTTTGTGGCTTTACTTTCCTTTTCTTGCTCTTTTGTGCAAGCTCCTTTTGTTAGTCGTTTTTGATTTACCTCCTGGTCCTCATTGTGGACCAGCGCTTTATGTTCTCGCTTATTTCCGATTCGATTTGGACATTAAATTGTCTTTACATCGGAGACCTTGTTTTAGTCTACGTTTTTTGGATCCCCCTCCCTAACTCGGTTTACCCGAGGTCGTAACATTGAGTAATCAGATGACATGCATAAATATGTACTTTTTTTAAATAAGTAGAACTGGACAAGTATGCTGTGGTAGACAAACACAATAAATACAGCAAATGAGCAGGGGAACCTTACAATGTTATTTATTGAGGTTAGCCGCTTCCAATACAAATCAGCCCTCAAGGTAGAATCTGCATACTCAGTGACAATATTGTAATTCTTGTCATTAATAAGGTGCATCTTCTTGTATCTTTCATTAGTGCCCTGTGTGACACCTGCTGAGGTGCCACACAGGGCACCATTCAAAACTTAGGAGTCTAAGAACGCATGATTTCTGTATCTTGCACAGAGGCAAGCTAACTTTCGGTTGATAATCGAATACATTGTGATTGGATCAAGCTCTTTAAAAATATATATTGGCAGTCTGATGAAATGACGTATGACAAGTGGTTCCACTTATCTGAGTGTTGGTGAAGATATTCATTCATTCATTCATTCATTCATCTTCCAAACCGCTTTATCTTCACATTGGGTTCGCGGGGGGCACTGGAGCC
Source organism: Hippocampus zosterae (assembly GCF_025434085.1). Taxonomy (NCBI): domain Eukaryota; kingdom Metazoa; phylum Chordata; class Actinopteri; order Syngnathiformes; family Syngnathidae; genus Hippocampus; species Hippocampus zosterae. The sequence continues at coordinate 19,673,229 of NC_067464.1, read as the reverse complement.
TATCCCAGCTGTTTTCGAGCAGTAGACGAGGGACACCCTGATTCGGTTGCCATGTTTTTGGAATGTGGGAGGAAACCGGACTACTCAGAGAAAACCCACGCAGGCCCGGGGAGAACATGCAAATTCCACACAGGGAGGCCGGAGCTGGAATTGAACCTCTGCACTGTGAAGTCGACGTGCTAACCACTGGACTACTAGGCCACCCGGTGAAGATATTAACGCACCATATCTCATTTAGTGAGCCATTTGCTGTGTCACAGTACGTGGGGGTTCATGTGAACACGTGCTAATTTTGACATGCTCAACTCAAATTTGTTTACAGACCACAAAATCAACCATGGGATAGAATAGAAAACATTTATTGTCACGTTCTATGGTGCAGACGCAACCAAAATGATCTTATGAAAACATTAAAGACTTAACTCAACTGTATTTATAGAGCACTTTCAAACAGCCATCGCTGCACACAAAGTGCTGTACATGGAGCAACTAACATATACAACAGTACAGTATAAGACAACCAATAATAGAATAATAACACTAATAATTACTAACTGCAACATGAGGAAAAATGTTCTCACGCAGCTTCATGAAGGAGTGTCTGACTTCATCGCCTCGCTATAGCCAGAGTGTGAGAGCCCGCAGCTTAGTTAGCTGGGGTGCCGAGCAATGAGAAGGCAAAGACGGACAGACTAGCTTCATCTATTCAATGTTGCAATAATTACATTTTCTTGCCAAATGTATACATTTTATATCTCTCAGTCATGCCGGCTCACTGGTGAACGTGTTCGAATAATTAACTGAACATAATGGCCAGCACACCACAGTTGGCCGGAGGATCGATTACTTCATCTTTAAAATGTCACTACTTCGGATTAGTTTTCCACCTTGAATGCACCAGCTCCGAGCTGTGGAATATACCGCTAAAAAATACACTTCGACCCAATATTAAAAAATGAGGTTATTTTTTTCTTCACATCCCAGTAGCTGAAATAAACAATTTTTTCCACCAGAAATACTTAATGAGCCGTCGTGCTTACTGTTCGTGGACTCTGTGCTATAGTGGTATGTAAATAGCCCCCCTTTAGACTGAGTACGGTGACAGCGCTCGATTGAACGGGTAACTTGGGTTCAACCTAACGAAAAAAGTAACTTTAACTCATCATTAGCTCCATGTTCTTCGAAATGTATGCAAAACACCCCTGAGGTTCCAATTTTTTGAGTGATGATGACTCGACAGTACATCGACATTCTGATCCTCTTTATCCTCACAAGGGTGGCAGGGCGTGCTGCAGCCTATCCCAGCCGTCTTCGGGCAGTAGGCAGGGGACACCCTGAAACAGTTACCAGTCAATCGCAGGGCACACACAGACGAACAACCATTCGAGCTCACACTCACACCCCCAGAAAATTTAGAGTCTTCCATTGACCTATCATGCATGTTTTTGGAATGTGGGACGAAACCAGAGCACCCAGAGAAAACCCACGCAATCACAGAGATAATTTGCAAATGCCACACAGGCTGGGATCGAGCCCAGGAGCCCTGCACAGGGAGGTCGACACGCTAACCACTGGCCGACCGGGCGGCCCCACATAGTGAACAAAATAATGAAATACATGTTTCATGGGGCATATTTCAGTACGGACTTTGAGGCGTGATTCATGCGCCAATTCTATTCTCTTCCAAGTGGCCCAGTTTGGATATCTGTCAAAAACAATGAAAGCAGAAAACATGGAATACAATATTGTCGAATGAATTAAGCCTCAATTATGAGGACAGATATCAGTTATTCATTGAATGAAGTATCCAAGATGCTAGTGCAAGCAGACAGAACACTTAAATCATGTTTGCCAATTGCTGAGTTACACACGACGTTATAATTTGAAACACACCATTAAAATTGGCCAATGGCAGTAAAAAGGCCTCATGCCAAGCTTACCTATTTGAACCTTGCAAGAAATCAGTCTAAACTTAACTGAATGGTTGGTAAATACTTTATATTATCTTTGTCTGTCCTGTTGTAAAAACTGCCAGAAAATGCAAAAAATAAGAAGTCAAGCATGTTATGAAAGTTAACCCTTTGTTGCGGGCTAACCTGAGGTACATTTGAACCCCGGTCCATCTTGAAGGATACGTTCCAGAGCCACACAAATTTTCACACGATCGCATGACCATATTAACAATTTTTTAAACTAATTTCATCCATCCCATACACTTTAAACACATTTGAACATATTAAAACACACGCTTTAAACGAGTGGTTCTCAATTATTTTCTGTCATGCCCCCCCAATGAAGAGGAAAACATCTCACCCCCCCCCCCCCCGCCTGCACGACTATAAATAGTATCATTTGTCTATAAAATTGTTATAAGTACACCTTTGCATAAAACTGTATCCTTATTAACGTATAAGAGAATTTAAAAAAAGAAAGAAATATGCACCAACTGTATGGAGCAACTGACAACAAAGAATGGCTTTAGTAACTGCAACAGAAAAGATTAAAAGTGCATCTGAAATTCAAAAATAACATTAAATCCTTAATTTAACAAATATTTTTTGACTGACCATGTCAAACCATACAATACACCTCAGGTCTGTGGACCAGTCTTTGTTAGAAGTACCAAGAACTAAACTGAGGCTCAGAGGGGATCGAGCCTTTTCTGTTGCTGGTCCCTCTCTCTGGAATGACCTCCCACTGAACATTCGGCAAGCCTCCTCGCTGCCCATCCTTAAAGCCCTCCTAAAAACTCACTTGTATTCTTTGGCGTTCGACTCAGCATGACTTAGATTTGTTCTTGATTTTACTGCTTGGTGCTTTCTACCGCCTTTATTACCGATTCGTCTTACTGTTTATTGTGTATGTTAAATCGCTCCATGTACAACACTTTGTATGCAGCGATGGCTGTTTGAAAGTGCTCTATAAATACTGTTGACTTGACTTGACTTGAATACTGAAAAATAAAATTACATAAAATCAATAACTAATAATGCATTCAAACTCATCACCATCATTATCTCAAAGCACAATATTAAAAAAAAAACTTTAACCAGCAAAACAAAAATATATAAAATAATGTGTGGGGTTTTTTTTTGTTTTTTTTTTAAATCAAAGATGATGTCTGGATTAATGGCTACAATGAGCACGTTTTGCAATCCACAGCTTTTCGAAGCGAGGTTTGAAGCAGGACACAGCAACTCTCGGCTCCTGCTCGTAGCAGTCACAAAGTGGCATGATTGTTGGCAATATTTGGCACATTTCCGCTGAAAAAAACTCAAGCAGTTTATCGGCGAGATTGGGGTGTAATGTCTTTAAGTGACACCTTAATTTATTTGGCTTTATGCTGTCCACTACCAAAATTTTTAGACGCAGTAAGCACATTGAACTTTCCTCGCCTGCCACCGCACATTGAAGCCAAGCGCGACATACTTATTTTTATTTTATTTTTTTTATTACACGTCAATTATTATTCTCATTTCCTCCCTGAGAATGCTCCCTGCGCAAACTCTGCCAATGAGAGCGCCACTGCCCCCAAACGTAGTGGAGGTGCAACTGCAAGTTATTTTAGGACAGTAAAAAAATTTTAAAAGCATGCTCCCCGAAGTCAAACACGCCTCCCTTGATGTTGAACACATCTAATAGATAAGCACCCCAAATTAAACTTAGACCCTCAATTAACAGTGTTGGTAACGACTAAAATGATGTCTCATAATAGTTGTATGTCTCTATCGACGTGTTGGCAATGTGGGATTCAAGCACCCCAGGTCGCGCCTCTGTGTTGATTTTGCAATCGATCAGGCGAGATCCCCGTCCAGACTCACGCCAGCCTGCATATGTGGATGTGACATGCCATCGTCGTCTGACTGGGAACGGTGGCCGCTTTTCTAATCCGCTTATCCCCACGAGGGTTGTATGCGTGTTGGAGCCGATCCCAGATGTCTTCGGGCAGTAGCTGGGATACACCCTGAAACGGTTGCCAGGCAAGTGCAGGGCACACAGACGGAGAGCCATCCACACTCACACTTACACTTTTCTCACACAATTTAGAGTGTTCAATCAGCCTGCCATGCATGTTTTTGGAATGTGGGAGGAAACCGGAGTACCCGAAGAAAACCCACGCAGGCACGGGGATTAACTCACCTATAATTACTTAATAAAATATGTTGACAAGAGAGAACATATATTTGTTTCCATATTATTGAAATTCATTGTGGATTTTTGACACTACAATAAAGGCAAAATGCAGGTCCCAGGGCAACATCAGTTCTATTATAACATGTTATCTTGTTTTATTTGACTTTATTTTTCTGAAGCTGATTAATCTTCCCTTTAATTTTCCGTGGCCCCGAAAATCATTGGCACAGTACAAAATTGCACGTTAATATAATATTTAATGCATGAAAACATTTCTAAGATAGTGCTACTGTACAGGTGCTTTGCATTTCTGCATCTTTCCTATAATCCTCATATCGATTGTTCCCTTGATTCTCTCTGAGGAGTTTATCTGCTTTTGTGTGGAAGAGTCTCCATCATCTCTTCTTGACATTTATTTTCTGCATGTAGTCGAGCTGAATGAGCTGTTGAATCAAGGACCCTTTTTGTCAAAATTTGGATGAAGTTTGCTCTTGTACTTCTACAACTGTATGACTGGAGGGTGAATAAGCGCACATCACTTTCCATTTTTTCTCTTGATTCCCAGCATCAAAACATCAATGCTCAAAACACGATCACAAACACCAGGTTTTTAGTTATTATTTACTGTATAATTTTGAGCAATTTATCAAGAGAAGCATACTGCATGGAATCAGAACCGAGAATTACATAAATCATTTTTTTTAACTTGTCATATTTAACTATACATACTCACACACACAAACTTAAATATAATGTACATTGTTTAAAATATAACGTTTACGTTTGGGGTCCTTCTGCACTCACAATCCGGTGTCACTTTTTTTTTAAGCTTGAATGCATGCTGTGCTGTGATCCATGACTTTTTTTTAAATGTAGGTCTGTCTTTGAAGCGACAAAACCTCTACGGACAACACAGTGTGCAATAAACTTGTGAAAATAGTGACTGGGCTTCCTTCTTGTAAATGCATCTCCCTCTCCCTCTCTCTCTCTGTCTGTCTCGCTGTCTCTCTCTTTCCTCCATTGATGTATATGAAAACATGTCTAGTCTGATGATGCCACTACCTCAGAGGGTAGTGTGAATTTGAATACTTCAAGAATGCCTGAAGAACCCTGTTGAAGTTGTTAAATAGCAGCTTCCTTTCCTTATTCGTTCTATAAGGCACAGTTTTTGTTTACCGGCTATAATGTTAGGCATCTGCTATTTTTTTCTGTATTATATTATTCTTCATATGTGCGTGAGAGAGAGAGAGAGAGAGAGAGAGAGAGAGAGAGAGAGAGAGAGAGAGAGAGAGAGAGAGAGAGAGAGAGAGAGAGAGAGAGAGAGAGAGAGAGAGAGAGAGAGAGAGAGAGAGAGAGAGAGAGAGAGAGAGAGAGAGAGAGAGAGAGAGAGAGAGAGAGAGAGAGAGAGAGAGAGAGAGAGAGAGGCAGTGAACGAGACGAGTGTGCTGATTGCTTTACACTTGTCGATTCTTACTCCTTTTAAAAAGCACAAATTTTAAGTCATGGGCTACTTTTTATTGCGTTACTGGCATCAAAGTTGCACATCAAGTACAGAGCCACAGAATTCACTTTGCAGTTACAATGTCACAAGAGACATTAAAAAAAACAACAACAAAAACGACCACAACAGAGGGAAGACGAAGCCTGACGAATCACTAAACGGTGCCCACATTTTATTCGAAGGCAGCATAAAGAAGGGGAAGGGAGTTCCAAGTTTTGCTCCTAAAATTCCTCTTGTTTTGTGTTGAGAGGGAAGAAATTTCATCTGTGTTGTACGTTTTACTTATACAGTACATTTGACAATAAAGTTTATCCAATCCAATCCAATAATGGAAAGGGCACAGTATGGGGATTGAAAAAAAAATACATCTGCGATAGCCACATGATTAGGAGACATAAACATCGACTCAAATGCTGATACGTGGGTGGGGAAGCCGTTGATAATTAGGATATGATTTGCTTTGTGTGATCATGTGAGTGCGTAAGTCTGTGTCCACTGTCACCAGCCGGCACGCCAAAACACATCTAGTTGTCATGCTTAAGTGGAGTTCTGTACTTTGCGCGCACTGGTCTGATGAATGCACTCCAGCGAGTGAATCCATTATGCCTCCGCCATGAAGAACATGCGGCTCACCTGTCCTGATTTTAAAGAGATGAGCAGAGCCGCAGCGAATCAAGTCGCTGTCTTTGCTCCCCCTATGACCCAGTCCTCACTGCACATATCTCTGAAAATTCCAAAAGAATTTAAACTACACCCATGCGCACAGTTAGACTCCACTTAGTGCGACACTTGCGCTGGGTGCAAAAATAGGAGACTGGGCACAAAAAGACCAAGTGTAGTTAATTTTACACGCAAGCCAGTGCAGTTCAAAAAAGGTCTTTTGTGCCATTGTTGGCATGACGACAGACAATTTACAAGCAAAGAGGATCTTCTCCTGAAATGCCACAAGGGAGGCACACTTTATCGACCTTGATATGGCGGAAGGAGAGACTGATATGCTTGAGTCTGGGATGTAAACGTGCTCAAAGTTAGTTTTTAAAGAACTAAAAGTAGACCCTCCACGGACGGATTATGTAAGGTTGACTAGAGGGGTCACAGATGTGCGGCATGAAGTGGGTGGCACTTGGAAACGACCTTCCAATTCTGTATGTTGTGAACATATTTTGGTTCATTTGGAGCATCCGGTGCGCCTTTGGAAGTCCCTTTTGAACATCTGAGGACGTTAAAGAATTACATGCATTCTGCCCTGGCGGATTGTGGATTTTGCTCTCACATGTAGCCATGAGCAGTCACATTTTTATTTGCAATTCATCACAGCCATTTCACCAATTTACAATTTGATTTCTTTTTTCAATCAATGAAGTAGCTCTTTGTATTTTTTCAGAGAATAACATATGATGCAGTGTACCGCTTCTTACAACTGTGTGAGTCTATCTGGAAAAAAAACCCCACATCTTTGTTGATTAAGTGCTCAAATCCTCAAGAGTGTCTATTGGTGACAAAATATGACAGTCATTCATTGAAACCTAGATCAGACAGGCAGAGCGAGTGCACCGTGAATGATCTGGGTTATTCTTTTAAAGTGAGACCATTTAGACAGGTGTCAAAGTCCGGTCCTCGAGGGCTGTTGTCCTGCATGCTTTCCATGTCTCCCTGCTGAAAAGACCTGATTCTAATGATCAGGATCACGATCAGACTCATATAGATCTTGCTGATGAGCTGATCATTTGGATTGGAGACATGGAAAACATGCAGGTCATTGACAGGCACTCGAGGACCAGGACTTTGACACCTGTGATAGAAATTTGAAGCTGTGTGACTGCACGTGTAAAGATAACTCTACTAGCCCATCATCCTGAGTGATCAATAATCAGCTCTGTTAGTATTGAGTTGACCTTTAGTGAGAAAAGGGTGAAATCTGATGAATGAGGTGACACTCAAAGGGTAATACAGGTTGACAGAAAGAGAGACAATTCCAACAACCTAAATGCTGGTTGGCTGCCACATAAGATTGTTTTTTTATGTGTTGGCTTTATTTGATGGAGACAGAAAGGAATCATGGTAAAGTACAGAATGTATCAAGTATTACGAAGAAGGTTATCCATGATCGGTCGAGGAAAATCATAAACTAACTTTCCTGATGGCATTTGATCAAAATGTGTCATATGGCTCAGGCAATGAGAACTGTCCATATTATTAGGCACTGTTTCGAGGAAATAATGAGTACCGAAATAGGAAAAAAAGAATTCTTGTCAGAAATAGAAATACATGACACACTGCTGCAGCACTGAAAGAAAAGTCAATTTTGCAAAGTCTATTGTTATCTGTGAGCAAAGGTACGTGAGTTTGTTTGAATATTTCCACAGCGATGAGAACCATAGTTCAGAGTCTCTGAATCTGCAAAGACAAGATAGGAAATATCAATTCAGGAAGACATAATTGCACATAACCAAACCCAAAGTCTGTTTAAAAAAAAAAACAGCACAAAAATACATAAATAATTGTCGTTGTCATTGACATACCGTGGTACCTGTATTATTACGGTCAGGCTAAACCACAATCATAAAAACTTTAAATTCATTATTTCTGCTAAAAATTAGAATTGTTTGTACTTATCTGCAGTTTGTGCACTAGAGTGCTGCTGTCATCCTTTGAAGTTTCCAGTGGTACTCATTAAAGAAAGTAAGAAAGGTCAGAGAGATGCACTTTTAATCACATTGTGGATCAGCATTGCTGATCCAAGTATATAACATTCGGTTGTGGGATGGTTTTTGTCATATAGTCAGTCGCTTTTGAGTTCCAGTGTAATTCCCGCATGTCATTAGATGCATTAATGACTACTGCCAGAGGATTGGCTGGCTGTATTAAAATGTCTTTCCCTATCTGATCTTACCTATCTCATGATCCGAAACTGTTTTTATTTCTAAATGTACATGATGAGTCCTCAGTCCACCTATAATGTATCCTATTATACAGCAGACCACATCGCAAGCACCAGTTGAATCTCTGCATCCACCAAAGACCCTTTGTGAACAGTGTTCTTCCCACTGCTTACCCACACTGTTTAAATCAAGAGTGGCACCCACATATCAACTCAACTAGGACATACCTGCTTTGTACAAAATACAACGCCAACACAGAGAAGAGCCGAAAAATTGCTCAGCAGGCTACTCTAAAGCGCAAATGCGTCACATCCCTGGAAACTTTCCGCCAGAGGAGGAATAAAGCTGCACTTATTTGAGGCAGGAATCACTGAACTTCAGCCAACAGCTGCAGCCAAGCGAGGAGCATTCTTGACTTCAAAAGGCTGCGTTCAAAACAGACCCAAATCCTCAGTGGATTGCACATGAGTGAGCCAGCGGCAATTGGCTGAACCTTTGTCAGAACATGTCGAGTTCCAAATAGTCATGTCCACTGTAATGATATCCATGTAGTGTCCAGGGGAGAAAGGCTCAGGAATAACAAACAATTTTGCTGTTAATAGAGTCACTCTCACATGATCCAGCTGTTGTGTAGAGCAGGGGTCCCCAACACCCGGGCCGCGGACCGGTACCAGCCCATGGGTCATTTGGTATTGGGCCTCACAGAAAGAATAAAGAACTTACATTATTCATTCATTCATTCATCTTCCGAGCCGCTTGATCCTCACTAGGGTCGCGGGGGGTGCTGGAGCCTATCCCAGCTGTCTTCGGGCAGTAGGCGGGGGACACCCTGAATTGGTTGCCAGCCAATCACAGGGCACACAAAGACGAACAACCCATCCACACTCACACTCACACCTAGGGACAATTTAGAGTGTTCAATCAGCCTGCCATGCATGTTTTTGGAATGTGGGAGGAAACCGGAGCACCCGGAGAAAACCCACGCAGGCCCGGGGAGAACATGCAAACTCCACACAGGGAGGCCGGAGCTGGAATCGAACCCGGTACCTCTGCACTGTGAAGACGACGTGCTAACCACTGGACTAACGGGCCGCCCGAACTTACATTACTTCCATTTTATTTATTTTTGAATTTGAAATGGGTTTTATTTTGAAAAAAAAAAACAGATTCTCTGGTACAACAGGAATGTCAAACTCATTTTTTTAGTGGGGCACATTTTAGTTACCATTTCCCATGGAAGGCCGCTATGACTGAAACCATATTTTTAAAAAATCAAGAAAAACAGTTTATTCAACTATTGTTTAAGTTACTGTTATGAGGGGTTTGGGCACAAGAAAATGCTTGGCTGGCTGTATTAAAATGTCTTTCCCTATCTGATCTTACCTATCTCATGATCAGATAGGGAAAGACATTTTAATGCAACTATTGTTTAAGTTACTGTTATGAGGGGTTAGGTCACAAGAAAATGCTTACAATGTGTTTCTTATTTATTACATATATTAATTTTAAAATGTTTTAGAGATTTTAGGAAGCATCTTGGAAGTTGACCTTTTTTGATATGCCTTTATGGGCCACATAAAATGATGTGGCGGGCCATATCTGGCCCCCGGGCCTTGAGTTTCACACCAGTGGTCTACAGTGTGTAACTCTTGACGTAGGTCAAGGCGCACTTCTCGCTCACGTGATAGGTTACCGCTAAAATTACCCCCAGGAGCTAGCCAAATGAGTTAAAAAACCCCGGCCAGAAGACAGAAGACACCTTTCAAGAAAAGAAGGCTACAATTATTAGCATCAGGAGACCTACTTAAAATACGGATTTATCTCAACGGGTGATTCCCACGCACCAAGTCCACTCTGCACAGTAAGCGGCAATGGTGAGTCGTATTTTTCATGCACTTTGTATTTTTGGCGTATCTTATTTTGAAGGCATGTTTAAATGTTACCACAGTTATCAGAGAGTGTTGCGGCCAGATCGAACGTTCCTTGTGTCATGGTTTGTGTTTATTATTATGTTTCAAATATACCACAGTTTTCATGCAGATCCTATGATATCATTTTGTTGTATTTATCCACTATATCTTTAAGACCGGTCCCTGAAAATATCTTCTGACATTAAACCAGTCCTTGGGGAAAAAATGTTGGTTACATCAAGAGCAAACATAGCCATCATTTATACCGTGATGACCCATAATAGGGATGTCTACCATGAGGCTGTTATGAGGATATCGGATTCATAGACGCGTGGAGTCATTGTTAACTGTTGTTATCGTGAAGTGGAGAGTGAACTGTTGACTCGACTTGTCTTTGACTCTTGTGTCTTCACCGACTACGTCTTCACAAAATGTGAACCGTTTAATTGTTATTGTAGCCACCATGTATGGAACTGTGGTCATGAGAATTAATTTGTCCATGACATTTACAAAAAAGATGCTCTCTCCTCCTTGTTTAGACTCTTACATTGCATGTGATGATCACATTTTGTTGATATCAAGTACAGTGTACTTGGAACTTGAATGTAGTCCAAAATAGCAAGATTTACACGAAAACTCACACTGATTTTGCGTAATAAGGAACAATTTCAAGATTGGTGTACCATTATTAGATGAATTTCTTACATGAAAAAAATATGGTAATCAGAAAATTATCTTGCACAGTTCAGCATTGACAGAAGTTTTGAACATTGTCTTTCATATTTGCCAAAATGTTTAATATCTGCATGAAAGTCATGTTCCTGACCTGCAGTAAGCAGAAGAGCAATGACCTTTTTCGACACTGTAAGCAGTGACATTGTGGGGCCAGGTAGGTCCACAGAGGTTCCGATGTGGAAACAATCAATTAATGCAATGGTATTTGGAAGAAAAAAAATGTTTCTGAGATAGTGGCATGTGCGCAGCTTTATAAATAACGAACAGGACAAAACTTTTACCCTCACAAAAGTTTTGTAATGTGTGAATTCCTAGACTTTCACTGTATGTATTTAGAAAAGCCTCCTGTTTACATGATGTTTATGGGCACCGTTTTACCGAACCAATGCCCTTTGAAAAGGTCAGATTCTTTTGCACAAGAATAGCACAGGCAATTGGAGGACAGCAACTACCTTTGATGTCATTTGGCAAAATGGCACATCCATACATCCTGACAGGAGAAAAGAGCAGAGCCAAAATATAAAAAAAACTTTTAAACTACCTTCAAAATGTAAAAGGCGCAAAGAATGAATGTGGCACGTTTTACAAATAATATGGACAGTTGCCACTTCCAAGCAGTAGGAGCAAAAAAAATCAGAAGATACCTTCACAAACAAATAACAGTCATGGTTCAGTTGAATTAATTTGACGACAAGCAAGGTTGCCTTTACCGACTCAGAGGCTGCGGGGCTAACATCAAATATAGGTATAGGCTCCCCTCTCCAATCCTAACCGAGATGCTCAACTTGTTTTTCAACATTGGCAAACAGATCAGCCTGCATATTAATGTTTTTCATAAGTTTTTTTTTCATCAAAATGTTCACACACCATAATTTTTAAAAAACAATAGTGCATTTTTTTCCAATGTCTTCTATGAATAAAAAAATATGAATTTTCATGGTATGGCACAAATATAACAAATACACATATCCAATTTAGCATATGTAGTGCAATTTTGCAATGCTAGTTCAGATCAAAATTGTATTTAAAAAGTTTTATATGTATTTATATATATATATATATATATATATATATATATATATATATATATAGAGGAGCGGCTGGATAGCTCAGTTGGTAAGGCATCGGTTTGGCATACGGGAGACGGTGGTTCGAATCCCGCTTGGGGCAAAAATGAGCACATGACACCATCGAGTTGGGCGAGATGCGATAACATGACTCTGTTGGAATGCTACTACTCAAGCAACCCTAGTCAGAGGGGTTACATGCAGAGAATGTGGGCTCAATGGTTACTTCGAAACCACAGTCACGGTTGACAACAAAACAACTAGTAGCTCAGTGTTCCAACATCCACAAACGGCAACTGCTGTCACAACTTGAGATTGATGAGGTACAACGCAGGTTCCACGGTGAAGGGCCCCAGGCTGCCAGATCAGAGGAGGAGGTCATACCAGACATTGGCCAATGGGAGAAGGAGGTTGCACATAACAGCAGTGCACAATGGCTGGTGACCCTGAGAGAAAGAAGCACAGCAACCTCCCTGAACAGAACCCAGTTACCATAACAGTGGTAGACATACAGCAAAGAGTCTCAGATATGAAGAACTGGACAGCACCACACCTACTGGCTAAACACCACTCCATGAGCGCCTAGCAGAACAAATGAACCAGCTGCTGATGGATGGGACTCACCCAGAATGGCTAACCGAAGGGTGAACGATCCTGATCATCCCTCGAAGGGTGCGGTCCCATCCAACTATCGGCCAATAACCTGTCTCTCCACAACATGGAAGCTCATGTCAGGCATCATTGCGGCTAAGATAAGTGGACACATGGATCAATACATGAACAAAGCACAGAAGGGCATTGGTAGAGATACCAGAGGAGCCAAACATCAGCTCCTGGTTGACAGAACAGTCGCACAAGACTGCAGGTCCCGACGTACCAACCTGTGCACAGCCTGGATTGATTACAAGAAAGCCTATGACTCGATGCCACATACATGGATCACTGAATGCTTGGAGTTGGATAAGGTGAACAGGACCCTAAGAGCCTTCGTTGCGAACTCGATGAGGATGTGGAAAATCACACTTGAAGCCAATGGCAAGCCACTTACCCAAGTGTCCATCAAATGTGGCATATACCAAGGTGATGCACTCTCCCCACTGCTGTTCTGCATAGGACTGAACCCCCTAAGCCAAGTAATCACCAAGACAGGCTATGGATACCGCCTCAGAAATGGAGCTACAATCAGTCACCTCCTCTACATGGATGACATCGAGCTGTATGCTAAGAGCGAAGGGGACATAGATTCCCTGATCCACACAACCAGGATCTACAGCAGCGACATCCGCAGCATATCCGCCTGTCATTGGAAAGACCAGGGTTCAATTCCCTGACGAACAGTTGCTATAAGTTAAAAACGCAACTGTTCAATGACACCATGTTTTGTTGTTGTTGTTGTTGTTTTTTTTTTAAATCAGGTCTGTCAACCTGTGTTCATCGTTGTAATAGTGGACAGGATTTCCGCCTGTCATGTGAATGACAAGGGTTCGATTCCCTGACGAGGAGTTCCTGTATTTTAACTGATTTTGGGGATGCAGTTTTTCACAGCAAATCAAAAAGGAGTCGGCAGTGTTTCCAGCCAGTTTTGAATTGGTAACTTTTCGTTTGTGAAACAAATCACAACACTATCAAAATAGATGAAACAAAGCTGTTTCATACCAAGGCAGTCATTCCAGCTCACTGATAGCATGCCAGGTGTTTTGGCAGCTACAGTTTCTTTAAAGACTGTGTTCCTCGTTAGTATAGTGGACAGCATATCCGCCTGTCATTGGAAAGACCAGGTTTCAATTCCCTGACGAACAGTTGCTATAAGTTAAATTATTTTGTGATAAAGTTTATTACAGCAAATCAAAAAGGAGTAGGGATTGTTTCCACCCAGTTTCAAATTGGGGACCTTTCGTGTGTTAGACAAACGTGATAACCACTACACTATGGAAACAGACTACACAGGACTGTTTCATATGAAGGATGTCATGCCAGCTAACTGATAGCATAGCCGGTGTTTTGGCAGTTAAAGCTTCTTGAAAGACTCCATTCCTTGTTAGTATAGTGGACAGTTTCTACGCCTGTCACGCGTAAGACCAGGGTTCCATTCCCAGACGGGGAGAATCTCTAACTTAAAATATTTTTGTGATGCAGTTTATTACAGCAAATCAAAAAGGACTAGGGATTGTTGTTTCCTCTCGTGTGTAAGACGGTCGTGATAACGATCAAAAAGGAGTAGGCATTGTTTCCACCCAGTTTCCAACTGGGGACCTTTTGTGTGTTAGACGAACGTAATAACCACTACACTATGGAAACAAATGACATAGGACTGTTTCATATGAAGAATTTCCTGCTAGCTAACTGATAGCATGGCCGGTGTTTTGGCAGTTAAAGCTTCTTGAAAGACTCAATTCCTCGTTAGTATAGTGGACAGTCTCTCCGCCTGTCACGCGGAAGACCAAGGTTAGATTCCCTGACAGAGAGTTGCTCTAATTTAAATGATTTTGGTGATGCAGTTTATTACAGCAAATCAAAAAGGAGTAGGGATTGTTTCCACCCAGTTTCGAACTGGGGACCTTTCGTGTGTGAGACGAACGCGATAACCACTACACTATGGAAACAGATGACACAGGACTGTTTCATATGAAGAATTTCATGCCATCTAACTGATAGCATGGCTGGTGTTTTGGCACGTAAAGCTTATTGAAGGACTGTGATCCTCGTTAGTATAGTGGACAGTATCTCCGCCTGTCACGCGGAAGGCCAGGTTTCGATTCCCTGACGGGGAATAGCTATAACTTAAATGATTTTGTTGATGCAGTTTATTATAAGCAAATCAAAAAGGAGTAGGGATTGTTTCCAACCAGATTCGAACTTGGGACCTTTCGTGTGTGAGACGAACGTGATAACCACTACACTATGGAAACAGATGACAGGACTGTTTCATATGAAGAATGTCATGCTGACGCGGAATTACTCAATGATTTTGTTGGTGCAGTTTTTTCAGCAAATAAAAAAAGGAGCAAGGTTTGTTTCCACCCACACCGCCCGTCGCTACTACCGATTGGATGGTTTAGTGAGGTCCTCGGATGGGCCCCGCCGGGGCCGGCAGCGGCGCCGGCGGCGCGCCGAGAAGACGATCAAACTTGACTATCTAGAGGAAGTAAAGGTCGTAACAAGGTTTCCGTAGGTGAACCTGCGGAAGGATCATTACCAGAGAGCGGCCAGCGGCCCGCGAAAAGTGAAGAATCGGCCGAGGGCGCGAGGGGGACGGCGAAGGCGGCGGCGGCGGCGGCGCCGGCGACGTTCGAAGGCGGCCCGCGGGGAGAGGCGCGAGGCCGGGACGGCGTGAGGGGGTGGGGCGTGCGGGGGGGGTACGGTGCCGGTCGTTGGCCGGTAGCCTGCTCCCCCCCGCCCCGACCCCGAAGCGGCGCCCGGCCCCGGCGGCCCGACCCCGCGATGCCGTCGGCGGCGGCGCCGGCGCCGGCGCAACCCGGCGCGCCCCGGCCCCCGGACCCCGAAAGCAGGATGCGAGGGGGGACGGCGGAGGCGACGGCGGAGGCGACGGCGGCGGCGCCGGCGACGTTCGAAGGCGGCCCGCGGGTTAGAGGCGCGGGGCCGGGATGGCGTGAGGGGGACGGGCGTGTGGGGGGGTACGGTGCCGGTCGTTGGCCGGTAGCCTGCTCCCCCCCACCCCGACCGCGAAGCGCCACCCGGCCCCGGCGGCCCGACCCCGCGATGCCGTCGGCGGCGGCGCCGGCGCACCCCGGCGCGCCCAAGCCCCCGGACCACGAAAGCAGGAAGCGCCGAGGGCGCGGGGGGGGGACGGCGGAGGCGACGGCGGAGGCGACGGCGGAGGCGACGGCGGAGGCGACGGCGGAGGCGACGGCGGCGGCGCCGGCGACGTTCGAAGGCGGCCCGCGGGGAGAGGCGCGGGGCCGGGACGGCGTGAGGGGGACGGGCGTGCGGTGGGTACGGTGCCGGTCGCCTGCTCGTCCCGCACCCCGACCCCGAAGCGCCCCCCGGCCCCCGCGGCCCGGCCCCGCGATGCCGTCGGCGGCGGCGCCGGCGCACCCCGTCGCCGTTCGCCCTGCCTACGCTCCCATAGTCCAGGCCGGGCCGCGGCCGGCGTCGGGGACCGCTCCCCCGCCGGTGCCATCGCGACCCGGCCGACCTCGGAACCTAACACCCAGCCGCCGGGTACCCACTATGGAAACAGATGACACAGGACTGTTTTATATGAAGAATTTCATGCCAGCTAACTGATAGCATGGCTGGTGTTTTGGCACATAGAGCTGATTGAAAGACTGTGATCCTCGTTAGTATAGTGGACAGTATCTCCGCCTGTCACGCGGAAGACCGCGTTCAATTCCCTGACGGGGAGTAGCTCTAATTTAAATGGTTTTGGTGATGCAGTTTATTACAGCAAAACAAAAAGGAGTATGGATTTTTTCCACCAAGTTTCGAACAGGGGACCTTTCGTGTGTGAGACGAACGTGATAACCACTACACTATGGAAACAGATGACACAGGACTGTTTCATATGAAGAATTTCATGCCAGCTAACTGATAGCATGGCCAGTGTTTTGGCAGTTAGAGCTTCTTGAAAGACTCCATTCCTCGTTAGTATAGTGGACAGTAACTCCGCCTGTCACGCAGAAGCCCAGGGTTAGATTCCCTGACGGGGAGTAGCTCTTATTTAAATGATTTTGTTGGTGCAGTTTTTTCAGCAAATCAAAAAGGAGTAAGGTTTGTTTCCACCCAGTTTCGAACTGGGGACCTTTCGTGTGTGAGACGAACGTGATAACCACTACACTATGGAAACAGATGACACAGGACTGTTTCATATGAAGAATTTCATGCCAGCTAACTGATAGCATGGCTTGTGTTTTGGCTCGTAGAGCTTCATGATTGACTGTGTTCCTCGTTAGTATAGTGGACAGTATCTCCGCTTGTCACGTGGAAGACCAGGGTTCGATTCCCTGATGGGGAGTAGCTCTTATTTAAATGATTTTGGTGATGCAATTTATTACAGCAAATCAAAAAGGAGTCAGGATTTTTTCCACCAAGTTTCGAACAGGGGACCTTTCGTGTGTGAGACGAACGTGATAACCACTACACTATGGAAACAGATGACACAGGACTGTTCAAATGAAGAATTTCATGCCAGATAACTGATAGCATGGATTGTGTTTTGGCTCGTAGAGCTTCTTGAAAGAGTGTGTTCCTCGTTAGTATAGTGGACAGTATCTCCGCTTGTCACGCGGAAGACCAGGGTTCGATTCCCTGACGGGGAGTAGCTCTTATTTAAATGATTTTGTTGGTGCAGTTTTTTCAGCAAATCATAAAGGAGTAAGGTTTGTTTCCACCCAGTTTCGAACTGGGGACCTTTCGTGTGTGAGACGAACGTGATAACCACTACACTATGGAAACAGATGACACAGGACTGTTTCATATGAAGAATGTCATGCTGACGGGGAATTACTCAATGATTTTGTTGGTGCAGTTTTTTCAGCAAATCAAAAAGGAGTAAGGTTTGTTTCCACCCAGTTTTGAACTGGGGATCTTTCGTGTGTGAGACGAACGTGATAACCACTACACTATGGAAACAGATGACACAGAACTGTTTCATATGAAGGATGTCATGCCAGCTAACTGATAGCATCGCCGGTGTTTCGTCAGTTAAAGCTTCTTGAAAGACTCAATTCCTCATTAGTATAGTGGACAGTATCTCCACCTGTCACACGGAAGACCAGGGTGAGATTCCCTGACAGAGAGTTGCAAATCAAAAAGGACTAGGGATTGTTTGCATTCAGTTTCGAACTGGGGACCTTTCGTGTGTTAGACGAACGTGAAAACCACTACACTACGGAAACAGATGACACAGGACTGTTTCATATGAAGAATTTCATGCTGACGGGGAATTACTCAATGATTTTGTTGGTGCAGTTTTTTCAGCAAATCAAAAAGGAGTAAGGTTTGTTTCCACCCAGTTTCGAACTGGGGACCTTTCGTGTGTTAGACGAACGTGATAACCACTAGACTATGGAAACAGATGACACAGGACTGTTTCATATGAAGAATTTCATGCCAGCTAACTGATAGCATGGCTTGTGTTTTGGCTCGTAGAGCTTCTTGAAAGACCGTGTTCCTCGTTAGTATAGTGGACAGTATCTCTGCTTGTCAAGCGGAAGACCAGGTTTCGATTCCCTGACGGGGAGTAGCTCTTATTTAAATGATTTTGGTGATGCAATTTATTACAGCAAATCAAAAAGGAGTCAGAATTTTTTCCACCAAGTTTCGAACAGGGAACCTTTCGTGTGTGAGACGAACGTGATAACCACTACACTATGGAAACAGATGACACAGGACAGTTCAAATGAAGAATTTCATGCCAGCTAACTGATAGCATGGATTGTGTTTTGGCTCGTAGAGCTTCTTGAAAGACTGTGTTCCTCGTTAGTATAGTGGACAGTATCTCCGCTTGTCACGCGGAAGACCAGGGTTCGATTCCCTGACAGGGAGTAGCTCTTATTTAAATGATTTTGTTGGTGCAGTTTTTTCAGCAAATCATAAAGGAGTAAGGTTTGTTTCCACCCAGTTTCGAACTGGGGACCTTTCGTGTGTGAGACGAACGTGATAACCACTACACTATGGAAACAGATGACACAGGACTGTTTCATATGAAGAATTTCATGCCAGCTAACTGATAGCATGGCTTGTGTTTTGGCTCGTAGAGCTTCATGATTGACTGTGTTCCTCGTTAGTATAGTGGACAGTATCTCCGCTTGTCACGTGGAAGACCAGGGTTCGATTCCCTGATGGGGAGTAGCTCTTATTTAAATGATTTTGGTGATGCAATTTATTACAGCAAATCAAAAAGGAGTCAGGATTTTTTCCACCAAGTTTCGAACAGGGGACCTTTCGTGTGTGAGACGAACGTGATAACCACTACACTATGGAAACAGATGACACAGGACTGTTCAAATGAAGAATTTCATGCCAGATAACTGATAGCATGGATTGTGTTTTGGCTCGTAGAGCTTCTTGAAAGAGTGTGTTCCTCGTTAGTATAGTGGACAGTATCTCCGCTTGTCACGCGGAAGACCAGGGTTCGATTCCCTGACGGGGAGTAGCTCTTATTTAAATGATTTTGTTGGTGCAGTTTTTTCAGCAAATCATAAAGGAGTAAGGTTTGTTTCCACCCAGTTTCGAACTGGGGACCTTTCGTGTGTGAGACGAACGTGATAACCACTACACTATGGAAACAGATGACACAGGACTGTTTCATATGAAGAATGTCATGCTGACGGGGAATTACTCAATGATTTTGTTGGTGCAGTTTTTTCAGCAAATCAAAAAGGAGTAAGGTTTGTTTCCACCCAGTTTTGAACTGGGGATCTTTCGTGTGTGAGACGAACGTGATAACCACTACACTATGGAAACAGATGACACAGGACTGTTCAAATGAAGAATTTCATGCCAGCTAACTGATAGCATGGATTGTGTTTTGGCTCGTAGAGCTTCTTGAAAGACTGTGTTCCTCGTTAGTATAGTGGACAGTATCTCCGCTTGTCACGCGGAAGACCAGGGTTCGATTCCCTGACGGGGAGTAGCTCTTATTTAAATGATTTTGTTGGTGCAGTTTTTTCAGCAAATCATAAAGGAGTAAGGTTTGTTTCCACCCAGTTTCGAACTGGGGACCTTTCGTGTGTGAGACGAACGTGATAACCACTACACTATGGAAACAGATGACACAGGACTGTTTCATATGAAGAATGTCATGCTGACGGGGAATTACTCAATGATTTTGTTGGTGCAGTTTTTTCAGCAAATCAAAAAGGAGTAAGGTTTGTTTCCACCCAGTTTTGAACTGGGGATCTTTCGTGTGTGAGACGAACGTGATAACCACTACACTATGGAAACAGATGACACAGAACTGTTTCATATGAAGGATGTCATGCCAGCTAACTGATAGCATCGCCGGTGTTTCGTCAGTTAAAGCTTCTTGAAAGACTCAATTCCTCATTAGTATAGTGGACAGTATCTCCACCTGTCACACGGAAGACCAGGGTGAGATTCCCTGACAGAGAGTTGCAAATCAAAAAGGACTAGGGATTGTTTGCATTCAGTTTCGAACAGGGGACCTTTCGTGTGTTAGACGAACATGAAAACCACTACACTACGGAAACAGATGACACAGGACTGTTTCATATGAAGAATTTCATGCTGACGGGGAATTACTCAATGATTTTGTTGGTGCAGTTTTTTCAGCAAATCAAAAAGGAGTAAGGTTTGTTTCCACCCAGTTTCGAAATGGGGACCTTTCGTGTGTTAGACGAACGTGATAACCACTAGACTATGGAAACAGATGACACAGGACTGTTTCATATGAAGAATTTCATGCCAGCTAACTGATAGCATGGCTTGTGTTTTGGCTCGTAGAGCTTCTTGAAAGACCGTGTTCCTCGTTAGTATAGTGGACAGTATCTCTGCTTGTCAAGCGGAAGACCAGGTTTCGATTCCCTGACGGGGAGTAGCTCTTATTTAAATGATTTTGGTGATGCAATTTATTACAGCAAATCAAAAAGGAGTCAGAATTTTTTCCACCAAGTTTCGAACAGGGAACCTTTCGTGTGTGAGACGAACGTGATAACCACTACACTATGGAAACAGATGACACAGGACTGTTCAAATGAAGAATTTCATGCCAGCTAACTGATAGCATGGATTGTGTTTTGGCTCGTAGAGCTTCTTGAAAGACTGTGTTCCTCGTTAGTATAGTGGACAGTATCTCCGCTTGTCACGCGGAAGACCAGGGTTCGATTCCCTGACAGGGAGTAGCTCTTATTTAAATGATTTTGTTGGTGCAGTTTTTTCAGCAAATCATAAAGGAGTAAGGTTTGTTTCCACCCAGTTTCGAACTGGGGACCTTTCGTGTGTGAGACGAACGTGATAACCACTACACTATGGAAACAGATGACACAGGACTGTTTCATATGAAGAATGTCATGCTGACGGGGAATTACTCAATGATTTTGTTGGTGCAGTTTTTTCAGCAAATCAAAAAGGAGTAAGGTTTGTTTCCACCCAGTTTTGAACTGGGGATCTTTCGTGTGTGAGACGAACGTGATAACCACTACACTATGGAAACAGATGACACAGAACTGTTTCATATGAAGGATGTCATGCCAGCTAACTGATAGCATCGCCGGTGTTTCGTCAGTTAAAGCTTCTTGAAAGACTCAATTCCTCATTAGTATAGTGGACAGTATCTCCGCCTGTCACGTGGAAGACCAGGGTTCGATTCTCTGACGGGGAGTAGCTCTAATTTAAATGATTTTGTTGGTGCAGTTTTTTCAGCAAATCAAAAAAGGAGTAGGGATTGTTTCCACCCAGTTTTGAACTGGGGACCTTTCGTGTGTGAGACGAACGTGATAACCACTACACTATGGAAACAGATGACACTGGAATGTTTCATATGAAGAATTTCATGCCAGCTAACTGATAGCATGGCTGGTGTTTTGGCACGTAGAGCTTCTTGAAAGAACGCGTTCCTCGTTAGTATAGTGGACAGTATCTCCGCTTGTCAAGCGGAAGACCAGGGTTCGATTCCCTGACGGGGAGTAGCTCTTATTTAAATGATTTTGGTGATGCAATTTATTACAGCAAATCAAAAAGTAGTCAGAATTTTTTCCACCAAGTTTCGAACAGGGGACCTTTCGTGTGTGAGACAAACGTGATAACCACTGCACTATGGAAACAGATGACACAGGACTGTTTCATATGAAGAATGTCATGCTGACGGGGAATTACTCAATGATTCTGTTGGTGCAGTTTTTTCAGCAAATCAAAAAGGAGTAAGGTTTGTTTCCACCCAGTTTCGAACTGGGGACCTTTCGTGTGTTAGACGAACGTGAAAACCACTACACTACGGAAACAGATGACACAGGACTGTTTCATATGAAGAATTTCATGCTGACGGGGAATTACTCAATGAATTTGTTGGTGCAGTTTTTTCAGCAAATCAAAGAGGAGTAAGGTTTGTTTCCACCCAGTTTCGAACTGGGGACCTTTCGTGTGTTAGACGAACGTGATAACCACTACACTATGGAAACAGATGACACAGGACTGTTTCATATGAAGAATTTCATGGCATCTAACTGATAGCATGGCTTGTGTTTTGGCTCGTAGAGCTTCTTGAAAGACCGTGTTCCTCGTTAGTATAGTGGACAGTATCTCCGCTTGTCACGCGGAAGACCAGGGTTCGATTCCCTGACGGGGAGTAACTCTTATTTAAATGATTTTGGTAATGCAGTTTATTACAGCAAATCAAGAAGTAGTCAGGATTGTTTCCACCAAGTTTCGAACAGGGGACCTTTCGTGTGTGAGACGAACGTGATAACCACTACACTATGGAAACAGATGACACAGGACTGTTTCATATGAAGAATTTCATGCCAGCTAACTGATAGCATGGCCAGTGTTTTGGCAGTTAGAGCTTCTTGAAAGACTCCATTCCTCGTTAGTATAGTGGACAGTAACTCAGCCTGTCACGCAGAAGCCCAGGGTTAGATTCCCTGACAGAGAGTTGCTCTAATTTAAATGATTTTGGTGATGCAGTTTATTGCAGCAAATCAAAAAGGAGTAGGGATTGTTTCCACCCAGTTTCGAACAGGGGACCTTTTGTGTGAGACGAACGTGATAACCACTACACTATGGAAACAGATGACACAGGACTGTTTCATATGAAGAATTTCATGCCATCTAACTGATAGCATGGCAGGTGTTTTGGCACATAGAGCTTATTGAAAGACTGTGATCCTCGTTAGTATAGTGGACAGTATCTCCGCCTGTCACGCGGAAGACCGCGTTCAATTCCCTGACGGGGAGTAGCTCTAATTTAAATGGTTTTGGTGATGCAGTTTATTGCAGCAAATCAAAAAGGAGTAGGGATTGTTTCCACCCAGTTTCGAACAGGGGACCTTTTGTGTGAGACGAACGTGATAACCACTACACTATGGAAACAGATGACACAGGACTGTTTCATATGAAGAATTTCATGCCAGCTAACTGATAGCATGGCCAGTGTTTTGGCAGTTAGAGCTTCTTGAAAGACTCCATTCCTCGTTAGTATAGTGGACAGTAACTCCGCCTGTCACGCAGAAGCCCAGGGTTAGATTCCCTGACGGGGAGTAGCTCTTATTTAAATGATTTTGTTGGTGCAGTTTTTTCAGCAAATCAAAAAGGAGTAAGGTTTGTTTCCACCCAGTTTCGAACTGGGGACCTTTCGTGTGTGAGACGAACGTGATAACCACTACACTATGGAAACAGATGACACAGGACTGTTTCATATGAAGAATTTCATGCCAGCTAACTGATAGCATGGCTTGTGTTTTGGCTCGTAGAGCTTCATGATTGACTGTGTTCCTCGTTAGTATAGTGGACAGTATCTCCGCTTGTCACGTGGAAGACCAGGGTTCGATTCCCTGATGGGGAGTAGCTCTTATTTAAATGATTTTGGTGATGCAATTTATTACAGCAAATCAAAAAGGAGTCAGGATTTTTTCCACCAAGTTTCGAACAGGGGACCTTTCGTGTGTGAGACGAACGTGATAACCACTACACTATGGAAACAGATGACACAGGACTGTTCAAATGAAGAATTTCATGCCAGATAACTGATAGCATGGATTGTGTTTTGGCTCGTAGAGCTTCTTGAAAGAGTGTGTTCCTCGTTAGTATAGTGGACAGTATCTCCGCTTGTCACGCGGAAGACCAGGGTTCGATTCCCTGACGGGGAGTAGCTCTTATTTAAATGATTTTGTTGGTGCAGTTTTTTCAGCAAATCATAAAGGAGTAAGGTTTGTTTCCACCCAGTTTCGAACTGGGGACCTTTCGTGTGTGAGACGAACGTGATAACCACTACACTATGGAAACAGATGACACAGGACTGTTTCATATGAAGAATGTCATGCTGACGGGGAATTACTCAATGATTTTGTTGGTGCAGTTTTTTCAGCAAATCAAAAAGGAGTAAGGTTTGTTTCCACCCAGTTTTGAACTGGGGATCTTTCGTGTGTGAGACGAACGTGATAACCACTACACTATGGAAACAGATGACACAGAACTGTTTCATATGAAGGATGTCATGCCAGCTAACTGATAGCATCGCCGGTGTTTCGTCAGTTAAAGCTTCTTGAAAGACTCAATTCCTCATTAGTATAGTGGACAGTATCTCCACCTGTCACACGGAAGACCAGGGTGAGATTCCCTGACAGAGAGTTGCAAATCAAAAAGGACTAGGGATTGTTTGCATTCAGTTTCGAACTGGGGACCTTTCGTGTGTTAGACGAACGTGAAAACCACTACACTACGGAAACAGATGACACAGGACTGTTTCATATGAAGAATTTCATGCTGACGGGGAATTACTCAATGATTTTGTTGGTGCAGTTTTTTCAGCAAATCAAAAAGGAGTAAGGTTTGTTTCCACCCAGTTTCGAACTGGGGACCTTTCGTGTGTTAGACGAACGTGATAACCACTAGACTATGGAAACAGATGACACAGGACTGTTTCATATGAAGAATTTCATGCCAGCTAACTGATAGCATGGCTTGTGTTTTGGCTCGTAGAGCTTCTTGAAAGACCGTGTTCCTCGTTAGTATAGTGGACAGTATCTCTGCTTGTCAAGCGGAAGACCAGGTTTCGATTCCCTGACGGGGAGTAGCTCTTATTTAAATGATTTTGGTGATGCAATTTATTACAGCAAATCAAAAAGGAGTCAGAATTTTTTCCACCAAGTTTCGAACAGGGAACCTTTCGTGTGTGAGACGAACGTGATAACCACTACACTATGGAAACAGATGACACAGGACAGTTCAAATGAAGAATTTCATGCCAGCTAACTGATAGCATGGATTGTGTTTTGGCTCGTAGAGCTTCTTGAAAGACTGTGTTCCTCGTTAGTATAGTGGACAGTATCTCCGCTTGTCACGCGGAAGACCAGGGTTCGATTCCCTGACAGGGAGTAGCTCTTATTTAAATGATTTTGTTGGTGCAGTTTTTTCAGCAAATCATAAAGGAGTAAGGTTTGTTTCCACCCAGTTTCGAACTGGGGACCTTTCGTGTGTGAGACGAACGTGATAACCACTACACTATGGAAACAGATGACACAGGACTGTTTCATATGAAGAATTTCATGCCAGCTAACTGATAGCATGGCTTGTGTTTTGGCTCGTAGAGCTTCATGATTGACTGTGTTCCTCGTTAGTATAGTGGACAGTATCTCCGCTTGTCACGTGGAAGACCAGGGTTCGATTCCCTGATGGGGAGTAGCTCTTATTTAAATGATTTTGGTGATGCAATTTATTACAGCAAATCAAAAAGGAGTCAGGATTTTTTCCACCAAGTTTCGAACAGGGGACCTTTCGTGTGTGAGACGAACGTGATAACCACTACACTATGGAAACAGATGACACAGGACTGTTCAAATGAAGAATTTCATGCCAGATAACTGATAGCATGGATTGTGTTTTGGCTCGTAGAGCTTCTTGAAAGAGTGTGTTCCTCGTTAGTATAGTGGACAGTATCTCCGCTTGTCACGCGGAAGACCAGGGTTCGATTCCCTGACGGGGAGTAGCTCTTATTTAAATGATTTTGTTGGTGCAGTTTTTTCAGCAAATCATAAAGGAGTAAGGTTTGTTTCCACCCAGTTTCGAACTGGGGACCTTTCGTGTGTGAGACGAACGTGATAACCACTACACTATGGAAACAGATGACACAGGACTGTTTCATATGAAGAATGTCATGCTGACGGGGAATTACTCAATGATTTTGTTGGTGCAGTTTTTTCAGCAAATCAAAAAGGAGTAAGGTTTGTTTCCACCCAGTTTTGAACTGGGGATCTTTCGTGTGTGAGACGAACGTGATAACCACTACACTATGGAAACAGATGACACAGGACTGTTCAAATGAAGAATTTCATGCCAGCTAACTGATAGCATGGATTGTGTTTTGGCTCGTAGAGCTTCTTGAAAGACTGTGTTCCTCGTTAGTATAGTGGACAGTATCTCCGCTTGTCACGCGGAAGACCAGGGTTCGATTCCCTGACGGGGAGTAGCTCTTATTTAAATGATTTTGTTGGTGCAGTTTTTTCAGCAAATCATAAAGGAGTAAGGTTTGTTTCCACCCAGTTTCGAACTGGGGACCTTTCGTGTGTGAGACGAACGTGATAACCACTACACTATGGAAACAGATGACACAGGACTGTTTCATATGAAGAATGTCATGCTGACGGGGAATTACTCAATGATTTTGTTGGTGCAGTTTTTTCAGCAAATCAAAAAGGAGTAAGGTTTGTTTCCACCCAGTTTTGAACTGGGGATCTTTCGTGTGTGAGACGAACGTGATAACCACTACACTATGGAAACAGATGACACAGAACTGTTTCATATGAAGGATGTCATGCCAGCTAACTGATAGCATCGCCGGTGTTTCGTCAGTTAAAGCTTCTTGAAAGACTCAATTCCTCATTAGTATAGTGGACAGTATCTCCACCTGTCACACGGAAGACCAGGGTGAGATTCCCTGACAGAGAGTTGCAAATCAAAAAGGACTAGGGATTGTTTGCATTCAGTTTCGAACAGGGGACCTTTCGTGTGTTAGACGAACATGAAAACCACTACACTACGGAAACAGATGACACAGGACTGTTTCATATGAAGAATTTCATGCTGACGGGGAATTACTCAATGATTTTGTTGGTGCAGTTTTTTCAGCAAATCAAAAAGGAGTAAGGTTTGTTTCCACCCAGTTTCGAAATGGGGACCTTTCGTGTGTTAGACGAACGTGATAACCACTAGACTATGGAAACAGATGACACAGGACTGTTTCATATGAAGAATTTCATGCCAGCTAACTGATAGCATGGCTTGTGTTTTGGCTCGTAGAGCTTCTTGAAAGACCGTGTTCCTCGTTAGTATAGTGGACAGTATCTCTGCTTGTCAAGCGGAAGACCAGGTTTCGATTCCCTGACGGGGAGTAGCTCTTATTTAAATGATTTTGGTGATGCAATTTATTACAGCAAATCAAAAAGGAGTCAGAATTTTTTCCACCAAGTTTCGAACAGGGAACCTTTCGTGTGTGAGACGAACGTGATAACCACTACACTATGGAAACAGATGACACAGGACTGTTCAAATGAAGAATTTCATGCCAGCTAACTGATAGCATGGATTGTGTTTTGGCTCGTAGAGCTTCTTGAAAGACTGTGTTCCTCGTTAGTATAGTGGACAGTATCTCCGCTTGTCACGCGGAAGACCAGGGTTCGATTCCCTGACAGGGAGTAGCTCTTATTTAAATGATTTTGTTGGTGCAGTTTTTTCAGCAAATCATAAAGGAGTAAGGTTTGTTTCCACCCAGTTTCGAACTGGGGACCTTTCGTGTGTGAGACGAACGTGATAACCACTACACTATGGAAACAGATGACACAGGACTGTTTCATATGAAGAATGTCATGCTGACGGGGAATTACTCAATGATTTTGTTGGTGCAGTTTTTTCAGCAAATCAAAAAGGAGTAAGGTTTGTTTCCACCCAGTTTTGAACTGGGGATCTTTCGTGTGTGAGACGAACGTGATAACCACTACACTATGGAAACAGATGACACAGAACTGTTTCATATGAAGGATGTCATGCCAGCTAACTGATAGCATCGCCGGTGTTTCGTCAGTTAAAGCTTCTTGAAAGACTCAATTCCTCATTAGTATAGTGGACAGTATCTCCGCCTGTCACGTGGAAGACCAGGGTTCGATTCTCTGACGGGGAGTAGCTCTAATTTAAATGATTTTGTTGGTGCAGTTTTTTCAGCAAATCAAAAAAGGAGTAGGGATTGTTTCCACCCAGTTTTGAACTGGGGACCTTTCGTGTGTGAGACGAACGTGATAACCACTACACTATGGAAACAGATGACACTGGAATGTTTCATATGAAGAATTTCATGCCAGCTAACTGATAGCATGGCTGGTGTTTTGGCACGTAGAGCTTCTTGAAAGAACGCGTTCCTCGTTAGTATAGTGGACAGTATCTCCGCTTGTCAAGCGGAAGACCAGGGTTCGATTCCCTGACGGGGAGTAGCTCTTATTTAAATGATTTTGGTGATGCAATTTATTACAGCAAATCAAAAAGTAGTCAGAATTTTTTCCACCAAGTTTCGAACAGGGGACCTTTCGTGTGTGAGACAAACGTGATAACCACTGCACTATGGAAACAGATGACACAGGACTGTTTCATATGAAGAATGTCATGCTGACGGGGAATTACTCAATGATTCTGTTGGTGCAGTTTTTTCAGCAAATCAAAAAGGAGTAAGGTTTGTTTCCACCCAGTTTCGAACTGGGGACCTTTCGTGTGTTAGACGAACGTGAAAACCACTACACTACGGAAACAGATGACACAGGACTGTTTCATATGAAGAATTTCATGCTGACGGGGAATTACTCAATGAATTTGTTGGTGCAGTTTTTTCAGCAAATCAAAGAGGAGTAAGGTTTGTTTCCACCCAGTTTCGAACTGGGGACCTTTCGTGTGTTAGACGAACGTGATAACCACTACACTATGGAAACAGATGACACAGGACTGTTTCATATGAAGAATTTCATGGCATCTAACTGATAGCATGGCTTGTGTTTTGGCTCGTAGAGCTTCTTGAAAGACCGTGTTCCTCGTTAGTATAGTGGACAGTATCTCCGCTTGTCACGCGGAAGACCAGGGTTCGATTCCCTGACGGGGAGTAACTCTTATTTAAATGATTTTGGTAATGCAGTTTATTACAGCAAATCAAGAAGTAGTCAGGATTGTTTCCACCAAGTTTCGAACAGGGGACCTTTCGTGTGTGAGACGAACGTGATAACCACTACACTATGGAAACAGATGACACAGGACTGTTTCATATGAAGAATTTCATGCCAGCTAACTGATAGCATGGCCAGTGTTTTGGCAGTTAGAGCTTCTTGAAAGACTCCATTCCTCGTTAGTATAGTGGACAGTAACTCAGCCTGTCACGCAGAAGCCCAGGGTTAGATTCCCTGACAGAGAGTTGCTCTAATTTAAATGATTTTGGTGATGCAGTTTATTGCAGCAAATCAAAAAGGAGTAGGGATTGTTTCCACCCAGTTTCGAACAGGGGACCTTTTGTGTGAGACGAACGTGATAACCACTACACTATGGAAACAGATGACACAGGACTGTTTCATATGAAGAATTTCATGCCATCTAACTGATAGCATGGCAGGTGTTTTGGCACATAGAGCTTATTGAAAGACTGTGATCCTCGTTAGTATAGTGGACAGTATCTCCGCCTGTCACGCGGAAGACCGCGTTCAATTCCCTGACGGGGAGTAGCTCTAATTTAAATGGTTTTGGTGATGCAGTTTATTACAGCAAATCAAAAAGGAGTATGGATTGTTTCCACCCAGTTTTGAACTGGGGACCTTTCGAGTGTGAAACGAACATGATAACCACTACACTATGGAAACAGATGACACAGGACTGTTTCATATGAAGGATGTCATGCCATCTAAGTGATAGCATGGCTAGTGTTTTGGCACGTAGAGCTTGAAAGACTGTGTTCCTCGGTAGTATAGTGGACAGTATCTCCGCCTGTCACGCAGAAGCCCAGGGTTAGATTCCCTGACAGAGAGTTGCTCTAATTTAAATGATTTTGGTGATGCAGTTTATTACAGCTAATCAAAAAGGAGTAGGGATTGTTTCCATCCAGTTTCGAACTGGGGACCTTTCGTGTGTGAGACAGACGTGATAACCACTACACTATGGAAACAGATGACACAGGACTGTTTCATAAGAAGAATTTCATGCTGACGGGGAATTACTCAATGATAAATGATTTTGTTGGTGCAGTTTTTTCAGCAAATCAAAGAGGAGTAAGGTTTGTTTCCACCCAGTTTCGAACTGGGGACGTTTCGTGTGTTAGACGAACGTGAAAACCACTACACTATGGAAACAGATGACACAGGACTGTTTCATATGAAGAATTTCATGCCAGCTAACTGATAGCATGGCTGGTGTTTTGGCACGTAGAGCTTCTTCAAAGACTCCATTCCTCGTTAGTATAGTGGACAGTATCTGCGCCTGTCACGCAGAAGACCTGGGTTCGATTCCCTGACGGGGAGTAGTTCTTATTTAAATGATTTTGTTGGTGCAGTTTTTTCAGCAAATCATAAAGGAGTAAGGTTTGTTTCCACCCAGTTTCGAACTGGGGACCTTTCGTGTGTGAGACGAACGTGATAACCACTACACTATGGAAACAGATGACACAGGACTTTTTCATATGAAGAATTTCATGCCAGCTAACTGATAGCATGGCTGGTGTTTTGGCACGTAGAGCTTCTTCAAAGACTCCATTCCTCGTTAGTATAGTGGACAGTATCTGCGCCTGTCACGCAGAAGACCAGGGTTCGATTCCCTGACGGGGAGTAGCTCTTATCTAAATTATTTTGGTGATGCAGTTTATTACAGCAAATCAAAAAGGAGTCAGGGTTGTTGTTTCCTCTCGTGTGTGAGCCGAACGTGATAACCACTACACTATGGAAACAGATGACACAGGACTGTTTCATATGAAGAATGTCATGCTGACGGGGAATTACTCAATGATTCTGTTGGTGCAGTTTTTTCAGCAAATCAAAAAGGAGTAAGGTTTGTTTCCACCCAGTTTCGAACTGGGGACCTTTCGTGTGTTAGACGAACGTGAAAACCACTACACTACGGAAACAGATGACACAGGACTTTTTCATATGAAGAATTTCATGCCAGCTAACTGATAGCATGGCCTGTGTTTTGGCAGTTAAAGCTTCTTGAAAGACTCCATTACTCGTTAGTATAGTGGACAGTATCTCCGCCTGTCACGCGGAAGACCAGGGTTCGATTCCCTGACGGGGAGTAGCTCTCATTTAAATGATTTTGGTGATGCAATTTATTACAGCAAATCAGAAAGGAGTAAGGTTTGTTTCCACCCAGTTTCGAACTGGGGACCTTTCGTGTGTAAGACGAACGTGATAACCACTACACTATGGAAACAGATGACACTGTACTGTTTCATATGAAGAATTTCATGCCAGCTAACTGATAGCATGGCCTGTGTTTTGGCAGTTAAAGCTTCTTGAAAGACTCCATTCCTCGTTAGTATAGTGGACAGTATCTCCGCCTGTCACGCGGAAGACCAGGGTTCGATTCCCTGACGGGGAGTAGCTCTCATTTAAATGATTTTGGTGATGCAATTTATTACAGCAAATCAAAAAGGAGTCAGGATTTTTTCCACCAAGTTTCGAACAGGGGACCTTTCGTGTGTGAGACGAACGTGATAACCACTACACTATGGAAACAGATGACACAGGACTGTTTCATATGAAGAATTTCATGCCAGCTAACTGATAGCAGGGCCTGTGTTTTGGCAGTTAAAGCTTCTTGAAAGACTCCATTCCTCGTTAGTATAGTGGACAGTATCTCCGCCTGTCACGCGGAAGACCAGGGTTCGATTCCCTGACGGGGAGTAGCTCTCATTTAAATGATTTTGGTGATGCAATTTATTACAGCAAATCAAAAAGGAGTCAGGATTTTTTCCAACAAGTTTCGAACAGGGGACCTGTCGTGTGTGAGACGAACGTGATAACCACTACACTATGGAAACAGATGACACTGTACTGTTTCATATGAAGAATTTCATGCCAGCTAACTGATAGCATGGCTTGTGTTTTGGCTCGTAGAGCTTCTTGAAAGACTGTGTTCCTTGTTAGTATAGTGGACAGTATCTCCGCCTGTCACGCGGAAGACCAGGGTTCGATTCCCTGACGGGGAGTAGCTCTCATTTAAATGATTTTGGTGATGCAATTTATTACAGCAAATCAGAAAGGAGTAAGGTTTGTTTCCACCCAGTTTCGAACTGGGGACCTTTCGTGTGTAAGACGAACGTGATAACCACTACACTATGGAAACAGATGACACTGTACTGTTTCATATGAAGAATTTCATGCCAGCTAACTGATAGCATGGCCTGTGTTTTGGCAGCTAAAGCTTCTTGAAAGACTCCATTCCTCGTTAGTATAGTGGACAGTATCTCCGCCTGTCACGCGGAAGACCAGGGTTCGATTCCCTGACGGGGAGTAGCTCTCATTTAAATGATTTTGGTGATGCAATTTATTACAGCAAATCAAAAAGGAGTCAGAATTTTTTCCACCAAGTTTCGAACAGGGGACCTTTCGTGTGTGAGACGAACGTGATAACCACTACACTATGGAAACAGATGACACAGGACTGTTTCATATGAAGAATTTCATGCCAGCTAACTGATAGCATGGCCTGTGTTTTGGCAGTTAAAGCTTCTTGAAAGACTCCATTCCTCGTTAGTATCGTGGACAGTAACTCCGCCTGTCACGCAGAAGCCCAGGGTTAGATTCCCTGACAGGGAGTAGCTCTTATTTAAATGATTTTGTTGGTGCAGTTTTTTCAGCAAATCAGAAAGGAGTAAGGTTTGTTTCCACCCAGTTTCGAACTGGGGACCTCTCGTGTGTTAGACGAACGTGATAACCACTACACTATGGAAACAGATGACACAGAACTGTTTCATATGAAGAATTTCATGCCAGCTAACTGATAGCATGGCTTGTGTTTTGGCTCGTAGAGCTTCTTGAAAGACCGTGTTCCTCGTTAGTATAGTGGACAGTATCTCCGCCTGTCACGCGGAAGACCAGGGTTCGATTCCCTGACGGGGAGTAGCTCTCATTTAAATGATTTTGGTGATGCAATTTATTACAGCAAATCAAAAAGGAGTCAGGATTTTTTCCACCCAGTTTCGAACTGGGGACCTCTCGTGTGTTAGACGAACGTGATAACCACTACACTATGGAAACAGATGACACAGAACTGTTTCATATGAAGAATTTCATGCCAGCTAACTGATAGCATGGCTTGTGTTTTGGCTCGTAGAGCTTCATGATAGACCGTGTTCCTCGTTAGTATAGTGGACAGTATCTCTGCTTGTCACGCGGAAGTCCAGGGTTCGATTCCCTGACGGGGAGTAGCTCTTATTTAAATGATATTGGTGATGCAATTTATTACAGCAAATCAAAAAGGAGTCAGGATTTTTTCCACCAAGTTTCGAACAGGGGACATTTCGTGTGTGAGACGAACGTGACAACCACTACACTATCACGCAG
Organism: Hippocampus zosterae; assembly: GCF_025434085.1. Lineage (NCBI taxonomy): Eukaryota > Metazoa > Chordata > Actinopteri > Syngnathiformes > Syngnathidae > Hippocampus > Hippocampus zosterae. The sequence continues at coordinate 19,639,788 of NC_067464.1, read as the reverse complement.
AAGCCCAGGTTTAGATTCCCTGACGGGGAGTAGCCCTTATTTAAATGATTTTGTTGGTGCAGTTTTTTCAGCAAATCATAAAGGAGTAAGGTTTGTTTCCACCCAGTTTCGAACTGGGGACCTTTCGTGTGTGAGACAAACGTGATAACCACTACACTATGGAAACAGATGACACAGGACTGTTTCATATGAAGAATTTCATGCCAGCTAACTGATAGCATGGCCTGTGTTTTGGCAGTTAAAGCTTCTTGAAAGACTCCATTCCTCGTTAGTATAGTGGACAGTAACTCCGCCTGTCACGCAGAAGCCCAGGGTTAGATTCCCTGACGGGGAGTAGCTCTTATTTAAATGATTTTGTTGGTGCAGTTTTTTGAGCAAATCAGAAAGGAGTAAGGTTTGTTTCCACCCAGTTTCGAACTGGGGACCTTTCGTGTGTGAGACGAACGTGATAACCACTACACTATGGAAACAGATGACACTGTACTGTTTCATATGAAGAATTTCATGCCAGCTAACTGATAGCATGGCTTGTGTTTTGGCTCGTAGAGCTTCTTGAAAGACTGTGTTCCTTGTTAGTATAGTGGACAGTATCTCCGCCTGTCACGCGGAAGACCAGGGTTCGATTCCCTGACGGGGAGTAGCTCTCATTTAAATGATTTTGGTGATGCAATTTATTACAGCAAATCAAAAAGGAGTCAGGATTTTTTCCACCAAGTTTTGAACAGGGGACCTTTCGTGTGTGAGACGAACGTGATAACCACTACACTATGGAAACAGATGACACAGGACTGTTTCATATGAAGAATTTCATGCCAGCTAACTGATAGCAGGGCCTGTGTTTTGGCAGTTAAAGCTTCTTGAAAGACTCCATTACTCGTTAGTATAGTGGACAGTAACTCCGCCTGTCACGCAGAAGCCCAGGGTTAGATTCCCTGACGGGGAGTAGCTCTTATTTAATTGATTTTGTTGGTGCAGTTTTTTCAGCAAATCAGAAAGGAGTAAGGTTTGTTTCCACCCAGTTTCGAACTGGGGACCTTTCGTGTGTGAGACGAACGTGATAACCACTACACTATGGAAACAGATGACACAGGACTGTTTCATATGAAGAATTTCATGCCAGCTAACTGATAGCATGGCCTGTGTTTTGGCAGTTAAAGCTTCTTGAAAGACTCCATTCCTCGTTAGTATAGTGGACAGTATCTCCGCCTGTCACGCGGAAGACCAGGGTTCGATTCCCTGACGGGGAGTAGCTCTCATTTAAATGATTTTGGTGATGCAATTTATTACAGCAAATCAAAAAGGAGTCAGGATTTTTTCCAACAAGTTTCGAACAGGGGACCTGTCGTGTGTGAGACGAACGTGATAACCACTACACTATGGAAACAGATGACACAGGACTGTTTCATATGAAGAATTTCATGCCAGCTAACTGATAGCATGGCCTGTGTTTTGGCAGTTAAAGCTTCTTGAAAGACTGCATTCCTCGTTAGTATAGTGGACAGTAACTCCGCCTGTCACGCGGAAGACCAGGGCTCGATTCCCTGACGGGGAGTAGCTCTCATTTAAATGATTTTGGTGATGCAATTTATTACAGCAAATCAAAAAGGAGTCAGGATTTTTTCCACCAAGTTTCGAACAGGGGACCTTTCGTGTGTGAGACGAACGTGATAACCACTACACTATGGAAACAGATGACACAGGACTGTTTCATATGAAGAATTTCATGCCAGCTAACTGATAGCATGGCCTGTGTTTTGGCAGTTAAAGCTTCTTGAAAGACTCCATTTCTCGTTAGTATAGTGGACAGTATCTCCGCCTGTCACGCGGAAGACCAGGGTTCGATTCCCTGACGGGGAGTAGCTCTCATTTAAATGATTTTGGTGATGCAATTTATTACAGCAAATCAAAAAGGAGTCAGGATTTTTTCCACCAAGTTTCGAACAGGGGACGTTTCGTGTGTGAGACGAACGTGATAACCACTACACTATGGAAACAGATGACACAGGACTGTTTCATATGAAGAATTTCATGCCAGCTAACTGATAGCATGGCTGGTGTTTTGGCACGTAGAGCTTGAAAGACTGTGTTCCTCGTTAGTATAGTGGACAGTATCTCCGCCTGTCACGCAGAAGCCCAGGGTTCGATTCCCTGACGGGGAGTAGCTCTCATTTAAATGATTTTGGTGATGCAATTTATTACAGCAAATCAAGAAGGAGTCAGGATTTTTTCCACCAAGTTTCAAACAGGGGACATTTCGTGTGTGAGACGAACGTGATAACCACTACACTATGGAAACAGATGACACTGGACTGTTTCATATGAAGAATTTCATGCCAGCTAACTGATAGCATGGCTTGTGTTTTGGCTCGTAGAGCTTCATGATAGAACGTGTTCCTCGTTAGTATAGTGGACAGTATCTCCGCTTGTCACGCGGAAGACCAGGGTTCGATTCCCTGACGGGGAGTAGCTCTAATTTAAATGGTTTTTGTGCTGCAGTTTATTACAGCAAATCAAAAAGGAGTAGGGTTTGTTTCCACCCAGTTTCGAACTGGGGACCTTTCGTGTGTTAGACGAACGTGATAACCACTACACTATGGAAACACATGACACAGGCCTGTTTCATATGAAGAATTTCATGCCAGCTAACTGATAGCATGGCTTGTGTTTTGGCACGTAGAGCTTCTTGAAAGACCGTGTTCCTCGATAGTATAGTGGACAGTATCTCCGCCTGTCACGTGGAAGACCAGGGTTCGATTCCCTGACAGAGAGTTGCTCGAATTTAAATGATTTTGGTGATGCAGTTTATTACAGCAAATCAAAAAGGAGTAGGGATTGTTTCCATCCAGTTTCGAACTGGGGACCTTCGTGTGTGAGATAAACTTGATAACCACTACACTATGGAAACAGATCTCACAGCACTGTTTCATATGAAGAATGTCATGCTGACGGGGAATTACTCATTGATTTTGTTGGTGCAGTTTTTTCAGCAAATCAAAAAGGAGTAAGGTTTGTTTCCACCCAGTTTCGAACTGGGGACCTTTCGTGTGTTAGACGAACGAGATAACCACTACACTATGGAAACAGATGACACAGGACTGTTTCATATGAAGAATTTCATGCCAGCTAACTGATAGCATGGCTTGTGTTTTGGCTCGTAGAGCTTCTTGAAAGACCGTGTTCCTCGTTAGTATAGTGGACAGTATCTCCGCCCGTCACACGGAAGACCTGGGTTATATTCCCTGACGGGGAGTAGCTCTAATTGAAATGGTTTTTGTGATGCAGTTTATTACAGCAAATCAAAAAGGAGTAGGATTTGTTTCCACCCAGTTTCAAATAGGGGACCTTTCGTGTGTTAGACGAACGAGATAACCACTACACTATGGAAACAGATGACACAGGACTGTTTCATATGAAGAATTTCATGCCAGCTAACTGATAGCATGGCCTGTGTTTTGGCAGTTAAAGCTTCTTGAACGACTCCATTCCTCGTTAGTATCGTGGACAGTAACTCCGCCTGTCACGCAGAAGCCCAGGGTTAGATTCCCTGACGGGGAGTAGCTCTTATTTAAATGATTTTGTTGGTGCAGTTTTTTCATCAAATCAGAAAGGAGTAAGGTTTGTTTCCACCCAGTTTCGAACTGGGGACCTCTCGTGTGTTAGACGAACGTGATAACCACTACACTATGGAAACAGATGACACAGGACTGTTTCATATGAAGAATTTCATGCCAGCTAACTGATAGCATGGCTTGTGTTTTGGCTCGTAGAGCTTCATGATAGACCGTGTTCCTCGTTGGTATATTGGACAGTATCTCCGCCCGTCACGCGGAAGACCTGGTTTCGATTCCCTGACGGGGAGTAGCTCTAATTGAAATGGTTTTTGTGATGCAATTTATTACAGCAAATCAAAAAGGAGTAGGGTTTGTTTCCACCCAGTTTCGAACAGGGGACCTTTCGTGTGTGAGACGAACGTGATAACCACTACACTATGGAAACAGATGACACAGGACTGTTTCATATGAAGAATTTCATGCCAGCTAACTGATAGCATGGCTGGTGTTTTGGCACATAGAGCTTATTGAAAGACCGTGATCCTCGTTAGTATAGTGGACAGTATCTCCGCCTGTCACGCGGAAGACGGCGTTCAATTCCCTGACGGGGAGTAGCTCTAATTTAAATGGTTTTGGTGATGCAGTTTATTACAGCAAATCAAAAAGGAGTATGGATTGTTTCCACCCTGTTTTGAACTGGGGACCTTTCGTGTGTGAGACGAACATGATAACCACTACACTATGGAAACAGATGACACATGACTGTTTCATATGAAGGATGTCATTCCATCTAAGTGATAGCATGGCTGGTGTTTTGGCACGTAGAGCTTGAAAGACTGTGTTCCTCGGTAGTATAGTGGACAGTATCTCCGCCTGTCACGCAGAAGCCCAGGCTTAGATTCCCTGACAGAGAGTTGCTCTAATTTAAATGATTTTGGTGATGCAGTTTATTACAGCAAATCAAAAAGGAGTAAGGTTTGTTTCCACCCAGTTTCGAACTGGGGACCTTTCGTGTGTTAGACGAACGTGATAACCACTACACTATGGAAACAGATGACACAGGACTGTTTCATATGAAGAATTTCATGCCAGCTAACTGATAGCATGGCTTGTGTTTTGGCTCGTAGAGCTTCTTGAAAGACCATGTTCCTCGTTAGTATAGTGGACAGTATCTCCGCCCGTCACGCGGAAGACCTGGGTTCGATTCCCTGATGGGGAGTAGCTCTAATTGAAATGGTTTTTGTGATGCAGTTTATTACAGCAAATTAAAAAGGAGTATGGATTGTTTCCACCCTGTTTTGAACTGGGGACCTTTCGTGTGTGAGACGAACATGATAACCACTACACTATGGAAACAGATGACACAGGACTGTTTCATATGAAGGATGTCATTCCATCTAAGTGATAGCATGGCTGGTGTTTTGGCACGTAGAGCTTGAAAGACTGTGTTCCTCGGTAGTATAGTGGACAGTATCTCCGCCTGTCACGCAGAAGCCCAGGCTTAGATTCCCTGACAGAGAGTTGCTCTAATTTAAATGATTTTGGTGATGCAGTTTATTACAGCAAATCAAAAAGGAGTAAGGTTTGTTTCCACCCAGTTTCGAACTGGGGACCTTTCGTGTGTTAGACGAACGTGATAACCACTACACTATGGAAACAGATGACACAGGACTGTTTCATATGAAGAATTTCATGCCAGCTAACTGATAGCATGGCTTGTGTTTTGGCTCGTAGAGCTTCTTGAAAGACCATGTTCCTCGTTAGTATAGTGGACAGTATCTCCGCCCGTCACGCGGAAGACCTGGGTTCGATTCCCTGATGGGGAGTAGCTCTAATTGAAATGGTTTTTGTGATGCAGTTTATTACAGCAAATCAAAAAGGAGTAGGGTTTGTTTCCACCCAGTTTCAAATTGGGGACCTTTCGTGTGTGAGACGAACGTGATAACCACTACACTATGGAAACAGATGACACAGGACTGTTTCATATGAAGAATTTCATGCCAGCTAACTGATAGCATGGCCTGTGTTTTGGCAGTTAAAGCTTCTTGAAAGACTGCATTCCTCGTTAGTATAGTGGACAGTAACTCCGCCTGTCACGCGGAAGACCAGGGCTCGATTCCCTGACGGGGAGTAGCTCTCATTTAAATGATTTTGGTGATGCAATTTATTACAGCAAATCAAAAAGGAGTCAGGATTTTTTCCACCAAGTTTCGAACAGGGGACCTTTCGTGTGTGAGACGAACGTGATAACCACTACACTATGGAAACAGATGACACAGGACTGTTTCATATGAAGAATTTCATGCCAGCTAACTGATAGCATGGCCTGTGTTTTGGCAGTTAAAGCTTCTTGAAAGACTCCATTTCTCGTTAGTATAGTGGACAGTATCTCCGCCTGTCACGCGGAAGACCAGGGTTCGATTCCCTGACGGGGAGTAGCTCTCATTTAAATGATTTTGGTGATGCAATTTATTACAGCAAATCAAAAAGGAGTCAGGATTTTTTCCACCAAGTTTCGAACAGGGGACCTTTCGTGTGTGAGACGAACGTGATAACCACTACACTATGGAAACAGATGACACAGGACTGTTTCATATGAAGAATTTCATGCCAGCTAACTGATAGCATGGCTGGTGTTTTGGCACGTAGAGCTTGAAAGACTGTGTTCCTCGTTAGTATAGTGGACAGTATCTCCGCCTGTCACGCAGAAGCCCAGGGTTCGATTCCCTGACGGGGAGTAGCTCTCATTTAAATGATTTTGGTGATGCAATTTATTACAGCAAATCAAGAAGGAGTCAGGATTTTTTCCACCAAGTTTCAAACAGGGGACATTTCGTGTGTGAGACGAACGTGATAACCACTACACTATGGAAACAGATGACACTGGACTGTTTCATATGAAGAATTTCATGCCAGCTAACTGATAGCATGGCTTGTGTTTTGGCTCGTAGAGCTTCATGATAGAACGTGTTCCTCGTTAGTATAGTGGACAGTATCTCCGCTTGTCACGCGGAAGACCAGGGTTCGATTCCCTGACGGGGAGTAGCTCTAATTTAAATGGTTTTTGTGCTGCAGTTTATTACAGCAAATCAAAAAGGAGTAGGGTTTGTTTCCACCCAGTTTCGAACTGGGGACCTTTCGTGTGTTAGACGAAAGTGATAACCACTACACTATGGAAACACATGACACAGGCCTGTTTCATATGAAGAATTTCATGCCAGCTAACTGATAGCATGGCTTGTGTTTTGGCACGTAGAGCTTCTTGAAAGACCGTGTTCCTCGATAGTATAGTGGACAGTATCTCCGCCTGTCACGTGGAAGACCAGGGTTCGATTCCCTGACAGAGAGTTGCTCGAATTTAAATGATTTTGGTGATGCAGTTTATTACAGCAAATCAAAAAGGAGTAGGGATTGTTTCCATCCAGTTTCGAACTGGGGACCTTCGTGTGTGAGATAAACTTGATAACCACTACACTATGGAAACAGATCTCACAGCACTGTTTCATATGAAGAATGTCATGCTGACGGGGAATTACTCATTGATTTTGTTGGTGCAGTTTTTTCAGCAAATCAAAAAGGAGTAAGGTTTGTTTCCACCCAGTTTCGAACTGGGGACCTTTCGTGTGTTAGACGAACGAGATAACCACTACACTATGGAAACAGATGACACAGGACTGTTTCATATGAAGAATTTCATGCCAGCTAACTGATAGCATGGCTTGTGTTTTGGCTCGTAGAGCTTCTTGAAAGACCGTGTTCCTCGTTAGTATAGTGGACAGTATCTCCGCCCGTCACACGGAAGACCTGGGTTATATTCCCTGACGGGGAGTAGCTCTAATTGAAATGGTTTTTGTGATGCAGTTTATTACAGCAAATCAAAAAGGAGTAGGATTTGTTTCCACCCAGTTTCAAATAGGGGACCTTTCGTGTGTTAGACGAACGAGATAACCACTACACTATGGAAACAGATGACACAGGACTGTTTCATATGAAGAATTTCATGCCAGCTAACTGATAGCATGGCCTGTGTTTTGGCAGTTAAAGCTTCTTGAACGACTCCATTCCTCGTTAGTATCGTGGACAGTAACTCCGCCTGTCACGCAGAAGCCCAGGGTTAGATTCCCTGACGGGGAGTAGCTCTTATTTAAATGATTTTGTTGGTGCAGTTTTTTCATCAAATCAGAAAGGAGTAAGGTTTGTTTCCACCCAGTTTCGAACTGGGGACCTCTCGTGTGTTAGACGAACGTGATAACCACTACACTATGGAAACAGATGACACAGGACTGTTTCATATGAAGAATTTCATGCCAGCTAACTGATAGCATGGCTTGTGTTTTGGCTCGTAGAGCTTCATGATAGACCGTGTTCCTCGTTGGTATATTGGACAGTATCTCCGCCCGTCACGCGGAAGACCTGGTTTCGATTCCCTGACGGGGAGTAGCTCTAATTGAAATGGTTTTTGTGATGCAATTTATTACAGCAAATCAAAAAGGAGTAGGGTTTGTTTCCACCCAGTTTCGAACAGGGGACCTTTCGTGTGTGAGACGAACGTGATAACCACTACACTATGGAAACAGATGACACAGGACTGTTTCATATGAAGAATTTCATGCCAGCTAACTGATAGCATGGCTGGTGTTTTGGCACATAGAGCTTATTGAAAGACCGTGATCCTCGTTAGTATAGTGGACAGTATCTCCGCCTGTCACGCGGAAGACGGCGTTCAATTCCCTGACGGGGAGTAGCTCTAATTTAAATGGTTTTGGTGATGCAGTTTATTACAGCAAATCAAAAAGGAGTATGGATTGTTTCCACCCTGTTTTGAACTGGGGACCTTTCGTGTGTGAGACGAACATGATAACCACTACACTATGGAAACAGATGACACATGACTGTTTCATATGAAGGATGTCATTCCATCTAAGTGATAGCATGGCTGGTGTTTTGGCACGTAGAGCTTGAAAGACTGTGTTCCTCGGTAGTATAGTGGACAGTATCTCCGCCTGTCACGCAGAAGCCCAGGCTTAGATTCCCTGACAGAGAGTTGCTCTAATTTAAATGATTTTGGTGATGCAGTTTATTACAGCAAATCAAAAAGGAGTAAGGTTTGTTTCCACCCAGTTTCGAACTGGGGACCTTTCGTGTGTTAGACGAACGTGATAACCACTACACTATGGAAACAGATGACACAGGACTGTTTCATATGAAGAATTTCATGCCAGCTAACTGATAGCATGGCTTGTGTTTTGGCTCGTAGAGCTTCTTGAAAGACCATGTTCCTCGTTAGTATAGTGGACAGTATCTCCGCCCGTCACGCGGAAGACCTGGGTTCGATTCCCTGATGGGGAGTAGCTCTAATTGAAATGGTTTTTGTGATGCAGTTTATTACAGCAAATTAAAAAGGAGTATGGATTGTTTCCACCCTGTTTTGAACTGGGGACCTTTCGTGTGTGAGACGAACATGATAACCACTACACTATGGAAACAGATGACACAGGACTGTTTCATATGAAGGATGTCATTCCATCTAAGTGATAGCATGGCTGGTGTTTTGGCACGTAGAGCTTGAAAGACTGTGTTCCTCGGTAGTATAGTGGACAGTATCTCCGCCTGTCACGCAGAAGCCCAGGCTTAGATTCCCTGACAGAGAGTTGCTCTAATTTAAATGATTTTGGTGATGCAGTTTATTACAGCAAATCAAAAAGGAGTAAGGTTTGTTTCCACCCAGTTTCGAACTGGGGACCTTTCGTGTGTTAGACGAACGTGATAACCACTACACTATGGAAACAGATGACACAGGACTGTTTCATATGAAGAATTTCATGCCAGCTAACTGATAGCATGGCTTGTGTTTTGGCTCGTAGAGCTTCTTGAAAGACCATGTTCCTCGTTAGTATAGTGGACAGTATCTCCGCCCGTCACGCGGAAGACCTGGGTTCGATTCCCTGATGGGGAGTAGCTCTAATTGAAATGGTTTTTGTGATGCAGTTTATTACAGCAAATCAAAAAGGAGTAGGGTTTGTTTCCACCCAGTTTCAAATTGGGGACCTTTCGTGTGTGAGACGAACGTGATAACCACTACACTATGGAAACAGATGACACAGGACTGTTTCATATGAAGGATGTCATGCCAGCTAACTGATAGCATGGCCGGTGTTTTGGCAGTTAAAGGTTCTTGAAAGACTCCATTCCTCGTTAGTATAGTGGACAGTTTCTCCGCCTGTCACGCGGAAGACCAGGGTTAGATTCCTTGACAGAGAGTTGCTCTAATTTAAATGATTTTGGTGATGCAGTTTATTACAGCAAATCAAAAAGGAGTATGGATTATTTCCATCCAGTTTCGAACAGGGGACCTTTCGTGTGTGAGATGAACGTGATAACCACTACACTATGGAAACAGATGACAAAGGACTGTTTCATATGAAGAATTTCATGCCAGCTAACTGATAGCATGGCCTGTGTTTTGGCAGTTAAAGCTTCTTGAAAGACTCCATTCCTCGTTAGTATAGTGGACAGTAACTCCGCCTGTCACGCAGAAGACCAGGGTTAGATTCCCTGACGGGGAGTAGCTCTTATTTAAATGATTTTGTTGGTGCAGTTTTTTCAGCAAATCAGAAAGGAGTAAGGTTTGTTTCCACCCAGTTTCGAACTGGGGACCTTTCGTGTGTGAGACGAACGTGATAACAACTACACTATGGAAACAGATGACACTGTACTGTCTCATATGAAGAAGTTCATGCCAGCTAACTGATAGCATGGCTTGTGTTTTGGCCTCGTAGAGCTTCTTGAAAGACTGTGTTCCTCGTTAGTATAGTGGACAGTATCTCCGCCTGTCACGCGGAAGACCAGGGTTCGATTCCCTGACGGGGAGTATCTCTCATTTAAATGATTTTGGTGATGCAATTTATTACAGCAAATCAAAAAGGAGTCAGGATTTTTTCCACCAAGTTTCGAACAGGGGACCTTTCGTGTGTGAGACGAACGTGATAACCACTACACTATGGAAACAGATGACACAGGACTGTTTCATATGAAGAATTTCATGCCAGCTAACTGATAGCATGGCCTGTGTTCTGGCAGTTAAAGCTTCTTGAAAGACTCCATTCCTCGTTAGTATCGTGGACAGTAACTCCGCCTGTCACGCAGAAGCACAGGGTTAGATTCCCTGACAGGGAGTCGCTCTTATTTAAATGATTTTGTTGGTGCAGTTTTTTCAGCAAATCAGAAAGGAGTAAGGTTTGTTTCCACCCAGTTTCGAACTGGGGACCTCTCGTGTGTTAGACGAACGTGACAACCACTACACTATGGAAACAGATGTCACAGCACTGTTTCATATGAAGAATGTCATGCTGACGGGGAATTACTCAATGATTTTGTTGGTGCAGTTTTTTCAGCAAATCAAAAAGGAGTAAGGTTTGTTTCCACCTAGTTTCGAACTAAGTGATAGCATGGCTGGTGTTTTGGCACGTAGAGCTTGAAAGACTGCGTTCCTCGGTAGTATAGTGGACAGTATCTCCGCCTGTCACGCAGAAGCCCAGGGTTAGATTCCCTGACAGAGAGTTGCTCTAATTTAAATGATTTTGGTGATGCAGTTTATTACAGCAAATCAAAAAGGAGTAGGGATTGTTTCCATCCAGTTTCGAACTGGGGACCTTTCGTGTGTGAGACAAACGTGATAACCACTACACTATGGAAACAGATATCACAGCACTGTTTCATATGAAGAATGTCATGCTGACGGGGAATTACTCAATGATTTTGTTGGTGCAGTTTTTTCAGCAAATCAAAAAGGAGTAAGGTTTGTTTCCACCTAGTTTCGAACTGGGGACCGTTCGTGTGTTAGACGAACGTGATAACCACTACACTATGGAAACAGATGACACAGGACTGTTTTAATATGAAGAATTTCATGCCAGCAAACTGATAGCATGGCCTGTGTTTTGGCAGTTAAAGCTTCTTGAACGACTCCACTCCTCGTTAGTATAGTGGACAGTATCTCCGCCTGTCACGCAGATGCCCAGGGTTAGATTCCCTGACGGGGAGTAGCTCTTATTTAAATGATTTTGTTGGTGCAGTTTTTTCAGCAAATCAAAAAGGAGTAAGGTTTGTTTCCACCCAGTTTCGAACTGGGGACCTTTCGTGTGTGAAACGAACGTGATAACCACTACACTATGGAAACAGATGACACAGGACCGTTTCATATGAAGAATTTCATGCCAGCTAACTGATAGCATGGCTTGTGTTTTGGCTCGTAGAGCTTCTTGAAAGACCGTGTTCCTCGTTAGTATAGTGGACAGTATCTCCGCCCGTCACGCGGAAGACCTGGGTTCGATTCCCTGACGGGGAGTAGCTATAATTGAAATGGTTTTTGTGATGCAGTTTATTACAGCAAATCAAAAAGGAGTAGGGTTTGTTTCCACCCAGTTTCAAATTGGGGACCTTTCGTGTGTGAGACGAACGTGATAACCACTACACTATGGAAACAGATGACACAGGACTGTCTCATATGAAGAAGTTCATGCCAGCTAACTGATAGCATGGCTTGTGTTTTGGCCTCGTAGAGCTTCTTGAAAGACTGTGTTCCTCGTTAGTATAGTGGACAGTATCTCCGCCTGTCACGCGGAAGACCAGGGTTCGATTCCCTGACGGGGAGTATCTCTCATTTAAATGATTTTGGTGATGCAATTTATTACAGCAAATCAAAAAGGAGTCAGGATTTTTTCCACCAAGTTTCGAACAGGGGACCTTTCGTGTGTGAGACGAACGTGATAACCACTACACTATGGAAACAGATGACACAGGACTGTTTCATATGAAGAATTTCATGCCAGCTAACTGATAGCATGGCCTGTGTTCTGGCAGTTAAAGCTTCTTGAAAGACTCCATTCCTCGTTAGTATCGTGGACAGTAACTCCGCCTGTCACGCAGAAGCACAGGGTTAGATTCCCTGACAGGGAGTCGCTCTTATTTAAATGATTTTGTTGGTGCAGTTTTTTCAGCAAATCAGAAAGGAGTAAGGTTTGTTTCCACCCAGTTTCGAACTGGGGACCTCTCGTGTGTTAGACGAACGTGATAACCACTACACTATGGAAACAGATGTCACAGCACTGTTTCATATGAAGAATGTCATGCTGACGGGGAATTACTCAATGATTTTGTTGGTGCAGTTTTTTCAGCAAATCAAAAAGGAGTAAGGTTTGTTTCCACCTAGTTTCGAACTAAGTGATAGCATGGCTGGTGTTTTGGCACGTAGAGCTTGAAAGACTGCGTTCCTCGGTAGTATAGTGGACAGTATCTCCGCCTGTCACGCAGAAGCCCAGGGTTAGATTCCCTGACAGAGAGTTGCTCTAATTTAAATGATTTTGGTGATGCAGTTTATTACAGCAAATCAAAAAGGAGTAGGGATTGTTTCCATCCAGTTTCGAACTGGGGACCTTTCGTGTGTGAGACAAACGTGATAACCACTACACTATGGAAACAGATATCACAGCACTGTTTCATATGAAGAATGTCATGCTGACGGGGAATTACTCAATGATTTTGTTGGTGCAGTTTTTTCAGCAAATCAAAAAGGAGTAAGGTTTGTTTCCACCTAGTTTCGAACTGGGGACCGTTCGTGTGTTAGACGAACGTGATAACCACTACACTATGGAAACAGATGACACAGGACTGTTTTAATATGAAGAATTTCATGCCAGCAAACTGATAGCATGGCCTGTGTTTTGGCAGTTAAAGCTTCTTGAACGACTCCACTCCTCGTTAGTATAGTGGACAGTATCTCCGCCTGTCACGCAGATGCCCAGGGTTAGATTCCCTGACGGGGAGTAGCTCTTATTTAAATGATTTTGTTGGTGCAGTTTTTTCAGCAAATCAAAAAGGAGTAAGGTTTGTTTCCACCCAGTTTCGAACTGGGGACCTTTCGTGTGTGAAACGAACGTGATAACCACTACACTATGGAAACAGATGACACAGGACCGTTTCATATGAAGAATTTCATGCCAGCTAACTGATAGCATGGCTTGTGTTTTGGCTCGTAGAGCTTCTTGAAAGACTGTGTTCCTCGTTAGTATAGTGGACAGTATCTCCGCCCGTCACGCGGAAGACCTGGGTTCGATTCCCTGACGGGGAGTAGCTATAATTGAAATGGTTTTTGTGATGCAGTTTATTACAGCAAATCAAAAAGGAGTAGGGTTTGTTTCCACCCAGTTTCAAATTGGGGACCTTTCGTGTGTGAGACGAACGTGATAACCACTACACTATGGAAACAGATGACACAGGACTGTTTCATATGAAGAATTTCATGCCAGCTAACTGATAGCATGGCCTGTGTTTTGGCAGTTAAAGCTTCTTGAAAGACTCCATTCCTCGTTAGTATAGTGGACAGTATCTCCGCCTGTCACGCGGAAGACCAGGGTTCGATTCCCTGACGGGGAGTAGCTCTCATTTAAATGATTTTGGTGATGCAATTTATTACAGCAAATCAAAAAGGAGTCAGGATTTTTTCCACCAAGTTTCGAACAGGGGACATTTCGTGTGTGAGACGAACGTGATAACCACTACACTATGGAAACAGATGACACAGGACTGTTTCTTATGAAGAATTTCATGCCAGCTAACTGATAGCATGGCTGGTGTTTTGGCACATAGAGCTTATTGAAAGACCGTGATCCTCGTTAGTATAGTGGACAGTATCTCCGCCTGTCACGCGGAAGACGGCGTTCAATTCCCTGACGGGGAGTAGCTCTAATTTAAATGGTTTTGGTGATGCAGTTTATTACAGCAAATCAAAAAGGAGTATGGATTGTTTCCACCCTGTTTTGAACTGGGGACCTTTCGTGTGTGAGACGAACATGATAACCACTACACTATGGAAACAGATGACACAGGACTGTTTCATATGAAGGATGTCATTCCATCTAAGTGATAGCATGGCTGGTGTTTTGGCACGTAGAGCTTGAAAGACTGTGTTCCTCGGTAGTATAGTGGACAGTATCTCCGCCTGTCACGCAGAAGCCCAGGCTTAGATTCCCTGACAGAGAGTTGCTCTAATTTAAATGATTTTGGTGATGCAGTTTATTACAGCAAATCAAAAAGGAGTAAGGTTTGTTTCCACCCAGTTTCGAACTGGGGACCTTTCGTGTGTTAGACGAACGTGATAACCACTACACTATGGAAACAGATGACACAGGACTGTTTCATATGAAGAATTTCATGCCAGCTAACTGATAGCATGGCTTGTGTTTTGGCTCGTAGAGCTTCTGGAAAGACCATGTTCCTCGTTAGTATAGTGGACAGTATCTCCGCCTGTCACGCGGAAGACCAGGGTTCGATTCCCTGATGGGGAGTAGCTCTAATTGAAATGGTTTTTGTGATGCAGTTTATTACAGCAAATCAAAAAGGAGTAGGGTTTGTTTCCACCCAGTTTCAAATTGGGGACCTTTCGTGTGTGAAACGAACGTGATAACCACTACACTATGGAAACAGATGACACAGGACTGTTTCATATGAAGGATGTCATGCCAGCTAACTGATAGCATGGCCGGTGTTTTGGCAGTTAAAGGTTCTTGAAAGACTCCATTCCTCGTTAGTATAGTGGACAGTTTCTCCGCCTGTCACGCGGAAGACCAGGGTTAGATTCCTTGACAGAGAGTTGCTCTAATTTAAATGATTTTGGTGATGCAGTTTATTACAGCAAATCAAAAAGGAGTATGGATTATTTCCATCCAGTTTCGAACAGGGGACCTTTCGTGTGTGAGATGAACGTGATAACCACTACACTATGGAAACAGATGACAAAGGACTGTTTCATATGAAGAATTTCATGCCAGCTAACTGATAGCATGGCCTGTGTTTTGGCAGTTAAAGCTTCTTGAAAGACTCCATTCCTCGTTAGTATAGTGGACAGTAACTCCGCCTGTCACGCAGAAGACCAGGGTTAGATTCCCTGACGGGGAGTAGCTCTTATTTAAATTATTTTGTTGGTGCAGTTTTTTCAGCAAATCAGAAAGGAGTAAGGTTTGTTTCCACCCAGTTTCGAACTGGGGACCTTTCGTGTGTGAGACGAACGTGATAACAACTACACTATGGAAACAGATGACACTGTACTGTCTCATATGAAGAAGTTCATGCCAGCTAACTGATAGCATGGCTTGTGTTTTGGCCTCGTAGAGCTTCTTGAAAGACTGTGTTCCTCGTTAGTATAGTGGACAGTATCTCCGCCTGTCACGCGGAACACCAGGGTTCGATTCCCTGACGGGGAGTATCTCTCATTTAAATGATTTTGGTGATGCAATTTATTACAGCAAATCAAAAAGGAGTCAGGATTTTTTCCACCAAGTTTCGAACAGGGGACCTTTCGTGTGTGAGACGAACGTGATAACCACTACACTATGGAAACAGATGACACAGGACTGTTTCATATGAAGAATTTCATGCCAGCTAACTGATAGCATGGCCTGTGTTCTGGCAGTTAAAGCTTCTTGAAAGACTCCATTCCTCGTTAGTATCGTGGACAGTAACTCCGCCTGTCACGCAGAAGGACAGGGTTAGATTCCCTGACAGGGAGTCGCTCTTATTTAAATGATTTTGTTGGTGC
Source organism: Hippocampus zosterae (assembly GCF_025434085.1). Classification (NCBI taxonomy): domain Eukaryota; kingdom Metazoa; phylum Chordata; class Actinopteri; order Syngnathiformes; family Syngnathidae; genus Hippocampus; species Hippocampus zosterae. Next base: position 19,623,642 of record NC_067464.1, on the reverse strand, counting down.
AGTTTTTTCAGCAAATCAGAAAGGAGTAAGGTTTGTTTCCACCCAGTTTCGAACTGGGGACCTCTCGTGTGTTAGACGAACGTGATAACCACTACACTATGGAAACAGATGTCACAGCACTGTTTCATATGAAGAATGTCATGCTGACGGGGAATTACTCAATGATTTTGTTGGTGCAGTTTTTTCAGCAAATCAAAAAGGAGTAAGGTTTGTTTCCACCTAGTTTCGAACTAAGTGATAGCATGGCTGGTGTTTTGGCACGTAGAGCTTGAAAGACTGCGTTCCTCGGTAGTATAGTGGACAGTATCTCCGCCTGTCACGCAGAAGCCCAGGGTTAGATTCCCTGACAGAGAGTTGCTCTAATTTAAATGATTTTGGTGATGCAGTTTATTACAGCAAATCAAAAAGGAGTAGGGATTGTTTCCATCCAGTTTCGAACTGGGGACCTTTCGTGTGTGAGACAAACGTGATAACCACTACACTATGGAAACAGATATCACAGCACTGTTTCATATGAAGAATGTCATGCTGACGGGGAATTACTCAATGATTTTGTTGGTGCAGTTTTTTCAGCAAATCAAAAAGGAGTAAGGTTTGTTTCCACCTAGTTTCGAACTGGGGACCGTTCGTGTGTTAGACGAACGTGATAACCACTACACTATGGAAACAGATGACACAGGACTGTTTTAATATGAAGAATTTCATGCCAGCAAACTGATAGCATGGCCTGTGTTTTGGCAGTTAAAGCTTCTTGAACGACTCCACTCCTCGTTAGTATAGTGGACAGTATCTCCGCCTGTCACGCAGATGCCCAGGGTTAGATTCCCTGACGGGGAGTAGCTCTTATTTAAATGATTTTGTTGGTGCAGTTTTTTCAGCAAATCAAAAAGGAGTAAGGTTTGTTTCCACCCAGTTTCGAACTGGGGACCTTTCGTGTGTGAAACGAACGTGATAACCACTACACTATGGAAACAGATGACACAGGACCGTTTCATATGAAGAATTTCATGCCAGCTAACTGATAGCATGGCTTGTGTTTTGGCTCGTAGAGCTTCTTGAAAGCCCGTGTTCCTCGTTAGTATAGTGGACAGTATCTCCGCCCGTCACGCGGAAGACCTGGGTTCGATTCCCTGACGGGGAGTAGCTATAATTGAAATGGTTTTTGTGATGCAGTTTATTACAGCAAATCAAAAAGGAGTAGGGTTTGTTTCCACCCAGTTTCAAATTGGGGACCTTTCGTGTGTGAGACGAACGTGATAACCACTACACTATGGAAACAGATGACACAGGACTGTTTCATATGAAGAATTTCATGCCAGCTAACTGATAGCATGGCCTGTGTTTTGGCAGTTAAAGCTTCTTGAAAGACTCCATTCCTCGTTAGTATAGTGGACAGTATCTCCGCCTGTCACGCGGAAGACCAGGGTTGGATTCCCTGACGGGGAGTAGCTCTCATTTAAATGATTTTGGTGATGCAATTTATTACAGCAAATCAAAAAGGAGTCAGGATTTTTTCCACCAAGTTTCGAACAGGGGACATTTCGTGTGTGAGACGAACGTGATAACCACTACACTATGGAAACAGATGACACTGGACTGTTTCATATGAAGAATTTCATGCCAGCTAACTGATAGCATGGCTTGTGTTTTGGCTCGTAGAGCTTCTTGAAAGACCGTGTTCCTCGTTAGTATAGTGGACATAATCTCCGCCTGTCACGCGGAAGACCAGGGTTCGATTCCCTGACGGGGAGTAGCTCTCATTTAAATGATTTTGGTGATGCAATTTATTACAGCAAATCAAAAAGGAGTCAGGATTTTTTCCACCAAGTTTCGAACAGGGGACCTTTCGTGTGTGAGACGAACGTGATAACAACTACACTATGGAAACAGATGACACAGGACTGTTTCATATGAAGAATTTCATGCCAGCTAACTGATAGCATGGCCTGTGTTTTGGCAGTTAAAGCTTCTTGAAAGACTCCATTCCTCGTTATTATAGTGGACAGTAACTCCGCCTGTCACGCAGAAGCCCAGGGTTAGATTCCCTGACGGGGAGTAGCTCTTATTTAAATGATTTTGTTGGTGCAGTTTTTTCAGCAAATCAGAAAGGAGAAAGGTTTGTTTCCACCCAGTTTCGAACTGGGGACCTTTCGTGTGTGAGACGAACGTGATAACCACTACACTATGGAAACAGATGACACAGGACTGTTTCATATGAAGAATTTCATGCCAGCTAACTGATAGCATGGCTTGTGTTTTGGCTCGTAGAGCTTCATGATAGACCGTGTTCCTCGTTAGTATAGTGGACAGTATCTCCGCTTGTCACGCGGAAGACCAGGGTTCGATTCCCTGACGGGGAGTAGCTCTAATTTAAATGGTTTTTGTGATGCAGTTTATTACAGCAAATCAAAAAGGAGTAGGGTTTGTTTCCACCCAGTTTCGAACTGGGGACCTTTCGTGTGTTAGACGAACGTGATAACCAATACACTATGGAAACACATGACACAGGCCTGTTTCATATGAAGAATTTCATGCCAGCTAACTGATAGCATGGCCTGTGTTCTGGCAGTTAAAGCTTCTTGAAAGACTCCATTCCTCGTTAGTATCGTGGACAGTAACTCCGCCTGTCACGCAGAAGCACAGGGTTAGATTCCCTGACAGGGAGTCGCTCTTATTTAAATGATTTTGTTGGTGCAGTTTTTTCAGCAAATCAGAAAGGAGTAAGGTTTGTTTCCACCCAGTTTCGAACTGGGGACCTCTCGTGTGTTAGACGAACGTGATAACCACTACACTATGGAAATTATTTTTAAGATCCTCCTCTTTGTTTTCAAATCTCTGAATAATCTCGCGCCACCTTACCTCTCTGAGCTCATACGCCCCTACACCCCTGCCCGGCGCCTCAGGTCTGTGGACCAGTCTTTGCTAGACGTACCAAGAACTAAACTGAGGCTCAGAGGGGATCGAGCCTTTTCTGTTGCTGGTCCATCTCTCTGGAATGACCTCCCACTGAACATTCGGCAAGCCTCCTCGCTGCCCATCTTTAAAGCCCTCCTCAAAACTCACTTGTATTCTTTGGCGTTTGACTCAGCATGACTTAGATTTGCTATTGGTTTTACTGCTTGGTGCTTTCTACCGCCTTATTACTTATTACTTATTACTGATTCGTCTGTTTATTGTATATGTTAAATCGCTCCATGTACAGCACTTTGTATGCAGCGATGGCTGTTTGAAAGTGCTCTATAAATACTGTTGACTTGACTTGACTTGTTGAAACAGATGTCACAGCACTGTTTCATATGAAGAATGTCATGCTGACGGGGAATTACTCAATGATTTTGTTGGTGCAGTTTTTTCAGCAAATCAAAAAGGAGTAAGGTTTGTTTCCACCTAGTTTCGAACTAAGTGATAGCATGGCTGGTGTTTTGGCACGTAGAGCTTGAAAGACTGCGTTCCTCGGTAGTATAGTGGACAGTATCTCCGCCTGTCACGCAGAAGCCCAGGGTTAGATTCCCTGACAGAGAGTTGCTCTAATTTTAATGATTTTGGTGATGCAGTTTATTACAGCAAATCAAAAAGGAGTAGGGATTGTTTCCATCCAGTTTCAAACTGGGGACCTTTCGTGTGTGAGACAAACGTGATAACCACTACACTATGGAAACAGATATCACAGCACTGTTTCATATGAAGAATGTCATGCTGACGGGGAATTACTCAATGATTTTGTTGGTGCAGTTTTTTCAGCAAATCAAAAAGGAGTAAGGTTTGTTTCCACCTAGTTTCGAACTGGGGACCGTTCGTGTGTTAGACGAACGTGATAACCACTACACTATGGAAACAGATGACACAGTACTGTTTTAATATGAAGAATTTCATGCCAGCAAACTGATAGCATGGCCTGTGTTTTGTTAAAGCTTCTTGAACGACTCCACTCCTCGTTAGTATAGTGGACAGTATCTCCGCCTGTCACGCAGATGCCCAGGGTTAGATTCCCTGACGGGGAGTAGCTCTTATTTAAATGATTTTGTTGGTGCAGTTTTTTCAGCAAATCAAAAAGGAGTAAGGTTTGTTTCCACCCAGTTTCGAACTGGGGACCTTTCGTGTGTGAAACGAACGTGATAACCACTACACTATGGAAACAGATGACACAGGACCGTTTCATATGAAGAATTTCATGCCAGCTAACTGATAGCATGGCTTGTGTTTTGGCTCGTAGAGCTTCTTGAAAGACTGTGTTCCTCGTTAGTATAGTGGACAGTATCTCCGCCTGTCACGCGGAAGACCAGGGTTCGATTCCCTGATGGGGAGTAGCTCTAACTTAAATGATTTTGGTGATGCAATTTATTACAGCAAATCAAAAAGGAGTATGGATTATTTCCACCCAGTTTTGAACTGGGGACCTTTCGTGTGTGAGACGAAGGTGATAACCACTACACTATGGAAACAGATGACACAGGACTGTTTCATATGAAGAATTTCATGCCAGCTAACTGATAGCATGGCCTGTGTTTTGGCAGTTAAAGCTTCTTGAAAGACTCCATTCCTCGTTAGTATCGTGGACAGTAACTCCGCCTGTCACGCAGAAGCCCAGGGTTAGATTCCCTGACGGGGAGTAGCTCTTATTTAAATGATTTTGTTGGTGCAGTTTTTTCAGCAAATCAAAAAGGAGTAAGGTTTGTTTCCACCCAGTTTCGAACTGGGGACCTTTCGTGTGTGAAACGAACGTGATAACCACTACACTATGGAAACAGATGACACAGGACCGTTTCATATGAAGAATTTCATGCCAGCTAACTGATAGCATGGCTTGTGTTTTGGCTCGTAGAGCTTCTTGAAAGACCGTGTTCCTCGTTAGTATAGTGGACAGTATCTCCGCCCGTCACGCGGAAGACCTGGGTTCGATTCCCTGACGGGGAGTAGCTATAATTGAAATGGTTTTTGTGATGCAGTTTATTACAGCAAATCAAAAAGGAGTAGGGTTTGTTTCCACCCAGTTTCAAATTGGGGACCTTTCGTGTGTGAGACGAACGTGATAACCTCTACACTATGGAAACAGATGACACAGGACTGTTTCATATGAAGAATTTCATGCCAGCTAACTGATAGCATGGCCTGTGTTTTGGCAGTTAAAGCTTCTTGAAAGACTCCATTCCTCGTTAGTATAGTGGACAGTATCTCCGCCTGTCACTCGGAAGACCAGGGTTCGATTCCCTGACGGGGAGTAGCTCTCATTTAAATGATTTTGGTGATGCAATTTATTACAGCAAATCAAAAAGGAGTCAGGATTTTTTCCACCAAGTTTCGAACAGGGGACCTTTCGTGTGTGAGACGAACGTGATAACAACTACACTATGGAAACAGATGACACAGGACTGTTTCATATGAAGAATGTCATGCTGACGGGGATTTACTCAATGATTTTGTTGGTGCAGTTTTTTCAGCAAATCAAAAAGGAGTAAGGTTTGTTTCCACCTAGTTTCGAACTGGGGACCGTTCGTGTGTTAGACGAACGTGATAACCACTACACTATGGAAACAGATGACACAGGACTGTTTCATATGAAGAATTTCATGCCAGCTAACTGATAGCATGGCTTGTGTTTTGGCTCGTAGAGCTTCATGATAGACCGTGTTCCTCGTTAGTATAGTGGACAGTATCTCCGCTTGTCACGCGGAAGACCAGGGTTCGATTCCCTGACGGGGAGTAGCTCTAATTTAAATGGTTTTTGTGATGCAGTTTATTACAGCAAATCAAAAAGGAGTAGGGTTTGTTTCCACCCAGTTTCGAACTGGGGACCTTTCGTGTGTTAGACGAACGTGATAACCACTACACTATGGAAACACATGACACAGGCCTGTTTCATATGAAGAATTTCATGCCAGCTAACTGATAGCATGGCTTGTGTTTTGGCACGTAGAGCTTCTTGAAAGACCGTGTTCCTCGTTAGTATAGTGGACAGTATCTCCGCCTGTCACGTGGAAGACCAGGGTTCGATTCCCTGACGGGGAGTAGCTCTTATCTAAATTATTTTGGTGATGCAGTTTATTACAGCAAATCAAAAAGGAGTCAGGGTTGTTTTTTCCTCTCGTGTGTGAGACGAACGTGATAACCACTACACTATGGAAACGGATGACACAGGACTGTTTCATATGAAGAATGTCATGCTGACGGGGAATTACTCAATGATTCTGTTGGTGCAGTTTTTTCAGCAAATCAAAAAGGAGTAAGGTTTGTTTCCACCCAGTTTCGAACTGGGGACCTTTCGTGTGTTAGACGAACGTGAAAACCACTACACTATGGAAACAGATGACACAGGACTGTTTCATATGAAGAATTTCATGCCAGCTAACTGATAGCATGGCCTGTGTTTTGGCAGTTAAAGCTTCTTGAAAGACTCCATTCCTCGTTAGTATAGTGGACAGTATCTCCGCCTGTCACGCAGAAGCCCAGGGTTAGATTCCCTGACGGGGAGTAGCTCTTATTTAAATGATTTTGTTGGTGCAGTTTTTTCAGCAAATCAGAAAGGAGTAAGGTTTGTTTCCACCCAGTTTCGAACTGGGGACCTTTCGTGTGTGAGACGAACGTGATAACAACTACACTATGGAAACAGATGACACTGTACTGTCTCATATGAAGAATTTCATGCCAGCTAACTGATAGCATGGCTTGTGTTTTGGCCTCGTAGAGCTTATTGAAAGACTGTGTTCCTCGTTAGTATAGTGGACAGTATCTCCGCCTGTCACGCGGAAGACCAGGGTTCGATTCCCTGACGGGGAGTAGCTCTCATTTAAATGATTTTGGTGATGCAATTTATTACAGCAAATCAAAAAGGAGTCAGGATTTTTTCCACCAAGTTTCGAACAGGGGACCTTTCATGTGTGAGACGAACGTGATAACCACTACACTATGGAAACAGATGACACAGGACTGTTTCATATGAAGAATTTCATGCCAGCTAACTGATAGCATGGCCTGTGTTCTGGCAGTTAAAGCTTCTTGAAAGACTCCATTCCTCGTTAGTATCGTGGACAGTAACTCCGCCTGTCACGCAGAAGCACAGGGTTAGATTCCCTGACAGGGAGTCGCTCTTATTTAAATGATTGTGTTGGTGCAGTTTTTTCAGCAAATCAGAAAGGAGTAAGGTTTGTTTCCACCCAGTTTCGAACTGGGGACCTCTCGTGTGTTAGACGAACGTGATAACCACTACACTATGGAAACAGATGTCACAGCACTGTTTCATATGAAGAATGTCATGCTGACGGGGAATTACTCAATGATTTTGTTGGTGCAGTTTTTTCAGCAAATCAAAAAGGAGTAAGGTTTGTTTCCACCTAGTTTCGAACTAAGTGATAGCATGGCTGGTGTTTTGGCACGTAGAGCTTGAAAGACTGCGTTCCTCGGTAGTATAGTGGACAGTATCTCCGCCTGTCACGCAGAAGCCCAGGGTTAGATTCCCTGACAGAGAGTTGCTCTAATTTTAATGATTTTGGTGATGCAGTTTATTACAGCAAATCAAAAAGGAGTAGGGATTGTTTCCATCCAGTTTCGAACTGGGGACCTTTCGTATGTGAGACAAACGTGATAACCACTACACTATGGAAACAGATATCACAGCACTGTTTCATATGAAGAATGTCATGCTGACGGGGAATTACTCAATGATTTTGTTGGTGCAGTTTTTTCAGCAAATCAAAAAGGAGTAAGGTTTGTTTCCACCTAGTTTCGAACTGGGGACCGTTCGTGTGTTAGACGAACGTGATAACCACTACACTATGGAAACAGATGACACAGGACTGTTTTAATATGAAGAATTTCATGCCAGCAAACTGATAGCATGGCCTGTGTTTTGTTAAAGCTTCTTGAACGACTCCATCCTCGTTAGTATAGTGGACAGTATCTCCGCCTGTCACGCAGATGCCCAGGGTTAGATTCCCTGACGGGGAGTAGCTCTTATTTAAATGATTTTGTTGGTGCAGTTTTTTCAGCAAATCAAAAAGGAGTAAGGTTTGTTTCCACCCAGTTTCGAACTGGGGACCTTTCGTGTGTGAAACGAACATGATAACCACTACACTATGGAAACAGATGACACAGGACCGTTTCATATGAAGAATTTCATGCCAGCTAACTGATAGCATGGCTTGTGTTTTGGCTCGTAGAGCTTCTTGAAAGACTGTGTTCCTCGTTAGTATAGTGGACAGTATCTCCGCCTGTCACGCGGAAGACCAGGGTTCGATTCCCTGATGGGGAGTAGCTCTAACTTAAATGATTTTGGTGATGCAATTTATTACAGCAAATCAAAAAGGAATATGGATTATTTCCACCCAGTTTTGAACTGGGGACCTTTCGTGTGTGAGACGAACGTGATAACCACTACACTATGGAAACAGATGACACAGGACTGTTTCATATGAAGAATTTCATGCCAGCTAACTGATAGCATGGCCTGTGTTTTGGCAGTTAAAGCTTCTTGAAAGACTCCATTCCTCGTTAGTATCGTGGACAGTAACTCCGCCTGTCACGCAGAAGCCCAGGGTTAGATTCCCTGACGGGGAGTAGCTCTTATTTAAATGATTTTGTTGGTGCAGTTTTTTCAGCAAATCAAAAAGGAGTAAGGTTTGTTTCCACCCAGTTTCGAACTGGGGACCTTTCGTGTGTGAAACGAACGTGACAACCACTACACTATGGAAACAGATGACACAGGACCGTTTCATATGAAGAATTTCATGCCAGCTAACTGATAGCATGGCTTGTGTTTTGGCTCGTAGAGCTTCTTGAAAGACCGTGTTCCTCGTTAGTATAGTGGACAGTATCTCCGCCCGTCACGCGGAAGACCTGGGTTCGATTCCCTGACGGGGAGTAGCTATAATTGAAATGGTTTTTGTGATGCAGTTTATTACAGCAAATCAAAAAGGAGTAGGGTTTGTTTCCACCCAGTTTCAAATTGGGGACCTTTCGTGTGTGAGACGAACGTGATAACCTCTACACTATGGAAACAGATGACACAGGACTGTTTCATATGAAGAATTTCATGCCAGCTAACTGATAGCATGGCCTGTGTTTTGGCAGTTAAAGCTTCTTGAAAGACTCCATTCCTCGTTAGTATAGTGGACAGTATCTCCGCCTGTCACGCGGAAGACCAGGGTTCGATTCCCTGACGGGGAGTAGCTCTCATTTAAATGATTTTGGTGATGCAATTTATTACAGCAAATCAAAAAGGAGTCAGGATTTTTTCCACCAAGTTTCGAACAGGGGACCTTTCGTGTGTGAGACGAACGTGATAACAACTACACTATGGAAACAGATGACACAGGACTGTTTCATATGAAGAATGTCATGCTGACGGGGATTTACTCAATGATTTTGTTGGTGCAGTTTTTTCAGCAAATCAAAAAGGAGTAAGGTTTGTTTCCACCTAGTTTCGAACTGGGGACCGTTCGTGTGTTAGACGAACGTGATAACCACTACACTATGGAAACAGATGACACAGGACTGTTTCATATGAAGAATTTCATGCCAGCTAACTGATAGCATGGCTTGTGTTTTGGCTCGTAGAGCTTCATGATAGACCGTGTTCCTCGTTAGTATAGTGGACAGTATCTCCGCTTGTCACGCGGAAGACCAGGGTTCGATTCCCTGACGGGGAGTAGCTCTAATTTAAATTGTTTTTGTGATGCAGTTTATTACAGCAAATCAAAAAGGAGTAGGGTTTGTTTCCACCCAGTTTCGAATTGGGGACCTTTCGTGTGTTAGACGAACGTGATAACCACTACACTATGGAAACACATGACACAGGCCTGTTTCATATGAAGAATTTCATGCCAGCTAACTGATAGCATGGCTTGTGTTTTGGCACGTAGAGCTTCTTGAAAGACCGTGTTCCTCGTTAGTATAGTGGACAGTATCTCCGCCTGTCACGTGGAAGACCAGGGTTCGATTCCCTGACGGGGAGTAGCTCTTATCTAAATTATTTTGGTGATGCAGTTTATTACACTAAATCAAAAAGGAGTCAGGGTTGTTTTTTCCTCTCGTGTGTGAGACGAACGTGATAACCACTACACTATGGAAACAGATGACACAGGACTGTTTCATATGAAGAATGTCATGCTGACGGGGAATTACTCAATGATTCTGTTGGTGCAGTTTTTTCAGCAAATCAAAAAGGAGTAAGGTTTGTTTCCACCCAGTTTCGAACTGGGGACCTTTCGTGTGTTAGACGAACGTGAAAACCACTACACTATGGAAACAGATGACACAGGACTGTTTCATATGAAGAATTTCATGCCAGCTAACTGATAGCATGGCCTGTGTTTTGGCAGTTAAAGCTTCTTGAAAGACTCCATTCCTCGTTAGTATAGTGGACAGTATCTCCGCCTGTCACGCAGAAGCCCAGGGTTAGATTCCCTGACGGGGAGTAGCTCTTATTTAAATGATTTTGTTGGTGCAGTTTTTTCAGCAAATCAGAAAGGAGTAAGGTTTGTTTCCACCCAGTTTCGAACTGGGGACCTTTCGTGTGTGAGACGAACGTGATAACAACTACACTATGGAAACAGATGACACTGTACTGTCTCATATGAAGAATTTCATGCCAGCTAACTGATAGCATGGCTTGTGTTTTGGCCTCGTAGAGCTTCTTGAAAGACTGTGTTCCTCGTTAGTATAGTGGACAGTATCTCCGCCTGTCACGCGGAAGACCAGGGTTCGATTCCCTGACGGGGAGTAGCTCTCATTTAAATGATTTTGGTGATGCAATTTATTACAGCAAATCAAAAAGGAGTCAGGATTTTTTCCACCAAGTTTCGAACAGGGGACTTTTCGTGTGTGAGACGAACGTGATAACAACTACACTATGGAAACAGATGACACTGTACTGTCTCATATGAAGAATTTCATGCCAGCTAACTGATAGCATGGCCTGTGTTTTGGCAGTTAAAGCTTCTTGAAAGACTCCATTCCTCGTTAGTATAGTGGACAGTATCTCCGCCTGTCACGCAGAAGCCCAGGGTTAGATTCCCTGACGGGGAGTAGCTCTTATTTAAATGATTTTGTTGGTGCAGTTTTTTCAGCAAATCAGAAAGGAGTAAGGTTTGTTTCCACCCAGTTTCGAACTGGGGACCTTTCGTGTGTTAGACGAACGAGATAACCACTACACTATGGAAACAGATGACACAGGACTGTTTCATATGAAGAATTTCATGCCAGCTAACTGATAGCATGGCCTGTGTTCTGGCAGTTAAAGCTTCTTGAAAGACTCCATTCCTCGTTAGTATCGTGGACAGTAACTCCGCCTGTCACGCAGAAGCACAGGGTTAGATTCCCTGACAGGGAGTCGCTCTTATTTAAATGATTTTGTTGGTGCAGTTTTTTCAGCAAATCAGAAAGGAGTAAGGTTTGTTTCCACCCAGTTTCGAACTGGGGACCTCTCGTGTGTTAGACGAACGTGATAACCACTACACTATGGAAACAGATGTCACAGCACTGTTTCATATGAAGAATGTCATGCTGACGGGGAATTACTCAATGATTTTGTTGGTGCAGTTTTTTCAGCAAATCAAAAAGGAGTAAGGTTTGTTTCCACCTAGTTTCGAACTAAGTGATAGCATGGCTGGTGTTTTGGCACGTAGAGCTTGAAAGACTGCGTTCCTCGGTAGTATAGTGGACAGTATCTCCGCCTGTCACGCAGAAGCCCAGGGTTAGATTCCCTGACAGAGAGTTGCTCTAATTTTAATGATTTTGGTGATGCAGTTTATTACAGCAAATCAAAAAGGAGTAGGGATTGTTTCCATCCAGTTTCGAACTGGGGACCTTTCGTATGTGAGACAAACGTGATAACCACTACACTATGGAAACAGATATCACAGCACTGTTTCATATGAAGAATGTCATGCTGACGGGGAATTACTCAATGATTTTGTTGGTGCAGTTTTTTCAGCAAATCAAAAAGGAGTAAGGTTTGTTTCCACCTAGTTTCGAACTGGGGACCGTTCGTGTGTTAGACGAACGTGATAACCACTACACTATGGAAACAGATGACACAGGACTGTTTTAATATGAAGAATTTCATGCCAGCAAACTGATAGCATGGCCTGTGTTTTGTTAAAGCTTCTTGAACGACTCCATCCTCGTTAGTATAGTGGACAGTATCTCCGCCTGTCACGCAGATGCCCAGGGTTAGATTCCCTGACGGGGAGTAGCTCTTATTTAAATGATTTTGTTGGTGCAGTTTTTTCAGCAAATCAAAAAGGAGTAAGGTTTGTTTCCACCCAGTTTCGAACTGGGGACCTTTCGTGTGTGAAACGAACATGATAACCACTACACTATGGAAACAGATGACACAGGACCGTTTCATATGAAGAATTTCATGCCAGCTAACTGATAGCATGGCTTGTGTTTTGGCTCGTAGAGCTTCTTGAAAGACTGTGTTCCTCGTTAGTATAGTGGACAGTATCTCCGCCTGTCACGCGGAAGACCAGGGTTCGATTCCCTGATGGGGAGTAGCTCTAACTTAAATGATTTTGGTGATGCAATTTATTACAGCAAATCAAAAAGGAATATGGATTATTTCCACCCAGTTTTGAACTGGGGACCTTTCGTGTGTGAGACGAACGTGATAACCACTACACTATGGAAACAGATGACACAGGACTGTTTCATATGAAGAATTTCATGCCAGCTAACTGATAGCATGGCCTGTGTTTTGGCAGTTAAAGCTTCTTGAAAGACTCCATTCCTCGTTAGTATCGTGGACAGTAACTCCGCCTGTCACGCAGAAGCCCAGGGTTAGATTCCCTGACGGGGAGTAGCTCTTATTTAAATGATTTTGTTGGTGCAGTTTTTTCAGCAAATCAAAAAGGAGTAAGGTTTGTTTCCACCCAGTTTCGAACTGGGGACCTTTCGTGTGTGAAACGAACGTGACAACCACTACACTATGGAAACAGATGACACAGGACCGTTTCATATGAAGAATTTCATGCCAGCTAACTGATAGCATGGCTTGTGTTTTGGCTCGTAGAGCTTCTTGAAAGACCGTGTTCCTCGTTAGTATAGTGGACAGTATCTCCGCCCGTCACGCGGAAGACCTGGGTTCGATTCCCTGACGGGGAGTAGCTATAATTGAAATGGTTTTTGTGATGCAGTTTATTACAGCAAATCAAAAAGGAGTAGGGTTTGTTTCCACCCAGTTTCAAATTGGGGACCTTTCGTGTGTGAGACGAACGTGATAACCTCTACACTATGGAAACAGATGACACAGGACTGTTTCATATGAAGAATTTCATGCCAGCTAACTGATAGCATGGCCTGTGTTTTGGCAGTTAAAGCTTCTTGAAAGACTCCATTCCTCGTTAGTATAGTGGACAGTATCTCCGCCTGTCACGCGGAAGACCAGGGTTCGATTCCCTGACGGGGAGTAGCTCTCATTTAAATGATTTTGGTGATGCAATTTATTACAGAAAATCAAAAAGGAGTCAGGATTTTTTCCACCAAGTTTCGAACAGGGGACCTTTCGTGTGTGAGACGAACGTGATAACAACTACACTATGGAAACAGATGACACAGGACTGTTTCATATGAAGAATGTCATGCTGACGGGGATTTACTCAATGATTTTGTTGGTGCAGTTTTTTCAGCAAATCAAAAAGGAGTAAGGTTTGTTTCCACCTAGTTTCGAACTGGGGACCGTTCGTGTGTTAGACGAACGTGATAACCACTACACTATGGAAACAGATGACACAGGACTGTTTCATATGAAGAATTTCATGCCAGCTAACTGATAGCATGGCTTGTGTTTTGGCTCGTAGAGCTTCATGATAGACCGTGTTCCTCGTTAGTATAGTGGACAGTATCTCCGCTTGTCACGCGGAAGACCAGGGTTCGATTCCCTGACGGGGAGTAGCTCTAATTTAAATTGTTTTTGTGATGCAGTTTATTACAGCAAATCAAAAAGGAGTAGGGTTTGTTTCCACCCAGTTTCGAATTGGGGACCTTTCGTGTGTTAGACGAACGTGATAACCACTACACTATGGAAACACATGACACAGGCCTGTTTCATATGAAGAATTTCATGCCAGCTAACTGATAGCATGGCTTGTGTTTTGGCACGTAGAGCTTCTTGAAAGACCGTGTTCCTCGTTAGTATAGTGGACAGTATCTCCGCCTGTCACGTGGAAGACCAGGGTTCGATTCCCTGACGGGGAGTAGCTCTTATCTAAATTATTTTGGTGATGCAGTTTATTACACTAAATCAAAAAGGAGTCAGGGTTGTTTTTTCCTCTCGTGTGTGAGACGAACGTGATAACCACTACACTATGGAAACAGATGACACAGGACTGTTTCATATGAAGAATGTCATGCTGACGGGGAATTACTCAATGATTCTGTTGGTGCAGTTTTTTCAGCAAATCAAAAAGGAGTAAGGTTTGTTTCCACCCAGTTTCGAACTGGGGACCTTTCGTGTGTTAGACGAACGTGAAAACCACTACACTATGGAAACAGATGACACAGGACTGTTTCATATGAAGAATTTCATGCCAGCTAACTGATAGCATGGCCTGTGTTTTGGCAGTTAAAGCTTCTTGAAAGACTCCATTCCTCGTTAGTATAGTGGACAGTATCTCCGCCTGTCACGCAGAAGCCCAGGGTTAGATTCCCTGACGGGGAGTAGCTCTTATTTAAATGATTTTGTTGGTGCAGTTTTTTCAGCAAATCAGAAAGGAGTAAGGTTTGTTTCCACCCAGTTTCGAACTGGGGACCTTTCGTGTGTGAGACGAACGTGATAACAACTACACTATGGAAACAGATGACACTGTACTGTCTCATATGAAGAATTTCATGCCAGCTAACTGATAGCATGGCTTGTGTTTTGGCCTCGTAGAGCTTCTTGAAAGACTGTGTTCCTCGTTAGTATAGTGGACAGTATCTCCGCCTGTCACGCGGAAGACCAGGGTTCGATTCCCTGACGGGGAGTAGCTCTCATTTAAATGATTTTGGTGATGCAATTTATTACAGCAAATCAAAAAGGAGTCAGGATTTTTTCCACCAAGTTTCGAACAGGGGACTTTTCGTGTGTGAGACGAACGTGATAACAACTACACTATGGAAACAGATGACACTGTACTGTCTCATATGAAGAATTTCATGCCAGCTAACTGATAGCATGGCCTGTGTTTTGGCAGTTAAAGCTTCTTGAAAGACTCCATTCCTCGTTAGTATAGTGGACAGTATCTCCGCCTGTCACGCAGAAGCCCAGGGTTAGATTCCCTGACGGGGAGTAGCTCTTATTTAAATGATTTTGTTGGTGCAGTTTTTTCAGCAAATCAGAAAGGAGTAAGGTTTGTTTCCACCCAGTTTCGAACTGGGGACCTTTCGTGTGTTAGACGAACGAGATAACCACTACACTATGGAAACAGATGACACAGGACTGTTTCATATGAAGAATTTCATGCCAGCTAACTGATAGCATGGCCTGTGTTCTGGCAGTTAAAGCTTCTTGAAAGACTCCATTCCTCGTTAGTATCGTGGACAGTAACTCCGCCTGTCACGCAGAAGCACAGGGTTAGATTCCCTGACAGGGAGTCGCTCTTATTTAAATGATTTTGTTGGTGCAGTTTTTTCAGCAAATCAGAAAGGAGTAAGGTTTGTTTCCACCCAGTTTCGAACTGGGGACCTCTCGTGTGTTAGACGAACGTGATAACCACTACACTATGGAAACAGATGTCACAGCACTGTTTCATATGAAGAATGTCATGCTGACGGGGAATTACTCAATGATTTTGTTGGTGCAGTTTTTTCAGCAAATCAAAAAGGAGTAAGGTTTGTTTCCACCTAGTTTCGAACTAAGTGATAGCATGGCTGGTGTTTTGGCACGTAGAGCTTGAAAGACTGCGTTCCTCGGTAGTATAGTGGACAGTATCTCCGCCTGTCACGCAGAAGCCCAGGGTTAGATTCCCTGACAGAGAGTTGCTCTAATTTTAATGATTTTGGTGATGCAGTTTATTACAGCAAATCAAAAAGGAGTAGGGATTGTTTTCATCCAGTTTCGAACTGGGGACCTTTCGTGTGTGAGACAAACGTGATAACCACTACACTATGGAAACAGATATCACAGCACTGTTTCATATGAAGAATGTCATGCTGACGGGGAATTACTCAATGATATTGTTGGTGCAGTTTTTTCAGCAAATCAAAAAGGAGTAAGGTTTGTTTCCACCTAGTTTCGAACTAAGTGATAGCATGGCTGGTGTTTTGGCACGTAGAGCTTGAAAGACTGCGTTCCTCGGTAGTATAGTGGACAGTATCTCCGCCTGTCACGCAGAAGCCCAGGGTTAGATTCCCTGACAGAGAGTTGCTCTAATTTTAATGATTTTGGTGATGCAGTTTATTACAGCAAATCAAAAAGGAGTAGGGTTTGTTTCCACCTAGTTTCGAACTGGGGACCGTTCGTGTGTTAGACGAACGTGATAACCACTACACTATGGAAACAGATGACACAGGACTGTTTTAATATGAAGAATTTCATGCCAGCAAACTGATAGCATGGCCTGTGTTTTGTTAAAGCTTCTTGAACGACTCCATCCTCGTTAGTATAGTGGACAGTATCTCCGCCTGTCACGCAGATGCCCAGGGTTAGATTCCCTGACGGGGAGTAGCTCTTATTTAAATGATTTTGTTGGTGCAGTTTTTTCAGCAAATCAAAAAGGAGTAAGGTTTGTTTCCACCCAGTTTCGAACTGGGGACCTTTCGTGTGTGAAACGAACATGATAACCACTACACTATGGAAACAGATGACACAGGACTGTTTCATATGAAGAATTTCATGCCAGCTAACTGATAGCATGGCCTGTGTTTTGGCAGTTAAAGCTTCTTGAAAGACTCCATTCCTCGTAAGTATCGTGGACAGTAACTCCGCCTGTCACGCAGAAGCCCAGGGTTAGATTCCCTGACGGGGAGTAGCTCTTATTTAAATGATTTTGTTGGTGCAGTTTTTTCAGCAAATCATAAAGGAGTAAGGTTTGTTTCCACCCAGTTTCGAACTGGGGACCTTTCGTGTGTGAAACAAACGTGATAACCACTACACTATGGAAACAGATGACACAGGACCGTTTCATATGAAGAATTTCATGCCAGCTAACTGATAGCATGGCTTGTGTTTTGGCTCGTCGAGCTTCTTGAAAGACCGTGTTCCTCGTTAGTATAGTGGACAGTATCTCCGCCCGTCACGCGGAAGACCTGGGTTCGATTCCCTGACGGGGAGTAGCTATAATTGAAATGGTTTTTGTG
The DNA here is from genome assembly GCF_025434085.1 of Hippocampus zosterae. Classification (NCBI taxonomy): domain Eukaryota; kingdom Metazoa; phylum Chordata; class Actinopteri; order Syngnathiformes; family Syngnathidae; genus Hippocampus; species Hippocampus zosterae. Next base: position 19,606,371 of record NC_067464.1, on the reverse strand, counting down.
ATGCAGTTTATTACAGCAAATCAAAAAGGAGTAGGGTTTGTTTCCACCCAGTTTCAAATTGGGGACCTTTCGTGTGTGAGACGAACGTGATAACCTCTACACTATGGAAACAGATGACACAGGACTGTTTCATATGAAGAATTTCATGCCAGCTAACTGATAGCATGGCCTGTGTTTTGGCAGTTAAAGCTTCTTGAAAGACTCCATTCCTCGTTAGTATAGTGGACAGTATCTCCGCCTGTCACGCGGAAGACCAGGGTTCGATTCCCTGACGGGGAGTAGCTCTCATTTAAATGATTTTGGTGATGCAATTTATTACAGCAAATCAAAAAGGAGTCAGGATTTTTTCCACCAAGTTTCGAACAGGGGACCTTTCGTGTGTGAGACGAACGTGATAACAACTACACTATGGAAACAGATGACACAGGACTGTTTCATATGAAGAATGTCATGCTGACGGGGATTTACTCAATGATTTTGTTGGTGCAGTTTTTTCAGCAAATCAAAAAGGAGTAAGGTTTGTTTCCACCTAGTTTCGAACTGGGGACCGTTCGTGTGTTAGACGAACGTGATAACCACTACACTATGGAAACAGATGACACAGGACTGTTTTAATATGAAGAATTTCATGCCAGCAAACTGATAGCATGGCCTGTGTTTTGGCAGTTAAAGCTTTTTGAACGACTCCACTCCTCGTTAGTATAGTGGACAGTATCTCCGCCTGTCACGCAGATGCCCAGGGTTAGATTCCCTGACGGGGAGTAGCTCTTATTTAAATGATTTTGTTGGTGCAGTTTTTTCAGCAAATCAAAAAGGAGTAAGGTTTGTTTCCACCCAGTTTCGAACTGGGGACCTTTCGTGTGTGAAACGAACGTGATAACCACTACACTATGGAAACAGATGACACAGGACTGTTTCATATGAAGAATTTCATGCCAGCTAACTGATAGCATGGCCTGTGTTTTGGCAGTTAAAGCTTCTTGAAAGACTCCATTCCTCGTTAGTATAGTGGACAGTATCTCCGCCTGTCACGCGGAAGACCAGGGTTCGATTCCCTGACGGGGAGTAGCTCTCATTTAAATGATTTTGGTGATGCAATTTATTACAGCAAATCAAAAAGGAGTCAGGATTTTTTCCACCAAGTTTCGAACTGGGGACCTTTCGTATGTGAGACAAACGTGATAACCACTACACTATGGAAACAGATATCACAGCACTGTTTCATATGAAGAATGTCATGCTGACGGGGAATTACTCAATGATTTTGTTGGTGCAGTTTTTTCAGCAAATCAAAAAGGAGTAAGGTTTGTTTCCACCTAGTTTCGAACTGGGGAACGTTCGTGTGTTAGACGAACGTGATAACCACTACACTATGGAAACAGATGACACAGGACTGTTTTAATATGAAGAATTTCATGCCAGCAAACTGATAGCATGGCCTGTGTTTTGTTAAAGCTTCTTGAACGACTCCATCCTCGTTAGTATAGTGGACAGTATCTCCGCCTGTCACGCAGATGCCCAGGGTTAGATTCCCTGACGGGGAGTAGCTCTTATTTAAATGATTTTGTTGGTGCAGTTTTTTCAGCAAATCAAAAAGGAGTAAGGTTTGTTTCCACCCAGTTTCGAACTGGGGACCTTTCGTGTGTGAAACAAACATGATAACCACTACACTATGGAAACAGATGACACAGGACCGTTTCATATGAAGAATTTCATGCCAGCTAACTGATAGCATGGCTTGTGTTTTGGCTCGTAGAGCTTCTTGAAAGACTGTGTTCCTCGTTAGTATAGTGGACAGTATCTCCGCCTGTCACGCGGAAGACCAGGGTTCGATTCCCTGATGGGGAGTAGCTCTAACTTAAATGATTTTGGTGATGCAATTTATTACAGCAAATCAAAAAGGAATATGGATTATTTCCACCCAGTTTTGAACTGGGGACCTTTCGTGTGTGAGACGAACGTGATAACCACTACACTATGGAAACAGATGACACAGGACTGTTTCATATGAAGAATTTCATGCCAGCTAACTGATAGCATGGCCTGTGTTTTGGCAGTTAAAGCTTCTTGAAAGACTCCATTCCTCGTTAGTATCGTGGACAGTAACTCCGCCTGTCACGCAGAAGCCCAGGGTTAGATTCCCTGACGGGGAGTAGCTCTTATTTAAATGATTTTGTTGGTGCAGTTTTTTCAGCAAATCAAAAAGGAGTAAGGTTTGTTTCCACCCAGTTTCGAACTGGGGACCTTTCGTGTGTGAAACGAACGTGACAACCACTACACTATGGAAACAGATGACACAGGACCGTTTCATATGAAGAATTTCATGCCAGCTAACTGATAGCATGGCTTGTGTTTTGGCTCGTAGAGCTTCTTGAAAGACCGTGTTCCTCGTTAGTATAGTGGACAGTATCTCCGCCCGTCACGCGGAAGACCTGGGTTCGATTCCCTGACGGGGAGTAGCTATAATTGAAATGGTTTTTGTGATGCAGTTTATTACAGCAAATCAAAAAGGAGTAGGGTTTGTTTCCACCCAGTTTCAAATTGGGGACCTTTCGTGTGTGAGACGAACGTGATAACCTCTACACTATGGAAACAGATGACACAGGACTGTTTCATATGAAGAATTTCATGCCAGCTAACTGATAGCATGGCCTGTGTTTTGGCAGTTAAAGCTTCTTGAAAGACTCCATTCCTCGTTAGTATAGTGGACAGTATCTCCGCCTGTCACGCGGAAGACCAGGGTTCGATTCCCTGACGGGGAGTAGCTCTCATTTAAATGATTTTGGTGATGCAATTTATTACAGCAAATCAAAAAGGAGTCAGGATTTTTTCCACCAAGTTTCGAACAGGGGACCTTTCGTGTGTGAGACGAACGTGATAACAACTACACTATGGAAACAGATGACACAGGACTGTTTCATATGAAGAATGTCATGCTGACGGGGATTTACTCAATGATTTTGTTGGTGCAGTTTTTTCAGCAAATCAAAAAGGAGTAAGGTTTGTTTCCACCTAGTTTCGAACTGGGGACCGTTCGTGTGTTAGACGAACGTGATAACCACTACACTATGGAAACAGATGACACAGGACTGTTTCATATGAAGAATTTCATGCCAGCTAACTGATAGCATGGCTTGTGTTTTGGCTCGTAGAGCTTCATGATAGACCGTGTTCCTCGTTAGTATAGTGGACAGTATCTCCGCTTGTCACGCGGAAGACCAGGGTTCGATTCCCTGACGGGGAGTAGCTCTAATTTAAATTGTTTTTGTGATGCAGTTTATTACAGCAAATCAAAAAGGAGTAGGGTTTGTTTCCACCCAGTTTCGAATTGGGGACCTTTCGTGTGTTAGACGAACGTGATAACCACTACACTATGGAAACACATGACACAGGCCTGTTTCATATGAAGAATTTCATGCCAGCTAACTGATAGCATGGCTTGTGTTTTGGCACGTAGAGCTTCTTGAAAGACCGTGTTCCTCGTTAGTATAGTGGACAGTATCTCCGCCTGTCACGTGGAAGACCAGGGTTCGATTCCCTGACGGGGAGTAGCTCTTATCTAAATTATTTTGGTGATGCAGTTTATTACACTAAATCAAAAAGGAGTCAGGGTTGTTTTTTCCTCTCGTGTGTGAGACGAACGTGATAACCACTACACTATGGAAACAGATGACACAGGACTGTTTCATATGAAGAATGTCATGCTGACGGGGAATTACTCAATGATTCTGTTGGTGCAGTTTTTTCAGCAAATCAAAAAGGAGTAAGGTTTGTTTCCACCCAGTTTCGAACTGGGGACCTTTCGTGTGTTAGACGAACGTGAAAACCACTACACTATGGAAACAGATGACACAGGACTGTTTCATATGAAGAATTTCATGCCAGCTAACTGATAGCATGGCCTGTGTTTTGGCAGTTAAAGCTTCTTGAAAGACTCCATTCCTCGTTAGTATAGTGGACAGTATCTCCGCCTGTCACGCAGAAGCCCAGGGTTAGATTCCCTGACGGGGAGTAGCTCTTATTTAAATGATTTTGTTGGTGCAGTTTTTTCAGCAAATCAGAAAGGAGTAAGGTTTGTTTCCACCCAGTTTCGAACTGGGGACCTTTCGTGTGTGAGACGAACGTGATAACAACTACACTATGGAAACAGATGACACTGTACTGTCTCATATGAAGAATTTCATGCCAGCTAACTGATAGCATGGCTTGTGTTTTGGCCTCGTAGAGCTTCTTGAAAGACTGTGTTCCTCGTTAGTATAGTGGACAGTATCTCCGCCTGTCACGCGGAAGACCAGGGTTCGATTCCCTGACGGGGAGTAGCTCTCATTTAAATGATTTTGGTGATGCAATTTATTACAGCAAATCAAAAAGGAGTCAGGATTTTTTCCACCAAGTTTCGAACAGGGGACTTTTCGTGTGTGAGACGAACGTGATAACAACTACACTATGGAAACAGATGACACTGTACTGTCTCATATGAAGAATTTCATGCCAGCTAACTGATAGCATGGCCTGTGTTTTGGCAGTTAAAGCTTCTTGAAAGACTCCATTCCTCGTTAGTATAGTGGACAGTATCTCCGCCTGTCACGCAGAAGCCCAGGGTTAGATTCCCTGACGGGGAGTAGCTCTTATTTAAATGATTTTGTTGGTGCAGTTTTTTCAGCAAATCAGAAAGGAGTAAGGTTTGTTTCCACCCAGTTTCGAACTGGGGACCTTTCGTGTGTTAGACGAACGAGATAACCACTACACTATGGAAACAGATGACACAGGACTGTTTCATATGAAGAATTTCATGCCAGCTAACTGATAGCATGGCCTGTGTTCTGGCAGTTAAAGCTTCTTGAAAGACTCCATTCCTCGTTAGTATCGTGGACAGTAACTCCGCCTGTCACGCAGAAGCACAGGGTTAGATTCCCTGACAGGGAGTCGCTCTTATTTAAATGATTTTGTTGGTGCAGTTTTTTCAGCAAATCAGAAAGGAGTAAGGTTTGTTTCCACCCAGTTTCGAACTGGGGACCTCTCGTGTGTTAGACGAACGTGATAACCACTACACTATGGAAACAGATGTCACAGCACTGTTTCATATGAAGAATGTCATGCTGACGGGGAATTACTCAATGATTTTGTTGGTGCAGTTTTTTCAGCAAATCAAAAAGGAGTAAGGTTTGTTTCCACCTAGTTTCGAACTAAGTGATAGCATGGCTGGTGTTTTGGCACGTAGAGCTTGAAAGACTGCGTTCCTCGGTAGTATAGTGGACAGTATCTCCGCCTGTCACGCAGAAGCCCAGGGTTAGATTCCCTGACAGAGAGTTGCTCTAATTTTAATGATTTTGGTGATGCAGTTTATTACAGCAAATCAAAAAGGAGTAGGGATTGTTTTCATCCAGTTTCGAACTGGGGACCTTTCGTGTGTGAGACAAACGTGATAACCACTACACTATGGAAACAGATATCACAGCACTGTTTCATATGAAGAATGTCATGCTGACGGGGAATTACTCAATGATATTGTTGGTGCAGTTTTTTCAGCAAATCAAAAAGGAGTAAGGTTTGTTTCCACCTAGTTTCGAACTAAGTGATAGCATGGCTGGTGTTTTGGCACGTAGAGCTTGAAAGACTGCGTTCCTCGGTAGTATAGTGGACAGTATCTCCGCCTGTCACGCAGAAGCCCAGGGTTAGATTCCCTGACAGAGAGTTGCTCTAATTTTAATGATTTTGGTGATGCAGTTTATTACAGCAAATCAAAAAGGAGTAGGGTTTGTTTCCACCTAGTTTCGAACTGGGGACCGTTCGTGTGTTAGACGAACGTGATAACCACTACACTATGGAAACAGATGACACAGGACTGTTTTAATATGAAGAATTTCATGCCAGCAAACTGATAGCATGGCCTGTGTTTTGTTAAAGCTTCTTGAACGACTCCATCCTCGTTAGTATAGTGGACAGTATCTCCGCCTGTCACGCAGATGCCCAGGGTTAGATTCCCTGACGGGGAGTAGCTCTTATTTAAATGATTTTGTTGGTGCAGTTTTTTCAGCAAATCAAAAAGGAGTAAGGTTTGTTTCCACCCAGTTTCGAACTGGGGACCTTTCGTGTGTGAAACGAACATGATAACCACTACACTATGGAAACAGATGACACAGGACTGTTTCATATGAAGAATTTCATGCCAGCTAACTGATAGCATGGCCTGTGTTTTGGCAGTTAAAGCTTCTTGAAAGACTCCATTCCTCGTTAGTATCGTGGACAGTAACTCCGCCTGTCACGCAGAAGCCCAGGGTTAGATTCCCTGACGGGGAGTAGCTCTTATTTAAATGATTTTGTTGGTGCAGTTTTTTCAGCAAATCAAAAAGGAGTAAGGTTTGTTTCCACCCAGTTTCGAACTGGGGACCTTTCGTGTGTGAAACAAACGTGATAACCACTACACTATGGGAACAGATGACACAGGACCGTTTCATATGAAGAATTTCATGCCAGCTAACTGATAGCATGGCTTGTGTTTTGGCTCGTCGAGCTTCTTGAAAGACCGTGTTCCTCGTTAGTATAGTGGACAGTATCTCCGCCCGTCACGCGGAAGACCTGGGTTCGATTCCCTGACGGGGAGTAGCTATAATTGAAATGGTTTTTGTGATGCAGTTTATTACAGCAAATCAAAAAGGAGTAGGGTTTGTTTCCACCCAGTTTCAAATTGGGGACCTTTCGTGTGTGAGACGAACGTGATAACCTCTACACTATGGAAACAGATGACACAGGACTGTTTCATATGAAGAATTTCATGCCAGCTAACTGATAGCATGGCCTGTGTTTTGGCAGTTAAAGCTTCTTGAAAGACTCCATTCCTCGTTAGTATAGTGGACAGTATCTCCGCCTGTCACGCGGAAGACCAGGGTTCGATTCCCTGACGGGGAGTAGCTCTCATTTAAATGATTTTGGTGATGCAATTTATTACAGCAAATCAAAAAGGAGTCAGGATTTTTTCCACCAAGTTTCGAACAGGGGACCTTTCGTGTGTGAGACGAACGTGATAACAACTACACTATGGAAACAGATGACACAGGACTGTTTCATATGAAGAATGTCATGCTGACGGGGATTTACTCAATGATTTTGTTGGTGCAGTTTTTTCAGCAAATCAAAAAGGAGTAAGGTTTGTTTCCACCTAGTTTCGAACTGGGGACCGTTCGTGTGTTAGACGAACGTGATAACCACTACACTATGGAAACAGATGACACAGGACTGTTTTAATATGAAGAATTTCATGCCAGCAAACTGATAGCATGGCCTGTGTTTTGGCAGTTAAAGCTTCTTGAACGACTCCACTCCTCGTTAGTATAGTGGACAGTATCTCCGCCTGTCACGCAGATGCCCAGGGTTAGATTCCCTGACGGGGAGTAGCTCTTATTTAAATGATTTTGTTGGTGCAGTTTTTTCAGCAAATCAAAAAGGAGTAAGGTTTGTTTCCACCCAGTTTCGAACTGGGGACCTTTCGTGTGTGAAACGAACGTGATAACCACTACACTATGGAAACAGATGACACAGGACTGTTTCATATGAAGAATTTCATGCCAGCTAACTGATAGCATGGCCTGTGTTTTGGCAGTTAAAGCTTCTTGAAAGACTCCATTCCTCGTTAGTATAGTGGACAGTATCTCCGCCTGTCACGCGGAAGACCAGGGTTCGATTCCCTGACGGGGAGTAGCTCTCATTTAAATGATTTTGGTGATGCAATTTATTACAGCAAATCAAAAAGGAGTCAGGATTTTTTCCACCAAGTTTCGAACAGGGGACCTTTCGTGTGTGAGACGAACGTGATAACAACTACACTATGGAAACAGATGACACAGGACTGTTTCATATGAAGAATGTCATGCTGACGGGGATTTACTCAATGATTTTGTTGGTGCAGTTTTTTCAGCAAATCAAAAAGGAGTAAGGTTTGTTTCCACCTAGTTTCGAACTGGGGACCGTTCGTGTGTTAGACGAACGTGATAACCAGTACACTATGGAAACAGATGACACAGGACTGTTTTAATATGAAGAATTTCATGCCAGCAAACTGATAGCATGGCCTGTGTTTTGGCAGTTAAAGCTTCTTGAACGACTCCACTCCTCGTTAGTATAGTGGATAACCACTACACTATGGAAACAGATGACACAGGACCGTTTCATATGAAGAATTTCATGCCAGCTAACTGATAGCATGGCTTGTGTTTTGGCTCGTAGAGCTTCTTGAAAGACCGTGTTCCTCGTTAGTATAGTGGACAGTATCTCCGCCCGTCACGCGGAAGACCTGGGTTCGATTCCCTGACGGGGAGTAGCTATAATTGAAATGGTTTTTGTGATGCAGTTTATTACAGCAAATCAAAAAGGAGTAGGGTTTGTTTCCACCCAGTTTCAAATTGGGGACCTTTCGTGTGTGAGATGAACGTGATAACCTCTACACTATGGAAACAGATGACACAGGACTGTTTCATATGAAGAATTTCATGCCAGCTAACTGATAGCATGGCCTGTGTTTTGGCAGTTAAAGCTTCTTGAAAGACTCCATTCCTCGTTAGTATAGTGGACAGTATCTCCGCCTGTCACACGGAAGACCAGGGTTCGATTCCCTGACGGGGAGTAGCTCTCATTTAAATGATTTTGGTGATGCAATTTATTACAGCAAATCAAAAAGGAGTCAGGATTTTTTCCACCAAGTTTCGAACAGGGGACCTTTCGTGTGTGAGACGAACGTGATAACAACTACACTATGGAAACAGATGACACAGGACTGTTTCATATGAAGAATTTCATGCCAGCTAACTGATAGCATGGCCTGTGTTTTGGCAGTTAAAGCTTCTTGAAAGACTCCATTCCTCGTTATTATAGTGGACAGTAACTCCGCCTGTCACGCAGAAGCCCAGGGTTAGATTCCCTGACGGGGAGTAGCTCTTATTTAAATGATTTTGTTGGTGCAGTTTTTTCAGCAAATCAGAAAGGAGAAAGGTTTGTTTCCACCCAGTTTCGAACTGGGGACCTTTCGTGTGTGAGACGAACGTGATAACCACTACACTATGGAAACAGATGACACAGGACTGTTTCATATGAAGAATTTCATGCCAGCTAACTGATAGCATGGCTTGTGTTTTGGCTCGTAGAGCTTCATGATAGACCGTGTTCCTCGTTAGTATAGTGGACAGTATCTCCGCTTGTCACGCGGAAGACCAGGGTTCGATTCCCTGACGGGGAGTAGCTCTAATTTAAATGGTTTTTGTGATGCAGTTTATTACAGCAAATCAAAAAGGAGTAGGGTTTGTTTCCACCCAGTTTCGAACTGGGGACCTTTCGTGTGTTAGACGAACGTGATAACCACTACACTATGGAAACACATGACACAGGCCTGTTTCATATGAAGAATTTCATGCCAGCTAACTGATAGCATGGCTTGTGTTTTGGCTCGTAGAGCTTCATGAAAGACCGTGTTCCTCGTTAGTATAGTGGACAGTATCTCCGCCCGTCACGCGGAAGACCTGGGTTCGATTCCCTGACGGGGAGTAGCTATAATTGAAATGGTTTTTGTGATGCAGTTTATTACAGCAAATCAAAAAGGAGTAGGGTTTGTTTCCACCCAGTTTCAAATTGGGGACCTTTCGTGTGTGAGACGAACGTGATAACCTCTACACTATGGAAACAGATGACACAGGACTGTTTCATATGAAGAATTTCATGCCAGCTAACTGATAGCATGGCCTGTGTTTTGGCAGTTAAAGCTTCTTGAAAGACTCCATTCCTCGTTAGTATAGTGGACAGTATCTCCGCCTGTCACGCGGAAGACCAGGGTTCGATTCCCTGACGGGGAGTAGCTCTCATTTAAATGATTTTGGTGATGCAATTTATTACAGCAAATCAAAAAGGAGTCAGGATTTTTTCCACCAAGTTTCGAACAGGGGACCTTTCGTGTGTGAGACGAACAATATAACAACTACACTATGGAAACAGATGACACAGGACTGTTTCATATGAAGAATGTCATGCTGACGGGGATTTACTCAATGATTTTGTTGGTGCAGTTTTTTCAGCAAATCAAAAAGGAGTAAGGTTTGTTTCCACCTAGTTTCGAACTGGGGACCGTTCGTGTGTTAGACGAACGTGATAACCACTACACTATGGAAACAGATGACACAGGACTGTTTCATATGAAGAATTTCATGCCAGCTAACTGATAGCATGGCTTGTGTTTTGGCTCGTAGAGCTTCATGATAGACCGTGTTCCTCGTTAGTATAGTGGACAGTATCTCCGCTTGTCACGCGGAAGACCAGGGTTCGATTCCCTGACGGGGAGTAGCTCTAATTTAAATGGTTTTTGTGATGCAGTTTATTACAGCAAATCAAAAAGGAGTAGGGTTTGTTTCCACCCAGTTTCGAACTGGGGACCTTTCGTGTGTTAGACGAACGTGATAACCACTACACTATGGAAACACATGACACAGGCCTGTTTCATATGAAGAATTTCATGCCAGCTAACTGATAGCATGGCTTGTGTTTTGGCACGTAGAGCTTCTTGAAAGACCGTGTTCCTCGTTAGTATAGTGGACAGTATCTCCGCCTGTCACGTGGAAGACCAGGGTTCGATTCCCTGACGGGGAGTAGCTCTTATCTAAATTATTTTGGTGATGCAGTTTATTACACTAAATCAAAAAGGAGTCAGGGTTGTTTTTTCCTCTCGTGTGTGAGACGAACGTGATAACCACTACACTATGGAAACGGATGACACAGGACTGTTTCATATGAAGAATGTCATGCTGACGGGGAATTACTCAATGATTCTGTTGGTGCAGTTTTTTCAGCAAATCAAAAAGGAGTAAGGTTTGTTTCCACCCAGTTTCGAACTGGGGACCTTTCGTGTGTTAGACGAACGTGAAAACCACTACACTATGGAAACAGATGACACAGGACTGTTTCATATGAAGAATTTCATGCCAGCTAACTGATAGCATGGCCTGTGTTTTGGCAGTTAAAGCTTCTTGAAAGACTCCATTCCTCGTTAGTATAGTGGACAGTATCTCCGCCTGTCACGCAGAAGCCCAGGGTTAGATTCCCTGACGGGGAGTAGCTCTTATTTAAATGATTTTGTTGGTGCAGTTTTTTCAGCAAATCAGAAAGGAGTAAGGTTTGTTTCCACCCAGTTTCGAACTGGGGACCTTTCGTGTGTGAGACGAACGTGATAACAACTACACTATGGAAACAGATGACACTGTACTGTCTCATATGAAGAATTTCATGCCAGCTAACTGATAGCATGGCTTGTGTTTTGGCCTCGTAGAGCTTCTTGAAAGACTGTGTTCCTCGTTAGTATAGTGGACAGTATCTCCGCCTGTCACGCGGAAGACCAGGGTTCGATTCCCTGACGGGGAGTAGCTCTCATTTAAATGATTTTGGTGATGCAATTTATTACAGCAAATCAAAAAGGAGTCAGGATTTTTTCCACCAAGTTTCGAACAGGGGACTTTTCGTGTGTGAGACGAACGTGATAACAACTACACTATGGAAACAGATGACACTGTACTGTCTCATATGAAGAATTTCATGCCAGCTAACTGATAGCATGGCCTGTGTTTTGGCAGTTAAAGCTTCTTGAAAGACTCCATTCCTCGTTAGTATAGTGGACAGTATCTCCGCCTGTCACGCAGAAGCCCAGGGTTAGATTCCCTGACGGGGAGTAGCTCTTATTTAAATGATTTTGTTGGTGCAGTTTTTTCAGCAAATCAGAAAGGAGTAAGGTTTGTTTCCACCCAGTTTCGAACTGGGGACCTTTCGTGTGTTAGACGAACGAGATAACCACTACACTATGGAAACAGATGACACAGGACTGTTTCATATGAAGAATTTCATGCCAGCTAACTGATAGCATGGCCTGTGTTCTGGCAGTTAAAGCTTCTTGAAAGACTCCATTCCTCGTTAGTATCGTGGACAGTAACTCCGCCTGTCACGCAGAAGCACAGGGTTAGATTCCCTGACAGGGAGTCGCTCTTATTTAAATGATTTTGTTGGTGCAGTTTTTTCAGCAAATCAGAAAGGAGTAAGGTTTGTTTCCACCCAGTTTCGAACTGGGGACCTCTCGTGTGTTAGACGAACGTGATAACCACTACACTATGGAAACAGATGTCACAGCACTGTTTCATATGAAGAATGTCATGCTGACGGGGAATTACTCAATGATTTTGTTGGTGCAGTTTTTTCAGCAAATCAAAAAGGAGTAAGGTTTGTTTCCACCTAGTTTCGAACTAAGTGATAGCATGGCTGGTGTTTTGGCACGTAGAGCTTGAAAGACTGCGTTCCTCGGTAGTATAGTGGACAGTATCTCCGCCTGTCACGCAGAAGCCCAGGGTTAGATTCCCTGACAGAGAGTTGCTCTAATTTTAATGATTTTGGTGATGCAGTTTATTACAGCAAATCAAAAAGGAGTAGGGATTGTTTTCATCCAGTTTCGAACTGGGGACCTTTCGTGTGTGAGACAAACGTGATAACCACTACACTATGGAAACAGATATCACAGCACTGTTTCATATGAAGAATGTCATGCTGACGGGGAATTACTCAATGATATTGTTGGTGCAGTTTTTTCAGCAAATCAAAAAGGAGTAAGGTTTGTTTCCACCTAGTTTCGAACTAAGTGATAGCATGGCTGGTGTTTTGGCACGTAGAGCTTGAAAGACTGCGTTCCTCGGTAGTATAGTGGACAGTATCTCCGCCTGTCACGCAGAAGCCCAGGGTTAGATTCCCTGACAGAGAGTTGCTCTAATTTTAATGATTTTGGTGATGCAGTTTATTACAGCAAATCAAAAAGGAGTAGGGTTTGTTTCCACCTAGTTTCGAACTGGGGACCGTTCGTGTGTTAGACGAACGTGATAACCACTACACTATGGAAACAGATGACACAGGACTGTTTTAATATGAAGAATTTCATGCCAGCAAACTGATAGCATGGCCTGTGTTTTGTTAAAGCTTCTTGAACGACTCCATCCTCGTTAGTATAGTGGACAGTATCTCCGCCTGTCACGCAGATGCCCAGGGTTAGATTCCCTGACGGGGAGTAGCTCTTATTTAAATGATTTTGTTGGTGCAGTTTTTTCAGCAAATCAGAAAGGAGAAAGGTTTGTTTCCACCCAGTTTCGAACTGGGGACCTTTCGTGTGTGAGACGAACGTGATAACCACTACACTATGGAAACAGATGACACAGGACTGTTTCATATGAAGAATTTCATGCCAGCTAACTGATAGCATGGCTTGTGTTTTGGCTCGTAGAGCTTCATGATAGACCGTGTTCCTCGTTAGTATAGTGGACAGTATCTCCGCTTGTCACGCGGAAGACCAGGGTTCGATTCCCTGACGGGGAGTAGCTCTAATTTAAATGGTTTTTGTGATGCAGTTTATTACAGCAAATCAAAAAGGAGTAGGGTTTGTTTCCACCCAGTTTCGAACTGGGGACCTTTCGTGTGTTAGACGAACGTGATAACCACTACACTATGGAAACACATGACACAGGCCTGTTTCATATGAAGAATTTCATGCCAGCTAACTGATAGCATGGCTTGTGTTTTGGCTCGTAGAGCTTCATGAAAGACCGTGTTCCTCGTTAGTATAGTGGACAGTATCTCCGCCCGTCACGCGGAAGACCTGGGTTCGATTCCCTGACGGGGAGTAGCTATAATTGAAATGGTTTTTGTGATGCAGTTTATTACAGCAAATCAAAAAGGAGTAGGGTTTGTTTCCACCCAGTTTCAAATTGGGGACCTTTCGTGTGTGAGACGAACGTGATAACCTCTACACTATGGAAACAGATGACACAGGACTGTTTCATATGAAGAATTTCATGCCAGCTAACTGATAGCATGGCCTGTGTTTTGGCAGTTAAAGCTTCTTGAAAGACTCCATTCCTCGTTAGTATAGTGGACAGTATCTCCGCCTGTCACGCGGAAGACCAGGGTTCGATTCCCTGACGGGGAGTAGCTCTCATTTAAATGATTTTGGTGATGCAATTTATTACAGCAAATCAAAAAGGAGTCAGGATTTTTTCCACCAAGTTTCGAACAGGGGACCTTTCGTGTGTGAGACGAACAATATAACAACTACACTATGGAAACAGATGACACAGGACTGTTTCATATGAAGAATGTCATGCTGACGGGGATTTACTCAATGATTTTGTTGGTGCAGTTTTTTCAGCAAATCAAAAAGGAGTAAGGTTTGTTTCCACCTAGTTTCGAACTGGGGACCGTTCGTGTGTTAGACGAACGTGATAACCACTACACTATGGAAACAGATGACACAGGACTGTTTCATATGAAGAATTTCATGCCAGCTAACTGATAGCATGGCTTGTGTTTTGGCTCGTAGAGCTTCATGATAGACCGTGTTCCTCGTTAGTATAGTGGACAGTATCTCCGCTTGTCACGCGGAAGACCAGGGTTCGATTCCCTGACGGGGAGTAGCTCTAATTTAAATGGTTTTTGTGATGCAGTTTATTACAGCAAATCAAAAAGGAGTAGGGTTTGTTTCCACCCAGTTTCGAACTGGGGACCTTTCGTGTGTTAGACGAACGTGATAACCACTACACTATGGAAACACATGACACAGGCCTGTTTCATATGAAGAATTTCATGCCAGCTAACTGATAGCATGGCTTGTGTTTTGGCACGTAGAGCTTCTTGAAAGACCGTGTTCCTCGTTAGTATAGTGGACAGTATCTCCGCCTGTCACGTGGAAGACCAGGGTTCGATTCCCTGACGGGGAGTAGCTCTTATCTAAATTATTTTGGTGATGCAGTTTATTACACTAAATCAAAAAGGAGTCAGGGTTGTTTTTTCCTCTCGTGTGTGAGACGAACGTGATAACCACTACACTATGGAAACGGATGACACAGGACTGTTTCATATGAAGAATGTCATGCTGACGGGGAATTACTCAATGATTCTGTTGGTGCAGTTTTTTCAGCAAATCAAAAAGGAGTAAGGTTTGTTTCCACCCAGTTTCGAACTGGGGACCTTTCGTGTGTTAGACGAACGTGAAAACCACTACACTATGGAAACAGATGACACAGGACTGTTTCATATGAAGAATTTCATGCCAGCTAACTGATAGCATGGCCTGTGTTTTGGCAGTTAAAGCTTCTTGAAAGACTCCATTCCTCGTTAGTATAGTGGACAGTATCTCCGCCTGTCACGCAGAAGCCCAGGGTTAGATTCCCTGACGGGGAGTAGCTCTTATTTAAATGATTTTGTTGGTGCAGTTTTTTCAGCAAATCAGAAAGGAGTAAGGTTTGTTTCCACCCAGTTTCGAACTGGGGACCTTTCGTGTGTGAGACGAACGTGATAACAACTACACTATGGAAACAGATGACACTGTACTGTCTCATATGAAGAATTTCATGCCAGCTAACTGATAGCATGGCTTGTGTTTTGGCCTCGTAGAGCTTCTTGAAAGACTGTGTTCCTCGTTAGTATAGTGGACAGTATCTCCGCCTGTCACGCGGAAGACCAGGGTTCGATTCCCTGACGGGGAGTAGCTCTCATTTAAATGATTTTGGTGATGCAATTTATTACAGCAAATCAAAAAGGAGTCAGGATTTTTTCCACCAAGTTTCGAACAGGGGACCTTTCGTGTGTGAGACGAACGTGATAACCACTACACTATGGAAACAGATGACACAGGACTGTTTCATATGAAGAATTTCATGCCAGCTAACTGATAGCATGGCCTGTGTTCTGGCAGTTAAAGCTTCTTGAAAGACTCCATTCCTCGTTAGTATCGTGGACAGTAACTCCGCCTGTCACGCAGAAGCACAGGGTTAGATTCCCTGACAGGGAGTCGCTCTTATTTAAATGATTTTGTTGGTGCAGTTTTTTCAGCAAATCAGAAAGGAGTAAGGTTTGTTTCCACCCAGTTTCGAACTGGGGACCTCTCGTGTGTTAGACGAACGTGATAACCACTACACTATGGAAACAGATGTCACAGCACTGTTTCATATGAAGAATGTCATGCTGACGGGGAATTACTCAATGATTTTGTTGGTGCAGTTTTTTCAGCAAATCAAAAAGGAGTAAGGTTTGTTTCCACCTAGTTTCGAACTAAGTGATAGCATGGCTGGTGTTTTGGCACGTAGAGCTTGAAAGACTGCGTTCCTCGGTAGTATAGTGGACAGTATCTCCGCCTGTCACGCAGAAGCCCAGGGTTAGATTCCCTGACAGAGAGTTGCTCTAATTTTAATGATTTTGGTGATGCAGTTTATTACAGCAAATCAAAAAGGAGTAGGGATTGTTTCCATCCAGTTTCGAACTGGGGACCTTTCGTATGTGAGACAAACGTGATAACCACTACACTATGGAAACAGATATCACAGCACTGTTTCATATGAAGAATGTCATGCTGACGGGGAATTACTCAATGATATTGTTGGTGCAGTTTTTTCAGCAAATCAAAAAGGAGTAAGGTTTGTTTCCACCTAGTTTCGAACTGGGGACCGTTCGTGTGTTAGACGAACGTGATAACCACTACACTATGGAAACAGATGACACAGGACTGTTTTAATATGAAGAATTTCATGCCAGCAAACTGATAGCATGGCCTGTGTTTTGTTAAAGCTTCTTGAACGACTCCATCCTCGTTAGTATAGTGGACAGTATCTCCGCCTGTCACGCAGATGCCCAGGGTTAGATTCCCTGACGGGGAGTAGCTCTTATTTAAATGATTTTGTTGGTGCAGTTTTTTCAGCAAATCAAAAAGGAGTAAGGTTTGTTTCCACCCAGTTTCGAACTGGGGACCTTTCGTGTGTGAAATGAACGTGATAACCACTACACTATGGAAACAGATGACACAGGACCGTTTCATATGAAGAATTTCATGCCAGCTAACTGATAGCATGGCTTGTGTTTTGGCTCGTAGAGCTTCTTGAAAGACTGTGTTCCTCGTTATTATAGTGGACAGTATCTCCGCCTGTCACGCGGAAGACCAGGGTTCGATTCCCTGATGGGGAGTAGCTCTAACTTAAATGATTTTGGTGATGCAATTTATTACAGCAAATCAAAAAGGAGTATGGATTATTTCCACCCAGTTTTGAACTGGGGACCTTTCGTGTGTGAGACGAAGGTGATAACCACTACACTATGGAAACAGATGACACAGGACTGTTTCATATGAAGAATTTCATGCCAGCTAACTGATAGCATGGCCTGTGTTTTGGCAGTTAAAGCTTCTTGAAAGACTCCATTCCTCGTTAGTATCGTGGACAGTAACTCCGCCTGTCACGCAGAAGCCCAGGGTAAGATTCCCTGACGGGGAGTAGCTCTTATTTAAATGATTTTGTTGGTGCAGTTTTTTCAGCAAATCAAAAAGGAGTAAGGTTTGTTTCCACCCAGTTTCGAACTGGGGACCTTTCGTGTGTGAAACGAACGTGATAACCACTACACTATGGAAACAGATGACACAGGACCGTTTCATATGAAGAATTTCATGCCAGCTAACTGATAGCATGGCTTGTGTTTTGGCTCGTAGAGCTTCTTGAAAGACCGTGTTCCTCGTTAGTATAGTGGACAGTATCTCCGCCCGTCACGCGGAAGACCTGGGTTCGATTCCCTGACGGGGAGTAGCTATAATTGAAATGGTTTTTGTGATGCAGTTTATTACAGCAAATCAAAAAGGAGTAGGGTTTGTTTCCACCCAGTTTCAAATTGGGGACCTTTCGTGTGTGAGACGAACGTGATAACCTCTACACTATGGAAACAGATGACACAGGACTGTTTCATATGAAGAATTTCATGCCAGCTAACTGATAGCATGGCCTGTGTTTTGGCAGTTAAAGCTTCTTGAAAGACTCCATTCCTCGTTAGTATAGTGGACAGTATCTCCGCCTGTCACGCGGAAGACCAGGGTTCGATTCCCTGACGGGGAGTAGCTCTCATTTAAATGATTTTAAATCATTGTGAGACGAACGTGATAACAACTACACTATGGAAACAGATGACACAGGACTGTTTCATATGAAGAATGTCATGCTGACCGGGATTTACTCAATGATTTTGTTGGTGCAGTTTTTTCAGCAAATCAAAAAGGAGTAAGGTTTGTTTCCACCCAGTTTCGAACTGGGGACCTTTCGTGTGTTAGACGAACGTGATAACCACTACACTATGGAAACACATGACAAAGGCCTGTTTCATATGAAGAATTTCATGCCAGCTAACTGATAGCATGGCTTGTGTTTTGGCACGTAGAGCTTCTTGAAAGACCGTGTTCCTCGTTAGTATAGTGGACAGTATCTCCGCCTGTCACGTGGAAGACCAGGGTTCGATTCCCTGACGGGGAGTAGCTCTTATCTAAATTATTTTGGTGATGCAGTTTATTACACTAAATCAAAAAGGAGTCAGGGTTGTTTTTTCCTCTCGTGTGTGAGACGAACGTGATAACCACTACACTATGGAAACAGATGACACAGGACTGTTTCATATGAAGAATGTCATGCTGACGGGGAATTACTCAATGATTCTGTTGGTGCAGTTTTTTCAGCAAATCAAAAAGGAGTAAGGTTTGTTTCCACCCAGTTTCGAACTGGGGACCTTTCGTGTGTTAGACGAACGTGAAAACCACTACACTATGGAAACAGATGACACAGGACTGTTTCATATGAAGAATTTCATGCCAGCTAACTGATAGCATGGCCTGTGTTTTGGCAGTTAAAGCTTCTTGAAAGACTCCATTCCTCGTTAGTATAGTGGACAGTATCTCCGCCTGTCACGCAGAAGCCCAGGGTTAGATTCCCTGACGGGGAGTAGCTCTTATTTAAATGATTTTGTTGGTGCAGTTTTTTCAGCAAATCAGAAAGGAGTAAGGTTTGTTTCCACCCAGTTTCGAACTGGGGACCTTTCGTGTGTGAGACGAACGTGATAACAACTACACTATGGAAACAGATGACACTGTACTGTCTCATATGAAGAATTTCATGCCAGCTAACTGATAGCATGGCTTGTGTTTTGGCCTCGTAGAGCTTCTTGAAAGACTGTGTTCCTCGTTAGTATAGTGGACAGTATCTCCGCCTGTCACGCGGAAGACCAGGGTTCGATTCCCTGACGGGGAGTAGCTCTCATTTAAATGATTTTGGTGATGCAATTTATTACAGCAAATCAAAAAGGAGTCAGGATTTTTTCCACCAAGTTTCGAACAGGGGACTTTTCGTGTGTGAGACGAACGTGATAACCACTACACTATGGAAACAGATGACACAGGACTGTTTCATATGAAGAATTTCATGCCAGCTAACTGATAGCATGGCCTGTGTTCTGGCAGTTAAAGCTTCTTGAAAGACTCCATTCCTCGTTAGTATCGTGGACAGTAACTCCGCCTGTCACGCAGAAGCACAGGGTTAGATTCCCTGACAGGGAGTCGCTCTTATTTAAATGATTTTGTTGGTGCAGTTTTTTCAGCAAATCAGAAAGGAATAAGGTTTGTTTCCACCCAGTTTCGAACTGGGGACCTCTCGTGTGTTAGACGAACGTGATAACCACTACACTATGGAAACAGATGTCACAGCACTGTTTCATATGAAGAATGTCATGCTGACGGGGAATTACTCAATGATTTTGTTGGTGCAGTTTTTTCAGCAAATCAAAAAGGAGTAAGGTTTGTTTCCACCTAGTTTCGAACTAAGTGATAGCATGGCTGGTGTTTTGGCACGTAGAGCTTGAAAGACTGCGTTCCTCGGTAGTATAGTGGACAGTATCTCCGCCTGTCACGCAGAAGCCCAGGGTTAGATTCCCTGACAGAGAGTTGCTCTAATTTTAATGATTTTGGTGATGCAGTTTATTACAGCAAATCAAAAAGGAGTAGGGATTGTTTCCATCCAGTTTCGAACTGGGGACCTTTCGTGTGTGAGACAAACGTGATAACCACTACACTATGGAAACAGATATCACAGCACTGTTTCATATGAAGAATGTCATGCTGACGGGGAATTACTCAATGATATTGTTGGTGCAGTTTTTTCAGCAAATCAAAAAGGAGTAAGGTTTGTTTCCACCTAGTTTCGAACTGGGGACCGTTCGTGTGTTAGACGAACGTGATAACCACTACACTATGGAAACAGATGACACAGGACTGTTTTAATATGAAGAATTTCATGCCAGCAAACTGATAGCATGGCCTGTGTTTTGTTAAAGCTTCTTGAACGACTCCATCCTCGTTAGTATAGTGGACAGTATCTCCGCCTGTCACGCAGATGCCCAGGGTTAGATTCCCTGACGGGGAGTAGCTCTTATTTAAATGATTTTGTTGGTGCAGTTTTTTCAGCAAATCAAAAAGGAGTAAGGTTTGTTTCCACCCAGTTTCGAACTGGGGACCTTTCGTGTGTGAAACGAACGTGATAACCACTACACTATGGAAACAGATGACACAGGACTGTTTCATATGAAGAATTTCATGCCAGCTAACTGATAGCATGGCCTGTGTTTTGGCAGTTAAAGCTTCTTGAAAGACTCCATTCCTCGTTAGTATCGTGGACAGTAACTCCGCCTGTCACGCAGAAGCCCAGGGTTAGATTCCCTGACGGGGAGTAGCTCTTATTTAAATGATTTTGTTGGTGCAGTTTTTTCAGCAAATCAAAAAGGAGTAAGGTTTGTTTCCACCCAGTTTCGAACTGGGGACCTTTCGTGTGTGAAACGAACGTGATAACCACTACACTATGGAAACAGATGACACAGGACCGTTTCATATGAAGAATTTCATGCCAGCTAACTGATAGCATGGCTTGTGTTTTGGCTCGTCGAGCTTCTTGAAAGACCGTGTTCCTCGTTAGTATAGTGGACAGTATCTCCGCCCGTCACGCGGAAGACCTGGGTTCGATTCCCTGACGGGGAGTAGCTATAATTGAAATGGTTTTTGTGATGCAGTTTATTACAGCAAATCAAAAAGGAGTAGGGTTTGTTTCCACCCAGTTTCAAATTGGGGACCTTTCGTGTGTGAGACGAACGTGATAACCTCTACACTATGGAAACAGATGACACAGGACTGTTTCATATGAAGAATTTCATGCCAGCTAACTGATAGCATGGCCTGTGTTTTGGCAGTTAAAGCTTCTTGAAAGACTCCATTCCTCGTTAGTATAGTGGACAGTATCTCCGCCTGTCACGCGGAAGACCAGGGTTCGATTCCCTGACGGGGAGTAGCTCTCATTTAAATGATTTTGGTGATGCAATTTATTACAGCAAATCAAAAAGGAGTCAGGATTTTTTCCACCAAGTTTCGAACAGGGGACCTTTCGTGTGTGAGACGAACGTGATAACAACTACACTATGGAAACAGATGACACAGGACTGTTTCATATGAAGAATGTCATGCTGACGGGGATTTACTCAATGATTTTGTTGGTGCAGTTTTTTCAGCAAATCAAAAAGGAGTAAGGTTTGTTTCCACCTAGTTTCGAACTGGGGACCGTTCGTGTGTTAGACGAACGTGATAACCACTACACTATGGAAACAGATGACACAGGACTGTTTTAATATGAAGAATTTCATGCCAGCAAACTGATAGCATGGCCTGTGTTTTGGCAGTTAAAGCTTCTTGAACGACTCCACTCCTCGTTAGTATAGTGGATAACCATTACACTATGGAAACAGATGACACAGGACCGTTTCATATGAAGAATTTCATGCCAGCTAACTGATAGCATGGCTTGTGTTTTGGCTCGTAGAGCTTCTTGAAAGACCGTGTTCCTCGTTAGTATAGTGGACAGTATCTCCGCCCCGTCACGCGGAAGACCTGGGTTCGATTCCCTGACGGGGAGTAGCTATAATTGAAATGGTTTTTGTGATGCAGTTTATTACAGCAAATCAAAAAGGAGTAGGGTTTGTTTCCACCCAGTTTCAAATTGGGGACCTTTCGTGTGTGAGATGAACGTGATAACCTCTACACTATGGAAACAGATGACACAGGACTGTTTCATATGAAGAATTTCATGCCAGCTAACTGATAGCATGGCCTGTGTTTTGGCAGTTAAAGCTTCTTGAAAGACTCCATTCCTCGTTAGTATAGTGGACAGTATCTCCGCCTGTCACGCGGAAGACCAGGGTTCGATTCCCTGACGGGGAGTAGCTCTCATTTAAATGATTTTGGTGATGCAATTTATTACAGCAAATCAAAAAGGAGTCAGGATTTTTTCCACCAAGTTTCGAACAGGGGACCTTTCGTGTGTGAGACGAACGTGATAACAACTACACTATGGAAACAGATGACACAGGACTGTTTCATATGAAGAATTTCATGCCAGCTCACTGATAGCATGGCCTGTGTTTTGGCAGTTAAAGCTTCTTGAAAGACTCCATTCCTCGTTATTATAGTGGACAGTAACTCCGCCTGTCACGCAGAAGCCCAGGGTTAGATTCCCTGACGGGGAGTAGCTCTTATTTAAATGATTTTGTTGGTGCAGTTTTTTCAGCAAATCAGAAAGGAGAAAGGTTTGTTTCCACCCAGTTTCGAACTGGGGACCTTTCGTGTGTGAGACGAACGTGATAACCACTACACTATGGAAACAGATGACACAGGACTGTTTCATATGAAGAATTTCATGCCAGCTAACTGATAGCATGGCTTGTGTTTTGGCTCGTAGAGCTTCGTGATAGACCGTGTTCCTCGTTAGTATAGTGGACAGTATCTCCGCTTGTCACGCGGAAGACCAGGGTTCGATTCCCTGACGGGGAGTAGCTCTAATTTAAATGGTTTTTGTGATGCAGTTTATTACAGCAAATCAAAAAGGAGTAGGGTTTGTTTCCACCCAGTTTCGAACTGGGGACCTTTCGTGTGTTAGACGAACGTGATAACCACTACACTATGGAAACACATGACACAGGCCTGTTTCATATGAAGAATTTCATGCCAGCTAACTGATAGCATGGCTTGTGTTTTGGCACGTAGAGCTTCTTGAAAGACCGTGTTCCTCGTTAGTATAGTGGACAGTATCTCCGCCTGTCACGTGGAAGACCAGGGTTCGATTCCCTGACGGGGAGTAGCTCTTATCTAAATTATTTTGGTGATGCAGTTTATTACAGCAAATCAAAAAGGAGTCAGGGTTGTTTTTTCCTCTCGTGTGTGAGACGAACGTGATAACCACTACACTATGGAAACAGATGACACAGGACTGTTTCATATGAAGAATGTCATGCTGACGGGGAATTACTCAATGATTCTGTTGGTGCAGTTTTTTCAGCAAATCAAAAAGGAGTAAGGTTTGTTTCCACCCAGTTTCGAACTGGGGACCTTTCGTGTGTTAGACGAACGTGAAAACCACTACACTATGGAAACAGATGACACAGGACTGTTTTAATATGAAGAATTTCATGCCAGCAAACTGATAGCATGGCCTGTGTTTTGGCAGTTAAAGCTTCTTGAACGACTCCACTCCTCGTTAGTATAGTGGACAGTATCTCCGCCTGTCACGCAGATGCCCAGGGTTAGATTCCCTGACGGGGAGTAGCTCTTATTTAAATGATTTTGTTGGTGCAGTTTTTTCAGCAAATCAAAAAGGAGTAAGGTTTGTTTCCACCCAGTTTCGAACTGGGGACCTTTCGTGTGTGAAACGAACGTGATAACCACTACACTATGGAAACAGATGACACAGGACCGTTTCATATGAAGAATTTCATGTCAGCTAACTGATAGCATGGCTTGTGTTTTGGCTCGTAGAGCTTCTTGAAAGACCGTGTTCCTCGTTAGTATAGTGGACAGTATCTCCGCCCGTCACGCGGAAGACCTGGGTTCGATTCCCTGACGGGGAGTAGCTATAATTGAAATGGTTTTTGTGATGCAGTTTATTACAGCAAATCAAAAAGGAGTAGGGTTTGTTTCCACCCAGTTTCAAATTGGGGACCTTTCGTGTGTGAGATGAACGTGATAACCTCTACACTATGGAAACAGATGACACAGGACTGTTTCATATGAAGAATTTCATGCCAGCTAACTGATAACATGGCCTGTGTTTTGGCAGTTAAAGCTTCTTGAAAGACTCCATTCCTCGTTAGTATAGTGGACAGTATCTCCGCCTGTCACGCGGAAGACCAGGGTTCGATTCCCTGACGGGGAGTAGCTCTCATTTAAATGATTTTGGTGATGCAATTTATTACAGCAAATCAAAAAGGAGTCAGGATTTTTTCCACCAAGTTTCGAACAGGGGACCTTTCGTGTGTGAGACGAACGTGATAACAACTACACTATGGAAACAGATGACACAGGACTGTTTCATATGAAGAATTTCATGCCAGCTAACTGATAGCATGGCCTGTGTTTTGGCAGTTAAAGCTTCTTGAAAGACTCCATTCCTCGTTATTATAGTGGACAGTTACTCCGCCTGTCACGCAGAAGCCCAGGGTTAGATTCCCTGACAGGGAGGAGCTCTTATTTAAATGATTTTGTTGGTGCAGTTTTTTCAGCAAATCAGAAAGGAGAAAGGTTTGTTTCCACCCAGTTTCGAACTGGGGACCTCTCGTGTGTTAGACGAACGTGATAACCACTACACTATGGAAACAGATGTCACAGCACTGTTTCATATGAAGAATGTCATGCTGACGGGGAATTACTCAATGATTTTGTTGGTGCAGTTTTTTCAGCAAATCAAAAAGGAGTAAGGTTTGTTTCCACCTAGTTTCGAACTAAGTGATAGCATGGCTTGTGTTTTGGCACGTAGAGCTTGAAAGACTGCGTTGCTCGGTAGTATAGTGGACAGTATCTCCGCCTGTCACGCAGAAGCCCAGGGTTAGATTCCCTGACAGAGAGTTGCTCTAATTTAAATGATTTTGGTGATGCGGTTTATTACAGCAAATCAAA
Source organism: Hippocampus zosterae (assembly GCF_025434085.1). Lineage (NCBI taxonomy): Eukaryota > Metazoa > Chordata > Actinopteri > Syngnathiformes > Syngnathidae > Hippocampus > Hippocampus zosterae. The sequence goes on along the minus strand of NC_067464.1, from coordinate 19,581,533 downwards.
AAGGAGTAGGGATTGTTTCCATCCAGTTTCGAACTGGGGACCTTTCGTGTGTGAGACAAACGTGATAACCACTACACTATGGAAACAGATATCACAGCACTGTTTCATATGAAGAATGTCATGCTGACGGGGATTTACTCAATGATTTTGTTGGTGCAGTTTTTTCAGCAAATCAGAAAGGAGTAAGGTTTGTTTCCACCCAGTTTCGAACTGGGGACCTTTCGTGTGTGAGACGAACGTGATAACAACTACACTATGGAAACAGATGACACAGGACTGTTTCATATGAAGAATTTCATGCCAGCTAACTGATAGCATGGCCTGTGTTTTGGCAGTTAAAGCTTCTTGAAAGACTCCATTCCTCGTTATTATAGTGGACAGTAACTCCGCCTGTCACGCAGAAGCCCAGGGTTAGATTCCCTGACGGGGAGTAGCTCTTATTTAAATGATTTTGTTGGTGCAGTTTATTACAGCAAATCAAAAAGGAGTAGGGTTTGTTTCCACCCAGTTTCGAACTGGGGACCTTTCGTGTGTTAGACGAACGTGATAACCACTACACTATGGAAACACATGACACAGGCCTGTTTCATATGAAGAATTTCATGCCAGCTAACTGATAGCATGGCTTGTGTTTTGGCACGTAGAGCTTCTTGAAAGACCGTGTTCCTCGTTAGTATAGTGGACAGTATCTCCGCCTGTCACGTGGAAGACCAGGGTTCGATTCCCTGACGGGGAGTAGCTCTCATCTAAATTATTTTGGTGATGCAGTTTATTACAGCAAATCAAAAAGGAGTCAGGGTTGTTTTTTCCTCTCGTGTGTGAGACGAACGTGATAACCACTACACTATGGAAACAGATGACACAGGACTGTTTCATATGAAGAATGTCATGCTGACGGGGAATTACTCAATGATTCTGTTGGTGCAGTTTTTTCAGCAAATCAAAAAGGAGTAAGGTTTGTTTCCACCCAGTTTCGAACTGGGGACCTTTCGTGTGTTAGACGAACGTGAAAACCACTACACTATGGAAACAGATGACACAGGACTGTTTCATATGAAGAATTTCATGCCAGCTAACTGATAGCATGGCCTGTGTTTTGGCAGTTAAAGCTTCTTGAAAGACTCCATTCCTCGTTAGTATAGTGGACAGTATCTCCGCCTGTCACGCAGAAGCCCAGGGTTAGATTCCCTGACGGGGAGTAGCTCTTATTTAAATGATTTTGTTGGTGCAGTTTTTTCAGCAAATCAGAAAGGAGTAAGGTTTGTTTCCACCCAGTTTCGAACTGGGGACCTTTCGTGTGTGAGACGAACGTGATAACAACTACACTATGGAAACAGATGACACTGTACTGTCTCATATGAAGAATTTCATGCCAGCTAACTGATAGCATGGCTTGTGTTTTGGCCTCGTAGAGCTTCTTGAAAGACTGTGTTCCTCGTTAGTATAGTGGACATTATCTCCGCCTGTCACGCGGAAGACCAGGGTTCGATTCCCTGACGGGGAGTAGCTCTCATTTAAATGATTTTGGTGATGCAATTTATTACAGCAAATCAAAAAGGAGTCAGGATTTTTTCCACCAAGTTTCGAACAGGGGACCTTTCGTGTGTGAGACGAACGTGATAACCACTACACTATGGAAACAGATGACACAGGACTGTTTCATATGAAGAATTTCATGCCAGCTAACTGATAGCATGGCCTGTGTTCTGGCAGTTAAAGCTTCTTGAAAGACTCCATTCCTCGTTAGTATCGTGGACAGTAACTCCGCCTGTCACGCAGAAGCACAGGGTTAGATTCCCTGACAGGGAGTCGCTCTTATTTAAATGATTTTGTTGGTGCAGTTTTTTCAGCAAATCAGAAAGGAGTAAGGTTTGTTTCCACCCAGTTTCGAACTGGGGACCTCTCGTGTGTTAGACGAACGTGATAACCACTACACTATGGAAATTATTTTTAAGATCCTCCTCTTTGTTTTCAAATCTCTGAATAATCTCGCGCCACCTTACCTCTCTGAGCTCATACGCCCCTACACCCCTGCCCGGCGCCTCAGGTCTGTGGACCAGTCTTTGCTAGACGTACCAAGAACTAAACTGAGGCTCAGAGGGGATCGAGCCTTTTCTGTTGCTGGTCCATCTCTCTGGAATGACCTCCCACTGAACATTCGGCAAGCCTCCTCGCTGCCCATCTTTAAAGCCCTCCTCAAAACTCACTTGTATTCTTTGGCGTTTGACTCAGCATGACTTAGATTTGCTATTGGTTTTACTGCTTGGTGCTTTCTACCGCCTTATTACTTATTACTTATTACTGATTCGTCTGTTTATTGTATATGTTAAATCGCTCCATGTACAGCACTTTGTATGCAGCGATGGCTGTTTGAAAGTGCTCTATAAATACTGTTGACTTGACTTGACTTGTTGAAACAGATGTCACAGCACTGTTTCATATGAAGAATGTCATGCTGACGGGGAATTACAAAATGATTTTGTTGGTGCAGTTTTTTCAGCAAATCAGAAAGGAGTAAGGTTTGTTTCCACCCAGTTTCGAACTGGGGACCTTTCGTGTGTGAGACGAACGTGATAACAACTACACTATGGAAACAGATGACACTGTACTGTCTCATATGAAGAATTTCATGCCAGCTAACTGATAGCATGGCTTGTGTTTTGGCTCGTAGAGCTTCATGATAGACCGTGTTCCTCGTTAGTATAGTGGACAGTATCTCCGCTTGTCACGCGGAAGACCAGGGTTCGATTCCCTGACGGGGAGTAGCTCTAATTTAAATGGTTTTTGTGATGCAGTTTATTACAGCAAATCAAAAAGGAGTAGGGTTTGTTTCCACCCAGTTTCGAACTGGGGACCTTTCGTGTGTGAGACGAACGTGATAACCACTACACTATGGAAACAGATGACACAGGACTGTTTCATATGAAGAATTTCATGCCAGCTAACTGATAGCATGGCCTGTGTTCTGGCAGTTAAAGCTTCTTGAAAGACTCCATTCCTCGTTAGTATCGTGGACAGTAACTCCGCCTGTCACGCAGAAGCAAAGGGTTAGATTCCCTGACAGGGAGTCGCTCTTATTTAAATGATTTTGTTGGTGCAGTTTTTTCAGCAAATCAGAAAGGAGTAAGGTTTGTTTCCACCCAGTTTCAAACTGGGGACCTCTCGTGTGTTAGACGAACGTGATAACCACTACACTATGGAAACAGACGTCACAGCACTGTTTCATATGAAGAATGTCATGCTGACGGGGAATTACTCAATGATTTTGTTGGTGCAGTTTTTTCAGCAAATCAAAAAGGAGTAAGGTTTGTTTCCACCTAGTTTCGAACTAAGTGATAGCATGGCTGGTGTTTTGGCACGTAGAGCTTGAAAGACTGCGTTCCTCGGTAGTATAGTGGACAGTATCTCCGCCCGTCACGCGGAAGACCTGGGTTCGATTCCCTGACGGGGAGTAGCTCTAATTGAAATGGTTTTTGTGATGCAGTTTATTACAGCAAATCAAAAAGGAGTAGGGTTTGTTTCCACCCAGTTTCTAATTGGGGACCTTTCGTGTGTGAGACGAACGTGATAACCACTACAATATGGAAACAGATGACACAGGACTGTTTCATATGAAGAATTTCATGCCAGCTAACTGATAGCATGGCCTGTGTTTTGGCAGTTAAAGCTTCTTGAAAGACTCCATTCCTCGTTAGTATAGTGGACAGTATCTCCGCCTGTCAGGCGGAAGACCAGGGTTCGATTCCCTGACGGGGAGTAGCTCTCATTTAAATGATTTTGGTGATGCAATTTATTACAGCAAATCAAAAAGGAGTCAGGATTTTTTCCACCAAGTCTCGAACAGGGGACCTTTCGTGTGTGAGACGAACGTGATAACCACTACACTATGGAAACAGATGACACAGGACTGTTTCATATGAAGAATTTCATGCCAGCTAACTGACAGCATGGCTGGTGTTTTGGCACATAGAGCTTATTGAAAGACTGTGATCCTCGTTAGTATAGTGGACAGTATCTCCGCCTGTCACGCGGAAGACCGCGTTCAATTCCCTGACGGGCAGTAGCTCTAATTTAAATGGTTTTGGTGATGCAGTTTATTACAGCAAATCAAAAAGGAGTATGGATTGTTTCCACGCAGTTTCGAACAGGGGACCTTTCGTGTGTGAGATGAACGTGATAACCACTACACTATGGAAACAGATGACACAGGACTGTTTCATATGAAGAATTTCATGCCAGCTAACTGATAGCATGGCCTGTGTTTTGGCAGTTAAAGCTTCTTGAAAGACTCCATTCCTCGTTAGTATAGTGGACAGTAACTCCACCTGTCACGCAGAAGCCCAGGGTTAGATTCCCTGACGGGGAGGAGCTCTTATTTAAATGATTTTGTTGGTGCAGTTTTTTCAGCAAATCAGAAAGGAGTAAGGTTTGTTTCCACCCAGTTTCGAACTGGGGACCTTTCGTGTGTGAGACGAACGTGATAACAACTACACTATGGAAACAGATGACACTGTACTGTCTCATATGAAGAATTTCATGCCAGCTAACTGATAGCATGGCTTGTGTTTTGGCCTCGTAGAGCTTCTTGAAAGACTGTGTTCCTCGTTAGTATAGTGGACAGTATCTCCGCCTGTCACGCGGAATACCAGTGTTCGATTCCCTGACGGGGAGTAGCTCTCACTTAAATGATTTTGGTGATGCAATTTATTACAGCATATCAAGAAGGAGTCAGGATTTTTTCCACCAATTCCCTGACAGGGAGTCGCTCTTACTTAAATGATTTTGTTGGTGCAGTTATTTCAGCAAATCAGAAAGGAGTAAGGTTTGTTTCCACCCAGTTTCGAACTGGGGACCTCTCGTGTGTTAGACAAACGTGATAACCACTACACTATGGAAACAGATGTCACAGCACTGTTTCATATGAAGAATGTCATGCTGACGGGGAATTACTCAATGATTTTGTTGGTGCAGTTTTTTCAGCAAATCAAAAAGGAGTAAGGTTTGTTTCCACCTAGTTTCGAACTAAGTGATAGCATGGCTGGTGTTTTGGCACGTAGAGCTTGAAAGACTGCGTTCCTCGGTAGTATAGTGGACAGTATCTCCGCCTGTCACGCAGAAGCCCAGGGTTAGATTCCCTGACAGAGAGTTGCTCTAATTTAAATGATTTTGGTGATGCAGTTTATTACAGCAAATCAAAAAGGAGTAGGGATTGTTTCCATCCAGTTTCGAACTGGGGACCTTTCGTGTGTGAGACAAACGTGATAACCACTACACTATGGAAACAGATATCACAGCACTGTTTCATATGAAGAATGTCATGCTGACGGGGAATTACTCAATGATTTTGTTGGTGCAGTTTTTTCAGCAAATCAAAAAGGAGTAAGGTTTGTTTCCACCTAGTTTCGAACTGGGGACCGTTCGTGTGTTAGACGAACGTGATAACCACTACACTATGGAAACAGATGACACAGGACTGTTTTAATATGAAGAATTTCATGCCAGCAAACTGATAGCATGGCCTGTGTTTTGGCAGTTAAAGCTTCTTGAACGACTCCACTCCTCGTTAGTATAGTGGACAGTATCTCCGCCTGTCACGCAGATGCCCAGGGTTAGATTCCCTGACGGGGAGTAGCTCTTATTTAAATGATTTTGTTGGTGCAGTTTTTTCAGCAAATCAAAAAGGAGTAAGGTTTGTTTCCACCCAGTTTCTAACTGGGGACCTTTCGTGTGTGAAACGAACGTGATAACCACTACACTATGGAAACAGATGACACAGGACCGTTTCATATGAAGAATTTCATGCCAGCTAACTGATAGCATGGCTTGTGTTTTGGCTCGTAGAGCTTCTTGAAAGACCGTGTTCCTCGTTAGTATAGTGGACAGTATCTCCGCCCGTCACACGGAAGACCTGGGTTCGATTCCCTGACGGGGAGTAGCTATAATTGAAATGGTTTTTGTGATGCAGTTTATTACAGCAAATCAAAAAGGAGTAGTGTTTGTTTCCACCCAGTTTCAAATTGGGGACCTTTCGTGTGTGAGACGAACGTGATAACCACTACACTATGGAAACAGATGACACAGGACTGTTTCATATGAAGAATTTCATGCCAGCTAACTGATAGCATGGCCTGTGTTCTGGCAGTTAAAGCTTCTTGAAAGACTCCATTCCTCGTTAGTATCGTGGACAGTAACTCCGCCTGTCACGCAGAAGCACAGGGTTAGATTCCCTGACAGGGAGTCGCTCTTATTTAAATGATTTTGTTGGTGCAGTTTTTTCAGCAAATCAGAAAGGAGTAAGGTTTGTTTCCACCCAGTTTCGAACTGGGGACCTCTCGTGTGTGAGACGAACGTGATAACAACTACACTATGGAAACAAATGACACAGGACTGTTTCATATGAAGAATTTCATGCCAGCTAACTGATAGCATGGCCTGTGTTTTGGCAGTTAAAGCTTCTTGAAAGATTCCATTCCTCGTTATTATAGTGGACAGTAACTCCGCCTGTCACGCAGAAGCCCAGGGTTAGATTCCCTGACGGGGAGTAGCTCTTATTTAAATGATTTTGTTGGTGCAGTTTTTTCAGCAAATCAGAAAGGAGAAAGGTTTGTTTCCACCCAGTTTCGAACTGGGGACCTTTCGTGTGTGAGACGAACGTGATAATCACTACACTATGGAAACAGATGACACAGACTGTTTCATATGAAGAATTTTATGCCAGCTAACTGATAGCATGGCTTGTGTTTTGGCTCGTAGAGCTTCATGATAGACCGTGTTCCTCGTTAGTATAGTGGACAGTATCTCCGCTTGTCACGCGGAAGACCAGGGTTCGATTCCCTGACGGGGAGTAGCTCAAATTTAAATGGTTTTTGTGATGCAGTTTATTACAGCAAATCAAAAAGGAGTAGGGTTTGTTTCCACCCAGTTTTGAACTGGGGACCTTTCGTGTGTTAGACGAACATGATAACCACTACACTATGGAAACACATGACACAGGCCTGTTTCATATGAAGAATTTCATGCCAGCTAACTGATAGCATGGCTTGTGTTTTGGCACGTAGAGCTTCTTGAAAGACCGTGTTGCTCGTTAGTATAGTGGACAGTATCTCCGCCTGTCACGTGGAAGACCAGGGTTCGATTCCCTGACGGGGAGTAGCTCTTATCTGAATTATTTTGGTGATGCAGTTTATTACAGCAAATCAAAAAGGAGTCAGGGTTGTTTTTTCCTCTCGTGTGTGAGACGAACGTGATAACCACTACACTATGGAAACAGATGACACAGGACTGTTTCATATGAAGAATGTCATGCTGACGGGGAATTACTCAATGATTCTGTTGGTGCAGTTTTTTCAGCAAATCAAAAAGGAGTAAGGTTTGTTTCCACCCAGTTTCGAACTGGGGACCTTTCGTGTGTTAGACGAACGTGAAAACCACTACACTATGGAAACAGATGACACAGGACTGTTTCATATGAAGAATTTCATGCCAGCTAACTGATAGCATGGCCTGTGTTTTGGCAGTTAAAGCTTCTTGAAAGACTCCATTCCTCGTTATTATAGTGGACAGTAACTCCGCCTGTCACGCAGAAGCCCAGGGTTAGATTCCCTGACGGGGAGTAGCTCTTATTTAAATCATTTTGTTGGTGCAGTTTTTTCAGCAAATCAGAAAGGAGAAAGGTTTGTTTCCACCCAGTTTCGAACTGGGGACCTTTCGTGTGTGAGACGAACGTGATAACCACTACACTATGGAAACAGATGACACAGGACTGTTTCATATGAAGAATTTCATGCCAGCTAACTGATAGCATGGCTTGTGTTTTGGCTCGTAGAGCTTCATGATAGACCGTGTTCCTCGTTAGTATAGTGGACAGTATCTCCGCTTGTCACGCGGAAGACCAGGGTTCGATTCCCTGACGGGGAGTAGCTCTAATTTAAATGGTTTTTGTGATGCAGTTTATTACAGCAAATCAAAAAGGAGTAGGGTTTGTTTCCACCCAGTTTCGAACTGGGGACCTTTCGTGTGTTAGACGAACGTGATAACCACTACACTATGGAAACACATGACACAGGCCTGTTTCATATGAAGAATTTCATGCCAGCTAACTGATAGCATGGCTTGTGTTTTGGCACGTAGAGCTTCTTGAAAGACCGTGTTGCTCGTTAGTATAGTGGACAGTATCTCCGCCTGTCACGTGGAAGACCAGGGTTCGATTCCCTGACGGGGAGTAGCTCTTATCTGAATTATTTTGGTGATGCAGTTTATTACAGCAAATCAAAAAGGAGTCAGGGTTGTTTTTTCCTCTCGTGTGTGAGACGAACGTGATAACCACTACACTATGGAAACAGATGACACAGGACTGTTTCATATGAAGAATGTCATGCTGACGGGGAATTACTCAATGATTCTGTTGGTGCAGTTTTTTCAGCAAATCAAAAAGGAGTAAGGTTTGTTTCCACCCAGTTTCGAACTGGGGACCTTTCGTGTGTTAGACGAACGTGAAAACCACTACACTATGGAAACAGATGACACAGGACTGTTTCATATGAAGAATTTCATGCCAGCTAACTGATAGCATGGCCTGTGTTTTGGCAGTTAAAGCTTCTTGAAAGACTCCATTCCTCGTTATTATAGTGGACAGTAACTCCGCCTGTCACGCAGAAGCCCAGGGTTAGATTCCCTGACGGGGAGTAGCTCTTATTTAAATCATTTTGTTGGTGCAGTTTTTTCAGCAAATCAGAAAGGAGAAAGGTTTGTTTCCACCCAGTTTCGAACTGGGGACCTTTCGTGTGTGAGACGAACGTGATAACCACTACACTATGGAAACAGATGACACAGGACTGTTTCATATGAAGAATTTCATGCCAGCTAACTGATAGCATGGCTTGTGTTTTGGCTCGTAGAGCTTCATGATAGACCGTGTTCCTCGTTAGTATAGTGGACAGTATCTCCGCTTGTCACGCGGAAGACCAGGGTTCGATTCCCTGACGGGGAGTAGCTCTAATTTAAATGGTTTTTGTGATGCAGTTTATTACAGCAAATCAAAAAGGAGTAGGGTTTGTTTCCACCCAGTTTCGAACTGGGGACCTTTCGTGTGTTAGACGAACGTGATAACCACTACACTATGGAAACACATGACACAGGCCTGTTTCATATGAAGAATTTCATGCCAGCTAACTGATAGCATGGCTTGTGTTTTGGCACGTAGAGCTTCTTGAAAGACCGTGTTCCTCGTTAGTATAGTGGACAGTATCTCCGCCTGTCACGTGGAAGACCAGGGTTCGATTCCCTGACGGGGAGTAGCTCTTATCTAAATTATTTTGGTGATGCAGTTTATTACAGCAAATCAAAAAGGAGTCAGGGTTGTTTTTTCCTCTCGTGTGTGAGACGAACGTGATAACCACTACACTATGGAAACAGATGACACAGGACTGTTTCATATGAAGAATGTCATGCTGACGGGGAATTACTCAATGATTCTGTTGGTGCAGTTTTTTCAGCAAATCAAAAAGGAGTAAGGTTTGTTTCCACCCAGTTTCGAACTGGGGACCTTTCATGTGTGAGACGAACGTGATAACCACTACACTATGGAAACAGATGACACAGGACTGTTTCATATGAAGAATTTCATGCCAGCTAACTGATAGCATGGCCTGTGTTCTGGCAGTTAAAGCTTCTTGAAAGACTCCATTCCTCGTTAGTATCGTGGACAGTAACTCCGCCTGTCACGCAGAAGCACAGGGTTAGATTCCCTGACAGGGAGTCGCTCTTATTTAAATGATTTTGTTGGTGCAGTTTTTTCAGCAAATCAGAAAGGAGTAAGGTTTGTTTCCACCCAGTTTCGAACTGGGGACCTCTCGTGTGTTAGACGAACGTGATAACCACTACACTATGGAAACAGATGTCACAGCACTGTTTCATATGAAGAATGTCATGCTGACGGGGAATTACTCAATGATTTTGTTGGTGCAGTTTTTTCAGCAAATCAAAAAGGAGTAAGGTTTGTTTCCACCTAGTTTCGAACTAAGTGATAGCATGGCTGGTGTTTTGGCACGTAGAGCTTGAAAGACTGTGTTCCTCGGTAGTATAGTGGACAGTATCTCCGCCTGTCACGCAGAAGCCCAGGGTTAGATTCCCTGACAGAGAGTTGCTCTAATTTAAATGATTTTGGTGATGCAGTTTATTACAGCAAATCAAAAAGGAGTAGGGATTGTTTCCATCCAGTTTCGAACTGGGGACCTTTCGTGTGTTAGACGAACGTGATAACCACTACACTATTGAAACAGATGACACAGGACTGTTTCATATGAAGGATGTCATTCCAGCTAACTGATAGCATGGCCGGTGTTTTGGCAGTTAAAGGTTCTTGAAAGACTCCATTCCTCGTTAGTATAGTGGACAGTTTCTCCGCCTGTCACGCGGAAGACCAGGGTTAGATTCCTTGACAGAGAGTTGCTCTAATTTAAATGATTTTGGTGATGCAGTTTATTACAGCAAATCAAAAAGGAGTATGGATTATTTCCACCCAGTTTTGAACAGGGGACCTTTCGTGTGTGAGATGAACGTGATAACCACTACACTATGGAAACAGATGACACAGGACTGTTTCATATGAAGAATTTCATGCCAGCTAACTGATAGCATGGCCTGTGTTTTGGCAGTTAAAGCTTCTTGAAAGAATCCATTCCTCGTTAGTATAGTGGACAGTAACTCCACCTGTCACGCAGAAGCCCAGGGTTAGATTCCCTGACGGGGAGTAGCTCTTATTTAAATGATTTTGTTGGTGCAGTTTTTTCAGCAAATCAGAAAGGAGTAAGGTTTGTTTCCACCCAGTTTCGAACTGGGGACCTTTCGTGTGTGAGACGAACGTGATAACCACTACACTATGGAAACAGATGACACTGTACTGTTTCATATGAAGAATTTCATGCCAGCTAACTGATAGCATGGCTTGTGTTTTGGCTCGTAGAGCTTCTTGAAAGACTGTGTTCCTTGTTAGTATAGTGGACAGTATCTCCGCCTGTCACGCGGAAGACCAGGGTTCGATTCCCTGACGGGGAGTAGCTCTCATTTAAATGATTTTGGTGATGCAATTTATTACAGCAAATCAAAAAGGAGTCAGGATTTTTTCCACCAAGTTTCGAACAGGGGACCTTTCGTGTGTGAGACGAACGTGATAACCACTACACTATGGAAACAGATGACACAGGACTGTTTCATATGAAGAATTTCATGCCAGCTAACTGATAGCATGGCCTGTGTTTTGGCAGTTAAAGCTTCTTGAAAGACTCCATTTCTCGTTAGTATAGTAGACAGTATCTCCGCCTGTCACGCGGAAGACCAGGGTTCGATTCCCTGACGGGGAGTAGCTCTCATTTAAATGATTTTGGTGATGCAATTTATTACAGCAAATCAAAAAGGAGTCAGGATTTTTTCCACCAAGTTTCGAACAGGGGACCTTTCGTGTGTGAGACGAACGTGATAACCACTACACTATGGAAACAGATGACACAGGACTGTTTTAATATGAAGAATTTCATGCCAGCTAACTGATAGCATGGCTTGTGTTTTGGCTCGTAGAGCTTCTTGAACGACCGTGTTCCTCGTTAGTATAGTGGACAGTATCTCCGCCCGTCACGCGGAAGACCTGGGTTCGATTCCCTGACGGGGAGTAGCTCCAGTTGAAATGGTTTTTGTGATGCAGTTTATTACAGCAAATCAAAAAGGAGTAGGGTTTGTTTCCACCCAGTTTCTAATTGGGGACCTTTCGTGTGTGAGACGAACGTGATAACCACTACACTATGGAAACAGATGACACAGGACTGTTTCATATGAAGAATTTCATGCCAGCTAACTGATAGCATGGCCTGTGTTTTGGCAGTTAAAGCTTCTTGAAAGACTCCATTCCTCGTTAGTATAGTGGACAGTATCTCCGCCTGTCACGCGAAAGACCAGGGTTCAATTCCCTGACGGGGAGTAGCTCTCATTTAAATGATTTTGGTGATGCAATTTATTACAGCAAATCAAAAAGGAGTCAGGATTTTTTCCACCAAGTTTCGAACAGGGGACCTTTCGTGTGTGAGACGAACGTGATAACCACTACACTATGGAAACAGATGACACAGGACTGTTTCATATGAAGAATTTCATGCCAGCTAACTGACAGCATGGCTGGTGTTTTGGCACATAGAGCTTATTGAAAGACTGTGATCCTCGTTAGTATAGTGGACAGTATCTCCGCCTGTCACGCGGAAGACCGCGTTCAATTCCCTGACGGGCAGTAGCTCTAATTTAAATGGTTTTGGTGATGCAGTTTATTACAGCAAATCAAAAAGGAGTATGGATTGTTTCCACCCAGTTTCGAACAGGGGACCTTTCGTGTGTGAGATAAACGTGATAACCACTACACTATGGAAACAGATGACACAGGACTGTTTCATATGAAGAATTTCATGCCAGCTAACTGATAGCATGGCCTGTGTTCTGGCAGTTAAAGCTTCTTGAAAGACTCCATTCCTCGTTAGTATCGTGGACAGTAACTCCGCCTGTCACGCAGAAGCCCAGGGTTAGATTCCCTGACAGGGAGTAGCTCTTATTTAAATGATTTTGTTGGTGCAGTTTTTTCAGCAAATCAGAAAAGAGTAAGGTTTGTTTCCACCCAGTTTCGAACTGGGGACCTCTCGTGTGTTAGACGAACGTGATAACCACTACACTATGGAAACAGATGTCACAGCACTGTTTCATATGAAGAATGTCATGCTGACGGGGAATTACTCAATGATTTTGTTGGTGCAGTTTTTTCAGCAAATCAAAAAGGAGTAAGGTTTGTTTCCACCTAGTTTCGAACTAAGTGATAGCATGGCTGGTGTTTTGGCACGTAGAGCTTGAAAGACTGTGTTCCTCGGTAGTATAGTGGACAGTATCTCCGCCTGTCACGCAGAAGCCCAGGGTTAGATTCCCTGACAGAGAGTTGCTCTAATTTAAATGATTTTGGTGATGCAGTTTATTACAGCAAATCAAAAAGGAGTAGGGATTGTTTCCATCCAGTTTCGAACTGGGGACCTTTCGTGTGTTAGACGAACGTGATAACCACTACACTATTGAAACAGATGACACAGGACTGTTTCATATGAAGGATGTCATTCCAGCTAACTGATAGCATGGCCGGTGTTTTGGCAGTTAAAGGTTCTTGAAAGACTCCATTCCTCGTTAGTATAGTGGACAGTTTCTCCGCCTGTCACGCGGAAGACCAGGGTTAGATTCCTTGACAGAGAGTTGCTCTAATTTAAATGATTTTGGTGATGCAGTTTATTACAGCAAATCAAAAAGGAGTATGGATTATTTCCACCCAGTTTTGAACAGGGGACCTTTCGTGTGTGAGATGAACGTGATAACCACTACACTATGGAAACAGATGACACAGGACTGTTTCATATGAAGAATTTCATGCCAGCTAACTGATAGCATGGCCTGTGTTTTGGCAGTTAAAGCTTCTTGAAAGAATCCATTCCTCGTTAGTATAGTGGACAGTAACTCCACCTGTCACGCAGAAGCCCAGGGTTAGATTCCCTGACGGGGAGTAGCTCTTATTTAAATGATTTTGTTGGTGCAGTTTTTTCAGCAAATCAGAAAGGAGTAAGGTTTGTTTCCACCCAGTTTCGAACTGGGGACCTTTCGTGTGTGAGACGAACGTGATAACCACTACACTATGGAAACAGATGACACTGTACTGTTTCATATGAAGAATTTCATGCCAGCTAACTGATAGCATGGCTTGTGTTTTGGCTCGTAGAGCTTCTTGAAAGACTGTGTTCCTTGTTAGTATAGTGGACAGTATCTCCGCCTGTCACGCGGAAGACCAGGGTTCGATTCCCTGACGGGGAGTAGCTCTCATTTAAATGATTTTGGTGATGCAATTTATTACAGCAAATCAAAAAGGAGTCAGGATTTTTTCCACCAAGTTTCGAACAGGGGACCTTTCGTGTGTGAGACGAACGTGATAACCACTACACTATGGAAACAGATGACACAGGACTGTTTCATATGAAGAATTTCATGCCAGCTAACTGATAGCATGGCCTGTGTTTTGGCAGTTAAAGCTTCTTGAAAGACTCCATTTCTCGTTAGTATAGTAGACAGTATCTCCGCCTGTCACGCGGAAGACCAGGGTTCGATTCCCTGACGGGGAGTAGCTCTCATTTAAATGATTTTGGTGATGCAATTTATTACAGCAAATCAAAAAGGAGTCAGGATTTTTTCCACCAAGTTTCGAACAGGGGACCTTTCGTGTGTGAGACGAACGTGATAACCACTACACTATGGAAACAGATGACACAAGACTGTTTTAATATGAAGAATTTCATGCCAGCTAACTGATAGCATGGCTTGTGTTTTGGCTCGTAGAGCTTCTTGAACGACCGTGTTCCTCGTTAGTATAGTGGACAGTATCTCCGCCCGTCACGCGGAAGACCTGGGTTCGATTCCCTGACGGGGAGTAGCTCTAATTGAAATGGTTTTTGTGATGCAGTTTATTACAGCAAATCAAAAAGGAGTAGGGTTTGTTTCCACCCAGTTTCTAATTGGGGACCTTTCGTGTGTGAGACGAACGTGATAACCACTACACTATGGAAACAGATGACACAGGACTGTTTCATATGAAGAATTTCATGCCAGCTAACTGATAGCATGGCCTGTGTTTTGGCAGTTAAAGCTTCTTGAAAGACTCCATTCCTCGTTAGTATAGTGGACAGTATCTCCGCCTGTCACGCGAAAGACCAGGGTTCAATTCCCTGACGGGGAGTAGCTCTCATTTAAATGATTTTGGTGATGCAATTTATTACAGCAAATCAAAAAGGAGTCAGGATTTTTTCCACCAAGTTTCGAACAGGGGACCTTTCGTGTGTGAGACGAACGTGATAACCACTACACTATGGAAACAGATGACACAGGACTGTTTCATATGAAGAATTTCATGCCAGCTAACTGACAGCATGGCTGGTGTTTTGGCACATAGAGCTTATTGAAATACTGTGATCCTCGTTAGTATAGTGGACAGTATCTCCGCCTGTCACGCGGAAGACCGCGTTCAATTCCCTGACGGGCAGTAGCTCTAATTTAAATGGTTTTGGTGATGCAGTTTATTACAGCAAATCAAAAAGGAGTATGGATTGTTTCCACCCAGTTTTGAACTGGGGACCTTTCGTGTGTGAGACTAACATGATAACCACTACACTATGGAAACAGATGACACAGGACTGTTTCATATGAAGGATGTCATGCCATCTAAGTGATAGCATGGCTGGTGTTTTGGCACGTAGAGCTTGAAAGACTGTGTTCCTCGGTAGTATAGTGGACAGTATCTCCGCCTGTCACGCAGAAGCCCAGGGTTAGATTCCCTGACAGAGAGTTGCTCTAATTTAAATGATTTTGGTGATGCAGTTTATTACAGCAAATCAAAAAGGAGTAGGGATTGTTTCCATCCAGTTTCGAACTGGGGACCTTTCGTGTGTGAGACAAACGTTATAACCACTACACTATGGAAAGAGATGACACAGGACTGTTTTAATATGAAGAATATCATGCCACCTAACTGATAGCATGGCCTGTGTTTTGGCAGTTAAAGCTTCTTGAAAGACTCAATTCCTTGTTAGTATAGTGGACAGTATCTCCACCTGTCACACGGAAGACCAGGGTGAGATTCCCTGACAGAGAGTTGCTCTAATTTAAATGATTTTGGTGATGCAGTTTATTACAGCAAATAAAACAGGAGTCGGCATTGTTTCCACGCAGTTCCGAACTGGGGACCCTTCGTGTGTTAGACGAACATGATAAAAACTACACTATGGAAACAGATGACACAGGACTGTTTCATATGAAGAATTTCATATCATCTAACTGATAGCTCAAGACTCAATTCCTCGTTAGTGTATTGGACAGTTTCTCCGCCTGTCACGCGGAAGACCAAGGTTAGATTCCCTGACAGAGAGTTGCTCTAATTTAAATGATTTTGGTGATGCAGTGTATTCCAGCAAATCAAAAAGAAGTAGGGATTGTTTCCTACCCAGTTTCGAACTGGGACCTTTCGTGTTTGAGACGAACGTGATAACCACTACACTATGGAAACAGGTGACACAGGACTGTTTCATATGAAGAATTTAATGCCATCTAACTGATAGCATGGCTGGTGTTTTGGCACATAGAGCTTATCGAAAGACTGTGATCCTCGTTAGTATAGTGGTCAGTATCTCCGCCTGTCACGCGGAAGACCAGCGTTCAATTCCCTGACGGGGAGTAGCTCTAATTTAAATGGTTTTGGTGATGCAGTTTATTACAGCAAACCAGAAAGGAGTAGGGATTGTTTCCACCTAGTTTCGAACATGGGACCTTTCGTGTGTGAGACGAACGTGATAACCACTACACTATGGAAAAAGGTGACACAGGACTGTTTCATATGAAGAATTTCATGCCAGCTAACTGATAGCATGGCCTGTGTTTTGGCAGTTAAAGCTTCTTGAAAGACTCCATTCCTCGTTAGTATAGTGGACAGTAACTCCGCCTGTCACGCAGAAGCCCAGGGTTAGATTCCCTGACAGAGAGTTGCTCTAATTTAAATGATTTTGGTGATGCAGTTTATTACAGCAAATCAAAAAGGAGTAGGGATTGTTTCCACCCAGTTTCGAACAGGGGACCTTTCGTGTGTGAGACGAACGTGATAACCACTACACTATGGAAACAGGTGACACAGGACTGTTTCATATGAAGAATTTCATGCCATCTAACTGGTAGCATGGCTGGTGTTTTGGCACATAGAGCTTATTGAAAGACTCTGATCCTCGTTAGTATAGTGGACAGTATCTCCGCCTGTCACGCGGAAGACCAGCGTTCGATTTACTGACGGGGAGTAGGTCTAATTTAAATGGTTTTTGTGATGCAGTTTATTACAGCAAATCAAAAAGGAGTCGGGATTGTCGTTTTCTCTCGTGTGTGAGACGAACGTGATAACCACTACACTATGGAAACAGGTGACACAGGACTGTTTCATATGAAGAATTTCATGCCATCTAACTGATAGCATGGCTGGTGTTTCGGCACGTAGAGCTTGAAAGACTGTGTTCCTCTGTAGTATAGTGTACAGTAACTCCGCCTGTCACGCGGAAGACCAGGGTTAGATTCCCTGACAGAGAGTTGCTCTAATTTAAATGATTTTGGTGATGCAGTTTATTACAGCAAATCAAAAAGGAGTAAGCATTGTTTCCACCCAGTTTCGAACTAGTGACCTTTCGTGTGTTAGTCGAACGTGATAACCACTACACTATGTAAACAGATGACACAGGACAGTTTCATAGGAAGGATTTCATGCCAGCTAACTGATAGCATAGCCGCTGTTTTGGCAGTTAAAGCTTCTTGAAAGACTCCATTCCTCGTTAGTATCGTGGACAGTAACTCCGCCTGTCACGCAGAAGCCCAGGGTTAGATTCCCTGACAGGGAGTAGCTCTTATTTAAATGATGTTGTTGGTGCAGTTTTTTCAGCAAATCAGAAAGGAGTAAGGTTTGTTTCCACCCAGTTTCGAACTGGGGACCTCTCGTGTGTTAGACGAACGTGATAACCACTACACTATGGAAACAGATGACACAGGACTGTTTCATATGAAGAATTTCATGCCAGCTAACTGATAGCATTGCATGTGTTTTGGCTCGTAGAGCTTCTTGAAAGACTGTGTTCCTCGTTAGTATAGTGGACAGTATCTCCGCCTGTCACGCGGAAGACCAGGGTTCGATTCCCTGACGGGGAGTAGCTCTCATTTAAATGATTTTGGTGATGCAATTTCTTACAGCAAATCAAAAAGGAGTCAGGATTTTTTCCACCAAGTTTTGAACAGGGGACCTTTCGTGTGTGAGACGAACGTGATAACCACTACACTATGGAAGCAGATGACACAGGACTGTTTCATATGAAGAATTTCATGCCAGCTAACTGATAGCATGGCCTGTGTTTTGGCAGTTAAAGCTTCTTGAAAGACTCCATTCCTCGTTAGTATAGTGGACAGTATCTCCGCCTGTCACGCGGAAGACCAGGGTTCGATTCCCTGACGGGGAGTAGCTCTCATTTAAATGATTTTGGTGATGCAATTTATTACAGCAAATCAAAAAGGAGTCAGGACTTTTTCCACCAAGTTTCGAACAGGGGACCTTTCGTGTGTGAGACGAACGTGATAACAACTACACTATGGAAACAGATGACACAGGACTGTTTCATATGAAGAATTTCATGCCAGCTAACTGATAGCATGGCCTGTGTTTTGGCAGTTAAAGCTTCTTGAAAGACTCCATTCCTCGTTATTATAGTGGACAGTAACTCCGCCTGTCACGCAGAAGCCCAGGGTTAGATTCCCTGACGGGGAGTAGCTCTTATTTAAATGATTTTGTTGGTGCAGTTTTTTCAGCAAATCAGAAAGGAGAAAGGTTTGTTTCCACCCAGTTTCGAACTGGGGACCTCTCGTGTGTTAGACGAACGTGATAACCACTACACTATGGAAACAGATGTCACAGCACTGTTTCATATGAAGAATGTCATGCTGACGGGGAATTACTCAATGATTTTGTTGGTGCAGTTTTTTCAGCAAATCAAAAAGGAGTAAGGTTTGTTTCCACCTAGTTTCGAACTAAGTGATAGCATGGCTGGTGTTTTGGCACGTAGAGCTTGAAAGACTGCGTTCCTCGGTAGTATAGTGGACAGTATCTCCGCCTGTCACGCAGAAGCCCAGGGTTAGATTCCCTGACAGAGAGTTGCTCTAATTTAAATGATTTTGGTGATGCGGTTTATTACAGCAAATCAAAAAGGAGTAGGGATTGTTTCCATCCAGTTTCGAACTGGGGACCTTTCGTGTGTGAGACGAACGTGATAACAACTACACTATGGAAACAGATATCACAACACTGTTTCATATGAAGAATTTCATGCCAGCTAACTGATAGCATGGCTTGTGTTTTGGCTCGTAGAGCTTCATGATAGACCGTGTTCCTCGTTAGTATAGTGGACAGTATCTCCGCTTGTCACGCGGAAGACCAGGGTTCGATTCCCTGACGGGGAGTAGCTCTAATTTAAATGGTTTTTGTGATGCAGTTTATTACAGCAAATCAAAAAGGAGTAGGGTTTGTTTCCACCCAGTTTCGAACTGGGGACCTTTCGTGTGTTAGACGAACGTGATAACCACTACACTATGGAAACACATGACACAGGCCTGTTTCATATGAAGAATTTCATGCCAGCTAACTGATAGCATGGCTTGTGTTTTGGCACGTAGAGCTTCTTGAAAGACAGTGTTCCTCGTTAGTATAGTGGACAGTATCTCCGCCTGTCACGTGGAAGACCAGGGTTCGATTCCCTGACGGGGAGTAGCTCTTATCTAAATTATTTTGGTGATGCAGTTTATTACAGCAAATCAAAAAGGAGTCAGGGTTGTTTTTTCCTCTCGTGTGTGAGACGAACGTGATAACCACTACACTATGGAAACAGATGACACAGGACTGTTTCATATGAAGAATGTCATGCTGACGGGGAATTACTCAATGATTCTGTTGGTGCAGTTTTTTCAGCAAATCAAAAAGGAGTAAGGTTTGTTTCCACCCAGTTTCGAACTGGGGACCTTTCGTGTGTTAGACGAACGTGAAAACCACTACACTATGGAAACAGATGACACAGGACTGTTTCATATGAAGAATTTCATGCCAGCTAACTGATAGCATGGCCTGTGTTTTGGCAGTTAAAGCTTCTTGAAAGACTCCATTCCTCGTTAGTATAGTGGACAGTATCTCCGCCTGTCACGCAGAAGCCCAGGGTTAGATTCCCTGACGGGGAGTAGCTCTTATTTAAATGATTTTGTTGGTGCAGTTTTTTCAGCAAATCAGAAAGGAGTAAGGTTTGTTTCCACCCAGTTTCGAACTGGGGACCTCTCGTGTGTTAGACGAATGTGATAACCACTACACTATGGAAACAGATGTCACAGCACTGTTTCATATGAAGAATGTCATGCTGACGGGGAATTACTCAATGATTTTGTTGGTGCAGTTTTTTCAGCAAATCAAAAAGGAGTAAGGTTTGTTTCCACCTAGTTTTGAACTAAGTGATAGCATGGCTGGTGTTTTGGCACGTAGAGCTTGAAAGACTGCGTTCCTCGGTAGTATAGTGGACAGTATCTCCGCCTGTCACGCAGAAGCCCAGGGTTAGATTCCCTGACAGAGAGTTGCTCTAATTTAAATGATTTTGGTGATGCAGTTTATTACAGCAAATCAAAAAGGAGTAGGGATTGTTTCCATCCAGTTTCGAACTGGGGACCTTTCGTGTGTGAGACAAACGTGATAACCACTACACTATGGAAACAGATATCACAGCACTGTTTCATATGAAGAATGTCATGCTGACGGGGAATTACTCAATGATTTTGTTGGTGCAGTTTTTTCAGCAAATCAAAAAGGAGTAAGGTTTGTTTCCACCTAGTTTCGAACTGGGGACCGTTCGTGTGTTAGACGAACGTGATAACCACTACACTATGGAAACAGATGACACTGGACTGTTTCATATGAAGAATTTCATGCCAGCTAACTGATAGCATGGCTTGTGTTTTGGCTCGTAGAGCTTCTTGAAAGACCGTGTTCCTCGTTAGTATAGTGGACATAATCTCCGCCTGTCACGCGGAAGACCAGGGTTCGATTCCCTGACGGGGAGTAGCTCTCATTTAAATGATTTTGGTGATGCAATTTATTACAGCAAATCAAAAAGGAGTCAGGACTTTTTCCACCAAGTTTCGAACAGGGGACCTTTCGTGTGTGAGACGAACGTGATAACAACTACACTATGGAAACAGATGACACAGGACTGTTTCATATGAAGAATTTCATGCCAGCTAACTGATAGCATGGCCTGTGTTTTGGCAGTTAAAGCTTCTTGAAAGACTCCATTCCTCGTTATTATAGTGGACAGTAACTCCGCCTGTCACGCAGAAGCCCAGGGTTAGATTCCCTGACGGGGAGTAGCTCTTATTTAAATGATTTTGTTGGTGCAGTTTTTTCAGCAAATCAGAAAGGAGAAAGGTTTGTTTCCACCCAGTTTCGAACTGGGGACCTCTCGTGTGTTAGACGAACGTGATAACCACTACACTATGGAAACAGATGTCACAGCACTGTTTCATATGAAGAATGTCATGCTGACGGGGAATTACTCAATGATTTTGTTGGTGCAGTTTTTTCAGCAAATCAAAAAGGAGTAAGGTTTGTTTCCACCTAGTTTCGAACTAAGTGATAGCATGGCTGGTGTTTTGGCACGTAGAGCTTGAAAGACTGCGTTCCTCGGTAGTATAGTGGACAGTATCTCCGCCTGTCACGCAGAAGCCCAGGGTTAGATTCCCTGACAGAGAGTTGCTCTAATTTAAATGATTTTGGTGATGCGGTTTATTACAGCAAATCAAAAAGGAGTAGGGATTGTTTCCATCCAGTTTCGAACTGGGGACCTTTCGTGTGTGAGACGAACGTGATAACAACTACACTATGGAAACAGATATCACAGCACTGTTTCATATGAAGAATTTCATGCCAGCTAACTGATAGCATGGCTTGTGTTTTGGCTCGTAGAGCTTCATGATAGACCGTGTTCCTCGTTAGTATAGTGGACAGTATCTCCGCTTGTCACGCGGAAGACCAGGGTTCGATTCCCTGACGGGGAGTAGCTCTAATTTAAATGTTTTTTGTGATGCAGTTTATTACAGCAAATCAAAAAGGAGTAGGGTTTGTTTCCACCCAGTTTCGAACTGGGGACCTTTCGTGTGTTAGACGAACGTGATAACCACTACACTATGGAAACACATGACACAGGCCTGTTTCATATGAAGAATTTCATGCCAGCTAACTGATAGCATGGCTTGTGTTTTGGCACGTAGAGCTTCTTGAAAGACAGTGTTCCTCGTTAGTATAGTGGACAGTATCTCCGCCTGTCACGTGGAAGACCAGGGTTCGATTCCCTGACGGGGAGTAGCTCTTATCTAAATTATTTTGGTGATGCAGTTTATTACAGCAAATCAAAAAGGAGTCAGGGTTGTTTTTTCCTCTCGTGTGTGAGACGAACGTGATAACCACTACACTATGGAAACAGATGACACAGGACTGTTTCATATGAAGAATGTCATGCTGACGGGGAATTACTCAATGATTCTGTTGGTGCAGTTTTTTCAGCAAATCAAAAAGGAGTAAGGTTTGTTTCCACCCAGTTTCGAACTGGGGACCTTTCGTGTGTTAGACGAACGTGAAAACCACTACACTATGGAAACAGATGACACAGGACTGTTTCATATGAAGAATTTCATGCCAGCTAACTGATAGCATGGCCTGTGTTTTGGCAGTTAAAGCTTCTTGAAAGACTCCATTCCTCGTTAGTATAGTGGACAGTATCTCCGCCTGTCACGCAGAAGCCCAGGGTTAGATTCCCTGACGGGGAGTAGCTCTTATTTAAATGATTTTGTTGGTGCAGTTTTTTCAGCAAATCAGAAAGGAGTAAGGTTTGTTTCCACCCAGTTTCGAACTGGGGACCTCTCGTGTGTTAGACGAACGTGATAACCACTACACTATGGAAACAGATGTCACAGCACTGTTTCATATGAAGAATGTCATGCTGACGGGGAATTACTCAATGATTTTGTTGGTGCAGTTTTTTCAGCAAATCAAAAAGGAGTAAGGTTTGTTTCCACCTAGTTTCGAACTAAGTGATAGCATGGCTGGTGTTTTGGCACGTAGAGCTTGAAAGACTGCGTTCCTCGGTAGTATAGTGGACAGTATCTCCGCCTGTCACGCAGAAGCCCAGGGTTAGATTCCCTGACAGAGAGTTGCTCTAATTTAAATGATTTTGGTGATGCAGTTTATTACAGCAAATCAAAAAGGAGTAGGGATTGTTTCCATCCAGTTTCGAACTGGGGACCTTTCGTGTGTGAGACAAACGTGATAACCACTACACTATGGAAACAGATATCACAGCACTGTTTCATATGAAGAATGTCATGCTGACGGGGAATTACTCAATGATTTTGTTGGTGCAGTTTTTTCAGCAAATCAAAAAGGAGTAAGGTTTGTTTCCACCTAGTTTCGAACTGGGGACCGTTCGTGTGTTAGACGAACGTGATAACCACTACACTATGGAAACAGATGACACAGGACTGTTTTAATATGAAGAATTTCATGCCAGCAAACTGATAGCATGGCCTGTGTTTTGGCAGTTAAAGCTTCTTGAACGACTCCACTCCTCGTTAGTATAGTGGACAGTATCTCCGCCTGTCACGCAGATGCCCAGGGTTAGATTCCCTGACGGGGAGTAGCTCTTACTTAAATGATTTTGTTGGTGCAGTTTTTTCAGCAAATCAAAAAGGAGTAAGGTTTGTTTCCACCCAGTTTCGAACTGGGGACCTTTCGTGTGTGAAACGAACGTGATAACCACTACACTATGGAAACAGATGACACAGGACCGTTTCATATGAAGAATTTCATGCCAGCTAACTGATAGCATGGCTTGTGTTTTGGCTCGTAGAGCTTCTTGAAAGACCGTGTTCCTCGTTAGTATAGTGGACAGTATCTCCGCCCGTCACGCGGAAGACCTGGGTTCGATTCCCTGACGGGGAGTAGCTATAATTGAAATGGTTTTTGTGATGCAGTTTATTACAGCAAATCAAAAAGGAGTAGGGTTTGTTTCCACCCAGTTTCAAATTGGGGACCTTTCGTGTGTGAGACGAACGTGATAACCACGACACTATGGAAACAGATGACACAGGACTGTTTCATATGAAGAATTTCATGCCAGCTAACTGATAGCATGGCCTGTGTTTTGGCAGTTAAAGCTTCTTGAAAGACTCCATTCCTCGTTAGTATAGTGGACAGTATCTCCGCCTGTCACGCGGAAGACCAGGGTTCGATTCCCTGACGGGGAGTAGCTCTCATTTAAATGATTTTGGTGATGCAATTTATTACAGCAAATCAAAAAGGAGTCAGGATTTTTTCCACCAAGTTTCGAACAGGGGACATTTCGTGTGCGAGACGAACGTGATAACCACTACACTATGGAAACAGATGACACTGGACTGTTTCATATGAAGAATTTCATGCCAGCTAACTGATAGCATGGCTTGTGTTTTGGCTCGTAGAGCTTCTTGAAAGACCGTGTTCCTCGTTAGTATAGTGGACATAATCTCCGCCTGTCACGCGGAAGACCAGGGTTCGATTCCCTGACGGGGAGTAGCTCTCATTTAAATGATTTTGGTGATGCAATTTATTACAGCAAATCAAAAAGGAGTCAGGATTTTTTCCACCAAGTTTCGAACAGGGGACCTTTCGTGTGTGAGACGAACGTGATAACCACTACACTATGGAAACAGATGACACAGGACTGTTTTAATATGAAGAATTTCATGCCAGCTAACTGATAGCATGGCTTGTGTTTTGGCAGTTAAAGCTTCTTGAAAGACTCCATTCCTCGTTATTATAGTGGACAGTAACTCCGCCTGTCACGCAGAAGCCCAGGGTTAGATTCCCTGACGGGGAGTAGCTCTTATTTAAATGATTTTGTTGGTGCAGTTTTTTCAGCAAATCAGAAAGGAGTAAGGTTTGTTTCCACCCAGTTTCGAACTGGGGACCTCTCGTGTGTTAGACGAATGTGATAACCACTACACTATGGAAACAGATGTCACAGCACTGTTTCATATGAAGAATGTCATGCTGACGGGGAATTACTCAATGATTTTGTTGGTGCAGTTTTTTCAGCAAATCAAAAAGGAGTAAGGTTTGTTTCCACCTAGTTTTGAACTAAGTGATAGCATGGCTGGTGTTTTGGCACGTAGAGCTTGAAAGACTGCGTTCCTCGGTAGTATAGTGGACAGTATCTCCGCCTGTCACGCAGAAGCCCAGGGTTAGATTCCCTGACAGAGAGTTGCTCTAATTTAAATGATTTTGGTGATGCAGTTTATTACAGCAAATCAAAAAGGAGTAGGGATTGTTTCCATCCAGTTTCGAACTGGGGACCTTTCGTGTGTGAGACAAACGTGATAACCACTACACTATGGAAACAGATATCACAGCACTGTTTCATATGAAGAATGTCATGCTGACGGGGAATTACTCAATGATTTTGTTGGTGCAGTTTTTTCAGCAAATCAAAAAGGAGTAAGGTTTGTTTCCACCTAGTTTCGAACTGGGGACCGTTCGTGTGTTAGACGAACGTGATAACCACTACACTATGGAAACAGATGACACTGGACTGTTTCATATGAAGAATTTCATGCCAGCTAACTGATAGCATGGCTTGTGTTTTGGCTCGTAGAGCTTCTTGAAAGACCGTGTTCCTCGTTAGTATAGTGGACATAATCTCCGCCTGTCACGCGGAAGACCAGGGTTCGATTCCCTGACGGGGAGTAGCTCTCATTTAAATGATTTTGGTGATGCAATTTATTACAGCAAATCAAAAAGGAGTCAGGACTTTTTCCACCAAGTTTCGAACAGGGGACCTTTCGTGTGTGAGACGAACGTGATAACAACTACACTATGGAAACAGATGACACAGGACTGTTTCATATGAAGAATTTCATGCCAGCTAACTGATAGCATGGCCTGTGTTTTGGCAGTTAAAGCTTCTTGAAAGACTCCATTCCTCGTTATTATAGTGGACAGTAACTCCGCCTGTCACGCAGAAGCCCAGGGTTAGATTCCCTGACGGGGAGTAGCTCTTATTTAAATGATTTTGTTGGTGCAGTTTTTTCAGCAAATCAGAAAGGAGAAAGGTTTGTTTCCACCCAGTTTCGAACTGGGGACCTCTCGTGTGTTAGACGAACGTGATAACCACTACACTATGGAAACAGATGTCACAGCACTGTTTCATATGAAGAATGTCATGCTGACGGGGAATTACTCAATGATTTTGTTGGTGCAGTTTTTTCAGCAAATCAAAAAGGAGTAAGGTTTGTTTCCACCTAGTTTCGAACTAAGTGATAGCATGGCTGGTGTTTTGGCACGTAGAGCTTGAAAGACTGCGTTCCTCGGTAGTATAGTGGACAGTATCTCCGCCTGTCACGCAGAAGCCCAGGGTTAGATTCCCTGACAGAGAGTTGCTCTAATTTAAATGATTTTGGTGATGCGGTTTATTACAGCAAATCAAAAAGGAGTAGGGATTGTTTCCATCCAGTTTCGAACTGGGGACCTTTCGTGTGTGAGACGAACGTGATAACAACTACACTATGGAAACAGATATCACAGCACTGTTTCATATGAAGAATTTCATGCCAGCTAACTGATAGCATGGCTTGTGTTTTGGCTCGTAGAGCTTCATGATAGACCGTGTTCCTCGTTAGTATAGTGGACAGTATCTCCGCTTGTCACGCGGAAGACCAGGGTTCGATTCCCTGACGGGGAGTAGCTCTAATTTAAATGGTTTTTGTGATGCAGTTTATTACAGCAAATCAAAAAGGAGTAGGGTTTGTTTCCACCCAGTTTCGAACTGGGGACCTTTCGTGTGTTAGACGAACGTGATAACCACTACACTATGGAAACACATGACACAGGCCTGTTTCATATGAAGAATTTCATGCCAGCTAACTGATAGCATGGCTTGTGTTTTGGCACGTAGAGCTTCTTGAAAGACAGTGTTCCTCGTTAGTATAGTGGACAGTATCTCCGCCTGTCACGTGGAAGACCAGGGTTCGATTCCCTGACGGGGAGTAGCTCTTATCTAAATTATTTTGGTGATGCAGTTTATTACAGCAAATCAAAAAGGAGTCAGGGTTGTTTTTTCCTCTCGTGTGTGAGACGAACGTGATAACCACTACACTATGGAAACAGATGACACAGGACTGTTTCATATGAAGAATGTCATGCTGACGGGGAATTACTCAATGATTCTGTTGGTGCAGTTTTTTCAGCAAATCAAAAAGGAGTAAGGTTTGTTTCCACCCAGTTTCGAACTGGGGACCTTTCGTGTGTTAGACGAACGTGAAAACCACTACACTATGGAAACAGATGACACAGGACTGTTTCATATGAAGAATTTCATGCCAGCTAACTGATAGCATGGCCTGTGTTTTGGCAGTTAAAGCTTCTTGAAAGACTCCATTCCTCGTTAGTATAGTGGACAGTATCTCCGCCTGTCACGCAGAAGCCCAGGGTTAGATTCCCTGACGGGGAGTAGCTCTTATTTAAATGATTTTGTTGGTGCAGTTTTTTCAGCAAATCAGAAAGGAGTAAGGTTTGTTTCCACCCAGTTTCGAACTGGGGACCTTTCGTGTGTGAGACAAACGTTATAACCACTACACTATGGAAAGAGATGACACAGGACTGTTTTAATATGAAGAATATCATGCCACCTAACTGATAGCATGGCCTGTGTTTTGGCAGTTAAAGCTTCTTGAAAGACTCAATTCCTTGTTAGTATAGTGGACAGTATCTCCACCTGTCACACGGAAGACCAGGGTGAGATTCCCTGACAGAGAGTTGCTCTCATTTAAATGATTTTGGTGATGCAATTTATTACAGCAAATCAAAAAGGAGTCAGGATTTTTTCCACCAAGTCTCGAACAGGGGACCTTTCGTGTGTGAGACGAACGTGATAACCACTACACTATGGAAACAGATGACACAGGACTGTTTCATATGAAGAATTTCATGCCAGCTAACTGACAGCATGGCTGGTGTTTTGGCACATAGAGCTTATTGAAAGACTGTGATCCTCGTTAGTATAGTGGACAGTATCTCCGCCTGTCACGCGGAAGACCGCGTTCAATTCCCTGACGGGCAGTAGCTCTAATTTAAATGGTTTTGGTGATGCAGTTTATTACAGCAAATCAAAAAGGAGTATGGATTGTTTCCACGCAGTTTCGAACAGGGGACCTTTCGTGTGTGAGATGAACGTGATAACCACTACACTATGGAAACAGATGACACAGGACTGTTTCATATGAAGAATTTCATGCCAGCTAACTGATAGCATGGCCTGTGTTTTGGCAGTTAAAGCTTCTTGAAAGACTCCATTCCTCGTTATTATAGTGGACAGTAACTCCGCCTGTCACGCAGAAGCCCAGGGTTAGATTCCCTGACGGGGAGTAGCTCTTATTTAAATGATTTTGTTGGTGCAGTTTTTTCAGCAAATCAGAAAGGAGAAAGGTTTGTTTCCACCCAGTTTCGAACTGGGGACCTTTCGTGTGTGAGACGAACGTGATAACCACTACACTATGGAAACAGATGACACAGGACTGTTTCATATGAAGAATTTCATGCCAGCTAACTGATAGCATGGCTTGTGTTTTGGCTCGTAGAGCTTCATGATAGACCGTGTTCCTCATTAGTATAGTGGACAGTATCTCCGCTTGTCACGCGGAAGACCAGGGTTCGATTCCCTGACGGGGAGTAGCTCTAATTTAAATGGTTTTTGTGATGCAGTTTATTACAGCAAATCAGAAAGGAGTAGGGTTTGTTTCCACCCAGTTTCGAACTGGGGACCTTTCGTGTGTGAGACGAACGTGATAACCACTACACTATGGAAACAGATGACACAGGACTGTTTCATATGAAGAATTTCATGCCAGCTAACTGATAGCATGGCTTGTGTTTTGGCTCGTAGAGCTTCATGATAGACCGTGTTCCTCGTTAGTATAGTGGACAGTATCTCCGCTTGTCACGCGGAAGACCAGGGTTCGATTCCCTGACGGGGAGTAGCTCTAATTTAAATGGTTTTTGTGATGCAGTTTATTACAGCAAATCAAAAAGGAGTAGGGTTTGTTTCCACCCAGTTTCGAACTGGGGACCTTTCGTGTGTTAGACGAACGTGATAACCACTACACTATGGAAACACATGACACAGGCCTGTTTCATATGAAGAATTTCATGCCAGCTAACTGATAGCATGGCTTGTGTTTTGGCACGTAGAGCTTCTTGAAAGACCGTGTTGCTCGTTAGTATAGTGGACAGTATCTCCGCCTGTCACGTGGAAGACCAGGGTTCGATTCCCTGACGGGGAGTAGCTCTTATCTGAATTATTTTGGTGATGCAGTTTATTACAGCAAATCAAAAAGGAGTCAGGGTTGTTTTTTCCTCTCGTGTGTGAGACGAACGTGATAACCACTACACTATGGAAACAGATGACACAGGACTGTTTCATATGAAGAATGTCATGCTGACGGGGAATTACTCAATGATTCTGTTGGTGCAGTTTTTTCAGCAAATCAAAAAGGAGTAAGGTTTGTTTCCACCCAGTTTCGAACTGGGGACCTTTCGTGTGTTAGACGAACGTGAAAACCACTACACTATGGAAACAGATGACACAGGACTGTTTCATATGAAGAATTTCATGCCAGCTAACTGATAGCATGGCCTGTGTTTTGGCAGTTAAAGCTTCTTGAAAGACTCCATTCCTCGTTATTATAGTGGACAGTAACTCCGCCTGTCACGCAGAAGCCCAGGGTTAGATTCCCTGACGGGGAGTAGCTCTTATTTAAATCATTTTGTTGGTGCAGTTTTTTCAGCAAATCAGAAAGGAGAAAGGTTTGTTTCCACCCAGTTTCGAACTGGGGACCTTTCGTGTGTGAGACGAACGTGATAACCACTACACTATGGAAACAGATGACACAGGACTGTTTCATATGAAGAATTTCATGCCAGCTAACTGATAGCATGGCTTGTGTTTTGGCTCGTAGAGCTTCATGATAGACCGTGTTCCTCGTTAGTATAGTGGACAGTATCTCCGCTTGTCACGCGGAAGACCAGGGTTCGATTCCCTGACGGGGAGTAGCTCTAATTTAAATGGTTTTTGTGATGCAGTTTATTACAGCAAATCAAAAAGGAGTAGGGTTTGTTTCCACCCAGTTTCGAACTGGGGACCTTTCGTGTGTTAGACGAACGTGATAACCACTACACTATGGAAACACATGACACAGGCCTGTTTCATATGAAGAATTTCATGCCAGCTAACTGATAGCATGGCTTGTGTTTTGGCACGTAGAGCTTCTTGAAAGACCGTGTTCCTCGTTAGTATAGTGGACAGTATCTCCGCCTGTCACGTGGAAGACCAGGGTTCGATTCCCTGACGGGGAGTAGCTCTTATCTAAATTATTTTGGTGATGCAGTTTATTACAGCAAATCAAAAAGGAGTCAGGGTTGTTTTTTCCTCTCGTGTGTGAGACGAACGTGATAACCACTACACTATGGAAACAGATGACACAGGACTGTTTCATATGAAGAATGTCATGCTGACGGGGAATTACTCAATGATTCTGTTGGTGCAGTTTTTTCAGCAAATCAAAAAGGAGTAAGGTTTGTTTCCACCCAGTTTCGAACTGGGGACCTTTCATGTGTGAGACGAACGTGATAACCACTACACTATGGAAACAGATGACACAGGACTGTTTCATATGAAGAATTTCATGCCAGCTAACTGATAGCATGGCCTGTGTTCTGGCAGTTAAAGCTTCTTGAAAGACTCCATTCCTCGTTAGTATCGTGGACAGTAACTCCGACTGTCACGCAGAAGCACAGGGTTAGATTCCCTGACAGGGAGTCGCTCTTATTTAAATGATTTTGTTGGTGCAGTTTTTTCAGCAAATCAGAAAGGAGTAAGGTTTGTTTCCACCCAGTTTCGAACTGGGGACCTCTCGTGTGTTAGACGAACGTGATAACCACTACACTATGGAAACAGATGTCACAGCACTGTTTCATATGAAGAATGTCATGCTGACGGGGAATTACTCAATGATTTTGTTGGTGCAGTTTTTTCAGCAAATCAAAAAGGAGTAAGGTTTGTTTCCACCTAGTTTCGAACTAAGTGATAGCATGGCTGGTGTTTTGGCACGTAGAGCTTGAAAGACTGTGTTCCTCGGTAGTATAGTGGACAGTATCTCCGCCTGTCACGCAGAAGCCCAGGGTTAGATTCCCTGACAGAGAGTTGCTCTAATTTAAATGATTTTGGTGATGCAGTTTATTACAGCAAATCAAAAAGGAGTAGGGATTGTTTCCATCCAGTTTCGAACTGGGGACCTTTCGTGTGTTAGACGAACGTGATAACCACTACACTATTGAAACAGATGACACAGGACTGTTTCATATGAAGGATGTCATTCCAGCTAACTGATAGCATGGCCGGTGTTTTGGCAGTTAAAGGTTCTTGAAAGACTCCATTCCTCGTTAGTATAGTGGACAGTTTCTCCGCCTGTCACGCGGAAGACCAGGGTTAGATTCCTTGACAGAGAGTTGCTCTAATTTAAATGATTTTGGTGATGCAGTTTATTACAGCAAATCAAAAAGGAGTATGGATTATTTCCACCCAGTTTTGAACAGGGGACCTTTCGTGTGTGAGATGAACGTGATAACCACTACACTATGGAAACAGATGACACAGGACTGTTTCATATGAAGAATTTCATGCCAGCTAACTGATAGCATGGCCTGTGTTTTGGCAGTTAAAGCTTCTTGAAAGAATCCATTCCTCGTTAGTATAGTGGACAGTAACTCCACCTGTCACGCAGAAGCCCAGGGTTAGATTCCCTGACGGGGAGTAGCTCTTATTTAAATGATTTTGTTGGTGCAGTTTTTTCAGCAAATCAGAAAGGAGTAAGGTTTGTTTCCACCCAGTTTCGAACTGGGGACCTTTCGTGTGTGAGACGAACGTGATAACCACTACACTATGGAAACAGATGACACTGTACTGTTTCATATGAAGAATTTCATGCCAGCTAACTGATAGCATGGCTTGTGTTTTGGCTCGTAGAGCTTCTTGAAAGACTGTGTTCCTTGTTAGTATAGTGGACAGTATCTCCGCCTGTCACGCGGAAGACCAGGGTTCGATTCCCTGACGGGGAGTAGCTCTCATTTAAATGATTTTGGTGATGCAATTTATTACAGCAAATCAAAAAGGAGTCAGGATTTTTTCCACCAAGTTTCGAACAGGGGACCTTTCGTGTGTGAGACGAACGTGATAACCACTACACTATGGAAACAGATGACACAGGACTGTTTCATATGAAGAATTTCATGCCAGCTAACTGATAGCATGGCCTGTGTTTTGGCAGTTAAAGCTTCTTGAAAGACTCCATTTCTCGTTAGTATAGTAGACAGTATCTCCGCCTGTCACGCGGAAGACCAGGGTTCGATTCCCTGACGGGGAGTAGCTCTCATTTAAATGATTTTGGTGATGCAATTTATTACAGCAAATCAAAAAGGAGTCAGGATTTTTTCCACCAAGTTTCGAACAGGGGACCTTTCGTGTGTGAGACGAACGTGATAACCACTACACTATGGAAACAGATGACACAGGACTGTTTTAATATGAAGAATTTCATGCCAGCTAACTGATAGCATGGCTTGTGTTTTGGCTCGTAGAGCTTCTTGAACGACCGTGTTCCTCGTTAGTATAGTGGACAGTATCTCCGCCCGTCACGCGGAAGACCTGGGTTCGATTCCCTGACGGGGAGTAGCTCCAGTTGAAATGGTTTTTGTGATGCAGTTTATTACAGCAAATCAAAAAGGAGTAGGGTTTGTTTCCACCCAGTTTCTAATTGGGGACCTTTCGTGTGTGAGACGAACGTGATAACCACTACACTATGGAAACAGATGACACAGGACTGTTTCATATGAAGAATTTCATGCCAGCTAACTGATAGCATGGCCTGTGTTTTGGCAGTTAAAGCTTCTTGAAAGACTCCATTCCTCGTTAGTATAGTGGACAGTATCTCCGCCTGTCACGCGAAAGACCAGGGTTCAATTCCCTGACGGGGAGTAGCTCTCATTTAAATGATTTTGGTGATGCAATTTATTACAGCAAATCAAAAAGGAGTCAGGATTTTTTCCACCAAGTTTCGAACAGGGGACCTTTCGTGTGTGAGACGAACGTGATAACCACTACACTATGGAAACAGATGACACAGGACTGTTTCATATGAAGAATTTCATGCCAGCTAACTGACAGCATGGCTGGTGTTTTGGCACATAGAGCTTATTGAAAGACTGTGATCCTCGTTAGTATAGTGGACAGTATCTCCGCCTGTCACGCGGAAGACCGCGTTCAATTCCCTGACGGGCAGTAGCTCTAATTTAAATGGTTTTGGTGATGCAGTTTATTACAGCAAATCAAAAAGGAGTATGGATTGTTTCCACCCAGTTTCGAACAGGGGACCTTTCGTGTGTGAGATAAACGTGATAACCACTACACTATGGAAACAGATGACACAGGACTGTTTCATATGAAGAATTTCATGCCAGCTAACTGATAGCATGGCCTGTGTTCTGGCAGTTAAAGCTTCTTGAAAGACTCCATTCCTCGTTAGTATCGTGGACAGTAACTCCGCCTGTCACGCAGAAGCCCAGGGTTAGATTCCCTGACAGGGAGTAGCTCTTATTTAAATGATTTTGTTGGTGCAGTTTTTTCAGCAATCAGAAAAGAGTAAGGTTTGTTTCCACCCAGTTTCGAACTGGGGACCTCTCGTGTGTTAGACGAACGTGATAACCACTACACTATGGAAACAGATGTCACAGCACTGTTTCATATGAAGAATGTCATGCTGACGGGGAATTACTCAATGATTTTGTTGGTGCAGTTTTTTCAGCAAATCAAAAAGGAGTAAGGTTTGTTTCCACCTAGTTTCGAACTAAGTGATAGCATGGCTGGTGTTTTGGCACGTAGAGCTTGAAAGACTGTGTTCCTCGGTAGTATAGTGGACAGTATCTCCGCCTGTCACGCAGAAGCCCAGGGTTAGATTCCCTGACAGAGAGTTGCTCTAATTTAAATGATTTTGGTGATGCAGTTTATTACAGCAAATCAAAAAGGAGTAGGGATTGTTTCCATCCAGTTTCGAACTGGGGACCTTTCGTGTGTTAGACGAACGTGATAACCACTACACTATTGAAACAGATGACACAGGACTGTTTCATATGAAGGATGTCATTCCAGCTAACTGATAGCATGGCCGGTGTTTTGGCAGTTAAAGGTTCTTGAAAGACTCCATTCCTCGTTAGTATAGTGGACAGTTTCTCCGCCTGTCACGCGGAAGACCAGGGTTAGATTCCTTGACAGAGAGTTGCTCTAATTTAAATGATTTTGGTGATGCAGTTTATTACAGCAAATCAAAAAGGAGTATGGATTATTTCCACCCAGTTTTGAACAGGGGACCTTTCGTGTGTGAGATGAACGTGATAACCACTACACTATGGAAACAGATGACACAGGACTGTTTCATATGAAGAATTTCATGCCAGCTAACTGATAGCATGGCCTGTGTTTTGGCAGTTAAAGCTTCTTGAAAGAATCCATTCCTCGTTAGTATAGTGGACAGTAACTCCACCTGTCACGCAGAAGCCCAGGGTTAGATTCCCTGACGGGGAGTAGCTCTTATTTAAATGATTTTGTTGGTGCAGTTTTTTCAGCAAATCAGAAAGGAGTAAGGTTTGTTTCCACCCAGTTTCGAACTGGGGACCTTTCGTGTGTGAGACGAACGTGATAACCACTACACTATGGAAACAGATGACACTGTACTGTTTCATATGAAGAATTTCATGCCAGCTAACTGATAGCATGGCTTGTGTTTTGGCTCGTAGAGCTTCTTGAAAGACTGTGTTCCTTGTTAGTATAGTGGACAGTATCTCCGCCTGTCACGCGGAAGACCAGGGTTCGATTCCCTGACGGGGAGTAGCTCTCATTTAAATGATTTTGGTGATGCAATTTATTACAGCAAATCAAAAAGGAGTCAGGATTTTTTCCACCAAGTTTCGAACAGGGGACCTTTCGTGTGTGAGACGAACGTGATAACCACTACACTATGGAAACAGATGACACAGGACTGTTTCATATGAAGAATTTCATGCCAGCTAACTGATAGCATGGCCTGTGTTTTGGCAGTTAAAGCTTCTTGAAAGACTCCATTTCTCGTTAGTATAGTAGACAGTATCTCCGCCTGTCACGCGGAAGACCAGGGTTCGATTCCCTGACGGGGAGTAGCTCTCATTTAAATGATTTTGGTGATGCAATTTATTACAGCAAATCAAAAAGGAGTCA
The DNA here is from genome assembly GCF_025434085.1 of Hippocampus zosterae. Taxonomy (NCBI): domain Eukaryota; kingdom Metazoa; phylum Chordata; class Actinopteri; order Syngnathiformes; family Syngnathidae; genus Hippocampus; species Hippocampus zosterae. The sequence goes on along the minus strand of NC_067464.1, from coordinate 19,546,488 downwards.
GGATTTTTTCCACCAAGTTTCGAACAGGGGACCTTTCGTGTGTGAGACGAACGTGATAACCACTACACTATGGAAACAGATGACACAAGACTGTTTTAATATGAAGAATTTCATGCCAGCTAACTGATAGCATGGCTTGTGTTTTGGCTCGTAGAGCTTCTTGAACGACCGTGTTCCTCGTTAGTATAGTGGACAGTATCTCCGCCCGTCACGCGGAAGACCTGGGTTCGATTCCCTGACGGGGAGTAGCTCTAATTGAAATGGTTTTTGTGATGCAGTTTATTACAGCAAATCAAAAAGGAGTAGGGTTTGTTTCCACCCAGTTTCTAATTGGGGACCTTTCGTGTGTGAGACGAACGTGATAACCACTACACTATGGAAACAGATGACACAGGACTGTTTCATATGAAGAATTTCATGCCAGCTAACTGATAGCATGGCCTGTGTTTTGGCAGTTAAAGCTTCTTGAAAGACTCCATTCCTCGTTAGTATAGTGGACAGTATCTCCGCCTGTCACGCGAAAGACCAGGGTTCAATTCCCTGACGGGGAGTAGCTCTCATTTAAATGATTTTGGTGATGCAATTTATTACAGCAAATCAAAAAGGAGTCAGGATTTTTTCCACCAAGTTTCGAACAGGGGACCTTTCGTGTGTGAGACGAACGTGATAACCACTACACTATGGAAACAGATGACACAGGACTGTTTCATATGAAGAATTTCATGCCAGCTAACTGACAGCATGGCTGGTGTTTTGGCACATAGAGCTTATTGAAAGACTGTGATCCTCGTTAGTATAGTGGACAGTATCTCCGCCTGTCACGCGGAAGACCGCGTTCAATTCCCTGACGGGCAGTAGCTCTAATTTAAATGGTTTTGGTGATGCAGTTTATTACAGCAAATCAAAAAGGAGTATGGATTGTTTCCACCCAGTTTTGAACTGGGGACCTTTCGTGTGTGAGACTAACATGATAACCACTACACTATGGAAACAGATGACACAGGACTGTTTCATATGAAGGATGTCATGCCATCTAAGTGATAGCATGGCTGGTGTTTTGGCACGTAGAGCTTGAAAGACTGTGTTCCTCGGTAGTATAGTGGACAGTATCTCCGCCTGTCACGCAGAAGCCCAGGGTTAGATTCCCTGACAGAGAGTTGCTCTAATTTAAATGATTTTGGTGATGCAGTTTATTACAGCAAATCAAAAAGGAGTAGGGATTGTTTCCATCCAGTTTCGAACTGGGGACCTTTCGTGTGTGAGACAAACGTTATAACCACTACACTATGGAAAGAGATGACACAGGACTGTTTTAATATGAAGAATATCATGCCACCTAACTGATAGCATGGCCTGTGTTTTGGCAGTTAAAGCTTCTTGAAAGACTCAATTCCTTGTTAGTATAGTGGACAGTATCTCCACCTGTCACACGGAAGACCAGGGTGAGATTCCCTGACAGAGAGTTGCTCTAATTTAAATGATTTTGGTGATGCAGTTTATTACAGCAAATAAAACAGGAGTCGGCATTGTTTCCACGCAGTTCCGAACTGGGGACCCTTCGTGTGTTAGACGAACATGATAAAAACTACACTATGGAAACAGATGACACAGGACTGTTTCATATGAAGAATTTCATATCATCTAACTGATAGCTCAAGACTCAATTCCTCGTTAGTGTATTGGACAGTTTCTCCGCCTGTCACGCGGAAGACCAAGGTTAGATTCCCTGACAGAGAGTTGCTCTAATTTAAATGATTTTGGTGATGCAGTGTATTCCAGCAAATCAAAAAGAAGTAGGGATTGTTTCCTACCCAGTTTCGAACTGGGACCTTTCGTGTTTGAGACGAACGTGATAACCACTACACTATGGAAACAGGTGACACAGGACTGTTTCATATGAAGAATTTAATGCCATCTAACTGATAGCATGGCTGGTGTTTTGGCACATAGAGCTTATCGAAAGACTGTGATCCTCGTTAGTATAGTGGTCAGTATCTCCGCCTGTCACGCGGAAGACCAGCGTTCAATTCCCTGACGGGGAGTAGCTCTAATTTAAATGGTTTTGGTGATGCAGTTTATTACAGCAAACCAGAAAGGAGTAGGGATTGTTTCCACCTAGTTTCGAACATGGGACCTTTCGTGTGTGAGACGAACGTGATAACCACTACACTATGGAAAAAGGTGACACAGGACTGTTTCATATGAAGAATTTCATGCCAGCTAACTGATAGCATGGCCTGTGTTTTGGCAGTTAAAGCTTCTTGAAAGACTCCATTCCTCGTTAGTATAGTGGACAGTAACTCCGCCTGTCACGCAGAAGCCCAGGGTTAGATTCCCTGACAGAGAGTTGCTCTAATTTAAATGATTTTGGTGATGCAGTTTATTACAGCAAATCAAAAAGGAGTAGGGATTGTTTCCACCCAGTTTCGAACAGGGGACCTTTCGTGTGTGAGACGAACGTGATAACCACTACACTATGGAAACAGGTGACACAGGACTGTTTCATATGAAGAATTTCATGCCATCTAACTGGTAGCATGGCTGGTGTTTTGGCACATAGAGCTTATTGAAAGACTCTGATCCTCGTTAGTATAGTGGACAGTATCTCCGCCTGTCACGCGGAAGACCAGCGTTCGATTTACTGACGGGGAGTAGGTCTAATTTAAATGGTTTTTGTGATGCAGTTTATTACAGCAAATCAAAAAGGAGTCGGGATTGTCGTTTTCTCTCGTGTGTGAGACGAACGTGATAACCACTACACTATGGAAACAGGTGACACAGGACTGTTTCATATGAAGAATTTCATGCCATCTAACTGATAGCATGGCTGGTGTTTCGGCACGTAGAGCTTGAAAGACTGTGTTCCTCTGTAGTATAGTGTACAGTAACTCCGCCTGTCACGCGGAAGACCAGGGTTAGATTCCCTGACAGAGAGTTGCTCTAATTTAAATGATTTTGGTGATGCAGTTTATTACAGCAAATCAAAAAGGAGTAAGCATTGTTTCCACCCAGTTTCGAACTAGTGACCTTTCGTGTGTTAGTCGAACGTGATAACCACTACACTATGTAAACAGATGACACAGGACAGTTTCATAGGAAGGATTTCATGCCAGCTAACTGATAGCATAGCCGCTGTTTTGGCAGTTAAAGCTTCTTGAAAGACTCCATTCCTCGTTAGTATCGTGGACAGTAACTCCGCCTGTCACGCAGAAGCCCAGGGTTAGATTCCCTGACAGGGAGTAGCTCTTATTTAAATGATGTTGTTGGTGCAGTTTTTTCAGCAAATCAGAAAGGAGTAAGGTTTGTTTCCACCCAGTTTCGAACTGGGGACCTCTCGTGTGTTAGACGAACGTGATAACCACTACACTATGGAAACAGATGACACAGGACTGTTTCATATGAAGAATTTCATGCCAGCTAACTGATAGCATTGCATGTGTTTTGGCTCGTAGAGCTTCTTGAAAGACTGTGTTCCTCGTTAGTATAGTGGACAGTATCTCCGCCTGTCACGCGGAAGACCAGGGTTCGATTCCCTGACGGGGAGTAGCTCTCATTTAAATGATTTTGGTGATGCAATTTCTTACAGCAAATCAAAAAGGAGTCAGGATTTTTTCCACCAAGTTTTGAACAGGGGACCTTTCGTGTGTGAGACGAACGTGATAACCACTACACTATGGAAGCAGATGACACAGGACTGTTTCATATGAAGAATTTCATGCCAGCTAACTGATAGCATGGCCTGTGTTTTGGCAGTTAAAGCTTCTTGAAAGACTCCATTCCTCGTTAGTATAGTGGACAGTATCTCCGCCTGTCACGCGGAAGACCAGGGTTCGATTCCCTGACGGGGAGTAGCTCTCATTTAAATGATTTTGGTGATGCAATTTATTACAGCAAATCAAAAAGGAGTCAGGACTTTTTCCACCAAGTTTCGAACAGGGGACCTTTCGTGTGTGAGACGAACGTGATAACAACTACACTATGGAAACAGATGACACAGGACTGTTTCATATGAAGAATTTCATGCCAGCTAACTGATAGCATGGCCTGTGTTTTGGCAGTTAAAGCTTCTTGAAAGACTCCATTCCTCGTTATTATAGTGGACAGTAACTCCGCCTGTCACGCAGAAGCCCAGGGTTAGATTCCCTGACGGGGAGTAGCTCTTATTTAAATGATTTTGTTGGTGCAGTTTTTTCAGCAAATCAGAAAGGAGAAAGGTTTGTTTCCACCCAGTTTCGAACTGGGGACCTCTCGTGTGTTAGACGAACGTGATAACCACTACACTATGGAAACAGATGTCACAGCACTGTTTCATATGAAGAATGTCATGCTGACGGGGAATTACTCAATGATTTTGTTGGTGCAGTTTTTTCAGCAAATCAAAAAGGAGTAAGGTTTGTTTCCACCTAGTTTCGAACTAAGTGATAGCATGGCTGGTGTTTTGGCACGTAGAGCTTGAAAGACTGCGTTCCTCGGTAGTATAGTGGACAGTATCTCCGCCTGTCACGCAGAAGCCCAGGGTTAGATTCCCTGACAGAGAGTTGCTCTAATTTAAATGATTTTGGTGATGCGGTTTATTACAGCAAATCAAAAAGGAGTAGGGATTGTTTCCATCCAGTTTCGAACTGGGGACCTTTCGTGTGTGAGACGAACGTGATAACAACTACACTATGGAAACAGATATCACAACACTGTTTCATATGAAGAATTTCATGCCAGCTAACTGATAGCATGGCTTGTGTTTTGGCTCGTAGAGCTTCATGATAGACCGTGTTCCTCGTTAGTATAGTGGACAGTATCTCCGCTTGTCACGCGGAAGACCAGGGTTCGATTCCCTGACGGGGAGTAGCTCTAATTTAAATGGTTTTTGTGATGCAGTTTATTACAGCAAATCAAAAAGGAGTAGGGTTTGTTTCCACCCAGTTTCGAACTGGGGACCTTTCGTGTGTTAGACGAACGTGATAACCACTACACTATGGAAACACATGACACAGGCCTGTTTCATATGAAGAATTTCATGCCAGCTAACTGATAGCATGGCTTGTGTTTTGGCACGTAGAGCTTCTTGAAAGACAGTGTTCCTCGTTAGTATAGTGGACAGTATCTCCGCCTGTCACGTGGAAGACCAGGGTTCGATTCCCTGACGGGGAGTAGCTCTTATCTAAATTATTTTGGTGATGCAGTTTATTACAGCAAATCAAAAAGGAGTCAGGGTTGTTTTTTCCTCTCGTGTGTGAGACGAACGTGATAACCACTACACTATGGAAACAGATGACACAGGACTGTTTCATATGAAGAATGTCATGCTGACGGGGAATTACTCAATGATTCTGTTGGTGCAGTTTTTTCAGCAAATCAAAAAGGAGTAAGGTTTGTTTCCACCCAGTTTCGAACTGGGGACCTTTCGTGTGTGAGACGAACGTGATAACCACTACACTATGGAAACAGATGACACAGGACTGTTTCATATGAAGAATTTCATGCCAGCTAACTGATAGCATGGCCGGTGTTCTGGCAGTTAAAGCTTCTTGAAAGACTCCATTCCTCGTTAGTATCGTGGACAGTAACTCCGCCTGTCACGCAGAAGCACAGGGTTAGATTCCCTGACAGGGAGTCGCTCTTATTTAAATGATTTTGTTGGTGCAGTTTTTTCAGCAAATCAGAAAGGAGTAAGGTTTGTTTCCACCCAGTTTCGAACTGGGGACCTCTCGTGTGTTAGACGAACGTGATAACCACTACACTATGGAAACAGATGTCACAGCACTGTTTCATATGAAGAATGTCATGCTGACGGGGAATTACTCAATGATTTTGTTGGTGCAGTTTTTTCAGCAAATCAAAAAGGAGTAAGGTTTGTTTCCACCTAGTTTCGAACTAGGGAACCTTTCGTGTGTTAGACGAACGTGAAAACCACTACACTATGGAAACAGATGACACAGGACTGTTTCATATGAAGAATTTCATGCCAGCTAACTGATAGCATGGCCTGTGTTTTGGCAGTTAAAGCTTCTTGAAAGACTCCATTCCTCGTTAGTATAGTGGACAGTATCTCCGCCTGTCACGCAGAAGCCCAGGGTTAGATTCCCTGACGGGGAGTAGCTCTTATTTAAATGATTTTGTTGGTGCAGTTTTTTCAGCAAATCAGAAAGGAGTAAGGTTTGTTTCCACCCAGTTTCGAACTGGGGACCTCTCGTGTGTTAGACGAACGTGATAACCACTACACTATGGAAACAGATGTCACAGCACTGTTTCATATGAAGAATGTCATGCTGACGGGGAATTACTCAATGATTTTGTTGGTGCAGTTTTTTCAGCAAATCAAAAAGGAGTAAGGTTTGTTTCCACCTAGTTTTGAACTAAGTGATAGCATGGCTGGTGTTTTGGCACGTAGAGCTTGAAAGACTGCGTTCCTCGGTAGTATAGTGGACAGTATCTCCGCCTGTCACGCAGAAGCCCAGGGTTAGATTCCCTGACAGAGAGTTGCTCTAATTTAAATGATTTTGGTGATGCAGTTTATTACAGCAAATCAAAAAGGAGTAGGGATTGTTTCCATCCAGTTTCGAACTGGGGACCTTTCGTGTGTGAGACAAACGTGATAACCACTACACTATGGAAACAGATATCACAGCACTGTTTCATATGAAGAATGTCATGCTGACGGGGAATTACTCAATGATTTTGTTGGTGCAGTTTTTTCAGCAAATCAAAAAGGAGTAAGGTTTGTTTCCACCTAGTTTCGAACTGGGGACCGTTCGTGTGTTAGACGAACGTGATAACCACTACACTATGGAAACAGATGACACAGGACTGTTTTAATATGAAGAATTTCATGCCAGCAAACTGATAGCATGGCCTGTGTTTTGGCAGTTAAAGCTTCTTGAACGACTCCACTCCTCGTTAGTATAGTGGACAGTATCTCCGCCTGTCACGCAGATGCCCAGGGTTAGATTCCCTGACGGGGAGTAGCTCTTACTTAAATGATTTTGTTGGTGCAGTTTTTTCAGCAAATCAAAAAGGAGTAAGGTTTGTTTCCACCCAGTTTCGAACTGGGGACCTTTCGTGTGTGAAACGAACGTGATAACCACTACACTATGGAAACAGATGACACAGGACCGTTTCATATGAAGAATTTCATGCCAGCTAACTGATAGCATGGCTTGTGTTTTGGCTCGTAGAGCTTCTTGAAAGACCGTGTTCCTCGTTAGTATAGTGGACAGTATCTCCGCCCGTCACGCGGAAGACCTGGGTTCGATTCCCTGACGGGGAGTAGCTATAATTGAAATGGTTTTTGTGATGCAGTTTATTACAGCAAATCAAAAAGGAGTAGGGTTTGTTTCCACCCAGTTTCAAATTGGGGACCTTTCGTGTGTGAGACGAACGTGATAACCACGACACTATGGAAACAGATGACACAGGACTGTTTCATATGAAGAATTTCATGCCAGCTAACTGATAGCATGGCCTGTGTTTTGGCAGTTAAAGCTTCTTGAAAGACTCCATTCCTCGTTAGTATAGTGGACAGTATCTCCGCCTGTCACGCGGAAGACCAGGGTTCGATTCCCTGACGGGGAGTAGCTCTCATTTAAATGATTTTGGTGATGCAATTTATTACAGCAAATCAAAAAGGAGTCAGGATTTTTTCCACCAAGTTTCGAACAGGGGACATTTCGTGTGTGAGACGAACGTGATAACCACTACACTATGGAAACAGATGACACTGGACTGTTTCATATGAAGAATTTCATGCCAGCTAACTGATAGCATGGCTTGTGTTTTGGCTCGTAGAGCTTCTTGAAAGACCGTGTTCCTCGTTAGTATAGTGGACATAATCTCCGCCTGTCACGCGGAAGACCAGGGTTCGATTCCCTGACGGGGAGTAGCTCTCATTTAAATGATTTTGGTGATGCAATTTATTACAGCAAATCAAAAAGGAGTCAGGACTTTTTCCACCAAGTTTCGAACAGGGGACCTTTCGTGTGTGAGACGAACGTGATAACAACTACACTATGGAAACAGATGACACAGGACTGTTTCATATGAAGAATTTCATGCCAGCTAACTGATAGCATGGCCTGTGTTTTGGCAGTTAAAGCTTCTTGAAAGACTCCATTCCTCGTTATTATAGTGGACAGTAACTCCGCCTGTCACGCAGAAGCCCAGGATTAGATTCCCTGACGGGGAGTAGCTCTTATTTAAATGATTTTGTTGGTGCAGTTTTTTCAGCAAATCAGAAAGGAGAAAGGTTTGTTTCCACCCAGTTTCGAACTGGGGACCTCTCGTGTGTTAGACGAACGTGATAACCACTACACTATGGAAACAGATGTCACAGCACTGTTTCATATGAAGAATGTCATGCTGACGGGGAATTACTCAATGATTTTGTTGGTGCAGTTTTTTCAGCAAATCAAAAAGGAGTAAGGTTTGTTTCCACCTAGTTTCGAACTAAGTGATAGCATGGCTGGTGTTTTGGCACGTAGAGCTTGAAAGACTGCGTTCCTCGGTAGTATAGTGGACAGTATCTCCGCCTGTCACGCAGAAGCCCAGGGTTAGATTCCCTGACAGAGAGTTGCTCTAATTTAAATGATTTTGGTGATGCGGTTTATTACAGCAAATCAAAAAGGAGTAGGGATTGTTTCCATCCAGTTTCGAACTGGGGACCTTTCGTGTGTGAGACGAACGTGATAACAACTACACTATGGAAACAGATATCACAGCACTGTTTCATATGAAGAATTTCATGCCAGCTAACTGATAGCATGGCTTGTGTTTTGGCTCGTAGAGCTTCATGATAGACCGTGTTCCTCGTTAGTATAGTGGACAGTATCTCCGCTTGTCACGCGGAAGACCAGGGTTCGATTCCCTGACGGGGAGTAGCTCTAATTTAAATGGTTTTTGTGATGCAGTTTATTACAGCAAATCAAAAAGGAGTAGGGTTTGTTTCCACCCAGTTTCGAACTGGGGACCTTTCGTGTGTTAGACGAACGTGATAACCACTACACTATGGAAACACATGACACAGGCCTGTTTCATATGAAGAATTTCATGCCAGCTAACTGATAGCATGGCTTGTGTTTTGGCACGTAGAGCTTCTTGAAAGACAGTGTTCCTCGTTAGTATAGTGGACAGTATCTCCGCCTGTCTCGTGGAAGACCAGGGTTCGATTCCCTGACGGGGAGTAGCTCTTATCTAAATTATTTTGGTGATGCAGTTTATTACAGCAAATCAAAAAGGAGTCAGGGTTGTTTTTTCCTCTCGTGTGTGAGACGAACGTGATAACCACTACACTATGGAAACAGATGACACAGGACTGTTTCATATGAAGAATGTCATGCTGACGGGGAATTACTCAATGATTCTGTTGGTGCAGTTTTTTCAGCAAATCAAAAAGGAGTAAGGTTTGTTTCCACCCAGTTTCGAACTGGGGACCTTTCGTGTGTTAGACGAACGTGAAAACCACTACACTATGGAAACAGATGACACAGGACTGTTTCATATGAAGAATTTCATGCCAGCTAACTGATAGCATGGCCTGTGTTTTGGCAGTTAAAGCTTCTTGAAAGACTCCATTCCTCGTTAGTATAGTGGACAGTATCTCCGCCTGTCACGCAGAAGCCCAGGGTTAGATTCCCTGACGGGGAGTAGCTCTTATTTAAATGATTTTGTTGGTGCAGTTTTTTCAGCAAATCAGAAAGGAGTAAGGTTTGTTTCCACCCAGTTTCGAACTGGGGACCTCTCGTGTGTTAGACGAACGTGATAACCACTACACTATGGAAACAGATGTCACAGCACTGTTTCATATGAAGAATGTCATGCTGACGGGGAATTACTCAATGATTTTGTTGGTGCAGTTTTTTCAGCAAATCAAAAAGGAGTAAGGTTTGTTTCCACCTAGTTTCGAACTAAGTGATAGCATGGCTGGTGTTTTGGCACGTAGAGCTTGAAAGACTGCGTTCCTCGGTAGTATAGTGGACAGTATCTCCGCCTGTCACGCAGAAGCCCAGGGTTAGATTCCCTGACAGAGAGTTGCTCTAATTTAAATGATTTTGGTGATGCAGTTTATTACAGCAAATCAAAAAGGAGTAGGGATTGTTTCCATCCAGTTTCGAACTGGGGACCTTTCGTGTGTGAGACAAACGTGATAACCACTACACTATGGAAACAGATATCACAGCACTGTTTCATATGAAGAATGTCATGCTGACGGGGAATTACTCAATGATTTTGTTGGTGCAGTTTTTTCAGCAAATCAAAAAGGAGTAAGGTTTGTTTCCACCTAGTTTCGAACTGGGGACCGTTCGTGTGTTAGACGAACGTGATAACCACTACACTATGGAAACAGATGACACAGGACTGTTTTAATATGAAGAATTTCATGCCAGCAAACTGATAGCATGGCCTGTGTTTTGGCAGTTAAAGCTTCTTGAACGACTCCACTCCTCGTTAGTATAGTGGACAGTATCTCCGCCTGTCACGCAGATGCCCAGGGTTAGATTCCCTGACGGGGAGTAGCTCTTACTTAAATGATTTTGTTGGTGCAGTTTTTTCAGCAAATCAACAAGGAGTAAGGTTTGTTTCCACCCAGTTTCGAACTGGGGACCTTTCGTGTGTGAAACGAACGTGATAACCACTACACTATGGAAACAGATGACACAGGACCGTTTCATATGAAGAATTTCATGCCAGCTAACTGATAGCATGGCTTGTGTTTTGGCTCGTAGAGCTTCTTGAAAGACCGTGTTCCTCGTTAGTATAGTGGACAGTATCTCCGCCCGTCACGCGGAAGACCTGGGTTCGATTCCCTGACGGGGAGTAGCTATAATTGAAATGGTTTTTGTGATGCAGTTTATTACAGCAAATCAAAAAGGAGTAGGGTTTGTTTCCACCCAGTTTCAAATTGGGGACCTTTCGTGTGTGAGACGAACGTGATAACCACGACACTATGGAAACAGATGACACAGGACTGTTTCATATGAAGAATTTCATGCCAGCTAACTGATAGCATGGCCTGTGTTTTGGCAGTTAAAGCTTCTTGAAAGACTCCATTCCTCGTTAGTATAGTGGACAGTATCTCCGCCTGTCACGCGGAAGACCAGGGTTCGATTCCCTGACGGGGAGTAGCTCTCATTTAAATGATTTTGGTGATGCAATTTATTACAGCAAATCAAAAAGGAGTCAGGATTTTTTCCACCAAGTTTCGAACAGGGGACATTTCGTGTGTGAGACGAACGTGATAACCACTACACTATGGAAACAGATGACACTGGACTGTTTCATATGAAGAATTTCATGCCAGCTAACTGATAGCATGGCTTGTGTTTTGGCTCGTAGAGCTTCTTGAAAGACCGTGTTCCTCGTTAGTATAGTGGACATAATCTCCGCCTGTCACGCGGAAGACCAGGGTTCGATTCCCTGACGGGGAGTAGCTCTCATTTAAATGATTTTGGTGATGCAATTTATTACAGCAAATCAAAAAGGAGTCAGGATTTTTTCCACCAAGTTTCGAACAGGGGACCTTTCGTGTGTGAGACGAACGTGATAACCACTACACTATGGAAACAGATGACACAGGACTGTTTTAATATGAAGAATTTCATGCCAGCTAACTGATAGCATGGCTTGTGTTTTGGCAGTTAAAGCTTCTTGAAAGACTCCATTCCTCGTTATTATAGTGGACAGTAACTCCGCCTGTCACGCAGAAGCCCAGGGTTAGATTCCCTGACGGGGAGTAGCTCTTATTTAAATGATTTTGTTGGTGCAGTTTTTTCAGCAAATCAGAAAGGAGAAAGGTTTGTTTCCACCCAGTTTCGAACTGGGGACCTTTCGTGTGTGAGACGAACGTGATAACCACTACACTATGGAAACAGATGACACAGGACTGTTTCATATGAAGAATTTCATGCCAGCTAACTGATAGCATGGCTTGTGTTTTGGCTCGTAGAGCTTCATGATAGACCGTGTTCCTCGTTAGTATAGTGGACAGTATCTCCGCTTGTCACGCGGAAGACCAGGGTTCGATTCCCTGACGGGGAGTAGCTCTAATTTAAATGGTTTTTGTGATGCAGTTTATTACAGCAAATCAAAAAGGAGTAGGGTTTGTTTCCACCCAGTTTCGAACTGGGGACCTTTCGTGTGTTAGACGAACGTGATAACCACTACACTATGGAAACACATGACACAGGCCTGTTTCATATGAAGAATTTCATGCCAGCTAACTGATAGCATGACTTGTGTTTTGGCACGTAGAGCTTCTTGAAAGACCGTGTTCCTCGTTAGCATAGTGGACAGTATCTCCGCCTGTCACGTGGAAGACCAGGGTTCGATTCCCTGACGGGGAGTAGCTCTTATCTAAATTATTTTGGTGATGCAGTTTATTACAGCAAATCAAAAAGGAGTCAGGGTTGTTTTTTCCTCTCGTGTGTGAGACGAACGTGATAACCACTACACTATGGAAACAGATGAGACAGGACTGTTTCATATGAAGAATGTCATGCTGACGGGGAATTACTCAATGATTCTGTTGGTGCAGTTTTTTCAGCAAATCAAAAAGGAGTAAGGTTTGTTTCCACCCAGTTTCGAACTGGGGACCTTTCGTGTGTGAGACGAACGTGATAACCACTACACTATGGAAACAGATGACACAGGACTGTTTCATATGAAGAATTTCATGCCAGCTAACTGATAGCATGGCCTGTGTTCTGGCAGTTAAAGCTTCTTGAAAGACTCCATTCCTCGTTAGTATCGTGGACAGTAACTCCGCCTGTCACGCAGAAGCACAGGGTTAGATTCCCTGACAGGGAGTCGCTCTTATTTAAATGATTTTGTTGGTGCAGTTTTTTCAGCAAATCAGAAAGGAGTAAGGTTTGTTTCCACCCAGTTTCGAACTGGGGACCTCTCGTGTGTTAGACGAACGTGATAACCACTACACTATGGAAACAGACGTCACAGCACTGTTTCATATGAAGAATGTCATGCTGACGGGGAATTACTCAATGATTTTGTTGGTGCAGTTTTTTCAGCAAATCAAAAAGGAGTAAGGTTTGTTTCCACCTAGTTTCGAACTAAGTGATAGCATGGCTGGTGTTTTGGCACGTAGAGCTTGAAAGACTGCGTTCCTCGGTAGTATAGTGGACAGTATCTCCGCCCGTCACGCGGAAGACCTGGGTTCGATTCCCTGACGGGGAGTAGCTCTAATTGAAATGGTTTTTGTGATGCAGTTTATTACAGCAAATCAAAAAGGAGTAGGGTTTGTTTCCACCCAGTTTCTAATTGGGGACCTTTCGTGTGTGAGACGAACGTGATAACCACTACAATATGGAAACAGATGACACAGGACTGTTTCATATGAAGAATTTCATGCCAGCTAACTGATAGCATGGCCTGTGTTTTGGCAGTTAAAGCTTCTTGAAAGACTCCATTCCTCGTTAGTATAGTGGACAGTATCTCCGCCTGTCAGGCGGAAGACCAGGGTTCGATTCCCTGACGGGGAGTAGCTCTCATTTAAATGATTTTGGTGATGCAATTTATTACAGCAAATCAAAAAGGAGTCAGGATTTTTTCCACCAAGTCTCGAACAGGGGACCTTTCGTGTGTGAGACGAACGTGATAACCACTACACTATGGAAACAGATGACACAGGACTGTTTCATATGAAGAATTTCATGCCAGCTAACTGACAGCATGGCTGGTGTTTTGGCACATAGAGCTTATTGAAAGACTGTGATCCTCGTTAGTATAGTGGACAGTATCTCCGCCTGTCACGCGGAAGACCGCGTTCAATTCCCTGACGGGCAGTAGCTCTAATTTAAATGGTTTTGGTGATGCAGTTTATTACAGCAAATCAAAAAGGAGTATGGATTGTTTCCACGCAGTTTCGAACAGGGGACCTTTCGTGTGTGAGATGAACGTGATAACCACTACACTATGGAAACAGATGACACAGGACTGTTTCATATGAAGAATTTCATGCCAGCTAACTGATAGCATGGCCTGTGTTTTGGCAGTTAAAGCTTCTTGAAAGACTCCATTCCTCGTTATTATAGTGGACAGTAACTCCGCCTGTCACGCAGAAGCCCAGGGTTAGATTCCCTGACGGGGAGTAGCTCTTATTTAAATGATTTTGTTGGTGCAGTTTTTTCAGCAAATCAGAAAGGAGAAAGGTTTGTTTCCACCCAGTTTCGAACTGGGGACCTTTCGTGTGTGAGACGAACGTGATAACCACTACACTATGGAAACAGATGACACAGGACTGTTTCATATGAAGAATTTCATGCCAGCTAACTGATAGCATGGCTTGTGTTTTGGCTCGTAGAGCTTCATGATAGACCGTGTTCCTCGTTAGTATAGTGGACAGTATCTCCGCTTGTCACGCGGAAGACCAGGGTTCGATTCTCTGACGGGGAGTAGCTCTAATTTAAATGGTTTTTGTGATGCAGTTTATTACAGCAAATCAGAAAGGAGTAGGGTTTGTTTCCACCCAGTTTCGAACTGGGGACCTTTCGTGTGTTAGACGAACGTGATAACCACTACACTATGGAAACACATGACACAGGCCTGTTTCATATGAAGAATTTCATGCCAGCTAACTGATAGCATGGCTTGTGTTTTGGCACGTAGAGCTTCTTGAAAGACCGTGTTCCTCGTTAGCATAGTGGACAGTATCTCCGCCTGTCACGTGGAAGACCAGGGTTCGATTCCCTGACGGGGAGTAGCTCTTATCTAAATTATTTTGGTGATGCAGTTTATTACAGCAAATCAAAAAGGAGTCAGGGTTGTTTTTTCCTCTCGTGTGTGAGACGAACGTGATAACCACCGCACTATGGAAACAGATGACACAGGACTGTTTCATATGAAGAATGTCATGCTGACGGGGAATTACTCAATGATTCTGTTGGTGCAGTTTTTTCAGCAAATCAAAAAGGAGTAAGGTTTGTTTCTACCCAGTTTCGAACTGGGGACCTCTCGTGTGTTAGACGAACGTGATAACCACTACACTATGGAAACAGACGTCACAGCACTGTTTCATATGAAGAATGTCATGCTGACGGGGAATTACTCAATGATTTTGTTGGTGCAGTTTTTTCAGCAAATCAAAAAGGAGTAAGGTTTGTTTCCACCTAGTTTCGAACTAAGTGATAGCATGGCTGGTGTTTTGGCACGTAGAGCTTGAAAGACTGCGTTCCTCGGTAGTATAGTGGACAGTATCTCCGCCCGTCACGCGGAAGACCTGGGTTCGATTCCCTGACGGGGAGTAGCTCTAATTGAAATGGTTTTTGTGATGCAGTTTATTACAGCAAATCAAAAAGGAGTAGGGTTTGTTTCCACCCAGTTTCTAATTGGGGACCTTTCGTGTGTGAGACGAACGTGATAACCACTACAATATGGAAACAGATGACACAGGACTGTTTCATATGAAGAATTTCATGCCAGCTAACTGATAGCATGGCCTGTGTTTTGGCAGTTAAAGCTTCTTGAAAGACTCCATTCCTCGTTAGTATAGTGGACAGTATCTCCGCCTGTCAGGCGGAAGACCAGGGTTCGATTCCCTGACGGGGAGTAGCTCTCATTTAAATGATTTTGGTGATGCAATTTATTACAGCAAATCAAAAAGGAGTCAGGATTTTTTCCACCAAGTCTCGAACAGGGGACCTTTCGTGTGTGAGACGAACGTGATAACCACTACACTATGGAAACAGATGACACAGGACTGTTTCATATGAAGAATTTCATGCCAGCTAACTGACAGCATGGCTGGTGTTTTGGCACATAGAGCTTATTGAAAGACTGTGATCCTCGTTAGTATAGTGGACAGTATCTCCGCCTGTCACGCGGAAGACCGCGTTCAATTCCCTGACGGGCAGTAGCTCTAATTTAAATGGTTTTGGTGATGCAGTTTATTACAGCAAATCAAAAAGGAGTATGGATTGTTTCCACGCAGTTTCGAACAGGGGACCTTTCGTGTGTGAGATGAACGTGATAACCACTACACTATGGAAACAGATGACACAGGACTGTTTCATATGAAGAATTTCATGCCAGCTAACTGATAGCATGGCCTGTGTTTTGGCAGTTAAAGCTTCTTGAAAGACTCCATTCCTCGTTATTATAGTGGACAGTAACTCCGCCTGTCACGCAGAAGCCCAGGGTTAGATTCCCTGACGGGGAGTAGCTCTTATTTAAATGATTTTGTTGGTGCAGTTTTTTCAGCAAATCAGAAAGGAGAAAGGTTTGTTTCCACCCAGTTTCGAACTGGGGACCTTTCGTGTGTGAGACGAACGTGATAACCACTACACTATGGAAACAGATGACACAGGACTGTTTCATATGAAGAATTTCATGCCAGCTAACTGATAGCATGGCTTGTGTTTTGGCTCGTAGAGCTTCATGATAGACCGTGTTCCTCGTTAGTATAGTGGACAGTATCTCCGCTTGTCACGCGGAAGACCAGGGTTCGATTCCCTGACGGGGAGTAGCTCTAATTTAAATGGTTTTTGTGATGCAGTTTATTACAGCAAATCAGAAAGGAGTAGGGTTTGTTTCCACCCAGTTTCGAACTGGGGACCTTTCGTGTGTTAGACGAACGTGATAACCACTACACTATGGAAACACATGACACAGGCCTGTTTCATATGAAGAATTTCATGCCAGCTAACTGATAGCATGGCTTGTGTTTTGGCACGTAGAGCTTCTTGAAAGACCGTGTTCCTCGTTAGCATAGTGGACAGTATCTCCGCCTGTCACGTGGAAGACCAGGGTTCGATTCCCTGACGGGGAGTAGCTCTTATCTAAATTATTTTGGTGATGCAGTTTATTACAGCAAATCAAAAAGGAGTCAGGGTTGTTTTTTCCTCTCGTGTGTGAGACGAACGTGATAACCACCGCACTATGGAAACAGATGACACAGGACTGTTTCATATGAAGAATGTCATGCTGACGGGAATTACTCAATGATTCTGTTGGTGCAGTTTTTTCAGCAAATCAAAAAGGAGTAAGGTTTGTTTCCACCCAGTTTCGAACTGGGGACCTTTCGTGTGTGAGACGAACGTGATAACCACTACACTATGGAAACAGATGACACAGGACTGTTTCATATGAAGAATTTCATGCCAGCTAACTGATAGCATGGCCTGTGTTCTGGCAGTTAAAGCTTCTTGAAAGACTCCATTCCTCGTTAGTATCGTGGACAGTAACTCCGCCTGTCACGCAGAAGCAAAGGGTTAGATTCCCTGACAGGGAGTCGCTCTTATTTAAATGATTTTGTTGGTGCAGTTTTTTCAGCAAATCAGAAAGGAGTAAGGTTTGTTTCCACCCAGTTTCAAACTGGGGACCTCTCGTGTGTTAGACGAACGTGATAACCACTACACTATGGAAACAGACGTCACAGCACTGTTTCATATGAAGAATGTCATGCTGACGGGGAATTACTCAATGATTTTGTTGGTGCAGTTTTTTCAGCAAATCAAAAAGGAGTAAGGTTTGTTTCCACCTAGTTTCGAACTAAGTGATAGCATGGCTGGTGTTTTGGCACGTAGAGCTTGAAGACTGCGTTCCTCGGTAGTATAGTGGACAGTATCTCCGCCCGTCACGCGGAAGACCTGGGTTCGATTCCCTGACGGGGAGTAGCTCTAATTGAAATGGTTTTTGTGATGCAGTTTATTACAGCAAATCAAAAAGGAGTAGGGTTTGTTTCCACCCAGTTTCTAATTGGGGACCTTTCGTGTGTGAGACGAACGTGATAACCACTACAATATGGAAACAGATGACACAGGACTGTTTCATATGAAGAATTTCATGCCAGCTAACTGATAGCATGGCCTGTGTTTTGGCAGTTAAAGCTTCTTGAAAGACTCCATTCCTCGTTAGTATAGTGGACAGTATCTCCGCCTGTCAGGCGGAAGACCAGGGTTCGATTCCCTGACGGGGAGTAGCTCTCATTTAAATGATTTTGGTGATGCAATTTATTACAGCAAATCAAAAAGGAGTCAGGATTTTTTCCACCAAGTCTCGAACAGGGGACCTTTCGTGTGTGAGACGAACGTGATAACCACTACACTATGGAAACAGATGACACAGGACTGTTTCATATGAAGAATTTCATGCCAGCTAACTGACAGCATGGCTGGTGTTTTGGCACATAGAGCTTATTGAAAGACTGTGATCCTCGTTAGTATAGTGGACAGTATCTCCGCCTGTCACGCGGAAGACCGCGTTCAATTCCCTGACGGGCAGTAGCTCTAATTTAAATGGTTTTGGTGATGCAGTTTATTACAGCAAATCAAAAAGGAGTATGGATTGTTTCCACGCAGTTTCGAACAGGGGACCTTTCGTGTGTGAGATGAACGTGATAACCACTACACTATGGAAACAGATGACACAGGACTGTTTCATATGAAGAATTTCATGCCAGCTAACTGATAGCATGGCCTGTGTTTTGGCAGTTAAAGCTTCTTGAAAGACTCCATTCCTCGTTAGTATAGTGGACAGTAACTCCACCTGTCACGCAGAAGCCCAGGGTTAGATTCCCTGACGGGGAGTAGCTCTTATTTAAATGATTTTGTTGGTGCAGTTTTTTCAGCAAATCAGAAAGGAGTAAGGTTTGTTTCCACCCAGTTTCGAACTGGGGACCTTTCGTGTGTGAGACGAACGTGATAACAACTACACTATGGAAACAGATGACACTGTACTGTCTCATATGAAGAATTTCATGCCAGCTAACTGATAGCATGGCTTGTGTTTTGGCCTCGTAGAGCTTCTTGAAAGACTGTGTTCCTCGTTAGTATAGTGGACAGTATCTCCGCCTGTCACGCGGAAGACCAGTGTTCGATTCCCTGACGGGGAGTAGCTCTCACTTAAATGATTTTGGTGATGCAATTTATTACAGCATATCAAGAAGGAGTCAGGATTTTTTCCACCAATTCCCTGACAGGGAGTCGCTCTTACTTAAATGATTTTGTTGGTGCAGTTTTTTCAGCAAATCAGAAAGGAGTAAGGTTTGTTTCCACCCAGTTTCGAACTGGGGACCTCTCGTGTGTTAGACAAACGTGATAACCACTACACTATGGAAACAGATGTCACAGCACTGTTTCATATGAAGAATGTCATGCTGACGGGGAATTACTCAATGATTTTGTTGGTGCAGTTTTTTCAGCAAATCAAAAAGGAGTAAGGTTTGTTTCCACCTAGTTTCGAACTAAGTGATAGCATGGCTGGTGTTTTGGCACGTAGAGCTTGAAAGACTGCGTTCCTCGGTAGTATAGTGGACAGTATCTCCGCCTGTCACGCAGAAGCCCAGGGTTAGATTCCCTGACAGAGAGTTGCTCTAATTTAAATGATTTTGGTGATGCAGTTTATTACAGCAAATCAAAAAGGAGTAGGGATTGTTTCCATCCAGTTTCGAACTGGGGACCTTTCGTGTGTGAGACAAACGTGATAACCACTACACTATGGAAACAGATATCACAGCACTGTTTCATATGAAGAATGTCATGCTGACGGGGAATTACTCAATGATTTTGTTGGTGCAGTTTTTTCAGCAAATCAAAAAGGAGTAAGGTTTGTTTCCACCTAGTTTCGAACTGGGGACCGTTCGTGTGTTAGACGAACGTGATAACCACTACACTATGGAAACAGATGACACAGGACTGTTTTAATATGAAGAATTTCATGCCAGCAAACTGATAGCATGGCCTGTGTTTTGGCAGTTAAAGCTTCTTGAACGACTCCACTCCTCGTTAGTATAGTGGACAGTATCTCCGCCTGTCACGCAGATGCCCAGGGTTAGATTCCCTGACGGGGAGTAGCTCTTATTTAAATGATTTTGTTGGTGCAGTTTTTTCAGCAAATCAAAAAGGAGTAAGGTTTGTTTCCACCCAGTTTCGAACTGGGGACCTTTCGTGTGTGAAACGAACGTGATAACCACTACACTATGGAAACAGATGACACAGGACCGTTTCATATGAAGAATTTCATGCCAGCTAACTGATAGCATGGCTTGTGTTTTGGCTCGTAGAGCTTCTTGAAAGACCGTGTTCCTCGTTAGTATAGTGGACAGTATCTCCGCCCGTCACACGGAAGACCTGGGTTCGATTCCCTGACGGGGAGTAGCTATAATTGAAATGGTTTTTGTGATGCAGTTTATTACAGCAAATCAAAAAGGAGTAGTGTTTGTTTCCACCCAGTTTCAAATTGGGGACCTTTCGTGTGTGAGACGAACGTGATAACCACTACACTATGGAAACAGATGACACAGGACTGTTTCATATGAAGAATTTCATGCCAGCTAACTGATAGCATGGCCTGTGTTCTGGCAGTTAAAGCTTCTTGAAAGACTCCATTCCTCGTTAGTATCGTGGACAGTAACTCCGCCTGTCACGCAGAAGCACAGGGTTAGATTCCCTGACAGGGAGTCGCTCTTATTTAAATGATTTTGTTGGTGCAGTTTTTTCAGCAAATCAGAAAGGAGTAAGGTTTGTTTCCACCCAGTTTCGAACTGGGGACCTCTCGTGTGTGAGACGAACGTGATAACAACTACACTATGGAAACAAATGACACAGGACTGTTTCATATGAAGAATTTCATGCCAGCTAACTGATAGCATGGCCTGTGTTTTGGCAGTTAAAGCTTCTTGAAAGATTCCATTCCTCGTTATTATAGTGGACAGTAACTCCGCCTGTCACGCAGAAGCCCAGGGTTAGATTCCCTGACGGGGAGTAGCTCTTATTTAAATGATTTTGTTGGTGCAGTTTTTTCAGCAAATCAGAAAGGAGAAAGGTTTGTTTCCACCCAGTTTCGAACTGGGGACCTTTCGTGTGTGAGACGAACGTGATAACCACTACACTATGGAAACAGATGACACAGACTGTTTCATATGAAGAATTTTATGCCAGCTAACTGATAGCATTGCTTGTGTTTTGGCTCGTAGAGCTTCATGATAGACCGTGTTCCTCGTTAGTATAGTGGACAGTATCTCCGCTTGTCACGCGGAAGACCAGGGTTCGATTCCCTGACGGGGAGTAGCTCAAATTTAAATGGTTTTTGTGATGCAGTTTATTACAGTTTATCAAAAAGGAGTAGGGTTTGTTTCCACCCAGTTTCGAACTGGGGACCTTTCGTGTGTTAGACGAACGTGATAACCACTACACTATGGAAACACATGACACAGGCCTGTTTCATATGAAGAATTTCATGCCAGCTAACTGATAGCATGGCTTGTGTTTTGGCACGTAGAGCTTCTTGAAAGACCGTGTTGCTCGTTAGTATAGTGGACAGTATCTCCGCCTGTCACGTGGAAGACCAGGGTTCGATTCCCTGACGGGGAGTAGCTCTTATCTGAATTATTTTGGTGATGCAGTTTATTGCAGCAAATCAAAAAGGAGTCAGGGTTGTTTTTTCCTCTCGTGTGTGAGACGAACGTGATAACCACTACACTATGGAAACAGATGACACAGGACTGTTTCATATGAAGAATGTCATGCTGACGGGGAATTACTCAATGATTCTGTTGGTGCAGTTTTTTCAGCAAATCAAAAAGGAGTAAGGTTTGTTTCCACCCAGTTTCGAACTGGGGACCTTTCGTGTGTTAGACGAACGTGAAAACCACTACACTATGGAAACAGATGACACAGGACTGTTTCATATGAAGAATTTCATGCCAGCTAACTGATAGCATGGCCTGTGTTTTGGCAGTTAAAGCTTCTTGAAAGACTCCATTCCTCGTTATTATAGTGGACAGTAACTCCGCCTGTCACGCAGAAGCCCAGGGTTAGATTCCCTGACGGGGAGTAGCTCTTATTTAAATGATTTTGTTGGTGCAGTTTTTTCAGCAAATCAGAAAGGAGAAAGGTTTGTTTCCACCCAGTTTCGAACTGGGGACCTTTCGTGTGTGAGACGAACGTGATAACCACTACACTATGGAAACAGATGACACAGGACTGTTTCATATGAAGAATTTCATGCCAGCTAACTGATAGCATGGCTTGTGTTTTGGCTCGTAGAGCTTCATGATAGACCGTGTTCCTCGTTAGTATAGTGGACAGTATCTCCGCTTGTCACGCGGAAGACCAGGGTTCGATTCCCTGACGGGGAGTAGCTCTAATTTAAATGGTTTTTGTGATGCAGTTTATTACAGCAAATCAGAAAGGAGTAGGGTTTGTTTCCACCCAGTTTCGAACTGGGGACCTTTCGTGTGTTAGACGAACGTGATAACCACTACACTATGGAAACACATGACACAGGCCTGTTTCATATGAAGAATTTCATGCCAGCTAACTGATAGCATGGCTTGTGTTTTGGCACGTAGAGCTTCTTGAAAGACCGTGTTCCTCGTTAGCATAGTGGACAGTATCTCCGCCTGTCACGTGGAAGACCAGGGTTCGATTCCCTGACGGGGAGTAGCTCTTATCTAAATTATTTTGGTGATGCAGTTTATTACAGCAAATCAAAAAGGAGTCAGGGTTGTTTTTTCCTCTCGTGTGTGAGACGAACGTGATAACCACCGCACTATGGAAACAGATGACACAGGACTGTTTCATATGAAGAATGTCATGCTGACGGGAATTACTCAATGATTCTGTTGGTGCAGTTTTTTCAGCAAATCAAAAAGGAGTAAGGTTTGTTTCCACCCAGTTTCGAACTGGGGACCTTTCGTGTGTGAGACGAACGTGATAACCACTACACTATGGAAACAGATGACACAGGACTGTTTCATATGAAGAATTTCATGCCAGCTAACTGATAGCATGGCCTGTGTTCTGGCAGTTAAAGCTTCTTGAAAGACTCCATTCCTCGTTAGTATCGTGGACAGTAACTCCGCCTGTCACGCAGAAGCAAAGGGTTAGATTCCCTGACAGGGAGTCGCTCTTATTTAAATGATTTTGTTGGTGCAGTTTTTTCAGCAAATCAGAAAGGAGTAAGGTTTGTTTCCACCCAGTTTCAAACTGGGGACCTCTCGTGTGTTAGACGAACGTGATAACCACTACACTATGGAAACAGACGTCACAGCACTGTTTCATATGAAGAATGTCATGCTGACGGGGAATTACTCAATGATTTTGTTGGTGCAGTTTTTTCAGCAAATCAAAAAGGAGTAAGGTTTGTTTCCACCTAGTTTCGAACTAAGTGATAGCATGGCTGGTGTTTTGGCACGTAGAGCTTGAAAGACTGCGTTCCTCGGTAGTATAGTGGACAGTATCTCCGCCCGTCACGCGGAAGACCTGGGTTCGATTCCCTGACGGGGAGTAGCTCTAATTGAAATGGTTTTTGTGATGCAGTTTATTACAGCAAATCAAAAAGGAGTAGGGTTTGTTTCCACCCAGTTTCTAATTGGGGACCTTTCGTGTGTGAGACGAACGTGATAACCACTACAATATGGAAACAGATGACACAGGACTGTTTCATATGAAGAATTTCATGCCAGCTAACTGATAGCATGGCCTGTGTTTTGGCAGTTAAAGCTTCTTGAAAGACTCCATTCCTCGTTAGTATAGTGGACAGTATCTCCGCCTGTCAGGCGGAAGACCAGGGTTCGATTCCCTGACGGGGAGTAGCTCTCATTTAAATGATTTTGGTGATGCAATTTATTACAGCAAATCAAAAAGGAGTCAGGATTTTTTCCACCAAGTCTCGAACAGGGGACCTTTCGTGTGTGAGACGAACGTGATAACCACTACACTATGGAAACAGATGACACAGGACTGTTTCATATGAAGAATTTCATGCCAGCTAACTGACAGCATGGCTGGTGTTTTGGCACATAGAGCTTATTGAAAGACTGTGATCCTCGTTAGTATAGTGGACAGTATCTCCGCCTGTCACGCGGAAGACCGCGTTCAATTCCCTGACGGGCAGTAGCTCTAATTTAAATGGTTTTGGTGATGCAGTTTATTACAGCAAATCAAAAAGGAGTATGGATTGTTTCCACGCAGTTTCGAACAGGGGACCTTTCGTGTGTGAGATGAACGTGATAACCACTACACTATGGAAACAGATGACACAGGACTGTTTCATATGAAGAATTTCATGCCAGCTAACTGATAGCATGGCCTGTGTTTTGGCAGTTAAAGCTTCTTGAAAGACTCCATTCCTCGTTAGTATAGTGGACAGTAACTCCACCTGTCACGCAGAAGCCCAGGGTTAGATTCCCTGACGGGGAGTAGCTCTTATTTAAATGATTTTGTTGGTGCAGTTTTTTCAGCAAATCAGAAAGGAGTAAGGTTTGTTTCCACCCAGTTTCGAACTGGGGACCTTTCGTGTGTGAGACGAACGTGATAACAACTACACTATGGAAACAGATGACACTGTACTGTCTCATATGAAGAATTTCATGCCAGCTAACTGATAGCATGGCTTGTGTTTTGGCCTCGTAGAGCTTCTTGAAAGACTGTGTTCCTCGTTAGTATAGTGGACAGTATCTCCGCCTGTCACGCGGAAGACCAGTGTTCGATTCCCTGACGGGGAGTAGCTCTCACTTAAATGATTTTGGTGATGCAATTTATTACAGCATATCAAGAAGGAGTCAGGATTTTTTCCACCAATTCCCTGACAGGGAGTCGCTCTTACTTAAATGATTTTGTTGGTGCAGTTTTTTCAGCAAATCAGAAAGGAGTAAGGTTTGTTTCCACCCAGTTTCGAACTGGGGACCTCTCGTGTGTTAGACAAACGTGATAACCACTACACTATGGAAACAGATGTCACAGCACTGTTTCATATGAAGAATGTCATGCTGACGGGGAATTACTCAATGATTTTGTTGGTGCAGTTTTTTCAGCAAATCAAAAAGGAGTAAGGTTTGTTTCCACCTAGTTTCGAACTAAGTGATAGCATGGCTGGTGTTTTGGCACGTAGAGCTTGAAAGACTGCGTTCCTCGGTAGTATAGTGGACAGTATCTCCGCCTGTCACGCAGAAGCCCAGGGTTAGATTCCCTGACAGAGAGTTGCTCTAATTTAAATGATTTTGGTGATGCAGTTTATTACAGCAAATCAAAAAGGAGTAGGGATTGTTTCCATCCAGTTTCGAACTGGGGACCTTTCGTGTGTGAGACAAACGTGATAACCACTACACTATGGAAACAGATATCACAGCACTGTTTCATATGAAGAATGTCATGCTGACGGGGAATTACTCAATGATTTTGTTGGTGCAGTTTTTTCAGCAAATCAAAAAGGAGTAAGGTTTGTTTCCACCTAGTTTCGAACTGGGGACCGTTCGTGTGTTAGACGAACGTGATAACCACTACACTATGGAAACAGATGACACAGGACTGTTTTAATATGAAGAATTTCATGCCAGCAAACTGATAGCATGGCCTGTGTTTTGGCAGTTAAAGCTTCTTGAACGACTCCACTCCTCGTTAGTATAGTGGACAGTATCTCCGCCTGTCACGCAGATGCCCAGGGTTAGATTCCCTGACGGGGAGTAGCTCTTATTTAAATGATTTTGTTGGTGCAGTTTTTTCAGCAAATCAAAAAGGAGTAAGGTTTGTTTCCACCCAGTTTCGAACTGGGGACCTTTCGTGTGTGAAACGAACGTGATAACCACTACACTATGGAAACAGATGACACAGGACCGTTTCATATGAAGAATTTCATGCCAGCTAACTGATAGCATGGCTTGTGTTTTGGCTCGTAGAGCTTCTTGAAAGACCGTGTTCCTCGTTAGTATAGTGGACAGTATCTCCGCCCGTCACACGGAAGACCTGGGTTCGATTCCCTGACGGGGAGTAGCTATAATTGAAATGGTTTTTGTGATGCAGTTTATTACAGCAAATCAAAAAGGAGTAGTGTTTGTTTCCACCCAGTTTCAAATTGGGGACCTTTCGTGTGTGAGACGAACGTGATAACCACTACACTATGGAAACAGATGACACAGGACTGTTTCATATGAAGAATTTCATGCCAGCTAACTGATAGCATGGCCTGTGTTCTGGCAGTTAAAGCTTCTTGAAAGACTCCATTCCTCGTTAGTATCGTGGACAGTAACTCCGCCTGTCACGCAGAAGCACAGGGTTAGATTCCCTGACAGGGAGTCGCTCTTATTTAAATGATTTTGTTGGTGCAGTTTTTTCAGCAAATCAGAAAGGAGTAAGGTTTGTTTCCACCCAGTTTCGAACTGGGGACCTCTCGTGTGTGAGACGAACGTGATAACAACTACACTATGGAAACAAATGACACAGGACTGTTTCATATGAAGAATTTCATGCCAGCTAACTGATAGCATGGCCTGTGTTTTGGCAGTTAAAGCTTCTTGAAAGATTCCATTCCTCGTTATTATAGTGGACAGTAACTCCGCCTGTCACGCAGAAGCCCAGGGTTAGATTCCCTGACGGGGAGTAGCTCTTATTTAAATGATTTTGTTGGTGCAGTTTTTTCAGCAAATCAGAAAGGAGAAAGGTTTGTTTCCACCCAGTTTCGAACTGGGGACCTTTCGTGTGTGAGACGAACGTGATAACCACTACACTATGGAAACAGATGACACAGACTGTTTCATATGAAGAATTTTATGCCAGCTAACTGATAGCATTGCTTGTGTTTTGGCTCGTAGAGCTTCATGATAGACCGTGTTCCTCGTTAGTATAGTGGACAGTATCTCCGCTTGTCACGCGGAAGACCAGGGTTCGATTCCCTGACGGGGAGTAGCTCAAATTTAAATGGTTTTTGTGATGCAGTTTATTACAGCAAATCAAAAAGGAGTAGGGTTTGTTTCCACCCAGTTTCGAACTGGGGACCTTTCGTGTGTTAGACGAACGTGATAACCACTACACTATGGAAACACATGACACAGGCCTGTTTCATATGAAGAATTTCATGCCAGCTAACTGATAGCATGGCTTGTGTTTTGGCACGTAGAGCTTCTTGAAAGACCGTGTTGCTCGTTAGTATAGTGGACAGTATCTCCGCCTGTCACGTGGAAGACCAGGGTTCGATTCCCTGACGGGGAGTAGCTCTTATCTGAATTATTTTGGTGATGCAGTTTATTACAGCAAATCAAAAAGGAGTCAGGGTTGTTTTTTCCTCTCGTGTGTGAGACGAACGTGATAACCACTACACTATGGAAACAGATGACACAGGACTGTTTCATATGAAGAATGTCATGCTGACGGGGAATTACTCAATGATTCTGTTGGTGCAGTTTTTTCAGCAAATCAAAAAGGAGTAAGGTTTGTTTCCACCCAGTTTCGAACTGGGGACCTTTCGTGTGTTAGACGAACGTGAAAACCACTACACTATGGAAACAGATGACACAGGACTGTTTCATATGAAGAATTTCATGCCAGCTAACTGATAGCATGGCCTGTGTTTTGGCAGTTAAAGCTTCTTGAAAGACTCCATTCCTCGTTATTATAGTGGACAGTAACTCCGCCTGTCACGCAGAAGCCCAGGGTTAGATTCCCTGACGGGGAGTAGCTCTTATTTAAATGATTTTGTTGGTGCAGTTTTTTCAGCAAATCAGAAAGGAGAAAGGTTTGTTTCCACCCAGTTTCGAACTGGGGACCTTTCGTGTGTGAGACGAACGTGATAACCACTACACTATGGAAACAGATGACACAGGACTGTTTCATATGAAGAATTTCATGCCAGCTAACTGATAGCATGGCTTGTGTTTTGGCTCGTAGAGCTTCATGATAGACCGTGTTCCTCGTTAGTATAGTGGACAGTATCTCCGCTTGTCACGCGGAAGACCAGGGTTCGATTCCCTGACGGGGAGTAGCTCTAATTTAAATGGTTTTTGTGATGCAGTTTATTACAGCAAATCAGAAAGGAGTAGGGTTTGTTTCCACCCAGTTTCGAACTGGGGACCTTTCGTGTGTTAGACGAACGTGATAACCACTACACTATGGAAACACATGACACAGGCCTGTTTCATATGAAGAATTTCATGCCAGCTAACTGATAGCATGGCTTGTGTTTTGGCACGTAGAGCTTCTTGAAAGACCGTGTTCCTCGTTAGCATAGTGGACAGTATCTCCGCCTGTCACGTGGAAGACCAGGGTTCGATTCCCTGACGGGGAGTAGCTCTTATCTAAATTATTTTGGTGATGCAGTTTATTACAGCAAATCAAAAAGGAGTCAGGGTTGTTTTTTCCTCTCGTGTGTGAGACGAACGTGATAACCACCGCACTATGGAAACAGATGACACAGGACTGTTTCATATGAAGAATGTCATGCTGACGGGAATTACTCAATGATTCTGTTGGTGCAGTTTTTTCAGCAAATCAAAAAGGAGTAAGGTTTGTTTCCACCCAGTTTCGAACTGGGGACCTTTCGTGTGTGAGACGAACGTGATAACCACTACACTATGGAAACAGATGACACAGGACTGTTTCATATGAAGAATTTCATGCCAGCTAACTGATAGCATGGCCTGTGTTCTGGCAGTTAAAGCTTCTTGAAAGACTCCATTCCTCGTTAGTATCGTGGACAGTAACTCCGCCTGTCACGCAGAAGCAAAGGGTTAGATTCCCTGACAGGGAGTCGCTCTTATTTAAATGATTTTGTTGGTGCAGTTTTTTCAGCAAATCAGAAAGGAGTAAGGTTTGTTTCCACCCAGTTTCAAACTGGGGACCTCTCGTGTGTTAGACGAACGTGATAACCACTACACTATGGAAACAGACGTCACAGCACTGTTTCATATGAAGAATGTCATGCTGACGGGGAATTACTCAATGATTTTGTTGGTGCAGTTTTTTCAGCAAATCAAAAAGGAGTAAGGTTTGTTTCCACCTAGTTTCGAACTAAGTGATAGCATGGCTGGTGTTTTGGCACGTAGAGCTTGAAAGACTGCGTTCCTCGGTAGTATAGTGGACAGTATCTCCGCCCGTCACGCGGAAGACCTGGGTTCGATTCCCTGACGGGGAGTAGCTCTAATTGAAATGGTTTTTGTGATGCAGTTTATTACAGCAAATCAAAAAGGAGTAGGGTTTGTTTCCACCCAGTTTCTAATTGGGGACCTTTCGTGTGTGAGACGAACGTGATAACCACTACAATATGGAAACAGATGACACAGGACTGTTTCATATGAAGAATTTCATGCCAGCTAACTGATAGCATGGCCTGTGTTTTGGCAGTTAAAGCTTCTTGAAAGACTCCATTCCTCGTTAGTATAGTGGACAGTATCTCCGCCTGTCAGGCGGAAGACCAGGGTTCGATTCCCTGACGGGGAGTAGCTCTCATTTAAATGATTTTGGTGATGCAATTTATTACAGCAAATCAAAAAGGAGTCAGGATTTTTTCCACCAAGTCTCGAACAGGGGACCTTTCGTGTGTGAGACGAACGTGATAACCACTACACTATGGAAACAGATGACACAGGACTGTTTCATATGAAGAATTTCATGCCAGCTAACTGACAGCATGGCTGGTGTTTTGGCACATAGAGCTTATTGAAAGACTGTGATCCTCGTTAGTATAGTGGACAGTATCTCCGCCTGTCACGCGGAAGACCGCGTTCAATTCCCTGACGGGCAGTAGCTCTAATTTAAATGGTTTTGGTGATGCAGTTTATTACAGCAAATCAAAAAGGAGTATGGATTGTTTCCACGCAGTTTCGAACAGGGGACCTTTCGTGTGTGAGATGAACGTGATAACCACTACACTATGGAAACAGATGACACAGGACTGTTTCATATGAAGAATTTCATGCCAGCTAACTGATAGCATGGCCTGTGTTTTGGCAGTTAAAGCTTCTTGAAAGACTCCATTCCTCGTTAGTATAGTGGACAGTAACTCCACCTGTCACGCAGAAGCCCAGGGTTAGATTCCCTGACGGGGAGTAGCTCTTATTTAAATGATTTTGTTGGTGCAGTTTTTTCAGCAAATCAGAAAGGAGTAAGGTTTGTTTCCACCCAGTTTCGAACTGGGGACCTTTCGTGTGTGAGACGAACGTGATAACAACTACACTATGGAAACAGATGACACTGTACTGTCTCATATGAAGAATTTCATGCCAGCTAACTGATAGCATGGCTTGTGTTTTGGCCTCGTAGAGCTTCTTGAAAGACTGTGTTCCTCGTTAGTATAGTGGACAGTATCTCCGCCTGTCACGCGGAAGACCAGTGTTCGATTCCCTGACGGGGAGTAGCTCTCACTTAAATGATTTTGGTGATGCAATTTATTACAGCATATCAAGAAGGAGTCAGGATTTTTTCCACCAATTCCCTGACAGGGAGTCGCTCTTACTTAAATGATTTTGTTGGTGCAGTTTTTTCAGCAAATCAGAAAGGAGTAAGGTTTGTTTCCACCCAGTTTCGAACTGGGGACCTCTCGTGTGTTAGACAAACGTGATAACCACTACACTATGGAAACAGATGTCACAGCACTGTTTCATATGAAGAATGTCATGCTGACGGGGAATTACTCAATGATTTTGTTGGTGCAGTTTTTTCAGCAAATCAAAAAGGAGTAAGGTTTGTTTCCACCTAGTTTCGAACTAAGTGATAGCATGGCTGGTGTTTTGGCACGTAGAGCTTGAAAGACTGCGTTCCTCGGTAGTATAGTGGACAGTATCTCCGCCTGTCACGCAGAAGCCCAGGGTTAGATTCCCTGACAGAGAGTTGCTCTAATTTAAATGATTTTGGTGATGCAGTTTATTACAGCAAATCAAAAAGGAGTAGGGATTGTTTCCATCCAGTTTCGAACTGGGGACCTTTCGTGTGTGAGACAAACGTGATAACCACTACACTATGGAAACAGATATCACAGCACTGTTTCATATGAAGAATGTCATGCTGACGGGGAATTACTCAATGATTTTGTTGGTGCAGTTTTTTCAGCAAATCAAAAAGGAGTAAGGTTTGTTTCCACCTAGTTTCGAACTGGGGACCGTTCGTGTGTTAGACGAACGTGATAACCACTACACTATGGAAACAGATGACACAGGACTGTTTTAATATGAAGAATTTCATGCCAGCAAACTGATAGCATGGCCTGTGTTTTGGCAGTTAAAGCTTCTTGAACGACTCCACTCCTCGTTAGTATAGTGGACAGTATCTCCGCCTGTCACGCAGATGCCCAGGGTTAGATTCCCTGACGGGGAGTAGCTCTTATTTAAATGATTTTGTTGGTGCAGTTTTTTCAGCAAATCAAAAAGGAGTAAGGTTTGTTTCCACCCAGTTTCGAACTGGGGACCTTTCGTGTGTGAAACGAACGTGATAACCACTACACTATGGAAACAGATGACACAGGACCGTTTCATATG
Source organism: Hippocampus zosterae (assembly GCF_025434085.1). Classification (NCBI taxonomy): domain Eukaryota; kingdom Metazoa; phylum Chordata; class Actinopteri; order Syngnathiformes; family Syngnathidae; genus Hippocampus; species Hippocampus zosterae. The sequence goes on along the minus strand of NC_067464.1, from coordinate 19,515,305 downwards.
AAGAATTTCATGCCAGCTAACTGATAGCATGGCTTGTGTTTTGGCTCGTAGAGCTTCTTGAAAGACCGTGTTCCTCGTTAGTATAGTGGACAGTATCTCCGCCCGTCACACGGAAGACCTGGGTTCGATTCCCTGACGGGGAGTAGCTATAATTGAAATGGTTTTTGTGATGCAGTTTATTACAGCAAATCAAAAAGGAGTAGTGTTTGTTTCCACCCAGTTTCAAATTGGGGACCTTTCGTGTGTGAGACGAACGTGATAACCACTACACTATGGAAACAGATGACACAGGACTGTTTCATATGAAGAATTTCATGCCAGCTAACTGATAGCATGGCCTGTGTTCTGGCAGTTAAAGCTTCTTGAAAGACTCCATTCCTCGTTAGTATCGTGGACAGTAACTCCGCCTGTCACGCAGAAGCACAGGGTTAGATTCCCTGACAGGGAGTCGCTCTTATTTAAATGATTTTGTTGGTGCAGTTTTTTCAGCAAATCAGAAAGGAGTAAGGTTTGTTTCCACCCAGTTTCGAACTGGGGACCTCTCGTGTGTGAGACGAACGTGATAACAACTACACTATGGAAACAAATGACACAGGACTGTTTCATATGAAGAATTTCATGCCAGCTAACTGATAGCATGGCCTGTGTTTTGGCAGTTAAAGCTTCTTGAAAGATTCCATTCCTCGTTATTATAGTGGACAGTAACTCCGCCTGTCACGCAGAAGCCCAGGGTTAGATTCCCTGACGGGGAGTAGCTCTTATTTAAATGATTTTGTTGGTGCAGTTTTTTCAGCAAATCAGAAAGGAGAAAGGTTTGTTTCCACCCAGTTTCGAACTGGGGACCTTTCGTGTGTGAGACGAACGTGATAACCACTACACTATGGAAACAGATGACACAGACTGTTTCATATGAAGAATTTTATGCCAGCTAACTGATAGCATGGCTTGTGTTTTGGCTCGTAGAGCTTCATGATAGACCGTGTTCCTCGTTAGTATAGTGGACAGTATCTCCGCTTGTCACGCGGAAGACCAGGGTTCGATTCCCTGACGGGGAGTAGCTCAAATTTAAATGGTTTTTGTGATGCAGTTTATTACAGCAAATCAAAAAGGAGTATGGTTTGTTTCCACCCAGTTTCGAACTGGGGACCTTTCGTGTGTTAGACGAACGTGATAACCACTACACTATGGAAACACATGACACAGGCCTGTTTCATATGAAGAATTTCATGCCAGCTAACTGATAGCATGGCCTGTGTTTTGGCAGTTAAAGCTTCTTGAAAGACTCCATTCCTCGTTAGTATAGTGGACAGTAACTCCACCTGTCACGCAGAAGCCCAGGGTTAGATTCCCTGACGGGGAGTAGCTCTTATTTAAATGATTTTGTTGGTGCAGTTTTTTCAGCAAATCAGAAAGGAGTAAGGTTTGTTTCCACCCAGTTTCGAACTGGGGACCTTTCGTGTGTGAGACGAACGTGATAACAACTACACTATGGAAACAGATGACACTGTACTGTCTCATATGAAGAATTTCATGCCAGCTAACTGATAGCATGGCTTGTGTTTTGGCCTCGTAGAGCTTCTTGAAAGACCGTGTTGCTCGTTAGTATAGTGGACAGTATCTCCGCCTGTCACGTGGAAGACCAGGGTTCGATTCCCTGACGGGGAGTAGCTCTTATCTGAATTATTTTGGTGATGCAGTTTATTACAGCAAATCAAAAAGGAGTCAGGGTTGTTTTTTCCTCTCGTGTGTGAGACGAACGTGATAACCACTACACTATGGAAACAGATGACACAGGACTGTTTCATATGAAGAATGTCATGCTGACGGGGAATTACTCAATGATTCTGTTGGTGCAGTTTTTTCAGCAAATCAAAAAGGAGTAAGGTTTGTTTCCACCCAGTTTCGAACTGGGGACCTTTCGTGTGTTAGACGAACGTGAAAACCACTACACTATGGAAACAGATGACACAGGACTGTTTCATATGAAGAATTTCATGCCAGCTAACTGATAGCATGGCCTGTGTTTTGGCAGTTAAAGCTTCTTGAAAGACTCCATTCCTCGTTATTATAGTGGACAGTAACTCCGCCTGTCACGCAGAAGCCCAGGGTTAGATTCCCTGACGGGGAGTAGCTCTTATTTAAATCATTTTGTTGGTGCAGTTTTTTCAGCAAATCAGAAAGGAGAAAGGTTTGTTTCCACCCAGTTTCGAACTGGGGACCTTTCGTGTGTGAGACGAACGTGATAACCACTACACTATGGAAACAGATGACACAGGACTGTTTCATATGAAGAATTTCATGCCAGCTAACTGATAGCATGGCTTGTGTTTTGGCTCGTAGAGCTTCATGATAGACCGTGTTCCTCGTTAGTATAGTGGACAGTATCTCCGCTTGTCACGCGGAAGACCAGGGTTCGATTCCCTGACGGGGAGTAGCTCTAATTTAAATGGTTTTTGTGATGCAGTTTATTACAGCAAATCAAAAAGGAGTAGGGTTTGTTTCCACCCAGTTTCGAACTGGGGACCTTTCGTGTGTGAGACGAACGTGATAACCACTACACTATGGAAACAGATGACACAGGACTGTTTCATATGAAGAATTTCATGCCAGCTAACTGATAGCATGGCCTGTGTTCTGGCAGTTAAAGCTTCTTGAAAGACTCCATTCCTCGTTAGTATCGTGGACAGTAACTCCGCCTGTCACGCAGAAGCAAAGGGTTAGATTCCCTGACAGGGAGTCGCTCTTATTTAAATGATTTTGTTGGTGCAGTTTTTTCAGCAAATCAGAAAGGAGTAAGGTTTGTTTCCACCCAGTTTCAAACTGGGGACCTCTCGTGTGTTAGACGAACGTGATAACCACTACACTATGGAAACAGACGTCACAGCACTGTTTCATATGAAGAATGTCATGCTGACGGGGAATTACCGTATTTTCACGACTATTCGACGCATCGTACTAATGGCCGCAGTCTCATTAATGGGTGACATTTCTGTATTTTACACATACACAGGACGCATCGTACTAATGGCCGCAGTTTTACAGTGGTAAAACATATGCCAGCTTAAACATACGGCATGCATGCGCGCACTCTAACACGTTAGCTTGAAGCATACGGTAGCATGCCAAGACATACAGATAAGATAAAAACACTTTTTTAAAAAGGCAACGAAAGCAGAACTGAGTTCGGGTGTATTTTATTTAGCCATCGTACAATGTTCTCACGTTTTTCGATCAATCATCACCCAGAAATCCATCAAAGTCCTCATCCTCTGTATCAGAAGCAGAGGACTGCACATCTCAGTTGTCATTGAATGCATCACATGCCAGTGTGAGTTGCTACGCATTGCCGAGCGGAAAGAAGGAGTAGCAACAGCAAAGTCAACATTTCTCTCGTGTGAAGCTTTCCCACATTTGAAAGTAAAGAACAGAGCGAAACATGGTGGCAGCGCGTGTGTGTGTAGAAAGAATTGAACAATTGTGCAAGTACCGTAATCCATCAAAAACGCCGCGTTCCCTCTCGTTGTTGCGTATTGTGGCGTAACTCGCCAAGCGCTGCCTCTCACTCTTTGTAAAGTTGTGTTTGCCACCGATCATCCATTGTTCCCATGCCGTTTGCAACTTTACTTTGAACGCCCGGTTGATGCCAATGTCCAGCGGTTGGAGTTCTTTACTCAAGCCTCCGGGAATAACGGCAAGCTCATTTGCTTGAACTTGTTTTTTCACCGCTGCTATGAGATGGGCACGCATGCCAAAAGCATAACCGGTGGCTTCAAGTTTGAACTGAGCTTCGTAGGCGTGTCTTTTTGTCGAATTTATTTTCAGGGGTTCTTAGAAACCAAAACCGGAGTTGTTTTGCAACAATGCACATTGCCACACTCTATACAAGTGTTGGTACTGGCTTGAGGCGTCCACTTACACGCCCACCCTTCACCATTGGCGGACTAGCTTGTCTGTCCTCTCTCTCCCTCCCTCTCTCTCTCTCTCTCTCGCTCCCTCTCCCTATATGTATATATACACGCCCACCCTTCCCTGATTGGCCGACTTCTTTCACAGTCACTTCCGCCTTTTCTCTATATAAACAGCGTGTCGGCGGTCAGTCAGATTTTGAAACTCAGCGCATATAAAGGACGCTCCGCACCATAAGGCGTCCTGTCCATTTTGGAGAAAATTTAAGACTTTTAATGGCGCCTTATAGTCGTGAAAATACGGTACTCAATGATTTTGTTGGTGCAGTTTTTTCAGCAAATCAAAAAGGAGTAAGGTTTGTTTCCACCTAGTTTCGAACTAAGTGATAGCATGGCTGGTGTTTTGGCACGTAGAGCTTGAAAGACTGCGTTCCTCGGTAGTATAGTGGACAGTATCTCCGCCCGTCACGCGGAAGACCTGGGTTCGATTCCCTGACGGGGAGTAGCTCTAATTGAAATGGTTTTTGTGATGCAGTTTATTACAGCAAATCAAAAAGGAGTAGGGTTTGTTTCCACCCAGTTTCTAATTGGGGACCTTTCGTGTGTGAGACGAACGTGATAACCACTACAATATGGAAACAGATGACACAGGACTGTTTCATATGAAGAATTTCATGCCAGCTAACTGATAGCATGGCCTGTGTTTTGGCAGTTAAAGCTTCTTGAAAGACTCCATTCCTCGTTAGTATAGTGGACAGTATCTCCGCCTGTCAGGCGGAAGACCAGGGTTCGATTCCCTGACGGGGAGTAGCTCTCATTTAAATGATTTTGGTGATGCAATTTATTACAGCAAATCAAAAAGGAGTCAGGATTTTTTCCACCAAGTCTCGAACAGGGGACCTTTCGTGTGTGAGACGAACGTGATAACCACTACACTATGGAAACAGATGACACAGGACTGTTTCATATGAAGAATTTCATGCCAGCTAACTGACAGCATGGCTGGTGTTTTGGCACATAGAGCTTATTGAAAGACTGTGATCCTCGTTAGTATAGTGGACAGTATCTCCGCCTGTCACGCGGAAGACCGCGTTCACTTCCCTGACGGGCAGTAGCTCTAATTTAAATGGTTTTGGTGATGCAGTTTATTACAGCAAATCAAAAAGGAGTATGGATTGTTTCCACGCAGTTTCGAACAGGGGACCTTTCGTGTGTGAGATGAACGTGATAACCACTACACTATGGAAACAGATGACACAGGACTGTTTCATATGAAGAATTTCATGCCAGCTAACTGATAGCATGGCCTGTGTTTTGGCAGTTAAAGCTTCTTGAAAGACTCCATTCCTCGTTAGTATAGTGGACAGTAACTCCACCTGTCACGCAGAAGCCCAGGGTTAGATTCCCTGACGGGGAGTAGCTCTTATTTAAATGATTTTGTTGGTGCAGTTTTTTCAGCAAATCAGAAAGGAGTAAGGTTTGTTTCCACCCAGTTTCGAACTGGGGACCTTTCGTGTGTGAGACGAACGTGATAACAACTACACTATGGAAACAGATGACACTGTACTGTCTCATATGAAGAATTTCATGCCAGCTAACTGATAGCATGGCTTGTGTTTTGGCCTCGTAGAGCTTCTTGAAAGACTGTGTTCCTCGTTAGTATAGTGGACAGTATCTCCGCCTGTCACGCGGAAGACCAGTGTTCGATTCCCTGACGGGGAGTAGCTCTCACTTAAATGATTTTGGTGATGCAATTTATTACAGCATATCAAGAAGGAGTCAGGATTTTTTCCACCAATTCCCTGACAGGGAGTCGCTCTTACTTAAATGATTTTGTTGGTGCAGTTTTTTCAGCAAATCAGAAAGGAGTAAGGTTTGTTTCCACCTAGTTTCGAACTGGGGACCTCTCGTGTGTTAGACAAACGTGATAACCACTACACTATGGAAACAGATGTCACAGCACTGTTTCATATGAAGAATGTCATGCTGACGGGGAATTACTCAATGATTTTGTTGGTGCAGTTTTTTCAGCAAATCAAAAAGGAGTAAGGTTTGTTTCCACCTAGTTTCGAACTAAGTGATAGCATGGCTGGTGTTTTGGCACGTAGAGCTTGAAAGACTGCGTTCCTCGGTAGTATAGTGGACAGTATCTCCGCCTGTCACGCAGAAGCCCAGGGTTAGATTCCCTGACAGAGAGTTGCTCTAATTTAAATGATTTTGGTGATGCAGTTTATTACAGCAAATCAAAAAGGAGTAGGGATTGTTTCCATCCAGTTTCGAACTGGGGACCTTTCGTGTGTGAGACAAACGTGATAACCACTACACTATGGAAACAGATATCACAGCACTGTTTCATATGAAGAATGTCATGCTGACGGGGAATTACTCAATGATTTTGTTGGTGCAGTTTTTTCAGCAAATCAAAAAGGAGTAAGGTTTGTTTCCACCTAGTTTCGAACTGGGGACCGTTCGTGTGTTAGACGAACGTGATAACCACTACACTATGGAAACAGATGACACAGGACTGTTTTAATATGAAGAATTTCATGCCAGCAAACTGATAGCATGGCCTGTGTTTTGGCAGTTAAAGCTTCTTGAACGACTCCACTCCTCGTTAGTATAGTGGACAGTATCTCCGCCTGTCACGCAGATGCCCAGGGTTAGATTCCCTGACGGGGAGTAGCTCTTATTTAAATGATTTTGTTGGTGCAGTTTTTTCAGCAAATCAAAAAGGAGTAAGGTTTGTTTCCACCCAGTTTCGAACTGGGGACCTTTCGTGTGTGAAACGAACGTGATAACCACTACACTATGGAAACAGATGACACAGGACCGTTTCATATGAAGAATTTCATGCCAGCTAACTGATAGCATGGCTTGTGTTTTGGCTCGTAGAGCTTCTTGAAAGACCGTGTTCCTCGTTAGTATAGTGGACAGTATCTCCGCCCGTCACACGGAAGACCTGGGTTCGATTCCCTGACGGGGAGTAGCTATAATTGAAATGGTTTTTGTGATGCAGTTTATTACAGCAAATCAAAAAGGAGTAGTGTTTGTTTCCACCCAGTTTCAAATTGGGGACCTTTCGTGTGTGAGACGAACGTGATAACCACTACACTATGGAAACAGATGACACAGGACTGTTTCATATGAAGAATTTCATGCCAGCGAACTGATAGCATGGCCTGTGTTCTGGCAGTTAAAGCTTCTTGAAAGACTCCATTCCTCGTTAGTATCGTGGACAGTAAATCCGCCTGTCACGCAGAAGCACAGGGTTAGATTCCCTGACAGGGAGTCGCTCTTATTTAAATGATTTTGTTGGTGCAGTTTTTTCAGCAAATCAGAAAGGAGTAAGGTTTGTTTCCACCCAGTTTCGAACTGGGGACCTCTCGTGTGTGAGACGAACGTGATAACAACTACACTATGGAAACAAATGACACAGGACTGTTTCATATGAAGAATTTCATGCCAGCTAACTGATAGCATGGCCTGTGTTTTGGCAGTTAAAGCTTCTTGAAAGATTCCATTCCTCGTTATTATAGTGGACAGTAACTCCGCCTGTCACGCAGAAGCCCAGGGTTAGATTCCCTGACGGGGAGTAGCTCTTATTTAAATGATTTTGTTGGTGCAGTTTTTTCAGCAAATCAGAAAGGAGAAAGGTTTGTTTCCACCCAGTTTCGAACTGGGGACCTTTCGTGTGTGAGACGAACGTGATAACCACTACACTATGGAAACAGATGACACAGACTGTTTCATATGAAGAATTTTATGCCAGCTAACTGATAGCATGGCTTGTGTTTTGGCTCGTAGAGCTTCATGATAGACCGTGTTCCTCGTTAGTATAGTGGACAGTATCTCCGCTTGTCACGCGGAAGACCAGGGTTCGATTCCCTGACGGGGAGTAGCTCAAATTTAAATGGTTTTTGTGATGCAGTTTATTACAGCAAATCAAAAAGGAGTAGGGTTTGTTTCCACCCAGTTTCGAACTGGGGACCTTTCGTGTGTTAGACGAACGTGATAACCACTACACTATGGAAACACATGACACAGGCCTGTTTCATATGAAGAATTTCATGCCAGCTAACTGATAGCATGGCTTGTGTTTTGGCACGTAGAGCTTCTTGCAAGACCGTGTTGCTCGTTAGTATAGTGGACAGTATCTCCGCCTGTCACGTGGAAGACCAGGGTTCGATTCCCTGACGGGGAGTAGCTCTTATCTGAATTATTTTGGTGATGCAGTTTATTACAGCAAATCAAAAAGGAGTCAGGGTTGTTTTTTCCTCTCGTGTGTGAGACGAACGTGATAACCACTACACTATGGAAACAGATGACACAGGACTGTTTCATATGAAGAATGTCATGCTGACGGGGAATTACTCAATGATTCTGTTGGTGCAGTTTTTTCAGCAAATCAAAAAGGAGTAAGGTTTGTTTCCACCCAGTTTCGAACTGGGGACCTTTCGTGTGTTAGACGAACGTGAAAACCACTACACTATGGAAACAGATGACACAGGACTGTTTCATATGAAGAATTTCATGCCAGCTAACTGATAGCATGGCCTGTGTTTTGGCAGTTAAAGCTTCTTGAAAGACTCCATTCCTCGTTATTATAGTGGACAGTAACTCCGCCTGTCACGCAGAAGCCCAGGGTTAGATTCCCTGACGGGGAGTAGCTCTTATTTAAATCATTTTGTTGGTGCAGTTTTTTCAGCAAATCAGAAAGGAGAAAGGTTTGTTTCCACCCAGTTTCGAACTGGGGACCTTTCGTGTGTGAGACGAACGTGATAACCACTACACTATGGAAACAGATGACACAGGACTGTTTCATATGAAGAATTTCATGCCAGCTAACTGATAGCATGGCTTGTGTTTTGGCTCGTAGAGCTTCATGATAGACCGTGTTCCTCGTTAGTATAGTGGACAGTATCTCCGCTTGTCACGCGGAAGACCAGGGTTCGATTCCCTGACGGGGAGTAGCTCTAATTTAAATGGTTTTTGTGATGCAGTTTATTACAGCAAATCAAAAAGGAGTAGGGTTTGTTTCCACCCAGTTTCGAACTGGGGACCTTTCGTGTGTTAGACGAACGTGATAACCACTACACTATGGAAACACATGACACAGGCCTGTTTCATATGAAGAATTTCATGCCAGCTAACTGATAGCATGGCTTGTGTTTTGGCACGTAGAGCTTCTTGAAAGACCGTGTTCCTCGTTAGTATAGTGGACAGTATCTCCGCCTGTCACGTGGAAGACCAGGGTTCGATTCCCTGACGGGGAGTAGCTCTTATCTAAATTATTTTGGTGATGCAGTTTATTACAGCAAATCAAAAAGGAGTCAGGGTTGTTTTTTCCTCTCGTGTGTGAGACGAACGTGATAACCACTACACTATGGAAACAGATGACACAGGACTGTTTCATATGAAGAATGTCATGCTGACGGGGAATTACTCAATGATTCTGTTGGTGCAGTTTTTTCAGCAAATCAAAAAGGAGTAAGGTTTGTTTCCACCCAGTTTCGAACTGGGGACCTTTCATGTGTGAGACGAACGTGATAACCACTACACTATGGAAACAGATGACACAGGACTGTTTCATATGAAGAATTTCATGCCAGCTAACTGATAGCATGGCCTGTGTTCTGGCAGTTAAAGCTTCTTGAAAAACTCCATTCCTCGTTAGTATCGTGGACAGTAACTCCGCCTGTCACGCAGAAGCACAGGGTTAGATTCCCTGACAGGGAGTCGCTCTTATTTAAATGATTTTGTTGGTGCAGTTTTTTCAGCAAATCAGAAAGGAGTAAGGTTTGTTTCCACCCAGTTTCGAACTGGGGACCTCTCGTGTGTTAGACGAACGTGATAACCACTACACTATGGAAACAGATGTCACAGCACTGTTTCATATGAAGAATGTCATGCTGACGGGGAATTACTCAATGATTTTGTTGGTGCAGTTTTTTCAGCAAATCAAAAAGGAGTAAGGTTTGTTTCCACCTAGTTTCGAACTAAGTGATAGCATGGCTGGTGTTTTGGCACGTAGAGCTTGAAAGACTGTGTTCCTCGGTAGTATAGTGGACAGTATCTCCGCCTGTCACGCAGAAGCCCAGGGTTAGATTCCCTGACAGAGAGTTGCTCTAATTTAAATGATTTTGGTGATGCAGTTTATTACAGCAAATCAAAAAGGAGTAGGGATTGTTTCCATCCAGTTTCGAACTGGGGACCTTTCGTGTGTTAGACAAACGTGATAACCACTACACTATGGAAACAGATGTCACAGCACTGTTTCATATGAAGAATGTCATGCTGACGGGGAATTACTGTGATTTTGTTGGTGCAGTTTTTTCAGCAAATCAAAAAGGAGTAAGGCTTGTTTCCACCTAGTTTCGAACTGGGGACCTTTCGTGTGTTAGACGAACGTGATAACCACTACACTATTGAAACAGATGACACAGGACTGTTTCATATGAAGGATGTCATTCCAGCTAACTGATAGCATGGCCGGTGTTTTGGCAGTTAAAGGTTCTTGAAAGACTCCATTCCTCGTTAGTATAGTGGACAGTTTCTCCGCCTGTCACGCGGAAGACCAGGGTTAGATTCCTTGACAGAGAGTTGCTCTAATTTAAATGATTTTGGTGATGCAGTTTATTACAGCAAATCAAAAAGGAGTATGGATTATTTCCACCCAGTTTTGAACAGGGGACCTTTCGTGTGTGAGATGAACGTGATAACCACTACACTATGGAAACAGATGACACAGGACTGTTTCATATGAAGAATTTCATGCCAGCTAACTGATAGCATGGCCTGTGTTTTGGCAGTTAAAGCTTCTTGAAAGACTCCATTCCTCGTTAGTATAGTGGACAGTAACTCCACCTGTCACGCAGAAGCCCAGGGTTAGATTCCCTGACGGGGAGTAGCTCTTATTTAAATGATTTTGTTGGTGCAGTTTTTTCAGCAAATCAGAAAGGAGTAAGGTTTGTTTCCACCCAGTTTCGAACTGGGGACCTTTCGTGTGTGAGACGAACGTGATAACCACTACACTATGGAAACAGATGACACTGTACTGTTTCATATGAAGAATTTCATGCCAGCTAACTGATAGCATGGCTTGTGTTTTGGCTCGTAGAGCTTCTTGAAAGACTGTGTTCCTTGTTAGTATAGTGGACAGTATCTCCGCCTGTCACGCGGAAGACCAGGGTTCGATTCCCTGACGGGGAGTAGCTCTCATTTAAATGATTTTGGTGATGCAATTTATTACAGCAAATCAAAAAGGAGTCAGGATTTTTTCCACCAAGTTTCGAACAGGGGACCTTTCGTGTGTGAGACGAACGTGATAACCACTACACTATGGAAACAGATGACACTGTACTGTTTCATATGAAGAATTTCATGCCAGCTAACTGATAGCATGGCTTGTGTTTTGGCTCGTAGAGCTTCTTGAAAGACTGTGTTCCTTGTTACTATAGTGGACAGTATCTCCGCCTGTCACGCGGAAGACCAGGGTTCGATTCCCTGACGGGGAGTAGCTCTCATTTAAATGATTTTGGTGATGCAATTTATTACAGCAAATCAAAAAGGAGTCAGGATTTTTTCCACCAAGTTTCGAACAGGGGACCTTTCGTGTGTGAGACGAACGTGATAACCACTACACTATGGAAACAGATGACACAGGACTGTTTCATATGAAGAATTTCATGCCAGCTAACTGATAGCATGGCCTGTGTTTTGGCAGTTAAAGCTTCTTGAAAGACTCCATTTCTCGTTAGTATAGTGGACAGTATCTCCGCCTGTCACGCGGAAGACCAGGGTTCGATTCCCTGACGGGGAGTAGCTCTCATTTAAATGATTTTGGTGATGCAATTTATTACAGCAAATCAAAAAGGAGTCAGGATTTTTTCCACCAAGTTTCGAACAGGGGACCTTTCGTGTGTGAGACGAACGTGATAACCACTACACTATGGAAACAGATGACACAGGACTGTTTCATATGAAGAATTTCATGCCAGCTAACTGATAGCATGGCTGGTGTTTTGGCACGTAGAGCTTGAAAGACTGCGTTCCTCGGTAGTATAGTGGACAGTATCTCCGCCTGTCACGCAGAAGCCCAGGGTTAGATTCCCTGACAGAGAGTTGCTCTAATTTAAATGATTTTGGTGATGCAGTTTATTACAGCAAATCAAAAAGGAGTAGGGATTGTTTCGATCCAGTTTCGGAATGGGGACCTTTCGTGTGTGAGACAAACGTGATAACCACTACACTATGGAAACAGATGTCACAGCACTGTTTCATATGAAGAATGTCATGCTGACGGGGAATTACTCAATGATTTTGTTGGTGCAGTTTTTTCAGCAAATCAAAAAGGAGTAAGGTTTGTTTCCACCCAGTTTCGAACTGGGGACCTTTCGTGTGTTAGATGAACGTGATAACCACTACACTATGGAAACACATGACACAGGCCTGTTTCATATGAAGAATTTCATGCCAGCTAACTGATAGCATGGCTTGTGTTTTGGCACGTAGAGCTTCTTGAAAGACCGTGTTCCTCGTTAGTATAGTGGACAGTATCTCCGCCTGTCACGTGGAAGACCAGGGTTCGATTCCCTAACGGGGAGTAGCTCTTATCTAATTTATTTTGGTGATGCAGTTTATTACAGCAAATCAAAAAGGAGTCAGGGTTGTTTTTTCCTCTCGTGTGTGAGACGAACGTGATAACCACTACACTATGGAAACAGATGACACAGGACTGTTTCATATGAAGAATGTCATGCTGACGGGGAATTACTCAATGATTCTGTTGGTGCAGTTTTTTCAGCAAATCAAAAAGGAGTAAGGTTTGTTTCCACCCAGTTTCGAACTGGGGACCTTTCGTGTGTGAGACGAACGTGATAACCACTACACTATGGAAACAGATGACACAGGACTGTTTCATATGAAGAATTTCATGCCAGCTAACTGATAGCATGGCCGGTGTTCTGGCAGTTAAAGCTTCTTGAAAGACTCCATTCCTCGTTAGTATCGTGGACAGTAACTCCGCCTGTCACGCAGAAGCACAGGGTTAGATTCCCTGACAGGGAGTCGCTCTTATTTAAATGATTTTGTTGGTGCAGTTTTTTCAGCAAATCAGAAAGGAGTAAGGTTTGTTTCCACCCAGTTTCGAACTGGGGACCTCTCGTGTGTTAGACGAACGTGATAACCACTACACTATGGAAACAGATGTCACAGCACTGTTTCATATGAAGAATGTCATGCTGACGGGGAATTACTCAATGATTTTGTTGGTGCAGTTTTTTCAGCAAATCAAAAAGGAGTAAGGTTTGTTTCCACCTAGTTTCGAACTAAGTGATAGCATGGCTGGTGTTTTGGCACGTAGAGCTTGAAAGACTGTGTTCCTCGGTAGTATAGTGGACAGTATCTCCGCCTGTCACGCAGAAGCCCAGGGTTAGATTCCCTGACAGAGAGTTGCTCTAATTTAAATGATTTTGGTGATGCAGTTTATTACAGCAAATCAAAAAGGAGTAGGGATTGTTTCCATCCAGTTTCGAACTGGGGACCTTTCGTGTGTTAGACAAACGTGATAACCACTACACTATGGAAACAGATGTCACAGCACTGTTTCATATGAAGAATGTCATGCTGACGGGGAATTACTGAAAGATTTTGTTGGTGCAGTTTTTTCAGCAAATCAAAAAGGAGTAAGGCTTGTTTCCACCTAGTTTCGAACTGGGGACCTTTCGTGTGTTAGACGAACGTGATAACCACTACACTATTGAAACAGATGACACAGGACTGTTTCATATGAAGGATGTCATTCCAGCTAACTGATAGCATGGCCGGTGTTTTGGCAGTTAAAGGTTCTTGAAAGACTCCATTCCTCGTTAGTATAGTGGACAGTTTCTCCGCCTGTCACGCGGAAGACCAGGGTTAGATTCCTTGACAGAGAGTTGCTCTAATTTAAATGATTTTGGTGATGCAGTTTATTACAGCAAATCAAAAAGGAGTATGGATTATTTCCACCCAGTTTTGAACAGGGGACCTTTCGTGTGTGAGATGAACGTGATAACCACTACACTATGGAAACAGATGACACAGGACTGTTTCATATGAAGAATTTCATGCCAGCTAACTGATAGCATGGCCTGTGTTTTGGCAGTTAAAGCTTCTTGAAAGAATCCATTCCTCGTTAGTATAGTGGACAGTAACTCCACCTGTCACGCAGAAGCCCAGGGTTAGATTCCCTGACGGGGAGTAGCTCTTATTTAAATGATTTTGTTGGTGCAGTTTTTTCAGCAAATCAGAAAGGAGTAAGGTTTGTTTCCACCCAGTTTCGAACTGGGGACCTTTCGTGTGTGAGACGAACGTGATAACCACTACACTATGGAAACAGATGACACTGTACTGTTTCATATGAAGAATTTCATGCCAGCTAACTGATAGCATGGCTTGTGTTTTGGCTCGTAGAGCTTCTTGAAAGACTGTGTTCCTTGTTAGTATAGTGGACAGTATCTCCGCCTGTCACGCGGAACACCAGGGTTCGATTCCCTGACGGGGAGTAGCTCTCATTTAAATGATTTTGGTGATGCAATTTATTACAGCAAATCAAAAAGGAGTCAGGATTTTTTCCACCAAGTTTCGAACAGGGGACCTTTCGTGTGTGAGACGAACGTGATAACCACTACACTATGGAAACAGATGACACAGGACTGTTTCATATGAAGAATTTCATGCCAGCTAACTGATAGCATGGCCTGTGTTTTGGCAGTTAAAGCTTCTTGAAAGACTCCATTTCTCGTTAGTATAGTAGACAGTATCTCCGCCTGTCACGCGGAAGACCAGGGTTCGATTCCCTGACGGGGAGTAGCTCTCATTTAAATGATTTTGGTGATGCAATTTATTACAGCAAATCAAAAAGGAGTCAGGATTTTTTCCACCAAGTTTCGAACAGGGGACCTTTCGTGTGTGAGACGAACGTGATAACCACTACACTATGGAAACAGATGACACAGGACTGTTTTAATATGAAGAATTTCATGCCAGCTAACTGATAGCATGGCTTGTGTTTTGGCTCGTAGAGCTTCTTGAACGACCGTGTTCCTCGTTAGTATAGTGGACAGTATCTCCGCCCGTCACGCGGAAGACCTGGGTTCGATTCCCTGACGGGGAGTAGCTCTAATTGAAATGGTTTTTGTGATGCAGTTTATTACAGCAAATCAAAAAGGAGTAGGGTTTGTTTCCACCCAGTTTCTAATTGGGGACCTTTCGTGTGTGAGACGAACGTGATAACCACTACTCTATGGAAACAGATGACACAGGACTGTTTCATATGAAGAATTTCATGCCAGCTAACTGATAGCATGGCCTGTGTTTTGGCAGTTAAAGCTTCTTGAAAGACTCCATTCCTCGTTAGTATAGTGGACAGTATCTCCGCCTGTCACGCGAAAGACCAGGGTTCAATTCCCTGACGGGGAGTAGCTCTCATTTAAATGATTTTGGTGATGCAATTTATTACAGCAAATCAAAAAGGAGTCAGGATTTTTTCCACCAAGTTTCGAACAGGGGACCTTTCGTGTGTGAGACGAACGTGATAACCACTACACTATGGAAACAGATGACACAGGACTGTTTCATATGAAGAATTTCATGCCAGCTAACTGACAGCATGGCTGGTGTTTTGGCACATAGAGCTTATTGAAAGACTGTGATCCTCGTTAGTATAGTGGACAGTATCTCCGCCTGTCACGCGGAAGACCGCGTTCAATTCCCTGACGGGCAGTAGCTCTAATTTAAATGGTTTTGGTGATGCAGTTTATTACAGCAAATCAAAAAGGAGTATGGATTGTTTCCACCCAGTTTCGAACAGGGGACCTTTCGTGTGTGAGATAAACGTGATAACCACTACACTATGGAAACAGATGACACAGGACTGTTTCATATGAAGAATTTCATGCCAGCTAACTGATAGCATGGCCTTTGTTTTGGCAGTTAAAGCTTCTTGAAAGACTCCATTCCTCGTTAGTATAGTGGACAGTAACTCCGTCTGTCACGCAGAAGGCCAGGGTTAGATTCCCTGACAGGGAGTAGCTCTTATTTAAATGATTTTGTTGGTGCAGTTTTTTCAGCAAATCAGAAAGGAGTAAGGTGTGTTTCCACCCAGTTTCGAACTGGGGACCTTTCATGTGTGAGACGAACGTGATAACCACTACACTATGGAAACAGATGACACTGTACTGTCTCATATGAAGAATTTCATGCCAGCTAACTGATAGCATGGCTTGTGTTTTGGCTCGTAGAGCTTCTTGAAAGACTGTGTTCCTCGTTAGTATAGTGGACAGTATCTCCGCCTGTCACGCGGAAGACCAGGGTTCGATTCCCTGACGGGGAGTAGCTCTCATTTAAATGATTTTGGTGATGCAATTTATTACAGCAAATCAAAAAGGAGTCAGGATTTTTTCCACCAAGTTTCAAACAGGGGACCTTTCGTGTGTGAGACGAACGTGATAACCACTACACTATGGAAACAGATGACACAGGACTGTTTCATATGAAGAATTTCATTCCAGCTAACTGATAGCATGGCCTGTGTTCTGGCAGTTAAAGCTTCTTGAAAGACTCCATTCCTCGTTAGTATCGTGGACAGTAACTCCGCCTGTCACGCAGAAGCCCAGGGTTAGATTCCCTGACAGGGAGTAGCTCTTATTTAAATGATTTTGTTGGTGCAGTTTTTTCAGCAAATCAGAAAAGAGTAAGGTTTGTTTCCACCCAGTTTCGAACTGGGGACCTCTCGTGTGTTAGACGAACGTGATAACCACTACACTATGGAAACAGATGACACAGGACTGTTTCATATGAAGAATTTCATGCCAGCTAACTGACAGCATGGCTGGTGTTTTGGCACATAGAGCTTATTGAAAGACTGTGATCCTCGTTAGTATAGTGGACAGTATCTCCGCCTGTCACGCGGAAGACCGCGTTCAATTCCCTGACGGGCAGTAGCTCTAATTTAAATGGTTTTGGTGATGCAGTTTATTACAGCAAATCAAAAAGGAGTATGGATTGTTTCCACCCAGTTTCGAACAGGGGACCTTTCGTGTGTGAGATAAACGTGATAACCACTACACTATGGAAACAGATGACACAGGACTGTTTCATATGAAGAATTTCATGCCAGCTAACTGATAGCATGGCCTGTGTTTTGGGAGTTAAAGCTTCTTGAAAGACTCCATTCCTCGTTAGTATAGTGGACAGTAACTCCGCCTGTCACGCAGAAGCCCAGGGTTAGATTCCCTGACAGGGAGTAGCTCTTATTTAAATGATTTTGTTGGTGCAGTTTTTTCAGCAAATCAGAAAGGAGTAAGGTTTGTTTCCACCCAGTTTCGAACTGGGGACCTTTCGTGTGTGAGACGAACGTGATAACCACTACACTATGGAAACAGATGACACTGTACTGTCTCATATGAAGAATTTCATGCCAGCTAACTGATAGCATGGCTTGTGTTTTGGCTCGTAGAGCTTCTTGAAAGACTGTGTTCCTCGTTAGTATAGTGGACAGTATCTCCGCCTGTCACGCGGAAGACCAGGGTTCGATTCCCTGACGGGGAGTAGCTCTCATTTAAATGATTTTGGTGATGCAATTTATTTCAGCAAATCAAAAAGGAGTCAGGATTTTTTCCACCAAGTTTCGAACAGGGGACCTTTCGTGTGTGAGACGAACGTGATAACCACTACACTATGGAAACAGATGACACAGGACTGTTTCATATGAAGAATTTCATTCCAGCTAACTGATAGCATGGCCTGTGTTCTGGCAGTTAAAGCTTCTTGAAAGACTCCATTCCTCGTTAGTATCGTGGACAGTAACTCCGCCTGTCACGCAGAAGCCCAGGGTTAGATTCCCTGACGGGCAGTAGCTCTAATTGAAATGGTTTTTGTGATGCAGTTTTTTCAGCAAATCAAAAAGGAGTAAGGCTTGTTTCCACCTAGTTTCGAACTGGGGACCTTTCGTGTGTTAGACGAACGTGATAACCACTACACTATTGAAACAGATGACACAGGACTGTTTCATATGAAGGATGTCATTCCAGCTAACTGATAGCATGGCCGGTGTTTTGGCAGTTAAAGGTTCTTGAAAGACTCCATTCCTCGTTAGTATAGTGGACAGTTTCTCCGCCTGTCACGCGGAAGACCAGGGTTAGATTCCCTGACGGGGAGTAGCTCTTATTTAAATGATTTTGTTGGTGCAGTTTTTTCAGCAAATCAGAAAGGAGTAAGGTTTGTTTCCACCCAGTTTCGAACTGGGGACCTTTCGTGTGTGAGACGAACGTGATAACCACTACACTATGGAAACAGATGACACTGTACTGTTTAATATGAAGAATTTCATGCCAGCTAACTGATAGCATGGCTTGTGTTTTGGCTCGTAGAGCTTCTTGAAAGACTGTGTTCCTTGTTAGTATAGTGGACAGTATCTCCGCCTGTCACGCGGAAGACCAGGGTTCGATTCCCTGACGGGGAGTAGCTCTCATTTAAATGATTTTGGTGATGCAATTTATTACAGCAAATCAAAAAGGAGTCAGGATTTTTTCCACCAAGTTTCGAACAGGGGACCTTTCGTGTGTGAGACGAACGTGATAACCACTACACTATGGAAACAGATGACACAGGACTGTTTCATATGAAGAATTTCATGCCAGCTAACTGATAGCATGGCCTGTGTTTTGGCAGTTAAAGCTTCTTGAAAGACTCCATTCCTCGTTAGTATAGTGGACAGTATCTCCGCCTGTCACGCGAAAGACCAGGGTTCAATTCCCTGACGGGGAGTAGCTCTCATTTAAATGATTTTGGTGATGCAATTTATTACAGCAAATCAAAAAGGAGTCAGGATTTTTTCCACCAAGTTTCGAACAGGGGACCTTTCGTGTGTGAGACGAACGTGATAACCACTACACTATGGAAACAGATGACACAGGACTGTTTCATATGAAGAATTTCATGCCAGCTAACTGACAGCATGGCTGGTGTTTTGGCACATAGAGCTTATTGAAAGACTGTGATCCTCGTTAGTATAGTGGACAGTATCTCCGCCTGTCACGCGGAAGACCGCGTTCAATTCCCTGACGGGCAGTAGCTCTAATTTAAATGGTTTTGGTGATGCAGTTTATTACAGCAAATCAAAAAGGAGTATGGATTGTTTCCACCCAGTTTCGAACAGGGGACCTTTCGTGTGTGAGATAAACGTGATAACCACTACACTATGGAAACAGATGACACAGGACTGTTTCATATGAAGAATTTCATGCCAGCTAACTGATAGCATGGCCTGTGTTTTGGGAGTTAAAGCTTCTTGAAAGACTCCATTCCTCGTTAGTATAGTGGACAGTAACTCCGCCTGTCACGCAGAAGCCCAGGGTTAGATTCCCTGACAGGGAGTAGCTCTTATTTAAATGATTTTGTTGGTGCAGTTTTTTCAGCAAATCAGAAAGGAGTAAGGTTTGCTTCCACCCAGTTTCGAACTGGGGACCTTTCGTGTGTGAGACGAACGTGATAACCACTACACTATGGAAACAGATGACACTGTACTGTCTCATATGAAGAATTTCATGCCAGCTAACTGATAGCATGGCTTGTGTTTTGGCTCGTAGAGCTTCTTGAAAGACTGTGTTCCTCGTTAGTATAGTGGACAGTATCTCCGCCTGTCACGCGGAAGACCAGGGTTCGATTCCCTGACGGGGAGTAGCTCTCATTTAAATGATTTTGGTGATGCAATTTATTACAGCAAATCAAAAAGGAGTCAGGATTTTTTCCACCAAGTTTCGAACAGGGGACCTTTCGTGTGTGAGATAAACGTGATAACCACTACACTATGGAAACAGATGACACAGGACTGTTTCATATGAAGAATTTCATGCCAGCTAACTGATAGCATGGCCTGTGTTTTGGGAGTTAAAGCTTCTTGAAAGACTCCATTCCTCGTTAGTATAGTGGACAGTAACTCCGCCTGTCACGCAGAAGCCCAGGGTTCGATTCCCTGACAGGGAGTAGCTCTTATTTAAATGATTTTGTTGGTGCAGTTTTTTCAGCAAATCAGAAAGGAGTAAGGTTTGTTTCCACCCAGTTTCGAACTGGGGACCTTTCGTGTGTGAGACGAACGTGATAACCACTACACTATGGAAACAGATGACACTGTACTGTCTCATATGAAGAATTTCATGCCAGCTAACTGATAGCATGGCTTGTGTTTTGGCTCGTAGAGCTTCTTGAAAGACTGTGTTCCTCGTTAGTATAGTGGACAGTATCTCCGCCTGTCACGCGGAAGACCAGGGTTCGATTCCCTGACGGGGAGTAGCTCTCATTTAAATGATTTTGGTGATGCAATTTATTACAGCAAATCAAAAAGGAGTCAGGATTTTTTCCACCAAGTTTCGAACAGGGGACCTTTCGTGTGTGAGACGAACGTGATAACCACTACACTATGGAAACAGATGACACAGGACTGTTTCATATGAAGAATTTCATTCCAGCTAACTGATAGCATGGCCTGTGTTCTGGCAGTTAAAGCTTCTTGAAAGACTCCATTCCTCGTTAGTATCGTGGACAGTAACTCCGCCTGTCACGCAGAAGCCCAGGGTTAGATTCCCTGACAGGGAGTAGCTCTTATTTAAATGATTTTGTTGGTGCAGTTTTTTCAGCAAATCAGAAAAGAGTAAGGTTTGTTTCCACCCAGTTTCGAACTGGGGACCTTTCGTGTGTGAGACGAACGTGATAACCACTACACTATGGAAACAGATGACACAGGACTGTTTCATATGAAGAATTTCATGCCAGCTAACTGATAGCATGGCTTGTGTTTTGGCTCGTAGAGCTTCATGATAGACCGTGTTCCTCGTTAGTATAGTGGACAGTATCTCTGCTTGTCACGCGGAAGACCAGGGTTCGATTCCCTGACGGGGAGTAGCTCTTATTTAAATGATTTTGGTGATGCAATTTATTACAGCAAATCAAAAAAGGAGTCAGGATTTTTTCCACCAAGTTTCGAACAGGGGACCTTTCGTGTGTGAGACGAACGTGATAACCACTACACTATGGAAACAGATGACACAGGACTGTTTCATATGAAGAATTTCATGCTAACGGGGAATTACTCAATGATTTTGTTGGTGCAGTTTTTTCAGCAAATCAGAAAGGAGTAAGGTTAGTTTCCACCCAGTTTCGAACTGGGGACCTCTCGTGTGTTAGACGAACGTGATAACCACTACACTATGGAAACAGATGACACAGGACTGTTTCATATGAAGAATTTCATGCCATCTAACTGATAGCATGGCTTGTGTTTTGGCTCGTAGAGCTTCTTGAAAGACCGTGTTCCTCGTTAGTATAGTGGACAGTATCTCCGCCCGTCACGCGGAAGATCTGGGTTCGATTCCCTGATGGGGAGTAGCTATAATTGAAATGGCTTTTGTGATGCAGTTTATTACAGCAAATCAAAAAGGAGTAGGGTTTGTTTCCACCCAGTTTCAAATTGGGGACCTTTCGTGTGTGAGACGAACGTGATAACCACTACACTATGGAAACAGATGACACAGGACTGTTTCATATGAAGAATTTCATGCCAGCTAACTGATAGCATGGCCTGTGTTTTGGCAGTTAAAGCTTCTTGAAAGACTCCATTCCTCGTTAGTATAGTGGACAGTATCTCCGCCTGTCACGCGGAAGACCAGGGTTCGATTCCCTGACTGGGAGTAGCTCTCATTTAAATGATTTTGGTGATGCAATTTATTACAGCAAATCAAAAAGGAGTCAGGATTTTTTCCACCAAGTTTCAAACAGGGGACCTTTCGTGTGTGAGACGAACGTGATAACCACTACACTATGGAAACAGATGACACAGGACTGTTTCATATGAAGAATTTCATGCCAGCTAACTGATAGCATGGCTGATGTTTTGGCACATAGAGCTTATTGAAAGACTGTGATCCTCGTTAGTATAGTGGACAGTATCTCCGCCTGTCACGCGGAAGACCGCGTTCAATTCCCTGACGGGCAGTAGCTCTAATTTAAATGGTTTTGGTGATGCAGTTTATTACAGCAAATCAAAAAGGAGTATGGATTGTTTCCACCCAGTTTTGAACTGGGGACCTTTCGAGTGTGAGACAAACATGATAACCACTACACTATGGAAGCAGATGACACAGGACTGTTTCATATGAAGGATGTCATGCCATCTAAGTGATAGCATGGCTGGTGTTTTGGCACGTAGAGCTTGAAAGACTGTGTTCCTCGATAGTATAGTGGACAGTTTCTCCGCCTGACACGCGGAAGACCAGGGTTAGATTCCTTGACAGAGAGTTGCTCTAATTTAAATGATTTTGGTGATGCAGTTTATTACAGCAAATCAAAAAGGAGTATGGATTATTTCCACCCAGTTTTGAACAGGGGACCTTTCGTGTGTGAGACGAACGTGATAACCACTACACTATGGAAACAGATGACACAGGACTGTTTCATATGAAGAATTTCATGCTAACGGGGAATTACTCAATGATTTTGTTGGTGCAGTTTTTTCAGCAAATCAGAAAGGAGTAAGGTTAGTTTCCACCCAGTTTCGAACTGGGGACCTCTCGTGTGTTAGACGAACGTGATAACCACTACACTATGGAAACAGATGACACAGGACTGTTTCATATGAAGAATTTCATGCCATCTAACTGATAGCATGGCTTGTGTTTTGGCTCGTAGAGCTTCTTGAAAGACCGTGTTCCTCGTTAGTATAGTGGACAGTATCTCCGCCCGTCACGCGGAAGATCTGGGTTCGATTCCCTGATGGGGAGTAGCTATAATTGAAATGGCTTTTGTGATGCAGTTTATTACAGCAAATCAAAAAGGAGTAGGGTTTGTTTCCACCCAGTTTCAAATTGGGGACCTTTCGTGTGTGAGACGAACGTGATAACCACTACACTATGGAAACAGATGACACAGGACTGTTTCATATGAAGAATTTCATGCCAGCTAACTGATAGCATGGCCTGTGTTTTGGCAGTTAAAGCTTCTTGAAAGACTCCATTCCTCGTTAGTATAGTGGACAGTATCTCCGCCTGTCACGCGGAAGACCAGGGTTCGATTCCCTGACTGGGAGTAGCTCTCATTTAAATGATTTTGGTGATGCAATTTATTACAGCAAATCAAAAAGGAGTCAGGATTTTTTCCACCAAGTTTCAAACAGGGGACCTTTCGTGTGTGAGACGAACGTGATAACCACTACACTATGGAAACAGATGACACAGGACTGTTTCATATGAAGAATTTCATGCCAGCTAACTGATAGCATGGCTGATGTTTTGGCACATAGAGCTTATTGAAAGACTGTGATCCTCGTTAGTATAGTGGACAGTATCTCCGCCTGTCACGCGGAAGACCGCGTTCAATTCCCTGACGGGCAGTAGCTCTAATTTAAATGGTTTTGGTGATGCAGTTTATTACAGCAAATCAAAAAGGAGTATGGATTGTTTCCACCCAGTTTTGAACTGGGGACCTTTCGAGTGTGAGACGAACATGATAACCACTACACTATGAAAACAGATGACACAGGACTGTTTCATATGAAGAATTTCATGCCAGCTAACTGATAGCATGGCTTGTGTTTTGGCTCGTAGAGCTTCTTGAAAGACTGTGTTCCTCGTTAGTATAGTGGACAGTATCTCCGCCTGTCACGCAGAAGCCCAGGGTTAGATTCCCTGACAGAGAGTTGCTCTAATTTAAATGATTTTGGTGATGCAGTTTATTACAGCAAATCAAAAAGGAGTAGGGATTGTTTCCATCCAGTTTCGAACAGGGGACCTTTCGTGTGTGAGACGAACGTGATAACCACTACACTATGGAAACAGATGACTCAGGACTGTTTCATATGAAGAATTTCATGCCAGCTAACTGATAGCATGGCCTGTGTTTTGGCAGTTAAAGCTTCTTGAAAGACTCCATTCCTCGTTAGTATCGTGGACAGTAACTCCGCCTGTCACGCAGAAGCCCAGGGTTAGATTCCCTGACGGGGAGTAGCTCTTATTTAAATGATTTTGTTGGTGCAGTTTTTTCAGCAAATCAGAAAGGAGTAAGGTTTGTTTCCACCCAGTTTCGAACTGGGGACCTCTCGTGTGTTCGACGAACGTGATAACCACTACACTATGGAAACAGATGACACAGGACTGTTTCATATGAAGAATTTCATGCCAGCTAACTGATAGCATGGCTTGTGTTTTGGCTCGTAGAGCTTCATTATAGACCGTGTTCCTCGTTAGTATAGTGGACAGTATCTCCGCTTGTCACGCGGAAGACCAGGGTTCGATTCCCTGACGGGGAGTAGCTCTTATTTAAATGATTTTGGTGATGCAATTTATTACAGCAAATCAAAAAGGAGTCAGGATTTTTTCCACCAAGTTTCGAACAGGGGAGAAAACCAGAGCACCCGGAGAAAACCCACGCAGGCCCGGGGAGAACATGCAAACTCCACACAGGTAGGCCGGAGCTGGAATCGAACCCTGTACCTCTGCACTTTGAAGCCGACGTGCTAACCACTGGAGTACCGGGCCGCCCGCAATTTATTACAGCAAATCAAAAAGGAGTCGGGATTGTTGTTCCCTCTCGTGTGTGTGTGTGTGTGTGTGTGTGTGTGTGTGTGTGTGTGTGTGTGTGTGTGAGACGAACGTGATAACCTCTACAATATGGAAGCAGATGACAGGACTGTTTGATATGAAGAACGTCATGCTGACGGGGAATTACTCAGTGATTTTGTTGGTGCAGTTTTTTCAGCAAATCAAAGAGGAGTCAGGATTGTTTCCACCAAGTTTCGAACAGGGGACCTTTCGTATGTGAGACGAACGTAATAACCACTACACTATGGAAACAGATGACACAGGACTGTTTCATATGAAGAATTTCATGCCAGCTAACTGATAGCATGGCTTGTGTTTTGGCTCGTAGAGCTTCATGATAGACCGTGTTCCTCGTTAGTATAGTGGACAGTATCTCCGCCTGTCACGCGGAAGACCAGGGTTCGATTCCCTGACGGGGAGTAGCTCTCATTTAAATGATTTTGGTGATGCAATTTATTACAGCAAATCAAAAAGGAGTCAGGATTTTTTCCACCAAGTTTCGAACAGGGGACCTTTCGTGTGTGAGACGAACGTGATAACCACTACACTATGGAAACAGATGACACTGTACTGTTTCATATGAAGAATTTCATGCCAGCTAACTGATAGCATGGCTTGTGTTTTGGCTCGTAGAGCTTCTTGAAAGACTGTGTTCCTTGTTAGTATAGTGGACAGTATCTCCGCCTGTCACGCGGAAGACCAGGGTTCGATTCCCTGACGGGGAGTAGCTCTCATTTAAATGATTTTGGTGATGCAATTTATTACAGCAAATCAAAAAGGAGTCAGGATTTTTTCCACCAAGTTTCGAACAGGGGACCTTTCGTGTGTGAGACGAACGTGATAACCACTACACTATGGAAACAGATGACACAGGACTGTTTCATATGAAGAATTTCATGCCAGCTAACTGATAGCATGGCCTGTGTTTTGGCAGTTAAAGCTTCTTGAAAGACTGTGTTCCTCGTTAGTATAGTGGACAGTATCTCCGCCTGTCACGCGGAAGACCAGGGTTCGATTCCCTGACGGGGAGTAGCTCTCATTTAAATGATTTTGGTGATGCAATTTATTACAGCAAATCAAAAAGGAGTCAGGATTTTTTCCACCAAGTTTCGAACAGGGGACCTTTCGTGTGTGAGACGAACGTGATAACCACTACACTATGGAAACAGATGACACAGGACTGTTTCATATGAAGAATTTCATGCCAGCTAACTGATAGCATGGCTGGTGTTTTGGCACGTAGAGCTTGAAAGACTGCGTTCCTCGGTAGTATAGTGGACAGTATCTCCGCCTGTCACGCAGAAGCCCAGGGTTAGATTCCCTGACAGAGAGTTGCTCTAATTTAAATGATTTTGGTGATGCAGTTTATTACAGCAAATCAAAAAGGAGTAGGGATTGTTTCGATCCAGTTTCGGAATGGGGACCTTTCGTGTGTGAGACAAACGTGATAACCACTACACTATGGAAACAGATGTCACAGCACTGTTTCATATGAAGAATGTCATGCTGACGGGGAATTACTCAATGATTTTGTTGGTGCAGTTTTTTCAGCAAATCAAAAAGGAGTAAGGTTTGTTTCCACCCAGTTTCGAACTGGGGACCTTTCGTGTGTTAGATGAACGTGATAACCACTACACTATGGAAACACATGACACAGGCCTGTTTCATATGAAGAATTTCATGCCAGCTAACTGATAGCATGGCTTGTGTTTTGGCACGTAGAGCTTCTTGAAAGACCGTGTTCCTCGTTAGTATAGTGGACAGTATCTCCGCCTGTCACGTGGAAGACCAGGGTTCGATTCCCTAACGGGGAGTAGCTCTTATCTAATTTATTTTGGTGATGCAGTTTATTACAGCAAATCAAAAAGGAGTCAGGGTTGTTTTTTCCTCTCGTGTGTGAGACGAACGTGATAACCACTACACTATGGAAACAGATGACACAGGACTGTTTCATATGAAGAATGTCATGCTGACGGGGAATTACTCAATGATTCTGTTGGTGCAGTTTTTTCAGCAAATCAAAAAGGAGTAAGGTTTGTTTCCACCCAGTTTCGAACTGGGGACCTTTCGTGTGTGAGACGAACGTGATAACCACTACACTATGGAAACAGATGACACAGGACTGTTTCATATGAAGAATTTCATGCCAGCTAACTGATAGCATGGCCGGTGTTCTGGCAGTTAAAGCTTCTTGAAAGACTCCATTCCTCGTTAGTATCGTGGACAGTAACTCCGCCTGTCACGCAGAAGCACAGGGTTAGATTCCCTGACAGGGAGTCGCTCTTATTTAAATGATTTTGTTGGTGCAGTTTTTTCAGCAAATCAGAAAGGAGTAAGGTTTGTTTCCACCCAATTTCGAACTGGGGACCTCTCGTGTGTTAGACGAACGTGATAACCACTACACTATGGAAACAGATGTCACAGCACTGTTTCATATGAAGAATGTCATGCTGACGGGGAATTACTCAATGATTTTGTTGGTGCAGTTTTTTCAGCAAATCAAAAAGGAGTAAGGTTTGTTTCCACCTAGTTTCGAACTAAGTGATAGCATGGCTGGTGTTTTGGCACGTAGAGCTTGAAAGACTGTGTTCCTCGGTAGTATAGTGGACAGTATCTCCGCCTGTCACGCAGAAGCCCAGGGTTAGATTCCCTGACAGAGAGTTGCTCTAATTTAAATGATTTTGGTGATGCAGTTTATTACAGCAAATCAAAAAGGAGTAGGGATTGTTTCCATCCAGTTTCGAACTGGGGACCTTTCGTGTGTTAGACAAACGTGATAACCACTACACTATGGAAAAAGATGTCACAGCACTGTTTCATATGAAGAATGTCATGCTGACGGGGAATTACTGAATGATTTTGTTGGTGCAGTTTTTTCAGCAAATCAAAAAGGAGTAAGGCTTGTTTCCACCTAGTTTCGAACTGGGGACCTTTCGTGTGTTAGACGAACGTGATAACCACTACACTATTGAAACAGATGACACAGGACTGTTTCATATGAAGGATGTCATTCCAGCTAACTGATAGCATGGCCGGTGTTTTGGCAGTTAAAGGTTCTTGAAAGACTCCATTCCTCGTTAGTATAGTGGACAGTTTCTCCGCCTGTCACGCGGAAGACCAGGGTTAGATTCCTTGACAGAGAGTTGCTCTAATTTAAATGATTTTGGTGATGCAGTTTATTACAGCAAATCAAAAAGGAGTATGGATTATTTCCACCCAGTTTTGAACAGGGGACCTTTCGTGTGTGAGATGAACGTGATAACCACTACACTATGGAAACAGATGACACAGGACTGTTTCATATGAAGAATTTCATGCCAGCTAACTGATAGCATGGCCTGTGTTTTGGCAGTTAAAGCTTCTTGAAAGAATCCATTCCTCGTTAGTATAGTGGACAGTAACTCCACCTGTCACGCAGAAGCCCAGGGTTAGATTCCCTGACGGGGAGTAGCTCTTATTTAAATGATTTTGTTGGTGCAGTTTTTTCAGCAAATCAGAAAGGAGTAAGGTTTGTTTCCACCCAGTTTCGAACTGGGGACCTTTCGTGTGTGAGACGAACGTGATAACCACTACACTATGGAAACAGATGACACTGTACTGTTTCATATGAAGAATTTCATGCCAGCTAACTGATAGCATGGCTTGTGTTTTGGCTCGTAGAGCTTCTTGAAAGACTGTGTTCCTTGTTAGTATAGTGGACAGTATCTCCGCCTGTCACGCGGAAGACCAGGGTTCGATTCCCTGACGGGGAGTAGCTCTAATTGAAATGGTTTTTGTGATGCAGTTTATTACAGCAAATCAAAAAGGAGTAGGGTTTGTTTCCACCCAGTTTCTAATTGGGGACCTTTCGTGTGTGAGACGAACGTGATAACCACTACTCTATGGAAACAGATGACACAGGACTGTTTCATATGAAGAATTTCATGCCAGCTAACTGATAGCATGGCCTGTGTTTTGGCAGTTAAAGCTTCTTGAAAGACTCCATTCCTCGTTAGTATAGTGGACAGTATCTCCGCCTGTCACGCGAAAGACCAGGGTTCAATTCCCTGACGGGGAGTAGCTCTCATTTAAATGATTTTGGTGATGCAATTTATTACAGCAAATCAAAAAGGAGTCAGGATTTTTTCCACCAAGTTTCGAACAGGGGACCTTTCGTGTGTGAGACGAACGTGATAACCACTACACTATGGAAACAGATGACACAGGACTGTTTCATATGAAGAATTTCATGCCAGCTAACTGACAGCATGGCTGGTGTTTTGGCACATAGAGCTTATTGAAAGACTGTGATCCTCGTTAGTATAGTGGACAGTATCTCCGCCTGTCACGCGGAAGACCGCGTTCAATTCCCTGACGGGCAGTAGCTCTAATTTAAATGGTTTTGGTGATGCAGTTTATTACAGCAAATCAAAAAGGAGTATGGATTGTTTCCACCCAGTTTCGAACAGGGGACCTTTCGTGTGTGAGATAAACGTGATAACCACTACACTATGGAAACAGATGACACAGGACTGTTTCATATGAAGAATTTCATGCCAGCTAACTGATAGCATGGCCTTTGTTTTGGCAGTTAAAGCTTCTTGAAAGACTCCATTCCTCGTTAGTATAGTGGACAGTAACTCCGTCTGTCACGCAGAAGGCCAGGGTTAGATTCCCTGACAGGGAGTAGCTCTTATTTAAATGATTTTGTTGGTGCAGTTTTTTCAGCAAATCAGAAAGGAGTAAGGTGTGTTTCCACCCAGTTTCGAACTGGGGACCTTTCGTGTGTGAGACGAACGTGATAACCACTACACTATGGAAACAGATGACACTGTACTGTCTCATATGAAGAATTTCATGCCAGCTAACTGATAGCATGGCTTGTGTTTTGGCTCGTAGAGCTTCTTGAAAGACTGTGTTCCTCGTTAGTATAGTGGACAGTATCTCCGCCTGTCACGCGGAAGACCAGGGTTCGATTCCCTGACGGGGAGTAGCTCTCATTTAAATGATTTTGGTGATGCAATTTATTACAGCAAATCAAAAAGGAGTCAGGATTTTTTCCACCAAGTTTCAAACAGGGGACCTTTCGTGTGTGAGACGAACGTGATAACCACTACACTATGGAAACAGATGACACAGGACTGTTTCATATGAAGAATTTCATTCCAGCTAACTGATAGCATGGCCTGTGTTCTGGCAGTTAAAGCTTCTTGAAAGACTCCATTCCTCGTTAGTATCGTGGACAGTAACTCCGCCTGTCACGCAGAAGCCCAGGGTTAGATTCCCTGACAGGGAGTAGCTCTTATTTAAATGATTTTGTTGGTGCAGTTTTTTCAGCAAATCAGAAAAGAGTAAGGTTTGTTTCCACCCAGTTTCGAACTGGGGACCTCTCGTGTGTTAGACGAACGTGATAACCACTACACTATGGAAACAGATGACACAGGACTGTTTCATATGAAGAATTTCATGCCAGCTAACTGACAGCATGGCTGGTGTTTTGGCACATAGAGCTTATTGAAAGACTGTGATCCTCGTTAGTATAGTGGACAGTATCTCCGCCTGTCACGCGGAAGACCGCGTTCAATTCCCTGACGGGCAGTAGCTCTAATTTAAATGGTTTTGGTGATGCAGTTTATTACAGCAAATCAAAAAGGAGTATGGATTGTTTCCACCCAGTTTCGAACAGGGGACCTTTCGTGTGTGAGATAAACGTGATAACCACTACACTATGGAAACAGATGACACAGGACTGTTTCATATGAAGAATTTCATGCCAGCTAACTGATAGCATGGCCTGTGTTTTGGGAGTTAAAGCTTCTTGAAAGACTCCATTCCTCGTTAGTATAGTGGACAGTAACTCCGCCTGTCACGCAGAAGCCCAGGGTTAGATTCCCTGACAGGGAGTAGCTCTTATTTAAATGATTTTGTTGGTGCAGTTTTTTCAGCAAATCAGAAAGGAGTAAGGTTTGTTTCCACCCAGTTTCGAACTGGGGACCTTTCGTGTGTGAGACGAACGTGATAACCACTACACTATGGAAACAGATGACACTGTACTGTCTCATATGAAGAATTTCATGCCAGCTAACTGATAGCATGGCTTGTGTTTTGGCTCGTAGAGCTTCTTGAAAGACTGTGTTCCTCGTTAGTATAGTGGACAGTATCTCCGCCTGTCACGCGGAAGACCAGGGTTCGATTCCCTGACGGGGAGTAGCTCTCATTTAAATGATTTTGGTGATGCAATTTATTTCAGCAAATCAAAAAGGAGTCAGGATTTTTTCCACCAAGTTTCGAACAGGGGACCTTTCGTGTGTGAGACGAACGTGATAACCACTACACTATGGAAACAGATGACACAGGACTGTTTCATATGAAGAATTTCATTCCAGCTAACTGATAGCATGGCCTGTGTTCTGGCAGTTAAAGCTTCTTGAAAGACTCCATTCCTCGTTAGTATCGTGGACAGTAACTCCGCCTGTCACGCAGAAGCCCAGGGTTAGATTCCCTGACGGGCAGTAGCTCTAATTGAAATGGTTTTTGTGATGCAGTTTTTTCAGCAAATCAAAAAGGAGTAAGGCTTGTTTCCACCTAGTTTCGAACTGGGGACCTTTCGTGTGTTAGACGAACGTGATAACCACTACACTATTGAAACAGATGACACAGGACTGTTTCATATGAAGGATGTCATTCCAGCTAACTGATAGCATGGCCGGTGTTTTGGCAGTTAAAGGTTCTTGAAAGACTCCATTCCTCGTTAGTATAGTGGACAGTTTCTCCGCCTGTCACGCGGAAGACCAGGGTTAGATTCCCTGACGGGGAGTAGCTCTTATTTAAATGATTTTGTTGGTGCAGTTTTTTCAGCAAATCAGAAAGGAGTAAGGTTTGTTTCCACCCAGTTTCGAACTGGGGACCTTTCGTGTGTGAGACGAACGTGATAACCACTACACTATGGAAACAGATGACACTGTACTGTTTAATATGAAGAATTTCATGCCAGCTAACTGATAGCATGGCTTGTGTTTTGGCTCGTAGAGCTTCTTGAAAGACTGTGTTCCTTGTTAGTATAGTGGACAGTATCTCCGCCTGTCACGCGGAAGACCAGGGTTCGATTCCCTGACGGGGAGTAGCTCTCATTTAAATGATTTTGGTGATGCAATTTATTACAGCAAATCAAAAAGGAGTCAGGATTTTTTCCACCAAGTTTCGAACAGGGGACCTTTCGTGTGTGAGACGAACGTGATAACCACTACACTATGGAAACAGATGACACAGGACTGTTTCATATGAAGAATTTCATGCCAGCTAACTGATAGCATGGCCTGTGTTTTGGCAGTTAAAGCTTCTTGAAAGACTCCATTTCTCGTTAGTATAGTAGACAGTATCTCCGCCTGTCACGCGGAAGACCAGGGTTCGATTCCCTGACGGGGAGTAGCTCTCATTTAAATGATTTTGGTGATGCAATTTATTACAGCAAATCAAAAAGGAGTCAGGATTTTTTCCACCAAGTTTCGAACAGGGGACCTTTCGTGTGTGAGACGAACGTGATAACCACTACACTATGGAAACAGATGACACAGGACTGTTTTAATATGAAGAATTTCATGCCAGCTAACTGATAGCATGGCTTGTGTTTTGGCTCGTAGAGCTTCTTGAACGACCGTGTTCCTCGTTAGTATAGTGGACAGTATCTCCGCCCGTCACGCGGAAGACCTGGGTTCGATTCCCTGACGGGGAGTAGCTCTAATTGAAATGGTTTTTGTGATGCAGTTTATTACAGCAAATCAAAAAGGAGTAGGGTTTGTTTCCACCCAGTTTCTAATTGGGGACCTTTCGTGTGTGAGACGAACGTGATAACCACTACACTATGGAAACAGATGACACAGGACTGTTTCATATGAAGAATTTCATGCCAGCTAACTGATAGCATGGCCTGTGTTTTGGCAGTTAAAGCTTCTTGAAAGACTCCATTCCTCGTTAGTATAGTGGACAGTATCTCCGCCTGTCACGCGAAAGACCAGGGTTCAATTCCCTGACGGGGAGTAGCTCTCATTTAAATGATTTTGGTGATGCAATTTATTACAGCAAATCAAAAAGGAGTCAGGATTTTTTCCACCAAGTTTCGAACAGGGGACCTTTCGTGTGTGAGACGAACGTGATAACCACTACACTATGGAAACAGATGACACAGGACTGTTTCATATGAAGAATTTCATGCCAGCTAACTGACAGCATGGCTGGTGTTTTGGCACATAGAGCTTATTGAAAGACTGTGATCCTCGTTAGTATAGTGGACAGTATCTCCGCCTGTCACGCGGAAGACCGCGTTCAATTCCCTGACGGGCAGTAGCTCTAATTTAAATGGTTTTGGTGATGCAGTTTATTACAGCAAATCAAAAAGGAGTATGGATTGTTTCCACCCAGTTTCGAACAGGGGACCTTTCGTGTGTGAGATAAACGTGATAACCACTACACTATGGAAACAGATGACACAGGACTGTTTCATATGAAGAATTTCATGCCAGCTAACTGATAGCATGGCCTTTGTTTTGGCAGTTAAAGCTTCTTGAAAGACTCCATTCCTCGTTAGTCTCGTGGACAGTAACTCCGTCTGTCACGCAGAAGGCCAGGGTTAGATTCCCTGACAGGGAGTAGCTCTTATTTAAATGATTTTGTTGGTGCAGTTTTTTCAGCAAATCAGAAAGGAGTAAGGTGTGTTTCCACCCAGTTTCGAACTGGGGACCTTTCGTGTGTGAGACGAACGTGATAACCACTACACTATGGAAACAGATGACACTGTACTGTCTCATATGAAGAATTTCATGCCAGCTAACTGATAGCATGGCTTGTGTTTTGGCTCGTAGAGCTTCTTGAAAGACTGTGTTCCTCGTTAGTATAGTGGACAGTATCTCCGCCTGTCACGCGGAAGACCAGGGTTCGATTTCCTGACGGGGAGTAGCTCTCATTTAAATGATTTTGGTGATGCAATTTATTACAGCAAATCAAAAAGGAGTCAGGATTTTTTCCACCAAGTTTCAAACAGGGGACCTTTCGTGTGTGAGACGAACGTGATAACCACTACACTATGGAAACAGATGACACAGGACTGTTTCATATGAAGAATTTCATTCCAGCTAACTGATAGCATGGCCTGTGTTCTGGCAGTTAAAGCTTCTTGAAAGACTCCATTCCTCGTTAGTATCGTGGACAGTAACTCCGCCTGTCACGCAGAAGCCCAGGGTTAGATTCCCTGACAGGGAGTAGCTCTTATTTAAATGATTTTGTTGGTGCAGTTTTTTCAGCAAATCAGAAAAGAGTAAGGTTTGTTTCCACCCAGTTTCGAACTGGGGACCTCTCGTGTGTTAGACGAACGTGATAACCACTACACTATGGAAACAGATGACACAGGACTGTTTCATATGAAGAATTTCATGCCAGCTAACTGACAGCATGGCTGGTGTTTTGGCACATAGAGCTTATTGAAAGACTGTGATCCTCGTTAGTATAGTGGACAGTATCTCCGCCTGTCACGCGGAAGACCGCGTTCAATTCCCTGACGGGCAGTAGCTCTAATTTAAATGGTTTTGGTGATGCAGTTTATTACAGCAAATCAAAAAGGAGTATGGATTGTTTCCACCCAGTTTCGAACAGGGGACCTTTCGTGTGTGAGATAAACGTGATAACCACTACACTATGGAAACAGATGACACAGGACTGTTTCATATGAAGAATTTCATGCCAGCTAACTGATAGCATGGCCTGTGTTTTGGGAGTTAAAGCTTCTTGAAAGACTCCATTCCTCGTTAGTATAGTGGACAGTATCTCCGCCTGTCACGCGGAAGACCAGGGTTCGATTCCCTGACTGGGAGTAGCTCTCATTTAAATGATTTTGGTGATGCAATTTATTACAGCAAATCAAAAAGGAGTCAGGATTTTTTCCACCAAGTTTCGAACAGGGGACCTTTCGTGTGTGAGACGAACGTGATAACCACTACACTATGGAAACAGATGACACAGGACTGTTTCATATGAAGAATTTCATGCCAGCTAACTGACAGCATGGCTGGTGTTTTGGCACATAGAGCTTATTGAAAGACTGTGATCCTCGTTAGTATAGTGGACAGTATCTCCGCCTGTCACGCGGAAGACCGCGTTCAATTCCCTGACGGGCAGTAGCTCTAATTTAAATGGTTTTGGTGATGCAGTTTATTACAGCAAATCAAAAAGGAGTATGGATTGTTTCCACCCAGTTTCGAACAGGGGACCTTTCGTGTGTGAGATAAACGTGATAACCACTACACTATGGAAACAGATGACACAGGACTGTTTCATATGAAGAATTTCATGCCAGCTAACTGATAGCATGGCCTTTGTTTTGGCAGTTAAAGCTTCTTGAAAGACTCCATTCCTCGTTAGTCTCGTGGACAGTAACTCCGTCTGTCACGCAGAAGGCCAGGGTTAGATTCCCTGACAGGGAGTAGCTCTTATTTAAATGATTTTGTTGGTGCAGTTTTTTCAGCAAATCAGAAAGGAGTAAGGTGTGTTTCCACCCAGTTTCGAACTGGGGACCTTTCGTGTGTGAGACGAACGTGATAACCACTACACTATGGAAACAGATGACACTGTACTGTCTCATATGAAGAATTTCATGCCAGCTAACTGATAGCATGGCTTGTGTTTTGGCTCGTAGAGCTTCTTGAAAGACTGTGTTCCTCGTTAGTATAGTGGACAGTATCTCCGCCTGTCACGCGGAAGACCAGGGTTCGATTTCCTGACGGGGAGTAGCTCTCATTTAAATGATTTTGGTGATGCAATTTATTACAGCAAATCAAAAAGGAGTCAGGATTTTTTCCACCAAGTTTCAAACAGGGGACCTTTCGTGTGTGAGACGAACGTGATAACCACTACACTATGGAAACAGATGACACAGGACTGTTTCATATGAAGAATTTCATTCCAGCTAACTGATAGCATGGCCTGTGTTCTGGCAGTTAAAGCTTCTTGAAAGACTCCATTCCTCGTTAGTATCGTGGACAGTAACTCCGCCTGTCACGCAGAAGCCCAGGGTTAGATTCCCTGACAGGGAGTAGCTCTTATTTAAATGATTTTGTTGGTGCAGTTTTTTCAGCAAATCAGAAAAGAGTAAGGTTTGTTTCCACCCAGTTTCGAACTGGGGACCTCTCGTGTGTTAGACGAACGTGATAACCACTACACTATGGAAACAGATGACACAGGACTGTTTCATATGAAGAATTTCATGCCAGCTAACTGACAGCATGGCTGGTGTTTTGGCACATAGAGCTTATTGAAAGACTGTGATCCTCGTTAGTATAGTGGACAGTATCTCCGCCTGTCACGCGGAAGACCGCGTTCAATTCCCTGACGGGCAGTAGCTCTAATTTAAATGGTTTTGGTGATGCAGTTTATTACAGCAAATCAAAAAGGAGTATGGATTGTTTCCACCCAGTTTCGAACAGGGGACCTTTCGTGTGTGAGATAAACGTGATAACCACTACACTATGGAAACAGATGACACAGGACTGTTTCATATGAAGAATTTCATGCCAGCTAACTGATAGCATGGCCTGTGTTTTGGGAGTTAAAGCTTCTTGAAAGACTCCATTCCTCGTTAGTATAGTGGACAGTAACTCCGCCTGTCACGCAGAAGCCCAGGGTTAGATTCCCTGACAGGGAGTAGCTCTTATTTAAATGATTTTGTTGGTGCAGTTTTTTCAGCAAATCAGAAAGGAGTAAGGTTTGCTTCCACCCAGTTTCGAACTGGGGACCTTTCGTGTGTGAGACGAACGTGATAACCACTACACTATGGAAACAGATGACACTGTACTGTCTCATATGAAGAATTTCATGCCAGCTAACTGATAGCATGGCTTGTGTTTTGGCTCGTAGAGCTTCTTGAAAGACTGTGTTCCTCGTTAGTATAGTGGACAGTATCTCCGCCTGTCACGCGGAAGACCAGGGTTCGATTCCCTGACGGGGAGTAGCTCTCATTTAAATGATTTTGGTGATGCAATTTATTACAGCAAATCAAAAAGGAGTCAGGATTTTTTCCACCAAGTTTCGAACAGGGGACCTTTCGTGTGTGAGATAAACGTGATAACCACTACACTATGGAAACAGATGACACAGGACTGTTTCATATGAAGAATTTCATGCCAGCTAACTGATAGCATGGCCTGTGTTTTGGGAGTTAAAGCTTCTTGAAAGACTCCATTCCTCGTTAGTATAGTGGACAGTAACTCCGCCTGTCACGCAGAAGCCCAGGGTTCGATTCCCTGACAGGGAGTAGCTCTTATTTAAATGATTTTGTTGGTGCAGTTTTTTCAGCAAATCAGAAAGGAGTAAGGTTTGTTTCCACCCAGTTTCGAACTGGGGACCTTTCGTGTGTGAGACGAACGTGATAACCACTACACTATGGAAACAGATGACACTGTACTGTCTCATATGAAGAATTTCATGCCAGCTAACTGATAGCATGGCTTGTGTTTTGGCTCGTAGAGCTTCTTGAAAGACTGTGTTCCTCGTTAGTATAGTGGACAGTATCTCCGCCTGTCACGCGGAAGACCAGGGTTCGATTCCCTGACGGGGAGTAGCTCTCATTTAAATGATTTTGGTGATGCAATTTATTACAGCAAATCAAAAAGGAGTCAGGATTTTTTCCACCAAGTTTCGAACAGGGGACCTTTCGTGTGTGAGACGAACGTGATAACCACTACACTATGGAAACAGATGACACAGGACTGTTTCATATGAAGAATTTCATTCCAGCTAACTGATAGCATGGCCTGTGTTCTGGCAGTTAAAGCTTCTTGAAAGACTCCATTCCTCGTTAGTATCGTGGACAGTAACTCCGCCTGTCACGCAGAAGCCCAGGGTTAGATTCCCTGACAGGGAGTAGCTCTTATTTAAATGATTTTGTTGGTGCAGTTTTTTCAGCAAATCAGAAAAGAGTAAGGTTTGTTTCCACCCAGTTTCGAACTGGGGACCTTTCGTGTGTGAGACGAACGTGATAACCACTACACTATGGAAACAGATGACACAGGACTGTTTCATATGAAGAATTTCATGCCAGCTAACTGATAGCATGGCTTGTGTTTTGGCTCGTAGAGCTTCATGATAGACCGTGTTCCTCGTTAGTATAGTGGACAGTATCTCTGCTTGTCACGCGGAAGACCAGGGTTCGATTCCCTGACGGGGAGTAGCTCTTATTTAAATGATTTTGGTGATGCAATTTATTACAGCAAATCAAAAAAGGAGTCAGGATTTTTTCCACCAAGTTTCGAACAGGGGACCTTTCGTGTGTGAGACGAACGTGATAACCACTACACTATGGAAACAGATGACACAGGACTGTTTCATATGAAGAATTTCATGCTAACGGGGAATTACTCAATGATTTTGTTGGTGCAGTTTTTTCAGCAAATCAGAAAGGAGTAAGGTTAGTTTCCACCCAGTTTCGAACTGGGGACCTCTCGTGTGTTAGACGAACGTGATAACCACTACACTATGGAAACAGATGACACAGGACTGTTTCATATGAAGAATTTCATGCCATCTAACTGATAGCATGGCTTGTGTTTTGGCTCGTAGAGCTTCTTGAAAGACCGTGTTCCTCGTTAGTATAGTGGACAGTATCTCCGCCCGTCACGCGGAAGATCTGGGTTCGATTCCCTGATGGGGAGTAGCTATAATTGAAATGGCTTTTGTGATGCAGTTTATTACAGCAAATCAAAAAGGAGTAGGGTTTGTTTCCACCCAGTTTCAAATTGGGGACCTTTCGTGTGTGAGACGAACGTGATAACCACTACACTATGGAAACAGATGACACAGGACTGTTTCATATGAAGAATTTCATGCCAGCTAACTGATAGCATGGCCTGTGTTTTGGCAGTTAAAGCTTCTTGAAAGACTCCATTCCTCGTTAGTATAGTGGACAGTATCTCCGCCTGTCACGCGGAAGACCAGGGTTCGATTCCCTGACTGGGAGTAGCTCTCATTTAAATGATTTTGGTGATGCAATTTATTACAGCAAATCAAAAAGGAGTCAGGATTTTTTCCACCAAGTTTCAAACAGGGGACCTTTCGTGTGTGAGACGAACGTGATAACCACTACACTATGGAAACAGATGACACAGGACTGTTTCATATGAAGAATTTCATGCCAGCTAACTGATAGCATGGCTGATGTTTTGGCACATAGAGCTTATTGAAAGACTGTGATCCTCGTTAGTATAGTGGACAGTATCTCCGCCTGTCACGCGGAAGACCGCGTTCAATTCCCTGACGGGCAGTAGCTCTAATTTAAATGGTTTTGGTGATGCAGTTTATTACAGCAAATCAAAAAGGAGTATGGATTGTTTCCACCCAGTTTTGAACTGGGGACCTTTCGAGTGTGAGACAAACATGATAACCACTACACTATGGAAGCAGATGACACAGGACTGTTTCATATGAAGGATG
Organism: Hippocampus zosterae; assembly: GCF_025434085.1. Taxonomy (NCBI): domain Eukaryota; kingdom Metazoa; phylum Chordata; class Actinopteri; order Syngnathiformes; family Syngnathidae; genus Hippocampus; species Hippocampus zosterae. The sequence continues at coordinate 19,476,322 of NC_067464.1, read as the reverse complement.
TCATGCCATCTAAGTGATAGCATGGCTGGTGTTTTGGCACGTAGAGCTTGAAAGACTGTGTTCCTCGATAGTATAGTGGACAGTTTCTCCGCCTGACACGCGGAAGACCAGGGTTAGATTCCTTGACAGAGAGTTGCTCTAATTTAAATGATTTTGGTGATGCAGTTTATTACAGCAAATCAAAAAGGAGTATGGATTATTTCCACCCAGTTTTGAACAGGGGACCTTTCGTGTGTGAGACGAACGTGATAACCACTACACTATGGAAACAGATGACACAGGACTGTTTCATATGAAGAATTTCATGCTAACGGGGAATTACTCAATGATTTTGTTGGTGCAGTTTTTTCAGCAAATCAGAAAGGAGTAAGGTTAGTTTCCACCCAGTTTCGAACTGGGGACCTCTCGTGTGTTAGACGAACGTGATAACCACTACACTATGGAAACAGATGACACAGGACTGTTTCATATGAAGAATTTCATGCCATCTAACTGATAGCATGGCTTGTGTTTTGGCTCGTAGAGCTTCTTGAAAGACCGTGTTCCTCGTTAGTATAGTGGACAGTATCTCCGCCCGTCACGCGGAAGATCTGGGTTCGATTCCCTGATGGGGAGTAGCTATAATTGAAATGGCTTTTGTGATGCAGTTTATTACAGCAAATCAAAAAGGAGTAGGGTTTGTTTCCACCCAGTTTCAAATTGGGGACCTTTCGTGTGTGAGACGAACGTGATAACCACTACACTATGGAAACAGATGACACAGGACTGTTTCATATGAAGAATTTCATGCCAGCTAACTGATAGCATGGCCTGTGTTTTGGCAGTTAAAGCTTCTTGAAAGACTCCATTCCTCGTTAGTATAGTGGACAGTATCTCCGCCTGTCACGCGGAAGACCAGGGTTCGATTCCCTGACTGGGAGTAGCTCTCATTTAAATGATTTTGGTGATGCAATTTATTACAGCAAATCAAAAAGGAGTCAGGATTTTTTCCACCAAGTTTCAAACAGGGGACCTTTCGTGTGTGAGACGAACGTGATAACCACTACACTATGGAAACAGATGACACAGGACTGTTTCATATGAAGAATTTCATGCCAGCTAACTGATAGCATGGCTGATGTTTTGGCACATAGAGCTTATTGAAAGACTGTGATCCTCGTTAGTATAGTGGACAGTATCTCCGCCTGTCACGCGGAAGACCGCGTTCAATTCCCTGACGGGCAGTAGCTCTAATTTAAATGGTTTTGGTGATGCAGTTTATTACAGCAAATCAAAAAGGAGTATGGATTGTTTCCACCCAGTTTTGAACTGGGGACCTTTCGAGTGTGAGACGAACATGATAACCACTACACTATGAAAACAGATGACACAGGACTGTTTCATATGAAGAATTTCATGCCAGCTAACTGATAGCATGGCTTGTGTTTTGGCTCGTAGAGCTTCTTGAAAGACTGTGTTCCTCGTTAGTATAGTGGACAGTATCTCCGCCTGTCACGCAGAAGCCCAGGGTTAGATTCCCTGACAGAGAGTTGCTCTAATTTAAATGATTTTGGTGATGCAGTTTATTACAGCAAATCAAAAAGAAGTAGGGATTGTTTCCATCCAGTTTCGAACAGGGGACCTTTCGTGTGTGAGACGAACGTGATAACCACTACACTATGGAAACAGATGACTCAGGACTGTTTCATATGAAGAATTTCATGCCAGCTAACTGATAGCATGGCCTGTGTTTTGGCAGTTAAAGCTTCTTGAAAGACTCCATTCCTCGTTAGTATCGTGGACAGTAACTCCGCCTGTCACGCAGAAGCCCAGGGTTAGATTCCCTGACGGGGAGTAGCTCTTATTTAAATGATTTTGGTGATGCAATTTATTACAGCAAATCAAAAAGGAGTCAGGATTTTTTCCACCAAGTTTCGAACAGGGGAGAAAACCAGAGCACCCGGAGAAAACCCACGCAGGCCCGGGGAGAACATGCAAACTCCACACAGGTAGGCCGGAGCTGGAATCGAACCCTGTACCTCTGCACTTTGAAGCCGACGTGCTAACCACTGGAGTACCGGGCCGCCCGCAATTTATTACAGCAAATCAAAAAGGAGTCGGGATTGTTGTTCCCTCTCGTGTGTGTGTGTGTGTGTGTGTGTGTGTGTGTGTGTGTGTGTGAGACGAACGTGATAACCTCTACAATATGGAAGCAGATGACAGGACTGTTTGATATGAAGAACGTCATGCTGACGGGGAATTACTCAATGATTTTGTTGGTGCAGTTTTTTCAGCAAATCAAAGAGGAGTCAGGATTGTTTCCACCAAGTTTCGAACAGGGGACCTTTCGTATGTGAGACGAACGTAATAACCACTACACTATGGAAACAGATGACACAGGACTGTTTCATATGAAGAATTTCATGCCAGCTAACTGATAGCATGGCTTGTGTTTTGGCTCGTAGAGCTTCATGATAGACCGTGTTCCTCGTTAGTATAGTGGACAGTATCTCCGCTTGTCACGCGGAAGACCAGGCTTCGATTCCCTGACGGGGAGTAGCTCTTATTTAAATGATTTTGGTGATGCAATTTATTACAGCAAATCAAAAAGGAGTCAGGATTTTTTCCACCAAGTTTCGAACAGGGGACCTTTCGTGTGTGAGACAAACGTGATAACCACTACACTATGGAAACAGACGACACAGGACTGTTTCATATGAAGAATTTCATGCCAGCTAACTGATAGCATGGCTGGTGTTTTGGCACATAGAGCTTATTGAAAGACTGTGATCCTCGTTAGTATAGTGGACAGTATCTCCGCCTGTCACGCGGAAGACCGCGTTCAATTCCCTGACGGGGAGAAGCTCTAATTTAAATGGTTTTGGTGATGCAGTTTATTACAGCAAATCAAAAAGGAGTATGGATTGTTTCCACCCAGTTTTGAACTGGGGACCTTTCGTGTGTGAGACTAACATGATAACCACTACACTATGGAAACAGATGACACAGGACTGTTTCATATGAAGGATGTCATGCCATCTAAGTGATAGCATGGCTGGTGTTTTGGCACGTAGAGCTTGAAAGACTGTGTTCCTCGGTAGTATAGTGGACAGTATCTCCGCCTGTCACGCAGAAGCCCAGGGTTAGATTCCCTGACAGAGAGTTGCTCTAATTTAAATGATTTTGGTGATGCAGTTTATTACAGCAAATCAAAAAGGAGTAGGGATTGTTTCCATCCAGTTTCGAACTGGGGACCTTTCGTGTGTGAGACAAACGTTATAACCACTACACTATGGAAACAGATGACACAGGACTGTTTTAATATGAAGAATTTCATGCCACCTAACTGATAGCATGGCCTGTGTTTTGGCAGTTAAAGCTTCTTGAAAGACTCAATTCCTTGTTAGTATAGTGGACAGTATCTCCACCTGTCACACGGAAGACCAGGGTGAGATTCCCTGACAGAGAGTTGCTCTAATTTAAATGATTTTGGTGATGCAGTTTATTACAGCAAATAAAACAGGAGTCGGCATTGTTTCCACGCAGTTCCGAACTGGGGACCCTTCGTGTGTTAGACGAACATGATAAAAACTACACTATGGAAACAGATGACACAGGACTGTTTCATATGAAGAATTTCATATCATCTAACTGATAGCTCAAGACTCAATTCCTCGTTAGTGTATTGGACAGTTTCTCCGCCTGTCACGCGGAAGACCAAGGTTAGATTCCCTGACAGAGAGTTGCTCTAATTTAAATGATTTTGGTGATGCAGTGTATTCCAGCAAATCAAAAAGAAGTAGGGATTGTTTCCTACCCAGTTTCGAACTGGGACCTTTCGTGTTTGAGACGAACGTGATAACCACTACACTATGGAAACAGGTGACACAGGACTGTTTCATATGAAGAATTTAATGCCATCTAACTGATAGCATGGCTGGTGTTTTGGCACATAGAGCTTATCGAAAGACTGTGATCCTCGTTAGTATAGTGGTCAGTATCTCCGCCTGTCACGCGGAAGACCAGCGTTCAATTCCCTGACGGGGAGTAGCTCTAATTTAAATGGTTTTGGTGATGCAGTTTATTACAGCAAACCAGAAAGGAGTAGGGATTGTTTCCACCTAGTTTCGAACATGGGACCTTTCGTGTGTGAGACGAACGTGATAACCACTACACTATGGAAAAAGGTGACACAGGACTGTTTCATATGAAGAATTTCATGCCAGCTAACTGATAGCATGGCCTGTGTTTTGGCAGTTAAAGCTTCTTGAAAGACTCCATTCCTCGTTAGTATAGTGGACAGTAACTCCGCCTGTCACGCAGAAGCCCAGGGTTAGATTCCCTGACAGAGAGTTGCTCTAATTTAAATGATTTTGGTGATGCAGTTTATTACAGCAAATCAAAAAGGAGTAGGGATTGTTTCCACCCAGTTTCGAACAGGGGACCTTTCGTGTGTGAGACGAACGTGATAACCACTACACTATGGAAACAGGTGACACAGGACTGTTTCATATGAAGAATTTCATGCCATCTAACTGATAGCATGGCTGGTGTTTTGGCACATAGAGCTTATTGAAAGACTCTGATCCTCGTTAGTATAGTGGACAGTATCTCCGCCTGTCACGCGGAAGACCAGCGTTCGATTTACTGACGGGGAGTAGGTCTAATTTAAATGGTTTTTGTGATGCAGTTTATTACAGCAAATCAAAAAGGAGTCGGGATTGTCGTTTTCTCTCGTGTGTGAGACGAACGTGATAACCACTACACTATGGAAACAGGTGACACAGGACTGTTTCATATGAAGAATTTCATGCCATCTAACTGATAGCATGGCTGGTGTTTCGGCACGTAGAGCTTGAAAGACTGTGTTCCTCTGTAGTATAGTGTACAGTAACTCCGCCTGTCACGCGGAAGACCAGGGTTAGATTCCCTGACAGAGAGTTGCTCTAATTTAAATGATTTTGGTGATGCAGTTTATTACAGCAAATCAAAAAGGAGTAAGCATTGTTTCCACCCAGTTTCGAACTAGTGACCTTTCGTGTGTTAGTCGAACGTGATAACCACTACACTATGTAAACAGATGACACAGGACAGTTTCATAGGAAGGATTTCATGCCAGCTAACTGATAGCATAGCCGCTGTTTTGGCAGTTAAAGCTTCTTGAAAGACTCCATTCCTCGTTAGTATCGTGGACAGTAACTCCGCCTGTCACGCAGAAGCCCAGGGTTAGATTCCCTGACAGGGAGTAGCTCTTATTTAAATGATTTTGTTGGTGCAGTTTTTTCAGCAAATCAGAAAGGAGTAAGGTTTGTTTCCACCCAGTTTCGAACTGGGGACCTCTCGTGTGTTAGACGAACGTGATAACCACTACACTATGGAAACAGATGACACAGGACTGTTTCATATGAAGAATTTCATGCCAGCTAACTGATAGCATTGCATGTGTTTTGGCTCATAGAGCTTCTTGAAAGACTGTGTTCCTCGTTAGTATAGTGGACAGTATCTCCGCCTGTCACGCGGAAGACCAGGGTTCGATTCCCTGACGGGGAGTAGCTCTCATTTAAATGATTTTGGTGATGCAATTTATTACAGCAAATCAAAAAGGAATCAGGATTTTTTCCACCAAGTTTTGAACAGGGGACCTTTCGTGTGTGAGACGAACGTGATAACCACTACACTATGGAAGCAGATGACACAGGACTGTTTCATATGAAGAATTTCATGCCAGCTAACTGATAGCATGGCCTGTGTTTTGGCAGTTAAAGCTTCTTGAAAGACTCCATTCCTCGTTAGTATCGTGGACAGTAACTCCGCCTGTCACGCAGAAGCCCAGGGTTAGATTCCCTGACGGGGAGTAGCTCTTATTTAAATGATTTTGTTGGTGCAGTTTTTTCAGCAAATCAGAAAGGAGTAAGGTTTGTTTCCACCCAGTTTCGAACTGGGGACCTCTCGTGTGTTCGACGAACGTGATAACCACTACACTATGGAAACAGATGACACAGGACTGTTTCATATGAAGAATTTCATGCCAACTAACTGATAGCATGGCTTGTGTTTTGGCTCGTAGAGCTTCATTATAGACCGTGTTCCTCGTTAGTATAGTGGACAGTATCTCCGCTTGTCACGCGGAAGACCAGGGTTCGATTCCCTGACGGGGAGTAGCTCTTATTTAAATGATTTTGGTGATGCAATTTATTACAGCAAATCAAAAAGGAGTCAGGATTTTTTCCACCAAGTTTCGAACAGGGGAGAAAACCAGAGCACCCGGAGAAAACCCACGCAGGCCCGGGGAGAACATGCAAACTCCACACAGGTAGGCCGGAGCTGGAATCGAACCCTGTACCTCTGCACTTTGAAGCCGACGTGCTAACCACTGGAGTACCGGGCCGCCCGCAATTTATTACAGCAAATCAAAAAGGAGTCGGGATTGTTGTTCCCTCTCGTGTGTGTGTGTGTGTGTGTGTGTGTGTGTGTGTGTGTGTGTGAGACGAACGTGATAACCTCTACAATATGGAAACAGATGACAGGACTGTTTGATATGAAGAACGTCATGATGACGGGGAATTACTCAATGATTTTGTTGGTGCAGTTTTTTCAGCAAATCAAAGAGGAGTCAGGATTGTTTCCACCAAGTTTCGAACAGGGGACCTTTCGTATGTGAGACGAACGTAATAACCACTACACTATGGAAACAGATGACACCGGACTGTTTCATATGAAGAATTTCATGCCAGCTAACTGATAGCATGGCTTGTGTTTTGGCTCGTAGAGCTTCATGATAGACCGTGTTCCTCGTTAGTATAGTGGACAGTATCTCCGCTTGTCACGCGGAAGACCAGGCTTCGATTCCCTGACGGGGAGTAGCTCTTATTTAAATGATTTTGGTGATGCAATTTATTACAGCAAATCAAAAAGGAGTCAGGATTTTTTCCACCAAGTTTCGAACAGGGGACCTTTCGTGTGTGAGACGAACGTGACAACCACTACACTATGGAAACAGATGACACAGGACTGTTTCATATGAAGAATTTCATGCCAGCTAACTGATAGCATGGCCTGTGTTTTGGCAGTTAAAGCTTCTTGAAAGACTCCATTCCTCGTTAGTATAGTGGACAGTATCTCCGCCTGTCACGCGGAAGACCAGGGTTCGATTCCCTGACGGGGAGTAGCTCTCATTTAAATGATTTTGGTGATGCAATTTATTACAGCAAATCAAAAAGGAGTCAGGATTTTTTCCACCAAGTTTCGAACAGGGGACCTTTCGTGTGTGAGACAAACGTGATAACCACTACACTATGGAAACAGATGACACAGGACTGTTTCATATGAAGAATTTCATGCCAGCTAACTGATAGCATGGCTGGTGTTTTGGCACATAGAGCTTATTGAAAGACTGTGATCCTCGTTAGTATAGTGGACAGTATCTCCGCCTGTCACGCGGAAGACCGCGTTCAATTCCCTGACGGGGAGTAGCTCTAATTTAAATGGTTTTGGTGATGCAGTTTATTACAGCAAATCAAAAAGGAGTATGGATTGTTTCCACCCAGTTTTGAACTGGGGACCTTTCGTGTGTGAGACTAACATGATAACCACTACACTATGGAAACAGATGACACAGGACTGTTTCATATGAAGGATGTCATGCCATCTAAGTGATAGCATGGCTGGTGTTTTGGCACGTAGAGCTTGAAAGACTGTGTTCCTCGGTAGTATAGTGGACAGTATCTCCGCCTGTCACGCAGAAGCCCCGGGTTAGATTCCCTGACAGAGAGTTGCTCTAATTTAAATGATTTTGGTGATGCAGTTTATTACAGCAAATCAAAAAGGAGTAGGGATTGTTTCCACCCAGTTTCGAACTGGGGACCTTTCGTGTGTGAGACAAACGTTATAACCACTACACTATGGAAACAGACGTCACAGCACTGTTTTATATGAAGAATGTCATGCTGACGGGGAATTACTCAATGATTTTGTTGGTGCAGTTTTTTCAGCAAATCAAAAAGGAGTAAGGCTTGTTTCCACCCAGTTTCGAACTGGGGACCTTTCGTGTGTTAGACGAACGTGATAACCACTACACTATGGAAACAGATGACACAGGACTGTTTTAATATGAAGAATTTCATGCCACCTAACTGATAGCATGGCCTGTGTTTTGGCAGTTAAAGCTTCTTGAAAGACTCAATTCCTTGTTAGTATAGTGGACAGTATCTCCACCTGTCACACGGAAGACCAGGGTGAGATTCCCTGACAGAGAGTTGCTCTAATTTAAATGATTTTGGTGATGCAGTTTATTACAGCAAATAAAACAGGAGTCGGCATTGTTTCCACGCAGTTCCGAACTGGGGACCCTTCGTGTGTTAGACGAACATGATAAAAACTACACTATGGAAACAGATGACACAGGACTGTTTCATATGAAGAATTTCATATCATCTAACTGATAGCTCAAGACTCAATTCCTCGTTAGTGTATTGGACAGTTTCTCCGCCTGTCACGCGGAAGACCAAGGTTAGATTCCCTGACAGAGAGTTGCTCTAATTTAAATGATTTTGGTGATGCAGTGTATTCCAGCAAATCAAAAAGAAGTAGGGATTGTTTCCTACCCAGTTTCGAACTGGGACCTTTCGTGTTTGAGACGAACGTGATAACCACTACACTATGGAAACAGGTGACACAGGACTGTTTCATATGAAGAATTTAATGCCATCTAACTGATAGCATGGCTGGTGTTTTGGCACATAGAGCTTATCGAAAGACTGTGATCCTCGTTAGTATAGTGGACAGTATCTCCGCCTGTCACGCGGAAGACCAGCGTTCAATTCCCTGACGGGGAGTAGCTCTAATTTAAATGGTTTTGGTGATGCAGTTTATTACAGCAAACCAGAAAGGAGTAGGGATTGTTTCCACCTAGTTTCGAACATGGGACCTTTCGTGTGTGAGACGAACGTGATAACCACTACACTATGGAAAAAGGTGACACAGGACTGTTTCATATGAAGAATTTCATGCCAGCTAACTGATAGCATGGCCTGTGTTTTGGCAGTTAAAGCTTCTTGAAAGACTCCATTCCTCGTTAGTATAGTGGACAGTAACTCCGCCTGTCACGCAGAAGCCCAGGGTTAGATTCCCTGACAGAGAGTTGCTCTAATTTAAATGATTTTGGTGATGCAGTTTATTACAGCAAATCAAAAAGGAGTAGGGATTGTTTCCACCCAGTTTCGAACAGGGGACCTTTCGTGTGTGAGACGAACGTGATAACCACTACACTATGGAAACAGGTGACACAGGACTGTTTCATATGAAGAATTTCATGCCATCTAACTGATAGCATGGCTGGTGTTTTGGCACATAGAGCTTATTGAAAGACTGTGATCCTCGTTAGTATAGTGGACAGTATCTCCGCCTGTCACGCGGAAGACCAGCGTTCGATTTACTGACGGGGAGTAGGTCTAATTTAAATGGTTTTTGTGATGCAGTTTATTACAGCAAATCAAAAAGGAGTCGGGATTGTTGTTTTCTCTCGTGTGTGAGACGAACGTGATAACCACTACACTATGGAAACAGGTGACACAGGACTGTTTCATATGAAGAATTTCATGCCATCTAACTGATAGCATGGCTGGTGTTTCGGCACGTAGAGCTTGAAAGACTGTGTTCCTCTGTAGTATAGTGTACAGTAACTCCGCCTGTCACGCGGAAGACCAGGGTTAGATTCCCTGACAGAGAGTTGCTCTAATTTAAATGATTTTGGTGATGCAGTTTATTACAGCAAATCAAAAAGGAGTAAGCATTGTTTCCACCCAGTTTCGAACTAGTGACCTTTCGTGTGTTAGTCGAACGTGATAACCACTACACTATGTAAACAGATGACACAGGACAGTTTCATAGGAAGGATTTCATGCCAGCTAACTGATAGCATAGCCGCTGTTTTGGCAGTTAAAGCTTCTTGAAAGACTCCATTCCTCGTTAGTATCGTGGACAGTAACTCCGCCTGTCACGCAGAAGCCCAGGGTTAGATTCCCTGACAGGGAGTAGCTCTTATTTAAATGATTTTGTTGGTGCAGTTTTTTCAGCAAATCAGAAAGGAGTAAGGTTTGTTTCCACCCAGTTTCGAACTGGGGACCTCTCGTGTGTTAGACGAACGTGATAACCACTACACTATGGAAACAGATGACACAGGACTGTTTCATATGAAGAATTTCATGCCAGCTAACTGATAGCATGGCTTGTGTTTTGGCTCGTAGAGCTTCTTGAAAGACCGTGTTCCTCGTTAGTATAGTGGACAGTATCTCCGCCCGTCACGCGGAAGACCTGGGTTCGATTTCCTGACGGGGAGTAGCTCTAACTGAAATGGTTTTTGTGATGCAGTTTATTACAGCAAATCAAAAAGGAGTAGGGTTTGTTTCCACCCAGTTTCAAATTGGGGACCTTTCGTGTGTGAGACGAACGTGATAACCACTACACTATGGAAACAGATGACACAGGACTGTTTCATATGAAGAATTTCATGCCAGCTAACTGATAGCATGGCCTGTGTTTTGGCAGTTAAAGCTTCTTGAAAGACTCCATTCCTCGTTAGTATAGTGGACGGTATCTCCGCCTATCACGCGGAAGACCAGGGTTCGATTCCCTGACGGGGAGTAGCTCTCATTTAAATGATTTTGTTGGTGGAGTTTTTTCAGCAAATCAAGAAGGAGTAGGGTTTGTTTCCACCCAGTTTCAAATTGGGGACTTTTCGTGTGTTAGATCAATGTAATAACCACTACACTATGGAAACAGATGACACAGAACTGTTTCATATGAAGAATTTCATGCCAGCTAACTGATAGCATGGCTGGTGTTTCGGCATGTAGAGCTTGAAAGACTGTGTTCCTTGGTAGTATAGTGGACAGTACCTCCGCCTGTCACACGGCAGACCAGGGTTCGATTCCCTGATGGGGAGTAGCTCTAACTTAAATTTTTTTTGTGATGCAGTTTATTCAAGCAATTCAAAAAGGAGTAAGCCTTGTTTCCACCCAGTTTCGAACTAGGGACCTTTCGTGTGTTAGTCGAACGTGATAATCACTACACTATGTAAACAGATGATACAGGATAGTTTCATATGAAGGATTTCATGCCAGCTAACTGATAGCATGGCCGCTGTTTTGGCAGTTAAAGCTTCTTGAAAGACTCCATTCCTCGTTAGTATAGTGGAACGTAATTCCACCTGTCACGCGGAAGACCAGGGTTAGATTCCCTGACAGAGAGTTGCTCTAATTTAAATGATTTTGGTGATGCAGTTTATTACAGCAAATCAAAATGGAGTAGGGATTGTTTCCACTCAGTTTCGAACAGGGGACCTTTCGTGTGTGAGAGGAACGTGATAACCACTACACTATGGAAACAGATGACACAGGACTGTTTCATATGAAGAATTTCATGTCATCTAACTGATAGCATGGCTGGTGTTTTGGCACGTAGAGCTTCTTGAAAGACTGTGTTCCTCGTTAGTATAATAATAATAATGCTCTTGCGACGCGGGGGCCCAGTCTCATTCGGTTGGGTCGTCGCAGTGCGTAGAGCCGATCAACTTCACCAGGGTCCGCCAATGACCACGGTCATGGGCCAGGTCCGCTGCATCCTCCAGGGTAAGGCCCTGGTGTTTGAGATCCTCTCTGATGACATCAAGCCATCTGGTGTGGGGTCTGCCGCGTGGCCTTTTCCAGCCGGCTGTCGCTGGATGAAATGAGGGGATGGCACGAGTTGGGTGTTCCGGGGGTAATCGGTGGAGATGTTCAAGCCAACGGATGCGCCTCTGAGCGGCCAGTCGGGATGCAGGGGGCTGAAGGGTATGTTTTCGGAGGTCTGAGTTGGAAACATGGAGGTGCCAGCTGATGTTCAAGATGGTTCTTAGTGACCTGCTGTCAAAGCCTGTCGATCCTCTTGGCCTGGGTCTTGTTTAATGGACAGGATTCTGCACCATACAGGAGGATGGGAAGAACTGCTGCGTTATAAATGCGCATCTTGGTCTTTTGGGACACTGAGTGGTGGCGCCAGAGGGGCCGCCACAGTGACTGCATTGCCGCGGCCGCGAGGGCGCGTCTGCGGTCAATCTCTGGCTTGAGATCGCCGCTGCTGGTAATAGTGGAGCCCAGGTAGATGATGGAGTTGACAAATTGCACTTCGTCTGTGCCAAAGATCAGGGGGGAGGGGTTGGGTCCGTCACCGATATACATAAGTTTGTTTTTCTGCCAGCTTACTTGGAGGCCCAGCTTTGCTGCTTCTGTTTGGTATATGGAGAGGGCACTGCTGAGATGTTGGAGGGAGTTGCTGAACAGGGTGGTGTCATCAGCGTATTCAAGGTCGGTCAGGTGGAAGTTGCCGAGCGACACTCCTGAGACTTGCTCCCGGACTCGGATCATAAGGTGGTCAATGACATAGTTAAATAGATCAGGAGCGGCCACGCAGCCCTGTCTGACCCCGCTTTTAATGAACAACCACTCTGAGTCCTTCCCATTCACACGAACACAGCTCTCTGAGTTGTTGTAGAGTCGCTGGAACAATGTGGTTATTTTGGGTGGCACTCCAAGGTATTTCAGAATGTTCCAAAGGGAGAGGTGGTCGACTGTAACAAAGGCAGCTTTGAGATCTATGAAGGCTATAAAAAGATGTTGGTCCTTCCGAAACTCTCTAACCTTCTCAACAATGAGTCTAACTGCTGAGATGTGATCTATGGTGGACCGGTTGGGCATGAAGCCAGCTTGTTGGGGGCAGCGATGGCTTCGAATGGCGGGAAGGGCGCGGGTGAGAAGGATCCAGGTGAACAGTTTTGCGGGTATGGAGAGCAGTGAGACGCCTCTGTAGTTGTTGCAGAGTTGCTTGTCGCCTTTCCGCTTCCAGAATGGCAGGATGATGCCTCGGGTCCAGTCTGTGGGGGGCTGTTCTGCCACCCACACATGGTTAATGATGTGGGTGAGCCACTGGGCCATGGAGTCACCACCTTCTTTGAGCAGCTCTGCGGTGATGGCACAGATTCCAGGGGCCTTGTGATTTTTTAGTGATTTTATTGCTGCTCTGACCTCGTCGATTGTGACTGGGTCAGTTTTGCAGTTGGGGTTGGGGGTGGTAGAGTTGGCAGCAGTGACAAGACGGGGGTCGGTGGGAACTGGAGGGTGGTGAAGGAGGTTGCTGAAGTGCTCTTTCCAGAGTTCAAGGCAGTCTATTTCAGTGGTGATGCGATTTCCACTGGCATCCTTCATGAGGGCGGTCTTGATGTGTGGTCCGATGCGGGCTTGGCGCAGCATTTGAAAGACCTGTCTAAGGTCGTTGCGCTGTGCTGCTGATTCCATGCGTTCGGCCTCTTCTCCCCAGTATCTCTCCCTGTCAGTTGCAATTGCCGCATTCCGTGCTGCATTGAGCCTCCGGTACTCTGTGATATCACCGCGCAGGCGAGCAGCACGGCGGCGATCAATGATGTTGAGGGTCGGCTGTGAGATCCATGGTTGCTTGGGAAGAGATCTTGATCTTCCCAATAAGTCCTGGGCAGACTGGTTGACCTTTAATTTGAAAGTCTCCCAGTCTGCGATGTCAACAACGGCCAGAGCGGTGAAGGCATTGGTGATGGAGCGGCGATATGCGGAGGCAGTGGTGGGGTCGCAGAGTCTGGAAGACATTAAGCGTGGCTGTGGCCTGATAGATGGGTGTGGTCGTATTTTAAGTCTTAGCTGGGCAACCAACAGGCGGTGGTCAGTGTTGCCCAACTGTGCACCTCTGAAGACCCTGCAGTTGGTGACGGAGGATCGCCAGCGGCGGGAGATGATGATATGGTCTATCGCCTTCCGGGTTCTTCCATCAGGGCTATACCAGGTCCAGTGATGGATCTGCTTGCGGGGGAACCATGTGTCGGTGATACAGAGGTTATTTGAATGGCAGAGGAGAAGCAGACGTTTGCCGTTATCATTTGTGGTGTTATCGACAAAGGTGGTGCCAATGGGTTGTGTGGGGGTATGGTAAGATGGTCCTTCTCTGGAGGAAGAAGAGAAGGTTGCATTGGTGTCCGTGAGGATGATGACGATGTCATGTGGTGGGGTTTGGCTAACGACCTGATGGAGTTGGTCGAAGAAGGTGTCCTTCACTGTATCATCGGCGAGTTCTGTGGGGGCATAAGCAACGATGACTGTCATCTTGCCATGTCGGTGGAGGAACCGTGCAGACAGGAGTCGATCGTTAATTGGGATCCAGCTGATAAGTGATTGCCGTGTATGTTTGGACATGGCCAGCACAACTCCATGGAGGCCCGTCCGGATATCAGGGCCACTCCATATGAAGCTGTGTTCTCCTTCTGTAATTTTGCCGCTGCCTTGCCATCTTGATTCACAAAGACCCGCCATGGTGATTTTGTAGCGGGAGAGCTCTAAGGACAGCAGTAAAGGAGCTCCAGCCCGAAGAAGCGTTCGGACGTTCCATGTGGCAATGCGCGTCTTCAGGCGTAGGTCAATCCGTACTCGTTGGTCGGGGGCGTTCCTATGTCTTGTCTCGGTTTGGGCAGTCTGGTTTCTTCTGGTCGGTTTCGTAACAATTAATTTCTCCTGAGTGGGTTGTTGGCCCTCTGCAGGATAGTCGGATGATGGGGCTGCCATCTTAGCGGCGTACCGACACACCGTTGGGACCTTGTTAGTCTAGAACCTCCCCGAAGACCGGCCCGCCAAGGGAGACCCTAACTGGAGCAAGCTCCAGACGGTAACGCTCTCCGGAAAATTGGCACACACAAGCCTCCTTGCCACGGCAAGGCCAGGACCCACAAGGAGTCTAACTATATCGTTAGTATAGTGGACAGTATCTCTGCCTGTCACGCGGAAGACCAGGATTCAATTCCCTGACGGGGAGTAGCTCTAATTTAAATGATTTTGGTGATGCAGTTTATTACAGCAAATCAAAAAGGAGTAGGCATTGTTTCCACCCAGTTTTAAACTGGGGACTTTTCGTGTGTTAGACGAACGTGATAACCACTACACTATGGAAACAGATGACACAGGACTGTTTCATATGAAGAATTTCATGCCAGCTAACTGATAGCATGGCTGGTGTTTTGGCACGTAGAGCTTCTTGAAAGACTGTGTTCCTCGTTAGTATAGTGGACATTATCTCCGCCTGTCACGCGGAAGACCAGGGTTTGATTTCCTGACGGGGAGTAGCTCTAATTTAAATGGTTTTGGTGATGCAGTTTATTACAGCAAATCAAAAAGGAGTAGGGATTGTTGTTTCCTCTCGTGTGTAAGACGAACGTGATAACCACTACACTATGGAAAAGGATGACACAGGACTGTTTCATATGAAGGATGTCATGCTGACGGGGAATTGCTCTAAATGATTTTGTTGGTGCAGTTCATTACAGCAAATCAAAAAAGGAGTAGGCATTGTTTCCACCCAGTTTCAAACTGGGGACTTTTCGTGTGTGAGACGAACGTGATAACCACTACACTATGGAAACAGATGACACAGGACTGTTTCATATGAAGAATTTCATGCCAGCTAACTGATAGCATGGCCGGTGTTTTGGCAGTTAAAGGTTCTTGAAAGACTTCATTCCTCGTTAGTATAGTGGACAGTAACTCCGCCTGTCAGGCGGAAGACCAGGGTTAGATTCCCTGACAGAGAGTTGCTCTAATTTAAATGATTTTGGTGATGCAGTTTATTACAGCAAATCAAAAAGGAGTAGGCATTGTTTCCACCAAGTTTCAAACTGGGGATTTTTTGTGTGTTAGACGAATGTGATAACCACTACACTATGGAAACAGATGACACAGGACTGTTTCATATGAAGAATTTCATGCCAGCTAACTGATAGCATGGCCGGTGTTTCGGCAGTTAAAGCTTCTTGAAAGACTACATTCCTCGTTAGTATAGTGGACAGTAACTCCGCCTGTCAGACGGAAGACCAGGGCTAGATTCCCTGACAGAGAGTTGCTCTAATTTAAATGATTTTGGTGATGCAGTTTATTACAGCAAATCAAAAAGGAGTAGGCATTGTTTCCACCCAGTTTCAAACTGGGGACTTTTCGTGTGTTTGACAAACGTGATAACCACTACACTATGGAAACAGATGACACAGGACTGTTTCATATGAAGAATTTCATGCCAGCTAACTGATAGCATGGCCGGTGTTTCGGCAGTTAAAGCTTCTTGAAAGACTCCATTCCTCGTTAGATAGTGGACAGTAACTCCGCCTGTCAGGCGGAAGACCAGGGTTAGATTCCCTGACAGAGAGTTGCTCTAATTTAAATGATTTTGGTGATGCAGTTTATTACAGCAAATCAAAAAGGAGTAGGGATTGTTGTTTCCTTCGCGTGTGAGACGAACGTGATAACCACTAAACCAGGTGTCACCAACATTTTTGAGGGTGAGAGCAACTTCATGTGTACCGATTGTGTGAAGGGCTACCAAATTGATACACGTCTGAAATAACATATTTGTCCAAAATACCTTCAATAATATGAGGATGTGTTATTTTTAATACTTGATGATTTAAATTGTCAGACTTTGATCGTGTTTCGAAATGTCTCACAGTACTGCCAATGTTTGCATTTTTAAATCATAATTTCTACTAGCAAATCACAATGTCCAGGCACTGGCGGGCTACTCAAGTGGTCTTCACGGGCTACCTGGTGCCCGCGGGCACCATGTTGGTGACCACTGCACTAAACTATGGAAACAGATGACACAGGACTGTTTCATATGAAGGATGTCATGCTGACGGGGAATTGCTCAATGATTTTGTTGGTGCAGTTTTTTCAGCAAATCAAAAACGAGTAGGGTTTGTTTCCACCCAGTTTCGTGTGTGAGACGAACGTGATAACCACTGGACTAAGGAAACAGATGACACAGGACTGTTTCATATGAAGGATGTCATGCCAGCTAACTGATAGCATGGCCGGTATTTTGGCAGTTAAAGCTTCTTGAAAGACTCCATTCCTCGTTAGTATAGTGGACAGTTTCTCCGCCTGTCACGCGGAAGATCAGGGTTAGATTCCCTAACAGAGAGTTGCTCTAATTAAAATGATTTTGGTGATGCAGTTTATTACAGCAAATCAAAAAGGAGTAGGCAATGTTTCCACACAGTTTCGAACTGGGGACCTTTCGTGTGTTAGACGACCGTGATAACCACTACACTATGAAAACAGATTACACAGGACTGTTTCATATGAAGAATTTCATGCCATTTAACCGATAGCATGGCTGGTGTTTCGGCACGTAGAGCTTCTTGAAAGACTGTGTTCCTCGTTAGTATAGTGGACAGTATCTCCGCCTGTCACGCGGAAGACCAGGTTACGATTCCCTGACGGCGAGTAGCTCCAATTTAAACGATTTTTGTGATGCAGTTTATTACAGCAAATCAAAAAGGAGTAGGGATTGTTGTTTCCTCTCGCGTGTGAGACGAACGTGATAACCACTAAACTATGGAAACAGATGACACAGGACTGTTTCATATGAAGGATGTCATGCTGACGGGGAATTGCTCAATGATTTTATTGGTGCAGTTTTTTCAGCAAATCAAAAAGGAGTAGGGTTTGTTTCCACCCAGTTTCGTGAGTGAGACGAACGTGATAACCACTGGACTAAGGAAACAGATGACACAGGACTGTTTCATATGAAGGATGTCATGCCAGCTAACTGATAGCATGGCCGGAGTTTTGGCAGTTAAAGCTTCTTGAAAGACTCCATTCCTCGTTAGTATAGTGGACAGTAACTCCGCCTATCACGCAGAAGCCCAGGGTTAGATTCCCTGACAGAGAGTTGCTCTAATTTAAATGATTTTGGTGATGCAGTGTATTACAGCAAATCAAAAAGGAGTAGGGATTGTTTCCACCCAGTTTCAAGTTGGGGACCTTTCGTGTGTTAGACGAACGTGATAACCACTACACTATGGAAACAAATGACACAGGACTGTTTCATATGAAGAATTTCATGCCACCTAACTGATAGCATGGCCAGTGTTTTGGCAGTTAAAGCTTCTTGAGAGACTCCATTCCTCGTTAGTATAGTGGACAGTAACTCCGCCTGTCACGCGGAAGACCAGGGTTAGATTCCTTGACAGAGAGTTGCTCTAATTTAAATGATTTTGGTGATGCAGTGTATTATAGCAAATCAAAAAGGAGTAGGGATTGTTTCCACCCAGTTTCAAGTTGGGGACCTTTCGTGTGTTAGACGAACGTGATAACCACTACACTATGGAAACAGATGACACAGGACTGTTTCATATGAAGAATTTCATGCCACCTAACTGATAGCATTGCTGGTGTTTTGGCACGTAGAGCTTCCTGAGAGACCGTGTTCCTCGTTAGTATAGTGGACAGTATCTCCGCCTGTCACGCGGAAGACCAGGGTTTGATTCCCTGACGGGGAGTAGCTCTAATTTAAACGATTTTGGTGATGCAGTTTATTACAGCAAATCAAAATGGAGTAGGCATTGTTGTTTCCTCTCGTGTGTGAGACGAACGTGATAACCACTACACTATGGAAACAGATGACACAGGACTGTTTCATATGAAGAATTTCATGCCAGCTAACTGATAGCATGGCCGGTGTTTTGGCAGTTAAAGGTTCTTGAAAGACTCCATTCCTCGTTAGTATAGTGGACAGTATCTCCGCCTGTCACGCGGAAGACCAGGGTGAGATTCCCTGACAGAGAGTTGCTCTAATTTAAATGATTTTGGTGATGCAGTTTATTACAGCAAATCAAAAAGGAGTAGGGATTGTTTCCACCCAGTTTCGTGTGTGAGACAAACGTGATAACCACTACACTATGGAAACAGATGACACAGGACTGTTTCATATGAAGGATGTCATGCCAGCTAACTGATAGCATGGCTGGTGTTTTGGCACGTAGAGCTTCTTGAAAGCCCGTGTTCCTCGTTAGTATAGTGGACAGTATCTCTGCCTGTCATGCGGAAGACCAGGGTTAGATAACCACTACTGTCAGGTTGGTCCAAATTGACACTCAAGAATAACCAAAAGGAGGAGACAGGAGACTCGATTCTGGTACCAGGAGGGAACGAGGAGAAGCGTTCGGTTTCAGTTCTACACACGTAACCCTAACGATCTCCCCCTTCACCTCCTCATTTATTGGGAAAAGCTACTACATAGGTGTGTCCAACCTAAAGGGTGGGGGCTGTTGAACACACACTGAACTTGTTTGACTATGTGTGTGTATGTGAGTGCAATTTACGTACATGTGTGCAAATAGACATAAACATCCCGTTGCAGCTGGTGTTGATGTCTCCATTCACGGTTCAGCCTTGCTCGCTGTTTAGTCTTAACAGTTATCTCTTCCCAGCCACGTCCTCGGAAAGGTGGTTGCGACCCTAACTTCTCACACAGTACAGCAAGCAAAAGTGAGCACATAATGAAGAACATATAATGATTATAGATGTGAGTAAATAATAAAGGATAAATCTTTATTGAAAGCATAAGCGTTCTTCATTGCAGGCAAAGCCAACTAATGATTGCAAGCATAAGCGTTCTTCTTTGCAAGCAAAATCAAACTATACTGACAGGCAGAAGCATTCTTCATTGCCAGCATAAAATGACGACACGAGAATCAACCGAATAATACGTGAATGTATGATTACTAAACAATAATAAATCCAACATTCCCCCCTGTTCATCCTACATTTGCACGTATCATCACACAGAACCTTCCCGACGGTCTTTATTCAGTGGAGTCAATGCCGCACATGCAAACATAGTTACACCCAGGGGCAGGGAGCAAAACGACTAAAAACCATCTATGACCCCCGATGCCGAAGCGAAATCACGTCATCATCCGAAGAGGCATAATCAACACCAGAATCACTGCCATCAAACAACAACAGAGGATACATCTCATTCACTTTAGACGTCGTGGGCGAGACAGCCGTAGTAATAAGCCGGATAAGCAGCACTCTGATACAGGGAATGCAACAGCATCCACACAACGTCAAGACAGCTGCAAAAAGAGCAAAAGAGATTAGTACATAAAACACCAAATCCTTGTACTCTCCAAAGGCCTTATGCCACCACTCCGCCCAGAAGGACGTATTCACGCCGAATGGGCCCTTATTTGGCGAGTCAGGGTGCGGAGGCCTCCAATGGCCTTGGCGAGGGCGCCATCAGGCGCGGTGTTGTTAGGTATGAACGTACAACACTGGTCACCAAACATCGCACATACTCCATTGGTCTCTGCCAAGAGCATATCAACCGCGATGTGGTTCTGAAACGCCATCAGGGAGGTGGCCGCCAATGGCTCTTTTATAGCCAAGACGGCTTCTTCAGTAAAATTTCCGAGCCTCTGGACGTTGTAGTGGAGGTAGTTGATCCTGTCAACATTCTTATTAGGGGTAACCCAAATGAAAATGGATTCCCAACCGGCAGCAATCTGGTTAACCAACTTATACTCATCTGGCACGCCACGAGGAACCCCAATTGCGTCTATATAGGTGGGATCGCCATCCCTCCAGGAGGCGTCACGCCGGAACCGGAGAAGGCTACTCTCCGTCATCGACGATAACGCAGCCCCCTGTATATCCTCCGCTGTTGATGGAAACACAGTTACTGGCAAAAGCAGTGATACCAATGCGCAGACACCAGAAAATGAAAAACACTCGCCTGCGATAACCATAATTTGCCTTCAAAATCATTAGAAGTACACTACTCCATCGCACCGTATCCGCAGTAACATAAAGTAAAAATAAAATAACAAAAGAATGAAAAATAGCTCAACATTCTGCAGAGAATAACTACATCACCGTCGGGTCGTTTTCCTTTTTCCTTTTACCACCAAAGAAAAGATCGTAAACGCATAAAATCACCTAAGAAATGTATTTAAAATCCATATCTGAACCATTACGACCAAATCAATGCACCATTTGAACTAGAAATTAATCAAAAAAACGGTTATAAATTCAATTTCAGCCGAGCAACATCACCAGAGGAGCACAGTACACAAATCACTTCAATCTCCAAAACAAACCCAAATAAAAAAGTTGTGCTCTTTTCTACCACTCATGGTGTGTTCACTTCTCAATTTTTATTTTTTATTTTCATAATGAGATCGACTAGATCGATTATAAATAAA
Source organism: Hippocampus zosterae (assembly GCF_025434085.1). Classification (NCBI taxonomy): domain Eukaryota; kingdom Metazoa; phylum Chordata; class Actinopteri; order Syngnathiformes; family Syngnathidae; genus Hippocampus; species Hippocampus zosterae. Next base: position 19,455,252 of record NC_067464.1, on the reverse strand, counting down.
ATACTTTTGCCACCAAAACAAAAAAGTATACAACAATTTGTGCCGCAATGTGTTTCTTCATTTCCCTTCCCCAGATCATCTAGATCACAGGTGTCAAAGTCGAAACCCCACGTACTTATGTGGCCCGTGAAAGCAATTGACGCGCATCAATTGCCATAAACCCTGCTAAAATCTGTACCGAAATGCCCAAATTCTATATGAATAATGTCGAGATTTTGTGATAATTTTGTTACCTGTTAAAACACTCAACCAAACAATAATTGAACAAAATATGACTGGCTTCAGAATTGGCACAATTCATCCATATGTAGTTGTTAGCAAATAATTTCATCATTGTATTTCTGATATATCCACTCCATGTACATATCTTTGTATACAGCGATGGTTGATTCAAGTCGCTCTATAAACACAGTTGAGTTGAGTTGTACAATTAATAAAATATAACCATTTAATCAAATTTCTCCGTCGTACCGGCCCATCGAAGGAAGGTGTAACCCCAAAGCGGCCTCAAAGATGAGTTTGACACCCCTGGTCTAGATCTATTTGCAAAATGTAGGTTATTATTTAAAAATACATCCCCATTCACATGTGCTAAAGGAGAGCACAAATACCATATAAAAAAGGAGAACAGTTGACCATGTGTTAGTGTGATCATATAACAGGAAATGACATACCACCACTGATATTCTAGCATGTCGACAGAAACACACCCTAAATGAGTGCAAAGGTGTCTTGAAACTTCTTCCGCCGGTCGTTTGATGTTCCCAGTAACTAAAATACTGTGCCCATCGCGTCACCGGACTTCGCTCACCTTCCTCAGTGGATGTTTCTGTCGAGATGACCTTTTCACAATGTCCATCAAACGGTGTGGTCATCAACACTTCAAAGAAACACAATGTTTGTTTTTCATGTTTCGAATCAGAGCCATGTCTGCTGGAACCTGCTGTGAAAAAGCACAATCGTCCTACGGCAATCTCAATTCATTTTTTTTCATTCAAAACATTCTCACATATTGTCAACCGAATCAGCTTAATTTCCTAGTTCACAATTTTGTAGAAATTATCAATAATATATTTAGTCTCCCAAACAATATTTCGAACAAAGAAGAAAACACCATTCTCGTAATATTAACATATAAGTCAATTCAATTTCAATTCAATTTCTTTAATTGAATTTTAACCATATACTTTCAGACTTGCTACCAATCCTGCAGATTGTGGATGGCAGGAGCAATAGTGTCTCAAATAAAATGTGAAACATGCATTCCATTTTATCAATTTTCGACCCATTTTGGAAAAGCCTCAACCAAACCCCCTCATTAATTCAACGAAAACCCTCTACATTATCTGAAATGGAGATGTAGTTCAAAATGTACCGTATTCCAACATTGGTTAAAACCATAGGTTGTATCATGTTTCCGAACCAGAGACACCATTCCCCCTGCCAATGCGTGAGATAATCCATGACACAAATAAGAAGTTTGGGTTCACTGCCCAATTTGTTGCCGCATATAAAACAGAAGTGAACTGAACCCAAAACGTTATCACGTTGCTGCTAGCCAGCAAGTCCCCCCTAAAAAAATAAATCGCTGCCGTGTGAGCCGCGTAAATATCACAACATGATACAAAAACGAACAACATACGTCACACTGAATTAACAATACTTCACGTGTTATATAACAACCGCAAACCGCAAAATAACTATACAAATCAGTTTTAAGCCAATAAACTGATGAGATGCCGTAATGTAACGGGGCACCAATTTTGAAAAGCGACGCATAAATATGCTCCCGTATATGCTCAAACAGTTTGTGCACAAACTGAAAGTCGCACAAACCTACCTAAATATAGCCCGCAAAACGCGCTTGTTTATATCTAGATTCCTCCCTTCGCCCGTTAAACCGAGATGTACCCAAAAAAACGACCCATCACTATATGAAGCAATACATTCAGTCATTCAATGTCCGATCCGCTTTTATCCTCACGAGGTTCGCGGGGGTGAGTGGAGCTCATTCCAGCCAACTCCGGGCAGTAGGAGGGGGACAACCCGAACTGGTCGCCAACCAATTACAGGGCACACAGACACAAGCACAAACACCCAAGCCCATGCTCACACCTAGGGACAATTTAGAGTTTCCAATCAGGCAGTCATGCAGGTCATCTCAATATTAATATGAAACAAATCAACACACACAAAAACGGGAGATAAGATGAGATGAGTTTGTTGTACATCCTCCTACAACCTCTCAAATCACTATTACCTGTTCACATTCCAACAAACAAACAAACAAACAAACAAACAAACAAACAAACAAACAAACACCCATCAGGAAGCCACAACAAAGCAGCACGGTTAAGCACTGTGCATTTTTCCAGCGTTAAAGGGGATCGACATAACAACATAGACACACAAAATAAATGCCAACCATGCAACAAAAAAACGTCATGCTAGTGTGCAACAGCTCATCCCTTTGTTTTTTTTTTTTTTCTAGCACTCTTCCAGCATGCAGAGTTCACACCATACACTGCTGCCAAAAGGCTTATCTATGCCACAACTGTCTTTGGTAAACACCACCTAGGGTGCGTGATACTCAAAAATGCCACTGACCTTAAAACGTGCAGTCATACTAAGTTAACGAAGCCAATTGTAAATTATTCACACGTGACCTTGAAACGTGCTGATTAAAGCTGGAAGATTTTGTTCTTGTGACAAACGAAATTAGAAATCCAGCCTGTGTATGCACAAATGAGATGTGTCGTAAAATCTGACGGGTTTTTTTATGACTCAAACCAACAAGAATTTGTATGTTCGACGATAGCTTCAACTCTAGTCATTAAATTTCATAATGACGGAAGGCACAACACAATCCACGGATAGCAAAGTTGTAACAGAATTTTCCAAATTCATGAGACAAGGCCATCATTCCTCCCACATCAGGAGCCGTGATGGCTCTTCTCAGGCTTCAAGAGAAATGTGCATCTTATGAACGTAATCTAAAAAAAACATTGGAACATAATCGGAACATTCTGGCAATTAGCAGCATAACAGAAGCATTTATAAAACAAATAAGATAACTGAAACCCACAGACATCAACATTCACAAATCATCCAGATCAAGGCCTTCACTGTATACTTACACATTCTACCTCCTCCCAGAAAGTTAACAACGTCCCACACACGTCCACTGGTTACGACTTACAAACAACCATCTAAGCATCTCGTGACCTTCCGGCCCTTTTCAACCTAAACACACGGTGACCTCCTCATTCGTAGCATCACTGTGTCAAACCTCACCTGCCCGTGCCTTTCTTTATTCTCAACATACTCAACTTCCATCATCACCTTACGTCTCACCATCAATATTTTCACTTGCCTGTCACCCACTATAAGTATCCAAAACTCTCTGTGTCACCACACCCATACTCAACCATTTTATTTCTTTACCTGATTTACACATACTTCACGTAGCGCCGGTTGAAATTATGAAGCTGAATTGGTGTTAGGAATTATAATAAAAACAGTTTCAATTACAAGTACCGGTAATTATAATAGATGCCATACAAACTTTCTACACTGCAAAAGCCAGAAAACAAAACAAACAAGACTACATGAGTCGCGCCAAGAGTCACGCATATCTACACACCCACACGCAAAGACTAATCCAACACATATTCGCAGACACAACCCTACAGACAAACCAAAATATTCACCTTACTACCGCTCACAACCAAGTTAAGCACATCCAAACTTTTAATTTTGTCATCCGCGAGAAGACTTCACTCCATCCAAATATCGATACAGTATACACCATCAATTTACTGTCAAACAAGCCGCCATCCAAACTTGTTGCTCCTCAGCTCCATTTAGATTATATGATTTTCGCAGATCCTCCATTTTCTGGACAAATTGTACCACGTCAATTTTATGTGATGTAATGCCGTCTACGGCTTTTTTTACATCTTCTTGTGTCCATGTTCTATAAACAAGAATGACAGGCGACTCATCTTTTATGTCTGGATTTGCAACTTCAATCATGGGAAAAGCGTCTCGTACCTCACTCCCGGATGAGTCAACCTTCGTCGCAGCAGGGGAAAAAACACTACTCCAATTTTTTGAAAATTCCACTCCCAAATCTCCTTTTCCCCTGCTGGCCATCGGATGGCCCCCTCTGTAAGAGGGTGGAGAGGATGGTGGAAAAGGAGGAGATGTCGGAAGAGTCGGATATAACGGTGGTGTATTTTTCTATCCACGTATCTAAATGTTTTATCTTCTAAGGACATTGGCTCTCTACGAATCTCCAGTCCTTACATGTTAACTTCTTTTTGGGATCACCTCTCTCCACGGTCTTACTATTATGAACCCCCATTTGCGAATTAGGGGGTGGAACTTTGAGAATTTGAGAATTTTTTGTTTAGAGTCAGCGATTTACCTAGGGTAACTAGGCTGACTATTCCCTTGAACAGGGTGGCAATTTCTCCGACTGAGGTAATTTCCAACCTTCTACCACAACGGTGGCGGGAAATTCTTGCCTCTGCTTCCTCAGACAGTTGCCACAACAAATGTCCTGTTCAGATGAGGTAGCGAACCTCCACTCACACAGTTACACAGTCATACATTTATGCGCATTTAATTTGGTTTTATCCTATTACCTTGACCAGAGGTAACGCACTATATAGACATTATTATTATAAATGTCCCCACTTTGGGACGAATAAAGGATATCTTATCTTATTTATACCCGGGGTTTAACACACATTATTTACACACGGAGTTTAAGCACGTGCAGGACACCGTCGCCCTCATCAGTTTAGAGACTTGCACGGTCTGTATGCCTGATAGGGACTAGTATGGCTCAGGGCTTTGCGGCTTAAAAAGACCTCGTCTTTTTGCCGGCGCGCAAACACTCAATCACCGTTGAAAGAGTTCCTTCTCAACAAACCCCTCTCAGGCTCACACAGGGTCTCGAACCAAGCGTTCGAACCAAACTACAACACCTGCCCTGAGAGTGTTTCAATTGAAAACAGGTTTAAAGACCCCGACCTCCGTCTTTACAAACCCGGCGCGCAAACACTCCTCGAGTGTCGATGCGGAGTTTAAGTACGTACAGGACACCGCCGCCCTACTTACCAAGAGTAGTCCTCTCTCCTCTGGGATTCGCTTCAACCCTCAGCCCCCAGACGAGGAGCCGAAACCCAGTCCCAGAAAGGGTGTCTTTGCCGTGGCCACGGTCTTCCTGGCCGTCGACTCAGCGTCTGGAGGCGTCAGGTATGTTGCGATCCCGGACGAGCCCCCAAAAATGTCAGGTTGGTCCAAATTGACACTCAAGAATAACCAAAAGGAGGAGACAGGAGACTCGATTCTGGTACCAGGAGGGAACGAGGAGAAGCGTTCGGTTTCAGTTCTCCACACGTAACCCTAACGATCTCCCCCTTCACCTCCTCATTTATTGGGAAAAGCTACTACATAGGTGTGTCCAACCTAAAGGGTGGGGGCTGTTGAACACACACTGAACTTGTTTGACTATGTGTGTGTATGTGAGTGCAATTTACGTACATGTGTGCAAATAGACATAAACATCCCGTTGCAGCTGGTGTTGATGTCTCCATTCACGGTTCAGCCTTGCTCGCTGTTTAGTCTTAACAGTTATCTCTTCCCAGCCACGTCCTCGGAAAGGTGGTTGCGACCCTAACTTCTCACACAGTACAGCAAGCAAAAGTGAGCACATAATGAAGAACATATAATGATTATAGATGTGAGTAAATAATAAAGGATAAATCTTTATTGAAAGCATAAGCGTTCTTCATTGCAGGCAAAGCCAACTAATGATTGCAAGCATAAGCGTTCTTCTTTGCAAGCAAAATCAAACTATACTGACAGGCAGAAGCATTCTTCATTGCGAGCATAAAATGACGACACGAGAATCAACCGAATAATACGTGAATGTATGATTACTAAACAATAATAAATCCAACAACTACATTATGGACCTTTGTCAATTGGTTTCAGGTGTGCTTGTACAGTGCCCGATCTCCACTTCTCAATGCGGCCTCTCTTTTTTCTAAATTGCCTGAGTTGGGGAGTGAACCATGGCTTGTTATTGTTGAAGGAGCAGAGGTACACAAATGTCCTCACAGAAACCGATGTATGATGTTCCAGTGTCTGTGTATTCATCCAGCGTGCCCGTTGAAGTTTCAAAGATGCGCCAATCAGTGCAGTCTAAGCCTTCTTGTAGAGCTAGCTTTGCTTCATCGGTCCATTTCTTCACAGTCTTAACAACCCTTTTTACACGTTTGAATTTCTGTCTGTATGTAGGAATTAAGTGTATTAAATTGTGGTCAGAAAGACCCAGTGCTGCGTTGGCGATCGATCGGTATGGACCTATGATTGTTTGTATCGCAGTGATCTCGAATGTTGCCTTCTCTGGTGAAAGAGTCAATGTCCTCTTTATGTCTGGGACATTCACGGTGATGATATGCTCTATTAAAGTCACCCAAAATGATAAAGAGTGACTGGATATTTTTGCTCGAGTTTGTGTTCTTGCTCAGCTTGTGTTTTTATGGCTGTGTTAGCGTTAGCTTGTGGCGCAATGTAAGCACCGACTAGTACAAAGGAGGTGAACTTGTGGTGAGTAGAATGGCTTGCAGTTTAGAGACAGTGACTCCAAAACCGGGCTACAGTGTGTGTCGAGCTTCGTTACATCAGTGCACCATTCTTCGTTGATATAGAAGCACATTCCACCACCTTTCGATTTGCCTCATAGCTCCGAGTGGCAATCGGCTCAGAGTAGGTGGAAGCCGGGTAGGTGTAGCGTGGAATCCGGGTGGTGGTCACTGAGCCAGGTTTCAGGTAAGCAGAGCGCAGCAGAATGTGCAAAGGTTTTGTTGGTCTTTTTTGGAGGAGAAGAAGTTCGTCCATCTTGTTTGGCACAGAACGTTGATTAGCAAGATGGATCAAAGTGAGCAGGGTTCGAAATCCACACTGCCATAGCTTGACTAGCACAGCAACCTCCCTGAACAGAACCCAGTTACTATAACATTGGCAGACATACAGGAAAGAGTCTCAGATATGAAGAACTGGACAGCACCAGGCCCGGACATGGTCCACACCTACTGGCTAAAGAAACTCACAGCACTCCATGAGCGCCTAGAAGCACGAATGAACCAGCTGCTGAGGGATGGGACTCACCTAGAATGGCTAACGGAAGGGCGAACAATCCTGATCATGAAGGATCCCTCGAAGGGTGCTGTCCCATCTAACTATCGGCCAATAACCTGTCTCTCCACAACATGGAAGCTCATGTCAGGCATCATTGCGGCTAAGATAAGTGGACACATGGATCAATACATGAGCGAAGCACAGAAGGGCATTGGTAGAGATATTAGAGGAGCCAAACATCAGCTCCTGGTTGACAGAACAGTCGCACAAGACATACCAACCTGTGCACAGCCTGGATTGATTGCAAGAAAGCCTATGACTCAATGCCACATACATAGATCACTGAATGCTTGGAGTTGTATAAGGTGAACAGGACCCTAAGAGCCTTCGTTGCGAACTTGATGAGGATGTGGAAAAACACACTTGAAGCCAATGGCAAGCCACTTACCCAAGTGTCCATCAAATGTGGCATATACTAAGGTGATGCACTCTCCCCACTGCTGTTCTGCATAGGACTGAACCCTAAGCCAAGTAATCACCAAGACAGGCTATGGATACCGCCTCAGAAATGGAGCTACAGTCAGTCACCTCCTCTACATGGATGACATAAAGCTGCATGCTAAGAGCGAAAGGGACATAAACTCCCTGATCCACACAACCAGGATCTACAGCAGCGACATTGAGAAATGTAGTCGGATGGTGACTAAGAGAGGAAAGGTAGTCCGCACTGAAGGGGTCTCATTCCCTGAAGGAACAATAGCAGACATTGAGGACAGCTACAAGTACCTCGATATACCCCAAGCCAATGGCAGCCTCGAACTGGCAACAAGGAAAGCGGCTACGGCCAAATACCTCCAGCGAGTGAGGCAAGTCCTAAGAAGCCAGCTCAATGGCAAGAATAAGACCCGGGCAATAAACAGCTATGTCCTGCCAGTGATCAGATACCCTGCAGGAATAATAAGGTGGCCAAAGGAAGAGATTCAGACCACGGTCGTTAGGACCCGAACGCTCCTAACCATGCATGGAGGGTTCCATCCCAAATCCAGCACCCTGAGACTGTATGCAAGCCGAAAGTAAGGAGGCCGGGGACTAGTGAGTGTGAGAGCCACTGTCCAGGATGAAACATCCAAGCTCCATGAATACATCAAGGAGAAGGCTCCAACGGATGACGTACTCAGAGAATGTCTCAGACCATGGGGAACAGAAGATGAGGTGCTGGAAGAGGGACCATTATGGGAGGAGAAGCCCCTACACGGGATGTACCAAAGGACCATAACTGAAGTCGCCGATCTCAAGAAGTCCTATCAGTGGCTAGAGAGGGCTGGCCTGAAGGACAGCACAGAGGCACTCATCCTGGCTGCTCAGAAGCAAGCCCTGAGCACCAGAGCCATTGAGGCCCAGATATACCACACCAGACAAGACCCAAGGTGTAGGTTGTGCAAAGAAGCACCTGAGACGATCTAACACATAACTGCAGGGTGTAAGATGCTGGCAGGGAAAGCCTACATGGAATGCCATAACCAGGTGGCTGGCATACTCTACCGAAACATCTGTGCGTAGTATGGACTGCAAACCCCAAGGTGAAAATGGGAAACACCTCCGAAGGTGGTGGAGAATGACAGAGCGAAGATCCTGTGGGACTTTCAGATCCAGACTAACAAGATGGTAATGGCGAACCAACCAGATATCGTGATCATAGATAAAGGGCAGAGGAAAGCCGTTGTAGTGGATGTAGCGGTCCCAAGTGATGGAAACATCAGGAAGAAGGAACATGAGAAACTCGAGAAATACCAAGGGCTCAGAGAGGACCTGGAGAGAGCCTGGAAGGTAAAGGTGACAGTCGTGCCTGTGGTGGTCGGAGCACTCGGGGCAGTGACCCCCAAACTAGATGAATGGTTGCAACAGATCCCGGGAACAACATCGGACATCTCAGTCCAGAAATGCGCAGTGCTGGGAACAGCAAGGATACTGCGCAGAACCCTCAAGCTTCCTGGCCTCTGATCCGAGCTGAATGAGTGACGGACACCACCCGAGGGGTGAGATGAGGATTTATGTATTTATTTATTTATTTTTATATATAAACCCATTGAATCCTTATACATCCTTATACACCATCATTTCAAAGCCTTGACTTTCGCCACATGGCATTCAATGTGTTTAAATAATAGTCACTCTTCAGAAAGAATTACACAAGTATGAAGGTCTAACTAGACTGTATAAGTGAGAGCTTTAGAAGAAGATTCCCGGAAGCAAAACACAGAGGAATGACCAGAAAATAGAAATGATGGAAAGAAAAAGAAGGAAACCTGAGGTGTGGTGTGAGATAAAGAGGTTCAAGGCCATGTGATGCACTCCACGTGGGACCATTTCTCTTCTTTCCCATTAAACATTTATCTCCACTTTCAGATTCTTGCTGTGCAAGCATTGATGTGTCTATCCCGAAAGTGATTGAAAAAGTGAAAAGAGCTGATGCAAGGGGGAACAGGACGCATTCAAGTCAATGCAAATGCCTTATGTCTCGTCTAAAAGTTTTGAAGTCTCGTATACAAGTCCAAATATAAAACAGTGACTTCTCTTATGAAATTACATCCTTCTGCCCTCACCAAAATGTATACCACACGTCATCCGTTCCAGTGGCTCAGACTCACACACTCTCTTTACAACTGAGTCGGACCTCCAAACCAACCGATCAAGATCCATGCTGTTTTCTCCATCTCCATCATCACCTACTGCACTGGGCTGTAGGTGCTGACTAAGTCGCCCCTTTGTCTTCACTTTGCTGACCAAATTTTGAATCGTCACGTTGTTAAGTTTGCAGACAACATACCTGTCGTTGGATGTGTCACCAATGTGGATGACATCTCAGTGGGGTGGACTACCTTGAGAGCCTGTGTACTTATTGCAACCTCTGCATCAAGGGGAAGAAAACCAAGGAAATGCTTATGCACTGAATGAGGAACAAACATTTGTCCTTAACACCTGGACTGGCTGTAGAGGCCCAATGAGTGCCTTATTTGAAATAATCCATCCATCCATCCATCCATTTTCTGATCTGCTCTATCCTCACAAGAGTCTCGGGTAGTGCTGGAGCCTATCTCAGCAGTCTTCGGGCAGTAGGCGGGGGACACCCTGAACCGGTTTCCAGCCAGTCACAGGGGACAGACAGACAATCAACCATTCATGCTCACACCTAGGGACTATTTTGAGTGTTCAATCACCCTGTAATGCCTGTTTTTGGAATGTGGGAGGAAACTGGAGTACCCGGAGAGAAAATCCACATCGGCATGGGGAGCGCATGCCAACTCCACACAGGAAGGCAGGAGCTGGAATCGAACCCGGCACCTCTAAACTGTGGGGTCGACACGCTAACCACTGGAACACTGTGCCACCCTATTTGAAGTAATAATAATAATTTAGATTGCACAACAGAATAGAAAATACCAGAATCATTATGGACTTAACACATAACCACACATAGTGCTTTGTGCCTGTGTTTAATGCCAGTTGTAAACATGCCGTTTGAGAGGCAGCGGAAAGACTCATAAACATATGCGCACACAAGCTTTGTTTGGTCACACTGAAGTATGAACAAGATGAGTGATTGTGGCCTGGCTTGTCTTGTTTGGCGCTGTGTGAATAAGAGGCTTGCAGAGAATGCTTATCTGTTTGGCAATACATACATATACAAACACACTTACACACAAACACAAAATACATGTCCGCACTCTTAGAGTGCTTATCTGTGTTGAGGTAGATAACGGTGGATGGGTGCAAAGGCAGGAGCAAATCTTGCCATGAATGGAACATCTATCTTGCTTTGGAGGCTAGAACTCACAGATGTACGGTTCTCTAGGTTACAGAGCAGATGCTATGACTAGAGGCACACAAAGCATTTGGTAATAACAGCACGATGTGTTTGGCATCATGCATGAACAATAGAAGACATATGGCAGAGCTCACTGGAAAAGGAAACATTTTTTGTTGTTGTTGGTGAAGGGGAACACAACTACAGGAGATTACAGTTTGTTGAACAAACTGGCAGTTCTTTCGACATGGAATTCAAGATAGGGAATTTATGAGGAAAATACAGTTCTACAGTGACACAAAAATCCAGATGTTGCATTTAAATCCACAAGAAAGACAGCTTTCTTGGGGGGGGGGGGGGTGCTGAAGCCTATCCCAGCTGTCTTCGGGCACTCACACCTCGGGACAATTTTGTGTGTTCAATTAGCCTGCCATGCATGTTTTTGGAATGTGGGAGGAAACCAGAGTACCCGGAGAAAACCCACGCAGGCCCGGGGAGAACATGCAAGTTTTCAATTCTGCTGCAGACCAATATGTTTGGTCTACGCTGGCTTCCCCCCACAGCAAAAACATCCATATTTGTTAAAGGTGGGGTTGGCAGTTTGAAAACTACTTGCAAGATTTGAATGTACCCTCAAAAATGTCAGGAAAGGTTAAAAAAATGGGGCACAGAGGGCTCGTTTGTTTTTTAATCGATCAAAATACTTATGTTCCACTGACAGGCCATACTATCAGTTTAAACAAATATGACAAAACGTGTGGCTGGCACGCCGGCCTCAAAGTGCAGAGGTGCAGGGTTCGATTCCGGTGTGGAGTTTGCATGCTCTCCCTGTGCCTGGATGCGTTTTATCCAGGTACTCCTGTTTCCTCCCACATTCCAAAAACAAAAAAGATATTCAAGCACTCAAAATTGTGTGATCGTGAGTATGACTGGCTGTTCGTCTACAGTATGATTGCCGTGCGATTAGCTTGCAACCAATTGAGAGTGTATCCCGCCTCCCACTCGTAGACAGCTCAGATAGGCTCCAGCACGCCCTGCAACCCTTGTGAGGATAAGCGAATTAGAAAGTGGATGAAGGGATGTAGAGTGAAAAAAAAGAGGGCACCAGACAAAACATACACACACGTGGACACAAGCGCATTCCTGTAAAAAAGTGTAATGTGTCAAATAACAAACATATACACATAGCAATGTAGAGTTGAAGCCATCCGTGCAAAAGCAGTGAGGAGAATATCAGCACCATGGACAGCGTTACACCATCACAGATCAACTCGTCAGATTAGCACAATGCTTGGAGTATTTTAAAACTGTTTCAACAGTCCAATAATTGTTTTATTTTTTTAGCTATCCATTGTGTGTAATAGTCGTCGTCGTAGTAGTAGTAGTACTACTAGTAGTAGTAGTAGTAATCCGAGATGCAGACACCATTTTGTGCTTAATCATAGCCAATTTGGCGGAAGCAAAAAAAAAAGATTCATTGGAATCCATCCAGGAGGTTAGAGTGACAAAGGTTTGTTTATAAAGAAGTACAAGCAGACCTTCCTGACTGGATCATGTGAAGTTGGCCAGCTCGATTGCAGATCACAGCTGTTAACTGGCTACTTGGACAGTCTACATGTGCAACATGCAACCTCCATGTACTGGAGCTCACGGGAGTAATTTTTAAATATAGTGTAGATGATAATAATAATAATAATAATAATCAAAATAATGCTTTCAATGAAATAATATCTCCAGTGGTTCAGATGGTTCGGTGCATGCAGTTGTCGTATCAATGCATGGAATATGATGGCATCCATCACACATGTCCGCGAAACTCAGAGTCAGTCTGACTGGACCTCGATTGGCTGGCAACCAGTTCGGGGTGTCCTCAGTCTACTGCCTGAAGACCACTGAGATAGGATCCAGCACGGCCGTGACCCTTGTGAGGTTAAGTGGATCAGAAAATAAATGGAGGATCTCTCTCTCTCTCTCTCTCTCTCTCTCTCTCTCTCTCTCTCTCTCTCTCTCTCTCTCTCTCTCTCTCTCTCTCTCTGTATATATAAACATATATATGGCTTGCTGGTTTGTGTATCTCCAGGACGTTGAACTGCAGCTCGTCAACCACGGAGGCAAAGTGTATTCAAGAAATATCAAGCAACAAACTGAGTTAATCATGCCAATATGCCAAGTCATCCACATTTACACTGAAGAGACTGAAGGAAATAAGATTAAACGCAATGTTGATCTGCAGCAATCGGAAGACAAATCTATGTCAGTTCTGTTGGCACTTTAAAGTTGCTCCTTCTTACAGTTGAATCATCTTGTGTGGATGAAGCATCTCCAAATAAGGCATGAGGTTCATTAGCTCCACAGTTCTGACAGCTATGCGCCATTCGGCTTTGTTCTGGAAGGCACCGTTTCCTATCGTATTAAAGTGTACAAACGTATACATAAAAAGACAGGAACATGCACTTATTATATTTTTTCTTGAAAACTTGAACTTACAAAGTAGAACCAGTCTCCTCAGAGTATTCTATCATTGTGAGAGATTGTTTGAATTCCCCTAGAACACAACAAAACATTTGTCTTGAGTTTATTTTGATGGATATGAGTTATACGTATTTCTTCCTATGTGGAGTTTGCATGCAAACTCTGCTGGGATAAGCTACAGCTAACCCAAAACCGTGTTGACTGGAAATGGATGGATGGTCAAGAGTAGTCATGGTGATATTAGAATTAAATTTTCAATTTGGCCTTCTGCAAAATCAGTGTTATCCATGATAATACCGTTTGGATTCTTGCTCAACATGAATTACTGTACTTCAAATATAACAGTACAAGTTTCATCAACAACCAACAAGACACATCAAGTGTGGACACTTTCTGTGAATGAATCACACGATTGACATTGTTTAAATCCAAACGAGGCAGGTGGACAGTCTTCATAACAACAACAAAAAAAAAAACCTGAAGTTATTTAAATCTTTTTTTTAGTATAACAGCCAAGTGTTCTGGTAAAGGATCATGGAGAAAAAGGGAAAATAGCGGCTGGGTGTAGAATTAATGTTCTAAACATATTAACTGTGGGAGTCCATATCAATTACATACAATTAAATTTGAAGAGGGATTCTCTGTGTTTAAATAGCAAATTCTATCTAGTACGGAATGCAATTAAATTTCAGTGGAAGTTATTACTGATATTTTATTGCGACACTGCAGAGAAGAAATGCTCATAAATCATGTAGCTTACGTTGTATAAAAAAACAAAACAAAAAAGATTCAACAGCTAGCAGATGAGTGCTTTTGAATGTCTTGGAACGTGCCAGACTCCATTAAAAAGCCATTTCGATGACGGTTAATTTCTTGGCTCTGACAACAGAATAAGCCTCGGTAATTTATTTGCCCTGACAGCTGAATGGGTCTTGGTAGGGTGGTTTATGTCAAATCTGTCCAACTGTTCTCAGGGCAAATGAATAACGTCACCAAGAGAGGCTGGGATAAACTGCATGTACGATCAGTGTTCACCACCTTAGGAGCTATGTGTTGTTCACACAGATTGATTATACTTGGACAACATCCTGCCATGATGACAATACCGTGCATTTCAAGACAAGCTAACTTGAGTCTCATGCGAAGTACTTTCATGGCGAGCAGTTTCACGCTTCAAGTGAAAGTCGATCCAATTACTGTCAAGTTTTTGGCTATGATCAAGTAAATACTGAATCACCAGAGGGCAACACTGCAACCAAGCGCATAGAGGCATACTGTATTGTAGTTTATTGCCAGAAATGTATGCTCTAAGACAGCGAGACAGTTGCAATCATCCATACATTTTCTGATCCGCTTTATCCTCACAAGTGTCGCGGGAGGTGCTGGAGCCTATCCCAGCTGTCTTCGCGCAGTAGCTGGGGGACACCCTGAACTGGTTGCCAGCCAATCGCAGGGCACACAGAGACGAACAACGATCCGCACTCACGCTCAAACCTAGGGACAATTTAGAGTGTTCAATCAGCCTGATATGCATGTTTTTGGAATGTGGGAAGAAGCCGGAGTACCCGGAGAAAACCCACGTAGAGACGGGGATAACATGCAAACTCCACACAGGAAGGCCGGAGACCGGATCCAACCAACGGCTTCTGCACTGTGAGGTCGACGCACTAAACATTAGAACACAGAACACACCATTAGTCGCCTGTCTTGCAAACATTGCTTCCATAAAGTTTCTCGTAGTGTTAATAAAATGAAATTTCATAATTTCATTCATGGTGTAAAGGAGGTCCAACTTGAGGGGGGTGGAGAAGTGAAGAATCTGATGTAGCTCTATAATGTTAGTAGTTGTGGGCTGTCCACGTTTTTATGATCTCTCGGCGAAAAAAAAAAAAAGAATCGTAATTTTAGTATGGTACGAACACATCAGCCACCTGTCTCATTGACTTGAGTGGCTGTTAAAAGCGAATCAATAAACTGCAACATCAGCCTGAAGGTCAGATTCTGCTTGTTTGTTGTCATGATGAACAGTTCTGCCATGCAGGATTACGAATGCCACACACTTCGTGATTCCCCAGTACACTCGACATACGATAAGAGCAATTGATCAAATTAAATGTTTTTCCTTTGTATTAATGCCAATAACTACTAATTTATTCAATTTGAGTCCTGATCTCTATGGTGCCCATACATCAGACTACTGTCTGTATTGCTTATCTTATTCGGTCCAGGGTCACCAGGAGCTTCAACCTATCCTCATTTATTTTGGGGGACATGGCTCACATTCTCAAATATACTCTATATAGCTATCGATCTCTCTCTCTCTCTCTCTCTCTCTCTCTCTCTCTCTCTCTCTCTCTCTCTCTCTCTCTCTTTCTCTCTCTCTCTCTTCGTCTCTCAACAAGGCTGTAGACCTAGTTTTTTTGCTACCCCCCGCCCCGCGGCGCCAATCATCAGAAAGGGCCAAACATCTCTCTCCCATGAACATGCTTGTCATCGGTCATCCATGGCAAGCCTCACTGTGGTCAAAGGTGTATTTTTTGGCATTCATCTTTCCCCTGTATGCTCCTGTGCATGCACCAACTGTTGCACATTTTGACTTATCAGTGCAGTGCAGGGACCACATATCTCCAAATCTGTTTTTTTCATGTTGCACTCTTCACAACATAACCACGGGGTGTCAGTTGTGTAAACACACTTCATCAACAACCATTTCCCACCTAATCCGCCTGCAAATACGGTGATACTCATGTTGAAAAAGGAGAGACGGTAGAATACATATTGGTATTCTATTGAACATAATGGCACTTGTATTGTTTTTGGTCAAAACATAGTTCCGCGATGCAGAAAAATGAAGGATTGCGAGAAAGACAGAATACAAAGTACACAGATACGGAATACAATCCCAAAATGTCTTCATCTCCATGGTTATTTGTATAATTACAAATGTCTTAATTCCAGTTACACTCTAATCGACAAATAAGGAAGAATCGCGAGATGGAAACCCTGCGCTCCCCCATACACATGATCTGATTATCGGTGTAAACTTGCAAGAAAAAAGTTTAAAAGAAACGAAAATATTTGAAAGTTAAATATGATCATCACAGCATAAAGAAGTGAGTTCTTATTAAAAAAAAGAGTCATTTGGAGAAGTCCCTGCTTCTGCAGTGATTGTGCACGTTCCATCATTGTATGATTTAAGGATTGATGGATATTCGGTATTGTTCCTAATCCACCTGATTGTATTTGTATAAATACATTTGCAGTATGAACTAACTGCCCAAATCGTTTGGAGATTTCAATAAATTCTCTGGACATTCTATAAAACCAACGTCAAGATTGGTCATTTTAATTGAAAGTTTTGTAGAAATAA
This sequence comes from Hippocampus zosterae, assembly GCF_025434085.1. Taxonomy (NCBI): domain Eukaryota; kingdom Metazoa; phylum Chordata; class Actinopteri; order Syngnathiformes; family Syngnathidae; genus Hippocampus; species Hippocampus zosterae. The sequence goes on along the minus strand of NC_067464.1, from coordinate 19,438,450 downwards.
AAGTGATGACAAAATTGCATGGCTCCTTGTTGGGATTTGGGTTCCTCTCCTGTGGAAAAACACAATATCACTTGAGACCCCACCATCTCAAAGGTGCAAACATGTCTTTCGAACGTAAACTATCTTTGAGTTGAACATTATGGATCACTCATAGAATCCTCATCACTTTTGTCAACACCAGCAGCATCTGCATAATTAGTTTTGCTTTCGGTTGGCGGCCAGTCCAGGTATACTCTGCCTCTGAGCTAATTGGTTGGGTGGGTGATGCCTTATTTATTTATTTGTTTATTTGTTTACTCGTTCATTCATTCATTCATTCATTCATTCATTCATTCATTCATTCATTCATTCATTCATTCATGTATTTATTTATTTATTTATGTCACTCAAATTCAATTCTAGTTTATCATCCTTTTCGTTTTGGACTTGCTATCGATTGTTTTATTTTGAAGAGATTTGAACAGGAAGTGGATTTGACTGAATGTCGTTGTCTGACTGATTTTACCCAAAGCGCTCTGTGGATTAACTGTGCATGAGAAGCGGTCACGGCGCAGCGAGGATCAGGAGAGTTCTGTTATTCACTTGTCTGTGGTCGGGGAAACCTGAACACGAATTTCATTGTAAGCTTGGAACGAAACATTTTTCCCCTCCTCACAAGTTTATTTATTTATTTTTTCCTTCCGCGGACTACAGTTGAGACACACGGTGCTGACTTGACAGAGATTCGGAGCTACGACGAGAGACAAAAAGAGACAGCAGCTTGAGACTAGAAAGTGACTTAAAATGTCTAGTTGAAAATGTTGCACTTTTGACACCAAAGGTGAATCATTTTATTTTCTTTTATTGTATACCCGAGCTGCTTTTGAAATGGGTCTTGTTCGGGATATTGGACTATTGTAGAGGAATTCTTCGTGGGTCACCTGCGCGAGGAGAGCGACCGGCGGGTGTGGGGGATTGGGGGGTGAGCACTGGTGGGACGGAGTGGAAGATGCGAGGGTAAAAACGTGAGGACAGGGGCAACGGCTGAAGTGGCTCTGTGTCAAGTTCTCACGAATGGGATTCTTTACTAACCTTGCGAATGGCGGGATGAAACGCGGAGAAAAAAACTGGGAGAGAGCAAAAAAGACGAAGGCGAGAAGGACGCCGTCGACCGCTGCGTGAATACAGAATGGACGCACCCCTTTGGAAGACTGAAGTCTACATCTAGACGGGATTTACATTCACCTCAAGGGATATTCACAGATTCCCCTGCACCTACATGAATGACCCTTATTCTTTCGTTTGGAACCTATGTTGTGGAGTTACAACCGTGACTCAATTGTAACGATGGGATTTGAAGCTATAACTGAGCCCTGACGCGTGGTCATCGAAGGTACCCAACAAAGGCTGGTACATACAGGAACGAAGGTAAAGTTTTACCCCTCACATTTATTATTTCAATGTGCCGTTTTATTTCCATGCATCCGCGCAATAATGCCATCCTCCCTCATCATGCATTCGTGTGAGTGCAGCATTTCAGTGATGAAATGGTTTGTGGAGCTGAAGAAGAGTTGGTCCTACTGGTATGCCGGGTGTTACCTTGAGATGATGTGCTGGGTGGGGTGCATGGGTTACTCGAGGAGATCAGAACATACCAAGGTCACAGTATTATTGCAGTGCAAGTTGTACAGGTGCAGAGTGCGTGTGTGCGCGCGCCCGCGCCTCTGTGTGTGTGTGTGTGTGTGTGTGTGTGTGTGTGTGCGTGCGTGCGCGTAATCCTTGGCCGGATGTCAGTGCGCTGAGGCTAAATTCCACCAGCCTGGGGTGAGCAAACGACGTGCGCGTGTAAGTGTGCTTTCTGTGGCTCAAATGCACACGGTTGATACTTGGAGACAATATCTGATCAGCCAATCCTTCAGGTAATAAACAACAATGATGTTGCGCGTCACCTTTTTACACTTGCCTCCAGCTAGTGAGGGGCGGGCAAAGACTATTTTTGACATACTGTATTTGTGTGTCGGAGTACATGTTATTTGCAGTGTGAAAAAGAAAGGTTCGCAGTAGAAAGGTTCGTCTTATATTGGAGCAAATTATGAATGCGCAGGAACAATACGAGTAGGAAAATACAGTGTGTGCATAAAATATGAATGTGTTTCAGGTGAACCATTCCTTTTGTATTAGTCTCATTTTGCGTGTGTGTGTGCATCTGTGTGGGGGTGTGTGTGAGTGAGTGTATACACGCACACATATGTATATGAATGTGTGTGCATATATATATATATACATTCATATGTATATATATATATATAAATATATATATATATATATATATATATATATATATATATATATATATATATATATATATATATATATATATATATATATATATATATATATATAAATCCTCATCTCACCCCTCGGGTGGTGTCCGTCCCTCATTCAGCTCGGGTCCTCTACCAGAGGCCAGGAAGCTTGAGGGTTCTGCGCAGTATCCTTGCTGTTCCCAGCACTGCACATTTCTGGACTGAGATGTCCGATGTTGTTCCAGGGATCTGTTGCAACCACTCATCTAGTTTGGGGGTCACTGCCCCGAGTGCTCCGACCACCACAGGCACGACTGTCACCTTTACCTTCCATGCTCTCTCCAGCTCCTCTCTGAGCCCTTGGTATTTCTCGAGTTTCTCATGTTCCTTCTTCCTGATGTTTCCATCACTTGGGACCGCTACATCCACTACAACGGCTTTCCTCTGCCCTTTATCTATGATCACGATATCTGGTTGGTTCGCCATTACCATCTTGTCAGTCTGGATCTGGAAGTCCCACAGGATCTTCGCTCTGTCATTCTCCACCACCTTCGGAGGTGTTTCCCATTTTGACCTTGGGGTTTCCAGTCCATACTCTCCACAGATGTTTCGGTAGACTATGCCAGCCACCTGGTTATGGCGTTCCATGTAGGCTTTCCCTGCCAGCATCTTACACCCTGCAGTTACGTGTTGGATCGTCTCAGGTGCCTCTTTGCACAACCTACACCTTGGGTCTTGTCTGGTGTGGTATATCTGGGCCTCGATGGCTCTGGTGTTCAAGGCCTGTTCCTGAGCAGCCAGGATGAGTGCCTCTGTGCTGTCCTTCAGGCCAGCCCTCTCTAGCCACTGATAGGACTTCTTGAGATCAGCCACTTCAGTTATGGTCCGGTGGTACATCCCGTGTAGGGGCTTGTCCTCCCATGATGGTCCCTCTTCCAGCGCCTCATCTGCTGTTCCCCATTGTCTTAGACATTCTCTGAGTATGTCATCCGTTGGAGCCTTCTCCTTGATGTATTCATGGAGCTTGGATGTTTCATCCTGGACAGTGGCTCTCACACTCACTAGTCCCCGGCCTCCATCCTTTCGGCTTGCGTACAGTCTCAGGGTGCTGGATTTGGGATGGAACCCTCCATGCATGGTTAGGAGCTTTCGGGTCTTAACATCCGTGGTCTGAATCTCTTCCTTTGGCCACCTTATTATTCCTGCAGGGTATCTGATCACTGGCAGGGCATAGCTGTTTATTGCCCGGGTCTTATTCTTGCCATTGAGCTGGCTTCTTAGGACTTGCCTCACTCGCTGGAGGTATTTGGCCGTAGCCGCTTTCCTCGTTGCCAGTTCGAGGTTGCCATTGGCTTGTGGTATACCAAGGTACTTGTAGCTGTCCTCAATGTCTGCTATTGTTCCTTCTGGGAGCGAGACCCCTTCAGTACGGACTACCTTTCCTCTCTGAGTCACCATCCGACTACATTTCTCAATCCCGAATGACATCCCGATGTCGCTGCTGTAGATCCTGGTTGTGTGGATCAGGGAATCTATGTCCCTTTCGCTCTTAGCATACAGCTTTATGTCATCCATGTAGAGGAGGTGACTGATCGTAGCTCCATTTCTGAGGCGGTATCCATAGCCTGTCTTGGTGATTACTTGGCTTAGGGGGTTCAGTCCTATGCAGAACAGCAGTGGGCAGAGTGCATCACCTTGGTATATGCCACATTTGATGGACACTTGGGTAAGTGGCTTGCCATTGGCTTCAAGTGTGGTTTTCCACATCCTCATCGAGTTCGCAACGAAGGCTCTTAGGGTCCTGTTTACCTTATACAACTTCAAGCATTCAGTGATCCATGTATGTGGCATCGAGTCATAGGCTTTCTTGTAATCAATCCAAGCTGTGCACAGGTTGGTACGTCTGGACCTGCAGTCGTGTGCAACTGTTCTGTCAACCAGGAGTTGATGTTTGGCTCCTCTAGTATCTCTACCAACGCCCTTCTGTGCTTCGCTCATGTATTGATCCATCTTAGCCGCAATGATGCCTGACATGAGCTTCCATGTTGTGGAGAGACAGGTTATTGGCCGATAGTTGGATGGAACTGCACCCTTCGAGGGATCCTTCATGATCAGGATTGTTCGCCCTTCGGTTAGCCATTCTGGGTGAGTCCCATCCCTCAGCAGCTGGTTCATTTGTACTGCTAGGCGCTGATGGAGTGCTGTGAGTTTCTTTAGCCAGTAGGTGTGGACCATGTCCGGGCCTGGTGCTGTCCAGTTCTTCATATCTGAGACTCTTTCCTGTATGTCTGCCACTGTTATGGTAACTGGGTTCTGTTCAGGGAGGTTGCTGTGCTCCTCTCTCAGGGTCACCAGCCATTGTGCACTGCGGTTATGTGCAACCTCCTTCTCCCATATGCCTTTCCAGTACCTTTCAGTTTCCAGTCTTGGTGGGTCAGCTCTGTTGTTAGGACCCTGCCACTGAGCGTACACTTTCGCAGGTTGTGTTGCGAACAGCCTGTTTATTCGTCTGGCCTCATTCTCTTTCGTGTACCGCTTTAGGCGACTGGACAAAGCTTGGAGCCTTTGTTTGGCAGTTTCGAGTGCTTCAGGTATGGTCATCTGGATGTACCTCTCGGGTATCGGCCTTTTCATCACACCTCTCTGGGCCTCCGTCAATTGACTCACATCTTTCCGGGCCGCCTTGATCTTAGCCTCCAACCGTCTTTTCCATGGTGGGTAACGTATCTCATGGCTTCCATGGTTGCTCTTATAGCCCAGAGTCTCCAGGATCACTGATGCTGAAGCGTATATCAGCTCATTGGTTTCTGTGATCGTTACGGTAGGGATCGCCCTCAGTGCTGCATTCACACTTTCTATGAGACTTTCAGATGGTACTTCACATAGCCGTTGTAATCGGTTTCTAGGTTGCCCAGCTTTCATTCTCGCCATGATCTTAGCTTTCAGGTCAGTTGCTGCCTCGCTCAGCATTTCATTCATTGGGGCTGGCCACCCAATCTCATCATCTGCATTCATTGGGGCTTGCCTCCCAATCTCTTGTATGACCTCTTCCTCTGATCTGGCAGCCTGGGGCCCTTCGCCATGGAACCTGCGTTGTACCTCATCAATCTCAAGTTGTGACAGCAGTTGCCGTTTGTGGATGTTGGAACACTGAGCTACTAGTTGTTTCGTGGTCAACCGTGACTGTGGGTTACGAAGTAACCATTTAGTCCACATTCTCTGCATGTAACCCCTCTGACTAGGGTTGCTTGAGTAGTAGCATTCCAACAGAGCCATGTTATCGCCTCTCGCCCATCTCCGCTTTGTTCCAGTAGCCCATTTTTCATCAAGGGGCTCTGGTTCCCCAGCACCTGACGCAGACCTTGTTTGGCCGGGCGACGTCTGAGCCGGCATGTCATTCGTTTTATTGTCTCTCATCATTGTATGAGGTAGGCATTAGCGTGAAGGATCTTGCCCAAGGACCCACACTGGATGGTGTTATGTGCTCATTTTTGCCCCAAGCGGGATTCGAACCACCGTCTCCCGTATGCCAAACCGATGCCTTACCAACTGAGCTATCCAGCCGCTATATATATATATATATATATATATATATATATATATATATATATATATATATATATATATATATATATATATATATATATATATATATATATATATATATATATATACACATTCATATGGGTGGAAAGAGAGAGAGAGAGTGTGTTGCAGACTTTCCCAACTTGATAATGATAATCTCAGTTAAAATGAAATACAAATTTTAGATGGACACTTTATTTATTAAGGAAAAAATATTCAAATCTACTCAGGCCAGTGTGATAAAGTACTCACTGCTGAAACCTAACCTTTTCTGCTCAAGAGACTAATTCTCAGTTCAATCAATCACAATAAATTATCCAGGTCCTGAAGTAACAAAGCAACTCCCACCACGTGAAAAGAACATCAGACTGTTGGTCTGATGATCTTTTTCTGAAATATTGTCTTACATTTATGCCAGATGTGATCAGACACACACGTCTCATAGGTCTGTAGAATCCGTACTTGATCCACACAGTGCCAGGTTACTTTATTTAATGTTTATTTAAAGGTAGAGGTTGCAGTGATTAAAAAATGTTGTTCGTCATGTGAGTTAAAAATGTCTGGGTGACCTGAAAGTGGAATATCATGAAAATGATCGTTTGAAAAATATTCCCTCTCCGTCCCAATCTTATGCCTCTGTTTTACACAAGTGTGCGTCCACTTGTGTGGACATGACGTCTTTGGCTTTCAAGACTATAATGTTAAATTTTGGACTATAAGGGCCTGGCGTCCACTTACGAGGACGTTTCATCAAGTAAAAAAATAATTCTTTGTTTTCTTTGTCAAATAATATGACAACTTAATTGAGGTTCTAATTTAGGGAAGTACGGTGAAGTGACTTCTACTGTTGCTATTCTAGATATTGCTATGCAAAGCATTTCACAATTTTAACTCATTCGCTGAATGTACGTGTACAGTTCGGGGTCCTAGGAGGTTAAAGCACATAATTCTCATAAATGTAAACATACAGTATGTTTGCTAAATGTAAAAACAAGCAAATTCACTACAACAAATTTAAAGTCAAAACATTAACACAACACACAATACTCTTATATTTTGACACTGTGCATCTTTGTTTTATTGTTTGTTTTGCAATCAAAATGTAACCTTTTGTTTTGTTTTTAAATCAAATGTAACCTTATCCGCTGAATATTGCCACTTTTTAATTGTAAATTCACTTGTATTGATTGATCAATGTAATAAATATATGGACATGAACAACTCGTAATGATGCTGATCGCCCATGGATAAGAAAGCATTATGCAAATATTTTCTGGCATTACAACAAGTGTCTGGCTGATCATGTGAAGAAATTGTGATTTTCATGCATTTTCATTGGTTTAAGTGTCCTACTTACATGTAAAAAGAGTAGTTTGTTTTTGCAATAGCTTCACAATAAAGGAACTTGGACTGCAGTTTTGGCTGAACAATCAAACAAAGGAATAAAGAAAGCTTTCCCCAATTTCATGGATGTTTCTGGAATCAACTCTCCCACCGTTGGCTGTTGCTCCAACAACAGATGCTTATCTGTCTACCTTGGTGACAAACACAGCTTCAAAAATGGCATGAGTGGGGAAGTGAGAAGTTTTCTAGATGTCTCTTGAGCTCATTTACAGTTAACAGCCGCCCATTCAAGGATGATTCTACCCAAATTCACCTTTTCATATTTTTTTCTTGTGGAAACTCTTCTAAGCTATTGACTGAAAAAAACTCACCTATTTGCTTTTTACTTGCTTTATCTGTCATGGTCTTAAACATCACAAGACAACCCCAAAGCCGTAATGAGAAAATAGAATTTGGTGTTGGAACATATGTTAAAGTAAGTGATATTTTGGAACTGAGAGATTTTTGTGTGTCGGGGAGAAGCAAAGTTTAGCCAGGTTTATGGTCTATACTGTTAATAAAATGGCGATCAATTACTTTGCGTTTTCTTCTCTGTTTGCAGCAGATGTCAGCCACTTAGTTAATTGTACACCATCTTCTTTTTGTAAGATACCCCCACCCTTGCTCAGAAAAGACAAACGTGTTGACTGCTATCAGTCCTATAGTACAAGGAAGTAGAGGCTGTTCAGAATGTTCTTTATCTGGCCAGGGGGATTTTTATTACAGCGTCTTTCTTCTTGCCCTCTGTTTATCTCAGCTTTCAGCAGCAGCTTTCCTTCACTCTCTCTTTAACTATCTGACAGAGGGTTGCAGGATACTGCAGAGTGGATGGAGGAGCTCTAATTCAATTTCTTCCACTGCTGAGAGACAGAGCTGAATAAACAGAACCACAGAGAGGAGAGAGTATGGATGTGAGCAAGAATGCTGGTGGCCATGTATGTTAGATAAAATTTGCAAAGTGGTGGCAAGCCTTGTTTGGGAGCTTGAGTGTCATTGTCATTGCGGATATTTTCAGAAATTATTGGTCACAAAATTGTGCAAACATGTTGAAAATGACCAAAAATTATTCATAGATAATATCAATGTATGCTTGACAATTCAACTCAACTCTCAACTCAACTCGACTGTATTTATAGAGCACTTTCAAACAGCCATTGCTGCATACAAAGTGCTGTACGTGGAGCAACTAATATATACAACAATAAAGTAATAATCAGTCACAAAGATGGTAGTAGGCACCAGTGCTGGTCAGTCAAGGAGGGGAAGCTCAATTTCGGCCTACATCAAAAAATATGTCTGTTTATTTATACGTGAATTCTACTCTCCTTTCCTTTTCAATAAAATGTTCTGTGACCCTGTTATACCTAAAAGGCGTCTTTTCCAGGGTCTTAACTGTGGTGATATCAGTCAGCCTGCTAACACAAGGAACTACAATAAAACACACCAGAAATAAAATATTAATCTGTCGTTTGTCGTTGTCAACAAAGAGAGTGTCGCTAAGATTATTGGATGAAGCCTCCAGTCCAACTCAGAACAGAATGAGAATTGAAAAATGCTCCCACGGATGCCAACACCAAAAGATTGGTGATTGGCTCATTTCGCTGTCAATCAAATAGAGATTCAGCCTCAGACAGATCATCCAATCATCATGCAGAAAAGCTGAGCGTCAGGGCCAGCCGATACACGCCCACTGTCCATAGACTCCCAGAGACGCTGAGCGACCAATGGATGGGACAAAAACAGCATTTATCCAAGATAAATGATCTTGAGTCGCTCAGCATCCGCGCTGGAGACGATCAGCGTCCACACAGTTTAAAGCACAGTGAAGCTGCGGGAATGAATGAGAAGAGAGTCGCGTCTTAACCAGTAATAAAAAGCTGATATGGAATAAAAGTTGAGCGCATTGTAGCACATACTTAGTCAATAACATGTACACACAATTGTATGTACAAATATATATTTCATCACTTATTTTTTGACATTTTAGGGGAAGCTGAGCTTCCCTTGCAGTCTTTGAGCAATTGCCCCTGGTAGGCCCCAAACAGTCAAACTAAGATCAAATTAGTAATGTTGAGTCAAATGCCAAAGATTACAAGTGAGTTTTGAGGTTGGTTTTAAAGATGAGCAGTGAGGGGGCTTGCTGAATGTTCAGTGGGAGGTCATTCGCCAATTACAGATGCGGCATCATTCCGCGAGTAGGCTCAGTGGAAGCTAGCAGATGAGTCCAACTTTAGCCAAAAGCTGACAATTTGAGGCTATTAGATTCTTATCAGTGGCGAGGAACAAGTGCAGCAACACAATGTGAAGCTTCATTGCCATATTATTATGTTCACTGATGCTCAGGGACCAACTGAATTAAACTGAAAAAAACCCTGCATTCATCATAGAATAACAATTACCATGACACTTTACGGCACCTCTGTCTTTACTGTCGTAATGCTTGTCGGATTACACCAGTTTGCTGAAGGTTAGATAATGGTCTGTTTTATGATGTGACCAAAATGGGATAATGCGTCGCCGGTGCCAGTCATGCGTGGGCCGTTTGTACATTTTTACCAGCACTGCTATTTTATTTTATCTTGTCTTAATTTAGAAATTATACATATGGTCGGGCGGCCCGGTAGTCCAGTGGTTAGCACGTCGGCTTCACAGTGCAGAGTTACCGGGTTCGATTCCAGCTCCGGCCTCCCTGTGTGGAGTTTGCATGTTCTCCCCGGGGCCTGCGTGGGTTTTCTCCGGGTGCTCCGGTTTCCTCCCACATTCCAAAAACATGCGTGGCAGGCTGTTTGAACACTCAAAATTCCCTAGGTGTGAGTGTGAGCGCGGATGGTTGCTCGTCTCTGTGTGCCCTGTGATTGGCTGGCAACCGATTCAGGGTGTCCCCCGCCTACTGCCTGATGACAGCTGGGATAGGCTCCAGCACCCCCCGCGACCCTAGTGAGGATCAAGCGGTTCGGAAGATGAATGAATGAATGAATAAATATGGTCATGTAATGTTGCAAAACATTATAATATAATATAGGTCAACAAGCCATATACACTTGAAAGCAAGCACGTGTGTGTGTGCTGTCTTGGCATCAGCAGCTGCATCTGTCCCGCCCCCCTCTTGACCCTCTTGAGACAGGGGGCCCAAGTCTACAGGATGGGAGGTACAAGGGCCACTGGGACCAAACAGTATCACCTCTGCCTTCTTTTCATTGAACTTCAAGAAATTTCGTGCCATTCAGGTTTTGATTTCTTCCAGGCAGGACAGGAGTGGCCTTAATGAGAAGGTGTTTTTTTTTGCTCAGTGGGATAATAGATATGGCAGTCATCTGCATGGCAGTGGAAGGGAATACCATGTTTCCTTAATAATAATAATAATACATTCATTCATTCATTCATTCATTCATCTTCCTAACCGCTTAATCCTCACTAGGGTCGCGGGGGGTGCTGGAGCCCATCCCAGCTGTCTCCGGGCAGTAGGCGGGGGACACCCTGAATCGGTTGCCAGCCAATCGCAGTGCACACTGAGACGAACAACCATTCGCATTCACACTCACACCTAGGGACAATTTAGAGTGTTCAATCAGCCTGCCATGCATATTTTTGGAATGTGGGAGGAAACCGGAGCACCCGGAGAAAACCCACGCAGGCCCGGGGAGAACATGCAAACTCCACACAGGGAGGCCGGAGCTGGAATCGAACCCGGTACCTCTGCACTGTGAAGCCGACGCGCTAACCTCTGGACTACCGGGCCGCCCAATAATAATACACTTTATGTATAAGCACCTTTCAAGACACCCAAGGACACTTTACAAGAACAAAAACACAAAACAATACGAGTTGGGCAGCGGCAGCCAAACGCACCAGCGTTCACTCAACCCGGAAGTCAGAAAGAAACCACAAGGGAGGGAGAGGGGGAGGAAAAAAAAAACACGCTCAAACTATCCTCATTTTGAGGAAGATGGATCCCAAGGGGAGCAGATACAGCAAGAACAGCAGAGGCCCCAGAATTGAGCCTTACTTCGATATTAATATCATGAATGTTCATATCTCGATTTTGATACAATGTACATGGCAAGTTTCAAACTCAAGGCCCGGGGGCTGAATCTGGCCCATCATATCATTTCTCATGGCTGGTGAAAGCAAATCAAATTCCACGATGCTTCCTAATACATGCACCAACATTTTAAATTCTTACTCATATCTAGTAAATAACAGCGACATTGTTGCATTTTCTTGTTACCAAACCTCTCATTACAGTAACTCAAATAGTTAAAGAAACGATTATACTTCTTGATATGGTTTCACAGTCATCACAGCCCTCCAAGGGAAGCGGTAACCACAATGTGGCCTGCGACAAAAATGAGTTTGACACCCCTGATATACACTTTATCGCCCGGCCCTAATGATTTCTGCGTGACTTCCCTCATCTAGAAACGACACTCGTGATTTATGTCCTCGTTAAAATGCAAGCAGTTGGGAATAAGCTTGCTGGTCACCAAATAATTTGTACTCGTTAAACTTCTGTATGAAATTATGTCATTTGGGCGTGTCACATTCTGTTGCACTCTCAGCTCTCTCAACTCTTTGACAATGCCTGGCACAGTGCTTTCTGAGGCGGCCAATGACAGAGTTTCGGCCCAGTTGCCCGAAAGATTTTTTTGGGTCCTTATTTATGCATGTCTGTCTGTATTTATTTAATACAGGCGCTTAAGGGCACAAATGGCACCAATTTGGTTGAATGGCTCATTTAATCATTACCATAGAATGAGGGATGCCTCTATTTGATGTTTGTTTGATTGATATAATACATTTGAATCGGAATGTATCGATTTGTGTGGGCTAAAATGACATGTCCACGCAGCTACGTAGTTGTTGGGTATGTGCGTGATTTCTCTCATCGAGAAAAGACACGATTGATTTCTGACTTTGTTAAATACAACCAGTGGGGAATAATCTTGTTTGTTGCCAAACAATTCACACTCGATAAACTATTTGAAGTTCTCTTGTTTGCACGTGTCACAGTCTCAAACTTGTATGTCGCGCTCTCAGTTCTCTCAACTTTTTGATGATGCTGTTTAACGAGGAGGCTTCTTTATATCAGGTAAAGCAGATTTATTTTAGAGTATCTTTAGGCTTTCTTCTCCCTCCATATAAGCTCTGAAGACAAACCCGCCGCTCTGTCTCTGCCTGCAGGAGAGATGTGCGCAGCTGAGGAGACGTGTCTGTGGGTGCGTGCATGTCACACTAACTACATTGTAACTAAAAAAAGACCCCCCCCCCAAAAAAAAGTAACATTGTCAAATATAAAACTAAGATAACACTGTTCAGTTTGGCAAAATATTTGCACATTTGGGTTATTTTGTAGATTTGTGACATTTAAATGTTCAGAAAATAAAACCTTTTCACCCAATACCGGACGAGCTGAAAATCATGTGATCAGTTCAGGACACACACACTTAGTTAGTTAGTTAGTTAGTTAATTAGTTAGTTAGTTAGTTAGTTAGTTAGTTAGTTAGTTAGTTAGTTAGTTAGTTAGTTAGTTAGTTAGTTCCGCCAGTTCCTATTTGGAACATTGGGCGACGAGTTTCCTCCATTTGGTCCGGTCACTGGCGACCCTTCTTGCTCCATGCCAGCTGACACCCATCTCACTGAGGTCTTCTTTGGCAGTCTGTCTCCATGTCTTCTTTGGCCTACCTCTCTTCCTCTTTCCACCCTCTGGCATCCAGTCCATGGCCACACTTGCCGTTCTCTCTCTTGGCAGTCAGAGTACGTGGCCGATCATTTTCCTTCTCCTTTCAGAGACAATGTCTGACAGTTCAGCCACTCCTGCCTTCTTCATCACCTCCTCGTTGGTGACGTGGTCTCTCCATGAGATCCTCAGGATGGATCTCAGGCAACGCCGATGGAAGACATCTAACTTGTTGGTTATGTTGGCTGTCTTCATCCATGTCTCACAGGCGTAAATCGCTGTTGGGATAACCACTGACATTTAGAGGTGTAGCTTGGTGGTCGTAGTGATGGCTTTCGATGACCAGATGTTGCGCAGGCGTTGGAACACTCCCGCAGCTTTACCAAGTCTACTGTTGACGTCTTTCTTCCACCACCTGTATTTGAGATGTTACTCCCACGATATGTGAAGCTGTCAATGTACTCTATGTCATGTTGGTGTAGAGTGAGTGGTTGAAGGTGTTGGTGCTGTCCGACGGCCATGGCCTTGGTCTTTTCCTGGCTAATTCGCAAACCGACCTTAACTCCGTGCTCATACAGATTATTGGTCAACTCCTGGAGTGCGGGCTGGGTGTGACTTAACAGGGCCAAATCATCTGCAAATTCCAGGTCAGCTAGTCTGCTCCCTCCCCACTTGGTACCAACCTTTGCTCCTGTGATGGACTTCCTCATCACAAAGTCGATTATGATAATGAAGAGTAGGGCTGACAGAATGCAACCCTGTCTTACACCAGTGACAATGTCAAAATCGTCAGTTGTGCCACTGTTGGTTTTGAAACAACACGTTGAGTTGTGGTACAATGACCTGAAGATGTTGATGTACTTGAGGGGTACACCATACAGCTGGACGATCTGGCACAGTGACTCCCGGTGGATGCTGTCGAAGGCTTTCTTGAAATCGATATCGTTGATCATGAGTGGTATCTGAAGTTCTTGGCACTGCTCTATGATGTTTCGAAAGGGAAAGATCTGTTCGGCGCAAGACCTTCCCTTCCTGAAACCGGCTTGCTCTTCCCTCAAGATGTTATCCACTTCATCTTTAAGGCGATGTAGCAGAACACTGCAGAATACCTTGCTGGGAATTGACAGCAGCGTAATACCCCGCCAGTTATTGCAGTCTGCGAGGCTTCCCTTCTTGGGGAGCGTGACAATGACCCCACGTCTCCAGTCGGCAGGAACCTCTTCAGCATGCCAAATCAGGTTTAACAGGTGGGTAAGGCTCTTCACAACAGCATCTTGGCCATGTTTCAACAGCTCGGCAGCTATCTCATCGAGTCCCGGTGCCTTGTTGTTCTTAAGGCCCTTGATTGCTCTGGCAACCTCAGTCTCGGATATCTCTTTCGATGTAATATTTAGAGCTGGAGCTGGTGTCTCTTGATCGAAATTGAAGAGCACGGGAGGCATTGGTTGGTTGAGAACCTCCCTGAAGTGTTCCAGCCATCTTGCTTCTTGCTCCTCCTCGCTTAGAAGTGTCCTGTCATCCTTGCTCCTGATTGGCACGCCAGAGCTGCTCCTGGAGTTGGTTAGCTCCCGCACGATCTTGTATAGGGTCGTCGTGTCATTGTTCTCTGCTGCTTCCTGTGCCTCTCTTGTTTTCTCTTCTAGCCACTGTCTTTTATCCTTCCTGCAACTCTTCTTCACTGCCCTGTCCAAGTGTCTGTACTCCTCGTCTTCCATCCTCCAGCCCCGGAGCCTCCTCTTTTGTTCTCTTTTTATCTTAGCCACTTTCCTTTCCTCAATCAACTTCCAGGGGTCGTCTGTTATCCATCTGTCTTTGATGGTACCCGTCTTTCTGCCTATAACTGCTTCTGCAGTGTCAGCAATGGCACAAGAGAACATACTCCACTGGTCCTCAATGTTTGCAAGGTGTTGTGATACCTTGAGCTTCCTACTCAATTCCTCACAGAATCTTTCGGAGAAGTTTTTATTCTTTAGCTTGTCCACCGCGTAAGGTCTCTTGGGCTGCACCTTTTTCACCTTCTTCAGCTTCAGCTTGATTTTATTCACCACAAGGAAGTGGTCTGAACCCACATCCGCACCTCTGTAGGAGCGAACGTTGAGCGATGACGAGCGCCACCTTGTGTTGATGCAGATGTAGTACAGTTCGGTCCGGGTCCCGCCACCAGGTGAAACCCAGGTTACTTTGTGTATCCGCTTGTGCTCAAAAAAGGTGTTGCCAATGCTGAGGCCGTTGGTACTGGTTAGCATCAACAGTCTCTCCTCGTTGTCGTTCGTGGAGCTCGCAATTCCATGCGGTCCAACTGTGGCATTCAGGCCCCTTCTGTCATTATCCAGTTTTGCATTGAAGTCTCCAATCAGCATTTTGATGTCATGTCTGGGGATCTCCTCAAGCACGGTCTGGAGCCGGTTGTAGAAGGTGTCTTTATCGTCCGCTGAGGCAGCTTCGGTTGGGGCATAGACTTGTACGATGGTTACTTTGGCATATCTGGTGTTGAGCCTTGCTGTAATAATCCGTTCATTCACCGGCTTCCATCCAATCAATGCTTTTGCTGCACTACTGGAGAGGATGATGCCGACTCCATGGGAATGGTGGTCTTGCTTCCCAGAGTACAGAAAAGTTGCTCCATTAACCATGAGGCGCCCTTGCCCCGTCCACCGTCCAACGCCTAAGATGTCCAGGCGATAGTCCCTCATATTCTTCAGCACCTGGTCCATGCGACTAGACTGGAACATTGTGCGCACATTCCAGGTGCCTACTCTGGTGTTGGTTTTGGTTCCAAAGATCGGGGTCATCAGGGGTCGGGCTTCCTGCTGGATTTCACCCGGCCCCGTCACAGATCCATCCAAGGATGTGCCGTCTCTTCTTCGCCGTGGTTTACCGGAATGGCTTCCTCTTGTCGTTTCTGTAACAGGTTTTTGTTTTTACAGGGTGAGGTTGTTAACCTCACGCCCAACCCCCAACCTGGAGGACCAGTTGGATGCAGTTTAACGTCATACCCAGGACAAGGACACACACAAACCGCTATATCCATCCCATGGTCATGTTAATTTTTTTTTTCTGGAAAGAGGTTGGCAGCTCTCAGTTTAGCAGTTTAGAGTATTTTGGCATATTGAGACAATGTTACAATTAACATTTTTGGGAGGTACAGAGTAAACAAACAGTGTAGAGCACAGGTGTCAAAGTCAAGGCCCGGGGGCCAGATATGGCCCGCCACACCATTTTATGTGGCCCACGAAAGCAAATCAAACATGACAACATCCATGAGGCTTGCTAAAATATGTACCAACATTTCAAATTCTCATATGTAATAAATAAGAGAGATATTGTCAACATTTTGTTGTTGCCAAACACCCCATTAGGTGTGTGTGTGAAGGATGCTAACTAAGCTAAAAGCTATGATGGACAGTCCCTCCCACCCTCTCCAGCCCGCCCTGACAGCACTAGGTAGCTCCTTCAGCCAGAGGCTGATACACCCGCGCTGTAAGAAGGAGAGATACCGACCCTCGTTCCTACCGACTGCTGTCAGGCTGCTGAATAAAAATAACAACTATAATAATAATAATAATTAAATGATGTGATGTGTGTGATGTGAACAACAATTGTAAATAGCACTGCGATTTATCCATTTTGTATTTATATTGCACTTAATTGAACGGTGTTTGTTTGTTTTTTCTCCTTTCTTCTTTCTACCCACATTCTTGCTGCTGGAGGCTGTAAATTTCCCCAGTGTGGGACAAATAAAGGATATCTTATCTTATCTTATCTTATCTTATTACACTAACTTAAACAATAGTTCAATAAACCGTTATTCTTGACTTCTTTATATGATTTCCAGTAATAATGGCCCTCCAACGAAAATGGATTTGACACTTCTGGTGTAGAGTCTTTGCAGATAAATGCCTAACTAGTATTTTCCCTCAAACTAATGATCTGTTGTTTAATCACAGTGCCTCTAAATAGATTAATCCTGCCTGAGCAGAGAGAGGTAATCTAGATGGCGCCTAGTGGTTAAGTTCACTCAAGTACAACTAACAACCAATACATTGTGTTTTCTTGGTATATTCTGTTCCAAATCAGTCTAAAAGTATGAATAATTACATACTGTAAACATGACAATTGTTGTTTTTTTTTAAAGAATAGCTTGAAAAAAAAAATCCACCAAGAGTTGAACATGCTTGGAAAAGGCCAGATCACATGTATGATGGTGTCAGTCAGATGAGTATGTAGTAGAGCAGTGTTTTTCAAACTTTTTTGGCCTAAGGCACACTTCTTTCATTGTTAAAATCTCGCGGCACACCACTCGCTAAATGTGAAACCAAAAATCTGTATAAGGCGTAAGTATCTATAGAAGGCGGGTTGAATTATAAGGCGCACTGTTTGAGAAAATTGAATGCTTTTAGGTGTGCCTTATAGTGCGGAAAATACAGTTTAACATTTTGAAACTATATTTTAAATTTACTTGGGTTGTCTTTATGAGATATAAAAATTGGCTTTGATGATCTGCTGCACAGATGTCTAAACTCGGTCCTCAAGGTCTGCTCTCCTGCAACACACCTGATTCAAATAATCAGCATCATTTGAATGCTGCTTCACAGCTGGCTGATGAGCTGATCATTTGAATCACGTGTTCACATCCCAGACAGGCAGGACAGTGGCCCTCGAGGACCAGGCCTAATACACATGTTGACTTCACTTCATCTTCAGTGAATTCTCAAAATGAAGGAACATAAACATCAATATCCTATATTAAGTGGACACCAATATTCTGTTGAAATTATTGGCTTGAGACAAGTTAAAGGGGCTTGTTTTTCCACTTTTTTTCCATATTGTAGGTAGTTTGATGAAAGGCTAGTGTGTTAACTGCGATGAATTGGTGAGAGCTGTGTAGGTTGAGATAGGACTCTTCCTGTCAATATAACTGTTAATATCAGCCTAAGACTCTTAATTACAAGGACAATAAGGTCACCACTTTTTTTTCCGACACTAGACACTGAGAAGATTAAATGTTACATTTAATTAAGAGGCCTGGATTCAGGAAATGAGAAATCGGTGGTCTATGCCAAAAGCAGCTACATTTAGCCTAGCTTGTGAGGACGTAACATCTGTTCACACAGATTGAGCCCACAAAGCAAGTGCAAGCTATGCTATATGTCTTGCTGCTATGCTGCCTGTCATTAAAAGATCTTTGAGTCACATGAGGCGTCGTGTTATACAACTCCACATTTGACTGTTAATTTCTGCCCCTCCGTGAGCCGTCACCTTACCGTGGTGGAGGGGTTTGTGTGTCCCAATGATCCTGATGAGCTAAGTTGTCTGGGATTTTATGCCCCTGGCAGGGTCACCCATGGCAAACAGGTTCTAGGTGAGGGACCAGACAAAGCACGGCTCAAAGATCCCTTATGATGAGTAAAATGAATGGATCTCAGTTTCCTTTGCCCCGACGCAGGTCACCGGGGCCCCCCTCTGGAGTCAGGCCTGGAGGTGGGGCTCCTTGGCGAGCGCCTGGTGGCCGGGCCTACAACAATGGGGCACTGCCGGGCTCAGCCCGAAGAGGCAACGTGGGTCCCCCTTCTCATGGAATCACCACCCATGGGAGGGTTCAAAGGCATCGGGTGCAATGTGAGCTCGGCAGCAGCCAAAGTTGGGGACCCTGGCGGTCCGATCTTCGGCTGCATAAGCTAGCTCTAGGGACGTGGAATGTCACCTCTCTTGCAGGGAAGGAGCCCAAGTTGGTGTGCGAGGTAGAGAAGTTCCGACTGGATATAGTCGGACTTGCCTCCACACACAGCCTGAGTTCTGGTACCAGTTCTCTCGAGAGGGGTTGGACTGTCTTGCACTCTGGAGTTGCTCACAGTGAGAGGCGCAGAGCAGGTGTGGGCATACTCATTGCCCTCAGTGCCTGTACATTGGGGTTCACACCGGTAGACGAGAGGGTTGCTCCCTCCGCCTTCAGGTGGGTGGACGGGTCCTGACTGTCGTTTGTGCATATGCACCAAAGAGCAGCTCAGCATACCCACCCTTTTTGGAGTCCTTGGAGGTTGTGCTGGAGAGTACTCCTGCTGGGGACTCCCTTGTTCTGCTGGGGGACTTCAATGCTCACGTGGGCAATGACAGTGAGACCTAGAGGGGCGTGATTGGGAGGAACGGCCCCCCCGATCAGAACTCGAGTGGTGTTTTGTTATTGGACTCCTGTGCTCGCTACGGATTGTCCATAATGAACACCTTGTTCAAACATAAGGGTATGTGCATATGTGCACTTGGCACCAGGACACCCTAGGCCGCAGTTCGATGATCGACTTTGTAGTTGTATCATCGTATTTGCGGCCGCATGTTCTGGACACTCGGGTGAAGAGAGGGGCGGAGCTGTCAACTGATGAGTGTGAGTGGTGAGTAGGCTCCAATGGTGGGGGAAGATGTCGGTCCGTCCTGGCAGACCCAAACGTATAGTGAGGGTTTGTTGGGAGCGTCTGGCGGAATCCCCTGTCAGAAAGTGTTTCCACTCCCACCTCCGGCAGAGCTTTTCCCATATGGCCATGGAAGCCGAATTCCGGACGGCTTCGAGGAAATTCTGGTCCAACATCCGACGTCTCAGGAGGGGGAAGCAGTGTACCACTAACACTGTGTACAGTGGGGATGGGGCGCTGCTGACTTCGACTCGGGACGTTGTGAACCGGTGGGCAGAGTACTTCGAAGACCTCCTCAACTCCACCAACACGCCATCCTTGGAGGAAGCAGAGTTTGAGGACCCTAAGGTGCGCTCTCCTATCTCTGTGGTTGAAGTCACCGATGTGGTTAGCTCCTCGGTGGCAAGGCCCCAGGGTTTGATGAGATCCGCCCGGAGTTCCTCAAGGCTCTGGGGCTGTTCTGGTTGACACGTCTCTGCAGCATCGCATGGTCATCGGGGAGAGTGTCTCTGGATTGGCAGACCGGGGTGGTGGTCCCTCTGTTTAAAAGAGGGACCAGAGGGTGTGTTCCATCTACAGAGGGATCACACATCTCAGCCTCCCTGGTAAGGTCTATTCAGGTGTGCTGGAGAGGAGGGTCCGCCAGTAGAGTCTCAGATTGAGGAGGAACAGTGTGGTTTTCGTCCTGGCCGTGGAACTGTGGACCAGCTCTACACCCTTAGCAGGGTCCTCGAGGTTACGTGGGAACTTGCCCAACCAGTCTACATGTGTTTTATGGACTTGGATCAGGCATTTGACCGTGTCCCTCGGGAAGTTCTGGGGGGGGGGGGTGCTTCGGGAGTATGGGGTACCGAGCCCCCTGATATGGGCTGTTTGGTCCCTGGACTGCCGATGTCAGAGTTTGGTTCGCATTCCCGGCAATAAGTCGGAATCGTTTCCAGTGAGGGTTGGACTCCGCCAAGGCTGCCATTTGTCACCAATTCTGTTCATCACCTTTATGGATAGAATTTCTAGGCGCAGCCGGAGCGTTGAGGGGGTCCGTTTTGGTGGCTTCAGAACTGCATCTCTGCTTTTTGCAGATGATGTGGTGCTGTTGGCTGTTGACTCCTTCAAGCAGGGCTCTCCAACTCTCACTACAGCGTTTCGCAGCCGAGTGTGAAGCGGTTGGGATGAAGATCAGCACCTCCAAATCTGAAACCATGGTCCTCAGTTGGAAAAGGGTGGAGTGCCCTCTCCGGGTCGGGAGGAGATCTTGCCCCAAGTGGAAGAGTTTAAGTATCTTGAGGTCTTGTTCACAAGTGAGGGCAGGAGGGAGCGAGAGATAGACAGGTGGATTGGTGTAGCGTCTGTTGTGATGCAGACGTTGTATCGGTCTGTCGTGGTAAAGAAGGAGCTGAGCGAAAGGGCGAAGCTCTCAATTTACCGGTCGATCTACGTCCCAACCGTCATCTATGGTCACGAGCTATGGGTCGTGACCGAAAGAACGAGATCCTGGATACAAGCGGCCGAAATGAGTTTTCTCTGCAGGGTGTCTGGGCTCTCCCTTAGAGATAAGGTGAGAAACTCGGTCAGCCGGGAGGGTCTCAGAGTCAAGCCGCTTCTCCTCCACATCGAGAGGAGCCAGATGAGGTGGCTCGGGCATCTAATAAGGATGCCTCCTGGACGCCTCCCTGGTGAGGTGTTCGCTTGCATGGGAATGCCTCGGGATTTGCCAGGAAGAGCTCGAACAAGTGGCTGGGGAGAGGGAAGTCTGGGCTTCCCTCTTAAAGCTTCTGTCCCCGCGACCCGACCCCGGATAAGCGGTGGAAAATGGATGGATGGATTGATGTTAATTTCTGCGCAAGCGTTTCATAAATAAAAATCTTTGATAGCTTAAAAAGACGAAAGCCATGCTGAATGACTGATTGTGTGAGCCTTTAATTCAAAATGTTTTTTTGGGAACAGTGCCTCATATGTCCTAAATGCATATTTGGTTATCGTAGTTTTTATGCTTCACTAATTGATTTACTCCATCCATCCATTTTGCAATTCACTTTATCCTCACGAGGGTCGCGAGCATGCTGGAGCCTATCCCAGCCGTCATCAGGCAGTAGGCGAGGTACATCCTGAAGCGGTAGTCAGCTAATCTTGAATTATTCAAGAAGTGTACATTTTTTCACCCCCCCCCCCCAAAAAAAAAGTATATATATATATATATATATATATGTAGAGAGAGAGAGAGAGAGAGAGAGAGAGAGATACCTTCATAACCGAAATAGGCACTTTGGTTGCATCTTTTTTTTTTCTCGATAGAGTGAGCAAATGGAGGTATGCGTGTATGTTTGTTTCCTTGGGAGTGATTTGGACAGGTTAGGACGGCTTCATTGCTGTCACCCTGCTGACTCACCTCCACACAAAACACACTTGCAAATCTGACCGAACACACAATAACATGACTAATGGATGCAATCTTCCAGTCAAGAATATTTTGTTATCATCATTCAACTGCAACTGTCATACCTGTGAAAATAAAAGTGATTTTGAGCTGACATGAAGATAAGTAATGTTTTTCCTTTTAACATTTTCTCTCCAAAATAATTTACTGGTTCAAAATATATTTTTATCAGTAACAACGAGATCTGTAACTGCGCCCCCCCCCCCCCCCCGAATTGTGATGTAGCAGTGTGGCTCATCTACACCAGTTGGTCAACATACTGAGTTTCACTGCCCATGACTTGGAAGCGATGCTTAAGCAACCTTTTTACACCAGGAAAGCACTATCATTCATTCATTCATTCATTCAGTTCCGCTTTATCCTCACAAGGGGGTGCTGGAGCCTATCCCAGCCATCTTCGGGAAGTAAGCAGGGGACACCCTGAACTGGTAGCCAGCCAATCGCAGGGCACACAGAGACGCTCACATTCACACCTAGGGACGATTTGGAAGGTTCAATCTGCCTGCCATGCATGTAATTGGAATGTGGGTGGAAACCGGAGTGCCCAGAGAAAATCCACGCAGGCCTGGGGAGAACATGAAAACTCCACAAAGGGAGGCTGGAGCCCGAATCGAGCCCTGAGCCGACGCACTGTGAGGTCGACACACTAACCACTCGGTCACCGGGCCACCAGCACTCTCATTTTAAATAAATAAATTGAGGAGCGCTGCAATGCTAACCCAGATTAGTATTAGCCATAAATGTTATTAACATTAGCTTCTGATAACCAGCACAAACTAATATTTGGTGAAGTTGTTGATGTGGGATCGGGGTGTACAGTATTTTTATTTGCCATGTGGTTTCTGCATGCATTCTTCACATAAATCAAGTCTATGAATGCTTAATTGTATTTTTAATTGCCACTCATGTTTTCTTTCCCACATTGTGCACTACGCTTCTGCAAATCGTAGCAACTTGCCTCAATCAACCAATTTAGCTCTGCCAACGATGATAACAAAATTGATTTTTCACGAGCCAGGACAAACCCTTGAACGTTCCAGGATGCCCAATAAAACAAGTGTAAAATAATACATTGTCCCGAACATTGAACAGCACTCTAGATGCAGTCTTTGCTTGCCCACAAGAGACCATATCATAAACAAACTCAAACAACACTGGTGCAAATATTTATGATTCATCCTACAGTTAGACCTTTTTCAGTGTATAAATAAAACAAGCAGGTAATATGAGGAACCAGTGATAATTACTCAACGGTTTGCAAGTGTGTGCAGACATTGTGAATTATTATTTTTTTTGTTTTTTATCAGAGCTCGAGGTCAAAAACGGTCACAAAGACGTCGGGCAACAATTTTCATGCTCTCAAACTATTTTTCTTGTGGCAAAGACATTTTGAATGAGTTCAAAATTGGATGGAAACAAAAAAAAAAGTGTCTGCGATTATGAAAACTGTTTGGAAATGTCTAGGTTTGCAACATGAAAGGAACCCTGACAACAACAAGAACAATAACAAAAATATCCGCTACGAGCACTGCTCAGTGAGTTAAGGGCTTTTAATGAAACAATATTTTACAAAGCTTCATTTCTGTTGAACCTTTTTTTCACATCATTGAAGATCAGCCAACAGACCAACTAAATCATTTCGTGCTGCTTCACACAAATAACGGAATAGTTGGTAAAGGAAGAGCATTCATGGTTGCGCAAACAAGATTATTCATGTAGCTGTACTTACTCTAAAGTCAAACCTTACGACAGCTTAATCTTATTAGTGATTCAATCTGCTAACCTTTTTACAGTTAAGGATTTACAGTTTGGAGTTACGTTTTTTGTATAATAATTCACGATGCAAAGGAAGCAATTATGTCGGCTATCTCATTTTTTTGCTGTGTCCAATAATACAAGTCCCACCAAAGTAAAGTTGATTTTGTAAATGCTTGATGGAAATCTCAGATGATAAAAAGAGTGTCATGATTCGGTTTGGGACCAACAGGTGGCACTGTAGTGCTCCCCCTGCAGCTGCACACCTGTTGGTCATTAGGTAATTGCTGCTTTAAAAGGACTCCCAGCCCGACCACTCATTGTCGGGTCATTGTCACATTTCGGTTTTTCGGTCTGGCCAGCAGGTGGCAGGAGCGGTCTCTCTAGCACACCTGCTGGCAATCATTAATCAATAGAGACACTATTTAAGGACTCCTACGTTCGACACCTGTTGTGGGAGTATTGTTTTTGGCATTGCTTACCTCATTGCTCATTGACTAGTGGCTTTTGACCTCGTCGTGTTTTCGCGTGTAGTCTCGGTACCAAGTTTGTGTGTAAGTACCATTTTGTTTTGATGATCTGGCTTTTCTTGCGTGTACAAAGTGTTACATTGTTTTTCGTTCGTAGTTTGTGGGCTTTACTTTCCTTTTCTTGCTCTTTTGTGCAAGCACCTTTTGTTAGTCGTTTTTGATTTACCTCCTGGTCCTCATTGTGGACCAGCGCTTTATGTTCTCGCTTATTTTCGGTTCGGTTTGGACATTAAATTGTCTTACTTCGGAGACTTAGTTTTTGTCTACGTTTTTTGGATCCCCCTCCCTAACTCGGTTTACCCGAGTACGTAACAGTCATTGGTGCTGTTTGCTCTTGGCGACTGTCATGTTTTTTGTTGCTGTTTGTTCCTGCCAGGTTTGTTTCGGTCATGTTTCTGTAATTGAGGTTTTAGCTTCTGCCATGGTTTTGTTTGTTACTTTGGATTTGTTTTGTTCTTGGGACTTTTTTGGGAGTTTTCTGTTTTAATACAATTCATCAAGTATAACCTGCTCCTCCCTCCTGCCTGCTCTTTGAGGTCCACCACCACCTTGCATACGAGACAAAGAGCAACACTGTATTTTTATTGCGCTAGTGAGTTAGCATTACAATTTTAAAACCAGCCCTGAGGCTTTTTCTTGATGGCTCTTTGTCAGGTGGTGGGTTTACTGTGTGCAGGTAGATCGCACCGTGCAGTGAGTCACAGGCGTGACCCATTTGAGCTTTGCTGCTCACATGACCCCATTATGACTGCACAGTAAAACAAATTTAATGCTCCCGCAGCTGTTTTCTTCAGCCATCAATGCGTATGCATGTGATCGCAGGTGATGCCAAACCTACAGACAAAAGGCAAGTCGGTCTTAACCCCGCATCAGAACACAAGTGCAGCTGTGTGTGTGTGTGTGTGTGTGTGTGTGTGGGCATAATGGATGTGTCATATGTAGCACAAAAGCTCTCACAAAACCACACATACTACACGTTGAGAGTCTGTAAGCTTGTTAGCAAGACTTTGGCTCAGAGGAAGTATCTGATTGTGCTGACAATATGGAGGCTGTGCTTTTCTGTGTGTGTAGAAGGGTAGTGGCGTCTTATGGGAGGTAGTGTGCAAAAGGCGGGCAGAGCATCTCTGAACATGACCGTCTAACAGAAAAGGGATTAATAAATGATTGGTTTTAATCAAGTATATAGTGGAAAAATGTATAATTTTCCTTTTGCATTGTTCAGGTAATTCTTGGATATTGCTGAAAATGACCCTCAAGATTTGGATTTTGGGGGGAATCTGGATCTTTGTTTTTCATTTTTGTCATGCTTCTGGATTAACATAGTGAGTTAGAATTTGGACCCAATTAGGGGGAAGCAGGAAGTGCACTTTAGAATAAAGTAAAAACGAAACTAACGAACATCTAAAAAATCTGATTCAAATTAACAAACCAAAATTGGGGATATTATGAAAGGAAGAAAGATGGGACTCTGTGAAGGCTGGTCAAGGCTGCGAACCAACTCCCCATAGTGTGTCCCTGTTGGTGGTGCCATGTCAGACGAATGGGCTCACACGGTCCCACACGCGGGCAATTCTTCGGCGGTGGCAAGGGATCAGAGCGCAGCTTAACTTAATCGAAAAATGTTATCGCTTAAACAAAAAAAGTTACTGTGACCACAAGACGCATATACAATGTGCGAGAAGGTCAACAGACTGGTGATGATGCTCAGCCAATCAGCTCATGGGATAAATCCACTCGTGCTCTCATTGGTCGATGTCATGCCAGCAACCAATCATGCACCTTGTTTGTGGACGTGTAATAACCCTTTGAAACCCGTCAACTCTTTTTTTGGAATGCAGGGAAACATTCACTCTTGCACATCAACTTCAGACAACGTGTCTGCAGTATTGACGCCGATGTGGCTTTTTAATTGTTTTTTTTTAATTAATGAAAAATAAAACAAGTTTTATTTTTCATTAATTAAAAAAACACAAAGCACCTAAGCCGCAAAACTTGTGAAGTGTGAAATGGCGGGGGATCATTGTATTCTTTCTGTGAGAGGCAGGCACCATGTCTTCACATGGTTTTATTGATATTGGGGAAAGAAAATCACACGGTTTCCACCTGTTTTGCTCTCGCTGTATTGGCTTAACATTAATTTGTCCATGTTTCACAGAACCAATTCTTTTATCCTTTGAATATTATTAGTTTCACAGCAGCAAACCTTGCTGTGGCAACACATTTATGCTCATTCATTAGCCGTGAGTTTGGTGCCGTTATTTTTGCTGCTCCTCAGTGCCCAATCTTCTTCTCCCATGAGGTCGACCATCATTAATAAAGCAACTTTTTTTTTCATTGTTTTTGTTCTTTATCAGCATCCACTGTTATGAAAACAAGCCATCTCTGACGGTAATGGAATTTCTCTTACTTTATGTTTATGAAAATTTTATTTTTCGGTTTTAGGGTTTGCTTTTGAGCTCCTCTGAACTTGGACTCGGACTTGACTTTGACTCGGATCTTTGTAACTCGAACTTGAGTTTGCCTCGAAAAAGGTGGATTTGACGACAGCCTTGTCAGGCCTGAAGTGCTACTGACTGCTGGTGCTACTGAGACAAGCTGCCACCGATTGTCTGTTGCTATGACAACAGTGGTTACTACATGATTATTTTTGTATTATTGTCACCGTTCAACTGGTTAATAATGTCTCATATAGAAATGGTATATACAGTAATCGTTCATTAAAAGAATCATCAGCATTTTTTTGTGATACACCTTGAATATAAGTGTATAATCTAGATGTCACCACTTGACAGCCCCGGTGCTTGTGTTTTGCATCTGGAATGGGCAGTGTTTTTCACAGCACTGTTTTGTTCAGCGGAGATGCCCACAGTCTGCGTTGGTGTGACTGTCTGCTGTAGCTGAGGATGAGGAGATCCCAGCATCGGCGTAGAGCGCGGATGCATATTTGGAAATGACAGTCAGCGCTCGGAATTGAAGTGGATTTACGCGGGACAGAAGAAGTGCACCAATATAATTTTTTCGTCAATGGATGCTCCAGCTTCTTGTTTACTTAACTTGTGGCAGACGTGTGCACATTTTGAGCATGATGTCTGTGATCCACTGTTGATAGGTCGGTTTGATTCTCTCCTCTTTCATCTAGAACTGCTTCAAAAAACTAAGCATATGCAGGAAAAGATTGCATGACTGTCCATGTCTTATGTTATGTGTTGTGTTGTTATATTACCGTATTTTGTTATTTTTTGTTAACTGTTTTGCAAAGCAAGTGGCTCAGTGGTTAGCGCGTCGACCTCACAGTGCAGATGTTCTAGGTTCAATTCCAGCTCCGGCCTCCCTGTGTGGAGGTTGCATGTTCTCCCCGGACCTGCGTGGGTTTTCTCCGGGTTCTCCGGTTTCTTCCCACATTCCCAAAAACACACAAGGGAGGCTGATTGAACACTCTAAATTGTCCCTGTGTGCCCTGCGATTGGCTGGCAACCGGTTCAGGGTGACCCCCCACCTACTGCCCAAAGACGGCTGGGATCGGCTCCAGCACCGCCCGCGACCCTTATAAGGATAAAAGGATCGGAAAATGAATGGATGGGTGATGTTGTGCTGCAGAAGTTGTAAAAGTGTGATATAAATAAAGATGTATTGTGTTGTGTGGTATTGTCAGTGTCCAAGAAGTGAGTAGAGCATGTCCCGACACTGAATCTACTGAATTGTCTTTTTGATGCTGTATGAAAATGTTACCTTTGACATTTGACAATAACAATCATAATAATAATAATAATTTTTATCCATTTGTGTTCATATTGTATTTAATTGAAAGATGTTTGGTGTTTTTTTTTCTCTCTTTCTCCTTTCTTCTTTCTACATGCATTCTTGCTGCTGGAGGCTGTAAATTTCCCCATTGTGGGACGAATAAAGGATATCTTATCTTATCTTAGAAAATAAAAACGACCTGAAAGAATGTGCTTGTGCTTGCATGTGTGTGTATGTGATCATTATGTTGTCATTGTTGGGCCATCTGGGCCCAGCTAGCTAATATGAATATTTGGCGTTACCCATTCTGAATATTCATGACAAAGGTCTAAACTGGTATGAATATTCATTTTGCCTCTAGCACGAAAATTGAAGAAGAGGCCGGTATCACAATCAGCAGAACAGAGATTTGCTGAACCTTTGGTGTGTTGGACGAGAACGCTTGATGATTACTGTGGGCCTTGTGGTATGCTCCGTGAACCCCATCTCTACTGTTTGTGGATTATTACAAATGTAGTAGATTTCAACTCAACTCAGCTGCATTTATAGAGCATTTTTAAACAACCGCCGCTGTATACAAAGTGCTGTGCATGGATCTACACTCACCGGCACGCGCGCGCATGCGCACACACACGCACACACACACGCTCACGCACACACACACACACACACGCACGCACGCACGCACGCACACACACACACACATACACACACACACACACACACACACATGCCATGATGAGAAACAGCCTGAAACTGCAATTGCAGACTACTGAGTGCTAACAACTTCCGGGGAAGTAATCCTGCGTCACCATAAATTCAAGATTTACCTGCTTTATTTTATGAAAATGAGATTTATAGGATGATTAGGGTGCAGCATACATTAACACGAAAATATAATAATAAATAATCATATTACTAACATGTACAAAGACACACAAATGGTTGTTTGTTTTTTTTCACCTCGACACTCCTCGGATCTACTTATGACTTGTCTTAGATCTACCGGTAGATCAGGATCGACCTAATGGGCACCCCTTATTTATATGATTAACATAACAAAATCACAAATCGTTAGCTTGAAGCATACGGTAGCATGCCAAGACATACAGATACAAGCTAAAAACAACGTTTTTAAAAAGGCAACGGAAGCAAAACTGAGTTCCGTTCTATTTTATTTAGCCATCGTACAATGTACTCAAATTTTTCGATCAATCATCACCCAGAAATCCATCAAAGTCCTCATCCTCTGTATCAGAATTGAACAATTGTGCAAGTACCGGTAATCCATCAAAAACGCCGCTTTCCCTCTCGTTGTCAGAGTCACTCTCATTGCCATGTGGCTCCACAGAAATGATACCGGCTTTGCCAAAAACTCGAACAACAGTGCAAGCAGACACGTTCGTCCAAGCAGCCACAATCCATTCGCAAATTGTGGCGTAACTCGCCCAGCGCTGCCTCTCACTCTTTGTAAAGTTGTGTTTGCCATCGATCATCCATTGTTCCCATGCCGCTCGCAACTTTACTTTGAACGCCCGGTTGATGCCGATGTCCAGCGGTTGGAGTTCTTTAGTCAAGCCTCCGGGAAGAACGGCAAGCTCAGGGTTAATTTGCTTGACTTGGTTTTTCACGGCTGCTGTGAGATGGGCACGCATGCCAAAAGCATAACCGATGGCTTGAACTTTGAACTGAGCTTCATAGGTGTGTCTCTTTGTAGAATTTATTTTCGGGGGTACTTAGAAACCAAAACCGAAGTTGTTTTGCAACAATGCACATAGCCACACTCTATACATGTGTTGGCACCTGTTTGGGGCGTCCCTTTAGTGTCCACTTACACGCCCGCCCTTCACTCATTGGCGGACTTCTCCCCCGCATGCCTGTCCTCTCTCACATCTGCCTTCTCTCTCTCTCTCTCTCTCTCTCTCTCTCTCTCTCTCTCTCTCTCTCTCTCTCTATATATATATATATATATATATATATATATATATATACAGGGTGGCCCACTTAAAAGTAGCCCGGATTTTTTTTTAAATTAAAATATTTTTTTAATTTTTTTCAAAACATGTATTTAATTACGTGAATGTTACAAGTGACCCAAGTCTTTCCAAAACCTGTTTTTATTACTTACAGGTTACAAGAGATGCTGGAAGTGTTCCAAAACTGCTCCGGTTATACACGTTGGCGCTGAGCCAATTTTTGTTTGTTTTAGATTATACACGAACAGTAGTGCTCCTACCTTCTCCGGGTGCGTACCATACCTCAAGAAAATTGTGTTTTCCTTGCAGCAGAGAATAGTGATTGTGGAAGGCTATGTGCGAACCGGATCAATTAAGAAAACACAAGAGGCCTTCACTCGCGAGTACCCACGAACAAAACCACCGGCTAAACGTTGTGTTCAGAGCCTGGTTAAGAAATGGCGAGACACTGGCTCTCTCGCAAACGTGAAGAAGCAGAGACCTAAATTAGTCCGGACGCCCGAAGTTGTCAGTGATGTTCAGCAGCGAATTACAAATAGCCCTCACAAGTCAACTCGGAGACTATCCCAGCAAGTTGGTGTATCACGAACGACATGTCAGCGTGTACTGAATTCTCTGAAACTGAAACCGTACCGAATTTCATGTGTTCAGGAACTAAAGCAGCCCGATAAAGCTAAACGCATTAATTACTGTACATGGTTGCTGACTAGCTTTGCAGACGGACTTTTGGACCCACTGCTATACTTTATGTCGGACGAAGCATGGTTTCACTTATCAGGATACGTAAATTCCCAGAATACGCGGTACTGGTCTTCTGTGAATCCCCACATGACACGCGAAAAACCACTACATGACCAGAAAATCGGTGTTTGGTGTGCAGTTTCAGGAACACGGATAGTGGGCCCATTTTTCTTTGAATCAACAGTGAATACCGATGTTTATCTGGGCATCTTGGAACAGTTTTACGAGCAACTAACACCACAAGAAAGAATGTACTCCTTCTTCCAACAAGATGGTGCAACATGTCACACGTCCCACATGTCACTGGCATCCATTCATGAAGTCTTTACGGAAGAGCGAACTGTGAGCAAGGGGTTATGGCCACCACGGTCTCCGGACCTGACCTCATGCGATTTTTATCTATGGGGGAATTTAAAAGAAAAGGTGTACGCAAATAATCCTCATACCCTGAACGAACTCAAACAGAACATCACCAACACTATCCGAAGCATCACCTTAGCAGAGCTGCTGTCAGTATCAGCCAACATCCTGTGCCGTGCTCAAAAATGTATAGATGTCAATGGGGGACACTTCCAGCATCTCTTGTGACCTGTAAGTAATAAAAACAGGTTTTGGAAAGACTTGGGTCACTTGTAACATTCACGTAATTAAATACATGTTTTGAAAAAAATTAAAAAAATATTTTAATTTAAAAAAAAATCCGGGCTACTTTTAAGTGGGCCACCCTGTATATATATATACATGTATATATACACGCCCACCCTTCACTGATTGGCCGACTTCTTTGCCGCATGCCTGTCCACAGTCACTTCCGCCTTTTCTCTATATAAACAGCGTGTCGGCTGTCAGTCAGGTTTTGCAACTCAGCGCATACACAAGACGCTCCGCATCATAAGGCGTCCTGTCCCTTTTGGAGAAAATTTAAGACTCTTAATGGCGCCTTATAGTCGTGAAAATACAAGAGCCAGAATGAAAATGTGAATCACTGAAGGATTATCTTGGTTTTGTGAACTCACAGATACCTAAGAATTCAGCTTGCAGGTAAAGTTAAATGATAATTACACATTAAAAAAAACATAGGAATGATACTTCTGTTCAGAAGAGTTAGGACACAGGAAGGTATAGAATTATTTAATAAATGACTAGAACAAAATTGGGATATACATCTATAGAAAATTCCAGATAAAACATGATTGTTTTTTCAAGGTTTTGTAGATATGTTAATGAGTGCATACAGTACGTTGACAAAATATGTCCAATTAAACCAGTTTTTCTCAAATAGGAACATGCTTTTTGATTTTTTTTACTCTCCTGAAAGAACTTGCAGTTGCACCTCCACTATGTTAGGGGGCAGTGGCGCTCTCATTGGCAGAGTTTGCGCAGAGCATTCTCAGGGAGGAAATATGAAGAGGCGTGTGTAGAGCTTGGCCTCAATGTGCCTGCGGTGGCAGACGAGGGAAGATCGATGTGCTTACTTTGTCAAAAAACTTTGGTAGCTGACAGCATGAAGCCAAATAAATTAAGGCGTCACTTAAAGACATTATATACGGAAGAGGATTAGGGCCAATGAAGAAAGAAAAAATAAGGTTGGCAAGATTCTGACTTTATTCTCAGAATTCTGACTTTAAAGTCAGAATTCTGACTTTAATCTCAGAATTCTGACTTTGAAGTGAGAATTCTGACTTTAATCTCGACTTTGTGACGTTCGTGGAGCTATGAATTGTGGGGGGACCGTCAGCGTGTGGCGTGACTTGAAAGAAAGGTCATCACGTCGTCAACCTTGCATCTGTCCACTAGTCATGATCTCGTGCTGGACAAAAGCCAACACGTCTCCCAGGTCTGACTGGTTCTTTCTTCGAAAAAGACCAAGTCTTTTGCATATCCTTTTCAGAGTCCGAATACTTAAAATAGTTTCAGCATTATGTGCTAAAATTGCAAGTATTTCCTTATTGCTGAATCCAAGTCTAAAACATAGCTTGATCATGTCATCCAAATCTGGATTTCCAGCCACTGTTTGAGTTGCACCCTCCATCAGTCACTTTATCTGCACAAGAAAAGAGACAACAATTACAATCTGACAAAAAACAATGGTGGACATTTTGAAAACATGACTGCATGACCGTATGCTTGTTAAAGTTTTTAATAATGTTCTCGCTCATGGTACTGTGTTAGTTCAAACTCAAGTATACTCATATTTAGTAAATAGTCTAAAAGTAAATAGAGGTGGGTGTGCACATACTTCCTACGACACGACCGCGTGATCAGTGTGTTCAGTTCACGGCAATTAGGCTGCAACGATGCTCCAGACGGCCACTGTCATCCACACAAAGGGGTTCAATGTCGAGAGTGGTGTTGTTTTTAACAACGTTGTGTGGCGTCACAGGAACGTACCCATTTAAATTGGTTACGTTCTACGTATTCACGAATGTAAACTGGGTGCATCCATTCATGACATTCGGACTAGCAACGGAGCTACAAGCTTCATGGAGCACGTTAACTCCAAATGAAACAAACACGACGCACTGTTTACTCACCCTCTGCTCCTCCAAAAGTGAAAGGATGTCCTCCGACACTCCTCGGCCACGCAAAAAGTCGCTGGGTGACGACGTGATGCCCTTTCTTTCAAGTCACGCCACACGCTGACGGTCCCCCCACAATTCATAGCTCCACGAACGTCACAAAGTCAGAATTTATAGTCAGAATTTTGAGATTAAAGTCAGAATTCTCACTTTAAAGTCAGAATTCTGAGAATAAAGTCAGAATCTTTCCAACCTTATTTTTTCTTTCTTCATTGGCCCTAATCCTCTTCCGTAATTATACCCCATCAAGTTTTTTACAGCGAAAACGTGCCGAATATTGACAACAATCATGCCGCTTTGTGACTGCTACTTCAGTAAACTAATGCACTAATACAGCTCCCTGCTACACATTGAGGAGGAGCCGAGAGTTGCTGTGTCTTGCTTCAAACCTCGCTTGAAAAGCTGTGCATTGCAAAATGGGCTAATTGGAGCCATTAATCCAGACATCATCTTTGATTAAAAAAAAAAATAAAGCAAACATTCTTTTATATATTTTTGTTTTGCTGGTTAAAGGTGTGCTCCTGAGATAATGTTGGTGATTAGTTTGGATGCATTATTAGTTCTTGAGTTTATGTCATTTTATTTTTCAGTATCGTATGGTTTGACATGGTCAGTCAAAAAAATATTTATTGTTAAATTAAGGATTGAATGTTATTTTCGAATTTCAGATGCACTTTAAACCTTTTCCCCAGTTATTAAAGCTATTCCTTGTTGTAAGTTGGTCCATAAAGTTGGTCCATATTTCCTTCTTTTTTAAAATTCTCTTATACGTTAATAAGGATACAGTGTTATGCAAAGGTGTGCTTAGAACAATTATATAGACAAATTATACTATTTATAGCCGTGCGGGGGTGGGGGGGGTGTGTGTTTTCCTCTTCCTTGGGGGCATGAATAATAATAATACATTGATAACAATAATTGAGAACCACTGAATTAAACGATATATAAATGTTCAGTGATTTCGAATGGCTGTTAGGAAATGACACAGCTTTTTTTTTTTTGGTGAACTTATGTCGCTTCTCCCTGCGCTGTATGAGGTTGTATGAGGCGTCGTGATGCGCTGCGCCCTCCAGGGTGCGTCGTCGCCACTCCACCCGATCCGATGCCGCTTCCTCCATGTTGGTCGGATCGATGGCGAACTTCTTGAGAGTGACCTTTATGCTGTCTTTAAAACGCTTCAGCTGCCCGCCGCTGCTCCTCTCCCCCGTACTTAATTCACCGTACAGCACCTTCCGCGGGAGTCTGTCCGGTGGCATGCGAACAATGTGGCCGAGCCATCTCAATTGACGCTGGAGGAGGAGAGTCGTTAGCGGTGGGACTCGCAGTCGGTTTGAAAGTGGGTGCAAATTGATGCCCATTGCTGACAATTTTATGTCGCTGTCCGGTCAACAAAATTGGATGGGAGTACAGTGTGGCTGGACTGAGAATTTGTATCAATCTTGCATCATGTATAAATATACCAAATATACTCTATGTGTAATAATAAAAACTGATTATTTAACATTGTTGAACGAGAACATCTATTTACTGGAATGCCGAATAGAGTTTATATTCCCAAAGGAAGTTATGGAATTGGAATGTCTCTTCATATTCCAGCCCTCAGGCATGGTGAGGAAAAATAAATTGATTGAGGAAACCTTTCTATTTTCTACAAGTACAAAACAAATGAATTGTTAATTTCATTATTTTTGTTGGCAACTGATCATGGTATGAGCAGGTTAATGCCCTTCGAGGCCTACCATTATCAGTTATTTCTGGACTTTACGGATACAAGCATCCTCCGCTGCAAGTCTATTTGAGCCCCCATGCCTAATACAATTATTTGTTGCCATGATGGCATGTAAAGACTCCAAATGACTTTAATCAAATGTCACAAATCTTAGATTTTTTACATTTATTTATTTATTTGTTACCAAGAAGTCGGGAAAAAGGATGGAATTTTGAAATTTTAAAAGTGTAGGAACCCGGTAGGGCCAAGACACACACACACACACACAGACACATACACACACACACACACACACACACACACACACACACTAACACTTTTTTTCCTCTTTTTTTTGTACATGTGGACCATTGCTGTATTTCTGAAATATTGCGTGACTGGTCTGTGTGTTCATGTGAACATTTTGAAAACCGAAGACTGGAATGACTTCACTGCCATTCAACCCCACATACACCGCACTCAAATGCACACACCATCCCAAGCGCTTAAGAAGAAAACACTAGGGAGGAGAACAAAGAGCCTCCTTGAAGAGCAGACATGAATAATTCACTTCGTCAGATAAGAGTAGTGAGAGGAAATGAGACAAGAGGCAGAAAGGAGAAAGAGAGAGAGAGAGAGATGTGATGCAGTGTTGGTGGAGCAGACAGATGGACAGACAAGAATATTTAGTCAGTTACATCAGATTGTCTTGGCAGATAGCATTGACTGAGGTATTTAGAATCTCAAGAGATTAACACATCTTGAATGCTTTTACACTTAAAAAAAAGGTTATATATTTTATATATATATATTTTATATATTATATATTTGTGTGTATATATATATATATATATATATATATATATATATATATATATATATATATATATATATATATATATATATATATATACACACACACACATCTAAGGACAGTTCTCAACCTACATTATATGTTTTTGGAAAGTGAAACGCAAAACGACATGAATCTACATGAATAATAATAATAATATCAGAATTAAGAAGATAAAATTGATATACCTCCATCCATCCATCCATCCATCCATCATCTACCGCTTATCCGGGGCCGGGTCGCGGGGGCAACAGCTTTAGCAGGGAAGCCCAGACTTCCCTCTCCCTAGCTACTTCTTCCAGCTCTCCCCGGGGGATCCCGAGGCGTACCCAGGCCACCTGGGTGACGTAGTCTCTCCAGCGTGTCCTGGGTCTTCCTCGGGGTCTCCTCCCGGTGGGACATGCCCGGAACACCTCACCAGGGAGGCGCTCAGGAGGCATCCGAATCAGATGCCCAAGCCACCTCATCTGGCTCCTCTCGATGTGGAGGAGAAGCGGCTCGACTCTGAGCCCCTCCCGGATAACCGAGCTCCTCACCTTATCTCTAAGGGAGAGCCCGGACACCCTGCGGAGAAAACTCATTTCGGCCGCTTGTATCCGGGATCTCGTTCTTTCGGTCACGACCCATAGCTCGTGACCATAGATGAGGGTTGGGACGTAGATCGACCGGTAAACTGACAAAAAATTCACCACGACAGACCGATACAACGTCCGCATCACAGCAGACGCTGCACCGATCCGCCTGTCGATCTCCCGCTCCCTCCTGCCCCCACTCGTGAACAAGACCCCAAGATACTTGAACTCCTCCACTTGGGGCAAGATCTCCTCCCCGACCCGGAGGGGGCACTCCACCCTTTTCCGACTGAGGACCATGGTTTCAGATTTGGAGGTGCTGATTTTCATCCCAACCGCTTCACACTCGGCTGCGAAACGCTCCAGTGAGAGTTGGAGAGCCCCGTTTGAAGGAGCCAACAGCCAACAGCACCACATCATCTGCAAAAAGCAGAGATGCAGTTCTGAAGCCACCAAAACGGACCCCCTCAACGCTCCGGCTGCGCCTAGAAATTCTATCCATAAAGGTGATGAACAGAATTGGTGACAAATGGCAGCCTTGGCGGAGTCCAACCCTCACTGGAAACGATTCCGACTTATTGCCGGGAATGCGAACCAAACTCTGACATCGGTGGTATAGTGACCGAACAGCCCGTATCAGGGGGTTCGGTACCCCATACCCACGAAGCACCCCCCACAGAACTCCCCGAGGGACACGGTCAAAACGCCTTCTCCAAGTCCACAAAACACATGTAGACTTGTTGGGCGAATTCCCACATACCCTCGAGGACCCTGCTAAGGGTGTAGAGCTGGTCCACTGTTCCACGGCCGGGACGAAAACCACACTGCTCCTCCTCAATCTGAGGCTCGACTTCCTGACGGACCCTCCTCTCCAGCACTCCTGAATAGACCTTACCAGGGAGGCTGAGGAGTGTGATCCCTCTGTAGTTGGAACACACCCTCCGGTCCCCCTTTTTAAAAAGAGGGACTACCACCCCGGTCTGCCAATCCAGAGGCACTCTCCGTGTTGACCACGCGATGTTGCAGAGGCGTGTCAACCAGGACAGCCCCACAACATCCAGAGCCTTGAGGAACTCCGGGCGGATCTCATCCACCCCTGGGGCCTTGCCACCGAGGAGCTTTTTAATCACATCGGTGACTTCAACCACAGAGATAGGAGAGCCCACCTCAGAGTCCTCGGGCTCTGCTTCCTCCAAGGAAGGCGTGTTGGTGGAGTTGAGGAGGTCTTCGAAGTACTCTGCCCACCGGTTCACAACGTCCCGAGTCGAAGTCAGCAGCGCCCCATCGTCACTGTACACAGTGTTAGTGGTGCACTGCTTCCCCCTCCTGAGACGTCGGATGGTGGACCAGAATTTCCTCGAAGCCGTCCGGAAGTCGGCTTCCATGGCCTCACCGAACTCTTCCCATGCTCGGGTTTTTGCCTCGGCGACCACCGAAGCCGCGGTCCGCTTGGCCAGTCGATACCCGTCAGCTGCCTCTGGGGTCCCACAGGCCATAAAGGCTCGATAGAACTCCTTCTTCAGCTTGACGGCATCCCTTACTGCTGGTGTCCACCAGCGAGTACGGGGGTTGCCGCCACGACAGGCACCAACCACCTTACGGCCACAACTCAGATTGGCCGCCTCAACAATAGAGGCACGGAACATGGTCCACTCGGGCTCAATGTCCCCCGCCTCCCCCGGAACATGGGAAAAGCTCTGTCGAAGGTGGGAGTTGAAACTCCTTCTGACAGGGGATTCCGACAGACGCTCCCAACAAACCCTCACGATACGTTTGGGTCTGCCAGGACGGACTGGCATCTTCCCCCACCATCGGAGCCTACTCACCACCAGGTGGTGATCAGTTGACAGCTCCGCCCCTCTCTTCACCCGAGTGTCCAGAACATGCGGCCGCAAATCCGATGATACAACTACAAAGTCGATCATCGAACTGCGGCCTAGGGTGTCCTGGTGCCAAGTGCACATATGGACACCCTTATGTTTGAACAAGGTGTTCGTTATGGACAATCCGTGGCGAGCACAGAAGTCCAATAACAAAACACCACTCGAGTTCTGATCGGGGGGGCCGTTCCTCCCAATCACGCCCCTCCAAGTCTCACTGTC
Source organism: Hippocampus zosterae (assembly GCF_025434085.1). NCBI lineage: Eukaryota > Metazoa > Chordata > Actinopteri > Syngnathiformes > Syngnathidae > Hippocampus > Hippocampus zosterae. The sequence continues at coordinate 19,400,125 of NC_067464.1, read as the reverse complement.
ATTCCCCACGTGAGCATTGAAGTCCCCCAGCAGAACAAGGGAGTCCCCAGCAGGAGTACTCTCCAGCACACCCTCCAAGGACACCAAAAAGGGTGGGTATGCTGAGCTGCTGTTTGGTGCATATGCACAAACAACAGTCAGGACCCGTCCACCCACCCGAAGGCGGAGGGAGGCAACCCTCTCGTCTACCGGTGTGAACCCCAATGTACAGGCACTGAGCCGGGGGGCAATGAGTATGCCCACACCTGCTCTGCGCCTCTCACCGTGAGCAACTCCAGAGTGGAAGAGAGTCCAACCCCTCTCGAGAGAACTGGTACCAGAACCCAAGCTGTGTGTGGAGGCAAGTCCGACTATATCCAGTCGGAAATTCTCTGCCTCACACACCAGCTCGGGCTCCTTCCCTGCCAGAGAGGTGACATTCCATGTCCCAAGAGCTAGCTTCTGCAGCCGAGGATCGGACTGCCAGGGTCCCCGTCTTTGGCTGCCGCCCAGCTCACATAGCACCCGACCCCTTTGGCCCCTCTCATGGGTGGTGAGCCCATGGGAAGGGGGACCCACGTTGCCTCTTCGGGCTGTGCCCGGCCGGGCCCCATGGGTGTAGGCCCGGCCACCAGGCGCTTGCCAACGAGCCCCACCTCCAGGCCTGGCTCCAGAGTGGGGCCCCGGTGACCCGCGTCCGGGCAAGGGAAACCTTGGTCCATATATTGTAGTCATCATAAGGGTCTATGAGCCATGCTTTGTCTGGCCCCTCAACTAGAACCTGTTTGCCATGGGTGACCCTGCCAGGGGCATTAAGCCCCAGACAACTTAGCTCCTAGGATCATTGGGACACGCAAACCCCTCCACCACGGTAAGGTGATGGCTCACGGAGGGGATTGATATACCTGTACTTATAAAATATAGTAATACAACTGTTCTTGTTTTGGATTTTGATCAACTTATCAGTTGTATTCAAGAAATGCAAATTATCATGAATATGAGAAAAATGAAATAAAAAAGGAGAAAGAATAACTATATATTTACAAACCAAAAGGTGTATAAATAGAAAAGTATAGTATACATAAGGGTAAAAGTATTTGATGATATGTAGATTTTTCTTTTTTGTTTTGAAAAATGATCAATTCAAATTGCTACTGTACATAATAAGGAGTAGGACTAAATAAGTTATTTACTACTTCCTACTCCTTTGAGCATACAACTGTGATGATGTGTGTTTTTTCTTTTAGTTACTTTTTAATTTTCTTTCATAATTTTAGTTTGACTTTTGTCAATCTGTTATTGTGTGTACTATATATGCGCAAACAAACAAACAAACAATCTGAAAAACTCCACTCAAGCATGGGGAGAACGTGCAAACGCCACACGAGAAGACGGGAGACTAGATTGGAACCCTCAAAATCAGCTGAACCAGTTAGCAAGCATGTTTCCATGAAAGGAATACTGTATGTTTTATCAAAATAAATGAGATTCAATGGATCATTCATTCATTCATTTTCTGAACCGCTTTATCCTCACTAGAGCCGCGGGGGGTGCTGAGCCGATCCTAGCTGGCTGTGGGCAGTATAGCCTGGAGACACCCTGAACCAGTTGCCAGCCAATCTCAGGGCACTCACACGCACACGTAGAAACTTTCGAGAAAATTTCAAGAATTCCATTAACCTTCCACACATGTTTTTGGAATGTGGGAGGAAACAGGAGTACCCGGGGAAAACCCACACAGGCACTGGGAGAACATGCAAACTCCGCGCAAGAAGGCCAGAGCTGGAATTGAACCCTGCACCTCTGCCATTTTATCAAACAGAATCTTCTAATTTGAAATGCCACCAGACTGTTGCTATAATTCTGTTAATTACATGCACTTATTAATTGCATGCATGATTACATACTTTTTTTTCGCGGCATTAAAAGCTATGATTGCACTTAACTTTACCTGCATTGGACGATCATTATGTAGTTAGGGAGTCGCTGACTGAAAATACCTCACTCATCTTGCATTCATCTTGCTGAGTGAAGAAATTGTTGGACAGTTGTAAACTTTGCAACAGGTTGGAGAATACCTATTTGTCTGTTTCAGAATATTTGGGGCTGAGGGCTCAAGAGCCTAATCAAACAATTTTGGGAACAAGAAGAAGAGAGATTGTGAGTGTCCTTGAACATTACCAATTCTTTTGGGATGAATTGATCTATATTCTTGCAGAAAATCATTTCTGAGTACTGGTAGCTGTTGTAGCTACAAAGGGGAGTCAAATGTAATATTTTATTTTATTTTAAATTTATTCCCTGCATTCCTCCTGGGTAGCAAAATTATCTTTGATATTCAGTCGCAGAGATAACATGCTGAAAGAGGAAGGGAAACACTGAAGCGATTGTTTCTTGAGTGCATTCCATCAATATTCAAGAGCCAGGGAAAAGAAAAGCATGCCAGTAGAAAAAGTAAAACAAAAAAAAAGAAAAAGCCCCTGTTGACTTGAAAGACCCTGTTTAACATCAGGTTGGTTTATCTTATTGTTTCTTTCCCTCATCATGAACTCCACAGCTGGTATGGAGTCATTTGGGAGGGAGAGCTCTTTAATGACATAATTTGCATGTAAAATGAGTCTTGATGGTGTAAACCACCTTTTATCTACAAATGGCATTGTCTTGCATTTTAACTGTTCCTTTATATAGCCGCCAACAACCAATTAACTAAATTTTCAAACTTTGGTCGATGTGAAGCACAAGGAGAGTCAGGTGTATGTAGCTAGATAATTACATGCCGTCACAGGCAATACAATACATATATATATATATATATATATATATATATATATATATATATATATATATATATATATATATATATATATATATATATATATATATATATATATATATACCATACACAATACAATATATCTTTATTTATATAGCACTTTCACAACAGCTGCAGCTGTAACAAGGCGCTTTACAAAACAGCTAAAATAAAATAAAATAATAAACACAACACATAACATAAAAACACAGACAGTTGTACAATCTTAACCACTTTTCCCTCATATGCTTTGTTGTTTGAATCAGTTCTTGATAAGAGGAGAGGATCAAAGTTTCCTTTCACCAGTGGATCAGAGACGTCATGCTCAAAATGTGCAAACGTCGGCTACAAGCTAAGTTGGAAATAAACAAGAAGCTGTCATGTCCATTGATGAGACAATGAGATTGGTTGACTTCTCCTGTCCCATTTAAATCCGCTTCAATTCCAAGCTGCGACTCTCAGTTCCAAATACACATCCGTGCTCCTCTCTCCTTATCCTCAGCTCCACAAGCCATCCATCCAGCCGCATCAAAGTAGACTGTCCAACACCACAACCATCTCCGCTGCACAAAACAGGGCTGTGAAAAATGCTGCCCATTACAGGCACAAAAAACATGAGCGCCCCGGGGCTGCCCAGCACTGACTGTCAAATGGCACCACCATTCCTCCCAATAGAAATCCGTGCTATACACACGTACTGCCGAGAACCACCACGCACAGATTCTTCTCCTTTGACGAATGGCGTGGACAGAAAATACTAATGAAAATGAGTGTTGATGTAACACTGGCGTAAAGTAGGTCTCTTACATCAACAATGTGCAGTGCCTCTTTTGGCGTCTCGCTTAATGAGCACACTTACGAATAAATGGACATATTGGATAGAGGCTGAGGTGGGCACATCAGTCCGTTAATCATCCTTCCATCATTATTTCAGGGCGGCCTTGTATGTCATCGCCGGTGACAGACAATTAGCATGAAGAATGTACTTACTACGTCACACGCACACATGCAAAAAAAATAAAAATAAAAGAGCAAAACAACAAATACACTCACACACGCAGCACGGCGATTTGTGATATTAAAACAAAGGACAATGTAATTTTAGTCTGTGGGCCCGACAGGTAACGCATTTTGTTTTGTTGTTTATTTTTTAACTTATGTTTGCCGATGTTGTGCCTGCTTGTGACATGGTAAATACGGTCTCGACGACAACTAACTGTCGCCGCTGATGCCGAATAAACTGGGCGCAAGCCTGAAATCATGATGGAAGGATGACTGACAGACTGATGATTCCTACTTGGTCAATGTCACATTCACAACTGCCTCACAAAAGGTATAGGCCACTACTCACCCTAGGTTATGTTTACTCTCCATTTTCCCCCTTTTTTTGTCTGAATATACTGAATAAGCGCAGTATAAACAGGCTGAAATGTTGCAGCAGTAATAAAATGCCAGCATTCGTATGAATGTAGTTTTCGGCCTCATCTTTTTCACACCACCATAACAACATGGGATGTGTGGGTTTTCTCCGGGTACTCCGGTTTCCTCACACATTCCAAAAACATGCATGGCAGGTTAATGCAACACACTAAATTGTCCTTAGGTGTGAGTGTGACTGCGGGTTGTTGTTTGTCTCTAAGAAACACACTAGACCAGTTTTTCTTAACCTGAGTTCAATCATACCCTAGGGGTTCGGTGAGTCGGTTTCAGGGGTTCAACGGAGCCTCTGCCTTGCAGGGTGAGACGCATGCGACTCAACATGTTAATTAGTTATGACATGCCCGCTCGGCCATCACTGGCTGCAGATGATCACATGACATTGCTTGTCCAATCAGTGCTGTGGGATATTTATTTCGTTTAGTAGTCAACGTGTGACTGTTGTGATAAAGTATTATGTCGTACAATTTAAAAATATATATATAATTATTTCCTGACAGTTTATGTATTTTTTCTGTTTTTAATACATGCATGTTTTAATATCTTGAATTATATATATATATATATTATATATATATATATATATATATATATATATATATATATATATATATATATATATATACAGTATATATATATATATATATATGTTTTTTTCACTCATGAATGGTTCGGTGAATGTGCATATTACCTGGTGGGGTTCGATACATCTAAAAAGGTTAAGAACCACTGGACTAGACCAATCTGCAAAAATATACATCACACATGTATTTAGTTTTCTTTTTGGTTCGGATTTTTATTAATCTATTTGATGTGGAATAATAAGTTAGGTTCTTTAAATAGTATGGTACTTGGTTATGTTTCTAAATACATTTTGTGACACACCAAAACACATATATGGCCCCCATAATCCTTCAGGAGAGGCATATACAAGTTATGTCTAAATAAACCAGTCACGAAAGATGATGCACACGGCATTCTACACATGGCGATCTGTGTCATGTGTGCGGAATGTGTTGCAGAGTTGCCGTGAGGTGCAGCTCGTCACTACGGATCGGTCAATTGATGCAAGACGGCCAAATTTTCTTTTGCAGCGACTCAGCAATGCATTGAGCCGGACTACTAGCCAGCCAAAGCTCATTGTTAGTTAGCTGGTGCAGCGGAAGGAAAAGACCGCGTTTGCCTTGACATTCTACCTGCGGTCGGCAGAGATGTGTTCCTCGAGCCGGTCCTTGGTCCTTGGCCTTGGCCTCGTAGTCAAGTCCTTGGTCCTTGGCCTGGGCCTTGGGAGTCAAGTCCTTGGCCTTGGCCTTGGCCTCGGATTGACGGTCCTCGGACACAATGAGGGATTAGAGCCTCGAATCCCTTGCATAAGGACCGCAAAAATCATGAAGGAATCAAATCAATTCCATCGAAGGAAACCCATAATGATGGATTAACTCTGTCGCTTCAAGAGGGGTGGGTCTGCCACTGACAGGTGACAGTAACGCAACATGTAAAGAGCAGCTTCTCAGTTAGTTTCAATCACGGTATGTTGCGTTCGTGATCGGCAGTTTAAATAGCGTGTAAGCCATGCTGTAACAGTGGTGTCTTTTATTTAGTTATTTTTGCACAGTCATGACGTTTGTGCGGTCGCACTTGAATGTTTGTTTGAACCAAGTGATTTGCGTTACAGCTGCAGTCAATAATGTCGGCACTTCACTTCCGGGTTTGACCGTTGGGATTTGGGGTCCTTTTGCTCGATTCCAGTTATGTTTGCTGAATGCTTTCTCACGTTTGGAACAATGAATATTGATAATACATTATTTATTTATTTATTTATTTAATATATTATTTAACTATTATTGTGAAGTTGAAGGTATTAATTAATGTAGTATTAGTGGTAGTGGTAATAATAGTAGTACTCAGAGAAAGGTTAGAGATTCAGCCATCTCATTACCTCTGCGTCCTGTGTCCTAGACGCATAATTTTCCCACGGGACGCACAGTTCCAAACAATGTGCATTTTTGGGACGCAAGGAAATTTCTCAGGCAAAACAAACAAACAAACAAAAAAACTATGGCAAGCCTGAGGATTTCACAGTAACAATCGTTACCGGCAGCGTGTCGTTTCCGTGGCGTCATTTTCATGGTACCGAAAAATAGTTTAATTAAAAAAGTCACCGCACTTGAATTGACTGTGTGATCCACGCGATTTCACTGCGCCTGTATGTGTGTTTGTGATGTGATGTGGTGTGAGTGTGTTTCTTCTAATTTACTTTTATTTTGTTTTGTTTTTAGTGTTGGGGGGTGGACAAAACAGATGACGTTATGTGTGCATGCTGGTTGTTATTTTAGTCCGCAAACTGATGAATCGCGCGGATGAAAGTTTGAGATGGTGGCGAAAAAAACTCACCAAGGTCTACTAATTACGATATTTAGGAAATGGGAATGCTTGTCTGATTTTTCGTATGAATTGTCCAAAGGGCGTATCACTAAACTCACTTGTGACGTATGCACAGAACGCGAGAGTGAAATACGATGCGAGGCACGATTACGAGGCAAATTGGTCATTAGATTTGTATGCTAATCACTGTGAAAAATATGATGAAATAGTATTGGTTATTCTATAATTTACTGGTTGTAGCATGGTAACTTTAGGAATAAAACATTCGTCACAAGGTGTAGTAATACTAATGTTAACTGTTGGTAGAACTCATGATGACGTGTGTTAAATTCTTGCGTCAAATTGATAGTAGATTACACATGCATTGTCTTGGGAAGAGGATGTCAAGCCACATCAATACTTACCTGTATTAATGATTACCAGTCAATTAATCTTTGCAGTGTGAGATTGGAAAAAATACTCTGATGATGCCACATGAGTACACCAGTTTTTATCCATTTATTTTTTGGAATAAACCTGTAGTACACGGCTGCTGATGTAATGTTCATTGTTAATGCATCATTTTCAAACATTGACCCTTGAAACATTATACTTTTGAGTTTCGGAATTCTTGATTATCAATATCAGTCAAAATAGAAAAATGGGTTCCCATGATGAACGTTTACGGAACCCAACATTTGTAATCGTGGTTTCCCATTGGGTAATCCGACGGAACCGAAAAACGGTTACCATGAATTTCCAAAATCCTCAGGCCTGCTCTTTAATTATTTAAATGTTTGCAGCATTTGTTTATCATTTATGTATATTTTGTTATTTGTGTTATTATCATATGCAATTGAATAAGAAGACCCTTTCAGAATTCGAAATTTGGGACTCTCTCAATCCATAATGGCATTCGTACTTTTCTGATCAGCGAGTCCCTGGGACTCGCTGCCGGTAAACTGTAAAATTGTCACTGATAGATTACCGCTTTTTCTCCAGTCAGTGATTGACTTCTATGCAAAGTCATTTCTCAACTTGTGTTCCGTGCCACGTCATGCCTGTTGAGTGTTGATTTACTTCATATTAAGAAACTACTGCACAAAAACATTAATTCATAAATGTATACCGTATGATTTTTTTTCTCAGTATAAATAACACGTACCCTGACTGTTCTACTCTTTGAATAAGAACACTTCATTCAAGTGTTAGGGAGTGCAAAGGGTTATGATGGAGGGGTGTTGCAAATCATGAAGACCTGCCAAGTGGTATGATAGCATTGTTTTATACATGTCCTCGGCTAGGCCTCAGTTTCAAAATCAGTCCTTGGTCCTTGGCCTTGTCCTCGGAAAATTTCTCAAGTCCTTGGCCTTGTCCTCGGAGTCAAGTCCTTGGCCTTGGCCTCGGGTTGCCGGTCATTGGACACAACACTGGTGGTAGGTGACGTGAGCGATGCAGAGAAGCATTTGGGTGGGATTCTCGGTGGTTCAATTATTGGTTTTGAGTAAGGTCAAAATGCTAATTTTGACTCACAAACTGCAATGCTAAAACTTTTTATTTCAAGCATTGCATATTTATTTATGTTACCATGAATACAGACGTGTTGTACTTTGCGATTGTACAATGTCTGTATACGAATAGTTATGAAGCTTTCTATTTCCTCACATTACATACAAAACATTCATTCATTCATTCATTTTCCGAGCCGCTTGATCCTCACTAGGGTCGCGGGGGTGCTGGAGCCTATCCCAGCTGTCTTCGGGCAGTAGGCGGGGGACACCCTGAATCGGTTGCCAGCCAATCGCAGGGCACACATAGACGAACAACCATCCACGCTCACACTCACACCTAGGGACAATTTAGAGTGTTCAATCAGCCTGCCATGCATATTTTTGGAATGTGGGAGGAAACCGGAGCACCCGGAGAAAACCCACGCAGGCCCGGGGAGAACATGCAAACTCCACACAGGGAGGCCGGAGCTGGAATCGAACCCGGTACCTCTGCACTGTGAAGCCGGCGTGCTAACCACTGGACTACCGGGCTGCCCTACATACAAAACATTATATACTATATGCCATACTACTTCCCCAAAGATAATCTGTGTTCTCGGCGGAATTCTGTTATGTACATCAAACAAATCAAATGAAACTAGGTCGAGATTAAGAGTTCTGGTGGTCTTCAGTATTTTGGGGATTTGGACATCTTTCCTGTGCGACCCTTGATGAGTTCCCACTCAAGAAAGCATTTAATCATCTTTTTCTTTTCACAGACCTTACAGAAAATGTGTCATGTCATCCTTGTCCTGTGGAATCCCGGGGAATTTACCAAACCACTCAGATTTGATATTATGTCCTGATTAAATAGCTGTTGGGCGGCCCGGTAGTCCAGTGGTTAGCACGTCGGCTTCACAGTGCAGAGGTACTGGGTTCGATTCCAGCTCCGGCCTCCCTGTGTGGAGTTTGCATGTTCTCCCCGGGCCTGCGTGGGTTTTCTCCGGGTGCTCCGGTTTCCTCCCACATTCCAAAAATATGCGTGGCAGGCTGATTGAACACTCTAAATTGTCCCTAGGTGTGAGTGTGAGTGTGAGTGCGAATGGTTGTTCGTTTCTGTGTGCCCTGCGATTGGCTGGCAACCGATTCAGGGTGTCCCCCGCCTACTGCCCGAAGACAGCTGGGATAGGCTCCAGCACCCCCCGCGACCCTAGTGAGGATCAAGCGGCTCGGAAGATGAATGAATGAATGAATAAATAGCTGTTTTGCCATGTCACTCAGATGCTTTTATTTCCCGATGCGGGCTAAAGCAAAGTTTACTTGACAAGCAATGTGGGATTATTTGCATATTATTTGCATAGACACATTTGTGCTTCACAGCTTTCAATGCATGTTCCCCAAGTGGTCAATTTGAAATATTTACCTCATTAGAGAAGTGGGGAATAGGGATTACACGCCCCGCATTTGTCCAACAAGATTAACCAAAACTGTTATACGTTCCAATACCTCATGCTTTTAATTCTGTCACAGGACAGTCAAAGTGCATTGACTTACTGCTGCATTGACTAGTTCGCACCACTAAATTATCGGGGAAAAAAACAGAAAGCTTGATTTGAGAAAATCCTTTTGAGTTTCAACCCTTCCATGCATCCTGTAACTTTACCATGTTGGTAAACTGTCCACTGTAGTAACCGCTGTCCCTGAAAGGGTTAACCTGAAAGGGTTTATGAAAGAAAGCAGGTTTCAAAAATTGATTTCTCTGCAAATGATTGCTTGGCTTAGCCAAAACAGCTTCAATTGGAATCCAGAATTTTTTACTATGCAACATATATATTGGAGTCTGTGTTGGAGCGATGTGACAGCCATAAAACTTCTCAAACTGGCGCAGACTGCTGCGGGGGACAGAAAAACTTCTTGCCAGGCGGCAGTTTTGCAATGCTGCTCCAATGCCAATTAGCCAGCCATGGGCAAGGGAATGATATGCTGGAAACAAAAAAAACAAACAAACTAACACACAAACAAAAAATGACAAAGCCCAAGCCAGGGGTGTCAAATTTATTTTAGGGGTGGGCCAATTTGGAGTTAAGTCTTCCCTCAGAGGGCCTTTATGACAGTGAAACCACAAAATTATTACTCGTGCACAACAAATAATAGATGACTAGTTTTGAAATCATTCAAGTCAATTCTCAAAGTTTGTTCAATTATTGTTAAAGTGAGTTTAAACAGAGTAACAAAATTATTGCAAAATCTCAATGTTATTTATTACAGTACAGATTTTAGCAAGTTGACGCACATGATTTATTTTCGTCGGCTACATAAAATGATCAGGCAGGCCAGATCTGCCCCCAGGGCCTTGAGTTTGACACATGTGGCCAAAGCTGTCAGATGCTGATTGCCTCGCGCTTGCCCAACTGTTCTGCCCGCAGTAAACATTTAAAGGTGTTTCATAAAGGTTAAAAGAATAAAAAGGGGTTCATAATGTTTCCTGATTTGAAACATCATAGTTCATGTTACTCCATGCAAAAAGGAATTGTGTTTCAAATAATCTCCTTCTAGGCAGCGTTTGTTTACTGTTATTTTATTCTGAAAACGTAATTAGTAATTGCGATCCATTGTGGGTAGCAGACGTCGTGTTTCGTCAGATGAGTTGCTGCAGAAAGCCTGACTGTGGTCGTTCTAACTGGTCCTGCTGTGTTATATTCTTTTTCTGTACAACTTCGAAAGCAATGGCTGTGCGTTTGCTTGTGTTTAGAGGTATTTAGAAATCTGTTTCGGAAACCGTTTTCGTCAAGTGTTGTCCCTGAAACTTGTAGCTTGGAGCACTGTGTACGAACGTAGCAATGCCGCTAAGTTGGTGCTAACGAGCTAATTAGTATGCTTTGTTTGTCATTGACACTTTGAGCTGCATTATGTCTGTTGGTTGGCACTAGACAATTTGTGTTATATTTATTTGTTCACAAGAAGCGAATGAATGTTTTAAATCTGTTTCTTCTAATTTCACTCAACATTCTGATCGAGTTGTTGTCACAGTTGTTCACTGTACACTGTCGAGACGACCGTGATAAAGGAGCAAGATGCTCAGTTTCTTGGCTCATGAAGATTGAATTTGGCTTGCTGTTGACCTGCATTAATATACCCAGTGCATCCAACACGTAGTGATAACAGTACAATACCTGAAATGAAATTTCAAATACAGACGAACAGTCGAACTACAGTCTAACTACAGTCGAACGTGCAAACCATTATTTGCAACAATAATAGAAAGGCCTGGTTAGAGTTTTCCAAAGAGTAGAAGAGATAAAGCTTACACAATTTTACGGACTGGTGAGACAAAGACTACTCCTAACCAAAGTGGTGGAAGGGGCTCAAGCTTCAAGAAGGGAAGGATCTGCTTCTGGTCGCCAACATACATTCTCACATGTTTTAATGTTTCGGAGAAAGCTCACTAATGGCTCACTAATCTTCACTCGTGAACGACATGATAGCAGTGCAAAATGCACTCAGAAATTGACAGAATGATTTGCCCTGCCAGTTTAAAGAAAGATGCAACCAAACTGATTGGGAAGTGCTTCAGCACACAATAACATCATTGCCCTACTGATCCCATCAATTGTCTCCTCTTATGTGCAGTATGCAGGCATCGGAATGGGGAGGAAATGAAAGTTCAGAGTGAATGACACTTCCAAGGCAACTACATTTAAAAGAAATACTTTAACTTGACCACTTCATTATTATCAAGAGCTTGCATAAAATCTTGTATAGACAAATAGTGTGATGCATCTGATAATCAACCCATCCAAACTGACATCAATTTGTCAGAGGTGTGACAAATTGATGTCAGTTTGTAATTTGTTTAGACTGTAGAGCTTTTTGTTGTTTTGGAGGTTTTTTTTAAACAATTGATCTAATTTCTGCCTGTTAAACAGCAAGCTGGCAGAGCATTTAGAGATACTCAAATGACTCTGGATGTACAGTCATTGTATTTTTCTTTCATTTGTTCCCCAAATGCCGCATTGTCATTACAGAGCTGTCATTTGGTAAGAGCGCAAACGCCCATATTATTGACTATGACAAATTTAAGCTTTCAACAGTTCTACAAAAGCAAATGGATAACATCCCAGTGCCTCTGTCCACTTATATAACAATCCACAGTCCTGGCAGCTAGTGCTGCACTCATCTGTACTCCCTGACAAACCAGGGGCCTAATGGATACCACATAACTGGCTCACAACATCCTTCAACACTAACATTGGGTTGAAAAAGCACCAGCGGGAGCAACATTAAGCCATGATGGAATCCGTGCATGGTGGCATATCACGTACATTCCCAAGGTCAAATTGAAACATAAACACTTTCGATTCAACTTGAGGAAAGAATGTTCACCTGATAGTTCAACATTACTCACACACACACACACACACACACACACACACACACACACACACATACATGTACATTTTATGTATACTGTATACTGTATACTGTATACTGTATATAAATTACACACACACAGTCATACCTCGGTTTTCGACCATCATGCGTTCCAGAAGGCTGTTCAAAAAACGATTTGTTCGAAAACCGAAACCATGCTCTTTAAAAAAAAATATATATATTGAACATGGCTGCTCACAATGGAACGATACACGAGGAAGTGTCACTTCCTTGTCTACCCGAGGAAGCGTCACTTCCTCGTGTAAGGAAAGCGAGAGGAATCAAGCGGCGTATTCAAGTGCGCTCAGTTTGCTCGGGAACCAATTTTCACTCGTAATCCGAGACATGAAAAACTCGAAATTTTTGGTCAAGAACAGATTTGGTCGAGAACAGAGAAAACCGAGGTTTGACTATATACACACACACACACACGTGTGTGTGTGTATATATACACATAAATATATATATAATGTATGTGTGTGTGTGTGTGTGTGTGTGTGAGATTTGTGTGTGTGTGTGTGTGTGTGTGTGAGGTGTGTGTGTGTGTGTGTGGCGCAATCAACCAATCAACAGAGAGACACTTGTACCTGTATCTCTGGGTTGTGCCGCTATTGTCACAAGTACTTAATCTGGGATCATGCTAGATCCTGGGGATGTGGCGGTCACGTTGAGAGTGGCGACATTCCCCTCAAAGGTAACGGACATAGGCGGTTGCCATGTTGGGAGGGGAGGGGGGTTCCATCAAAGGTAATGGAAAGCATGGACATTAGCTTTGTGGCATATTCGTCGTCTATGTTGGACGGCAAGGCTCACATTTGACAGGTCAGGTCAATATTTTATGTGTGACCATTTAATTCACAGAATTTATTTATTGTTATTATTATTTTTTATTATTTCATGAAGTTCTTGGTCACAAACCTTCGCTCCACATTTCATGCCATTTATCAGTAATGTTAAAGTGAGTGGAAATGTGAATATTTTCTTGGTAAGTTGATTTACATTGACTTGGGCCACTAAAATTTCAGGTTAGAGGCCACTGTGCTTCTATTAGCTAAAAGTCAAGCTAAGCCCTTGACTGTACAGTTTATCGTTGCTTTTTTTTTTTGTCTAGCCCTTCTATAACGCATCAATCATAACAAAGGTGAAACAATTAAGCCCGGTAACCTCGCAGCTGTTGAAAGTGACCAGCTGAACTCCATTATGCCCCCAATCAAATGCCAGCCTGTTTGGATTACATTGTAAAAATGTACAACAGTTTCAGGTTTATTTTAAATAATTTCACACTGTACTAGGCCATTTGAAGCAACAAAAATATCAGTTTCTGTTTAACAATCAGCTTTAATGACCCCTCCCCTCCATTAGCCCATTTAATCGAGGTTCTAAATATGCACACGCAAACACACACACACACACACACACACACACACGCACACACACAGTTAGGCTTCAGATAATCCATAATAGTAAATAATAAATTAGATTTGATAAATGTGGTCCAGCTGGTGGCCGCGTGTTCAAATCCAAGCTCTGGCCTGCCTGTGTGGAGTTTGCATGTTCTTCCCGTACCTGTGTGGATTTATTTTCCCAGTTATTCCTCAAACAGGTTTTGAGCACATTGGGTTGAAATGGTATCAAGAGATTATTTTTATTTTCAAAACTCTATGGAAAATAGCTTTCGGGTCGGGAAGGGTAAACGCTGAAGCCTCTGACATTTGCAATGAGGGTTACAATTTTGATATTTTTGTTTATGTCTAGAGTAAAAAAAACAAGGTTTATCAAACTCGCAACCGCCATTATTGCCTGCCATACTGTTTAAATCAGTGGAGATACAAAATAAAATACAGTGGGATTGTGTGTATGCACTGGGAACAGGTGTGTGAGTTACAGGGTAATTACCATAATCATGCTTTAATGGCACGGTGGACGTGATGGGAATGAAAACACTCGTCTCTCTCTCTCTCTCTCTCTCGCTTTCTCTCTCTCTCGAACTGCATGATGAGACCTCCTTTACCCCTATTATGACATTATAAAAGTAATTCAGTACGTAACAGATTATTTATGAAATATGTACTTCTGTAAGAGATTAGTCGAACTGATTGTTTTATGTGTGGGTAAGTGACGATGTGTTTCCTTTATATCATGGAATCCACCACTGCATGAGAGCTGTTGCCAGAGGAAAGTGGTTGTGACATATGACATGCTTAGTGTGCAGTAGTATGACAATGGTGGGCCTGGAACACGTGCACATACACACACACATACATCCTGAACAACCTGTCAGCATTACATTCGGCTCTTTTAGCCGTTCTCAGCAAATTCCCTTTCCTTGAGACTGAAAAGATGCGCATGATGCACTTGGGAATCTTCTTTGATCTGACAAAATCTTTTCTAAACCGTCTTTTTAGAAAGTGGAACAAGTATGTGGACAGCACTTGTCGGTAATAAATATGTCATCAATATTTCATCTGCAGTAACTCTTCAAGTGACTCATGCAGCTCTAGAGAGAGGACGGCAAACATAAAATAGGGCTGTTTTCAGGAAAGTAGGAAAGATACTAAATATGATGCCATAATAAACAAATCTATATATATTCGTCCATCCATTTTCAGATCCACTTTATTCTCACGACCGGTGCTGGAGCCTATCCCAGCAGTCTTCGGGCAGTAGACACCCTGCACCGGTTGCCAGCCAATTGCAGGGTATACACACAGACGAACAACCATCCACGCTCACACTCACACCTAAGGATGATTTAGAGTCTTCCATTAACCTGCGCCATGCATGTTTTTGGGATGTGGAGGAAACTGGAGTGCCCAGAGAAAACCCACACAGATGGCGAGAACATGCAAACTCCACACAGGAGGGGTGGAGCCGGAATCGAACCATGCACCTCTGCACTGTGAGGCCCACACGCTAACCAGTCGACCACCGGGCCACCTATCTATCTATCTATCTATCTATCTATCTATCTATCTATCTATCTATCTATCTATCTATCTATCTATCTATCTATCTATCTATCTATCTATCTATCTATCTATCTATCTATCTATCTATCTATCTATCTATCTATCTATCTATCTATCTATCTATCTATCTATCTATCTATCATTGAACAGAATACATCATGTAGGAGTTAAAGATAAACTTTCAGTGAATAAATACATAAATGCCTTTCTGAACCTTTGGCATCTTTGTCAAAATTCTAATTTAAATACAGCAGTGTCAAAGTGCCAAACTCAAGCCTGCGTTATCATTTTATGTGTCCCACTAGTCTTTCTACTTTCTACCAGTTTGGATTTGTTCATACCATTTTCACATAAATGGAACAATAAACAGGGTAATAAAATATTAGACTGCCATTATTTTACTTGTGATTCAATTTGGCATTAAAAAAAATTGGTAAATAAAAACAATCAAATGCAGGTGCAACTGTGCATATGTAATAATGTTCCAGGAGCACGCTTAGCACGCCCGCGACCCTCGTGAGGATAAGTGGTTAGGATAATGAAGGGATGGATGTTTTCTCAGTCATAACGATCCTCTGATAAAAAACACTTCTGACCATATGATCCCTCCTGTTCCCATAGCAAATGCTCCATTATCAACAAACTAGTTGACACTCGAACAGCATCTTTGCTAGTTGTAGCCATTGTACTTAATTTATAGGTTATGATTAATAATAATAGTCATAATGTACATTGTTCAGAAGCATACAATACATTGATATGTACAGTATAAGCACTCAAATATTAATAGATTCTCACACAATGTTTGCAGTTGTGTTCGATTTATAGGAATGCATTTGTTTTGAAATGCAAAAAAAAAAAAAAAAAGGAAAGTTAGGTTTCAAAAAATGAAAGTCTCCAAAAACACTAAAGTGCTCATTCGTAATTATGTCACATTCATGAATCATTGGGGCACTGCTGTATGGTGCTCAACATAATGACTGGGATTTATTGTCACCAAAAGAGACATAACTCGCATAGCTCAGATTAGCGATTTCAAGATACTGTGAAAAGGACATGAAAAACCATGTGTGCTTTAGTGCACAAGAAAGACCTCGGATTGTGACTCAACAACCCCCTGCCAGTGACAAAGAGCACCACCACGATGTCTCCCGCTGTTTTGCGTTGTCCATCTTTGAGATGTCTGTTCGAATTTTGTTTCCCAGGCCTGACCTCTCCGATGTCTATGTTCTTCTGCCCTCACAATATTTCCAAATGTGGCTTTGGAAGTGCTTGTGAGTTCATTGCCTTTTCATTATTCTCTTTGAATTTATCAGTAGCACAGAATAATCAAATTTTACATATATATTTTACATTAGAATTTCAATGAGAGCTAATTATAAGTGAAGTTCGTGTCTCCTCTCCGTGAAATAGATTGTGCCCATGTGTAAGATGTGGCTCTTTGCTCTTAGTCTCTGACTGGTTGGCCACCCCTGACTCAGAGGTTGATGTGCTGCATTCAACATACAGTAGCTAAGTCACTGAACAACACCTCTACTCACAATTGAAAAATAGAGGTCTTAAAATATTTTAATGTTGTTGCTCCGAAAAAGCGCTGAATTGAGAGACATTCTGAACTGCTGAGACATTGCGAAATGACATCTCGAGGTCGAGTTTGGGAGACATGAGCATGTGCGCAAAAACCGGTGCATCCTCATTTTTGTGCTAGGGGAAATCTAGTTTGGCAACTTGGCAGACTGTGTTAAGCCTCGCTTGGAGTTCTGGCAGATCAAGGGAGTCTTCGATTACATGCTTGCGCTGCACCTAAAGTTACAAAGTACACTTTAGACCAGATGAAACTGGGTCTAAGTTGTGCTGCTGGTGCTGTAATGCGATTTTAGTGGATTTGAACCAGGCGCAGGCAGACAAATTCTGCATGCCACCGATATATATGGTGGAATGAAGCCGCAAGTGGAGATCTTGCAGTTTCTTCTAAAAGTACTTTGTGTCCATTGATCTATTGCATGGACTCTAGTGAGCTCGTTATGCTTCCGCCATTTAGACCGTGAAATACAGCAGCTTCGATTGACCGGGATTCAAGTCAGCTGTGTTCAATCCCACAGCAAACGGCTAACTGCGCCCGTTGTCGAAAATGCTAAAAGGAAGAAAACTCTCCCGTGTGCACAATCTCTACGTTTTGCTTGACTTGCATTAGGCATGAAAATAAGACGCATTATGTTAGCGAGACGAAGCGACTGGTGTAAAATATAATCGTATAGATTCCATCATTAAATCGTAACATTGCCTGCAAGAGGTGGATGGAATGTAATGGCATGGAAAGGGAGCAAATTATGACCTATGTCCTTTCTCCAGGTGTTTGACAGAACGGCCATTAACAGTGTAATGATCTCTGTCTGGCAGGGACTCAGTCCTACACAAGATAATGCAAGCAGCTTGCTGAGATGTCCTTAAGGAGAAAAACGAATCAGCCACAATGGACATCAGTCCAGCACTACGTGCATATCGTTTTGAGCATCAGCATTGTCTAGTTCTTTCAAATTAATGTAAAAAAAAAAGTACATGTAAAATCCACCCATCAATCCATTATTTTAACCATTTATCCTCACGAGGGTTGCGGGTTACCTGGAGCCTATCACAGCTGTCTGTTGACAGTAAGAGGGGTGCACCCTGAACTTGTTGCCAGCCAATCGCAAGGCACGCAGAGACAAACCATTCACACTCATAATCACACTTTTGGAAAATCGATACTGTCCAATTAAGCTATCATGCATGTTTTTTGAACGTGGAAGGAAATTGGAGTACCCAGAGAAAACCCACGACGGCACAGGGAGAACATGCAAACTCCACACAGAAAGGCTGGAGAGCGGAATTGAACCCCAGACCTCTGCACTGTGAGGCCAACGCGCTAACCAGTTGACCACCTGATAGAGAAATCTATGAACAAAATTGTATCATGTTTAAAGTTTTGGTTAATTTGGGCATGTCTGGACATGCTCAGTGCAGAGGTGTCGGCCGTTTGGGCGGAGGGCCTTTTCTTGAGTAATCACGTCAAAGCAAGGGGGGCGAAGGCTCGATTCAATCACAGAGTGGGAATAAACAAATTGGGAACAAAGAGTTGTTGAATACCAAAAGAAACTTTGGGAACAGCTGTCTCGCCCAGGTGGACATTAGTCATCAGCAAAGTCTGTGACTTGTGTATTCGGGGAGATCAGATCACTACCGAGGGGACAGACCGGGGGGGCGCGGTATGCTAATCTCTGGGGCAATGTCTTTCTTGTATTTTGCAATAAGAGTTCAAACCGTGGCGGCCCGGTAGTCCAGTGGTTAGCACGTCGGCTTCACAGTGCAGAGGTACCGGGTTCGATTCCAGCTCCGGCCTCCCTGTGTGGAGTTTGCATGTTCTCCCCGGGCCTGCGTGGGTTTTCTCCGGGTGCTCCGGTTTCCTCCCACATTCCAAAAACATGCGTGGCAGGCTGATTGAACACTTTAAATTGTCCCTAGGTGTGAGTGTGAGCATGGTTGGTTGTTTGTCTCTGTGTGCCCTGCGATTGGCTGGCAACCGATTCAGGGTGTCCCCTGCCTACTGCCCGGAGACAGCTGGGATAGGCTCCAGCACCCCCCGCGACCCTAGTGAGGATCAAGCGGCTCGGAAGATGAATGAATGAGTTCGAACCGCCGGAGAGGGAGCCGAGTGTGTATCATCGGAGCAACTAAACGGCCATTCGCTCTCAGAGATCCGCTCCCGCGATCTTGAAGACAATTTTCCTGTGTGCCAAGTCATTTCTTTAACTTTGCCCGAGAAAATCTCTGACACCACCCTAAAATCTGAACCTAATAACAATAACCAAAGGTGTCAAGAACTTAATTACAATGTTGTGCTGAAGATTGTACAAAGTAGTGTATATTTCCATTGAAATAAGTATTACCGGTAATGGTGTTTGGCCTTAGCAGTGACATCTAAGAGCAATAAGTACCGCGACATTGGGGAAATGTGTTTTCTCTGTGTTTTCTCCCAATGTTTTGTTTGCTTCATGTGGTACGAGAGCTGTACTCCCAGTAGTACAGAATGATCTACAATGGGCTCACTGAGGGCACTCCACAGTCATTTACACAAGACCCGTTTTAACTGAAAACTGGTGGAAATGGTGTTTGGTGCAATTTGTCGCCCCTTACTCTTGGGTATCATTTGTGAAGCGGACCATGCTTACAATAACAGCAACATTTTGTCATATTTATTTTCAAATTTTTATTTTTGAGAGTCACGCTTTAAAAAGTCACTTTTACAATCTGTGTCGCTTTACAAATGGTACCCCGTACTGCTAGTAACTGCATACATTCAAAGGCCAGTAATTCTGCCAGAAAGGGCAAATAATAGCACAATAATATAAACACATCTACTAGATTTATTTTCTTTACCCTTTACCAAGGGTGGTCGACTGGTTAGCACATCAGCCTCATAGTGCAGCATTGAAGAGTTTGATTCTGCTCTCCAGCCTTCCTATGTGGAATTTGCATGTTCTCCTCGTGCCTGTGTGGGTTTTCTCTGGGTACTCAGGTTCCCTCCCACATTCCAAAAACGTGCATGGCAGGTTGATATAACACTCTAAAAGGTGTGATTGTGAGTGCAAATGGTTGTTCCTGTGTGTTGCCAACCAGTTCAGGGTGTCCCCCACCTACTGCTGGAAAACAGCTGTTATAGGCTCCAACATGCCCGCGACACTTGTGAGGATTAGCGGATTAGAAAAGCCTTTACCAATGGAGGATAGCAAGGCTACATCGGCCTATATCTCAGATGATGCAGGATAAACCCGGTAATCATCATCAGTAAATCACAGTGTTGACACATAGTCACACATCACATCTCCAGGTAGTTTAAAGTCTTTCACCAACCTAACATTGACTGTGTGTTTGACTGTGGAAAGGGGGTCGAGTGCTGGTCATGTTGAAAACGAGACCATACATGTAAATTCCACACTGAATGGCCCGAGCCAGAATAAAAATTGAACCCAAAATCCAGTTGCTGTGAGCGATAATGCAAAACACTCATTGACTGTGATCCAACTAAATACATTAGCAATTTTAATAGCTCCACAAGCTTCCCCATTTGCTCAAACAAATTGTAGAAGGACGAAACCGCCCTGTAAATGTGCCCTAGGGAATTAGCAGCAGCTAGGGATAGACATGGAGAGGGTCATATCCTGATAAACAGATGGTGAATATCGGGTTTGCTTTAGTAAAACATCATTATATAACATTTGCAAAAGGATTAAAGAATAATCTCCAGAGCAGTATTTCCCAACCTATAGTGAGCAAAGGTGCACATTTTACATGAGAAAAAAAATCTCACAACACACCATCAGACAAAAATGTTAACAATAAATGCATTCACAGGTATTTTTAAGGTGATCATTATTTTTGTTCCATCTGTCACTGGCATACAGACGATCAGGGGTTCCCAACCTTTTTTGACCAAAGATCAACTTTTCGATCAACCAACCTCCCGTGATCTAGCCGTTACCGTGCACGCCGCATACGCACACACTTACAAACACATGCCATGATGAGCAACAGCCATCACGGCCCCCAATAGAAAAATAAAGTAGACACAAAAGTTTGTGGGTTTGTGAAAATGACCTACTTTCAGCGAGACCTGACGCGAAGGCACGGGGCGCACTTTTGCAGCATGTTAATGATCGTAGCTCACGTGTACCCTTTTAAAATGCCTCTCTCGGGCCTTCAGATTGCCATTCTTTGCCAGTGCCCTCGGCGATCTGTACACAAAAGAAACTGAAAGAGAGGAATAATAACAATGGCAATAAAAAATGGAGCGCAGCAGCTCTGATCACAAGCTGCAATTGCTGGTGACTTCGCAAACAACCACCGGTGTTGCAGGTCACCCACCACCATCATTTAAAGGTGACCTGCTTGATTATTTTATTTCATATTTAAATAAATTTTGTGCAAATGAGACTGATAGAATGCCGAGGCCTCAATGTGCACTATCAGAAAAATATATCCCATTAATAACACACATACACAGACACAATTCCTTTGTGGTTATTTTTTTTCCCCTCTAAACCCCTCGCGATCGACCAGTTTGCGAGCTACCGGTCGATCACAATCGACATTCGGCACCAAGGCAGTAGATGGTTGACAAAAGGTGCATTAGTTGTAGTTAATCAATAATTTTAAGAAGATTTAAGTGGGAATGGATAATTTCCTGTGGCACACCTCATCATCTCTCAACGTACAATGTTGAGCAATGGAACACTGGGATTCACTGCTCCGGAGAATATGTTATACTGCTCTTTGTAAAAGGCTATGGTGACGCAGCCTTGAAGGTTGCTTGGATGAAAGATGAGCCACGCCAGATTAGAAAGACGATATTGACTTTGCAGATAATCAGTATCCAAATCCCCTTTGGATGTTAATATTCACAGGAGGGGAAAAAAAAGGGACAGCTGCTGCACAGTTCGTTCAAATAATATGCACACAAAATACAGCTGACATATCATAGCTTTTTTGATTGAAAACGTGAAGAGGCACATGTGTTGTGGAGCACAGGAAAACAGGTCAATGGCGTTTGTGATTTCACCTTGTCTGCATTTTTGTCACATGTGAATAAAATTACTGCATGCATTGGAATGGCTATGTTAGGTGGCACGTGTATGCGCGTGCGTGTTTGCATATGTGTTCATTATGTGCAAATCCTGGACATAAACTGGCAGTTCAGAGGAGCTTCTAAAAGCAGTCAGGTTTCCATACCGGTGGCTACTCAATAAACACTGAGAGAAGGAATCAATTTCCTGTGAATAATTGGTGGCTAAGGCCAACAAATTATTTGGTAAATAGTTTCAACATCAATACTGTGAGGTAATCCCACACCATCAAACATGGTCAAAAGATTTGTTATTTTCTTTCAAAAAAAAAAAAATCTAAATCCACACCTACCGGTAGTTTACAAGATGTAACTGAATGTAGGGAAAATAGTTGAACTGCGAATGTTTTTTATTTATATTAACACAAATCATCAATATTTCAAGGGAATTTGTCATTGTTGACAACTTGTCCTTCAGTCATTCACTGTATCTGTTTTATGATATTTTTTAAGCAGTGTGGCGCGGACAAGATGAGATCCAAACCCAATTTTGACTGTCGACAAAAATTCATGCTGTCCTTGTTTAAAAATATGAACCATTGTTTTAAACACATTCCAAAATGATTGAAATAGTAATTCCAAGAATGAACATATATTTACACTAAGGGTGCTCGAATCACAATTTTATAATGCCGATTGAGATGTCGATTATCGGAATCGGATCAGCAGCAAGGAAAGGCACTGATCATCGTATGCCAATGACATAATTTCTCAAATAGTTTCCCCACCATGAAATGCACTCGCCCATGGCTACGAAAATATACTCAGCCAACTGATTCTTCAAAATGTCCTCCCACAGCTTTTTTTCTTTTGCATTTAATTTTGTTTTTGTGAAACCCTTGGCTCATCTCGACAAATTTGTAAACTGCCCACTTAAAACTATGTTTTCACACTTAATTTGCCTTCTCCAATTCAAATCAGTTGAGAGGTTGGTTACAACACTTTAGAGAAAGAAAAAAAGTATTGTTGTCTTTTGTCAGAATAATATTAGTAGCGGACAACGTGAAGTAAGAAGTGACAAATTATTTTGTGAAGTGGCGCTTGTGGTGGTATGTGTGGCGGACGTGTGGCAGAGGTGCGACCTCCTCCTGGGGCCTGTCTCGGCGCGTCATTGTGCTTGCATGGCGCCCTCTGATTACTAATATGCATGTTGTGTAGCAGTGCCATGTCTCGCGAGACATAATGAAATTAATTTAATTGGTGTGGGGTCACTCTCTTAATTGTTACACACAGCCCTTGTGATTACTTTATCATGCTGCTCTCTCCACTGATTTTTTTCTAGTCAGATTCTTTAATAGTATTATTGGCACTGTAGTTATGATAACCGAAAGAACGAGATCCCGGATACAAGCGGCCGAAATGAGTTTCCTCCGCGGGGTGTCTGGGCTCTCCCTTCAAGATAAGGTGAGAAGCTCGGTCATCTGGGAGGGGCTCAGAGTCGAGCCGCTTCTCCTCCATGTCGAGAGGAGCCAGATGAGGTGGCGCAGGCATCTGATTCGGACACCTCACTGGTGAGGTATGTCCCACAGGCAGGAGGCCCCGGGGACGACCCAGGACACTCTGGAGAGACTATGTCTCCCAGTTGGCCTGAGAACGCCTCGGGATTCCCCAGGAAGTGCTGGAAGAAGTGGCTGGGGAGAGGGAAGTCTGGGCTTTCCTGCTAAAGCTGCTGCCCCCGCGACTGGACCCTGTATAAGCGGTAGAAAATTGATGGATGGATGAGTGGTATAATAATCCATGAAACCTTACCAAAATAATGTTAAAAAATGTTCATGAAATAAAATAAAAATGAAAATGCTTTAAAAAAATAAAAGCATAAAAGCTGGGTGAAACTACATTTTGAGTGGACAAAAACTACCTAAAACTATTCTGAATTAGGGTGAAAATGTCCTTGGTTTTTGTCTTTCATACGAGCTTTCGGGGTTCATTTAAAATTAATTTATTTTGGTGTTGCTGTACGTCCGTCCAGAAGCAGGAAGAAAGAGCTAATGCTGTTGGTCAGAGTTTCAAATAGCGGGTGAATGTGCAATTTAATTTACTTTCATTTAACATTAAAAAGCTGAAGCATCGTAAAATGTTTCTCAATCGAGCAAAGAGCGCTAGTTTCAAAGCATGTCTCAGCCTTCCTTTTGAAAACATCTGTTAACTTCCTTGAGGGGAAGAAAAAAAGCTCCTCTCATGTGCTTAAAACTGTTATTCAGCTTTCTGTTATTCCTCATCTTACATAGCAACTTAGCTGCTTAGTGAATCTGTGAAGTGTATTTGGCTTGACATATCACCAAAATGCAGCTGAATGGATTTAACTGTCTGGAACAAATAACAGTATTATGTTGAGTGGATTACCTGAACACATGTTCGGGCCACCTATTTCATGAAATCCAAGTCGGCATTAATCTCAAAGTAAATACAAGTGAACAGAAAATATAAAAAAATGAATTCAAATTTTACCACAAGAAAATACGCCGACTTGTTCTCAGAAAGAGAAACGTGTAACTGTAAAATATAACAGCTGTCTGTTTTTTGCGCTGGCTGACATTTTCGTTTCACGGTGTCACATACTGTATATCTCAGGCAACTTTATGAAATAATCTCGCTATGATTAGGCGGCAACAATTATGGTTATGTAAATTATGTTGAAAATGTGTATGACTTCATAAAAACTGCTCCTGTCTTGAAAAAAAGGATCTTTGTAAATTTGGTCTCATAAAGAGTACTCTGACTATTAGCGATATTGCTCATACAGGGTCAGGCAAAATGACCTGACACAGGTGTCACCAACATTTTTGAGGGTGAGAGCAACTTCATGTGTACCGATTGTGTGAAGGGCTACCAAATTGATACACGTCTGAAATAACATATTTGTCCGAAATACCTTCAATAATTTGAGGATGTGTTATTTTTAATACTTGATGATTTAAATTGTCAGACTTTGATCGTGTTTCGAAATGTCTCACAGTACTGCCAATGTTTGCATTTTTAAATCATAATTTCTACTAGCAAATCACAATGTCCAGGCACTGGCGGGCTACTCAAGTGGTCTTCACGGGCTACCTGTGTGCCCGCGGGCACCATGTTGGTGACCACTGACCTGACACATTTGTAGGTTAAACAAAAGGCAAATAAAGTATCGAAACAAAAAAGTGTTTTTATTTTCGAAAAGTACATAAAATGCGTTTTTTTTTTCATATAATGCCATTTTTTTTCTTTTTCAGTTGCTGTCATGAATTGGACTGGTGAGCATTGCGCTCTCATTGTGGAAACGTTTATCAATACAAACAAATCTGTAACTACGTTTGCATTTCAATCTATGTGTTACCAACTTCAGAGCTACTGGATCATGGGTGTCATTTTTGCCTATCCCATTCCTCATAAACACTGACCTTAACAGAGGCAGGGGAGGCCTGCAGTTCCTTTGACATTGTCCTTGGTTCCATGTAACCTCCTGGTATGAGTGGTCATTGTTCTCTTGGGGTCTTTTTTTTTTAGGCTAGCCATGTTCACCACTGTGAAATGTTTTCTTTATTTGTGGATAATAACTCACTGTGGTTTTGCTGAACTCAGAAAGCTTTTAGGAATGGCTTTGTAAACCTTTTCATGGATCGATAACTTGAGTTTTCATCTGAGCTTGGCATTTTTTTGCAGGATTCTGAGATCTTTTGGCTGACTTCATTTTGTCAAACAGATTCTACTGAAGTGATTTCTTGATTGAACAGATCAGGAGGTAATCAGGGTTGGGTGAGGTCAGGTAGGTTTTGAATTTGGTTATCCAAAGAGGAATGTAGTCAAAGTTATAATAATAATAATAATAATAATAATAATAATAATAATAATAATAATACGTTATGAATGACAGGTGGAAGCTCCAAAGTTGGAGAGCAGAGCATCTGAAAATGCTGCTTTACAAAATGCTCAGATGAGCAGGATTACAGTCAGGTGAATGGATGAGGAGGATCGGAAAAAGCAAACAAAAGTGTCAATATGTAGAAGGTCGGACATAGAAGGTTGACCAAGATTGTAAATTTACATGAATGTCTGTAAAATAACTTGGAATTTATTTACGAAACTGTGAGCCATTGGTATGAGATTGTGGGGTAATATGGTGGCGCTGTGATGTGTTGGTCATCAGATAGGCTGCAGTTTTAAACCAACAGGACGTTGCACGGTGACTATTTTTATAAATAATTCAGTTTTCTTTGGCTAATATTTACATTTGTTTGATGATCTCCAACATTAACCTGAGGAAACGATGTAAGAAAGTAGGAATTAGAGAGGATGGCAACCATTCTGATTTTACCGGAGTCACAGTTCTTATTCATGTCGAGGGGACCGTGTAGCCAGCTAACTTGATAACTGAGGCTGATGTGGATGTTTTAGCCAAGTCTCTGTGATTGACATAATGGTACAGTCCTGGAAAGACGTGATGGCTGAAACCTGTAGCCTCAGTTCATTTTTGTTATGAACCTGGCGTTGGAGAGGAATCAGCGGCTTCTCTTTCGCCGTGGGCCGGCCTTTAGCTTTCAGTGTTTTTTTTTTTCTTCCTTTTGAGCTTGATACCGGCAAGAACAATCCACAAAGAGTCAGAGGTCCTGGCCATCTCTTTTAAGAGGTTGCGGAAGAGGTGGTAGTCCTACATAATAGTTATTTAATTTATTACAGTCTATTTATTCTACAGATATAGTGCTAATGCTTTATTTTATATTGCACTTATATTGAACTGTGTACAGTTCTTTTTGAAAACATTTATTTTGTGCAATGAAACACTTAATTTTTTTCTTTCCCCCCAATTTTGCTGATGTAGACTGCACATTTCCTCAGTGTGGGACAAATAAAGGTTATCTTATCTTATATTAATGTTGTATTATCTTGTCTTATTGGACAGAGTAATCCCAAACACAGAAGATGCAAAAGTACATAAACACACAATAAAAAAGGCACCAAGTGTGAAGAGCAGCAAGCCGTAATGTCCACACTATGTGCGCTACTTGCAGAATTTATTTTGAGGATGTGGGTTTTTACACAGGGGTTCTTTTTTTTTTTTTTCAAGACCACCACCACTTATATGTTTGATAAACTGTCCAGCATATTTAAATACATATTTCCACACTCTGACAGATTTTTTTTCTCGCCCTTTTAAGTTATCAAGAACCTAGATTGGCGGCCCGGTGGTTGAGTGGTTAAGATGGGAAGCATGTCAACCTCAAAGTGCAGAGATCGTGGGTTCGATCCTGGGTCCGGCCTTCCTGTGTGGAGTTTGCATGTTCGCATGACACCTGTGCCTGCGTGGGTTTTCTCCTGGGACTCTGGTTTCCTCATCCCATAAACATGCATGGCAGGCTGATTGAACACTCTAAATTGTCCCTAGGTGTGAGTGTCAGCGTGGATGGTTGTTCTTCTCTGTGTGCCCTGTGATTGGCTGGCAACCGGTTCAGAGTGTACATCGCCTACTGCCCCAAGACAGCTGGGATCGGTTCCATCACTCCCCGAAACCCTTGTGTGAGGATAAATCGGTTCAGAAAATGGATGGATGGATGGAAGATCCTCGATTGCAGCCTTGCCCCCTTTCGATTTCGGGATTTTACAAATAATTAAGGCTTGTTTGAGAGTTTCTCTGTGCTTCACATGCAAAATGTTCAAAGGTCTTCGTTTATGAAATAAACAGCTCATCAACTCGGCCTTTCACATCTCATTTACCTTCATACATTTCATAGACGAGACAGCTCAGCAGCATGGGGCAATCTTTCTCATCAGTACAATTTGACATGGCCTCAGCGGGGCTGTGTCCAATAACTGGACAAACCCACTTTACCTTTGAGCCATGCTGGGCGAGTATAGAGGGTATCACAATTGACTTTTTTCCATCCACAGCTTGTAACTGTCATAAATGATGAATGAAGTTCATCTTCTCAGAGTGCCAAATGCTTCACACTTGTGTTACTTTCCTGTGAGTGATAGCAATGAAAAAAAAAAATCGCTTCAAGCTGGATTTCAAAGTGTGGTCGACTAAACAGAATGTGTTTTGAACAGCAGGCGCTCGGATACTCCTGCTTAATATTCAAATTGATGTTACTTAATATCATAAAAATAATTCTTCAGTCCTCTATGCTTATCAATTGAGAAGCTTTTTTCAAGTGGCCGCGTTGTCATTGAATAATAATAATAATAATAATAATAATAATAATACATTTTATTTGTGGGCGCCTTTCTAGAAACTCAAGGACACCTTACAACAAGCAGTTAAAATCACGAGTACAATGTTAAAAACAACATCAAATAAGATGACCACAATTGACCACTAACCCCATTTTTTTTTAAACCATAGACTGATATCGTTTTGTCATAAACAAATCAGCATCTATTATGATCATGAAAATATTCAACAACAGATTTACACCTGCTATTCTACGGTTCAATCTAATTGAAAAAAAAATCACATCGCTCTCCTTTCGTGCCAATGGCGGCGGTTGACTATAACACCATCTGACACATTGTTTGCATATTTGATTGGATCAGCATCTTGGCACGTTGTCATTTTATGTCAGCTGTGCAGTTATCTCAGCGGCATGTAAAACGTGGACATTTTATCGTCAGTATGGAATCAGGACACGAGCAAGTACTCCACACTTGACAAGTTATAAAAACGTAACAGCTGGTTCGATGATGAAGATCATCAAACCGGTCTTTCTGCATGTCTAAGAGGTTGTTGAGTCATTTGTCTTGATCATCAATCAGCCCGAAGTGTTGGATTGGAGGTTTCGTCTATTTGGGTAGTTTTTCTATTTGTGCCAATACTTCATAATGCTGTTACATTTTGTGTTTTGTTTGCATCAAATATTGTTCGGAAGTACAAAACAGAAACTTTTCGTGGACAGAACCTAAATTGATCTCCAAACTTTAGACGAACACCTTGTCATTACTGACAGTTTAATGTCCATCTGTATGTTTTTCTCACAATCTTTGCCCAACGTTCCTTCTAGTGAGCAATTGCGCACTGCTCTCATCCTCTCATTACACACCGTGACGCTGGCGCGCACCACGCACATTCATTACATTTGTACACTCATACACGCATAGTTGCCTGCATTGAGATTGTAGAGTAAGCCTCATTTGCATGAGACATGAGCACAAGGGTACCTCATTTCTGCTTTTCACTGCCATTTGCAGGGGAAGCTTTCCAGCTACCCGGGCATTCTCACATTTGTTTCAATTTCTCTGACAATTTATTTTCCAAAGGAAACATTCAACCATCCATCCATTCATTTAGAATACCGTTTGTCCTTATTTGGGTGTGTAACCGAAGCCAATCGCGGCTGACTTCAGACAAGGGTGGTGTTCACCCTTTAACTGGTTGCTAGTCAATGACAGGGCACATACATTATGGACAAACAAACATTCATACACACACTCACACCTCTGGGCAATTGAGAGACTTCAATTCACCTACCTTTACATATTTTTGTTGCTGCGTTTGCCGCTCTGTCTAAAAAAGTGTGTGTTTCCTTTGGTGAGTTTGAGCTTGGAGGTTAAGTGCACTCAGCTGCTCACCCAGGATGTTCATTGAAACATTAGAGGTGGGGGAAATATTTGATGACACTCAAGCACACTTCAACATGCGGACCTGTGAGGATTCTGCAACTCCCGGGGTGCCTCTCATCTTGTATCGTATTATTGTATGAGTATTATGAGCTTAAAGGCACCCTGGGAGATCAGCTTGATTCCTTTTCCAGTGGGCTGGACCGTGATAAACGTTGAGGTCACGGTACAAGTCCTGCTGCGGACATTAAGAAATTGCAACTGGTTATTGTTAAAGTTCTTTCAAGCAGGGCACCACAATTGTTTTTGATATTTTCATTCATGCAACATTTTTTTTCCCTGTCCACTGTGGTACTTTCATCTCCTGCTGTGCAATCAGATGCTACATTGACTAGCTATTCTGACCAACAGAGAAAACATGAATCCCTTTTTTCATACAACAACAAGGATGCCAGATGTTCTGAGGGATGATGGGCTGAGCCAGTGGGGTAGGAGTGAAGAGCAGAATGGCCTCAAAGATAGTGGAAGGACAGGCATGTGTGTGAGGATAGTAATAATGGCAGATGCTGGAATGGATGCTGCACGTGACCATGCACGCGCACACACGCACACAGACACACACAGACACACACACACACACACACAAATTGAACCCCTCAAGTCTATTTGGAAATGTTTGTCCATCTATTCTTGATCTGTATCTCGCTAGTGTCACGGGTGTGCTGGAGCCAGTTGACTTGAGGCGAGAAGTGGGGTACACCCTGGACTGGTCACCAACCAATCACAGGGCACACCGAGACAAGCAGCCAGTCACACTTACATTCAGATCTACATACAAATTAGACCAGGGATGGGCACCTGGAAGACTGCAGGCCACACGCAGCCCTCGCCCAAAGTCTGAAAGGAGAAAACATAATTTGGGGTGGGGTGGGGCATAATAAACACCCCCCCCCCCCCAAAAGGTCATGTACATTTCAGTGTGCATCAATTATTGGAGTTTTTCTGTCCTTAACCTCTTTGAATAGCGCAGGTCCACTGTATTGTTTGAAGTTGTGATAGCACCATTTGCCACTAGATGGCAGAAATCACTTAATTGTGCTTGCATCTGGGGTTTGTAATGCCCAACACTAAAATGTGCTTAGCCCGAGATTGTTGTCGATGTTATATATGCATTAACTGCCAATACTGATGGAAGTTCCATGACTGCACAACCCCCATTTTTCTGACGAATGATGGGATGCTTCGAAAGACTAATCAATGACCGACATGCCTGGTGTGCTCCTTTTTCTTCATGATGCTATTTGCACTTTAAACAGACCGCCTCAATGTTCACAGAGCAGGTG
Organism: Hippocampus zosterae; assembly: GCF_025434085.1. Classification (NCBI taxonomy): domain Eukaryota; kingdom Metazoa; phylum Chordata; class Actinopteri; order Syngnathiformes; family Syngnathidae; genus Hippocampus; species Hippocampus zosterae. Next base: position 19,369,112 of record NC_067464.1, on the reverse strand, counting down.
CATTTGCAGGCAAGAGTAAATCTGTATATAGGCGAACTCAATTTATCACCATTAGTCATTTCGGTCAACATTGGATCAGTAGTGTTCATGAAAGCGTTTCAGTCGTGCGAGTGAGAGCAGTCAAGGCAAGCAGTCAGCGAGCAATGAGGCAGTTGTGAGAGGAAAACAAAGCATCAAAACATAACGGATGTAATTCAATAATTGTTGACAATTTTGATCATCGAGATAATCGTGGCGGTCCTAATGGACAAAGGCAAAAACGTGAGTGAGAATAGTCGCTGGTCTTGAGGTGCCGTATGATTAACTGATAATCATTCCTTTTGCCCAAAGCTTGGCTCGACTTCAGTCCATCCGCTTTACATCAATCCATCCATTGTCTGATCCGCTTTATCCTCACGACAGTCATAGGCGTGCTGGAGCCGATCCCAGCTGTGTTCGGGGAGTAGGCGGGGTACACCTTGAACTGGGCACACATACACAAACAAGCTTTCACACTCACAATCACACCAACATAAAATTGAGGGTGTTCCATGCAGGTTTTTAGAATGTGGAAGGAAACTGGAATACCCTAAGAAAACCCACACAAGCACAAGGAGAACATGGAAACCCCACATAGGAAGCCAAAATCGAACCCTGCACCTAACCGTGAGCCTGACGTGCTAACCAGTCAGCCACCATGCCACCCGCTGAATAGGGCGAGTGGTAGAAAATGGTTGTTGAATGTTCTGTGAATATGAGTGTTCATGATTGTGTTTTTCAGACAGAATCTTGAGTGTATACATAAAACACAAACATTATTTTCGGAAAAAAAATACTGAAGATTTTCAACATTTCCTTTTCTCCTCCTTTAACTTTTCATTGGTGCTAGATTTGACTGTGCCTGCAGCTGGTGTTTACTGTGCTTCCCACAGAGATGTCATTATGCTTTATGTGCAGTACATGTGTTCATTCAGCAGGCGCAGGGCTTATTTGCAATTCACTTTTATCGCTGTTCAATGCTGGAAATTCACAGTGGTGAACCATGGTGTGCTTTTCCTTCCTGAAAATCCCTCATGTTTATGCAAAAGTAAATGTGAAAGGCATCCACAAGTCTGCACTTCTGTCCTCGTTTTTGTAACTTGCTTGCAGGAGTACACCATTATAGTAAATATAATCATGGGCGTGGAAATCAGCACGATCCACGATTACAACTAAGCTGAGGGATGTGAAGATGTGTACATTCTTATTGATCCATCCATTTTCAGATCCGCTCTATCCTCATAAAGGTCCTAGGGAATGCTGGAGCCTATCCCAGCCATCTTTGGGCAGTAGGTGGGCAACACCCTAAACCAGTCGCCGGACAATCGCAGGGCACACAGAGACGAACAACCATCCCCGCTCACACTCATACGCAGGGACAATTTAGTGTTCAATCAGCCTGCCATGCATGTACATTCTTAATTGATCCATCCATTTTCCGATCCGCTCTATCCTCATAAAGGTCCTAGCGAATGCTGGAGCCTATCCCAGCCATCTTTGGGCAGTCGGTGGGCAACACCTTAAACCAGTCGCCGGACAATCGCAGGGCACACAGAGACGAACAACCATCTGCGCTCACACTCACACGCAGGGACAATTTAGTATTCAATCAGCCTGCCATGCATGTTTTTGGAATGTGAGAGGAAACCGGTGTACCCGGAGAAAACCCACGCAGCTTCGTGTTCCTATGTCATTGAGTAGTGATTAATAGCAGGAACCAGTTGTAACCTAAAAGGGTTCTGCCCTACACTAATTGATGTGCATTCGCTAACACACATTCAAACAGACAACTCCTTTATGAGCTCTGTGCAGTCTTGATGAAACGAAGGAGACAAGCAAAACTTCAAAGGATATTTAGCCCCATGTGGATGTGAGCCCATGAGGTTTGTGTTTCTTTTTGTTGAATCAATGACTTTTGTATTTCATTTATGGTTTTGCAACACCATTTCTGTTTTTGTTGCATGTCCATGTTTGTGACCAGTTCTCATGGCTTTGTTCGAGGCACTATTGCAGCTTCTACTCTATGCACATTATAATGCAACACACCCTATATATGAAAACTGTTTTCAAATTGGCCATTAATTGAAGGTGCACCTTATAATTCGAAGTGCCTTATAGTGCAGAAAATTTGGTACTATTCTTATAAACCGAAGACGTTTTTTTTTACCTCATATCTTGACAGATCATATTTTCAGTTTCACACCTTTCATTAGGGCCGTTCACACGGCACACATTTGCTCCGGTCCTGCACCGAGATATTTTGTTGCGGGATATTTTGCACCGCAGCAAATTGTGTGGAGCGTTCACACGTACAAAGCCGCTGAGCGGGGCAGCCCCGGTACAGTGTCGGGGCTGCCCCACTTGCGTTCACACGGCAGTTTCTGCAGCGGAGCAAAACGACAGAAAACAAAAGAGCTGTCGTGTTGGTTCTTTTTAAAAGTACTGTATATACACAACTCAAGCGACGACTGGACCGGCACGTCCTTCTCCTTCTCGGTTTCCGTGCCTTCAGCTCGAGAGTGACCGCCCAAGAAAACGTAAATGAACGATGACTTCAATGACACTCAGAAAAGCAAACACTAATGCGCCAAACAGAAAATCAAGAGAGGAAATCACAAAATAAATCATATGGGGGGGGGGTTGTGAACAAACAACAAAGGAACAAACAACTCCGAGACAGTCCAGTCTCCTGCAAAAGGAAAGATGTTACTAGCCAAGTCTTGTGTCGTTATGAATCAACACATTATGGAAGTCCGACAGAGCACGAAAGCAACGCATTCTCGCCATACGTACTCTTCACAAGCATTTGCTCTGGAGCTAATTTAACCCAGTTGCGTTCACACGTGCAAATTTACACCGGTGCTGCTTCGCAAGCGAGCATTTGGTGCGGAGCAAATATTTGACTCCGGTATAAGCTCTTTTCCGGGGCTACGCCGGAGCTAATTTGCACGTGTGAACGCTCTACTGGGGCAGCCCCGGTGCAGCACCGGACCAAATATTGCCGTGTGAACAGCCCTATTGTGTGTTTATACATTCTGTTTTATTAATGTATGCTTTTCATTTCAAAACCTTTGCAAAGGGCCAACATTACTCCTGCCTATATTCTCATTCCCATAAGCAAGACTTCACTAAAAATCAGTGAAAATATTTTACAGTCCACTCATCATAACATTTGTTAACATATTTTTAATAAATTATATGAATTCAAAAATAACATTTGTAGTGGAAACACAATGTTTATCTATCTCAGAGGATGAATGCTGCTCTATCCAAATAATGCACAGCACAAAATAATTCTCTAATTAGGCCCACAGTGGACGTAAACTACTCAGCAGCAAATAAATCAAATAGATAGTCAAGTATACATCACCATATTTGACATACTGAACAGTTTGTGTCCAGTCTTGTACCATTAATAATCAATGTAAAAAAAAAACCTTCCAGTCGGTCAATACCATTGCAATAGGACAACTAGCAAAAGATCACATTTGGCATTTACTTGGCAACTTATGTAGTCTTTGATATTTTTCTGATATCTGTGATTTATCCTTCCGCTTGTTTTCGGTCTTGTTTAAAGCCATTGGAAGATCACAAATACGAGCTAAACTTAATCGGAGAGAAAGTGTTTGTAGTGAAAAAATTAGTTTTCCCAAAGAAAATTAATTATCTCGTCAAGGCTCTCTCTCTCTCTCTCTCTCTCTCTCTCTCTCTCTCTCTCTCTCTCTATATATATATATATATATATATATATATATATATATATATATATATATATATATATATGTGTGTGTGTGTGTGTGTATATACTGTATATTTATTTGGCACAGTGAACACCTATTTTGTTCGGCAGGCGCCTGTGCGCTAAAGTCGGGTGCATCTTCATTGTAGTACCATACCATGTCCAGTCTGATTGGGACCTTGATGTGCCTGACTGGACATGCAGGTGCACAGAGCTACCTTGCCCCCAATGCATATGATAATTCGGTCACAGAAAGTTGATTGCGCTCGGCATAAAAATGGATGCATCTCTATTTATCTAAGTCTACCGTAGCGCGTTTGTGAATTTGTGAGGTGAACTCTGCCTCACTGAGCTTAGATGACAGGGCATCTGCAACCCCCGGCGCATATCAGATTTTGTAAAGAAAAAGTAGAATACATTTTGGACTAATTAAAAGGTCGAACATGGGGCGCAGGTGGTGGAATGCCATTTGGAAAATTTGATCGAGGTGCAGGCAAAAAAAGATTTGGCGCTCCACAGACGTGTTTTTATTCATAAATATGAATAAGCCATGCAATGCTGAAAGCTAAGAAAGGGCGCACGGAGGCGACCGTCGCTAGCAGAGGCACATCAAGGCAAATTGTTGGAGAAACGCAGCAGCGTTTTCCGTTACAACACCACAAGTTGCCAAGCTGAGTGATGCCACCTTCAGCAGCAAATATGCACAGGCAACAACAAGGCAACTCCGCTGGCAGTCGGACAAACGCGGACGGCCGCCATACTAAGCACATCCCAAGGAGATAAAAACACACTGCAGCAAACGCAACAACTACCAAGGCGAGAGGAGATAAGAATGGAAACAGCAAGTTCACCTTATGCCGCACGACCACACAGTACACCACTTCTACGATCACAAGCAACGCCATCGCAGCCACAAGAGGGTGGAAAACAAATCTGCATTATCAACAATGAGAAGCAAAATCCACCTGTTTTTTTCCATTGCAGTGGGTGACCATTTTTCCACTTTCTGGCCACCTCCTGTGATGGACAAAAACGGGTCGATTTTATTGCTGAACTCATTTTCCACAAATGTAATATTAATCAGAATGACGTGTTTAGACAAGTGTGGCCACCCAGATCATAATATTGTCAAAAACATTTTGGGGTTGGCTTCCCCTTTATGCACCTGCCAATGTCATGCACAAACCTCAGCCTTCTCCGGATTCTCTAACTAATGCTCCTTTTGGATGTCTGAGCTGCTTGTTATCTCTCAGGTCTCAAAAACTGGCTACCTTTAAATGCATTCTTGCATCTGATTACTTCTGACATTTAACTACCACCCAAAGCATATGAAACGAAGTGAGGGCTGGAGCTTACCTGCGAAACGGAGGTTTCATGCAATACTCTGCGGTCTCATGCAATATTTAATATACTGACAAGCATGATTTACTTGTTGGTGAAGGTCTCGGTGTGATGTTCCCGACAAAAGTGTCATGGGCAATCATGGGCAAAGATATGTGATCCTGAGGTTGCCAGACTGGACAATTGTGAAAGCTGTGACTATCCAAGAACAGTTTTTCTATGTCCCAAACAGAGTCGGCCTTTCTGTCTCCTTATACAGTATATTTATTTTGGACAGACTTTCAATTTTACAGTTATACAATGAAGGGCTGCCTTTGTGTCCATAAACTTTCAATTTTACAGTTATACAATGAAGGGCTGCATTTGTGTCCATAAACTATTTAAAAGACACATGGACAGATAAACACGCACTCCCCTCGTTACTGGCCTGTTTTAATAATTCAAAAGACTGACTGCTTGCCTGACAGTGGTTTCAATCTATGGACTCAGCCATACATCATGCAAACTAATCATATGGTGCATTCAGTAGTTTGTGCTTTGCAGTTTTACATCAGCAAGAGTACCATATTTTACGCATGATAAGGCACACTCAAAAGCATTCAATAGTCTCAAAAGCCGACACTGCACCTTATAATCCGGATGCGCCTTATATATGGATCAATATTCGGATTTCTTGGATATAGTCTTTTAAATGTTCTGGAAAGGGCTCTGTTTACAGCTGCGGCGGTTGTGTAAGCTCTATATAAATAAATCTGTATTGTCTCGTATTGTATTGTATTCCCTTTAGTGTAGCTCCATCTAGCATAACACAGTCGCAATCACTATTGTAGCTTCTATTCTATGTGCCTTATTATGCGGTCCACCCTACATATGAAAACAGTTTGAAAATTGAAGGTGCCTCTTCTCCTACAAAGTGCTTTAAGGTGCGGAAAATACGGTAACCTTTGAGTTGTTTTGTTACTCTACATTTTATGTGTTTACATGTGTGTCTTTGTGGCAGCCTGGGCAGCGATATTGTGTGAAATTGACAGTGAGGATACAGTATAGATAGCGGACCACTGTGATTTAACCAGGCAACTCGAATTGTATCTCACAGGTGAGATATGTTGGAGTGCAATCATGACTGCCCATCTGCTGCATCTGCCACTTCAGAGATATTTAATGTGCACAGAACACAGTGTTAGTTATGCTAAAATCTCAAATATGGTAAGGAAGAAAATCATCAGTTCTTCATGACACTGAATATGATTATATGTAAAGTTGTTCAATGGATTGATGGACTGTACATCGTAAAGGGAGATTTTTAAGGATGTCCGCTGGCATACATGTGGTCATTTAAAATACTGAATATTATTGAACATCTTAGTTAGTTAGTTTAGTTAGTTCCGCCTGTTCCTATTTGGAACATTGGGCGACGAGTTTCCTCCATTTGGTCCGGTCACTGGCGACTCTTTTTGCTCCATGCCAGCTGACACCCATCTCACTGAGGTCTTCTTTGGCAGTCTGTCTCCACGTCTTCTTTGGCCTACCTCTCTTTCTCTTTCCACCCTCTGGCATCCAGTCCATGGCCACACTTGCCGGTCTCTCTCTTGGCAGTCGGAGTACGTGGCCGATCATTTTCCTTCTCCTTTCAGAGACAATGTCTGACAGTTCAGCCACTCCTGCCTTCTTCATCACCTCCTCGTTGGTGACGTGGTCTCTCCATGAGATCCTCAGGATGGATCCCAGGCAACGCCGATGGAAGACATCTAACTTGTTGGTTATGTTGGCTGTCTTCATCCATGTCTCACAAGCGTAAATCGCTGTTGGGATAACCACTGACATATAGAGGCGTAGCTTGGTGGTCGTAGTGATGGCTTTCGATGACCAGATGTTGCGGAGGCGTTGGAACACTCCCGCAGCTTTACCAAGTCTACTGTTGACGTCTTTCTCCACACCACCTGTATTTGAGATGTTACTCCCAAGATATGTGAAGCTGTCAATGTACTCTATGTCATGTTGGTGTAGAGTGAGTGGTTGAAGGTGTTGGTGCTGTCCGACGGCCATGGCCTTGGTCTTTTCCTGGCTAATTCGCAAACCGACCTTAACTCCGTGCTCATACAGATTATTGGTCAACTCCTGGAGTGCAGGCTGGGTGTGACTTAACAGGGCCAAATCATCTGCAAATTCCAGGTCAGCTAGTCTGCTCCCTCCCCACTTGATACTAACTTTTGCTCCTGTGATGGACTTCCTCATCACAAAGTCGATTATGATAATGAAGAGTAGGGGTGACAGAATGCAACCCTGTCTTACACCAGTGACAATGTCAAAATCATCAGTTGTGCCACTGTTGGTTTTGACACAACACGTTGAGTTGTGGTACAATGACCTGAAGATGTTGATGTACTTGAGGGGTACACCATACAGCTTGACGATCTGCCACAGTGACTCCCGGTGGATGCTGTCGAAGGCTTTCTTGAAATCGATATAGTTGATCATGAGTGGTATCTGAAGTTCTTGGCACTGCTCTATGATGTTTCGAAGGGTAAAGATCTGTTCGGCGCAAGACCTTCCCTTCCTGAAACCGGCCTGCTCTTCCCTCAAGATGTTATCCACTTCATCTTTAAGGCGATGTAGCAGAACACTGCAGAATACCTTGCTGGTAATTGACAGCAGCGTAATACCCCGCCAGTTATTGCAGTCTGCGAGGCTTCCCTTCTTGGGGAGCGTGACAATGACCCCACGTCTCCAGTCGGCAGGAACCTCTTCAGCATGCCAAATGAGGTTAAACAGGTGGGTAAGGCTCTTCACAACAGCATCTTGGCCATGTTTCAACAGCTCGGCAGCTATCTCATCGAGTCCCGGTGCCCTTGATTGCTCTGGCAACCTCAGTCTCGGATATCTCTTTCGATGTAATATTTAGAGCTGGAGCTGGTGTCTCTTGATCGAAATTGAAGAGCACGGGAGGCATTGGTTGGTTGAGAACCTCCCTGAAGTGTTCCAGCCATCTTGCTTCTTGCTCCTCCTCGCTTAGAAGTGTCCTGCCATCCTTGCTCCTGATTGGCACGCCAGAGCTGCTCCTGCAGTTGGTTAGCTCCCGCACGATCTTGTATAGGGTCGTCGTGTCGTTGTTCTCTGCTGCTTCCTGTGCCTCTCTTGTTTTCTCTTCGAGCCACTGTCTTTTATCCTTCCTGCAACTCTTCTTCACTGCCCTGTCCAAGTGTCTGTACTCCTCGTCTTCCATCCTCCAGCTCCGGAGCCTCCTCTTTTGTTCTCTTTTTATCTTAGCCACTTTCCTTTCCTCAATCAACTTCCAGGTGTCGTCTGTTATCCATCTGTCTTTGTTGGTACCCGTCTTTCTGCCTAGAACTGCTTCTGCAGTGTCAGCAATGGCACAAGAGAACATATTCCACTGGTCCTCAATGTTTGCAAGGTGTTGTGATACCTTGAGCTTCCTACTCAATTCCTCACAGAAGCTTTCGGAGAAGTTTTTATTCTTTAGCTTGTCCACCGCGTAAGGTCTCTTGGGCTGCACCTTTTTCACCTTCTTCAGCTTCAGCTTGATTTTACTCACCACAAGGAAGTGGTCTGAACCCACATCCGCACCTCTGTAGGAGCGAACGTCGAGCAATGACGAGCGCCACCTTGTGTTGATGCAGATGTAGTCCAGTTCGTTCTGGGTCCCGCCACCAGGTGAAACCCAGGTTACTTTGTGGATCCGCTTGTGCTCAAAAAAGGTGTTGCCAATGCTGAGGCCGTTGGTACTGGTTAGCATCAACAGTCTCTCCCCGTTGTCGTTCGTGGAGCTCGCAAACCCATGCGGTCCAACTGTGGCATTCAGGCCCCTTCTGTCATTATCCAGTTTTGCGTTGAAGTAACTAACAAAAATAACTAAAAGAGCATCTATTTAATTGACTGATTGAAGCAAGACCTAGACAAGTGAAGTCAAATTTGTTCAAACCCTGATGGATGATATCACAGTGACATTTTTTAGTTGGTAAAGACCCCCATCCCTTTGCGAGCAAGACTATGTGTAGAGTATGTGCACGTTGCCTATGCTGAGAGCACACTAAATAATAAACCAGCTGTAACCTATGAAGCAGAATTCTGGTACGAAGGCAAATTGGACAAGTGTGCACTGTGGTGTGAAATAAGATGCCTGATGTTGTATAATAGAAGATTGTTTTCTGTTGACGGAATGGTGCCTTGTTTCTTGTGAGTGTCCTCCAAAGACTTTGTTCATAGAAAGAAAAAGTTCACTTACTTTGGTATTTGACACAATCATATACAATAATATTGACAGCCTTACTGAACATAGGACTCTTACATTTTCTCTCAATGAAATTACTCAAAATAAAAATTTAAAAAACTACTGACAAATAGAGTGAAGTGAATAATAATTTTATTAGGGACAGCTAGAATGCTTTGTTGGTGTGAAATGCAATTTGCTGTGGATGTACAAAGACAATATAAAATAAATAAATAATGTATGGATCACAAATCCATATGAAGAGTTACTCCCAAAAAATGTTTTTGAACAAATTACTTTAATACCTTTTTAACATGATTTAAATAATTATTCAGAGGAAAAGAAAACGATTTGAGCAACGAGGCTGAAACATGCTGTCGGAGTGGAAAATGCACTTCTTTGTTGTGAGATACACATTTTCCCTGTTAAGCTTGCTTGTGTTTCCTCCTGACATTTTAACAAATAATTGCACTTGTGACAAAGTGCAACAAGCACTGGCATCGCGATGTAATCCCTCCGTGTCTCTCCAGTCTCCAGGTATAACCTCTCAAAACAAGAATAACCAATCTTTTACATTAGTGTTGCATTTGCATTTTGTGGAAATCAGATGGTCATGCCTCAAGATGGGCGGCCCGGTGGACAAGTGGTTAGCGTGTCAACCTCACAGTGCGGAGGCCGCAAGTTCGATCCCGGCTTCGCCCTTCTTGTGTGGAGTTTGCATGTTTTCCCAGTGCCTTTGTGGGTTTTCTGTGGGTACTCCGGTTTCCTCCCACATTGTGTGTGAGTGTGAGCACGGATGGTTGTTCGTCTCTGTGTGCCCTGTGATTGGCTGGCAACCAGTTCAGTGTGCCCTGAAGACAGCTGGGATAGGCTGAAGCACGCCCCGCGACCCTTGTGAGGATAGCAAATAAGAAAATGGATGGTTGGATGGATGCCTCAAGAGTGAAACGACATTCCTAGCAGCAGAGCTAACACACCGTAATGGACATCAGCTAGCGCTGCACGAGTGTATTTAAGTAAAACCTTCCTCCTCCGAGCCATCAAAGTTGCTAACTTAGCAGCAGTACACTCCCAAGTCGGTGATGTTGAGGCTTCAAAGCCGCAGTTGTTGGGGCTCAAGCGGAGGAGTCACTGCCACTGATCCCACTCGCCAAAATAAAATTGGACATTTTTAATGTATGTTTCATGTCGTAATATGATCGCACAGCACTACATTAAAGGGGAAGGTGTCACCCATGTGTGACCTGTACCAGTGGGAGATGTGCATGCGTCGCGTGAACCTTGCTACATTTGAGTGTTTAAGTGTTTGTGTGTATAGGAATATTTGGCCGGCTATTGAGCATTAAATTCAACTGATAAGTGGTCAATGCACTTCATTGCTGGCCTCACTGCATCCCAGCGGAACGTGAAGGGAGTTAGACCACTGGCATGCTGGACAGAACATGAAAATCCATATTAAGCTTAGTACTGGCTAAATAGTAAATAAAAACTCCAACACTTGACTTTTCAGATTTTCAATATGTTAAAGGCTTTTAGATCTTGGAAAAAAAGCCAACTTTGTTTTAAATTTCGAATAAAAAATGCAAGGAGCTACCAAGCTTAGCAGCTTGCCGTCTAAAGTTACATGAAAACATTTCTTCCTAAAGTTTTCTACAGTAAATAAAGCTTACCAACATTTCAATATAATTTAAATTTCAGTCATTACGTTTATTTTTAAGTTCAGCAAAAGTGTATCCTCAACGCAGCTACTGGACAGCAGACAAATAAATATCTCATCAACACAGCTGTGGAAGAATGTGTCCTCTCTCTGGTTCCTTTTGTCGGTTTTCCGTCATTCTGGAGTGTCTGACATGCAGTCGCTGTCTCCACCATACTGGCTTTTTTTTTTCATCCTCATTTCTCGATCAGTGTTACCAGCAACCATATTTCAAGTTGTTCAAACTTTCCCTGGAGCCAAATTAGCAGTGAGTTGGATGTTAGCCTGTGACCTAACCACTCCCCATTGTCAACTAGCCGGTGTTACCCCGAAGTCAGCTTTATTTATGTAGCACATTTAATAAACAAGGTAAATCAATGTACTTTACATGATTGAAATTACAATCACTATAAGCAAATTCAAGTGATTAACAGCCATCTCTAGAGGAACTGTGAGCGAGCTGAGCTGCCACTTGTGCTTATTTACCGTTGAGAGGCTCATAATGCTGTGACTAGTACCGGTACTTGTAAGTTGAGCTATATTACAATTTTGGTAGAGTCTGCATTGACTTATTAAATTATTGTAACTATCATAAGTGGTTTGGTAACAAGAAAATGTTGAGAAGATGAGATAAGATAACCTTTATTTGTCCCACACTGGGGAAATTTGCAGTATAGCTCTTATTTATTACATTTTTTCTTCTTTCTTCTTTCTACCCACATTCTTGCTGCTGGAGGCTGTAAATTTCCCCAGTGTGGTACAAATAAAGGATATCTTAATCTTAATATGACAATTTAAAATTAGGGTAGACATTTTAGAAAGGATCATGGAAGTTGACATGTTTGAGCTGCTTTCGCGGACCATATCAAATGGTATGGCGGTCCAGATGTGGCTTGATTTTAACACCTGTGATCTTTCACCTCCCTGTTGCTCGTGCGACCACTGTGTAAGGGTGGGGCAGCCATACAAAGCTTTTAAAATTCACTCCTGATTGGCTGTAATCAGTGACTGTGATTGGTCACTGGTACTGATGATAATGGTGCTGTGTGTGGGACCACCCTGGAGAGGTACCTCAGTAGACATGGAGGCTTCTCTATGTCTGCTGAGGTACCTCTCCTCGGCTGATTCAGAGCCAAAATAACCCAGTTTTAAATTGTTGTCTTCTTGGTTGTCAGATTAACAAAAAAATAAAATAAAAAATAAATGATAATTGCCAAAATGCGAAATATTGGCTTCAGTAGTCATCAGGCCAATTATCGGTGAAATTAGTTGATGACTGATGTATATTTTTTTATGCCACATATTTATTTTAGAATATTATTATTTGTGTTTTAATACACCAATTTCAATAGGTCACCATGTTTTCCTTATTAGTGAGAGGGGGGGGGGCACCAAAACTGGGGGCCATATAGATTCTCTGTACTGTGTGTGATGAAAATCATCTTCCATGTTCTTATACCGCTCTTCTGTTTTCCAATTCCAATGATTGTCCCAATCTGTTGTAATCCCTGATACTCTTCCTCACTTGTTCCATTTTGACACCTTCACTCACATCTGGCTCAGCCTCCTTATTCCTTCCTCTCATTCGCTCAAATGATTTGACCCATCCTTCCATTCACCCTGCTGGCTCAGCTTGTATAGAAGCATTCTTTGTTGCAACGGTCTCCTCGATGCTTTGAAGGAGGAAAGCTGAAAGGGAAGAGCGAATATCCAGGCACCAAGCGAGGCACAGAGAGGGCAAACAGGGACAGGAAATCCAAGCATGAGGAGAATGTAGATGCTCGGGGAACTGGGAGGTCAAATGGTAGAGGGGAAGTTGGAAGGAGGAATGTCAGGCTGATGAATAAAAAATAACAATCATAATAATAATAATATTTTTTAGCCATATGTGTTCATATTGTATTTAATTGAAAGATGTTTGTTGTTGTTTTTTTCCCTTTCTCCTTTCTTCTTTCTACATACATTCTTGCTGCTGGAGGCTGTAAATTTCCCCATTATGGGACGAATAAAGGATATCTTATCTTATCTTATCAGATCAATGGCAGCTAGTGTTCCAATTATTGACATCCCACATCTGCTGCATGTTTTGTGCGGGTGGGCCAGGTTTCAAGACATTTGCTCTCAACTTCCACTTGCTCTTTGGTGCACAACAGCTGCTCTTCAATTGCAAGTTAGAAACCAAACAAGCAATGAAGCTGCTGACAACACTAGAAAACCTTTCGATGTACTGCAGACTTCTAAATTGTCGTTTTTTCTACTTTCTAGGAAAGAAAAACAGACACCAAGAGGTTTTCTACCAGTCACCTCTTCAATGGAAATCTGCTGTATCATGTGAATTCTGAAGCAGATTTTCACCGTTTACATCTTTCAAGGTAAGCATGTGGGGGTTTTTTTCTTTGTTTTTTCTGTCATTGCCACTGCTTAAGAAACAGGTTCAAACTGTTTGTCTACTTTATCATGTTGCAAAGCAATGCAAACATTTACACAGGCAATCAAAGCAACCATAGCTGTAGCTGTAAGGGTATTTCCACTCTCCTCACTCATTCATGCTGATTATGTATTCTGGTTGGTTTGTGATAATTCAGCTTCAGGTACTTTTGAAGAAATTGTCCCATCTACCCCAACACCTTCATGTTCAACTTCCTTGACGAAAAGCTGATGACCAGCACACCATCACCAAGCCATTTCCCAGTAACGCTTTTACCAGTGTCGTTTTTATTTTTATTTTATTTTTTTTAAATGGGAAAGCAAAAAAACAAACAAACATGTATCTCACACATGCAGCCATTGTACCAGATATAAAAATTGTATAATCGTATCTTTGTGTTTTTATTTTTATTTTTACGAAGAAACACTTGCATGTTCTCAATTACTATGAGAATGACCCAATTTGGCAGCTCTACCTTCGTGGGGATGTATCGCTGCTGCAACAGAATTTAACACTGAATCCGGGCTATTTAATCATCCATGGCTATGGAAAACATGCTGGCTTGCTCTTGCAGTTTCAGTCAGAAAAAAAAAAATCATTTCCCAAAAATATATGTTGACTGTGTAACCCTTTGTAATTTCTTCAACAATGATGAAAATCTATAAACCTTTATATCTTCTATCTTTTCCCAAATAGAATAAATTACCTTTGTGTGCGGCTGAATTGCTCTCCCCTATTGCTGCTCCCTCTTTTTGTGCTTGTCTTTTTCCAGTCAAGATGGTTGTTCAAACAAACCTCAATACATCCCTCAGGGATATTGTTGACAAATGAACTCAGCTTGTAAGAAGAAAGGGGAAAAAACAGTGAGGGAGTACTAAGGGGAACTGGACAGTGCGTCAAAGAATTAAATGTTCAATCTGTAATCTTGATAGCATTTCAACCTGAATAAACCAACTACTTGAATGGAAGCAGAGAGAGATTCAGTCCACTTCGTGCATGCCTGGCTCAGTGAGTGAAATCCTGTGTGGGTTCTTGCATCAAGCAGTATAAAATTGTGTCCGTCTGGAGCAATCGTCATTGGCTTCCAGATGAACATGTTCACATAGAATGTTTTGCCAGGGGTCGATTTTCAAAGCTTATAATTCCTCTTTTATCACACATCCCCTCATCTCTAATTTCCAAAAGTATCAGTCCTATATGTCTGCAACACATTGTTAGGAAGAGCCTGGAGTAGTAGCAGTTGACATTCAACACAAAACACACACACAGACTGCAAACCCTCTCATGCTACAAGTATTAATGCTGCCACCGTGGTGAACTGCACAACACGTATTATTATTGATGTTTTACGCAGGCGTGCATTGCGCTATTGCCTAACCCAGGGCTAAGCAACTGCAGTTCTCAAGGGCCAGTATCGGGATGTTTTACATGTTTGCCTGCTCCATCACACCTGAGGTTAGATAACGATCTTGTGACCAATGGACCATGGAAATTAGAAGATCCATTTGTGTTTATCAACAGCATAATCTATTCGGTATTGACAGAACAGGGCAAACTCAGCAAGAGAAGCATAAGACAAAGTAAGGATGATTTTTACTGTATTGTTTATTTGTAGTCTTGTGACTAATTAAGACAGGGGTGTCGAAACGTATTTGTTTGAGGACCGCATAGAGAAAAATGGAAGGATGAAAGGGTAAAAACTTCACTACTCCACAAAAAAAGAAAAAACATTTTTTCAGTTTCTTGAGGCAGTTTCATAGCCACTTTGGACAGGATGTGTCTGAATCCATTTGGACCATCCGTGACGTCACTCTACACGACGCAAGGTCCACTGCGCCACAGCAGAATGCGCCAATCAAAGTGCAGAGCGGGAAAGGAATGGAGAACACTGAAGTAATTGAAACCAGTTGAGGAATGGCGTTGCCATTATCAGTCTGCAGGGAGGTAGCGCAATTCAGTCCGTATCGAAACAAGTGCATTCATGGAACTATTTGATGTCTTGTTGTAATTAGAGGATGATGAACACAACACGTGATACCTCCGTTTCGATGTCGTTCCTACAGCAAGCTGTCAACTGGGTCAATGATGCGGCCCGGTCTGAACAGGGCCAAATACGAATTGGACACATGGTAAAATCTGCGAAGATAGTCAGCCCTAAAGATCGGATTTGAGGAATCAGAGAGACGACCAGTTCTCGGAAGAGTCCTCCTGGTTCAGAATGTCCATTTACCGATGATAGAGGCCACTGTGCTCATTGCAACCTTAACAGCAGAATTTTTTCTGCACCCTTCTCCAGATTTGTGCCACAAGACAATCCTGTCACTTCCGATTTCAAACTTAGTTTGTGGTCTGACAAACACGTTGACCTGTGCAACCTTACAGGTGTGTGCCTTTTCAAATCATGTCCAATCAATGGAATTGACCACAGATGGGCTTTCAGAACTCCTCAAAGATAATCAATGGAAACATGATGATTTGAGCTCAGTTTTAAGCTTGGAGGCAAAGGCTGGGAATACTCATGTACACTCGCAACGTGTGATCTCTTCGTGTTATTTCTTCCTATTAATAATTAATAATGTGGATTAATACATTTGCAAAAGCACATCATTATGTGGCGTTGTGTGTGGACGTTTAATGGGAAAATATATATATATTCTTTTCTATTTTGGAAAGAGGCTGTAACATGTCAAAATTTGGAAACAGTGAAGTGCTGTGACTACTTCCCGAATGCACTGCATGAGTGCAAGACGTTTTGGTTCACTGGGTTCATCCTTTACGGCCTGCCAGTCAAATGTCTTGTGAACGAGCTAACAACATAGCTGAAATGGGAAGACATTGCTTGTTGACTCTTCCTGCTTGTTTTTAGGTAATCGTCTTGCTTCAGCAGAACTGCAAACGAGATTGACAGAAATGAGCAGAGATCAAACAACATACTGTGTTTTAGCTTTTGAATAAAAATTAAAAAAGCGCCACACTTAATAGAGCTTCGAGTTCACGCAGAAGCTGGCACAGTTGATGAGGGTACTCAACCTGTAAGCCTTCCACAGATTATGTATCTTTCTAATTGCGTTGTTACTGTTGGTTTATACACTGACGATTGGAACGGAGATAGCATTGTCACGTCGCGTGTCCGCCAGCAGGTGGCGGGTTTTCTCCCCCGCCATTTGTGCACCTGTCCGTAATTTCGGGCTGATTACCCTCCTATATTAATGAGACTCCGGCAGTTCTCCCACTGCCGGAGAATTCCTCACCGTGCCATTGATCTCTCGTGCTAATTCCTCTATTTGTAGATTACTCGTTGCCTTCTTGCCTTGCGGCCTTGACTCTTGCCATTCGCGTTAGTCACTAAATTGAATACTTAGATATTGCCTAATCAGTAGCTCCTCGCACTTTGTTTTTCAGCGAGCGTTTTCAGTTGTTTCCTTATTTCTTCCCTGGTCCTTATTTGACCAGCGTTTTGTGTTTCCGTTTTTTCCCTGTCGGGCTCTTTCTGTTTTTGTCATTAAAGACACTCTTTGCTTTGAGAAAATTCTTTCGTTGTCTGTTTTCCGGGGATCCAATCCTTTATTTTTTCGTTCTGCACGGAGCGATCATTATCGCTTCGGGCAGATCGCGACAGAATTCTCCGGCCACCATGGATCCCGCAGACATCGAAAAAAATTTTTCCGCTCTTTCCCGACAAGAGCAACAGATGAGTCAGCAGGGCCAAGCCATTAGGGAACTCCGTGGCGCGGTCTCCATGCTGGCTCATCGGTCCGATGATTTAGAACCTCGGTTGGTCCGGGTGGAAGAGCGGAGACCATCTCCCCCCGGGGTTCATTCTATTATTCCCGAAGCGCCCTCCTCATATCCCGTTATGACGAGGGAGCCATCGCTTCCACACCCCCCTCGCTACGGGGGCGAGCACGGGCAGTGTGGACACTTCCTCCACCTGTGCTCTCTCATATTCGACCTACAGCCTTCTGCCTATGCTAATGACGCCGCCAAGGTGGCTTATGTCATGAGTCTGTTAACAGGTCCGGCGGCATCGTGGGCGATTGCGACCAGTGACGCCAAGCCGAATCTCCGTACCTCGTTCCCCGACTTCGTGGCTGCGTTCCGCCGGGTGTTCCATCATCCCGTGCGAGGCAGAGAGGCAGAGGGCCGGCTACTCGCCCTCCGCCAGGGAGAGCGATCGGTAGCGGATTACTCCATCGAGTTCCGGATCCTGGCCGCCCAGAGTGGATACGATGATCGGGCGCTGTGTGGCCTGTTTCGCCGCGGGCTAAACCCTCAACTCAAGGACGAGCTGGCGACCCGCGACCACAGCACCAACCTGGAGGAATTAATCGACCTCTCCCTCCTCATGGACAATCGCCTGAGGGAGCGAAGCCGGGAGCGTGGAGGTGATCGGTCCCAGTTCCGACGAACACCCACGGAGGAACAGGTGCAGCTGGGAGGCAGGGACGCTGGTGCGGAGGAAAGAAAGCGTCGTTTCAGCGACCGAGCGACGACTGACGGCGTTCCACCATCTCCTCACGCCGCAACCAGCCATCCGGGGTCGTCACCCCCTGCCCACCAGGAGTACTGTGAGTCACGACCGCGCGCGCCCCCCTTCGAGTCTAGGCGAGTCGACTCGCGGCCTGGACACCCCAACAGACTCGAACTCGAGGGGGAGATATTAACGGGGTCCCGGTCGTGGCGGGTTCGGGCTCTGGTTGACTCGGGGGCTGATGACTGTATAATGGACACCGATCTCGCATCCGAGCTGGGTTGTTCCGTGGAGAGGTTGATAGATAGGAAGCGGGTTTGTGATCTTGATGGGCGCCTCCTGGCGGTAGTTACGCATAGGACGGAGCCGTTGAAACTTCTACTGTCCGGCAACCATGTCGAACATCGCCGTTTTTACCTAATGCCGTCTCGCAATGCCCCGATCGTTCTCGGGTTACCCTGGCTGAAGACACACAATCCCGTGATTTCCTGGGCGCGCCCAGCGATAGACAGCTGGAGCCCATATTGTTACCAGCACTGTCTTCAATCGGCCGTCGGGAAGCATGAACGTGTCACGCCCCCCGAGGAGATCTGCCTTGACGGAGTGCCGGATTGCTATCGGGATCTAAAGGAGGTGTTCAGCGAGGATCGTGCCCACTCTTTGCCTCCACACCGCCCCTACGATTGTGCTATAGACCTGCAGGCGGGCGCCCCGTTGCCGACCTCGCGGCTGTATCAGGTGTCCCAACCCGAGCGCGAGGCATTGACGGAGTACATCAACAGCTCGCTCGCCGCAGGTCTTATTAGACCATCGCGTTCACCGTTAGGGGCGGGTTTTTTCTTCGTAGGGAAGAAGGACAAGACCCTGCGACCCTGCGTAGACTATCGGGGATTAAACGAGATAACAATTAAGAATAGATACCCGCTACCCTTGCTGGACTCCGCCTTCGCCCCATTGCAGTCAGCCACCATTTTCTCCAAATTAGACTTGCGCAGCGCTTACCACTTGGTTCGCATCCGGGAGGGTGACGAGTGGAAGACGGCTTTTAAGACCCCTCTGGGTCATTTTGAATACCTGGTTATGCCTTTTGGGCTCACCAACGCCCCTGCCGTTTTTCAAAATCTAATTAATGATGTGCTAAGGGACATGATAAACATCTTTTGTTTCGTTTACCTTGACGATATTTTAATTTTTTCCCAGTCACTACACGAGCACCAGCAACACGTTAGGCTGGTGCTACAACGTCTACTGGAGAACCGGCTCTTCGTCAAGGCAGAAAAGTGTGAATTCCATGTCCCCGTCATCTCCTTTCTAGGGTTCATTATTGAACAGGGCAGGTTAAGGGCGGACCCCATTAAGACGCGTGCAGTCACTAACTGGCCGGTTCCGTCCAATCGCAAGGAACTGCAGCGCTTTCTGGGGTTCGCCAACTTCTACCGACGCTTCATCCGCGGTTATAGTCAGAAGGCGCTCCCCTTAACCCGCCTTACGTCCATCAAAACCCCATTTAAGTGGGATTCGACCGCGGATGCGGCGTTCGCAAACCTGAAGGCGGCGTTCACCAGTCCCCCCGTACTACAGCACCCTGATCCTGATCTCCCCTTTATCGTGGAGGTGGACGCCTCGGATTCGGGGGTGGGGGCTGTGCTGTCCCAGCGCTCTCCGGTCGACCAGAAGTTGCACCCCTGCGCCTTCTTCTCCCGTCGACTCAGTGCCGCTGAGTCCAATTACGACGTGGGCAACCGTGAACTGTTGGCAGTTGTGACCGCCTTGCAGGAGTGGCGGCACTGGCTCGAGGGGGCAAAGGAACCCTTTACGGTCTACACGGATCATAAGAACCTCGCCTACCTCCGCTCCGCCAAAAGACTGAACGCCCGTCAGGCCCGGTGGGCCCTCTTCCTTACCAGGTTCGACTTCATCCTCACCTACTCTCCCGGGTCTAAGAACACCAAGCCCGACGCCCTCTCCCGTCTCCACGAGCCTGCGGGGAGGGATCGATCCCCGGAGACCATCCTCCCGGCCCGGTGCGTCGTGGGGGCCGTCCAGTGGGAGGTTGAGCAGCGGATCCAGGCAGCCCTGGAGGGGGTTCAGGTGCCGACGGAGTGCCCAGCAGGGAGGCTATTCGTACCTCCTCCCTTACGATCTGAAGTTCTGCAGTGGGGACATGGGTCCAAGGTGGCGTGTCATCCCGGGGTGAACCGGACTGTGCAACTCGTCGCCCAGCGTTTCTGGTGGCCGGAGCTCCGCAACGACGTGACGGAGTTCGTCAAGGCCTGCACCTCCTGCGCCTGCGGCAAGTCGTCCCATCAGCCGCCGGCGGGACTGCTCCAGCCGTTGCCCATTCCTCCTCGCCCGTGGTCCCACATCGCCCTGGACTTCATCACGGGTCTCCCGCCTTCCCGGGGTCGAACTGTCGTACTCACGATCGTGGACCGCTTCTCCAAGGCGGCTCATTTTGTTCCTTTGTCCAGGTTGCCGTCGGCGCTGGAGACCGCCAACCTCCTTGTCGAACACGTCTTCCGTCTCCACGGCATTCCACTGAACATTGTCTCGGACCGGGGGCCCCAGTTCGTATCCCGCGTCTGGAAGCAGTTCTGCCGGTCCCTCGGGGCCACGGCCAGTCTGACCTCGGGGTACCACCCCCAGTCCAATGGACAAGCCGAGCGTGCCAACCAGGATCTGGGGGCGGCCCTCCGCTGTGTGTGCCTTCACCGTCCCTCATCCTGGGTCGACCACTTACCCTGGGTGGAGTACGCGCACAACACCCTCGTCTCTTCTGCCACTGGTAGGTCCCCCTTCATGGCCGCCTACGGGTACCAGCCGCCGCTGTTCCCGTCCCAGGAGGGGCAGGTGGAGGTCCCCTCTGTGCAGCACCACCTCAAGCGGGCCCATCGCGTGTGGAAGGAGGCCCGGGCTGCGTTGTCCCGCACGGCGGCCAGGAACCAGCGGATCGCGGATCGTCGCCGGCGCCCGGCTCCTTCATACGTGGTAGGACAGAAGGTGTGGTTGGCGACTAGGGATCTTCGGCTGGCCGGCACGTCTGCGAAACTGGGACCCCGATTTACTGGACCGTTCGAGGTCGAGGCCGTCATCAGTCCATCTGCAGTCAGGCTCCGGCTGCCACCCACCATGAAGGTTCACCCCGTCTTCCACGTCTCCCTACTCAAACCCGTGTCCTCCAGTGACTTGGCTCCTCCTCCCACGCCGCCGCCCCCTCCGCGGGTCGTCGACGGTGACCCGGTGTACACGGTTCGTGCCATCCTGGACTCTCGGCGCAGGGGCAAGGGGTTCCAGTATCTGGTCGACTGGGAGGGCTACGGGCCTGAGGAGCGGCAGTGGGTGCCCCGCTCCTGGATCCTTGATCCGTCCCTTTTGCGCGACTTCCACGCTGCACATCCATCCAAGCCGGGTAGTCCGCCGGGAGGCGTCCATTGAGGGGGGGGTACTGTCACGTCGCGTGTCCGCCAGCAGGTGGCGGGTTTTCTCCCCCGCCATTTGTGCACCTGTCCGTAATTTCGGGCTGATTACCCTCCTATATTAATGAGACTCCGGCAGTTCTCCCACTGCCGGAGAATTCCTCACCGTGCCATTGATCTCTCGTGCTAATTCCTCTATTTGTAGATTACTCGTTGCCTTCTTGCCTTGCGGCCTTGACTCTTGCCATTCGCGTTAGTCACTAAATTGAATACTTAGATATTGCCTAATCAGTAGCTCCTCGCACTTTGTTTTTCAGCGAGCGTTTTCAGTTGTTTCCTTATTTCTTCCCTGGTCCTTATTTGACCAGCGTTTTGTGTTTCCGTTTTTTCCCTGTCGGGCTCTTTCTGTTTTTGTCATTAAAGACACTCTTTGCTTTGAGAAAATTCTTTCGTTGTCTGTTTTCCGGGGATCCAATCCTTTATTTTTTCGTTCTGCACGGAGCGATCATTATCGCTTCGGGCAGATCGCGACAAGCATGAAGTTTAAAAATATTGATGATTAGAAGAGTTGTTGATGGTGTAGCGTCTGGGTTTCAAACTCATTCTTGTCCCGGGACACATTTCACTTGGAGGGCCGTTATGACTGAAACCGTATGAAGAAGTCCTCAATATCGGTTTATTCAGCTATTGTTTAAGTTATTCTAATCAGGGGTTTGGCAGCAAGAAAACACTTGCAGTATTTCTTATTTTTTACATATGAGAATTCAAAATGTCAGTACATATTTTAGCAAGCATCATGGAAGTTGACATGTTTGATTTGCTTTTGCGGGCCACATAAAATGACGTGGCGGGCCAGATGTTGCCCCCAAGCCTTAAGTTTAACACGAGGCCGGTGTTGCAGTGGTACACTCGCCTCACTTGTGTGCGAGCAGCATGGGATCAGTTCCCACTCGGTGACGGTGTGGATGTGGGTGTGAATGGTCGTTTTTGTCTTTATGTGCCCTGCGACTGACTGGCGACCGGTTCAGGGTATACTCCGCCTGCTGCCTGAAGTCTGCTGGGAAAGTTCCAGCAACCCCCCTGAGACCCTGTTCAGGATAAGCAGTGTTGAAAATGATGGATGGATGGATGGATTATTAGAACAGCACATCAGTGCACTCACATCCAAAAACCTGATTCAAGACCATGAATCCCAAGCCACCAAAGGCCCAATCAGGATCTGGAATATTTTGTTCCTCCGTTTATAGAGTATTCATTTGTATATTGAGATACTTAGGGGACACTCATTTCATGAGAAATATTTGTTGGATATTAGTTATGTATTCGTCTCTTTCACCAAACCACTGGGCTTTGTCAAAATATATACAGTATATATACAGTACATATACTGTATATATTTCAAGAAAAGGTAGCAACAAACAACAAGGAAACAACAATCAACAATAGTTATGTGGACCTTTGGATTTAAAAACAACAGCATACCACGGCGGTACCAAAATTACTTTAGTTCACTGCACACGTGGTAAAAAAAAAAAAATCCATGATTGAAATGATGAATGAAGATAAATGCATGCATAAAATAAGGATTAATAACTAATGCATTATGATAATTTCATTTTCTTTATGTGTATGACATAATTGTTTTGTGTTGTTGACCTCTCCTCTTATCATTGCCATATGAAGTGATGCAACTGATATCTGTCCTACGGTTTCACCACCTCAAGAATGGCAGTCGTAATTCTGTAAGAATGTTCAATATTGTCTGACATGGTTAGGTCTGGTTAATACTTGGATGGGAACCCAACCAGGGGCCCTGATCCTACCTATGCTCCTGAGGGCCAAGTCAGCCCAATTTAGTTTTGGTTCCAAGGCAGGTTGAATTGGGAGGGTTGGAGTCAGGGAGCGCATCTATCCAGAAAACCTATTCCAAAAAGGAAAGCCAGAATAGGAGGAAAGATTGACGAAGAAATAAATATACCATTGTTCGTATTTACCATGTAAAACATGGCAATGTTTACAGAAAGTGAATAGGGCTATTAGGGGAAATCACAGTCATTCAGAAATATGTTGTGGTGTTCCCATCAACAAAATCTACCACCTACTGAGATAGCATATGTGGGAAATTGAGATCAAAGTAAAAGATTTCTCTTACATCCTCCTGGCTTTAATGAATTGTGGCCTGGATGGATGGATGAAAAGGAGAGATCAATGAATGGTGGTAATCCCAAAATGTTGTAAATGGGTGTATGGCTGATGGGTCGACTGGAAGATGTGATGTGCAAGTAATGATGTGTCTGACCTTTCCACCACCCTCTTGAAACAAATTCCACCAAAAGCAGAATATGTAGTTGTCAACATCATCTATATCTCTTTCACTACCCCCCGCCCCCACATGCTTTTTGCAAAAACGTTTTTTTTCCTTTTGTGACTGTTATTGCTTCTGCAAAAGAGAAATTCCTTTTTTGCTTATATCCCATTGTGCATGTGGCCACTTTTCTCATCTTATGTCATTTTTCCTCTGTTGACCTCCCATTTACCTCTCACTTGCTTGAGTTTATGTGTGAATGTTTTTTTTCTCCTTTTTTTTAATCTGCACACAGTTTCCCATACAGTTAGCACATTGTCTGGATCTCTTGGGGCAATTTGGCTGTTGAGGCCAGCAGAAGGCTAGGCAGGCTTGGGTCACTAAGCTAACGTTTTCCCACTTGCCTTTGGTGCAGTGGGGCTATAGGTGAGATGAAGGACAGGGATGAGAACAAAAGTTACATTGTACAATACAATACAATACAATACATGCTGATTTATATAGCGCTTTCACAACAGCGGCAGCTGTAACAAAGCGCTTTACAAAACAGTAATTGTAGATGCATTCATATAAGTCATGTCATTTTAGGGGCGACCAGCCCATAAATGGATCGGCCCTGTCAAAAAGTCTCCAAATTCCCAACGACTACCAAGCCCCCGGGGCATTCTGGGACTTCCGGGTAGAGTGAACGCTGGCGCGTTTTGGCTGCCGCTGCTCTCCCACAAACTTTTGTGTTTTACGGTGTTTTTACGCTCGATTGTTTTACTGTTTCGCATGGAGTCACGATCATCATCTCACAGTCATTCCACCCAGCCCCCATTCACGCCTGCCTCGCACTCTCAACTATCTTCGACTGTTTCGTCCCGGCGTCTCAGCGTCCTACCTGTCAACCTGTCGCTCCTCCATCGACCTGTCAAGGGTCTGCTCCAGTACTCGTTGGCCGAGCTCCTTCGGCTCCGCTTCCAATGGCTGGGCCCTCCTCCTGCTCTACACCGGCTCCCGGACTTCGTTCGCTTTCCTTCCCGTGGGTATATTCATCGTGGGTCTCGTCGGGGCTTTTGCCTCAACCGATCCAACACCATCGTCTCCTTCTGGTCTTCCTCCCGTCGGCCATCCAGAAACGCCGGCCGATCCATCGACCATCGTGCGTTAGCCGGCTTGGCTAGGTCGGCTAACGGCCCCCGCAGCAGCGAGACTGCCGCCGTCAACTTCGGGCTACTTAACATCCGTTCGCTTACTGGGAAGGGTAATCTCATTCAAGATATCCTCACGGACCGTAAGCTTGACATTCTCTGCTTGAATGAAACCTGGCAAACTCCCGGGGACTTCTCACAGTTGAACGATTCCACTCCCCCGGGATTTGTTTACATTTCCAAGCCCCGCGATTCTGGTCGCGGAGGAGGTCTCGCGATAGTATACCGCGAGAAGTGGAAAGTACTTTCGGTTTCTCTCCCGCCACTTTCCTCCTTTGAATGCCTTGCCTGTCAAATATCCGGACCCATCCCCACGATTATTGCCACAGTGTACCGCTCCCCCAAACCCCACAGCGACTTTTTAAATGAAGTGTCTACTGTCCTCACCCATCTCTCCTCTCTGTCAACAAATGTAATAATCCTGGGAGATTTTAATATACATATGGACAACACTGCTCTTCCTCTCACCATTGACTTCACTTCTTCAATTAACAGTCTTGGTTTTGATCAATTTGTAGATTTTCCCACACACATCAAAGGTCACACTCTGGATCTGATCTGCTGCTCTGGTATTTCCCCCTCCAACTGTACTGCTGATGAACTTCCAATAACGGACCACTTCCTTATCTCATTCAACATTACACTCCAGCTCTCAACTGCCAAATCACCCCGGACCATTGTTTACCGTAATATTAAAGACATTAACATTGACTCTCTCACTGCATGGCTGACCACCCTGACTCCGGACATTGACTCCACTCCTGATGATTTGGTTTTCCAATATAACTCTGGTCTCACCAGCATCCTCAATACGCTCGCTCCTGTCAAGTCCCGCTCTGTCCTTTTTACTCGGTCTGCCCCTTGGTTCACCCCTCATCTACGTTCCTTGAAATCCCAAACCCGGCAGCTTGAGAGACTTTACAGGAAAACCGGCATCACTGCTCACAAGGACATCTATGCAGCTCAGCTATCCCTCTACAAGGATTCCATCTCTCAAGCAAAATCACATTACTACTCTGGACTCATCTGCTCCAATGCTGGAAATACTAAGACTCTCTTTTCCCTTTGGAACAGAATCACTCAACCTCCTGACTCCCTACCACCTCACTTTTACTCTCGTGACACCTGCAATGCACTTCTCTTTTTCAATGAAAAAATCAACAGAATCCACCAGCATCTGGGCTCCTCTGTACCTTTCCCCTCAGCTGACCCTCTCACCCCTTGCAAACTGTTCTCTTCTTTTGAACTCCCCCATCTCTCATTAATTTCAGACCTCATCATTAAATCCGAGACTTCCTCCTGTCAGCTTGATCCCCTCCCCACAGTTCTGGTCAAATCCTGCCGACCCTCTGTGCTTCCCTTCATCTCAGCCATTATCCATTCCTCTCTGTCGACTGGAATTGTTCCTGTGCTCTTCAAAACTGCAGCTGTCACCCCAATCCTGAAAAAAACTGGTTCAGATCCCAATGACTTCAATAACCTACGCCCCATTTCCCATCTTCCCTTCATCTCGAAAGTTCTGGAGAAAACTGTCGCCTCTCAGCTCCACTCCCACCTCACCGACAATAGTCTTTATGAACAATTCCAGTCCGGCTTCCGTCCCCGTCACAGTACTGAAACAGCCCTCATAAAAATCACAAACGATCTTCTCATGGCAACAGACTCTGGCCTTATCTCCATCCTCATCCTCCTTGACCTGAGTGCAGCCTTCGACAATCTCTCACCCCATCCTCCTCAATAGACTCTCTACCATAGGCATCACCAACACCCCTCTACATTGGTTCCACTCATATCTCACTGGCCGCTCTCAGTTCAATCAACTTGATTCTTTTACTTCACAATCCCTCCCCGTTTCTTTTGGTGTTTCCCAGGGTTCTGTCCTCGGTCCGCTCCTCTTCATTGTCTACCTCCTTCCACTCGGAAACATTTTCCGCAAATTTGGCTTACACTTTCACTGCTTTGCGGATGACACCCAGCTCTATCTCTCCAGCAAACCCGACGCTTCTCTCCCACCCTCGTCCCTCTCTCACTGTCTCTCAGAAATCAAATCTTGGTTCACCCACAATTTCCTCAAGCTAAACAGCAATAAAACTGAACTCCTACTCGTCTGTACCAAATCCACTCTAAACAAAGCCGACAGTTTCTCCCTCACAATTGATAATGCCACTATATCTGGTCTGGGTGTCATCCTTGACAGTTCACTATCCTTTCACTCCCACATCAATAACATTACCCGGTCCGCTCATTTCCACCTTCGCAATATAAACCACCTCCGTCCCTCACTCACTCCGCACACCACCGCTATCCTTGTTCACAGTCTCGTCACTTCCCGTATTGACTACTGCAACTCACTCCTCTTCGGTGTCCATCAAAAATTCCTCCATAAACTTCAACTTGTTCAGAATTCAGCAGCCCGGATCATCACGAGAACCCCCTCCTTCCATCATATCACCCCCATCCTCCGACAGCTCCACTGGCTTCCTGTCAAACTTAGAATCAACTTCAAAATACTTCTCTATACATTCAAAGCCATCCATAACCTTGCGCCTCCCTATCTGTCAGATCTTCTTCAAATCTCCATTCACTCTCGCTCACTCAGGTCCTCATCCTCCCTCCACCTTTTTCTACCCTCTGCCCGTCTCAGTACAATGGGGTGCAGAGCCTTCAGTCGCTCTGCCCCCAAACTCTGGAACTCACTTCCTCCCAACATTCGTAATATTGACTCTCTTTCCTTATTCAAAACCCAGCTCAAAACCCACCGATTCAGATTTGCCTACCCGCCTTAAATCTTTCTTTCTTTATTTATTATTTTATCTGTGTTTTACTATTGGTCTTGGCTGTACAGTGTCCTTGAGTGTTGTGAAAGGTGCTTACAAATGTGATGTATTATTATTATTATTATTCTGTGTCAGCCCATTGTGCCGAAGAGGGGGCTAAGCCAGAAGTCAAAGCTTTTGATTTACCGGTCGATCTGATTCCTATTTTTACCATTTTCTTCGATGAAAACCACAGCTAGATTCTTCTCATTCGCTTTTCTTCCCCTTATACAACCACTCATTGCACTCGCAAAGCCCTGTATAAATGATTGAATGTGTATTTCCATTCAGAGCATAAGATCTACCAAAAACAGTGTAAAAACAAACGAAAGCAGATGTAACAAGCATTTGTAAGTATATATATATATATATATATATATATATATATATATATATATACATATAATACATACATATGTACATACATACATATATATATATATATATATATATATATATATATATATATATATATGTATGTATTAGCGTCGACTGCATAGCGCGTCTACATCACAGTGCAGAGGCCATAGATTTGATCCCGGCTCCAACCTTCCTGTGCGCATGTTCTCCCTGGGCCTGTGTGGGTTTTCTCCGGGTATTCCAGTTTCCTCCCACATTCCAAAAACATGTATGGCAGGCTAATTGAATTTTCTAAATTGTCCCTAGGTGTGAGTGTGAGCACGTATGGTTGTTCTTCTCTTCGTGCCCTGCGATTGGCTGGCAACCATTTCAGGGTGTTCCCTGCCTCCTGCCCGAAGAAAGCTGGGATAGGCTCCGGCACCCCCGTGACCCTCGTGGGGGTAAACAAATTAGAAAGTGGATGGATGGATGGATGAATAATGTGTCCGGTTTCTGCCGACAGCTCAATCTGGACAAATGAGCCATCACCAATAGTATTTATCAATGTCTCAGACACACTGTGAATAGTTTCGACCCCCTGTCCTTAAGGTGTCTTTATCGATTCATTCATTCATTCAGACAAATGATCTAAGGTTGTGGCTTTTCAATAAGAAACACAGATCATTGAAACAAGCCTTAATCATCAAAAATAATCAATAGCCACCATCAAGCCATCGCAATGATAGCTGGGTGTCGTCCGAAGACTGGACAAGACTGTGCTTGTGAGTTTAATTGCGTATTCCACACAGAATTGTAACGGCAACAAAGAAATTGGCGGAACGATGATGAGCTCTCCAGAAAAAGGAGTTTTCAATTTCATTGTCAGTTATGGGGATTAGAATTGCAATGGGTTGAATCTGTACGACTACTGGTGGTGCATAAATATTTTACAAGAAAACATAAACAATTCCATATTAGTGTGTTTTCTGCTAGATGCTATTCCTTTTTCTGATATAGTGCCGTAATCCTATGATGTAACGAAGAATGACTCGAGGGATGCTATTGTCTTTTGATATGTACATGTCGTTCTCTATTGCTAACTCACCATTGCGCACCGTCTTTTCATTTCTGACTAAAAAGTTCTTGACTCTCCTCGCTATCTCGCCGGGTTGGTTTTCACACCCTAGGCATCGGCGGCAAATGAAGTGTATGAAACAGGATGTGAGGCAAGCCATACTTGTTTGCTTTACACTGAAAACCCCACAGCATGGAGACAAATCATGTATGAGTGACAGAAATGGAAAAGGACAGTGAGTTTGGAAGATTGTTTGTTTTTTTTTCCCCCCATTTCTAGCATTCATAAATAATAGAATTTCACAACCAGTTCTGCTGTTTCAATTGATGGAACCACCGAGGCATGTCATGGAATAAGGTTATACTGACACTCAATGACAATGTTGTAAATTTGTAAATCCTGTTTGGACGATAAGACGGTCGTAGTTGTACTATAACTTTTGCTCTGTCATTAATTTATAGTTTTAACTGTCTTTCTTTTGATATGACTGATTTGTAATTTAGGCTCAACACTCTGTATGTGGCTGCAGTTGTTTCTAAAGGGCTCTGTAAATAATGTTGAGTTGAGTTGAGTGCCATAATTACCCGCATGCTCCTACCTCGGTTGTGCGATGGTCATTATGAAGGCCAGGGGGCATGTTAGTCAAATTTCTAACACATGGCATTTGACTCAGTTTTGATCTTAGTTTTAGTGTGCCTTCTACCATCTTTGTTACTGATTTATTGCTTTATTGTTGTGGATATGTTAATTGCTCCATGTACAGCACTTTGGATGCAGTTATGGCTGTTTGAAAGTGCTCTATAAATACAGTTGAGTTGAGACTAAACCTTTCAGTGAGACATAAGTCTTGACGCACCACAAATATAATTTGGAAAGCAGCCCAAAGTTTTTTGTGGGGAAATCTTCCGAGGATGAACTGAAATTAGCAACAATGGGTGAAAGCCAACCACATGACAATGTGGTTGACACTATACGTGAGGTCACTTGTTATCATTTGGGGTAGCTGGAGTGATCTGCATCTTATTTGACTTGGACATCCGTCCATTTTCTAGACTAATTATCCTCCTTAGTGTCATGGGTTTGCTGTAGCCTATTTGAACTGACAGTGGGCAAAAT
Source organism: Hippocampus zosterae (assembly GCF_025434085.1). Lineage (NCBI taxonomy): Eukaryota > Metazoa > Chordata > Actinopteri > Syngnathiformes > Syngnathidae > Hippocampus > Hippocampus zosterae. The sequence continues at coordinate 19,338,931 of NC_067464.1, read as the reverse complement.
GTAGGGTACATCCTGGACTGGTTCTAAGCCAATCGCATACTTGACCGACAGTTAATATGAAAACAAATTATGGTGGCACCATCCAATTTCTCATGTTATAGTGTTAATGTTTTATTATTCGAGTGAACATCTACAGGAATATGAAACCATTTCTACAATATCGGAACATTTCGGAAGTTAACTGCCATGTCAGAGCAGCTTTTACGTCCCCCTCCAAATGTTTTTTTTTTTTTGTACAGGAAAAATGTGGGTTTCAGATCAAAGGATGAAAATCAGACAATGTTCAGAATTCCAGCTTTTATTTATTCCACAGTACTTACATCTAGACGTGTGAAACAACTCAGCACAGAGCGCCTTTTCAAATGAGTAAAAATATTGGAATGGACATTATTAAATCATTTATTATTTGGTGGCACAACAACTACTTCATGGAAAAACTGCATGAAGCCTGATACCCATTGACGTCACCCAACTGTTTCATTTTTCATTTGAAATGCTTTTCCTGGCCTTTTTTTCAGTTCCTTTCAGGTCGTGTCTGCTTCTGGGGGGGTCTCCCTTTAGTTTCCTATTTAGAAAGTAAAATGCATACTCTATTAGGTTAAGGTCAGCTGATTGACCTTCCACTTTTTTCCCCCTGATCAAGTACTGTGTTATGTTGGCAGTGTCTTTTGGGTAATTATACTGTCCTATGATGAAACGTTTCCCAATAAATTTGGATGCATTTTTCTGTAAATTGCCAGATAACATGTTTTTTTGTAGACTTAAAAATCCATTTTGGGCGGCCCGGTAGTCCAGTGGTTAGCACGTCGGCTTCACAGTGCAGAGGTACCGGGTTCGATTCCAGCTCCGGCCTCCCTGTGTGGAGTTTGCATGTTCTCCCCGGGCCTGCGTGGGTTTTCTCCGGGTGCTCCGGTTTCCTCCCACATTCCAAAAATATGCATGGCAGGCTGATTGAACACTCTAAATTGTCCCTAGGTGTGAATGTGAGCGTGGATGGTTGTTCGTCTCTGTGTGCCCTGCGATTGGCTGGCAACTGATCCAGGGTGTCCCCCGCCTACTGCCCGAAGACAGCTGGGGTAGGCTCCAGCACCCCCCGCGACCCTAGTGAGGATTAAGCGGTCCAGAAAATGGATGGATGGATGGATAAAAATCCATTTTGATTTTACCATCATGGTTAACCGAGGTGGGCATTTATACCTGTCGTCACAGAGGGTCTGTTGGTCCGTTACTTACAGACTCCCTTTCTCGCTGGCGGACCGACAACTGACGATACTTTGAAAGACTGACTGACTAACCTCCGGAAGAAGCGATTTATTTATTTATTTTTTGGCTATCCCCTGAAACGTCAATAAAAATGGAAAAGCAAAGACGAGGGGCAGTTTAGTACATGAGAGGCAGAGGAGGAGCAGTAATATTTTAACAATTTATATTTCTTTGATTAAATTACTCCAAATGTTTTCTAGATGAATACAGTTGTGTGTTACTGTTGTAAAACGTTTTTTTTTAAATTTTGTTAACTGACGGTCCTAAAATAGTGGCGACAAATTGCAATTTAACAATGAAGGAGTGATAGGGTCGGCCAGCTTGAAATAATGACTGATGATGACGGACTGACACGTCCAGCGCTGCTGAAAAAAGTTCACTGTCAATAAAGATGAGTGAGCCCGTTCCCGAAGCAGCCATGACATTACCTCAACCATCCTTAACACATGAGCTTGTGTACTTTGAATCATAAGCAGACCGAGATTTATTTATCCATACTAAGAAGTAGAGGTCACATCTGGCCGTAAAACTTTGTTCCAAAACTTTTGTGGCTCATCTCTTTACTGTTCGATTTGACCTTGGAATTCTTTGAGCTGAGGTAATGTCATTGTTTGGGCTTGCATGCCTGCTTCTGGAAGGGGGCTCACGAGTTAGTGAGTGACTGTACTGTATATTGCTGTCTATGCTTATGTCATATTTTATTCATTTAGGTTTTTTACTGCCCGCTTGTGTCACTGTGTTCACCAGCTAGTCACTAACTATAAGAGCTTTCCATCTGCTCCTGAGCAAGTATTGTGGTATCAGCATTTAATAACTATGCAAACAGCTGCATGCCACTTCTTGAATAGCACTTCGGGGAAAGTCACTGTCTAAGCAGAACGCTAAGTAGCACAAAGGCCTAAATAAATTAATAAATAAATAAAAGGAGAACAAGAAAGATATTGATTTGCTTTTGTCTCAAGTTTCAAGGATTACTTGATGTTATATAAATGAAAGAAGCCACCACAAGACAGCTACTTTGTTTCCTGAAGCTGTTTGGATTGTTCAAAGTATAAAGGATGTGACCGCGGATGCAACATTAGAACTTGTAGTAAATGTGAGAGGATTAAGATTCAAAAATCTGTGTTTTGAGTTACGGTTTATTAATTGTGTAGTCTTATCTAAAAGCAACTGACTGTGACATCCATCATCACAAATGTTATTCGACATTTGATTCAATATTTCATGATGTGTTTTTCATTTAAACAACTGTTATCCTGAAATGCCCCCATTTTATTTTGGAGACGAACATGTGTACCCGGTACCCTTCCTGGCCCAAAGGTAACTGCTTCTTTTTACAATGTGCCTCGCACTGCAGGCTCGTGTCTCCTCTCACATATCTCTTCCTACCCGATGCTATCATTTTTCATTGTCTCTCATCCTATGATCAGTTACCAATCACCTGCCTTCTTTTTCTTGCTGCCTCATCTCTTATTGAGCAGCCAGTTCCAACAGTCCATCTCTAGTTTCACTTTCATGACTAGAGTTAAATTGGCTTTATACCTTTACAACAGACTCCCAAGAATAATGAAGACCTTATATATATATATATATATATATATATATATATATATATATATATATATATATATATATATATATATATATATATGTATGTGTGTGTGTGTGTGTGTGTGTGGTTTTAATGCCTGGATGCAGCTACATATAATGCACATTTTCAAATATCTCCTGTCTCAGCTATCTTGACACCAATACCATTACCATCCTCAGCATTTTTTACCTGTTAGATTTTAACATTGCAAATTACATATGAGTGAGACAAAATGCCCTTCCGCCCCTCTGTGATGACATGTTAAAATACTTCTATTCAGTCCTGATGCAGAAATGTAAATACACGCAACACACATAAATGTTTCGATTGCGTACAGCAGATGAAAACAGACTCCACCCACATTGCCATGTTAAACTCTGTATTTAACATTTGTTATCTTTTAGAATCAATTCTCTTCTGTGTCACTAAAGTGGCATATTGTGTTACCGCAGGGGCCTGCAGATGACAGAGTGAAGGTTGTGTAAGTCGACATTCTGTCTATACCGTGAATATAGTGTTTTCTCTAAAATAACAACAACAATAAATGAATCTCAATTTTCAATGATCCTTTCTCCAATAAAAATAAAGCACATATTTTACACACAAAAAAGAAAACAAAAAAAAGTTTAAATAAAATAAAACAGAAATATCCAGTGGACAATTCAATCCATCCATCCATTTTCCGATCCGCTTTATCCTCACAAGGGTTGTGGGGGTGCTGGAGCCTATCCCAGCAGGAGGTGGGGGACACCCTGAACCGGTTGCCAGCCAATAACAGAACATACAGAGACGAAACACCATCCGCGCTCACACTCACACGTAGGTACAACTTAGAGTGTTCAATCAGCCTGCCATGCAAGTTTTGGGAATGTGGGAGGAACACGGAGTACTCGGACAAAACCCACACAGGCACGAGGAGAACATGCAAACTCCACACATCGAACCCTCTGCACTGTAAAGTCGACGTGCTAACCAATCGACCACCGGGCCGCCGGACAATTCAATACCTCACAAAATGTATGGCAGTGCAATCAGTGTTCAAGGAATGCAACTCTCACGTTCCGTATTTGACAGCAGGGGGCAGGCGTTCTTGCTTGCCGCCTGCACACCTGCCACCCATTTGTTGGTGATTGCACCTGCTATATTTAGGCGCTCCGGCAGTCGACTCACTGCTGGAGTATTCCACGCCGTGCCATTGCTATCGCCTATTCATTCTCGCTTGATACTACCTTAAATGACTATTGTCTGTTATTGTGTCCCTTGATATTCCTCTCGTGAGTGATTAAAGTATTTTGCTTAAGAACTTTCTCCTTGCCGTTTTTTCGCAAGCATTTTCTGTTGCCATGTTATTATTTCCTGGTCCTCTTTTTGGCCAGCGTTTTTAGTTGTCTGTTTGGACGGGGATTTTTGTGTTAAAATAAATCTCATCTTTTGTGACAAAATTCCTTTCTGTGTCTGCTATTTCGAGCATCCACTTACCTCCAGATAGTTGCCCACGAAGCGATTATTCTATCGCTTCGAGCACAACGTGACAGCAATAAAGTGCAACAAATTCAAATTAATGCAGTACAGTGATTGAAGTAACATTCAGTGATACCCGCCATTTAACCGGAAAAAAGGGCTTGTCAATGAATTGTTTCAGAAAGAAATTTTACAATACACGTTTGTCAGTTTGTTTGAAAGGCCCAAGATTACCCAACTGTGGTCTCTTGGCACTATGGCACCATTAGGAAAGGAATTAGAGAAGAAGAAAGAACGGGCCAAAAAGAAGGTAGATTTGTATTGATCAACAAGCAGATAGATTCTGCATCTGGATGACATCTGAGCTCTGTGTACTGAGCTGTAAAGTGAAAAAAAAAAAAAGTAATACAAGACGGCTTTTTGATAACAACACACCGTCCAAACCAGACAGGGTGGCCTGGCCAGTTGTCAGCAGAAAATTAATTTCTTTCCGGATAACATTAAGAGACTACAACACAAACCATATACCGTGCAATATATATACTGTATGTATGTATATATATATAATATATATATATATATATATATATATATATATAAAATCCTCATCTCACCTCTCGGGTGGTGTCCGTCCCTCATTCAGCTCGGGTCCTCTACCAGAGGCCAGGAAGCTTGAGGGTTCTGCGCAGTATTCTTGCTGTTCCCAGCACTGCACATTTCTGGACTGAGCTGTCCGATGTTGTTCCCGGGATCTGTTGCAGCCACTCATCTAGTTTGGGGGTCACTGCCCCGAGTGCTCCGACCACTACAGGCACGACTGTCACCTTTACCTTCCAGGCTCTCTCCAGCTCCTCTCTGAGCCCTTGGTATTTCTCGAGTTTCTCATGTTCCTTCTTCCTGATGTTTCCATCACTTGGGACCGCTACATCCACTACAACGGCTTTCCTCTGCCCTTTATCTATGATCACGATATCTGGTTGGTTCGCCATTACCATCTTGTCAGTCTGGATCTGGAAGTCCCACAGGATCTTCGCTCTGTCATTCTCCACCACCTTCGGAGGTGTTTCCCATTTTGACCTTGGGGTTTCCAGTCCATACTCCGCACAGATGTTTCGGTAGACTATGCCAGCCACCTGGTTATGGTGTTCCATGTAGGCTTTCCCTGCTTATGTGTTGGATCATCTCAGGTGCCTCTTTGCACAACCTACACCTTGGGTCTTGTCTGGTGTGGTATATCTGGGCCTCAATGGCTCTGGTGCTCAGGGCCTGCTCCTGAGCAGCCAGGTTGAGTGCCTCTGTGCTGTCCTTCAGGCCAGCCCTCTCTAGCCACTGATAGGACTTCTTGAGATCAGCCACTTCAGTTAGCCACTTCAAGCCCCTACATCCCGTGTAGGAGCTTGTCCTCCCATGATGGTCCCTCTTCCAGCGCCTCATCTTCTGTTCCCCATTGTCTGAGACATTCTCTGAGTACGTCATCCGTTGGAGCCTTCTCCTTGATGTAATCATGGAGCTTGGATGTTTCATCTTGGACAGTGGGTCTCACACTTACTAGTCCCTGGCCTCCTTCCTTTCGGCTTGCGTACAGTCTCAGGGTGTTGGATTTGGGATGGAACCCTCCATGCATGGTTAGGAGCTTTCGGGTCTTAACATCCGTGGTCTGAATCTCTTCCTTTGGCCACCTTATTATTTCTGCAGGGTATCTGATCACTGGCAGGGCATAGCTGTTTATTGCCCGGGTTTTATTCTTGCCATTGAGCTGGCTTCTTAGGACTTGCCTCACTCGCTGGAGGTATTTGGCCGTAGCCGCTTTCCTTGTTGCCAGTTCGAGGTTGCCATTGGCTTGTGGTATACCAAGGTACTTGTAGCTGTCCTCAATTTCTGCTATTGTTCCTTCAGGGAGTGAGACCCCTTCAGGGCGGACTACCTTTCCTCTCTTAGTCACCATCCGACTACATTTCTCAAGCCCGAATGACATCCCGATGTCGCTGCTGTAGATACTGGTTGTGTGGATCAGTCTATGTCCCTTTCACTCTTAGCATACAGCTTTATGTCATCCATGTAGAGGAGGTGACTGATTGTAGCTCCATTTCTGAGGCGGTATCCATAGTCTGTCTTGATGATTACTTGGCTAAGGGGGTTCAGTCCTATGTAGAACAGCAGTGGGGAGAGTGCATCACCTTGGCATATGTACATTTGATGGTACATTTGATGGACACTTGGGTAAGTGGCTTGCCATTGGCTTCAAGTGTGGTTTTCCACATCCTCATCGAGTTCGCAACGAAGGCTCTTAGGGTCCTGTTCACCTTATATAACTCCAAGCATTCAGTGATCCATGTATGTGGCATCGAGTCATAGGTTTCTTGTAATCAATCCAGGCTGTGCACAGGTTGGTACGTCGGGACCTGCAGTCTTGTGCGACTGTTCTGTCAACCAGGAGCTGATGTTTGGCTCCTCTGGTATCTCTACCAATGCCCTTCTGTGCTTCGTTCATGTATTGATCCATGTGTCCACTTATCTTAGCCGCAATGATGCCTGACATGCGCTTCCATGTTGTGGAGAGACAGGTTATTGGCCGATAGTTGGATGGGACCGCACCCTTCGAGGGATCATTCATGATCAGGATCGTTCGCCCTTCGGTTAGCCATTCTGGGTGAGTCCCATCAATGGCTGGTGCTCCTCTCTCAGGGTCACTAGCCATTGTGAACCTCCGTACAGTATGTGCAACCTCCTTCCCCCATATGCCTTTCCAGTACCTTTTAGTTTCTAGTCTTGGTGGGTCAGCTCTGTTGTTAGGACCCTGCCACTGAGCGTACTTTCGCAGGTTGTGTTGCAAACAGCCTGTTTATTCGTCTGGCCTCATTCTCTTTCGTGTACCGCTTTAGGCGACTGGACAAGGCTTGGAGCCTTTGTTTGGCAGTTTCGAGTGCTTCAGGTATGGTCATCTGGATGTACCTCTCAGGTATCGGCCTTTTCATCACACCTCTCTGGGCCTCCGTCAATTGACTCACATCTTTCCGGGCCGCCTTGATCTTAGCCTCCAACCGTCTTTTCCATGGTGGGTAACGTATCTCATGGCTTCCAAGCATCTCAAGGATCACTGATGCTGAAGCGTATATCAGCTCATTGGTTTCCGTGATCGTTACGGTAGGGATCGCCCTCAGTGCTGCATTCACACTTCCCATGAGACTTTCAGGTGGTACTTCACATAGCTGTTGTAATCGGTTTCTAGGTTGCCCAGCTTTCATTCTCGGCATGATCTTAGCTTTCAGGTCAATTGCTGCCTCGCTCAGCATTTCATTCATTGGGGCTTGCCTCCCAATCTCTGGTATGACCTCCTCCTCTGATCTGGCAGCCTGGGGCCCTTCACCATGGAACCTGCGTTGTACCTCATCAATCTCAAGTTGTGACAGCAGTTGCCGTTTGTGGATGTTGGAACACTGAGCTACGAGTTGTTTCGTTGTCAACTGTGACTGTGGGTTTCAAAGTAACCATTCAGCCCACATTTTCTGCATGTAACCCCTCTGACTATGGTTGCTTGAGTAGTAGCATTCCAACAGAGTCATGTTATCGCATATCACCCATCTCCGCTTTGTTCCAGTAGCTAATTTTTCAGCAAGGTGCTCTGGTTCCCCAGCACCTGACGCAGACCTTGTTTGGCCGGGCGACGTCTGAGCCGGCATGTCATTCGTTTTATTGTCTCTCATCATTGTATGAGAGAGAGAGAGAGAGAGGTAGGCATTAGCGTGAAGCATCTTGCCCAAGGACCCACACTGGATGGTGTTATGTTCTCATTTTTGCCCCAAGCGGGATTCGAACCACCGTCTCCCGTATGCCTTACCAACTGAGCTATCCAGTCGCTCGCTCGCTCTTTCTCAACATTACTCCTGCCTATATTCTCATTCCCATAAGCAACACTTCACTAAAAATCAGTGAAAATATTTTACAGTCCACTCATCATAACATTTGTTAACATATTTTTAATAAATTATATGAATTCAAAAATAAAATTTGTAGTGGAAACACAATGTTTATCTATCTCAGAGGATGAATGCTGCTCTATCCAAATAATGCACAGCACAAAATAATTCTCTAATTAGGCCCACAGTGGACGTAAACTACTCAGCAGCAAATAAATCGAATAGATAGTCAAGTATACATCACCATATTTGACATACTGAACAGTTTGTGTCCTGTCTTGCACCATTAATAATCAATGTAAAAAAAAAAACCTTCCAGTCGGTCATTACCATTGCAATAGGGCAACTAGCAAAAGATCACATTTGGCATTTACTTGGCAACTTATGTAGTCTTTGATATTTTTCTGATATCTGTGATTTATCCATCCGCTTGTTTTCGGTCTTGTTTAAAGCCATTGGAAGATCACAAATACGAGCTAAACTTAATCGGAGAGAAAGTGTTTGTAGTGAAAAAATTAGTTTTCCCAAAGAAAATTAATTATCTCGTCAAGGCTCTCTCTCTCTCTCTCTCTCTCTCTCTCTCTCTCTCTCTCTCTCTCTCTCTCTCTCTCTCTCTCTCTCTCTCTCTCTCTCTCTCTCTCTCTCTCTCTCTCTCTCTCTCTCTCTGTCTGTCTGTCCTACTTTCATTGCCGTTGTTTAAAAAACAAAAATACTGAAATAAACAAGTTGTGAAAGATTAGCGCTCCAAAACAGGTTTTATAAAATTCTTTTTTAAAAGAAAAAGTACAGTGTCCTTTCTGGAAATCCAATCCAAAATGAAAACATTCCTCACTTTCAGTGTTTCTGGGAGCAAAAACAAAACAAAAAATATATAATAAATAAAAGGTAAAAAAAAATCACCTCAGTATTTAGTTTATAAAGAAATCACCCCATGCCGAACAAACGTTTGGGGGCGGTGTTATGATTCCCATCTCACATCCACAAGGCAAACAATATATAGTTATTTTAAAAAAAGAAGTGGTGGCAGTGTCTGTTCAATCCCACAGTTGCGTGTATGCCAAGAAAAAAACACCATTGGTTACACATATCTGCCACCGATAGTGGATGAATATGCATCCAGAGTATCGCACCCCTCCCTCCCCCACACTTCCCCCTCATCGACCAAATTAATGGTGTCTTGCTGGAGGGTGGCTACTTGAAAATTAGATCTTGTGTCAGAAAGGTTTGGGTACCCCTGGTCAATGCATTCAGCTCCTCTGTGACGACTGCATTGTCTTCATTAAAATGTAGCTTCAGCAGTGTCGAGCATTGCTTTTCCCAGTTTAGTTCCCGTTCCTGTTTTTAAATAAATAAATAAATCCTCTTTGACACGTTCTACAAACAGCTTTAGGTTCAAATGTCACTTATCGCAATTATTGATTATGGTGACAATCTCCAGGATGGCCTTCATGAAATGTATATTATTGTATCGTTCTGCCATACGTTTTGTGACTGGTGCTCCCTTTAATACTCGCCACTGCTATCTGTACTCTCTGCTACATTGGCCCTCATTCCACTCTGGCAGATAAATTAATTGTTTTTTAATAATTTACAAATCTCTAACTGGAAAAAAGCCTCCCTATATTTACAGTCATTGTTAAGTATCCATCATATTGCTCGCGGTGTACGCTCCAGCAGCTTTGTCAGTTTCCCAAGCTCAAAAGCCCGTACTTCCTTTGGCTGCTCCTCTTTTGGCTGCAGTTTCGTCATCAATTTTTAAACAGTCCTTACAGTCAGTTGTTTAAAGACACTGCGCTCGCTTTTTTATTTTAACGTGTCACTGTATCTATTGTGCATTATTTTCATGTGCTGTGCTGTTCGATTGGTTTTCTTCTTGTCACATTTACGAACCCGTTGTTATGCTGCCTCCTGTCCAGTTGCCGTATTGCACAGGCCCAGATGATTTATGAACATTCAAACAGGAAGTGCACTGTAGTGGCCGCAAAAAAAACAAAACAAAAAAAAAAGGCATTTCGATTACACATGACCGCATTCATTACAGCAGTGGTTCTCATCCTTTTTTTCAGTGATGCACCATATTGCCCGGCACACATCCTGCAGCCGCACCCTAACCAGCGCAAAGCATTTTTGGTTGAATAAAAAAAGACTTAAAACAGAATGATGTGCTATTTGTTAAGTGGTCTTTCTTGAACTATTTAGAAAAAATATATAGTCATTAAATCAATTAAATTGAATTGTAAATAAAGTTTTGTGCAAACCAAAATAATTAGTGTCCTCCTTTGGGATCATGGAAAAAAGAAATCCTTAACCTCACTTTTGATGAAGTTTTCAATTGACTGACAGGTGATGCTAGATGGCACATCACAGGTTGGGTCGAACTGTTCCTGTGTTTATTTTTGTTTGTTTGTTTATTGAACATAAAACATATAAAGTAATAATTTGACAAAAAATAAGGTAGATAAAATAGTAAAAAGAAATAAATCAGTCTTCATTCAACACAGTTATTATGTTCAAGGGAGTAGGAAGAAGTAAAAAACGTATCAAGTGTTTAAATGTGTTTATATCTAATAAATCATTTTTATATCAATCAGAAAAGAAAAAAAGTAAGAAGAAAGAAGTCTCAATTAAGGCTCATACTTTACCCTTAACCGTGATATTTTTACAACTTTTGGTTTGTATCGGGATTATATACATCCACACCCTGGCACTCTTGTGTCAATTTTCTCTTGTATTCATAATGGATATTTCAATACCTTTCTCCGTCTATCAACTTAGTTCTGATTTATCATTATATTTAATGTTTAGAATTTATCATTTTAACTCTGATTGATGTAGGTTGTTTGTACTATTTTTTTTTAATTCAGCAAGCGATTTACTAATTTTCAGGTCAGTTTCGAAATTATTCCACAGATTAACACTTTTGATAGATACACTTCTTTGCTTGACGTTTGTTCTTGTTTTGATTTTTTTGAATAAGTTGGTACCTCTTAAATCAACTTATTGAATTAATGTCAACCAGGTCATAAAATTTCATTGTATTTAATTTGATAAATAGTGGATTTGTGGGTTCCGTATATTTTGATCTATTAATAATTCGAATTGCTTTTTTTGCAGTTTTAGAATAGGGAGTGTGTTTGTTTTGCAGGCATTTCCCCATATTTCCACACAGTAGGTCATATATGGTAATAATAATGACGTGTATAACGTGTACAAAGATCTCTTATTTAGCACTTCCTTGGTTTTGTAGAGGATCGCTACGGTTTTGGCTATTTTTCTTCTTGCGTTATCGATATGTGGCTTCCAACATAGTTTTGAGTCTATTACTAACCCGAGAAACTTGGTTTCATACGCTCTTTCTATCTCAATTGAGTTTACCTTAATTTTAGCTTGATGTTTGATTGGTCTTGTGCCAAAAACAATTAACTTTGATCTTTTCAGGTTAAGTGGCAATTTATTTCTGTCGAACCGTTTTCTTAATTTGTTTAATTCGTTTTCTACGGTTGTCAGGTTGTCTGTTTTAGATTTATTCCAGAACAGTAGAAAGTTGTATAATCAGCAAATATGTTGGAAGCCACATATCGTGTGAGGGTGACTAGAGGATTTTAGGATAATTCATTTGTATTGTGTCCCCCAGCGAGTTCTGTGGGGGGTGTTTTAGGCGTATGGTGTACCGAACCACGTGATATGGACTGTTCAGGTCCCGTTTTCACTCATGTCAGATTTTGGTTCGCATTGTCTGCAGTAAGTCTGATTCGTTTCCTGTGACTTGACTAAGGCTGCCCTTTGTCAACGATTGTGTTCATAACCTTTATGGAGAGAATTTCTCGGCCCAGCCGAGTTGTTGAGGGGTCTAGTTTGGTGGCCTCACTATTGCATCCCTGGTTTTCACATAAAATGCGATGCTATTGGCTTCTTCAAGCTCTTCCTGGAGCGGTTTGCAGCCGAATGTGAAGCGGTTTGGATGGAAATCAAAGCTTCCAAATCTGATTCAATGGTCCTCAGTTGGAAAAGGGTGGAGTGGCCTCTCCAGGTCGGTGATGAGATCTTGCCCGAAGTGGAGGAGTTTACGTATCTTGGGGACTAGTTCACGAGGGATGGCAGCATGGAGCAGGAGATTGACAGACGGATCAGTGCAGCGTCTGCTGTGATGCAGACGTTTTATCAGTCTGTCATAGTGAAGTTCTCGATTTACTGGCTTGGTTGTGACCGAAAAAATTAGAATTTGGAGACATGCGGCCGCAATGAGTCTCCTCCGCAGTGTGTCTGGGCTCTCCCTTGGAGATAAGGTGAGAAGCAAGGTCATTCAGGAGAGTCTCATATGTCGAGCCGCTTCTCCTTTTCGGCGAGAAGAGCCCGAGGAGGTGGCTCGGGCACCTGATTCCCATAACTGCTGGACGCCTCCCTGGTCCTAGGCCCCAGGAATGACTCAGGACACACTGAAGAGAGATTATGTCTCCCGGCTGGCCTGGGAATGCCTTGGGATCACCCAGGAAGAGCTGGAAGAAGTGGCTGGTGAGAGGGAAGTCTGGGCTTCCCTGCTAAAATTGTTGCCCCCGTGACCTCATCCCTCATCAGTGGTCAAGAATGGATGGGAGGATGGATTTGTATCGCCTACTGAATGAATATAAAATCCCGTTTTTCAACTTTCTGAAATGTTCACTAATGAGCTACTTATTTTAAAACGATTTTTCCATGGATGTTACTTTTTAAATGTATGTTAAAATCTCATTTAGCCCCAAGGGATCCCTCACATGCCCTCAGGGGTACACATACCCCCATTTCAGAAGCACTGCATTAGAGAAAAAAGCAGATACAGAATCTCAGGCTTCATGTGCCTTGTATGATAATGTTCATATACATGCAGCATTTACTTTACATAATGTATCTAAAATGCTGTATTACCTGTGAAGCACAATCATGGAACATAGTGTGATTTCATCGAAATAACTTAGATATGAATTTTACATTATGTACATCCACTATCTTTGGCTGTTCAACAGCAGGGGATTAATTTCGGGTTGTTTTTAGCCATCTCAATTGGTCACGTTCATGACGATGTCATGTTCAGCATTTGAATTTTGAACTCTGCTTTTTCTGGCTGGAGTTTGCATGGCCTCCATGTGCTTGTGTGGGTTTTTTTTCTTCAGGGTGGATGACTGATTATGGTTGATGTTGTTGATTGACGACTGGAATTTAGCTTGGTGGTCACACTTATATGTAATGTGAAATGCAGGAACCTGTGATAATATCTTGTCATTTAGTAACGTTTGCCTGGTCAACCCGAGTCTCGTCATAAACACAAAATTTCAAGATACTCAACTCAACTCAACTTTATTCATCGAGAACTTTAAGACAAACAGTGCCGTATTCAAAGTGCTGTACATTGAGCAAATATCATATGAACAACAATGAACAATAAATTAATAACAAACATGGTAGAAAGCACAAAACAGTAAAACTAAGATCAGGTCTGAATCATGCTGAGTCAAAAGCCAAAGAATACAAATGAATTTTGAGATGAGTTTTAAAGATGGGCAGCGAGGGGGCTTGACGAATGTTCAGCAGGAGGTCATTACAGAGATAGGGAACAGCAACGGAAAAGGCTCGATCCCCTCTGAGTCTCAGTTTAGTTCTTGGTACTTCTAATAATGTCTGGTCCGCAGACCTGAGGCACCGGGCAGGTGTGTAGGGGCGGAGGAGCTCAGAGAGTTAAGGTGTGGCGAAGCCATTTAAAGATTTGAAACCAAATAATAGGATCTTAAAAAGAACTCTAAAATGTCTAGGGAGCCAGTGAAGGGATGTCAAAGGAGGAGTTATGTGCTCCCTTTTACGAGTACCAGTCAAGAGGCGCGCATCAGCATTCTGGACCAAGTGGAGACACTTAACGGAGGATTGGTTGACTCCAAAGTAAAGTGCATAACAGTAATCCAGCCGAGACGTGACGAAGGCATGAATTTCTGTTTCACAGTGCACATGAGAAAAGAGTTTTTACTCCAGCCATTTGCCCAAAATGAAATAAGCTGGATTTAACAATGGCATACATGATTGCAAGCGACAATTGAGATCAAACTAAACAATGCAGTGTTTTGATGTGTATGCGATTCCTTGGGTATGATGTGACAACTCATTTTTGGTAGTCAAATGAGGCATTATCCTAGGCATTAGGAAGCAATCTCACAACACGGCATGCAGGTGTTTTGTAGCAAACGGCAATCAGCGTGCATGCACACTAACTATACACACATAGCACTTGATACACAGAAACACAGGCTGCATTTAGCCCAGTATTTGTGTGGTCGCACTCACGCAAAGTGCTGATCTGTGTTTAACCTACATACTCAGGTGATTAGCCTGTGGCTGTTGTGGCTGTCACACATCAAAAGCAAGAAACCCCAAGCATGGCAGTTTGATTCTGCCATTTAAGTGCAGTTTAGGTAATGGAGCTGATTTTTTTTCCCCAGAACTTTCACAGGAAAGAATCACAGAACGTTCAATAAATAAATTCAATACATACCTATGATAACTTTTGCCCTACTAGAATCGGGTGAAACTGTTTTTTTATAACTTCAGACACTTTCTTTCTTTCTTTATTTTTTTCTAATTAAAACCACAAGACACATTGGGGAGCTGATGGTTCCAAACACAAGTTCTCATTCACCCAAAGTGGCAATTACTGAGACGTTTTAATATTGCCATAATGATGCTGTAAAGCGACTATGTTTTCTTTCGAATTTTATTCTTATTTTTTTTTTCTTATGACAATTTTTTTGTGAATAATTAAACTCTTCAGGGAAATTTTGAATTTTTGTTTTTCTTAAGAAACCACTGAGCCTGAGGAAGAACAACCTATAAGAAACGGAATGGATGAAAGATGAGGTGTCGATCATTTGCCATGCACTTGCACAGCCTTTTCCTCTTCAGCTTTGGGAGTTTTGCTGAAATGATTGGATGACCTTTGTCACATTGCTGCCGTGACCCATCCTGGAAGTGAGGTTCTCTGATCTCAAACGTGACGAATGCTTGCTCGGCTGTACAAATGAACATCAGTCAAACTTCACTTTTCGGAATGCTAAAAAAAGTGGTGCTGGCTGCTATGTTAGCAGCCCTGGCTTTTAACTCAGACGTCGGTGCACTCAACTTTTCAACCCAAAATACGTTGGTCACGTGGGTTCCTCAATGAGGATTGTGCCGGATGATCCCCGCTGCATACGCACCGCCCCCATCCTCACCGGGTGACAGCTAAATTCCTAAGCTGCCAGCCTCCCAGCCAGCGCCCTCTCTTTGAGTTATTGGGGGAGTGAGGCTCAAATATGTTGTACATGGAAACTGCTTTTCAGAGGTAGAGAGGCCACAGGCAGCTGAAAGGATTTAGAACTGATATGGAATTAGAGATATTTCAGCTTGACACTTCATTTTTATGCTTTTTTTATTGCTTTTTTTATTGTTATTAAATTGCACATCACACCCACGCACTCCATCATGAATAAGTCATGCTTGCAATGTCGCAGTCGTTGCTAACATGGGCTTTTTCTACTGCGCGCATTCATACAGTGCCAATTTTTTTTCCGTTCAATGTGTGTAAATACTCTGCAGAGTGATGTTAATTGGGACATATGTAAAATGTGCGGAGTTTAGAGGTCATTGAAGTGCGTGCCCACCCATCAAGATCCAAATTAAGCAAATACGTACATATTTGGTCACCTATTTCAGAAAATATTATGTTTGTAAACCGTTCTAAATTTCTGCCCCATTGTTTTTTTTATCTAAAGGTTCGAGGTCGGTCGGCCAAGATTCCAAGACTCGGGGGTTCGATCCGAGGGACGACGGCGTAACACCACTGCTCTTTTATAATATAATGAAAGATAATGTCCGTGATTAAAAAGATATAAAGTAAAACGCACGTTTTATTTTCTCCAAAATACGGCCAATTACACGCCCAAGTAATTAGACAATCCCGCTCAGATCTTTCCAGAGAATCTGGTTTCACAGGAATGGTCCCCCCAAGTGGCCTAGCAAACTTCCATTTAGTGAAGTTTGCTTCCTTGCTTCCTTTTTTTCACAGTCATGAAAGCAGCATTTAACCGCTTGCAGCATTTCTTAGAGCGTTTTTGTTTTGGATTTGATTTGTGTGGCTTTTAATCTGCATGGGTGTGTTCGTCCTTTTATTTGTTTGCTTCATATATTTTTCTTGTTAGAAGTCCTCCTCTGTTTTCAGTGTTTGGCCGTTTGCAGCGTGTTTGCTCCTGTCGGCCACCGTAAGTATATTACTTGAATGATCTTCGGAAAAATCAAACCTTGCACAACCGATCTTGTGTCTCCGGAGACAAAACAGAAGTAGAAACACGGCACTCTATCATGCAGAAGTCGCATTGACAATATGACTAAGAATGGCTTGTTTACATGCACATTTTTACAGTGCACATTCCGTGCATGGTCACGTGAGACCTTTGGGCAGAGGCTCGAGGAGGGAAGGAAGCAGTGAATTGGGTACATTCGATCTTGCTATCAGTTTACGAACAGCAAACTCCCCCTTTTGACTGGCGTGTGATCGATTCACTCTCCACGCAATGCTCACAATTGCATTGTGATTGCTATTCAATACAGTGTTGTTCAACTTTTGCCGTAAATCAGCTGCCATTGAACTACAGGACCAGCCATGAACTTGAAAAGGATAAGTCAAAGGAAAGAAGACTGGATTCGTATTGACTTTTTTCTGACTGCAGATTCCACTAAGTTTGGCATGTGTTTGTTTACTGCACTATATTATTCGCAGGCACACCATCTGCATGCCACAGTTTGACCAGTTGGCTTCTGTTGGTCTTTCGACTTCTCATATTTTCTGTCTCTCATTTCTTATTAAGGTTTTTTTTTTTTTTTTTTTTGCATAATTAAAGCAACTTTTTGGCACCAGTCCACAACTCCCCAGGCTGGCTATGGACCAACACTCGCCATCATCTGTTTCAAAAGATGACTTTGGCGGAAGCACACCCTGTAGCTGAGCTCATAGGGGAGAGTAAGGAAGCTCTTTATTTAAACATTGTTAACAACAGGGTGGAATACACAAAAAGCAAGTGCAATGGAGGAAGCACTCTTGGGTCCTCAACACATTCATCTATATTTTACCATAGCCGTGTCCTCTGTTGCTCTATGTTTGTCATAACATAGCTTTTCGGTTAAATAAACTGTGATGCAAGCTGTTCTCCAATGGAGTTAAACGGCAAAGAGCACCACAAGTGTTTGATCAATGAATCAGCAACTACATTTCCTGTTTCAATGAGAATTTGTATTCAAACAGTCTTCTTCATCATGCTTTTCACAACGGCACCGAACAATTGATCCACAAAACCTTGTCATTGTGAGGCTTTGTTTGAACAACAGCTTAGAGTGTCACAGTGTCATTGTCAGGTTGCAACGGTTTTACAAAAATAACAATAATTAAAATAATAATAATACATTTTATTTATAAGTGCTTTTCAAAACACTCAATGACACTTTACAATCAGGAACAAAACAATAAAACCACAGATTAAATGATAAATAATAAAAGAAGAGATTCATTTTAATTGAGCATGCAAAATACCAGATAAGAGATTGGAAGAGTCACAGAAAGTAACAAGCCAACCACCTATTAGGAAATTTTCCATTCAGATCCTTGTTAGAAAACAGTAAGTCCAGACGATTGAACCAAATAGTTTTTTTCTTTGCGTTAGCCATAATCCATAAATAGTTTTTCAAAGAAATCGTGCACTGTTTTGATAAATACTTCTTAAATACTTCTTACTTGCTAGATTTATTTCAACCAGTGCACAAATGTCATTTTACAAATAAAGTATTTTTTGGATTAAATATTCATAATACTCATCACAATTATGCTTATCATTGATCGACAGCCGCTGATTGGGTTATGGGAGTAAGCTTCAGTGGCGCCTCGTCACGACAGGGCACCCAGCTGAGTCATGTTGAAACAGTCAACAATAAATCATTCATTCATTCATTCATCTTCCGTACCGCTCGATCCTCACTAGGGTCGCGGGGGGTGCTGGAGCCCATCCCAGCCGTCTCCGGGCAGTAGGCGGGGGACACCCTGAATCGGTTGCCAGCCAATCGCAGGGCACACATAGACGAACAACCATCCACGCTTACACTCACACCTAGGGACAATTTAGAGTGTTCAATCAGCCTGCCATGCATATTTTTGGAATGTGGGAGGAAACCGGAGCACCCGGAGAAAACCCACGCAGGCCCGGGGAGAACATGCAAACTCCACACAGGGAGGCCGGAGCTGGAATCGAACCCGGCACCTCTGCACTGTGAAGCCGACGTGCTAACCACTGGACTACCGGGCCGCCCTACAATAAATCATGAAAATGGAAAATTCTAATTAAAAAAATGACAGTAAAAATACATGCATTCCACATGTGTTGGGCACCTTCCGGCGATTAATTCTTCTGTCCACAGCCAAAAGCAATGAAATGGCGTCACCCTAAAAGCCAACGTCATTTCCTGCCAACTTATTTTTTTTCTTAACTACACCGAAATCGTGACTCATTTTAGGTTGACCTCATTAATTTATTGTTTTAAACCAACTGTTGTCAATAATAGAAATCTTGTGCTTGTGTCACATGACTGCGGGTTTCTTATTCTTTGTCACAAAGCATACACGAGCTGCAGTTTTATTCCTTGTAGTTGCATGTTGTGAAAAAAAAAGAGTTCTACCTCGACTAATAAAAAGATAATGAACGTTATACGATAAATATTTTAAAAAGCTTGAAACCACACTCTTCTGGAGCCTCATAGTGAATATGTGTAGCCCTTTTCGAACTGGCACTTAAAAATTTAAGGGGCGTGGAATTAATTTTGCAAAGGTGCCACATGACAAACTGGAATGCTTGCCGAGGGCCAAGGCAACATGTTAACCTCAACTTTGTATTGTGTTTAATGGATTTAAAAAAGGTTGTTATGGTTCAATAAATTGCTGGTTGTGTTGATATGGTGTCTACTGTATTTTCCACACGATACGACGCAGCTGAAAGAATTCAATTTTTCCCAAAAGCCTTGTATATGATGTCACAGACTCTTTATATTCCCCATTGAGTTGTTTCACTGTTAGTGTTCCGATGCCATCTCTTGGTGATTATGAGCAGGAATTAATTGTATCCTAAAAGGGTTCTGCCCGGCACTTATTGACAGGTGCATTCGCAAACACACACACAAACAGACAACTACTTGGTGAGGTCTGTGCAGCCTTTATGAAACGAGGATAATCCCCAAAGTAGCGTTAACTACTGACTAAACCCAGGAAGAAGGAGACAAGCAAGAGTTTTAAGGATATTTAGCCCCTTGTGGATGTGAGCCTACAAAACATCTGTCCCTTTTTGTGGAATCAATTGTCTTCATAATTTTTGTTTTTCATTTATTGTATCGTAATGCCATTTGTATTTATATGTTTCTTGTCCGTGTTTGTGACCAGTTCTCATTATTAAAGTTACAGCGGATATGAAGGCTCTAGATAAATCAAGCTGTATTGTATTGTATTCCATTTAGCATACCAACATCTCGTGGATGCATAGTGCAACCACAGCCACTATTGTAGCTTCTATTCTATGTCACGTTGCCACAGAAAATCAAACTATTTTCACTCTAGCGGCCTTGGAAAAGAAAGCAAAGGCTGTCTGCGTACTTCTACTCCAAGAAAAATGTGATTATGTTTGAGGATGTGAGTGACAAACTTTGGGGGTGAACACGCTTGGACTTTCCTCCTGTTGATTTCACGATTCTGTTTTTGTTTCGATGAAGTTTTGTTTTGTTTCATTGTTTACTGGTATGGTTCTGGTCAGTTTGTTATGAACAGGTGGCATGAGAGAGCTCTTCTTCTCCAACCTCGAATCTGTTGGTAATCATGTTTTTCGTTCTTTTCTTTTAAAACGGGTAGGGAACTCCAGTTCCTCGAGAGCCATATCCTGCCTGCTTTAGATCCCTCTTTATTTAAACACACCTGATTCAAATGATCAGCTCATCAGCAAGTCCTGTAGAGACCTGAGACAATCATAAATGATTGAATCAGGTGTGTTGGAGTAGGGAGGGATGTAAAACAGGCAGAATATGGCTGTCGGGGAACCGGAGTTCCCTACCCCTGTTTTAAAAGGACTGTTTTTGACCCGTTTATGTTGCGGCACTGCACGGCCTGTGGCCGCCACCCGTTCCTGTTCCAGCGGCGCACGGCCTGCGTCTGCCACCCATTTCTGTCCCGGAGAAGTACAGCATGCGGCCACCATAAGTTCCTATATCGGGGCATGGCTTGCGTCCGCCACTCACCCCTGTCCTGTTGGCACACATCCTGCGGCCACCCTCCATCCCTGTTCCAGCGGCACACATCCTGCAGCTGCCACTGGGGTGACTTTGGGATCTCTGGGATCTGCCCAATCAGGGAGGGGCACTGTCATGATTCTGTATTCGGACCTGTTCGTGATCATGTCATTAGTTCTTTTTTTTTTTTTTTTTTTTTTTTTTAAAAGGATGGCAGTGAACCTATCCCAGCTGTCTTCGGGGAGTAGGCGGGGGACACCCTGAACTGGCTGCCAGGCAATAGCAGGGCACACACAGACGAACAACCATCAACGCTCACACTCGCACCTAGGGACAATTTCGAGTGTTCAATCAGCCTGCCATGCATGTTTTTGGAATGTGCGAGAAAACCGGAGTACCCGGAAAAAAACCAATGCAGGCCCGGGGAGAACATGCAAACTCCACACAGGGAGTTTGGACCCAGAATTGAACCCGGTACCTCTGCACTGTGATGTCGACGTGTTAACCACTTGCCCACCAGGCCGCCCCCCTTGGAAGTGTTTTTGTTGATCTATTTTGTTCAGTACAGGCCTGCTTCTCCTGTCTCCCTGCTTTTATGGGTCCACTACCATCACGCACACGCAGTTGGAGATGTTTTGTCACAATCTTTTTTTTCACTTGTCTGTCGGTTTAATTGCTGAGGAGAATATCTTTCCTGCACTCTCTCTATATTGGCTGTCAGAGGCATCCATGCAGTACAGTAGAAAATGAAGATTGTGGATAGTCATCAGAGACAGAGATGAACGTTCCCACTCTTTTTATTGCTTATTCAAACAAAATATTTCCCAACAGTATACTCAACACATGTGTAAGGAATGTGCAATTACAGTCTCATATCATAATATGTTTCCCGAAGACTTGCATAGGCCAATTGACTATTGTCAGTTGACTATTATGCAGCAAGACAAAGAAAGTGCCGCGTTTGTGGAGACACGCATATGTGCACTGGGCTTTGTGCGTGCATTCTTATGTAAGCATGTTGGCCTCTTCATGCCTCGAGGATGATGATGGAAACTGTTTGTCATACTCCCACCACTTCATGTCCTTCTCCTCCTCTCTTTCCACCATTCAACTGTGAAAATCCTTGTTACACTGGCATAGCGAGACATTTCCAGGGCAATGTTAGCATGCAAGGGAAATTAATTACATAGGTCGAAAACCGGTAGATGTTTCACATACGCTCCTGAAACATTGTCACGACCTTCATGTTACACCCACAATGCTTACAGAATCTTCAAGGACTGACCGACTATTGTAGAAGTGTGAAGTGTGTACCTTTTTAGACAGGTACATGCTTGTTGAGAAATAAAAGAACTTCATGTCACTATTGTTGAGAAATAAAAGAACTTCATGTCAGAACATGTCTTACTGTATCTGACGTGACCATGGGTGGTGAATTCAGCACAACAGACAATTTGCAAAAAGGGGAACTACCGGTAGTTGTTGGAATCTGCTTGCTCTCTATTGATAAGATAAGATAAGATAAGAAACCTCTATTAGTCTCACAATGGAGAAATTCCCAATTCACAGCAGCAAAGTTATGAAAGGAAGAAGTAGAACAACAAAATATAGGAGCTGCTGGAAAGGCAGCCACTCTCGTGGCGCCATTTTGAATTCAAAATGACAAAAATAACAACACAACACATAGGACACAGACAGTCGCGCAATCTTCACCACTTTTCTGCATACACTTTGTTGTTTCAAGCAGTTATAGATGAAAGAGGAGAGGATCAAAGTGTCCTTTTACCAGTGGATCAGAGACATCATGCTGAAAATGTGCATACGTCTGCTACAAGCTAAATTTTGAAAGCAAACGCGAAGCTGTAGCGTCCATTGACGAAAAGAGATGAGTTCACTTCTCCTGTCCCACGTAATCTGCTTCAAACTCCAAGCCGCGCCTCCCAGTTCCAAATCCGCATTGGCGCTCCGCGCTAACGCTACTTTCTTCTCATCATCGGCTCCTCAAGCCTTACATCCATCCAGCTGCAGACCGTTCAACAGCACCGATCTCTGAACGCTGAACAAAGTGGGTCTGTGAAAAATGCTGCCCATACAGGCGCAAGACAGAAGTGCCTCGGGACTGTCCAGCAACGACAGTGAAATGGCACCGACATTCCTCCCAGTCAAAAACAGTGCTGGTATCCCCATGCTGCCGAGAAGGCGCAACCACCAAGCACAAAGTCTCCTCCTTGATGAATGTCGTGGCCAAAAAATGCTGATAAAAGTCCACATCAGGTCCACACGACGTAACAACAAACACAAAGTGACAAAACAAACACAAAAACAACAGCAAAAAAGCAAGGCTCATGAGAGCACTTGCTGACGGCTGCCTACTCGGGCGCCATCTTGACTTCAAAGATGAGGTGCCCTTGAGCATGTCACTGTCCCCACTTTCCAGCTCAAAAAAGGTCAGAACTGTTTGTGAACCTCTTGGCCTCAATCAAATTATCCGGTTTACTTTGTAGTGTGACATACCAAATGAGAAGCAGAGAGCGAGTCGACATTCCCATGGACGGATTATAATCAGCGTTCTAAATTACCAGTAACTTTTTTTGATCACCCGACTCTCTCAAGTTACCAGTAACTTTTTTTGATCACCCGACTCTCTCAAGTTACCAGCCAATCAACATTTTCACTCGACATTGTTACTGTTATTATTTTTCTAATTATTATTATAATTTTTCTCTTATTTTTTTTATCCACCTCCCTCCACTATCTTTGTTTGTCTCTCTCTGCTGGTTGCACTCAACACCAGACCTGGCCAAAGTATGGCACAGATGCTAGATCCGGCTTGATATTTGGGAATCCTGACTAGGAACGGCGAATGTGAGTTGGAGGTTGGTGCAAAAAAAAAAAAAAAGAAAAATATTTTAGGAATCGATGTTCCGTCAATCACTCAAGGAACTGGAAGTGTTTTTGATGTTTTTGCCGGAGAATAGGTCCATGAGATCAGAATTCTTTGAAAGAGAACACTTGAATTTGCCAAACTAGACATTTCAACACTTTACCAATATCTTCAAAGTAAAGAACATTTTAAAATTGATTTTTAAGTGTCTGGTGTTGTTCACATTCACGAGTGCCTCTCTTTGTCTAAACTGTCACGCTCACCAGGTTTATTTCTGACACGTCATCCTCTTGCACTTACACTTGGTCACTGCTTTGCCATGGAGATGCGCTTTGGCACAAGCTAGGCTAAGCTAAGTTTGTGACAGAAACTTGATATTTTACGAGACATGCACAATTGATGATTCAGGTTAACATCATGCTTCGCTCCTTGTTGATCCACCTAAGTGTGATGAGGATCTTTAGCCTGTTCAATGTGAGCTGCACTAATTTGTAAGACCCTCAGAAGGAAATGACCACTCATGCAACAGTTGTTTGCAAAATACAATATCATATGGAAACAAAATAAAAATGGCTGCTGTAATCATGGATAGGATCTGTTAAAGAAGAATCAAAGCATAGTGTCTTGAAAGAAACTCAATTTAGTGTGACAATCAGTGCGCATAGAAGCTGAAACAACTCCTCGCAAAATGGTACCTCAGTACTCAGGAAGTAGACTCAATAACTCATACTAATTTACGATTATTGCTGCAGGATTCAACACATTAGATTGCATTTGAAATGAAAAGTAATTTGATATGCTTGCATTTGTCAGTTGTACAAGAGTTTCTTTTTCTAACTATTGTGTGGTAGTCCATTACTGCCACTCGCAGTGTCTGATATATTTCCATATAAAAACCTGTGACCTAATTCCAACTACTCAAATTAAATATTCATAGCCCCCCACTCAATTCATGTTCAAGTCTCTTTTTTTTCACACCAGAGAGCCCATCATGAAAATAAACATTCTGCATGTCATTTGATTTTTTTTTTTTTTAATCTCAGTTTTGTCAGATTGCACATGTACATGTACTTACTATGACACCTTCTTGAATAGAATAGCATTCTAAATGTGTATTATTTTGGGGGGGATCTGGGTCTATCTATCAGGGTCAGCAAACAGCATGACATTTTCCCAAAAGCTGACAATATGCCTTATAATTCGATGCACCCAAAATAAAGACACCATCACTCTCTTTATATTCCCCAATGAGTTGTTTCCCTGTTCGTGTCCATCTAGTGGTAATTATTAGCACGGACCAATTGTAACCTACAAGGGTCCTTTCTGCCTGTCACTTATTGACATGTGCATTTGCCATCATACGCTCAAACAGACGGATTACTTTGTGAGCTCTGCGCAGCCTTTATGAAACGGAGATAATAGCAAAAGCGTAGTTAACTACTGACTAAACGAAGGAAGAAGGAGACAAGCAAGACTTCTAAGGATGTTTAGCCCATTGTGAAAGGGAGCCCACAAAATGTGTGTGCCTTTTTGTGGAATGAATTGTCTTCATAACTTGTGTCTTTTATCTGTTGTTTTACATTACATTATTTTTTCATGTCTGTGTTTGTGACCAGTTCTCATGGCTTTGTTCCAGCTTCACTATTGCAGCTTCAATTCTATGCACCTTATAATGCACCGCGCCACTGAATAAAGTTTTAAAGTAGGCCGTTTATTGAAGGTGAGCCGTCTTTGGCACACATTTGTCCAAATAACCCAAGGATCAAGAATTATACAGTATGCAGACAACGTTTCTGACCAAAATAAAATTGGCGTGTTGATCTGTAAGCTTTTATCCCTTCCCCACACACTGTTTGTCCAATGGTGAGCCCAGCTTTCATTACCGGGAAATTGACCACCAGCACATTCCTGCTGACATGTGACCGTCTCCTCTTCTGTCTCGCTCAGTGGCAAGCGTTCACGGCAGCTGGCTGCTTGCTTCTACTATATCTCGGTAGTTCAAATATTGGAAATCAAATCTGCGATTCTTTGTTATTTATTGTGTTATGATCAGCCGCAAATTTCAAATTTTAATTTGCAAATTGCGTCGCGACAAGGCTTAGTTTGTTAGTCTATATAGGAACTGGAAAAATACTGAATATCGGATCATTTGAGAGAGTGAGAGAGAGAGAGAGAGAGAGAGAGAGAGAGAGAGAGAGAGAGAGAGAAATGGAGAGAGAAAGAGACTTTCTTGCTTTTGGAACTAAAACAAAAATTGTTTACTCTGACTGGAAGGTTGGTTTGATTACACGGTTGTCATATCATAGGAACTCACAGCGTCATGTGTAAAAATGCAGATTACAGTATGTAAGGCAATGCTCATAGCCACCCACCGTTTTCTGGAACTTGAAGGTGTCCCTCACATTAAATTTACAAATTTTTATGGCAGATGAAGTGCCCCGTGTTTTTGTGTTCCACTTTCCTCCCGCTATAAAGCGGGAAGCTAACCGGATATTAGCCTGCAGATCACTGGCAAGACTGGAAGTGCCTCAAGGGGCTTCTGCACCAAGTTTAGTGATGGTAGAAATGTTTTTTGGCTTTTGTACTTCAGCGCATTTTAGTGTCTGTACTTTCATTTAAGTCAGTTGATGTTTTTCACATTTTTCAAGTATCTGTCCTATAGTTCAGTACTGTGTGAGCATTTTGCCAACCTTTGTTTGTCAATCATTTAAATTTTTCTCAATTTGCCTCCCAATTGTCTTAACAGCAGCAAATACAGCAATTTTTGTCCAAATACCGGTAATCAGATTGACTCAATGAGCAGAGGCACCATTTTCTCACAGTCTTCAACCTCATTTTTAGACTGTCACATATGCCTGGAACACGGGAAATTATGATTTGGAAACCGCATTGAAAGCCATATATTACACAGCTCCACCACTTAAAGTATCACATTGTGGCCAATATTCAGTGTGATATATAATTACAAGCATTTCTCTTGCTTCCTGTTTTGCTGGGTCGATTTATTTTCCATTTAGACTAAAATAACAAAAAAACAAAACCTCTAATATTATACTATAATAAAGTGATGGTCACATGCTTAGTTCATGATGATTGTTGTCTGGATGTCTAGGATTGATTGACGATCAGTATGGGAGACCTTGTTTATGTTTTACCCAAAATCAGCAATCTTAGGCTCTCCAGCTACCGGTGACCCTGAAAAGCATAAACAGTTGCAGAAAATAGATGCAATTTAAAAAAATAAATAAATAGGAACGATGCCAGTAATCATGATGTGGAAATTTGAAACTGATGCATGTCAAGACAATATATGTACTGGAATAAAGACAGCTTGTTTATTTGAACATTGACCATGTGTAATATGTATGCTTTCATGGTTTCGTTGGAAATATGTGAATCCAAAAGAGCCATGATTATTGTGTGTTGACACTGGTGACTGATTTTGTGTTTGTGTGTTCAGCTAGCTCGTGCAAGCTCAGTAATTAAATATTGAGTAATTGTGATACATTTAAGCAGCTGCTCACCCCTGTTGTTCAAATGAGGTAAAGTCATTAGCGTCACCAGAAGGTGGATTCTAGCAGACACGCGAAAATCAAGGCAGTGAGTGGAAACAAAAGAACAGGAAGGAAGGGTCTTGGTTCAGAAGCCTTGGGGTATGTGCCCATCTGCCATCCAAAGAAAAAAATTCGAGCAAACTCATTTGAAAAACACATTTCCACAAAGGTATCTGGCCTAACGTCAGTGATATAAGAGAGCGTCAACCTGAACACCTCTCTTGTGCCGTTAATGCTGCTGTTGTTGTTGTTGTTATTGTTGAGTCACTCGAGGTGCCTGAGGATGGTCCTTCGTAGCGCTAGACTCCAGTGTGGGAGGCTCTGTAGCTCTCCGAAGGAGAATCCCAATTGGCGATGGTAGCTGACAGACTGGAGTGCGGGGCACCAAAGCCAGAGGTGCTAGGCCGATTCTTCTTCTTCACCGCAGAGACGGCACAGATCATCCTCACTCTTCCTCGTTAAATGTTGCCATCTTTGGAGGGAGGAGTTTTTGCTGGACCGGAATCGGATAGGGTCGACAAGGTCTATCTTTTATAATTGGGACTCTGACCTCCGACTTGGGGCAAGAGGAAGTGAGGGAGATGAGACGAGGATGGGTAGATGGTGGGGGTTTGCAGCTCCTGAGAATGATCGCTAGGCGTATTTGAGAATCGAGCAGGAAAGTTGGTTGGGGAAGGGAAGAGCTGAGTTTGGCCTGCTCCTCTGCTAGGTCATTGCCCGGGAGGTTGCAAAGGCCTCAGACCCATATTAGTTGGATCCTTTTGTTTGAGGGAAAGGCTGCTCGGTTGGAGTTGATGGCAAGGATGGAAGGGTCTAAGGTGTCGATGTCGCCCGCCCTAAGAAGAAGAGACTGGAGGTGGAGGACGGGCGATGCAGCTCTGGTCATGGAAAAGGGCGCCTTCCACGGCGAGTGGGTTGAGTTGGTTTCGTTAGGCTCCCCCGCAGAAGAGCCCCTCGCAGGACACCACTTGTAGGTACCTGGTTATTGTCCCAGCTAATGCTGCTGTTTGCATTGACTTTCACAGGGGTGTCAAACTGATTTTTGTCGCGGGCCACTTTGGAGTTACGTCTTCCCTTGGAGGGCCATTATGATAGTGAAACCAAATAAATGCTTAATCATCACATCTTATTATTACTCGTACACAACAAACCACATTGATGGATTGCTAGTTTTGAAATCAGTCAACTGTTTGTAGTTTGTTCAATTATTGTCCAGGTGAGTGTAAGCACGGTCAAAAAAATGATTGCAAAATCTCAATGGTATTTGTTACACATGACAATTTGACATTTCGGTCCAGATTTGAGCAAGGATCATGGAAGTTTACACACATGATTTGCTTTCATGGGCCACATAAAATGATGTGTAGGGCCAGATCTGGCCCCCGGGCTTTGAGTTTGACACAGGGTATTACAACAGGGACAGGTTTTGTTCAGCAGCCCCTTCTGTCTCAAATCCTCCAAAATATTGATGCGTGTAATGAATATTTAGAGTTCGGATCGGTTCAAGTTGACGTGCGTCTTTTACTTGACTCCAACGTGAAATACAAAAATGCTCCCCTTCAAAACAAGCAAGGCACTCTGCTACCATTGGAGGACACTTTGACATATGAAGTGTTTTGCCAACGTTGACATTTCTTGATCCACTTTGGCACAAGTACTTGGCACAACTATTCCGTAGACGATGCTTCGGGTTAAACGATGTTTGCAAAGTTGAAATGAAAAGATCTTCATTTCAGTAAATCAATTATCTTATTTCAGTACATCATCTGCTCCTCCTTGCCGCCTCAGTGAACCTCTTCATGGGTAGAAATATTGAAATTGCTTTGCAGAATATATTTAATACAGGTATAGATATTACAGGACAGTGTTTTGCAACACTTAAGTGCCTAACATTTTGAGTAGGATTTCATATTTCCTTGCTACTGATGCCACAGAAATCTAGTCATACAAGCCCGTCTGGTCAAATTTACTTTCACTGATAGTCATTTTTCCTTTGTGGTTGTGTAAGTTGAACTGCTGAATGAAAATCTTCAAAAGTGCTTGAAATCAAATTGAATCAATTCAATTTATAGTAAATGGGCGCTACTGTGCAAAAGTCATATCTGAAAGCGATTTCTTGGTGGAGCAATACTATAAATGCTCATTTAGCACAGATAACCACAATGAAAACCATTCAGATTTGTTTCTCTGTCCATCTTTTTATTCGTTTGGCGCATTCTTACACGTCCACAGAGAGTGACAAACAAATGAGGAATTTCCATTATGATTGCACAATTCAAACACTGCTGTACCATAACAAGTAGGCTGCAGAACATTTGTTCTTGTTTCAAACGGCCTACACGTGTGTTTGTTTTGAGTTGGATGTTTTGACAGCATTTCAAATGCAATTTAATTGCTATCATTGCCACCATACAAAGCTAGATAAACATTAACTATGGAAAAACACTGCAAGGGAGCTTGTAAACTCGACAGAAATCTCCTGTTCCGGGTTTAAAGAGAGCTTCAAAAGAATTGTATGGCATGGGTACATCCAAACTGCCATTTCTAGCTGCCAAGTCCCATTGCGATCCCCCCCCCCCCATTGAGATTTAAATGCAGACTAAGATCTGTTTCAGTATACGGAGCATGTGGCGAATCAATTTGTGCAGCCATCAGTCGACAAGCCAGCAGTAAAACTGGCTTGATGGTAGATTCCCCGTAGAATGTGGCTGTCTGTCACCGGGAAAGGGTTTCAAAGAAGTGGGTGAGCCTGCCTTCACATATTTGAACCAGAATCATATTTTACGCACAACTACAAACATCCCATACATTTTCTTCCACATACATAATCCCTTTGGTTAATTCACAATTCTTTTTGATCCGAGTCACGCTGCATGTCACCGAGTGTATTTTTGTGTGATGTGTGTGACAGAGTGAAACCGAGCTGCTCTTCTGAGCCGTTCGTTTTAAAGCTGTATGGACGATGATGCCTCTCTCTTTTTGTATTACAGTTCATCAATAACAATTTAGGGGAACAGTGCAATCAGGGCGTGACTCTACTTGGTTTCCTCTCAATGAAATTCTTCCCGCTTCCATCCATAATCACACCTCAGCGCTCGTTTTAATGAGGGGGTTGTCTGAGCTCTCTTTTTCCTCTCAGTGCTAACTCTCTTGGGGTAATTAATGAGCTCCTATCTTTTTTCTTGTCATATAAGGGTCATGAGCCTGCTTTCATTCTCTGTGTCGTGCAAGTGCCTGTGAGTGAGAAGGTACTCCATTGAATGCATCCCTCTTTCAAGTAGAAAGTAAAAAAAATCTGGGTTAGTCATAATGTATTTCTGCAGATTTTTGCCCACCTTACAGCTGGCAGTCTCTTTTCCAGCTCGGATTCAAAAACGTGTTTACAATTTCATTATAGATTTGTTGTTGTTGTTTTTTTTTTAACACATATCAGAACCTGAAATTCAGCTCGTTCACTTCTCTACAATTCTGCACTTCACATTTTCTTTCGTGCAACTCTTAAAGCCCCTAAATCAAGCGGTAACAGTATGTGAGCTTCTGAATATGCCATTCACCAGAACCGTAACACAATACATATACCAGCTCACCTTTTTTTTTCTAGCATTATTTCTTGGCATTTGATGAAAACTAAAAATGAGTTGACTATTAAAGCCAAATGTACAACCTGAATAATGAAAAAAAAAGTTTTAGAAACGTGAATTTCTGTAGTAAAAGACTTGAATTGATGAAGTGGCCTTGTTGTCAGATTCAGACTGTATTGAATGTCTATTTTAGGTTTTATTCTGACGTGCAAGCATGTGTGGCTCTGCCTTTGCACCGTGATCCCTTTAATCCTGGTTCTGTCATGTCCTTCAAAACCCCGATCAAGGTTGTCATTAATGAGTAGGTTTTCACCAGCTTTGGTGAACTACGCTCTCCCGCCTTCTGTTCGTCTGTGCAGACAAACTACATGCACTAATGCTTACTCATGATGGCAGATGTGAATAGAAGATGGTGGTTGGACGCATGTCCAAGTGAGAGTACGCTATTGTTTTTAGTATATAAGAGCGCAAACAGTTCGAGATGGGCATTTTACCTTATCTTGGCGGTCTCCATCTGCAACCTGGCTACCCTTCCGTCATTGTTCTTCTGTCCTTATTCATAGAACAATCGTCACTTAATACCCTACAGACAGGTCAGCACTTACTTTGGTCCATACATTCGCATAGCACTGCGGATCCCATCTTGAATGGCGCCTTTTGCAACTAACAATAACATTATCATAAACATTTAGATTCCATACTTAAAGACGCCTTCTCTTGATACGTTAACGCCACAGTAATATTGCATGTGGCAAAGTGAAGCAAATTGTGAAGATGCTTTCTCCTTGGAGATGCATTAACAAGCACAAATTTACTGGATTATTAAAGAATTATTGCTTTTAATTGAATGATGTCATCCAAACTCAGTTTTCTGATATTATATCTAAGAGGAAAGCCACATAGTGTATGGCGGATGGGCTGACACATCGCTTCGGTTCAATAATTGCCTGCTACAGAATAGAAAAGAAAAGAGTTTATGGCTTCAGTGGAATTTAGTATTGAACGGTTGACGGATGTCCTTTCCCACTTGCAGTACAGTTATGCAACATGACAGTCAAAACCTGTAATGGAGGAATCAAAACGCCACCTAATGTGCCAAAACTGATTGATGGTCACTAGAATGTATGTTTACATCTTTACTTAATGCTTACATTAACCTCTGAAAATATTAGAATGATCACCCAAGTATGAGGGTTTTTAGGCTTATATCACTGCACGAGACAAACGCATCATTCATAAAAAACATAACACATCACATGTCTTGTCACATTACAGAATGACACATAACATGTGCAGGAATCTCGCATGCAAACATTGACATATCGCATATACGTCTGCCTACCAAACCTTATTTTCAGTAACAGTGATTGGCCGTTGTCGATAAGACTTGCTATCAATCAAACAAAAATGACATCAGTTTCTTGATATTTTCAATGTCTTACTCATTAGCAAATCAACTTTTAATATTTCACAACACAAAAATAGCTATGAAGTTCAAAGTAAATAATAGTAATTAAAACTTTAGTTTCAGAAATGTGTGCCTCTCATGGGGGAGGTATCAGCATCTTGGTGGATGGGTACCGAGAGACATACAACACAGCCAGTTAGTTTTCTTAAACCGCTGGATTGATCGTTAGTGAAATAGGTGTCTGTAGGTACTTGATGTTCTCTGACTGTACACTAGTTGGCAGTGTTGGGATAAAAGTACTGGGACGATTAAAGGGGCAGATGAAAATACACTTGTGTTGTTGCTTAATATGTCCTTTAAAAAAAAAAACAATTCAAAAATGGGCATTCTACTGAATGCCAATCTCTGCAAACAGTTACATGACTTAAAACTGCATGAAGTCTCTGAACAGACCTTTACAATGCATTTTTTGTCTGACAGCAGATAAGTGTCCAAAGTATAAAAACTAAAACTATAGTGTACTCATCCATGCATCCATCTTCTACCGCTTATCCGAGGTCAGGTCGTGGGGGCAGTAGCTTTAGCAGGGAAGCCCAGACTTCCCTCTCCCTAGCCACTTCTTCTAGCTCTTCCCGGGGGATCCCAAGGCATTCCCAGGCCAGCTGGGTGACAGTCTCTCCAGCGTGTCCTGGGTCGTCCTTTGGGTCTTCTCCCGGTGGGGCCCTGAACACCTCACCAAGGAGGCGTTCAGGAGCCCCTCCCGGATGACCGAGCTTCTCACCTTATCTCTAAGGGAGAGCCCGTACACCCTGCGGAGAAAAATCATTTTGGCCGCTTGTATCCGGGATCTCGTTCTTTCGTCACGACCCATAGCTTGTGACCATAGATGAGGGTTGGAACGTAGATTGACCGGTAAATTGAGAGCTTCGCCCTTTGGCTCAGCTCCTTCTTTACCACAACAGACCGATACAAAGTCTGCATCACAGCAGACGCTGCACCGATCCGCCTGTCGATCTTTCACTCCCTCATACCCTCACTCGTGAACAAGACCCCAAGATTTTTAAACTCCTCCACTTGGGGCAAGATCTTCTCCCCGACCCGGAGGGGGCACTCCACCCTTTTCCGACTGAAGACCATGGTTTCAGATTTGTAGATGCTGATTTCCATCCCAACTGCTTCACACTCGGCTGTGTAACGCTCTAGCGAGAGTTGGAGAGCCCTAATTGAAGGAGCCAACAGGTCCACATCATCTGCAAAAAGCAGAGATGCAATACTGAGGCCGCCCAAACGGACCCCCTCAACCGAGGCTGTGCCTAGAAATTCTGTCCATAAAGGTTATGAACAGAATCGGTGACAAAGGGCAGCCTTGGCGGAGTCCTACCCTCACTGGAAACGATTCCGACTTACTGCCGGCAATGCGAATGGTATAGACCGAACAGCCTGTTTCAGGGGGTTCGGTACCCCATACCCACAAAGCACCCACCACAGAACTCCCCGAGGGACATGGACAAACGCCTTCTCCAAGTCCACAAAGCACATGTAAACTGGTTGGGCGAGTTCCCACATACCCTCGAGGACCATGCTAAGGGTATAGAGCTGGGTCCACTGTTCCATGGCCGGGATGAAAACCACACTGCTCCTCCTCAAAGTGTACCCTTTGAATGTATATTTCATGATCAGTCATGACCTAACCACATTTCACTTTTGTTCTTCAGGTGTCAAGTTGAGACGGAGACCATGGAGAGGCTGTTGCTGTATGTGATGCTGGCAGTAGCCATGGCGGTTCGAGCTCAGATCTGCCCAAAGCGTTGCGTTTGTCAGATCCTGTCACCCAACCTGGCAACACTCTGTGCCAAGAAAGGTCTACTATTTGTTCCACCAAACATTGACAGGCATACAGTAGAACTGAGGCTGGCTGACAATTTCGTCACAAGGTAAAGGACTTCTGATTGCTTTGAATCTGTCCGATTACTGTAGATACTAATATCTTACTTCTTTACATTGCACAAAAGGTCATCATAATTTTTGACAGAAATGCATGATGAATAAAAGAATTCATCATGACCACAAACCACCATCAAACATTTGTCACTTGCAAAACCTTTGCATTTTATTTGCTGGCATTTGGAAAAAACACACTGGCTACTGAGGAAGGTCTGCCCTCGTTTCTATATACAATTAGAAGCACAAAAGCTCACAAAAAGTGTGTTATGTTATAGTTGCACTGTTTAAGGCAAATAGTGTTCACACCAGATACTGACCTCTCTTATGAACCCACAGTCATCTCCAATGCAGTTTAACAGTCGATATTAGACTAGCCATTAATAAATGTAGGCAGACCAAGGCACACCTGTGCAAAATACAGGTATATGCTGTACAGGACAGTACTGTATAGGGTTGCACAATATGTCCAAAAAATAGTTTCATCACAACAATGACTCATGCACGATACATTTCGCAACAATGTGCAAGAAATTAATGCTATCAGCATTAATTTCGGCAAATCGGCAAATCATTTAAATGTAAATCCATCTGTTATTCCATTTTTGACTTGAAGATTTTTTTTTAAACTTAAATAATATTTTAAGTCACTGTCACAGATAGACGGAAGCATAGAGTAAGTGAAACAATTCATCTGACCAGGGACTGTTGGAAAAAAAGATACATTATTCGGCTAAGAAAAGATCAAACAAAAACAGCCCAGACTGAAATGTGGCAGTGCTGAAAAAAAAAATCCTGTTATCTACAACTTTTACGTCAATTAAATTAATAAACATCATCTAAGGTTACAAGCATGGCAGTCTACAAAAGTTAAAACACAATTATATCATGTTTTTTATTATTGTTTACTTATTGTCAATTCTTACTGATTGCACTTCTGATGTTGCTTCTGCACGTTCTCTTTTTGCATGCAGGTTGTTAAAAGGATTCCGTAAACAAACTGCATCCTGGATTGTGTTCACTTCCAAATGTTCTCTGAAGTTTATGTTCCCATTTTGCCGATAAGCATGGAATACTGCCGCAGATATCCGACTATAAATAATGTGTGTGATGTCATTAACACTGCATATTTCTGTCCCAGTGTGAAGAGGAAAGACTTTGCAAACATGACACGGCTTGTGGACCTCACCTTGTCCAGAAATACCATCTCCTACATCACTCCTCTTGCCTTTACAGATCTAGAGAACCTCCGAGCCCTGCATCTCAACAGGTCAAGCTTCATTTCATGCCAGTTCTCTAGTTACTTGAAAGCCGTCGGCTGGAAAGTTACTAATGGTTGCCTCTCTGTGATTATATTACAGTAATCGGCTGACAAGGATCGGCAATGATACATTCAGTGGGATGTCTAAGCTCCACCACCTGATTCTGAACAACAACCAGCTGGTACTGATCCACCTGGGAGCATTTAATGACCTGCTGGCACTGGAAGAACTAGATCTCAGTTATAATAATCTCGATTCCATTCCATGGGAGGCCATTCAGGTTTGAGTCTCAGCCAAGAACAATTTCTGTTCAGACTTTTTGTTCACAATGGGAAATGAGAAAGAGCTATTTTAACTTTTAAAACATAACCTAGCTTCCATAACCTTATACCTGGATAATGAGTATCCAGCAGGAGTGTCCAAAGTCGGTCCTCAAGGGCTCCTGTCCTGCCTGTTTTCCATCTCTCCCGGTTGCAACACACCTGATTCAAATAATTAGAATCATTCTAATGATGCTTCACAGCTGGCTGATGAGCTGATCATCTGAACCAGGTGTGTTGCATCCTGTAGAGCAGGAAAACAGGCAGGACATCGACTGTCCAGGCCTGGTGTACAGTATCATTTTATTTATTTCTGTTATTAGTTAAATGAAATTCAATAACTTTTTTTCCTCATTGTTAAAATCCAAGTTAAAAATGTATCCACCAAAATTCATTTATTTGTGTGTTTCCCTCAACAGAAAATGACTAGCCTCCATACACTAAGTTTGGACCACAACATGTTGGACTATATTCCAGAGGGAACATTTTCATTGCTACAAAAACTCAACCGGCTCGACGTCACCTCCAATAAACTCCAAAAGCTCCCACCGGACCCTCTTTTTCAGCGAGCACAGGTAGGTTAATATATGTCTTTAGCATGAATAGCACATCACTTCAAACGCGTTCAACGGAATTGAAATACAGTGATCACTCGCTATTTCGCGGTTTGTTCATCGCGGCTTCAGTGCATGGCAAATTTTTTCAAACATTCATTAAAAAAATACATATATAAATAATTAATATGCATGAGGTACAGTACTGTGTATGTTGCTCTATGTGACCCGCTGTTTTTTATGTTTATTTATAAATATGTTTATTAGTCACTACTTCGCGAATTTTCATTTATCGCGGGTGGTTTTGATCCCCATCAACCGTGATAAACGAGGGATGACTGTAAAGCACATTGAGTCACAAGTGTTATTTTATCGCAACACTTTTTTTTCTTTGAATCCCCAAAAACATTTTGAAACACTATTGTAGGTTTTGGCCACATCTGGGATCTTGAGCTCCTCAACCTTTGCGCTCTCATTTGGTGGAAACCCGCTGCATTGTAACTGCGAGCTGCTATGGCTGCGAAGGCTCAACCGAGAGGATGACTTGGAGACGTGTGCCTCACCTCAGCACCTCTCTGGACGATACTTTTGGTCCATTCCTGAGGAAGAATTTCTGTGTGAACCCCCGCTCATAACCCGATACTCCCATGAGACGAGAGTTCTCGAAGGACAGAGAGTGTCACTCAGGTATGTACGGCCTAACGCTTATTGTCCTACAAATGAGTAAAAATCAAGGGTTTCCAAACTTTTTTTTTTTTTTTTTTAAATCTAAGGGCTGCATCAATGATCGACAAAGGACGCAAGGGTCATTTTGACGTTTGTCGTCAGTCTATTCATTTAACATGCAAAAATCAATTCATCAGTGTAACTAACAATGTGAAAAGCCATGAGAAAATATTTCCAAAACAGTATATTACTGCAAAAAGGACTGAAGCATTGTAGTTATTGAACATATTCATAACTTGTCAAGATAAATTGTATTTTAGGTTTATCCTGAACTTTCACCCTAAAGCTAAATATTTTTAACTTCAACTAAACTCAGGTTTTCATAAGAATAATAATGATCATAGCAACATTAAAATAATATGAACAGTCGGGACGTGACATAACCTATTTACTTGGGTGTACATATGCACATATATTTACATGTTAATGTGTTTGTGTATTCATAGTGGATGTAAATATGTGAATATGTGTGTATGTATGAACAAAAACATGGTGTAGGGGTGGAACAGTTCACAAAATCCACGGTTCGGTTTATGTGTTGACTGTATTATGATATTTAAAAATGTATTATTTCTTGTAGATGGAAGTGAGTATTCACAACATTATTTTAATTACTATTGTCATCATTGAATTATTATTTAAATTATGATTATTGTTTTTCGATCTATGCGACTGGCATATACTGCTCTTCAATTAGATGGCAATGGTACAACCAACCTGTGTATCCATATGTTTGCTTTCATTCAGTCGAATCATGGCCATGGATGCAAATTTAGCTGCTTTGTCTTCAACTGTATAAGCCTAAATTTCACACTCAGTGCATTTGTGACTAAATTGATGCAAGATTATTATTTGACTATACATTTTTTTTTGGGGGGGGAGATTCCATGAAAATTTTTTTTCGCAAAATACATGCCTTGGCTCCACTGTTTGGAAAACACTGATCTTATAATTATGCTCCTTAATTCCAGCTCACAATTTCACATAAGATACGCGTAGGCTAAGGTGTGTCATAATTCATATTGAATATGGAGAAAGGAATGATAATGTGTAATATTACTCTCTACCTAATGAAAATTATGTGTGAATGAGCTCAGCTCAAGCATGAAGAGCGTAACGATTCAATCTCTTCATTCACAGCACATGAACACACAAAATTGTCATCATTTTGAATCTATTCATCACCACATTTGATTTCACATGAAACAAAAAAAGATGCACTTTAATTGCAGACTTTCATGTTTAATTTGAGGGGATTTGCGGTACATCCATATCAGGGAACCACTGTAAGAATTATAACAGTTAGTCCGTCTATATGCCCCTCATTTTTTAACATCGAGGGCCGGCTAGCTGCATGCTAGCACCCAATATCCTCGGGATGAGCCAGGTTTGAGTGACAAATAACCTACACACTGATATACTGTGTACTATGGGTGCCCAAGTCCGGACCTCTCAGAGCCCCTATCCAGCCTGTCTTCCATTTTACCATGCTCCAAGACACTTGATTCAAATCATCAGAATTGTGATCAGGCGTTTCCAAAGCTTGCTAATGGGCTGGTCATTTGACTCAGGTCTGTTGGAGGAGGGAAACATGTAAAATAGGCTGGACAGGGGCTCTTCAGAGCCAGACTAGGCCATCCTTGTTGTATACCCAGAAATTATGTTTTAGAAATACTTAAACCTTGAAACCATGAACAGACTAGTGCATTTTGTTTAATGACTGATGACATTTCCACTCCTCGATAGATGTAAGGCCAGAGGTGACCCAGAGCCAGCCATACACTGGATATCTCCTGATGGCAAACTCGTTTCAAACTCCTCGAGGACACTGGTTTATACCAATGGAAGTCTGGACATCGTCATCAGTACTGTAAAAGACACAGGCTCTTTCACCTGCATCTCCTCCAATCCAGCTGGTGAGGCTCACCAGACCATAGACTTGGTTATCATTAAACTTCCACACATCTCCAACAACACCAACAACATACTGGAGCCTGACCCGGGATCATCTGACATTTCCACATCCACCCGAAGTGTAAACAACGGAAGCAACGTGACCGGGGATGTGAAGGGTGGGGTAGAAAAGAGAGTGGTGACCGCTGAGTCCACATCATCAACCGCACTGATCAAGTTTAACTTCCAAAGGAATATTCCAGGTATCCGGATGTTCCAGATCCAGTACAATGGGAGCCAAGATGATTCACTTGTGTATCGGTAAGTCTGAGAAAGTCATTATATCCTCATAACATGAAGTTAGCCTCAGATAATGGTAACTGAATACTGCCTAATGATTTGGACAATGGGAAGGGCGAGAATGACAAGCCCGAGCTGTATGAATCACATTACATTGGAATACATGCATATTTAATGACCATGGGGGTGAAGGACATTGGGTATGATTTGGAATATGGCATTACAACAACCGATAACCCTGAGTCAAGAGGTTTACAAGGGTAATTATTTACTGTACCCCAATTCATAATGAAAATGGTAACCGCAAACATTGAGAACAAAGAAACAGGATGCAAAGATATCCTTTTTAATAATTTCAATCATCATCGTAGCTAGTTACTGTCAGTAGGCAAGTCAATAGAGTATAGGTAGGTGAATATGAATGTTCCGACAACTGAACAGTCGTGCGTTCAGAACAATTTTTATTTGCTTTTCATTGGCAAAATAGCCACATAAATACTATAGGAGCGTCAGGTGACTCCACAATCAGATGGGCAGTTTTGACAGATATAGGCTTACATTCACAATGCAGGGTGTGAAACTCAACTCAGATTTTTTTTAAGTACGATCTTTCGTTGTACTTGTACAAAAAAAATGCAATTTCTAAATTTGAACGGAAGGCGCCCGTGATATGACACACATGACCAAAAAAAGCACGTCAAGTGATGCGAACCAAACAACAACAAAATGTAAAAAAATCAAACAATGTATACGGATCACCCTATCTCAGAGTAGTGAAGAGGGAGGAGGTAGAAATATTTTGGGAATATGAGGCGACCCACCTTATTCTCTTCATTTCTTGGAGACTTCTTCTAAAGATGATGCCACGTCATCACTGCGGGTAGCAAATGTACCATCTGCATGGATGAAACTGTCCTATCGCCACACATGACAACTTCATGCGTCATGTTTCACATGGAATTATAAAGTCAACACTCTTCCGCTAAACAATTTTATAGCTTCATGGACGCCTCGCCCGTGTGGAGGGCATCTTGGCCTTTTTCATGATGTCTCGGTCGGATGTGTGTGGATGAGCATTCATACTGCAGCCGCATTGTCTGATTAATATCCACCTCCGAAAGAAGTCCATTTGTATAAAATCGCAATTGTACTGTTCCCCGTGCATGGAAAAAAAAATCTGATACTTTTCGCATATGAACAATACAGTTGGAATTGAACAGCGGTGTGAACATTGCCATCGAAAATAACATCCATAATCTGAAGTGAACTCAATTTGAGCACCCCGAGATAGCCTTTGACTGTGAAGCCTGTGGCGCATACTGTATTCTTTGGATTACAGATATTAAATCAAGCCTCACTGAGTGATTGCTATTTGAGCAAAATGTTGACTCTTGTGAAATGGTCGGATGAAATGATTGTCCACAAAGAATATACGTCGGGAGATCTGCAAGTATGATCTGCCTTTCATGTCAATGCTAATCCCAAAACGTAATTCATCTGTGTGCATCATCACCATGAAATAGGAGCGCAATAACATTGAATGTTTGCGTCATGCTCATATCAGTGACATTCTCAATGTTATGCGTAATGCATTTGTTTGTGAGCATTTGTATTGTATGTGCTATATAATTTGGTTGGGAAATGAGGAGGATGCCCTTTTACAAGCTATTTTCGTTGGTCAGAAATAACTGATTTTTTTGTCTGTTTTCTCATTCATAATTAATATTATTTGATATTTGATTTGATATGGAAAATAGCTTTCTTCTGATTGGTAGCTGCTGATGTGTGGCGCACGTCTCTTTTCATTGTCTTGGCTGTGTGGTTGAGCAAGTCAGAATTGTGCTGTTTGTTACATTTTGGGGACGATGACAACCAAACTTCACACATGACAACATTTCCAGGTTTAAAGCGACATAATC
Organism: Hippocampus zosterae; assembly: GCF_025434085.1. Lineage (NCBI taxonomy): Eukaryota > Metazoa > Chordata > Actinopteri > Syngnathiformes > Syngnathidae > Hippocampus > Hippocampus zosterae. Next base: position 19,298,051 of record NC_067464.1, on the reverse strand, counting down.
ACAAATGTACACACAATTGTTCTCAGTTCCCTCTCGTGGCTATGATGCTAATGATAAAAACAATGGTATTTGTAACTTAACTGAGGCCAAAACTACAGAAAAAAAGTCACAGTTGTAAATAAACACATGATTCTGAACACAGTGTATAGACGAGATTCAGTGACCGATATAGGATCTGTACTGGTAGAAATTTGCAATCTTTCCACTTCACGTGCCACACAGCATACCTACTTGGTAAAACCCAAGTTAGCCGTTTGGAGATACTTTAAGGACACATGACAACCCTTTCAGGCAACAACAAATGATGCTCAGCAAAATGGATGATGAGCTTTGCTGAGGTGGCAATGATGGCAGCCATCTTCCAGCAAGCACCGATTTTGAGGCCCACTGCCTGCTCCTCTCGGCATGCAGTACTGAGTCACTTTTCTTAATGGTCTGGGATAGATTAGATTTTAGCGTTCGGTGTGTCATATGCTCATAAGATCTGTGTCATCTTTTGAGTGACATTTTTACGGACAGAAACACACTGTTTCCACATTGAACTAACTTGGAGTTTATTTGTGTATTGCACAAATGAGACTGTTGCAGTCATTGTATGCATGTTTGGGTTAGTTTTGTTTTTTTCTTTTTTTTTTGGGGGGGGGGGGGGTTGCATCTACATTGTTAGTTTTTTTAATCTGTTTGGTCGTGTAATTTGCTGGCCTGGAGTTAATTGCAGTCGCCAGTCAAGATTAGAACTCACAGAATGGCTGAGTGAAATGCATTCAGGAACACCCATGAAATTGTCATTGATCTTATGTGTTCTTACAGTATTTACAGTACGATGAAACAGTACTATGAAAGAAATTACTGCACTCTTTAATTAACATTGGTTTTGAAATGCTTGAGTTTATACACAAACTACAATAAAACTGTTGTAATCAATGTTGTTATGTTTGTAATGACAGTGTGGATTTCCATTGTCCCCACCTTTTGCACAATATTTGACAAAAAATCCACCTTTAGCAGCTCTGAACGAATGAGAGAATAGAAAAATGCTGCCATCACCTTGCGCCTTCGAGCTGTCTCTGTTTATTGGACCTGAATTCTGATTGGCTCACAGTGCTCTCTTGTTTTTAACTATTTCTGTTAAGCATCAGCCAGCATTCCAAGTCTTCATTGATATGGCCTCACATACAAGCTGACATTTTATTGGACAAAAAAAAAACAATAATAATAATAACCCACAAACTAGCAGTTGCGCAGCCAAGACATGCTAAGAAATGAAGACTGTTGGAAATGAATTAATAGTTTTTTTTTAGCTCTAAATGTAGGTCAGTGCTTTTGATGGTGATTAAGCCAGCAGAGGAAGCCTGTAAGTGCACGCCACATACCCACGCAGTGAAACAAAAAGTCTCCGAATTAAAGTGTTAACTCAACTTCAGCTGCGCAAGACCATTGTTGCAGCAAGCCATATTTCTGCCATGCGCATAACCGCGCAGTCACCTCCTGTACAATGAATGACACCAATGGATATGGAATCCATATCAGCCCGATTCAAAACTGAATTAACTGGACTTGAAAACGGTGAACAGTTTTCTTTTACAGCCCACTTTCTCCCTGACGGTCTTTCTCAAAATGAAACACCAAAGTCATTTGTGTATCGCTGTTATTTTACACCCTTTACCTCTCTGCATTCTTCAGAAAACAAATTGATTTTCTTTTAACACTTTGCTTGGTGAAGCAAAGAGTCAAGGGCATTGATTCAGCCTTTTTGGTTGTCACGCTACGCTCCAAACGACAGAGGAATCGCTTCGTGCGTAACATCAAAACGGGAATAAGTGGATCACCGAAACAGCAGGCACAGAAAGGAACTTTGTCACAAAATAATATTTATTATAAACAAAAAGCCCTGTCCAAACGGAAAACAGAAAACGCTATTTAATAATGAAAACCAGGAATTGTTCAATGGAGAACTTGCCCAGCTTTTCATTTCAGATACTGATGAGGACTTTGAAGAATTTGTGAATGAGGATTGATTCAAAATAGTGTGAGTACAGAGTTAAATACTTCGATAAAGTTCCACCGAACTCCTGCTCCTGCTGCCTTTTTCAAAACATACGCTAGCGTACATGCATGCAACCGTATTGTTGAAGATAGCACACATTTTGGAGTGCGTGTTATGTATGTGTTAAATACAGAAATATCACCCGTAACTAACACTGCGCCTCTTTATGTGGTGCACCATGTGGTCGTGAAAAATACGGTATTTAGTTCAGTGCACCCTACTAAAGTGTCCTTGAGTATCTTGAAAGGCGCTTATAAATAAAATGTATTATTATTACTCCTTCCTCCCTGCTTTTTGGATCCATTACCATCACGGTCTCCATGACATATATGTTGCATTAAAGAGGAGTGACTACGTATGCTTTTATTGTCGCCTCCTCCCCATAATGGTGACGTATATGTATGCAATGGATTCCGTATCAGTAATGTAATGCTCTGAATTCTTCATTCTGTATCGATCGCAACAGAAAAGCCTCATTCAACATACTCCAGGGGGAAGTGACATTCAGGCTGTTTACCGATCCAGTTTTTCTGCTTATGGGTTGTATTTCTCTTCTGGTCCTGTTGCTACTCCAGCTACACAAAAGTTGAGTGTATCCATGAAAGCCATTATTTAAATAGAAATTCTAACAGAATTACTGATAGTGTAATGATGAAAATCACTCGAGTTCTGTGCGCACAGTGTGGATTTTCTTCTCTATAGGGGTGTTCACACGGCAAAATTTGGTCCAGTGCTATGCTGGGGCTGCCCCAGTAGTGCGTTCACACGTGCATATTAGCTCCAGCGTAGCCCCGGAAAAAGGCTTACACCGGACCAAATTTGATCCACCTCAGGGAGTTGGTTTAAAAATTTGCTCCGGAGCAAATGCTCGTTTGCGAAGCAGCACAGATGTAAATTTGCACATGTGAACGCAACTGGGTTAAATTTGCTCCAGAGCAAATGCTTGTGAAGCGTACGTACGGCGAAAATGCGTTGCTTTCGTGCTCTGTCGGACTTCCGTCATGTGTTTTGTTTAATAACGACACAAGACTTGGCTGGTAACATCTTTCCTTTTGTAGGAGACTGGACTGTCTCTGAATTGTTTGTTCCTTTGTTGTTTGTTCACAACCCTACGCACCTCACATAATTTATTTTGTGATTTCCTCTCTTGATTTTCTGTTTGGCGCATTACGTATTTGCTTTTCTGAGTGTCATGAAGACATCATTGATTTACGTTTTCGTGGGCGGTCACTCTCGAGCAGAAGGCACGGAGACCGAGACGGAGAAGGACGTGCCTGTCCAGTAGTCGCTTGAGTTGTGTATATACTGTACGTTTTAAAAAGAACCAACACGACAGCTAATTTGTTTTCTGTCGTTTTGCTCCGCTGCAAAAACTGCCGTGTGAACGCAAGTGGGGCTGCACCGGTGCTGGCACGCTCAGTGGCTTTGTATGTGTGAATGCTCCACACAATTTGCTGCGGTGCAAAATATATCGCAATAAACTACATCGGTGCAGCGCCAGAGCAAATATGTGCCATGTGAACATCCATTATATTTGCCACAAGATTGACCAGCAACAACTCCAGGGTGTAGTCTGTCTTTTCGTTAAAATCAACTGATTGACTGCAGCCCCACATGACCTGAACAGAATAGATGGATTACAAATCAATGGACACTTCACATTGTTGCAAATAAATGTTTTACACAAGATGGCAAAATTTAAGATACTTAACGCACTGCTTAACATGGCCTTCAGGTACTTGTGATTAGAACAAAATGTATTCAAGTCATTTTTACGAGAAATGTAATTCATAATGAATGCTACTTTTATTTTGGAACGTAATTGCATTCAGTGTTTTCACAGCAACACTATGTTTCCCCCAGTAGCCTCAGTAGAGCAGAGAATTTGTGTTCTCCTTGACTTATTTGTCCCATTTAGGACTTGAATCGACTAGCCTGTACATAAGCTTTTGCTGTACACCTTTTTGTTGCGGGGCCACATCATATAATGGCTGGCATAGATTAAATAATGTATTTATATTATATATGCCTGAGGTAGCAGATAGCCTTACATATTACTAGTTTTGCCAAATCGTTCTCAGCTTTATCAATTACAATCGTAAAAATAAATACAGGCATCTTTCCCCATGTTGACCATTGAACTAACGCTATAATGAATGGTTTCATAAAATGTTATTGTGAAGAACATGTCAAATTGACCAAATTTGCATGTAAATCAAACTGTTCTTTTTAACTTAATGAAAATAATGAGAAAGCCTGAATTAATGCTGTTTTAAATATAATAACAGGAAAAGTGCTTCAACATCAATAGTAAATTGTTCAAAATCTTCATGAAGAGTAAAAACAAAGTAATCACATTTTTGTGTGTGAATTTGACACGTTAAACGCAGTAAGAATGAAAACATTTTCGAACTCTGAGATTAAAATCTTAGAAAGGGTAATTGTTCAACTCAAGGGCAAGAGAAGATGGAATTAAAGTTTGTTTTAATTTTTTTTAATGTAATTTAGAAACAGTAACACAAAATGGGATGTGATGGTCTACTACAGTGCCATGAAAAAGTATTCACCCACTCCTGATTTCTAATTCTTTTTCATATCCATCACAGACAAAGGTTTCAAATCCATCCATCCATCCATTATCCAAAACAACAAAGAGTCGCGGGCTTGCAAGAGCCTATCCCAGCTGTGTGCGGGGAATCAACGGGGTACACTCTGAACTGGTTGGCAGCCAATTGCAGGACACACATAGACAAACAACCATTTGCGCTCACAATCAACCTTGGGACAATTTAGAGTATTCCATTGACCTGTCATGCATGCTTTTGGAACGTGAGAGAAAACCGGAGTACCCGGAGAAAAGCTACCCGGGCACGGGGAGAACATGCGAACTCCTCACAGGAAGGCCAGAGCCGAAATCAAACCGTGCACCTTTGCCCTGTGTGCTAACAAGTCGACCCGCACGAGCCAGGGTTTCAAATCATCAAACTAATTTTGATATTGCTCAGAGATAACAGAAAGAAATACAAAATGCAGTTTTCAAATTCAATTTATTAAGGCACAAAAAAAAATCCAAGCTTTTCTGACCCTCTGTGAAAATGAAACACCCCCCTCCCCATCCCCTTCTTAAATCACAGTCACTGTGACTAACCACAAATTTGGGATAAATGAGTTCAATTTCACCTGCCACACCCAAACCTGAGTACCACCAGACTTGCAGTGTGATAGTCTGGGGCTGCTTCGCCACCTCAGGAGCAGGACAACTTGCTGAGATTGATGGAACAGTGAATTCTGCTATTTGACAGAAAATCCTGAGGAAGAATGTCCGACCATCATTTTTGAGTGGCCAAGTCAAAGTCCGGATTTAAATCCAATTGAGAAGCTTTGTGGAGACCTTTTCATGCAAGAAAACACTCAATATGGCACAGTTAAAACAATTCTGCAAAGTAGAGTGGACCACAATTCTTCCAGAGCGATGTGAAAGACTCATCACCAATTATCGCAAAAACTTGATCTCAGTTATGACTGCCAAGGGTGGCACAACCCGTTATTAGGTTCAGGGAGCAATTATTTTTTTTATCGAGGGTCAGAAAGGTTTGAACATTTTTTTGTGCCTTAAAAAATTGAATTGTTATTTGAAAACGACATTTGTATTTCCTTGGGTTGTCTGAGTGATATTAAAATTGGTTTGATGATTTGAAACCTCTTTGTGTGTGTGATAGATATGTCCCCAAAAAAACAATAAAAACAAACACACACACACACGCACACAAAATGAAATAAGCAGGAGGGAAAATAGGTTTTCACATCACTGTAGGTGTGTATTCCATCAGCATAAACGCCACTGAAAAGATGAAAAAGCCTGTGTTGCAAGCCATGTGATGATAGATTTAATTCAAACTCAGCCTTGCACAGGAGGATCTTTATCTGTTTCTTGGCTGCAATGGCTAGGAGTTAAATGCGTTGCACGAGGCACAATGCAGCCCCAAGAGTTCCGTTCTGAGATCAGCAAGTGTTGTATGGGATTTGTGAGAAGAAAAATGAAAATTGAATAAATCTAGCCCGAAGTATTTTAGATGATGCAATGGCAGATTTGATTAACAGATCTCAAATAATTATATAATAAAGATCAAAGTCAAATGTCATCCAAGGATAAACACATTCGGCACAATGCAAAGTTGAGCGAGAATTCAGTTGTATTCTGTTCCTGGGAACATGAAAAATGTAGGATGGAATACCCTAAAACGAGCCGAATAGAAGGAGCTTCTCTGCATCCCAACGTGATTTCTTTCTGGGTTTAAAAATATATGGTGCTTCTCATGGTTGAGTGGCAGGCTGACGGAGAATGGAGACTAAAAAAAATAAAAAACTGAGAGACTTGGAAAATGCGAGCCAAGTGGATGTTTCTTAAACATGAAACCAAATACATTGTCATGGAAAGAGATTTGATCTTGTCTTGTCAGTGTCGTTTTTTTTCCTTTCACATTGTTGAGTGATGTGCGAGCATGTTATTTGTTTAGATTGGTCTATCCACCCGTTGTTTGTTGTTATGGCAACCTGGTAGCCACTGTGATGTGGAATCTACACTGTCACGTGACCAAATGAATGAATGAATGAATGAATGAATGAATGACACCTACGAAAATAAACCTACTGTATGTTTACCAATAGTGTTTACTCAAAGACGTGTGTTGTGTTGGAATGTTGAACACTGTGCAAAAAAAGACTTGCCAACAGGTTATGGGCCCAGAGTCGTAATGCACAGTGAGTTCAATTGACATGCCAGGTGAGAGTAACAACGTTCACTGTGTCCACTTGAGAAGTAAGTTAGAGTAGTCCGCCACCATGAGTAAAAAGAAGAGGGGTGCGGTGGCTAGTAGCTGCTGGGTGAGGCTTGTGTTTGATGGAAATTCTGAACTTTGGGAGACAAGGTTTTTGCACCACCACTGCCTGCGGAGGCTAAAGGACACTATTTTGAATGAACAAGCTGTTGAGGACGCCGCTGATGGTGTTGTGGTACACTCGCCGGACTTGTGTGCGTTCCCACTTAATGACGGTGTGCCATGTGGGTGTGAATGGTCATTTGTCTCTATACGTGCTCTGCGACTGACTGGCGACCAGTTCACGGTAGGGTCTGCCTTCTGCTCGAAGTCAGCTAGGATGGGCTCCTGAACTCCATTGACCTTGTCCAGCATATGCGGTGTTGAAAATGGATGGACGGATGGAAGCTGTAGAGGAGGATAATGATGAGGACAGAACTTCTGGGGCCTACGTGGAGCTCATTCAATTCCTGGATGACAAGAGCCTGTCGCTGGTAATGTGTGATGCCAGGCTCTGAAGATTCTCCAGGGGTATACGAAGCCGGGAGAGTGAAAACAAGAGTTATAAACCTATACACGGAACTGATTTTACAGCAAAATTCGCCCGTAGAGAATGTGACTGAATATGTACTACAAACACAATTCCAATACAGTCGGGACATTATGTCAAATATACTGTATGTAAAACCAGAATGCCCTGATTCGCAAATCATATTCAACCTATGATTATATTTATTTGACTACATGACAAAGACAAGTTATTTAATGTTCAAACTGATAAATGCATTTCCAAAAAAAACTTGGACAGGTACATGTTTACCACCGTGTTTAATTAGATTCAATAAACGTTTGGGAATTAAGCACACAAATTGATGAAGTTTTATTGGAGGAATTATTTTCTACCTTTGCCCGACATACAGATTCAGCTGTTCAGCAGGCCAGGGTTTCCGTTGTTGTATTTTATGCTTCATAATGCATCACACATTTTCAATGGGAGACAGGTCAGTACTGCAGGCAGGCCAGATATTCAATTCCAATGAAGTTGGTGCGTTGTGTTAAACATCAATAAAAACAGAATACAATGATATGCAAATCATGTTTAACCCAGTTTTAATTTAATATACTACAAAGATAAGATATTAAAGTTGAAACTGATCAACTTTATTGTTTTTAGCTAATAATCATCTTAGAATTTTATGGGTGTAAAAACCGTTTGAAAAAAGCTGGAACAGGTGGAAAAAAAAACAGATTGTTGAGGAACGCTCATCAAACACGTTTGGAACATCACAATGGTGAACACGCTAACTGGGAACAGGTGGGTGCCATTATTAGGTATAAAGCAGCTTCCCTGAATTGCTCAGCCATTCACAAGCAAAGACGGCGCTCTTTGTGAACAATTGTGTGAGAAAACAATTTAAGGACAATGTTCCTCAACGTATAATTGCAAGAAATTTTGGCATTTCTGCATCTACTGTCCATAATATCCAGATAATATTATAAGGTTCACATAATCTGGAGAAATCACAGCATGGAAGATAAGATAAGATAAGATATCCTTTATTCATCCCACACTGGGGAAATTTACAGCCTCCAGCAGCAAGAATGTATGTAGAAAGAAGAAAGAAGAAAGAGGAAAAAAACAACAAACATCTTTCAATTAAATGCAATATGAACACAAAATGGATAAATCGCAGTACTATTTACAATTTTACTTCACATCATTTAATTATTAATATTATTATGATTGTTATTTTTTATTCATCAGCCTGACAGCAGTCGGTAGGAACGAGCGTCGGCAAAGCTGAAAACCAACAGTGACCTTCAATCCCTCGGGTGGCACTGCATCGAAAACCAACATTACTGTTTAAAGGATATTACCACATGGGCTCAGGAACAATTCAGAAAAGCAATGTCACTAAATACAGTTCAGCACTAGATCCATGAGTGCCACTTATAACTCTTCTATGCAAAGCAAAAGCCATTTTTCAACAATACCCCAAAATTATGCCTGTTTCTCTTCATCTAAAATGGACTGAGGACAATCAGAAAAGTGTTCTATGGTCTAATGAGTCCACATTTTATATTGTTTTTGGGACATTGTCGATATTGCGTCCTCCAGGCCAAAGAAAATAAAAAATGATCCAGACTGTGATGGACGCAAAGATCAAAAGTCAGCATCTGGGATGGTATTGGGCTGTGTTTGTTAGTGCCAATGGCATGGGTGACTTACACATCTTTGAAAACCCCATTCATGTTGAAAGGTACAAACATGTTTTGGAGAAACATATGCTGCCAACCAACCATTGTGTTTTTCATGGATGCCCCTTCTAATTTCAGCAAGACAATGCAAAACCACATTCTGCATGTGTTACAACAGTGTGGCTTCATAGTAACAAAGTGCAAGCTCTTGATTGGCCTCCCGCCTGCAGTTCAGACCTGTTTTATTGAAAACATGCAGCACATTATGAATTGACATTATAACATTATAAATACGACAACAGAGAACAGGGAAGAAAGCAAGTTCAGTGTTGAGTACCGCTCATAAAATTGTTCTTACTGTTTTTGACATGTTAACCGAAGCACTTTTTTAAGGAACTGATGTAATTCTTTGGAGATTTACAAAAAAACAAACAAAACAGTGATATCCCCCTTGTGGTTGAAACTAAATGTTGCAGGTATGACTTTGACTCCTCTCAAATACAGCAGGAAGTAAATGGCTAGGAGTACATCTGTCCAATATTTATTTAAAATGAAAATAGGGGTTTCTCAGTAATTTATAGATGAGATTAAAATATCGATTAATTATAGTCATTAATTACAGTCCTGAATTAATTAATCACACACTTTTTTAAATTGCTTCACAGCACTAGTTCTAAGTGAATGAAAACTTGCTATAAACAAATGTATTAGTTTGAACATTAAATCTCTTTATAGTGTATTCAGTTGACTATATGTTGAACATGATTTGCAAATCACTGCCTTCTGTTTTTCTTTTTAACACGTTCCAACTTGATTGGAATTGGGTGATCACTGGAATTGGGTGATCACTGTAGTGTAAAAGGCAGGAGAGATGCTCAGTGATGGACTTTTGATTGTGATGATTTTGAAAGTGCCGCCAGAGACATTTAAGCCATTTGCTATACATGTGTTTCAGAGTGAAAATAAAATTACTTTTACTGAATTTAAAACAAAGCTCCGTAGTTGTAATGATGTTGAAAACATGCACATAACTGCATCTGTGGAATATTATGATGGCAAGACAACAGTTTGGCACAAAGCATGCGCCAGATGGATCAAGGGACAGTAAAATATGGATGTTGTGTGTTACAAATGCAGTACCAGAGGTCACATTACCAGGGCCTGTCCGTGCAACGCAATAACCACAAAAGGAAGATGCACAACAATGTGAACTGTAGATGAAGCAAATGGCGAGATAACACACAAAAAGTGCACAAAGATATTAAGGATAGAGAGGATGCATTCCGGGTGCGCAACATGGAGATGCAGGCACCCAATGTCAAAAGTAAATACAGAAAGAGGTACCGAAAAAAATTTGAGGACCGCCTTGTACATCCCAACATTCCCCCACAATATCTTCCCTCTGAGGGCTACTACTTCCTGCACAGACTCAGTGATCTTCACAGTAGAGAAGAATGTTCTACTTAATAGATTCCCAATACATGTCCACAACAAGATTTATTATCTGCACACATCGGAATGTGACCACGCTGAGTAATGTAAGAAAAGCATTGATTTGCAGAGTTGTCATCCTTGGACATGCAGTCATGCAGATAAAGGACCCTGAGAAATGTTGCAGATGGGATGGACATAAAGACCGATGGAAATAAAGGCATTTTTGTGAAGTGTACAAACAAGGGAAATATTCAGGAAGTATTCAGATGAAAAGGTCAGATATGAGGGCCTAAGTACGTACCTCTGGACATGGTGCCCACAGATGTAGGCCGCGCCCCTCGACACACTGTCCAAAGTTAGTCGTAAATATGCACTTTACATTTATAATCGACTACTCCAGTCTTGTTATTGTATGCTTTTTGAGCAACTCAGTACGAGCTACCGAGAGGTTTATAGCTGATATGGTCTCTATGGCAAAATAAAACAAATGAGATCCGACAGGCGAAGAGTACCAAGCATTAATGGATGAGTGTGGTACTAGACATAAGACCTCAGCCGTCTTTTTCAAAAATTATTGGTGCTTCAGCAACCACATTGAACAGACTCCTTACTGCACGTTAACAAGTTTTGACAAGACCATCATAATGGAAAGCTGCAGTCTCGATGTGAGGTGCGTTTTTGTTGGATATGATAAGACTGGACCAGCCTCTATCTATTATCCTAGTAACAGAAGGACACAAAAAATACAGACTTGTGAAGTTAGTTGCTTGACTGAATGAAATGCTGGATGCACAAGAAGATGATTCTGTGATTCAAAATATAATAATCTGTGAAAACTCCACAAAACAGCCTACGTACAAGTGTACACAGAAAAAGAGGAATGTAATAAGGGCATGTTAAAATTAAAAAATGAAGAGGAAGTTGAGAATAAAGAGGTAGTAGGACGCCATCCTTTGCCCTGTTGTTTAGAGGAAAGAGATTTCATCCATGCTGTATTTTGCACATAGGGCACATTTGAACTTGAATTTGAAAGAGAATATGACAGATTATTATGTTGATTATGTTTTGTGGTTTTGAAGACAACATGACAGATACTGACTATTCTTCCACACTTGTGACATACCTCCAACGTATGAAGAGCCAATAACCTCTGTGATGGCAAAAGAGTGGACGGATGCTCAGGAGCAGGAAATGCAGTCATTAAGAAGCAATGCAAGATATACCTCCGGGTATTGCGGGTCTCCGCAATGAAAAACTAAAGTGAAGGATCAGACAAAAGGGGGGTCAACTATGACAAGACCTATTCGCCTACAGCTAGCCTGTGCATTTACCACACTATTGCTATAGTAAGCGGCACAACCTATTTACAAACATCCCTGTATGGGGGAGAACAGTCTCAGGGTGCAACTGGAAGAAAACATTGTGCGCATTTGTTGAAAATGCAGTTTAGACTGCACTCAGCTGACCAGTGTGTGTATAGGAAAGTTTCTGAAAAAGAGCAAACCAACATAATTATATGGGTAGGTGATCTTGTTGCTGCCAGTGCTGACGTTGCCTTGACAACATGTTAATGAAATGCTTAAGTCTGAGTTTCTGATGAAAGACCAAGGAAGACATATTTTCTCTATATTGACTTTGGTCAAACTGGTGATTGTATGGAAATGTCACAATATAAATATTTGAGTGAAATACTGGACAGATTTAATATGGTGTATTGTAAGCCAAGAGTTTGTGAGGAAAACCCCGACTACAGCAGTGATGCTAAAGAAATGAATGGTGTCAGGAAGTATAGCGAGGCTGTTGTTAGTTTGATCCATCTGGCAACCTGCACATGACCAGATCCAAGGTTTTTTGAGACGCAAACTGTCTCGGTATCATACCAAACCAACTGCTGAACAATGGTCAAGTGGAAAGCATACGCTAAGGTGTTGTAAAGGAATTAAAAACAAGCAACTTTGCTTCAGAAGATACAAAAATGAGAAACGCATCAGCAACAGGAAGCTGATATCGGTGACTGTAGAAACACTCTGGGTTATTGTATCTGTTGAAACAAGTAAGGGCCATTAGTTTCATGGAAAACCAAATGACAGGCTGCCATTTCACTAACACCCCGTGTGGCGGAGTGGCTTTCGTTGTGACCACGCAAAAGTGCTTGTACTTGAAGCAGCTACTGTCATGTATTGTTTTGATGGACAGACCTACAGGTAGGGAAAAAAAGACTCTGCCAACACACTTTGATGCTTTTACAGCTGTTTTGAATAGCCAGTAGTGACATTTTAATCAGATTTTGTTTTATGACTTAACATTACAGCCAGGATTGGGAGGGTTAGGTTAAAAGTGTATATAAGATAAGATAAGATAAGATATCGTTTATTTGTCCCACACTGGGGAAATTTGCAGCCTCCAGCAGCAAGAATGTGGGTAGAAAGAAGAAAAAACGAACAAACACCGTTAAATTAAGTGCAATATAAATACAAAATGGATAAATCGCAGTGCTATTGTTACAATTGTTTTTCACATCATTTAATTATTATTATTATTATTATTGTTGTTATTTTTATTCAGCAGCCTGACAGTAGTCGTTAGGAACGAGCGTCGGTACCTCTCCTTGTTGCAGCGCGGGTGTAACAGTCTCTGGCTGAAGGAGCTACCGAGTGCTGTCAGGGCGGGCTGGAGGGGGTGGAGGGACTGTCCATCATAGCTTTTAGCTTAGTTAGCATCCTTCTGTTGCCCACCTCCTCCAGAGTGTCAAGGGAGCAGTATACCTATAGTTATTAACTGCTTGTTAAAAAAAAGAGTTTACTCCATAATACAAGTGCAATTGTTTTAAACTAAGGTCATTTGAAACTTTTCATTTCTTTTAAATTACTCCACTAATGTATCAAGGAGAAAAAAAAATTTTTGAGAAGCAGTTTTACGAATTGATGACTTCATTTGAGGAACTTTATCATTTTAAGGAGCATTTTCTTGTAAATTAATCCTGGGGACCTGAAGCAAGTGTTTTGTTTTCAACAAAAATTTATGACAATCGACCAAATGAACAATTGGATTCACTTTTTTTTAAATTATCTACAGATTTTTATTTCATATTGTGAATAACAGTAAATATGCTTTTTCTTGTCAAGAAACATTTCTAGTAGGGCGATTCCAGACTTTATAACTTTTTTTTTTTTTAATAGCTATTTCTAAATGAGTTGTAAGATCCTTGAGAAAAGCTATATTAAAAAAAATAATAATAATAGCCACAGTAGGGCATCCCAGTAATAGAGTGGTAAGCACGTCGGCCTCACGGTGAGAGGTGCAGGGTTCGATCCCGGCTCCGGCCTTCCTGTGTGGAGTGTGCATGTTCTCTCCGTGCCAGCGTGGGTTTTCTCTGGACACTCCAGTTTCCTCCCACATTCCAAAAACATGCGTGGCAAGCTGATTGAACACTCTAAATTGTCCCGAGGTGTGAGTGCAAATGGTTGTATGTCTATGTATGCCCTGCAACTGACTGGCAATCAGTTCAGGGTGTCCCCCGCCTACTGCCCAAAGACAGCTGGGATAGGTTCCAGCACCTCCCCCGCGACCCTTGTGAGGATAAAGCGGATTAGAAAATGGATGGATGGATGAAAGAGCTGCAGTAATTTAATAGTGAGATTAGTGTGTGAATCTCCAAAGTGAAAATCAAAACTCGTGACCGTAGATTGAAAATAAACAAATAGTATTAGTGACATTATAAATATTCATTGTGAATATACTTTTAAAACCTTTGAATTGACATCTTCATATAGATTGCCAGCAGACGGAAGCATTAAGTGCTCTCAGGGCTCTTTCTTGATGGATTGTATTGCAGATGCACATCTTGTTTTTAAAATGCTCACTTGTCACTGAATGTTAGCTGCATTCATATAAATTCAACTTCAAGGGCATGTTGCAGTGTTTAATCAATATAATTGCCAGTCATCAAAATTATATCCATTTTCATAATTTGGTTGACAAGCAATGCCATAAGCATTGCTGTAACAATTGTATTTGAAAGACTGCATCCAAGACAAATGGCTCACATATTAGTGGAATAAGTTTTAAAGTAGAAGGGCGGTACAACACTTAAACAACAAGAATAAATGGGTAGCAAAGAACATTAATCACGAAATAGTTGCTGCAGTCATGGCTGAGGTCTGTGGATTAAAGGCAATGATAACTGAGGGCTAAATACAGAGCAAGAAGTACCGTATTTTCACGACTATTCGACGCACCGTACTAATGGCCGCAGTCTCATTAAAGGGTGACATTTCTGTATTTTACACATACACAGGACGCACCGTACTAATGGCCGCATTTTACAGTGGTAAAACATACGCCAGCTTATACATACAGCATGCATGCGCGCACTCTAACACGTTAGCTTGAAGCATACGGTAGCATACCAAGACATACAGATAAGCTAAAAACACGTTTTTAAAAAGGCAACGAAAGCATTGAAAGCAAGAATTGAACAATTGTGCAAGTACCGTAATCCATCAAAAACGCCGCGTTCCCTCTCGTTGTTGCGTATTGTGGCGTAACTCGCCAAGCGCTGCCTCTCACTCTTTGTAAAGTTGTGTTTGCCACCGATCATCCATTGTTCCCATGCCGTTCGCAACTTTACTTTGAACGCCCGGTTGATGCCAATGTCCAGCGGTTGGAGTTCTTTAGTCAAGCCTCCGGGAATAACGGCAA
Source organism: Hippocampus zosterae (assembly GCF_025434085.1). Lineage (NCBI taxonomy): Eukaryota > Metazoa > Chordata > Actinopteri > Syngnathiformes > Syngnathidae > Hippocampus > Hippocampus zosterae. Next base: position 19,282,853 of record NC_067464.1, on the reverse strand, counting down.
GCTCAGAGTTCATTTGCTTGAACGCCCGGTTGATTCCAATGTCCAGCGGTTGGAGTTCTTTAGTCAAGCCTCCGGGAATAACGGCAAGCTCAGAGTTCATTTGCTTGACTTGTTTTTTCACCGCTGCTGTGAGATGGGCACGAATGCCAAAAGCATAACCGGTAGCTTTAAGTTTGAACTGAGCTTCGTAGGCGTGTCTTTTTGTCGAATTTATTTTCAGGGGTTCTTGGAAACCAAAATCGGAGTTGTTTTGCAACAATGCACATTGTCACACAAGTGTTGGTACTGGCTTGAGGCGTCCCTATAGCGTCCACTTAAACGCCCACCCTTCACCATTGGCGGACTAGCTTGCCTGTCCTCTCTCTCCCTCTCCCTCTCTCTCTCCCTTTCCATATATGTATATATACACGCCCACCCTTCCCTGATTGGCCGACTTCTTTCCCGCATGCCTGGCCACAGTCACTTCCGCCTTTTCTCTATATAAACAGCGTGTCGGCTGTCAGTCAGATTTTGGAACTCAGCGCATATAAAGGACGCTCCGCACCAAAAGGCGTCCTGTCCATTTTGGAGAAAATTTAAGACTTTTAATGGCGCCTTATAGTCGTGAAAATACGGTAGTCTTAACACAAGACTAATAGATATAATATAAATAAATATGACTGATCATAAAGGGTAGAAATTCAAATATGAGTAAATACCCCACGTGAACCCTATAACTATGTCTCAGCCTGTCACATGAGGTCCAGAATTGGGACCTTGAAGCAGACTTGACATAGTAGTTGAAAAGTCTTTATCTACGAAAATACAAAGTAACTACAGAGAGCAGAGCTGGACGCATAACACACAAAGAGTGGACGCTGACTGGGAGAAAGCTCGATCGATTGACAACATGTCACTGAGTAATCCAAGTTTATGTACTGCAAGATGTCAAGTCTATATGACAGAATAAAGATACAAAGCATAAAAGAGCCACAGCAACTGATTAACATCTGAAACATTAACAGGAACTGTGACAACACGAGCTGTGTTCCAATTCCAATTGTACAGGAAGCTCCTCCCCACATTTCTTGCAGATATTTAATCTTAAGAAATCACTCCTGCAGTGAAATACCCAGCTCAGCTAAAAGCATAAATACACTTTAACTTCCACACAAGGATAAAATTGTATCAATTATAGCCACTGCTATTATTATCCAAATATAGCAAGCAGGACTCTCTCTCTCTCTCTCTCTCTCTCTCTCTCTCTCTCTCTCTCTCTCTCTCTCTCTCTCTCTCTCTCTCCACATACATACACACACACACACACACACTTTTCACAGCATTCAAGAAACGTTTAGGACCTCGGGTGGGCTGTACCGGAAGGCGTGTCCTTTGCTTCACACCTGTTCATCGTCAAGCTCATCATCAGCCACCTGTAAAACGCTGCCAAGCTGACAACTCGTTTGTTGGATTGTTCCTGCCTTGCGCACATCTGTTGTTACCAAGTACTTGAATTCTCTCGTAGATGTTCCTTGTTTTCTTTCCTGCAAGTGTTTATTGTAAAGTGCTATTCTCAGTTATGCTGTTTTGTGATTGGCTTTCTGTTGTCCTTTTGAGACAAGCAAATTATGTTGTCGTTTTTTTTCCCCCTTGCCGTTACCAAACGTTTTTGGCTGATTGCATTTTCTCCTGGTTCATTGTTGCTAGCATCATTATTTGTACACTGTCTCTGGGTCTGTCATGGTCTAGGTTTGTGAGATCCGCTCTGATTATGGATTTCAGGAATTCGTATCAGACGTACAGTTTCAGCTGTCAACAATCTTGGGTCTCCACTGATGTATTTTACGATTCGTAATGTGTTAATGTAGTGCATGAATAACTGGCCAAAATGCAAATGGTCATTTAAAAATAAATCAAAATCTTACAATTTAAAACATTTTTTTAAATGATTATGTGTGTCTCCATGCACTATTCTGTTAAAGTGTCATGAAGCGTGTTGACACAATGACACACTGTGTTGATACTGTGTTGATCCTGTATCACGGACCACTGACACCAGCTTGACTTTCAAAATCCCTGCAGACAAGCCACTTGACAGACTGAACTGACTGTTTTACAATACAATACAATACAATACAATACATGCTGTTTTATAGAGCGCTTTCACAACAGCGGCAGCTGTAACAAAGCGCTTTACAAAACAGTTAACATAAAGTAAAATAATAAACACAACACATAACATAAAACACGGACAGTCTTGCAGTTCTAACCACTTTTCCATCACACGCTTTGTTGTTTGAAGCAGTTTGAGATGAAAGAAGAGAGAATCAAAGTGTCCTTTAACCAGTGGATCAGAGACGTCATGCTCAAAATGTGCACACGTCGGCTACAAGCTAAGTTTCAAAGTCAATAAGAAGCTGTAGCATCCATCGACGAAAAAAGAGATTGGTTCACTTCTCCTGTCCCATGGAAATCCATTTCAATTCCAAGCGGCGACTCACGGTTCCAAATACGCATTGGCGCTCTTCGCCAACGCTCCTCTCTCCTCATCCTCAACTTCAGCGGCCATCCATCCAGCCGCACCAACGTCAACTGTCCAACAGCGCTGACATAGCCACTGAACAAATCGGGGTTGTGAAAAATGCTGCCCATTACTGGCGCAAAAAACACAAGCGCCCCAGGTCTGTCCAGCACTGTCTGTCAATGGCGCCGACATTCCTCCCAATCAAAATCTGTGCTGGTACAAGCGTGCTGCCGAGAAGGCGCAACCACCAAGCACAGATACTGCTCCTTTGACGAATGTCGTGGCCAAAAAGCGCTGAAAATAGTCCATATAAGGTCCACACAATGAAACAACAAACTACATGTGACAAAACAAAAGACAAAAACAGCAAAAAAAGAACAAAAAAGCAAGGCTCTTGAAGAGCACTTGCCGAAGGCTGCCTACTCGGGCGCCATCTTGCCTTTTTTTGATGACGAATTGCATGCAATATCATTCACATCCATGCATTCATATTGTTATTCAGTGTGAATAAGTTTGAATAATGTGAAAATTGTGTGAATGAGGATGCTTGTGGGCTTTGTCTTCGCAAATGTTTTCGGAAAAATACGTTGCTCCAGTGTTTGGAATTTGAGTCTGTTGCATTTCTCGCATGCCATTTCCCCTGCTGTGGAGAACACATGCTCACATGGCACTGTTGATGCGGACGTACAGAGGAACTCCTGTGCGAGGTGGGAGAGGTTTGGAAAAGTAGTGTGTTGGTTCTTCCAATATAACAGTGGGTCTTGACTGCGGACAATATTCCCCTCTGCCAGGTAACGCTGGACTTCAGACATAGCATCTGCTGTTGCACTTCTTCCCTGTCTCCCCACCCCATCATCAGAATGCTGACACAAGTCATCTAAAAACAAAACCCAATAAAATTGGCATTTATAAAGGTTTCCAAAAACAAACTAATCATGATGAGTAACATGCCAGATGCAGTTACAGAGGGCTGCGATGATGGTCCAGGCTGGGCGTCGATTGTGCACCCGCTGACACGCACACACTCTGACCGCAGTCTGGATATGGCCACTGTGCACCTGGAAGAACTGCGGAATCCAAGTGATTTGAATCTGAGGTCTAGAAGTGTCCCTCAGGTTTATACACTCATAGACTCCAGATTGGAAGCAGTGTCTGTGACTTGACGCTTCTCCTCCTGTTGGTGCCTTAATTTTGAATTTGTTGAAGGTTGGCCAAGGAACAGTGCAACTTTGTGCAACATATGTATTTAGATTTTTTTTGCTCCAAAAGTTCAGAATGCCTGTAGCGCACAAACGCCTGCTGAGTATTGTCAGTGCTTTTTTAGCTTCTCATTCCAGAGGCAAACTAGATTCAGTGTGCTATATTTATCTCCTTCCAGTTCTCGTTGTGCTGCATAGAAAGCCCCGAGAAAGGAGATAAAAAAAATCGAACAGATCTGGCGCAATGTTGTCCACGCGCTCCTCCTCTCCGCGTGACTGCAGCTTCTCACACAACTCATATATCTTGTGCACAGATTTGAGCGTCAAGTAAATGGTGCTGAATCTGGTTTCACCCATCTGAAGCAGTGTTTTTGATAGTTGTTCTGCCAAACCAGATTGCTTGATGAAATGGACAACACTCTACGCTGCACTTACGGCTCCAATGCCTGAGGCGTTTGCAGACAGTGCGTCCTTGTCCAGCCCATGGCGAAGTACAGTGTTTATCATATGGTCAAGGCACAAGAGGCACTTGTATGGCTCCAAAGCGTTCACAATGTTACTGCCCTCATCTTTAACCCACACCATTCTGGATAAAGATGAAGGTTCCAAACCAAATGTATTCACCAGAAGCCGGACCAGTTCTCTTCTTATATTCTTCCCCATTTTGGTGTCTTCTGCTGGAAACATAGCAGTGGTGAGGGTTTTTCTAACCAAGTTGAATTCCGTTTCAGTAAAGTGACAAGTTATTGCAATATAACTAATATCGGTACTCATGGCAACGTCACAGCCACTTGCCAGAGCTTTCTTCACCCGCTCAATTAAGCTCCTTTTTACCTCAGCCTTCCCGGTGCACGCCTTTGACAATGTGGTGTAGTGGGACAGGACCGAGTCGACAGGTACGCGGCCAAAAGTTGACCCAACATCAGTTCTTGGGCCAGACTTTTAAAACCTTTGCCACTAACTACTGAATATGGTCTTAAGGTCCTGAAAGCAAAAGTTCACGCACTTGTCTGTGATGGCCTGCTTAGCGTGAGGGAGGGGTGTTTTTTTTAAACAAATGATCATATAGATGTTTGACGATCAGCAATTTTACCAGTACAGCTGTTGAAAATGCCTGCTCAGCGTCGAGTTGCCAGTCTTTTTGCTCTCGTGTGAAAGCAAAGCGCCACATTAACTACATTCAGTGAAGCCAACGCACGGTTCTGTAGCATTTTCTACAATCAATTTGAAGCTTTTTCACACCTCACTCTTACCGGTGCGTGTTTGTCTTTTCAGTTCTCTTGTCTTTAGTTTTTCCTTAACTTCTTGCTGATCCATATTGGGGATACCAGGTCAAAAAAGATGCAGACTTGCGGAGGGTAAGATTATTAAGAGGGTGGCGTTCACATGCACAGAGCATGCTTTGGCTCTGCCGCTCCTGTTTAGTAGCTAAACAGCAATTAAATGACAGTGCCCTCTCTGTTTTATCCAAATTAGTTATTTTAAAACAAGTATTTCTTAGTTTAGTATCCACACGTTGTTTTAGAATACATTTTTATAAACATATATTTATTTTTAAAAAGGCAGCGAGAGAGAAGCCTTGATTGACATTTTAGGATCGGCCCGACCCAAATTTCGGGTCCAGTTGGGTTGGACTCAGGCTTGGCCTTAAGATTTTACCTCTTCTGTGTGTGCAAGGTTGAAGTGTGGTGTTCAAGTGCATGATAAAGCATTTTCATCATCAGGATGACCTTTGAACCCGACACTCGCCTCTCTGACAACTCCACTGTAGCTTGACGGAATGGAGAAAGCACTGGTAGTGCTTCTCTTATGACGGTGAATTCATCAGCTGTCAGTGGAGTCAAGTCAAGTCAACAGTATTTATAGAGCACTTTCAAACAGCCATTGCTGCATACAAAGTGCTGTACATGGAGCAATTTAACATGCACAATAAACAGTAAGACAAATCGGTAATAAAGGCGGTAGAAAGCACCAAACAGTAAAACCAAGAACAAATCTAGTCAAGCTGAGTCGAATGCCAAAGAATACAAGTGAATTTTGAGGAGGGTTTTGAAGATGGGCAGCGAGGAGGCTTGCCCAATGTTCAGTGGGAGGTCATTCCAGAGAGAGGGACCAGCAACAGAAAAGGCTCGATCTCCTCTGACCCTCAGTTTAGTTCTTGGTACTTCTAATAATGTAGAGTCAAATATGTCTATATTAAGGAAGCCAAATATACCCATACCGGTTCCCTCTCCTCATGCAGCCTTGACAACATTTCTGGAAGGACTGTTCCAGTGTGTTGGAACATCATTGATGAGTATCGAGTTCGACCGTCCCATCTGTTGCTGCACCTGAGCAACCTTCTCCTTGGCTGTATTGCTTGAATGGAAATATGTGACAATGTGCCGAGCTTTGTTTCTGATGTAGGGACGTGATCACATGATTTTTGATCAAATAAATTAAGACTGCAATGCAAGTTGAGTGGCGAATTTGGAGGTGCCAAGTGGATGCGATCATGGTTGGTGCTGTGCCACTCACGAGACACTTTGTTGTTTATGGCCCAGTCCTCTCAGCAAATTGTCAGCAGTGTGATTCTGTGGAAAGTATTGTACTCCTAACACTGATGAACACAACTGCATATTTGCATTAATGCAGTGACAGTTAAGTGTTAAGTAAGCCTCCACGTTCACAGAGGTCCACATGTCAGTTGTTATACTCGCTGCCACAGCTTGCTGAACTTCCATTTTCACTTTTTCCCGTTCCGCCTCGTATTTGTTGGCCACCATTTTTTGATGTCTGAAAATTTAACCACAAGCAAATAAAACATTTAACATACAGGTGATTCATCTCATCTACATCAACCTCTACTTTATGGAACTTTTACACAGACCTTTCTTGTCAGCAAAACATATGAGGGTTCAAGGACCTGAATCTGTTCCTTGAACCCTTTACTCTGCACAATGCTGACGGGCTGGCAGTCCTTGGCAATGAAATTCAGCAGTGCCTGATCAAGCAACTGATTCCTGCAAGCATGATTGTCAAACATGAAGTGGAGAGTAAACCAACTTTTGTGATTATATCCACACCAAATTTAGAGCAATTGAACCACACCAACCCAAACGTCCATCGCAAATGATTAGAAGCAAAATGAGTGAGCAGAATCAATTTGCAAAGGACTGACATCGACAAAAACACAATGCAGAGGAGGGATCTTAAACCACAGCATGAAAGGAGTGACGCGGATGACTCAGCTTAACTGGAAGAATGAAGCTGATCTTAGCAACTTGAGAACCATCGTGCAGTGCAGGGCTGAAACATCATCCCCTCAGTTGGCATGGCTTATTTTACCCAGCACTGTGTTGCACTCTACTGCTCGTTTGTAGAGAGACGAACTGCAAGGTAAACCTCGTATGCATTTTCGAATTCCACTCTTTGGCATTTTAAGTCAAAAGATGCGACAGCCAGACTCTCTCTCTTCTGCCTGTTTACCACCAATAGATTTTGTTTTAATGAAATGACATTCCAGTCACTTTCAATGTCATACCCGCAATTAACTGAGCTATTAAACCGCTGTCAGCGTTGTACCATCACACTGTAAGTGGATTTGGCAGATCGTATCAATCACTCTCATCACTCATTTGAATTTCCTCCAAATTTTAGGATCATCATGAAATAACGTGTCATAAATCCACGCGCCCGTCAAGCAAAAATCTTGTGGGTAAGGTAAGGGCAATAACGCTGCTCAATCATGAAAGAGCAAACTAATCAGTCTGGCATCATACTTCACAGTTACAAGGCCACTCGAGATGTCTTAATAAACATTATTTTTTATGAAATGGACGGAAAAGTTAGTGTGCCATGTCCCGTGGTAAATAGTTGCGACTACTGTTGCATATCGGACACTATGAGGCCCATTCGCACGAACCAATTCCGTCTCTTACAGCCAGAAGGGTTGAAAAACACTGTTGTCAAAGTCAAGGCCCGGGGGCCAGACCTGGCCCGCTACATCATCTTATGTGGCCCGCAAATGCAAATCAAGCATGTCAACTTCCAGGATGCTTGCTGAAGTCTGACCCCAAATTTCAAATTGTCAGATGTAATCCATAATAACATGGGCATATTGCAAGCATGTTGTCATTTCCAAACCCCTTATTATATGAATGTAAACATTCATTATTTTTCCGAACCGCTTCATCCTCACTAGGGTTGCTGGGGGTGCTGGAGTCTCTTCTAGCTGTCTTCGAGCAGTAGGTGGGGGACACCCTGAATCGGTTGTCAGCCAATCGCAGGGCACACAGAAACGAACAACCATTCGCACTCATACTCACACAGTGTGAACAACAGTGTTCAATCAGCCTGCCATGCATGTTTTTGGAATGTGGGAGAAAATCGGAGAAAACCCACACAAGCACAGGGAGAACATGCAACCTCCACACAACAAGGCCGGAGCTGGGATTGAACCCGGTACCTCTGTACCGTGAAGTCATCGTGCTCACCACTCGACTGCCGGGCCGCCATCGATGGCAACAATGTTAAAAAAAAATAAGAATAATTATTCATGACTTCTGATTTCAAAACTAGATATCCATCAATTTGTTGTGTGCTGTGGATGTAATATGTGGAGGTGATTAAACATTTATATGTCATAATGACTCTCCAAGGGAAACCGTAACTACAATGTGGCCTGCGACAAAAATGAGTTTGACAACCCTGGTCTAACATAACGCCAAGTGCCAAAGGAGTCCATTAATTGATTCATGATATATATAGATTCCAGGAGACAAGACACAATGGAGAAAAAAAAATTGTAAAATCTCGATGGCAGCATATAATGAAACAAACTCAACGTATTGGCGAGATCATTCAAATGTATTTTTTTTCAGAGATGATCAATCTGGAGAAGCTTGAGTCGTGTTTGCAAAATTAATTTCAAGTTGCCTCAAAGCCACATAACTTTGGTCAGCCAATGCCAAGCTTTTCTCGGTGAGCTTGCCATGGATGAAAAATGCACACGTGTCCACAAGTGTAAGATTATGAAATATTCACAACTAGTGGCTAAATGCTGGGGGGCATCATTTACCCAGTGCAGGTACCCAGTATGTGTCAGGACACGAAACGGCAATCTCAGGAACTTGACGGGAAGTGTGCCTCTCAGTAACCACAAACCTTGTCTTTCATGCAGCTTTTGGCTTTTTTTGCTGCCGAGTCTTTTCCGATTGCCTAAGTTGTATATTTTATCGACAGCCCCCGGATGCAAATCTCATATTAAATGCACACAGTTTGGAGTGTTGCGGGAAGAGAAGGGTAGGCTTGCAACTGGTGGGCACAGTATCCACGCCCACAGTTATTGGATTTTGGCTGTGTGAAAAATTCTTCATATTTTAACTCCTATTATAACTCCCAACGGGTTTCTCTCTACTTATATCGACAATTATTTATCTTCATTCCTTGTATCGCTGCTTAATTTCATTCCTTGTGTTGTTCATAGCAAACCCCCCAAAATGTTGCTTCACAATTTGTATTTTGTTATATTCATGCAGTGTTTGTATCTATACTTTATTCATTGTCAAATGTCATGTCTTTAGTTTTACTCCGTCCTCTAGCACATTTTTTCTTTAAATCATGAAGTTTTCTGATTTTACAAATGTTTGATATTGAAAAGTAACATTATTAGCACAGTAATAATGTAAGTGAACATTTATTAGCACAAACAGAACAAAAGTATTAAAAAATGTATACCAGTACCCATTCCCTGATATAGAGAATTGGAACTGAACCGGTTCCAATATGAAAGGTACCCACCCCTACTCATGATGTTAACTCAGTCACAGCCAGGCATCCCCGTATTATGCTATTGATAGAGCTGTCTGTCAATGGCAGTGAATGAAAAAAAAAATATATACAGTCCCGCCTGTCATCTGTTGTGAAATGTGTCACTTGATTGACATACAGGGCAAGCCGGTCAGACACCTGTTGCTTGCCTCACCGTAAATGTTTCATGCGCATTGAAAAAAGAAAAAAAAAAGATATTTTTGATCAACAGTGCAACCTCAGAAATAAGACCACCTATGTTACTGCTCAAGGTGGTCTTATTTTCGGGGTGGTCTGATTTCTGAAGTGGCATGCAGTAATGATAATGCAGAAGTAATGTGGCTCACATGCAACAATATACTGTAGCGTCATGTACACACAATGAGTAATAAATGATGGAATGTACATGCAACTTTATTGTACACAAAAGAAATTTAAGCATTTGAATAGTCTATGTACAGTATGTATAAGGCAAGAGAAAAAAAAACTACAGCTACAAACTATGGTTCTTAGAGGAAGTAACTATCCAAAGTAGATTGTCGTTTCTTGCTATTGTGTTTCAAAGCAGCCTTTTGCAGTCCAAACTCTACAGACATAATGTTGCAAAGGATGGAGTCTAGACTGTTGGCAATAGCAAACTGCTTCAATTCCCCGGCCCATTTCATTGCTTCCGTGTAGCTTTTGATCAACGATTCTGCTGGACATGGCTCATCTGGCTCCTCATCGTCTGACTGCACGGTTTCTCCTCTGGTGGCTGAAGTTTTGGTTGTTTTATACTCCTCTACTAAGTCTTTCTCCCATCCCTGTTGGAGATCTACTGTGGTGTACTCGTTGAGGGATAAGGAGCTCTCCAGATGCAGATGGTCCACTGTGTCTTGCAAGAGCTCACCAAGCTGTGTGAGACTGTCACCTTCGTCGGGAGTGTCACTGCAGATGCTGCCCTCTTCTGAAATAACACCAGCTTTTTCAAAGCAACGCTTTATGGTGTGTGCCTTCACATTCTGGACTGCAGTGTGAATCCAATGGCATGCATCTAAAACGTTGATGCCCTTTGAAATTTCTGATGCAGAGCCCTTTTTAATTTGGCACAGTACAGCACGAAGGAGAGACGTACGATAGTGGCACTTCATGTTCTGGATGATGCCCAGATCTAGTGGTTGCAACACTGATGTAGTGTTCGCTGGTAAAAACTGCAGCGTGACATTAGAGAATTCCGAAGCAGCTGGGTGACAGGGTGCATTGTCCAGCAACAACAACACGCGTCTCTTCTTTTTCTGCATCTTTGCATTGAACGCTGTCAGCCATTCGTGAAAAATTTCACTCGTCATCCATGCTTTGCGATTTGCTGTCCACAACACAGGCAGATTTTTGATGTTGACATTTCTGAAACAGCGAGGCTTCAGACTCTTGCCAATAACTAACGGCTTCTCAATCTCTCCTGTGGCACTTACACACATAACCACGGTTAAACGCTCTTTAGCTTTCTTTCCACCAGCACAATCACTACCCATGATAGCAAGTGATTTATCAGGTAGAGCTCGATAGAAAAGGCCTGTTTCATCCATATTATAGATGTCACAGGGATCATACCCTCTTGTGAGTTGAGGTAGCCGCTGTTTCCAAGCATGGACTGTCTCAGGATCTACGCTGGCTCGCTCTCCTGATAGCTTAGCGCCTCCAATGTTGTGCCTTCGTTTGAAACGATCCAGCCAACCGTTGGACGCTTTAAAGGCTTCGTCCTTTTCAAGCTCCTTTGCGTATTCTCGTGCCTGTTCCTGGATCATCTGTCCGCTGATAGGGATATTCTGGCTGCGCGCTTTTTGAAACCATCGCCAAGTTAGCTCGTCCACGTCGTCGTAGTCGCTTCGGTAGCACAGGCGCTTTCTCGAAGAGCTAGCGTTCGCTTGGTGTGCGTCGAGGAGCTCCCGTTTCTTTTTCAAAATGGTTTGGATTTGAGTTTTTCCAACTCCAAACCGCTCAGCTAATGTTCGCTGGCTCGATCCTGACTGCTCACTGGCTCGAATAACTTCTATTTTCTGTTGTAGGGTCAAATCAACTCTCTTCTTGCTTGCTGCCATTTTCACTCCTGCTCGTAATTATGAGGCGATAGCTTCCTCGGGACCGGATATCGCGGTCGCAATTCTGAATTCCGGGGTGGTCTCATTTCTAGGGTTTCAATACAATACAATACAATACAATACAATACATAGGCGTTCTATTTGGGACTGTACAAAACCGGTCGTATTTTTAAGGTGGTCGTTTAAATGAGGTGGTCGCATAGCGGGGTTTCACTGTACTTAATTCGACCGTGTGCACGGATTGCACATGATTAAAATGTGGTAATTTCCCTGTTTTTCTTAAAAACAAACAAATGATGGGTATTAGTTTAACATATTTTAAACATGTGCGACTGTAAACCAAGTATATATATTTTTTAATTCAGTTATTCGAGGTGCACCAATGTATAGTGTGCATATCGAGCATTGTAATTATATTTTGAACAGATGAACAAAAAAGTAAACGAAAAGAATGAAATCATGTAGGGGATCAATTGGACGTGTCCTTTTATAAATAGCTTGCGTGCTGAAATAGTGTGTTCATCCATCCATTGCATCATATTGGCCATGTTTTTAATATGTGATGTACATTGTGAACATTGATTGTGTGTGTGTGTGTGTGTGTGTGTGTGTGTGTGTGTGTGTGTCTATTTATAAGGCCAACAAGCCTAGTTTGGATATATAGATCAGAATCTAACACGATTGCTCTTGTGACAGTTTCTTAAATTGCTGCTTTTGAAATCAAGTCATGTTGAAACCATTAAATTAGCTTCAACTTTGACTGTAAACATTGACAGAAAACCATGTGCAAATAAATTATTTTCAGTCAGATTTTTTATTTAGCCACAGTACGTGAATAGAAACAAATTGGGGAGTCGGGAAAGGGGGGTGTTTAGCTAAGCCCACCTGGTTTGGGTTTAAGATCCTTGTTCCACCTCTGACTAAAAGTTGTGCGGGTGCTTGTTATCCATTAATTCTGCCTTTGGGTGCATTATGCATGGTGAAACAGAGATAAGAAGCAAGGCTCTGAGTGTTTTTTTCCGTCTCTCTGTGAGACTTAAATCTATTTGTGTGGCATTTGTAGCAAATTCACATTAGCTCTAAGATCAACAGATATGTCGGAGTAATTTATCAACCATAAATTTTTAATTCATCTATACGTTGCTTTTGGCAAGGTTGTTATGGAATCGGGCTTGCTTGTATTCAATACTGAAACCATCCATTTTTCTGCCGCTAAGCCTATTCCAGGTCACAGAGCTAAAAAGCTTATCGTAGCCCACTTTGGGTGAGCGTACACAAGAGACATCCAAACATTCACAAATTTCAGCAGTTAAATCATGAAGATGGCAACGCCCAGCATTGCGGCGGCTTCTCAGGATTAAGCCCCTTCACAGTGACTTTCAAAGCCGATTTTCGTGCCATCGCAACGCCAATAACGCATGTGAAGATTCGCTCAGACTAACTATACATATTTACAGTAGAGTTTGATTAATGCCGACGTCAGATTACACAAATGGAGCCTAACTTTGAGCCGACAGACTTGTCGAAGACAAAAGTATAATGTCACGTAGCTGATTTTCAGTCGTCTTGACACATCGCGGCCCATGAAATCTGACATACTCAACCACTGATCATCTCGCATCTGAGATGCTTGATAACATTGACACCGAAAGTCTGGCTTGTCATAATTTTTGTGCATCTTGCAGCGTAGTGTGACATGTTCTACGATCTACGTCGTCCTTCGATCTTTTTTTTCGGCATTGACCGATAGGAAAACATTGCCTTCCTACTTAGGATGAGAGACTGACTTGGCACATAAAATAACAATGTGGTGTAAGACACAGGAGGATATCTATCTGGTCGTCTGACAGCGTGACCGTCTATATGACAAAAAAGATTTGTTTGAGAAGGAAGTAAAATGGATTCATCCACATTGAAAAGTACTCTTGGGCAGACTGCAGCTTCAACAGACGCAACAATGCACAGCACAGGGAGACACTGGTAAGAGGAAGGGTTTCACGCACATCGCCGTCATAACGCAAAGGACATCGCGCTGGACTCTGAGTACACGTCCATATGCGGTGCATACAGATACCCCCTCTGGCCCCACCTCGGCTAATCTGACCACATTTCCCCAGCTCGTAAACAATGGGGAAATCCGCAGGTATATTCTGCTGGTAACGACATATATCCGAACCGAATATCATACACTGCTAATCGAACAAGCTACTTTGAGGGAATGTGTGTTTATATTCGTTTGAAATTAATACATGATAATCCCTTGAATGCACTTTGTAACCTGATGACATGATAAACTGTTCATTGTAGCAACCGCTGTCCCTGAAAGGATTAAAATGCTGTGCTCATGACTATATACGGGATTCGTGGTCCATCATAGAAAAGCGGTTGAGCTAGCTATTGCTTATCAGTTGTGCCACAGACTGCGGCTGAGTCACTGAAATGTATATCACGACCAAAATTGATCAAATAAAAACAGATGATTCAAAATCTTGCTCACCATCGCACCATATATGAAAACTGCAGTTGTTGTAACAGTGCCCAGCGCTTAAAAAGGTTGCTCCACCCAGAGTGACTACCTGGTAAATGCGTAAATAGCTAGATTATCAGTACCGGTATTTTTTATTTTTATTTTTTGACTGGAGAATGCCCACAGGCAAAACGTACAAAGATGCCTTGTATGCATTTTGTGCACGGGAGACAATGGCCATTAGTGCTGTCCCAAGAGTCCTTTAGTAAGATGCTAAAACCCATGTTAATCTTGATCCTATCCTGATTTATATGACTCCATAATTTATGAAACAATGTTATCCTCAAATTAGAGTATTATTTAAGTCTTTCTAATATGTAAGTGTTTCTAACTGGGGCGGCCCGGTGGTTGACTGTTTAGGGTTTGGGTTAGGGGCCTGGTTGTTCGTCTATGTGTGCCCTGCAATTAATTGGCTGGCAACCGCTTCAGGGTGTCCCCTGCCTACAACCCGAAGAGAGTTGGGATAGGCTCCAGAACGCCCTGCGACCCTTGTGAGGATAAAGCGGATTGAAAAATGGATGGATGGATGTTTCTAACTAAGGTATAGGACAGTGGTCCTCAACTAGAAATGCTGTAGGTCCACTTTTTTTTTTTTTAAGACCAAGGTCTGGTCCCATGCACGGCGGTCATGGGGAGCAGGGCTATATGCCCATTTAGTATGGCCAAGCCAAGCTTATACAAATCAACACTCCTCATAACCAACCAATAACGGGGTGCATGAAAATAACAATTATTCACTTTGCCAGTACACAGCAAATAATGAGAGGTATTGTGTTGAGGCACAGGAACTCTTTTATTTAGTTAAGTTGTGCCTGCTTAATAATGGAAATAACCCTTTTATTTTTATTCATTTTTACTTTAACTTTGTTAAACAGTAGTTGTCTTTTTTTCCCTTAATTTAACAAAAACAAAATACTAATTTTACCAAATAAATATGAAACATGAAAACAAAAATATCCTTTTTATTTGTACAATTCCCCTTTTCACATCCCCTCTGAAATCACTGAAAAATATATCAGAAGAGGAGTTAAGAACCATTTTAAATACTGTCACAAGGGAGCACGGGTTAATGCAATGTCTGAGGAATGCAAATATTATTTGAGGACGCTATTGTGATGTTCATTTACCATGTTGCGGTGTTCTGCTGTTAAACAGCTACAAAGATCCCCGGGTAGACGGGAGCAAAACTGCACACAATCGAAACCTCACGCGATTCGTCTTGTCTAATTGTCTGTATGCGGCTCCCCTGGGCTGAAGCTGTAAGTACACTGTGGCGTCGCACATGCGTCTGTTTCCTGACACAATCATCCATTTTGAATGTGGGTGTATTGGGATAGACGCTTGCTGACACTTATGTATGGGCACACCTTTAGTTGAGAGGAGCCAATCAGCGCATCGTTATCGCCGACATGCCCTGCTCAGCCTGGGTCTCCAGTTAGTCAAAAATTATACACACACAGTCGCGCTGCTGCGGTCCTCTGCAATACATCTGTTAGTGCACGCAAAGAATACAACGGATAATTTTAACAAGCGATCGCGGTAATGCGCAGATTATAGAAAATATAAAATGTATAACGTAAAAATCACTTTATAATGTATTATTTTATACAATTTGCCGAGGGTCCGGACAGAGGAGGCCCGGACAGAGGAGGTCGGCGGTCCGGTCGTGGATCGCGGTCCGCCAGTTGAGGAAGACTGGTATAGGGCCAGAGTTGTAAAGCTAAATCATGGTCTCCCTTGCCCATGATTTGGTGAAAATCACAGACTATGATAATTAATTTTTCTTATGGAAGAGAGTTACATTAGGATATTTAGAGATTGGTTTCACACCAAAAAAAAAGTTATTTTTCTTTGTGAGATACTACGAAACGAATCAATTTTCAGCTGTGTAAAACTACTAATGAGCTCTCCCAAGGCAACACTTTTTACATTAAAAAGGGAAAAAAATCCGGAAATAATCAGACAATGTGTCACATGTAGTCTGGCCGGGCTCTCCTGAGCGAAAGCTACAGCTGAGCAAATTACAGCTTCTGTGCCCCTTATCCCCTCATCACAGCCCAGAGCCCCCTGTCTTCTCTGTTGAATCATGGTCATGAATGCATGAAGAATCATGTATGGCTGTGGCCTGAAGGCTGTGTCCAATAATTAATCATATGAAATGGTCTGAAACAAAGCAATCTGGTAGCATAGTTCACCAATCTGTGCATGGATGAAGGCATTCGTCTTGAGACAAAAAGCTGAAAATGACTAATGGAGATTACACTGCCCTCCTGGCTCTGTCCAGACTGGAATGAGGGAATGAGTTTAAGTGATAAACGCACCACAGACACGCACACACACACACCGAGCCCTACAGAAGAGGGTGTGTATCCATTGGGGGAAAAAAAACCCAAAAAGGCTACCAAATGGAAAAGGTTTGATGGCAACAGATGCAGAAATTCTCATAATGGAGCTCCCGCACAATTACAAATATATATTTATTGGAGATGTATGCATCCATCAGGGACCAAATACATTTTCATATAGCAGTATGAACTCTTGTTCATATCCTGCACGGAATGGAAGTGTAATGATGCCGCAATACACACTAACATGTTTCACACGCAGGCATCCTAGGCTGAGGGCTTGGCACGGAGTAGATAGATTAATGTAATAGCCTCAGCCAAGGCAATCATCTGCCCACTGCGGAGTGTCAAATGTTGTCAGCAGCATTCACGTCAGGCACAAAGAAATTGGTCACAGTGACTGAGTCCACTCGGATGATGATGTCATTGTGTCAGGTTCAACAATTAAGGATCAATTTCGGTTATTAATTTATTTATTCATTTATATGCTGGAGATTATATTTTATGGGCGAACTACTGTGGAAAGGCAATCTGTGGACCTCAAAACCATTATTGGGTTTGAAAATTCATAGACCCTGTTAAGTGAATTCAGAGATTAGGACTGCCTTTCTTATTCAAATAGCAAAACAAGTTCATGCTTGACGCAGGTAATAACAGTTAAAAAAAATAAAAAGATTTTTGACTGCATTACATTACAGTTATGCAGTTTTGCTCGGAAGAGGGGGTTGCGGGGGTATAGCTACCTGCCACTTTATGCAATATTGAATGTGGCCGTGCCAGCCCAACAAGTTGCTTGTGCCCTCCACTTGAGGCACAAATTTTGAATAACTTCATTTGCATTTTGTTTCATCATTGCAACTTTGTTACGAAACAAAACTGAAACTGTATTAAAAAATATCTGACAATGGTGTGATTTTGTTTGATTGATGGGAATCTTATGTAAATGAGGTTTGAAGCACCTGTGTGTGTTGGCAATGTCTCTTTCTGTTCCTCCCATCAATTACACCGGCTACAACTGGTCGTATTTTCTGAATAGCTGAATGATTTCTTGACATCATCCTACATCTACATATTACCATTCAAGATACGTATCTCAGAATTAACAAAATTGTTTTTTTTTTCCCCCCAGCTCAAAACTGCATGTAGAGCTAAGGGCCCTTGCCCTTAAATGCAACCAATCACAAACTTCAATTCATATTGAACGGGGCCCCGTGGTTGAAGCCGCCAATGACAAACATCCGAGCAGGGAGTGAGACACACACAGGGAATTTAAAACGGTGTGGGAGTGACGCAATGTGCCGAACACATTTAGATGGTTTTAGTTATTCTCCGTTATATGGGATTTTATGAGGGCCTAAACAAGAGCCAAGTCACTGGCTAAGCTTTCAACACTCAGGAGTACTTTGTCTGTGCATATGCCGTATACCGTTGAGCTAGTTAGTCCATATTTGTGGATGTGACTGTGTATAAGCCACTGTGATGTAGGCCCAATGGCACATTTGCAAAGAAAAGCCAATGCCACAGCAATTATAGGAGACTTTAAAATACAAGCTGCCGGTACACCAGCTTGTAAGAGCGGAGCGCATTCAATGCTGCCATTAACCTGCAGAAAGATCGAGATGAAACCGTCAAGGGAAGCACAGAGGAGAGCAGCCTTGGTCAGCTCAGTCTTCTGATGGTCCTTTTAGTATTCATGGCCTCACAGCGATGGTCACAGTGAGCCACACAGACACAGACACACACTCCTATAACAATATAGTTATTCCGCAGATCGCACTCATATGACCTAGGCGTACCTCGCCCAATGCCTCAATATTAACCACTAAACCTTAACAGGCCGTCCGCCCTTCACTTAACTCGAAAGCAGATATTGAACCTGACCATTGCAGCCTTTTGCTCTGCTCCGTGCACAAAAGGCCAAGAGCTGTGAACTGGCCCTCACTGGTTTTAATGAGGAATTTAATTAGCATTTTAATGAGGAAATCCGGGAAAGCTGACAAGCCATTTTAAGGAAACTGAAGGACGAATGGGCAAATTCCCACATTAACAAGTGTCTAATAATCAATTTAAATTGTTGGCAAAGCACCCATTACAGTATGTGAACTGATTAACTCATTCAGGACCAGCCATTTCTTACCATTTTTTTAGCCTAAATCTTGACCGAAATATCCATCCATTTTCCGAACCGCTTGATCCTCACTAGGGTCGCGGGTGGTGCTGGAGCCTATCCCAGCTGTCTTGGGGCAGTAGGCGGGGGACACCCTGAATCGGTTGCCAGCCAATATAAATAAGTACAGTAAGAGATTGAATGTGCGGAGGCTAAAAAGACATGCAAATATGTCTTTGGAGTGACACAGTTTTATTATGGAGGCGAAAGCTTTCTTTCATGATTTCCTTTGAAACACAACAATTTACTGCAGTTCCTGTCATCACCTCCAGTACATGTGCAGTTAAAAATGCAACAGTGGAGAAAGATGAGTGATGGCTTATGAGTTCTTAAATTGTGAATCAGTGTGCATGCATGACTCTTGCAGGTGGAGCTGAACCACCTAACCACTTTATCCTCACAAGGGTCGTAGGGGTTGCTGGAGCCTATCCCAGCTGTCTTCAGGTGTTAGGCGGAGGATACCTTTAACCGGTTGCCAGCCAATCGCAGGGCACACTGAGACGAACAACCATCCGCGCTCACACTCACACCAATTGACAATTTGGAGTGTTCTATCAGCCTGCCATGCATGTTTTCGGAATGTGGGAGTAAACCGGAGTACCCAGAGAAAACCCACGCAGGCACGGGGAGAACATGCACACTCCACACAGGGAGGCCGGAGCCGAGATTGAACCCACGACCTCTGCACTGTGATGTTGACGCACTAAGCAGTCAACCACCGGGCCGCCCTTGATGCTTTGTCATTTTCATAAAATATCGAGCTTTTCATCGTACATACTGTAACTCAAAGTACATCTTTGAAATTAACATGGCTACCTTTTCCTAAATTATTTTCTAGCATTATCTCATCCATAAAATTAATCTGACCCCAGGTTTGAGTCCCACAACCGTACCAGTCAAATGAATGGGAAACAAAACAAAGTGCTTGACAATGGTGGCGATCCGGACTGTGTGACCCTATATAGGTCACAGATATTGTTTTTAGGAGATGCTTGCTTTGCTAAATGTCATTTGAGATGATGGGATTCTTTCCTTTCTTTTCTTACACAGAATGATCCCTCCATCAAGCAAGAGTTTCCTGGTCAACAACTTAGCAGCTGGAAGCCAGTACGATCTGTGTGTACTCGCTATCTATGACGACATCATCACCTCGCTGACAGCAACCCGCGTGGTCGGATGTGTGCAGTTCACCACTGAGTCCGAGTACATGAGGTGCCATTTTATGCAGTCCCAATTCCTCGGTGGGACGATGATCATCATCATCGGAGGCATTATAGTGGCCTCTGTGCTCGTTTTCATCATCATCTTGATGATACGGTACAAGGTGGGTCCGTCACCATCTGTTTGTCTATAATGTGCCATTAATTGCGGTTGCTTACCCCTGTAATTTTGTGCTCATCGCTATTTGGTGGGAATAATATAAAAAAAAAAAATCCTCATCTCACCCCTCGGGTGGTGTCCGTCCCTCATTCAGCTCGGGTCCTCTACCAGAGGCCAGGAAGGTTGAGGGTTCTGCGCAGTATCCTTGCTGTTCCCAGCACTGCACATTTCTGGACTGAGATGTCCGATGTTGTTCCCGGGATCTGTTGCAACCACTCATCTAGTTTGGGGGTCACTGCCCCGAGTGCTCCGACCACCACAGGCACGACTGTCACCTTTACCTTCCAGGCTCTCTCCAGCTCCTCTCTGAGCCCTTGGTATTTCTCGAGTTTCTCATGTTCCTTCTTCCTGATGTTTCCATCACTTGGGACCGCTACATCCACTACAACGGCTTTCCTCTGCCCTTTATCTATGATCACGATATCTGGTTGGTTCGCCATTACCATCTTGTCAGTCTGGATCTGGAAGTCCCACAGGATCTTCGCTCTGTCATTCTCCACCACTTTCGGAGGTGTTTCCCATTTTGACCATGGGGTTTCCAGCCCATACTCCGCACAGATGTTTCGGTAGACTATGCCAGCCACCTGGTTATGGCGTTCCATGTAGGCTTTCCCTGCCAGCATCTTACACCCTGCAGTTATGTGTTGGATCGTCTCAGGTGCCTCTTTGCACAACCTACACCTTGGGTCTTGTCTGGTGTGGTATATCTGGGCCTCGATGGCTCTGGTGCTCAAGGCCTGCTCCTGAGCAGCCAGGATGAGTGCCTCTGTGCTGTCCTTCAGGCCAGCCCTCTCTAACCACTGATAGGACTTCTTGAGATCAGCCACTTCAGTTATGGTCCTGTGGTACATCCCGTGTAGGGGCTTGTCCTCCCGTGATGGTCCCTCTTCCAGCGCCTCATCTTCTGTTCCCCATTGTCTGAGACATTCTCTGAGTACGTCATCCGTTGGAGCCTTCTCCTTGATGTATTCATGGAGCTTGGATGTTTCTTCTTGGACAGTGGCTCTCACACTCACTAGTCCCCGGCCTCCATCCTTTCGGCTTGCGTACAGTCTCAGGGTGCTGGATTTGGGATGGAACCCTCCATGCATGGTTAGGAGCTTTCGGGTCTTAACATCCGTGGTCTGAATCTCTTCCTTCCATCCATCCATCCATTTTCTGGACCGCTTAATCCTCACTAGGGTCGCGGGGGGTGCTGGAGCCTATCCCAGCCGTCTTCGGGCAGTAGGGGGGGGGGACACCCTGGATCAGTTGCCAGCCAATCGCAGGGCACACAGAGACGAACAACCATCCACGCTCACATTCACACCTAGGGACAATTTAGAGCGTCCAATCAGCCTACCATGCATGTTTTTGGAATGTGGGAGGAAACCGGAGCACCCGGAGAAAACCCACGCAGGCCCGGGGAGAACATGCAAACTCCACACAGGGAGGCCGGAGCTGGAATCGAACCCGGTACCTCTGCACTGTGAAGCCGACGTGCTAACCACTGGACTACCGGGCCGCCCTGAATCTCTTCCTTTGGCCACCTTATTATTCCTGCAGGGTATCTGATCACTGGCAGGGCATAGCTGTTTATTGCCCGGGTCTTATTCTTGCCATTGAGCTGGCTTCTTAGGACTTGCCTCACTCGCTGGAGGTATTTGGCCGTAGCCGCTTTCCTTGTTGCCAGTTCGAGGTTGCCATTGGCTTGTGGTATACCAAGGTACTTGTAGCTGTCCTCAATGTCTGCTATTGTTCCTTCAGGGAGTGAGACCCCTTCAGTGCGGACTACCCTTCCTCTCTTAGTCACCATCCGACTACATTTCTCAAGCCCGAATGACATCCCGATGTCGCTGCTGTAGATCCTGGTTGTGTGGATCAGGGAATCTATGTCCCTTTCGCTCTTAGCATACAGCTTTATGTCATCCATGTAGAGGAGGTGACTGATTGTAGCTCCATTTCTGAGGCGGTATCCATAGCCTGTCTTGGTGATTACTTGGCTTAGGGGGTTCAGTCCTATGCAGAACAGCAGTGGGGAGAGTGCATCACCTTGGT
The DNA here is from genome assembly GCF_025434085.1 of Hippocampus zosterae. NCBI lineage: Eukaryota > Metazoa > Chordata > Actinopteri > Syngnathiformes > Syngnathidae > Hippocampus > Hippocampus zosterae. Next base: position 19,260,827 of record NC_067464.1, on the reverse strand, counting down.
ATATGCCACATTTGATGGACACTTGGGTAAGTGGCTTGCCATTGGCTTCAAGTGTGGTTTTCCACATCCTCATCGAGTTCGCAACGAAGGCTCTTAGGGTCCTGTTCACTTTATACAACTCCAAGCATTCAGTGATCCATGTATGTGGCATCGAGTCATAGGCTTTCTTGTAATCAATCCAAGCTGTGCACAGGTTGGTACGTCGGGACCTGCAGTCTTGTGCGACTGTTCTGTCAACCAGGAGCTGATGTTTGGCTCCTCTGGTATCTCTACCAATGCCCTTCTGTGCTTCGTTCATGTATTGATCCATGTGTCCACTTATCTTAGCCGCAATGATGCCTGACATGAGCTTCCATGTTGTGGAGAGACAGGTTATTGGCCGATAGTTGGATGGGGCTGCACCCTTCGAGGGATCCTTCATTATCAGGATCGTTCGCCCTTCGGTTAGCCATTCTGGGTGAGTCCCATCCCTCAGCAGCTGGTTCATTTGTACTGCTAGGCGCTCATGGAGTGCTGTGAGTTTCTTTAGCCAGTAGGTGTGGACCATGTCCGGGCCTGGTGCTGTCCAGTTCTTCATATCTGAGACTCTTTCCTGTATGTCTGCCACTGTTATGGTAACCGGGTTCTGTTCAGGGAGGTTGCTGTGTTCCTCTCTCAGGGTCACCAGCCATTGTGCACTGCTGTTATGTGCAACCTCCTTGTCCCATATGCCTTTCCAGTACCTTTCAGTTTCCAGTTTTGGTGGGTCAGCTCTGTTGTTAGGACCCTGCCACTGAGTGTACACTTTCGCAGGTTGTGTTGCGAACAGCCTGTTTATTCGTCTGGCCTCATTCTCTTTCGTGTACCGCTTTAGGCGACTGGACAAGGCTTGGAGCCTTTGTTTGGCAGTTTCGAGTGCTTCAGGTATGGTCATCTGGATGTACCTCTCGGGTATCGGCCTTTTCATCACACCTCTCCGGGCCTCCGTCAATTGACTCACATCTTTCCGGGCCGCCTTGATCTTAGCCTCCAACCGTCTTTTCCATGGTGGGTAACGTATCTCATGGCTTCCATGGTTGCTCTTATAGCCCAGAGTCTCCAGGATCACTGATGCTGAAGCGTATATCACCTCATTGGTTTCTGTGATCGTTACGGTAGGGATCGCCCTCAGTGCTGCATTCACACTTTCTATGAGACTTTCAGATGGTACTTCACATAGCCGTTGTAATCGGTTTCTAGGTTGCCCAGCTTTCATTCTCGCCATGATCTTAGCTTTCACGTCAGTTGCTGCCTCGCTCAGCATTTCATTCATTGGGGCTGGCCACCCAATCTCATCATCTGCATTCATTGGGGCTTGCCTCCCAATCTCTTGTATGACCTCCTCCTCTGATCTGGCAGCCTGGGGCCCTTCACCATGGAACCTGCGTTGTACCTCATCAATCTCAAGTTGTGACAGCAGTTGCCGTTTGTGGATGTTGGAACACTGAGCTACTAGTTGTTTCGCGGTCAACCGTGACTGTGGGTTTCGAAGTAACCATTTAGCCGACATTCTCTGCATGTAACCCCTCTGACTAGGGTTGCTTGAGTAGTAGCATTCCAACAGAGACATGTTATCGCATCTCGCCCATCTCCGCTTTGTTCCAGTAGCCCATTTTTCATCAAGGTGCTCTGGTTCCCCAGCACCTGACGCAGACCTTGTTTGGCCGGGCGACGTCTGAGCCGGCATGTCATTCGTTTTATTGTCTCTCATCATTGTATGAGGTAGGCATTAGCGTGAAGGATCTTGCCCAAGGACCCACACTGGATGATGTTGTGTGCTTATTTTTGCCCCAAGCGGGATTCGAACCACCGTCTCCCGTATGCCAACCGATGCCTTACCAACTGAGCTATCCAGCCGCTATATATATATGCATATATATATATATATATATATATATATATATATATAGGCGGCCCGGTAGTCCAGTGGTTAGCACGTCGGCTTCACAGTGCGGAGGTACCGGGTTCGATTCCAGCTCCGTCCTCCCTGTGTGGAGTTTGCATGTTCTCCCCGGGCCTGCGTGGGTTTTCTCCGGGTGCTCCGGTTTCCCCCCACATTCCAAAAACATGCGCGGCAGGCTGATTGAACATTCTAAATTGTCCCTAGGTGTGAGTGTGAGTGCGAATGGTTGTTCGTTTCTGTGTGCCCTGCGATTGGCTGGCAACCGATTCAGGGTGTCCCCCGCCAATGCCCGAAGACAGCTGGGATGGGCTCCAGCACCCCCCGCGACCCTAGTGAGGATCAAGCGGCTCGGAAGATGAATGAATGAATGAATGAATATATATACACAGTGAACCCTCGCTATAACGCGGCTCACCTTCCGCGGCTTCGCTGTTTCACTGATTTTTTTTAGTGCAGTTTTTTGAATGTTTTTTTTTTAAACAGTGAATTGTATTGTGCATTCTGATTGGCTGAGAAACTGACCAACGTGAACACTCTCCGCACCTCGTCCCTGAACAACTTGCCAAATTTACCAATGCAAATTTTTGGTCTTTGGTTTCATTATATCAGTGGCGGATGCTGGTCTGTCAAGGAGGGGAAGCTCAATTTCGGCCGACATCATAAAATGTGTCCGTTTATTTATATGTGAATTCAACTCTCTGTTCCTTTTCAAAAAAAATGAAAAGGATGTCTTCACCATAAAATCAGTGATTGGCTCATTTCGCTGTCACTCAAAAAGAGATTCAGCCTCAAACAGATCATCCAATCATCATGCAGAAAAGCTGAGCGTCCGGGCAAGCCTATAAACACTCACTGTCCATAGACTCCTAGAGACGCTGAGCGTCCGATGGGCGGGACAAAATCAGCATTTATCCAAAGACTCGTCTCGTTTCAATGCATTGGGGCTCTGAACTCTCTAAACGCCCAGCATCCGAGCTGTAGACGCTCCGCGGCCACACAGTTTAAAGCACAGTGAAGCTGCGGGAATGATGAGAAGAGAGTCCAGTGGCAGACCCTCAGGGCCAGCAAGGCCTTCTCTGCTGCCTAAACATTCATTACAATAACATACATTTAATTCCTGTTATTTTATTTTCATAAATATGTAAACAAAATTATTCTCTGCATTCTTTACGTCATATTATTTCCACTTAGTCGAGTGGCTTACAATGTTATTTTAAATAACATTGAAAGCCACTTATTATGGTAGATTTTTTATCCAATCATATTTCAGCTAGCTTGTGTTGGCAGGTAAATAAAATTTGCTCGGGGCCTTCAGATTAAACAGAGCAGGCCCCTGTGCGCTGAAAATGAACGGGCACAGTCAGGTTGCAATAGCCAATCAGATCACGAGTCTGCGCACCGGGGCCAGGTAGAATGCCTTGACGTGCGCGTTCGGTGATTGGATTCGCGCCAGCTATCACTGCATTTTAACCCAAAACGGCCGAAGAAGAAGACGTTGATCTGGTTGCTGAACTACTTTCTTCATAATTTTCAAGACGGACCTTCCACGAAAAGCTGGATATTGTGCGAAGAGGTCGCCCAACTCCTGCGCTAGCTAGCCTGTCCCAGCAAGGAAAAGGGTTTGTTCGTCATTTTCAGACGAGCAATTATCAATGGTACCCGTGGCTCACAGCCTCTGAGAAACGCTGCAAATTGTATTGCTGGGAATGCCTATTGCTTGCAACGGAATAATTTGATGTTTGGAGCCACACTGGATTTACCCATTTAAGTTGTTTTACCAAGGCAGCAAGGAAACATCAGAGCACGGCTGGGCACTTCCAGCCTATGGCACATTTTTTAAACTATGGCGCGTTTAAAAACGTTTGGGAACACTCGCATAGGTGTGCAGCACAGTGAACAGGCGCTACATTGGTGAGTAAATTAATTTTATTTTACATTTGTTCTTGTCATTTTATTTCGTCAGTATTAGATTAATGTTAACGAAATAAAATGACAAAGATACAAAAATGTATCAAATAAATCTGCTCACCTGCAAATTATAATGCAGCACTGTGGTCACCTTCGTGCACTAAAGTTCGTTCAATCTCAGCTACTCAACATCGTCAGTTATTTGCTGTTGTATAGCCTATTCTCAAAATGCAAATGATCTGTTTATATTATTTTCAAAGAATAGTTTGTTTTGCTATTATTGTCTTATATGAAACTGCGACATTGCGCAATTTATTGGACAGACTTGTTTAAGATCACACAGCGTAATTTGGGTGGCATTTTAGTTAGTATTTTTAAATCATCTTTTTCTATAAATTTAGTTTCCTGCTCTGAATTGTGAATGCATACTTGTTGGTTTTAAATGCTCCTGAAATTAAGTGCTGCTTGACGAGCCTATCCTGTATTGTGTTAATGTATGTGACGTCACTGAAGGTCTAAGGTTGAAATGCACGGCCCGCCACTGAGAGAGTCGCATCGTAACCAGTAATAAGAAGCTGTTTCAGAACAAAAGTTGAGCGCATTGTAGCGCATATTTAGTCAATGACATGTCCACACAATTGTACCTGCACACATATTTGATTTTGACATTTTAGGGGAAGCTGAGCTTCCCTTGCAGTCTTAGAGCAACTACCTCTGCATTGTATGCATAGTTCAGTATTGTATCATAACTGTAAAAAATAAACCAGACTACTTCACGGATTTCGCCTATCACGGGTTCTTTTTGGAATGTAACCCCCGTGATAAATGAAGGTTCACTGTACATAGAATGTTTTCACATGTTTAATGTTCACAAAGAGACAGAGGTACACAGAGGTTGGTATAAATAGCACAGAGGTATCAATATAAAAGCGAATGGACCAGCAATACCTTACTTTTATATTACACAAGGCTCCCAGATATGCCACATTGCGAGTGTGACAGGATTCGGTGTGAGTAGATTAGTGATTCCCAACCAGTGTGCCGAGGTACATTTGTATGCCATGAGAGTTCTAATGGTGTGTCGTGGGAAATTATCAAAGTCCACAGCATTGGTCAGAAAATGTATACAACAACAACACATTATGTATCTTTGTCCCTCTATCTATGCCGGCAACTTAAAGTGACAGAAAGACCACATGTTTAAAATATCCAGTGATTACACTTTATATATTTGAGACAAAGACGACAGCAGGACACATATTTACTTAAATCTTTAATTATAAAGCTTTATACAGTCATTAACATTCATCAGCATTGCCTTCTGAGAGAGGCGAAGCGACTTGTGTTGATGGGCTAGAAGGCGGCCGTCACTTTACGCTCTGGCGGTATAGCCGCTTTTAGCCTGCAGCTAATTCCTGTGGCCAGATATCCCCGCGCAGCCGATGTGTTTATGATCAGACAATTAATTGGTATCAATGAGTAGGAGGCAAAGAGAAACGTGCTGCTGCCTTCTGGCACGTAGTACAAAACCGTGGAATCGTTCAGTATTTTTTTTTCTGAATGTAGTGGTTTGAGAAAAAAAAAAGTGATGTACTACAGCCACGATGAATGAAGCGTGATATCGCGATGGATCACTGTAAATGATCTTCTATTAGTTGGGAAACAGAAATGGACATATCTATCCTCTTATCGTAACAATTTTGTTTGGTGGTGTGCCGTGTGAAGTTAAAATATGTGCTTTGGCCCAATAAAGGTTGGGAATCATCGGTATTGAGTGTGTCACATCGTGTAACATAACTCTGAGCAACACTTGAAAGAGAAGCCGAATCTGGCTGCAGTTTTAATAGATTTGGACCAAAGCAGAGTGTCTTCCCTGTAAACCGGCTGTTTTTTGGAAGTCTTTTTATTTGGAAAGCAACAAGAGGGCAGTAGCAACTTTTAAATTCCATAAATTTGCATACTCGATGAGTTATTTCTGCACTAACCTGAAATGGGATTTTGGTGTCCTCTTAGAAGTGGAATGCTGTAGTTCTACTGCTGGAATGTTGCACCGTACATTTGAAATCGATTCATTAACCATTTGCGAAGATCTATTTTGGAAGGATTATATATATATTTTTTTTTCCAATGCGCGCGGGCTTGCACACTTTTTATGAATAAGTCTCCCATCCAGATTTATGACACACCCACTGAACTGGAAATGAACATCCAAAGCGTGACTCATTGACAGCTGACGGTTTCTCCAAATCAAAGAAATGTCTCCCTGAGACTTGTGGCTTTTAAATCCACACACCAGCGGACGCAACATGGAGTCAGCCAGTCAAGATTTGTGGAACCCTCTGGTTTGAAGGCACTTTGAAGGACAACATTTTTTTTTCTCACTTAAATAAAGCCATGAAAATGAATGCATGCAGAAAACTGTGCATATAACTCAACGCACCTTTGGAGATCTATTCAAAAAAAAATATGTCACCGTGCTCTTAACCAACTTTCCCTTTTTTTTTGTGTGTGTGACGGGCCAGTTTGACTTAAACAATATTTTGACGAGCTGCCACACAAATTAGTGAAACCAACTGATTAAATATACAGCTCATGATTACATCATGACGACAAGTCCAATTGTTGTTCCTGAGTTTGTTTCTCTTCAACAATGCGGTCCCGTCTTTGGCTAAAGTGTTTTCTTTCCAACAACTCCACAATTTGTCTTTTTAATACCACCCTGGGAACAAGCTTGAATCTCTCCTCCCAGATGTAGGTGAACATCGTAAACAAACGGTCCGCTCCTACGATTTAATCCGCTGATGAAAATCGCAGCTCTATTGCTGTCATGGCTTATTCAGAGCGCCTCTTTGATCGACTCAATAAAATTGATTTTTTTTTTTTTGTCCAGTCTCTGTGCGGCCATGCACGGCCGGCCGCTATGAATTCATAAGTTCCGGTCAGGAGGTGACTGGTCTTGGCTGTACAGCTGAGTGTTCACGTCAATGGAAATCTGTGAAGTGTGTTGTTGCTGTCGTACTGTAAAGTTGAAAAAATAAAGATAGAATATTGTCCCGCACAGAGACTGGAAAACAAAACTATTTTATTGAGTCGATCAAAGAGGCGCTCTGAATAAGCCATGACAGCAATAGAGCTGCGATATAAGATTTATGTTGTTTAGATTTTAGTGTGCCGATTTAAGAGAGGATCTTTAACCCGAATTTGTCTCCATTATTTGTGTGTGTGTGTGTGTTGCACCAATCAAATGCCATAAACATATTTTTTTGCTTTCTTGGTTTTAACCACTGCTGCACTATACTTATAGTCGTTAAAAAAGTATCATGTTAGTATATTTTTATTCACATAAAAATGAAAAAATCAGACAAATGAGATCATTTTGATGTGGAGGGGATCTCTTTTTTTCTTATTATTGATTCTGCAAATTCTCAAAATAAAGTTAATAAGATAAGATATCCTTTATTTGTCCCACAATGGGGAAATTTACAAATCTGGTACAAAGAAATAATCAGGACATCCCACCTAATATTAATGAGTGTCGTTTGATATGATCATGACACCAAACCGTGCCAAATCCTCATGAAATAACTTAAGAAAAAAAAACGCTTACAGAGCTGACCGTTTCGGCTGTCGCTTCAGCCTTCGTCTGAGCTGTCACTGCTTCCTTACGACATGTCTAGAAAACAGTTGACCATGGCGGAAAACCTTCAAAACAATTCTCCCCGACCCAGTTGAGGCTGCGAAGCAGCCCCTTGCCGCTGTGTGTCCCAGATGTGTAGGAGCATGTAAGCCCCCCTCTTTCCTGTTGCGACTGAAAATATTTATTTCACAAGAAAGTCATCGGACCAAAATTGAATTGAATTATTGAATTGTAACTAGAGGATGGTGTATAAAGTAAAATGCAGTTCTAGATTCTACCCACAATTGAACTGAACACCAATTTGTTTCCGAGAGTGTCACTCAAAATTGAGTGTCATTTTATTCTTTTTTTTTTTGTGGCGTAGATAATAATCTGTCCCATGAGTGTATATGGGAGACAAATGCTGACAGTTTTTCTGTGTTTCATGCCCCACAGGTGTGTAACCCAGGAGACGGTGTTAAAGGCATGTCAATGTCGATGACTAACGTTCACTCTCAGACAAACGGGCAGCAGTCTCAGAGGTGCAGCGTGACTCCCAGCACCTCCAAGCACGGCTCGATTGGATTAGAGGACCTGTCTGGAGGCTCAAAGAAGAGGAGCGGAGCAGGGGGAGGGAAGGATGCGACAACTCTTTCATCCAATTCTTCTCTGCCGGATTGCTCGACAGACACATCTGTTCTCAGCCAGCATTGGACGACGATTGGAGCCGAAGAACAGGTGAAAGTGGCTGAGGAGAGACCTCGAGCGAGTCTCTCCTCGGCCACTGCCAGCAGCTCACTAGGCAGGCCAAAGCGTAAACCCGCTCCAAGTAAACCAAACCCGGCTTGCTCAAACCCCTCAGCTCCCCTGGAGAATCTCCCTAATGCGTCCCCTCGCCCTCCTTCCACTTCTGCCTCGACCACCTCTTCCACTCTGCCCCCTCATTCGGCTCCTCTCGATACCCTCAACACCAACCGTAACAATTCCACCTCACTGAACCAAGCCTGGCCTCCTCCCAACGCCAGCCCGAATCCACTTCCCTCTGCCCGCTATCGAGACACACCCATTTTGCGCCGGGCTCCTTGCGCCCACACCTCCTCCGCTGCCAAGTACCAGACTCTCCCTGTGGAGGACGGAGGGAGGAGCCGGCCGAGGAGGCGATATTCCCTCAGTGAAGGAGGCTCAAAGACTCTCTCGTACCATCGAGGGAGTGCAGGAGCGCCAAAATTAGGACGCACCGTGCGGGACAAAAGGAGCCAATCAATGAGTGGAATGGTCCTCTTCAAAGAAGGGGAGGGAGATTCTGACAGAGGGCGCTGTGATTCTGATTGGATCTTGGAAAGCACGGTTTAAATTTAAACCAGACAACAAAGTACACATTATCTATTGTTGTTTTGTTTTTGGTTTGTTATTTTGGGTGTGCGTATGTCTGGGTTGCGTTTGTCTGCGCGTGAGTGGAGGCCGCAACATGAAACAACGTGCATTGTTTTTCTTAGCGTGTGAAGATTTCTAAATTTTGCGTGCGAGCAAGTACAAAGGGACAAGGCGAATTCTTTTTCGAGCATTTTTTTGGGGGGGTTGCGGGGGTTGAAGTTTCACAGCGATTTGTTCTCAGAGTTTTTGTTTCCACTTTGACACTTTGGTGTCTGTTTCAAAGTCGATCATTCAGCAAGTGGATATCTTGCCTCGTCTCGTTGCGTCCTCGACTTGTCCTGTTGGTTCCACTTTATAGCACAAAAGAATACAAGACAATGGGCTCACCACATCATTTTCACTCGATCTGCAATTAACACAAAAAAAAAGGGAATTCTCACTGGGGGAAAAAAAAAAGGAAAAAAAACATGCATTTTTCATGTCCACCATCCTCGAGTTCATACCTAAGAGCAAGTGTGTGACCACACAGTGGCAAGAGATCGCAGTCGGTGCCTTCTTTTGCACAACGATTCTCTAACTGGAAGTAGCTCTCGGACAGAGAAAGACAAAAGTTTTCACACAGCCTTTCTTGACCCACTGAGGAATAGGTGATGTTTCTTGGCATACCGACTAAATCTCAAATGGAGACTTTATGGAGACTCTTATGAAATTGATATTTTTTAAAGGGAAGAATATATATGAAAAAAAAGGAAAGCTTTTTGCTGACATTGATATACTTCAGCCTGGGTTGGTCACGTGTTCCTGAAAAAGTTCATGTACAGAAAAAGACAACATGTACTGTGTTGTTATGTTGTGTAAAATTAATTTAAAAAATAAAATAAAAAGTTGAAGTGAAAATTTAACGTGTCATACTTGGAACAAAGTAAGTCTTTACTTCCTATTTCCAGTCTTTACCGTTAGTATGTAGATAAGCGTTTCATGAGTAGTTACGAACATGTATGCACTTGTGCCTGTAGTTTGAAGGACATTGCATTTAAATTGTGCACCTCACATGCTTGCTACGGAGCTGTTTGTCTTTCTCGTGAAACACTTCTGTCTGTGTATTTCAGTGGGCCACCAACATTAGCGCTGAATAAGTTCTGGAAAAATTGAAGTCGTTACCATTGTTTGTTTTTCACCATGCAAGTTTCATGGTCTTATGCCATCAAAATCCAAATGTTTACGCTTTCATACGTGACTCAAAATGTTCCCGTGACATGGTTCGACAGCAATGTGATTTGCCATTCGCCTGCAATAACCTTTGAAAAGCAAAGACGAGCAGATCGGAGTTTGGCAACGCTGTTCCATACATTCATGAAACGTTATTCAAGTGTTGGCCCAGTTTGTGGTTGCTAAATTGTTGCTCAACTCAATAAAAATGGCCGAGTGGCAACAACGGACCAAAATTATGTTCAACAGCTGCCACTCTCAGAGGAGTTGAGGAATTAAGCCGCTTGAATTTATTTTTGGAGAAACTCCAAAGCATTTCAGACCCAGAATTGTGTTGTGTTTGTTGAACCAACCACCACAACAAAAATCATCATAGTACAGCATCCACTGAGAACCGGCCAGGGAACGTGGCTTCGGTAACACTGTTCACTCTTCCCCTCAGAGGGCTTGCTCGGCGGCCATGAGGCTACTAGGCATCATAATGAAGGACAAGAAGAAGCGGGGGTGCGGGGGAAGACATTTTTTTTCTCCTGGGCCAGCACTCTGCCGTGTCCGCCTCAAAATGAATTGTGGCTGGCCACAATTCCACCGACAGACCGTTGCATTTCACCCAGAATGAACAGATCAGAATAAAGAGACTCGGTGGCCAGACGGTAACCACATAGTGGGAATGAATCGATCACAGGAAAGATGTCTTCTTTATTATGTTAAATCAAACAGCGATCGGAACAAAGCTTATTGATATAATGAATATTAATGATTAAAATCGCTTGCTCGATATCATTTGTGACAAACGAAAATAGCTTAAAAAAGAGTATCTTGCTCATTTCCAATCCAAATTATCTTAAACACCTGTTTAAAAGGACATAAGTTTTTTTTTAATTTCAAAACAAAAAATAGGTAACTGGAACCTTGAAGAAATTTTTATTTTTATGGCCCAAAATTTCCTTAGTAACTGAAAATAAGCAGGCATGAAACTGGGTCAGGGGTGGAAAAGATAAGTGGAATATGACCAATTTTGGGGGACCCTCGTAAGCAGATTTAGAATGTTTTACACACACACACACACACACACACACACACATAAATTATATATATATATATATATATATATATAAATTGCTCGTCTCACCCCCTCATTCTGCGCAGTATCCTTGCTGTTCCAAGCACTGCACATTTCTGGACTGAGATGTCCGATGTTGTTCCCGGGATCTGTTGCAACCACTCATCTAATTTGGGGGTCACTGCCCCGAGTGCTCCGACCACCACAGGCACGACTGTCACCTTTACCTTCCAGGCTCTCTCCAGCTCCTCTCTGAGCCCTTGGTATTTCTCGAGTTTCTCGTGTTCCTTCTTTCTGATGTTTCCATCACTTGGGACCGCTACATCCACTACAAGGGCTTTCCTCTGTCCTTTATCTATGATCACGATATCTGGTTGGTTCGCCATTACCATCTTGTCAGTCTGGATCTGGAAGTCCCACAGGATCTTCGCTCTGTCATTCTCCACCACCTTCGGAGATGTTTCCCATTTTGACCTTGGGGTTTCCAGGCCATACTCCGCACAGATGTTTCGGTAGACTATGCCAGGCACCTGGTTATGGCATTCCATGTAGGCTTTCCCTGCCAGCATCTTACACCCTGCAGTTATAAGTATATAAGCATCGATCTGATGCATTTCGGGAGAGAAATCAAGCGGAATTAAAAGACAGCATGAATGTATCATAAAATAATTGTCGAAACATGGTCACATTAGCAGGGCTGAGAGGGTTACTTTTAGGATGTATTTCAATACAGTTTCTAGCTACCCGTTAAAAAGGAGATGGACAGATAGATGGAAAAGTAGATTTTGCTTTCTCCATAATTAAATTGTTAAACATACTGTATGCAGTGGTTAAAAAGTGCTGCAAACTGGACTGTGAATATGAGATACCAAAGTTAACAGTTGGTATGTTCCATGCAAACTACATCAGCACAATTTTTCCCCCCTGCTTTCGACTTCAAGTACCACTTCGGACAATCAGTGAGTTCTCTTGGGATGTTCACACCCAGGCCTTCTTTTAACGTATCTGACCTTTCGGCTAACACATTCTGCCGTTGACACTTGTGACACATCCGTTATATTTAACCTGGAAATTTGTGTGCAAGCACCAAAAAATACTGTTGACTTGACTTGACTTGACAAAAAGGTGTGATTCATTGAAGTCTGAGGCCGCCTATAAATTGGAGCTTGGAATTTTCCTGAATTATTAGGGCTGCACAATGTATTGAAAAAAAATACTGTCATTGTGATCATGGCCAGAGATGGGCATTTTATCCTATTTTGCGGGGCCGTCCTTCGTATCAGTCCGTCCTAATCCTTTTAAAGCGCTCCCGTGCCAGTCCGCCCCAACCCCTTCGGTAAAACAATCAAACGTCTCTGCATGATGCCATTTCTTTTGGTTACATGTTAATCTGCAATCAAAACACTCGGATTGTACGTTTTTCCAATATCATACAGCTGTCAGAGATTTTCTCAGACAAAGTTAAAGAAACGACTCGGCACACAGGAAAATTGTCTTCAATATCGGCGGGAGCGGACCTCTGAGAGCGAACGACGGTTGTTGCTCCGCGATCACACTCGGCTCCCTCTCAGCCGGTTCGAACTTTTATTGCAAAATACAAGAAAGACCCTGCCCCAGAGATTAGCATACCGCACCCCCCGGTCCGGCCCCTCGGTAGTGATCTGATCTACCCGAATACACAAGTCACAGACTTGGCTGATGACTAATGTCCACCTGGGCGCGACAGCTGTTCCCAAACTGTCTTTTGGTATTCAACAACTCTTTGTTCCCAATTTGTTTATTCCCACTCTGTGATTGAATCTAGCCTTCGCCCCCCCTTGCTTTGACGTGATTACTCAAGAAAAAGGCCCTCCGCCCAAACGGCCGACACCTCTGTGCTGAGCATGTCCAGACATGCCCAAATTAACCGAAACTTTAAACATGATACAATTTTGCTAATAGATTCTTCTAACAACAGCCCTACTTTAAAATTATTAAGAGTCCAGCATCTTTGAGTATCATTTAAGTATGTCAAGGTTGGGCCCGCCGAGTGTCCTCTTCTTTTTTTTTTTTTTGTCCGCCCAAGCCTGAATGATTAAAGGCTGCATTGATGGTCCGTTGGCTGTGAACCTGACTAGTTACAGTGTGAAAAACTGTTTTGAGTCATCTTGATGTATTTTTTTCTTCAGTTTGTCACACTTAAATTCTTCCCATCATCAAACCAATTTAAGTATTCGTCCAAGACAGTACAAGGAGACACAAAATTTCCTTTTTAAATGAAGGTGTTTATGATTAGAAGAAATACAATTCCAAACCTACATGTCCTGAAATAAAAGGGACCTGTACCATTGGCCCCAACCCCACGGCAGTAAATGTGTGATTTGCTAACTGCAATATAAATCCAGTCCAAAAAAGAATCATGTCATCATGTATCTTTCTGCTTCTGTTGACTATGTCAGCACAGATTTTGATTGGGAGGAATGTCGGCGCTATTGACCGTCGGTGCTGGACAGACCTGGGGCGCTTGTGTTTTTTTAGCCTGCAATGGGCAGCATTTTTCACAACCCCATTTTGTTCAGTGGCTATGTCGGCGCTGTTGGACAGTCGGCGTTGGTGTGGCTGGATGGATGGCTGCTGAAGTTGAGGATGAGGAGAGAGGAGCGTTGGCGCAGCGCGCCGATGCGTATTTGGAACCGTGAGTCGCCCCTTGGAATTGAAATGGGTTTCCATGGGATAGGAGAAGTGAACCAATCTCTTTTTTCGTCAATGGATGCTACAGCTTCTTGTTGACTTTGAAACTTAGCTTGTAGCCGACGTGTGCACATTTTGAGCATGACGTCTCTGATCCTCTGGTTAAAGGACACTTTGATTCTCTCGTCTTTCATCTCAAACTGCTTCAAAAAATAAAGCGTGTGATGGAAAAGTGGTTAGAACTGCATGACTGTCTGTGTTTTATGTTATGTTTATTATTTTACTTTATGTTAACTGTTTTGTTCAGCGCTTTGTTACAGCTGCCGCCGTTGTGAAAGCGCTATATAAATCAGCATGTATTGTATTGTATGTCTGAATTTTGAAACAGTCGAACACACAATCAATGGCCCAAATCAAAGAGTTGTCTTTTATTTGAATTAAAAAAAAAATGAGTTCAGTCATGTCAACACCATTAAAATGCGAAACTCCTCTGAGATTAGATTGACCTTCCTCATCAACCTCGTTTCAAATTTCATTGGTGGATGGGGCCAACAGACATCAACAGAATAATTAAACAGCAACATGAGTCATTCACGAGTGGCATGAGATGACAAGGAAAACAAATTGCCCTGACAGTGCTCGTTTTTTTTTTTTTTAATTGTGTTACAATTCAACAGTTTTGACAATACAGCCATCCCCTCTGTTCCTGCACAAGAAATACTGCACACACACACACATGACCCTCCCGTGCCTTCCTTTAGCTGTAAATACTCACCGGTAAGAGGCTTTGCAGAACTCTTACTTTCAGGCCTTGTTTAAGAATCATTTCTCATATTTTACAAATTACTTGCTCACTGAAATGAAACATTTGAAATAAGATTTTTCTCTGTCAATCACATTTTGCAATCTTCGTTAGTGAGGACAAACAGGTCATAATCATATCCAAACTCTGCCATGGACTGAAAGCTGAGGATTAGGGTCGTCAAGGAAGCTCTGGAATGAACTATCGGATCAGGTCAAGACACACATTTAATGGAGCTTGAGGTAAGACACAGAGGTGAATGGGACAAAAGGCAAATGTTGAATGTGCAGGATGATGAGACACGCTTGAGAATCAACATTATGAAAAAACAAGACCCGGCATGATCCAGAATCATTTCAACTAGATGTTACAAGATACAAGAGTCGGGCTGTACGTTATACCCTCATTTAAGTTCGTGTATTAATATCGAAATTAGGACAATATCAGGGCGGCCCGGTAGTCCAGTGGTTAGCGCGTTGGCTTCACAGTGCAGAGGTACCGGGTTCGATTCCAGCTCCGGCCTCCCTGTGTGGAGTTTGCATGTTCTCCCCGGGCCTGCGTGGGTTTTCTCCGGGTGCTCCGGTTTCCTCCCACATTCCAAAAACATGCATGGCAGGCTGATTGGACGCTCTAAATTGTCCCTAGGTGTGAGTGTGGGCGTGGATGGTTGTTTGTCTCTGTGTGCCCTGCGATTGGCTGGCAACCGATTCAGGGTGTCCCCCGCATACTGCCCGAAGACGGCTGGGTTAGGCTCCAGCACCCCCCGCGACCCTTGTGAGGATTAAGCGGTTCGGAAAATGGATGGATGGATGGACAATATCAGTCAACATGACCTTGCCTGTTTTGCATGTAAATCTCAGTTGAACCAGCCACATTCCTCCTTTTGATTTTGGCATTGATCAACAGTTAAAACCAGTAGATCATTGCTTGCGGAATGCAGGAGTGAGGAGGGGCACGCAGACGCTGCTGCCGAGACAGCACGCATGCAAGAAACCCACTTCCGCCTTCGCTGTCAAGTATATACAGACGTCAGACATTATTACGTTTTACAACATTACATGACCATATTTAAAATGTCAACATGATCAGTGCGGCCGGGTGGTCTAGTGTTGACCTCACAGTGCAGAAGTGCTGGGTACGATTCCAGCTCCGTCCTCCCTGTGTGGAGTTTGCATGTTCTCCCCGGGCCTGCGTGGGTTTTCTCCGGGTGCTCCGGTTTCCTCCCATATTCCAAAAATATGCGTGGCAGGCTGATTGAACACTCTAAATTGTCCCTTGGTGTGAGTGTGAGCGCGGATGGTTGTTCGTCTCTGTGTGCCCTGCGATTGGCTGGCAACCGATTCAGGGTGTCCCCCGCCTACTGCCCGGAGACGGCTGGGATAGGCTCCAGCACACTCCGTGACTCTCGTGAGGATCAAGCGGTACGGAAGATGGATGGATGGATTCCAAAACCATGCATGGCAGGCTGATTGAACACTCAAAATTGCTCATAGTAGTGAGTGTGAGCGTGGATTGTTGTTCATCTCTGTGTGCCCTGCAATTGGCTGCCAACCGGTTCAAGGTGTCCCCAGGGTCCTGCTTGAAGGCAGCTGGGATAGACTCCAGCACCCCCTGTGACCCTTGTGAGAAGACGCAAATAAGAAAATTGATGCATTTCGCTCACATCTTTCATCTAAGTAAACTGCCACCATCTTTTTGAGGATCAATTAAAATTGTACAGTGCAACATATTATGTAGGCACTCTCAAAACGCAATCCGGGCAAAGTTCATATAACAAGGAGTCCACACATCACATCACCATCAATGCAGACACAACCATCGTTATGTTCAGCAGTGAGGGGTCAACTGTATTTATTTATTTTTTTTCTAAGTGACACAACATATCTATCCATATTCTGAATAACACACACAATGCAGTTAACCCACGCACATGCAAATACAATAAACACTTCTGTTGAAACATGACATTTTTTTAGTTTTTTAAGGTACAGTTGCAGAAGAATGTGAGTTTAATTATTTTTCTTGACGGAGGCCCAGAGAGGTGTGATGAAAAGGCCGATACCCGAGAGGTACAGTACATCCAGATGACCATACCTGAAGCACTCGAAATTGCCAAACAAAGGCTCCAAGCCTTATCCAGCCACCTAAAGCGGTACACGAAAGAGAATGAGGCCAGACGAATAAACAGGCTGTTCGCAACACAATCTGCGAAAGTGTACGCTCATTGGCAGGGTCCTAACAACAGAGCTGACCCATCAAGACTGGAAACTGAAAGGTACGGGGAGATACGCCTCTCATGCAAATCCCCGAAACAAAGAAAGTAACATGTCATCTGACCCGGTGTGGCCGGAGGAAGCCGGAGCGGTGAGGTGAGACCAGACCACCACTACCCCCCATTTGGTGCAAT
This sequence comes from Hippocampus zosterae, assembly GCF_025434085.1. Taxonomy (NCBI): domain Eukaryota; kingdom Metazoa; phylum Chordata; class Actinopteri; order Syngnathiformes; family Syngnathidae; genus Hippocampus; species Hippocampus zosterae. The sequence continues at coordinate 19,243,857 of NC_067464.1, read as the reverse complement.
GGCAGGAACACAGACATCTGAGATAACAGCTCCTCTTTTGACGGTAAACATGTCCTGTGGAGGGGGGCCCTAAAAGTGGTGGGGTCAAGGGCACTAAAGGTGATTGTAAAAACAGTGAGCAGGAAATACCTTCAACTGCATTGTACATTGTTTCTTTCAGTGTCTGAACAAACACAACCAACAGAAAGGAACAACACCATAACCAAGTAAAAAGCAGAGACAAAGAAGGTCAAGCAAAGTTCGATCTTGACATGATGACAAAGCACAAACCGCTGCTGCTGGTCACAGATCCCGAGACTAGGGTTCCTCCTTGAGGGCACCCGACAGCCTTCAGGGATTCACACGAGGTGGTGGAGGCAGGAAAGCCCTCGGGGGGCTGCCAATCAACCAAAGGAAAATAGGATCTAAACTTCACACTACATTCTTTGTTTTAAATACTACAGCAGATGTTCAGGACAGAGACTAGTATCAGTAGTTCTCATAGCAAGGAGAAATTACTCAACAATGTTCTACTACTACTTCTAGCGGAATAATTACTTAACATTAGAGATACCAGAGGAGCCAAACATCAGCTCCTGGTTGACAGAACAGTCGCACAAGACAGCAGGTCCCGACATACCGACCTGTGCCCAGCCTGGATTGATTACAAGAAAGCCTATGACTCAATGCCACATACATGATTCACTGAATGCTTGGAGTTGTATAAGGTGAAAAGGACCCTAAGAGCCTTCGTTGCGAACTCCATGAGGATGTGGAAAACCACAATTGAAGCCGATGGCTAGCCACTTACCCAAGTGTGCATCAAATGCGGCATATACCAAGGTGATGCACTCTCCCCACTGCTTGAACAGCTTTACTTACCTTCATAGAGAAATACTCTGTTGAGAAACTGTTACAAAAGACTAAGTGTATGTTGGCAGAATATGTGGAATATGGACATTTTGTTGTTTGCTTGTTTTTCGAAACGTGCCCGATGATTAAATTGGAAAATCGTGTTTCTGTCTTTAGTGCTGGTTTGCTTAATTATTGTGCTTTTGTGAAAGTCTTTGTAGTCTAATTTGAATCACATTAAAAATAATGATTTTTTTTTCAATACCGTAGAATCATACACACCTAGCCATGGTAATCAACATTATGAACAACTATTAGTGCTCTTCCATTTATGTCATAAAAGTAAGGTCGCATTTCAAAATAACATCAGGTAAATACAAAATGCAACTCTATTGTAAATTACAGTGTTTATTTTTACAAAAATATAATCATTGTCGTGAGTTTCCTCTTTTCTGTTGCACATCCTGACACAACAGTCTCAAGAAATTTTAATTGCATTTTTTAATTTCTTCCTATATTCTTCTATTTTCATTCCCAGCGCAAGTCTAGCGCAAAGCACCGTCTAATTGTGAGCACGGATAGCGTTTTCTTACTTTTGTTATGTTGCTAGATTTTGCACAGGCAGGATTGGGCGCAACAGCTCCACTCGTTGGGTGATTTTATCAGCTGGGCATGTGACGTGGGCAATTGGAGGCCACCTTGTACCCCAATCATGCCTCCCTATGTTACCCCTCTACTTCCAACAGTGAGGGGGTGCATAAAAATGTTTATGGTGCTATATGATGATGATTATAATCCAATCACTGAATTGACTCCTACAATAATTCGAAGCGCTTGTCCCACACTGTTGCCACGGTTGTGAATGAAATCCGATGACATCCACGACACACGCGGGGAGGACCAAACCGCCGGTCAAATGCACCAAAATCATGTTTCATCATCTCTGCTACAGAGTACAACTCCTTCTAGCTCATGTAAAATGTACTCTTCTTTCAAGGGTGCAAGGAAGTAACGAAGTGTAGCAACCAAATGCACAAACATGCTGAAATATACCATTGCCCAGGAACGAAAATGACGATGTGAGCACAGACTACTTTTTGTTGTCAGATGAGTTGGGGGCGAGGCAACTCCATATGTTACACATGTTTTTACACCGAGCACACGGGTTCCAGGCTACGAAAATATAGCACTTAAACATCCACCGTTTTGGTCACTGTTAGAATTTCACTCCAGCTGCTCATGACTTGAATTGCCACTGAGTATTTCTGCATCAGCTCATGTTGTTTGTCTCGTGGATAATCAGAAATCGGAGAAAGACTTAATTATGGGATTAAAATAAGGGATTACAGAATGCCCATTATTATGTGGATTACTTTCCATTATACAGTGTAAAATGTACTTGGCTTTTAATTTAAACCTGATTTACGTGAATAGAAATAAGACCCATTCACTAGTAGAAGTCATGCACACATTGCAATGTCATGCACACATTGCAATGTGCACAGAGTCTGGTGCTCTTTGTTGTTGTTGTTTTGTTTTTGTGGTGGTTGTTTTGCATGCGAAATTAAACACCGACAAAGTCATTATTTCAAACTGGTTTCTGTTTTATCACCATCAACTTAATCACAAAGCTCAAAGGGGCAAATGTCAGTCGATATTATTCATTCATCGCCGTTTTTTCCTCTATTAGTTGTCTGGCCTTGACGAGTGTTGGCATAGCAACATTCCACTTGGTCTAAATTATAGGGCCGCGGCCAATCAAAAACCAGCAGTGACCCTGGAGAGGCGGCAATAACAAATCAGCTTCAGTGCGAGGGTGGATGATTGTGTCAGGGCAACAATTGCAGTGCACGCACATCCCGCCGTCTCTTGTTGAGCAGAGGCCTTTAACTTGAGAAAGATCGATCTATTTCTCAAGTGTCAAATGCTGCATGTTATTTTCCTTTGGCTTCATCTGTTGCCATACTTACCTTCTTGAAACTATTTGAAACCATTTGAAAAGGTGGGCAATTTGACAAAATTTTGCTTGTCTGTCATTCGTCATCCATCAGCGGCATGAGCACCAGCTTGGCATCATCACTGCATAATTGTTTAAAAGCTAAATCAAACTTTAATTGTCACTCAGTGAGTTCAGCTTGTAATTTTTACTGCACTTTCGTGACTGCTTCAGTCACTAAATTTCACCGGCCCGCTAATCCATCTGTCATCAGGCAGAGCTTGTTTATGTCAGTTGTCAGACTACCTCTCAGTCACTACTTGTCTCAATTAGTAACGATTGCACTGACGGAGAAAAACTCATTTCCGTCAGTGCTTGGTTCGACTTGTTTTTAATTTGTTTATCGTCATTTGTCGTTCATCAACAAAAAGATTGTGCGTCAATGACTTACAGACCTTCCATCAACACTGACGGAATACCCACCTCTGCTTTTTAGTATCCTTATTGCATTTTGTATATTTTTTATTAGCACCAGAGTCCATCCGTTTTCTGATCCGCTTCATCCTCAGAAAGGGTGCGGAGGGTGCTGGAGCCTATTCCAGCTGTCTTCAGGCAGTCGGCAGGGACAACCTGAACCGGTTGCCAGCCAATCGCAAGGCACACAGAGACAAACAACCATTCGAGCTCACACTCACACCGATGGACAATTTGGAGTGCCCAATCAATTTGCCATGCATGATTTTGGAATGTGAGAGGAAAGTGGAGTACCCGGAGAAAACCCAAAGTCACTGACGGACGCCCGTTTTGCTGACAAATGACGGGAAACTTGACTAAAAATGATGGACTAAGCACTGACTTAGATGACTTAGAGCACTGATAGAAGTAGTCTTTCATCCGTCAGTGTAATTGTCACTTAAACTAAGTAGCAATAGACCTCTCAGTTCATCACTGATGGATGCCAATTTGTCAATTAGAGAAACAATCGGCAAACATCTGCCAATTTGCTAATTTTAGAATGGCCATAATCGGATGATTAATGAATCTCCTGACTACCGGGAGTTCAAATTTGTCCCCTGTAGAGGACATTTGTAAACATGAATGTCTAGTAACTACTGCAAGGAAATTATGGTAGTATAATACACTAGTATATCTACACCAGGCATGTCCAAAGTCCGGCCCGCGGGCCAAATCCGGCCCACGGTCGAATTTCATCCGGCCCTCGGCCCCCGTCATAAAATCAGTGCCGTCTGGCCCGCAGGTTGGGCGCAATGGAACATGTGTTGCATTGACTGAGGTCTCGTAGACTGGTGAGTGATGTTTCATAGAGTACTGCTTCCCTCTAGTGGCTAAATGAGTAATAGCATTCACTAAATGAGTAATAGCATTTAGACACTCACGAGTTAACAAGACATCACTCCGTGTTTATATTGACTGTTATGTCATATTTCAAATGATCCTTGCAGTTGTGGATATGTGTATTGCTTGTTCATTTCCCTGTTGTTCGAGTCAAAGGTTTTGTGACTATTGAAAAGTCATGGTGGTACATTTTATGTTTCAAATCAATCAATTTGCACTCAGGAGGCTTCTATTTAAGAAAAAGTCAAGTGAATAAGCAGTTGCATGTGATATACCTGTTTCAAATGAACCAAAAGAAATTCTTAAGATTGTTGAAATTTAAAAAAAAATGGAAATGTGAAACAGACTGGCTTACTAAAATGTGTTGAACAATATTGTTGTTCAATGTAAAGAATGTCAGCCAAGGTCGGCCCCCCGACATTTTACCACATAAAATCTGGCCCCCTTGGCAAAAAGTTTGGACACCCCTGATCTACACAGTCACATACCTGTAGTGCATCTCCTTTACATTTGGTGTGTGTGTAGCTTCTGGTGTAATAATTTATGACTGTATCATAATTTTTTTAATTAGCATTTTTGGGAAGACACATTGTACAGAGATGGCAAAGAAGCACAGAAGAGCCACCTAACATGGTGCTGCAGAGGAACTAGTTGAATATTAGTGCAGCGGTGTAGATAAGGTCACATTGCTTACAAAAAAGCTTTAAAGACCACTGTCACTGATTGTCTGAGGCCCATGTGACTTTGATCTGGATTACAGCCAAAGGGTAATTGACAGCATGACTAATCCAACAACTAGGGGGACGCAGGGGCAATAATCCAAGATTTAACAGTCGATAATAGGCCTATCGACCCAAAGCTTGAGCTGGCTGGTTTAACTTAGTGGGGAAAATGAATAAATCCACTGGTGACATACAAAGAAGGGTACTTTGGAAACATTGTGTGTATGTGTGTGTGTGTCTATAATCTTAAATCTTCATTTTGGTCTCTGATCGCGAATCCCTTAGAGCAGCGGTCCCGACCCCCCGGGCCGCAGACCGGCCATTTGGTGCCGGGCCCCAAAGAAAGACTAAATAACTTACATTACTTCCGTTATATTAATTTCGGAATCTGAAACATGTTTTGTAAAATGACCGGATTCTCGGTTATATCTGTCTACAGTATGGCAGTCAAGGCGTGCTTCTCGCTCACGTGATAGGTTACCGCTAAAACGAAAACCAAGAGCTGGCCAAATGAATAAAAAAAAACAACAACAAAACGTCTTTGGAAAATTCCTTTGGGAAGGGGAAAGAGCCCAGCCAGGAGTCTATGACTTCCAAGAAGAAGAAGGCTTCATTTAATTAAAAAAAACATGTATCAGGAGTCTTACTTAAGATACGGCTTTATTTCAACGGGAGATTCCCACGCACCAAGCCCACTCTGCATAACATGCGACGATGGTGAGTTGTATTTTTCATGCACTTTGTATTTGCGGCGCATCTTATTTCGAAGGCAGGTTTAAACATTACCATAGCGACCAGAGAGTGTTGCGGCCAGATAGGACGTTCCTTATGGCATGATTTGTGTTAATTCTTATGTTTTGAAAATACCACAGTAGTAATTCAACCGCGACCCGGTAGTCCAGTGGTTAGAACGTCGGCTTCACAGTGCAGAGGTACCGGGTTCGATTCCAGCTCCGGCCTCCCTGTGTGGAGTTTGCATGTTCTCCCCGGGCCTCCGTGGGTTTTCTCCGGGTGCTCCGGTTACCTCCCATGTTCCAAAAACATGCGTGGCAGGCTGATTGAACACTCTAAATTGTCCCGAGGTGTGAGTGGCAGTGCGAATGGTTGTTCGTTTCTGTGTGCCCTGCGATTGGCTGGCAACCGATTCAGGGTGTCCCCCGCCTACTGCCCGAAGACAGCAGGGATAGGCTCCAGCACCCAGCACGACCCCAGTGAGGATCAAGCGGCTCGGAAGATGAATGAATGAATGAATGAGTAATTCAACCACAGATAGAGTTAAGATGGTCCGTTGATCAGTGCCAGACATTTCATATGTAATTCACATATATTGAAATAATTTATAAATCATCAGATTTGGCTAATCGGAACAATTTATTTTATGATTATTTAATTGGAAAAAAAAAAAAATCAACATTTCGGAAAACATGAAGGAATTTCCACAAAGTAGGTCACAACACAATTATTTCCATTCAGACTCTCAAATAATAAGATTGAACTGCATCAGCAGGGATACAGTAGAATCAAATATTTAAAAGGTGGGAGACACTGCAGAAAGATTCATTCATTCATCTTCCGAGCCGGGGTCTAAATCTAAATTGCGACATTAGCAAGTTTGAATATTCTCTTGGGCTTGCATGGGAGTTCTCCAGAGTTCTTCCATTTTTCGACAACATTCCAAACAAATGTTTCTTTGGTTAATTTAAGACTCGAAATGGTGTGAATGTGAATATGAATGGAGATTTGTCAATATGTGCCCTGTGATTGGCTGGTGACAAGTCCAGGCAGGCCTTGCTTCTCTGCAATTCCTGCCTCAGAAGTGCCTCAGGTAGCTCCTTCCAGAATTTTTCTTTCTTTTCTCATTCACATGCTACTTGTGGGACATAACCAAATTATATGGAACACAACACCTTCAGCTCAGCCTTGTACCACAATCTGACACTTTTCACCTCCAAGACAGTTCTCTTTCTATCCATACTATGTCAAAACAAGGGTTGCTAACACTTTTTTAGCATGCTATCTACTAACAAAATTAATCCAAATGATCGACGTGTTAGAAAATTGCAAAACATACAGTACATTTATTTATAAATATCTTCAGGAATAACGTTTTCACCATCTCTCCATCCTGGAACGGTTTCTTGTTCTGAAGGATTAAGTGGCTCACCCGCAATGAAGCTTCTGTGGCTGCTTTTACTTTCGAAGTTCGCTTCATGAAAAACGATTGCCACCCGGACAATTGGGATTTGAAAATAAACTTGTCATCACAGCTACTTCTGTGACTTCTAACAAACTCCTGAATTTATGATCAAACAGTATATAATTTATTTCCAATGTGTCTGTTTGTGTTTTGTAGCTTCATTTAATCAGGAAAAATCAGCACTGCTCGACTATAAGGACAACCGCATGAAAGGAAACACTCTGCTGATAGAAAGAACAGAATGAGGACAAGGAGCTGATACAAGTGATAGTCATGTATTCTGTCCCCCCTCCTTCCCCCCCCAAAAAAAGAGTTTGAATTCATCTCCTGTGCCGTCTGCTCCCTGAAGAACATTAACAATCTGGCTGTTCATTTAGTGACTCTTCATTTGCTGACACTTGCCAGTACCTGCTTGGAATCTTAACGATGGAAGTAAGAGTAAGAGACTGGCAAAAGGACATAGGCGCGATAAAAGAACAATGTGCTGAATTCATTTCATGGTCTTAGAAAATGCTGATGCTAATTGAAATAATACCATACAGGAAGCTGATGGAAATGAAAAAGGGCCAAACCCATTTGCTGACGGACCACACTTGACCGACACTAAATGAGTCACTAATAGTTGGCACGAAGAAGTAAACAGTTCTGTACAAAAAGTCTTGCGACATTACGAGCTTTGTTTTCTGTTTCTATAAAACTGGAGTAGAAAAATATAGCATGCAAGCAAACTCAATACCAGGGGTGCTGAACCTTTTTTGACCGAAGATCTACTTTTCAATCAACCAACCTTATCGCACACGCGCACATTTACACACACATTTTTAATGATGAGTAACAGCCATAACAGCACCGAAAATGAACGAAACAGAAAAATAAAGTAGACACAAGAGTTTTGGGGTTTGTGAAAAGAAAATCACTGCCTACCTTTGTCGAGACCTGACGCGGAGTCATGTAACACATTTTTGCAGCGTGCTATCGTAGCTCACGAGTACCGTTTTCAAATGCTTCTCTGGGCCCTCCAGATTCCCATTTTTTTTGCCAGTGCTCTGGTGAGTTGCACATGAAACAAACTCTGAATGAGAATAATAATAACAATAAAAGATATAGTGCAACAGCTCTGGTCGCGAGCTGCAATCGCAGACTGCTAACGGCTAACAACCTCCGGTGATGCAGGTCGCGCGCCATTGTAGGTCAAAGGTGACCTGCTTTATTATATTTTATTTTTTAAATACTTTTTGTGAAAGTAAGACTGACATGCTATTTAGGGTGCAGTGTGCACTAACACAAAAACATATCATGTTAATAACATGCACACAGACACGCAAATGCCCCGCCCCCCTACATCCCTCGTGATCGATTTATTGGGCACCTCTGCTCTATACATCTCTCTCTCTCTCTCTCTCTCTCTCTCTCTCTCTCTCTCTCTCTCTCTCTCTCTCTCTCTCTCTCTCTCTCTCTCTCTCTCTCTCTCTCTCTCTCTCTCTCTCTCTCTCTCTCTCTCTCTCTCTCTCTCTCTCTCTCTCTCTCTCTCTCTCTCTCTCTCTCTCTCTCTCTCTCTCTCTCTCTCTCTCTCTCTCTCTCTCTCTCTCTCTCTCTCTCTCTCTCTCTCTCTCTCCTCCCCCCCCCCCCCAATTTGGATTCAAGCTCTAATTTTTTTTGACTGCTGTTGATTGATTGCAATACCAGGACCTAATGTTTTTTTTGTTTTTTTGTTTTTTTTTTAATTTAAAGAGAAGGTTGTGTCTTTTGAGTGAAGTGGCTACCAGGGCATGAATAGCTTCAAACGTTTTGTGGTAGACGCTGAGTTGATAATGGTCAAGTTGATGTTGATTACTTAAGGACGTCATTGATTTTTCTCATCATTGATTTTCTCAAGGCAATGTAAATGAAGGGAAAAAAAGAACACGTGCAAATGCTCCTTCACTCTCCCTGGCGGCTGCTGGCGAGTGCCTCACAGCTGCTGTCCTGAACACACACACCCAACACTCTCTGACTGTACCTTCAGGGTACAGTTGGAATTTGTTCAACTCCATCACCAATTCATGAAATACAACCAAAGGTCACTGCTTGCCCAGGATACAAGAATACAATAGAATACAAAAAAATAAATATATAAAGGATTCTGCAATGGTTTTGAATGATGTATAACAAACAAGTTGTGTTACATGGACTGATGTTGCAAGAGTTTCTGAGCAGGGATACATATCGAAAACGTTGCCATGGTTCTCATATTAGCACCAGAGATTGTCGTTTGGTTCCCGACCCACCGACCTCGTGGACGAATTGAAAGACTTAGCTCACATGAAGTTTATTGTGAATATGCGTGGGTATGTCATTTCAATATGACTGAATACACTTTTTATTTCAGTTTTTAGTTGTTATTTCATAATTCCAACAACATAATGACATTAGGGCTACAAAAGGGCAGCTTAAGATAAGATATCCTTTATTTGTCCCACACTGGGGAAATTTACTTATCAAAACTCTTTGATAAATATTTTCATTTATTTTAAACACAACTGAGGTGCATAGTGTCATGATTCGGTTTAGGGACCAACAGGTGGCACTGTAGGGCTCCCCCCGGCAGCTGCACACCTGTTGGTCATTTGGTATTAGTTGCATAAAAGGACTCCTGCCCGAACACTCGGTGTCGGGTCATTGTAGCTTCTCGCTACTGTCATGTGCATTGCTGTTTGCTCTTGTTTTCTGTCATGTTTAGTTCATTGTTGTTTTAGATTTAGTCATGGTTTTTGTTTGATACATTGGACTTTGTGTGTTTTGGATTTAGTTTTCTTTGTTTTAAATACAATTCTTCAAATACACCCCGCTCCTCCCTCCTGCCTGCTTTTTGGGGTCCACCACCACCCTGCTACGTGACACATAGCCCATTGGAAAATTTGCCACCTCTGACTTACAGGACTTGGCACACTTCTCTCTGGCAACCAAGTGCAATCTTGTTTTGCACCACCGACCGCTTTCACATCAGGACATATTTTACATCCAGCCACCGTCTCAAAGCGAATGTAGCGAAAACAGGGAGCCACCCGCCGAAAGCTAGCCCCCATCGTTGTTTGAGGACTGCAATGCAACATATCACAGGGGTCAGCTTCAAAATAAAAGTGAAACAAGGACTGTACATCACGCCTGGCTTGCAAGCCGCATGCAGATTTGCTGCTATTTTGGCGAGCCCATTTCCAAGTGATGGCATGAAGACAGTGGAGGAAGCCTTGATAAATACAGTGTTTTTATCAACAATAAAAGATGCATTTTTTTACTTTTTTAAAATGAACAGAGGCCTTTGTTGTGCAAACATGAAAGATACATTTTGTCGAGGTGCAATCGACGTCTTGTTGCAGGCTACATTCAGACCACAGGCAAAAGCGATCAATGTCAGATTTTTTTACACATATGCAATGCGACTTGTATCTGATGTATTGATCCATCCATCCATTTTCAAATTTACTTTTCCTCACGAGGTTCGCGGGCATGCTGGAGCCTATCCCAGTTGTCTTCGGGCAGTAGGCGGGGTACAACTTGAACTGGTTGTCAGCCAATCACAGGGCACGCATTTTCAAACAACCGTCTATGCCAGGGGTCCCCAACCTTTTTTGCCCACGGACCGGTTTATGTCAGACAATATTTTCATGGACTGGCATTTAAGGTGTGGCCGATAAATACTACAAAATAATATGAATGAATATTGTAAGAGCTGCATTAACATTGTGGTGTTTTAGGGAGATAATAATAAACACTAGGAGCGTCTAATCTGGCCGCAACACTCTGATCGCTATGGTCATGTTTAATGCCTTCAAAATACGATACAACGCAAATTCAAAGTGCATGAAAATGTCAACTCACCACAATGCTGAATCAGTGCGAGCCCGTGTTTCATTTTCTGCAACTCCCATCTCGGGGTAGTAGGAGACAATGACACCTGATGTGTGTGCTTTTTTTGACGAGTCTACTTCGTAATTTTGTTTTAGTCGCCGTTGCTGCACAAAACCCCGCCTCACACAGGTAGCATGTCGGAAATAGCAACAGTGCTATCGCGGCGATCCCAGAGTACTCAGTCATAACTTGAATCCAGAACACCGGCAGAGTTGTTGTCTCGAACGTACTTTTAAGGCCGCCGTCATTTGCGATCTACAGCAGTTTATTTTACTCATTTAGCAAGCTCCGGCGTTTTTTTTTTTTTTTTGCGTAATCAGTCACGTGGCGGAGAAGCACGGTTTGACGTGCGTCAAGAATGACACAGACGGATGTAACGGAGAATTGGGTACTTTTTCAAAATAAAATATCTTTCCTATTCCAAATTAAATGCAACGGAATTAATGTAAGTTCTTATTGGGCGGCCCGGTACCAAATGCCCCGCAGACCGGTAGGTTGGGGACCGCTGGCCTATGCTCACAATCACACGTCGGGACAGTTTTGAGTGTTCTATTAACCAGCCATGCATGTTTTTTGAATCTGGGTTTTTGGTACCCCTGCACTGCGAGGCAGACATGCAGTTGATCACCATGATGATCAGATGTATTTATTTATTTTACGACAGTCTAAATAGCTCAATTCTGGTGAATTTCATAAGTGTCCTGCATTGGATACAATTTTGTGTGTGTGTGTGTGTGTGTGTAAGTGATTTGGCTGTGTGTCTGCCTGTTCAGCACCTGGGCGGGATGAGGTGAGTATATACATGATCCTGACTGACAAAAGCTCATTTCAGCCGACCTCGATGAAATCGTCGAAGGAGCTTCAATTGTGCTTCTGCCACTTCAAACGGGCCACCCAACACGCAACTGCAAATGATTGCTCCAACTGCAACTGTAGATGGAAACGTGCCACCAGAAAGGCTCTGCAAGCGTCTGGCCACAGTCTTAAGAGAGTCGAATTTTGTCCACATCAGGCACAGCGCATTGCTGTACCTGCCGTTAATCTGAACTGGGTGCTAAATTGCTTCGCTTTTGTCTATCTTCACAGCAAATTAGCCCATCGCTGGGAACTCAGTGTATACTATTAATTCATTCATTCGTTCATTCATTCATTCATTCATTCATTCATTCATTCATTCATTCATCTTCCGAGCCGCTTGATCCTCATTAGGGTCACGGGGGGTGCTGGAGCCTATCCCAGCTGTCTTCGGGCAGTAGGCGGGGGACACCCTGAATCGGTTGCCAGCCAATCGCAGGGCACACAGAAACAAACAACCATTTGCACTCACACTCACACCTAGGGACAATTTAGAGTGTTCAATCAGCCTGCCACGCATGTTTTTGGAATGTGGGAGGAAACCGGAGCCTCCCTGTGTGGAGTTTACATGTTCTCCTTGGGCCTGCATGGGTTTTCTGCTGGTACTCCGGTTTCCTACCACATTTCAAAAACATGCATGGGCAGGGTGATTGAACACCAGCCATCTCGTTACCTCTGCGTCCCGCGTCCTAGACACATAATTTTCCCGCGGGACGCAGTTCCAAATAATGTGCGTTTTTGGGATGCAAGGACATTTCTCAGTCGAAACCAAAAAAAAAAAAACTACGGTACATCTTTTCTTCTAGCAACAATCGCAGTTTGACAATTGCCGCCATTGTTGTTTTGCTCTCGCGTTAAGTAATCTCGCGTGACGAGATTTCCGGTCTCGCGAGACGAGATTGGCGAGATCGGCAGACGTTTGCCAAGTTTGTGTAACGTTAAAACAAGTGTTTCGAATAAGTGTTGCGAAAGTTTATTGCGGTGATATCACAGAGGAAGCAGCTAAAGTTGGATATTTTTTTGCGATCATAAGTTGACATTTAGAAAGCCTTGCATCATTGGAAGCAGAGTAAAGAGACGAGAATTATCAACTCAAAGACTGAACAATGGGATCAAATAAGAACCTATTTCTCAGCAAATCTTGTATGACTGAATTGTTACAATTTTTGCAGCATTTGTTTATAAGTAATAAACTATTATCATTGTAAATTGTTATTGTTTGTGTTATTTTCATATGCAATTGAAGAAGTAGACCATTTCAGAATTTGAAAGTTGAGACTCTCGAAACGTCAAATGGGACTCATACCTTTCTGATCAGCGAGTCCCTGGGACTCGTAGGGCTCAAACTGTAAAATTATCACTGGAACACTCAAAATTGTCCTTACGTGTGAGGGTGAGCACGGATCATTTTTCGTCTACATGTTCGTTGCGATTAGCTTGCAACTGGTTCAGGGCGTCCCTCGCCTACTGTTCAAAGACAGCTGGGATAAAGCGGATCAGAAAATGGATGGATGGATGGGCATTTATTTACAGTGAGGACAGCATTCACTGATTTAGAGTCAGTTTGATGGATTATAAAAACGTTTTAAAAAGTTCAGTTCTTTGGCGAGCTCAAAGTGGTGAATAAATAGAATAGTTCAGTCACCTAAAACGAGAGAAAGAATATGGGGCAGGAATTTCAGTTTTGTGCCTCCGGACATCGACATGGGCATCTGGTGTTACAGTGCACTCCGCTTAATAGAACACCATCGGGCCGAAGCGCTTCTGTTCTACTAAGCGAAGTTTCTATTAACCGGAGACACTTTATTAGGTACACCTTCAGACACGTCGACGACCAAGTTATGCACGCAGAAAAAACCCCGCTGACGAGTTAGAAGAGACTCGACTGTGGACGTCCATATCTTTAATCAAACAACAAAACAACAACTTTAATCAACTTCAGTCAAACATCTCAAATCACGAGAAAAATTTCGTTACTTTTGTTTGGAAACAGGAGTCCGTAATTTTGCGGTTGACTTCCCTCTCAATGCGCTGGATAAGAGGGAAGTCCTGGAAACCGCGGGCGTACACTTCTCGTTTCAGGGTCTCGAGGGCGACCCGCATATCCTTATTGGAAGGTGGTTCCTCAATGGAAGCAGGCTTGTCGTCCTCTGGCTCAGGATCACTGTCTTGGCTACTCGTTCCTTCCATCACTTCGTCAATGATGTCTTCGTCCGTTACCTCCGCGCACGTCAGAACATCTCTGTCGATGTCGATGTATTCGTCAAATTGCTCTGAACATAATATGGCACCCACTTCCTCAGCGTTATCGTCAGTTGTATCCGCGACCTCAACTTCTGTGTCGCATAGACCTCCTTTACGCCAACAGTTACGTATTGCTACATTTGTGATGTCCTCCCATGACATAACCAGAAGTTCGATGGCATGAAGTAGGTTGATTTTCTTCGCCAGTACGCAAGCGGTGGCTGAACTGTCACTCTCATCCATCTGTTGGACTATGCGCTGGCACATGTAGCGGCGGTAGTGCGCCTTCACTGCGCGGATCACGCCCTGATCGCACGGCTGCATGAGGGCCGTGGTGTTGGGAGGAAAGAAGGCAAGCCGTATGTTGGTCAGTTGAACATTCTGTGGGTGCGCCGAGCAGTTGTCGACCAGCAGTAGAATTCGCTGATTCTGACCACGTAATTCTTTGTCCCATTCGGCCAGCCACTTTCTGAATAGATCACCGGTCATCCACGCAGATTTATTCGATTCATACGAAACAGGGAGTGACTTCAAACCTTTAAAGCACCGCGGATTCTGACTTTTGCCGATGACAAACATCTTGCGTTTCTTTCCTGTCATTGAACAGGCAAACAGAACGGTTATCCTCTCCTTAGGTTTTTTCGCACCCTTTCTCTGATCATTTTTGAAAGTGAGTGTGGCATCTGGCATTGCGCGAATATACAGTCCTGACTCGTCTGCATTCCAAATTTCATCGCATTTATATTGTTTCATCAAATCAGGCCAGACTTGTGCTAGCCAGTGGTCGCGTGACTGATTGTCGGCGGTTTGACCTTCACCATGCAGTCTTTTGTGCACGATCCCTTCTCTCTTCTTAAGCGATCGAACCAACCTTCAGTGGCTCTGAATCCCTCCACCTTCATTTTTGATGCCAGCTCCTCAGATTTAGCTTTCACGATCTTCCCAGACAAAGGCGCATTCTTGTCTCTGGCAGCGTGAATCCACTTTACGAGAGCTTTTTCCACAACAGGTGCTTTGCCCTTTCGCTGTCGCTTGCGATCAGAATCCTCAAGTTCCAAAATGTCTTTCCTGTTTTTGAGTATCCGATTCAAGCTACTCCGGGATACGTCGAGATGAGAGGCAGCATCCTCTTGCGATCCCTTCTGAGAATCCGGCAATGCATCGTATCGCCTGAGTATGTCCTTCTTATCCGCAGATGATAGCCCTCGTCTCTTGAGTGAAGTTGAAGCCATTGTGACGTGCGTGTGTCGACGTGTGGAGTGACGCGTGCCACCTGCTACCTGCTACTGTACGGCTAGAACTACCGCGTTTTCTCGCGATAGTGGTACAGTATCGCGATAGCTACACTTCGAAAACCACTAGTTTACAATTTTCATTGCTTACGGCTTGTTCTATTAAGCGGAGATCTGTTCTACTAAGCGGAGTATCTTTATAGGAAATTGCATTAGGCAAATCCGTTCCGGAGCCTTTTGCTCTATTAAGCGGATTACTCTATTAACCGGTGTTCTATTAAGCGGAGTGCACTGTATATACTAGAAAGAAAGAAGAAGAATGCATGGCTGATTTTACTGAATGACTCACACTGTCTCCCTGTCTGATGTTTATTTAAGAAGGTTTTCCGGCTTAGTGAGAGAAATACAGGTTTAAAGGTCCAACCCAGTCACATTGCCTCCACCTCACTTTGTCACTCTCTCCATCACTCCCTCTACATAATTCAGAGCTTTGGGTTAGCTGCGTGAGAATGAGTGTATGATTGAAAGGGTGACCTGCTCAGATGTGCTGCCTCAAAAAGGAAAGCAGCAGTTTCCAAGTGATGAGTGTCAGAGGTTAATACTTAGTGCCAAGAGGAGCATACCACCCAGTATGGGAGTGGTGATGAATAGCAATGCGGTGCCATACTGTCCGAAATGAAAGTGATTTTATGTCGATGGAGTTGTACGCTAAATTAGTTGTCACTTTTCAGCTGTATTCTGAATCAGAAATGATATGCAGTCCAATATTTGACATACGTCAATGGTTTGAGAAAAGTAGGCAATGTAAGAAATATTTAAACATTATTTGTAGCTCCTGGTTACCTTACTCTTGAAAAACAAGGCTGTGTAGTAGGTATTTTATCAAACCAATTTTAAAGAGGCGAATGCCACTCTGTTATGAAATTAAGGACTGAAAATGGTTGCATTCCAGCAACCGTTCTGCAATTTCGGTTTTCTCCATGCATTTTATTTTGAACCCCGAGTTTAAGAAAAAGTCGAGGAATAATATGACCGATTTGATTGTATTCAAACACACACATGCTATGTCTGAGGTCGACCAGCTTCCTAATCAGGGCTTGTCATGAAGCTTTTTTGCTCACCAGTCACTGTGGTTAGTGGCTTCCCAAAGTGAATAGCCACTCAGCATGTTCTCAAGCCACAAATGTTGTTGTTGGATAATTATATTTATCCATCCATCTATTAGCTGATCCGCTTATCCTAACGAGGGCCACGGGTGTGCTGGAGCCTATTCCAGCTTTCTCCTCTGACTTTTGACATCGGGTTTTGGGACATCCTGTGTTGGGACATGCGTGACAGTGCCCAACTAATTAGCATGTCCGTCTCACAGTGCAGAGGTCCAGAGTTCAATTCCGGGCCCCAGCCTTCTTGTGTGGAGTTTGCATGTTCTCCTTCTGTCTGCGTGGGTTTTATACAGGTACTCCAGTTTCCTCCCACATTCCAAAAACATACACTGAGCTTTAATGAAAGGCAGCTCACCCACAGTGAAGGTTGGTAGGCTGGTTAACAATGTGATGAAAGAAGTGAAGCCGTTTGAAGTAGCTCACTGTGGAATGCGGTGGCATCCTAAGGCCTATTTTAGGGAGACAATGTTCTAAAGCCTCCCTAAATTATTTGTTTGCATTATTTTTTTGCCCCACAAAAAAAGTCAATATAAATACACAGAAAATGAAATCAAATAAATGTTCACTTAACCCTTTCCTGCACAAATAATGATAACCTGTAACCTGATGAGCTGTCTACTGTAGCGACCATTGAAAGAGCTAACCTATCATTATTCATGTAAATATAATTATAAATTATGAGTTTCCTTCTGCTAGTAAAAGGTATACAGCCTTGTCATGTATCAATATTGAGTACATCACATTTAATCCTGTGGAACACCAGGCCGTCTGTAAATAAATGTAACAAGATAATATCTTACACAATTATCATTCTTAACCACTGAAAACGGTTATATTCTGCCAAATGAATGACTTTGAAGAGCTCCAAATAAATGAAATGTTCACTGTGGTCTTAGTGAGACAATTTTAATACTTGTAACAACACAAATTAAGTCAGATGTCCAGCCTTTAAATATTCAAAAACTTTAAACAAATACATAAATACATAATATTGTACTCTTCAGAGATGTTATTGCAGAACGTCTTACCTGTCTGTGTTGTCGAAATTGTTCTCTCATACATAACTACTGTGAAATTGCCCCACCAACCCCCTAAAAAAAATATCCGGATTGAAAAAGAGCCACTCTACAAAGCTGTGTCGGTTGAAATCGTCTCAAAGACCAGTTATTCCTGAAAGGTTCACTGTAAAAGTCGATTTTCAATCATTGTCCGATATCATCCTCCATCGTAAATCGTAAAAAAGTTTTGGACAACCAATGAGAGGACATATAAACTCAATTGCCACAGGGCTTCTGGGAAGGCTTTCTGTAGGCTATTCTCCAATCTGATTGGCTTAAAGAACAACGAGCGATTTCAGGGTGATTGTGCGTGTGCTCGACCCCTGCAGTCGAGGTCCTGAAAGTGCTGGACAAAATAAAATGGCCTTGGCAACACATCCCCAAAAATCTGAATGGACCTGAATAAAACAATTTAAAAAGAAAGAAAAACAACAGAAGACTGGAAGTTGTGTGGCCAAGACATACGCAATGAAATGAAGACAAAAGACTGTTGGAAATGAATGTTTTCCACTTCATCTAAGTTGTAAATGGAGGTCTGTCTTTCTGATAGTGTTTGCATCTGCAGAGAAGGCCTTGATGGCTCGCAGGGAACACCACTGAAATAACCCATTCATAAATTCTCCCTTTGTAATTTTGCACTTTCACACGCTCTTGGCAAATAATAATTTATAAAACGCGAATTCAAGCAGACAAGAGCGACTTCTGAACA
Organism: Hippocampus zosterae; assembly: GCF_025434085.1. Taxonomy (NCBI): domain Eukaryota; kingdom Metazoa; phylum Chordata; class Actinopteri; order Syngnathiformes; family Syngnathidae; genus Hippocampus; species Hippocampus zosterae. The sequence goes on along the minus strand of NC_067464.1, from coordinate 19,225,666 downwards.
TGAGCAGGTCTAGAAAATATCACTAGAGGGAAAACACCGAGCAAGGTCAATAATCCGACAAAAGCTTAGCATCTTGGCAGTCGTTACTTATGCCCACAGTTGGCTTAAGTAACAAGTGCGTCTGCTGGAGGGAGACGTCCTTCAGTCCAGCTGGAGGTGAAACAAAACAAACACACACAGGAGGTGACATAGAGGTGGGCTGGCTAAAGGAAACCTGCGAAAGTGTGTCAATGTGGCAGCGGTACATGGTTGGAACAAATGAGAAGAAGTGGCAGAATATTAGTCTAGTGGGGGGGGGGGCGGAGGGGGGGGGGCAGCAACCCACGGCTCCAGAGCCGCATATAGCGCCGCTATAGTGGCTCCCTGGAGCTTTTTCAAAAATGTTCGAAAATGGAAAAAGATAGGGGAGGGAAAAAAAAAATATATAGATAGATAGATAGATAGATAGATAGATAGATAGATAGATAGATAGATAGATAGATAGATAGATAGATAGATAGATAGATAGATAGATAGATAGATAGATAGATAGATAGATAGATAGATAGATAGATAGATAGATAGATAGATAGATAGAGAGAGAGCGAGAGCGCGGCTGGATAGCTCAGTTGGTAAGGCATCGGTTTGGCATACGGGAGACGGTGGTTCGAATCCCGCTTGGGGCAAAAAATGAGCACATAACACCATCCAGTGTGGGTCCTTGGGCAAGATCCTTCACGCTAATGCCTACCTCATACAATGATGAGAGACAATAAAATGAATGACATGCCGGCTCAGACATCGCCCGGCCAAACAAGGTCTGCGTCAGGTGCTGGGGAACCAGAGCACCTTGATGAAAAATGGGCTACTGGAACAAAGCGGAGATGGACGAGATGCGATAACATGGCTCTGTTGGAATGCAACTACTCAAGCAACCCTAGTCAGAGGGGATACATGCAAAGAATGTGGGCTGAATGGTTACTTCGAAACCCACAGTCACGGTTGACCACGAAACAACTAGTAACTCAGTGTTCCAACATCCACAAACGGCAACTGCTGTCACAACTTGAGATTGATGAGGTACAACGCAGGTTCCATGGTGAAGGGCCCCAGGCTGCCAGACCAGAGGAGGAGGTCATACCAGAGATTGGGAGGCAAGCCCCAATGAATGCAGATGATGAGATTGGGAGGCCAGCCCCAATGAATGAAATGCTGAGCGAGGCAGCAACTGACCTGAAAGCTAAGATCATGGCGAGAATCAAACCTGGGCAACCTAGAAACCGATTACAACGGCTATGTGAAGTACCACCTGAAGGTCTCATGGAAAGTGTGAATGCAGCACTGAGGGCGATCCCTACCGTAACTATCACGGAAACCAATGAGCTGATATACGCTTCAGCATCAGTGATCCTTGAGATGCTTGGCTATAAGAGCAACCATGGAAGCCATGAGATACGTTACCCACCATGGAAAAGTCGGTTGGAGGCTAAAATCAAGGCAGCCCGGAAAGATGTGAGTGAATTGACGGAGGCCCAGAGAGGTGTGATGAAAAGGCCGATACCCGAGAAGTACATCCAGATAACCATACCTGAAGCACTCGAGACTGCCAAACAAAGGCTCCAAGCCTTGTCCAGTCGCCTAAAGCGGTACACGAAAGAGAATGAGGCCAGACGAATAAACAGGCTGTTCGCAACACAACCTGCGAAAGTGTACGCTCAGTGGCAGGGTCCTAACAACAGAGCTGACCCACCAAGACTGGAAACTGAAAGGTACTGGAAAGACATATGGGAGAAGGAGGTTGCACATAACAACGGTGCACAATGGCTGGTATACATAACAGTGGCAGACATACAGCAAAGAGTCTCAGATATGAAGAACTGGACAGCACCAGGCCCGGACATGGTCCACACCTACTGGCTAAAGAAACTCACAGCACTCCATGAGCGCCTAGCAGCACAAATGAACCAGCTCCTGAGGGATGGGACTCACCCAGGATGGCTAACCGAAGGGCGAACGATCCTGATCATGAAGGATCCCTCAAAGGGTGCGGTCCCATCCAACTATCGGCCAATAACCTGTCTCTCCACAACATGGAAGCTCATGTCAGGCATCATTGCGGTTAAGATAAGTGGACACATGGATCAATACATGAACGAAGCACAGAAGGGCATTGGTCGAGATACCAGGGGAGCCAAACATCAGCTCCTGGTTGACAGAACAGTCGCACAAGACTGCAGGTCCCGACGTACCAACCTGTGCACAGCCTGGATTGATTACAAGAAAGCCTATGACTCGATGTCACATACATGGATCACTGAATGCTTGGAGTTGTATAAGGTGAACAGGAGCTACAATCAGTCACCTCCTCTACATGGATGACATAAAGCTGTATGCTAAGAGTGAAAGGGACATAGACTCCCTGATCCACACGACCAGGATCTACAGCAGGGACATCGGGATGTCATTCGGACTTGAGAAATGTAGTCGGATGGTGACTAATAGAGGAAAGGTAGTCCGCACTGAAGGGCTCTCACTCCCTGAAGGAACAATAGCAGACATTGAGGACAGTTACAAGTACCTCGGAATACCACAAGCCAATGGCAACCTCGAACTGGCCACAAGGAAAGCGGCTACGGCCAAATACCTCCAGCGAGTGAGGCAAGTCCTAAGAAGCCAGCTCAATCGCAAGAATAAGACCCGGGCAATAAACAGCTATGCCCTGCCAGTGGTCAGATACCCTGCAGGAATAATAAGGTGGCCAAAGGAAGAGATTCAGACCACGGACGTTAGGACCCGAAAGCTCCCAACCATGCATGGAGGGTTTCATCCCAAATCCAGCACCCTGAGACTGTACGCAAGCCGAAAGGAAGGAGGCCGAGGACTAGTGAGTGTGAGAGCCACTGTCCAGGATGAAACATCCAAGCTCCATGAATACATCAAGGAGAAGGCTCCAACGGATGACGTACTCAGAGAATGTCTCAGACAATGGGGAACAGTAGATGAGGCGCTGGAAGAGGGACCATCATGGGAGGACAAGCCCTTACACGGGATGTATCACCGGACAATAACTGAAGTGGCCGATCTCAAGAAGTCCTATCAGTGGCTAGAGAGGGCTGGCCTGAAGGACAGCACAGAGGCACTCATCCTGGCTGCTCAGGAGCAGGCCCTGAGCACCAGAGCCATCGAGGCCCAGATATACCACACCAGACAAGACCCAAGGTGTAGGTTGTGCAAAGAGGTACCTGAGACGATCCAACACATAACTGCAGGGTTTAAGATGCTGGCAGGGAAAGCCTACATGGAACGCCATAACCAGGTGGCTGGCATAGTCTACCGAAACATCTGTGCGGAGTATGGACTGGAAACCCCATGGTCAAAATGGGAAACACCTCCGAAGGTGGTGGAGAATGACAGAGCGAAGATCCTGTGAGACTTCCAGATCCAGACTGACAAGATAGTAATGGCGAACCAACCAGATATCGTGATCATAGATAAAGGGCAGAGGAAAGCCGTTGTAGTGGATGTAGCGGTCCCAAATGATGGAAACATCAGAAAGAAGGAACACGAGAAACTCGAGAAATATCAAGGGCTCAGAGAGGAGCTGGAGAGAGCCTGGAAGGTAAAGGTGACAGTCGTGCCTGTGGTGGTCGGAGCACTCGGGGCAATGACCCCCAAACTAGATGAGTGGTTGCAACAGATCCCGGGAACAACATCGGACATCTCAGTCCAGAAATGTGCAGTGCTGGGAACAGCAAGGATACTGCGCAGAACCCTCAGGCTTCCTGGCCTCTGGTAGAGGACCCGAGCTGAATGAGGGACGGACACCACCTGAGGGGTGAGATGAGGATTTATTTATTTTTTTATATATATAGTCTTAATAGGGTTAAGACAAAATCGGAGGAAAAACATGACAGAAACATTCTTATCGTTTTCCAATGCTGTAAAAATGTGTAGAATAAATATAAAATGTTGACGTTTCTGTCAACGACGATTCGCATCATAGCCTGTGACGCATATCTCTATTCGCAGAGCGGGATGTCAGGTAGGTCTGTTGCAGAAAAAAAAAACTAAACCAAAAGAAAACAGCATTTCATGTACAATTCACCGAGGTCTCTGGCAAAGAGAGAGAATGTGGAGGGCCTAACACGATCGGGTCGATCGCGGTAGGTTGGTTGATCGAAAAGTAGATCTTCGGTCAAAAAAGGTTGGGCGCCCCTGCTCTACGGGATGCAGTGCTGGGAAAAAAACATTTCATCATGAAGGCTCATTGTGTGTTTGGAGCCAACTTAGTCATTTTGATAGTAGGCTAATGTAGCTCACATAGATACATACAACATGTTTTTCCTTCATTATAAGGCCTTTAATGATTTATTTATTTTGCGGCTCCAGACAGATTTGTTTTGCGTGGGGGTGGGGGTGGTCCTATATGGCTCTTTCAACATTTTGGGTTGCCAACCCCTTATCTAGTGGAAAATGAGTACAAAAATAAGCATCACTGCAGTGCAGCACCATCAACAGAGTGACAATGGACAATGAGTGGAGGCAACCCGGGCCGTAGTGTGAAATCCACGTGTCCACTTGGCTACGATCGGGTGATTGAAGCAGGAACGGATAACACTGCAGTTGGTGTGGATTGGCAGTGGTTTGTATTCACACCTGAAGTGAACCGCAGCAGAGTCCATTTGGAAGCGCACCGAGACCAACTCAAAAAGGGCGTCTCTGTCCTGCAAAAAAGGGCCTGCACCAGTGTGGGAAATGCATTCTGATCAATTTCGAGTGGACAACACAGCGAAGGCGTGAACACACCTTAAGACATTTAAATTTATTTGCATTTTTTCTCATTTTTAGTTCTCAGTTTACAACATTTGTTCAATAGATACTCTCGTCTTTTCTTAGCTGTGAAATGAGCAGCGGGAGTGACTTGGATGATGTTTTATCCTGATCAGCGCATTGTACTGTCTATACTGAAGGTGGATCATTAGATTGCCCCCTCCAAAGGGAAGAGGTTGTCAAAGTTTTGTCAGCTATTACTCCAGGGATGCCCAACCTTTTTTGACCGAAGATCTACTTTTCGATCAACCAACCTCCCGCACTTGCACACGCATGCCATTTATGAATAGGATTTCCTTCCTACCTTAGTGGGTGACCTGACATGGAGGCATGTGACGCACTTTTGCAGTTTGTTAACGATCGTAGCCCACGCGTACCGTTTTAAAATGCTTCTCTCAGGCCTCCAGATTCCCATTCTTTGCAAGTGCCATCGGTGAATTGTACACAAAATGAACTTTGACTGATAATAATAATAATAATAATAATAATAACAAAAACTGATCGCAAGCTGCAATTGCAGACTGCTGAGTGCTGAGTGCTAACAACTTCTGATGATGCAGGCCACGTGTCACCGCAGATTAAAGGTGCTTTATTTTTACTTTTGAAATACTTTTTGTGAAAGTGAGACTGATTGGATCATAAGGGTGCGGTGTGCGTTAAAACCAAAAATATATTACAAACATGAACGGAGACTGAAATTATTATTATCCTCGACACCCCTCGCGATCGACTTGTCCGCAAGCTACCGGTCGCTCGCCATCGACCTAATACTGTACAACTGTATATGTTCAATTTAATGTCGACATCGTACATTGATTGGGCTGCTCTCTCTGAATTCTGGACTGGTCTATTTGAGAGAAAAGTGAAAAAGTCTAAAACAAAAAAAAAAATCAATAGCACCACATCGGCCCCAGAGGCCCGGCAGGCATTTGTCGTGTGATCCAACGAATGTTTTTTTTTGGCCGCTCTATAACAAAGTGTAATTTCACATCTGCTATAGTTGGTGACAGTGACATTGTCATTTTCAGAGTGTGCAATGAATATTAGCTCGAAGGTGTGCACGTGCGTGTGTGTGCGTGCGTGTGTGTGTGTGTGTGTATGCGTGCGTGCGTGCGTGCGTGTGTGTGTGTGTGTGTGTGTGTGTGTGCGCGCGCGTGTGCGCGTGTGTGTGCGTGTGTTTTGCACTGAGCATCTACACACAACGCATAGCAGAAGCTGTCCAGTGAACAAAGCCTTAAGAAATGGAAAAATATTCAACAGGGATGAAAAGACTGAAATACAATGATGATAAAGTTATTCTCTGTTGTAAATTGATCTCTTTAATTTTTTGTTTCCATTTGTGTCATTAAGGATACGATGTTATGCATAGGTGTACTCCTAATTATTTTACAGCCAACGGACACTATTTATAGTCGCAGCGGAGAGTTGCGGGGGTGCGGAACATTTTCTTCACCTCAGGTGGTGTAACAAGAAAATAATGGAAACACATTGGTTTAACATAATTATAATGTAGACAGTAGCTCTCCACAGTGTCAAAGGTTAACAAAGCACTTAATGGCATAATTAAATTATTAGAATGCATTTTTCTAGATTATTTTGCAATCTGAGAACGGTGATATCAGAAGGTGGATTAAGTCACTTCAGTCCCCACTGAAGGCCCAGATCTAAAATGCACCGCTCGCCACGATAAATACATTGTACGAGCCATACATACTTTCCTGCCTAAATTACTGTTTATATTAGTATTTCTGTTCCGTAGCTTGGCGTTGCTAGCCTTGTACTTAGATTTTGTGCACCTTGTTGTACAATGTGTATTAAGGAGTTGGTAAATTGACCAGTTTTTAAATTTGGAATCAACAAACGTGTCCAATTTAGTGAATGTTAGTGCACTAAATAGTGCACTAACTTAAAACAACAAATGCCATCTAACTTAGTCATTTTTTCAACATTTACAAATTTTAAAATGAATCGTGGACTCACAATACCAAAGCATATTAAGATTTAATTCCAGATATGATGTACGGTCGGCGGCCCGGTGAACGAGTGGCTAGTGTGTTGACCTCACAGTGCAGAGGTGCAGGGTTCAATTCCGACTCCGGCCTCCATGTGCCAAGTTTGCATGTTCTCCCCCGTGCCTGCGTGGGTTTTCTCCGGATACTCCAGTTTCCTCGCACGTTACAAAAACATGCATGGCAGGCTGATTGAACACTTTAAATTGTCCCGAGGTGTGAGTGTGAGCGTGGATGGTTGTTTGACTCTGTGTGCCCTGCGATTGGCTGGCAACCGGTTCAAGGTGTCCCCCGCCTACTGCCCGGAGACGGCTGAGATGGGCTAAGGCAGGCCCCACGACCCTTGTGAGGATAAAAGTGATTTGGAAGAAGGATGAATGTTCTGTTTACAAACTTGACTTACGTAAAATTTTGTAGATCTTTTTTTAATGACACTGTGGTACTTTCTGTGACAGAATTCCGAGATTTGCTTATGTGAGCTGCCACATGACTGGCACAAAAAAAAAGAAAGAAAGAAAATCTGATTCTCACATGTCCCCAATGTCCTTAGCAGATGAAGTGTGAGAGACCAGGCAGCAAAAAAGGAGCGCTACCAGCGATGATTAAGATGATTTGCATAACTATAAACCGTCCCGTCCTGTTCACTCCTGATTCCTATAAAATGGTTTTACAAAAGCATAAGGTGCAGCATAAATGACAGCTGGCCGCAGGTTACTGTCATCTAAGTGTCCCTGAAGAAAATCCTGTCACTTGACTATTGACCCCCTCGTCCTCCAGTGTGACAGCAACATACCTGGGAATCGATACAAACACAATTCAATTTAAGGTTCCCAGTGCACTTCATGGAACAGCAATCATATTCCGTTTTTATCCTCCAGGACTAGATGGCAAGGATGTATTGCAAAATTAGAAATGTTCTATTTTATGGTTTACAACAATAATACTTGACACATTTGAATGAAAAAAAAATCACTTGGCTCCTGCACATCCTGGTCAGGACCTCTTCCAGTGCCTTGCCTCAGACTATAGAATGCACACAAAACCCACCAGACACCAGACTCCCCTAAACCGTTTACTCATGAGTCAGTGTTTTGTTTTGGGTTTTTTTGCGAATTTGGCACATTTCTGTCGCGACTTTATTACCATATTAATTTTTGTAGCTTTGGCATTGTTATGGGTTGTCAAAAAGTGTTTTTGAAACGGATGCATTTAAAGGGTATAAAGGGCCCTGAATGTGTGTCAGCATATCTCGAAGAAGATATTGATTAACTTTATTGTCAAATGTATGTGTAACGTACAGGACAGAAAAAAAGGACATAAAACAAAGAGGAGCCGAGTACGAGTGTCATTCAATAAATAAGGTGAATTTTTCGGTGTCAGGATTTCTAATACAGACAGAAGCTCACTTAGTCTCATGAACGTTTTTAAGAGACCAAACAAGTGAAAGTCGGAAAGAGGCAAAATCTTGGCTAGAAGGGGGGATGAGGGAGCAGTTCCCAACCAAGCTCGTTGATAGTCTGCACCGTTTAGGCTTACTGCTTGAGGCCTTGCGTTGTCACGATGCAAGATGACTCCTTCCGACTGATGACCCCTGTGTTTGTTTTTGATAATCCTTCTTGACCTCCCTGAGCAAGTCATAGTAGTTGGTCGATGAAGTCAAAAGTGTCGTGAGCGACTGGCTGAGACATCAGTCCAAATATTTTTTTTCGCAGAGGGAATATGGAAGCTTGTGCGCTGATGGGAAAAGTGCTGGCAGAATACGTAAAATAAATAAATAAATAAATAAAAGCTGGGGAAAAAAAGTACCGGTACATTTCTGTATGTATTCGAAGTCCTTTTTGCCCATAAATTCTACTCATTTATTGAATTTATATATATATTGCGTATTTTCATGACTATTCGACGCACCGTACAGTTGGGCGCAGTCTCATTAATAGGTGACATTTCTGTATTTTACACATAGACAAACCGCACTGTATTAATGGCGCAGTTTTACAGTGGTAAAACATACGCCGGCTTAAACATACAGCATGCATGCGTGCACGCTAACACGTTACCTTGAAGCATACGGTAGCATGCCAAGACATACAGATACAAGCTAAAAACACGTTTTTAAAAAGGCAACGAAAGCAGAACTGAGTTCGGGTGTATTTTATTTAGCCATCGTACAATGTTCTCACGTTTTTTGATCAATCATCACCCAGAAATCCATCAAAGTCCTCATCCTCTGTATCAGAAGCAGAGGACTGCACATCCCAGTTGTCATTGAACGCATGACATGCTAAAGTGTGAGTTGCTACGCATTGCCGAGCGGAAAGAAGGAGCGCGACAGCAAAGTCAACATTTCTCTCGTGTGAAGCTTTCCCACATTTGAAAGTAAAGAACAGAGCGAAACATGGTGGCAGCGTGTGTGTGTGTAGAAAGAATTGAACAATTGTGCAAGTACCGTAATCCATCAAAAACACCGCGTTCCCTCTCGTTGTCAGAGTCACTGTCATTGCCATGCGGCTCCACAGAAATGATGCCAGCTTTGCCAAAAACTCGAACAGCAGTGCAAGCAGACACGTTCGTCCAAGCAGCCACAATCCATTTGCAAATTGTGGCGTAACTCGCCCAGCGCTGCCTCTCACTCTTTGTAAAGTTGTGTTTGCCATCGATCATCCATTGTTCCCATGCCGTTCGCAACTTTACTTTGAACGCCCGGTTGATGCCGATGTCCAGCGGTTGGAGTTCTTTAGTCAAGCCTCCGGGAATAACGGCAAGCTCAGAGTTTATTTGCTTGACTTGGTTTTTCACAGCTGCTGTGAGATGGGCACGCATGCCAAAAGCATAACCGATGGCTTGCAGTTTGAACTGAGCTTCGTAGGCGTGTCTCTTTGTTGAATTTATTTTCGGGGGTTCTTAGAAACCAAAACCGAAGTTGTTTTGCAACAATGCACATTGCCACACTGTACAGGTGTTGGTACCTGGTTGTGACGTCCCTTTAGCGTCCACTTACACGCCCACCCTTCACCCATTGGCGGACTGCTCCCCAGTATGCCTGTCCTCTCTCACGCCTGCCTTCTCTCTCTCTCTCTCTCTCTCTCTCTCTCTCTCTCTCTCTCTCCCTCTCCATATATGTATATATACACGCCCACCCTTCCCTGATTGGCCGACTTCTTTCCCGCATGCCTGGCCACAGTCACCTCCGCCTTTTCTCTATATAAAGACAGCGTGTCGGCTGTCAGTCAGATTTTGAAACTCAGCGCATACAAAAGACGCTCCGCACCATAAGGCGTCCTGTCCATTTTGGAGAAAATTTAAGACTTTTACTTTTACACACGCACACACACACACACACACACCGTATATAGCCATCCATACATATTTCAAACCGCTTATCCTCACAAGGGTCGCATACAATCTATCCCAACTGTCTTTGGGCAATGGGAGGGGACACCCTGAACTGGTCGCCAGCCAATTGCAGGGCACATATAGACAAACAACCATTCGCTCTCACACCTCGGGATGACAACCTGCCATGCTTGTATTTGCAATGTAGGAGGAAACTAAAGTTACGCCGGAATGAAGCCATACAGGCACGGGGAAAACATTTGCTCACTCAAAGCCACAAACGAACCCCTGACTTTTCACTGTGAGGTGATTGTGCTAACCACTCGACACCATTATTACACTGTATTTAATCATTTTTATTAAAATTTCAGATGTGGAAAAGGTGCACACGGCAAACAGAAAAGCAATACATGCTCAACACCAGTCTACTTGCCCGGGCGCACGGGACACATACGGATAAGCTCTCTCTCTCTTTCTCTCTCTTTCTCTCTCTCTCTCTCTCTCACACACACACACTCACACACACACACACACACACACACACACACACACACCTGCGCGCACACGCACTCCACAATGTCCAATTAGTATCAGCATCTGCTTCGGTCTCTCTTGACTACTGCTGCTGCCACCTGGTTGGTCCCACAGAGAAAGAAGCCTTCAAGTTCCTTGAAATTGATTAAAAGTATTTCAAGAGCACCGCTTTACTTTTGCCTTGATGGCAAACAAATCATGATCATGGTCTGCAATGACAAGATAAAGTCGTGGGGAATCCTGTTTCAGTGTACCTTTGGTGCTGTTTTCTGCTCGTTCAAAGACGTTTTTTTTTTTTTTAGGCTGCACTGTTTGTAGTTCGTGCAAGTGGGAGTAAGATTTTTGTCCAATCAGATTTCAGCCTCTACGTTCTGCATTGCCATTTCTGACTAGCATTCTTGGGAGCTGGCCAATTTGACTTTGGTCACAATTCATATGCTTTATAAAAATGTATTTAGCTGAATATTAAGTCTAAAATGTTCTAGGTGAAGTATGCAACATGCAAAGTATCCATACGGTTTCAATGGCTTGTGAAGGTGTTTGGCCCCCCGAGAACTTTTTCACCTTTTTTGTCACATTTCAGGTTATATAGAAGAAGAATAAACAGCAAGTGGGACACCATCCTGAAAATGCACGAAATTCATTTGATATTTTATTTCTTTATTTTTTTTAAGTAGATAAGTGTACCGTGTTCGATAATATCCGGCTCCAATTTTGCACACTCCACTTTTCAGTTTATTTTGAAAAAAAAAAAAGCTGAAAATATGATATGAATTGTGTTCCTTTTCATGAATGTGTCCCGCCTGGGTTTGTTATTTCAGTTTGACACGAGCTAACCCACTAACAGAACACTCTGCCCACCAGGCACCATGACAAACTGAAATCTGAACGGCGTGCCATCATGAGGCATTTTGTGATCCCAGCAGTCATGTTAGTTACTCTGGAGATTTACCTCTCTGGTCTTCAGAGTCTGACTGACAGAGAAGCTACTGTGTCAAGAATGACAGCTCACTTGGGGGGTTCAGGGGACCACTTTGGGATCTTTCAGTGACTGATGGATAAGCTAATACACACTGGTCTCCAGCGGGATAAAATGATTGAGAACTGGAGCAAGAGGCTCACCATGCTTGGGATTGATGAAAGATGATCGATAACGGAGTTCTGTACCCCACTCTTCAAATGTGTCTGATTGCCAGAACTTAATCTGTATGCTGGTCTTTTATTCTCACTTTCTTCTGAAATGAACATCTCGTTGTCTATTAATCTTTATTTTGCTGTTCAAGTGAACAGCTATTGCATGTTGGAACGCTTTAAAACTGAACTAAAAGTAATTTTATCTTTGAACTGCCCTTTTCCCTTTTTTTTTTTTTTTTTTAACGATATTGACATCAAGCTCTGCAATCAGTCCAGGACCTCCAAACCAGTTTGCAGTCTGAACCAGAAGGTGAGGGAATGTCATGGCTGCCTGGGGGCTTTACAGGATATCTTAAAATCCGTACTGCAAGTTATTACATGGACACTCTAATTCCCAACCAATTTACTTTCACTTTACACTCCAGCTAAAGGCTCGGCCAGGTCCCCAACCATCCTTGTCATTTTCAAAATGTAAGCGGGTGGTAGGTCATTTCGTGTTGTGGAAATCGTCTGCCTTGCTCCTGTTATCAAATTCGGAGCTAAAGTAGGTCTTTTTGCTGTTGCTGCTCTTTAGCTGCACAATGGCTCGATCAGCAGTAAATAAGCAAACAGTAGAGCCTGTTTATTCTAATTCAATTTTCCAACATTAGCAACGGAGGGTTATTTTTCCAGCAATCCACGTTATTTTCCACTTGTGCAAAGCTTGCAAAAAAGGAATCTAACACAACTGATTAATGCCATCATCTGCTTTCATTTTCATAATAAATGATATTAAAGAGGTAATCCATCCATTCATTTTCTGATCTGCTTTATTCTCAAAAAGGTTGTGTTGAGTGCTGAAGCCTAACACAGCCGTCTTCAGGCAGTAGGCGGAGGACACCCTGAACCGGTTGCCAGCCAACTGCAGGGCACACACAGACGAACAACCATCCGTGCTCACACTCACAGAGGCAGTTTTCTCATATAACAAGAATTAGCAAATAGGCCCACTGTTCCCCAGGAATGGATTTAGGAAATTGATGGGTGGATGGTTGAGTCAAACGTCCAGTTTAAACATTTAGTTGGACTAAAGCTTCCATCTGCAATCTTATGTCTGTATATTCAGGACAAATATTATAAATTACAAGAATACAGTGTCTCCAATTCAAATCAGATTGGCACCAACATATGATCATACCTGTGAACTCATACGGTTTAGCCATAGTTCATACGGATTTTGTGGTGGAACTTACGTATTTGGCCGTATCGCACAAATCATACGGATTCAGAAAATTTCCGTGTTTCTTTTTTTTTTTTTTCCCCCACCCCCAAACAGGTAGTTCTGTTTGCCTTTGCCCAGAATGGTGCTCATCTACTCGAATGCTTTCATTTCCGGAATACAACTACGAACACAGTTATGCCACTAAGTAGAATGATGATTAGACATTAACTAGACATTGTATTATGGAGATTTACAATAAATATCATTAAAAAATTTGGGGGGGGGGGGGTGGGGGGTTCTGCCGTTATTTTGACATATAAAATGCTTTGGTATGTTATATGGATTTTTTGCTCTTTATAAGGATTTTTTTGGTAGTTTATACAGGTTGGTGCTCCGAAAAGGTATGTATGATTGAGGCCTAATTTTGATCTGATCGTATGTAGTTCTGCACTGCACAATCGGTGTCCTGCCAATGAGCCTTGCAATAGAAATCCAATACAAAATATGTGGCACTTTCAAAGCAAACATTTTGGCAATGCTCCTTTTGACAGTGTTCACCACCCATGCTGTGGTGATTCTTTTTCAGCCTGTGAAAAAAAAACATTGTACAGCCAAAGGATACAAACAGAGGAAAAATAGGTCTGACTTAAGGCAGAGACAGAACACACAAGGTAAACTCTGGTGTTCCCGGGGGCTGCTTGGTCACTTTGGGTGGTGACCAGAAGAGTGTGAGAAGGAGGCAGAAGGTTCCAGTCCAGTCGTCAATTTTCAATCTGAGACAAAAGTGGCATTTGTCTGTTCAAAGATGTATATAGGTGATGCAACACTGTGGAATTTCGGTGGTCTTCTACATCTCATTTATTTAATTAAGAGATTAAAATCGTCCTGTTTGTCCAAAGTTATGGGCTTCTTTTTTGGGGGGAGGCCTGGGGGGGGGGGGGGGGCAATAACAGTGAAATATTGAGGTAAAGGAAAACATGCTGACAGAGTTTCGAGAAATGGGATCAAAAAGAAATCTGAATGAGACACAAATAGCTGAAAATTGCAAACAGATGAAAGAAAAAAGTTGAAAGGGAGAAGCATTACAGTTCTAGTCCAGATGCTGAGGAGGGACTGCTGCGACGAGCACACACCCACACTCAGACAAAACATCCACACACATACACACACACAAGTAGACAGCTATTCTTGCCGATGGCTGACACAGATACTGCAATGCAGAGAGAGATAAGGGGAGGGACACAGCAAACATGATGGACGAAAAACAGCCAGCAGAGGGTGTCGGAGTGTTGGTGTGCGAGAATGTGTACGAGGGTGAGTGAGGGATAGGGCAAACAGAGAGTCAAGAAGGGAGCGCAGAAGGGAGGTGTGATGGAGAATGAGTAAGCAAAGCGAGATAACATTACAATGAGAGGAGGGGCAGAAATGTGAGGAGATAACACATATAGAAAGGAGGACTGAAAGTGAGAGAAGAGAAGATGGATCGTTGCCTCCAGCAGAGCCATCTAGCCAGGTTTTTATTCAGAATTAATCCTCAGTCATAAAATACAGTTGAATTTCTAAGGTTGAACACAATCTGATCTACCGGTACATATTTTGTTTAATTATATTTCCCCTCACCCCCCTTTTCTCCATTTTGGTGCCACCATCATAAAACCTCCATAAACTTAAAAGTATCAATTGTTTTAAGTAACATGTTAACTGTTTCATCCAAATGTAAATAAAGGTAATTGTAACTTTTTTGGATTAACTATATAGGCCAGGCATGTCCAAAGTCCGGCCCGCGGGCCAAATCCGGCCCGCGGTCGAATTTCATCCGACCCTCGGCCCCTGTCATAAAATCAGTGCCGTCTGGCCCACAGGTTGGGCGCAATGGAACACGTGTTGCATTGACTGAGGTCTCGTAGACTGGTGAGTGATGTTTCATAGAGTACTGCTTCCCTCTAGTGGCTAAATGAGTAATAGCATTCACTAAATGAGTAATAGCATTTAGAGACTAGAGGGCATCACTCACGAGTTAACAAGACATCACTCCGTGTTTATATTGACTAATATGTCATATTTCAAATGATCCTTGCAGTTGTGGATATGTGTATTGCTTGTTCATTTCCCTGTTGTTCGAGTCAAAGGTTTTGTGACTATTGAAAAGTCATGGTGATACATTTTATGTTTCAAATCAATCAATTTGCACTCAGGAGACTTCTGTTTAACAAAAAGTCAAGTGAATAAGCAGTTGCATGTGATATACCCGTTTCAAATGAACCAAAAGAAATTCTTAAGATTGTTGAAATTAAAATAAAAATGGAAATGTGAAACAGACTGGCTTACTAAAATTTGTTGAACAATATTGTTGTTCAATGTAAAGAATGTCAGCCATGGTCGGCCCCCGACATTTTACCACATAAAATCTGGCCCCCTTGGCAAAAAGTTTGGACACCCCTGATATAGGCAATCCAATGAAAAGTTGCATGTCCGGTGTTTTGCTTATTCACCCGATTCACATGCCCTTTCTCATCCCCTGATGCTATTTCTTACTCGCTTGCACTGTTTTCCATTAACTTTATATGAAGTCATGTTGTACAAATGGTTCAATTTGCATCTGATGTGAATGCACCATAGGCCTGCACATATTTCTTTATTTTTGAGGGTGTTGTTTCTTTTCAGTCCAAGTCTCCTAAGATTTATAAGACTTTTCCTAGACTTTGTGGAAAATCTTCTTTGGGTCCAGGATCATTTAAAATGTGTTTCCTTTTGAACATAGCAAACATATGCCTTTTGAACATTGAACATTTATTTGACTCCACTTCACTCCACTCACAGCCATCATAGCGCAGGGGCGAATATTGAGAATGTAAACTTGGCGCAGTGTGCAGGTTTCTTCCACAAGATTTCCCAAGTGGCTAAATCTCGTACCGTATTTTCCGCACTATTGGGCGCACCAAAAAGTCTTCAATTGTCTTAAAAGCTCACCAAGCGCCTTAAAATCCGGTGCATCTTTTGTATGGTCATTACGGTAATATTATTTTGACTTCAAGATGGCGCCGCAAGAGTGGCTGCCTTTCCAACAGCTCCTATTTATTTTGGTCTTCTACTTCTTCCTCTCATAACTTTGCTGCTGTGAAGTGGGAATTTCTTCATTGTGAGACTATTAAAGGTTTTCTTATTTTATCTTATCTGATTGTACTCTTGGAGCTACGATAAAGGAAATGCCAATGGTTTTTTCGGAGATGGTCATGAACGCCTCTCAACTTGACCGGAAAAATAGAAGGGAAGGAGACGGACAAAGGCACACCTGAGTTTGTTGAAAAAATTAGAGCTGTGGTTATGATTTTATTATTTTTTAAACGCAGACTTTATGAATGGTTTTCAGTCTCAGCAAGTCCAGGAACTGTACGGCTTTGTCCGTCTCCGTGCTTTCTTCCGTTCCACTCGAGAGGCGTTCAAGGGCGCCTACGAAAAACGTAAATTAATTCTTACTTCAATCAAACCACGAAGTAAATCAAGCAAGGAAATCACAAAATAAATTCTGCAGGGGTGATATAGAATTTATTTTGTGATTTCCTCGCTTGATTTTGATTTGATGTATTATTTTAAATTTTTGTAGTTTCATTTAAGTACAGTAATAGTTAATTTACATTTTTCAGAGGCGGTCATGAACGCCTCTCAAGTTGAATGGACGCCTCTCGAGTTGAATGGAAGGAGCGCAGCACCATCTGTGGACGCATTGTAGATTGCGACTTTTAGTGCGAGGCGGCTAATATATGAAAAAAAATTACAAAATAGCCATTCAGTGAAGGTGCCCCTCATAATCCAGTGCCTCTTTTCGTGCGGAAAATATGGTAATTTGAATCCTAATTGCATGATTTGGTAATGTAGCATATATAGTCAATCAAACTGCACGTACGCTTTCAAACAGGTGTAAATTCCACTTTCTTGTTATAAACGAGCGAGACACAGTGATACACCAGATATATACAGTACAGTACACCTACTGTGTTTTACACCAATATGTAACCATGCTTGGCAGGGTGGAATTATGCACTCGATCAATGGTGCAGTCATAAAACCGGTGGGGAGGAAAGGATTGAGCCTGATCATTAATAAATATCTTGATATTCTTGGGGTCCTTCGGATAAATCAATTTCCTCATCAACGTCATTGACAGAGGACTGAGCAAAATAATTTGCAGCCGTTAGGCAATGAGTATGAGAAAAGTGACTTCAGTTTTCTGTCCGCCGTTTCTTCCAATCAATGTTAGGATAATGTAATGAAGTCAAATTAAATCAAATACAACCGAAGCCGATTGTGAAGGCATCACAAAAATACAAATGGACCCCTTCCGGTTGTCGAGCAATTTAAGCAAAAATGTCTCAGTCTCGTGGTCACAACTGCCAGGATACGTCCGTCAACATCATTCACTTCTTTTGGGATCTCACGTGTGGTAACAGGACACTTAAGAAACTGCACCACAGAATCATCCAAAGAACTGTCATCGGCACCAGAATCAATAAGTGCAGTAGCCTTGACCCTAAGTCCCCCAAATGACACAATCCCGTTAAATTTAAGTCTCT
Organism: Hippocampus zosterae; assembly: GCF_025434085.1. NCBI lineage: Eukaryota > Metazoa > Chordata > Actinopteri > Syngnathiformes > Syngnathidae > Hippocampus > Hippocampus zosterae. The sequence continues at coordinate 19,208,075 of NC_067464.1, read as the reverse complement.
TTTGGTTCACATCTATAACAGTTTCTTTTAGTAGGTTTTCTACTTTGGGGTACACAAAACCCAGCAGGAGGACAGGTGGAGTCAGAAGACTGGTGAGAAGTACCAAAGTGTCTCTCGATCTGACGTTCTGTGGGACGACTGTGAACCTGATTTGAGGACAAGTCGCCACTAGTGTCCCAGAAGAACAAATTCAGGGACATGCGAAGCAGCATCCATCTGAAGCGTTCGGCAGCCGAAAGGCGACCACCTCCAAGCTGTATTGGCTCCACTGATGTCTTGGAAACTGAAGGCCGCCCAGATTCTCCAGGCATGCATCCGTGATGATGGAACAGGAGATGGAACACCAAATTCTACCCCTCGTTCGTTATCCAACCAGATGACCAATCCAATGAGTTCCTCCAATCATGAAATTTCATCCCGTGCTGCCAACGTATTGTTTACTCGTGGGTTTAGACCTGTTATGTTTTTGTTTAGATTACATTTGGTTTTGGGGCCTCGTGCCCTTTTTGTCTTCACCTGTTCGTGTCATCCAGGTCCCTTGCTTTAACCAGTCAGCACCCTCAATCCATTGTGTCTTGTCCAGGTGTTTCTCAACTGGTCACTTTGCTTGTATTTAGTTTCCTGGGATTTGTCAGTCTTCGTCTGATCAGTGTGTGTCCGTGTACTCCTGTCATAGGTTTCTTGTTTGTTTGTTTGTTATTTTGGTTTCTTGTGGTTTTCAGGACTTTGTGTTTTTGTTTTTGTTTTAGTTTATCCAGTTACCCCTGCAAGTGTTTTTTGTTAATACATTTTTTTCGGCCCACCCTGCTCCTCTTGCCTCCCTGCTTTTTGAGGTCCCCTACCATCACGCCAAATCCATGACAAGACTGTTTCGAAAAATGCCATAAAGTGGTTTCTCGTCAAAGCTAGTCTTGGCAGCCAAAATGCAGAAGGGAATACAAAAATCAGCAACAGTTTGTTGTCCCGGTGATCAGTCAATAAATCTAATTTCTGCGTCCTTGTCTTTGGTGGTCAAAAATCTGAAAGTTAGGAACGGATCTCCGGATTATTGTAACTAGTAGCCATAGCCCAGTCAGCAGCTTTGTATGAAAGCAAAGTCATAATATATGCCACTTTTGCTCTGTCACTTGCATAAGTACAAGGTTGTTAATCAAATACTAATAAAGACTGGTGCAGAAATTGTTTGCAACCACCAGGTTCGCCACCATAGTGGTTAGGGTTGTGGGATGTTAGGTTTCCTAATGGGTGATGTGCTGATTATCGGTGGGATGGAGGTTGTTAATTGAGAGCAGGTTTGCTCAAACTGAATGCCAAAGTCAGCAATGGTGGCAGTAAGAGCACAAAACCGACCAATCATGCTGTCTGACCAATGCCCCTTTGTTGGACAAAGCTCTGTGAAATTGCTCAACCTCTGCAGGGCCCATGATATGGCTGGAATATTCTGTTAGGCGGATGTATGCAAATATATGGAGGCCAAAATATTATCAGAGGCAATCGCATCAACCAGGCAATTTATTAAACTAAGAGAGCACAGCACGTAAGATGTGAGGAAGAAGAAAAAGACACCAGGAACAAAAGACTACACCGACCAAGCAAATCTTCCAAATGAGGGTAGGAATAACTAAGACAAGTGAGCAAAGCAAAAGAGGGGCGAGCCACCGGAAAAAAAGACGAACAACTAAAAACAACAACTGTGATACACTGCGCAGGAGGACAGGAGAAAACCTACACAAAGCTAAACAATATTCCTCTGACTCACTCTTCTCTCTCCAGTGCTTATAAACTAATTGTGATGACAAGCAGCGTGCGGTAGAAATGCCGCCTCTCCATCTGTCCCAGTAACTGAAAAAAAAAAACCCAGACCTTTCAACATGACGGATTATAACAGTCGAGGAGAGGGCCGATGCAGAATGGAGGACATGGAATGAGGCGAGGATCATGGCTCATCAAAGGGTGGAGTGGAGGCAGAGCGTGGAGGCCCTATGCGCCAACTTGAGCGAGGTGGAGAGGTTGTCTAGGATTGTCACCCATGTCATATTTCTGTAGCGATCTGTGTCTTCTTTGACTGACACACCTTCTCTTTATGGATTAAAAAAAGTCATATGGTACAACATATTATACGAGGAGCGTCAGTACGCGATACAGGTTCCCACAGTTTACATTGAAGTGTAATTTGGAATTCCCTCTCTATTCCTGTAGGTGGCCTTAGAATGTCCACCTGGCGTCAATAACACGATTCTATTCTATATTTGCTGGTCAGGGAGAATCCAGTTTCAGCAGTGTGTGTAATCCTATAATAAGGTAAAGTGGCTGTTGTCGTCCATCACCAACAGCGCTGGTCAAGATCTCCTTTTTTAGGACTGAAGTAAACTAGTAGATTGAAAACCGCAGCTGGTGCACAAAGCCATGACATCAGCTCCTTGCCAGGTATAAAAGATACGGGCCTGACAGGGGTGGGGGGGCTTTTTTACATCCATGCCTTGGGCCACTCAACTTTTTGGAAAGACTTCACTCTGACATTGGTTGAATAAAATCTTTTCCCAATCACCCGTGGTCCCTGAAGTGCTCATTCGTCGGGAAACAGCCACCGATCACCGAGTGTTTTTTGAAGACCATCGAAGCAGCAAAAACCATATACCACATTTTTGGCGTCACGAACAGGATTCGTGTTCTCCAGGGGACCGTCCCGTCCGCTCTCTCCGCGAGCATCCAGCGGCCAGCCGACGACCTGTTTTGAGGTGAGTTGCTTACACTCAAAGTCGCCGCAACATGCTCGCTCTTGGAAAGGGGGGGAGGGAGCGTTGTCCCCCGCACGGAGGACAGTTAAACGGATCTGATGGGGCCACGGCGGGCTCCAGGGAAAGTTGTCTCTCCTAGTCAAAAGCCGTCATAATGCGACTTTTGAAGGGGGAGTGGCCCCAAATAGAGACAGTGAAAGAAAAGTAAAATAAAAACAGGAAAAATAAATAAAAACAATAAATAAAAAGGGAACAGTAACAAAACGTTTTGGGAATTGTATGCATGACATGTCTGGTGAGAATGATAAACGAGAAGAAATAAACGCTCCAGGGAGGGCGAATGTGAAACAGGACAGGTTGTCGAGAACAACGCTGGTCGGCTGTCACGAGAAGAAAATAGTAGGAAGTCCCATAAAACGTGGACGTGGAAATTAGTCGTTTCAGTGGTCCCGCGGAGGATCGAAATTTTAGCTGTGTGATTGTGGCGGAAACACGGGTACGATTGAACTATGCTGCGACAAGATACGGGTGAATCCACACGGGCCAGGGGCTATAGCCGAGATGTCCGGTGGGAGCCTAGTCTCTGCCAAAGTCCAGCGCAAAAGGGAGGTTGCGTCGACCGCGTTTGGCTAATAGGAACGAGCGCAACTTTGGCATCCGTACCGTGAAGTGTGAGAGTGGATGAAGGAAATATCCAGCCAGGTCACGGACCTGTGGGCCGAAGAGAATGATGCGCGCAAAGCCACGTCGTTTGGGCACTGATCGAATTAGAGGTGTTTGTGAGTTATAAGGCTTGTCAATTTAAATGCTGGTGTAAGAGGCCCCCAGGTAAAACGAAGGACTGGCGGTTTTTGAATATTGATTAAGCTGATACGATCTGCTTGCGGTTCGATTCCTCTATGGGGACGTGTCATAATAGCATACACATCTGTCAAAGTTTGATAAATTTGAGCCTGTACAGACCGCGTTTGGGAAATAGGTGCTGGACGGCATTGTGTGTGTAGAGAAAATCCCTCTGTGTGAAAAAGGGAAAACGTGGCAATGAGGCCTCTGGAGTGCAAGGATTGGTATACCTTGGGAAAAAAGTATTTTGTGTGCACACTTAAGTTAAATTCTGCAGAAAATAAAGGGGAAAATATAAAGCGCTATTAGAAACGAAACGAAACAAAAGTTAAGTAAGACGTGCGTATTTGTCAGTGCATATCTGCACTGTTAAACACCAAACTGCATAGCCGCAGTTGGCAAACAGCAACACGTGGAATGGATTCGAATCCTGCCTGTCTTCTTTGTTTGTGAGTGTCTGTGCGTGCAGAGACGTGTGGGATCCCTGTGTGTGTGTGTGTGTGTGTGTGTGTATGTGTGTGTGTGTGTGTGTGTGTGTGTGTGTGTGTGTGTGTGTGTGTGTGTGTGTGTGTGTGTGTGTGTGTGTGTGTGTGTGTGTGTGTGTGTGTGTGTGTGTGTGTGTGTGTGAGTGTACCCATGGGTGTGTGTAGGTGAGCGTGCGTGTGTGCGCGTGTGCGCGATCGTGAGTAAGTGTGTGTGTGCTCTTGAGTGCGAGTGAGTGAGCGTGCTTGTAGAAGAAACGAATGGAATGGATAGGATAGTGTGCTTCTCGGTGCTCTGGGGCGCGTGCCCGCCTGCGGTGCCCGCTCGGGGAGGGGAATCTGGCTTCGGGGGCGGGACAGGGAGTGGCCAACCTGTACCTGCCCACCGTGTTTCAAGGCTGGGCACTCCCCGTGTGGGTGACGTGGGGGCGGGGCGTGGGGCCAGAGTTGTGCCCATTTTGGGGCCTACCTTGCTGGTAGCGAGAAAATGTGACAGGATGATGGGGGACGGCATGCTGAAGGAGCAAAAGAATGCATGACCAACTGTGGAGGTCCTGAGGTAACTGAAACCCAGGAGAATTAATGTGCCACAGCTGTCTAACAAGAAACAAGAAGCACGGGAATGCTACCTAACGACATTAATATAGATGTGCATGTATGCATCTCAAGAAAGAGTGTGGCCCCTCATAAATAATACGAGGGTCAGCTGGCGCCCCCTAGACCCTCTGGGAGCAATGAGAAATTGGAGTTGCAGAAAAGCCCGACTTGTTAATTTAAATTAAAGACAGAATGATAAAATTAAAAACCAATTATTGATATTGCTCTCTGGGGCTCTCCTCAATACTTCTGATTTTCTGTTTACAAAAAAAAAAAAAACCTGAGAACAGGGATTGCATAGCAGACTGACTACAGACTGATCATCATAAACTTGTGAACAATTGTTTTTCAAACAAGGTGTCATCTCCAACATAAGTTGAGTGCGGGTACAGAAATAGCGCGGACGGAATACACCGGATCGAATATCAATTGAGACAGCCGGTCTTAAGGGGTCCATCTGAGGTTGGCAAAATCGTATGTGCATTGTTTAATTGATATTGTTATCTGCAATCAAAAAAAAAATAAAATAAAAAAAAATGGGGGAAAGGAAATATGCTAGTCCAATGGTGATCACCCCCATCGAGGTAGTGCGGAGAAACTACCCGCTCATTAAGGGGGTTAAAGAAATATCCAAAAAATGGAATAAAAGATGGCCTGACATCGAGAGGCCTTGGCCGGTGGAAGGGACTTTTAACAGGGAAGTAGTTGAGACTATACGTGTACTAGTATCAGCTGATCGAGGGGCAGAACGTCACATTAAACAAGCTCCGAGAGATGGCCCACCGGAATCAACTCGCACAAAGCAAGACACCAGAGGGGGTCAGTGAGTCTGTGACGCTTTCCCAGCTGCAAGGGGAGCTGGTGGGCGTGCAGAGCTCCTTGTTCTCTTTGGGCCTGGAGCTGGAGGCCAGCCAGAGGAGTCTCAGTCAGAGTCAGAGACAAGATGACGATCTGGCCCGCTTCAAAGACAGACTGAATGCTGACCTCCAGGAGGCGCTGCAGCATAAGGAAGAGACTGAAAAACACAATCAGGACCTGCGTTGCGCACTTCAGAAAACCCGCGCCGAGCTCAGGGCTAAGGAAGAAGCTCTGAAGGAAGTCGAGGCCGAGAGGCTCTCCGCGGCGCAAGAAAAAGACATGAGCATTGCACAGCTCAATCACTCTCTGCGGGAGAAGGAGCGACAGTTACAGGAGTACTCACAAATGTTCGAGACACCAGAAAGTCCCAAACCAAGAGATGCACTTGTTGAGAAATTAAGAGAGCGAATTAAAGACAGAGACAGAGCTTTGGAGCGCACCATCGATGACAAGTTCCGCTGCCTGGATGAACGTGAGCGTCAAGTGAGGACACTGCAGCTGGCGCTACGGGAAAAAGACCGAGACCTGGACAGGCTCCGCTGCATCCTATCTAACAACGAGGAGACCATCACGAGTCTCGATGCTCTGGTGCAAAGGAAAGAGCTGGAGCTGGAGCAGGCGGCCGAAGCCTACAGAAACCTTCAGTGGCTGAAACAGGCCAGTGAAGAAAAGGAGAGCAGAACTTTCAGGGAGAAGGATGCCATCATTGGCCAGCTGCAAGCAGCGCTGCAGGCTCGCGGCAAGGAGGTACAGGATCTGACGGCGACCCTGGTCGCCAGAGTTCAGACCGGCCCCACCGAGGTGGTGGAGGAGCTGAAGGCTCGGCTCCAGCTGAAGGAGAAGCTCTTCCAGGAGCTGCTGTCAGACCGCAGCCGCCAATCGATTGAACACCAAACGCGGCTTTCGGACTTGCTCAACACCCTCGCTGACAAAGACCAGTACCTGCAGGACAATTCGTACAGGCTGTCCTTGGTTATAAGCGAGCGCACAGGTCAGCTGCAGGAGGTGCGCAGGCAGCTGTCCAAGAGAGAGCAGGAACTGTGCGAGCTGAGGCGGGACAAAGAGAGGCAGACGGCCGGAGACGTGCAACACCTGCAAGGTCTTCTCCGAGAGAAAGAAGCCTTTTTTAAGGAGATGATGCAGAACCAAGAGGAAGTCATGATGCGGCCGCCGTCTCCAGAGAGTGAAGAAGACGTGAAGGCCCTTCGGGAAGAGCTGCAGTTAATGCTTAAGAAGGAGAGGGAAGCCCAGAAAGAACTCTCTGCGTTCGTCTTTGGCTGCCCAGCAAGCAAAGGGAGCAGCAACAGCAAGTACCGAGCATGTGCTGGAGCAGCTCGTCTTGGAGTACCGTCAACTGAATGGTGCCCTGAGGACCGAGAAGAGACTCTACCAGAATCTCATTCACACCAATAGCGACAGCTCGGACAAGGTCTTGGCCCTCCACACTCAGCTGGACTCGGTTCAGGCACTCCGCGGGCAACTGGAGAAGGTCCTGACCCGGATTCAGAACATGGCCCTGGACCTGGAAAGGGCCACCAAAAGGCAGCGTGACTTAGGAGATGTCAGCACCGAAGAGGACGAGGGGGATGATGAAGACGGCAGCAGCGACGAGTTCACCGACAGCATAGAGGACGACGAGAAAGTTACACCTGCGAGTTTGCCTTTCACCCAGCCTCAAGCGGCCCGTGGGCATGAAGGAGAGTCTGCATTCCTGACGACTCGCACGCAGAGCGTTGAACTGGAGCTAAAAGAAATACAGTCGCAGCTCGAGTGGGAGGGATTCACCTCGGTGACCCAGATGAGGAGCACACTGCAGAGGCTTTGGAAGGAGAACCGCTTCCTAAAAGAACGTCAAGTGGGGACGAACCACGGGAGTCTTGACCGGGGTGAGGAGGAGGACGATACTGAGGAGGAGGACTACATGGAAGATGATGAACTGGGGGCGACGTCTTGCGTGGCTGTCAAGGGTCCGAGTGAGCGTTCGGCCCGGCTTTGTTTGGAGAACCGAGAGCTGCAGGAGCTGATGGCACGAGTGGCCACCTTGGAGGCCCAATTGAGCAGCTCCAAGTTGGAGGGGAAGTGCGAAGCAGAGCAGGGGAAGTGTGCCACATGGCCTGGAAAGTACAACTCTCTCATCCAGGCCCAAGCTCGTGAGCTCTCCCACCTGAGGCAGAGGATGAGAGAGGGTGAAGGAGTCTCCCATATCCTCACACAGCATCTGGCTGACACCACCAAGGCTTTTGAGGAGCTGCTGCGGGCCAACGATGTTGACTACTACATGGGGCAGAGCTTTCGAGAGCAGCTTTCACAAATCACCGCGCTAGCTCAGAGACTGCCCATCAAGCTGACTGGACGAGTGGAAAGCCCCGTTGACAAGACAGGCCACGAGTTGCTGGCCATGCAGCTTAGCTGGAGCTCCACAAGCAGCTGGAGCAGAAACTGGGCGCCGGCTCCCCTCGCACGCCGTCCCTGTCGGCCTGCGGCGCCAGCCCTCAGAGAGAAAACGTCTACAGGCGACAGCTGCTGCACGACCCGGCCCCTTCTCCACCTGTCAGGGACATTGGTCTCTTTAACTGTGGATCTCCCTGCCCCCCCTACTCGGACCTGGATGACAACCATAGCGCCGCCAACGACCCCCTCGACCCGCACGCTGAGCTGGAAGGCGACGCCCCCGATGGCTCGTTCGCCAACCGTTATGGCCGCCACGCCGTCGGTCACGTGGATGACTTTCACGCTCTCCAGCAACAAGTCCTTGAAGGTCGCAGTATCGTGCAACGCATGGAGGCAGCGTTGCGCCCGCGCCTGCGCTCTCCTCCACCGTTAGGAGCCGCCCAGAAACAAAACAATGAGCAGCTCTTGGATTACGGCAATGTCCCGAGTCTCTTGTCCAACACGAAGACCCTGAGGCAGATTCTGGAGGAGGCGGCGTCCCTGCTGAAGATGTTCTGGAGGGCGGCGCTGCCACGCCGAACCTGAAGAAGGAGCAGTCGATGCAAGAGGAGATCTTGTCCCTCAAGCTGCGCGTGTCTGAGCAGGAGGAGGTACTGAAGGGGACGATTCAAAGACTGAGGAGCACCAGTCGCACCAAGGAGAGCATGGAGCATTTCATCGTGAACCAGCTGTCAAGGACTCGGGATGTTTTGAAGAAAGCAAGGACAAACTTGGAGAAGAACGAGCTGAGACTTTCCTCTCTAAGCGCCTCGTCTTCCGCTCCCTACGCCGCTGAGGAGCCAGGAGGTGGTGCCAGAGAGCAACCTGCTAATGTCCGGGGCTTGACGACTGACGGAGTCAAAGCCAACCAGCACTCTGCTGCCAGGAAGCGCACCAGCCGATGCTTGCTTTAGACCCCGAACAACCGGACTCAATGCTACGGACCTCCACATTTAAAATCACTAAGACCTCCTCAGTCCCCTAAACCTCTGTCTTCAACCAGGCCTTACCAAACTCCCTTCAGCGTCCCCAAACTCCTCAAAAGCGCAGTCAGTGTTATTCTTTGAGTGGAGCTGTCAGCAATGTGTATGAAAGAAGGCGTGTGAAACGTGTACCTGGTGGTTGCAGTGACAAGCCGGATTGGAACGGCTTGAAGACGCTCCCGAAACGTCGTCTTCCGAGAACATGTGGAGGGGCAAAGGGTTTTTTCTGCACGTAAAAAGGCAGAAACAAGAAGAAGCACAAGAGAGACTCGAAGCAAATACTAAAGACACGGTTCAGCCAGGAGACAAGGTGTATGTGAAAGTGTTCCGCCGCAAGTGGTACAACGAAAGACGGCAGGGGCCATTTGAAGTTGTCCGCTGTACCGGAACGGCGGTGCAAGTGAAAGGGTCGCCAACTTGGTACCATCTGACACACTGCGTCAAGGTGCCCAAAGATGAAGAACCCCAAAGAGGGAGTCGCGGCTGCGAGAACTCCGAACAACTGCCAGAACAAGAGTCGCCCGGGGGCCCAGATCGGGAGGAAGACGGGCAAGGTCGAGCTGTGGTGGATAACGTGTCTGCTGTATCTGTTCCTGAGGACATCGGGGGCGACACAGCCGACGATCGAGGAAGCCAACAGTTCGACAATGTCAATCTTGACGACGCGCCCTCCCCAGATGCAGGTGACTCTCCCCAACACAGCGACACCGAGCCAACTACCACCGGAGATGGTGTCCCCAATGGACACGGTCACCCAACAGGACCCAGTGACGGACGCCCAGTCCGCCACAGAGTCCGGCCGGAGCGTTACATTGAGCAATGTTGAGGGAGTGTTGGGAAGAGCTGTCATACTGCCATGTAGTTGCGCAAGGGCAGGAAGGTCCCTGTGCAGACACACCGCCAAATGGGAAGACAACACCGGTAACATCCTTGCCCTGGCCCAGCAAACACATGTGGACAATGTACTGTTACTAAATACATATAGGCGATTTGAGGTGTTAGGAGATTGCGCTCTATTTCTGACAAAAATTGGCATGAGTGATTTCGGAAACTATACGTGTACCTGTTTCTAAATGGGAGTGGGAACATCGGCGTAGCGCCACTTCCTTGGGTTTTTATTTTCCTTTTTGTGTGATGTGTTACATGATTCCACTGGAATGTGATCCACCGTATGTTGTTGCCCGGCCCGCGACCAGTTTACCATCGTTATTGTGTCAAAGTTGCATGTGTTTTGCGTTGAGTGCCGTTGTCATCACGCGATACTGGCAGGAGTTCTTATTCGTTCCAGAACCTCTGGATGCTGACCGGGGTCGTGCAAGGGACTCTATGGACAGTGACCTGGACATAAGTACTTTGTATGGACAGCAGGCCCTGGGCAGTGAACAATTTCACTGTTTGGTGATAGGGGGACATGTCATTCCATTTTCACACTGTTTGGTGAGCTCATACTGTTTTGTGGATTGTAATGTGCCAGGGCTCCTTACACCTGGTTGACACCAGGTGAAGGGAACCACTGGGGATGGTAGAAAGGGCCTTCCTCTTTTTCCTTGTCATTAGACTGGCGAGGTTTTTTCTTGAGGAGGGGCCGGCAGCTTTTTGGGGCTTCTAACGGGCCACACCAAATTCATTACTTCGCAATTTGTCGCCGTTGTAAGGGTATTACCTAAGGGGGGTGGTATCGTCGTTTGAATTATGCGGACTTCAATTTTCTTTGCTTGTGGTTCCTGAGAGGCCTCAGATTGTTGTCAGGGAGCAATTGGCTAACTAAATAGTTTGAGCTTTCCTAGTTAAAATAACCTTACGTAGCATGCCTTGAGCGTGATTTAGGCTGAAGATTTTGGGCCAAATTGTAGACGTGAGCATATATAAAATTTGGTTGGGGAAAGATGTTTGGACCTTTACCGATGTTATCTTTTGTTAGACCGTTTCCGGGACTATTACTTTGTCCCGGAAGGGGGGAATGAAGTGTAATTTGGAATTCCCTCTCTATTCCTGTAGGTGGCCTTAGAATGTCCACCTGGCGTCAGTAACACGATTCTATTCTATATTTGCTGGTCAGGGAGAATCCAGTTTCAGCAGTGTGTGTAATCCTATAATAAGGTAAAGTGGCTGTTGTCGTCCATCACCAACAGCGCTGGTCAAGATCTCCTTTTTTAGGACTGAAGTAAACTAGTAGATTGAAAACCACAGCTGGTGCACAAAGCCATGACATCAGCTCCTTGCCAGGTATAAAAGATACGGGCCTGACAGGGGTGGGGGGGCTTTTTTACATCCATGCCTTGGGCCACTCAACTTTTTGGAAAGACTTCACTCTGACATTGGTTGAATAAAATCTTTTCCCAATCAGCCGTGGTCCCTGAAGTGCTCATTCGTCGGGAAACAGCCACCGATCACCGAGTGTTTTTTGAAGACCAGCGAAGCAGCAAAAACCATATACCACAACATCATAAAAAGTGCTTATGCCAATTTGCCTCGTGTGCGGGGGTGAGTGTCGATCGGTCATTTTTTGCATTGGTCCTAGTGGGATTCAGAAGCAGTGTGCAGTGGACTTAGGTCTCTTAGGTGCGCCTTTTTTTCATATGCGCTTGTCTTTTTTATCAGTCAGGTTGTTGCCAATGATGAGAATTAATTCGGAGGGGAAGCTTGTATTACTATGTAAATTCCCAGTGGTCTTTTTTATGGTGATAGGGCATTTTATTTTCTTTTATGGTGTAAATTATGGGACACGAAATTAGCTTCTAATGTTGTATGATATCAACATCATGAGTACTTGTTTTATACTTTGTAGCATAATTTAATTGAAATTCGTTGCATCCAGTTGGTAAACATGATAGGTAGTTTGTTGCTGTAAATATTGTTGGGTATTATCCGCTTATAAAGGTTGGTCAATCTATGCCAAAGGGGTTAATGGTTGCTTCAAGGCACCTTTCTGAAGCATTTTAAAATTTAGAACCTTTCCTCCAAGTAATCCAAGGCCATCTCTTTTAGGTTGTGATAGAAAGTTCCTATGCAAAAAGCAGAATCTGAAAAAGGCATTTACCTGGCGGTCTTATGTGTTGATTTTACCTCCAGTGTATTTCTGTTTGAGCTCAGGAGGTGAACTCACTTCTGCGCAAGTTTTTTTTTGTCTTAATCCGCAATGGCATATTCTTTGTAATTGCAACTCCTTTGTCTTTAATTGAATCACTGTTGTGAGCTTTTGTGGTTGAGATCGGTTGAAGTTCCCCTCTGTAGTTTGAAGGTTGTATCATGTGATGCACTGCGGCAAAATTCATAACACCGAGAATGGAATTTAATTGGCTTGTGACAAAAATAACTCCCTGAAACTCTGACAGCACAAAATCCTGTGAGTCACTAATGATTCATTTTGCACTTCGACAAACCTTTGAAAAACTTTTCAGTGATGATGTAATAACTTCACATCAACAGTTATTTTAAGACAGGGGATTTAGTTTTCAGACTTACAACCGCAAAGTGAGGTGGAGGCTGCTACAAGGGAAGTTGTGCAGAAACGAGAAGAACAGCAGATCACTTGATCAATATATATCTAACCATTATCTGAACTGCTTCAACCTCATGAGGTTGCTGGAGTCTATCCCAACTGACTTTGGGCAGAATGCGGGGTACACCCTCAATTGATTGCCAGGGCACACACACATAGACAAACAATAATTTGGATCTCATACTGACAGACTGATGCATAAATGAAGTGACACATTAATGTTTTATAATTGTGCAACCTGTGCGTGTCCTCTGTCTGTGGTAAAATTGTACTTGTCGCTCTGAATCTCCCTCTCGAACTATAACTGATCAATAATACAAGAGCCACTCACTGCTTGGCACACATTCAACAGCTGTTAGGGCATTTCTCATTTTACCCACCTGTCATATGGTGTCAGCTCTGCTGGGATATCTGAACCATCCAGTGGCAGAGCCAGAGCATATTCAGGGGTGGTGTATGAAAAGCATACATAAAAATAAGAGAATAATTAAGGCACCTATAGACTACAACTACATTGTTGAAAATTCAGGCAGTTGTGGAATTAGGAAAAGCACCTTTAATGTATCTGATGTACAGTATCGATCGACAGTATCGAAAAGATTACTTTTAGAATGTATTCCGGTAAGTAGCGGGAAATCGTGAAAATGAATGGATCGGCCGGTCAATAGATGGATGGATGATTGATTGATTGAAGGACGTGAAAAAAAAATTGCTGTTTTTGAACTGTCCCTGATGTCTACACCTCACAAGCTAGCTAATTGTCACAGTGGATATGTTTTTGACCAACAGGTGGCATTGTAAGGCGCCTCCTACAGCGGCACACCTGTTGGTCATCATGTCATTAGGTTTTTCTGTTTAAAAGACTCCCTGCCTGACCATTCAGGGTTGGGGTAGTGTTCAGCGTTCAACTCCTGCCGTGGGTTTTTATTTGTTACTTTTGGTTCTTCTTGTATTCAGGACTTTGTTTTGGATTTCGTTTTCTCAGTGCTTTGTTAATATATTTTGTCATGTCCACCTTAACACAGAGTTCCAGAATACAAGTCAGAGGTGGAAGCAATTTTCAGATTTTGGGCCGCGCGGCGTATTATGGGTATGGTCAATTTTGGGGCTGTCAAATAGCAACAAAGGTCTGTCATTTAGAAGATTTCAATCATTAGAAAGATTGGTTTTTATTTAATCCATTTTCGACGTGCATAGCCCGTGCCGCCCTCTGCTGAGACACTCCAGTTCAGCTTCATTAAGTGCTCAATGATATTTGGCTGGATGCTGGTTCTAAATGACCGGCTGCAGTGTGTGACATGTGGACCCAAAGCACCTCTGAAAGTAGTGCTTTGCCCTGGTGCATGGGAATATCTAGTGCTGAAAACACATACCGTAACAAAATGGCTTTATGGCACACGGTAGATTCATGTAATATGTTGCATTAGTTAGTTGCTGTTGTTTCGGACACATCAACCAAATGTGAGCGAAAGGCAGTGTAACACTCAACGCCAATCATCAATTTGACATGCCACAATAATACGCAACAACTGAGATGCTTCTCAATTTGCAAAGTGATAGCAACTAGAAAAAATATTGCTGTCGGGCTGAACCCATTTTCTGTCCCTCCATTAGTTTCGCTGTCCACTGGCCAGCTTACCGCATCATAGCCTCTGTTGATTAGTTGCACCCTCAAAAGAAAAACACTTCTCCGTCGATGTGGGCACCTTTACTTTCCCAGGTAGGTTGGAGTTTACGTGAAACATTTAACTTCAAAAAGACATTCAGTCAGTAGGTATGATTTATTTATTTCTTTTTTTCACACATCTTCATCGTAGCTTCCCTCGATTCTCGCTCCTCCTTTTTCATGATGCCATGAGCCATTTGAACTCTAAAACTTCCAAAACTAGTGTATTTACAGAAAATACAAATATGACAGAATTAAGATGCTCACCTCACTGAAACTGTATCCATTCACACAGAAATGAAATATACATCCTTCAGCACTTTCAGGTCGCAAAAACTCAGTTTAAAGATTTCGTTGAAATATGTTCTCCCCGGGCCTGCGTGGGTTTTCTCCGGGTGCTCCGGTTTCCTCCCACATTCCAAAAACATGCATGGCAGGCTGATTGAACACTCTAAATTGTCCCTAGGTGTGAGTGTGAGTGCGGATGGTTGTTCGTCTCTGTGTGCCCTGTGATTAGCTGGCAACCAATTCAGGGTGTCCCCCGCCTGCTGCCCGAAGACAGCTGGGATAGGCTCCAGCACCCCCCGCGACCCTAGTGAGGATCAAGCGGCTCGGAAGATGAATGAATGAATGAATAAAGGCATTCAAGAATTTTACTTCATCTTTTATTTCCATATGGATCTTTCTTTTCTGCCAGGGAATTGTGAAGAATGAACAGAGGTTTACAACCATATTTACTCTTTCAGTTTGTGGGTGAACTTGTGGGAGCTTTGCACTGGTGTTTTTTATCAAACACCATCTGTTGTTTTGCCACTTAAGGCTCAATAAAGTGTTTCTACAATGCCTGCAAGCTTCTAAGTTGTACAGTTAGACATGCACTTTTGCCATCCTGGTAACCATTTTTTTTCACTTGACTCCCACGCATGTGTCATGGATCCGTTTGTGACCAACAGGTGGCACTGTTGGGCTCATCCTGCAGCTGCACACCTGTTGGTCATTGTGTCATAAGATTTATGTTTAAATTTTAAACTTGAAAAGGACTCTCTGCCCGACCACTCAGTGTCAGGTAATTGTTTCTGTTGGTTTGTGTTTGTGTTTTCACTTCTGCCGCGGGTTTTAGTTTGTTACTTTGTGTCCAGAATCTTGTTTATTCTGGATTTAGTTTCCTCAATGTTTTGTTGATGCATTTTGTCAAGTCAAACCTGCTCTGTCCTCATGTCTGCTTTATGGGGTCCTACGCCACCATGATCATGGCAGAATGCGCAGATAAGATCTGCTCATCGCTCATTTTTTGGAAGGCCATGCAACTCAATTCTTTTTTAAATAGTTTGTTTTTTTGGTTTGTGTGTTTTGTTTTTTACTTTTATAAAATGATAAATTGTATAACCCTGGTATGTTATGATTAGGGATTAAAAACTGGGGGAAAAAACCCTCGAATTCTTGGCTTGTGCCATCAAGAATCCCGAGAGCAAGGTACTTGAATGATTTGTTTGGCACAGTTTTTATGCTGGAAGGCCGTTCTGATGCAACCACTCACTGTGACTGCATATTGGGGTCCTGGCTCGAAATCAACTTCACACCATCTGCACGAAAGGCAGCTGCATCTACTGTATACTGACACTTTTATAGCTCCTGTAGTTCCTGTGTTGTCGATGAAAAATAGTTTGTCTATTATTGTAGCATTAAATGTCCATTGAGCTGTATTCTTTAAGAAGCACAGAACATGCCACAGGCCTTGCTTATAAACTTTGTCATCAAGAAATGTTCATTTTGTTTTTTTGTTGTTGTTTTTTAATACCAATAGCTATTCCAGTTGATGAGATCTATTGATTACGTTGAACATTTGCTCAGTGATGCTTGGAATACACAAGACAGGATTAGCCGGTAGTAGGTGCCAATTGAATCCCCAAGAGTCTTGCTCGTGATACATCAAATGTGAATCACTCATTTTAAGGCTCAATCCCTCATTCGTCATGAATTCATTCTTAACATATAAAATTCATTAACATAAGAGAGAAAACACATCTGTGGGATATATATATATAAAAAAAAAAAAATCCTCATCTCACCCCTCGGGTGGTGTCCGTCCCTCATTCAGCTCGGGTCCTCTACCAGAGGCCAGGAAGCTTGAGGGTTCTGCGCAGTATCCTTGCTGTTCCCAGCACTGCACATTTCTGGACTGAGATGTCCGATGTTGTTCCCGGGATCTGTTGCAACCACTCATCTAGTTTGGGGGTCACTGCCCCGAGTGCTCCGACCACCACAGGCACGACTGTCACCTTTACCTTCCAGGCTCTCTCCAGCTCCTCTCTGAGCCCTTGGTATTTCTCGAGTTTCTCATGTTCCTTCTTCCTGATGTTTCCATCACTTGGGACCGCTACATCCACTACAACTTTCATCTGCCCTTTATCTATGATCACGATATCTGGTTGGTTCGCCATTACCATCTTGTCAGTCTGGATCTGGAAGTCCCACAGGATCTTCGCTCTGTCATTCTCCACCACCTTCGGAGGTGTTTCCCATTTTGACCTTGGGCTTTCCAGTCCATACTCCGCACAGATGTTTCGGTAGACTATGCCAGCCACCTGGTTATGGCGTTCCATGTAGGCTTTCCCTGCCAGCATCTTACACCCTGCAGTTATGTGTTGGATCGTCTCAGGTGCCTCTTTGCACAACCTACACCTTGGGTCTTGTCTGGTGTGGTATATCTGGGCCTCGATGGCTCTGGTGCTCAAGGCCTGCTCCTGAGCAGCCAGGATGAGTGCCTCTGTGCTGTCCTTCAGGCCAGCCCTCTCTAGCCACTGATAGGACTTCTTGAGATCAGCCACTTCAGTTAGCCACTTCAAGCCCCTACATCCCGTGTAGGAGCTTGTCCTCCCATGATGGTCCCTCTTCCAGCGCCTCATCTTCTGTTCCCCATTGTCTGAGACATTCTCTGAGTACGTCATCCGTTGGAGCCTTCTCCTTGATGTATTCATGGAGCTTGGATGTTTCATCCTGGACAGTGGCTCTCACACTCACTAGTCCCCGGCCTCCATCCTTTCGGCTTGCGTACAGTCTCAGGGTGCTGGATTTGGGATGGAACCCTCCATGCATGGTTAGGAGCTTTCGAGTCTTAACATCCGTGGTCTGAATCTCTTCCTTTGGCCACCTTATTATTCCTGCAGGGTATCTGATCACTGGCAGGGCATAGCTGTTTATTGCCCCGGTCTTATTCTTGCCATTGAGCTGGCTTCTTAGGACTTGCCTCACTCGCTGGAGGTATTTGGCCGTAGCCGCTTTCCTTGTTGCCAATTCGAGGTTGCCATTGGCTTGTGGTATACCAAGGTACTTGTAGCTGTCCTCAATGTCTGCTATTGTTCCTTCAGGGAGTGAGACCCCTTCAGTGCGGACTACCTTTCCTCTCTTAGTCACCATCCGACTACATTTCTCAAGCCCGAATGACATCCCGATGTCGCTGCTGTAGATCCTGGTTGTGTGGATCAGGGAATCTATGTCCCTTTCGCTCTTAGCATACAGCTTTATGTCATCCATGTAGAGGAGGTGACTGATTGTAGCTCCATTTCTGAGGCGGTATCCATAGCCTGTCTTGGTGATTACTTGGCTTAGGGGGTTCAGTCCTATGCAGAACAGCAGTGGGGATAGTGCATCACCTTGGTATATGCCACATTTGATGGACACTTGGGTAAGTGACTTGCCATTGGCTTCAAGTGTGGTTTTCCACATCCTCATCGAGTTCGCAACGAAGGCTCTTAGGGTCCTGTTCACCTTATACAACTCCAAGCATTCAGTTATCCATGTATGTGGCATCGAGTCATAGGCTTTCCTGTAATCAATCCAAGCTGTGCACAGGTTGGTACGTCGGGACCTGCAGTCTTGTGCGACTGTTCTGTCAACCAGGAGCTGATGTTTGGCTCCTCTGGTATCTCTACCAATGCCCTTCTGTGCTTCGTTCATGTATTGATCCATGTGTCCACTTATCTTAGCCGCAATGATGCCTGACATGAGCTTCCATGTTGTGGAGAGACAGGTTATTGGCCGATAGTTGGATGGGGCTGCACCCTTTGAGGGATCCTTCATGATCAGGATGGTTCGCCCTTCGGTTAGCCATTCTGGGTGAGTCCCATCCCTCAGCAGCTGGTTCATTTGTACTGCTAGGCGCTCATGGAGTGCTGTGAGTTTCTTTAGCCCGTAGGTGTGGACCATGTCCGGGCCTGGTGCTGTCCAGTTCTTCATATCTGAGACTCTTTCCTGTATGTCTGCCACTGTTATGGTAACCGGGTTCTGTTCAGGGAGGTTGCTGTGCTCCTCTCTCAGGGTCACCAGCCATTGTGCACTGCTGTTATGTGCAACCTCCTTCTCCCATATGCCTTTCCAGTACCTTTCAGTTTCCAGTCTTGGTGGGTCAGCTCTGTTGTTAGGACCCTGCCACTGAGCGTACACTTTCGCAGGTACACTTTCAATCTCTGGGCGAGATACGATATATATATATATATATATATATATATATATATATATATATATACTATATATACAGTATATATAGACATGCATATGTTGGTTGATGAAAGAGACAAGAGGTTTCCTGAGCCATTTTTTTTACTGTCATCAGTGAGTACCAATATTTCATAGGAGTATTCAAATAATCCACATTGGAGACAAATTTCTTGAAAAATGGCTTTCAGGCCAAACATTTTGCGTTCAGTGTCATATCACTTGAAATACTCTTTTGTCAGCTGAGTTTAAGAAGTACAACAGTATTGCAGTTTACGTCTTGTGTTGTTTTTTTGTGCTGACACGACTCAGCTATTGGCTGCTCACGGCAGTCAGTAAAATAGTGTCACTCGCAATGTACAGTAAAAATCTCAGGATTCTCTGTGAGGCAGAACTGAGGAGATCTTTCAGATAAATTACCAATTTAAAAGTGTGCAACCGGTATGCAGTGGGAGTATATGGCGGAGTGACTCAGTACCAAGCAAATTTAATCCCCCAAGGCTGTGGAGAAATGATTGAATCATCCTCACACGTGTCATCCCGCTCCGGAAATTCCAGTCTTACTTTATTCCTACTCATGAGGGGTTTTCATCTTGTGGTGTAGCTTCTGTATTACTCTTCATTAATACTTCTTGGAAATGTGGATTGTGATGCGTTCACTGTTTTGTGCCTTCTTTACAGCCTTCACAAATATTTCATTCTCTATTGTTGTTTCTGAGCTTAGTTTCACCAACAAGCAGCTCTCTGGTTTTCATGTTTGCGTCAAACTCTCATAACTGTAGTCTTCATAAGCAAAACCAAAAATGAACGTTTTATTGTTTGAAAACTCAATGTTATAGGACACACCTGGTTCATAAACCACACCTTGGTCACACAAAAAGGGGTTTTTTTGCTTTTAAACGAAAGCTGCTGTCTCGTTGTGTTGTGTATCAGATCCAGATGGACACACCAGTAATAATATATGCTTGGATATTACTCTCTTGTCGCGTGTTCTTTTTACGTTAAACTCAAACATTTC
The DNA here is from genome assembly GCF_025434085.1 of Hippocampus zosterae. NCBI lineage: Eukaryota > Metazoa > Chordata > Actinopteri > Syngnathiformes > Syngnathidae > Hippocampus > Hippocampus zosterae. The sequence continues at coordinate 19,188,464 of NC_067464.1, read as the reverse complement.
AGTCAGTATCAATTGCAAAAATAAAGAAAACGGCCTCACTGTAACAATATTTTTGAAGGGAGTACAGAAGATGGAGGCACAGGCGAGAGAAGAAAATCAGGTGTCGCTCACAAGGATGGAGGCCTGAACAGACATTTCGTGTTCTGTAAATTTGGGGTACAGGAAACAAACATTTTGCTGAAGAAACATGATAAGCACAGACTCACCAAGTGTCCCGGGTATGACGTTAAACTGCATCCAACTGGTCCTCCAGCTTGGGGGTTGGGCGTGAGGTTAACAACCTCACCCTGTAAAAACAAAAACCTGTTACAGAAACGACGAGAGGAAGCCATTCCGGTAAACCACGGCGAAGAAGAGACGGCACATCCTTGGATGTATCTATGACGGGGCCGGGTGAAATCCAGCAGGAAGCCCGACCGCTGATGACCCCGATCTTTGGAACCAAAACCAACACCAGAGTAGGCACCTGGAATGTGCGCACAATGTTCCAGTCTGGTCGCATGGACCAGGTGCTGAAGAATATGAGGGACTATCGCCTGGACATCTTAGGCGTTAGTGAAATGAGGTGGACGGGGCAAGGGCGCCTCATGGTTCATGGAGCAACTTTTCTGTACTCTGGGAAGCAAGACCACCATTCCCATGGAGTCGGCGTCATCCTCTCCAGTAGTGCAGCAAAAGTATTGATTGGATGGAAGCCGGTGAATGAACGGATTATTACAGCAAGGCTCTACACCAGATATGCCAAAGTAACCATCGTACAAGTCTATGCCCCAACCGAAGCTGCCTCAGCGGACGATAAAGACACCTTCTACAACCAGCTCCACACCGTGCTTGAGGAGATCCCCAGACATGACATCAAAATGCTGATTGGAGACTTCAACGCAGAACTGGATAATGACAGAAGGGGCCTGAATGCCACAGTTGGACCGCATGGGTTTGCGAGCTCCACGAACGACAACGGGGAGAGACTGTTGACGCTAACCAGTACCAACAGCCTCAGCATTGGCAACACCTTTTTTGAGCACAAGCGGATCCACAAAGTAACCTGGGTTTCACCTGGTGGCGGGACCCGGAACGAACTGGACTACATCTGCATCAACACAAGGTGGCGCTCGACGTTCGCTCCTACAGAGCGGATGTGGGTTCAGACCACTTCCTTGTGGTGAGTAAAATCAAGCTGAAGCTGAAGAAGGTGAAAAAGGTGCAGCCCAAGAGACCTTACGCGGTGGACAAGCTAAAGAATAAAAACTTCTCCGAAAGCTTCTGTGAGGAATTGAGTAGGAAGCTCAAGGTATCACAACACCTTGCAAACATTGAGGACCAGTGGAGTATGTTCTCTTGTGCCATTGCTGACACTGCAGAAAGAGTTCTAGGCAGAAAGACGGGTACCAACAAAGAGAGATGGATAACAGACGACACCTGGAAGTTGATTGAGGAAAGGAAAGTGGCTAAGATAAAAAGAGAACAAAAGAGGAGGCTCCAGAGCTGGAGGATGGAAGACGAGGAGTACAGACACTTGGACAGGGCAGTGAAGAAGAGTTGCAGGAAGGATAAAAGACAGTGGCTAGAAGAGAAAACAAGAGAGGCACAGGAAGTAGCAGAGAACAACGACACGACGACCTTATACAAGATCGTGCAGGAGCTAACCAACTCCAGGAGCAGCTCTGGTGTGCCAATCAGGAGCAAGGACGGCAGGACACTTCTAAGCGACGAGGAGAAAGAAACAAGATGGCTGGAACACTTCAGGGAGGTTCTCAACCAACCAATGCCTCCCGTGCTCTTCAATTTCGATCAAGAGACACCAGCTCCAGCTCTAAATATTACATCGAAAGAGATATCCGAGACTGAGGTTGCCAGAGCAATCAAGGGCCTTAAGAACAACAAGGCACCGGGACTCGATGAGATAGCTGCCGAGCTGTTGAAACATGGCCAAGATGCTGTTGTGGAGAGCCTTACCCACCTGTTCAACCTGATTTGGCATGCTGAAGAGGTTCCTGCCGACTGGAGACGTGGGGTCATTGTCACGCTCCCCAAGAAGACTGCAATAACTGGCGGGGCACTACGCTGCTGTCAATTCCCAGCAAGGTATTCTGCAGTGTTCTGCTCCATCGCCTTAAAGATGAAGTGGATAACATCTTGAGGGAAGAGCAAGCCGGCAAACGCCCCTGCCCCTTGTTCTGTCATTTATGATGTCCTCAAATGGTAAAACATCCCACAATAACACTCGGTTTAAAAAGCAGTGTAAATTTTAAGTGTGCCATTTTGTTTGTGCAAGGCATGTCATAAATTGTGCTACAAATGCTTGATTCAATTAACTTGAGTCATATCCAAAACCATTTACCAGCTGGGGGAAAAAAGAAAACACACACACACACACACACACAGAAATAATAGTCTCATTGTGAAAAGTCGTAGTTTGTGTATTACCTAAACCAATTCTGGTCAGTTTACAGCATTCTGAATGAGGTGGAAGGGCAAGATGAACAGAATTTGGCAACAGGAAGACTCCATTTGTCCCATGAGCAATTGCTTGCGTTTCTGTTTCAAAATTGAATATGTAGAACCTTCAGCAAATTGGGGTATTCTAATCTCAAGATGGGTGGCCGGTGGGCCAGTGGTTAGCGCGTTGACTTCACAGTGCAGAGGCGTGGGGTTTGATTCCAGCTCCGGCCTATCTGTGTGGAGTTTGCATGTTCTCCCCGGGTTTTCTCCAGGTACTCCGGTTTGCTCCCACATTCCAAAAACATGCATGGCAGGCTGGTTGAACACTCTAAATTGTCCCAAGGTGTGAGTGTGAGCGCGGATGGTTGTTTTTCTCTGTGTGCCCTGCAATTGGCTGGCAATCGGTACAGGGTGTCCCTCGCCTACTGCCCAAAGACAACTGGGTCAGGCTCCAGCACGCGCCGTAACTCTTGTGAGGGTAAAGCGGATCAGAAAATGGATGGACGGATGGACAATCTCAAGATTGCAAAAGACAATTTTTGATGCCTCTTTGTCATTATAAAATACTTGCACTCAGTTATACAGTACCAAATAATAATAATAATAATAATAATAATAATGCATTTTATTTATAAGCGCCTTTCAAGACACTAAAGGACACTTTACAATAACAAAAAACACAAAACAATACAGAGACGCTCCAAAACCGCAACAGTTTGTGGTTGAGCACAGTCTGAGTCTGAGTGTTGGACATCCGCACTATGACATTCTTAGACCGGCAGCCTCTTCACTTCCAATAGAGCCGCTCCCGTCGGTTGAATTCTGCGATAGATCAGGAAACTTTGCTCACACCAAACAGCCGCATACCTGTTATTGGAAGGCCGAAAATGTAGATGTCATCCGCATCCTCAACGGACAGTGTTGACAGGCACACCATTCTCCACTTCCTCCAAGGATCTCGGGTGTACCAAGCAGCAAAAGTCCCCAAATAAAAGGCATGTCCTAAAAACTCCCATTTATTTTACAGCGTATTATTCATAATATTGATTGAAACTGAATGAATCCAAAATTAATAGAGCCAATAAAAGCTGTGGAAAAGTTAGCATCAGGCATGCTCTTCTTCATCTACGAAATAAGCTTGTTGTGTCTCGCAGTAAGTTGTTTTCTTCCATCCGCACCACCAGTTCTCATCTTGCAACATCAAGGGCATTCCAGAAGCAATGAATAACCTCATTAAAACCACTTTCGGTGAGAATTTCAGCTCTCACTCGTTAAGGAAGTTCAGGAAATCATAGGCCACTAGTTAATATGTTAGAATAATCCATGTTTGACATGTTAACATGTTGCTGAAAATGAATAGTCAGTTTGTATGCAGCTAGTCCATAACAAGTGTAGCTGAGTGTCCACTTCGCTGAAAAAGACCAAACTAGTGTAACACTAGCACAGCTATAAATGATATAATTTGTCTATAAAATTGCTATAACTACACCTTTGCATAACACGGTTTCCTTATTAACGTATAAGAGAATAAAGAAACTGAGAAATATAGACCAACTTAATGGACCAACTTACGACAAAGAATAGCTTTAGTGACTGGAATTACTTACTTGGACTTATTCCAGTCCTTCGTAGCCGAAGACGAAGTTGCGCTCCCCCATCCTTCGATCCCCGCGCTGTTGACGCCGCTGATGCACACGTTGGTGCGCCCTCAGACCCGCCAGAGTAGCGCAGCCGCGCCCGCAAAGGTCGCAGCGATAGTGGCCGTCCATAACCGGTCCGGCATGTCGCTTCTCCCTGCGCTGCAGGGCCGGCAGGTTGTATGAGGCGTCGTGATGCGCTGCGCCCTCCAGGGTGCGTCGTCGCCACTCCACCCGATCCGATGCCGCTTCCTCCATGTTGGTCGGATCGATGGCGAACTTCTTGAGAGTGACCTTTATGCTGTCTTTAAAACGCTTCCGCTGCCCGCCGCTGCTCCTCTCCCCCGTACTTAATTCACCGTACAGCACCTTCTTCGGGAGTCTGTCCGGCGGCATGCGAACAATGTGGCCGAGCCATCTCAATTGACGCTGGAGGAGGAGAGTCGTTAGCGGTGGGACTTGCAGTCTGCTTCTGACGTCCGTGTGCGGAATTCTGTCCCACCAGTGAATGCCCAGGATCTTCATTAGGCAGTTCATGTAGAAGCGCTCCAGTTGCTTAAGATGTTTAGCATAGGGCACCCATGCTTCTGAACCATAGAGTAGGATAGACACACACACAGCGTTAAAGACCTTAGTTTTTGTGGTAAGAGTTAAGTTCTTGTTGAGGAAGCATCGCTTAGACAGCCGTCCAAATGCTGCAGCTGACGACCCGATCCGCCTTTGGATCTCGGGTGTGAGGTGGAGCTTCATGTTGACAGATGAGCCAAGGTAGACGAAGTCGCCAGTGTTCTTCAGAGCATTTTCCCCGGAGTGGAAGATAAAGGGGTCAGCGTCGGTGGTCTGCTGCAAAATCTCTGTCTTTGTTGCATTTAGGACGAGGCCAGCGCGGGTATACGTGTCCGTGAGGACGTCAAGGGACAGCTGCAGTCCTGGTGGCGTGTGACTCAGCATTGCAGCGTCATCGGCATACTGCAAGTCCAGCACAGACGTGTTACTGATCTTCGTTCTGGCTTTCAATCTTCTTAGGTTAAAAAGGCTGCCATCGAGACGGTAATTGATCGAGATACCGTCTCGTATGGGGTCGGTATTGTTGTAAACATGTTTCATCATGACAGCAAGGTAGATGTTGAACAGGATGGGTGCAAGGACACATCCCTGTTTGACCCCCGCAGCCACTGGGAAAGGGTCGGACTTTTCACTTCCACACACCACCCGGCCTTGCATACCATGGTGAAGGGCCTTTAACACCGCAACAAATTTTGGGGGGCAACCAATGCGTCCCAGCACACCCCATAGGAGCTCCCTGCAGATTGTATCGAAAGCCTTAGCTAGATCTATGAAGGTGATGTAGAGGTTCCGATGTTGTTCTCTACATTTTTCTTGTAGCTGGCGCAAGACGAAGATCATGTCTGCAGTGCAGCGGTCTCTGCGAAAGCCGCACTGTGATTCGGGGAGCACGTCATCGACTATGGTGGAAAGAAGTCTGAAGAGCATAGTAGTCTCAAGAGCCAGTAGAGAGATGCCCCTGCTATTTCCGCATGCTGCTTTGTCGCCTTTCCGCTTGTATATATAGATGATGTTAGAATCTTTCCAAGCTTGTGGCACGTCTTCCCCCTCCCAACATTCCCGCAGGAAACCGTGGATATCGTCCAGGAGGGCTTGCCCGCCAAACTTCAATAGCTCGGCAGGAATCCCGTCTGGACCAGAGGCTTTGTTGTTCTTCAGGCCATGGAGAGCAGATTTTGTTTCTTCCAGCGTTGGTGGTGTGCTTAGTTCCTCTCTCTGCGGGAGGGGAGGGATATCGTCGAGAATCGTGGGATCAGATGGGTTGATCCTGTTTAAGAGTTCCCGAGAGTACTCAGCCCACCTTGCAAGTATAGAAGGGCGGTCAGTGAGTAGTTGATCGCCGTTGGCTGATCGCACGGGGCTTACAGAACCCTTTATTGGGCCGCAGACAGCTTTCAGACCGTCATAGAATTGGTGAAGCTGATTTTGGTCGGCGTGCTGTTGTAGCTGATTTGCGTAGGAGGTTCACCAGGTGTTCTCCAGCGTTCTTAATTGCCGCTGGGCCTCTGCGCGTTGTGTGCGGAAATTATTCCATGCCTGCAGGGAACCCGAACGCAATGCATGGTCGTGTGCTTCGTTTTTCTTCTTTAAGAGATTCTTGATGGAAGTGTTGTTCTCGCAGAACCAGTCGCGATGTTTGCGACTAGTTATGCCAAGAACCTCTCGTGCTGTTGTGAGGATCCCTTTGCTGGTGTTCTCCCATCTTTCGGAGAGGCTCTGGTCTTCGTTTGATGCTGGGTCACTGCTGTCGTCTCGTTGTTGGAGCCATTGAGCAATAGCTCCCTGATACTTGTTTCTGTACCCTGGGTCGAAGATCTTGTTGATGTTTATTGTTGGTACAGCTGGAGTTCTTCTTGCCGGTGGACGGACGCGGATGCGTAGTGAGCTCACAACCAGCCGATGGTCAGTGGATGCTTCCGCTCCACGCATGACACGCGTGAGGGAGACAAATTTCCGGTCCACTTGACGGACGATGACATAGTCAAGCAGATGCCAGTGACGGGAACGAGGATGCATCCAGGTGGTCTTGTGCATGTCACGGAGCTGGAACATGGTGTTTGTTATTGCTAGCTCATGCTCCGTGCATAAAGTTAGTCGGCGTTCTCCGTTTGGGTTGCATGAACCGATACCATGTTTGCCGATGACTCTGTTCCAGGTCATCCAGTCTCTGCCAACTCTGGCGTTGAAATCCCCGAGTAGGAGGATGGAGTCCCTCGAGTCGATGTTACTCAGCTGTTGGCTCAGCAGTAGATAAAAAGCGTACTTGGAAGCCTCGTCGGATGTGAGGGTCGGGGCGTATATAATAAGGAGGGTGACAAAGCGTCCGTGGGCCAGTGGAATTCGCCATCTCATAAGGCGTTCGGAGACACCGATTGGAGACGTTGGGATTGATCTTAGTAGGCTCTGCTTCACAGCAAAGCCGACCCCATATAGTCTTCTGTTGTCATTGGGGAGACCCTTCCAGAAGAAGGTGTAGCCACCTCCAGGCTCCGACAGAGAGCCTTCCTCATGGAAGCGGGTCTCACTCAGAGCCGCGATGTCAATGTTATACCGGCGCATTTCTTCTGCTACCAGTGCGGTTTTTCTGGAGGGTCGATCTTCGTTGTCCAGGAGCGTCCAGTCAGGTACGTACGCTCCTGACTGGAATAGAAAAGATTTAAAGTGCATCTGAAATTCAAAAATAACATCAAATCCTTAATTTAACAATACATATTTTTTGACTGACCATGTCAAACTGTACGATACTGAAAAATAAAATTACATAAAATCAATAACTAATAATGCATCATACTGTCTTTGGGCAGGAAGCGGAGGACACCCTGAACCAGTTGCCAGGGTACGCAGAGACGAACAACCATCCGCGCTTACACTCAATAATACATCAAAGAATTTGTGCTTTTTTTTTTTTTTTTATTCCAAAGATGATGTCTAGAGTAATACAATACAATACAATACATGATGATTTATATAGCGCTTTCACAACAGCGGCAGCTGTAACGGCTACAATGAGCACATTTTGCAATGCACAGCTTTTCAAAGCGGGATTTGAAGCAGGCTCCTGCTCAATAAAAATAATAATAATACATTTTATTTATAAGTGTGTAGCAGGGACCTGTACTATTAGTTTACTGAAGTAGCAGTCACAAAGCGGCATGATTGTTGGCAATATTTTGTAATATATTATCCGTGATAGGGGTGTCGTGTCTTTTAAGTGATGCCTTAATTTATTTGGCTTCATGCTGTCCGCTACCAAAAGTTTTAGACACAGTAAGCACATCAATATTTCCTCGTCTGCCACTGCAATCACATTGAAGCCTAGCGCAACATACGCCTGGTCATATTTCCTCCCTGAGAATACTCCCGGCTCAAATCTGCCAATGAGAGCACCATTGCCCCCTAACGTAGTGGAGGTGCAAGTGCACGTTATTTTAGGACTAAAAAAAATTAAAAAGCATGTTCCCGGAGGTCAAACGAACCCAAATCCCCCCCACCCCCGACAAAGCCGCGGAGGGGTGCGCCCCACTATTTGAGAAACACTGAGTTAGCGTTTCCCGGGGTGAGCAAATTTGTCCAAAGAGCACTCCCCCTCCGTGCCCCCACGGCCTTTCCTTGACACTCACCTCTAGTTTTGTTACTTGTACTACTTATTTGTCACTTTCATAATCCTTATAAAGACAGCAAAAGGCCAGTTTCGTAGATTGCTGCACACTTTTACTTCTCCGACTGAACAGGTGCTACAGTACATCTCAATATCACGCCACAAAGGCAACACACTGGGTGGCAGTGGCGAACCCTCAAGGCCAGCAAGGCCTTCTCTAGTGGCCTAAACATTCATACAATAACATTAATTTAATTCATGTTATTTTATTTTCATAAATACAGTATGTCAACAAAATGATTTGTATTCTTTACGTCATATTATTTCCACTTAGTCGAGTGACTTTCAATCTTATTTTAAATAAGATTGAAAGCCACTCGATAAAAACGTATTTATTATGGTAGAGTTTTTAACCAATCATATTTCAGCTAGCTTGTGTTGCCAGGTAAATTAAACTTGCTCAGGGCCTTCAGATTAAACAAAGCAGGCCCCTGTGCGCTGAAAATGAACGGGCACAGTCAGGTTGCAATAGCCAATCAGATCACGCGTCTGCGCACCGGGACCAGCTAGAATGCCTAACGTCGAGACTGGATGTGCGCGTTCGGTGATTGGAGTAGCGCCTAGAGGGAGCCTCTGAGAAACGCTGCGAATTGTACTGCTGGGAATGCCTATTGCTTGCAACGGACCAATTTGGTGTTCGGAGCCACAGTGGATTCACCCATTTAACTTGTTTTACCAAGGCAGCAAGGAAACATTAGAGCACGGCTGGGCACTTACAAATTACGGTGCGTTTAAAAAAGTTTGGGGACACTTGCGCAGATGTGCAGCTCAGTGAACAGGCACTACATTGGTGAGTAAATCAATTTTATTTTACATTTCTTCTTTTTGTTTTATTTCGTTAGTATTCAATTAATGGAAACGAAATAAAATGACAAAGATACAAAAATGTATCAAATAAATCTGCTCACCTGCAATTTATAATGCCACATTGTCGTCACCTTCGTGAACGAAAGTTCGTTCAATCTCAGCTGCTCATCATCGTCAGTTATTTGCTGTTGTACAGCCTATTCTCAAAATGCAAATGATCTGTTAACTTGATTTTCAAAGAATAGTTTGTTTTGTTATTGTTTGGTTGGTGTCTTATATGAAACTTCGACATTGTGCAATTTATTGGACAGACTTGTTTAAGATCACAGCGTAATTTGGATGGCATTTTAGTTAGTATTTTTAAATCATCTTTTTATTTTTGACAATATCTATGAATTTAGTGCTCTTAATTGTGAATGCATACTTGATGGTTTTAAATGCTCCTGAAATTAAGTGCTGCTTGACGAGTTGTTTGTTGTATTGTTGTCATGTATGTGACGTCACTGAAGGCCTAAGGTTGAAATACACGGCCCGCCACTTCTGGGTGGTATCCTATGGTAACACAAAGTCGTGCCCCTTACTCTACAATGGATTTTTTTGGGGGGGTTGCTTAGAGCAAAAACATAACAAAATGGATCCATAGTCATTGCACATGTAGATACAATCATCTGTGCTGTATGTTACACATGGAGCACATTTGACAATAAACATGTTATATTTGATACAATGTCTCTGCACTATATTTTGCTTAATGACGAGCACCCACTGTGACAGGTACAACTAATGTGAACATATTCCCACATATTCACTTACGACCAGTCTTGTTCACCAACGATTTAATAATGACAGCCAATTACAGAGACAGTGATGTTCCAGCCCAGATATACTGAGGCAACAGCACAGAAAGGAGACTGCATGAAAAGAAAAGGAACAAAGTTAACAGAGGCAAACTATTATGTAGACCAGTATAAAATAGTAGGTAAGTACAAATGGCGAAATACTAATTGAGATGCGTGTCTTGTATTTTAGTCTCAAAATAAATTAAATGTGTTAATATACTGTAGGTGCGGCCCAGAGATCCAGTGGTTAGCGTGTCAACCTCATAAATCAGGGGTACCTGGTTCGATTCCAGCTCCGGCCTTCCTGTGTGGAGTTTGCATGTTCTCCCTGTGCCTGTGTCGGTTTTCTCTGGGTACTCCGGTCTCCTCCCACATACCAAAAACAAGCATGACAGGACGATTGAACACTCAAAATCCTCCCTAGGTTTGAGTGTAAGCGCGGATGGTTGTTCGTCTCTGCGTACCCTGGCAACTGGTTCAGGGTGTCCTCCGCTTCCTGCCCAAAGACAGCTGGGATAGGCTCCAGCACCCACCGCGACTCTTGTGAAGATGAGCAGATTAGAAAATGGATGGATGCATGCATTATAAGCGGTCATTGTAATTACACTACACATTCAAATTTCTATTGTTACATTTTGTGCAACAACTCACACTCAACTATTTTCGAAGAGAACTTTCTCATAACTGATATTATTCATTCAGTTATCATCAACATCTTGTGAATTTTCATCATGAAGCTTTTCCTACTACCCCACGATGACCATATTTTGAGGGTATCATATTCTAACACTCAATAATTTCTGGTGACAGGAATAGTGCTAGGCAATGAAGTGAAAAAACAGGGATGACGGCTGATGCCCGTCAGAAATCTGTGCAGCCCAAGTTAAACTACTCCAGCATTTTATTTGACATTCAAAAATATATTTATTTATCAGCACCGTTTTTTTTTTAAATTATTATCACTGAACCCCCACATTAGCCCCGGGAAAGAAAAATCCTGGAGCCATCCCTGTGAACAGAAGTAAAGTGCACCATAGACCTACTACTCCCGGGTGGAGTGTGTTTTCCTCCAGGTTAAGTGGAGGTGAAATCAGTTCAGTGTAGCAGAAGGCTTTCAACTGTTTCTGGTGTGAAAGAGACACCGGGGTGTCTGTAGTTAGAGTGAATAATGAGGGCGAAAAGGTCAATGGAGATGTTTGGCAGTGAGTTTTTAGATTGTGCTGGTGGCATTTAAACTCTTTCTCCCTGTAACACATGCGCGCACACACGTACACACACTTACACACACTTTGAAAGACTGTGTAGGGAGGTGAAGGATTTGTATGGAAAATGCTTGTGAATATTCCTATTCATCCAGGTCATTTCATTCTCAGGACATTGAATTGTTCACGACTGGGCTGCTGTGTTTTGTTTTTCGAAGACATTTTTTGCCTTTCAGCCGAGAAGGCTTCATCAGTTTATTCCACAAGACTTGGTTATAACATAGCCGAATGAGTTATTGAAGAATATTAATGTGGTCATTTCTGCGCAAAAACAGAGGGTTCTCTGCATAGCATCTTAACAATGGTCGTTTTCATCCCCAAAGAATAATACTGTTTCTAGTGAAGGGACGATCCTAAGATTTAAGAGCATACATTTTTGGGGTTTCCACATTTTGAATAAGGTACAATTCAGGGAGTATCCGCAAACTGTTTTGATCAGAGAAGAAGACAGCAGCAGTCTCAGACTGTCACTGAGACCCAACACAGCAGACGCTATCAAGGACATGTAAATACTTTGTTCTTTACACATTTAATAGCACTCTCCTTAGTTTGTAGGATGTAGGCAGGGATTAAAATTAGATTTTATATACACATGTCTAAATGGTTGAAAAATTCCTTTCTTTCTAAATCTCATTTAATCTTGAAGTGCATTACTATATTTTTCAATACCAATTACTTGTTAAAAGTTGTGTGCCTTTGTACAATCAGTGGGATCAGTTGCAATGCATATACGCTGTATATGAATGATAAAAGTAAATTGCACATTTGTCAAAGGAAGTTTTGTAAAAGATTTATTCATTAAATTACAACATTTTCCTAATGTTCTTGTGTTTCTTAAGGCCAAAACAAAGGAAAGACATATTATTTTGGTTATTTATAGCAAAGTATGGTACAATTTTAACGGTCCGGCCCACTCGACATCTACCGAGGACATATGTGGCCCACAATGTGAAATGAGTTCGACACCCCAACCCTCATCAATGCACCTGCCTCCCCAACACATCTGCGAGTCTTCATCTCGTCAGCCACTTGCAGTACAAAAGCCAGCCTGAACAGCCACCCATCGCCAGTTTGGCTGCGGCCTTTCCTGCTGTACTCGCTTATACCAAGGCGCCAGCATTCCTGTACTCCTCAACTTTGTCATTCTGACTCCCTTTCCGTTCCTGCCACCTCGGCCTGTCCCGCTTCTTGGATATAAAATCTAGTGATGGGTCCAGCGACACCGATGCATTGACACATGCGCCGGGCTCACAGAGCAAACCACGTGTCGATGCATGTGCTGGCTCATTATGTCACGTGATTGACACGTGAACTGCTGACACAGTCCAGGCTTCTAATTGACACACCGGCTGCGTTGACACAGTCCAGGCTGCTAATTGACACATCGACTGTGTTGACACAGTCCAGGCTGCTAATTGACACATCGGCTGCGTTGACACAGTCCAGGCTGCTAATTGACACGTGAACTGCACCGGTGCAGTTTAGACTGCATCGGCTGCTTGGCACAGTACAGGCTGCGCCACTTAGTCCAGGGGGCGTCGACTCAGTGCAGAGGGCGTTGACGCAGCAAAAGCCCGCCGCACAGTGTTTATAAGGAAGTCGTTTGGCTACACAATGCCACCTGCCGAAACAAGCCAGACCTCACTCACGCTCGCTTGTCGAAGTTCGTGTCAGTGCAGACTTCGTGTTCGTGCCTTGCCGATTATGGAGCAGAAACGCAAATCATCCGCCGTGTGGGACCATTTTGATGTCCTGGAGAATCGGGTATTATTTATTTATTTATTCAAATCGCCTTCTGTCGCCGAGAGCCTCTCAGCGAGAGGCACTCGCCGAGTGCCTCTCAGATTATTGACATGTGTTGTACCATTCTAATCCGAATACATTTCAAGGTAACTCTTAGTTACTTCTTATTCACATTTCATTACAGGTGAAATGTCGAATTTGCCAAGTCGAATTGTCATACACCAACAAGCACCTCCACCATGCTGAGGCATTATCGGGCCAAGCATGAGAATGAAGTTCGCGATACACCCAGTATTACGCCAGGTATACAAAAAACGTTCACTCATCTTTTCACGGTTGCTATGTTGATGATTAATTGACAATCAGTAATTATTATTGGTTGACTCTCCACTCCATGTTTGACAATCAAGGTTCCAGGAAGCAGCTGTACTGGAAGGACCAACGCACTTCTTTCCCAAACCTCCCCCACCTCGCAAAGGAGTTCCTTTGTACGCCAGCCTCATTCGTCCCTTGTGAGCGTGTGTTCTCCACAGCAGGCGAAATCGCTTGTAAAAGACGCAACAGGCTGAAGTTTAAAACATTGGAGCATCTTATTTTTCTCAAAAATTTGTGAAATAAAAGCCCACAAGCATCCTCATTCAAATGATCTTCACATTATTTGAACACATTGAATGTTGCAAAATGAATGCATGGATGTGAATATTGTATACACTTCATCATCAAATCGATGAATGACCTTATGAAAATGTTTTGGAACAGTTGTAGATGCAAAACCGTGCTGGCAGCTACATAATAGATAATAAAAGAAAAATATACCAAACCATAGGGATCCTCCCAAAAACTAAGGATGTGCTGAATAAGAGATCCTTGTACACCTTATACTTTTACTTCCATATTTGACCTATTGTGTGGGAATATGGGGAAATGCCAGTAAAACACTTGTTTTGAAACTACAATACAAAGCAATCGGAACAATCACTGGCTCCAAATAGACGGAACCCACAAATCCACTGTTTATCAAATTAAACAATGAAATCTCATGACCTGATTGACTTCAAAATCGCCCAATTAATGTACAAAGCACACTATAACCTTTGCCAAAAGATCCAGAAGCTTTTTAAAATTCGAGAAAGTTGTCATAATTTAGGGGGTACTAATCTATACAAAAAAATCCAAAACACGAACGAACATCACACAAAGGAGTGTATCTGTAATAGGTGTAAATCTGTGGAATGATTCTGAAACGGACCAGTAAAATGAGGAACTCTCTTGCTGAGATTAAAAATGAATTCGAGAGTAGTACAAGGCAACTACACAAATCAGAATTAAGCTGATAAATTCGATACACTCATGAAATATAGCAATACATCAGAAATACATTGATGAGATTATTTAATATATTAATGAAATGTAGCATCCATTATGAATATGAGAAAATCAACATATACATGTGCTCTAAAGAGTATGTACTGTATATACAAACCTAATGTTGTAAAAATGTATTAGTACAGCATACATAAGGGTAAAAGCATTTGTTGATATTTAGACTTTCTTTCCTATTTAGAAAAATGATCAATTCATATATAAGAAGGGGTAGGACTCGGGGTAGGTTTTTTGCTTCTTTCTACTCCTTTGAACACATATTTGTGATGATGACTATTTTCTTTTCCTTTTTTTATATCTTACCTTCACCTTTTGCCAATTTATTACCGAATTGTATATTTTATATGTTCAATATACAAAACAATTTATCAGTCAGTTCAGTCTGTTAAGTGGGTTGGCTGCAGGGATCTTGAAGGTCCAGCAGGTGGCAGGGGTCAGTGACACAGTATCAGCACAGTATCAACACAGTGTGTCAGTGTGTCGACACGCCTCATGAGGCCTCATGGACCCATCACTAATAAAATCGTTCTGAGTTCACTGCATCTGCCTGTGGGTCCTGTGCTCATCTCTAGCAAAGCTTAACGGGTCTGTCCTCACCAAGCCTTGTTGAAGCCTTCTTGGATGTGAGTTGAAACATCTTCTAAGAGCTGGTCGTCCAGATGCGATTTATTCAATCCCCTGACAAATAAATACAAAAAAACCAAACCAAAAGAAAGTCATGTTTTGGTTTGTCAAGTAAACAGTATTTATAGAACACTTGCAAACAGCCATAGCTGCATACAAAGTGTAGTACATGGAGCAATTTAACATGCATAATAAACAGTAAGACAAATCGATAATAAAGGCGGTAGAAAGCACCAAACAGTAAAACCAAGAACACATCTAAGTCATGCTGAGTCGAATGCCAAAGAATACAAGTGAGTTTTGAGGAGGGCTTTGAAGATGGACCAACAGGTGGCACTGTCGGGCTCTCCCTGCAGCTGCACACCTGTTGGTCGTTAGCTGTTTAAAAGGACTCCCGGCACGACCACTCAGGGTCGGGTCATTGTTTGTTTGTTTGTTTGTTTGTTTGTTTGCTGCTGTCATGTTTGTTTCGGTTATTTGATAGTTTCTCTTTCAGTCATGGTTTTGTTTGATTCTTTGGATTTGTTTTGTTCTTAGGACTTTGTTTTGGATTTAGTTTTCTGTGTTTTATCAAGACACTTCAAGTACAACCTGCTCCTCCCGCCTGCCTGCTTTTTGGGGCCCACCACCACCTCGCAATGTGACAAAATGAGACTATAAAGAAATACTTAAACAAAACGTGACAACAAGAATGATCGGACAAAGACTGACAGGAACCAGGGAATTAAATACAAGCAAACTGACGAGACAACAAGGAACACCTAGAGACACAAAGGGTCGAGGGAGCTCATTGGTTAACACGGGGGTTGGCAACACGCGGCTCTATTTTATTTTGGCTACCTGAAGGAGCAAACTTAAACAAAACTAAAAGTGTTAAAATGTGTGTAATATCACAGATTAGAAACAAAAAGTGTCAGGATAAGGCTAACAACTGCATGTACTACTATGTAAAACATAGCATGAAAATGAAAGCGAGAGAGCTTTCAGACCAAGACTTGCTAGATCAGGGGTGCTCAAACTTTTTGGATCGAAGATCTACTTTTCGATCAACTAACCTCCCGGGATCTACCCTTACCGGCACGCATACGCGCACACGCACGCCCTGATGAGAAACAGCCTGAAACTGAGGCATGCGACGCACTTTTGCAGCCTGTTAACTATCGGAGCTCACACGTACCGTTTTAAAGTGCTTCCCTGGGCCCTCCTAGATTCCTATTCTTTGCCCGTGCCCTCAGTGAATTGTACATGAAGCAAACTATGAATGAGAATAATGACGATACCAGATAGACCGCAACAGTTCTGATCACAAGCTGCAATTGCAGACTGCTGAGAGCTAACAACTTCCGGTGACGTAATCACGTGCCACCATAAATTCAAGATTTACCTGCTTTATTTTATTTTTAAATATTTTTTGGGTGAAAATTACACTGATAAGATGATTAGGGTGGCAGTGTACAGTAACACATTGGGACCTGTCTTAGATCTACCTAATGGCCACCCCTGTGCTAGATGTTTAAATTTGTCCGACTTGAGAGGCGTTCAAAGACAGCTTTAGCGACATCTAGTGGCTCCCTGGAGCTTTATAAAAAATGCTTGAAAGTGGAAAAAGATTTTGATAGTAGGCTAAGATAGCTCAAATAGATATAGATACATGTTGCAGCTCCGAAAAAGGAGAGCTGTGGTGTTGATTTTTTTAAAACGTACACTTTATTTATGCTTTTAACAGTCTTGATTAACACAGACACGTCTGCGTCCAACTCCGTGCCTTCTCTTCTCGCTCGACTTGAGAGGCGTTCAAAGACAGCCTCAGAAAAACGGAAATTAATAATCACTTCACTGTCACTAAGAAAAGTAAAAATAATACCCCCCAAAAAATCAAGCGAGGAAATTACTAAATAAATTCGATGGGGGCGTTTGTGAACACACAACAAATGAATGAATAACAAACAATTCTGAGACAGTCCAGCCTTCTACATACATACAGCATGCGTTTCCTTCATTGAATAGAAGGCTTTTATATTTTTTGAGGCTCCAGACATATTTGTTTTGTTTTTTTTCCCCTGGGTTAACACAAAGGTATGTGTAACACACGCAGAGAAAATTGGGTAATGGTGACTTCAGAACGCTGTGATATAGCTGCCATTTGTGACCTACAAGCTGACATTCAACTTGACTGTCAACATACATGCACAGCCAAACTGAAAAGAGCAACGTGAAACATTCAGGTGCGCAAGGAATTGTTTGACCTTTGTGTTTGGCAGATGACTTGAAGGGGTGGAGAAAGGCAAGCTTGCTGAGATGAGGCAAACGTTATGCAAGTCATTTTATACAAGTGAACAGAACCCCCACAGGGTTGGCCTGACTCAGATGAATGAGTGTTTTTTTAAAATTGCAATCACTGTTGATTGACATCATTATCTAGATTTCATGGTCATCAATGACAGATGGCTGAAAGGAGTAACATATTTTAGCTTCATGAGAAAATGTCACATTGGCAAAATAAGAAGGGGAGTTGCTGCCCTTTTGACATAATTTCTGTTAAAATAAATTTTGTTGAGTGCCTTTAACTCCATTGGATATTATATATTTTGTAGTATAAAAGTGACGCAAAGGTTATACTGTAGAATTCCATGGCAAAATTGGCCATTAAAATGGTAAGTGGTAAGAACCGTTTTGCAGGCACAGAACATTTGACAAGTGTTTTGACAGTCATTTTCTTTTCTTTTCCTGTAAGTGTTATGTTGGTTCGTATTTGTGTGTCCAGGTTGCAAACAGGTGGGACCTGCTATTTCGACTGATTGACAACGTGGGTTTGGTCGGAGGAAGGACTCGTTTTTTTTTTTTTAAATAAACCCATCAAGTGTTGGCAGTTGTCAAGCGTTTGTCTTTGATTTATATTTTTGTTTGTATTTATAATGTAGGGGTTAATAGATGTGTTGTCTTATTTCTCACTCTGGTGGCTGAAAAAAAAATCAAATGAATTTGTGCACACTGTCTATAATTATGAGTGGTCGAACTGGAGGAGAATTTAATTTAAAGTTACCTTGGGTTCACCTAGACCAGGAACATAGCAACTGGGTACATTGCATGCTTATATATTTTGGAGCCAAGGCAGTTGCTACACATTTTAATTATATACTTTCTGCACTCTGATAGAATATTATTGATTTGGCCTGTCTGTCTTGATAAATAGGTGGCATAGGTATTTGAACAAAGGTATGTCATTTGTCATAAATAAATTAAAATTGATAACGTAACTATCCCACGGCACACCTTTTACGGAACACTAATTTGCCCTGGCACTCTGGGTGAGAATTATCGGATCAAACAAATGCCTTCTATTTAATACCTATTATACAGTCAAAGCTAGACATGCAAATCAAAATTAGTACTGATGTAAATTATAAATCTTCATACAACACAAACTGAGTAATCCAGGGTGCTGTGTACTTACCTTTTTGTATGATAGCATGTTTGTTTATTTATTGAACATATAAAACACAATACAACAACAAATGACAAAAGTGAAAACAAGCAAAAATTGTAAAAAGGAAAAGAAAAAAACAGTCATCACAATTCTATGTTTAAAGGAGTAGGAAGAAGAAAGAAAAACATATCTAGTCCTACCCCTTGTTATGTAGCAACATACCTGTATAAGTTGATCCCTTTTCAATACAAAAATAAAGGAAAAATCAACATATCAATGCTTTTATCCTTATGTGTACTGTACTTATCTCTCTATAGAGCTCTCGGTTTGAGTATACATATTCACTCTTGCATATTTTTATATACATTTTCTCATATTCATAATAAATACTACATTTCATTAATACATTTAATAAGTTGATCAATGTAATTCTGATGTTTTACTATATGTTATCATCTTAACTCTGATTTGTGTAGTTTTTTTCTACAAATCTTTTGAATTTGTTTTTGAACTCGATAAGTGATTTACCGGTACTCATTTTTAGGTCCGTTTCGAAATTATTCCACAGATTGACCCCTATTACTGATACACTTTGCTTGATGACCCCTTAAATTATGAAAACTTTCTATAATTTCAAAATGCTTCTGGTTGGATAGCTATTAATGACCACACAAGAAATAATTGCACATATTCAGAATGCTAATCAGTGGTGATGTGCATCTGTTGCCACCATATGTACCGTTTGTGGTTGACATCGATAGTGTATGTCTACCTGAAGGAACAAACTTAAACAAAACTACCACATAAAGTGTTAAAATGTGTGTAATATCACAGATTAGAAACAAAAAGTGTCAGGAATAGGCTAACAACTGCATGTACTACTATGTACAACACAGCATGAAAATGAAAGCGAGAGAGCTTTCAGACCAAGACTTGCTAGATGTTTAAATTTGTCCGGTTCAGACAAAACCGAATAATATTTGAGGATTAAAAAATTTAAAAAATTGCAGACTCAGACAAAGAGCGATTACAAAAATATCTATTAAAGAAAATCACACAAAGTACAAACTGAAATCACTGGTCAGAAGAAGCCAGGGGGAAAAAAAACAAGCATGAAATAAAAAGTGCTTGCAAATAGAACACAGAGAGTACACAAATGAAATATTCAAAAGTCCAATAACACAAAAACAAAGAGCAATAATAGAAAAACAAAACCACTGACAAACAAAGCTCTCTGAACAAAACAAGAGCAACCCTCAATTGTGTCAAGAAGTCTAAAATATCACGCTTGAAGCACAACAGTGAGCAAGGTCAATAATCCGACAAGGCCCAGCCAGCCTGTCAGCCCAGAAATACGGAGCCATGCTTGATGGGGAAACGTGGCACAGGTGCACCTGCTGGAGGGAATAACCCTCCACTCCAGCTGGAGCTGAAACACAATCAAGACGTGACTGTATTCTACTGAGCATAGTTTCTTCGAAGCCATTTACAAGCTATCCAAACAATAGATATAAACAACAATACATTTAAAATGTACCTGTAGGTTAAAATACCATTGCTAAGGTCCCAATTTTTGTCGTCAAAATGTACTGAGCGGGTCGCACCGGGCATCAGTGAATGGGAGCCATCAGTTCAAGATGATGGTTGTGAATATCCTCCTGACTACGAGGAAAAAAAAATGTTGTCCAATCACATTTATTTTGAAATTCCCCAATCTATGTGAAGTAATTGGACTACTCCAAAAGAAATTTTTGAAATCCCACTACATTTTTTAAACAGGCTCAAATACACTTAAAACAACTTAAACAACACTTTAACATGTTCATAAGAGTCTTATTATTAAAATGCCAACAGCATTTCAAGACAAAATGTGTTTGATAAAAAGTATTACTTTTCCTCTTCCCATAAAAAGTGCTTTCACTGAGGGAAGCCATTTTTATTACTTTTTCTAACCCCTACAAATTTGGTATCATTGGAAAGCATTGAATGTCCTCTTTCGAGTAACAAAAGGAGTTAATGCGATTGGAGGCACTGGGTAGGAGATATTTAGGTTCACAAATGTCCTCTGCAGAGGACAAATTTGAACTACTGGTTGTCAGGAGGATATGACAAACATCCAGACTCAAACATTTATTTATTGTATTCAAGCCATTCTTTCAGGGAAGAATTTAACCTGATCTGCAAAGAATCTGCAATACTGTAAAACGTCTTGATTAATTTAAGTGGCTAAATTATGGTTGGCGAGGCTGATTACATTTACTCTAAAGTCCTGCTTTTTTGGTGTGTGTGTGTGTGTGTGTGTGTGCAGTTTTGTCACTTGGACAGTGACGTCCCTTCTGACACACAATTGTAGCTCTTTTGATCCATGCCCCCAAAGCCCCAATGAAGGTATTGAGTAATTTCTGCTGACTAAATATCATGGTACCGGTACCTGGTGCAACAATCGTCGCCAAGTTGTGACCCACTTTTATGGCCATTAAGAAAAAAAACGTACTGTGATCAAATATATGCACCCCGTCGACTGCTCTAAGTCATCTGGGATAGGCTCCAACACCTGCGACCCTAGTAAGGATAAAGCGTTTTAAATTACAGAGGACAGATGGATAACTACAGATGGCCCCACGGTGATTAACAGGTCGGCCTCACAGTGCACAGGTCCAGGATTCGAATTCATGCCTTGGCCTTCCTGTGTGGAGTTTGCATGTTCTCTCCGTGCCTTTGGAGGTTTTATTGGTGTTCCGGTTTTCTCCCACATTCCAAAAACATGCATGCTAAGTTGATGGGACACTCTAGATCAGTGGTGGAGGCTACGTTTTAGTTACTGCTTCCCTTTGAGGGCTGTTATAACTGAAAACATGGAAAGAAGCCAAAAATACCTGTTGATTCTGTCATGATTCGGTTTAGGGACCAACAGGTGGCACTGTAGGGCTCCCCCGGCAGCTGCACACCTGTTGGTCATAGGTAATCAGGCCTTTAAAAAGACTCCCAGCCCGAACACTCAGTGTCGGGTCATTGTTGCTTCTTGCTACTGTCAAGTGTGTTGCTGTTTGCTCTTAGTTTCTGTCATGTTTAATTCATTGTTATGTTTTAGCTTTAGTCATGGTTTTTGTTTGATACTTTGTGTGTTTGGGATTTAGTTTTCTTTGTTTTAAATACAACTCTTCAAATACACCACGCTGCTGTAGTGATGGGTCCATGAGGCCTCATGAGGCGTGTCGACACACTGACACACTGTGTTGATACTGTGCTGATACTGTGTCACTGACCACTGCCACCTGCTGGACCTTCAAGATCCCTGCAGCCAACCCACTTAACAGACTGAACTGACTGATAAATTTATTTGTATATTGAACATATAAACATTCAATTCGGTAATAAATTGGCAAAAAGTGAAGGTAAGATATAGAAAAAGGAAAAGAAAATAGTCATCATCACAAATGTGTGTTCAAAGGAGTAGAAAGAAGTAAAAAACCTACCCCAAGTCCTACCCCTTCTTATATATGAATTGATCATTTTTCAAAATAGGAAAGAAAGTCTACATATCAACAAATGCTTTTACCCTTATGTATGCTGTACTTATACATTTTTACAACTTTAGGTTTGTATATACAGTACATACTCATTGGAGCACATGTATATGTCGATTTTCTCATATTCATAATGGATGCTACATTTCATGAATATATTAAATCTCATCAATGTATTTCTGATGTATTGCTATATTTCATGAGTGTATCGAATTTATCAGCTTAATTCTGATTTGTGTAGTTGTCTTGTACTACTCTCGAATTCATTTTTAATCTCAGCAAGAGAGTTACTCATTTTATTGGTCCGTTTCAGAATCATTCCACAGATTTACACCTATTACAGGTACACTCCTTTGCGTGATGTTTGTTCGTGTTTTGGAATTTTTTTGTATAGGTTAGTACCCTTTAAATGATGACAACGTTCTCGAATTTTAAAAAGCTTCTGGATGTTTTGGCAAAGGAGGTTTTTGTGTGCTTTGTACATTAATTGAAGTCAACCAGGTCATGAGATTTCATTGTTTAATTTGATAAACAGTGGATTTGTGGGTTCCGTCTATTTGGAGCCAGTGATTGTCCTGATTGCTTTGTATTGTAGTTTTAAAACAGTGCGTTTTACTGGCATTTCCCCATATTTCCACACAATAGGTCAAATATGGAAGTAATAAAAGTATAATGTTTACAAGGATCTCTTATTCAGCACATCCTTAGTTTTTGGGAGGATCCCTATTGTTTGGGATATTTTTCTTTTATTATTTATTATGTAGCTGCCAGCATGGTTTTGCATCTACAACTGTTCCAAGACATTTTCATAAGGTCATTCATTGATTTGATGATGAAGTGTATACAATATCATTCACATCCATGCATTCATTATACAACATTCAATGTGTTCAAATAATGTGAAGATGATTTGAATGAGGATGCTTGTGGGCTTTGACTTCACACATTTTTGAGAAAAATAAGATGCTCCAATGTTTTAAACTTCAGCCTGTTGCGTCTTTTACAAGCAATTTCTCCTGCTGTGGAGAACACACGCTCACAAGGGACGGATGAGGCTGGCGTACAAAGGAACTCCTTTGCGAGGTGGGAAAGGTTTGGGAAAGAAGTGTGTTGGTCCTTCCAGTACAGCTGCTTCCTGGAACCTTGATTGTCAAACATGGAGTGGAGAGTCAACCAATAATAATTACTGATTGTCAATTAATCATCAACATAGCAACCGTGAAAAGATGAGTGAACGTTTGTATACCTGGCGTAATACTGGGTGTATCGCGAACTTCATTCTCATGCTTGGCCTGATAATGCCTCAGCATGGTGGAGGTGCTTCTGTTGGTGTATGACAATTCGACTTGGCAAATTCGACATTTCACCTGTAATGAAATGTGAATAAGAAGTAACTAAGAGTTTCTTGAAATGTATTCGGATTAGAATGGTACAACACATGTCAATAATCTGAGAGGCACTCGGCGAGTGCCTCTCGCAGAGAGGCTCTCGGCGACAGAAGGCGATTTGAATAAATAAATAAATAATACCTTATTCTCCAGGACATCAAAATGGTCCCACACGGCGGATGATTTGCGTCTCTGCTCCATAATCGGCAAGGAAGGCAAGGCACGAACACGAAGTCTGCACTGACACGAACTTCGACAAGCGAGCGTGAGTGAGGTCTGGCTTGTTTCGGCAGGTGGCATTGTGTCGCCAAACGCACTTCCTTATAAACACTGTGCGGCGGGCTTTTGCTGCGTCAACGCCCTCTGCACTGAGTCAACACCCCCTGGACTAAGTGGCGCAGCCTGGACTGTGCCAAGCAGCCGATGCTGTCTAAACTGCACCGGTGCAGTTCACGTGTCAATTAGCAGCCTGGACTGTGTCAACGCAGCCGGTGTGTCAATTAGCAGCCTGGACTGTGTCAACGCAGCCGATGTGTCAATTAGCAGCCTGGACTGTGTCAACGCAGCCGGTGTGTCAATTAGAAGCCTGGACTGCGTCAACGCAGCCGATGCAGTTCACGTGTCAATCACGTGACGTAATGAAGCAGCACATGCATCGACACGTGGTTTGCTCTGTGAGCCCGGCGCAGGTGTCAATGCATCGGTGTCGCTGGATACATCACTACGCTGCTGCCTGCTTTTTGGGGTCCACCACCACCTCGCTACGTGACAGATTCAACAATTGTTTGTTACTACCATGAGGGGTTTGGTCACAAGAAAATGCTTAAAATCTATTTATTATTTAATACGTATGAGAATTAAAAATTTTGGTAGACATTTTAGAAAGAATCATGAAGTTGACATGTTTGAGCTGCTTTAATGGGCCACATTGATGTGGTGGGCCCAATCTGCCCCCCGGGCCTTGAGTTTGACATGAGCTCTAAATTATCTTTAGGTGTGATTGTGAGCATGAATGGTTGTTTGTCGATATGTACCCTGTGATTGGCTGGCAATCTGTTGCGGGTGTTACCCTGCCTACTATCTGAAGTTAGCTGGGATAGGCTGCAGCATGCCTGTGACCCTCGTGAGGATTGATGGTTCGAAGTAATCATGCTTTTGCGTTGTGTATATCACCAATTTGGTAATGACGCCCACTAGTTTGCCACGACCATAGACGAGGGTTGAGGTTGCACATATTAACAAGGATCATTATATTTGATTTCGTAGGAGCTCATTTTGATGAAATCACGAAAAAGATGGCACACACACTCAAACGATCTTATTTTATCATTGGATACAAGTTTCCCTCATCTTCATCAGTTTTGTCATGATGAAAGGGTAATCAACGAAATAATGTTGTCTTCATTGACTAAAACCACACAAATTGTGAGGCTCAATTTTTTTTTACCTGTGGGAAACAGCTCAACCATGAACTCTCGAGGATTACAGCAATGACACCTGTAAAATAACAGGGCTCAATTCTGCAATGAACAAAGAAACATCAACCATGGAGCAGAATTGGATACAAGTGATCTAATTTTGTCATCGGATACATGTTTGGTTCATCATCACATTTTTGTCATGAAGAAAGAGTCATCAGTGAAATAATGTTGTCTTCATTGACTAAAACCACACTAATTGTGAGGCTCAATTTTTTGGGATCTGTGGGAAGCCACTCAACCATGAGTTCTCTCTGGGATTACAGCAGTGGCACCTGCAAAACAACAGGGCGCAATTCTGCAGTGCACAAGGAAACATCAACCATGCAGCAGAAAGGGATACAAGTACACTATTATTTGTCAATTGAGTCACCCTTGTCCAAGCCTCCTTTGATGGCTAGTAGATGGAGGGCATTTATGGAGTGCTTTTTAATATCTACCGCATGCTGTTACACAGCTTCCCAATCGTGAATTTACACTCTTGCTCATTAAATATGCACTCTGGAAAACAATGAGAAGTGACCGTTAAGTGGCTCTTAATTTACTTCCTGCTGAAGGTTATAACTGAATGGAACATGAAAAACGCAATTTACTGTCATACTTCAAATAGGGCAGCTGCTCACAGTGTGTTCTTGGAATCGACCGAGTTGGGCGTGTTTGACCTTTCTAAGTGTGGGTATGAATGAGAAGCCATAACTGCAGCAATGCAGTAATTATATGGACTGTTCCTGTCATTTTAGCCATACCGATTTGCACCAAGTCTTATTTTTTTATTTTTGGAATTTATATTTTTTTATTGACCAAAGCCGGGACCTTTTCTGCAATCCTTTAGTGTTTTTAGTATCAGGTGAGTTCTGCACAACCTTTGAATGAGAATGTCAGTTTTATATTTAATGCCTTATATGAGACAATTCCCATATGAAAAGGTAGATTACAGTACATGCACGTAATCAATACAGCTGTTACCTATTCTTTGGGGTCGATACATTATGAAGATAGTTTTGGCTGGTGAATTACAAAGCCGATTAGTGTAATTCGCAATTCTAGGTTATTGGAGGTTGTTCAAGGAGACTGTGGATACTCTGGTCAACTGCTCCCGGTCTTTTCCATTTTGCGAAGTGGCTCCAACACCACATCCACTTTGCAATAGATGAAGAAACTGCTAACACCAAACAGCAGGACATCTGTTATCAAAATGCCAATAATGTAGATGTCTTCTATGTACTCTACGAACAATTTTTGTCAAGCACACCATTCTCCACTTCAGCCAAGGATCTAAGGCATTGTATCAAACCACATTATAGTTTCCGTTTCCCCTGGAGGGCTGTTATGAGTGAAACCATATAAAAAAGTCAAGAATAACGGTTTACTTACCTATTTTCTAAGTTACTATCCTGAGAGGTTTGGTAACAATAAAATGATTAGAATATATCGCTGATTTATCGTATTAAGATTAAGATATCCTTTATTTGTCCCACACTGGGGAAATTTACAGCCTACAGCAGCAAGAATGTGGGTAGAAAGAAGAAAGAAGAAAAAACAAACAAACACCGTTCATTTAAGTGCAATATAAACACAAAGTGGATTAGCTTAGTTAGCATCCTTCTGTTGCCCACATCCTCCAGAGTGTCAAGGGAGCAGCCCAGGACAGAACTGGCCTTCCTGACCAATCGCTCCAGTCTCTTTTTGTCCCGGACTGAGATGCTGCCTGACCAGCAGACAATGCCATAATGGATGGCCGAGGCCACCACCAAGTTATAGAAAGTCTTAAGGAGCGACCCCTGAACCTTAAAAGACCTCAGTTTCCTGAGTAGGAAGAGTCGGCTCTGTCCTTTCCTAATCAGGGTGTCAGTGTTTGTAGACCAGTCCAGTTTGTTGTTCAGAAGAACACCTAGGTACTAGTAGGAGGTCACCCTCTCTGTGTCCATACCCTGGATGTTCATCGGTGCTGGTGAGGACTGTTTCCTGCAGAAATCCACAACCGACTCCTTAGTTTTCCTAGGGTTGATCTGGAGGAGATTCAGCTGGCACCAGTCCACAAAGTCCTTTGTCTTTGGTCCACTCCAGCGTTCTGCAGTTTGCCTCCCAGTAAGTTGGGCTGGGTGGTGTTGAAGGCACTGGAGAAATCAAAGAACCTGATTCTCACAGTGCTCCCAGCCTTCTCCAAGTGTGACAGCACTGAGTGGAGGTGTCAGGTTCTGCCCGAAGCGATAACGATCGCTCCGTGCAGAACAAGAAAATAAAGAGTTGGATCCCCGGAAAACAGACAACGAAAGAATCTTGTCAAAACAAAGAGTGTCTTTAATGACAAAAACAGAAAGAGCCCGACAGGGAAAAAAAAACGGTAACACAAAACGCTGGTCAAATAAGGACCAGGAAAGAAATAAGGAAACAACCGAAAACGCTCGCCGAAAAAACAAAGTGCGAGGAACTACTGAAATAGGCAATATAAGAGAATACAATTTAGTGACTAATCGCGAATGGCAAGAGTAAAGGCCGCAAGGCAAGAAGGCAACGAGTAATCTATAATCGAGGAATTAGCACGAGAGAACAATGGCACGGCGTGGAATTCTCCGGCAGCGAGATGACTGTCGGAGTCTCTTAATAAAAGAGGGTAATCAGCCCGAAATTACGGACAGGTGCGCAGATGGCGGGGGAGAAAACCCGCCACCTGCTGGCGGACACGTGACGTGACAGTACCCCCCCCTCAATGGACGCCTCCCGGCGGACTACCCGGCTTGGATGGATGTGCAGCGTGGAAGTCGCGCAAAAGGGACGGATCAAGGATCCAGGAGCGAGGCACCCACTGCCGCTCCTCAGGCCCGTAGCCCTCCCAGTCGACCAGATACTGGAACCCCTTTCCCCTGCGCCGAGAGTCCAGGATGGCACGAACCGTGTACACCGGGTCACCGTCGACGACCCGCGGAGGGGGCGGCGGCATGGGAGGAGGAGCCAAGTCACTGGAAGACACGGGTTTGAGTAGGGAGACGTGGAAGACGGGGTGAACCTTCATGGTGGGTGGCAGCCGGAGCCTGACTGCAGATGGACTGATGACGGCCTCGACCTCGAACGGTCCAGTAAATCGGGGTCCCAGTTTCGCAGACGTGCCGGCCAGCCGAAGATCCCTAGTCGCCAACCACACCTTCTGTCCTACCACGTATGAAGGAGCCGGGCGCCGGCGACGATCCGCGATCCGCTGGTTCCTGGCCGCCGTGCGGGACAACGCAGCCCGGGCCTCCTTCCACACGCGATGGGCCCGCTTGAGGTGGTGCTGCACAGAGGGGACCTCCACCTGCCCCTCCTGGGACGGGAACAGCGGCGGCTGGTACCCATAGGCGGCCATGAAGGGGGACCTACCAGTGGCAGAAGAGACGAGGGTGTTGTGCGCGTACTCCACCCAGGGTAAGTGGTCGACCCAGGATGAGGGACGGTGAAGGCACACACAGCGGAGGGCCGCCCCCAGATCCTGGTTGGCACGCTCGGCTTGTCCATTGGACTGGGGGTGGTACCCCGAGGTCAGACTGGCCGTGGCCCAGAGGGACCGGCAGAACTGCTTCCAGACGCGGGATACGAACTGGGGCCCCCGGTCCGAGACAATGTCCAGTGGAATGCCGTGGAGACGGAAGACGTGTTCGACAAGGAGGTCGGCGGTCTCCAGCGCCGACGGCAACCTGGACAAAGGAACAAAATGAGCCGCCTTGGAGAAGCGGTCCACGATCGTGAGTACGACAGTTCGACCCCGGGAAGGCGGGAGACCCGTGACGAAGTCCAGGGCGATGTGGGACCACGGGCGAGGAGGAATGGGCAACGGCTGGAGCAGTCCCGCCGGCGGCTGATGGGACGACTTGCCGCAGGCGCAGGAGGTGCAGGCCTTGATGAACTCCGTCACGTCGTTGCGGAGCTCCGGCCACCAGAAACGCTGGGCGACGAGTTGCACAGTCCGGTTCACCCCGGGATGACACGCCACCTTGGACCCATGTCCCCACTGCAGAACTTCAGATCGTAAGGAAGGAGGTACGAATAGCCTCCCTGCTGGGCACTCCGTCGGCACCTGAACCCCCTCCAGGGCTGCCGGGATCCGCTGCTCAACCTCCCACTGGACGGCCCCCACGACGCACCGGGTCGGGAGGATGGTCTCCGGGGATCGATCCCTCCCCGCAGGCTCGTGGAGACGGGAGAGGGCGTCGGGCTTGGTGTTCTTAGACCCGGGAGAGTAGGTGAGGATGAAGTCGAACCTGGTAAGGAAGAGGGCCCACCGGGCCTGACGGGCGTTTAGTCTTTTGGCGGAGCGGAGGTAGGCGAGGTTCTTATGATCTGTGTAGACCGTAAAGGGTTCCTTTGCCCCCTCGAGCCAGTGCCGCCACTCCTGCAAGGCGGTCACAACTGCCAACAGTTCACGGTTGCCCACGTCGTAATTGGACTCGGCGGCACTGAGTCGACGGGAGAAGAAGGCGCAGGGGTGCAACTTCTGGTCGACCGGAGAGCGCTGGGACAGCACAGCCCCCACCCCCGAATCCGAGGCGTCCACCTCCACGATAAAGGGGAGATCAGGATCAGGGTGCTGTAGTACGGGGGGACTGGTGAACGCCGCCTTCAGGTTTGCGAACGCCGCATCCGCGGTCGGATCCCACTTAAATGGGGTTTTAATGGACGTAAGGCGGGTTAAGGGGAGCGCCTTCTGACTATAACCGCGGATGAAGCGTCGGTAGAAGTTGGCGAACCCCAGAAAGCGCTGCAGTTCCTTGCGATTGGCTGGAACCGGCCAGTTAGTGACTGCACGCGTCTTAATGGGGTCCGCCCTTAACCTGCCCTGTTCAATAATGAACCCTAGGAAGGAGATGACGGGGACATGGAATTCACACTTTTCTGCCTTGACGAAGAGCCGGTTCTCCAGTAGACGTTGTAGCACCAGCCTAACGTGTTGCTGGTGCTCGTGTAATGACTGGGAAAAAATTAAAATATCGTCAAGGTAAACGAAACAAAAGATGTTAATCATGTCCCTTAGCACATCATTGATTAGATTTTGGAAAAGGGCAGGGGCGTTGGTGAGCCCAAAAGGCATAACCAAGTATTCAAAATGACCCAGAGGGGTCTTAAAAGCCGTCTTCCACTCGTCACCCTCCCGGATGCGAACCAAGTGGTAAGCGCTGCGCAAGTCTAATTTGGAGAAAATGGTGGCTGACTGTAATGGGGCGAAGGCGGAGTCCAGCAAGGGTAGCGGGTATCTATTCTTAATTGTTATCTCGTTTAATCCCCGATAGTCTACGCAGGGTCGCAGGGTCTTGTCTTTCTTCCCTACGAAGAAAAAACCCGCCCCTAACGGTGAACGCGATGGTCTAATAAGACCTGCGGCGAGCGAGCTGTTGATGTACTCCGTCAATGCCTCGCGCTCAGGTTGGGACACCTGATACAGCCGCGAGGTCGGCAACGGAGCGCCCGTCTGCAGGTCTATAGCACAATCGTAGGGGCGGTGTGGAGGCAAAGAGTGGGCACGATCCTCGCTGAACACCTCCTTTAGATCCCGATAGCAATCCGGCACTCCGTCAAGGCAGATCTCCTCGGGGGGTGTGACACGTTCATGCTTCCCGACGGCCGATTGCAGACAGTGCTGGTAACAGTACTGGCTCCAGCTGTCTATCGCTGGGCGCGCCCAGGAAATCACGGGATTGTGTGTCTTGAGCCAGGGTAACCCGAGAACGATCGGGGCGTTGCGAGACCGCATTAAGTAAAAACGGCGCTGTTCGACATGGTTGCCGGACAGTAGAAGTTTCAACGGCTCCGTCCTATGCGTAACTACCGCCAGGAGGCGCCCATCAAGATCACAAACCCGCTTCCTATCTATCAACTTCTCCACGGAACAACCCAGCTCGGATGCGAGATCGGTGTCCATTATGCAGTCATCTGCCCCCGAGTCTACCAGAGCCCGAACCCGCCACGACCGGGACCCCCCTAATATCTCCCCCTCGAGTTCGAGTCTGTTGGGGTGTCCAGGCCGCGAGTCGACTCGCCTAGACTCGAAGGGAGGCGCGCGCGGTCGTGACTCACAGTACTCCTGGTGGGCAGGGGGTGACGGCCCCAGATGGCTGGTTGCGGCGTGAGGAGATGGTGGAACGCCGTCAGTCGTCGCTCGATCGCTGAAACGACGCTTTCTTTCCTCCGCACCAGCGTCCCTGCCTCCCAGCTGGACCTGTTCCTCCGTGGGTGTTCGTCGGAACTGGGGCCGCTCACCTCCACGCTCCCGGCTTCGCTCCCTCAGGCGATTGTCCATGAGGAGGGAGAGGTCGATTAATTCCTCCAGGTTGGTGCTGTGGTCGCGGGTCGCCAGCTCGTCCTTGAGTTGAGGGTTTAGTCCACGGCGAAACAGGCCACACAGCGCCCGATCACCGTATCCACTCTGGGCGGCCAGGATCCGGAACTCGATGGAGTAGTCCGCTACCGATCGCTCTCCCTGGTGGATGGCGAGTAACCGGCCCTCTGCCTCTCTGCCCCGCACGGGATGATGGAACACCCGGCGGAACGCAGCCACGAAGTCGGGGAACGAAGTACGGAGATTCGGCTTGGCGTCACTGGTCGCAATCGCCCACGATGCTGCCGGACCTGTTAACAGACTCATGACATAAGCCACCTTGGCGGCGTCATTAGCATAGGCAGACGGCTGTTGGTCAAAAATGAGAGAGCACTGGTGGAGGAAGTGTCCACACTGCCCGTGCTCGCCCCCGTAGCGAGGGGGGTGTGGAAGCGATGGCTCCCTCGTCATAATGGGATATGAGGAGGGCGCTTCGGGAATGATAGAACGAACCCCGGAGGGAGATGGTCTCCGCTCCTCCACCCGGACCAACCGAGGTTCTAAATCATAGTAACGATGAGCCAGCATGGAGACCGTGCCACGGAGTTCCCTAATGGCTTGGCCCTGCTGACTCATCTGTTGCTCTTGTCGGGAAAGAGCGGACAAAATCTTTTCGATGTCTGCGGGATCCATGGTGGCCGGAGAATTCTGTCAGGTTCTGCCCGAAGCGATAACGATCGCTCCGTGCAGAACAAGAAAATAAAGAGTTGGATCCCCGGAAAACAGACAACGAAAGAATCTTGTCAAAACAAAGAGTGTCTTTAATGACAAAAACAGAAAGAGCCCGACAGGGAAAAAAA
This sequence comes from Hippocampus zosterae, assembly GCF_025434085.1. NCBI lineage: Eukaryota > Metazoa > Chordata > Actinopteri > Syngnathiformes > Syngnathidae > Hippocampus > Hippocampus zosterae. The sequence goes on along the minus strand of NC_067464.1, from coordinate 19,156,536 downwards.
CGGTAACACAAAACGCTGGTCAAATAAGGACCAGGAAAGAAATAAGGAAACAACCGAAAACGCTCGCCGAAAAAACAAAGTGCGAGGAACTACTGAAATAGGCAATATAAGAGAATACAATTTAGTGACTAATCGCGAATGGCAAGAGTAAAGGCCACAAGGCAAGAAGGCAACGAGTAATCTATAATCGAGGAATTAGCACGAGAGAACAATGGCACGGCGTGGAATTCTCCGGCAGCGAGATGACTGTCGGAGTCTCTTAATAAAAGAGGGTAATCAGCCCGAAATTACGGACAGGTGCGCAGATGGCGGGGGAGAAAACCCGCCACCTGCTGGCGGACACGCGACGTGACAGGAGGAGGGAGATAATGGCGTCTTCCACACCGATGCCAGGTCCAGTGCCATATATGAGAATTTAAAATGTCGGTAGACATTTTAAAAAGAATTATGGAAGATAACATCTTTGAGCTGCTTTCGCGGGCCATATAAAATTATCTGGCGGACCAGATCTGGCCCCCGGGCCTAGTGTTTGACACAGGTGATCTAAGTTGTACCCAGCAGCATCTGTCCCAGAAGGTCAAGAAGTCTCCTCACTACTCTTTTCGTCAGGAAAAAAATATATATATGAAATCCACAATGCTGCGAGTCCAGACTAATTCCATGGTTTGGTTTGTCTTTTCGCAAGGAAAAAGAATACGGAGGCTAGATCAAGACAGAGGACAGCACATCAGACAAAGTCATAAATTGGATGACATGGAAAGTAAATCTATCATCAAACTGCATCCTCGGGTCTTATGGTGCCAAGTGCATAAATGGACCCTTATGTTTGCACATGTTGTTCATTATGGACAATTCGTGATGAGCACAGAAATTATGGACAATCCATGATGAGAAGTCCAGTAACAGAACACCACTCGGGTTCTGATTGGGCGTTTCTCCCAATCACGTCATTCCAGGCTTCACTCTTATTGCCCATGTGAGCATTGAAGTCCCTCAGCAAAATGAGGGAATCCATATGGGAATGCTGTCTAGCAAGCCCTTGTGTGCAGAGCTGGCATGCAATAATTAATGACACACTCAAACATCTTTGTCCATTCAAGAGGAAACCAGTCTTTAACTTTTCCCAGTTAAAATGTTATGAACCTTTTTTTCATATTAAACTACCGGTATACTGAAATCCAAATGTATTTGTTTCCTACTGTTATAAGGCCTTGATTAACTATCCATCTGAACAATATGCAGATAACAGATTTGCAAGGAATTTACAATAAGAGTTATGTATTTTCTGGATATTTTACATCCCCCACCCCTTCCCCCCCATGTTTACAGTCAACAGACGCTTTCCAGTCTAATGGGATTTTATCCCATTAGATACTGTCTGATTGGAGAGGGACTTAATTGTCACAGCTGCACAGAAGAGTTGATGATAATACAAACTGCTTGTTGGGAGTGAGTGGGGGAATATTGATTGCATTCAGTAAAATACATATTACACACACATCATAATTTCCTGCCCAGGAAGGAACCCCCCCCCCCCCCACACACACAAACATTCCTCTTTAATAATCAAGCCACAACACGACTGTATCCTTCAACACATCCAAAATAGACAATTTACTTCCTATTTTAATTCCAGTGATTTTTCTGAAAAAAGCTGTGGATGTTTAAACGACTCCCTCCTCCAACTGATTCAAATGATCTGGATTATTGTACAGCTTCTGTAGAGCTTGCTCAAGGACATATCAAACATGCAGGATCCTGGCCCTCGAGCACAGGAATAGCCCATACCTGCTGTTTACAAATTACATTGCAGTGGCACAATTATGATTACATGTGTTTTTGTTTGGGTATTGTTTTACTATGATAAAAATGTTCAAGACCCATAGGGCAAAAAATAAACGTTTTAAATTAGACCTATTACAGAGAAAGAAGTGTGTTGATAACAACCCTGTCAAGTGTTTTTTAATGTATAATGGAGGTATGTATAATGGAATTAAAAAAATGTACAAACCCAACCTCAATTAAGTAGGGACATTGTGTCAATATTTAATTGAATACATTATAAAGACAAGCTATTTAATGTTCAAACTCATAAATGTTATTGATTTTAGCAAATAATCATTAACTTGGAATTTTATGGCTGCAACACGTTCCAATAAAGCTGGGACAGGGTCATGTTTATCACTGTGTTACATCACCTTTTATTTTTAACAAAATTCAATAAATGTTTGGGGAATTGAGCACACTCATTGTTGAAATTTTGTTGGTGCCATCATTTTCTCTTCCAATTTTCAAATCCCATTTTAAAACCCAGATTGCGTACTCCGTTTAAATTACATACAGTATCTTCTTTTTTTTACTGTGTGTAGTTTTAGCTGTGGTTTTATTGTGTTGTTCTCAGTTGTAAAGTGTTCTTGAGTGTTTTGAAAGGCGCTTATAATAAAATGTATTTTATTTTAATAAAATTCTTATTCTATTCTCTCTCTCTCTCTCTCTCTCTCTCTCTCTCTCTCTCTCTCTCTCTCTCTCTCTCTCTCATATATATATATATATATATATATATATATATATATATATATATATAATTTTTTTTTCTTATAATCTTATTCTTATGATTATTATTATTCACATTCTTGCTTGATCATAATCAGATTCATGAGGCAAGTACAAGTACAGGTATGTAAAACACACAAGAAATTTATCTTCCCAGTTGCAACCTGTCCAGAGAAACAAAAACAATGACAAAGAGAGAGACAGACAGAGCGGGAAGCTTGTTTAGCGCCCCCATATTTTAGATGTGAAAGGAAGACAATAGGGGGAACAGACAGAGCATGGCTTGAGCCTGAGGAAAAAAACCTCAGCACAATCAGCGTACATTTAAAAGACATGTGCAACAAATTTTGAGTTTACATGAATGAGGAAGATGGAAGGGGGTAGAGGGGAACACGAGGCAACCAGTGTGTCTAGCAGCTCAGTCCGTTCAACCGCTCCACGGGTCAGGTTTTATCATGAGGAGCTATTTTGGCACTGTCAGGTTCGGGACCAAACCAAATAATTAGGATTCCAAAATGCAGGCTCACTATGATTTGAAAAAAAAAGAAAAATCACACTGACAAAGTATAAACTAAAATCCTTGGTCACAAAGTGCCAGGAAGAACAATGCATAAACATACAGCGCTTGCATAAATTGTTCAATGGTCATTACTCTATGATGTCAACCTAAATTGGGTCTGCTTTTCAAGCTAAGGCTTCAGGAAAAAAAAATCAACTAATTTCGTTTACACCAGCAATAAGAGGCAGATGCTTAAAAAAATAAACAAAACAAACAAAATCCCAACAAAAAACAGGTCTCTAGTTCCTAACGCGTCTTCACTTATATATATATTTTTCTGCCATTCCTGTTGGGAGGCAGACGGGAGGGCTGTGGGGTGGAGGGATAATTGTTTGATTTTATCAATATTGTATTTAGTTATTATTTTAATGTTCCTCTAAAGGAATGGCTTTTACACCATGGTCTCTCAACGTTATTTTTAAATTAATTTTATATTTTAATAATGATAAATAATAATGAACTTTTTTATATCAAAGTCTATTGTTTTAATTACACTAATGTATGCGGTAAAATAATATCTCCAACCCGACAAAGAAAGCCGTTTGAAATCTGTGAAGCCAATCTATCACTGTCAATGTCTGGGCTCCATTGACTGGAATTGAATGAGTGATCCAGCAACTCTGTCCCAAGATGGCCACCCTATGGCGACAACACCTCGCCTCGGCTCACGGCGCGCATGTGCCATCTAGTGGCTGTAAATGTCGATGGCTGCATAAGATTAGGTCCTCGGAAGGACGCGTCCTCGGTTGTTACGTCACTTCCTGCTCGATTCAACCTAACTTGCGCCACCATTCAAGTCAACTGTCTAGATTCGCCACGGTTTATGCGGTCCTCTTCAGGCTCCATGAAGAAGAGCCTTTGAAACGTCAATCCCGCCCGCGAAGTTTTTTTCTAGAACTTGGAAACCACGTGAGGTCGGGTCGGCCTATAGAAGGGACGTCTCGCGGCCTTCTTAGGACGCAATCTATGCACTGTGAGATACCCTCTGATTGCAATGCGTTTCAATATGGCGGCAGGAGAACAACTTCCGGGACGCGGTCGACGGTTGAGACGTGTGTAAAAGACATCCTTGTCAGCATCGACTTCTGAGACAAACGGAAGGTACCATGAGAAGACGACTACTCCTTGCTGGACAAACATTGTTAGAGCAGACATTAAAAGGAGTGGGTTGCAAGTCATATGGGAAGATGCTTTCAATTCTTCGTATTCAATTCTTCTTGAAACTCTCAATTAAATTGGCATAAAACATGCTTGTGTCGTTTATTTATTTTTTGGAACATATTAAGAGAAATATATCAAAAAATATTAGCATGTATCCGAATTATATCTTTAAATAGTTGTTTAATTAAATGACACATTTTGAATGTGATCGCCTCTCAAGTGACACATTCTGGTAAAATGTAAAGAAATCCATCTTTAAAAGACTGGTCATATGAAGATCAAAGTTAACAAACAAAACAAACCTCTATCACTTGTATTTGCAAATTATTTGATGTTTTTTATCCTGATATTCACACATCTATGCTTTATAATAAACAATTATGTTTCTGGTATGTGAATTGATTGTTCTACAGAGTCTCTTAAATTTGTAGACAATAAGAAAGGCAAAATGTTTGTTGACAGATACACTGTGAGTCAAGGCTCACGGGTCACCACCAACGTGGTGGCTGTGGTAGCCCTCAAAGACCACATGAGTAGCCTGCAGTTTTTTTGGGGAAAAGCAGCTCACCGTGATTTTCAAGGAATGTACTTGGAGTGATCATTTCAAAATGTGAACACTGACTGATTATTATTATTATTTTTTTTAGAAATGGTGTTGCCTGTCCATACTTATCTGTTTCCTAATTATTCAAAGTAATTATTCGACATCAACAGTGTTTCCCCAATCATTAATACAATTTATGCTCAATAATAATCAAAAACATTTTAAAAAGTAATTTGGGCGCATTTGTTTTCAGAAGTGTCTCCAGGGAACCGTCCACAGTAATCAATACCCAAGGAGTAGCTCTCCGTTAAAACAAATATATTAGTGATCGGGGCGGCCCGGTACACCAGTGGTTAGCAGGTAGGCTTCACAGTGCAGAGGTACCGGGTTCGATTCCAGCTCCGGCCTCCCTGTGTGGAGTTTGCATGTTCTCCCCGGGCCTGCGTGGGTTTTCCCCGGGTGCTCTGGTTTCCTCCCACGTTCCAAAAACATGCGCGGCAGGCTGATTGAACACTCTAAATTGTCCCTAGGTGTGAGTGTGGATGGTTGTTCGTCTCTGTGTGCCCTGTGATTGGCTGGCAACCGATTCAGGGTGTCACCCGCCTACTGCCTGGAGACAGCTGGGATAGGCTCCAGCACCCCCCGCGACCCTAGTGAGGATCAGGCGGTTCGGAAGATGAATATTAGTGATCGACAGCACCCAATGGCCCCTTGTAGTGTCACACCTGCAACCAGAAGGTGTCAGGAGAGGATAGAGGAAAGTACCACACGAAGAAGAAAAACGAGAACTACACTACTACAGTAACCAGAGGTCTTTGCGAACACATGTCGGGAAGCTGGTGATGAGGTCAAAAACAAAACCGGCCGGCAAATGGTAACCGGTCCACGCGTGGAGACCTGCGGAAGGTAGAATGTAATCTTTTTATTGACACGTTTGTTGAGTTTAGTAGCGCTTGCGGAGTCTCGCTTGTTGAGCTCCTTTTCTATTTTATTACAAAATTCATTGCGTAACCATCGTGCACGTTTCTTGTGTTCTGAAGTAACAACCATTGAATTACGTGTTCCAAGAAACGTAAACACTAAGAAATTAAATCGGCTTTTCCTTGCACGAAAGTGCAAATAAAGACATTAATTTTGTAAGTAATTAATGTTATCACCTTTCTGTCTAATTAGACTTATTGCCAGATGAAAGGTGATATTGAAACTACAGTCTGTTGGTCTTTTAAAAATGTATCCGCTTTTAGAGGAATTTGCAAATTGGCGCACCTATTAGTGATCTATTTGATAAATATCGGCTTAAACTGATTTAGTGAACTCTAATCAAACAATAATTTTCTCTTCTATTCTGCGAACTCCACCAGGCTGTTCCCCCCTTAAAAATTTGCAACAGCGCCTCAATTGTTGGAAGACAAATATTTAATAATATGTTTTGTATTTCAATGACAGTGACAGGCAGTATGGTTGGTGACTGGTTAGCACGTCGGCCTCGCAGTGCAGAGGTGCAGGGTTCGATTTTGGCTACGGCCTTCCTGTGTGGAGTTTGCATGTTCTCCCTGTGCCTTCGTGGATTTTCTCTGGGTACTCCAGTTTCTTCCCACATTCCAAAAACATTCATGGCAGGTTAATGGAACACTCTAATTTGTCCGTATGTGCTAGTGTGATCGCGAATGATTGTTTGTCTGTGTGTGCCCTGCAATTGACTGGCAACTGCCTACTGCCTGTTGACAGCTGGGATCGGCTCCGTCATGCCTGTGACCATGGTGAGGATAAACGGATTGGGATTATTTTTACATGAAATCTACCAAATGATAGAATGGACTCTCTTCATTCATCAGAATTTTTTTCCACTCTTTCCACTATGTGGCAATCAGGAGTAGAACATAGGTGAGTTTCTGTAATTCAGCCACCCAAAATCCAAAGAGGTGTTACAAAAGCAAAAATGTTTACATCAAAGGCCACCTATTTGCTTCATTAACACCTCTAACATATGAACAATGGGTTCACTCTATAAAATTGGCTAATTCACCATGCTGAAATGGCTTTTTACTGCAACATAATGGGTTGTTTAGTGAAATACAGGGGCTCTGAATTATGGCAATTCACCAGAAGGCAGTGATAATTTTACGGTTTACCCCCAGCGAGTCCCAGGGACTCGCTAATCAGAAAAGTATGAGTCCCATTTTGCATTTAGAGAGTCCCAAATTTCAATTTCTGAAATGGTCTACTTATTCAATTGCATATGACAATAACACAAACAACAACAATATAGATTGATCCATCCACTCATTTCCTGAACCGCTTCATCCTCACAAGGGTCGCGGGGCGGGCTGGAGCCCCTCCCAGCCGTCTTCGGGCAGTAGGCGGTGGAAACCCTGACCCTGAGAAAACCCACGACCTCTGCACTGTGACGCGCTAACAACCACTGGACTTCCGGGCCGCCCATATACATCGATAATAGGTTTACTTCTTATTAACAAATGCTGCAAAAATTAAAATTATTCAGGCATACAAGATTAACAATGAACATCGGCAGCTGTGTACTCCAGGTTTATTTAACAAAATAAATGGATCAAAATATGGTGTACTCATATGGCATCATGAATACAACATACTACAAAATCTGAGTATTTTTTCCAGTCTCACACTGCAAAGATTAATTTACTGGTAATCATTAATACAGGTAAGTATTGATGTCGCTTGACATCCTCTTCCCAAGACGATGCATGCGGAATCTATTAATTTGACGAAAGAATCTAACACACATCATCGTTAGTTCTACTGACAGTTAACATTACTACACCTTGTGGCGAATGTTTATTCATAAAGTTACCATGCTACAACCAGAAAATTATAGGATAACCAATACTGTTTCATAATATTTTTCATAGTGATTAGCCTATGTATCTAATGACCAACTTGCCTCGTAATTGTGTCTCCCGTCGTATCTCGCTCTCGTGTTCTGCGCATACATCACAGGTGAGTTTAGTGATACGCCCTTCGGACGATTCATACGAAAAATCAGACTGGCATTCCCATTTCTTAAATGTCGTGATTAGTAGACTTTTGTGGGGGGGTTCGGCGGTATCTCAAACTCATCCGCGCGATTCCTCAGTTTGCACATAAAGTTATCTGTTCCGACCCTCCAACACTGAAAACAAAACAAAAATGAAAGTAAATTAGAAGAAACACACTCACACACCACACCAAAAACACACATACAGTGAAATCGCAAGACATTCGATCACGTACAGTCAACTCGTGTGTGTGTGTGTGTGTGTGTTGACTTTTATTGGAAACCATTTTTCGGGACCATCAAAATGACGCCGCGGAAATTTCCTTGCGTCCCAAAAACGCACATTATTTGGAACTGTGCGTCCCCCGGGAAAATTATGCGTCTCGGACGCGGGACGCAGAGGTAACGAGATGGCTGAGAAGGCCTCGTCATCCGTTAGTGGTTGTTCACAGGACGACCTCATTATATCTCCAACATAGTTGTCATTTTTTTCAATCATGATCAATCATTTCAATCAATCAATCACACACACACGCACATACGTTTTCAAACTCTCACAAGATATGTTCCCTGTTGGAATGTATGCTTTATATTGTCAGACAACAACTCTGTTGTACCAAGACAGTGAATAAACACGTGCCTCGATTCTCACCAGAGATTTTCTATGTATGATTGTACCTTGCAACCCTCTGCTGGCTCGTTGGATCATTACCATTTCTCAAATAAAGGGCCAGCATGTCAGAACTTACATCAGAGTCTGATGATCATACCAATATTATGGTGGCTGACATGGGCAAACGGCCGCATGCTGCAAACAGAAGAATGCTCGAAACAAACAAACCAAAAAGGCAAGACGTTTACCCGTTTGCAGCATTTCTTATTTGCAGCTTTTTTGATTTGGAGTTGTTATGTGTGGTTTTTAGTTTGTGTTTGTGTTTTTCTGTTTGAATCTTTTTTTTGTCTGGAGCATTCTTGTGTTTGCAGCATTCGTCTGTTCGCAGTGTGTTTCCCCGTGTAGCCACAGTACAATATGAAGCTCCCACCCCCACCCCGTATAAAATAATAGTTGTAAAATAGTTAAATGCTAATGTTTTTTTAAGTCACTTTTGGCATTTAATGACTTAACAGTATAATAGTGATTTGATCCAACCATTGTTTCTTTGTAAAATATTTATATACTGTATGTATGTATTTATTTAATTTTGGGCATTTAATGACTTAACAGTCTGTATGTATGTTTGTACTTTGTTTATTTATTTGACATTAATGTTGTTGGAAGACAGTTCATATATATACTGTATATATATTATATATATATATATATATATATAATATATGAATAGTGTTCATTTTAATATCTTTTTGGGTGTTTTTCAAAACAAAATATAATAATAACAATACTCTTTAAGTGCTGAGTTGATAAGGAGTGTCCTAATAGTATTGTCATTAAAATCTTAACAATACCGATTCCAAGTGAGGATTGCACTGTAATCTGTGAACAATATTGTCATGATCTAAAATGAAACAGCTTACATATATTTTTTTTCCCGATCTCACAGTGCCACGAATGGCTCTTCGGCTGCTCAAAGTCCCCACTCTGGCAACAGCAGTGTTTGCCTCTTCTGGATTTTACCTCTACAAGAAACGACTTGATTTCAATGATCTAAGTTTGATCCGCTTTGGACGGGCTGCTGCAACTGTAAGATATTGCATTTATTGAGTGTGTTTTGGAAACGTGAAATGAATTGCAACTGCTCAGTGAATAACTTTTAACTGTATGCATGTTATAATCAAGATGGCTTGTTGTATGTTTTAATCTAGTTGTATGTTAGCTTAGCCTGTAGTATTTAGCCTGACATTTTGTCTACAGCTAAGTAAATTTTTACTGATTTTGGAAATATAATTAAAGAAGGCTGTGTGCCAGAGCTTATCAGTTTGCACGTTGCTGGGTTCATTCATGTAAATGGACCCATTCAAGGATTGATCTGGTGACGTACGCGCTGCTTGTGAACATTTTCACCACAAACTTCACTATTACATCCATTGTAATTTGGTACTGATGAAATTTTAAGTATAGTTAAGTGTTGTTGTAAAACACTAAAAGCGTACTGTGTGTACTATAACTAGGCGGCGACAGCCGGCGGGTGGCTCTATCCCGCTTAAAACCAGGAGATGGACATGTGAAATAGAGTTCCTTGCTGCATCGCTTCAAGAAACACCTACGTCTATTGACCAATCAGATGACAGTGATGTCTCAGCCCTCCTCAATCTGTGTTCTAGAACCAGGTTGAGGAACAATTTCATTGAAACCGTTCAGCCTCGAAAAAGTGTCATGCAAAAGCAACCAGGCTATTTGGGATCAAGCCAGTACCATCGAAAATTGGCTGAATTGGCTTTATGAAAAATAAACAGCACTGGTGGACACTTTGTAGCAGATGATAAATTAGAACATGCTTCATGTTGGCATTTTCTCGAATGATTCTCCAAATTATTGATATAAGCCCTACTAAAATTGTATGCATCCTACTCATTTCTTTACAAGTTTTTTTGTTTTTCTGCAGACTGCTGTCATCAGCTATGACTATCTGACTGCTTTCAAATATGTGGAATATGGCACAGAGGAATATTGGGCCCTCAAGTCCAAGGTACAGTAGATCCACGAAAAACATTTTGCATTTGACCAGTAATGAAGTGTGATCATGAAAAGCGAGGTGAAATCAAGCCTTGTTTTCTGATTAGAATGAAACGAAATGCCCAAACTGAATGAAAATGCTCTATATAAACACCTCAATCAGAATAAACAGGCCAAATCCACGAGGAATTTCGTTCGGATTAATAGGAGTGGTAGGCATATGGATCAATGGGAGTAGCGAGCCTTTGTCCTCTCTGCACATGCTCTGTCTTGACAGAACTGGTCTGTTACTTGGGAGTATGTTTTTAGCTACTACTACAATTTGTCTTTGTCGTGCTGTTGCTTTCAAAAGTGTACAAACAATCACGACTGCTACAGAGACAACTGATCTCCATTTTGAAAAATCTTGTGATGTTTCCTTAGATCTTCACATATCACACATTTGTAAAACATGACTGTTCTGATTGAATGTAGTACCATCTACACACCAGATTGGAATAGATCACCTCACACATAAACAGTGAACCAGAAATCTTAATTTTGCAAGGATTCAAATTGGAATGAGAAAAAAAGTCTGCATGTAAAACCTGGTTACACAGGATGTGAATGAGATAGTGTCTGCATACTTTGTTGTTTATGACGTAGATAATATTCATTATAATCCCCTACATCAGAGGTCCCCAACCACCAGTCTGCGGACCGGTTCCGGGTCACGGCCAATTTGTTACTGGGCTGCACAGAAACAGACCTGTGAGCTGTCATCTTGCCATTAGACGTGGTGGAAATGTGCTCTAGCCAATCAGGGTGTTTCTTCTAACATTGGTTTGCAAGTTGAAATAAACAGAATCCACCAATATATGAAAGTAGAAGCAGGATACACAATGTAAGAGTAACAAATTGACCAAACGTACACCTAAACACGCAGCTGATGGGCAGCCATGACTTCTGAAAATCAAGCTATTTTGCAAAGAGAAGTTCCTCCCCTCGCCATACTTCCAAAGCGATGTGGAGGACAAAGCTATTGTATGTCGTCAAAAACAAGACATTACAAGAAAAAGAAAAAAAACAAACAAAAAGTGCCAGCTCTGTCCTGGGATGCTCTCTGAACACTCTGGAGGAGGTGGGCAACAGGAGGATGCTAGCTAAGCTAACAGCTATGAGGAACAGACCCTCCGACCCCTCCAGGCAACCCAAACAGCGCTGGTCACTGAAATTCCCTATAGGCTGACACTGCTGTGGATGCCGGGAACGGGGAGCAGCAGACATGCAGTCAGGAACACTAGGGGTTGTGAAAATCCTAGTAAACCTGTAAAACTGTAGTCTTGTCTCGCGAGCCCAAACCGACCACTCCAGAACTGAGGAGTTCCCTCGGTATCACAGGGACCCACCTGAGAGCTCTCCAAAAGGGCTGTCACAAAGGCAACTGCACAAACCAGACCTGGCAGTATGCTTGAACCAGGAAAGATAATCCACGCCCACGTTCTCCAGACAAGGATGCAGTAGAAGCTTCAAGGTCAAGCATCTGATCTTACATCATGCATATCCGCCAACGCCCGACCATGCACTGGGAGCTGGGAGTCCCAGTATCACTCCACTAGTCAAATAGTCCGAAAAACCAGGGGTAGAAAAAGGAGAAGAGGGGGAAGTCCATGCCTGAAGAAAGCACTTTGAGGTGACTGGTACAGCTGGGGCACATCCAACATTTGACACGGAAAGACATGTCGTAAAGCAGCCTGCATCGAGCCATCCTCTGATTCACACTACAAATTCCTCGTAGAGGGCACCCAAAACAACGGAGGACCACCCAACTCCTGAAATATTGAAACAACACTCAGAGGCAGCCAGAGAAACTGCATCAACATCCCGGGGAAGCACAGGCGGGGCGAACACCTCCAATACTGCAGCAGAGTCAGAAAGGACTCTTCTGCGTTCCACAGAGAACCTTCACTTGGAGGAATGGAGGGCAGCAGCAAGAGCATGCCAGCATTTAAAATGTCCCTGCTGACCACTGCAATAGGTGACGAAAGCCCTTGACCTGCAACCTCCAGATTGTGAGGCACGTCTTGGACAGATCGACAAGACAGGCAAGCCTCAATGCGAGCAGAGCTGTGGCACCTCTGACAGAGGTCGGCCTGGTCACCCGTGGCCCCAACGAGTCAACCACAGTCAACACAAGGAGGGAAAGGATGGGAAATCTTTTTAGCAAAGATGACCTGAAGGGTCCACACACTAAGCCAAAGACTGGGGGTCTTTGGGCCCACTGGTGGCAAAACAAGTGTTGGAAGAAACCTGACACCAAAAAGAGCGATAGGCCCAGGGAAGGGGGCATGTAGCACGGCAGACACTAGAGGGAAGTGTGAAAACCACGTGGAAAGCTGAAATGCTGCAGGCAGGAAAGAGGATGCAATCCTGCCTGAAGCACACAGCGATTAACAAGGCAAGCCTGCTGGGGAAAGTGGGCAGTAGAAAAGGAGACAGAGGTACGTGACACCCTAAACTAGGAGAAGGGGCGAAAACCACAGCCATCACTAGCAGAGGCCGTACATGACAGATTGCCCTGCAAAAACGGTAATGGTAGTTGTCACGCTACATCAAGGCAACATGCCGGCGAAACCATGGCAGCGCTAGCCTTTATGACTCAGCAACAGGGCTGTGATGACACAAGCGAACGTGTGCAGAAAACCACATAGCATCTCTGCCAGAGAAAAGCCAACGGCGATGGAGTCCATTGCCGGACGGCGTTAGCAAGCACACAAATCCACACTGCGACATACAGCAAACAAAAGTGAGATGAGATCATCGAACCAGCACCTCACCTTGTGAAGTACCGTCACACAGAGCAATGAACATACAGAAGTTCACCTCGGCGAACACAAACAAAGCCGTCGCAACTGTCGGACAGTGGAAAACACATCTTCAACTCCAACCAACGTTTTCTGATGGCTGCAATGTACAAAAAAAGCTAAATAGAACAAGCATCTGTGGTCCGGAGGGAAAAGGGAAACCCAGTGGCACGCAAGCGAACTCATGAGAAAGTTCTGAGTGACTGTCTTCCAGTGCCACAAGCTTTCATCCACACCCTGAATCACCCGGGTCATTCAAGATGTTTCTTGATATTCATTCTCATTTTGCGCCTGCCCCCTAGTGGTCTGGAAGGACTTGGTTTTCAGAATGTTTTAGTTTGTTTGCAGCATTTCACAGTTTGCAGCACGTTGGCCCCTAACGGCCACCGTACTCATGGTCAGTTTATGTTGTAAAACACAATATATGGTACGGTATATACTTGATGGCGCTTGGCTGTGTCTCACAAGTCTCACTAACGTGGAAGTGGATTTCTTCGCCGCATGTGTCTCCCTCCTTCATTCTCTCTCCCTCCGCAAGATGATTGCCGTCGGCCGGCTTTAGCTGTTTACCGACGCCAGCCTCACACATTGGTTAGCACTAGCGCTGGGCAATGTATCGTTATCCTATCATTGAGAAATGAACATGGCGGCGTACGCACCCGCAGCGGCTCCTCTTGTTGTCTGGTGTCTGTTAAAGAGGGCGGAAATTTCATCTGTGCTGACGCAGTACATTTGACTATAAAGTTGTTCTTGATACTTGATTCAACATGTTAATATTGAAATGAAGATGTCATGCCAACTTGCCACGTTTGGACTGCATGTACAGCTCAGTCCAACCAAACACATAACTCCTTTCAATTTTAGTTATTTGTTGCAAATCAGAAGGAGAAAAATACTATGAAAGAAAAGTCTGGGAAAAGTCTCCCTTATTCCCAGATATTCTTTTATTACAGCGCATTCATTTTTAAATGATTTATCATATCATTTTAATATCATACAAATCCGGCATTTGAAGAGGTGTATGTAAATGTTTTGTATCCACCGTATGCACACGCATACACACACTCATGCACCGCACACACCTAAGAGGACATATCTCAAGCTTTATGAAGAGAGACAAGATCCACTTTTTCTTCAAAGCATATGCGGATTTCAGCGGGAGGGCGAGTCAGCGGCATTGGGGGACGAATAGATACTGATGTCTAATGAGCCCTTTGCTTCCTCAGCTGCATAAGAAAACGGCGAGCATGAGCGCACAGGCAGTTCGGCGGGGGGAAGCGGCCATTTTGAAAAGTGTCCTTTCATTACAGAGATAAAAGGGAGAACAAAATGCCGATTCACTCTGTGCATCTGCACAGTATCATGCAAATTTTATTGCGACGGTCCCCCAAGATTGAATATAAACGAGGATATTCACATATGTTGAAATTGTACTGAATGAAACGGTGATCTAAAGGCATGGTGGGAAAAGGTTTCAAAGCCTGTGAGGATGGTGATTAGTGCCTCATTAGTGTGTTCTCTGTTGATACAATCTTCACGGCATCGGCTCATACGTACATGTGTGCTCTTTTAAATAAACCGCTTATTGTTTAGCAGATGTACGGGTTTGTATTTAGATCAAGCCTCAGATGATTTGATTCCTTTAATGACATTTAATAAAATGTATTATTATTATTATTATTATTATTATTATTGGCGGGTCTTGTAAATTCACGATTTTTTTGACGATGATGAATTCTGGATTGCTTTTGTGTTTTGGTTTTGCCTCCCGACAAGAAGAAAACACTTTTTTTTACAAAAATCATTTGAGTGACAGGACCCAACGTCTTGATTTTGTACACACACTTCTGCAGCTTAAACTAGTCCTTAGAATGAAGCTGTTGTTTTCAAATTCCAGCAATCCCCACTACACCACTGGACATCATCCAGATACTTGTTGCTCTTGATAAAAAGCAACTCTCGTGCTGTTACACTTTTTCATTTATCTGTAAGAGGCTTTAACACCGTGGACCGGACAGTTTTTAAAGTGCAGCATTATCAGTTTTGGTTTGTCACATCATGTGGTCTCCTGGTTTACAAATCATTTGAGTGACAGGACTCAACGTCTTGATTTTGTACACACACTTCTGCAGCTTAAACTAGTCCTTAGAATGAAGCTGTTGTTTTCAAATTCCGGCAAGGGTCTGCAAGTACTTCTCCGTGTCCACTCTTGAGAGAAATTAAAACTTTTTTTGTTCAGAAATAAATTGTCTTGCTTTTTGATATTAAATAGCGACTTGTCACTGCTATTTATATATTACGGACACCTGTTATATACAAAGCTTGACTCTGTGTAGCATACTCCTCTGAGGTTTATTACTAAATGTTGGTCATTAACCCATCACTGTGAACTATACTTCAAAGTAGGATGGCCTTCTTTGTCCACCAGTGGTCCACTTTTATTTCCAAGGCCATTCCTGGCCATCTTACATTTGTAAATTAGTCAAAAGGAAAAGTGTTACTCCTTACAGTTTGCACTCAAATAACTTTTTTTTGCGAACTGGCCGCCCACACTGATTTTTTTTTTTTGGGGGGGGGGGTCTTCTGTCTTCTCTACCCTTTCTATGGGAAAGTTGTTACAAAAGGAAGGGAAATTAATGGAACTTAGCTCATTGAGTGACTTTAAAGCCACACAGAGAATACTTGAGACAACCTCTTTAACCTGTAACTGTTTCATCAAATGTATGCAATTTTAAACTTTGTTGAAACTGAAACTTGACCAGGACTGCCTTGAAAAGGGTTTTAATCTCACATTTCTGATAAAATAACGTTTTAAAAAAAAAAAAATTAAGGGCATACGGGATAATTGACATGGATACACTTCATTTACAAGTACAAAAACATTGTCAGCCATGCATGCTTTTTAGATGCTCCTAGTAAAACGGCCCATAGGGGGCAGCCTATAACAGTATCGACCTCTATAAGAAGTACAGTACCTGATATAAGGAAATATGGGTGGTATTGGCCGAAACTGATATTACTCGTCCATCCCTTGTGATTTGCTTGATGTTACTTACTTACTTACTTACTTATTTACTTACTTATGTTACCTAGATGAAACTTACTGATCTTAAAATACAAATAGAAGGTGTTGGGTGAAGATGATGAGCACAGTAATTGATGATGCACAGTCCTGAGCAGTGCTTTGGCTTGATTGATGGGCCTATGGTGTACATAAAATTAAATAACTAATTGTGAATAATCAAAAATGCAACTCTACAACCACTATCAAGAGCCCTCCTACATTTAAAACTAGCATGTTGTGATTACACTATGTCTAACATTCAATGCTGTTTAGATGATATTTGCCAAGAAAAGATAACATACCTTATGCAAGTCATGCATTGAATTTCTGCTTGTAACAAGTAACTTGACCTCAAATGAGCAAAAGCATAACGTGCCTGATTGCCCTTCTTTTGGTGAACATTGTACTCTCCAACCAGCAGATGCCAGCATTTACCGATTCCTGACAAGCTCAGCAGTGCAGTTCTGCCACCAGACAGATGAGAGTGCTTAGCCTAGATAAAGGGGCCATCTTCACTTCTTCGCTCCTTTTAGGGGAAGATGTGCAAAGAAGGGTGGCGCATGATAAATGCTGACAGTCGTGTGCTGCAGTTTAACAGTCAAACGAGTCTGAGGCGAGGAAATCCTTGGCGGGATGTGGAATACATTTCACTTTGGCTTCCAAACAGCTGTGACAGGGAGATCATTATTGAAAAGCTGATTGCAGCAGCAGCTGCTGCAGTACTTGCTTTTTGTGTGTCATTGATGTGATAGCCGGTGGTGGTAGACTCTGCGTTGTGTTTGAAGAATGCATATCAGGATTTCTTCAGGTTTCGGACGGATTTAATTTCCGATGAAGTTTGCACAAAAAAAGAAATCCACCAGTCAAATTTGGTCTTGTCAAGTGCCTTTCTACTGAGGAGAGCAGCAGTAAAAGGGTGCAGGATGTAGTATAGATTACAGCAAACATATTAACAACCACATATAGCATATCTGACAAAGAAAAATATTAAAATTTGGTCAAATAACATGCCTCTACAGTAGGGAACTCTGGCTCCTCGAGAGCCATATCGCGCCTGTTTTCGAACTCTCCCTACCCCACACACCTGATCCAATTGATGATTGTTTCAGGCTTTGACAAAGCTAGCTGATGAGCTAATCGTTTGAATCAGGTGTGTGGCTCTTGAGGGACCAGAGCGCCCTACTCCTCCTCTACATAGATGAAAAAGACACTAACATTATTAAGTATTTCACAGTAAATAACTCGAAAGCAAACCACAAAAAAATCTCTGTTCATAAGGATGCTTACCATGGAGAACAACAGTAAAAAGAGAGAAGTAGAGATGAAGTCGGGAGACACACTGGACATAATGTCCCACATATGGACCCTGGAGGCGACATTCAGGAAACCTGTAAGATTGTTATTATTCCGAGTTACACAGATTTCATATAATATAATGCATCAACTATATACAATGCAGCGAGGAGGTTTAAATACAGTCAACAACCCTTTCAATACTCAAATATTAGCAATATTACGTAGTCTCTCCAGCGCGCCTCTAGTCGTCCCCTTGGGGCCTCCTGCCAGTGGGACATGGCAAGGAAAACCGCACCACCGAGGTTTCCAGGAAGAATCCTAATCAGATGCCCAAGCCATGTCATCTGGTTCTTCTTGACGTGGAGAAGATTGTTATTATTCCGAGTTACACAGATTTCATATAATATAATGCATCAACTATATACAATGCAGCGAGGAGGTTTAAATACAGTCAACAACCCTTTCAATACTCAAATATTAGCAATATTACGTAGTCTCTCCAGCGCGCCTCTAGTCGTCCCCTAGGGGCCTCCTGCCAGTGGGACATGGCAAGGAAAACCTCACCACCGAGGTTTCCAGGAAGAATCCTAATCAGATGCCCAAGCCATGTCATCTGGTTCTTCTCGACGTGGAGAAGTGGCTCAACTCTGAGGCCCTCCTGGATGACCGATCTTCTCCCCTTATCTCTAAGGGAGCCTGGACACCCTGCGAAGAAAACTCATTTTGGCTGCTTGTATCCGGGATCTCGTTCTTTCGGTCATGACCCGTAGCTCCTGACCATAGGTGAGAGTCGGAAGGTAGATTGACCGGTAAATTGAGATCTTCGCCTTTTGCGTGTCTTCACCACGACAGACCAATACAAAGTCTTCATCACAGCTCACGCTGCACCGATCCGCCTGTCGATCTCCCGTTCCATCCAGCCCTCACTTTTGAACTCACCCCTGACCCGAAAAGGGCACTCCACCCTTCTCCGACTGAGGACCATTGTTTCAGATTTGGAGGTGCTGATTCTCATCCCAAACGCTTCATACTCAGCTGCAAACTGCTCCAGTGAGTTTTGGAGATCCTGGCCTGAAGAAGCCAACATCACCACATCATCTATAAAAATCAGAGTTGCAATAGTGAGGCCACCAAACCAGACTCCCTCAACACCTCGGATGCGCTTAGAAATTATGTTAATAATAATAATGCATTACATTTGCAAGCGCCTTTCACAACACTCAAGGACACTTTACAACCAAGAGCAATAATAAAACCACAGATAAAATTATAAACAATAAAAGAAAGATTTAAGGTGGATAAGCAAGTCTGAATAGGTGGGTTTTGAGCTGGGTTTTGAATATGGAAATGGAAATATGGGGTGACAGCTGCAGTTTTGAAGAGCACAGGAACAATTCCAGTCGACAGAGAGGAATGGATAATGGCTGAGATGAAGGGAAGCAGAGAGGGTAGGCAAGATTTGACCAGAACTGTGGAGAGATGACAGGAGGAAGTCTTGGATTTAATGATGAGGTCTGAAATTAATGAGAGATGGGGGAGTTCAAAAGAAGAGAACAGTTTGCAAGGGGTGAGAAGGTCAGAGGAGCTTAAACAGCTTAAACATACGGCATGCATGCGCTCACTCTAACACGTTAGCTTGAAGCATACGGTAGCATGCCAAGACATACAGATAAGATAAAAACACATTTTTAAAAAGGCAACGAAAGCAGAACTGAGTTCGGGTGTATTTTATTTAGCCATCGTACAATGTTCTCACGTTTTTCGATAAATCATCACCCAGAAACCCCTCCGTGAGTCGTCACCTTACCGTGGTGGAGGGGTTTGTGTGTCCCAATGATCCTAGAAGCTAAGTTGTCTGGGGCTTTATGCCCCTGGCAGGGTCACCCATGGCAAACAGGTTCTAGGTGAGGGGCCAGACAAAGCACGGCTCAAAAGACCCCAATGATGATAAAAATAAATGGATCTAGGTTTCCCTTGCCCGGACGCGGGTCACCGGGGCCCCCCTCTGGAGCCAGGCCTGGAGGTGGGGCTCGTTGGCAGGCGCCTGGTGGCCGGGCTTACACCCATGGGGCCCGGCCGGGCACAGCCCGAAGAGGCAACGTGGGTCCCCCTTCCCATGGGCTCAGCACCCATGAGAGGGGCCAAAGGGGTCGGGTGCAATGCGAGCTGGGCGGCAGCCAAAGGCGGGGACCCTGGCGGTCCGATCCTCGGCTGCAGAAGCTAGCTCTTGGGACATGGAATGTCACAAGTCTGGCAGGGAAGGAGCCCGAGCTGGTGTGTGAGGCAGAGAATTTCCGACTGGATATAGTCGGACTTGCCTCCACACACAGCCTGGGTTCTGGTACGAGTTCTCTCGAGAGAGATTGGACTCTCTTCCACTCTGGAGTTGCTCACGGTGAGAGGCACAGAGCAGGTGTGGGAATACTCATTGCCCCCCGGCTCAGTGCCTGTACATTGGGGTTCACACCGGTAGACGAGAGGGTTGCCTCCCTCCGCCTTCGGGTGGGTGGACGGGTCCTGACTGTTGTTTGTGCATATGCACCAAACAGCAGCTCAGCATACCCACCCTTTTTGGAGTCCTTGGAGGGTGTGCTGGAGAGTACTCCTGCTGGGGACTCCATTGTTCTGCTGGGGGACTTCAATGCTCACGTGGGCAATGACAGTGATACCTGGAGGGGCGTGATTGGGAGGAACGGCCCCCCCGATCAAAACCCGAGTGGTGTTTTGTTATTGGACTTCTGTGCTCGTCACGGATTGTCCATAACGAACACCTTGTTCAAACATAAGGGTGTCCATATGTGCACTTGGCACCAGGACACCCTAGGCCGCAGTTCGATGATCGACTTTGTAGTTGTATCATCGGATTTGCGGCCGCATGTTCTGGACACTCGGGTGAAGAGAGGGGCGGAGCTGTCAACTGATCACCACCTGGTGGTGAGTAGGCTCCGATGGTGGGGGAAGATGCCGGTCCGTCCTGGCAGACCCAAACGTATAGTGAGGGTTTGTTGGGAGCGTCTGGCGGAATCCCCTGTCAGAAGGAGTTTCAACTCCCACCTCCGACAGAGCTTTTCCCATGTTCCGGGGGAGACGGGGGACATTGAGTCCGAGTGGACCATGTTCCGTGCCTCTATTGTTGAGGCGGCCAATCTGAGTTGTGGCCGTAAGGTGGTTGGTGCCTGTCGTGGCGGCAATCCCCGTACTCGCTGGTGGACACCAGCAGTAAGGGATGCCGTCAAGCTGAAGAAGGAGTCCTATCGAGCCTTTATGGCCTGTGGGACCCCAGAGGCAGCTGACGGGTATCGACTGGCCAAGCGGACCGCGGCTTCGGTGGTCGCCGAGGCAAAAACCAGAGCGTGGGAAGAGTTCGGTGAGGCCATGGAAGCCGACTTCCGGACGGCTTCGAGGAAATTCTGGTCCACCATCCGACGTCTCAGGAGGGGGAAGCAGTGCGCCACTAACACTGTGTACAGTGGGGATGGGGCGCTGCTGACTTCGACTCGGGACGTTGTGAACCGGTGGGCAGAGTACTTCGAAGACCTCCTCAACTCCACCAACACGCCTTCCTTGGAGGAAGCAGAGCCTGGGGACTCTGAGGTGGGCTCTCCTATCTCTGTGGTTGAAGTCACCGATGTGGTTAAAAAGCTCCTCGGTGGCAAGGCCCCAGGGGTGGATGAGATCCGCCCGGAGTTCCTCAAGGCTCTGGATGTTGTGGGGCTGTCCTGGTCGACACGCCTCTGCAACATCGCGTGGTCAACAGGGAGAGTGCCTCTGGATTGGCAGACCGGGGTGGTAGTCCCTCTTTTTAAAAAGGGGGACCGGAGGGTGTGTTCCAACTACAGAGGGATCACACTCCTCAGCCTCCCTGGTAAGGTCTATTCAGGGGTGCTGGAGAGGAGGGTCCGTCAGGAAGTCGAGCCTCAGATTGAGGAGGAGCAGTGTGGTTTTCGTCCCGGCCGTGGAACAGTGGACCAGCTCTACACCCTTAGCAGGGTCCTTGAGGGTATGTGGGAATTCGCCCAACCAGTCTACATGTGTTTTGTGGACTTGGAGAAGGCGTTTGACCGTGTCCCTCGGGGAGTTCTGTGGGGGGTGCTTCGTGGGTATGGGGTACCGAACCCCCTGATACGGGCTGTTCGGTCACTATACCACCGATGTCAGAGTTTGGTTCGCATTGCCGGCAGTAAATCGGAATTGTTTCCAGTGGGGGTAGGACTGCGCCAAGGCTGCCCTTTGTCGCCGATTCTGTTCATAACCTTTATGGACAGAATTTCTAGGCGCAGCCGAAGCGTTGAGGGGGTCCGTTTTGGGGGCCTCAGTATTACATCCCTGCTTTTTGCAGATGATGTGGTGCTGTTGGCTCCTTCAAACGGGGCTCTCCAACTCTCACTGGAGCGTTTCGCAGCCGAGTGTGAAGCGGTTGGGATGAAAATCAGCACCTCCAAATCTGAAACCATGGTCCTCAGTCGGAAAAGGGTGGAGTGCCCCCTCCGGGTCGGGGAGGAGATCTTACCCCAAGTGGAGGAGTTCAAGTATCTTGGGGTCTTGTTCACGAGTGGGGGTAGGAGGGAGCGGGAGATCGACAGGCGGATCGGTGCAGCGTCTGCTGTGATGCGGACGTTGTATCGGTCTATCGTGGTGAAGAAGGAGCTGAGCCAAAGGGCGAAGCTCTCAATTTACCGGTCGATCTACGTCCCAACCCTCACCTATGGTCACGAGCTATGGGTCGTGACCGAAAGAACGAGATCCCGGATACAAGCGGCTGAAATGAGTTTTCTCCGCAGGGTGTCCGGGCTCTCCCTTAGAGATAAGGTGAGAAGCTCAGTCATCCGGGAGGGGCTCAGAGTCGAGCCGCTTCTCCTCCACATCGAGAGGAGCCAGATGAGGTGGCTTGGGCATCTGATTCGGATGCCACCTGAGCGCCTCCCCGGTGAGGTGTTCCGGTCATGTCCCACCGGGAGGAGACCCAGAGGAAGACCCAGGACACGCTGGAGAGACTATGTCACCCAGCTTGCCTGGGAACGACTCGGGATCCCCCGGGGAGAGCTGGAAGAAGTAGCTAGGGAGAGGGAAGTCTGGGCTTCCCTGCTAAAGCTGTTGCCCCCGCGACCCGGCCCCGGATAAGCGGTAGATGATGGATGGATGGATGGATCACCCAGAAATCCATCAAAGTCCTCATCCTCTGTATCAGAAGCAGAGGACTGCACATCTCAGTTGTCATTGAATGCATCACATGCTAGTGTGAGTTGCTACGCATTGCCGAGCGGAAAGAAGGAGTAGCAACAGCAAAGTCAACATTTCTCTCGTGTGAAGCTTTCCCACATTTGAAAGTAAAGAACAGAGCGAAACATGGTGGCACCGCGTGTGTGTGTAGAAAGATTTGAACAATTGTGCAAGTACCGTAATCCATCAAAAACGCCGCGTTCCCTCTCGTTGTTGCGTATTGTGGCGTAACTCGCCAAGCGCTGCCTCTCACTCTTTGTAAAGTTGTGTTTGCCACCGATCATCCATTGTTCGCATGCCGTTTGCAACTTTACTTTGAACGCCCGGTTGATGCCAATGTCCAGCGGTTGGAGTTCTTTAGTCAAGCCTCCGGGAATAACGGCAAGCTCAGAGTTCATTTGCTTGACTTGTTTTTTCACCGCTGCTGTGAGATGGGGACGCATGCCAAAAGCATAACCGGTGGCTTTCTTATCTTATCTTATCTTTAAGTTTGAACTGAGCTTCGTAGGCGTGTCTTTTTGTCGAATTTATTTTCAGGGGTTCTTAGAAACTAAAACCGGAGTTGTTTTGCAACCATGCACGTTGCCACACTCTGTACAAGTGTTGGTACTGGCTTGAGGCGTCCACTTACACGCCCACCCTTCACCATTGGCGGACTAGCTTGCCTGTCCTCGCTCTCCCTCTCCCTCTCTCTCTCTCTCCCTTTCCATATATGTATATATACACGCCCACCCTTCCCTGATTGGCCGACTTCTTTCCCGCATGCCTGGCCACAGTCACTTCCGCCTTTTCTCTATATAAACAGCGTGTCGGCTGTCAGTCAGATTTTGGAACTCAGCGCATATAAAGGACGTTCCGCACCATAAGGCGTCCTGTCCATTTTGGAGAAAATTTAAGACTTTTAATGGCGCCTTATAGTCGTGAAAATACGGTAGATAAAAAAGTAAAAAGAAAGAAGTCAGTCTTCATTCAACACAGTTATTATGTTCAAGGGAGTAGGATGAAGTAAAAAACTTATCTAGTCCTGCCCCGTTATGTGTTTATATCTACTAAATCATTTTTATATCAATCAGAAAAGAAAAAGTAAGAAGAAGTCTCCATTCTACTTCCCGACGGACCCTCCTCTCCAGCACCTCAGACTAGATCTTACTGGGGAAGATGAGGAGACATCCGTCGGTCCCCCTTCTTAAAAAGAATCATCGAACTGCAGCCAAGGGTGTTCTTGTGCCAAACCCACATATGGACACCCTTATGTTTGAACATGGTGTTCGATGTGGACAATCTGTGATGAGCACATAAGTCCAATAACAAAACACCAGCCGAGTTCTGATCAAGGGTCGTTCCCAATAACACGCTTCCAGGTCTCACTGTCACTGCGAACATGAGCATTGAAGTCCCCCCCAGCAGAACGATGGAGCCCATAGCAGGGGTGCTCACCAGGACACTCGCCAAGGACTTTAAAAAGGGTGGGTACTCTGAGCTACTGTTTGATGCATAGCCACAAACAACAGTCAGTTTATATACATCGATATGTATCTGTGGATACGTGTGTGTATGTTTGAGCGTGCGTATTTGTTATCGCCATGTTATCGCATCTCGCCCATCTCCGCTTTGTTGCAGTAGCCCATTTGTCATCAAGGTGCTCTGGTTCCCCAGCACCTGACGCAGACCTTGTTTGGCCGGGCGACGTCTGAGCCGGCATGTCATTCATTTTATTGTCTCTCATCATTGTATGAGGTAGGCATTAGCGTGAATCATCTTGCCCAAGGACCCACACTGGATGGTGCTCATTTTTTTCCCCCAAGTGGGATTCGAACCACCGTCTCCCGTATGCTAAACCGATGCCTTACCAACTGAGATATCCAGCCGCAAGGATTCTGCGCAGAACCCTCAAGCTTCCTGGCCTCTGGTAGGGGACCCGAGCTTAATGAGGGACGGACACCACCCATGGGGTGAGACATGGATTGATTATAAATAAACTCCTATTACAGTGTGTGAACCATCCTATATATATATATAAATTAAAGTTCCTCGTGGTTCGAATCCCGCTTGGGGCAAAAAAATGAGAACAGCACTGCACATTTCTGGACTGAGATGTCCGATATTGTTCCCGGGATCTGTTGCAACCACTCATCTAGTTTGGGGTTCACTGCCCCGAGTGGTCCGACCATCACAGACACGATTGTCACCTTTACCTTCCAGGCTCTCTCGAGCTCCTCTCTGAGCCCTTGGTATTTCTCGATTTTCTTGTGTTCCTTCTTTCTGATGTTTCCATCACTTGGGACCGCTACATCCACCGCAACGGCTTTCCTCTGCCCTTTATCTATGATCATGATATCTTGTTGGTTCGCCATTACCATCTTGTCATTCTGGATCTGGAAGTCCCACAGGATCTTCGCTCTGTCATTCTCCACCACCTTCGGAGGTGTTTCCCATTTTGACCTTGGGGTTTCCAGTCCATACTGCGCACAGATGTTTCGGTAGACTATGCCAGCCACCTGGTTATGGCGTTCCATGTAGGCTTTCCCTGCCAGCATCTTACACCCTGCAGTTATGTGTTGGATCATCTCAGGGGCCTCTTTGCACAACCTACACCTTGGGTCTTGTCAGAATCAGAATCAGAATCAGAATCATCTTTATTGGCCAAGTATGTAGAACACACAAGGAATTTGTCTCCGGTATAACACGCTGCACTAGTATCATCGTAAACAACAAAATCATTGAACCATTTTAGAGTAACCACTAGTTTTGAAGTACCATTTTGTGGTGCAAGAAGAGTGACTGTCAGTGACTGTTTAAGGAGTTAATGGCTAGAGGGAAGAAGCTGTTTAAGTGTCTACTGGATTTGGTGCGCATGGATCTGTAGCGTCTGCCTGAGGGGAGTGGCTGAAAAAGGTGGTGGGCAGGGTGCGGGGGATCCAGGAGGATGTGGTATAACTCCTGAGCAGCCAGGATGAGTGCCTCTGTGCTGTCCTTCAGGCCAGCCCTCTCGAGCCATTGATAGGACTTCTTGAGATCGGCCACTTCAGTTATGGTCCGGTGGTACATCCCGTGTAGGGGCTTGTCCTCCCATGGTCCCTCTTCCAGCGCCTCATCATCTGTTCCCCATTGTCTGAGACATTCTCTGAGTACGTCATCCGTTGTAGCCTTCTCCTTGATGTATTCATGGAGCTTGGATGTTTCGTCCTGGACAGTGGCTCTCACACTCACTTGTACCCGGCCTCCTTCCTTTCGGCTTGCGTAAAGTCTCAGGGTGCTGGATTTGGAATGGAACCATCCATGCATGGGTAGGAGCTTCCGGGTCTTAACGTCCGTCGTCTGAATTTCTTACTTTGGCCAACTTATTATTCTTGCAGGGTATCTGATAACTGGCAGGGCATAGCTGTTTATTGCCCGGGTCTTATTCTTGCCATTGAGCTGGCTTCTTAGGACTTGCCTCACTCGCTGGAGGTATTTGGCCGTAGCCTCTTTCCTTGTTGCCAGTTCGAGGTTGCCATTGGCTTGTGGTATACCGAGGTACTTGTAGCTGTCCTCAATGTCTGCTATTGTTCCTTCAGAGAGTGAGACCCCTTCAGTACGGACTACCTTTCCTCTCTTCGTCACCATCCGACTACATTTCTCAAACCCGAATGACATCCCGATGTCGCTGCTGTAGATCCTGGTTATGTGGATCTGTGAGTCTGTCCCTTTCGCTCCTAGCATACAGCTTTATGTCATCCATGTAGAGGAGATAACTGATCGTAGCTCCATTTCTGAGGTGGTATCCATAGCCTGAGGCTATGGGCTATAAGATAAGATAAGAAAACCTTTATTAGTCTCGCAATGGAGAAATTCCCAATTCAAAGCAGCAAAGTTATGAAAGGAAGAAGTAGAACAACAAAATATAGGAGCTGCTGGAAAGGCAGCCACTCTCGCGGCGCCATTTTGAAGTCAAAAATAACACAACACAACACATAGGACACAGACAGTCGCGCAATCTTCACCACTTTTCTGCATACACTTTGTTGTCTGAAGCAGTTATAGATGAAAGATGAGAGGATCAAAGTGTCCTTTCACCAGTGGGTCAGAGACGTCATGCTGAAAATGTGCACATGTCGGCTACAAGCTAAGTTTTGAAAGCAAACACGAAGCCACTATGAGGCCATATATACAGTATACTGTATATATATATACAGTATACTGTATATATGGCCTCATAGTTCAGTAGAAGTGAACTAATCTCTTTTCGTCAATTTGTGCAAATGTAATCTACCCCATTTTAGCACCGCTAGTAAACTGTATTGCTATAGGACTTGGAAACATGCGCACAAACACTAAGCATGCATGCCATTCCCCACCCCCCTTTTTTGTGCTTGGCAGTCCGACTTGCCTCAGTGAGCCGAAAAACGACCTAATCATCGGCACCCTAATCATAAAATGGGGCTTCTTCACCGTCTTCTAATCCTCGTCATTAAATCCCGGTGTTGCAACAGAAATCATTTACTGCAGCTGTGCTCTCAATATAGGAACAGCTGCCCAAACAGCATACAATGAGCTCACCTTTGACTCTTCGCTTTTCAAGAAGTCAGTACTGAATATCCATTGTTGTCTCCTCTATTTGCTGCACACACTGTTTAACATCCAGGAGCCACCCTCTCTCTTGCAAAATGATTATTTTTAAACAGAATGTAATTATTATTGCCTGTTATTAATTGTTGTTGACTGTTCTTTGAATTGTGATTCATTCACAATTGGTTTACCACAGTTACTAAGATGTCACCAGCGAATATACATTTATATTTTTTCGAAATTTTAGAAACCCACTTTTATTTCTTTGCTTTACTTTTAAATGTTTTTAAAGTTTTCTGTTGATGTGTTTCAATGTCAGAGAACGTACGTTCTAATATTTTTTGTAAGCTACTTTTCTCTGCTTTGCTTTTGAATATCGTTCACTGTTCCTTGTCAATGCTTGTAGTTGTTTTGGCTCTACTTGTGTGACGCACATACAGTACATTTGACAATAAAGCTTATCCAATCCAATCCACATTGAGTTGACTTGTGTTTGAAATGTGCCATATAAATAAAAATGCCTTGCGTTGCATTGCCTTGCTTTGCCTCCCAGCGAATATAGGCCTAGATTCTCAACTCAACTTGACTCAACTGTATTTATAGAGCACTTTCAAACAGCATCGCTGCATACAAAGTGCTGTACATGGAGCAACTAACAACACAACGGTATGTACAACAATAAAGCAATAAATCAATCACAAAGATGGTAGAAGGCACCAAACAGTAAAACTAAGATTTTAAGAGTTTTGAGGCGGGTTTTAAAGATGGGCAGCAAGGGGGTTGCCGAATGTTCAGTGGCAGGTCATTCCAGAGAGAGGGACCAGCAACAGAAAAGGCTTGATCCCCTCTGAGCCTCCGTTTAGTTCTTGGTACTTCTAGTAATGTCTGGTCTGCAGACCTGAGGCGTTGGGCAGTTGTGAATGGGCGGATGAGCTCAGAGAGGTAAGGTGGTGCGAGGTCATTTAAAGATTTGAAAACAAATAGGATCTTGAAAACAAATCTAAAATGTATAGGGAGACAGTGAAGGGATGCCAGAGTAGGAGTTATGTGCTCCCTCTTACGAGTACCAGTCAAGAGGCGAGCAGCAGCGCTCTGGTTTTGAAACCAACATTTACTGAATGGGCTATTCATGATCATTTACATGTAACGGTATGGCTTCTGGAATTGAAATTATTTTAATGATTTATAAATTGTCTCATAACTTCAGGGTTACCGCTGGATATTATTATTATTATTCCTCGTTCCCTGTGAGTCCCTAAAATAAGTGTTGTTGTCCTAAAATAATATGTTTTTAAAAGATGTGTCTTAAATATCCCCTGTATATACTTGTTACATGTTGTTTTGTGTTTAGTTTTACAATAAAATCTAATGGACATTTCATTGATCCGCTGAACACACACTCAAGAAGGGCAGAGTAATTGTTGCAAGCAAAGTGCTTGGTGCATGAAAGGTGCTTTCACAACACTGCAACGTTTGTAAACACACACATTGACTTTCAGCACATACATTATATTCCTTAATGTTTTTTTGTGAGTGTGAAAAACTCAAATCCAAAACACTGTTAAATGTTGTTTCTTTGCACAGTGCTAAGTTACAGTCCTCTCTAATGTTTGTTTTCATGCTTGTCATTCCACAAATGTATCCAGTCTGCTTTATTTGTTTCCCAGTTTGGGGATTCTATGACTCATGAATTTTTGGTGCGTGGTGGCTCGTGTCAGCCTATGCCAGAATAGAGTCATTTCAAGCTTTCAGAAAACATTATTTCCATGGTGATGTCATTATTGAGCCGTGAGCCAGCCTCGGTGGAACAAAACATACTGATTGCTTGGAAGAGAGGAGTGATGATGAATCAAATGATTAGGCTCCAAGCAGGAGGAAAAGCGAGGTCAGCCCTGCTTCCAGATTGCTTTCAGAAGATGTTATGCCAGAAATAGAGACTTGACTGAGTCAAGTGACATGTCCGTTCAAAGACAGACGGGAACTGTTTTATTATATTATTGCAATCCCGTGTGAATGCTCAAAACTAAGCACAAAGTTGCACAATGGAGAAAAAAAAACATCCATACTGTACATGTATTTGTGTTACATTAAACTGAGCTATTTTTCTCATGAATCTTTCACTTTCTGTTTTGGTGTTGATTGAAGAACATGCAGAATGTCAATGTGGTGGGTTGCAATGGTTCACCGGAGCCAATTTCACGGCTTTTTATTTGCTCTTGTCTCAGGAGAGGGGCTCTCCATAATCATTATCAGATGGTCAGTCAGACTCGGGGGCACCATATATATTATCTGTCTCTCAATGTACTTAGTGATAGACCAATATACAGGTAAATATATATACTGTATGTGTGTATATACAGTATATATCTCCTGTATGTTTGTTTGTATGTATATATATATATATATATATATGTATATATATATATATATATATATGTATATATATATGTTTTGTGTATATATATACACACACGCGCGTGTGTGTGTGTACTGTTTAAAAAAAATACGGCTGATCCTGACACTGATTATTAGTAGTCAAGGAGGCTGATAACCTATATTTGGAGGCAATATTAATTTGCAATACATTCCCATTTCTCCCATTTTTAATAGAAAAGGAAAACATTTGTTTTTTTTCTTTGTTTTGTTTTTTTTTCTTAATTTGGGGGGTTTAACTTACCCCACCACAAACAACAACAAATTTATAAATCTTTTGTCTTCCGCACTCAGGCTTCTATAACTCCTCTTGAAGGTGAAACATCATCTCACATTTTGATTTAATTAACTGATTCCGTGTTCCCGCTTGTGACCACCTGGCGACACATGCTGGCAGCTTGGTGTTTGTCTAAAAGCGCCGCTCAAATCAACTGCACTCATTGTAAGTGCAGTTGATTGGCGGAAGTGGAATATATTTTGGAACCGTTTTTGGGTGGGGGGGTGATTTCATTTCCAATCTTCCCTCGTGACTTTGTGGTTCCATTATTGTGGCTTCAGTCTTTTGTGGGGTTTTCATTTGTGAGCACAACATCATCTGTTTGTTTGTTCGTTTTTTTTGGGGGTGGGGGCTGTCACCTCAACATTTCATCTTCAGCATCTCTCTCTCTCTGAAACATTGATTAATCTTTTACTGCAAATATGTCATTGTCCGGTGTCCGTGCTGTAAACACTGGGCGGGTAATTTAATATTCGTCCGTGTGGCCACACGTAGCTGATTGCCTCGTTCCTCCAAAAGACTTAATGATGCACGTGAGAGGTCGTGGTGACAGTCATGGATACATTTTTAAAAAGGACAACTGCAAACTCCGAATTGGGCTCTGTACAAGATTCTGCCCCGGATGAAGCCCCTAGTGTGAGTGGTGAGAAAAAGAAAGCAAAGACAGTGAGCTCAAGGCAATATAGTGAAAGCTATCTTTCGTATGGATTTACTTTCACCCGGGATGAGACGACGCCTACGCCATTATGCCTGGTGTGTGGCGAGAAGCTATCCAACAGCGCCATGGTGCCGAGCAAGCTTAACCCTCGTAGTCCACCCTTTGCGATAAATGGCAAAATTATGTCTTTGAATCAAAGGCAAAGGCATTCGGAAAAACACGAGAGAGCTGAAACGTATGGGGGGGGTTCTAAAATGGCCGAAATTTCATGACTTCACCGGCTGATAATTCTCAGGCATTGCAGCAATAATAAAAAAGGTTTTGATTCCATAATCTTCACAATTTATATATTTTGCACCATAGAGACCCATTATAATTCATATTTTTGAATGCATCGTAAACCTAATGTGTAAACATGCATTTCACGCGATTTTTACGTCAATCGCTTTGTTTTCGCTTGGACAGAGGTATGCATGCCACATTGTTGGTTTGAGGTCATTCCAATTGTGCAACTTTTAGGTGGCGCCAGAGGATCGCAAATGAGTTTGCCTTTTTGCAGGAGGCTTCAAACCAATGCATTTTACATGAACACATCCGGTCGGGATTGTTAGTAAGGCTTGGTTGGGACCTCCAGACACAATTTTCTTTTTTCCTTTTGCAAAAAATAAAGAATAAAAAATCCCAAAGAACTAATAAAAACTATATATGTATGGATAGCACAGATGCCTCTGAACATTTTGAGTGTTTGAAAAAAAAAAGAATGTTTGTATAACACAACATACATCATTTCCAAAATTGTAAAACGCGTAACTTAAGAGTTTTTTTGTTTCGAAGGACCTAAGGGTTAAACGCCATCTCCAAAGCAGACACTGCTTCAAAACAAGCTGGTTGACTATTGTGTTCGCCAGTGTGTAAATACAGAGAAACAGGCAACCTTTATGAGAAAAACCACAAAGGTAAATGAAAAAGCGCTAAAAGCTAGTTACCTAGGAGCCGAACTCGTTGCTAAATCTAAAAAGCTGCACACTGTGGCAGAGACATTAATACTACCTGCCTGTATAGCCATTGTCAATGAGATGCTCGGCCCTGACGCGTTTAAAGAGATAGCTAAAGTCCCGCTGATAACACAATTTCCAGACGTATTGATGACATGTCTGCAGACATCGAAAGCCATGTTTTCGAGAAGATACGCATCAGTTGGAAATTTGCGTTGCAAGTTGATGAGTCTACGGATACTAGTGGCCATTCTCATCTCTTGTTGATGGAGATGCCATTAGAGAAAACTTCCTATTTTGCAAGGCACTGCCAGAAAAAAAACAACAGGTGAAGAAATTTTTCGGGTCACATCGCAATATCTGGGCTTACGTGGCTAAACTGCACAAGTGTTTGCACTGATGGAGCTGCAGCCATGGTCGGGCGCACCAAAGGCTTTGTGAGCAGAGTGAAGGAAAAAAACCCAGACCTGATTGTTACGCACTGTTTTTTGCACCGTGAGGCCCTCATTGCTAAGACTTTACCAGCAGAACTGGTTCCTGTGTTGGACGATGTGGTGCGCATAGTGAAGTTTGTAAAGACATGACCTCTGAAAAGCCGTATGTTCGCATCTCTGTGTGAGGAAATGGGAGCGGAGCATAAGGCCTTATTGCTCCATACGGAGATCTGATGGTTGTCGCGCGGTAAGATGCTGGCCCCTGTGTATGAGCTGCGAGAGGAACTTAAAATGTTTCTGACAAATGAGAGGTCTAAGTCCTCAAATCTGTTTTCAAGTGATGAGTGGTGCGCAAAGCTGGCATACCTGGCTGACATATTTCATCATCTGAGTGAACTTAACACAAGAATGCAGGGCCGAAATGAAAAGATGTTCCCACTCACAGAGAAATTGCAAAGTACCACTGCTGCGCTGTGTGAGGTAATACGTAAACATTTAAAAAGTCCTGAGAAGACGCTGTCATTTTATTTCTCTTCAGCTTCCACTGACTGCTTTGACTGGGTTAGGGACCCATACAGCTCAGCATCAGCTGTTGGAAAGGACATGACTTTACAAGAGCAGGAGGAACTAACCGAACTGAAACAGGATCGGGTTTAAGTCAAGTCAAGTCAAGTCAACAGTATTTATAGAGCACTTTCGAACAGCCATCGCTGCATACAAAGTGCTGTACATTTAAAGCTAAGATTTGCTGATCTGTACCCCATTCTGGCCAACAAAGCTGTTCTGACATTATTCCCATTTTCCACAACATATTTGTGTGAGCTGAGCTTTTCAAGCTTAAGTTCTATAAAAACTAAAAAAGGAGAGAGTCTGACAGCTGTTAAAGAAGAGCTTTGTTTGTGTCTTTCCTGTATTCCTGCCAGGATATCGGTTTTGTGTTCATCTAAACAGGCCCAGGTTTCACACTGATTGAGTATAAATACACTGAGAAATTATATTTTAATTAAATATACCGTTCAGAGTGTCATTTTATAGCATTTTTGGTTAGTGGTGTGATGCAATTTTTTTTTAATGTAAAAAACGTGCCCTGGCTCAAAAAATGTTGAAATACTCTAACCATCCTTCCACAAAAAGCCATATTTTAAATACATGCATATTAAATACATAAATACATACTCTGTTTTCCTCACCACTTATAGGTACATCGACGTTCAGCAGAGCGTCTTCGAGATCTGTGCTGTGCAAATCGTGGTACCTTTATCAAGGTTGGACAGCACCTTGGTGCACTGGATTATCTCCTTCCGGAAGAGTACACATCCACGCTGAAAGTACTCCATAGTCAAGCTCCTCAAAGCAGCATGGAAGAGATCGAGCAGGTCATCAGAGAGGACCTTGGCAAAGAGGTACATTACAAAAGAAGAAAGTTGTAAGGCGGGGATAACCAACAATGTGCCTGTGAACACATGAGTAACGCACGGACCAAAAATAGCCCACCTGTGATGGGACATTTTATTCAAGCAGGTTGTAGACGTTATATCATATGGTATTTATTTACTTATCATGTGAAATCATTCATATGATCGTTGTTTTCACATACATTGATATAATTGATGAATAAGACAATAATGCTAATTTTGGCATATGTCTTATATCATAAGTGTGTATCAAACTGGTATCTTTTTGTTGCAGACACCTGTTTTAATTTTTGAACACAACTTAGTTGGGGGTACCGGGTCTTCACCAAAAGTACCGTATTTTCACGACTATAAGGCGCCATTAAAAGTCTTAAATTTTCTCCAAAATAGACAGGACGCCTTATGGTGTGGAGCGTCCTTTATATGCGCTGAGTTCCAAAATCTGACTGACAGCCGACACGCTCTTTATATAGAGAAAAGGCGGAAGTGACTGTGGCCAGGCATGCGGGAAAGAAGTCGGCCAATCAGGGAAGGGTGGGCGTGTATATATACATATATGGAGAGGGAGAGAGAGAGAGAGAGAGGGAGAGAGAGGACAGGCAAGGTAGTCCGCCAATGGTGAAGGGTGGGCGTGTAAGTGGACGCCTCAAGCCAGTACCAACACTTGTATAGAGTGTGGCAAGGTGCATTGTTGCAAAACGACTCCGGTTTTAGTTTCTAAGAACCCCTGAAAATAAATTCGACAAAAAGACACGGCTACGAAGTTATGCTTTTGGCATGCGTGCCCATCTCACAGCAGCGGTGAAAAAACAAGTCAAGCAAATGAACTCTGAGCTTGCCGTTATTCCCGGAGGCTTGACTAAAGAACTCCAACCGCTGGACATTGGCATCAACCGGGTGTTCAAAGTAAAGTTGCAAACGGCATGGGAACAATGGATGATCGGTGGCAAACACAACTTTACAAAGAGTGAGAGGCAGCGCTTGGCGAGTTACGCCACAATACGCAACAACGAGAGGGAACGCGGCGTTTTTGATGGATTACGGTACTTGCACAATTGTTCAATTCTTTCTACACACACACACGCGGTGCCACCATGTTTCGCACTGTTCTTTACTTTCAAATGTGGGAAAGCTTCACACGAGAGAAATGTTGACTTTGCTGTTGCTACTCCTTCTTTCCGCTCGGCAATGCGTAGCAACTCACACTAGCATGTCATGCATTCAATGACAACTGAGATGTGCAGTCCTCTGCCTCTGATACAGAGGATGAGGACTTTGATGGATTTCTGGGTGATGATTGATCGAAAAACGTGAGAACATTGTACGATGGCTAAATAAAATACATCCGAACTCAGTTCTGCTTTCGTTGCCTTTTTAAAAACGTGTTTTTATCTTATCTGTATGTCTTGGCATGCTACCGTATGCTTCAAGCTAACGTGTTAGAGTGCGCGCATGCATGCCGTATGTTTAAGCTGTCGTATGTTTTACCACTGTAAAACTGCGGCCATTCGTACGGTGCGTCCTGTGTATGTGTACAATACAGAAATGTCACCCATTAATGAAACTGCGGCCATTAGTACGATGCGTCGAATAGTCGTGAAAATACGGTAACCCTTTGACCTGTCTGTTGCAGTAATGTCCCTCATCTTATATGAATTAGCATTTCCATTGCTAAATATAACAAATCCAAGAATTATAGTGCAGATTTGAATCAAAATGTAGTGGTTTCCTTGTGACAGCCTTTCACCAAAGCTCATCTATTGTCATGCAATATATGTTCCAGTAATGTCCATCAGCTTCTAAAGATCAGCATTTCCAATCTTAAATGGAAAAAAAGAAGTCCAGATTTACATTGAATTGATTCTTTGTTTTCATTCTTGTCTTTATTGATTTATGTTTGCTGTTGAGCAGAACAAAGCAAAACATCTCATGAATACAAGAAGCCACACGACAGCACGCATGCATTGAAAAAACATAAAAATGATCATGGCGACAAAAAAAAAGCAATCCCCATTTACAGCGGCAGCAGCGATAAAACAAGCTCCACATAATAGTGCTCAAACTGATTAAACCTATTAAATCCCATTCCCATCTCACATTTATATAACACGGCACATTACTTTTGCTTCCCTAATGGTGAAGTTATATCTGTACAAAGTCCTAATAATGTAAATAACAGATAGTAAACGGAATAGGAAAAATGAGTGATGATTGGCCCATCGGCACACTTTGTCGAAGCCTGAAAACGATCATGAGCATTTAAATCAGTCGTCTTGCCGGAGGGAAACAGGCTGAATAGGTGCTCTCGTGGACTGGACTTGGGCACCCCTTATCGAAAAGATAGTCTGCATAATTTAGAGCAAAGATGCACAACCTTTTTTGATCAAAGATTGACTTTCGAAGCGATCAACCTCCCGTGAATGACCCGATCGCGAGCGTGCAAGCATACACATACACATGCACGCGGTTGCGCAACCATGCACACGCGCGCATATGCACGCCACAATGAGCAACAGCTACAATGGCCCCGAAAATGAACGAAACCTGCATACGCACAATTTTTTTTTCCTTTCCCCCCGCGGCTTGGGACCAGTCTGCGGGCTACTGGTCGAAGAAGAGTGGAGGTGGGTGGGGTGTTTGGTGACTGCGTTTGCCTTGGGCCTCCAAATGACAAGAATATATTGTTTTGTGTTTTTTTGTAAAGTGTCCTTGGGTGTCTTGAAAGGTGCTTGTAAATAAAATGTATTATTATTATTATTATTATTATTATTATTTGTGTGTTGTGCAATAATGACGCAAAGCAGCTTTGAGCTTGAAGAACGCAGTTGAATTGCACAACGCATTAGCTATCGAGACTTATGAATGTACGTCGCGACAAAGTGCTTCGATTGTGCAGAGATAGTCTCACTCAATCATCAGCGCACCTTTTTTCCGGTCTGTTTTGAGAGGATTGGCGAGATGGCATTTGGACAGCACAGACGCTGGACAGCTCCATGACTCTCCAACTGTCGTGCTGTCAAACATCACCAACGATTTTTGCTCATCTTCAACCTGTCTGCCGTTGTGGTTTTTTTATTTTTATTTTTTTTATAAGATACATTAAAAGACACCATGTTGGGCCAAAAACCAGGTAAAATGAAAGTTAAAGGCCATCTTCAGCAGAAAGCATGTTCCATGTGTGACGATGACATGGTGCTGTCTGTAATGCTACCACCATATCATCATTTTCTGTCTGCTTTTAATGGATTTTTCTTCCATCCATCCATCCATCCATCATCTACCGCTTATCCGGGGCCGGGTTGCGGGGGCAACAGCTTTAGCAGGGAAGCCCAGACTTCCCTCTCCCTAGCTACTTCTTCCAGCTCTCCCCGGGGGATCCCGAGTCGTTCCCAGGCAAGCTGGGTGACATAGTGTCTCCAGCGTGTTCTGGGTCTTCCTCGGGGTCTCCTCCCGGTGGGACATGACCGGAACACCTCACCGGGGAGGCGCTCAGGAGGCATCCGAATCAGATGCCCAAGCCACCTCATCTGGCTCCTCTCGATGTGGAGGAGAAGCGGCTTGACTCTGAGCCCCTCCCGGATGACTGAGCTTCTCACCTTATCTCTAAGGGAGAGCCCGGACACCCTGCGGAGAAAACTCATTTCAGCCGCTTGTATCCGGGATCTCGTTCTTTCGGTCACGACCCATAGCTCGTGACCATAGGTGAGGGTTGGGACGTAGATCGACCGGTAAATTGAGAGCTTCGCCCTTTGGCTCAGCTCCTTCTTCACCACGACAGACCGATACAACGTCCGCATCACAGCAGACGCTGCACCGATCCGCCTGTCGATCTCCCGCTCCGTCCTACCCCCACTCGTGAACAAGACCCCAAGATACTTGAACTCCTCCACTTGGGGTAAGATCTCCTCCCCGACCCGGAGGGGGCACTCCACCCTTTTCCGACTGAGGACCATGGTTTCAGATTTGGAGGTGCTGATTTTCATCCCAACCGCTTCACACTCGGCTGCGAAACGCTCCAGTGAGAGTTGGAGAGCCCCGTTTGAGGGAGCCAACAGCACCACATCATCTGCAAAAAGCAGGGATGTAATACTGAGGCCCCCAAAACTGACCCCCTCAACGCTTCGGCTGCGCCTAGAAATTCTGTTCATAAAGGTTATGAACAGAATCGGCGAGAAAGGGCAGCCTTGGCGGAGTCCTACCCCCACTGGAAACGATTCCGACTTACTGCCGGCAATGCGAACCAAACTCTGACATCGGTGGTATAGTGACCGAACAGCCCGTATCAGGGGGTTCGGTACCCCATACCCACGAAGCACCCCCCACAGAACTCCCCAAGGGACACGGTCAAACGCCTTCTCCAAGTCCACAAAACACATGTATACTGGTTGGGCGAATTCCCACATACCCTCAAGGACCCTGCTAAGGGTGTAGAGCTGGTCCACTGTTCCACGGCCGGGACGAAAACCACACTGCTCCTCCTCAATCTGAGGCTCGACTTCCTGACGGACCCTCCTCTCCAGCACCCCCGAATAGACCTTACCAGGGAGGCTGAGGAGTGTGATCCCTCTGTAGTTTGAACACACCCTCCGGTCCCCCTTTTTAAAAAGAGGGACTACCACCCCGGTCTGCCAATCCAGAGGCACTCTCCGTGTTGACCACGCGATGTTGCAGAGGCGTGTCAACCAGGACAGCCCCACAACATCCAGAGCCTTGAGGAACTCCGGGCGGATCTCATCCACCCCTGGGGCCTTGCCACCGAGGAGCTTTTTAACCACATCGGTGACTTCAACCACAGAGATAGGAGAGCCCACCTCAGAGTCCCCAGGGTCTGCTTCCTCCAAGGAAGGCGTGTTGGTGGAGTTGAGGAGGTCTTCGAAGTACTCTGCCCACCGGTTCACAACGTCCCGAGTCGAAGTCAGCAGCGCCCCATCCCCACTGTACACAGTGTTAGTGGTGCACTGCTTCCCCCTCCTGAGACGTCGGATGGTGGACCAGAATTTCCTCGAAGCCGTCCGGAAGTCGGCTTCCATGGCCTCACCGAACTCTTCCCACGCTCTGGTTTTTGCCTCGGAGACCACCGAAGCTGCGTTCCGCTTGGCCAGTCGATACCCGTCAGCTGCCTCTGGGGTCCCACACGCCACGACAGGCACCAACCACCTTACGGCCACAACTCAGATTGTCCGCCTCAACAATAGAGGCACGGAACATGGTCCATTCGGACTCAATGTCCCCCGTCTCCCCCGGAACATGGGAAAAGCTCTGTCGGAGGTGGGAGTTGAAACTCCTTCTGACAGGGGATTCCGCCAGACGCTCCCAACAAACCCTCACTATACGTTTGGGTCTGCCAGGACGGACCGGCATCTTCCCCCACCATCGGAGCCTACTCACCACCAGAGCTGGTGGTGAGTAGGCTCCGATGGTGGGGGATTTTTCTTCCTGTTCCAAATTTGTCTTTTCAATTTTGATGATGACAGTGCAAAATGCCAATTTAGCCAAAGTTATATATATTTTTCTTTTCTTTTTAAATGTGTTTTGTAAAACTGCTGTCCACTGAGTGAGTGAGAGCGGTGGGAACACAGTCTGACATGTCATGAATAAAAATGTTCATCATATTTGAGAGAGGAGCTTATCCACCTCCCCGAACAGAACCCAGTTACCATAACAGTGGCAGACATACAGGAAACAGTCTCGGATATGAAAAACTGGACAGCACCAGCTCCACACATGGTCCACACCTACTGGCTAAAGAAACTCACATCACTCCATGAGTGCCGAGCAGCACAAATGAACCAGTTGCTGAGGAATAGGCCTCACTCAGGATGGCGAACCGATCATGAAGGATTCCTCAAAGCGTGCAGTCCTATCCAACTATCGGCCTGTCTCTCCACAACATGGAAGCTCATGTCAGGCATCATTGCGGCGAAGATAAGTAGTCACATGGATCAATACATGAGCGAAGCACAGAAGGGCATTGGTAGATACCAGGGGAGCCAAACATCAGCTCCTGGTTATCAGAACAGTCGCACAAGACTGTAGGTCCTGGCATACCAACCTGCGCACAGCCTGGATTGATTACAAGAAAGCCTATGACTCGATGCCACATACATGAATCACTGAATGCTTGGAGTTGTATAAGGTGAACAGGACCCTAAGAGCCTTCGTTGCGAACTTGATGAGGATGTGGAAAACCACACTTGAAGCCAATGGCAAGCCACTTACCCAAGTGTCCATCAAATGTGGCATTTACCAAGGTGATGCACTCTCCCCACTGCTGTTCTGCATAGCAGGACTAAGCCAAGTAATCGCCAAGACAGGCTATGGATACCGCCTCAGAAATGGAGCAACGATCAGTCACCTCCTCTACATGGATGACATAAAGCTGTATGCTAAGAGCAACAGGGACATAGACTCCCTGATCCACACAACCAGGATCTACAGCAGCGACATTGGGTTGTCATTCGAGCCTGAGAAATGTAGTCGGCTGGTGACAAAGAGAGGAAAGGTAGTCCGCGCTGAAAGGGTCTCACTCCCTGAAGGAACAATAGCAGATATTGAGGACAGCTACAAGTAACTCGGTATACCACAAGCCAATGGCAACCTCGAACTGGCAACAAGGAAAGTGGCTACGGCCAAATACCTCCAGCGGGTGAGGCAAGTCCTAAGAACCCAGCTCCACGGCCAGAACAAGACCCGGGCAATAAACAGCTATGCCCTCCCAGTGATCAGGTACCCTTCAGGAATAATAAGGTGGCCAAAGGAAGAGATTCAGACCACAGATATTAAGACCCGAAAGCTCCGAACCATGCATCCCAAATCCAGCACCATGAGGATGTACGCAAGCCGAAAGGAAGGAGGCCGCTGACAAGTGAGTGTAAGAGCCACTGTCCAGGATGAAAACATCCAAGCTCCATGAATACATCAAGGAGAAGGCTCCAACGGATGACGTACTCAGAGAATGTCTCAGACAATGAAGAACAGAGGGTGAGGTGCTGCAAGAGGGACCATCATGGGAGGACAAGCCCTACACGAGATGTACCACCGGACCATAACTGAAGTGGCTGATCTCAAGAAGTCCTATCAGTGGCTAGAGAGGGCTGGCCTGAAGGACAGCACAGAGGCACTCATCCTGGCTGCTCAGGAGCACGCCCTTAGGACCAGAGCCATTGAGGCCCAGATATACCACATCGGACAAGACCCAAGGTGTAGGTTGTTCAAAGAGGCCCCTGAGACGATCCAACACATAACTGCAGGGGGTTAGATGCTGGCAGGGAAAGCTTACATGGAACGCCATAACCACATGGCTGGCATAGTCTACCGAAGCATCTGTGCGGAGTATGGACTGGAAAAACTGAGGCTCAGAGGGGATCGAGCCTTTTCTCTTGCTGGTCCCTCTCTTTGGAATGACCTCCCACTGAACATTGGGCAAGCCTCCTCGCTGCCCATCTTCAAAGCCCTCCTCAAAACTCACTTGTATTCTTTGATTAGATTATATTGAAGAAGATATAGAAGATTATTATACTTAGATTTGTTCTTGGTTTTACTGTTTGGTGCTTTCTACCGCCTTTATTACCGATTTGTCTTACTGTTTATTGTGCATGTTAAATTGCTCCATGTACAGCACTTTGTATGCAGCTATGGCTGTTTGAAAGTGCTCTATAAATACTGTTGACTTGACTTGACTTGACTCATTCAAATCTTAATTTCTGAACATTTAAATATGTAAACTAATATGTTTCTACAAACACGGACACCCTGATTAGGAAAGGACAGAGCCGACTCTTCCTACTCAGGAAACTGAGGTCTTTTGGGGTTCAGGGGTCACTCCTTAAGACGTTCTATAACTCGGTGGTGGCCTCGGCCATCCATTATGGCATTGTCTGCTGGTCAGGCAGCATCTCGGCCCGGGACAGAAAGAGACTGGAGCGACTGGTCAGGAAGGCCAGTTCTGTCCTGGGTTGTTCCCTTGACACTCTGGAGGAGGTGGGCAACAGAAGGATGCTAACTAAGCTAAAAGCTATGATGGCCAGTCCCTCCCACCCCCTCCAGCCCGCCCTGACAGCACTTGGTAGCTCCTTCAGCCAGAGACTGTTACACCCGCGCTGCAAGAAGGAGAGATACCGACGCTCGTTCCTACCGACTGCTGTCAGGCTGATGAATAAAAAATAACAATCATAATAATAATAATAATTAAATGATGTGCAGGAAAATTGTAAATAGTACTGCGATTTATCCATTTGTGTTCATATTGTATTTAATTGAAAGATGTTTGTTGTTGGTTTTTTTTTTTTTTCCTCTTTCTCCTTTCTTCTTTCCACATACATTCTTGCTGCTGGAGGCTGTAAATTTCCCCATTGTGGGACGAATAAAGGATATCTTATCTTATCTTAAGGTGCAATCACATTTCTAAATGAATGGCTTCTGGTTTTTGAAATGTAAATTACCTCATAACTTCTCAGCTGCCGGTTAACATGGCCGATCTTCAACCCATTTTCTCCTCATTGTTGCTACGTTTCTCCGTTTTCTGTTATCTCTTCTATTGTTTTCTTCTCTTTTCCTTCTTACCACTATTTTTAATTTTTCTTCTTCGTGCTACCGCTATTTTTATTTCTATTCTTTGTGACAGGGGTTTGCTTTGGCCTGGGGAGTCAAGTTCAGCATTCACTTCAATGGTATTTGGCGCCATCTAGCGTTGTGAATGTCGAGACCCCGAATAAAAGATGACACCCACTTTTTCAGTAGTATTTCAATACAAAAAAACCCGTCTTATATTCGAGCCAATGCGGTATATATACCACATTAAATTGATTTATCAAATACGTTTATGACATTGTCTAATTGCGTTTTTACAAAGTTTTACTGGTACTTAAATGGATTTAAGTGTGACTTTATTCTAGCTTTCATTCTGTGATGGGAAAAGGAAGCATCATGTTTCACAAACGAGTTGATTCCTCAAGATGGCAATTTTGGTGACAACAAAAGGGGTTCAAGAAATGCCCCGTCAGTGTGTTTTCATTTCTATTTTGAATAGATCGTGCCATTTAAAGGGTTCGATATAAACAAACAACTGGTTCATGAAACATCTTGAATCTTTATTTTCACAACACTAGTTTCATTAGTGTGTAAGAGTTGAAGACTGTAAGTTTTGCAAGCCACTTCTTCACTGGTGTTAAATTTTAATTGCAATGAACCAACAAATGTCGTCGTTTTTCATGTTTTGACTTTCTGTCTAAATGCGATAAAATGTGGAATTCCTTTAGCTTTTTTTCATGCATGTAAATATGTTGAGTGTGGAGTAGTTTGAACTCGATTACCAGAGCAAGCGCACACATGGCGAGTACCTCAAAACTTCACACATAAAGCCACACACATAAGTCCTAAGCCAAAATCACAGCAACGATAATATTATAATGACAATTATATAAATATTGTAAAGATTGAGAAGTAGTTCAATATTTTTGCTGCTAAATTGGCTTCTTGCAGTATTTGCTAGCTACTTAGCCTCAAACTGTTGAGCTGCCATATGATTTATCACTGTCAATGTAATGTCTACAGCAGGGGTGCCCAAACTTTTTGGATCGAAGATCTACTTTTCGATCAACTAACCTCCCGGGATCTACTCTTACCGGCGCACACACACACACGCACACACACACATACACACACACACACACGCGCGCGCGTGCACGCCATGATGAGAAACCGCCTGAAACGGAGGCATGCGACGCACCTTTGCAGCCTGTTAACTATCGTAGCTCACACGTACCGTTTTAAAGTGCTTCCCTGGGCCACCGTAAATTTAAGATTTACCTGCTTTATTTTATTTTTAAAATATTTTTTTAGTGAAAATGAGACTGATAATATGATTAGTGTGCAGTGTATATTAACACAAAAAATATATTAATTACATGAACAAAGACACTCAAATGGTTGTTTGTTTTTCTTCTCGACATGCCTCGGATCTACTTGGGAACTGTCTTAGATCTACCGGTAGATCAGGATATACCTAATGGGCACCCCCGGTCTACAGTGAGAGTTTTTAGGGGTGTTCACACGGCAACATTTGCTCAGGTGCTGCGCAGGGGTAGCCCCAGTTGAGCGTGCACACGTGCAAAGTTGCACCGGTGTAGCCCCTGAAAACGGCTTAAACCAGAGCAAATTTAACCCTTCTCAAGGAGGTGGTTTAAAAATTTTCTCTGGAGCAAATGCTCGTTTGCGGGGGGAGTAGCCTCGCATGAAAAGAGGTGATTACATACAGCTAGGATGTGTTGCTTTCGTGCTCTGTTGTACTTCCACCATCTTTCTTTTTGTCGGAGATTGGACTGTCTTGAAGTTGTTTGTGGAGTTTGTTCCTCTGTTGTGTGTTCACAACCCCCCTCCCCATAGAATTTATTTTGTGATTTCCTCTCTTGATTTTCGGTTTGGCGCATTATATGTTTGCTTTTCTAAGTGTCATTGAAGTCATCGTTGATTTACGTTTTCGGGGATGGTCATTGAACGCCTCTCGAGCAGAAGGCACGGAGATCCGAGAAGGAGAAGGACGTGCCTGTACAGTAGTTGCTTG
Source organism: Hippocampus zosterae (assembly GCF_025434085.1). NCBI lineage: Eukaryota > Metazoa > Chordata > Actinopteri > Syngnathiformes > Syngnathidae > Hippocampus > Hippocampus zosterae. Next base: position 19,112,330 of record NC_067464.1, on the reverse strand, counting down.
AGTTGTGTATTTTTTAAAAAGAACCAACACGACAGCTCTTTCTTTTCTACCGTTTTGCACCTCTGCAGAAACTGCTGTGTGAACGCAAGTGGGGCTGCATCCGGGCTGCACCGGGGTTAACATGCTCAGCGGCTTTGTACGTGTGAACGCTCCACAAAATTTGCTCCCGTGTAAGATATATCGCAGCAAAATACATCGGTGCAACACCGGAGCAAATGTGTGCCGTGTGAACACCCCTAATGTCAGAAACATGAACTCAGTGAGGTGCCAAATATAATTGATTGTATAGAATAGTTTTCAAATCTGACTCAATTATATTTCAACCAGTCTCACAGCAAAGACTGTATTCAAACAGGGTACCACTGTATACAAAAATAAAAAATAAACACTATCCAAAATAAAATCAGCTTGTGTTCATCCGAGGTCTACTTATCTCTTTTGATCTAACTGCAGCAAAGAAAGAATTGTTGCCTGTTTCGAAAATGAATTTGTGGCAAAACCTCTTATTTTCATCCCTTGATTGCACCTCGTGTTGCAGTGTCGTGATTTCTGGCTTCCTCTAGCTGGGGTTGTGGTGAGCAGCCAAAATGCCTATCTTGGAATGCTGACACAGACGCCCATGTGTTGCCATCCAACTGTGAAGCATCAGGAACCATTTTATTTGTGCCATAACTCATTTCAGTGAGCCTATTCAATGAGCGCATGTTTTTTGCGGTTATGCCTTTTGGGAACAGTCTCGATGAATATATTACCATATTTAGTATTGTTAACAGCGAGAATTTCCATTAGCACTGACCATGTACAAGTAGAGTATTTGAACCAGAGGCTAGAAAGCAGTCCCTCATGACACAAGCTTCAGGAAGAAGTTGTTGCTATACATCATTTTGCATTAGCCTTTTCAGCCATAGTCCCAAGGCAGGTTTCTAAAATGGCACAGTGAGACACAAAACTTTCAGACCACAATGGCAGAAATAAATACACTCATAGCTCAAAACCTTTGTGACCAATGTTGAGTTTCGATTTGGTCAGATTTCAAAAGGACATTTTTATTTATAGTAATGAAATACATTAATGTGTGCAGGTAGAGCACACATTTGTGCTTAAAATCATGCATATACCTGTTTGAAATTTGTATTTATTTTGGATTAACAATTTGCATTAATTACATTGTACTTGAAGATGTGAGCTCCGTACTCTAAGAACCAGTTTATGACCTCCTCAGACCATGCACAAACATGCATAATCCAGGATAAGCTTTTGAAAAATTGTCAGACACATCCTTGACCCAAGATGCACAACGTATTGAAACGACAGCCATTCATGATAACAATAATTATTTTAAGGATAACAACTTCAATCAGGAATTTGCAAATGAGTTGACTCATGTCCAAAATAACTGAAAAGGTCAGTTCTCATTACTTTTACTCTTTGTTCCGTACAAATGTTTGTGTGCTGTTTTGGACATAATGTAAGTCATTCCAGAATTGGAGGAACGATTTAGCTTTAAAATTTTTGAAAAATAAACCTACACTTTCGTGATTTTGCACTACATATTCATCAAAAATACCGTAATTTCCGGACTACAGAGCGCACCTGATTATAAGCCGCACCTACGGCATTTTTAAAGGAAAAAACACGTTGTACACACACAAGCCGTACCTTTCTATAAACCGCAGGTGCCCAGATTGTAACTTGAGGTATTTGCAAAGAAAGACTGTACACAGAAAGAGCTTTCAACGTTTAATAACTTAATCTTAACTTTTCTTTCTAAATAACCCGGCAGCAGGACGGCAGTAAAACAGCACTCGCATGGCTGGTTTAAAAAAAATCAAAAAAGGGGCACCGTTCCCTGTCATGTAATGCTTTGTTTTAAAATGATAAAAATCCTGCTTTGTCGTAACACTTGGTCAACCATTCCTTCATTAGGCTTTCTCCCAGCCATGCTTTCGTGTCAACTTTCACGACAATGTCTTTCAGGAGGTTTTCTTTTGGCAGATGTAACCAGGTGAACAATACTATGACTGTTGTCGTGAATGCTGTCTCGCTTGATAAATGGACCACTGTCACTTTAAAAGGAGTATTGGATAATCTCGTGAGACTTGGACCACCAAGTGATGTGAGATGAAGGCAGAACTGTGCTTATTCAAATATGATGTATCTGCAATTGTATTTTCGGCTGATATTAAGAGTACGATAACGTCATTTGGGAGGTTGAACGGTGTCGCATGGTGGGTCATGTGAACATCCATGAAGATGGGGAGATTAGCTGTTTTCCACGTGTTTCAGGCACATCAAAGTCCACCCTTTCATGGCCGGTTGTTTTCACTGTGACACATGGTAGCGTCTCACCTTTTCTGCTCGAGTGTGACCTGGCAGCCGTTGGAAAAATCTTTAAACAGGCCACATCATAAAATAAGAAAGTGTGTGACAAAAGTAGCGGCTTATAGTCCGGAAATTACGGTAAATATTTTTTAATCAAAATATTTGACGTTGATAATTTTCCGGAAATTTTCGGCAAAAACTGTTTGATCATGTCAAGTCCAGCCAATCATATAATTCACTACTTTCCACTTGTACGATGCTTAAAAGGTGGGGTGACACTAACTGGGTTGTGTGCATGTTGTGGGACTACTGCATTTCAAGGGGGTACTCCAGACTTTGACTTTTTTTCAAGCATTATTTTTTTCAAGCAATTTCTCGTGGCTCCATAAAAATGCTGCAAATTACATATTTCTTTCAAACATGAAGACAGCCTTTTCCTTTCTGGTCTAGTAAGTGGCAGGGATGGCAATTTTCCGCGGATACGCGGAAATCTGCCGTTTTATTTCTTAAATTCATCATTTTTGTGAATCGTCTAAATCCGTTGAGAAAATTTTAGTGGGGGTCAGGTACCTTATCGTCGAGTTTTCACGCGCTCTCTCGATCAGTCTTTCCATCTTCCGATTGTAAACAGCCCTGCGATTGGACATGTACGATGTCTTACTTGTTGTGATTGGTTGCTATATCAGCAAATGCAAATCACAAACAACCCGTGTTCGCCTTCCTAAAACCCTTTCTCGCGAATGCCGAATGTTATCAAGACTCGTGACGAAGCTGAAGTGCGTCAGATAGATGCAGATCTGAAAAACACGTTTTGATGAGACTGGTTGGATAGAAAGCTGTCTGAAAAGGTGAAAGATGTCCCCAGTAGGAAACACTAAAGAGGAACCATTGTGCTTGTGTCGGATTTCGTGAATAAGCTCGATGTCGCCGGTAAAGCTCTGTGTACAGTGTGTGACGATGTCATTTGATACGGATCGAGAGGATGGAAAGCTTTACAGAGTCACGCAACCTTGGTGAAACACCGAAAACAGACATTTCTACCGAAAAGTAACTACTCAATCTCAAGCGCTTTTCGACAGCCTGGAGCATGTGTAAAACAAGAGGAGTTGGCTAAAAAGAGAGTGGAAAAAGATGGAGGGGAATGAAGAGAAAATAAAGTATTCTACCTCATGAAACTGTATATTTTTGTTTATACTGTAAATAGACATCCACTTTATATAATAAAATACATTAATAACCCATATATAGTAAACAGTGTGGGACTTCACTATCACTGTATGACGTAAGAATCAACAGCTTTTTTATCACATTTACATAACACTTTATGAATACAAGTAATGAACAAATCTTAAATATGTCAGGGAATGTGTTTCCTTTTTTAGTTTTGATTTTGAGCAACAAATTTGAAGTTACATATTGGTGCTCACCAGGAATGCATAAGAAAAATTGCAGAAATTTTCACTTGAAAGAATAGTGAACAATGTTGCGATTTTTTTTCTGTTCAAGTTTCAAATAGTGTGTAAATTGAATACACTTCATCTTCAACATGTTTAGTGCCACTTTTGTAAGTGGCCACGCCCCCACCCAGGCCACGCCCCTTTCCACTTTTTTCATCACTAGCCAATGTCATCCCATATATATGTATGTATGTGTGTGTGTGTAAATACACACACACACACACACACACACACACACACACACACACACACATCCATCCATCCATTTTCCGATCCGCTTATCCTCACAAGGGTCGCGGGGGGTGCTGAAGCCTATCCCAGCTGTCTCGCATCTCGTATCGCAGGGCACACACAGACGAACAATCATCCATGCTCACACTCACACCTAGGCACAATTTTAGTGTGTTCAATCAGCCTGCCCTGCATGTTTTTGCAATGTGGGAGGAAACTGGAGTACCCAGAGAAAACCCACGCAGGCCCGGGGAGAACATGTATACATACAGTATATATACAATGTGTGTATATATATATATATATATATATATATATATATATATATATATATATATATATATATATATATATATATATATATATATATACACACATATATGTAAGGAACGTATAAGAAAAGAACATGATATAGGGATGCTTTGGAAAGAGACCTATTTTCAAGGTTGACTCCAGGGGGGAAATCAATCAGCAGTTGGAAAAGAGAAACTTTGTCAAGGTGAAGGTTTAATTTAGTTTGACCCGGGGTTGTATCTGGAGCTGTTTATCAAAGAACTGTGTTGAAAGAGAACTGAGTAGTGAAAAATAAAGAAATCAAATTATCTTTTTAGATTTTCCTTCATCAATATGTTGAAAGGTTGAGTCATCAAATTTGTAGCTAGAGTATTTGTCATGTACTACAAAAGACGCATTTATAGACATTTATATATACAGAGTTGTCATCTGTTACGGAACGTTCCTATTTTGTTCGGGAAATCACTGAATGATTACTTATGTTGAATGTTCTGGATATCTCAAAAAATCATGGATCAGAGTGCTCAAACAAGTTGAAAACAAGCAAAAAAAATCTGAGTAGATAATTGTTAAGTATGTATCAAACCTCACCCCTCCCTCAATGATCCTGAGAGCTAAGTTGTCAGGGCGCAATTCCTCGGTGCAGAAACAAACGAAGCACGTGTCAAAAGACCCCATATGATAGGGGTGCCCATTGCCTCGTTCGCAATCAACCAGAAGCTTGCGAAGGGTGGTGCCGGTCGATCGCATGGCATTAAGTCGATCACTATCAGCCCTCCTACTTTATGCTATCGATGTAGCTGCCTGTCAATGCAGTGAATGGGTTAAAAACAAGGAAAAAAGACATCCTCCTGTCATTGTGAAATTTGTCACTTGATTGACATACAGGGTAGTTGCACATGAGCACACGAAGGTGCTAACTGGCAAAATTAGCCGTTTCCATATTGTTTCGTCTGCTCGAAAGTTAATTTTAAAGGATAAAAATAATCAGGGTTCCAAGTAAGCCAAGTATTTCCACACAGTGAGGGAAGGATTTTTGTTTTGTGACCGGATCTGTGATGGGGTGTCTTGGACAACATGCAAAGCAGGCAATGCACTTGGGCCAGTGTTGGGCATGCTCCAGTCAAAAAGCATTTCGTTACAGTGTAGTTCCAAATTTCTTCTTCCTAAAAGTAATTGAGTTACAATTTTGGTTACGAATGCGAGTGCCTGATTGCCAGGCCTGCACCCATGGGGCCAGGCTGGACTCAGCCCAAAAAGACAATGGACTCGCCATTTGTGGGAGGGACCATAGGGGTCAGGTGCAATGGGAGCTGTCTGGCAGCCATAGAAAGAAATCTTGGCGGCCTGATCTCCGGCTAGCGGTCCAATGCCCAAATCACCTCTATGACAGGGAAGGGGCCCGAGCTGGTGTGCGAGGTCAAGAAGTTTAGAAAAGGCCCTCTCAATCTTCCCCCATTTATCCTTATTTTTCTTTGTACCTTTGTCCTCAATTTTTTCGCAAAGTTGAATGATAGTTTGTTTCTCTCAAACCTTATTTTGAATTTGTTTTTTGATTGTGATTTCACCCAATAAGTCAGTTAAAATCTCCCCAGAAAAGGTAGATCATTTGTTCATTCTTTTTTTTTTTCCAAAACAAAACAAAATTGAAACTAACAGCGAGAGCAATTAAAGGTACTCACAGACCAGGCCACTTTGGGGTACTTAGATTTTTGGATACTGGCACATAGGGAGTGTATTTTTTTTTTTTTTTTTACAATGGCACAATAAAATGACAGTATATTATGGATATTTTTTATCAGATCTGAGTTTTTATATTTACGGTGTCTTCTTTCCTCCAAAATTCAATCTATAATTGGGGGTTTGAATCATAGCAGGTCACTAGTTTCTCAAGTAGGTGGGTGTGAAGACTCGTTGGTAAAGGCTATACAATTAAAATTACTTGACTTAACGGGAAATGACGTCAACAGCCCTCCTCGTTAGTTAATCGCTGACTGTACACCTCACGTTCATGGTATCATACCCTCAGTGACTCTTTCTCTTTTCATCCCTACTATTGTCTTCCAGCTGTCCGAGTTGTTTGCTTTCTTCGATGAGACGCCTCAGGGAGCTGCCTCTTTAGCCCAGGTCCATAAAGCAGTGCTGCATGATGGGAGGACGGTGGCTGTTAAGGTCCAACACCCCAAAGTCCAACAACAAAGTTCCAAAGACATATTGGTGATGGAGGTGAGTTGTAATGCTGCATGAACATAGCACAAAAAAAGGAAGATTGAAATGAAGTCGAGATGATGAGTAAAATGTCAAGAAAAGCAAAATACAATGATTTGCAAATTATTTTCGGAACTACTCATTTGAATACGCTACAAAGCCATTCTTTAATATTCAAACTGATAAAAAATGTTGTTCATTTATTTATGTATTTGTTAGTTTTGTCAAATTTTCTCTCATTTGGAATTTGGTGAAACCTGCTACATATTCCAAAAAGATGGGAAAAGGCCAACAAAACAGGAAAGTTACGTAGGAATGCTCATTCCACAGTTTTCCACAGGACATTCCACAGTTGAGTGTCAGGATGATACATTAGGTTCTGCCTCATTTCCGTGGACAAGCACATCAGGGTTTATCCTAACACTAATCCCAGGAACATTTCCTTTGATGGCGGCGCTGTTTTATGTTGTCTTGAGAGGGAAGAAAAATCATCTATGCTGCACATCCAGCACATTTGACAATAAAGTTGTACTTGACTTGACTTGACTTGGATGTCTAAAGAGGTGCAGAACCTGCCCCGGGAGAGGAAGGTCGCCTTCAGGTCTAGTGATGGGCTGCTGTATAGTGCTGCTAGAGCCAACCTAAAGAAAGGCACCATAGAGGCCATGGCTGCCTATAAGAGGAAGATCAAGGGCTGACTCCAGAACAACGATTCCAGTCAGGTTTGGAAGGGTGCCCAGCACATCACAAACTACAGACTCAGCTGCCTGACAAGTGGACCACAGAGCGCCTCATTAGGAAAGAAGCTCAACACGTTGTTTGCTCACTTTGAACTGCAGCCACCAGAGACGCATACCCTACACCTACCAGTCCACAGCAGCTGCATACTGACATTGAAAGAGCAGCATGTGAGGCATGTACTGAGGACAGAAAACCTAAGAAAGGCCACAGGTCCTGACATCATTTCAAGACAGATGCTGAGTGACTGCTGAAAAGCTGGCTGGGGTCTTCACCACATTGTTCAACCGGTCCCTAAACTGGGCTACTGTTCCTCCCTGCCTGAAGTCCATTATCGGCCCGAAAAAAAAACACCATCACTGGACTGAATGACTATCGCCCAGTGGCATTGACACACACAGCCATGAAATGTTGAAAAACTAGTCCGGGGCCACATCGGTTCCTGTCCCTGCAAGTTTGCTTATCGAGCTTACAGGTCCACTGAGGATGCTGTGGCTGTGGAGAGCTCTACTCAGCTGTGTCCGACCTGGAGCAGTCAGGGAACCAAACCTGGCTGCTCTTTGTGGAGTTAAGCTCAACATTAAACACCATTCCCTTCAACTGATTGGTAAATAAACAGTCATACCCGGGAGTGTCTCAATTGATCTGATTGATTTTGGAGTTCCTTATGGAGTGCTCCCACAGGGTGAAAGTAGGCCACCCACTTCTCCGTGGCTATTGGGCCTGAGCACCGAATCCCCAGAGGGCTGTGGACTGAGCCCTCTGCTGTTCACCCTCTATACTCAGAAAACAACCAAAACAAATTGGACTATCGAAGGAAGAAGACAGATATTCACCCACTGCTCATCTGTGGGGACTCTGTGGAGAGGGTTTCTGAGGTTTGCTTCTTAGGTGTACAAGTTACAGATAACCTGACTTGAATCACAAACACAAAAACCATTGTGAAGAAGGCACAGCAGAGACTGTACTGAGGGTGTGGTTCTTCAGCAAAGCTGCCACAGACCATCACACTGCCACCAATGTGTTTCGCTTTTGGGATAATGTTCTTTTTACCAAATGCTGTGCCATTTTTACCCCTTTCCAAAAGTTCTATTTTTGACTCATCTCGCCAAACAAGGTTTTTCCAAAAGTCTTGAGGATAATCACGGTGTGTTTTGGCAAATGTGACACGAGCCTTTGTGTTCTTTTCGGACAGCAGTGGTTTTCGCCTGGGAAGTCTCCCATAAATGATACTTTTGAACCAGTATCTTTCTTATGATAGAGTCCTGAACTGACATGAACTGAGGCCAGCAAGGTCCGGAGTTCTTCGACAGTTGTTGAAGGTTATTTTGCAACCTCCTGTATGAGTCGTTGCACTCTTGAAGTAATTTTAGCTTGGTGACCACTCCTGGGAATGGTTGCCACTGTTGCCAGTTTTATCCATTTGTGGATAATGGCTTTGACAGTCCTTTGCTGAAGCCCAGAGTCTTGGAAATGGCTTTGTATCCTTTGCTATACTGATGATTTTAATTTTTTTTCTTAAATTTCGTCGAATTGTGGCATGATGTGTTTATTTCTTGAGATCTTGTAGCCGACTTCACTTTGTCTGACAGATTTTATTCATGTGGTTTCTTGATTCAACAAATGGGGTGCTTGGGCTTTGCCTATGCCATTGAACTCTGCTTAACTGTCATTAGTCACAGTTACTTTGTGATTTAACAACATGGTGTGGGGGACAATTACTTTTTTACATAGGGGCAGGTGGTTTTCGATTTTTCTTTGTGCCTTAATAAATTAAACTGGCATTTAGAAACTGCATTTTGTATTTTCTTGAGTAGTCTCTCTGTGATATTAAAATTGGTTCAATGAACTGAAACCGAAATCGAAAGGTGGTGGGATTTGCTTCTATATCAACGAAGAATGGTGCACTGATGTCACGAAGCTTGACGCACACTGCAGCCCGGACCTGGAGTCGCTGTCTTTAAACTGCAAGCCATTCTACTCGCCACGTGAGTTCACCTCCTTTTTACTAGTCGGTGTTTACATTGCGCCACAAGCTAACGCTAACACGGCGATACAAACGCTAGCCGAACAAGTAAACAAACTCGAACTAAAATACCCAGAGTCACCCCTGATCATTTTGGGCGATTTTAATAGAGCACATCTTAACCGTGAACTTCCCAGATATAAGCAGCACAACGACTGTTTCACCAGAGAAGGCAACATTCTAGAGCACTGCTATACAACAATCAAAAATGCATATCGATCGGTCGCCCGTGCAGCATTGGGTCTTTCTGCCCACAATTTAATCCACTTAATACCTACATACAGACAGAAACTCAAATGTGTTAAACCGGTTGTTAAGACTGTGAAAAAATGGACAGATGAAGCAAAGCTAGCGCTACAAGAATGCTTAGACTGCACTGATTGGGGCGTCTTTGAAACTTCAACGGGCACAGACACTGTAACATCATACATCAGTTTCTGTGAGGACATGTGTGTACCAACGAAGTCCTTCCGTTCCTTCAACAATAACAAGCCATGGTTTACTCCCAAACTCGGGCAACTCAGGAAAGAGAAAGAGGCCGCATTTAGAAGTGGAGATCGGGCACTGTACAAACATGCCCGAAACCAATTGACCAAGGAAATTAACATTGCAAAGAGAAGCATGCAGAGAGGCTGAAAAAACAGTTCTCTGCTAACGACTCTGCATCTGTATGGAATGGCCTGAAAGCAATCACTAACTATAGAATGCCATCCCCCCAAACAGTGAACAATAAGGGTCTTGCTAATGAACTAAACATGTTTTTCTGCCGATTTGAAAAGGACACCCCCATTTCCCACTCACACCCACCTCTACCAGAAACCACTCTACCTACCCCCCCACCCTCTTTTTCTCCACTACAGATCCACGAACAGGACGTGAGACGGCTCTTCAAGCAGCAAAAGATCAAGAAAGCTCCGGGGCCCGACACAGTGTCCCCCTCCTGCCTGAAAGTCTGCGCTGACCAGCTGGCTCCGGTCTTCACACAGATCTTCAACAGATCCCTGGAGCTGTGTGAGGTCCCATCCTGCTTCAAACAGTCTACCATCATCCCAGTTCCCAAGAAATCGGCAACATCGGAACTGAACGACTATAGGCCTGTCGCCCTGACGTCTGTGGTCATGAAGTCCTTTGAACGCCTTGTGCTGAACCACCTAAAGAACGTCACTGGACCCCTGCTACCGGGCAAACAGGTCTGTGGAAGACGCAGTCAACATAGGTCTGCACTACATCCTCAAGCACCTCGACAGCACAGGGACCTGCGCAAGGAGTCTGTTTGTGGATTTCAGCTCTGCGTTCAACACCATCATCCCGGAACTCCTCACACCCAAACTACTCCACCTCGGTGTGTCCCCTGCGATCTGCCAGTGGATCCTCAGCTTCCTGACGGGACGGACACAACAGGTGAGACTGGGAGCAACAACATCATCAATACGCACCACCAGCACTGGAGCCCCACAGGGATGTGTCCTCTCGCCACTGCTCTTCTCTCTCTACACAAACGATTGCACCTCAACAGATCCAGCTGTCAAACTCATAAAGTTCGCAGACGACACTACGGTCATCGGTCTCATCAAAGACGGCGACGAGTCTGCGTACCGGCAACAAGTGGAGCAGCTGGAGCTCTGGTGCGGCCGACACAACCTCGGGCTGAACACGCTCAAGACTGTAGAGATGATCGTGGACTTCAGGAAACATTCTTCTCCTCAGTTGCCCCTCACACTATCCAACTGCCCTGTGTCAATCGTCGAGACCTTCAAGTTCCTGGGAATCACAGTCTCCCAGGACATGAAGTGGGAAGTCAACACCATTTCCATCCTGAAAAGGTACATACAAGTGCTTTTGTATGTACTTCCTGAGGCTGCTGAGGAAGCATGGCCTGCCACAGGAGGTGCTACGACAGTTCTACACGGCAGTCATCGAATCAATCCTGTGTTCTTCCATCACGGTTTGGTTTGGGGCCGCCACAAAAAAGGACAAAATCCGACTTCAACGGACAGTTAGGACGGCAGAAAAAAATCGTTGGCACCGCCCTACCCACTCTTGAGGACTTGCACACTGCAAGAATCAAGACAAGGGCACGGAAAATCCTCCTGGATCCCCCGCACCCTGCCCACCACCTTTTTCAGCCACTCCCCTCAGGCAGACGCTACAGATCCATGCGCACCAAATCCAGTAGACACTTAAACAGCTTCTTCCCTCTAGCCATTAACTCCTTAAACAGTCACTGACGTAGTCACTCTTCTTGCACCACAAAATGGTACTACAAAACTACTGGTATACTCTAAGATGGTTCAATGATTTTGTTGTTTACGATGATACTAGTGCAGCGTGTTATACCGGAGACAAATTCCTTGTGTGTTCCACATACTTGGCCAATAAAGATGATTCTGATTCTGATTCTGAAACCTTTCTATGTGATTAATATGCAAAGAACACAGAAATCAGAAAGGGGGCAAATACTATTTTATAGCACTGCACGTGTATCTATGTTTGTGTATTTATTATTGACAAATGCTTTGAGAGACTATGATTTTGCACTGTAAAAATCAATAAGCTTTCATTTTAAAACATTTCTTATGTAATCATTTTACATAATGAGTTCACAGTTCCTCAGCATTATGCTAAATTATGCTAGTTAATATCAGGACAAAAACATCTACTAACTACCCTTGTTTTCCCAGTAATGTATACTGATTTTAGTTCTGCTCTACTTTTAAGATGTTGGTAAGAGGAGTCCATTGGCTTTTCCCTGACTTTGCCTTTATGTGGTTGGTAGAAGAGGCGAAGAAAAACATGCCGCTGGAGCTGAACTTCCTTAATGAAGGACACAATTCAGAAATTGTATCAAACAAGCTGGCCCACTTGACCTTTCTCAAGGTAAACACATTTGATTTTCCTTTTTCTCATTTATGGATCATGGCTATGGGATTATTTTTAATACTTATCTGGTATGTAACCATGTTCTCTTTACGGGAATAGATGATTGCAAACTGGAAAGGTGTGTTTGAATGTAAGACCATTGTACTTAATATTTTACCGGTATTTTTTAATAGTGTCTAATAATGTTAAATGTCTTCAACATGCAGTACTTGTGTTCATCCCCCCACCCCCCCCCACACACACACACAAATTTATAATCTGATTGAGTGCACAGAAATAACTAACGAAAAACTATTCCCTATCCATTATTATTTAATTTCAGTGTATCGTGTCTGTTTGAGATCATTTACTGATTTGTCATTACGTCCGCGATACCAGTATTTTTTCAAATATTATCAAAACTATTATGCTGTGATATTAAAGGTTACTGATGGAACTCTAGTTCTCACATCTACAATAGTAACTACCGTATTTTGCACACTAAATGGCACACTTAAAAGCTCACAGCGCCCCTTAAAATCCAATGTGAAATTTTCCACTTCTTCCAGGAATCGTGAGTGTACTGAGCAGCAATGTTCTTGAGAGGCAAGACGGCTCCCTTCTGCCTGCTCTTCTCGTTAAGAGAATGTTGACAATGGTGTAAAGAGTCCACCTGACCAGTTCTATGGTTAGATTTTCAGAGCAGAAATACAGTAGAATGCTAGTGGGGCCGCAAAGAACTTAAAGTAAAGAAAGTGTCATGATACCTTGTTAAGAATTTGAATTGAAAAATGCTTGGAGCAAGTGACATGCTCTTACAGGAAAACGTTCTGCTGAAAAATAAATTGGCAGACGAAGAACACACATATGGTGCTGTGATTTCAATTATTTATTACATCCATCCAATTTCTGTACCTCTTACACTCAGTAGGGACACGTGAGATGGATCCTACCGCAGCTGCCTTTGGGCGAAAGGAGGATGAAACCATGAACTACATAGAAACAAATACTAATTCACACTCACATTCACACTTTTGGGTAATTTTGAGTCTTCGGTAAAAGACATGTTTTTGAAAAGTGGGACAAAGCCGGAGTATCCGAAGAAACCCCACGCAAGCATGGAGAAAACATGCAAACTCTCTGCAGGAAAGCCGAAGCCCTAGTTCAAACTACAAACCTCATAACTGTGAGATGGACGTCAAGCTTCTTTGCTGTTCTTTTTAGGTTCCTTTAATCCACTGGGACTTGTCCACAAAGAGGGTTCTGACCATGGAATTTGCTGACGGAGGGCAAGTCAATGACAGGGAGTACATGAAGGCGCATGGCATCAATGTCAATGAGGTAACACAAGCAGTGACACAGATCACCGTGAGACTGAGAATGCTGGAAGAGTTAGTTTGGCCGATTTTTCAAGAGCAGATATAAATCTAGTGAAACTAATTACTGAGTTACTCTAACACGGCGGTCTCCAACCCAAAATGTTGAAAGATATAGACATATTGGACTAAAAAAATAAAAGAAAAAAAATGTCTGAAACCGCAAAAAATTTAAAGCCTTATAATGAAGGCAACACTTCACTACACTGTATGTACTGTATCTATACGAGCTAAATTAGCCTCCTATCAAAATGGCTAAATTTGCTACAAATACACAATGGGCCTTCATGTTAAAATGTTTTTTTCCCCCGTAGTGCAGGGGTGCCCAACCTTTTTTAACGGAATATCTACTTTCCGATCAACCAGCCTCCCGAGATCGACCCGTGACAACACGCGTGCCATAATGAGCAACAGCCACAACGGCCCCTAAGATAAATGAGGCATGGGACGCACTTTTGCAGCGTGGTAACTATCATAGATGGTGTGTACCGTTTAAAAATGCTTCTCTCAGCCCTCCACATTCCCATTCTTTGCCAGGACCCTGGGTGAATTGTACATGAACGACTTTTTAGGGGTTCTTTTTACAACAGCCACGTGCATCCCGTCCTGCTAAACGTGTGTCACAAACTAAGATGCTAATCCTCGTTGACTGAAATGTAATATTTGTTCAACACGTTTTTCCAGCACTGGAAAACGTTAAGAATATTTGTGTCATGTTTGTCTTCCTACAGAAACCATATTAAAAGAAAAAATATATTTCCCTGCCCCATATTCTTCCATTTTCAAACATTTTTAGAAAAGCCCTAGGGAACCACTCGTGTGGCGCAAAAGAGCCGCATGCGGCTCCAGAGCCGCAGGTTGCCGATCCCCACGCTAACATAACAGGCTGGATGTTTGTACAGGAGTGCAGGACTGTTGTCATTGATTTTAATGTTAATTTGTACATTGTATACGGTGCTCGTTCAAGTCTCGAATGTGAAATGGCCGTACGTGCTGTCAATAACAAATTTAAAGTGAAAGCAAACAATTGAGATGAAATCTACTAAAATGTTTACGCTATTGTCGTGACTGCAAAAGTCCATCCATCTATTTTCTTCATCCTATTAGAGATTAGGTGAGCTGGATTTTCAGACTATTTTGGATGAGCGCAGCGTTCAACTATGGACACCCTGTTAGTCACTTAAGGGCATGCATTGTACAGACAGACAATTTACACATCCACTTACATTTGTAATGAGTGTATCCAAGCATGCTTGGTTAAGAATGTGTGGGGCACCATCATTTGCACAGACAATTCACACAAGCAGGGGAGACTGCCAACTTCACACAGAAAAGTCAGAACTGGGATTCAAACCAAAGACCTTTGACTGTGAGGCAGATGTGCTAACCATATGCTGCCCTGTTTAGGAAAAATCTTCAATGTTTAACTCCTTAAACCGTGGGCAACTTTGCCGAAAACGCCTGTGGAAAGGTGCCCCCAAAGTCAAATTTTAGCTCTTCTTGAACTATTTGGAGTCTCAGCATAGTTTTGGACACTTTTTTAAATACCGTATTTTCACGACTATAAGGCGCCATTAAAAGTCTTAAATTTTCTCCAAAATGGACAGGACGCCTTATGGTGCGGAGCGTCCTTTATATGCGCTGAGTTCCAAAATCTGACTGACAGCCGACACGCTGTTTATAGAGAAAAGGCGGAAGTGACTGTGGCCAGGCATGCAGGAGAGAAGTCGGCCAATCAGGGAAGGGTTGGCGTGTATATATACATATATGGAGAGGGAGAGAGACAGAGAGAGGGAGAGAGAGGACAGACAAGCTAGTCCGCCAATGGTGAAGGGTGGGCGTGTAAGTGGACGCCTCAAGCCAGTACCAACACTTGTATAGAGTGTGGCAATGTGCATTGTTGCAAAACAACTCCGGTTTTGGTTTCTAAGAACCCCTGAAAATAAATTCGACAAAAAGACACGCCTACGAAGCTCAGTTCAAACTTAAAGCCACCGGTTATGCTTTTGGCATGCGTGCCCATCTCACAGCAGCGGTGAAAAAAAAAGTCAAGCAAAGGAACTCTGAGCTTGCCGTTATTCCCGGAGGCTTGACTAAAGAACTCCAACCGCTGGACATTGGCATCAACCGGGCGTTCAAAGTAAAGTTGCAAACGGCATGGGAACAATGGATGATCGGTGGCAAACACAACTTTACAAAGAGTGAGAGGCAGCGCTTGGCGAGTTACGCCACAATACGCAACAACGAGAGGGAACGCAGCGTTTTTGATGGATTACGGTACTTGCACAATTGTTCAATTCTTTCTACACACACGCGCTGCCACCATGTTTCGCTCTGTTCTTTACTTTCAAATGTGGGAAAGCTTCACACGGGAGATGGCTAAATAAAATACACCCGAACTCAGTTCTGCTTTCGTTGCCTTTTTAAAAACGTGTTTTTAGCTTATCTGTATATCTTGGCATGCTACCGTATGCTTCAAGCTAACGTGATAGAGTCCGCGCATGCATGCCGTATGTTTAAGCTGGCGTATGTTTTACCACTGTAAAACTGCGGCCATTAGTATGATGCGTCCTGTGTATGTGTAAAATACAGAAATGTCACCCATTAATGAGACTGCGGCCATTAGTACGATGCGTCGAATAGTCGTGAAAATACGGTATTAAAAATGTCACATTATGGATATTTCTCCCATACAGTAAGAATTTGTGTAAGTGCTCCTGTCACCGAACTATGGATGTTTGAAAACAGAAGAAAAGGGCAAATCTTATGTTCGTCTAATTTCTTTTCACAATATCTGCCTTGAAAATGGATTTAGAATGTTGATTAGGACTTGAAAACACTACAGGATCAAAGATTACCGTATTTTCACGACTATAAGGCGCTATTAAAAGTCTAAAATTTTCTCCAAAATGGACAGGACGCCTTATAATGCGATGCGTCTTTTCTATGAGCCGAGTTCCAAAATCTGGCTGAGACCCGACATGCTGTTTATATAGAGAAAAGGCGGAAGTGAGGTCGGCCAATCAGTGAAGTGCGGGGAATCGGTCGGCCAATCAGTGAAGTGCGTCCGCGCACTTATATTTACATATCTCTCTCTCCATAATTTACATATATGAAGAGAGGTGGACGTGAGGGAGGACAGGCACGCAGGGGGTGGGTCCGGCAATGAGTGAAGGGTGGGCGTGTAAGGCACGCCTCTAGCAGGTACCAGCACATGTATAAAATGTAAGTGTGTGCATTATTGCAAAACAACTTCGGTTTTGGTTTTCAAGAACCCCCGAAAATGAGTTCCACAAAGAGACACGCCTACGAAGCGCAATTCAAGCTCCAAGCCATCGGTTATGCAGTGAAACACGGGAATCGAGCAGCCGCCAGAGAATTTAATATCAACGAATCCATGGTTCGCAAATGGAGGAAGCAGGAGAACGAGCTTCGCCAAGTCAAAAAGACCAAGCGCAGTTTCCGTGGAAATAAGGCGAGGTGGCCAGAGTTGGAAGACCAACTGGAGCGGTGGATTCTTGATCAAAGAGCAGCCGGCAGAAGCGTCTCCACGGTCACCATTCGACTAAGGGCGAAAACGTTAGCCGAAGAATTAAAAATTGAACATTTTCAAGGAGGTCCGTCTTGGTGCTTTCGCTTTATGAAACGGCGCCATCTATCTATGAGAGTGAAGACGACCGTGGCTCAGCAACTTCCAGCGGACTACAAAGAAAAGCTGGCCGTTTTCCGCACCTACTGCAGTAAAAAGATTGTCGACAAACGCATCCAGCCTAACCACATTACCAACATGGACGAGGTCCCGCTGACTTTCGACATCCCGGTGAACCACACTGTGGAGAAGAAGGGGACCAGCACGGTTGCGATACGCACAACGGGGCACCAGAAGTCAGCTTTCACTGTCGTTCTTGCTTGTCATGCTAACGGACATAAACTGCCACCTATGGTGATTTTCAAGCGAAAGACGCTGCCGAAAGAAAAGTTTCCAGCCGGCGTCATCGTGAAAGCAAACCAAAAGGGCTGGATGGACGAGGAGAAAATGAGAGAGTGGCTAAGTGAGGTGTATGTTAAGAGACCGGATGGCTTTTTCCATGCCTCGCCGTCACTCTTGATTTGCGACTCCATGCGTGCCCATCTCACACCAGCGGTGAAAGACAAAGTCAAGCAAATGAACTCCGAGCTTGCCGTCATTCCCGGAGGCTTGACGAAAGAACTCCAACCGCTGGACATCGGCATCAACCGGGCGTTCAAGGTGAAGTTGCGAGCGGCATGGGAAAAATGGATGATCGATGGCGAACACAGCTTCACGAAGAGTGGGAGGCAGCGCCGGGCTAGTTACGCCAAGATCTGTGAATGGATTGTAGCTGCTTGGACGAACGTTGCTCCTAGTACAGTTGTTCGAGCTTTTGGCAAAGCCGGCATCATTTCCGTGGAGCCACATGACGACGAGAGTGACTCTGACAACGAGGGGGAACCCGGCGGTTTGGATGGATTACCGATACTTGCACAATTGTTTAATTCGGAGACAGAAGATGACGACTTTGATGGCTTTCTGAGTGATGCTTGAGCAAAAAACGTGAGTACCTTGTAAATAAAATACACCCGAACTCAGTTCTGCTTTCGTTGCCTTTTTAAAAACGTGTTTTAGCTTCGAGCTTCAGTGTGTGCTTCAAGCTAACGTGTTAGCGAACGTGTTAGCATGCATGCATGCCGTATGTTTAAGCGTATGTTTTACCACTTTAAAACTGCGCCTATTCGTGCGGTGCGTCCTGTATATGTGTAAAATACAGAAATGTCACCCATTAATGAGACTGCGGCCATTGGTACGGTGCGTCGAATAGTCGTGAAAATACGGTAAGTCTCCCTAAGCTCCGGATCAAATTTAACAATTTAAATCTCAAGAAACTCATCTTTTAAAATATGGATAATATCTTCACACATATACTTAGCTGACGACGTAAATCATCAATTTGTTTTGACACATGATGGAGGGCCCTTCGGTGGGCCCGCCTAACTTATCGTATTTTAACATTCAAAAGGCAGGAAAAACAAAGTGGGTGCAACAAGCTGTGGGAACAGCAGATTGTGCTTGCAATTGTGTTTGTTTGGGGTTGTTTTTGGGATGCATCGAAAGGTCTTTCAATTTTGTTCTGCAAAAACTTTTCTTTTGTGTTTTTCAACAGATTTCAGAAAACCTGGGCAAAATGTACAGTGAAATGATTTTCATCCACGGCTTTGTTCACTGTGACCCCCACCCTGGCAATGTGTTGGTTCGAAAGTGTCAAAAAAGCAAGAAGACCGAGATCATCCTACTCGATCATGGCCTTTATCAGGTTAGAAATCTTGAAGCGTCACAAAGCACACATAACAGAAAAATGTTTCAATTTTGTTGTCCATTTTTCATGTGCTGACTGGGGCCTTGGCGTAAAAAGATTTATCAGCAAACACACATACGTACGTTGTGGGATGCACGTAAAAATCTGTTGCTGTCGCACACACTTACACACCGGCCGAGAGACAGACAGACAGCCACATTTATTGGAGCCCCAACAGACTAAAAGCTTTTTGATAAACAACTCCTTTGATGTGTTCTTTAGCAGAGGTGCTGTGTTCAAATTGTACACAACCACTGTGTGCTCTAATGACACGCAATGCACAAATGCTTTTAAATTGACAGCATTCATTAACAAGAATTTGCACAAAAAAATAAATAAATAAAGAAGAATGCAATCAGAATTTATTCTTGGAGAACAGATGTGACCATTGTGTGGCTTTGTGTCTCACAGTGTGATTGATTCAAAATTTTTCGGTCAGAATACCAGTACGGACAGTTTGTTTGTTGCCCTTACGTCACAACTCGCTTCTACCTATGATATCAAACTATGGATTTAAGCAGTAATTAACACTTAGCCATACAAACACATTTGTGAGAAATTTTGAATTTTAAAGATGCAATTATGTATTCTGGCGCACCAGTCCCTCCAAATTGCCAGAATCATAATATAAAATGTTTGTATATACAATGCATTTCCAAATTCTGCACAGTTTCAAAGAATGTAAAGATTAGACATCTTGCCAGCCAAAGAGCAGAAATGCCAAAGTAAAATTTCAACATTTTTGGAAAACGAGAAAAAGCGCAATTTTTAGACCATGCCTTGGGTTTGTTTTTGTTTTTTTTGTTTTTTTGGATACAGGTATTGTAATAAAACACTCACCCAGATGTGTGAACAAGTTAGCTAAAAGAAAAATACCCTTCCTTAATTGCTTAACAAATAAAAGTGATTTTGGCCTTTTTTTTCCTCCATCCATCCATCCATCCATCCATCTTCTACCGCTTATCCGGGGGCAACAGCTTTAGCAGGGAAGCCCAGACTTCGCTCTCCCTAGCTACTTCTTCCAGCTCTCCCCGGGGGATCCCGAGGCATTCCCAGGCCAACTGGGTGACATAGTCTCTCCAGTGTGTCCTGGGTCTTCCTCGGGGTCTCCTCCCGGTGGGACATGCCCGGAACACCTCACCACGGAGGCGTTCAGGAGGGATCCGAATCGGATGCCCAAGCCATCTCATCTGGCTCCTCTCGATGTGGAGGAGAAGCGGCCGGACTCTGAGCCCCTCCCGGATGACCGAGCTTCTCACCTTATCTCTAAGGGAGAGCCCAGACACCCTGCGGAGAAAACTAATTTTGGCCGCTTGTATCCGGGATCTCGTTCTTTCGGTCACGACCCATAGCTCGTGACCATAGATGAGGGTTGGAACATAGATCGACCGGTAAATTGAGAGCTTCGCCCTTTGGCTCAGCTCCTTCTTCAACACGACAGACCGATACAACGTCCGCATCACAGCAGACGCTGCACCGATCCGCATGTCAATCTCTCGCTCAATCCTGCCCTCACTCGTGAACAAGACCCTAGATACTTAAACTCCCCCACTTGGGACAAGATCTATCTTGGGGCAGCCTCGGCGGAGTCCTTCCCTCACTGGAAACGATTCCAACTTACTGCCGGCAATGCGAACCAAACTCTGACATTGAGAGTTGTATAGTGACCGAACAGCCCGTATCCGGTGGTTCGGTACCCCATACCCACGAAGCACCCCCCACAGAACTCCCCGAGGGACACGGTCAAACGCCTTCTCCAAGTCCACAAAACACATGTAGACTGGTTGGGCGAATTCCCACATACCCTCGAGGACCCTGCTAAGGGTGTAGAGCTGGTCCACTGTTCCACGGCCGGGATGAAAACCACACTGGTCCTCCTCAATCTGAGGCTCGACTTCCTGACGGACCCTCCTCTCCAGCACCCCTGAAACTCCGGCGGATCTCATCCACCCCTGGGACCTTGCCATCGAGGAGCTTTTTAACCACATCGGTGACTTCAACCACAGAGATAGGAGAGCCCACCTCAGGGTCCCCAGATTCTGCTTCCCCCAAGGAAGACGTGTTGGTGGAGTTGAGGAGGTCTTCGAAGTACTCTCTAATTGACTGAATCAATGTCCCCCACCTCCCCCGGAACATGGGAAAAGCTCTGTTGGAGGTGGGGGTTGAAACTCCTTCTGACAGGGGATTCCGCCAGACGCTCCCAACAAATCCTCACAATACGTTTGGGTCTGCCAGGACGAACCGACATCTTGCCCCACCATCGGAGCCTACTCACCACCACATGGTGATCAGTTGACAGCTCCGCCCTTCTCTTCACCCGAGTGTCCAAAACATGCAGCCGCAAATCCGATGATACAACCACAAAGTCGATCATCGAACTACGGCCTAGGGTGTCCTGGTGCCAAGTGCACATATGGACTCCCTTATGTTTGAACAAGGTGTTCGTTATGGACAGTCCGTGGCGAGCACAGAAGTCCAATAACAAAACACCACGCGAGTTCTGATCGGGGGGGCCGTTCCTCCCAATCACGCCCCTCCAGGTCTCACTGTCATTGCCCACGTGAGTATTGAAGTCCCCCAGCAGAACAAGGGAGTCCCCAGCAGGAGTACTCTCCAGCACACCCTCCAAGGACTCCAAAAAGTGTGGGTGTGCTGAGCTGCTGTTTGGTGCATATGCACAAACAACAGTCATGACCCGTACCCCTACCCAAAGGCGGAGGGAGGCAACCCTCTCGTCTACCGGTGTGAACCCCAATGTACAGGCACTGAGCCGGAGGGCAATGAGCATGCCCACACCTGCTCTGCACCTCTCACCGTGAGCAACTCCAGAGTGGAAGAGAGTCCAACGCCTCTCGAGAGAATTGGTACCTGAACCCAGGCTGTGTGTGGAGGCAAGTCCGACTATATCCAGTCGGAACTTCTCTGCCTCACACACCAGCTCGGGCTCCTTCCCTGCCAGAGAGGTGACATTCCATGTCCCAAGAGCTAGTTTCTGCAGCCGAGGATCGGACCGCCAGGGCCCCCGCCTTTGGCTGCCGCCCAGCTCGCATTGCACCAGACCCCTTTGACCCCTCCCACGGGTGGTGAGACCATAAGAAGGGGGACCCACGTTGCCTCTTCGGACTGAGCCCGGCCAGGCCCCATGGGTGTAGGCCCGGCCACCAGGCGCTTGCCAACGAGCCCCACCTCCAGGCCTGGCTCCAGAGGGGGGCCCCGGTGACCCGCGTCCGGGCAAGGGAAACTGAGTGCCATTGATTTTAATTATCATAAGGGGTTTATGATTCATGCTTTGTCTGGTCCCTCACCTAGGACCTGTTTGCCATGGGTGACCCTGCCAGGGGCACAAAGCCCCAGACAACTTAGCTCCTAGGATCATTGTTTTTTTTCCTCCGACATAAAAATGCAAACAACATAACCAATGTTGGATCACTCGACTAAATATGACAAAGTGTAACTTGTCAAGACTTAACCAAGTTCTTTCTTTCATGTTTAACCACTGCTGTCCTTTCCCACCGTTAGAGGGACACATGATTGGGCAGAACATTGGCACCTATATAAGAGGTCTATGTAAAAATTATTTCAGCATTAAAAGTACAGTATTTTCTACTCTAAGGCGCTCCGGAGTATAAGGCGTAGCTTCAATGAATGTCCTGTTTTAGAACAGTTTTCAGATATAGGCTGCACTGCATTATAAGGCACATAGAATAGAAGCTACAATCGTGGCTGCAGTTGCTTTATGGATCCTCTAGATGGAGCTACGCCAAAGTGAATACAATACAATTCAGCTTTATTTATATAGAGTCCTGGTTGTGGTTGTTATGCATCCACTAGATGGCGCTATGCTAAAGGGAATACAATACAATGCAGCTTTATTTATATCGAGCCATCACAACCGCTGCCGCTGGAAAAAGCCCTTTTCAGAACATTTAAAATACTACCTCTAAGAAATCAGAATACTGATCCATATGTAGCTCCCTCAGGATGTAGCATGAAGAACGACACGAAGTCCATAAAAATAAAGGGTTTATTTAGTGGTGTCAGCTCCTTTTCTGCAGGTGGCGAAAAACTTATTTTCATTAAATATCTGAAAACTTTGAAAATTTCATCTGTGCGATACGGTATGTTTCACATTCAGTACATTTGACAATAAAGTTTAATCCAATCCAATCCAATACATTTTGTTGCCATTTGAATGCAATTTTTGGATATTATTTACAATGTATGTCTAACAATGTTGAATGGCTAAATTGTGTCCGGTCCTCCGCTGAAAATGCAAGCTCATATTATTTTCCTGATAGAGCCTTTGAGTGAAAAATAGGCCATCCCAGCTGGATGATCCCAGTGTTTACTTGTCGTTGCTAGCTACTTGCTAGCAAAAAATGCAAAAAATATGGTTTACAGTTGAAATACTGTATTTGTTTGTTTGTTTGTTTATTGAACATAAAACATATACAGTAATAATTTGACAGAAAATAAGGTAGATAAAAAAGTAAAAAGAAAGAAATCAGTCTTCATTCAACACAGTTATTATGTTCAAGGGAGTAGGATGAAGTAAAAAACGTATCTAGTCCTATTGTAAAGTGTCCTTGGGTGTCTTGAAAGGCGCTTATAAATAAAATTTATTATTATTATTATTACCCCGTTATGTGTTTATATCTACTAAATCATTTTTATATCAATCAGAAAAGAAAAAGTAAGAAGAAGTCTCCATTAAGGCTCATACTTTACCCTTAACCGTGATATTTTTACAACTTTTGGTTTGTATCGAGATTATATACATCCTCACCCTGGCACTCTTGTGTCAATTTTCTCTTGTATTCATAATGGATATTTCAATACCTTTCTTTATTTATCAACTTAGTTCTGATTTATCATTATATTTAATGTTTAGAATTTATCATTTTAACTCTGATTTATGTAGGTTGTTTGTACTATTTTTTTGAATTTGTTTTTGAACTCAGCAAGCGATTTACTCATTTTTAGGTCCGTTTCGAGATTATTCCACAGATTAACACCTTTGCTAGATACACTTCTTTGCTTGATTTTTGTTCTTGTTTTAAGTTTTTTGAATAAGTTGGTACCTCTTAATTCATAGTTGCTTTCTCGAATTTCGAAAAACTTCTGAATGTTTTGGCAGAGCAGGTTATTGTGTGCTTTGTACATTAATTGGGCGATTTTAAAGTCAACCAGGTCATAAAATTTCATCGTATTTAATTTGATAAATAGTGGATTTGTGGGTTCCGTATATTTTGATCTATTAATAATTCGAATTGCTTTTTTTTGTAGTTTGAGAATAGGGAGTGTGTTTGTTTTGCAGGCATTTCCCCATATTTGGTAAGTAGGTCATATATGGTAATAATGAAGTGTATAATGTGTACAAAGATCTCTTATTTAGCACTTCCTTGGTTTTGTAGAGGATCCCTACGGTCTTGGCTATTTTTCTTTTTATGTTATCGATATGTGGTTTCCAACATAGTTTTGAGTCTATTACTAATCCGAGAAACTTGGTTTCATACGCTCTTTCTATTTCAATTGAGTTTACCATAATTTTAGCTTGGTGTTTGATTGGTCCTGTGCCAAAAATAATTAACTTCGATTTTTTCAGGTTAAGTGACAATTTATTTCTGTCGAACCAGTTTTTTAATTTGTTTAATTCGTTTTCTACGGTTGTCAGGAGCTGTTTCAGATTTATTCCAGAACAGTAGAAAGTTGTATCATCAGCAAATAGGACACATTTAAATAGTTTTGAGACCTTGCAGATTTCATCTATATATATATATATTGCGCGTCGTCCCGCACGCGGTCTGTCCTTCCGTCTCTCCCTTTTCAAAACGTACCTACTTCACCGCGCCGCCACTGCGCCGCTCAGGCAGTGGCTCACTACGATCGTGCGGCCATCTTAGCGAAAAAGTGTTGTCTACCCACAAGCATTGCAATGAAATTGTTAGTTATTTAGTAGAGCTAAACATCTCTTTATTTTCGCGATAAGCAATGAAGATGAACAAAAAGTTGAACCAAGCAACAACACTTTTGTGGGCCAAAGGCCCACCTTACCAGCCTTCCGCAGGAACTAGCTGATGAGCCGCCCGGAGGGCGGCGCACCAGCTAGTTTATATATAAGATGAATAGTTTTGGACCAAGCACTGACCCCTGAGGAACTCCGTAAGTGATTTTCAGTTTATTCGTTTTTTTATTGTTGAGTTGCACGTACTGATATGTTTTCTAAATAACTTTTTATCCATTTATAAGCTACACCTCTAATGCCATCTCTTTCTAGTTTTTTCAATAATATACTGTGATCTATTGTGTCAAAAGCTTTTTTTAGATCTAGGAAAACCCCAACAGTAAATTCTTTGTTGTCTATATAAGTGGCTATTGCTTCCACAATACATACACACTGTACATACCGTAGTTAATAATCCAATTAATGGACTGAAATTACATTTAGTGTCTGGAAATATTTTGAAATATGAACTCGTAGCATATGAAAGCGAATCAAAGAGAAGCACTAATGCTTCACTCGCTATACGAGTAATTGAGCTTTACTCTTATTTTACTCCCTTTTTACGATTTTCACCCAATTCCACAAACTCCAATAAGTAATAAAATCCAAGCAGTAATTCAAGAAAATGTGAAAACCTTTTGTGTCTTATATGTTGTGTTGTATTATTTTGTCATTTTATGTTAACTGTTCTTTTGATGGTGGCGCGGGCACCCGCAGTGGCTCCTCTTGTTTGTTGTCTTATCTGGTTGAGAGGGAAGAACTTTCATCTGTGCCGTATGTTGCACATACGGCACATTTGACAATTGAGTTGACTTGACTTGGTTGCAATGCAATATATACTGTACTATGTATTTTATTTAACAAGCAATTGTCACTTTGAATACTTTTTGTACCCAGGTCTTACAACCAGACTTCAGAGTAAACTACTGCCGGCTCTGGCAGTCTCTGATTCAACAGGACATGCCTGGGGTGGAGCGTTACAGTCGCAAACTGGGAGCTGGTGACCTATATCCACTGTTTGCTTGTGTACTCACCGCTCGTTCCTGGACTGCCGTCAACTCTGGTATCAGTTCTGTCCCTGTCACACTCTCAGAGGTAGGATTTCTATTGGTTCGACAGATTTCCAACAGGCAAGAGGTTTCGAAGAGTGAAACCACACAACTGAGTTTTAATTATATAAAATTTTAAACAGGACTTGGCTCTTGGCGCAAATTCTGGTTACTTCCCACTTTTTTTTTTCCGCTCACTTTCTCAGGTGGACAGCATTCGACTGGTTACATTTGATTGCACAGCACATTTCTCGGTTGCTCTTAAAATAAGGCACTCTTGCTCCGTCATTGGGTCTTATATGCCAAGAGATTAAAAAGATCAATGTTTCTTTCGGATTCCAAAAATAATTATGCGCCAGGGCCGGGAGATATTCACTGTGTGGTTACTGTAAGTGCAATAGAGCCAAGCATTTTTCTCACTCTTAAACAGCTTCTTCGGCATTTTTTTCTGACATCACTAGAGCGCTGCTATAAATGTTATTATTCAAGTTGATTTGCCATCGTGGTAGACAACTGAGTCGTACAGAGACCCTCAGCGCCACTCAGCAACGCTCCACCATTCCATGGTCACCTCCCTTCACCACCTACACAATGAATGGGGTTGACAATAGGGGTGTTCACACGGCATCGGTAGACTATGTCACCCAGCTTGCCTGGGAACGACTCGGGATCCCCCGGGGAGAGCTGAAGAAGTAGCTAGGGAGAGGGAAGTCTGGGCTTCCCTGCTAAAGCTGTTGCCCCCACGACCCGGCCCCAGATAAGCGGTAGATGATGGATGGATGGATGGATGGATGGATGGATGGATGGATGGGTCTATCAGACACCGTAAAAGGATGAGAGAGAGAGAAACAACAACAAAGGAACAAACTACACAAACAACTCCGTGACAGTCCAGTCTCCTACAAAAGGAAAGATGACGGACGTACAACAGAGCACGAAAGCAACGCATTCTACCCGTATGTGATCAACTCTTCTCACGCATAGCGAGTCTACCCCTGTAGCGTTCACACGCCCCATTTTATATCGGTGTTGCCCCGCAAACTAGCATTTACTCCGGAGTAAATTTTTAAACCACCTCCTGTTTAAACTGTTTTCAGTGTCTACACTGGTATAACTTTGTACATGTGAACGCTCTACGGGGGGCAGCCCCGGTGCCACACCGGAGTTAAAGTTGCCGTGTGAACACTCCTAAAGGCGCGCTAAGTTCAGAATTGAAAGGGTTCTAAGAATGTGCACTAACAAGACAAAAGTTTTTGGAAGATGTATATCTTGTTACAATTTGAGTTAATGTTACACCCCATTTCAGAAAAAGAACAACATACCAAAAATCTAACATTGTGCTGGTTGTGTGGCTGCTTTGTAAAGGGCAAAATTCAGTCATTAGTACATCACTTCGAGTGGAAGTACACCTGGTTTATGCAGCAGGACAATGATCGGAAATACACTACAACGTTGACTTCCAAATGTCTTAAAAACAAATTGTCGCTGTCCTATGAAAAGCATGTCTGTCCATTTTTGTCATTTTTACTGGAATGGGGCGTGAGCATTTCAAACATGCCATTAAATTAAACATCCATCCATCCATTTTCAAACCGCTTAATCCTCATTAGGGTCGCGGGGGGTGCTGGAGCCTATCCCAGCCGTCTTCGGGCAGTAGGTGGGGGACACCCTGAACCGTTTGCCAGCCAATCGCAGGGCACACATAGACGAACAACCACGTGCACTCAAACTCACACCGAGGGACAATTTAGTGTGTTCAATCAGCCTGCCAATCATGTTTTTGGAACGTGGGAGTAAACGGAGTACCCGGAAAAATCCCACGCAGGCCCGGAGAACATGTAAACTCCACACAGGGAGGCCGTAGCTGGAATTGAACCCGGTACCCCTCCACTGTGAAGTCAACGTCCTAACCGCTGGACTACCGGGCCACCCTTAATGTAATTTTTTTTTTTTTTTTTTTTTTTTTTATGACAGAAATGGAGATACGTGCTTTTCACAGTATGGTGACAAAACCAAGGTTTAGGTGACACCTAGTTCAAGGATGGACTTGAATCTGATTGAAATGCTGTGGCATAACCCAAAAAACCCTCCAGGGTTGCTGAATTAAAAATATATTTCCACATGGATGTCAGTCATTCATCGTGAGTTACAGAAAATGCTTGATCTCAGTTGGTCGCTGCTGAGGTTGGCCCAACCAATTTTTAGGTGTACGGGACACTTCCTTTTTTACATAGAGCCAGGTACTTGCAGCTTTGAATATTTTATCTCCTTTAGTAAAACTATCCATTGAAAACTGCAGTTTTTGTTTACTTGGTTGATGTTTATTTGATAAATACAGTGCTGTGAAACAGTATTTACCCCTTTTTTATTTCTGTTCTTTGCATATTTTTCACCAATAATGGTTTCAGTTCATCAAATCAATTTTAATATCACACAGCGGCTCCGCGGACGGCCCGGTGGCCAACTGTGTAGCGCGCCGACCTCGCAGTGCAGAGGTGCAGGATTTGATTCCGGCTTCGACCTTCCTCTGTGGAGTTTGCATGTCTGTGTGCCCTTTGATGGGCTGGCAGCCGGTTCAGGGTGTTCGCCGCCTTCTACCTGAAGACGGCTGGGATAGGCTCCAGCACTCCCCATGCCCTTGTGAGGATAAAGCGGTTCAGAAAAAGGATGGATGGATGGATCTTAAGTGACGTACCTATATTGATAAGGTTTTACCTGGAAAATGTTATTTTCTGAGATTGCTGTTTCCCAACAAAAGTGCTGAGAACCATTTTGTGATAAAATTACTTTTTCAGACATTTTACTCGCTCAGGCCACCACTACCCCATGTCTCTTGCATAAAATAACTTGGATCTTTCCATTAGAGAGGAAACCCTGAAATTGCTCGCACCAATTTCCCCTCCTGCTGGCTGCGTTCCCTTTGTCTTGTGCACTTCCTATTATTGCT
Source organism: Hippocampus zosterae (assembly GCF_025434085.1). NCBI lineage: Eukaryota > Metazoa > Chordata > Actinopteri > Syngnathiformes > Syngnathidae > Hippocampus > Hippocampus zosterae. The sequence goes on along the minus strand of NC_067464.1, from coordinate 19,083,447 downwards.
GCACTTGCTATGAAATTCCTTATTGTCGCTTTGCAGATGCAAATGAGAACAGTTCTCTCAGTCCCACTGACAGCTGTGAGGCTTGCTATATTTCCTCCCATAATTGCGACTAATTGTTATTCTTCAAGCAGAGCACAAACTGCTTCTGTTGTGACTGTGGTGACTGTTTATCACGCGCTGAGGATGGCATGTTGTCTTTTGACCCTGGTGTGTATCCTGCATGTTTTTCTATAGTGGCAGGGAATGCTTGTTTACTCAACTGCAGCGATGACCAGGCGTAAGTTGAAGGCCTTTATTTAATGCATGTTTATAATGCCAATAAGTCATGTTTGACAGTTTATTAGCTGAAATCTGTGGAGAAGAGTCTCTAAATCACAAATTGGTGACAAATTGTGAAAAAGTGCATAATCTAAATCAGGGGTGTCCAAACTTTTTGCCAAGGGGGCCAGATTTTATGTGGTAAAATGTCGGGGGGCTGACCTTGGCTGACATTCTTTACATTGAACAACAATATTGTTCAACAAATTTTAGTAAGCCAGTCTGTTTCACATTTCCATTTTTATTTTAATTTCAACAATCTTAAGAATTTCTTTTGGTTCATTTGAAACGGGTATATCACATGCAACTGCTTATTCACTTGACTTTTTCTTAAACAGAAGTCTCCTGAGTGCAAATTGATTGATTTGAAACATAAAATGTATCACCATGACTTTTCAATAGTCACAAAAACTTTGACTCGAACAACAGGGAAATGAACAAGCAATAAACATATCCACAACTGCAAGGATCATTTGAAATATGACATATCAGTCAATATAAACACGGAGTGATGTCTTGTTTGTCACGATCTGCCCGAAGCGATAATGATCGCTCCGTGCAGAACGAGAAAAATAAAGAATTGGATCCCCGGAAAACAGACAACGAAAGAATTTTCTCAAAGCAAAGAGTGTCTTTAATGACAAAAACAGAAAGAGCCCGACAGGGAAAAAACGGAAACACAAAACGCTGGTCAAATAAGGACCAGGGAAGAAATAAGGAAACAACTGAAAACGCTCGCTGAAAAACAAAGTGCGAGGAACTACTGATTAGGCAATATCGAAGTATTCAATTTAGTGACTAACGCTAATGGCAAGAGTAAAGGCCGCAAGGCAAGAAGGCAACGAGTAATCTACAAATAGAGGAATTAGCACGAGAGATCAATGGCACGGTGAGGAATTCTCCGGCAGTGGGAGAACTGCCGGAGTCTCATTAATATAGGAGGGTAATCAGCCCGAAATTACGGACAGGTGCACAGATGGCGGGGGAGAAAACCCGCCACCTGCTGGCGGACACGCGACGTGACAGTACCCCCCCCTCAATGGACGCCTCCCGGCGGACTACCCGGCTTGGATGGATGTGCAGCGTGGAAGTCGCGCAAAAGGGACGGATCAAGGATCCAGGAGCGAGGCACCCACTGCCGCTCCTCAGGCCCGTAGCCCTCCCAGTCGACCAGATACTGGAACCCCTTTCCCCTGCGCCGAGAGTCCAGGATGGCACGAACCGTGTACACCGGGTCACCGTCGACGACCCGCGGAGGGGGCGGCGGCGTGGGAGGAGGAGCCAAGTCACTGGAAGACACGGGTTTGAGTAGGGAGACGTGGAAGACGGGGTGAACCTTCATGGTGGGTGGCAGCCGGAGCCTGACTGCAGATGGACTGATGACGGCCTCGACCTCGAACGGTCCAGTAAATCGGGGTCCCAGTTTCGCAGACGTGCCGGCCAGCCGAAGATCCCTAGTCGCCAACCACACCTTCTGTCCTACCACGTATGAAGGAGCCGGGCGCCGGCGACGATCCGCGATCCGCTGGTTCCTGGCCGCCGTGCGGGACAACGCAGCCCGGGCCTCCTTCCACACGCGATGGGCCCGCTTGAGGTGGTGCTGCACAGAGGGGACCTCCACCTGCCCCTCCTGGGACGGGAACAGCGGCGGCTGGTACCCGTAGGCGGCCATGAAGGGGGACCTACCAGTGGCAGAAGAGACGAGGGTGTTGTGCGCGTACTCCACCCAGGGTAAGTGGTCGACCCAGGATGAGGGACGGTGAAGGCACACACAGCGGAGGGCCGCCCCCAGATCCTGGTTGGCACGCTCGGCTTGTCCATTGGACTGGGGGTGGTACCCCGAGGTCAGACTGGCCGTGGCCCCGAGGGACCGGCAGAACTGCTTCCAGACGCGGGATACGAACTGGGGCCCCCGGTCCGAGACAATGTCCAGTGGAATGCCGTGGAGACGGAAGACGTGTTCGACAAGGAGGTCGGCGGTCTCCAGCGCCGACGGCAACCTGGACAAAGGAACAAAATGAGCCACCTTGGAGAAGCGGTCCACGATCGTGAGTACGACAGTTCGACCCCGGGAAGGCGGGAGACCCGTGACGAAGTCCAGGGCGATGTGGGACCACGGGCGAGGAGGAATGGGCAACGGCTGGAGCAGTCCCGCCGGCGGCTGATGGGACGACTTGCCGCAGGCGCAGGAGGTGCAGGCCTTGATGAACTCCGTCACGTCGTTGCGGAGCTCCGGCCACCAGAAACGCTGGGCGACGAGTTGCACAGTCCGGTTCACCCCGGGATGACACGCCACCTTGGACCCATGTCCCCACTGCAGAACTTCAGATCGTAAGGGAGGAGGTACGAATAGCCTCCCTGCTGGGCACTCCGTCGGCACCTGAACCCCCTCCAGGGCTGCCTGGATCCGCTGCTCAACCTCCCACTGGACGGCCCCCACGACGCACCGGGTCGGGAGGATGGTCTCCGGGGATCGATCCCTCCCCGCAGGCTCGTGGAGACGGGAGAGGGCGTCGGGCTTGGTGTTCTTAGACCCGGGAGAGTAGGTGAGGATGAAGTCGAACCTGGTAAGGAAGAGGGCCCACCGGGCCTGACGGGCGTTCAGTCTTTTGGCGGAGCGGAGGTAGGCGAGGTTCTTATGATCCGTGTAGACCGTAAAGGGTTCCTTTGCCCCCTCGAGCCAGTGCCGCCACTCCTGCAAGGCGGTCACAACTGCCAACAGTTCACGGTTGCCCACGTCGTAATTGGACTCAGCGGCACTGAGTCGACGGGAGAAGAAGGCGCAGGGGTGCAACTTCTGGTCGACCGGAGAGCGCTGGGACAGCACAGCCCCCACCCCCGAATCCGAGGCGTCCACCTCCACGATAAAGGGGAGATCAGGATCAGGGTGCTGTAGTACGGGGGGACTGGTGAACGCCGCCTTCAGGTTTGCGAACGCCGCATCCGCGGTCGGATCCCACTTAAATGGGGTTTTAATGGACGTAAGGCGGGTTAAGGGGAGCGCCTTCTGACTATAACCGCGGATGAAGCGTCGGTAGAAGTTGGCGAACCCCAGAAAGCGCTGCAGTTCCTTGCGATTGGCTGGAACCGGCCAGTTAGTGACTGCACGCGTCTTAATGGGGTCCGCCCTTAACCTGCCCTGTTCAATAATGAACCCTAGGAAGGAGATGACGGGGACATGGAATTCACACTTTTCTGCCTTGACGAAGAGCCGGTTCTCCAGTAGACGTTGTAGCACCAGCCTAACGTGTTGCTGGTGCTCGTGTAATGACTGGGAAAAAATTAAAATATCGTCAAGGTAAACGAAACAAAAGATGTTTATCATGTCCCTTAGCACATCATTGATTAGATTTTGAAAAACGGCAGGGGCGTTGGTGAGCCCAAAAGGCATAACCAGGTATTCAAAATGACCCAGAGGGGTCTTAAAAGCCGTCTTCCACTCGTCACCCTCCCGGATGCGAACCAAGTGGTAAGCGCTGCGCAAGTCTAATTTGGAGAAAATGGTGGCTGACTGTAATGGGGCGAAGGCGGAGTCCAGCAAGGGTAGCGGGTATCTATTCTTAATTGTTATCTCGTTTAATCCCCGATAGTCTACGCAGGGTCGCAGGGTCTTGTCTTTCTTCCCTACGAAGAAAAAACCCGCCCCTAACGGTGAACGCGATGGTCTAATAAGACCTGCGGCGAGCGAGCTGTTGATGTACTCCGTCAATGCCTCGCGCTCGGGTTGGGACACCTGATACAGCCGCGAGGTCGGCAACGGAGCGCCCGCCTGCAGGTCTATAGCACAATCGTAGGGGCGGTGTGGAGGCAAAGAGTGGGCACGATCCTCGCTGAACACCTCCTTTAGATCCCGATAGCAATCCGGCACTCCGTCAAGGCAGATCTCCTCGGGGGGCGTGACACGTTCATGCTTCCCGACGGCCGATTGTAGACAGTGCTGGTAACAATATGGGCTCCAGCTGTCTATCGCTGGGCGCGCCCAGGAAATCACGGGATTGTGCGTCTTCAGCCAGGGTAACCCGAGAACGATCGGGGCATTGCGAGACTGCATTAGGTAAAAACGGCGATGTTCGACATGGTTGCCGGACAGTAGAAGTTTCAACGGCTCCGTCCTATGCGTAACTACCGCCAGGAGGCGCCCATCAAGATCACAAACCCGCTTCCTATCTATCAACCTCTCCACGGAACAACCCAGCTCGGATGCGAGATCGGTGTCCATTATACAGTCATCTGCCCCCGAGTCTACCAGAGCCCGAACCCGCCATGACCGGGACCCCGTTAATATCTCCCCCTCGAGTTCGAGTCTGTTGGGGTGTCCAGGCCGCGAGTCGACTCGCCTAGACTCGAAGGGGGGCGCGCGCGGTCGTGACTCACAGTACTCCTGGTGGGCAGGGGGTGACGACCCCGGATGGCTGGTTGAGGCGTGAGGAGATGGTGGAACGCCGTCAGTCGTCGCTCGGTCGCTGAAACGACGCTTTCTTTCCTCCGCACCAGCGTCCCTGCCTCCCAGCTGCACCTGTTCCTCCGTGGGTGTTCGTCGGAACTGGGACCGATCACCTCCACGCTCCCGGCTTCGCTCCCTCAGGCGATTGTCCATGAGGAGGGAGAGGTCGATTAATTCCTCCAGGTTGGTGCTGTGGTCGCGGGTCGCCAGCTCGTCCTTGAGTTGAGGGTTTAGCCCGCGGCGAAACAGGCCACACAGCGCCCGATCACCGTATCCACTCTGGGCGGCCAGGATCCGGAACTCGATGGAGTAATCCGCTACCGATCGCTCTCCCTGGTGGAGGGCGAGTAGCCGGCCCTCTGCCTCTCTGCCTCGCACGGGATGATGGAACACCCGGCGGAACGCAGCCACGAAGTCGGGGAACGAAGTACGGAGATTCGGCTTAGCGTCACTGGTCGCAATCGCCCACGATGCCGCCGGACCTGTTAACAGACTCATGACATAAGCCACCTTGGCGGCGTCATTAGCATAGGCAGAAGGCTGTAGGTCGAATATGAGAGAGCACAGGTGGAGGAAGTGTCCACACTGCCCGTGCTCGCCCCCGTAGCGAGGGGGGTGTGGAAGCGATGGCTCCCTCGTCATAATGGGATATGAGGAGGGCGCTTCGGGAATAATAGAACGAACCCCGGGGGGAGATGGTCTCCGCTCTTCCACCCGGACCAACCGAGGTTCTAAATCATCGGACCGATGAGCCAGCATGGAGACTGCGCCACGGAGTTCCCTAATGGCTTGGCCCTGCTGACTCATCTGTTGCTCTTGTCGGGAAAGAGCGGACAAAATCTTTTCGATGTCTGCGGGATCCATGGTGGCCGGAGAATTCTGTCACGATCTGCCCGAAGCGATAATGATCGCTCCGTGCAGAACGAGAAAAATAAAGAATTGGATCCCCGGAAAACAGACAACGAAAGAATTTTCTCAAAGCAAAGAGTGTCTTTAATGACAAAAACAGAAAGAGCCCGACAGGGAAAAAACGGAAACACAAAACGCTGGTCAAATAAGGACCAGGGAAGAAATAAGGAAACAACTGAAAACGCTCGCTGAAAAACAAAGTGCGAGGAACTACTGATTAGGCAATATCGAAGTATTCAATTTAGTGACTAACGCTAATGGCAAGAGTAAAGGCCGCAAGGCAAGAAGGCAACGAGTAATCTACAAATAGAGGAATTAGCACGAGAGATCAATGGCACGGTGAGGAATTCTCCGGCAGTGGGAGAACTGCCGGAGTCTCATTAATATAGGAGGGTAATCAGCCCGAAATTACGGACAGGTGCACAGATGGCGGGGGAGAAAACCCGCCACCTGCTGGCGGACACGCGACGTGACATTGTTAACTCGTGAGTGGTGCCCTCTAGTGTCTAAATGCTATTACTCATTTAGTGAATGCTATTACTCATTGAGCCACTAGAGAGAAGCAGTACTCTATGAAACATCACTCACCAGTCTAAGAGACCTCAGTCAACGTGTTCCATTGCGCCCAAACTGCGGGCCAGACGGCACTGATTTTATGACAGGGGCCGAGGGCCGGATGAAGTTCGACCGCGGGCCGGATTTGGCCCCCGGGCCGGACTTTGGACATGCCTGATCTAAATGATTCATCCATCCATTTTCCAATCCACTTACCCTGACAGGGGTCGTGGGGCATGCTGGAGACTATGTCAGCCGAATTCGAGCAGAAGGCGGGTACACCCTGAACCGGTTGCCAACCGATCGCAGGGCACACACAGACGAACAACCATCCGTGCTCACACGCACACCTTGAGACAATTTAGAGCCCTCTTCCTCAACTGGCGGACCGCGATCCACGACCGGACCGCCGACCTCCTCTGTCCGGACCGCCGACCTCCTCTGTCCGGGCCTCCTCTGTCCGGACCCTCGGCAAATTGTATAAAATAATAAATTATAAAGTGATTTTTACGTTATACATTTTCTATTTTTGGACTATAATCGGCGCATTACCGCGATCGCTTGTTAAAATTATCCGTTGTATTATTTGCGTGCACGAACAGATGTATTGCAGAGGACGCAGCAGCGCGACTCTGTGTGTGTATAATGTTTGACGAACTGGAGACGGGGGCATGTCGGCGATAACGATGCGCTGATTGGCTCCTCTGAACTTAAGGTGTGCCCATACATCAGCGTCACGCATTCAAAATGGATGATTGTGTCAGGAAACAGACGCATGCGCGACGCCACAGTGTTCTCACAGCTTCAGCACAGGAGAGCCACACACAGACAATTAGACAAGACAAATCGCGGGACGTTTCGATTGTGTGCAGTTTTGCTCCCGTCTACCCGGGGATCTTTGCAGCTGTTTAACAGCAGAACACCGCAACATGTTAAATGAACATCCCAATGGCGGCCTCAAATAATATTTGCATGCCTCAGACATTGCATTCACCTTTAGTGGAAGAACAGCACTGCACATTCCTGTGCTCCCTTGTGTCAGTATTTAAAATGGTTCTTAACTCCTCTTCTGATATATTTTTTAATGATTTCAGAGGGGATGTGAAAATGGGAATTGTACAAATGAAAATAATATTTTTGTTTTCATTTTTAGTATTTATTTTGGTAAAATGAGTATTTTGTTTTGCTTTTGTTAAATTAAGGGAAAAAAGACAACTACTGTTTAACAAAGTTAAAGTAAAAAATGTCTTATTTCCCTAAAAGGGCTATTTCTATTATTAAGCAGGCACAACTTAACAAAATAAAAGAGTTCCTCTACCTCAACACAATACCTCTCATTATTTACTGTGTACTGGCAAAGTGAATAATTATTATTTTCATGCACCCCATTATTGGTTGGTTGTGAGGAGTGTTGATTTGTATAAGCTTGGCTAGACCATACTAAATGTCCCATGACCACCGTGCATGGGACTGGACCTTGGTCTTATAAAAAAAAAAAAAGTGGACCGACAGCATTTCTAGTTGAGGACCACTGATTTAGAGTGTTAACCTGCCATGCATGTTTTGAGAATGTGGGAGGAAACCGGAGTACCCGGAGAAAACCCACCGAAGCACAGGGAGAACATGCGATCTCCACACAATAAGGCTGAAGCCGGAATCGAACCCTGCACCTTGACACTGTGAGGCTAACGCGCGAACCAGTCAACCACCGATGTATTATTAATCTTACATATTGTGAAATGAATATGAATTATTAGCCTGTAGTATCTATGACAGTAATTAATAACCAGGGTGTCATCAACAAAAGAATAGATAATTGAAACACGTCAGCAACAACTTTCATTACTATGTCAGTCAGCCGCTGTGTCGTGCTTTTGTCGTCACGTCACGGAGCTCAGTTGAGTTGAGCAGGCTCCAGAAATCCTACTTTATTCTGTTTTGAAGTGAGACAATGTAGCACTCTCTCTTGGTGCTGCTGTATATTCATTATCCGGTTTAACAAACGTCAAAACGTGAAGCGTTAGATAGTTTGCTGAGCTGGACAAAATACACATTTTTGGATTCACTTTTTTTTGGCCTTTTCAATTGTTCATTATGTGGTCATGTATGTAGTATGGGCTTTGTGTCATATTGTTGATAATGGAAGATATTGTGTTGTCGAGCTGCGCCATAATGTACAGTATATAGTCGAGATTGTCATTGCCGTTCATCTGCAAACGACAGTCATATTGCAGTTGTCATCGAAGGGCAGATTTGCAGTGTTTACCGGGTTGCACGGTAAAGCATTTAATTTCCTTCAAAGACAGGATGTCTTGTTAGTACCCCCCCTCCCCCCCGACACACAAACACACACACAGTGTGAGCGTGCACTTCACAAACATTTAACAAATGATTTTGTAAATTGGAGCCAAAATGTTCTTACTTCAAGTTATTTGCGATTCCCAGATGTAAAACGAATGATTAAACAGTGAATGTTCAATACCTAAATGCTCTCACACAGGCAAAGGCAAACAATCAAAATGAACACCAGTGTCACAATAAATTATAAGCCATGAAACAACACAGGCAGCAGTGCAAGCTGTTGTATACTTCGCTGCTTGTGTGTTTACTATTTATGAGAACACAGTAAGCAATTTGCGCACCTGTGTTTAATGCAACGGTCTTTAAATGCAATGGCGACGTTCCTAGCAAATAGTTTTGGAGGAAGCAGAGGAGTGGTGTGGACAGCTTGGGCTTTGTTGAAAGGCCAATTTTAGTTGTACACCAAAACGTGTTTTGTTTAAACCGGGAGAGCCCAACCAGTCGACGTCACACTGCTCCCAAGTCAAATGCGAGGTGTATAGGGGAGAAAAAACTGTAGAAAACACAATGCATTTTCTCTTATTGGAGTTGATTTGCCTGTGTTAAGAGTGGTGTCATTGTTGAAGACACACACACATTGTGCCTCCATTAATTTGACTTTCCGTTACTCCGTTTCTTAATGTGCATTTATGTTTTAAAAGATGACGATACAGTGGTACCTCTACTTACGAACGTCTCTTCATATGAAATTTTTAAGTTACGAAACGCCTCAACAGGAAAATATTGCCTCTTGTTACGAAAGAAATTTAAAGAGTTTCCTGAACGCAACATATTTATAGCTGCTCTGCCATTGGCTATTACCGAGCATCTTCCTGTCATCCTATTTGCTAAGAGGGACCTCCACCCAACTTGTCTATGTGTGTAGAATAGATATTTGTCTATGCAGCGTCCTCGTCATTCACCCCACGGGCCATGAGACGTTCCGATAGTTTTACGTAAATGTGAATCACCCAAAAAAAGTGTTCACCAGTCGGACAATCGCTCACGATGCTGATGTTTGCCTTGGACATTTTCGAAGGATTGTTAAAAGCCGACAAAAGCAAATGTTCTCTGATCAGTTCTTTGCAAAACGCCGGACAAAAACCACTTCTGAGAGAGAACATGAACTTCAGAAGGCAGAAAACAACAAGGATGCAGTTAAAAATTATATGACCATCATTTTTATTCTTGATTCTATTCTTTATTTTTTTACATTGTGCACAACTTTCATTTATCGTGCAGTCATTTAATTATAACATCTATTTGTTATGTATTTTTATGAATTTTTATGCGTTAGAAAACATTTCTGTCTGAATTTTAGGGGGATTGGAACTAATTAGGGCATTTAAATGGAAAACTCGTCTCTACAAACAAAATGTTCTTTTGACAAAATTTCTTCCAGAACCAATTAATTTCGTAAGTGCCGGTACCTCTGCACATTATTTTTCAAAGATGATTTCTCAAATGTGTTTGTCCTGTATAATTCTATCTCTGCTGATCTCAGACATGTTTGACCATCTTAGCAAAAACGTTGAGTTTGGATCACGCTAACTATAACTCTCTTTTCCTGTCAGGATGTCGAAATACGGACCAACGCAGCTCTTTACCTGCCCCAAATCAATGACCTGTTGAACAGAATTCCCCGGCAGATGTTGCTGTTATTGAAGACCAATGACCTATTGAGAGGAATTGAAACCACTCTACATACAAGAGCGTCGTCGTCCTCCTTCATCAATATGTCGCGCTGCTGCATACGTGCTTTGGCCAGGTACAAAAAATAAATGAATAAAATAAAGACAAAATCACAGTTAACTAACTTGCAATATTCAGGATCTGGAGGGTCTGTGCCTGTGGATCACTGTGGGCCACATACACCCAGACAGATTTGCTGCCACAGCATTTATCAAAAATGTAATCTACCTAAAGTGTCTCTTTGTTCCGTGGACTTACACTTACACGCGACGGACAAGAGTGGGCCGAGGGAAGAAACTTGTGTCGGGGATTCATACAAGTTTATAGAAATCAACCACACTGTTGGTCTTTATCTGGCAAAATTGAGAACAGCTTGCTCACAGACACAATTTTCGAAATCCATGTTCACCTAACAAATAATGGCATGCTAACGGAAGTGCCTGAGAAGTACGTTTTCTAATCTATGTCCCGCATTAATGTGTACATACAATATTCTGCAACTCATTTGAGCTTCTTAATAATGTGATGTGAATTTATAACCCATCAATTCAACGTAACTTTATTTTTGAGTCGACTGTCCAAGAACAGCTGGAAGAACAGATCCATCACACTCTCGTGAGAAGGAAACAGTTCAGATCATAGATAAATAAATATAAACCTGTGGTTTGATTTAGACTTTTTCTAACGTTGGGTGTTTTTCTCTGCTTTGACTGACAGACATAAAAGGAGTAAGATTGAATCCAGAAGGAGATGTCTGCAAATCACACTGACAGAGTGCTTCCACCTCTGGAGACTCAGTATGTATGAGTTGTTTCTATGGTTGAAGGGTTCTCTGTTGGGACTAAGGGTTTCTAATCTACTAGCATTTTTACCCTGAGACATATTCAAATTCTACAACTTGTAGATGCACACTGAACCTCTATCTGCTTGTCTATTCGTCTCACAAATTACTTGGTAGTGGTTTACAATGTCTATGTTCATGTTGGAAAATGAAGTCAATACTATATCCAGTACTGTAAGTACCGGCACATGATTGGGTATTTGGATCAAACCAACCTTTGGACTATTGATGCGGTGCAATCATATCATACCTCAGGATGCTAAAGTTATGTCCAGTATTTGCTGTAAACTCAAGGCAGTAATTATTTGTTTAACAAACGCGAGTTACTGAGTCAATCATTCCACTAATCACATTCTTCTGGAAAGATCATTAACACACGCACACACACACACACACACACACACACACACACACACACACAATTCTGCTTAATCATAATTTCCTTTTAACATCACATTTTTAATTAGAAGCCATGTATAAATGGTTTGTTATACTGTTTGACATCTGCTCAGGGCTGGGATTTCATGCCAGGCACTGCAGTTACATTATATTTTCACAATAAAACTGTCACTGTAAGCATTTTTGGCAGTGTTATTTTTTTTAAATTGTATCTTCCTGTGCTGCCATTGAAGAGGACACAAATGTAATCCCGTTATGTGCTGAGATAAAATTACCCAAATTAGAAATGAAAACATCCTGGTATATTTCAAAATGGCACTTCTTTCAAAGAGGCAGTCAGAAATGTTTCCTGAATTGGTGTCTTACCTACCATGAATATGTTTGCATGCGATTCATATTTATGTTAAATTTCAGATTTTAAAACCTTTGGAAAACCATTTACATGCGTGAATGAAGAGTTACCTGGTGCATTTGAATAACCACATTTAAGCGGCAACTCACGGACATCGTAATGCAAATAGACCTAATTTCCGCCTGTTAATTTTTATATTTTATTTTATTTTATCTGATGTTCATGTCAGCCACCACCGTAATAAAGCAATCGTTTTATATATATATATATATATATATATATATATATATATATATATATATATATATATATATATATACAGTATATATATATATATTTCCAAATTTGGGCTTTTGAGGTTCGCCATGATTATTTACCTCTGCTTGTGTATTTCGTCCGTGTTGCATGTCGTTTTTGGGGGGCGTTTTTTTTATATATATATATTTCCAAAATTGGGCTTTTGAGCTGTGTCACTGAGCTTCGCCATGATTATTTACCCCTGCTCGTGTATTTCGTCCGTGTTGCACGTCAGACGTGCGGACTTATACACTCCACATGTTTATGTGTTTCTGTATACAAACACAGTCTTGTTCACAGTAGAGACACAAAATAACGTGAAAACACCTTGGAGAAGTAAATGTATTCCAAGTTCGGCAGGGATGATGAGCATAAAATTACTTCCTGAACTCAAAGACCAAGATTCCATGCGGACAGAGCAAGAGCATGCGCAAAACGTTAACCAAGGCTTCAGTCGATTATATTATTTGCGCATGTTTACATGGGCTTTAAGAACCAGAAAAATGCCAATATTATTTGTTTTGTTTTTTTAATTATTGAATGCTTGCAAATTTAATCTATAAGAACAAACTGTATGCATGCTGTTGTCAAAGTTGCTGTGGTGATTATTTTACATCTTACCATATTAAACACTCAGAAACAGAGTTTTGTCTTTGTCATTTTATTCAATACATGGAAGAAGAGAAGAATAGATCAGGGTGCACAATATAAGACCTTGCTCAATATGATATGAATTAATAGACTAATCAAGTGGATCGAGAGTAGATTAAAAGTGATAAATTATGAGAGATATTGTAGTTTGAGCAAATTGGAACTTGACTAAGCATTGTGGCATCACAGAAGGATGCGTAGAGGATGTTACCTCCCATTTCAGAAGCCTGTGCCGCACACAAAATGGCAGACAATCCAGAGACTACATTTCCCAGCCTTCCTCTTAACCCCAACAAGTGTGGCTTCCTTCCTGCATATGGAAGAAAAGAATAAAGAAGCAGAAGGAGAGTGAAGTTAGAAGAGGAAGCAAAAGGACTGGAAGAGAAGCGCACGCAACGTGGAGGAAAGTTGTTTTTGAATTTTGAGAACAGACTGGAGTTGGAACTTTAGAGCATTTTTTTAAACCTCTTTTGAAACATTCATGCACTTTGTAAAAGAAAATAATAATAATTTAGATTTTGCTGATACTTCGACCTGAGGAGACTCCTTTTGCCCATCTCTCACACACATACACACACACAGAGGATAAGTATTGTGTAAAAGTTTTTATTTTTCACAAAGGGTTCAGTGAACGTGCATATGAACTGGTTGGGTTCAGTACCTCTTAGAAGGTTAAGAACCACAGATCTAGAGTGTGTAGACTTTTGTCTGGCACTTTCTGAAGTTTTGTGATATTTACATTTACATGACAGATACAAGAAAATGTGAGTGCAGTAATAAATAAATCAACAATAATAAATTGTCATTTTAAGTTTATTGACATACTGTATTTTAATCTCAATATCAGAACAATTCAGACATCGAAAATATGATGCGAATGTGTTTTAACTAATTTCCGTCCATTCTCACAAGTCACCGTTCCAGTTTTACATGCTCTAATTCCTTAAACAGAAACCGCCAATCTCTCACATACACACTCACTTGTCAAGCTGCTGATAATGTCCTTCTCTCTGAGTCTCATCCTGGTGAAGTGCAAGAATGCAAATATATCCAAGAGAACGAAGGTTGTTTTTTTTTACCCAAACGGTGGACTTGCAATGAGTCTAACAGGATATTTCCTGAGCTTATTTGCAATGCCGCATCAGGTGAGTTGAAATTAGAATGTATTTGTCGCGCAGAGCTTCCAGCAAGCTGTTCTGCAGCTATGCCATTTATTTGACCAGGATTGGCCAAAGCAAATATCCATAGTTGTTGCATGGTAACAAAATGTATATTTCAAATACCGTACAACCTTAAAAATAAAAGTGATAAACAGTTTATGGTGACCCGCGACCCTAGTGAGGATCAAGCGGTACGGAAGATGAATGAATGAATGAGTTTATGGTGTTGCACGATATGCGAGTGGCTCGTACATCCACCTCAAAGTCCCGAGGTTGAGGGTTTGAGAAATTTCATGCACCAATAATGATAATCTGTAACCTGATAACATGATAGGTTGTCCACCCTAGTAACTGCTGTCCCTGAAAGGGTTAAGTCATGCACCCATGTAATAAAGATTTTTTTATTCAGCCATTAAAAGTAGACTTGGTAAAACACACACACACACACACACACTGTTTGTCACATATTAAAACTGGATGCCTTGACAGTGGAATATTATTCAAATGATATTTGCAAATATCTTTCGCTGACCCCATCTTATGCCTCTAATTTTTTTTTAATCATTATTTCTAAACTTGTCATGGTGTGCCAAAACGGGCAAATCAGACACTTTTTTGAGAGAAGGGGCATGACTGAATGATATGGCACACCATGCACACGAGCCCTCGTGTGCGCTCAGTCTGACAGTTCCAGATGCAGCACAAAGCCCCGTCAAGCTGATAGTTTTCTTGGGCAGATTACAGAACTCTGGTTTGCAAGAAAAAAAAGAAGTACCGTATTTTCACGACTATTCGACGCATCGTACTAATGGCCGCAGTCTCAGTAATGCGTGACATTTCTGTATTTTACACATACACAGGACGCATCGTACGAATGGGCGCAGTTTTACAGTGGTAAAACATACGCCAGCTTAAACATACGGCATGCATGCGCGCACTCTAACACGTTAGCTTGAAGCATACGGTAGCATGCCAAGACATACAGATAAGATAAAAACACGTTTTTAAAAAGGCAACGAAAGCAGAACTGAGTTCGGGTGTATTTTATTTAGCCATCGTACAATGTTCTCACGTTTATCGATCAATCATCACCCAGAAATCCATCAAAGTCCTCATCCTCTGTATCAGAAGCAGAGGACTGCACATCTCAGTTGTCATTGAATGCATCACATGCTAGTGTGAGTTGCTACGCATTGTCGAGCGGAAAGAAGGAGTAGCAACAGCAAAGTCAACATTTCTCTCGTGTGAAGCTTTCCCACATTTGAAAGTAAAGAACAGAGCGAAACATGGTGGCAGCGCGTGTGTGTGTAGAAAGAATTGAACAATTGTGCAAGTACCGTAATCCATCAAAAACGCCGCGTTCCCTCTCGTTGTTGCGTATTGTGGCGTAACTCGCCAAGCGCTGCCTCTCACTCTTTGTAAAGTTGTGTTTGCCACCGATCATCCATTGTTCCCATGCCGTTTGCAACTTTACTTTGAACGCCCGGTTGATGCCAATGTCCAGCGGTTGGAGTTCTTTAGTCAAGCCTCCGGGAATAACGGCAAGCTCAGAGTTCATTTGCTTGACTTGTTTTTTCACCGCTGCTGTGAGATGGGCACGCATGCCAAAAGATAACCGGTGGCTTTAAGTTTGAACTGAGCTTCGTAGGCGTCTCTTTTTGTCGAATTTATTTTCAGGGGTTCTTAGAAACCAAAACCGGAGTTGTTTTGCAACAATGCACATTGCCACACTCTATACAAGTGTTGGTACTGGCTTGAGGCGTCCACTTACACGCCCACCCTTCACCATTGGCGGACTAGCTTGCCTGTCCTCTCTCTCCCTCTCTCTCTCTCTCGCCCTCTCCATATATGTATATATACACGCCCACGCTTCCCTGATTGGCCGACTTCTTTCCTGCATGCCTGGCCACAGTCACTTCCGCCTTTTCTCAATATAAACAGCGTGTCGGCTGTCAGTCAGATTTTGGAACTCAGTGCATATAAAGGACGCTCCGCACCATAAGGCGTCCTGTCCATTTTGGAGAAAATTTAAGACTTTTAATGGCGCCTTATAGTCGTGAAAATAAGGTAATTGAATATCCCTTGAGACAAAAAAAGGGAAAATTTACATCATGATAATATCCTATACTGTACAGACAGAAAACCACTATTTAAGTCATTATTCTCACCGGGTCCGCGCATATTTTTAATTGATTGTACATTCCCAAAAAATACAACATCAAACCAGTGACATTTCATGTTTGGTCATTTTCCAACATGAATAGGCCATGCTACCAACACAGAGGCCTTGGCGAATGGGATCGCAAAGTTCACGCTGAACGCGGCGCCTTCTTTGGTCAAGGACATGAAGGGGAGGAGTAGAGTAAGACTACATTCAAATCTTGCTAGCATCTTAAACATTCCATTCTTGATATTTAGAAAAAAAAGTTCCTTTGTACAGAAAAATAATATAAAACTGTGTAGTACAGCTGATAGCAAGCGACATTTAAAAAAAAATGTTTTTCATCTTCAAATTGTTTTTTGATACTCTAAATTGTAGGTATAGATCAGGGGTGTTCAATTAATTTTGTAAAGGGGGACACCTAAAGAAAAACCTGAAACACTTGCTGAGTGCAAAGCTAACATGGTAACTTCAACGTTGTCTATATTATTTTGAATGTATTTACTTGTAGGGCACATATTGTCTTGTTTCAATAAATTGCTCCATGTGTAGATGTGGTATGCATGGTTGTAAATTTGGAGATTACGATCATTTTTAATAATAAACGGTCATTAAAATTACATATTTACTTTGTAAAAATTCTAACAATAACGTACGCTAACCGCCGTCTCATATTAGCCATTCCAAGTCAGGGCTCCCAAATACATAGATAGGAGGGAAGTATATCATTGACAGTGATGTAGCTTCATTCCATTTGTCTTAAGTCAGTTCTTTAAAATAATTTTTAAAATAATAATAATTAAATAACTGAAAGGAAGTTAAATATGCTAAGAAGCAAAGATAAGACACATCATGCTAATATAGCTAGCCTTCTTACCGTTAAAAAAAAAAAACATCTGTTAAGACGAGGTCTTCAAATAGTCATTGTTAATTTTAATTTGCCTCAGAGTTTGTTCCAACAGTGTGCACAACGCAATGCTCAATACCTGTATTACAGCAACATGCGAGTCTGCAGTCGATTTAGGTAATCCTGTCGCTGTATAAACCTGGTCGTTTCTTGCGTGTTAAAAAAAAAAAAGTCAACAAAAGCCTGAACTGCTGCGTGGGCGATGCCAAAGTCGGTGTAGGTCCGTTCCACTGTGTTCAAGGTAATAAATAAGGTGTCAATGCTATTCACATCGCAGAAAACGCTGGCTCTCACATCCAAGCTAAGAAGTTTTTTTTCTTTCCGCCTATACTTTCACCATCTTCTATTTGTCCCCTTGTTATACTCCAAAGAGAACATTCACTTAGTGTGACATATTGTTGATGTTTTCTGTGTTTCACCAAGGCTGATATTTTGTGCACACATAGAGAAAAAGGATGCCATTCATCATGATCATCTGTATGATAGATTAGACACACTTTGTTTAGGACTGAACATTTATAGCACGAAGAACAAACACGACATAAAGATTTATACTCTTCGCTTTCCTCCCACATTGCAAAAAGATTCATACTAGGTTGATTGAACACTAAATTGTCCTGAGGTATGGCTGTGAGTGTGAATAGTTGCCTACTGAAACTGACTCACTTCCGGGTTGAGTGAACGCTGGCGCGTCTTGGCTGCCGCTGCTCTCCCACAAACCTTTGTGTTTTACGGTGTTTTTACGCTCGATTGTTTTACTGTTTCGCACTCCAGCCCCCATCCACGCCTGCCTCGCACTCTCAAGCATCTTCGTCTGTTTCGTCCCAGCGTCTCAGCGTCCTACCTGTCAACCTGTCGCTCCTCCATCGACCTGTCGAGTGTCTGCTCCAGTACTCGGTGGCTGAGCTCCTTAGGCTCCGCTTCCAATGTCTGGGCCCTCCTCCTGCTCTACACCTGCTCCCGGACATCGTTCGCTTTCCTTCCCGGAAATACATTCATCGTGGGTCTCGTCGGGGCTTCTGCCTCAACCGATCCAACACCATCACCTCCTTCTGGTCTTCCTCCCGTCGGCCATCCAGAAACGCCGGCCGATCCATCGACCATCGTGGGTTAGCCGGCTTGGCTAGGTCAGCTAACGGTCCCCGCAGCAGCGAAACTGCCGCCGTCAACTTCGGGCTACTTAACATACGTTCGCTTACTGGGAAGGGTAATCTCATTCAAGATATCCTCACGGACCGTAAGCTTGACATTCTTTGCTTAAATGAAACCTGGCAAACTCCTGGGGACTTCTCACAGCTGAACGATTCCACTCCCCCGGGATTTGTTTACATTTCCAAGCCCCGTGATTCTGGTCGTGGAGGAGGTCTCGCGATACTATACCGCGAGAAGTGGAAAGTACTTCCGGTTTCTCTCCCTCCACTTTCCTCCTTGCCTGTCAAATATCCGGAACCATTCCCACGATTATTGCCACAGTGTACCGCTCCCCCAAACCACACCGTGGCTTCTTAAATGAAGTGCCTGCTGTCCTCACCCTGTCCTCATCCTGGGAGATTTTAATATACATATGGACAACACTGCTCTTCCTCTCACCATTGACTTCACTTCTTCACTTAACAGTTTTGGTTTTGATCAATTTGTAGATTTTCCCACACACATCAAAGGTCACACCCTGGATCTGATCTGGTATCTGCTATCTGATCTGGTATTTCCCTCTCCAACTGTACTGCTGACGAACTTCCAATAACGGACCACTTCTTTATCTCATTCAACATTACGCTCCAGCTCTCAACTGCCAAATCACCCCGGACCATTGTTTACCGTAATATTAAAGACATTAACATTGACTCTCTCACTGCATGGCTGACCAACCTGACTCCGGACATTGATTCCACTCCTGATGATTTGGTTTTCCGATATAACTCTGGTCTCATCAGCATCCTCAATACGCTCGCCCCTGTCAAGTCTCGCTCTGTCCTTTTAACTCGGTCTGCCCCTTGGTTCACCCCTAATCTCCGTTCCTTGAAATCCCAAACCCGGCAGCTTGAGAGACTTTATAGGAAAACCGGTCTCACTGCTCACTGGGACATCTATGCAGCTCAACTATCCCTCTACAAGGATTCCATCTCTCAAGCAAAATCACATTACTACTCTCGACTCGTCTGCTCCAATGCTACAAATACAAAGACTCTCTTTAACCTTTGGAACAGAATCACTCAACCCCATGACTCCCGACCACCTCACTTTTATTCTCGTGACACCTGCAACGCACTTCTCCTCTTTTTCAATGAAAAAATCAACAGAATTCACCAGCATCTGGGCTCCTCTGTACCTTTCCCCTCCTCTGACCTTCTCACCCCTTGCAAACTGTTCTCTTCTTTTGAACTCCCCCATCTCTCATTAATTTCAGACCTCATCATTAAATCCAAGACTTCCTCCTGTCAGCTCGATCCCCTCTCCACAGTTCTGGTCAAATCTTGCCTACCCTCTCTGCTTCCCGTCATCTCAGCCATTATCCATTCCTCTCTGTCGACTGGAATTGTTCCTGTGCTCTTCAAAACTGCAGCTGTCACCCCAATCCTGAAAAAAACCCGGTTCGGATCCCAATGACTTCAATAACATCCGCCCCATTTCCCATCTTCCCTTCATTTCGAAAATTCTGGAGAAAACTGTCGCCTCTCAGCTCCACTCCCACCTCACCGACAATAGTCTTTATGAACAATTCCAGTCCGGCTTCCGTCCCCGTTACAGTACTGAAACAGCCCTCATAAAAATCACAAACGATCTTCTCATGGCAGCAGACTCTGGCCTAATCTCCATCCTCATCCTCCTTGACCTGAGTGCAACCTTCGACACAATCTCTCACCCCATCCTCCTCAACAGACTCTCTACCATAGGCATCACCAACACCCCTCTACGTTGGTTCCACTGATATCTCACTGGCCGCTCTCAGTTCATTCAACTAGATTTTTTTATTTCACAATCCCTCCCCGTCTCTTCTGGTGTTCCCCAGGGTTCTGTCCTAGGTCCGCTCCTTTTCATTGTCTATCTCCTTCCGCTTGCCGCAGGGGACTGTTCTGGCTCCATTCCTGTTCATCCTCTACACCTCGGACTTCAGACACGACACTCCAAACTGCCACCTTCAGAAGTTCTCCAATGACTCTGCGATTGTTGGCCTCATTACAGAAGGGGACGATCGGGAGTACAGGGGACTGACAAAGGACTTTGTGGACTGGTGCCAGCAGAATCTCCTCCAGGTCAACCCTAGGAAAACTAAGGAGTTTGTTGTAGATTTCTGCAGGAAAAAGTCCTCACCAGCACCGATGAACATCCAGGGTATGGACATAGAGAGGGTGACCTCCTACAAGTACCTTGGTGTTCTTCTGAACGACAAACTGGACTGGTCTACAAACACGGACACCCTGATTAGGAAAGGACAGAGCCGACTCTTCCTACTCAGGAAACTCGGGTCTTTTGGGGTTCAGGGGTCACTCCTTAAGACGTTCTATAACTCGGTGGTGGCCTCGGCCATCCATTATGGCATTGTCTGCTGGTCAGGCAGCATCTCAGCCCGGGACAGAAATAGACTGGAGCGACTGGTCAAGAAGGCCAGTTCTGTCCTGGGTTGCTCCCTTGACACTCTGGAGGAGGTGGGCAACAGAAGGATGCTTACTAAGCTAAAAGCTATGATGGCCAGTCCCTCCCACCCCCTCCAGCCCACCCTGACAGCACTTGGTAGCTCCTTCAGCCAGAGACTGTTACACACACGCTGCAAGAAGGAGAGATACCGACGCTCGTTCCTACCGACTGCTGTCAGGCTGATGAATAAAAAATAACAATCATAATATTAATAATAATTAAATGATGTGAAGGAAAATTGTAAATACTACTGCGATTTATCCATTTGTGTTCATATTGTATTTAATTGAAAGATGTTTGTTGTTTTTTTTTCTCTTTCTCCTTTCTTCTTTCTACATACATTCTTGCTGCTGAAGGCTATAAATTTCCCCAGTGTGGGATGAATAAAGGATATCTTATCTTATCTTATCTTGAAACATTTTCCACAAATTTGGCTTACACTATCACTGCTTTGCGGATGACACCCAGCTCTACCTCTCCAGCAAACCCAACACTTCTCTCCCACCCTCATCCCTCTCACTGTCTCTCAGAAATCAAATCTTGGTTCACCCATAATTTCCTCAAGCTAAACAGCAATAAAACAGAACTCCTACTCGTCGGTACCAAATCCACTCTAAACAAAGCCAACAGTTTCTCCCTCACAATTGATAATGCCACTATATCTCCTTCCCCCCAGGTGAATAGTCTGGGTGTCATCCTTGACAGTTCACTATCCTTTCACTCCCACATCAATAACATTACCCGGTCCGCTCATTTCCACCTTCGCAATGTAAACCGCCTCCGTCCCTCACTCACTCCGCACACCACCGCTATCCTTGTTCACAGTCTTGTCACTTCCCGTATTGTCTACTGCAACTCACTCCTCTTCGGTGTCCATCAAAAATTCCTCCATAAACTTCAACTAGTTCAGAATTCAGCAGCCCGGATCATCACGAGAACCCCCTCCTTCCATCACCCCCATCCTCTGACAGCTCCACTGGCTTCCTGTCAAACTTAGAATCAACTTCAAATTATTTCTCTATACATTCAAAGCCACCCATAACCTTGCGCCCCCCTATCTGTCCGATCTTCTTCAAATCTCCATTCCCTCTCGCTCACTCAGGTCCTCATCCTCCCTCCACCTTTTTCTACCCTCTGCCCGTCTCAGTACAATGGGGTGCAGAGCCTTCAGTCGCTCTGCCCCCAAACTCTGGAACTCACTTCTTCCCAACATTCGTAATATTGACTCTCTTTCCATATTCAAAACCCAGCTCAAAACCCACCGATTCAGACTTGCCTACCCGCCTTAAATCTTTCTTTCTTTGTTTATTATTTTATCTGTGTTTTACTATTGCTCTTGGTTGTACAGTGTCCTTGAGTGTTATGAAAAGCGCTTGCAAATGTGATGTATTATTATTATTATTATTATTATTACTGTATGTGTGCCATGCGATTGGCTGGCAAACAGTTATGGGTATCCCCTGCCTACTGCCTGAAGACAGCTGGGATACGCTCCAATGTGGCCCGTCCCACGTGAGGATAAGCGGCTCGGATAATGCATGAATGGATGGATGAACCTGGTTGAATTGATCGAAAGCTCACTTAAGCTGCGCCTATTTAAAAAGTTTAAAACTTACATCACTGATAAGTACTATTGACCATGCTTATGGCCAATAAAAACTCTTTTTCTTTCTTTTTTTCCAAACATACACAGTAGCAAATAAAAAATAAAAAAAATGCCATAATAAAATAAAAAAATAAAAGCACAGTAAGATTAAAGGTTAGGTTAAAATATCCTTTATTTGCCCCACACTGGGGAAATTTACAGTCTACAGCAGCAAGATTGTGGGTAGAAAAATGACGGCCTATTTTGGCACAAATGTTTGTATACCAATCAAAACTACAGCTGTGCGCAGCTATAAAGGGCCCTCACAGCCCTTGGCCACATAGGGAAACAGTACTGGCACATTGGAATTGGAATTGTTTGAAAAGGGAGAAGAATATATTAGAAGATACTTTGATTCAATATAATCTCTAAAAAGACTTAAACCTTTCTTCAATGGCTTTTTCAAGGTCAATGATAAACATTTCCTGTGCCTGACTTCAATGCTCACTTAAGGCAAAATTTGAAAAGAAATTCAATGGCCGACCTCCAAAACACTAGTTTAACTCTTGGGCCTCCAACCTTGCATGTATCTTGGTGAAACATATAACTAGAGCTGGTTTGTTAAATTTTCTAATGGGTGATTCTGAGCCATTAAAAAAAATGTTGAGAGTCTAAACATGGATGTCAAACTATTTTTTTTTTTCATAGGCCAATTTGGAGTTATGGCCAGTACAAAATCTCAACGTTATTTTATTACCCATGACAATTTGACATTTCGGTACAGATTTCAGCAAGAATCAAGAAAGTTGACATGCATCATTTGCTCCTGCGGGCCACATATAATGATGGTGTAGACCAGGGGTGGCCAACCCGTGGCTCACAAGCCGCATGCGGCTTTTTGGCCGGTTCAATGCGGCTCCCGGTCTCTCACACGACAAGCGTCGAAAACGCCTTGGCAGCGGCGATGCCATTCAAGCAAGGTGCCAACTTCACAGAACGTACTCTGTCAGCCTATCATCAATCCCGTTACATGATTGACATAGAGAGTAAGCAATCAGATGACTGTATCACTGGTCATGCGCAAACAACAGCACTAAGCGCTAAGATAGTCATCCATCCATCTTCCGAACCACCTTATCCTCACTAGGATCACGGTGGAGCTGTCTATCCCAGCTGTCTTCGGGCAGTAGGCGGGGGACACCCCGAATTGGTTGCAAGACAATTGCAGGGCACATAGAGGCGAACAACCACACACGCCCACACTCACACCTAGGGACAATTTAGAGTGATCAATCAGCTTCCCATGCATGTTTTTGGAATGTGGGAGGAAACCGGAGTACACGGGGAAAACCCACGCAGGAGAACATGCAAACTCCACACAGGGAGGCCGGAGCTGGAATTGAACCCGGTACCTCTGCACTGTGAAGTCGACGTGCTAACCACTGGACTACCGGGCCGCCCCTAAGCTAGTCAACCTATCATCAATGTCACCGCTCATGCGCAAACAACGGTGCTAAGTGCTAAGCAAGTCAGTGAATTACCTCGATTTTAAGGCACGGGTGCCCAATACGTCAATCAGAATCGACCGGGATCCAGCGAGCTGGTCCCAAGTCGACCACAAGGGGTGGGAGGAGGAAATGCGTGGCGAAAAAAGGTTTGTATCTTGGGCTTTCATTCATTTTTGACCCGTTCCAACTGTTGCTCATCGTGTTAAGATAAGAAAACCTTTATTAGTCTCGCAATGGAGAAATTCCCAATTCACAGCAGCAAAGTTATGAAAGGAAGAAGTAGAACAACAAAATATTGGAGCTGCTGGAAAGGCAGCCACTCTTGCGACGCCATTTTGAAGTCAAAATAACAAAAATAACACAACACAACACATAGGACACAGACAGCTAGCTGTGCAAACCACTTTTCAGCATACACTTTGTTGTCTGAAGCAGTTCTAGTTGAAAGAGGAGAGGATCAAAGTGTCGTTTCACCAGTGGATCAGAGACGTTATGCTGAAAATGTGCACATGTCTGCTACAAGCTAAGTTTTGAAAGCAAACACGAAGCTGTAGCGTCCATTGACGAAAAGAGATGAGTTCACTTCTCCTGTCCTACGTAATCCGCTTCAAACTCCAAGCTGCGACTCCCAGTTCCAAATCCGCATCGGCGCTCCTTTCTTCTCATCATCGGCTCCTCAAGCCTTACATCCATCCAGCCGCAGCGCAGATCTCTCCCCTGAACAAAGCGGGGCTGTGAAAAATGCTGCCCATTGGTGCCCTGGTGGGCACCCACGTGAGTGCGTGCATGCGAGTGTGTGTGTGTGTGTGTGTGTGTGTGTGTGTGTGTGCGTGTGTGTGTGCGTGTGTGTGTGTGTGTGTGTGTGTGTGTGCGTGCGTGTGTGTGTATGCTTGCACGTGCGCGATCGGGTCGTTGGTCGCTTCAAAAGTCAGTTACAGCCCTTATACAGTATCTGCATGCATACCAGGTGAGGCATGCAGCAAGTGTTTGACGGACTGGTCTTTGTCTAAAGTGTGCGTGTATGCGTGTGTGTGCACGCGCATGTGCGAGGAAGGGTATGACGTGGCTCTTTGCAGTAACTCAGTAAAAAAATTGGGCCTTTGTCTCTGACTGGTTGGCCACCCCTGGTGTAGATCATCAAAATCGGTGTAATATTTCTTGGCAAACAATGCATCGCAACAGCAACAGGGTTCGCCCAATTCAAAAGCTTTGCTTTTACTTCTCATTTTTAACATGTTAAGATGATAGATACACCCAGAGTTTCAAGACACACAGATAATGTCACGTTCCGTGACTGCCAGCAGGTGGCGGGTTTTTCCCTCTGCCTACTGCACACCTGTTCTTAATTCGAGGGTGATTATCAGGCCTTTATCAAGTGGCTCTGGCGGCTCATTCTCTGCCGGAGAATTCCACGCCGTGCCATATTCTCTCGTGCTCTATTTCGCTATTCGTTATTGACTCGTTGCCTTCTTGCCTTACGGCCGATACTCTTGTGATTTCGCGTTTAGTCTCTAACAATTGTACTTATCGTATTTTCGCCAATTCAGGCCCTCCTCGTGTTTTGTTTTCCGCGAGCGTTTTCAGTTGTTTTTCTCCTTCTTTGTTACTCCTGGTCCTTATTTGATCAGCGTTTTTTGTTACCGTTTTTCCCTGTCGGGCTCTTTCTGTTTTTTGTCATTAAAGACACATTTTGTTTGACAAGATTTTTTCGTTGTCTGCTTCCCGGGGATCCAACCCTTTACTTCCTTGTTCTGCACGGAGCGATCCGTTATCGCTTCGGGCAGAACGTGACAGATAAAGTCTGTAGGAGAAATAGATTAAAGCTAACTTCTGTAAAAAGGTAAAAATAGCACCCGATTCCATAATAAATTCAACAGGGCAGATTTCCTGTTAGGTTTGACATATGGCTCCCAGCGATATTTTTGTAGATGTTAAGCTTTTAGATATCACTTTTCTTAGATCTTGGTGAACTGTACAACCGAGACTGTTTCGTTCATATATTTTAGGTGACGCTAATGAAATATTTTTGAAAAATCTCACATTAAGCTAATAAAATATTGTTTTGCCAGGCCTGATGTGTGTGAAAACATTTAATCAGCTTTGATGCATGCGTAAATACTCACAATTTGGGTTATTTTATTGGAAAACAGCACATTGCCATGGCAACAATCTTTCATGAAAAATCACAAACTTCGCATTTCGACACCATCCATCCATTTTGTAATCCGCCTATCCTCACGAGGGTCGCGGACGTGACGGAGCATATCCCAGCTGTCTTCAGGCGTTAAGCTGAGGACAACCTGAACCGGTTGCCAGCCAATCGCAGGGCACACAGAGACGATTGAGGTGCTCACGCTCACACCTACGGACAGTTTAAAGTGTTTCATTAACCTGCCACGCATGTTTTTGGAATATGAGGGAAAAAAACAGAGTACCCGGAGAAAACATACAAAGACACGGGGAGAACATGCAAACGCCACACAGGAAAGATTCGAACACTGCACCTCTGCACTGTGAGACCGACAAGGTAACCAGTCGACCACCCGGCATCTAGCAGCATTCCAGGAGAGACTTTTAATGTTCCACTGCTCAACAAATGTATTGTCTGGATGTCTATCTTTTGACCATTCAGGGAGACAACGTACCGTGTATGTATGTAGAAATATTGCAACCGAGTGAATAATTAATGCTGATAAGTACAGCTGGCCACAAGTTTATTTCTTCTTTTTTGTGAATAGCAAGATAGACAGAGGAGTGTTGGGGGAAAAAACCCGAGCTGCTTGATATGCCAACGTCCTGCAATGTCAGGGTGTTGAGTTTCTCCATAATGCAGAGTGATTACACAGCAATGTTAATTCACAAGTTAAATGCTAACAATGTCACCCTCAACAAATGGACACAATATTTCCTCTCTCTTTCAGTCCATCAAATACACACAAAGCCACACACATAGACAATTTTTTTTTCACTTTTTTTTTTTAATCTGGGCACATTCTCAACAGATTCATAATGACCCCCCAAACCCCCCGCCCCCCCCCCCCCACACACACACAGACACACAAACACACACACACATACTTCCTTCTCCACGTAAGGTGACAAAAATCTCGGGTAAAATAGAGGACGAATGTTCTGTGTATGCTGGGATGGGCATTGAACCAGCATAGCATGTTAGGAGATTCATTCCTGCAGGCAGGAAAAGATGTGTGGGTTTGCAATGAACTGGTGAATCTTAGGAGGTTGGCTGCTTCAAAAGTAGATCTTGGGTCAAAAAAAAATTGAGCACCCAAAAGTGCTGTCTGTGTGTTGTGAATATGCTAAATTGCAGTAAAGCACGTGGTGTTGTTAGTGATCGAAAACTAACTAGCAAAGGGGGTGTCGGTTGATAGCATGGCTTTAAACCAATCACTGTCAGCCCTCCGCATTTTATGCAATTGATATAGCTGCCTGTCAATGGCAGTGAACGCGTTTTTAAAAAGTAAGTCGACTCCCTTTTTTCATCCGTCGTGAAATTTAAAGGGAAGCCAGTCCGTCAAACACTTGCTGCATGCCTCACCTGGTAAGCATGCACATACTGTATAAGGGCCGTAACTGCAGTAACCAGCAGTTTCCATTTTGCTCAGTCTTCTCTGAACTTAAAGGAATACTAACTTTTTTTAATTGCCAATTTTAGTAGTAAAAAGTTGATTTTGTCTATCATGAATTTGATCCTAGAAAAATTATTAGACAAACAAGAATTTCCTTACAGAGTGAGAGATGGATTTTTGTTTTGCGATGGGCTTCAACGCGGGACTTGCTGCAGACCAGGTGGGCCAGGGGGAAGTGGGCAATGTGTTTGGAATGTCCCACAGGAGAGAGGCGCCAGCCGCCTCAACACAGGAACAGTAGTGGTTGGTATCCATATGCTGACATGAAAGTGCATGTGCTCCACTCAGGGCAGATGGGTGGCCCATGATGTAGGCTAGTGGAGACACACACAGCAGAACACGGATTCCAAGTCCTGTTTTCTATTTGGCCGTTAGATTGGGCATGATAGCCGGCTGAAAGGCTACCTGTCGCTAACAGGGCTCGGCAGAACTGCTTCATGAGAAATGAATTGTGGACCCCGGTCGGACACACTGACCACCGCGATCCAATGCATACGGAAGATGTGGTGAATGAGAAGATTGGTGGTTTATAATGTGGATGGAAGCTTGGGCAGAGCAATGAAGTGCGTGGATTTGAAGAAGCGGACGACAATGCCTCATGATAAAGGTAGGCCATTGATGAAGTCCATTGATACGGGGAATCATGGTCGAGGTAGAGCCGGTAATGGTCAAAGTAACCCAGCAGGAGGTTGATAGGACGCCATTATTATTACACTTGTGTCAAACTCAAGGCCCGAGGGCCAAATCTGGCCCGCCAAATAATTACATGTGGCCCGCGAAAGCAAATAAAACACATATACAGTACTTCCATGATGCTTGCTAAAATCTGTACCACAATTTCAGACTCTCCTATGTAATAAATAAGAGATGTAAGCACGTTCTTGTTATCAAACCCCTCATTACAATAACTTAACCCTTTCGTGCACCCTGTAACCTGATAACATGATTTGCTGTCCACTGTAGTAGCCGCTGTCCATGAAAAACTTACAATAGTAAAAACAATAGTCGAGTAAACCGTTATTCTTTTTGGGTTTCACAGTCATAACAGCCCTCAAAAAAATGAATTTGACACCCTTGCTGGAGACCTACTGAGCCAAATGGAAAAAACCCTCGAGATGTGGCGAACTTAATATTCACATAACTAGTGAAACTAGAAACCTTGCCTTCCAGACTGGAGCAGAGACACTTGGCTTTTCATATAGTCTCATTTATACTTTACATTTTGGATCATAGGCATAATGTTTCAGCTGACAAATGACACTCATTCGGGTGAATGGTGTCAGTTGGGTTCATACAAGTTTACACATACACAGAATTTAATATGAACCGTGAAAAGTCACAGAACTACGTTTGGATAATTACTCTAGCCGCCTACACCTGCTTGAACCAAATCATGCTGAATACCTGTTAATTAACCCGATTGGCCGTGTAATCCATGTGATCACGTGACGTCACAGAATGTGACTATGATTAGCCACGTGACTGATGTGACTGACACACATGTATACTTTAAGGTACTTTAAACATGTAAACATGTAAACATGACATGGAATTTTGATTGTTGGCTAATTAGCGCGTTCTGTTTAAACACTAGCAACCAGAAAATTCAAGTTATTAGGCAGAATTTTTTTTTTCATCAAACACCATCATTTGAGAGTTTTGCCTGCCTTAGGGAAGTTTGCACTTCCATCATTACTTAACAGCCTAATTTCAATTTAAAATAGGAAACACTGGTAGATTTGCAGTGTCATCATCAAAATATGCCATAATAAATATGACAGAATGGCTCTTTTATTGCTGTTATGTTGTTATGGCAACCTGATTTATGGCTTCCACACCAAAGGAGTAACATATGTGTCACTCCCCATGACACACACACACACACACACACAGTGCATTAACTACTGAAGTATGTGAACCAACAGTGTCTGTGAGCACAACGGTGTCACCAGCTGGTGTCTAATAAATGCTTACAACTGTGAAATAAACACCAATGAGCTGTGCTTCCTTCAGGAAATTGAAGGAGGAAGCAAGAGTGAAAGTGAGGTGAACTCAGTGAAGCAATCAAACTGGATTTCTCTCTCTCATTTGATTTGTACGTGGTTACGTCAGTATTGATGACTCTCACACTTATGGCGTGGCATGTGCTTTCATCTTGAGTGTCACGCTATGCTGTCCCAACAATTTTCACATCAAAACGCTATGATAGTACGAGAGAACAGATGGGCAGAGCAATACCTGCACATTTGATGGCTGGTTGCATCACTCCTCTCCATCCTGACACGGAAATGCTGAAGTGCCCTCTGGGCTGTGCCACTTTTTGAAACATCTTGAGTAACCACAGATGTGGCTGAGGAAAATACTGCTTTCATTGGGATCCTGGTCCATATCCATAGCTCTGGTACCCCTCAGAGAGGCAATAAATCCCTAAAGAACCGGTCCCCAAGCTGCGGCCCGTGCACTGGTCCCGGGCCGCAACCCATTTGGTACCTGCCCGCACACAGAGAGCCCAAGATCTTTTTTTGGTTGTTTTTGTTAAGCGTCAGGTCCGCGAACAGAATGTGCTTTTCTCAACTGGTCCGTGACACAAAAAAGGTTGGGGACAACTGCCCTAAAGTTCTCTTTTGGCACTACAGTTAGGCCCAATATAGAAAAGAATTTTTGAAATCTTAAAACATTCTTTATCTGTTACAAAGCCCTCCCATGAAGATTAAAAAAAGGTACGCTTATAACAGTTTTGGTCATACTGTAGGCGGTGCGCTCTGATAATCTCAACACAAAACACACAAAGATTCTGTGTGTGTGTGTGTGTGTGTGTGTGTGTGTGTGTGTGTGTGTGTGTGTGTGTGTGTGTGTGTGTGTGTGTGTGTGTGTGTGTGTGTGTGTGTGTGTGTGTGGTATACATGTATATAGACATAAACACAGGCATTACTCTCATGGGGCCGGCATGGCTCGCAGAGTATCCTCTGGAGTAGAGTAGATACCAGAGATGTGATCAATAGTACTTTGCTGGCAACCATTCCCTGTTCCCTTCGGATATATACTCATTGCGGGTAGTAAAAGTCCTAATGGTTTCAGCCTTTCTCTTTCACACTATCTTTATCACCATCACCAACCGCTAGTGTTCCATTCCGTATCGTCATTTCTTTCCTTCCCAAAGGCAAATATGCTCTACTAAGCAAATGTTGCGATTCCACAGATAAAATATGTTCAAGATTTCTCATCACTTCACGTGAACCCTTATTCCCGGTATTAATGTTTCTCCCATGGGAGTGAATATATTTACCAGGCCAAAGATACTGTATGTGATCCTCCATGACCTCATGTCAATTCTAGGAATCTCTGTTCACTGTTTTACATACCCCTAAAACATTTTGGCTGATTTTACATTCATTATGTCTTTACTAAGTGAGGGCAAAACATCCACTCATCCATCCATCCATCGCGGGCGTACTGGAGCTGGGATAGGTCCCAGCTGTCTCCAAACAATAGGTGGTGGACAGACACCCTGAACTGGTTGCCAGCCAATCGCAGGATACACATACTGTCGGTTTCATGTCAGACAATATTTTCAAGGACCAGCCTTTCAGGTGTGACAGATAAATAAGAATAAGAAAACCTTTATTCATTCACAATGGAGACATTCCCAATTGACAGCAGCAAACATATGAAATGAAGAAAGTAGAAGAACAAAAATTGTAGGAGCTGCTGTAAAGGCAGCCACTCTTGCGGTGTCATCTTGAAATCAATGATACAATACAATATGATATAATAAATGTAATACAAATACAATCAAATAATATTATATGACCTACAGTACATGAAAACAGCGGTATTTTTAAATCATAATAAACACGAATCATGACACAAGGAGCATCCTATCTGACCACAACACTCTGGACGCTATGGTAGCGCGCCTTGACCTGCATCAAGAGTGACATACTGTAGACGGATGTAACAGAACATCCGGTAATTTTTCAAATTAAAACATATTTTAGAGTCCGAAATAAATAAAAAGGAAGTCATGTAAGTTACTTATTCTTTCTGTGCGGCCCGGCACCAAATGACCTGCGGTCCGCGATCCGGGTGTTGGAGACCACTGCTGTCGACAAACAACCATTCACACTTTCAGTCACACTTGGGGATAATTTGGAGCATTCAGTTAATATACCATGCGTGATTTTGGAATGTCGGAGGAAACCAATGTAATGGTTCTGTTTGTGGCCAACAGATGGCACTGTAGTACTCCACCTGCAGCTGCACACCTGCTGGTCATTGTGTTATTAGTTGTCTGTTTTAAAAGGACTCCCGGCACGACCACTCGATGTTGGGTCATTGTTTGTTCTGTCATGTTTCTGTTACTGTTCGTTTTTTGTTTTTGTTTTTTTTGCTTCAGCCATGGTTTTTGTTTGTTACTTTGGATTATTTTTGTTTCCATGACTTTTTTGTTTGGATTTATTTTCCCTCAGTATTTTGTTAACACCCTGCTCCTCCTTCCTGCCTGCTTTTTGGGGTCCTCCACCACCACGCATCGTGACAACCAGAGACAAATT
The DNA here is from genome assembly GCF_025434085.1 of Hippocampus zosterae. Taxonomy (NCBI): domain Eukaryota; kingdom Metazoa; phylum Chordata; class Actinopteri; order Syngnathiformes; family Syngnathidae; genus Hippocampus; species Hippocampus zosterae. The sequence goes on along the minus strand of NC_067464.1, from coordinate 19,051,492 downwards.
GATTCAACAAAAAAACAAACCTTGTGCACTCACATCCACAAGGGGCTGAATATCCTTAGAAGTTTTGCTTGTCTCCTTCGGTTAGTCAGCAGCTAACTATGCTTTTGGTATTATCTTTACTTCATCATGACTGCGCAGAGCTGACAAACAATTATACAGTGACCAGTGACCTCACAGATACCATTTTTTAACAGAAACTCTTCAGCAAAGAGTAGGAGTTGTGATAATAGGAAAGGGAGCCCATATCCATCCCCTGCCCCCATTAGCTTGCGGTATCTGATATGAAAATTCATGAAAAATACTTTTTTGTCTCTATTCTTCTAATGGTGGGGTTTGGGGGGGGGGGGGCTATAGAAGAAACATTAACACCTGCTAACCGATCAAACAAAGTGAGGATTGCACAAGCATTCCGAAACCTGAAAGTATTTGAGGAGCGATAAAGGACATCAAAGCTGAGAGCAAGTCCCACAACAAGCTTATTAGCAGACATATCATCTGGGAAGATAAGAGTCACTTCACACTGGAAGTCAGCAATGTTCTCACGATGACAAAGCAAAAAGGAAACAAATAATGAAGTACTCTTCCATGATATGAAACACAAACTCACTGGCTGATTTCAAAACATAATATCACATAATAAAATATAATGCAACTTGGTTGCAAGGAATCGTCATTCATATAATGATATTTTTATTGCTTTTTTTTTTCAATCTGCTTGAGAGACGATTTCCCTTAATGGCTGTCACGAAAGAAGCTGACACGTTCGACCTTGTCTAAGTCACTCTTAGTGGTGGCTGTTCACATTGCCCCCGCTGTTTATATTACAGTTATTGTCGAATATTCAAATTTGGAATTGCCATATAAATTAATCGTGTGCTTAATTTAGGATGGTCAAGTAGTTCAGTATAACCTTAAGATTCAAGATTATTGCCTTTCCAAATTTTTAACTACCATCAGAATTCCCCACGTCGCCCAATTTAGACCATTCATACTTGCCCACACGCTTATACATGAGGGCCTTCATTACCATGGAAATGGACCGTTAGTGAAAGTTTGAGTAGCATTGGTCAGATGTCTCAGGTTTAAGATGAAATGCAAAACGTATTCATACATTTGAAAATAAACTGCATTGTCTAAACACGGGATGTCTTTGGATGCCTCCATGTTTTATGTGTCAAAGAATAATAATAATAATAATAATAATACATTTTATTTATAAGCGCCTTTCAAGACACCCAAGGACACTTTACAATAACAAAAAACCCAATACGGGTTGAGCAGCGGCAGCCAAAACAGCATTGTATCTACTCCAGTTAAGAACAACTCCTCACACTGATATCCACAATCGTTTTATTTCACTTCAATCATAGAACACCGTGAAAACTAAAAAGACATTCCAAACATTAACAATCAACATTTACAATCATATGTTTGACACAACATTGAATGAATAAAAAATGATAACATACCATGTGCACCTTGTCACCCGACAGTAGATAAATTGAAAATAAAGTCAACCAGACGATATCATGCTTTGTCTCTACACTGTAGAGCAGGGGTGTCAAATTCATTTTTCTCACGGGCCAGATTTCAGTTAGTTTCCCTTGGAGGGCCATTATGACTGAAACCATATTAAGAAGTCAAGAATAACGGTTTATTCACCTATTGTTTAAGATACTGTAATGAGGGGTTTGATCACAAGAAAATGCGTACAGCGTCACTCTTAGTTATTATAAACGAGAATTAGAACTTTTGGTAGTGATTTCAGGAAGCATCATAAAAGTTGACATCTTTGATTTGCTTTCGCGGACCAGATAAGATGTTGTGGCGGGACAGATCTGGCCCCCGGGCTTTGAGTTTGACACATGTGCTGTCGAGCTTGCTGTTGAGTCTACAGCAAGTTTTGGCTCTCCTGCAATATTTTGCACCATCCAGCATACTGCACCCTAAACCGAAAGTGACGGTTTAGAAAATATTCAACGTCATAGCTTAAAAAGATTTCACGGAAAAAAATAAATATCAAGGTTTACATGGAAACGAATACGTATTCATAATATAACAAACTCAGACAATGAAACACTTTATTCATCCACCTCTATTTTGCTGCTATGGAATTTCCCATAGTGTGGGACAAATAAAGGTTAACTTATCTTACCTTATCTTATCTTAAATAAAACAGATTGTAGTTGTGTGGTAACCAATTGGAAAACAATCCTAGCGCCAGCTACAAGTGGCATAAGAGAAGAGAGAAACAATTAGCCCACAAATGTGCTCTGTCACAGCCTTCGCACATGGCACGTCTCCATGGAAACAGAGGCCAGAATTGAAGGCTGGTTCTCGAAGGCTGCGTGAATTTGGACACCAGCGTGCGCTCGAGTTGTGCCGGAAGTTACGTCTTGTCGACGAATTTGGCGTTTTGCAAAAGTGGTCTATGAATTTAAACAAAGCTATGGAGCCTGTCCAAATTCACCACAGTTTAGGTGGGCCACGGAGGCTACACAAGGAGGAGCCATCCTATTCGACCAGTATCCCGCAGAATGGTCCCAAGTCTCTCACTGGGTTATCGAGGGAAATGGGTTTTTCATACACTATAATATATTTTAGTTTTTCAGTGTACACTGCACCATGGGCATTTTATCGGTTTCACTTTTACAAATAAATAGATAAAAATTAAAAAAAAATATATAGATATATGTATTTGAAAAAAAGCAGGTCACCTTTCACATCTGGTAGCACGTGACCTGCGTTACCGGAAGTTCTTAGCCGTCACAGCAGTCGGCAATTGCAGCTTGCGATCAGACCTGTTGCGAAATATTTTATTTTTTATTATGACGATGATTATGATTGTTATGATTCTGTTTGTTTCATCTGTAATTCTCCGTTGGCACTGGCAAAGAATGGAAACCTGGAGGGCCGAGAGAAGCATTTTAAAACGGTACACCTGAGCTCCTATCACGCGCTGCAAAAGTGCGTCCGATGCTTCCGCGTCAGGGCTCCCACCAAGGTAGGAAGTGCTTTCATTTTCACTAACTCCTAAACTCTTGCATCGACTTATTTTTTCGGTTTCAATCATGTTAATGGCACTTATTGCTGTTGCTAATCATGGCATGCGTGTGTGTTTGCGAATAACCGTAGACTATCCTCGCGTGTACATGGGCGTGCCTGTTTGTATTCGTGCACGTGCGGTATCGGTCGATCGCGTAAAGTTGATTGGCTTGAAAAGCAGATTTTCAGTGAAAAAAGGGTTGGGCACCCCGATTTTGTATTGTGCATATGAAGAAAGTCTTGCTTTTTAAAACAGTGGGTGCCTTGTGGTTGGCTGGCATCCAGTCTAAGCCCCAACCCATCGTCAGCTGTGTTAGACCTAATGGGTCGCACAAGCGGCATGGTTTTTGCCTTCAGTAACGCTCTCCCGGATACAAATGTAGTGTCCTTTCAAGGAGACTGGAGGAGAATGTAGGTGGAGAAGAGAGAACGAAAATGGATCCCCACAAACTCACGTGAACAATGCGCGAGCGCGCGCGCACGCACGCACACACACACATGTGCGCATGCGCGCGTATGCTTTAACAAACATTTTAAAAGTCCCTTGATTATTTTCAACGTCATTATTTAGGGTTGTTTTTTTAATTAAGTACAGTTTGCAATATTTTAATTGGCACACCGTCTGCATTTTCAGTTAGGCTGCGGGTTTCAATGTCTTGGCCAGCATCAGAAGTGTGCCCTTAAACTAACAAGGCTGGAATCAGTAATGTGTGTGTGTGTGTGTGTGTGTGTATATATATACATGTATATGTACACACACACACACACACGAGTTCTATCGTTAGGCTTTCGGATTTCTTATTACAAGCAACCTACACTTGCCTGTGGATTGCCGTTTATGTATTGTGAAACATTTTAGTAAAACCGCTTTTATACAGGTGCGCGTCATGTGCGAAAACAATGCCTGAGGCAAGTAATGCAACTTTTTTTTTTCATTTTCCATTATTTTGCTCTTTGAAAAATAGTGAGGTATTATGTGCTCAGAAAAAAACAACCACAATGTGACATCCATGTCTTTTTTTTCAGTGGCGTTGAACTGAAAGGCATACTACACGACCCAAATTTTGAAATGTTTCTTAGGTCAATAAGGTAGAAAATGTTTGAAACGCTCTAGGATGACGCAGTGTGATTTCACACCGCTGCAATACAGCCATCATATATAATGTGCTTTTTTTTCTAACGCCATTTTTGCAGGTTAGACCTCGCACGCTTGTATTTTTCTAATCTTAAAAAAAATCTTATTTAAGTGAACAAAAAAAAGACACGCTGGAACTAATTGTTTCTGGCTTTACCATGCAGCGTGAAAGTCGAGCTTGCGGTACGCGGGCCCGCATTTCGCTCTCCTCGACCACGGGCTCGATCCAGCAGTCGGCCATGCAGCCCACCGAGGCACACATCCACACGCGTACTACGGATCAGGACGCGCGTGCGTCGGCTTCACGGAAGAGCCCGTGCGCCTTTAAAAGGACGAGCGCTGCTATTGGGTGGAAAGGCGGGCCCGAGCGCTGCGCGTGGGCGCGGTAGCGTGTGCGTGCGCGCGCTTCTGCCTGCACCCGCTCCTAGTGGTACACAAGCGACAAGCCACCCCCCCTTGTGCGGACACCGTGTACCGTGGTCGAAGCACCTGCGACAGGGACGTGAGAGTCAACCCGAAACCGTCTGGTGGTCCCCACCCCGCCAATCTGCACGAGCGCCAATATCTGCAAGCAGGATTAAATATATATATATATACTTCAAACTACTACAGCTCCCTGGGGACCTAAAACTGGATTTACCATTCTGATGTTCTCGCTGGTCTGATTGTCGGAGGTCAGAAACATCACCTTTTTGCTGTTTTGATCTAATTTAAACCTCTCAGGTGGAACTTCGTTTGGAAGAAATGTCTTTATTTTTAAAGAGGAAATAACATCCCTTACGATCAGGTATCGCACCACTGTACACGTAAAAAAATATCTTTGGAAATGCAAACATGCGCCTCATTCGTTCGTTGGCGTTTTAAGGTGATTTCAAAGAGGAAAATGTCTCACGTTGGCCTCAATGTTACCTCAGTGGAAACGAGGCAGTGTATCCGCGAGAGCGGATAGAATTACACGCGTCTCGTCGAGGTGATGCCTTCGAATTGTAAAATAATTTCTCGACGATTTTGATTACGAGCTTTGCGTCAAAGTGACAGCAGCCATCCACCCGGAGACATGTTTTTTTTTAACTTTCATTTTTCCCATTTTTTTAAGATTAATTATAAATGACCCCAACGTCGGTGTCCAATGTCCTCACATCGTTCTCGTCGTCAGGTTCCCTTTAGGATGTAAAACAAACACGCCAGGCTCAACCCTTTGCGCCGGTCAAACACGCCTTCTTCTCTCTCTCTCTCTATCGCTCTCTCTCTCTCTCTTTCTCACACACACACACGCACACACACAAACACATAAGCTCGTGCGCAAAAAAACGCACTGCATGTAAATACTAATTTAATATATTTCGATCATCCGAGCATGCTTTGCAAACAGCGACTCGACCATCTTTCGGCAGCAATTGTAAAATCCGTCACGTTCCTCCATTTATGCGCCGTTTTCCTGCGGCTCCAAATCTCGCATGCTTGCGCACTTTTCAGAATCCGTGCAAGAAACTGCAATCGTTCCGGGCATCCAATCACACAAGGGAAATTATCTTTTTTTTTTTAATCAATGACGTTTGCATGCAGACTGTGTCTAAATAAGAATGAAATCAAACGATATGCATATGGAGTTTTTTTTTTAACAAGGCAGCCCGCAATTAACACTGATCGTCTTGCACGTCCAGTGCATGTGTGGTCTGGAAAAAAAATTTAAAAGACAGATTTAAAAAAAAATTACCTCCCTAAAATAACGTTTCATGCAACGGAGGTTGATAAACGATGCGTTTTCTACTTCAACATAATCTGCGTTCCATGCTGCATGATGCGCCAATCGTTGATCATTTTTCTTGCTTTCTGTTTCCTCCCTTCAGCGAGCGCGGAAGAGCAGGTTTCGGCCTTCTCGTTGGCTCAGCTTCAAATAACCGATTAAGCAATGGAAATATAAATGCAAATTGTCCTTCTTTTTTTTACATTTATAGTGCGGGATGTCATATTTTAAACGGCGACGAGGCCCTAATTTGGTGCGCCGGAGAAAGTCTACCTGCGAAAAATAACGCAGGAGGCCTCGCCGTTCCATCAAACACCCTAGGAAGGGGGGGGGGGGGTCTTTTTCAACTGATGTCAAGGTCTAAACTAGTGAGAATAAGCAACGTTAAGAGGACGCCCACCGAACTTTATTTTGATGTGTGGCTGTTGCAGGTTTCTGTGTCCGATTTTGAAGACTTAATCGGATTAAGATGTAAGATTCTCCTTGCATTTATGCGGAGGGAATTCCCAATCAGGCTCTTTCCAGAAGAGCTCGGGAATGGGCGTGGACCACAGTGTGCTCTCTCCCCCCCCCCCCCCCCCCCCCCCCTGTCAAAGGGCCAAAGGTGTTTCATCCTTGAACTTGAATTAAACATTCATAGGATAGCGATGAGTTGAACAAGCTTCTGGCCGTCTATGACGTACACGTACAATGTCCCCAATTAGCGATTTTCCAAGCTCGAGCTGTGTCAAGTGCTGCATTGCCGTGCGAGTTGCAATCGATTGATATATTTGTGGACGTGTGCTCAATCTTGAGAAGTTGCCAGCCGTGAAATTGAAATGTGCGATTTACAGCCTTTCGGCGCGTATGTATAAATCTAATTTTGATGGGGCGTCATCGGGTATTTAGGAAATTTGACCGTGCTGTTTTATCATTTGCTTGGCAGGTGATTAACTGTGATGACAAACCAAGCGCAAAAAGTCAAGGGCTCTCAAGGTAACACGAATCCCTATAGGGCGTGGAAAGTCAAATAAACGGGATTGAGACGACTGCTCTGCTCGGATTTAGATCAAGGTGCTCCTTTCGTCATCTGTCGTTGTTCGTTTTTTTCGAGACGTGTGCGCTTTACCATCGCGTGTGAAATATCTCGTCTGCGCCTCGTGTTTACAGACTCCCCACATGATATTAATGAATACGCAAAACGAACGAGATAAATGGCCGTCGTCTGGTTTTTCCATTGCTATCATATGAGAGAGGGGAAAAAAACGCGATTAGGAGGCTATTTCAATCAGACGCAAAGGTGTTACGTAAATGGCTCTTTTGTCGGGGGTGGGGTGGGGGGGTTCGTGAATTTTGGGGCGCGCTTGTGTGTAAAACGTGTGCGTGTGTCTCGTCGGCCCGTTTATGTCATGTTTTAATCTCTGCAATGATTGCGTGTCGTCATGTGTATAATTCGTTCCAATATGCCCGCGTGCATATTTAGCCATATGATCGCGCGTGTGTGTGTGTGTGTGTGTACGCGTAATGTTCGTGCTCTCTAACGGGGGGTGATGTAATGCCGTTGAAGGGTGCTGCAGCAGAACCATACAACCCAAAGAAGGCGTGTCCCGCCTGCAGAACAGCAGGAAAATAACACGTTTCGCCCACGCGTGTACTCGCCGAGATCCTCACACCGGTGCATTCTCGTTGCGTTCACATATGCTGCCATTTGTCTTGGATGATTTTAATTTGCTAATTAAAGGTTAAGAAAACCAGGGAATACGTTTGCGACCCTTTTTTTTAAACTGCTTCATTTTGCTTGGTAGTTTGGTGTACTGATATTATGTCATAGTACTCTTGTTTGTGTAGATTATTTATGTAACATTATTTATTTATGTAACAACCCTAAAAATGGTTGAATCCTTTGCTTATTTCCCCATCAAGAGAACCACCATTTTTGGCAGAGAATTTCCAACATTTAGAAAATACTAAATTTCAATAAAATAATAATAATGACAATACATTTGGGCGGCCCGGTAGTCCAGTGGTTAGCCCGTCGGCTTCACAGTGCAGAGGTACCGGGTTGGATTCCAGCTCCGGCCTCCCTGTGTGGAGTTTGCATGTTGTCCCCGGGCCTGCGTGGGTTTTCTCCGGGTGCTCCGGTTTCCTCCCACATTCCAAAAACATGCATGGGAAGCTGATTGATCACTCTAAATTGTCCCTAGGTGTTACTGTGGGCGTGGATGGTTGTTTGTCTCTATGTGCCCTGCGATTAGCTGGCAACTGATTCAGGGTGTCCCGCGCCTACTGCCCGAAGATGGCTGGGATAGGCTCCAGCGCCCCCCGTGACCCTAGTGAGGATCAAGCGGTTCGGAGAATGGATGGATGGATAATACATTTTATTTATAAGCGCCTTTCAAGACACCCAAGGATAGTTTACAATAACAAAAAACACAAAACAATACGGGTTGAGATACTAAAGTATTTTCTAAATTGAGCTGGATGACATATATTCTGCATTCTTTCCATTGCCATACAGTTTATCCTTGGGGAAGTTGTATGTTTTTACCATAATAGCCTACATAATCATGAAAGGTGCTGTTGTCACTGTGCTGGTAACCTCAGGAGCTTTGCTTGACATGAACATGAGAATATGCATGTGTATCGGGAGTCGAGGCCTTGCAAGAGTGCAATGTAATGCTGAGTCCAGTAATGATCCTTGTACCGATGCCATCATTTGTGTAATGATCATGATCCGTTATTCACGACTCCTTGATATGGAACTATCGACCCTGAATGTGAATGTTGTTTCAAATAGATCCTGATCCACCTGAAATTGCTTCCGAATTATACGCTGCTGTGTGTCTGAAATGTTTTGGTGTTGGACAGGCAGATTATTGACACCCTTTTGGATACCGTGAGATTGCAATTTTAACCAAGTCAAAACTTTATAGACCCACACTAATTTAGATGTGATTAAAATCTGTGGACATACAGATAATTCAACTATTAAAAACATGTGAATATTTGGCGGCGGGGGGATGGGGGTGTAATGGCTAAAAGCAGCTGTGTTTCGACCAAAATGTTTTTCCTCGAGCAACGTGATGAAGAGAAGAGAGGAAGGGATGGCTGATGTCTGGGCGGTTCATGAGCTGCCTGAGTGGGAGTGGATGAGGTGGAACATCCTCCCTCGCTCTCTGTTTCCACTCGTCTCCTCCTCCTCCCATTTACTGTCAGTTCCGGATAAAACATCATCCCACTGCAGCAAATATACTAAATATCAAATACGCAATTTGAATAGTCTCCCCTCACGATAATCGAATTCTGCGGATCAATTAAGAGATTGTTGACAATATTTTCAGGTTTCAAATACTCCGGGTGGGGGATATTTTGTTGCCGCATTTGAGCTCTGCGTTGCTGCGGCTTTTTGTCCATGTGATCGAGTCACCTGCTGTAACATTACTGTCAAGTAGCATTCATTTAAATACAAGAGGGCCCGCTGGCAGGTTTTATTTTTTTGTTGTGAGTGCACGTGACACTGAAGCACACACACGCACACAAACACTTACCACCCCCACTCTCTCTCTCTCTGTCTCTGTCTCTCTCTCTCTCTCTCTCTCTCTCTCTCTCTCTCTCTCTCTCTCTCTCTCTCACACAAAACCTCGACAGTGCTTGTGATTGTTAATAGAATCCAGAGTGCTGTTGCCTTTTGTCAGTGTGTGTACGTGGACTCGTCCCTGCGGTGCTGGTCAAAAGATCCTTTCACTGAAAACAATGATCCATGCCGTTTAGCCTTTTAACCCCCGACGGTCCACATACTGCGAGCAAAGGCAAGCACGCACACATGTAACAACCCCCCCTGGGCACGTCAACCCTCAAGCCACAGCTCCGGGGAAAATAGCAGGTGATTAGCTGATACTATGCTAACAGAAAATATACAAGAAGGAAGCAATATGCCACTGTTAAAATACTGCGGATAGAGATGGGCACACGTACATCGTTTATACTTCTTTGTGGTAAATGCGGTAAATCGAGAATACTTTCTCATTCACAACGTTGACCTGGAGGCAATTTCGGGCTACAAAGTCTTGGTCATGGACAGTTGGATAGCGGACAGTCAGGATTTGAACTTACGACCTTTCGGTCACTGGATGACCCACTCTCCCAACTGAGTGACAGCTGCCCTGTCACATCATTGAGTGACACTTAGAAAAACCTTTTGTGACAGTCCGTAAAAGCTTTTTAAGCAGAAATGGGTGAGGGACAGACGGCAGAGTGGTTTTGAGTGCTTGGCTTTCTTAGAACGAGAGCAGTGAAACATTGGCTGGAAGTGTTTTACATGTCTGATTGTTGGATTCTTCGAAGAAGACTGAACAAACCGGCATAAATATATTCAGGGAAGTAGCCATCATATTCTGATGGGATTGGAGGAAGCAAATCAAGGTTTCGCAGTATTGCAATTTCAGCTCTAAATGAGCGGTCCCCAACGTATTTTGCCGCACGGACCTGTTTAATGTCGGGCAATATTTTCAGGGACCGGCCTTTGTGGATAAATGCAACAAAATAATATGACCTGTATGAAAACTGTGGTATTTTCTAAATATAATAATAAACACCAATCATGACCTGAGGAACTCCTATCTAGCCGCAACACACTCTGGTCGCTATGGTAACGTTTAAATGCACCTTCAAAATAAGATAAACCGCAAATACAAAGTGCATGAAAAATACAACTCACCATCCATGGATGTTATGCAGAGTGGGCTTGGTGCGTGGGAATCTCCCATTGGGATAAATCCATATTTTAAGTAGGACTCCCGATACTGTCTATTAAATGTAGCTTTCTTTTACTTGGAAGTCATAGGCTCCTCTTCTTTCTCCTTGCTGGGCCTTTTCCCCTTCCCAAAGACGTTTGTTTTTTTTACTCAGTTTGCTAGCTCCTGGGTTTCATTTTAGCTGTAACGTGACAGAGAAGCGCGTCTTAACCTGCGTCGAGAGTGACATACTGTAGATGGATGTAACAAAGAATCTGGTAATTTTTCAAAACAAAACATGTTTCAGATTTCAAAACAAATACAACAGAAGTAATGTAAGTTATTTATTGTTTCTGTGCATGCCGGTACCAAATGACCCCTGGAACGGTACTGGTCTGCGCCTCGGGGGAAGGGGATACTGTTCATCATCATTTTCTAAATTTTTTTTTTTTCATTGAATACAGTCTTTTTTTTTCTTGTAAAAATAGAATAAAGAAATTAATTGCAATCTAAATAATTAATAGAAATCACAAATTGGGGGAAATTGGGGATGGTCACAAAGGGATAGTTTGACCAATCAACTGTTTTGGCGCTCCCCATAAATATTTTTCAGGTAAGAACGTAAACATTTTTGTCGCAAATACTACATTCAATACTTTTATTGTTAATATGATTTTAAATCGCAGGGTGAAGCTTACGTGAGGCTAGCAGCAAGCTCCATCCTAGTGGCTGACACCGTAGCTCTCTGACATTCCATCCTTGCTTTTGTCGATATTTAAAATAAATCAGTACTCACAATGTTTTTGTCCCAGTGAATAGCGTCACCACTTCCTCCTTTCCCTCCATTTTGCTTTCAAACTCGCCGCATGTGTGTGAAGGACACGACAAAGCCGGTTCCCCTGCCTCGTCCTGACGACAGCCGTCTCGGCAGCGTCCGCTTTGAGCAGAATCGTGACGGCCCCTTGAGCTTGACCTACTAAGACAATTTAACGTTTGCTGCATTCAAATGAACAAATGTGCCACTGGCCTCTCTCTCTGCTCTGAATAAGTAATCCTGTGGAATACTGTCATCCCAATTTTTAATAAATATACCTGTAATGTTTTTTTTTCTTCTGTAACTGTAACAGTTAGCTTTGTTTTGGGTATCCTGAGTACGTAAAGTCATTACATGTATTCCGTTCTTCCCCAAGCCTGTATACAACTGCAGTATGCCATAGACCCAAGCATCTAGTACTTGTGATGGGCATGACAGTTCTTTTTAAGAGAACCGAATCATCCATCAATCCCTTTTCTGATCCGTTTTATCCTTACAAGGGTCGCGGGGGGTCCTGGAGCCTATTCCAGCTGTCATCAGGCAGCAGGCGGGGGACAACCTCAACTGGTGGCCAGTCAATCGCAGAGCACACAGAGACGAACATTCTTGCTCACATTCACACCTAGGGGCAATCTCGAGTGTTCCATTAAACTGCCATGCCTGTTTTTGGGATGTGGGAGGAAACCGGAGCACCCACGCAGGCACGGGGAGAACATGCAAACTCCACACAGGAAGGCGAGAGCCGGAATCGGACCTTGCAACTCTGCACTGTGAGACGAAAGTGTTCACCACTTGTTCACCGTGTCACCCTTTTATTAATATAAGTTTTAAGATTATTGTTGTCTTACATGTTTATGGTTTTCTATTATTCATGAGTGTATCCAGTAGTAGAAGTCCAAGTCATTTATAGCAGACGAATATGGGTAACACAAGTCCAAATGTAAGATCTTTAGCACAATAAACAACTGACATGCTAATTATGTCGTTGTTTGACATTCGTAACCTCAAAACAATACGACAGTTTACCATCATAAATTACTACTAGATTGAATAGGTTGAAAATGATGAGCAAATCATTTTATTTTGTGTTTATTTATGTTTAACATAAAGTCCTAACTTTATTGGAATTGGGTTTGTAAGTCACTATGTGATAAAACTATGCAATCGATGAAGGTTTTGCACATCTTTTTGTCAAGTTACGCACGAAGCAGGAAAAGGGAACTGCTTCGTACGTAACAGAGAAAACTAAAATAGGTGGATCCCCGAAATAGCAGACACTGACAAGGACTATACTAAACAATAATATTTATTGTAACAAAAAACACTGTCTAATAAAAGAAAGCGCTGGTAAAAACGAGAACCAGGAAAATAAGGAAACGCAACAACAGAAAACGCTTGCGGAAAACGGCAAGGAAATACGAATAAGAAATCATTAATAAACGTAGGCGCTTAGCCTAATCCCCATGGGAAGAAGAAAATGTAACCAACCGTAAATGGTAAGCGAACAATAACTTGCGAATATGGGCAACAGCAGTGGCACGGCATGAAATACGGTCAGTTGACTTCCGGAGCGCCTAAATCTAGCAGGTGCAATCGCCTACAAATGGGTGGCAGGTGTGCAGGCGGCAAGCAAGAACGCCTACCCCCTGCTGTCAAATACGGAAACGTGACACTTTTAGCTGTTGCCTAGATAGTTCGGCAACTTTTTATGCACCGATTAAATTGCGGCAGCATGGAACCTAGTAATTGTCATATCTGACAAGAAGTTCTGATGTTCAGGTTTTAAATCTGGGGACTGGTCTTCCTGTGTGGGGTTTGCAACTCCAGCGAGTTGCTTTCTTTCTTTCTTTTTTTTTTTTGTGTTCACAACAGCTTCATGCCAGTATAATACCTAGCCAAGCAACGAACTGTGATTAAGGCTGAAGTTATTTTGCGATATTTTTTCCATAAATCTGCACTCTGTTGGCAAACATTTTCGAAAGAAGAATCTGATGACCTTTTCAGGGATTGGCTGGCGACCGGTTCAGGGTGTATCCCTCATCTCACCGTAGACAGTTGAGAGTTGAGGTTCCAGCCCCGACGCGACCCTTGTTAGAATAAGCATTTCAGAAAATAGATGGATTAAGCTTTCTTCTGATATGCACCTTTGGTTGGCGCCTTTGCAATGACAGCTTCATGTGCATTTCTGCTCTCTACAATGAGGCATCAGTGAAAATGGAGCCTGGGAGCTTTCATTCATACAGCTTGAAATTCAGTAATAGCACCTGCTCTCGCTCTCCTTTACAGTGTAAATACAGTATGACTGAATCTCTGTGTTCATTTGGACGGACCGAAAGCTGTCTGTCCAGACTCATCATCAGATAAAAGGCGTTCTGCCTGGCTGACTGATAGTCATGCTTTGCCATGAGAATAATGGAATTAATTTACCCAGCAGATGACCGATAACTCCAAACAACCTTTGTGAGAGAGGAGTAGATGCAGCACTATCAAAGCAATTTTAATTAAGATGATTGACTTCCAGCCAAATACAACATGTTAGCTGTGAGCCGTCTGCCGCCTCCATTTTTTCACTTAGATATTATTCATATATATATATATATATATGTATATATATATATATTATAGCTGTCAAACTATCAAAATATGTAATTGAATTAAAACGCAAATGTCATAATTAACTAAAATTCACTAAAAATTAATCGTGATTACTCACACATTTTTTTATCGTTTCTAAATTTCCTTTTATATTTTTTCGTCCTATTTCTTCCAGTTTTAATGCTCTCATCAACATGGAATCATGGATCCGTTTTGTATGTGCAAAATGCAAATATTTACTGATATAAAAACAATTTCGATTTTCAATTTTACATGAACATTTTTCACTTGGAGCAGTTATTTACACATAATCTCTCAGACAATATTACTGTCTATCAACAACAGTGAAAAAAATATTTTGCCACACAATAGCTCCTTTAACAGCTCTTTTTAGGGAATCAAAACAGAGCAATATAAAATTATAAAGTGCACATCTAGGTGTCCTCCATGAGAAAACTTTCAACTCCCACTTCCAGCAGAATTTTGACTACATCTCCAGGGAGGTGGGGGATATTCAGTCTGAGTGATGTTTATGTTGTATGCATCCATTTTTGATGCACCCAGGAAAAGGTGCTCCAAGGTGGTGCCATGGCAGCAATTCCCAAATCCGTTGGTGGACAATGCTGGTGAGGGATCCTGCCAAATTAGAAAATGAATCCTCAGGCCTTTTTTTTTCCAACGGTGGGACTTCGGAGATAGCTGATGGGTCCCGGCCGGCCAAGCAAAATGCAGCTTTGGTGATTACTGAGGACAGAATTAGGGTGTAGGAGGCATTCAGTGAGGCCGTGGAGTTCGACTTCAGAATGCTTTAAAAAGTTCAAGTCCACTAACCAGAATCTCAAGAAGTGAAAGGAGAACAACACCAACACTGACTATTGTGGGGATGGAGTGCTGCTGCTAACCACGACTCAGAACTTGGGATGGTTCGGGAGAATACTTCCAAGATATTCTCAATTCCACCCAAATGCCTTTCTTTGAGGAGGCAGAGTCTTGGGACTGACATGGCCCCCTCTATCTCTGAGGTTGAGGTTTGCTGAGGTGGATGTAAAGCTCCTCGATATCATGGCGCCTGGGGTGAATGATATTTGCCCAGATTTAAGCTCTGGGTATGTGTGTTTTGAGATAGCGTAAAAAGCCGGGTTATACCAGGAGATGCTCAGAGTACAGCCGCTGTTCCTCCGCATTAAGAAGAGCCCGAGGGTGCTCTGCCTCTGCAGAGGGCCTCCTAATGACCCACAGGGAGGAGGCCCCCGGTTGATCAAGGACACCCTGGAGAGACTATGGGGTGCAGTGCATATTTCAAAATGGCCTGTGCTCGTATTTTGCTTATGTATTATGTTGGATGCAAACAACCGTCGAGAACCATTGAAACATTTTTATTTTCTTTTTGTGGCCAAATGCATTTGAAAAATGACAGCCTAATTTCTACAACAATGCCATGCCCTGTTTCTGTGATATCAGGTTTAAATTAGAGAATGATTTTTAACAAAAGATCTGAAGATTGTTTTAGCATTTTGTGTGTGTGGGGGGCGAGGGGTGTGTGTGTAGAAAGTCGGAATTAGAAAAAAAAACAGATAATAGTTTTCTTTTGGATAATTCATTTCTGGATGAAAAACATACATATTTGAAAACATCTGACCAAAACTTATGGTTATATGATGAGGTTTAGAAGCAAGTTTGATGATATGTGCTGCTTTTGACCCTGTGTGACCTCCACTTTTTCTCTGTTTTGACAGTAATGGATCAAAGAGTGACGGGCAGATCCCACATCTGCGTAATCTCCCAGGGTGAAACATGAAGGAGAAAGTTCTGCTTCATAGTATAGCCAGCGGAGTTGTTTCCACCAGGAACCTTGCACCATGAATCTTGAAAGTATGTGCACAGAAGTGTAATTTATTTTTTTTAAATAAAGAAAAAAAAATAAACATTACCTCCTCTCCCTGTGTGGACCCTCAGGAGGAAAACAATGTCTGCCAGTTACTCGACAATTTCCCAATGTGATCGGCCTCAAGACTGTTAACCGCAACGACTGTTATCCTGTTACTGCCCTTTTCCCTTTAGATACATTTTTTTAATAGCGAGACAATATTTATTTGAATTATCAATTTAAAAAAATCCAAATCAGTCCAACCAATTCCAATCAAACATCCTGTTGGATTACTATATTTTTTGCAAGAATGGATCTCCTAAGTTTTTCTATCAAGCTGCAGTTGTTCCTCAGCACATGTATGGGACTGCAATTTTTAGGCACACCAGGTCAGTGGGCTCGTTACCTCCGCTGGGATGCCAGCATCCGTGGTGACCTCAGCTTCCAATTGAAGACAGAATTCTCAGAGGCGCTCCTGCTGTACTTTGACGATGGGGGCTACTGTGACTTTCTGCAGCTGTCTGTGGTCGAGGGTCGACTTCAGCTCCGTTTCAGCATCGACTGTGCCGAGACGACGGTTGTGTCCGACAGAAGGGTGGATGACAACAATTGGCACTTTGCGACTCTCAGCAGGTGTAACCTGCGCACCGTTCTTGCACTGGATGGACAGGCCAAAGCGGATGAAGTGCGTCCTCAGCGCCAGTTCATGAAAATCGTGAGTGACCTGTTCCTGGGTGGAGTGCCGCAGGATATCCGCGGCGGTGCGCTCACACTGCCCACAGTGCGAAACATGCAGCCCTTCAAGGGCACAATCACAGACCTGAAATATGGCAAGTCTCAACCTCTGTTCCTGGGAAGTCTTAAAGTGCCCTTGGAGTCTGAGGGGTGGTGCACTGTGAACCCGTGTGAGAACGGCGGCACATGCACAGTGGTGGACGGACAACCAGTCTGCGATTGCTCCAAAACAGAATACAAGGGCCGCTTCTGCACAGAAGGTAACAAACCTTACTTTTTGGTCTGTTTCACCTTCACCATGTGGCCAGAATCCATTAAAAATAATGAGGATGTTTAGAATTCTTTGTCGTATCCACTGTATTGATGAAGTTATTGGGATAACAACTAACCTCACAATTAAGTGGGTGGCGAGGGGGGGTGCCAAGTCAAATCTGGGCGCGGGATGCAAGCGGGTTAATTCTATTTAGATCAGGTGTCAAACTCATTTTTGTCGCGGGCCACATTGTAGTGACTGTTTCCCTTTGAGGGCTGTTTTGACAGTGAAACCCAAAAAGGATAACTTGCGCAGAGGTGAGCAAACTACGGCCCGCGGGCCAAATCCGGCCCGTTGGTCTTTTTAATCCGGCCCGCCGAACGTTGGTACACAATTAAGGTTCGATGTCAATGACTGCATTCATTTCATTTGGACTTGTAATGACAGGCACTTCAACGCCAGGTGGCACAGTTACTTGAAGTTGCAGAGCATAGGGAGGAAGGGTGAGACGATACGGAAGCCCGCAGTAGCGCCAAGTCAAGCAAATCCCGTTCGATACGACGGAATAATGTACTCTTAAAGCCTGAAAAACGTGCCAAAAATGCAAAATACTGCTTTTTAAATGAAGAAATCCTATTAATATTATGTTGAATTTAGTTCACCCTTTTGATCCGGCCCTCCATAATATTTTCTGGTTCTCATGTGGCCCTATGCAAAAAATAATTGCCCACCCCTGACTGGTTTAACCATTTCAGGGACAGCGGTTACTACAGTGGACATCTTCTCATGTTATCAGGTTACAGGGTGCATGAAAGGGTTGACTGACTGTAATGAGGGGTTTGATAACAATAAAATGCTTACAATACCTCTCCAACTTATTATGTAGGAGATTTTGAAATGTTGATACAGCTTTTAGCAAGCATCATGGATGTGGATGTGTTTGATTTGCTTTCACGGGCCATATAAAATGATGTGACAGGCAAGATCTGCGATTTAGATCGCAGTTGTCAAACCCAAGGCCCCGGGGCCGGATCTGGCCTGCCACATCATTTTATGTGGCCCACGGAAACAAATCAAGCATGTCAACTTCTACCATGATTGTTAAAATCTGGACCCAAATTTCAACTTCTCGTGTGTCATAAATATGAGAGATATTGGAAGCATTTTCTTGTTACCAACCCCCTCGTGACAGTAACTTAAACAATTGTTGAATCAACCATGATTCTTGACTTATTTAAATGCTTTCACAGTCATAAAGGAAAATGGTCACTTCAATGTGGCCCGCGACAAAAATGAGTTTGAGGCCCCTGATTTAGATGATGACCACAACTACATCTATCACCGCTAGTACTGATACTTTTATTCCTACCACGACGCTGTCTTCAAGCACCACCAACACACAGGACACACCTGACATTCTTCCTCATTAAATATATCATTGTGTAAATTTTGGGTGCGGCTGTGCTGTAACAAAAACTGGAATTCACACAAGCAATTTACACAAAGCAAACACGTCTGTCGACGAATTAAAATTTAGAGAGGAAATTAGGTGGTTTGCCAAATATTTGATTGATTAACCGTCTTCTTAATGGTTTTGTCCTTGCATCTGACCTTATAAATGCCCCTGCACTATGAGCGGTACTGCCTGTAGCTTTATTGGGTTATCCGGGGCTTATCATTTGATAACAAATAGGCGAGAAGTCAAATCCAAATAATCAACATGAACACTCTGTCCTTTCACAGTATGTATTTGTAACGGCACTATCGCAACAGAAATGATATGTTACAATTACACTTCAAATGTAAAATGTAGGGAAAAAAAAGGTATTCAAAGGATTGTTTCAGCTAGTGTTGCAGGCGCGTGGGTTATTTGAATTTGTGGGCTTGCCAGGATCACACTGTGATTGTCCCTCATGCATGCATTTGTGTAGAGAAAGTGTGTGTGCGTGCGTGCGTGTGTGCGTGTGAGATGCAAAATCTGAAAGCTAATCTAAATGCTGCTAGCCAGTACAACACACTCTCATGACATTGCTTCTGCAGTCACTGATAAGGATGCCCCTTGAGAGAATGGAGCTCACCAGGCCCCTTTTCATTATCCAATCACAAGATGTCAGGTGTTTTATATCACGATCTTTTGTGCTGGGAACTGCAGTGGTGCACTGCTGAAAATCCCCCCTGCTCCCAGTTTCCTCAACAACCTCACCTTCCCATGTGATTTCTCCCTGCAGTCCAAACACAAAACACTTTCGCTTGCTTACACCGACCAGTCAAAGCATTACGAGCACGTTGCAATTTATAACTCAGGAGCTGCCTGAGATATTCAGCAGAACAGTTGCTAAAATAATGCAGGAGAGTTCTTCAAGGTACAACCCAATAATAGGCATATTAATACCTCTCTCTCACTACATTGTGAAGGCAGGAAATACGATACCGCTATTGTATTTTTATTGGATATTGTGAGGTTGTCCTTTTTAGATGAATGTAAAACTCGAAATTGTCCAGGCTGTGAATGTGAGTGTGAATGATTGCTAGTTTGTGTGCCCTGCGATTGGCTGGCAACCAGTTCAGGGTGTCCCCCGCCTACTGCTCGAAGACGGCATGGATGGGCTTCAGCACGCACCACAACCCTTGTGAGGATTGGCGGTTCGGAAAATGGATGGATGGTTGAATAATTTTGTTCGGGTACATAATGCTGTGGCTGGTGGTGTATGTCGAACTCAACATCTTGAGAGACCATTTGAAATTGATTCAATCAGCTCTGTTTTTTTCCCTGTTCATATTAAAAAAGCCTTGCTTAGTCACAATCAATAGACTTTGTTACGCATCTTTGAGTCAACAAACTCTTTCCTAAAATAAATTGGATTGGATTGGATAAACTTTATTGTCAAATGTACCGTATGTGTAACATACAGCACAGATAAAATTTCTTCCCGAAATCATCAGCAACAAGATAATGATTTTTCGAAGGAACATTTTCCACTTGATTAAGAATGTTTTCTAAACTCATTTTGACTCAGTTAATCTCTTGAAGAGGTCTTTTAGTGCAGACAAATGAAAAATGTTTGCCTAATTTGTCTCAATAGGTAAGGCAAACTATAACTAACCTCAGTTTTATTCATTTATTTGGATTCTCATTAGCTTTTCTTTAGTAGGTGTTCTTCCTGGAGTCTACTTTGACCATGGGTATCCTTACACTACAATACACTATTTCTTTACAAACCATAAAAATACAAAACTTAAATATTCTTGTTCTGAAAGAAAACTCGTACTGCTTTGCATGTATGAACCCCCATCCAATGAAGTTGGAAGACATGATACAAACATTTGTAAATCCTTTTCACTCTATCTTCAACTGACTACACTAGGAAGACAAGATATCTGTATTGTTTTTGTTTTATTCTTTCAAACTGAGGACCCAAATTGTTGAAGCTTTGTTGGTGGAATTCTTTCCCATTCTTGTTTGATGTACAATTTCAATTGGTCGCTAGTCCAGGGTCTCAGTTGTCATATTTTTTGCATCATATTGTGCCACGTTTACAATTGGAGGCAGGTCTGGACTACTGGCAGACCAGTCTCGTCCTCGCTCTCTTTTACAATGAAACAATGCTGATGTAACCCAGAAGCAGAATGTGGCTTGGCATTGTCTTGTTGAATGAAGCAAGGATGTTTCTGGAAAACACATTGCTTGGATGGTAGCTTAAGGATGTTGCAAACCCTTTATGAACCATCCATCCATTTTCTGGTCCGCTTTATCCTCACAAAGATTGCGGGGGTTCTGGAGCCTATCCCAGCTGTCTTCGGGCCATAGGCGGGGGACACCCTGAACCGGTTGCCAGACAATCACAGGGCACACGGAGACGAACACTCACGGCGAGGGACAATTTTGAGTGTTCAATCAGCCTGACATGCATGTTTTTGGAATGTGGGAGGAAGCCGGAGTACCCGGAGAAAACCCACGCAGGCATATCTACACTCATTCTTTCAATTCCACAAACAGGACACCACACTATTCCAACTTCCCTTCCAGAATCGGTTGGCTGATCACTCCATTCGGGAAGTTCAAACATGGCCGTAGAGTAGACATTTTAGTGTTTTATTAAGGGGTCATATCATGTTATTTAAGCTTCCCATAGCATAGATATGATTATCTATTGCACTTTGGCACAATGGGGACATAATTATTTGGTAAAATTAGTTATTGTTGTGGCTATTTTCTCCTTGATTGTCTGCCGCATCTTTCATGATGTTGTCCTAAAGCTAGTTGCTGCGCGAAACACCCAGGAGACTGTAATGAACAGTTGTTATCACTAGTCCGACGAGTGGCAATTTTCCATGAATGCCAAACAGCTACACACACCCACAAACCACACCATAGGGACTCTGTTTCTGATGGGAGTGTGCTTGATGGTGACACTTGCAGCATGTAAGGTTCTACCATAATAGTTGACATTCCGAGTCTCGGCTATGAATTGAAATTGAAAAAAGTATGAATTGCACATCACAAAATAAAGTACATCAAATGCACAGAAGGAGAAGCTTTGTCCACGAAAGCAACATTCAATTGGAATGTACAGTTGTACAAATTCTCTCAGTTGATAACCTCATTGAATGAGATGATATTCAATGATGAAGTGGTTTATTTTAAAAACAACTCATTTAGGATTGTGTCTTGGTTAGATGACACATGGAGTAAGTGCTGTGCGTGCAGCTCTGCCGTGCAATCTTGCTGCGAAAGCCATATCCGATTAGGACCAGTGTGAACAAGATGAGCTCTGGTACTCTTTAATCAATGATTAATTAATGAAGTCAGAAAGAGGAAATTAGTAGAAGTGCTGAACTGGATAAGTAAAATTGATCAGAGAAGAGAAAGTGATACAACTCCAGATTAAGTCACTAAAAGTAACAGAAAACAGCACCACATACATTACTCAATGCTGAGGGACAGAATATTAGAGTATTGCGTGCAAAATTAGCAAACATTAGATTTTTTAAATTTATTTATTTATTTATTTATTTATTTTCGCTCAGCCTAGTGGTACTGGTCAGCGCATTGGCCTCACAGTGCAGAAGTGCAGGGTTCGAATCCTGCTCTGACCATCCTGTGTGGAGTTTGCATGTTCTCCCCGTGCCTGCGTGAGTTTTCTCAGAGTACTCCGGTTTCCTTCCACATTCCAAAAAACATGCATGGCAGGCTGGTTGAACACTCTAAATGGTCCCTTTGTGTGAGTGTGAGCATGGATGGTTGTTCATCTATGTGTGCCCTGCGATTGGCTGGCAACCAGTTCTGCCTGAAGACAACTGGGATAGGCTCCAGCATGCGCCGCGACCCTTGTGACCCGCTCAGACCTGCTGCAACCACAGGTGCTTGCAAGGTCCCTTCAGTGGTCCGATGAATTTCTCCTTGCTTTTCCCAAAACCAGGATAAAGCTCAGGGGGGACCGAGCTTTTGCAGTCGCAGCCCCAAAGCTGTGGAACGAGCTGTCAGTTTTGTCAAGCCCCTACTCTGTAGGAATACAAATCATGCCTGATGGCATATTTTCACTCTTTGGCCTTTCAAACTCAGTCGTTACTTTCCCCTGTTCCTATTTTAAACCACGTGCTAAAGATTTTGGTGGCAACTTTTCTTATCTTTTGAATAGAATTGAATTGAATAGAATAAAGTGATACCACTCCCAGGTCAAGAGCGCAGGAGCGGATGTCACTGGACAACAAGAAATTTTGTGAGCAACTCCTCACCTGAGTAACTAAAAAATAGGGAAGGGAATCTTTTTTCAAGAGATTACAGCAGATTCAGTTACACACACACATACACACACACACACCTCACAGATGACCATTTGACCAAGTAATTTGACACCGTTACACTAGTTTTCATTTAAAAACTAATGAATAGTTAATGCATATCTGATTGACTTCCATCTGCTTGTGTTCATATTAAGTCACACACACCCCATTCGTCCCAGCCAAGGAAATTAAATGCATCTTTAAGAATTACCTTTCACATTATTTTGAAGTAACTTGATTTACCTGGAAATAATTGTATTTTGACTGGGTTTTTTTGTTGTATGTTGACATCACACGCTTCAATGCATGTATGTACCGGTACTGTATACTTATTCATATTTTGCAATCATCTTAACTTGAATCGATGATGTTATGTCCTTTATTTTGAATTTCTTCTCTTCCGCTTTTTCGTCAGCATAATTGTTACAAACTCTGATACATGAGGTGAATTGTCTGCAAAGAAAGACAGACACAGGAAAGAAAAGCAAAAGCAAGTTTTCACTCTATTTTCACCCAAATTATGGACACTGTAGTTATGTTCTGTGATTGAACTGCTCACTGCAATGTCTTTTTTGCTGGGTACCAAACATACACATGTCTGCGCTCACTGCCAGCCATTTGTATGGACGATGAGGAGTGCTGTTATTTGCATGACAGTCAACATGCAAGTCATATAAGAGTGTGTCTAATTCTTGATTTGTTTTGCTTGTCTCTTTATCTTTTGTTTCAGAGGGCAGCAGCAAAACACCAGGTGAGTTGGAATGGGGGAAAAAGGATTATAAAAAAAGAGTGATATAGGCCACTAATAGAGGGATTTTAGTATGGTATATATTAACCTACTGACATTATTAAAAATCTGGGTAGAACATTTACTGTCTATGCATACATACATAATAAGAATCTCTAGAATTTGTAGAACTGTGCCGCACACTTTTCAATGAGCCCGCTTTCCACACCAAGATGGTCTTACTCTGCCACGAGTGGTCGCTTTTCCATTAGACGTTTGGGGGTCTAATGTGGTTACAGAAGAACTGTTTTTCAGAACTCTGAGGTGGTGCTAAAGTGCGAGCCATCTGGATCAGAATAGGGCCATGCCGTCATTGTCATTTGATTGGTTGACAGTAGTGATGGGACGATGATACCTCAAGGAGTGTATTGACCCACTTCGCAATACTGTGTCAGCACTGTATTGACACTGTGTTGGTCACCCAATAGTGACCCCTGCAGTAGTTATAAAATCATTGCAGGTAAAGAAATTCCTTGTTTGTGTAAATGCTAAACTGAGTTGGTCTGTAAAATATAGCAAACTGGAGTTACAATTCAGACTTTTAACTTGTGTCGAAAGTTTTTGTTAAATCATGTGAAATAAAAGACAAAAAAGTGATGAGTTTATGAATTTTTGTGTCTTTGCTCCAAGGCGATTTCTCCTCTTAGACACCAGCTCCCCAGCCTCAGAAAATACTCTTTCACATGGTTCAGATGACGATAGTGAGCAGAGAGTTTTAAATGAAAGTTGATGCAGATGTGGATATGTTTTCTGTTTCCATTTCCAATATTGTAAAGGGTCTTGGTTTCTGGGTGTGTTTGCTTCTGACAAGCAGCGTGTTGGACTTCAAGTGTGGAGGATCTCGCAATAATAAGATAAAATGAATAAGGCAACTGTAAGGCTCTTTAACTGACTATCATATGTATAACTGGTCATTCACTTGATAAAGTGGGTGCAATGCGCCACCGTAAAAAAACAAATGTATAAAACAATGTATAAACAATGCTCAAAGGAGAAAAATATTTACAAGATTTTTACAAAGGATAATCAAAATTATTCCATACTGGAGAAAACCTCTCAGAACAATCCATAATTTCGCAAAACTCCAGCCAACAAACCCACGACGTGTTGACCCAGTTTGTGTCCTTATTAACACAATTTGGCACAGCACATTCAAACGATTCAGTTCCTGTATTGGTCACGTGATTCTTTCTTAAAGCAGTACACGCACCGATACGGGGTTTCACTCTCGAGCTCTCGGCACTGTGCTCACGCACCAGTGTCGCTCGTCCCATCACTAGTTGACAGCGATGCAGCAAGCAACATGGCAAATTTATAAATTTTCATGAAGAGGTATTTTTCAAGGAGATTTTTTTCCCTTTATTTATTTATTTTCCCACCTCCAGGTTTCACTGGAGAACACAGTAAAATTTTGTAATCAAACAAGTTTAACTGCAGGTTAGTAAAATCGGGGAATTGCAACTTATCCTGATCCTTCAGATGTTTCTTTTGAAGAAGAAACTGGAAACTTTGTGTTAACTGTCAGTGTGTCCTGATGTCATGCTTTCCCTCTTTGGAAAAACATGTCTCATCACAATACCGAAGTGTATTGAAAATGTGCTCAAGTGTTTTCTTTCACTTTTTCCCCCCCTTCCTCTCTCTGTGGCCTTTTCAAGGCCTTGCACATATGATGGCAGAACAAGGTATGACTCTCTTTTCCCTTTCTCTGTCATGATCAGTGTTTGTTTTTACTGCCGTAACACAGTTACATGTTACATTGGTACGATAAAATTAAGGGCATTAAATACTTTCTGCATTGTCCTACAAAGTTGAAATGCAGTCATGCAGTCTTTTGTTTTTCAAGGCAGCAACAGAGCACGTTATCTTTTGGACCATGCACGATGTTACATTACACGATGTTACGCTACGCTGAGTTTACTCCTGGGCTAATTAGCTATAGCTGACTGTTCTTGAAGCTACAGGTACAATAATAACCAGTGTGTACAAAACCCAATTCCAATGAAGTTGGGACATTAAAAATATAAAAATATAAATATAATTTTCATTCCTCTTCAACCTACCGTATTTTCACGACTATAAGGCGCCATTAAAAGTCTTAAATTGTCTCCAAAATGGACAGGACGCCTTATGGTGCGGAGCATCCTTTATATGCGCTGAGTTCCAAAATCTGACTGACTGCCGACACGCTGTTTATATAGAGAAAAGGCGGAAGTGACTGTGAAAGAAGTCGGCCAATCAGGGAAGGGTGGGCGTGTATATATACATATATGGAGAGGGAGAGAGGGAGAGAGAGGACAGACAAGCTAGTCCACCAATGGTGAAGGGTGGGCGTGTAAGTGGACGCCTCAAGCCAGTACCAACACTTGTATAGCGTGTGGCAATGTGCATTGTTGCAAAACAACTCCGGTTTTGGTTTCTAAGAACCCCTGAAAATAAATTCAACAAAAAGACACGCCTACGAAGCTCAGTTCAAACTTAAAGCCACCGGTTATGCTTTTGGCATGCGTGCCCATCTCACAGCAGCGGTGAAAAAACAAGTCAAGCAAATGAGCTTGCCGTTATTCCCGGAGGCTTGACTAAAGAACTCCAACCGCTGGACATTGGCATCAACCGGGCGTTCAAAGTAAAGTTGCGAACGGCATGGGAACATTGGATGATCGGTGGCAAACACAACTTTACAAAGAGTGAGAGGCAGCACTTGGCGAGTTACGCCACAATACGCAACAACGAGAGGGAACGCGGCGTTTTTGATGGATTACGGTACTTGCACAATTGTTCAATTCTTTCTACACACACACGCGCTGTCACCATGTTTCGCTCTGTTCTTTACTTTCAAATGTGGGAAAGCTTCACACGGGAGATGGCTAAATAAAATACACCTGAACTCAGTTCTGCTTTCGTTGCCTTTTTAAAAACGTGTTTTTATCTTATCTGTATGTCTTGGCATGCTACCGTATGCTTCAAGCTAACGTGTTAGAGTGCGCGCATGCATGCCGTATGTTTAAGCTGGCGTATGTTTTACCACTGTAAAACTGCGGCTATTCGTACGATGCGTCCTGTGTATGTGTAAAATACAGAAATGTCACCCATTAATGAGACTGCGGCCATTAGTACGATGCGTCGAATAGTCGTGAAAATACGGTATATTTAATTAATTATACTACTAAGACTTCGTAGTTCAATGTTCAAATGAATAGACATTAAACATCCCCCCCGCAACAGCAAAACCAGCACAAAAACATAATAAAACCATACTGGTTTACCGCATTCTTGTTTTTATTTTGTTTTTCTTTTTTTCAGTAGGGGCACCACACATTTTCAATGGAAGACAGCTCTGGACTGCTGGCAGGCCAGTCGAGAGTAGTACTGACACTCTTTTACTACAAAGCCACACTATTGTAACATGTGGCGTCATCAAACAAAGACAGTGAAAACAGTAAGTGAATAACCCAAATTAATACATTTTAAATCAATTAATAACCTTAAGCAGTTAACTAATAAATTAACCAATCAATGAATCAAATGAGTAATTAATTAATTACTACCAACACAAATACAGCACACATCATAAAACACGAGAACAATACCTCATGCTGAGTCCAAAGCCAAAGAATAAAAATGTGTCTTGAGATGAGTTTTAAAATTGGACAGAGAAGGACCTTATTCAGATCGGCCCAGTCTGTCACTCTGTCATCGTTATTTGTAACGTGCTTCCTTTATCACAAAATTATATTTCATCACCACAATTTTATGACTGTCAGTAAAAATAAAAGTGTTTACAAGGCTAACTGCACACAATTGTATTCATTTTGAAATAGTTTAGACCAGGGGTGCCCAAACTTTTTGGATCGAAGATCTACTTTTCGATCAACTAACCTCCCGGGATCTACCCTTACCAACACGCACGCACACATACACACGCACACGCACGTCATGATGAGAAACGGCCTGATACGCTCGTTCCTACCGACTGCTGTCAGGCTGATGAATAAAAAATAACAATCATAATAATAATAATAATTAAATGATGTGAAGGAAAATTGTAAATAGTACTGCGATTTATCCATTTTGTGTTCATATTGCATTTAATTGAAAGATGTTTGTTGTTTTTTTCTTCTTTCTTCTTTCTACATACATTCTTGCTGCTGGAGGCTGTAAATTTCCCCAGTGTGGGACGAATAAAGGATATCTTATCTTATCTTGATACTGAGGCATGCGATGCACTTTTGCAGACTGTTAAGTATCGTAGCTCACACGTATCGTTTTAAAGAGCTTCCCTGGGCCCTCCTAGATTTCTATTCTTTGCCCGTGCCCTTGGGGAATTGTACACAAAGCAAACTCTGAATGAGAATCATGACGATAAAAGATAGAGCGCAACAGTTCTGATCACAAGCTGCAATTGCAGACTGCTTAGAGCTAACAACTTCCGGTGACGTAATCACGCGCCACTGTAAATTCAAGATTTACCTGCTTTATTTTATTTTTTAAATGTTTTTGGGTGAAAATGAGACTGATAAGATGATTAGGGTGCAGTGTACATTAACACATAAAAATATATTACGAACATTTACAAAGACACACAAATGGATGTTTGTTTTTTTTCTCCTCGACACTCCTCGGATCTACTTGGGACCTGTCTGAGATCTACCGGTAGATCAGGATCGACCTAATGGGCACCCGTGGTTTAGACCATATATAAATTGGACCATATATAAATGATTTTACTTTTGTTGCTCCTCATCCTGCCTGTTGTCCAAAAAATTGCGCTTTTTTTGTTTCGGGTTCGTGGTGGTCCAAGGGTGGGTCGAAATGGCTTCCATCGGTGCTTATTCCGTCAGTGTTTCAAAGTTAACGTCAGTTGTCGGTCCGCCAGCGAAAACGTGAGTCCAAATCAAGAGAGGAAATCGAAATATTCATCATTGGTCAGTGGTCTATACATGCTAAATTAAAAGAAATGAGAAGTGATAGCATCTCTTTTGATCAGGTATTAGTTCTACCCTCTTTAGGGAAGCACACCATTAAAAAAATGAGTGCTCTGTTGCTCCGAACTATGCTTTAATAAGTGGTGGGTTGATGTGGTTGCATGTTTGAAGTGGTTTTTGATGTATATCATTTGATGCAAATGAAACATGTTCTCATGAGCAGAATGTACAATATGGGCACAAATGAAAGCCATGTAATAGACGAGACCCACATATCGTTGTCCGATGAAAAGCAGGAATATCAATTTTTGTTTTGGCTTTCTTTATCAGTAGGCTGTTTCAAACACTGGCCTCATAGTTCAGAGGTCGGAAGTTGCTGTGTGGTTTGTGCATGTTCTCCCTCTCTAGGAACTCTGGCCCCCCTCCCTCATGTTACCAAAATATGGTAGATTTTTTAAGAAAAAAACAATACCATAGGTGTAACTGAGTATGGGGCGGTCCAGTGGTTAGCACGTCGACCTCACAGTGCGGAGGTACTGGGTTCAATTCCAGCTCCGGCCTCCCTGTGTGGAGTTTACATGTTCTCCTCGGGCCTCCGTGGGTTTTCTCCGGGTGCTCCGATTTCCTCCCACATTCCAAAAACATGCATGGCAGGCTGATTGAACACTCTCAATTGTCCCTAGGTGTGAGTGTGAGCATGGATGTGTTTTTGGATGTCATGGATGTCTGTGTGTGCCGTGCGATTGGCTGGTAA
This sequence comes from Hippocampus zosterae, assembly GCF_025434085.1. Lineage (NCBI taxonomy): Eukaryota > Metazoa > Chordata > Actinopteri > Syngnathiformes > Syngnathidae > Hippocampus > Hippocampus zosterae. The sequence continues at coordinate 19,022,342 of NC_067464.1, read as the reverse complement.
CTAGTTCAGGGTGTCCCCCGCACACTGCCCAAAGACGGCTGTGTTAGGTTTCAGCACCCCCCACCGCGACCCTTTTGAGGATAAAACAGATCGGAAAATGGATGGATGTATGGGCATGTTGTATCATGCTTTGGGACAAATTACATCATTAATATTGCTGCATAGCCACCGTTTTTCCTGTTTACTTTTTTAAGTTTACTTTTAATTTTAGACTATTTTACTGCTGCATTTCAGTAGAACTGATGAACGATGGGTTTTTCCAAAGATCGTCTTGTAACTGCTCATGAGAATGCAACTTATTGGCACGTATTCACCAAGAAGAAAGACAATGTTACGCTGTGTATGATAACTCACAAAGTCTATTTTACTGTTCCCCGTTTGTGTGTCTTGGCTCTGGCTGTGGACTCTTCTCTCTCCACCTCCACCTGCTCTTCTAGCTAAAAGCAAAGGTACAGCTTTTTCGAAATCTTTCCTTTATCGGCATTATGAAAAACAGCGCTTGCACTGTGAGTGTTTGAGAGGACATTATGCATACATGAATGTCTTTCGACGTTTAATGTGTTTACATGTCTGTGCTCACCTTTTCTTCTCTAATGGCTGCTCAGCGGAAGATTAAATGAGTATTTAAGTCAAACTTAATTGAAGCGTAATGAAAAGAGTGTTCATTTGCTTTTCCTCTCTTAATGTTTGCTCTTTTTTCTGAGGGTCACATCATGTGTGAAGTGGGACCAATTGATATTTTTGACAAATCCAAGTGAACAACATTCTTTTACGAGAAAACACTTCCATTAATGTTTCCTCACCTCAACAGTGGCATAATAAACATGACAGAAGGTTAAATCAAACCATCAAAACCTTAAGGGCCATTGTTCAATTTGTGCGCGGACAAGATGCTGTGTGAGGGAGGCTGCACTTTTTCAAGGTTTTTAAAATGATTGAAAAATAAATCTAAACCTATTTGTCATGCATGTATAAATATGTAATTATGTGTAAAAGTGTATTTAAAGAAATACATTATTATTGACCAAAAATGTACCGGTACATGCTCTTTCTCAAGGATGAAGATTATTTGTAAATAGTTTCTTTCCATATTTTCGTCAGAGACTTCAAACTGAGATTGAGGGTTTAACGATTTAGTACAGCCTGAAATTCATATAATGATGTACTGTACATGCTCTTTCTCAAGGATGAAGATTATTTGTAAATAGTTTCTTTCCATATTTTCGTCAGAGACTTCAAACTGAGATTGAGGGTTTAGCGATTTAGTACAGCCTGAAATTCATATAATGATGTACTGTACATAGAATCGCTTCACAGTCATGATGTGTGTCAAAGTGTAAAAAAAAAAATCATAATGAAAGTATTTCTGAAGAGTAATTTGCTGTTCATAGCCGGTGACTCTTCAGCCTGAAGCAGTTTGAACCAGATTTATTTGAAAAGTCTTCGTGTTCCTTTAGGATTAGCATTAGCTTCTCCATCTTCAATGTTATCTCTTGTTGCTTGGTGCGTTTGCATGCTTAGCTATTCGTCTGCATTCAGTAATAACGCTCGTCTCATATGCACCTTACTACCCACTGTAGTGGCAAGGATTCGGACTTCGACACTGCATAGCCCATGGCAGCTCGAAGTGGGTGGATTGGCTGGTCGCTGCTGCCCATAAAAGTGCAGTGCAAATTAGATGAACAGCTAGCGTTCGCAAGCAGCCCTGAAAGTAGGGACAGGATGGGCTCCGGCCTCTTGTATGGAGTTTCCATATTCTCCCCATGCCTGTGTGGGTTTTTTTTCCCGGTAATCCGGTTTCTTCCCATATTCCATAAACATGCACGGAAGGTTGATTGAATACTGACTCTATGGGGAGTCATTATGCCGATACAATTCAAAATACTGTGGCGAGTGATTTTGATATTTTCAGAGTTTGAAGTGGGCATGAGATCTACAAATCTACATGTAAATTTTGCTTGCAACTGCTCATATTTTTTTGACATTAATCGCTGTTAAGCATTTTATATTAAGCATACAGTGGTACCTCTCCTTACACAATGAATTGGTTCTGGAAGAAATTTCTTATCTAGATGATTTTGTAAGTAGAGACATGTTTTCCATTTAAATGCCCTAATCCGTTCCAAAATTCAGCCAAATTTTTCCTAAAGCATACAAATATGTAACAAATACATGTTATAATTAGATTATTGCACAATAAATGTAAGTTGTGCATAATGTAAAAAAAAAAGAATAAAGAATAAAAATGATGGTCATTTAACTTTTAACTGGGTCCTCATCGGGTTTTTTCCCCTCTTCAGTTCATGTTCTCTCTCAGAAGTGTTTTTTGTCTGCCGTTTTGTCAAGAACTGATCCAAGGACGTTTGCTTTTGTTGGCTTTTAATAATCCTTCGAATATGTCCAAGGCAAACAGCTTCACCCGACTGGTGAACACTTTTTCTGGCTGTTTCGCATTTCGGAACGGCTCATGGCCAGCGGGGCAAATGACGAGGACGCTGCATAGGCACACGTCTATCCCACAACACACTTAGACACATTCGATAAAAGTTCCTCTTAGCCAATGAGATGCCAGGATCATGCTCAGCAATAGCCAAAGACAGGGAAGCTATAAGTATGTTGCGTTCGGGAAACTCGGAGCTGCTGCCATTGGCAGCCCATACTGTATTTTTAACTTGAAATTTCTTTCGTAGCAAGAGGCATTATTTTCCTGTTGAGGCGTTTCGTAACTTCAACATTTCATATGAAGAGATGTTCGTAAGTAGAGGTATCACTGTATTACTGTCCCCATATTAAGTTCTGAGTCAAAGACCTGTGACCTGTGAAAAGTACCCGTGTGCATTTGTATGAGCGATTGGTCAAGGCATTGCAATGTCTGTGAGTTTTCCCCAGTGTAGTTTGTTTACCTGTGTATGACAGGGAAAAACAAGCAGCCCAAAGCCTTGCTGTCGCTTCACCCTTTGACTTGTACAGTCCGGCCAATTTCAGCATCTCAAATGTAGGCTTGCAAGTGGGTCACATCCAAGTCCTTCCAACTGTACCCATACACGGCTTCCCCTTTAAATATGCCATATACAGTAAATACTTTTCACTATAGAGGATTCTGAAAAGCTCAAATGTTATTTGTTTTTTTGTCTTTGTTGACAGCATATCTGGAACCATTTTAGTTACGTGTAGTTTAGCAGTACTAAATCTATAATACCTTTATATTTTTGAAAGGTAGTGTCACTGGTACGTTTGCTGGTATTCGAGAAACAATTGGGAAAGTCACTGAGGGTGTCATTGTCATCAGAGAAGGATGCCTTATTATCTCACAACACACATTGTACTCTCTGTATGGAAGGATGTTATAGTGACCTTAGTAGCGTTCAAAACAAGCTGAAGAATTACATGTAAAATGCTGATAATTGTGATATTTTGTATACAGCTGTAAACAGCAGAAAACAATATTGACGCCACATGACACAATTGGGGACAGCATGTGTACAGGAGATTGAAAATGAGTGAATTTAATGTTTACTCGATTCTCCACATTTGATTCGGAAAAGTAAGTAAATTTGAAGCAACAACGAAAGGTAACTTATGTCCTTTTTTCTCTGTGTAGGTAGTTGCACAGATAGATAGATAGTAATTCATGTGTGACATCCATGCACCACAAATGCCTTCCAAGTGTCATTTACTGCCATCTGGTCGCAGAATCAACTCCCCAGTCTGGAAAATAAATGGCCCAGTGTTGTGTGCTGCGATTCAACTCTCACTAGATCACACTACTGTAAGCGTGTGTGTCTTAACAATGTTTTGTTTCCAGATTTTTGAAAGACTTTCATCCACACTCACTGGGAAAATAATGACATACTTTTTTTTGTGTAATTCATGAAGCCTACGCTTGGTTTGCTTCTCACACCTACTGTTTGACAGAAATGCCATATTGTGGGATGGCCTGTGAAAGCAAGAATTGTGTGCCAAATAACAGCGGTGGCATCATCCAGACACCGGAGCCAGACACAGCAGAGCGGGCAAAGCCCTGACAAATCATTCTCTTCACTGATTCCCTCTGCCATAGCTTGTCCCTCTACTCTTTTTTGAGCATACTGTCTCGTGTTTTCTAGAATGATGTATTCGCGTTGCCAAAGGAAAACACAACATTGTGGGTCTGCATCTGTGCAAACCAGTTGGGCAGGCAAAGCATCCGATATATAATCAATATCATGCCTGACCTGCATTGAAAGTAAACACACACACACACACACATGCGCACACCAGCACGATGGCAAAACTCAGCAGAATCCATCCAGTGACTTGTCAATCATCACACTCGCACAATGTATAATAAAATACATCCATCACGATATTGGCGAATGAAAATGAATAAGTGCTTAGCGAAACCAACTAAAACAACTCACAAGCCTGAAAGAGCACTCATTAGGACCAACATTTAATAATATTGGGCAATGTAAGGTCTTTTTTATCACTTTTGGGGAACAAAATGTGCTGAGTGTAAAAAAAAAAAGCTTTTACATCAAAGGCACCCATTTGCTCAATGTTGTGAAAGACAAACTAGAGATTTTCTTTTTCTCTTAGAATTGGAGTGTTACACGTCTTACCTCAATTTAAAATCCTTTCATGCACAAATTATGATAACCGACTGGATTTTTTTGGGTGGGGGGTGTACGTTCATGTAGGAGAGGGTAACTTCTGAACCACTGTCTCGTAAAGGGTAAACAATTTAATATATTGAAAGGCACGGTTAAAAATGGCCATTATTACGGGTATTATGATGATGATGATTATGATGGTTATTATAATTATTTTCTTGAGTGAATTGCATTTTCAAGGGCCTAAACATGAACAGAAACTCACTCAACTTTGTGCAGTCATCGCACCAAACTGAAAAAAAAAAAGGGGTTGTAGGAGTCAAATATATATATTTTTAGTCAGCTTTTGTCAGTCAGCCATGGGGACAATAAATATCATAAAATTGCCAAGGGGCAGCCCGGTGATTCAGTGGTTAGCGCGTCGCCCTCAGAGTGCAGAGGTACCGGGTTCAATTCCCGCTCCCGCCTCCCTTTGCTGAGTTTGCATGTTCTCCCTGTGCCTGTGTGGGTTTTCTCCAGGTACTCTGGTTTCCTCCCACATTCCAAAAACATGCATGGCAGGCTTATTGAACACTCTAAAAATTGTCCCTAGGTGCGAGTGTGAGCACGCATGGTTCGTCTGTATGTGCCCTGCGATTGGCTGGCAACTGGTTCAGGGTTTCCCCCACCTACTGCCCAGAGACGACTGGAATAGGCTCCAGCACCCCCGTGACCCTTGTGAGGATAAGCGAATTGGAAAATGGATGGAAGAATGGATGGAAAATTGCCGTGATGCCTTATTCGCTGCAAAGATGAAAGCGAGAGTTTATATTTTCTCATCAACTATATCCACACGCGGCATGCTCTTTAAACGCAGACACATGGACTTTTGATCTAAGAAAACATTTCTCAAATGAATATTTTTTTTCATCAAATCACTGCTTTAAATTAAATGGAAATTTATGTGGTATTAATTGTCATTTAATGGCTAATTTCAGACATCATCATCATCTGAAGCACCAAACCATTGATAACTGAGAAAGGCCCCAACAGAGAGCGCCGTATGATGCATTGGAGCACGTTTAGTTGAAGATGGCAGCCCCAATAGTGCAATTGCCCCCGAGCAAGTACATTTGAGCTTTAGAATGCTCCCCAGACGACATTTCAAAGAGGAGGTTGGGGCTATGGCGCGGGGTGTGTGTGCGGAGGGGCTGTGGGGGTTGGTGCAGTGAGGGGGGGCGAGAACATGCTTCAGGGGAAGAAAAACATGCTGCTGATCTGGGAAACGATTAAACCTAGATTCGTACTGACAAGTTTTCTCTTCTCCCAGAGGGAGATGGCGCTGGGAGTAAGAGTATAGACAGAAATATGAGAAAGTGGGTGGGAGAGAGGGGGAGGGAAGAAAGAGATTATAGCCGAGGAAAGACTGGTTATCGTAATTAAATGGAAGTGTATTTTATCCTCATCCAATTGATTTGTGCCAAGGGCAGTGTGTGTATAACCAAAGGAAAAGGTGCTCTGCAATTCTGGTTTGGAGCCGGCATTGGTGTTTATAGCAGATGTGAATATTGCAGTCAACAATCTATTTACCGGTAGTTTGTCATATAACTCCGAGCCACATTGCACAGCTGCCAGATGCAACTGGGCTCATGTAGGGGTTTGAGAACGCAAACACGATGAGACGAAACACGGCGTGCAAAAATAAAGAAAGAATGAGAGAGAAAAGACTGAAATTGATTTTTTTTAAACTTTCCTCCTTCCCTTTTTGATTCTCTTTCTATCCGTTTTTGATTTTAGGAAGCTAATGTTAACCGCTGTGTCAAATGCTTTTAGCTCCGGGCAATGTGCATTAAGCATATTTTTGCAATTTTTGTGACCTGCGTTCTCTCTGGGGTTTTTCCCATTAATGGGAATGACATTTCATTTATCCCCCATCATTCATCTTTCCTGGCTCTCGCCTTTCCCACCTCGCCCCCGCCCCCAGCACTCGCCTGGCCCTCTTTTTTGCTCTCTTTCTACTACTGTATGCCCATGCACTGTATTTATGAAATTATCTTTTCATTTGACAAATTATGCTTTGACAATATTCTCATGAAAGACAGAATCGGGTAATTTGGCACTAACTAGGCTGGAACACCCAAGTGTAATTTTAGTAAGTGCATCACCACATTGACAGTTTTTACAACTGTAAATCCCAAAGGGGCATCTGTACTCCGACATACAACAAAGCCAGAAAGACATTCCGCGCACGAGACAAATGAGTCTTTCAAGCTCCAAAAATCTGCCAACCCTCTGACCGCCCACCCTGCAATACACGTGAAATTGTAACAGGTTTGGGCTGGCAACAACTCCCGTTTGGCCCTCCATTGTGCCAATTACAAGGATTTTATTGAAGTTGAAATTATCTCTCTTCCAAAACATGGACTGTTTGTGTCCTTTGTTTTGTTTATTCACAAGTGAACAAATAATTTACCTGGCCTTGTTTGATGCATCCGGTGTGAGTGCTTGTAATTGTCTTTATAGTTTCAGTAAAATGTGGGACAAGAGCACCTTGACTGCTCAGCCTGGGTATTTTCTCTGAGAGTGAGACGTTGTTGAAATTGATTTTTAAAGGCCCCCGGTAAGGAAGGAATGCACATGACTCAACAGTTGTCAAGCTGTTCACATTTGAAGAAAATTAACTTTTATGAGTGTTCAAGTCAAAACCATTGCAGGATAAAGAGCCCCTTGGGTAGCGACAGAACCTATCGCTTGGTTGTCGACAGAAGTGTCTGCTGTTTGTATTTTTATTTTATTTTATTTTTGTTTACATGAAAGCGTGAGTGTGTATTACTGGAGGTCATTGAACACAATCTGCTTCAATAAGATGGTCGATCTGATGTGTTGTAATTTCGAATAAATAATCCGCATTGCAAGTTGAGCATGAAAAAAATATGATCCTCAGTGAAACCCTTTCTAAATAACACAAGCAAATGTTTTACAGTAATTTCTCAAAAATAACATGCACTCCAACATTATACCACACCCCCACTACCAAAAATCACCTTTCAAAATAAGATCAGATATCCTTTATTTGTCCCACACTGGGGAAATGTACAGTATACAGCAGCAAAATTGCGGGGAAGAAGAAGAAAAGTGTCTGCATGCACAAAAATAAATGTTTCAGAGAGAGCTGTACATAGTTCAATTAAGTGCAATATAGATATAGATAAGGTTGCTGTGCTATTTACAATTGTTATTGGTTTTTCACGCATTTAATTTTTTATTCAGTACAAAAAGCAATTTAGTTTTTCCATGCTCATGTATGACTCAAATATTAAAGTAGAGTCCTCATTGTAATTTTGATATATTGGGATTTCATGTGCTCAGGGCACATGGGATGTGCAGCGTCTCCGTAGATGACAGGGAATTGTAAAAATGGGGTATGTGTGGAAAATACCTGTACTTTTTGTCACCCGGGAAACCAACAACAGTATTTTTTTTTTAATCTGGTAAAATATGTTTGTTTCTATTCATTGTAATTTATTTGTTTGTTGACCCCAAAAATATGCAAAACTTTTTCAATGATGTCATGATCAATGGGGAAGCAGCAAAAATATTTTTGTGGAGCCCAAGAAAGGGACTCACGGGCGAAACTGAAAAAGGTGAAATTCATGCTGTTATATATTTTTTTTCTGAAGAGGGTATGATCAGCCGTTTTATTTTCTGGTACTGCATCAAACTAACGTTGGTGGATTGGTTAGCGCGTTCGCCTCAGAGCGCAAGAAGTTGTGAATTTGAATCCAGCCACAGCCTTCCTGTGTGGAGTTTGCATGTTCTCACCATGCCTGCGTGGGTTTTCTTCGGGTGCTCCGGCTGCCTCCCACATTCCAAAAACATGCATGTTGATTGGACCCTCTAAAATTGTCCGTAGGTGTGATTGTGAGCGCGAATGATTGTTTGTTTATGTGCGCTTTGCGATTGGCCAGCAACCAGTTCAGGGTGTCCCCCCGCCTACTGCCCAATGACGGCTGTGATAGGTTCCAGCACGTCCGCAACACTCATGAGGATCAGAAGCGGATCAGATCATGGATGGATGGATGGATGCACCAAAATAAATGTCACCTCGCTTTTATTGTATTCATTCAGCAGTCAGAATTTCCCTTCCACATCTCTCTCTACTTTTGGCATTGTTCTGCCTGGCTGCGTCGCAGTGAACATCTGATCGCATGTACTCAGCTGTAACTGCAGCAATCATGACTCTCTGGAAGGGGAAATGTTTCACCGTGCTGCCTTGTCCTTTGATTTTGCCTGAGGAATTATCACGGAGGCTGAATTTATGAACTTTAGAGAGATACCATTCAATTATGTTGAAGGTGACCTGTGATCCTTTCCCATTTTGCTCCTGCAACTTCGAAGGTTGGCGGTATCAGATGGAAAAAGGCTAAGCCGATACACATGCTGCATGGTGATGACTGAGCATATCTATTACGTGTATGCTTATCGTTGATTGATCTGCCTTGCAGACGAACTTGTTTCACGTCATTTCCCATCAACGTAATCCAGTCTACTAAATGTACTCCTGAGGGCTAGGCCCAGTATATTGTCAGAAAAATAGATCCATGCTAGCAATTGTTATTCTCAATGAAAACAGCTTTTTTTTTGTGGGGGGGGGACATAGTTCCAGGCGTTTCAGCCGGCCAATTGAGCTTTTCACCATTTAGTCTCTGATAAGGGATATCTATTGTTCCTCAGCTAAAATGCTTATTGCACTCGGTGACTGGCTTTGGTGCCTCAATATTGTAAAGAGTTGGTGTCCCAGACGTTCGTGTAGAATTGTGAAGTGATCCACCTAATATAGTTCCAGATGGCCTACACGAAGGCCATATCAAATATAGCATCTAAAAAAACTGCTCAATTTAAAAACTCATGTCTCATCCGTGACTACTTCTCAGATTTTTAGAAAGTAAAACTATATGGCAAGATACGGGTTAGCATACAAAATGCGATTGACGGGTTTGTATCTTAACCCTTTTATGCACCCTGTAACCTGATAACATGATAAGCTGTCCACTGCAGTAACCACTGACCCTCAAAGGGTTAATTGGAACATTTTCATCTCGTAAATAAAAACAGCAGTATCCTCACCCTGAAAATATTGTCTTAAACAGTTTTAAGCCTGCAAGAAAGAAAACGTACACTCCTATGGAGACATATAGGCTGATATACATCGACTAGAATTCACTGAGTGGCTTTTACCTTGCACATGGACAAACATTTGCAACCTTTTCGTTTCATTTTTGTTTGTTTATTGGACATAAAACATATACAGTAATAATTTGACAGAAAGTAAGGGAAGTAAAATAGTAAAAAGGAAAGACAAATCAGTCATCATTCAACACAATTATTATATTTTAGAGTCAAGAGTCAGTTTACAGTAACACTTGTACATCATATCAATGGGCCAGTCTGTTATTATAAGCTGCAGTTGATGCCTTTATTTTTGACAGTATAGTTTAGCCATTTTACCATTTGAAAAAAAGCTTAAAACTGTGCACTTAGCACAAATATGACATTCATATCGGCAGAGGCGAGAATAATGGACAATTATAAATGATAATAAATTCATACATGTAGCCAATATGGCAGTTGTTGATAAACACTTACTAGACAGTTCGGCCAATGATGCGTGAGGCAATTGTGTCGGTATTTCTGCCAGAGGAACGGTTTTTTGAAAGTGCTCATTCTGGGTTCGGTGAACAGTTTTAGAACGGCAGTTCATTTTTGTGCCAAGTTTCATTAGACTTCCAACACGCCTTCATATGTAGTGGGGGTAAAAAAAAAGATACTATGGGGTATGAAAGTAAAAACTTTTCCCAATGGCTTTAATGAATCTATACAATAGGAATTTAACTTTTCCACCATATTTTAATTTATTGAGATGTTGGCAGCGACTTGCAGTTGTACATTATCAGATTTGTTCATTGATTATCTTTTTGGTTCGGGAGTGCCGTTATTTCTATAATTGCAGACATTATCTTTAAGATTCTTGAGAGCTTACTGTACTTGTGTTCTGTCTCGAATTAATGCAGTGTGAGAGGTATGGGGTGGCTGGGGTTTTGCCTTTTCATCATACAAATCAGTAGGCAGACGCAGAAATGTTGCATGATGTGTGTGTGTGTGTGTGTGTGTGCGCATGCGTGCGTATAGGCTTGTGCACAGCTAAATTATTGCAACTGCAAAGGGCAATCTGCAATCAGTGCTTTGCTCAATCTCCTCAGTTTATGCAATTACAAGTCTGATGAGGTTGTGTGCGTATGTGTGTGTGGAAAGCGTGAAGTAGATTCCATGTGTAGGAGTCCATATATTACAGTCTGAACAGTAAGACCATCAGGCGACTTTGTTATTTGTTGATCAATTGAGCTTTTCTAAATGGTGCAGTGCCCTACTTTTACTTCAGTTCATCATGAAAGTAGCGGTCTTGTTTTGTTGAGACATCACATCCCAAATTGGTTAACAATGACTCCAGGTTAATGACTTGTGACCTCTGTTTAGCCTGCTTTAGCATAGTGTGGTGTTTTTTTTTACCTAGAACACAAGTTTCCTATCTGAAAATACATTTAGTTCCAGAAGTATTTAGAGAATTACTTTTAAACACCACAATGTATTTGTGATATTTAATTGGAGAGTCAGCTTTAATTTGGTGGCTTTACAAGATTTTTTGCTCCTCCCTGAGCCATCGTCTCAGGGGTTGTTTGTTTGCAACGGCCTTCACCCTTGGCGGGTTGAACTGGCTTCTTCCTCGGCACGCACGACATCACCGATCATGGCGGCCCAAGCGCGGCGATCCTGTGCAAGGTCAACCAACAGCCTCAGCCAGTCCTGGTTCCACAGTCGCAGACCCTCGACCTGGGGGCCGGAATAGGTACGCGAGGTGTTCTTTCATCGTGGTGGCCCAGGTCTTGACTTGTCCACCACGCCGCTTACCGCAGGCTGGCAAAGGAGCAGGAAGAAGAACTACCTTGATCAACTCGCCCTCCTGGTGGCGTGCCGCATGCCCAGACCAACGGAGTCGGCGTTGCAGGAGAATCGCGGGTAAGGGACGAAGGTGCAGGCAGCGGCGAAGGGCAGCAGTATGGACCCTGTCCGATCGGCGGCGGCGGAGAATACGGCAGAGGCAATCGTTGTCGAAGACTTCCAGCTTGCGCTGGTCAGCCACTCTCAAAGGCCAAGTCTCACAGCCATAAAGCAGCATGGTCCGCACGATCGCCTGGTTGACGCGCCCTTTTATCACCGCCGAGATCTCGCGCCGACCCCACAGATGACGTTGTAGGCGCACAAAGGCAGATCTGGCGGCCCCAATGCGGTGATCGACTGCCGCTTCTCGTTGTCCCAACGGAAACACAGAGGGGCCGAGATACGTGAAGGAATCGACTGCCTCCAGCGACAGCGGACGTTGGTCAGCTGGGTTGGTGAAGGAGGACATGATCTTGGTCTTAAAGGCATTGATGCGCATCCCAAAGGTCAGGGCCGTTCGCTGGATTTTCGTCAGTGCATTTTCAACTTCCTCGAACGTGTTTCCAAGTAGAGCGATATCATCTGCATATGCGAGGTCCGACACTGCGACATCTCGGCCGACTTTCACACCCTCAAAGCCATGGAGAGCAGTGTTGAGAATGTGACCGATGGCATAGTTAAACAAGGTTGGCGAGAGCGCGCAGCCTTATCAGACACCTGACCGCACCTCGAAGGCTTCTGATTCGGTGCTGTGGGCCGGCACTTGGACTCGGTTTGACCGGTACTATCCCTGGATGAGCCGAAGCAGTTTCACAGGGATCCCGTTAGCCTGCATGATCCTCCACAAAGCACCCCGGTCGACTGAATCAAATGCCGCGGCAAAGTCGATGAAGCACACGACTGTCAGTTGTTGGTAGGCCCATCGTTGCTCCAGGGTGCGACGCAGACTAAAGATCTGGTCTACACAGATCAGATTGCCTTTTCGGGGGGAGCCATCCCAATGATCCCATAAGCTAAGTTGGCTGGGGCGCTATGCCCCTGGCAGGGTGACCCTTGGGAAATACATTCTTAGGGAGTAGCAAAGTGTTTTTTGTCCTTGCTGTGGAACATTGGAACTGCTCTACACCCTCAGCAGGGCCCTCGAGGATGCATATGAGTTATCCCAACCAATCTATAGGTTTCTAGTGGACTTGGAGAAGGGGCTCAACCTGAGGGAATTCTATGGGCATTGCTTTGCGAGTAGTGGGTGCCAAACCCCCTGACACGGGTTGTTCAGTCCCCGTACGACTGATGTCGGAGTTTGGTCCGCATTGCTCTCAGTAAGTTGGTTTCATTTACAGTGAAAGTTGGACTTGGCCAAGGCTGCCTTATGTCGCTGATTGATGGTGATAACCTTAATGGACAGAATTTTTAGATGCAGTTGAGGCATTGTGGGGTCCATTTTGGTGGCCGAAGCATTGCATCTATTTTTGCTGATGTAAGTCTGACGGCTTCATCACACCACGATCTTCAACTCTCACTGGAGCGGTTCGGAGCACAGAGTGATCCAAGTGGAATGAGAATCTTCACCTCCAAATCTGAGACCAAATCTGAAAAGTTTTGAGTGCCCGCTCTAGCTAGAGGATGAGACCCTGCCCCAACTGGTTGAGTACAAGTATCTTCGGGTCATGCTCATGAGTGAGTGAAGAATGGAACAAGAGATCAAGAGGCAGACCTACACACCATCTGCAATGATGCAGACTCTGTATCAGTCTGTTGTGGGGAAAAAGTTGAGCCGAAAGACAAAACTCTCGACTAACTGGTCGATCTGTATTCCAAACCTCACCTATGGTCATGAGCTGAGATTTGTGGCCGAACAAGATACCTTATACAAGCGGCCAAAGTTACTTTTCTCTGAAGGGTGTCGGGCTCTCCCTTAGAGATATGTTAACTCTCGATCTTCTTCAGAGTCATGCCACTAATTGTCCGTGTTGAAGTGGGCCAGATGAGTTGGCTCGGGGATCTGGTTGGCATAAAATCCTCGACGCCTCCCACCTAGAGCAGGCCCTAGGGAGGAACGACCTAGGACACGTGCACCTCTTCCTAGCTGGCTTTGGAACACCCCCCGCCCCCCACACACACACACACACACCACCACCACCACCACCACCACCCCAACACCACCAGAAGAGCTGGGTGAAGTGGCAGGGAAAGAGCAGCCTGGATTTCCCCGCTAAAAGATGATGGCCCTGCATATTGACCTCGGATAAATGTAACAAAATGGATGTATGGCTGGAGGAACGAAAGCTTTTCGGAAATCCTTCCATACATCCATCAATTTTCTACCGCTCAGAAAACCACTCGGAAATACTGTATATCTTATAAAAACAGAGTACCTACATTTAAAGGGCATCACATGTATTTGGACTGAGTGACACAACTAAATCTATAAATGTATAGAAACATAATTTTTAATTTTAAATATAAACACATAAACCCACTTCCTAAATGTCATATATTTTCCAACCTCTTACATTAAAGCTGCAAGTTGACACTTGCTTATTTTATTTCAGTTCTATTGTGGTGGAGTACACAGCAAAAAAATCTTAATTCCTCCCTGAATCATGAAAATGTGACATTTGATGTAAAAAGTGATCAGGCTGATAATCACTTGACCATAATGTAATGTAATCAATACTTGGACGAATTCAAGTCAAACTTATTTATTTACTCCTAAACGTCAGAAGAATCTTAAAGCTTCTTTACGGGCCCACAGTTCTCAAAAATCAATGAGATTCTCTGGTCTCGACCACATAGAGCTGGTAAAAAAAAAAAAATCATTTAGGGGCGGAGGGGAGAAACCTTGAGAATGGATCACAGTTGATGGTATCCCTCAGGATGTTCAGGCTGATTTATTATCATAAATAATAATAATAATAATAATGCTCTTGCGACGCGGGGGCCCAGTCTCATTCGGCTGGGTCGTCGCAGTGCGTAGAGCCGATCAGCTTCACCAGGGTCCGCCAATGACCACGGTCATGGGCCAGGTCCGCTGCATCCTCCAGGGTGAGGCCCTGGTGTTTGAGATCCTCTCTGATGACATCGAGCCATCTGGTGTGGGGTCTGCCGCGTGGCCTTTTCCAGCCGGCTGTCGCTGGATCAAATGAGAAGATGGCACGAGTTGGGTGTTCCGGGGGTAATCGGAGGAGATGACCAAGCCAACGGATGCGCCTCTGAGCGGCCAGTCGGGATGCAGGGGGCTGAAGGGTATGTTTTCGGAGGTCTGAGTTGGAAACATGGAGGTGCCAGCTGATGTTCAAAATGGTTCTTAGTGACCTGCTGTCAAAGCCGTCGATCCTCTTGGCCTGGGTCTTGTTTAATGGCCAGGATTCTGCACCATACAGGAGGATGGGAAGAACTGCTGCGTTATAAATGCGCATCTTGGTCTTTTGGGACACTGAGTGGTGGCGCCAGAGGGGCCGCCACAGTGACTGCATTGCCGCGGCCGCGAGGGCGCGTCTGCGGTCAATCTCTGGCTTGAGATCGCCGCTGCTGGTAATAGTGGAGCCCAGGTAAATGATGGAGTTGACAAATTGCACTTTGTCTCTGCCAAAGATCAGGGGGGAGGGGTTGGGTCCGTCACCGATATCCATAAGTTTGGTTTTCTGCCAGCTTACTTGGAGGCCCAGCTTTGCTGCTTCTGTTCGGTATATGGAGAGGGCACTGCTGAGGTGTTGGAGGGAGTTGCTGAACAGGGTGGTGTCATCAGCGTATTCAAGGTCGGTCAGGTGGAAGTTGCCGAGCGACACGCCTGAGACTTGCTCCCGTACTCGGATCATAAGGTGGTCAATGACACAGTTAAATAGATCAGGAGCGGCCACGCAGCCCTGTCTGACCCCGCTGTTAATGGGGAACCACTCTGAGTCCTTCCCATTCACACGAACACAGCTCTCTGATAACAAAGAATTCAGAAAGCCACTCCTAACAGACTGGCTTGCCTATGTTGCGGATGGTTGTAGTAGTAAGTAAGTAGCAAGTAAGTAGTGTCTGGTCGTCTTAAAATACGACCAGACACGTCTATCAGGCCACAGCCACGCTTAATGTCTTCCAGACTCTGCGACCCCACCACTGCCGCCGCATATCGCCGCTCCATCACCAACGCCTTCACCGCTCTGGCCGTTGATGACATCGCAGACTGGGAGACTTTCAAATTAAAGGTCAACCAGTCTGCCCAGGATGTACTGGGAAGATCAAGATCTCTTCCCAAACAACCATGGATCTCACAACCGACCCTCGACATCATTGACCGCCGCCGTGCTGCTCGCCTGCGCGGTGACATCACAGAGTACCGAAGGCTCAATGCAGCACGGAATGCGGCAATTGCAACTGACAGGGAGAGATACTGGGGAGAAGAGGCCGAACGCATGGAATCAGCAGCACAGCGCAACGACCTTAGAAGGTCTTTCAAATGCTGCGCCAAGCCCGCATCGGACCACACATCAAGACCGCCCTCATGAAGGATGCCAGTGGAAATCGCATCACCACTAAAACAGACTGCCTTGAACTCTGGAAAGAGCACTTCAGCAACCTCCTTCATCACCCTCCAGTTCCCACCGACCCCCGTCTTGTCAATGCTGCCAACTCTACCACCCCCAACCCCAACTGCAAAACTGACCCAGTCACAATCGACGAGGTCAGAGCAGCAATAAAATCACTAAAAAATCACAAGGCCCCTGGAATCTGTGCCATCACCGCAGAGCTGCTCAAAGAAGGTGGTGACTCCATGGCCCAGTGGCTCACCCACATCATTAACCATGTCTGGGTGGCAGAACAGCCCCCCACAGACTGGACCCGAGGCATCATCCTGCCATTCTGGAAGCGGAAAGGCGACAAGCAACTCTGCAACAACTACAGAGGCGTCTCACTGCTCTCCATACCCGCAAAACTGTTCACCCGGATCCTTCTCACCCGCGCCCTTCCCGCCATTCGAAGCCATCGCTGCCCCCAACAAGCTGGCTTCATGCCCAACCGGTCCACCATAGATCACATCTCAGCTGTTAGACTCATTGTTGAGAAGGTTAGAGAGTTTCTGAAGGACCAACATCTTTTTATAGCCTTCATAGATCTCAAAGCTGCCTTTGATACAGTCGACCACCTCTCCCTTTGGAACATTCTGAAATACCTTGGAGTGCCACCCAAAATAACCACATTGTTCCAGCGACTCATAAATACAAACTGTATTTTTTTTGACATCCTATTTGTGCTGTGATACAATCTGGTTTCATATCAAACGTGTGATCTCCACATGCATGTGCAAGTTAAATTCCTGAAATGATGCTTTTTGTTGGATAAATAGTAGCTGTTTACCGAGTTTGCAGGTTTTGATGAACATCTTGCCTGAGTAAATTAGATTATTGGAAAGATTTTTAGATGTATCTGAAAGTGTTTGCAGAGCAGATTATTGAAGCGGACCTCAGCCTATCTCTGTAGGCCAGGTGCTCACTGTGACACACCACTCACATGATGAATCAGAGAGAGAGAGTGAGAGAGCGAGAGCTGTTATCTCTTTCCCTCCAGAACACACACTTGCGCCCACCCCTTTTGCTCCCCCTCATCATTACCCCTCCATTAACATTACTTCCCATTGTCTTGTCTTTTTTCACCATTCATTTTATATTCATGAAGGACAGTTACATTATCAATCAGTGGGATTTTTGTTGCGTATTTAAATTGCAACAACACCAACACAAGATGCAGAAAATGCAGCGACAACTGCTAATGCCACTGTGACACTAATGTAACACTTAAGTACAAAATGTTCATCAACAGATCTGTACTCATATCTGCCAACAAAAACAATGAGTAATAGAATGTGGGAGTGAAATAGAAGCTTTGTTCCAAGAGGAAAATCGGGAATAGTGGCAAAAGGTGCTGCTCGAGGTGGTGGTGAAAACAAGCCAATCAAGCCTGCGAGTGTGTTTCGCTCCGCACCGCTGACACCCACCTCAATAAACGCCCCCACCCATTGTTGTTCAGAACCCATCTACGCACACGTATACACAACAAAAACATCAACCGAAAGCTTCATTTATCATCCCAAATTGTTTTGGAGAAAATCTATACTGTAGTTTGAACAGTTTTGCTTTCCAGACTTCCACATTGCAGTACAAGTACGGCTTAACTGCAGCGGACGTCCTTCAAGGTTCTCTCTCATTCCGTGAATAGTCATGGGTGAGCTGAAGCTAGTCCCCAACTCTCTTTGAAAGAGAGGTGGGATATGACCGATCGGCATTCATTCAAATGCCACACGTAGACAGACAACCACTCATACTTAGATTCACACCTACAGTTTGGACAATTCAGAGCAAGTGTCACCAACCAGATATGGACGCACCCCCCCCCCGCCCCAATACCCTCACGGACACACGTTTACCCCACCCCACTCAAGATAACCACATAAGTAGGCCTGCTAGGGTTATAGTTTACCAATGTATGGACAATTCCATCCATCCATTCTCGTCCACTCATCAAGAAGATCAATTTCAATTATCAACAAAAAAAGTGCAGTGTAGTAATCATCATGGAAAATGATCAGCATGTGTAGCAGTGATTTGTCTGTACATCTGAAAATATTGTTGTGTATGCAAAGTGATGAAAATCCTCTGACATTTTGTTTTGTTCAAGAACATTTTAAACTAAAAAGATTCAATATTGAAATGATTTTTTTTCCCTTCACAAAGGAGAAATTACGCAGCATTGATTACTTCATGCAAGATTTATTTGGATATTTTGTATATGATTCAATCTGCCTTAGTGAAAGGAATAAATATGATAATGTTTTTGGGGTGCGGGTTAAGAGATAGGACTATTTTAAGTTTGTGTGTATGCAAACGAAATGTAACAGCAAATCATGACACATTTTAATTCTCAACATAATTTAATGATAATAAAAATAGTATCATCATAATAAAAAGAAAGTACATATGAGGACAAGTTCCACAGCATATACAGCGCATTTGGGGATTTTTAAGAGTCGATGTTAATATGTTGCAACGATGAATTGTCCATAATGGGTTTTGAGTGTCATACATTGTGGGGAGAAGGGGGAGGGGTGAGCTTGGCCGAGGTGATTATTAGCGGTCCTCTGGGTCTTTTGTCTAGGCCCCAAGAGAGAAAGAGGTTAATGCCACTTAGCCTCGGGATAGCCGTCAGAGCTCCATTGTGTGTTTGTATAGTTGTAGCTCACGGATGTGTCTGAAAGATAGGCCTTCCCACTGAGATCCAAAATCACTTACTATTTTCCTCAACCAATCACTCCCCCACTCTTACCCCTTCGGTCTCCATGCTTACACAAAGAGCATCACATTTGGGTAAACACTGCTAAGACGCAAGCTAATCACTGCATTTGTCCTCACACTTAGGGCCCTATTTTGTTCAATTGGCGCCAGTGCACTTGGCATGAAAATGGTTTTCAGTGTTTAACAAGGCCTTCCTTACATCCTGTCATTGATTTATGTTAGCTGCAGCAGGCAGCTAAAGCAGGTAGCTTCTTTGTTCCAACAGAAAATGGTTGATTTGAGAGCCTTTATTGTATAGACCAAAACAGTACAATAGGAAGAAGATGAGCAATTCAAACATGTATGTGTAAGTGACAACCAAGTTTTTGGGATGAGTACAGCCAACGTACCTTGAGGAACGTAGCGAATCTGTACGTTATGATGGTAATTCGTTATTACAAAAAAATGGCCACCAACTACGATGTATAATACAATATGAACATTTATAGATGAAAAAACATGAACATGGAATACAGTTTAAAATTACAAATACGTTTATAGAGTATGAAAAAAAACTTGATTTATGTGTCATGGAAAAAAAACAACCATAGCATTCCTATTTCATCTCTGAAAACATTCAGTCAGCAAATGAAAAGTGCCTTCTCCAGTTCAGGATGTGCCGCTCCCCAAAGCCGTTTACGATCATCTTGCAATCCATCGGCCTCCAACTCTGCCATGATTTTGTTGCCTTTACGGATGATTGTCGAAATCGTCGACTGTGCCAATTCGTAGTCTCAGCCGAGCTTCGTCTGGGAGACGAAGGACTGAAATCCCACGTTGCACATTTTGTTCGTAAGCAAGGTCGCAGTGACAGTTAGCTTCCCACGGTTCATTGTAACAAAGGCCTTTTCACAATTTTGAAATCTGGTCCTTATGATGAAGTTTACCTTTTAAAAGTGTTTGTTGTCAGCAAAATAGGAAATTGGAAAATGAATTACGTGAAATCAGGACTTTGAAATGTTATGTCGGTGAAAACGCTGTCAATGGTGTACTTTGAAAAGAGGTTTGACTGTATTGACTAATAATGCATTAATTTAAAGCGTGGTAAGAAATGTTTTCCTCTTACAAGCTTAAAATTCTGTTTGCGAGTTGGTGACAAAATGTATTGACAAATCAAATGTTCTCAAAACTCTTGAGTTAACCTAACAAAGGATTCATTTTATGTTGTACTTTGAGTAGGCCTATCTCTGATCATGATCTTTATATTTTTCAAGGAGATGTGTTTTCTGAGTGTCATTGCCATTTCTAATCCTCATATCTAATATTCATATGTTTAAAAATATCAGCGTGTTATGTACCGTAAAGGTCAGGCACTCATCAAACGGACAAATCTCACACACGCATGTAGACACGCTGTCAAACCATGTTGTTGTCTCGAGGAGGAGTTTGCCGTGGAGGGTGACAGATGTCTCATCATCCCGACCTGAGTGTCCGTTCATCAATTAGGTCACGATGTAGATCCAGTATTCGCCCTGCTATATCTCATTTCAGGTATTTATTTCTCCTCTCGTGGACTCACTGCTACCCCTGCACCTCACAACTGGCGTTCAGAAATGAGTCTAATGTTTATGATTATTCTGTCCCTTGTGTCATCTATCCCTCTCAAAATGCAATTACGTCTCTAAGGTAAAGGCCAAATCATCCATCAGCCAAACCAGAATACAAATCAGCATGAAACAGTGACTGGCAAGGAGTCGGAATGGGATCAGAGCCAAGATTGTTTCGAATCAGAGATGAAGGGGCCACAGAAAAATGAATATAAAACAGGAAAATAATCAAATCAAGGGATAAAAACCTCTCAAAAATACTCAACTTAAGTTCTGAAAATACATAGGAAGCAAACTTGATTTATTCTTTACTGACAGCCGTACCAAAACTGCTTGACTGAAACGTATACTTTTAAGGCAACAATGTCTACATATTTAATGTTTTTTTAAGTGTTGCTGAAAATAACAAATACACAAGTCATCAAATTTCTAGCTTTTTTTGTTGTTGAAGTATACTGTCCTCCTTTTTCCTACTCATCTCGCCCTCCATCCCCCTGTAACCATGGTAACCATCAGCTG
This sequence comes from Hippocampus zosterae, assembly GCF_025434085.1. NCBI lineage: Eukaryota > Metazoa > Chordata > Actinopteri > Syngnathiformes > Syngnathidae > Hippocampus > Hippocampus zosterae. The sequence continues at coordinate 19,001,393 of NC_067464.1, read as the reverse complement.
AGAAATGGCAACCGTGGCCCTTCATTAGCTATCAACACAGGCTCAGACGGTGCAGATAATAGCCAATAAGTGTGTGTGTGTGTGTGTCTTTGTGGTTGTGTTGGAGATGCATGGGGGGCACAGGGATATGGCACTATGTTGGGCAGTAAATGAAAAGCCTCCAAGGGATAGAGCCAACCGCGCTGTCATGCTTCAGGGAGTTATCGGCCCAGTGTGTGTGTGTGAATGAGAGGTGGGAGGTGGAAGGGGGACTTCACATCTCCATATGTGGGAAGATACGCACATGTGGGTATGCACTCATGTAGACCTGCTTATCTCATATGCATATGAATGCACATGTCTGTCATTGTCGATTTTGGTTGACCACCGCATGTCACAACGTCAACCACACATCAAGCCAAAGGTTTGAGCAAATAAAAGTGCTTTGTGTGTACTGTATATGCCTTAGGATGGTGGCTGAACACAATAAAGTGGTAGTTGGCTCTTCCCCTTTCCCATCACGACAGCGGCAATGCTTTAGGAGCTCCACCTCCTCTCTGCCGGCCCGCATTGTCGCTTAGTGCGGATATCCTACGCACCATTGGTCAAGCTGCTGAACAAATGGAAATCCACCAGCACGCTGAAATTACTGATGGTTATCTGCACTACGTGTCATTGACCCCCCTCCCCACACACACGTGCACATTCACCCGGCCAGTCTTTACAGGCTCAACCCAAACTGTCTTTTTTCTTTTTTTCTTGTGTCTCTGCCTCATTTGGGCTTTTTTTCAGGCGGCAGTGGATACTCAGGTTGTTGTTTGATTTTTTTTTTTTTTTTACTCCCCCAACACGATGGGTCTCTTCCCTGAGTAGATGCCATCCAAATGCCCAATTATGTTGCATCAAAGCTATCTGTAGAATTGTATAATTCTGGCCACAAAGGATCCAAACCAATTATGTCATGTGGGTGCCTTTGGTGAACCCGTCCTCCTTGAAAGTCTCTGTGATCATTTTCCCTCTGCAGCAACGACCAAACATCACAGGAAACTGAAGGCAAAATGGTTCAGTTTCTTCACCCTAACATGGCTTCCCATTTTGCTTTCACCCTCGGCACTGTTTTTTTTAAGCCAGCGGCTTGAAAAAAACAAAACTTTGTACTCTTTATGTTAATCAATCAACATGAAAAGATACATCAGAATGTGAAGGTTAATGTCATTTTTTTCCCCTGACTTCTAACAGTTCCACTCCATCCCTGATTTCGTCAATCCTAAGCGTGTGACTGCTGGTACTTGCACAGGAGACACATTAGAGGCTTAATGTGGCACCTGCAGTCATCCTTCACATCTCTGCCTTCCAGCCTTCTTTTCTTTTTTGCCATCTGTGCGTCACAGGCCATCATGTACTACATAATGCACTCAGTGGGCCATGTAATAAGTTTTCTGGTGTGTGTGTGTGTGTGTGTCCTCATCTGTGTGCATGCAGAGTGTTGACTTCATTCCTGCATTGATCTGCATCAACATCATTTCATGCAAATCTGGGTTGTTTTTTTTGTTTGTTTTTGTTTTTTTGCTGACGAAAGCGATTGCTTTCCCACACGCTCTCCCACACATTGTGTTGATCCTCGGGACTGGTCCGGCTCGGCTGTCCGTGTCGTCAGGATTTCTCTTGATTCTTGATAGCCTTGTTTGTTTTCCTTGAGGCCTTTCCATTGCCTAAAATGAAACGGCTTTGCTTGCACACAAATTTCATTTCATTTCATGATACTGATTGTTCATAAAGTGTCCACAGTGTACTCCAACACAGTATTATATTGGGCTGTGTAACCGAGTGTAATGAAAATTCAATTTCTTCCAAGTTTTCCCTCAAACATTTCAGCTGCAATATATTTGCCTGCTTGCAAATTCAGCTTGTCACTCTTTCAAAAAATGCAAAAGTTAGAGAACTAATCATTAATAACTCGCGTCATTTTTTTAAACTAGTGTCCCCTTACCATCATACTGTGGATGCTGCCTCTCTCTTAAATGCAGCCAGTGTTGTCCACTTAGGGAAAAAATAGGCCTTGATACACACATACAGAGTTCCCTTTTCCCTTTGGCGACCCCCTCCCCCCAGCCCCCCAAAAACAGGTGGCAACTGTAAATAGCTCAGTTAATCGACATTACTGTTCAGCTCCAGACAAAGACAAGTTAACTGCTCAGTGCAATTTAACCTTTTTGCCTTTTGTAGCAGTAGAATCGACTGAGGCACATAAACAGCCTCTCGGATTAATTATAGTGTTGGATCGGGAATAAGTTCCCATTGCAGGACTAAAGAGGATTTGAGGTTCTGCAATTTCCTTGCTGTCTTTCACCTCTGTACTTGCTCTGCACTATACTATGCATCAGAGGCGGTTTTACAGGGTACGAAGGGGGTGGCAGCTGCCACCCTGAGCAAATGCCTTGACCTCCAGTTGACACACCTGGCTGTTGTAAATGAATCTATCAATAATAAATTATAAATGTTGTGCATATTGTCCCATTAGCCTGTCTAAAAAGTGTTTAGAATTCACACCCACTACGACCCCACCTCCTTTTTCCCCCCACACAAAGAAATTGTTATGCAGCGCTTCTTCGTTTGTCTGTACATATAGTATTCACATTGTCACTGTTCCCAGTGACTCAATAGGTCACACACTATTAGTCTTTTTTTTTCACAGAAGAAGAAAATCATATATGCCTGTGAGTATTGTGATGTTGTGTGCCTACATGTTGCTGCACCTTTATTGTTCTGTTATCCATGACTAAAATGGTCCCAAGTCATTGACGGTGTATTGGTACACTCACCTGACTTGTGTGTGGGCACCGTAGGATCAGTTCCCGCTCAGTGACGGTGTGGATGTGGGTGGGAATAGTCGTTCGTCTCTATATGTGCCTTGCGACTGACTAGCAACCAGGACTGTATTTTTCTTACGTTTGGAAGACCTTCTTAACCCATTCACTCCCAAAGACATTTTTAAAACGTCTTTTCAGACTTGGTCTAGAATTGATTGGTCCTGAATGAGTTTTTAAATGTTTTATCAAACTCATGAACAATTTTAATATTCAAGTAATCATTTAGAGTCATTGTTTAACTTAAAATGATCTAAATGCTCTGAATTCAGCCTTTCAACGATAATTATTTATGATTTGTGAAAGCAGAATGATTATCTTTTGTGATTAATCAAAATAAGACATCTGAAAACATCAGCTTTTACCAGTAACGGAGTCCCTTTGAAAAAGGTTGTTGACTACATCAATCACTCTCGTGTGATATTGCTTAATTGTTGTTTTTAAAATCAGATAACAATGGACTTGAAACAGATCTGATGGTGAGAACCGGATCGGCAGATATTTTGGCATTTTTATGCAAAATCCGTGGACAATTGTAACGTTGTAATTTGCTGATCTCTCAGTGACACCTGCAAAATAAGTCATTACAGCTGCCATCAATACTAATCCAACAATTCTCAGCCTATACAGTCACCCCCCCAATGATTTGAAAGTTGGAGTACTTCACAACATAAAGCAAGCAGGACAGTGGCCCCTGAGGACCTGGTTTGGTCACACCTGGTGGAAAGTCTCGTTAATCAAATAAACAACAACAATTAGTTAATAAATCGAAAGAATTGTTTTGTCATACAATTTTATGAAAAATAACGTTTATCTTGATTAATTGGTGAAATCATCAATAGAATAATCGATTTTAAAACTATTAGCTGTTGTTCGAGCTTTCTGAGAAGCCACGCGGCAACGAGACTGACTGACGATTACACGAGAGAACCTTGCATGTATGATGGAGAACTTACCTAGGTTGTTCATTTCGGAGACAGAAGATTCAGCCTTTGATTTATTTGAGGATGAGGATTGATCAAAAATAATAACGTGAATACATTGTTACTACAACCAAATTCAGCTTTGCTGTCGTTGCCTTTTTAAAAACGTACGCTAGCGTGCATGCATGCTACTGTATTTTTTTTAAGCTAGGGTATGTTTTACAATGCCATATAATACAATGCGACTAGTGTATGTGTTAAATACAGAAATGGCACCCGTAACTGACACTACGCCTTTTAATATTGTTGCGCCGTATGGTCGTGAAAATACGGGAGTCCACTCCATTACAAGATTAAGAGCAATGGCATCAAGTCCAACCAACCATCTTAACAATAAGCTAACATCAAAATTTGTATGAAAACTATTTTGTCAACACCATTTGAATTGCACTACCAGTCTCTTTATCATGGTGTTACATGCGGCATCCCTTTGGGATGGGAAGCGAACTGCATCTCTTCTCCCACATACCCCTCCTGTCGTTGCTTCCCCATTGTGAGGGGGGAAAAAATACTTTTATTAGTATGCACGAGAAACCATGCTAGTCGATCCATGAAGATGTTTACCTGCAGGGGTGCATTGGGAACACTTCCCTGCTTCAAATGGCAGACCTGCTGTGCAAATGAAAATGAAAAGTTGAAGAATATTTCCCGCAAAATCGGGACCCAATACATCGGGTAGGACGTATTGCTTTTATTTACCATTGCTGCTTTGTTCGTCAGGCAAAGCACTTCTCTAATTGGCTGATCACGTCTCAGTTTGTGGATTCATCGAGAATATTTGACTTTCTCCACACATAAAGTTCTTACGCTTCAGGCACATGAAGACAATCAGGCTGTTTTTGTCCCAATTTTGTTTTTTTTTCTGACCATGTATGTCAAATGCCAATCTTATGTCTTACAAAATTACGATTATCGTTGCTCATAAGGTTTGTAATGACAGTATTCGTCCTGATAAATTAGTCCAATATGGTTTGGGAGCCCTAATCTTAAATATTAATTAAACAGGTTCGGTTGTTGTTGTTTTTTTTTTTTTGTATGCAAATAGTTTAATAGTAGCAGTCAAATCATTATATCGGGGATTGTAATTGACTTTTATCACATGAGCATATTTTGTGGTAATAAGTGTTGTGATTGTAACTTCATAGATATTTTTTGCTCTCATTACAACAACATAACTAAGAGAAAAGATAAATAAATGACTACATAATGAATGTCTGAGCCCATGGAGTCTGTGCCGCCGCTCTTTCTCCCCCTTTCAAGGAAATGATTTGCTTTTGTCAGCGCTGCAGGTCACAACATCAAAACGTTCTGAAAGCAGACGGCCGCTATGTAGTTTATATCCTGCTGAAGCAAATGTATATCCAGCTAATTTGAATTTGACAAATCATTTTTCATCTCCCCGTATTAGCGTTATTACATTAATTCCTTCAACTTTTCAATTATACGTTTGCAGCTCCAGTACAGGTGAGGGGTAAGGTGGCTGTGAAATATGTGAGAAATATAGCTTAAATATAAAGATATAAGATTTCTCTTCTATACAGAATGATAGAAGAGAAAGATGGGTGTCATGGTGTTGGAGTGGTTAACACATCTGCCTCACAATTCTGAGGTTGGAGGTATGCGTGGAGTTTGCATTTTCTCCCTGTGCTTGTGTTCTTTTCATAGACTCGGGGTTTCTTCTAGCATTCCAAAAACATTTCGCAGGTGTATTGAAGACTCTAAATTGTCCGTAGCTGTAATTGTGAGTGTGATTATTTTATTTTATATTGTTGTATTGTGTCTGTGTGAGAACAAGTGCATGACATTTAGCTGGTGTCAAGTTCAGTCGGGGTGTATCACTTGAATCTTGCCAAAGCTCATCTGGATGAAAATGAATGGATGAATGCCGCAGCTATCATGAGTATCATACATCAACATTCATGAATTGCTGTGGTTCTCAACCTTTATTCACTGATGCAGACACAGGGATTTTTTTTTCCAGGCAAGTACCCCCTAACCATTTTTGGATGGGGAAAAAAACTCTTGGGCGGCCCGGTGATAAACTGGTTAGCGTGTCGACCTCACAGTGCAAAGATCCTAGCTCTGGCCTTCCTGTCTGTAGTTTTTTTGTGTGGAGTTTGCATGTTCTCCCTGTGCTTGTTTTTTTTTTCATATACTCAGCATTCCCCCCACATTCCAAAAACATGTATGGCAGCCTGATTGAACGCTCTAAATCAAGGGTGGCCAACCCGCGGCTCGCTGGTTCCATGCGGCTCCAGGGCTTTCACACGACAATTGTCAAAACGCCTTGGCGATGGCGCTGCCATTCAAACATCGCTGCTTGATAAAGAGAACGTACTACGTCAGCCTATCATCAAACCCGTTACTTGATTGACATGGAGGGCAACTACTCAGATGACAGCTGAATCACTGCTCATGCGCAGACAAGGGTGCCCTCATGGTTTCTGCAATTTGAGTAATATATTCATTGTGTTATGTTAGCATAACTATAGCTAGCATGTTGGCTTTTTACTATTCTCTACCTAACAACAGGGCAAAGTAAAATGCTCCTCAATGGGCTCTGATGGTTTCCCCGCTCATGTTGCTATATTGCTATGTGTTAGCATAACAGCTATTAGCATTTTAGAATTTGAGCTATACTCTTAAAAAAAAAAAAGCACCCGATCAAAAGGTACAATGTGAAATCTTTATCGCTCTGCCTCAGCATACTACTGTACTCAGGTTTGCTATCTTGCTAAATGTTAACATAACAAGTGTTCGCATTTTAGCATTTTATAACTTCTCACAATTAAAACGTAATTAATTTGCCTGTCGGCATTTTAGCAACAGTTATTTAAAACTGGACAATTTTTAACTTCTTGAGGCCCAACTTTAAAATGCCCAGTGTGATTTTTCTTTTTGTTTGTCATTATTATTGTTTCTGTGATGTAACTCGTATCTCGTGACTGTAACAAATTTATGTCTCACCTGTGCTTTTTGGGCGCGGGGGGGTTTGTTTGTTTGTTTTTTACTCACCGCAGCAAGGGAAGAGAATGTGGCCACGTTCCGTGGTTCTGAATACTTCTGCTACGACCTCTCTCAGAACCCAATCCAGAGCAGCAGTGATGAGATCACACTCTCCTTCAAGACATGGCAGCGCAATGGCCTTATACTTCACACTGGCAAATCAGCCGACTATGTCAACTTGGCGCTGAAGGATGGTGCTGTCTCCCTTGTGATCAACCTGGGCTCTGGAGCTTTTGAAGCAATTGTTGAGCCAGTCACCGGGAAGTTCAATGACAATTCATGGCATGATGTCAAAGTGACTCGGAACCTCCGGCAGGTAAGACCATTACGTGAAGTGTACCATCTCACAAAGTGACCGTTAAATTGGAGTGAATTGTAGAAATTAATTGAATTGCAAAATGGCCATCGAAAGATTCTGGAGGCCTTCAGTTTTGCTTAGACAGTACCAAGAAGATGGTCTCATCCTTTCTTTGATTCAAAACAGTAGTTCAGACACCAGCAAAGCCGTTTCAACACAGGATGAATTTGAAAAAATCTGTGATACACATGCAAACAGAAAAGGAAGCCGACTGGGTCGGTTTTCAAGGAAAGGGATTCAGAGGTGCAAATGATTCTGTTTAAAAACACTCAATGAATCTCATTTTAACTTTACTTAAGACCAGTATAAATATAATACAGTGGTACCTGTAGTATGAAAGTTATGAAACGCTTCAACAAGAAACTTTTGCCTCTTGTTACGAAAGAAATTTCAAGACACAAAAGGTAAAAATACAGAATGGGACGCTACTCGCAGCTCCGAATTTCCCGAATGCAACATAATTAGAGCTGCTCTGCCATTGTCTATTATCGAAGCATCGTCCTCGCATCTCATTGGCTAAGAGGGACCTTACCGTATGTGTTTATATGTGTAGATAGATAAATAGATAGATATATGTCGATGTAGTGTCCTCGTCATTCGCCCCTTGGGCCATGAGGCGTTCCGATAGTTTTGCGTGAATGTGAATCACCCAGAAAAAGTGTTCATCAGTCGGACAATCGCTCACTATGCTGATGTTTGCCCTGGACATTTTCGAAGGATTGTTAAAAGCAGACAAAAGCAAACGTCCTTGAATCAGTTCTTGATAAAACGCCAGGCAAAAAACACTTCTGAGAGAGAACATGAACTAAAGAGGGCAAAAAAAACCCGATGAGGACGCAGTTAAAAGTTAAATGAACATAATTTTTATTCTTTATTCTTTGTTTTTTACATTGTGCACTACTATCATTTATTGTGCCATAATCTAATTGTAACATGTATTTGTTCCATATTTTGATGCTTTAGGAAACATTTATGTTAGAATCTTGTGGTGCTTGGAACGAATTAGGGCCATCCATTTGCATGTAAAACACGTCTCCACAAAATTTTCTCGTTAAGACATGTCTTCCAGAACCAATTAATGTCGTAAGTAGAGGTACCACTGTTCCTCAATGCCGGTGTTATAAATCTAATTTAATCGCGTGGAATCACTCTAGTGTTGCATACATGCTTTCAGAATCAGGATTACATGTAATTCCAGACATCACCGATGGAGCATACAATTGGTACAAACCCCCGAGTTCAGTCACAGAGGTTTGTTGCCATGCTTAATACTTGACAGTGGTTCGGAAGCAGTCCAGCATCTCTCCAACAATGATTTGCACTTTATTTTCAGCCACAGCAGGGCTTGGACTCCATGCTGCAACCCAAAGCCAAGCCATCCTTACTGAATGAACTACTGCTATTAAACAGTATAGAACAGCGGGCACCAATGGGGTTGCCCCCAAGGACCACATACAGTATCCCTGCGGGCCTGTTCTAAAAATCCCTTACCAGTAATGAGACATTGTGTTTTTCCAGGAATTTTGCATAAGTTATTTGAACTGTGCATGTGATATTTCTTTTCTAACGAGAGTGAGAAATCATGACCCATATCATAAATAACCATTGTGTATATTATAAATTAATTAATAACAACATACTATTTGAAGGTCATTGTAGCAAATGTGTAATGTCAGAGGTGTGTATCAAACTAGATGCCCTTTGCATTAATCAGTACCTCAGAATTAGCTCTCAGAACATTTCAATTCAACTTATATTTCTAGTACACTTTAAAAGAAAAAGGTCAGTCAGGTTGGGGTCACATTCTCCAGGGGAAGGGAAAGATGAAGGGCCATATAATCCCTTCACATTCCAAGAGTTCCAAAGTTTTATTCCTTCTCATTTAATGGTTTGCATTTTGTGGAAAGTTGTTCGTTGTCGTTCGCTGATCAGTATATCGGGCAGGATGCTGCAATGGTCATCTCATGATCACGGCTTGCATGATGTCACTCGCATTGCCGGCACCTGATGGTTACACACGTCAACAGATACCGTAACTGCCACTTTTTTTTTCAAAGAGCTGTTAGTTTGTCATTTGGCAAGTAACCTCACATTGCTCAGAATGAAATGGAAGAAAATGGTTCAATTGGCCTGTCTCATTCATCCTGTGGCACATTATTGTATTTCCCTCTCCATATCTCATTGCATCCCTCGATGTATTGGGATCAAACAACATTGCATGAAACAATCAATATAAAAATTTGAATTGTGTTTTTATTTTTTTTTTCTGAGTGGAAAGCTATGGTTTTAGCGTTAGCACACAACATAGACTGGTTTACTTAAGCATTCACCTTCATCGCCAACATTGTGCGAGATGTTCATTTGTTTTGGTTTTCACAAACATTTGTAATATGCAACTCATATGAATTTGTTTTAATTTGATTTGTTTGATCGCACTGACATACTGTCGCTTCTTTAAGTTCATCTGTAACCTGCTTCACTTTTTTTGCAAAGCAACCAGGCACCGGATACGCCATGGTAAACACTCTCCATTGTCTGGTAGATATCAATCATTTATTACTGCAATAGTGTGGCGTTTGCTGTGGAATTGTTGTTCTGCTTTTGGATATGAAGAAACCACAAAGAAAAATGTGTGTTTCTTACTGTTTGTGGTTGAAAATAACTTCTTCCATTTCCTCTTTTACCTTGGTCAAACCTCCATTGATTTTAAGTAGAATGTTTACATGGACTGGGCCAACCCAAGTTTTGATCCGATTCTAAGTATTCTGTTTTTTTAATTGCTTGTTTTTATGATTCACAACTCGTAATGTTTTTTTTCTCAATTTCTATGGTACAATCATGCCTACAGCAATGCAATCATAAACCACAAATTCTAAATATGACCTTGATACAGTTAGAATAAAAATCAAGTGACATATTAATGCGTCTTTCCCAAATGTTGCCTTCTTTGGGCTAATATTGGAATTTCCATGTCCATGTAAACCCAACAACTTCAGCCAATCACAGTTTTTCCTTCGATTCCATCTGTTGCTTCGGTTTTGGTGACATTGCTGTTGAACCAGACATTTGATAGGGAAAAAAAACACTATAAGGCTTTGCACGTTGTATTTATTATTCCTATCGCGACAATGATCTTGAATCGCATTATTTGGTGAGGTGACCCACCAGTCAGTGACGTATTTCGGAGTAGAAGTTGATGCCATGTTTTACACAGCGTATGTCCACAGAAAAATGCACCAAGCAAACAGTGTCAACTGAAAACCTCATAAAAATAGAGCTTCTTAAAAAAAATAATCAGATGCAATAGATTTTTTATTTGCTTAGACGTTAAAAATTGGCGCATTTCGATTTTCAGGCGAGCCTAAGTCTCATTTTGCCCGTTTGGGAATTTGATTCTTCTCACTGCACCATGCTGGGTATTCTAGCATACATACGTTTGACGTTTCCTGGGGCACACCCCTGGCGCCATTTTGTCGCCTGAAAGTGATCTGAACTTTACATCTAAGTTTTTGCACAGGCATTCTAACGAGATTTTGGTCAATTCAAACGGATTCTGCGCTTGGTGGACATGTGGTGGTTATGGATGTCATTACATTTCATTAATTTATGTGACAATCGCGTGCATTAAATCCCCTGAATACACTGGAAATGATGACTAAGGTCGCGGGTGCTGGAAGCCATCCCAGCTGTCTTTGCGGGGTGCACCCTGAAGTTGAAGTGCAAAGGGAGTAGGCTGCTGCAGCTCCTGTGAAAAATAAAATATCACTGCAGACGAAGAGAAATAGCTCTACGAGTGGGTGAATTTGTAATGGTAAAACCACACCCAAAGGGCAAAGTATTTTTTATATAATTGTATCATCAAATGTCAGCAACTGGACTTCGATCACTATTGTGAGTTTGGTGAATACTTGAATACTCACGGTGGTAATCGATGGTGGTGTCAGAAGCTCACATCATATCACATTTCGATGCAAATAAGCCTATGCTCTTTAGGCCCACTCTTTCTTATCATGATGCCAAAGGCTGAGGCAATCTGTTAACCAGTACCATGTACAATGCAGAGATCAAAGCAGTGATGCCGTTGAAGCAATGAGAGATGCCACAAGATGAGAATATGCTAAAAAAATAAAAATAAAATAAATTCTGAGATGTTGCTTTTTAAAATGGTTGCAGTAAATTCAGTTATAGGTTATATTTATATTTTACTGACCTGTGACTACTCATGGTGAATAATCAATTGTCCACATTACTAATTCCAAATGAACAATACAGTACTGCAACATTTCTCCCTAGCTATGAAAACAATACTTTATCATTTCCCTCTTCGTTGTCAGGTGACAATATCAGTGGATGGAATTTTAACCACCACTGGTTACACCCAGGAGGACTACACCATGCTTGGCTCAGATGACTTTTTCTACGTCGGGGGAAGCCCCAGCACCGCTGACTTACCTGGATCACCTGTGAGCAACAACTTCATGGGCTGTCTCAAGGAGGTAAGGTGCCTCATTTACTGTTATATCGATCAACCTTAAAAATGCTTCCACTAAAACAATAGGAGTTACAGCACAGATAACTGTCAGGGTTCAACCTTGTAATAAAAGTGGCTTGAATTTTTTTTCTCATTTCTACATTGGTTTCCTTGTGGGGCAAAATATTATCCAGCACACTACGATTGAGCGCAACTTTTCACTCTCTGAACCCTTTCATGCACCAATAATAGTAATGAAAAATATGGTAGGAGTAACTATGATCAAGGTGGTCCAGTGGTTAGCACGTTGACCTCACAGTGCAGAGGTTGGATTACAGCTCCTGCCTTCCTGTGTGGAGTTTGCATGTTCCCCCCGTGCCTGCGTGAGTTTTCTCCAGGTACTCCGGTTTCCTCCCACATTTCAAAAACATGCATGGCAGGCTGATTGAACACTCAAAAAATTGTCCCTCGTGTGAGTGTGAGGACGGTTGGTTGTTCGTCTCTGTGTGCCCTGCGATTGGCTGGTAACCGGTTCAGGGTGTCTCCCGCCTCCTGCCCAAAGACATCTGGGATAGGTACCAGCACGCCCCGCTACCCTTGTGAGGATAAAGCGGTTCAGAAAATGATTGGATGGATGGATGGATAACGATGATCACTATTGATCACTGTGATACTAACCTTTCGAAATATCATCACTGTTAATCCCTACACCACAAACCACATTGTACACTGAAACACACTCAAATTATGTCATATCTAACGCTTGTACGGAGTGGGTGGCTGCAGCAGAGAGACGACTTTTTGGGTCACAGTTCTAAAACCGCACACGAGCAAACACATAAAAACAGTCACTGGGTGTGCACTTCGTCATATGGACTGCAGGGAGTGCGAGGAATTGGTGCACTACCGATTTAATCCCTCCTTGGCCCATTTCCGACTGAGCATGCTTGTCAGGTCCCTTATGGTCAAATCCAGGCAGACATTTTCTTTTGACTTGTTTATGTACCTACTCACAGAGATATTGTGCTTTGCACAAAACAAAAGATGCATGTTGTACACATGCTCAAAGCACCCACACAAAGCCACGTACACACATAGGTAGAGTGGTGCGCTATTGACAAATGCTTTAGTCATTTTATATTCCAATTGCAATGTTGATCCTGATTTGGTATTTTCCCGAAGTGAACATGAAACAAATGGGAGTTTTCTAGAGAATATTGTTCAGGAGTAACCCACCTTTTTGGAGCAAATTGTCATTCCCTCCAATCAATTACTTCTCTCCATAGTGACTACATCTTTACGTGCAACTTAAAACTCGACTATATGTCTTTGGAGTGTATTCAATTGAATATAGGTTGAACATGATTTTCAAATCAATGTATTCTGTTTTAATTTATGTTGAACATGATGTCCCAACTTCACTTGAATTGGGTTTGTAATTCTAAAAGGTATGCTAGGCACAAGCAGAACTCTGCTTATCTCCAAAAGAACACTGTAGTGAAGTGCAGGGAAATGTGGTGGAGGCAAGTACGCATTATGCTTCAGTATAAGTAGCCTGATTATTAAATGTCCAAGGCAAGATGGAACAGAAAAACTCAGTCAAACATAATTCTCCCCAGAAGGTTTAATGGACACAAAGTGGAAAGGATGTGGAGAAGCTTTAAAACAAATTTTCAAAAAGTCAAAATTCATTGCTTTTATCTTCTCCTTTGTGAATATTGTATGATTTCCTGATTGGACTCCTTCTTCAGCTTGCCGGAATCCCTTACTGCCGGTGTCCACCAGCGAGTTCGAAGGTTGCCGCCATGAACAGACACCGACATGTGCAAAAATCTTCCCAGAAAATTTTAAACTCATTTACAGTGGTACCTCTTCTTATGAATGTCTCCTCATACAAAATGTTCAAGTTACGAAACGTCTCAACAGGAAAATATTGCCTCTTGTTCCCAAAAAAATGTCAAGATATAAAAGGTAAAAATACAGAATGGCTTGTTATTCATAGCTCTGAGTTTTCTGAATGCAACATACAGCTGCTCTACCATTGGCTATTCTCGAGCATCATCCTGGCATCCCATTGGCAAACTGGGACCTCTACCGTATGTTTCTGCGTGTTCATAGATATGTGTCTGTGCAGCGTCCTCATCATTCTCCCCTTGGGCCATGACGCATTCCGATAGTTTTAAATGTGTTCATCAGTCCGCCGATCGTTCACTATGCTGTTTGCCTAGGACATTTTCATAGGATTGTTAAAAGCCGACAAAAGCAAGCGTCATTGGACCAGTTCTTCATAAAACATCAGGAAAAAAACACTTCTGAGAGAGAACATGAACTAAAGAGGGCAAAAAAAACGATGAGGACGATCATTTTTATTCTTAATTCTTCGCATTTTTTACGTTATGCACAACTTTAATTTATTGTGCAATAGTCTAATTGTAACGTGTATTTGTTACATATTTTGATGCATTTTTGCTTTAGGAAACATTTATGTCTGAATGTTGGGCGGGGCTTGGAACGAATTAAGGCATTTACATGGAAAAAGCGTCTCTACTTACAAAATATTCTAGTTAAAAAAATTTCTTTCAGAAGCAATTAATCTCGTAAGTAGAGGTACCACTGTACCTAATAACTGGGGATCCAGTCTATGTGTAACCTTAATGTGCTCTGAGTATGAGAATGGAAATCCAAATAAACAGCAGTAGTATAATACAGGTAAGAAAGAACATGAATACATTATGACATTTACTGTATTTTGTGGGTGTTTAGTATGTTATGTCATCTTCCTTGAAGATTTATATGATCTACTTTGTACCATGAGTGGACTTTCCCTTGCACTGTCTCACATGCGTTCAGCACTCACCAGCGATCCTCTGCCGTCACACCCTCTCATCCTGCACCCCAAGCATTAGGGGGATAATTTGCCTGCTTGCAATGCTCTTGCACTCGCCATCTCGAGTGGCATTATAGAAAAATGTTTTATTACCATGGCACCGAATATTGGTTGCCCTAGGTAGCCCATGTGGCTGGCTGGCCCACGATTATTATGCCTTTCATAAGCCAGCAATTACAGAGAAAGGCGACATCTCAGAGCCTACAAAATGCATAATGGCCTACAATAACACATAATTGCTGTAATTGTCACTACTCCCATTCCCCCCCCCCCTCCTCCAACCTGCTCCCATCACTCCCCAAATCCACCGTCTACCGTTCACATGTAGTCCATTTTACTTAGCGAATAGACTAGGAGAAACAGAAAGGACTGAGCACAGAAGAACAAAACACTAATTACTACATTCTATATAGCTAGAGTGCTTAACTTGTCTCTCATCCCGTATTGAATGTATCTACTCAGCATTTTCACTGAAGATATCTGTTCTAATTTATTGCAATATTCAAGACAAATTTACATTGGCTCCATACACAATGCGCTGCTTAAGCAAAGTATCACCAATAGGTAGAAGAGAACCATGCATACTAAAAGTTAATGGACACTATCATTACGTCTAATGTCTGCTCCTTGCAGATTATATATATATATATATATATATATATATATATATATATATATATATATATATATATATATATATATATATATATATATATATATATATATAGCATCCTCGTCTCGAAAGGCGATGGTCGACGCGTAGGGGGGGATTAGGTCCTGTACTGGACGCATGAGCGCGAGTGGCTGAAGAGCCCTATTCTTGAGTGGCATTCCCGCTGGCATTTCACGTAGGTGAATGTTGAGGATGGTGGGGTGGTGCGTGGAGCAGCTGCGCGGCACTTTCTCGCTGCCCGCTTCTGTGAGGCCCGGTCCTGGTCCTCCGCCGCAGCCTCGGCGACCCCTATGCGGATGGTGTTGCGCCAGGTGGCTCGGTCTGCTGCTGCACTCTCCCATCTGTTGGGATCCACCCGGACCGCCTTTAGGTCACGTTTGACAGTGTCCTTGTAGCGCAGCAGGGGCCGGCCCACACTCCGGCGTCCCTCAAGCAGCTCACCATAGATTATTTCCCGCGGCAGCCGGTGGGGGTCCATGCGGAAGGTATGGCCGATCCAGCGGAGCCTTCTCTTCATCAAGGTGCATTGGATGCTTAGGAGGCCGGCTTGTTGGAGGACCGCGGTGTTTGGAATCCGGTCCTGCCACCTGATGCGCAGCAGCCGCCGGAGGGCACGTAGATGAAAGGTGTTAAGTCGCCGTTCCTGCCTAGCGTAGGTGGTCCATGACTCACTGCCGTAGAGTAAGGTGGAGAGGACGCAGGCCTCGTACACCATAACCTTGGATTTTGCACTGAGAAGGCTGTTTTCCCAGACGCGTTTCGACAGCTTCGCCATCACACCGGCAGCCTTGGCGATCCTCGAGCTGATCTCGGCGTCGAGTGTTGTTGCACATGTGACGGTTGAGCCTAGATAGGTGAAGGAGTCGACATTTTGCAGCGGCGTGTCCTCGATGGTGATAGAGGGGGCGACGGTGGTTCCCTGGGCTAGTATATTTGTCTTCTTTAGGCTGATCGTGAGCCCGAAGTCCCTGCACGCACGCGAGAGTCTGTTCACCAAGTGCTGGAGTCCTGCCTCACTATCGGAAGTGAGGGCTGCATCGTCTGCAAACAGTAGTTCTCTTACCAGGATGTTGTAGGTTTTAGACTTGATGCGCAGTCTTGCCATGTTAAAGAGGCTACCATCTTGCCGTGTGCGGAGGTATACCCCCTCTTCGCAGTCGGAGAAGGCATACTGGAGGAGGATGAAAAGAAGATTCCAAATAGGGTTGGTGCAAGGACGCACCCCTGCTTCACTCCACTGCTGACTGGGAATGGCTGGGAGGTAGCGCCGTTGAAGCGGACTGTGCTTTGCATGTCTTGATGGAAGGAGCGGATAACGGTGAGCAGTTTTGGTGGACAGCCTATCTTCTCCAGTATTTGAAATAGCCCGCTCCGGCTGACCAGGTCGAACGCTTTGGTCAGGTCAACGAAGGCAATGAACAGAGGTCTTTGCTGCTCACAGCACTTCTCTTGAAGCTGGCAGAGGGAGAATATTATGTCCACTGTGGATCTTTTAGCCCTGAAGCCACACTGCGATTCGGGGTAGACTCGTGAGGCGAGGCGCTGAAGCCGTTTCAGGGCGACGCGGGCGAACACCTTCCCAACGATGCTGAGCAGAGAGATGCCCCGATAGTTGTTACAGTCGCTGCGGTCCCCCTTGTTCTTGTAGAGGGTGACAATGGAGGCATCCCTCATGTCTTGGGGGATGTGGCCCTTTTCCCAGCAGAGGCTCAGAAGCTGGTGCAGCGGTTGCAGGAGCGTGTGTTTCCCATGCCGCAGTACCTCAGGGGGGATGCCATCCTGGCCTGGTGTTTTGCCATTGTTTAGAGCGTTGATTGCTTTCGCAAGCTCATCAGGCGAGGGTGCGCTGTCCAGTTCCTCCATGAGGGGAAGGTCAGGCAGGGAGTCAAGGGCTGCTCCTGCGACGGTGTTTTGAGTTGCATATAGCTCTAGGTAGTGCTCGACCCACCTGTCCATTTGCCTGCTTTGGTCTTGGATCGTGTGACCGGTCTTGGACTTGAGAGGGGCGGTTTTGTTGCATGATGGACCGGTTGCCGTTTTGATCCCCTCATACATGCTCCTGGTCCTGCCCTGGTCAGCAGCTGACTGGATCTCCATGCAGAGGTCCTGCCAGTATTTGTTAGCACAACGGCGGGCTGACTGCTGGGCTTTACTCCTGGCAGCACGGAGGGTGTCTCGGGTTTTGGGGCAGGGGTTGTTCTTGTGCTCAAGCATTGCCTTTCTCTTGACTCCTGTTGCAGGCTCCATTTCTAGCCAGTGCGCCTCGAACCAGTCTGCGTTTTTCCGCACTCTCTTCCCAAAGGCGAGCATTGCGGAGTCGTAGATGGCGTTTCTGAGCTGGTCCCAGAGACGGATGGGGTCTTCTGGGGTGTTGTCATATTTCTCCTTCAGCTTATCTCTGAATGTAGTGGAGAAGCAGTTCACCTTTTCCGGGTCGGCAGTGCCACAGGTGTTTATGCGCGGCTTACCCTTGGTCTTGGCGTGGTGGATTCTGCGAGGCTGCAGCCTCACCTTACTGGTGATTAGGGCGTGGTCGGTGTCGCAGTCTGCGCTGTGGTAGCTCCTCGTGTGGAGGATGGCATTCAGGCTGGATCTTCTTGTAATTGCTAGGTCCAGCTGGTGCCAATGGTGGGATCTAGGGTGCCTCCAGGACACCTTGTGGCGGTCATTGCCTGCGAAGAAGGTGTTGGTGATACAGAGGCTGTGGTGGCAGCACAGCTCGAGGAGGCGTTGGCCATTCTCGTTCAGTCGGCCAACTCCATGTGGGCCGAGGCAAGAGGGCCAAGCCTGCCAATCGGCCCCCACACGTGCGTTGAGGTCGCCGAGAATCAGGAGGAGTTCGGTCTTGGGGATACGTCTCACTTCATTTTCGAGAGTTTCGTAGAACTCATCCTTGGCTTCTGGGGAGGACGTCAGGGTGGGGGCGTAGGCTGAGATGATGTTGGCATACCCTCCTGTGGTCTTCATACGCAGGGAGAGGAGACGGGACGTGCCGCCGGCTGGTGTTTCCACTGCGTGGAGCAGGGAGTTCCTCACTGCAAAGCCCACGCCATGCTGGCGCGGTTCCTTCTGCGGCCGACCCTGCCAGAAGAAGGTGTAGTTTTCTTCCCTGAAGGATCCGCTGTCTGGCAGGCGTGTCTCCTGGAGGCAGGCCACATCGATGTTCAAGCGGGCCAGTTCCTTCCCAATGATGGCGGTCTTTCTTAGGTCAGTGATCGGAGTCGGGTCGGGGGACATTACGGGGCATAGTTCTGACGTTCCAGCTTGCTATGCGAAGTCCTGGGGACTTCTTTCTCTTGTGTGTTTTGCCTGGTGCATGGAGGCACTCGCTTTCCGGGTTTCCCCTGCTTTCTACGCACCCAGTAGAGCAGGCGAGTGTGACGGGCTAGCACCCTATTGACCGGGGGCTGCCCAGTTTGGGGCGGGCGGTAGCTAGCCAATGAAGTGCGATGACTCCTCCCACCGTCGGACGAGGTCCACGCCAATTGGCCGGAGCTCTAATGAACCGGTAACTGCCTCTTCCCGTGGTTGCTTTACGAAGTCTTGCGACTTCGGTGGAGACCACTCTCCAGTGCGCGTCGAAGGCTTGGGCGGGGGATAGGAGACACTGAGTTGCCCAGGCTGTAGTGTCCCCCTCTCTGCGTCACCGATCGGAGCCCAAGGGAGAGGATGAACCAATACACTTGGGACCGGGTCTGCTGCAG